>NC_141683.1:40149543-42649543 GCF_028749965.1 Puma concolor
GCAGTGGGACAGCCATGCAGTAAAACAATGTATCTATTGGCTTCCCCTTGCTTTTGTATAGATTCCCTAATGGTGACCTTAAAGGCAGGGCAGCTCTATTTGCAAACAAGGGCTTTAGGGATAGCTTTAAGCTTGCTGCCCCTGGAGCCCGAGTGCCTCAGCGTCTCTGTATTGGAACCACACCTCTGGGCAAAGCACGAGAAGGCCAGACGGTGGACACCACCCCACTTTCCCAGGTAGGAGTGCTCTCACCCAGCAAAGCCATTCCTGAGGCCAGTGTGGTTGGTTCACCCGTGAACATCGGTTCATATGCAAGACAGTTGTGCTCAATTATCCTTTGTGATTCACTAGATAAACAGGCATTTTTCACAGCTGCAAGGTACACATGTCCAAGACGGCAGGGAATTGGCTGGGACTGCGTGGAGGAAAGATCTTCTTATGTAAAGACCAGTGTGGGTCTGTTTAACCCTCATCCTTTCTGGACATGTGCTGTCCCCAGCCAAGTTCACCGGGTCACAAAGTCATTGACTGAGCCTGGCCATTTTTGTGCACATTCCACTATAGTAGCTGAAGATCTGCCTCCCGGAGAGGTGAAATGGCTCACCCAAAGTCACGGAGCAAAATACGTCAGTCCCAGGCGTAAAGTCTGGTCTCCTGATGCCCATGCTAGTGTTTCCAGGAATTAGATGGGCATAGAGATACCCAGAAGGGGAAAGATACTCCCTTAGGGGTATCTTTTGAGAGCCCTGTGCACCAGTTTTGCTTTTCCAGAGGGTGGGCCGTTGAGGGCTAATAACCCAGCTTAAGGAAATTTAGGTATGTAGAGGCAAGTTACCACCCCGTAGACAGCAGTGCTCCTCAACCACGAAGCTTCTTTACTGCTTTTGCTCAAACCAGAAGTCCGAGGGTCTCTTTGGCAGGGGGAATTAATATCTCCCTCCACCCTATTACCCGATGTTTTGTATATCTTACTCCCCCCAGCTTCATTTCAAGCATTATTCCCAATTCATACTCTCGGAGGGCAGAAATCACTTTTTAATCATTTCTCGGTCAGTAGATGTTTCCTTTCGGTTGGTGGTGAGGGGAGAGGGCTGGTCAGCTTGGAGAAAGCATCCCCCACTCTCCTAGAAAATTCACCATGTGAGAACCAGGGTCAGGGACAAGACTTGGATTATCCAGCCCGCAGAACAAGGACTCACAAACCTTTGGGACTGTGACTCACAGGAGGAAGTGCATTTTATATCATGCATGTGTGTGTGTGTGTGTTTGTGTGTGTTTGACAAAAACCCGGTGAAACGGTACCACCCCTATGTGTGATGCACTGATATGTTCCATTCCATTCTATTTCGTGAAAACAATTGCTAGTTGTGACCTGGTAAACTGATACTGTGTTCCACGGATGGGTCACGACCCCACGATATGAAAACCCGCCGCCTCCGAGAACACAGCTCCCTCTGAAACATCACGGGGGATGGGAGGCTGGGGGTAGGGGACCTGGAGTCTTATGCAGCCCAGGCGGGCTGCTCTGGGGGGCTCTGGAGCCAGGAGCACGTGGAAGGAACAGTACTGGGGCTCTTGCATCGGCCAATGTCCTCGTTCTGTGGATAAACAGAAGACACGAGCCTCCAGTGCCTGCAATCTGCTACCTTTCAAGAGCTTTCCAACTCAGCCTGAGAGAGGAAGGGAGGCAGGCTTGATTAGAAGGAAGAAAGCAGCCCCCTCTGCCCAAAATGCCTCCAGCACTCACAGGCGGGATGTGGCCAAGGCTTTCTCTCATCACCCGGATGCCTGTTATGAGCAAGACACCTTGTGGAAGGGCTAGGACGAAGGGACAAATGATTTGGTGGCACTGAGCCCCCAGGCTGCTCTCCTCCCTAGCTGGTGGCTCCTTCCATCGCCGCATGCTCCACAGAACGTGCCATCTGGGGGCCGTGCTGCAGGAGATGGCTGGGACTCTGGGAGGCGGCTGAGCTGCTGCTAAGACAGAATGTGTCCCTGTGAGAATGTACACTGAGTCCAGGGGAGGCATCCAGCCTGCCTCCCTTTGAGCCGGGCTCTGCCAATCTCCATGGGGACTGTGGGGAGAGACGGCCACTCTCTGCAAGGGGCAACTTGGAGGTGGGAGCAGAAGGCTGCAGAGACGGTTCTGGGATGGGGGAGGTCACGGGCTGAAGCAAAATTAGCTGGTTATTCGACCAACTCTATCTAGTTCCACACCCGAAGTGAGCAAAGTGCCTCTGGGGTCAGGTGCTTAAAGGAATCCTGTTACATTATGTGTCCTCTCCACCCCACCCCCACCACCCCCCACCCCCACCCGGTGCAGGGGGCAGGGAGACTTTGGAAAGGACAGGATTGGAAAAGCAGCATAAGCAAAGTGCGAGCATAGTCCTGGCTTTTAAGGAGCTTACCATCCAATCAGAAAAAGGATATTAAAACCAGAAAGCTATTAATGCACAGTACATGGGAGAATGTAAGCAAATGCTGAGTGGGGCGGGACGTACCTGCAGGGGTTCAGGGAAGGGGAGGTGTGTGGCTCGTGGGGGCTGGGCCACCAGGAGGCTCTCATACAGGCCAGGGTGGGAAGGAGGAGGGAAGGATACAATCCAAGGTGGGGGGGAGGCAGCAGGGGAGAGGCCTGGAGCTGGGAAGAAGGGAGACCAGGGTGATGCGCTCTGCAGGTGCCTGGGCGGGGAGGGAGGACAGAGGCGTCAGGTTGGAGGGTGAAGCAGTCACTGCAGACCCTGGATGCTTGGCTAATAAATGTCCCGATCTAGATCCTTTATCCTTTGGTGGCATATACGACCCACGCAGCAGGTACATGTACCACGAGGTGGACACCAGTGCGGGAAGTGGGTACCTGTGGCAAGGCAGCCACTGTAGGATATCTGCTGGGACTGGGCTAAACTGCCAGAGGCTGAGGCCACTGAGAGTCCCCGACCCCAGGAGGACAGATCTGTGAGTGGTGGCAGGGCGTGGTTCCGGAAGCAGACAGGCCTGCGTTCATACCCTTGCTCTGCCGACCTGGCACCATGAGGTGATGGTAACCTCTGTGGGCCTCAGTGTCCTTGTTGGTAATAACGGAGGTAGCACAGTAGTCCCTGTAGGTCACCCATCAGACATCAGTGTGCCGAGTCTGGCATACTCACAAGCCAACATATGAATTCGGAGGGGGGGAATCATCTGGACCAAATGCATGCTTTGGTCTGAATGTTTATGGCCACCCTCCCCCCCCCCCCCCCCCCCCCGATTCATATGTGGAGATCCTAATGTGATGGCGTTTGAAGGTGGGGCCTTTGGGAGGTGATTAGGTCATGAGGGTGGGGCCCTCACGAATGGGGTTAGTGCCCTTATAAAAGAGACCCCCACGGAACCCCTTGCTCCTTCCACCACGTGAGGACACAGTAAGAAGCCAGTCTATCTGCGGTCCAGAAGACGGCTCTCACCGGAACAAGACCATGCTGGCAACCCGATCTTGGACTTCAGCCCCCAGAACCCGTGAGAAGTAAATTTCTGCAGAGTAGAAGCCACTGTGTGTGGTATTCTGTTTCAGCAGCCCAATGGGCGGAGAAACCCTCAATAAAGATAGTTATTCTTATTCCTCCATTTCCGTTTCTCTAGGCTGGCCCCTACCTCTTTAATGCAAAATGGCAGGCTGCTGCAAAGTTCACCCTATATCCAGGGGTCACCCAGGCGTGCGTCCCAGGAGCTCACCACGTGGTGACCGCCTGGCGCCATTCCCCTTCTGTGCCGGGGGGTGGGGGATCACCACATCTAGTGAGAATGACAGCTGTGATTCGCTGGGTGTCGCCTCCAGGCTTCCCACTAAAATAAACTGAGTCTGTGCCAACCAAACGTACACAACTGATACCAGAGGGTAAGAGGGGGCAGGGAAAGGCAGTGACCTGGATGGGGAGACAGAAGGAAGAAAATCAGTCTGATCTCATTCTGTTGAGTTAAAAAAAAATACATCAAGTGCCTTCTCTGTGCTTTGCCCGGTGCTACCATGCACCACTCTACTGGGGAAAGAGCCACTCAAACACTGATTCCAATAATGACACATTGGAGGTTATGAGTTAAGAACGCATTAATATTATCCTTCAGGTAATTCGTGAAGGGAGGGTTTTAGTTTTAAGGGAATGGTGAGTGGGGAAACTCACGTGCCCTCGGGAGAGATAAAACCACGTCCCCGTGATCGCCTTACCCACAAGCCCCGGGAGATACCTGCTCTGTCTTCACTTCCAAGGGACCTGTTGAGTGGCCGGCTGATGATGAGTGCTGACTGCTTGGTTCCCTGGAACGAAGAAATTCCACCGCCCTAAGGCCTGGGGTGGAAGCAAAGAGATGCTCTACAGAATGAGATTTCCCTTACTGCTCCAGTTCCGTGTCTCCATCAGAGACGTTTTGACAGGGAGGTCTCCTGGGAATGAAAAATGTAGAGGGGCTGGAAATTAGGGAATTGCTATCTGCAGCCTTGTTTCTTTGGGGAATTGGTTCTTCCTTGTGATTTATTTTCCCACTTTGAAATATTTCATTCATTCATCCCACAATTCATTCATGGCATTTCATCAACATGCCACTATGAAAAACTGGGCCAACTTAATTCTTTTTTTTTTTCCTTTAGCACTAGAAAAAAGTTCCCCCAATTCGGTCACATTAGGTTACTTTCTGTTCTAAAAAGTGGTTCTTTATTTGAAGTGGAGTTTTAAACCAATACGCTAGAGAATGGCTGGGGGAGCTCGATAGTGACCGCACTGTAACTTCTATTTAGTTTAGCAGCATGAATAATATCAAAACAATGCGGCTGATCGTCCCCGCAGTTCCTTCGAGAACACTGGATGAGATCACGTGCGTGAAAGCACTTTGATGAGTCTGCTGTGCTCAGAGAGGCATTTTCTGGGAGCTAAAAGGGAAGAGCCCAGGCTCAGGGGTCAGACACCTGGGTTCAGATCCTGAGTTCATTATTTACTGGCCCTGTGACCTTTAACAAGTTATTTATCCCTGTCAGTTGGAGGTTATGCGTATCCAGGAGCGTTTGGGATATGGTGGACTCAGCTAATGGTAACCATTATTATTATGCAAAAGCGAGGCATTACTATAATCATTATAATGATTCTTTTTATTATTTTCAGCCTTAGAATGAGTCATGTGGCCTCTCTGCAACCTTCTTAATGATATTTCATTCGGGTTAATATCAAAATGAGATTGTGTTCCAGAACTACCCATGTTGGTGGGAGGTAAGGCCAAGGAGTGCAGAGCACCAAGAGGCAGTTCTTCAAGGTTAAACCTTGACAGGGGAAAATACCTGGAGTGGCAAACACTTGCTTTCTCTCTAATTGAAGACCCTTAGGTGAGTTCACTTTAGTTCATATCATTTACTCCATACTGGGTCCCAGGAATGCGAGGAATAAACCTCAACAGGTGCCCGACCAGAGGAGGCAGATGTGTACCCACAGGATAACGCGAGAAGTGCAGTGATACCCAGATGATGTATGCAGCTTGCGAGTGGAATCGAGGGGGCCGTAGGAATCCGCCATAGGATGCTCTTGGCCGCCGGTGACAGAAAGCTTGATTACAAATAGCTTAAACAATAAAGAGATGCGTTGTCTTCCATAAAAAAGAAGTCCTAATGGAGGAGAGGCCAGAGTTGGTTCGTTTACTGACTGGATGCAGACCCAGGTGCTTTTAACCTTCCCCCACTGCCATTGTCACTCAGCCTGCTGTGCAGGTCCCCTCGTGATCGCAAGGTGGCTGCAGTAGCCAAAGGCACTGTGTATCAACAGACTAACACCTGGGGACAGATACGGGTTGGTTTCTTCTACATGCGTCTCTGTCTTTTAAAAAAAAAATGTTTATTTATTTATTTTGAGAGAGAGAGAGAGAGAGAGGGAGGGAGGGAGGGAGGGAGGGAGTATGAGCTGGGGAGGGGCAGAGAGAGAGGGAGAGAGAGAATCCCAAGCAGGCTCTGTGCTCAGCTCAGAGCCCGACGAGGGGCTCAGTCTCATGACTGTGAGATCATGACCTGAGCTGAAATCCAGAGTTGGACGCTTAAGTGACTGCGTCATCCAGGCATCCCCACATGCACCTCCTTTTAAGAATGCAGAAAACTTGGGGTGCCTGGGGGGCTCAGTCAGCGGGGTGTCCGACTTCGGCTCAGGTCATGATCTCACGGTTCACAAGTTTAAGCCCCACATGGGGCTCTGTGCCGAAAGCTCGGAGCCTGGAGCCTGCTTCGGATTCTGTGTCTCCCTCTCTCTCTCTGCCCCTCCCCTGCTCGTGCTCTGTTTCTCTCTCTCTCAAAAATAAATAAAAACATTTTAAAAATTAAAAACAAAATGAAGAAAACTTTCTGAAAAGTCCCTCCTTCACCACAGCAGACTTCTCCTAACCTTGTCTAACCAAGTCACCAGACAGACACCTGTGAAAAATCACAATAAAGAGAAGGAGGGCAATGCCAAAATGACATTTAGATCAGTCAAAATTTACCCAAGCCATGGGGGGAGAGGGAGAGAATAGATGTTGAAATAAAACAGGCTTGGCCAGCCCTAAAGAAAAGTTGAGCTAGGCAGCCAAAGGAGTCCTCAACAGCATCTAACAGCCTCAGGGTGAGAGATTAGGAATCAGGAGGGCTTTCTGGAGGAGGTGATTCCTCGGCTGAGACTAAAGCCTTGCTACTGTAAGTGGGGACTATGGACAAGCAGCGTGGACACGGCCTGGGGCTTGTTAGAAATGCAGAATTTCAGGTCTGTCCCAGACTTACTGAATCAGCATCTGCCTTTGTAAGAAATGCCCAGGTACGCCTGGGTGGCGCAGTCGGTTAAGCGTCCGACTTCAGCCAGGTCACGATCTTGCGTCCGTGAGTTCGAGCCCCGCATCGGGCTCTGGGCTGATGGCTCAGAACCTGGAGCCTGTTTCCGATTCTGTGTCTCCCTCTCTCTCTGCCCCTCCCCCGTTCATGCTCTGTCTCTCTCTGTCCCAAAAATAAATAAACGTTTGAAAAAAAAAAAAAATTAAAAAAAAAAAAAAAAAGAAATGCCCAGGTGAACACCATACACACTGAGGTTTGAGAAACCCAATATAAACAGGAGGCATGAACAGGAGGCGGCCGAGCAAAAGTGTATGAAAATGGAATGGGACTAGGAAATGGGAGAGGTGACCTCACGAACAAAGGTAGTAGAGGAAAAGTGATGTCCCTGAAGAATTTGTAAGAGCTCACAGGTTCCGCTGCAGGTGTCATCCTGTTTCTCTAGATCGGTTGTCCTGGACAGTGTGTAGATTGCGCCATTTTTGTATGGCTGCTCAACAAACTGCTTTAAAACTTAGAAAACTGAAACAACAATCCCTTTATTGTTTCTCACAATTTTATGGTCAAAAATTCGGGCAGGGTTCTGCTGGGCGATTGTTCGGCTTCACACGGTGTCAGCACAGTGGTGCTCAAGCTGGTGGCTGGGCTGGGCTTCAGGGTCCAAGATGGCTGGGCTCACGTGCTTGGTGGCTTGGTAGAGTGGCTAGAAGGCTCCGCCTGGCAATCCCCCTCTCCCTCTCCTTGTAGTCTTATTGCCTCTTTGTGTGGCTTCTCCAGTGAGGTAATCAGCTAGAGCTAAAGGTGGAAGCTACCAGTTCTTGTAAAGGTTAAGCCCGGAACTGGCAAATTTCATTTCTGCCCTACGCTCTGAGTTAAAGTCATAATAGACCAGTCCGGAATCAAGAGGAAGGGGGACAAGATCCCACTTTGTAATGGGAAGAATGTCAAAGAATTTACGGGCAATCTTTAACTTACCAGACACTAATCCATTATTTCCCCAATAACCCTGAGGTGGTTGTTATTAGTTTACAGATAAGGAAATGGAGGCCCGATGTGGTTAAGTAACTTGCCCAAGGTCAGCGCTTAGTAAGGGAAAGTGTCAAGATTGGAACTCAATCAGTCTGGCTCCAGCACCTGTACTTAACCACTGCCCCATGACTGTTTCCCCTAAGGAAGCCACACTTACCAAGAATTAGACAGAGTAAGTTTCTATATTTTTAAGCCACAAGGAAGGTTACAGCTCCTTTTCTCCGAAGAACCATTTCATGGCCCTCCTGTTGGCGAACTCATTCTCCACGACACACGCGTTGAATAGCCCACTTATACTTTTAATGCCCTGGTTGGGGCCCCACATTTTTAAAACGCTTTTGATCTCTTCTTTCTGTGTCCAGTAACCCTAGCCTGGGTGTGGAGGATCCAGCAGCAGATTAAATGCATTTCAAATAATGAGAAGACAAAACCCTGCCTTCGGGGCCCCCACTCCTCCCCTGGATTGTTGACGGATTATTTACTGTGTTTGCCTTGACTTGAGCTATTTAATTTTTCCAAAACAGATGCAGCCGATTGATTAATGGCATTCCCCACTAAAAGTCAGAAATGTCAGCGAGACTCTTAGAAGCCAGTGTCATTCTGGACGAGGACAATAGATACGGCTGAGAAACAGGGACCTGTGCCAAGTCTTCTTGAGGCTACGAGGTCATGTGCCACTTTTCTGCTAAGAGAGAGAGAGATATATAAGGGCAAGGGAAACAGGAGTTTGGGGGTTGGGAAAGGCTGAGCATGGACTAATAATAGGACAGATCACATGACACCTAAGTCACCTCGAAAGAGGCTTAGTTGGTGGAGGTGAATTAAAGTGCTCGGAATTAAGGACATTTCTTCAAATATCCCCTGATGTGTAAAAATAGACCCAAGGAAATAATGTGTGTGATGAAGGGGTATGGCGAGGTTAGGCTGACCTCCCTTCAGAGGGCTTTTGCGATTTGCTAAGCAGGACTGGCTACATAATTTGTGGGGCGCAGTGTGAAATGCCACCGTGGGGTCCCTTGTTTAAAAATCTTTAAATTAAACGGTGCCTGGGTGGCTCAGTCGGTTGAGCGTCCGACTTCGGCTCAGGTCACGATCTCACGGTGCCTGAGTTCAAGTCCCTCAACGGGCTCTCTGCTGTCAGTACACAGGCCGCTTGGGATCCGCTGTCCCCCTGTGTCTCCGTCCCTCGCCCGCTTGTGCACTCTCTCTCTCAAAAATGAATAATAAAAAAAAATTTAATACAATCTTCAAGATGGTGATAACGAAGCATTAAGCCACACAAGCGCGGGGCCCTTCTGAGTGCGGAGGCCCTGAGCCACGATGCGGTCCTGTGCCCAAGACGCGGGCCCTGCTGGGAGAGGCCGGTGCCTGATTTCTCTAGAGCGCAGCAACAGTGAGTGAATCCGACAGTGACTTGCGGGGTGGCCCCAGGCAAAACTGTGCAGGGCCAGTTTGTTTAGGAGCTGGTTTCCAGCCTGTGCCCCTTCCTCCGCCCCCCAGGCCTCCTCCTACCTCAGTCACCCATGACTCTCTGGCTCTCTCCCCTGCTCCAGCCCCGCCCCTCAGGAAACCTGCGGGCAGGAGAGGATCCAGAAGGGTTCCAGACATCGAGGTGTAAATGATACTATTTGGAGTGCTCCCCCTACGTGTTTGTATTTTTCCAGACGTTTAAGCCTCAGGCAAAGCGATGATGGAATTTCAGGTATTATCTGATTCATGGGAAAATTAATTTTTTTTTTTTTTTTTTTTTTTAATAAGCTGGGAGGTTTGCCCAGAGCCCTTGAGATCACGCTGTGAGAGGCCTCCACTCACTCTGGCAGTCGTGGAGGCCTGTGGCTCTCTGCTGTCAGGAGCGTTTATCCTGGAGGGTGCAAGCGTCAGCCTCGTCTTTCGTGAACGGGGCTGGGAGGACCCTTCTCGAAAGGGTGGATGGTAGGACCTGCTTAGGCACTGTCCACAGGCTGGGAATTGTCTACAGGCTGAGTTGCATTTTGGTTATACACCTGTCGTCTGTCTCTCATCCACCTCACCCCTACCCCTCCATGACCACTCAGCAATTCCAAAGGACACAGCTCACTTGTCAGCAGGCCTGCACTGTCCTTTCTCTGACACCCTCTGAATACCGGGGACACCCCCGAGGTGGCTGCCGGTGTCTCAGGGCCTTTGCCCCCCTACCCCCCAATAAGCACTTGATGCAGGGGAGGGCTCTTCTTGCTAGAAGGGTTGGACGCCCTCTGGACATCCCAAAGCAGGCGCTGCTCTCCTTCTCTCGGGCCTGCTGTGGATTGCTTGTCCTTCCCCCAGCTGAGTGTCAAAGGAAACGCCTTCTGTAGCCACAAACCACCAGGGCCTCCCTCATGTCTCAGATGAACTTGGCTTCTAGGAGGTGGTTGTGGCCCACAAAGCCACGGCGTGAGCCCGGGAGAGGCTCATTTCAGTCACGCAAGGCCAGGGAGAAGCTCGGCCTCGCGCAGGAGGTTAATAATAGAGCCCATCCTAGAGGCCGTCCGGGAAAGCCTTTGGAATTTTCTGTCTTCAGATATGCCTCGGATGGAGCCATTCAGAAGCACTTTATTCTCTAGGCCCTTCTCTGTGGCAACCTGGCTCTGGAAGGAAGATTGTTTCAGTTCTGGTTTTGAAACCTCGGGGGCTAGGACTGTTTTAGGGTTTGAAGCCAAAACATATCGGGCAAATGAAAACCTCTCACTCACCAGGAATCTTCACTCTTCGTTTTCAAACACATCAAAAGGTGTGTCAACAGCATTGACCGAAGGTCTATTCTGTGAAGAAGTGTGGACGGGGCACTGCGGGGAAATTTGCAGGACCGTGTATTAATAGCTCATTCATCCATCTTTAGCCATTTAATTCAATTTCGTGAATCAAACCAAATCAGAACTACCCACTGAGCTTTACTAACCACAAACCCTGCCTTCGAGGGATGCCGGAAATACAGAGGTAGTAGTGTATAAAAAGTCACTCCCGAGAGCCTCCCACCTGATGGAGGAAGCGGCAAAGGCAAAGGCACGAATAGATTCGGCCAGGGGAACTGTGATAAACGCAACAAGGGAAGCTGACCAGAGGTGTGCCAGGGATTCTGCAAAGGGACCTATCCTGCTGAGTCGGAAAAATGACAAAATGCGGTTTTTGATTAGGAACTCATTACCGGACGCTTTAGGTATTCAATAGGTACCTGCTGGGAACTGCTAAGTAAGGTGGCATGGGTGCAGGCCTGGGAAGGCTGGTTTAAGAATTCACAGGCAGAAGCGACAGCGAGGCGCAGGCACGGTGGGTGACAGGTGCCACTCGCAGCCGGTCTGGTGAGTCTGGGGGGGCAGCCAGCCGTTCTGTTTCTTCATCCATCACCATCCTCTCCATCTAGTCATCCATCCATGACGTCACACTGGCAGTGAGGGACAAAGCAGGGGGGACGACTGACATTGCAGAAGCAGTGAGTAGGAGCTAGAAAGCATTTGCAGAGTAGGAAGTGGGATCACAGTGGGGACCGGCGGAACGGGGGCCTGACGTTCGGTGGCAGATGGGGAAGGAGGCAGAGGTAGAACCCAAAGCCTGGGCCAGGGGCCAGAGACGGGGCAAGCAGATGAGGTGACCGCGTGCAGGCCCCCCAGATGTGCTCACTGAGTCTCTGTGACGCAACCTCCAGAGGGGCATTTAGGCCAGGCACGAATTCTGTAGTAAGCACTACTTGTATGCACAGCCTTGTGCCGGGTGAGAGAAAGATCCAAGAGAAGTATGTGAGGTGGTCTCTGTCCTGACAGAGCTTATAATCCAGCTGAGCAAAGGAGGAAAAATGGAGAAGAAACAAGTGGGTCGTGATACGAGAACAATTGTGAGAGCGTGCATGTAAAGTGTGAATGAGTCGTGGCAATGGGAAGAGGTTAACTGCAGTCTAGACTCACCTCATTGGTCCGGAAGGGGTGCCTGGTTGCGCTAGGAAGTCACGGGAAGCGTGCCCAGGAGGGGAGTTTTGAACAAGACCTCCAAGAGTGGCCGGTCGGACTCTTCTCCTCTGCAGGGCCGCGGCTGTGGTGGTAGTCTATCCGACTCCATCCTTGTCGCCGCAGTGACACCCGCACTCACGGCTGCCATGACTGAGCAGATGACTCTGGGTGACGCCCTCAAGGGCCACACGGGCTGGGTGACTCAGATCGCCACCACTCCCCAGTCCCCGGACGTGGTACTTACAGTCTGCCCCTCGAGATAAGACCGTCATCGTGCGGAAGCTGACCAGGGCTGAGAACAACTCTGGCATCCCACAGAGTGCTCTTAGGGGTCATTCCCACTCTGTTAGTGATGTGGTGGTCATCTCCTCAGCTGGCCAGTTTGCCCTCTCAGGCTCCTGGGAGCCTCCTGGCCGCCTCGTCTCTGGGATCTCACAATGGGTACCACCACACGCAGATTTGTAGGGCATACCAAGGATGTGCTGAGTGTGGCTTTCTCCTCTGACAACTGCCACATTGTTTCTGGCTCCTGAGATAGAACCATCAAGCTGGGGAATATTCTGGGTGCATGCAAATATACTGTCCGGGATGAGAGCCATTCGGAGCGGGTTCTTGTGTCTGCTTTTCACCCCATGGCGGCAATCCCATCATTGTCTCCTGCGGCTGGGACAAGCTGGTCCAGGTATGGGGCCTGGCTAACTTTAAGCTGAAGACCAATCACATCGGCCACACAGGCTGCCCGAACACTGTGACTGTCTCTCCATGGATCTCTCCGTGCTTCTGGAGGGAAGGATTGCCGGGTCATGTTGTGGGACCTCAACGAAGACAAGCACCTTTATACACTAGATGGTGGGGACATCATCAATGCCCTGTGCTTCAGTCTAATGGATACTGCCTCTGGGCTGCCACGGGCCCCAGCATCAAGATCTGGGACATGGAAGGCAAGGTCACTGTAGAGGCACTGAAGCAGGAAGTAATCAGTACCAGCAGCAAGGCGGAGTCACCCCAGTGTCCCTGTCTGGCCTGGTCTGCTGATGGCCGGACTCTGTTTGCTGGCTTCAACAGATAACCTGGTGTGAGTGAGACAGGTGACCATCAGCACTACTAGAAATATGTTGCAGAGCTTTAGAAATAAAACATTGGTTTGCTAGAGAGAGAGAGAGAGAGAGAGAGAGAGAGAGAGAGAGAGAGGCTGGCCAGTCCGATATGGGCAGGCAGGGGACCTCTGCCTCAGCCTGTAGGTTGCTATTAGCCCCAGCCACCTGTTGTCCTTGGTACGGGTGTGGTCTGAGCCAGTGGTGCTCTGGAGCTGGCTCGCACACGCTTGGGAGAGCCGACTTTGTGTATCTCTTCTCAGGTTGCTTTCCCGTGACATCATGCGGGTAGCTTGAAATGGACCCAAACGGCACCGTTTACACCGCAGACATCCGTAAATGCTTCTTACCTGGGAATTTCTTTCCCCCGGGATTTCTGATGTATCAGCCACGCTTTGCCCCTGACCCGTTTTCCCCTGGGAAAGGAGAGAACCAAATCACCACTTCCGGGGGGAGCATTTTCAACCTGGATCTAATTCAGATTTTATTTTTATCTCACATGCCAACACAGAGTTCGAGAGTTCATTTCCAAAAACAGGCACTTTTCATTCCCTACCTAGAGGCTGTGCTGCTGGCACCAGGGAGCCGGAGATGAGTGTGACGCAGCGGCAAGGAAAAAGGGCACAATCGACGGCAAAGTCAACCGGCAAGGGCTTTGACGGAGGTCCCTTAGGATGCCGGAGGAACACGGGAGGAGGCTGGAGTGGATAGAGAACCAGGAAGCGCTTTCCCAAGAAAGCACCGCTTGTCCTGACTCCTGAGAGGGAATTCCAGGTGGAGAAACCATGCCAGCAAAAGCAAAGGGAGTCTTGAGGGCTTTCTGCTCTGTGCGCTGTCATTTGTAAGGTTGGAGCAACACAGAGGAGCCACAGGGGGTGCTGGGCAGGGAGTCAGAGGCCCCTGATGGTGTTAAGAGCATGTGAACGTTCCTAACGGTGAAGGTCAGTCAGGGAGCAAGGTGCAGGGAGCAGGGTGTGGGGAAGCCGCAAGGACCAGAATAAGGAAAGGCAGGGGAGACTGGTCTGTTTCCCTACCCGTTCTCGCCTGGCTTCTATGAAGCCCTTTCAGGGCTTCTCACTAAGGTTTCTGAGGCTGGGAGGAAAGTCGGGGCTTCCCCGCTTACTGCAGACATGGGGCAGATCCAGTTCTTCCAGGACTTCACCAGCCAAGGCCTGACTTCTCAGATCTACAGTAGCTGAGCCTTCCTGGCGCCCGTGACCACCTGTTCCTATGGTGATGTCCACCGCCTTCTTTCTCTCTTACCTAGCGCGATGCTTTTCAGATTCACAAGAGTTGTTACCTAACAGTGATCATTTTGCCTTTATTATTGCTGAGGAGTGTTCTACCATACGGTTGTACCACGTTTTGTTTATACATTCACTGAATGAAGGACGTGTGGCATGTGTCTAATTTGGGGGAATTATGAATGCAGCTACTCTGGACGTTGGTGCACAAGTCATTATGTCAATATGCATTTTCAGTTCTCTAGAGTAAATACCCAGAGTGGGATGTCCGGGTCGAATGGTAAGTGTACGTTTAACTCTAAAAAAACTGTCCAACTGTTTTCCAGAGTCGCTGTACCAGTTTGCACTCCCACCCGCAGGTACGTGAGAGTTTCAGTTGCTCCCCGTCCTCATCAGCCAGCCCTTGATATTGTCAGTGTATTTTTACTTTAGCTATTCTGATAAGTGTGTAGGGATATCTCGTGATTTCAATTTGCATTTTCCTAATAGCTCATGATGCTGGGCATCTTTTATTGGCCGTCCTTATATATCCTCTTTGGTGATCTATCCAAATATTTTTCTCACTTTTTAACTGGGTTGTTTGGCTTTTTATTGTTGAGTTTTGAGTATTCTTTAGATATTGTGGGAACAGGTCCATGGTTGGAATTGTGACTTGCAATCACAGTATTTGCAAGTATTTTCTCTCAGGCTGTAGCCTTTTCATTTTCAGAGCAAAAGTTTCTAATTTTGATAGGCTTCAATCTATATGTTTGTCTTTTATGGAATATGCTTTTGGTGTCATGTCTGAGAACTCTTTGCATAATCCAGGTCATTATGATTTTCTATGTTTTTTTTTTCCTAAAAGTTTTACATTTTACACTTAGATCTATGATTTATTTTCAGTTAGTTTTTGTATAAGGTTTGAGGTATGAGGCAGGGTTTATTGTTTTGCATATGGATGGCCAACTGTTTCAAAATCATTTGTTAAAAAGACTCCCTTTTCTTCGCTGAATGGCTTTTGCGTTGCTGCCAAAGATTAAATACACATTTTTATGCGTCTATTTTTGGAGTTTATTATGTTCCCCTGATCTATTTTCCTACTTCTTCACCAATACCATACCGTTTTGAGTCCTGTAACTTTATAGTAAGTTTTAACATCACATAGTTAGATTCCTCTAACCTATTCTTTTCAAAGTTACTTTGGATGTTCTGAGTCCTTTGCATTTCTATATGAACTTGAAATCTTCTCATTAATATATGCAAAAAGGCCTACTGAGATTTTGGCTTGTATTGCACTAAAGCCATACGTAGATTTAGGGAGAATTGACAACTTAATTACACTGAGACTTCCATTCTATGAATATGATGTGTCTCCATTTATTTAGGTCTTCTGACTTTTTAATCATCATTTTATAGCTTTTAGCATGTTTTATAAGATTTATGCATGCATTTGTAACATGTCCATGTTTTCTAAGATTTATACCCTTGTAAGTATTTCATTCTTTTTAGCTGTTATAAATGGAATGGTTTTTGTAATTTTAGTTTCCAATTGCATATCACTAGTATATAGAGATACAATAGATTTTTGTATGTCAACATTGGATCCTGCAACTTTGCTAGCCACACTTTGTTCTAGAAGGTTTTTAGTAGAGCTGTGGAATCTTCTATATAGATGATCATGTCATGTGTGAATAGGGATGGTTTTATTTCTTCTTTAAAATTGATTGCTTTTAATTTCTTTTTCTTGCACTATTGCACTGGCTAAGACTTCCAGTATTATGTGGAATTAAGAGTATTGATAATGGATATCCTAGCCCTCTTTCTGATTCTAGGATGAAAACATTTTAGGGAGAAATCTTTTACCATTAAGTATAATGTTAGCTGAAAGTTTTTTGAAAAAATTCCCCTCTTCCTAACTTGCTATGAGTGCTTATCATGAATGGATGTTATATTTTGTCAGATGCTTTTTTGCATGTCTAGATAAGATCACTTAGTTTTCCATCTTTAGATGATTAACATGGTAAATTGTATTATTGATTTTTGAATATTGAATCAGCCTTGCACTCTTGGGATGAATCTCTGTTAATTATGGTGAGTATTTCTTTTTGTATATTGCTGTATTTCATTTGCTAATATTTTGTTGAGGATTTTTATTTCATTTATGTTCATGAAAAATATTGATCTGTAGTTTTCTTTTTTCTATACTGTATTTTTATGGTTTGGTAGCAGTAAAATGCTGGCCTTATAAAATGAGTTCAAAATTATTCCCCTCTGTTTTCTGAAAGAAAGTATGTAGAAATTGGTGTTGCTTCTTCTTTATATGTTTGGTAGAATTTTACAAAGGCTACAATCTGGAACTGGAGATTCTTTTTGGGGAAGATTTTAACTACAAATTTAATTTCTTTAATAGTTATAGAATTATTCAAGTTATCTACTCCACCTGGAATGACATTTACTAGTTTGTGGTTTATAAGGAATTGGTCTATTTAATCTAAGTTGTTGATAGCTGTGCACAGAGTTGCTCGTAGTATTTTTTATTATTACTGTCCTTGTAATGTCTGTGGCTTCTGCAATGATACTGCCTCTTTCCTTCCTGATAGCAGTAATTTGTGTTTTCTTTCTTATTTTGTCAGTCTTTCTAGAGACTTATCAAGTTAATTGATTTTTTTCTCTAAGAACCAGCTTTTAGTTTTAGTGATTTTCCTCTATTGTTTTTTTCTTCAATTTCATTGATATCTGCCTTTATCTTTATTACTTACTTTCTTCTTTTTTTTATTAAAAAAATTTTTTTGATGTTTATTTGTTTTTCAGAGAGAGAGAGAGAGAGAGAGAGAGAGAGAGAGAGAGAGAAGCAGCGTGAGCAGGGAAGGGGCAGAGAGAAAGGGAGACACAGAATCTGAAGCAGGCTCCAGGCTCTGAGCTGTCAGCACAGAGCCCCATGCGGGACTCAAATCCACGAACTGTGAGGTCATGATCTGAGCCAAGGTCAGATGCCCAACTGACTGAGCCACCCAGGCACCCTACTTTCTTCTTCTTGATTTATGCTTATTTTGCTCTCCTTTTTCTAGTTTCTTAGGGTAGAAGCTTAGCTTATTTATTTGATACCGTTTTCCTTTTCTAGTATAGGCGTTTTTAGTGCTATAAATTTCCCTCCAAGCACTGCTTTAGCTATGTCCCACAGATTTTCAGATATTGCACTTTGTTTTTGTGCAGTTTCACGGAAACTTTTTCCTTGATCCATGGATTATATTTAAGCTTTTAAAATTTTCAAGTGTTTGGAGACTTTCCTGTTGTTCACTTGGAAAAAATGTGTATTCTACTGTTTTGGGTTAATAATTAGGTTCAGTTGGTTGATGATATCAATCAGTTCTTGTATATTCTTGCTGATTTTTTTCTACTCACTAGTACTATTACTGAGAGAAGGGTGTTGAAGTTTGCAACTATAATTATGTGTTTGCCTACCTTTTCTTTCATTTCGGTCCATGTTCGTTTCATGTATTTTCTTTTTTTAATGTTTAGTTATTTTTGAGAGAGAGGCAGAGAGAGAGCGTGAGAGGCGGAGGGGCAGAGAGAGAAGGAGTCACAGAATCTGAAGCAGGCTCCAGGCTCTGAGCTATCAGCACAGAACCCAACACGGGGCTTGGACTCACAGACTGTGAGATCATGACCTGAGCTGAGGTCAGATGCTTAACCGAATGAGCCACCCAGGCGCCCCTATTTCATGTATTTTCAAAGCCTGTTCCTTAGGTGTACACACATTTAGGATTATTATGCCTTTGGGGTTAATTGACACTTTTAGTAATATGTAATATCTCTCTTTCCCTTTGAGAACTTTCTTTGCTCTGAAACCTACTTTGATATTAATATAACCTTTGTGGTTAAGCAAACTCTAAAATGACTCCCAGTGAAGTTCACTTTCTGGTGGTCATGCCTTTATGTAATTCCCTCCTCTTGAGTATGGGTTGACCCTAGTTACTTGCTCCCAACCAATAGAACATAGCAAAGGTGATGGGATGTCATATTCATGATTAGATTACAGAAGATTAGTCTTGCTAGCAGAGTGCCTCCCTCCCTTTCTAGCATTGATGAAGCAAGTTGCTATGTTGGAAAGGTTTTATTACAAACAACTGAGATGTCCTTGAGCCAATCGTCTAAAAGGAAGTGAAGCCATCGGTCCAGCTACCATCAAAGATTTGTATCCTGACAAAAACTATATCTCTCAGGACTCTCCAGAGAAATAGAACCACTAGGATATAAACAGATTTAAGAGGAAATTTATCATAGGAATTGTTTCATGCAATTTGAATATGATTTGTCCGGGTATGGATTTTTTTAGACTGATCCTGTTTGGGATGCATTTCGTTTCTTGAAACTTTGGGTTTTGTCTTTTGCCAAAATTGAGAGGTTTCCAGCCGTTATTTCTTCAAGTACTTT
Organism: Puma concolor; assembly: GCF_028749965.1. NCBI lineage: Eukaryota > Metazoa > Chordata > Mammalia > Carnivora > Felidae > Puma > Puma concolor. The sequence continues at coordinate 40,168,085 of NC_141683.1, forward strand.
TTCTTTTTTCTTTTTAAAATTTTTTAAAATGTTTATTTATTTTTGAGAGAGAGAGAGGCAGAATGTGAGAAGGGGAGAGGCAGAGAGAGGGGGAGACACAGAATCTGAAGCACAATCTGAATCTAAGCTGTCAGCACAGAGCCTGAAGCAGGGCTCAAACTTATGAACTGTGAGATCACGACCTGAACCGAGGCCAGACACTTAACTGACTGAGCCACTCAGGCGCCCCTCAAAACTTCCCTCTTTCCTATCCCTTTCTAGAAGTGTGATAACGCAAACAGTAGACATTTTGTTGCTCTCCTAGAGATCAATGAGGCTGTGTTGTTGTTTACCAATCTTTTTTCTTTCTGTCGTTCACATTGGAATATTTCTATTGACCTCTCTTCAAGTTCATGGACTCCTCTGTCGTCTCCAATCTGCTAATAATTCCGCTCAGTTGGTTTTTAAATTTCAGTTATGGTACTTTTCAGTTCCAAAATTTCCATTTAGTTCTTCTTTTTGTCTTGTATTTCTTTGCTGATTCTTTCTCTTTAAGATTTATTTTGAGAGCACTTGTATTGCCCTTTCAAGATTTTTTTTTTTTTTTTTAACGCTTTAGGATCTTTGTCAGGTAATTGCAATATCTCCATCATTTCCTTGTTGGTGTCTATTACCTGTTTTTTTCCACTTGAGTTGAGAATTCTGTGATTCTTCATAGGGAGTAATGTTGGATTGTATTCTTGACATTATGATTATTAGGTTATGAGATTTCGGGTCTTGCTTGAATCATATGAGTATTGCTGATATTTTTGTTTCAATGGACAATTGATGATTGTATTTAGACCACAAGTTTCTACTTGCCTTCTGTAGGCTGAGGCTACAATGTCAGTTCCGCTTTCAGTCTTTGTAATACTATCCAGATCTGTCTCATGAGTAACCACCAAGTAGTCATTCCAGGACCTGGGTGGAAATATATTTGTTAGTATAGTTCTTAATGTCTTTGATATGCTCATTAGGATTAGATCTACACACGTGCACACATATGCAGGTTGGGGGGTGAGCCCAGAAATTCACTGGGTCATCACTCTGCCATCTCTGTGATCTCCCCGGTACCTCTCCGCTCCCTAGGACTCACTTTTTTTTTTCCATCTACCATATAATTGCAGTTTGTCTGTGGCCAAGTGGTAGGAGGACAGAAAGAAAGAAAAAAAAAAAAAAAAAAAAACAGCAGTGAGATTTGGCCTCACCTCCATGGAAGCACTGGCTTCATGGAATGGTGAGGAAAGTTCTCCTCCCTTGGAATTTTGGCTCCTGAAGGCTACCATCACAGAATTGCCTGGGAGGGAGCAAGAGAATGAGGGAAAAGGAGACGGAAAGCTGGATAATTTCCCCCAGTCTCTCTGAGCTTTAGAACTTCCCTTTAGCACTCCTGAAACCGGAACTAGAGGGTTTCTCCTAGAGTTTTCCTTGTCTACCACGGTGCTCAGTGTAGGTTTTCCAACGAACTTGGGCTAGAAGGACACAGAAGGGAAAAAATTAGTAAGGTGACTGTTAGATTGAAGATACTTTATTTTTGGTGTTCCACCTCGGCTGTTGACTGCTATTTACTTTTTAGAATCTTCTAGTAGTTGGCCATGTATTCTGTCCAGGTTTTATACTTGCATTCAATGGAAGCGAAAGTATGGTGTGTGCTCACTTCATCTTACCTGGAACTGGCTCCCTCACTGTTGTTTGAATGCACATTTCTATGGTTATTTGTGAGATTGAGTGCCTTTTCACGTTATCAATTCCCATCACGTATTTTCTTCTGTGAATCATATTCATATCTTATGACTATTTTAATTCCTAGGTTTTTCCCCCTTATTAATCGTAGGAGATTTTTATTCTGAATCGGAAGGCTTTGATTATTTTCTATGTGACAAATACGTTTTACCCTTGAGTTCCTCCTGCTTTTGGTTTTAAATTGTTCATAGCTAATGTTCTTAATGTAATCGAGAATATAAATTTGATAAATTAGTCAAATTTATTAACCTTTTCCTTTGACTTCTGTTTTTGGTAACTTTTTTTTTTTTTTTAGGATGGGCTTTTTAACTCCAAGGTCACTATTATATTCACCTATTATTTCTAATACTCATATGTTTGCTTTCTTATATTTAGACATGTTATTCACTAGAATTATTTTTGTGAATGATATATGTTAGGGATGTAGCTTAGTATTTTTTCCTAAATATGTTGCCATTTTTTCCAACACCATTTATTATACCTTATTTTATCTCTTGATTTTATCAACTACTAAGTTTCCATATACACAATGCTTTGTTTAAAAAACTTTTTAATGTTTATTTTTGAGAGAGAGAGAGAGAGAGAGAGAGAGAGAGAGAGACAGAGCACGAGTGGGGGAGGGGCAGAGAGAGGGAAACACAGAATTTAAAGCAGGATCCAGGCTCTCAACTGTTAGCACAGAGCCTGATGTGGGGCTCGAACTCACGAACTGGGAGATTGTGACCTAAGTCAAAATCGACACTTAACTGACTGAGCCACACAGGCACCCCAACAATGCTTTGTTTTAGAATTATATTCAGTTCCACTGGCCTATTCATTTGTTCTTTCAAAATATTATATTATTTTAATGAATGTTGTTTTATAATATGCTTTAGTAAGTAATAGGCCAGTGACTTTCCTAACCATTTTTCTTTCTCAAAATTGCCCTTAATATTCCTGGCATTTATATTCTTTCATATAAATTATAGAATCAACCAATTGGGGGGATACTGAAGTGCATTAAATTTATAGATTAATTTGGGGAGAATTTTTAATAAATACTGTATTTCAGTCATCTTATTTATGAACATGGTGTATACCTTCATTTATTCAAGTCTCCTTTTATGTTCTCCTGGAAAGCTTTATAGCTTTTTCTCCGTGGAGATGTGTGGGCATTTTATGAAATATATTCCCAGATATTGTATAATTTTATAGATATTTTAAAGGGTATTGTTTCCAATATTTTTAGTTTTTTTATTTATTTTGAGAGAGAGAGAGAATGAGTGGGAGAGGGGCAGAGAGAGAGGGAGGGAGAGAATCTTAAGCAGGCTCTGTGCTGTTAGCACAGAGCCCAGTGTGGGACTCGATCTTATGAACTGTGAGATCATGACATGAGCTGAAACCAAGAGTTCAACGCTTAACTGACTGAGTCACCCAGGCGCCCCTCTACTTTTATTTTATCCTTGATTATTGTAGATATATGAGAATACTATTGAGTTTTTTATACTTATCTTGTATCCAGGGTTTTACTAAATGTATTTATTAGTTCCAGCAGTTTTTTAATTAAACCTTTATATATTTATGGGGTATGTGATCATATTTTCCATAAATAATGACTTTTTATTTCTTTTATTCCATATCTCTCTCTTTTCCTCCTTAGTGCATGTGTGTGTGTGTGTTTTGTGTTAACTAGGAGTCCCAGTATAATGTTAAATGTAGAGAAGAGAGAAATAATCTTTGTTTTATTTCAATTTCATTAGGAATTCTTTTAATGTTTCACCATCAAGTGTAATGCTTGCTATAGATTTCCAGTAGATAGTATTAATCAAGTTCAGGAAGGTGATTTTATTTATGTTGGGTAATAATTAGAAAAATTTTTTTAATGTTTATTTATTTTTGAAAGAGAGAGAGAGAGAGAGTAGGGGAGGGGCAAAGAGAGAGGGAGACACAGAATCTGAAACAGGCTCCAGGCTCTGAGCTGTCAGCACAGAGCCCGACACGAGGCTCGAACCCATGGACTGCGAGATCATGACCTGAGCCAAAGTAGGACGCTCAACTGACTGAGCCACCCAGGTACCCTGGGTAATAATTTTTTTTTTTAAATTACAAATGGATATTGAATTTTATCAAACGATTGTTCAGCATTTATTCAGATTGCATAAACCTATTAATTGTTTTCTAAAATGGAACCATCTTTGCTCTCTTAGGTTACTATGTCGTGGTGATTTTTTTCCTTTTTACACAGAAATATTGAATTGAACAAAGAGTTAATTTGCTAATAAATTATTTAGAAGTTTGACACCTATATTTATAAATGAAATTGCTTATAAAATTTTTCTTGTAAGTGTTTTTGTCTAGTATCGATATCAAAATTTCTATTACCACAGGGAATAAATATTATCAGTTTCTTATGTATCTGTCTAGAGATACTTTAAGCATATACAAGCAAATGCACACACACATATAATTTCATCTTCTCTGCTTTTATAAACAGATGTATATATGTGCGCATATATGTCCCTTACATATTCTGTGTACATACATGTCTCCTATGTATGTGTGCCTTAATTTACTGGTTTTTCTTAAAATATATTTGTCAGAGCATTTCATATTCAGTAGAAAAAGAATTTCCTCCATGTGAGTTTTTAAAAATTTTTTTTAACATTTTTATTTATTTTTCAGAGACAGAGAGAGAGACAGAGAGAGACAAAACACAAGTGGGGGAGGGGCAGAGGGAGAGGGAGACACAGAATCCGAAGCAGGCTCCAGGCTCTGAGCTGTCAGCACAGAGCCTAATGCGGGGCTTGAGCCCACAAATGATAAGATCATAGCCTGAGCCGAAGTTGGATGTTCAACTGACTGAGCCACCCGGGCACCCCTCATTTGGAGTTTTTAAACGGCCTCATGATACTCCATTGTATGAATGAGCATAATTTATTTAATCAGTCTACTCCTGGTGGACAACCGCAAGTATTTCTATAAGGCGTAAATACTTACATATATCATTTTACATACAGGTGAGGATATCTGTAGGATAAGTTCTTAGAGGTGGGTCAAAAGACACTTGTGATGGGGCGCCTGGGTGGCTCAGTTGGTTAAGCATCCGACTTTGGCTCGGGTCATGATCTCATGGTCCGTGAGTTCGAGCCCTGCGTCAGGCTCTGTGCTGACAGCTCAGAGCCTGGAGCCTGTTTCAGATTCTGTGTTTCCCTCTCTTTCTGACTTTCCCCTGTTCATGCTGTCTCTCCCTGTCTCAAAAATAAATAAATGTTAAAAGAAAAAAAAAGACACTTGTGATTTGGATAAATATTGCTAAATTGACCTCCATAGAAATGGTACAAATTTACATGCCCACAAGAATTCTTGAGGTTTCCTTTCTACTCACACTGTTTTCCAACACAGTGTTATCAAACATTTTGATTTTTGGCACTCTGATGGGTGAGAAAACAGGTACTTTACCACAATTTTCATTTGTAGTCTTCTTATCAAAGAGAATTGTGACTAGTTACGTTTTCCAGAATCCCTTATGGACAAGGGTGACAATGTGACATGTTTCTGCCAATGAGATGTGAAAACAAGTCATGGAGTATGGCTTCCAACAAAGCACTTTAAGAGGGAGGTGGGTGCAGACTCAGCTAGCCACTGCCCTTTTTTTTTTTTGTTTTGTTTTGTTTTTTTTTTTTTTGTTTTTTGTTTTCTTAGACCTTTAACCTCTTCCCTTTTCCTATCTGGATGCTTAAGAGCACATGCTTAAGATGACTGAACTGAAAGAGAAGATGATTACTCAGTGTGGCAGGGAGGACGTCGTAAGCACAAGGGATCTCACCGATACCAAGTAAGTAGCCGGATCATAGAAAGTTCGAGTAGGAAGTAACCATGAAACTCAGCCAATCCAATGCCTCCCTTTTACAGATGGGGCCACTGAGATTTAGAAACGTGAGGTGGCTTAATGGTGCTGTCACTAAAACAGCCAATGCTCACTCCCTTGCCCCAAGCCCTAAGATTAGACGGGTAGTTTTCAGAAAGGTCTCACGAAGCTGGGTTTATAGGAAGGAGAGGGGGGCACAGAAAAAACAGGAGAGTGCCAGTATAAGCAATTATACATAAGCCTTTCCAGAGGACAAGAATCCAACCTCTATTTGTCACATGATGAACTTATCAGATGAGGTCCATTCAATAGTGCAAGACCAAAGCAACATAAGAAAGATATATCCTTCACCTCCTCCCACAGTCCATACCCTCCATATTCTTGGACAAATGTTTATATATATATATATATATATATATATATATATATATATATATTACATATGTAAATTCTGGGCATTAAGAAGAAAATTGAAAACAAATGAAAAAGCATCCATTATTCCATTAGTAAACTCATAGAACTTACATTGGAAATACATCTCAAGGAGAATCGAGAAAAGTAAAAGCTCACAATGTGCGTATCTCCTCTGTTCAAACTATTTCATGTAAATATCTTACTTAATCTTGAGAATACTCTGTGTCCATGTTATGCAGATGGGGAAACTGGGGCTTGTACCTCATTAACTGTTGAAGATCGCAGACTGGGTATTATCATGATTGTAAGTGGTAGAAACCCGAAAGACTTAGTTTAAACTGGACAAGGAATTCAGTAGTTAGGCCAGCAGAACTTTGGGGAGGCAGAGAAGCGGCTGGCCTCCAGAACAAGCAGAAACTGCTTTGGAGGTTTCCTTGCTCCTCCAGAGGGTCAGCCTCATTTCTCAGACCAGCTTTCTCTGCTTATCAGGGCTCGGGGCAGCCAGTTGCTCAGGCCTTACGTCTCATAGCCTTGCTTTCAGAGAGGAACTAATATCATCTTCTTTGAATGGCACTGTGATTGGCAGCTTCCACTGAAAGCAAACGGTGTGAATGGGGCAAGGAACAGCTCCCCAGAAGAAGAGGGTGGGTGCTGAGCCCAGAAGCAGAGAAAGTGTCAGAACAAGAAATTCCACTTTAGCCAACATTCATACTCAACGGTATTCTATTCCAAGTTTCTTCTCTTAATCAGCATAACACAAAGAATAATAACTAGACTAAGGGCAAAGAGAGAAAGAGAGGAGGTGTTCAGATCTGAGGGCACATCAGAATTCTCCAGCCCATTCTTCCACTAACTAAGCAGAGTCTCTTGGGCTGAGGCTGGCACACTGGGTTTTGTTTCTGGTAGAGAATTGAAAACCGTGGAGGTGCCTTATCAACTTGAATGTGCACTTGAAATTACCTGGGGAGCCTGTTAAATTGCAGACTCTGGTCCTGTGGGTCTGGGGTTGGGCCACAGACTTGGCGTTTTGAATGCAATACAAGGTGATGCCCATGCTGATACCCGGACCACGCTTTGAGTAGCAAGGCTGCAGAGGGGCTTGCTCGTGAAGGAAATTTTAGAATAAATTAAAAAAAAAAAACTGAAATTTTACCCGGTGAGTAGTAAACCAGGAAGATACATGGACCCAACACATTAGCATCCATCCTACTGGTAGCTGCAGGGACACCCACAGTCTTCACTGGTCGACGGTCTACACCTGCCCTTCTCCATCCTTCACAACCCAGCTGTGAGGCCACTTCTGGTCCCTTAGACCTCCCTCTGTCCTGAGTTCCTCTCAAACTACAAGGGAAAGTAGTCATATCTAAATTCCAAATCTTATGTTCGGAGTAGACATAAGTTATAAAGTTCGGATGCTAAGAACATTCTCTTGTTTGCTTTTGCTTTTGTTTTGTTTTGTTTTTGTTTTTGTTTTGCTCTAGCAATCTCATTCCAAGTGCTTTGCATGGGAAAGTGTATTAAAATTTTTTTAATGTTTATTTGATTTTTGAGAGAGAGAGAGAGAGGGAGAGAGCGTGAAAGGGGGAGGGACAGAGAGAGACACAGAATCCAAAGCAGGCCCCAGGCTCTGAGCTGTCAGCACAGAGCCCGACACGGGGCTCGAACTCACGAACTGCGAAATCATGACTTGAGGCGAAGGCAGACACTTAACCAACTGAGCCACCGTGCGCCCCGGCAAGGTGTATTTTAGAAGCAAGTGGAGGCTGACCAGCTAAACAAAAGCCATTAACGGGCGAAAACTCCAGTGGTAAATGGCATTTCACAAAATTATCTTGACACACGGGGATAATGACAGTAGTTACCTTTTAGGCCTGTTGTGAGAATTCACTGAGACCGTGTGCAGAAGGGTGCCGGGACCAAAGAGAGAGCATCCTCAAAATGTATCCAGTATTGCTATCATTACCTTTTGTCCCCGAGTGGTCGCCCCGCCTCTGTGTCATCCGCTTGCCCGGGGTAAGGTTTGTTGCTCGCCAGGTTGTGTATTAATAGCGGCAAGGAAGTGGAAGAGGCAGAGGGAGGGGTAGGGAGTCACGGGTTCATGGCAATAGCTCCGTTTTCTTAAAGGCTTCGGTGCAAAGCCTCTGATACAATTTGTTAGCCCACCCAACCCTGCAAATCGGAAATTGGGTTTATATTTGAGCAATCTGGCCAGGCCACTGAAGCTTCATGTGTCAACAGCAGCACCGACTTATCGAAATAAAGCTCCCAGATGCCTGGCCGGCCGCTGCAGCCTCCGGTTCGTACCTCCTACGATCTTGAACTGGAAAGAAATGAGCCCACACTCCTGGGGGTCGGTTCTGGGTCTGAGACTGTCAGAGACGACTCAGTCAGTCTTTGCAAACAGGGGCTCCGGTAGCTTGAGGGAGAAACAAAGGCAGCGGCCCCTGAAGCCGGGGTTTTGAAAATCCCTTTGTTTCTCATACAGCTGCTTTTAGCCTGCGAAGTATAGCCTCTAACCCAGGAAATTTTGAATATTTTAAAGCGACCCTGTTCCATGATTTGCAGTAAACGCTAAGGAAGAGCCACTCCAGGGGCACCTGGGTGGCTCAGTCAGTTGAGCGTCCGGCTTCGCCTCAGGTCATGATCTCGTGGTCTGTGAGTTCAAGTCCCACATTGGGATCTGTGCTGACAGTTCGGAGCCTGGAGCCTGCTTCGGATTCTGTGTCTCTCTCTCTCTCCCTCTCTCTCTGCCCCTCCCCCACTCACGCTCGGTCTCTCTCTCTCTCTCTCTCTCAAAAATAAATAAATATTAAAAGATTTAAAGAAAAAAGGAAGAAGAACAACAACTCCAGGAAGCGGTGTCGGTACCTTACTTTGTTTGGATGCAACCACTTGGTTGGGGGAACCCAGGCACCCGAGCTACTTTAGTGACAAAAGGAATACATTCTCTAATTATCAAAGTGAGAGCAACGTGGAATTTTCTGCGCGGGATGAGAGACTGCACTGGGGACGAGAAGGTAGCAGAAGGGGCCTGCAGACCAGGGGAAGATGTGGAAGGTGGTAGAAAGCTGGAGGCTGGGGACCAGGCCAGCGAGAAAGCCTTGTGGGGAGGAATGGCTGGTGACTTTTCCAGCCAGTGATTCCGAACATACACATTTCAGCTGGTTCCTGTTCTGTGCGGGCCCCCGGCCCCTTACTGTTAGTCTGGGTCTGATACAGGCATTGCCCTGGGGAGCTAATTAGAAGGGGTGTCTTCCAGGAGGGGCTATCAGGCAGACGACACAGCAGAGAGAAGCAGAGGGGAGGCAAGGTGCAGCGGGCGCACAACCCTTGCCCCGGGTAGGAGGAAGGGGGGAGAGGACGGAAACCGAGTCATCAGGAGTCATCAGGGATCCTGGAGAGAGCAACCAATCTCCCTCGGTTCATGGGAAAAGGACTTCAGCTAGTTCATCGGCTTAGACAATGTGACTCAGAATAATGTGTTCACATTCATGGTATTTCTTTTTTTTTTTTTTTTAAGATTTTTTAAAAGTTTATTTATTCATTTTTGACAGAGAGACACAGAGAGAGAGGGAGAGAGACGAGCAGGAGAGGAGCAGAGAGAGAGAGAGAGAGAATCCCAAACAGGCTCCACACTATCTGTGCAGAGCCTGATGGGGGGCTTGAACTCGCAAACTTGAGATCAGGACCTGAGACAAAACCAAGAGTCAGATGCTTAACCAAATGGGCAACCAAGAGTCAGATGCTTAACCAAATGGGCCCCCCAGGCACCCCTCTTTAAAAAAAATGTTTATTTATTTTTGAGAGAGAGAGAGAGAGCATGAGCAGGGGAGAGACAGAGTAAGAGAGAAGGGGACAGAGAATCCAAAGCAGGCTCTGTGTTGACAGGGGAGAGCCCACTGAGGGGCTCGAAACCAGGAACCGTGGGATCATGACCTGGGCCCAAGTCGAATGCTTAACCTACTGAGCCACCCACGAGCCATACATTCATAATATTTCTGAAGCACAATTTGAATCCGAGAGCCATCGAAGTTTCTGTGCAGGAGCTAGTGATTGAGCCCCGCTGACTGCCTACATTCGTGTCCTGTGCAGCTTCATTGTTCTCTACGTGCTTGGGCGGGTTCTATTTTTAACAATATCCCAAACTGGGAAGATTAGAAAAGTTTTGGGAAGGTGGCCCTCTAGAATGTACAGAGTCCACCGATTTCATTTCCAGAATTCAGCCTCACTCCATCAAAAGAGGTTGCTTTCAACTTACAGGGTCCTGAAGGGTGTCAGCAAGGGAAGACGTGTCCCTGTTAATAAGAACGGGTATCAGTAATGGCTCACACCAGCGAGGAACAATCTGCACGTTCCTGAGTTGGCATTTTTCACTTCTATAAATCGGGTTTCGAGAGAAAATGAATGAGTGATTATTATTGCACAAATGGTATGAGTGGATTAAGCTACTTGTTTTCAGCAGAGGGCACGTCAGACAGGGAAGGAGGAGACCTGCGTTGGAGTCCTTATTCTATGTATACCCGAAACTGATCACCTTTGACAACACTCCTTATCCTTGCTTGGCCGTGTCCTCTGTGGGAGATTGTTCTAAATCAGCTCTCAGGTTCCTTCCAACTCTAACTTTCTGTGATTTAAGAAAGTTGCATTGGAAACCCAAGTGTGGATAATCCATTAACCTGAAGGTTCACAGCATCCTTAGGGCCTCAGTGATATGGTTCATGGTGTCCTGAGGTCGAAATAAATACCCCAAAGTTCCATCTGTTAAATGGTCCAAACAAGAAATAGCTATGTCCTAATCATTTAGTAGCCATTTGAAAAAATAATACACATGAGTTGAAGTGACATGAATTGGAAGCTATTTCACGCCTACATAACCACACTTACTCGTAGGTGCTTGTGACTTTCGACTACTGCCCAACTTCTCAAATCTTCAAGGCAGACTGGACCACAGCACTGTCATTTCCTGTTCTGCATTGCTGTTTACTCAGTATTTGCTTTTTATCACAGCAACCACTAAAGTGTAGCTTTTCACAGCTATGATGTCACCGAAAGGAGCATAGCACCATCTATCTTGAAACTGTGAACAACCTCAAACTATATTGTTTGTGTAGCGTCTGGCAGATGTTGCTGTGCTTCTTTGAAAATCAGAAATCTCCCAGAGCCCCTGGCGAGTTTGCGGCATCGCCCTGGGGTGCCTGGGTGCACGGTTTGGGAACCATGGCCTTAATCCGTGTACAAGGTCTCCCTCCCATTTTCAATGGTACCGCAGGCACCTCCCCATGGCAGACATTTTTGGAATCCGTGGGCTAAGCACAGAATGAGATGTTTTTCAAAAATTGAGTGCACTCCCTCTCTGAATCCTGCCCTGTTAAATAATGAATCACCCAGGGTGATCTTCCCCGTGTCAGCGCTGGGCGTTGACATTCCAGAGATGGGCAAGTTTTATTCTGACTCCACTGTGGCCCCTGCTTGCTCCCAGGGCACACGCTGGGCTTTGTCAGCCCTTGGAACTCTCCGCCCTCCTCTGAAAGCCCAGGATATGACGCTGCTGTCCCATCTTCCTGCCCACCACTGGGCTCCGTCCCTGCTCCCGGCCCACTTGCTGTTTGAAGTCATGGAGACCCGCTGTCTCCTGACTTTTTCTTGTTAATCTCCCGAGGGGGCTTCACTTCTCTGGCCAGCCCTAGGATCTATCCCTTCCGCCATCTTCTCCCCAGCGCCCTCGGTGGCTTACAATCCTGCAGAAGCTCCTCCTTGCTTCGGTCCAACGAATCATTTGCATCACGCCTTCTCTCAACTGAGTTCAGAGGAAGTAGTCCCCCAAATGGGTGCCTTGGGGCCACGGCGGGTGGTGATCTGTGGCCTCAGCTGGGCCCTTAGGTTCCAAGCACATTTTAATGCAACCAGATAAGCCCCTTCCCGTCTGCCCCCCCCCCCCCAGCTCCCAGTAAAACACTGCCTGGTTTCTCCACTCTCCTCCCTCATCCCAGCCTCTCTTGCTCAGCAGATAACCTTGTAGCTCAGAGCAATGCAGAGCTCTGAGAAGCAAGCACCAAATCTCCGGCCTCTCTGCGAGGCCTTCTCCACGAGGCCTTCCCTCCTGCAACCCACCTTCTCATTTTGTCCCTCCAGGCTCGAGGAAGAGGTATCGCCCCCGCGCCAGACCCTCACTCTGGGGCCTTGATCCCCTCCCTTCCTGTGACTCCTGGCCCTGCATCTGGCTCCACTGAGTCGTTCCTCTCCCTGTGATGTTTTCGACTTCCCCTTCTTTGCTGGTTCCTTCCATGTAGCCTATGAGTGTGTTTTCAGTCTCATACTTGAAAAAAAAAAAAAGTCTCTGACAACATCCTTTCGATAACTGGTGCCTGACCATCCTCCTGGCAGTAGCAGACGCATTTCTGGCGAGGAGTCCGTACTCACTGCCTCTATTTCTTGACCCCCACACACTCCTGCACTCCCTGAAGGCAGCCCCAGTCCCTCACTACCCTCTCCAGCCTCAGCCTGTCACTTCACTTGTCCCCACCCAGCCCTCCAGCCGCAGGAGCCACCTGCCATCTCAGAACAGGCTGTGCAGGCCACTTTTTGATGTCATTGTTCCCCACGCTCACTTTCTCCCTGGTCCACCTGGTAAGCACCACTTAATTCAAAACGTCCTCTGAGAAGCCTTTCCGGACTCTCCCTCCCTCCTCCGCCCACCAGGGAGAAATGGTCACTCCTCCATTGTGTTTTCAGCTGTCCTTCGAGTCCCAGTGTCTGTGACCATTTACTTTCCATGTTTCTGTGCTTTTTCCCACCCACCCCCCCCCCCCAGCAAATATCAGAAGCTCCTGGAGAGCTAGGACTGTGCCTTAATTGTACCTGCATTTCCAGTGCCCAGAATACCTGGTGCATCTCCATGACCCCCAGGCAGCGAGCCATGAGTGAGGTTTGGTAACTCAGTCTCCCCACACGGCAGTGGTGGGGTGGAGGGTCTGCCTCGTGACGTCCCTGTAGGAGATACATGATCCCAGAGGGTTTCCTCTAGATCTCTGAGCATGCATGGCACTTTCTAGAAGCTATCTCATTCTTCCTCATAGCAACTCTCAGGTAGGTAGTATGACCTATGTTTGACAGATGAAGAAACTGAGGCGCAGGGAGTCGAAGTAAGCTTGCCCTGGTCACACCGCTGATAGCGGTGGAAGCAGGATTCCCGCCCCACTCCGGCGCCTTTCCACACACCCAGGCACCCCTCCATGGCCCAGCCTGTCTAGGCTCCTGGACTGCCACCTCAGTCGTCAGCCTCCAGAGACAGGATTAAGACGGCGGGGCAGAAGCAAAACCGGTAAGTAGTACATTCAGATCCCAAGAGAGTCCTAAGTGCTGTGGGTTATCAATGTTTGTGTGGGGGCATGAATTTGTGCTTTACTTTTGCTAATTTAGCAACTCTCGTTCCTTTAATTAACAAGTGCACCTTACTGAGAAATTAGACTTTACCAGAACTATCAGCAATGGCAGCCTGAGAAGCCCTCAGCTCTGTTCACCGAGGTATGCGTGAACATCCCTCTTAACACTCCTGCCTGGGACAGTCCAAGAAGTCCCCTTCATGGACACCAGCTGCCGACCTCCCACCTTGAAGCATTTGCAGGGCTTCCCTGTGGCCTGCGGAACTGAACCCCGGGGCTGGGGTGGGGTGACGGGAGGGGGTTGGCCCTTCGGGGAAACTTGGAGAAGTCTCCTGGCTCCTCAGAGCCCCTCAGCTCTCGTCCTCCTCCCCACCCTTCCCTTTTTGTTTAGTTTGACCTTGGTCACTGATGACAAGGCTTCTTTTCCTGCCAAACCAATCAATAAGCTAAACAGACAGAAGATGAGTATTTAGAATATGGGAAGCCAAACTCAAACACAGATAGGTTATCAGTCTAGACCAGAGCAGACTTCTGAGCAAATATTTCATTAACAAATTTTTCATGGCAACTTGCATGTTAAAAAAAAAAGAGGGGGGGGAGGGAGAAAGAGAGAGCAAGAGAGAGAGAGAGAAAGAGAGAGAGAGAGAACAGTGGTAGGGGGTAAAGAAAAAGGCTGGCTGCATCCTTGACGTTGCACTGCCCTGGGAGGGGGTGCCTCTGGGAGTGAGGGGCACAGAGCGGGGAGAAGGGTAGGGCGCACCGAGGAGCCCCCAGGAAGGGGAGCCCCAGCCCCTTAAAACCTTCCAGCTTTAAACCTCCCTCTCCTTTCAGCACTGGTCTGTGTGATTCATCTTTAGCCATCTCCACGGCACTGGAGCGGGTTGAGTCTCAGCATGCTAACCCCACTCAGGGAGCCAGCAGCTGGCTGCAGAGCCCTGGGCTGGTCACACCGAGGGGGCTTGGGAGAAGGGAGGGGACACAGTGCTTAGAGAGCCCCACTGGGGAGCTGGGAGACAAAGGGAACACTGAGCATAATAATAATAAGAGCAACTGTTTACTGGTGCCTAAGTTATAGGCACCACGGAAGGCTCCCAATCTCCATCACTTCATCCTCCCACCCAGGCCTGAGCTGTGGTGAGCACAGGTACACAAGCCCACCGCTGTCTGCTCTGACGGCTCAATATTTTGCATATCGTACTCTACGCACGGCAATCTACGGGTAAAGTACTGTGGTTTTCATTTATAGGTGAGGAGCCGGAGATTCAGAGAGGTGAAGCAGCTTGCTCAAGTTTGCCCAGCTGGTAAGTGGTAGGGGCAGAATTGGGAACTAGGTCTGTCTGACTCTGAAGACAAACCATTTCTGGCTCATTTCCACTGCGTCCATGATAGTTTTAAGAATACAGTAAAGCCTTGGATTGCAAGTGACTTGTTCTGCGAGTGCCCCACAAGACGAGCAAGTGTTTCTAAAAAAATTTAAGTTGATAAACGAGCGATGGCTTGCAATACGGGTGACACCGAATGTCATCTGATCACAACCGAGCCAATGGTTCTTAAAATTCACTTTGATGCACAAGTGCTTGGGATTACAAGCGTGTTTCCGGAACGAAGGACACTCGCCAACCAAGGTTTTACTGCACTTTAGGGGCGCCTGGGTGGCGCAGCCAGTTGAGCGTCCGACTTCAGCCAGGTCACGATCTCGCGGTCCGTGAGTTCGAGCCCCGCGTCAGGCTCTGGGCTGATGGCTCGGAGCCTGGAGCCTGTTTCCGATTCTGTGTCTCCCTCTCTCTCTGCCCCTCCCCCGTTCATGCTCTGTCTCTCTCTGTCCCAAAAATAAATAAACGTTGAAAAAAATTAAAAAAAAAAAAATAAAAGAAGGGTCAGCAAAACGTGGAGTTACTAATATTTAACTCTTTTAAGGCTGAGGGAATAGAAGTAGGACAGAGCGGGTTTTCAATTCCTGTGTCCTGTGCTCCTTCCACCTTAACTTGTGTAGACACAGCTCCTGCCTCCTGAAGATGCCTTCCTGCCTTCATCTGGACTCGTGTGCATACCATTCAGGCTTCAGCCAACAGCCACTTCATGGGGCAGCTCCCCGGCTCGCCCTGTGCTATTTGTTCTTGTTAGTTTCCATCCTTCCTTCAGAGCCCTTTGCACCAATGCTAATCTTCACGTGCAATTTATTGATGAATCTCTGTGTCCCACATAGACTGGATTAATACTAATACCGATACTTAACCTCTATTCACTGGTTCCTACAATCCTGGCACTCTCTTAATGGTTTTACATATGTTAACTCATTTAATCTTCTCAAGGGCTCTGCAATAGTAACTGTTAGTGTTCCCATTTTACAGATAAATGAGACATAAAGGAACTTGCCCGATGCTACTTCACTAGCGCTTGAGCGAGTGACAGAGCAGGATATGAACTCAGGGGTCTTTGGTTCCAGAATCCATGCACGCCCCCCCCCCTTGCTCTCTTTCTTTTAGATAGAGAGCCTGTACATGTGCACGCAAGCAGGGAAGGGGCAGAGGGAGAAGGAGAGAGAGAGAATCTTAAGCAGGTTCCATGGCCAGCGCAGAGCCCCATTAGGGGCTTGATCTCAGGACCTCACTGTGAGATCATGACATGAGCTGAAATCAAGAGTTGGATGCTTAACCAAGGGAGCCACCCAAGTGCTCTTAACCATGATGATGGCCACAGAGTCTTCCCATCTCGGTCTGTACACTCCTTGGAGGTGAATTCTGTTTCTCTACCTCGAATCTGGGATGCTCACGTGATTTGCTTTGACCAGCAAAATGCCACAAAAGTGATGCTATATGACTTCCAAGGCTAGGGCTTGACTTTGCAGCTTCTGCGCTGTGTGTGTGTGTGTGTGTGTGTGTGTGTGTGTCTCAGAATGCTGCCCTGGGACTACTGCATAAAGAAGCTGGAGGAGAACAGAGACACTCCAGCCAACAGCCTGCACCCACTGCTGGACTTGTCGCTAGAGTGAGGCTATCTCGGACCTTGTGGCCCAGCCAAGCTTCCAGCTGAAGGCAAGCACACGACCCAGCCAGGCGGTCAGCAGGGGAACCAGCCAGCCAGCCCACAGAATCATGAAAATTAATAAATCATGGTTGTGCTCAGCCACTAAGTTTTGAGAAGTTCTGTCGCACAGCAAAGGCTAACTGGGCGAGAACTGTCTTGCTCATATTGTATGCCTCGTGCCTGGCGACATGTCTGGTTCATTGTGCTTTCATGGCAAAAATGTGTCGACTTAGTGAATAAACAGAAGTGGGATTGAACCAGGGAGACCCCTGAAAGATGGTGGCTGGCTATACGATACGTTATGGAATCCATTCCACGTGATGCCCTGTGGAATACCAGAACAGATGATCATTTCAAAACACTGTCACTCTTAATTTTCTGTCCTTGTTTTCAAGTCCTTATTTACCCAGTTTGAGAATAGGTTATAAAGCCACTTGTTGGCATTTTAACATTAAAAAAATTTTTTTTAATGTTTTTATTTATTTTTGAGAGAGAGAGAGAGAGCACGCGCTTGAGCAGGGAAGGAGCAGAGAGGAATGGAGACACAGGATCCAAAGCAGGCTCCAGGCTCTGAGCTGTCAGCATACAGCCCTACATGGGGCTTGAACCCACAAGCTGTGAGATCGTGACCTGAGCCAAAGTCAGACACTTAACCGACTGACCCACCCAGGCGCCCCAACATTTTAACTTTTTATCCTTTGTGTTCTCTTCTTTTTTTAGGCTCTCCAACCCATACCTTGACATTTTATATTTGTTTGTATGATTATTTGATTGATGTGGGTCTTCCTATGAACTCAGACAGGTCAGGGACCCCGTCTCGTTTTGCTCATGGTTGTAGCCCTTGTTCTGGCTCATATCAGGAGTCCAGTACGTACTATTCCATGGCTTGAATTAAAAATGTGAATTTTAATTTATCCTAACTTCCGGTTTCCTTAGGCTGGTATTAAGCCCTCATCTACATGTTTGAGCTTTCCTTTTCAAATTCTCAATTACAGAATGCTAGCGGGGGCAGGGGGCCTTTTTTTTTTTTTTTTTTTTTTTATAGGAAAAGGACATTCCAAGGATAGCAGGATGTCCCGTGGTCACACAGCTGGTTTACAGCAGAGTCGGGACATTAGGTCACATGGTCGTCATCCACTGACTTCACATTCTTCCAAAGGGTAGACTCTGAAGTCCCCATCGTACAGATGGGCAAACTGGGCCAGAGCCAGTGCCGGACCACAGATGACTCATCTCTCAGCTGAAATCGGTCTTCATGAGTCCAAGCTGGCTCTAGGGTTAAGCTTCTGCCAGCTCCAAGTGTTTTTTTTTTCTCTTTCATGTTGCTCTCAAATATATTTCTATCCTCGTCAGACCATCCCCCTTGTTCCCATTTAACCTGAGAAAGTTAAACCCACTTTTGATCATCATGTGAAAATCTGAAGCAAAGTGCTTCCTTCAAGGCAGATGTTTGGAAATGCTGAGCTGCAGGCGTTCAACTTGTCAAGTAACTTTTCAAATGATGAAAAAAGGGGGAAATGTAGGTCAGAAAGCAATAAACTATATTCACATCCAATATATCATTCTGGTTAAGGAGCTGACTTTGAATCTCCACCTTTTACTAAAATGAAACAAAAATCCAAATCCAACCCAAAGCATTACAGCTTTAAGTACTGAAAGTATTTATTATTTCTAGTCAAGTAATCCAAAAACATAATCTCAAGAACATCTATGCTCCAGGAATGTCTCAAAACGCCATGGATTTGATGTGATTCCTTTATCCAGATGTTTGTAGAAAAGACTCTGGATGCCATGAGGGGAATTAAAGGTTTATTTTTAATATTTGAGAAAAGTCATATTTCTAATAACAGTGAGCCTTAAAATGTGTCCTCAATCTTTGCTGCCTCTCTCATCTTTCTCATTATTATTTCCTCAAGTAAGAGCTCTCTCCTTCCAAATTATCAGTCTGTAGTTTTCCACACATTAGTATTTAGATATTAGAAGAACAAGGTCATTGAGGTGCCTCCACTATGACTTTGACATTTACATCAACTTCATTTCAAGAGACGGTTTTCACCCACTGGGTACGTTAGAGCCAAGTCCTACAAAAAAATCACTTTTCATGGGGCTAGATCTCCAATAAACTGCCTGAGTCTTGCAGTCTTGCAGTATAGCGTGACTTGCCTTTGAGGACGATGATATGTTTCCCAAGTGTCCCTGAAATCTAGAATCATGGCACCAGAGACCCCAACAGTTGCTGTATCCGTCCTGTGTCCAGACATCTGACAATAAAGTGGCTGGGAGTCGTGAGCTTTTTGTTATTTGAAGGCATCTCCCTCACCCATTATCCTCTTACCCGTAGAGAAGGATATTCTAAAACGTGTTAGATTGTATGAGTTGACTGAGTTTACCTGCTGGAGAAGATACATTTCAGGTTCTGGTGGCAGAGAGAAATTTAAAATTAGGTCACCTCATGGTTACAAGTTGTATCTATAACAGAAACTAAAAGGTCTCGGAGATCATACGCGGTCTTTGGTTGGGAGCCCAAAAGGGGCCTACTGTGAAACATTCTTTAATTGGTTTGTTACATTCAAAATAAAAAAATATATACTGAATATCTCTGTGGAAACTGAAGTTTTGATATAAAGTAATACAGCTAGGTTAAAATCCGAAATCCGAGCTCCAAAATCAGTCCCTGGAATACTGCCGTGTGTGTGTGTGTGTGTGTGTGTGTGTGTGTGTGTGTGTGTTGGGGATGCCAACCTGTGTGTTGTGATTTTAGGGAAACACAATAGTCCTCTCTAGCTTCCAAACCTTTCATTTAGTTTACTGTTTCTTTTTTTTCAACGTTTATTTATTTTTTGGGGACAGAGAGAGACAGAGCATGAACGGGGGAGGGGCAGAGAGAGAGGGAGACACAGAATCGGAAACAGGCTCCAGGGTCCGAGCCATCAGCCCAGAGCCTGACGCGGGGCTCGAACTCGGACCGCGAGATCGTGACCTGGCTGAAGTCGGACGCTCAACCGACTGCGCCACCCAGGCGCCCCTAGTTTACTGTTTCTTGAAACTTGGTGCATTAGAATTCAGTCTCTTGTTTTAAGATTTGGAGACTTCTGTACCACAAATACTTCTTTTCCCTTTGGCTAACATTCATATGGTGCTTACTTCCTGCTAGGTACTCTTCTAAGGCTTTATGAGGAGTAATTTACTGAATCCTCTCAGGAACCTCCTGACTTAAGTGCGAATGTTGTCCCCATTTTGCAGATGAGGACGTCAGAAGCCCCAGGGTCATGTGTGAAATCAGGAAGTCTGACTCCCGGCTTTCTTTCTGCACCATGCCGCCTCGTTGGCCCCTTGGTCTGCATGCTTCAGGAGGCTTCCTCCTTAGGGAAAGGCCGGGAGGATGAATGGAGTTACATCTTACAGAAGAGGGCAGCACTGGGGGGAAACAGGTGCACCAAGTACACTGGGGAGGAAGGGAAGCCTAAAAGAGAGCAAAAAGAACAAAAGGGAGGGTGTGAATAATGAGGACAAAGTCTGCCTATGTCTTCATTATGGCAGCAGCTGAGAGAAAATTGTCACAGTGGATGCCCTTGCAACTGCAGGCAGGACCCTTAATTATGGAGTTCAATCCCTCATTTTACAGCCAAGGAAAACTGAGGCTGGGAGAACAGACTTAGGACAAGGGAAAAGAAGGTACTGAGACTTCACAGCCGCTTAGTGGCAAAACCAGGACTGGGGCGCCATTGCCCTGATTCTAGATCCGGGGACCTCTCCTCTGAAAGTAGCCTTGTGGGCTCCTTGTGGGCTCCAAATCACTGAGGGAGCGGGAGGAAGCTCGGTGCAGAGAAGCCTTCTTCCGTCTGTGGTTCTTCTCATGAAATGTTTGCTCCCCGGGTGGCATCTGGGTAGACAATGACTCTTGGAGGAGAATTTTTGTCCTACGTCTACAAGGATTATTTCCTTACGGACACATTTCCTGGGAGCACCCTCTTCTCTCCCTCGTGTTACTTTTCGGGAGCGGGCGATGTAGCTGAGACTGGAAGCAGAGTTCATTGTCACTATGCCATTTCATGAAGACGCCCCTGCATTTCTGAGGAGCATCGGAGGGGCCAGGTAAAGGCACAGGGGCTGAGGTGAGGGAAGAAACGGAGAACACGGTTGGAAATGAAAAGTATTCAAATATAAATTAATATAAACCCAGGGGTCATCTTGCATGCAGTCCTGGCAATAAGAGAATCCACAATGTGGATGAACAAGTTAAAAAAAAGTAATCAAAGGTAAGAAAGAGGCGTATGTGAGGCATTAAGCATCAGGTACAGAGGCGGCCGGGGAGGATTACCGAACAAAGTCCAGAGAGTGTAAAAAAAGATAAGAAAGGCAAAGGGAGCGAATGAAAAAGATTGCACTGAAGGTTAAGAGAAATCATGGGAAAATTTCCCTAGTGCGTAAGGAACACAGGGGTCATTGAGCTAGACAGCTGGGTGGCGAAGACACGGGGAAGGGTAATTTATTGAAAGGAAAAAAAAAAGCGGTAGAGGTGACTAAAAAGGTTTAAATAAATTTTTTGCCCTGGAACTTTCAGGAAGATGGGGAACAAACGCTGGAAACTGACATACATTTTCTAGGGGAAACCAAAGAAAGATCGAAGACTAGCGAGAAAATGTCACTTGGACAGATTCAGAAATGAAGCACGGAGAATGGAAAGAACCATTAGAGGCTTCAGTCCAAGGAAGAACATACACTATCACACCTGAATAATAAGTAACAGGAACGTAAGAAGGGAGAGTTTGAAAAGCAAAAGGTTTTTTTTTTTTTTTTTTGGTGGGGGAGGGGGGAATCCCATCAGCAAATGGTCAGTGATGGCTCCTAGCTGTCTTACATCATTAGACCCACCTCATATTTGAGTCCTCTCTCTTCTCCTTACCTATGTTCCTTCCATATATATTGGAATATATGTGGAATATATATATTGGAATTCCATATATATTGGAATATATATAACTTTCATAGATATTGAAGATTTGCTACATGCTTGGCATCATGCTTTCTATTTGGGGAGGTGCGTAGACGAATAAGATGTCTGTGGTCCCTGCCTCAGGGAGTGTACATTTCAGCGGAGTGGACACGCTCAGTGTGCAGCTGTAGGATGTAGCCAGAAGCCACGGAACTATGGGTGGTCATTTTGGGTAGGAAAAGAGAGCTGCGTGGTCATTTTGGATTGAGGCCATCAAATTCCACCTGAAGGAGGAAATGAATCACATTAATCCTTCTTAGAATCACAGTAAAGAATAATGGCCCCAGAGTGTTGGGTTTTGTTTAGTTTTGTACAGAGTTGAAAGGTTTCGCATGAAGTCAGGTGCTGGCGGTAAGGGTTATCCGGGGGTAGGTATTCGAGGAGCCCCTTCCATCACATTATATGCGGTAATTTCTGCAAAAGCTTGGGGAATCCATTCCTGGCTGAGGCTGTATGAGTGATGACCGTGTCGCTGAACCTGGGGACTAGAGCAGGGGTGAGTGTTCGACCCACGGGGAAAAGGTATAGGGGCTGAGCTGGGCATACTCGTCTAGGGGACCCCCAGTCCCCCACACAGAGTGAGGGAAGCCCCGGCGGGAGCTGAAGAGCACGGAAGTGTCTGAGGCAGGAACAAAGGCGGTCGGGAAGGACAATAAAACTCTAAGCGGTCCACCAGGAGAGATGGGTAATTTGATTATTCAATTCAGTGTAGTGACAAAGAAGGTGACGAGACTAGGGACAAGAAATTCAGAGGTCAAACAGACCCTCCACGGCCACAGGCAGCAGACTTGAGAGGAGGAATCCGAGGGCAGAGGAAGATAAAATTTTAACGCCTTTGGCACCAGGATCTGGAGCAAGCAAAGAAATCAAACGTTATTCTGGATTGCATAAATAGAGGGACTGTGAAGAAGTCAAAGGCGATTAACTCAGCGAGAAAAGGGAATGGTGGTGTTTGACCAAGGAAACTGGGGGAGATACCTGCTAGGATGTCTCCATTCCCTGTCTCTTTCCACCCAGCTCTTCTCGTTGCTTGTGTTCACATTTCACCTTGACTTTGGTTCTGTATGTGGTTGCTGGCCCTACGCGGCGAGAACAAAGGTGCATTAGTAACAGTCATTTATCCAGATGATATTCTTATAAACAAGTAGGACTGGATGGAGTGGGATGTGGGGAAACATAACATTTTCGTCCTCCTCCAAGCTTTGCTAGGGTCGAGGTGCCCTATGCTGTCTGAGAATCCTTCCTTTAGACCCCATTCCAACAATACAAAATACAGATTCAAAAAACCAATTAGTCATTTCTGCTTCTCCGACTGTCTTCTATGACTACGAGGTACCAAAGAATATTCTCTCAGAAAGAAATGAGTTATAATCGGGTACAATTATTATATTACTAGTGGCCGGAAGGAAAGTTGCTACAATCTTTAAATTCGAACAGAAACAGATCACATTACTGATTTAAGAATCTTGCTTCCTTTGGGGGGTGGGGGGTTAACTTCTCACTGACACAAATGTTCAAGTTTCCGTCTGTTACAATGAAGCTTTCTCAACGTTTATTCTCCAGACGGTTATTACCTGTGACTATGTCAGAGGCACATAAATGCCTGTAAAGGCGTATCGTCCACAACATCTCTCAGAAATAAATACCTTCGGATACCTTGGAGTCTATCAAGTTTTAAAAAAGAAAACGATAGGGAAAGGGGAAGTAGTTTATCTGACTTCAGGGAAACTATCTCCTCCATCCCTTGTTTACACCTGATAATATGTCCACCAATTAAGCATTTAACTGATTTCTTTAAGGTCAGGTTGCAAAGGGGTCAATTCAAGTTGGGGCGTCAGGGACAATTTCACATGGGAAATCCACTTTATTCCTACAGCAGGTGTGTGTCTTGGGTCAAAGAACAAGCTTCTCAGGTGTGGTGGCCCCCATGTGGCCCTCGGGGAGATCCGAGGTCACTGGTTTAATATTAGCTCCCGGTGCCTCAGCCTGGTTACAAGGGTCCCTAAAGCTACCCTCTGTCCGGGAGGCGAGTTTGTTTTGAAATGGTTGACTGTATAAGGGACAGGCAAAGATAATTCATTTCGTTGGGGGGACTGGGAGAGGAAACGGGAAAGGGAATGAAGTTTAAACGTAAGCCAGTGTCTCTAGAGAATGTGAAAAATGTCAAGTGCCAGGTTCTGAAGCCTGAGGGGATTTTGATGTCAGTGAGCTCATTTTGGACCCTCCTCTCCCTCACCCGCCCAAGGCCTCTGGGCACATGTCTGGAATGCGGAAGGGAAGAAAGTGATCATCACCTACGAGGGCAGCCCCAGGATTTCCATTTAGAAAAACGCGACCCATTTGGAAACAAAACAAAACAAAAGCAGTCATTGCTCACTGACTCAATTTAATTAATCACACATTTATCGAGTACCTACTGTGGGCAAAGCCAACCTGCAAAGAAGATTGTAAGTGGCTCATTTCTTTTTAGATGTGTATTTATGTATTTATTTTGGGAGAGACAGAGCACGCATGGGGGAGGGGCAGAGAGAGAAAGAAAAAGAATCCCAAGCAGACCCCTGCTGTCAGCAGGAAGCCAGACCGGAGGCTGGATCCCATCAACGGGGAGATCAGACCCGAGCCAAAATCAAGTCGGTAGCTCAACCGACTGAGCCACCCAGGTGACCCTCAGCGGTTCATTTTAAGCAGCTTAGGAAGCCTGTTGCCTATACAAATAACACAAACGCTTAGAAGGCTGGCATCGTGACTATAGTAAAAGAGACGGGATGAAGAATCATGTCCTCTGATTGTGGTTTATGTATCCCTTTGTTCACACTTCCTTCTGTGGCCCGGAGAAATCAGGAGGTAGCCGTGCAGGCCGGCCTCCCCCTCCCCCACAGCGTGCACAGTCGGGCGCTGCACTAACACCACCGGCTTCGTCCAGGGTCTGGAGAAATCGTTCTCATCGATTACGGTCATGCGGCATATTTACCCATTGTGCCAATTAGCAGCCTGTAAGTCCTGCGGCAAGATTTCAGAGGTCATTCTGCCTTTAGAAACCAACTCTGAGCAGCCAGGCTCCATTCTGTCAGTTTGAACCTTGAGGGCTGTCCTCCCAGCCTTCTCTGGGAGCCTCTTCTAGTCTGGAACATTGTCATCTGAAGGAAAATGCTTTAAGGTACGGCTGAAGTCGCTCCGACGACTGGTTAATCTTGTCCCCGCTTCCAGATCCCAGAGCTGAGGCCACCCCCCTCTCTTTACCCTGGCAAATGGGAACTCCCTTCCCCGACATGCAGCCTTTTTGAAATTACAAATAAGTCGATAACTACAGGACTGACCCAATTACTGGCGCGTGAACTGGGTGAGCTGGAGCCATGTCCTCGTCTGGAAACCCGGGGCCAGTGTCAAGGAGGCCGATGTGATGGCAGGATCTCAGGTACTGGGAAATGAAAAGCAATCGACTCGGCCCAGATCTGGAAGTCGGCGGAGTGGAACGGCCTGGGCGAGCCTCCTTGTCATGCCTCCAATGGCCCTTTTCACAGTGTGAGCAGACCTTACAAAGAGGCAGTGACCTCGCCTTTCAGATGACTAGCAGCTCACCGTGATAACCAAGCCCGCGGGGATTTCTTTGCAGTGATGTATGGTAAAGGTCAGCCTGAATCAGGAAGGAGCCTGAAATGGAGGAGGAGTTTAAGAAATGCACTTCTACTACCTATGAGGGCAGATGATAGCTCAAGCACCCGGACCGGGTCTTGTTGAGGAGCCAAAGGATCCTCTTTAACGAAACGACCAAGAGGGATTTATAAAGAACATCGCCTCCGCCATTTTACGTGAACGATGCTCTTCAGGATGTGGGAGAATAACATGAAAACGTTTGACTCTCTCAAATGTGGTAGCTGCCCCCCTGAAATATTTAAACGTGCCATGTGTCCTGGTTTATGAAGCATGAATTGGCTTAAATGAAGGTAAAGTTTTGCCTAGCCAGTTAGAAGAGTCACAAATTCTAAATTCGTGGAGCTGGAATTAGTGCGATACCACTGTTTTCATGTTAAGATTCTAACTATATCTGTATTCATAAAACCCTGAAATATAGATCCGACCGAATTCATGTTCATGTGATTGGAACTGGA
This sequence comes from Puma concolor, assembly GCF_028749965.1. Lineage (NCBI taxonomy): Eukaryota > Metazoa > Chordata > Mammalia > Carnivora > Felidae > Puma > Puma concolor. The sequence continues at coordinate 40,193,621 of NC_141683.1, forward strand.
CTGAAATTTTGAAGAAAGTACTTACCATATCCATCTCCAGGGTGAAGTTAAACGCAGGAAGAACCTGGTGTTTTCAGGGCCTTTCATTCCCTTCCCTCCTTGTCAACATAAGAAATAGATCCACCATCTGACTTTGGGATTACTGGTATGGCTTCCTTTTTTCCAGGCACACAGGCTAGACACCCAAGAACCACCTTTTTTTAAAAAACATTTTTTTTTTAATGTTTTTATTTATTTTTGAGACAGAGAGAGACAGAACATGAGCAGGGGAGGGGCAGAGAGAGAGGAAGACACAGAAACTGAAGCAGGCTCCGGGCTCTGACCTATCAGCACAGAGCCCGACACGGGGCTCGAACTCACAGACTGTGAGATCATGACCTGAGCTGAAGTCAGACGCCTAACCGACTGAGCCACTCAGGCACCCCGAGAACCACCTTTTTTGATCACCCCTGCTCACACACCTACATGACAACTCCTGTCTGTTCCTGTGATGAGTATCTTATCAGATCCTTTCCCTCCATCTTCTTGGAGCCTTCCTTACCTCCTGCCTGGTCTATTCTCACAGATTATTGATATCTCCTTGCTCTCTGTTTCTGTTTCCTCTGATTCATTCTACTCACTATCAACTAATTAACTTTCCTACGGCATGACTTTGATCATATCTCTTCTGCTTATAAATGTTCAGTGGTTCAAGATTACCTACCAAATACAGCACACATTTCTCGGCCTGGAGACTCTACTGGTCCAAACATTCTTCTTCTCCCTTTAAGTGCCCTAAACTCCGGCCAAGCCGGCCTGCTTGCCCATGTGCAAGCTCACTGTGCCATTTTCTGTTCTAGCCCTTTGCTAATGATCTGCCCACCTCTGTTTTTGTCCCCCATCCCCAAAGCTTTCCTCTTAAATCCAATCCAAGTTCATTCATTCATTCATTCATTCATTCATTCATTTCTCCCCCATCCCCAAAGCTTTCTTTTAAATCCAATACAAATTCATTCATTCATTCATTCATTCATTCATTCATTCGGTTCTTTTAGCAAACTTTTACCAAGTACATGCTAAATGTTGGGCACAGCCTCTGAAAAAAGCATCCCCTGATTTCCCCAGCTGGAAGCAGCCTGCTCCCCTCTCACTGATACTTTGGTGTTTTCTACTACTCTGAGAAAAATTTCTCCCAGGCAGCAAGTCAGGTCCCGGCTCTGCCTTCTGGACTGTTTACATCTCTGTTCCCCCATCTGTGAACTTATAGTTCCTCCCTCATGGGGTAGTTGGGTTGTTGTGGGGATTAAATGTGATATGTTACTGTCCTTACTATTATTATTTATTGTGTTATTATATATCATTTCGTTCTCCTTGAGACAAGGGCTGGGACTCTCTAGAACCTTGCAGGGGGTCTTTGCCTTCATCTTTTAATCAGTTTTATTTACTTGCAAGACACAGAGCTCTTCTCTGTTACCTCAGGAGAAGAGGGTTGATTATAAGTGTCTAGACTGGAAGTGAAGCCTCATCACATTCCAGAGGTAGCTCTTGTTCTCCATGTGTCAACTCCTCTCTCTACATCCATTTTGTTCTCTCTTCCTCACTAATGGCTTCTGCAGCTGACTTAGAGTCAGGACCTATTCATAATTTGGTAGGTCCGTTGCAAAATAAATGAGGGGTCCCTTGTTTAAAACGGAGGAAAAAATGCAAACTAAAACGTAACACTTCTTTCTTCAGCGGCCCTTTGTCTCTCTTTTCTCTTTCTGTCTCCACCTCCTTGGTGTTTTATATTTGCTATTTAACACCACCTTCCCCAGGCACGGAGACACTGGCAGGGCAGTGCAGACTCTCCTGGTGCCTAGGGGCCCAAGTCTGAAACTTGGCACCCACGGCTGGGTTCCCCTTCCCTGCCCTCCACCAGATGAGCACCATGCTTAAGGGAGGAGTGGAGAAGTTGAACCAGGTATCACCCCTTCCCACAAGTCCACTGCCCCAACCCAAGGCAGATGGCCATCCCCAACGCCCAATCTCTGCGGGTGATGATGCACTAAGTACCTGGATTAGGGGAGGCTGAGAGATTGCTCCACTGAATCACCTGCCAAATGAACCATGGTGTGCCAGCCTGGGGCAAGGACAGCTGTCACCGCACCCCATTTCCAGATGCCACAGGGCACAGGGGTCCAGCACTCCCCGGCCCAGACTCGGCTCCCTGCTGGGCAGTGTGGGGAGGAGGAAGGAAGGAGAAGGTGGGACGGATGAGGGGGAGCAGGTCTGAGAACTCAGGGCTGGGATGCAGCCTCGGGAAGCCCAGCGCCTGGTCCATGTTCCATTGTCCCATCCACTTCACCAACAAAACCCGAACTCAAAAAAATAAAATTCAGCACTAAATCCAAGCATGGGGCCCTCTTTGACCACTGGCTGCCTGTCCATGAAGCTGGCCCTTTTCGGAGTTTAAAGGGGTCAACATACATACGGAAGAGCATAGTTCTATCTGACGACTCTTGGGGTTGCACCTTCTACCGCAAGCTGGTTTATTCTTTCAGTTTCCCAAAATTAATTTGCCGAAATAGAAATCTGACTGGCCCCACTGTTTCTCTTTATTCTTTTTTTAAAAAATAAATCACATAAAAACACCTGGGTGGCTCAGTTGGTTAAGGGTCTGCCTCTGGCTGAGGTCATTGTCTCATAGCTAGTGGGTTAGTGAGTTCAAGCCCCACATTGGGCTCTGGGGCTGTCCCACAGAACCTGTTTCAGATCCTCTGCCCCCTCCCCCCCCCCCCCGTCCTCCCCCACTTGTGCCAGGGGAGGGGGTGTCTCTCTCTCAAAAATAAATTAAAAATAAATAAATAAGTCACATAGGTCATTGGTTGCTGTCCAGCCAATGGGTTGGCTGCTTTTGGGTCAGGTGTCCATTCGGGTCCAATCATTTGGAGCTTTAGTGGACACAGCCGCTCAGCATAAAATGTGGACTCCTGGGATGCCCCTCGTGGAGCTGCGGAAAGCAAGTCATGATTAAATCGTTAGTTTGGAGTTCATCAAATATGTTGAATTTTGCATGAATTAATTTTATTTTTTAAATTAAAAATGTCCATTGAAGGCCCCTCGTGTGCAATATTTTCTGGCCAACATTATGGTTACATTTTACATATGGAAGGACTAAATGTTTTATTAAGATATATCTTTTCAATACAGTGTTTTCTGAAAGTTACACTGGCTGCCATATATTTGCCTGAATCAATGCAGTTCTGGATCATGTAAAATCCTGACTCTATAGAACATCTTTAAAAATTACCTTGTTCAAGTCCTATCATTTTACGAATGGAGAATGCTTTAATTAGGTCAGGACAAAATCAGACAATTACAGCATAATACCAAGCCAGAAAGAGTAAAGAGACAATCTCTATGTCAAAATTAAAAATAATTTAAAAATATAACAAAAGTACCTAAAACTTGTAGATAAAAGAGTTAATATCCTTAGTACACAAAGCATTCAAATAAATCAATAAGGAAAAAAATCAATAGAAAAATTGACAAGCAGGAGCAGACAATTAACACAAAAGAGTGTACAAATTGCCAGTAAAATGTTCAGCTTCACTATTTAAAAAAGAAATTAAAATGACAACAGATAGAATTTTTCTCCCAATTGTCAAAGATGATAAAACCCAGGGCTAGTCTATAAACCCAGGGAAACAGGAATATTCAGATGCATAGGAGAATATTTCAGAGCAGCCTTTTGAAGGTCAGTTTGACAATATTGATGAAAATGTGAAAGATACAAGAATTCTGACCCTCAATTTTGACTTCCAGGTTTGACTCCAAGAAGCACTTACGTATGTAGACAATGGCATATATATGGAATGTTTCATGACAATATTATTTGTGAAAGTGACAAATTTGAAATATCCAACAATCTACCAAAAACAAGTTAAAATAAACTTATGATATTTTAGTCCATTGGATATTTTAGTCCAATATTTCGATGAAATATTATGTAGCCAATACAAAGAATAAGGAAGATTTACATGCACCTACATAAAAAGATGTCCAAGTTGTAGTGTTAAATGGGAAAAAAAAGGTAAAGAAAAAATATCCATATTATGAACCCATGTATTTAAAAACTTCTATATATTACTATGAAATGTTACTTAATATCCATTAAACATTGTGTATAACATAAAATAATGTTCCAGTACAATTTCAGAAGATAGCATGTAGTCTGCATACGCCTGTGGGTGTGTAGGAGGAATGTCATCCAGGACCCTGGTCTCAGCAGTGGAACCACAAGACGTTATTCCTGCTCTTAAAGAGCTTAGAGTCCAGGAGAGGGGATGAAATTGCTTCAAAGAATAAAAAGCACAGGATAGAGTGTCATTGGGTACTTACTGGCTCTGAAGCATTTTCATGTTCACAGAAACCCTGGGAGGTAGATCCCCATTTTTCAGATGACCAAACTGAGACCTATCTAGCAACACAAGGTGGGGCTAAGCACATGACCAATCCTTTCCCCATAGTCCTTAGACAACAACAATTGTACAACTTCCATACCCACCTGTCCCTTGCAGCAGAGGTCCCGCACCACCTTTGACATTTAAAAAAGAAATTAAAAGTAGCCCAAACATATTGTGATTATGTATATAAATATTTGCAAAAATGTCAGAATTCTACTCCTGTTTTCTCTTTGTTGTAACTTCACGGAACTTTTTTTTTTTTTTTTTTTTGAGATTTACAGTGACAAGATTGTTCGAGAAGCCCTGGGTTCCAGGCCTGGTTCTGCCACTTGCTGCCTGTGGGCTCTGGGCAAGCCCAGTGATAAAAGTGTCACAAACAGACCTGCTTTGTTTGTCCACCTCCAGATGAAACAAAGCACGGGTGAGCCCTTTGAACCCAATAAAATAATGAAGATGACAAGTTTCTCCTCCACAAGCCTTGAATTTGGGCTCTTCCCCCCCCCCCCCCCCCCCGCCCCTTCTCTCTGATTGAAGCATCATCACACAGAACCAGGAAACAAGGTCATTTTCTCTCTAAGAACCAGCTCACGTGCATCTCCCTGCAACATATGGGGATCTTTCTTTGGAGAGGTTGCTTGGCCAGGTGAACAGCTGTTGCTGGATGCCCTTATGAATAAGTGGCAATAACTCTGATAGAGTGAGCTTAAGAAGACAGCTTAACTACTTTGCCTTGCGAGTAGGCTTGTTTGGGGTTTTCCTTCACTTACGCCACCCCTGGATTTATTTCTCCTTTATTTTGTGTGGTGGCGATCACGGAAGTTGGCATTTGCTTAGAAAAAATGCTCTTTGGGATCTCTAGCTATTGTAGCTCGACAAAATATATGTTGGCTGGCAAAAATGTACAGAAAAACAGATTTTTACGAAATGTAAGTTAGATGCGTAAACGGCAATATGCGTCAAATGCCTTAAATTATGTCCATCCTTTGCCCCAGTAATTCCACTGGGAGGGTTTTATCTGTCTGATCATATTGGATAATTATGAAAATGTGCATTTTTAAGGAGGTTTATTACAGTATTATTTATAATGGTAAAAATAAAAAATGATTTTACTAGATCCTATTACAGGATTGTTTAAATAAATGAAGGCACATCTACCCAATACAATATATACGACTAGTAGCAATGATGTGGCCTATGTGTGTATACATTCACACACATGCACATACACAAATATGTGGAGAGGTATTTTGTTGTTAAAACTGGGGTGGAAAACAGTATGTGTAGTAAAATCTCATTCTGCTTTAAAATGTCTATCTTCACTTCTATACAAAGTCTAGAAGATTCTATGTCAAAACGTGAATGGTGGTTATCCTTGGATGGTGACATAGGAGAAACACAAATACACACATACACACACACACACTTGTGTGTGTGTGTGTGTGTGTGTGTGTGTGTGTGTGTGTGTGTGTAACAAAATGACCATTGATTTTATTGCACTTAAAAAAAAATATGTTGAGTTCCCGGGTGGCTCAGTTGGTTAAGCGTCTGACTTTGGCTCATGATTTCACCGTTCATGAGTTCCAGCCCCATGTCAGGCTCTGTGCACAGGGCGTGGAGCCTGCTTTGGATTCTGTGTCTCCCTCTTTCTCTGCCCCTACCCTGCTCGCTGTCTGTCTCTCTGTCTCTCCCTCTCTCAAAAATAAACACTTAAAAAAAATTTTTTTAAAAACGTGTTATTTTTTCTTTAAATATAGAATTAGGAGATTCTATTCCCCCCCCCCATAAAGATTAGATGTATAAACGCAAAAGAATCCCCACTCACTGCACCAAGAATTCTGGTGAAGGGAAAAAATTAACAAAGACCTTAGATCTCCCAGGAATTAACTGTTCTGGAAGGGAATCTGCAGAATTTTCAGAACTTTGTATCTCTTTTTAGCAATTTCCCTAGTCCTGAATCTCTGATCTTTGGCAGTCTTGACGACTCTTTCATCCTTAGACCATGAAATTTGCATATCCACTTGTTAAAGGTTTATTTCACTGTGTTACGAGTGCTGACCTCTCTGTGGCCTCCACAGACCGGGCGTTCCTTGTGGGCAAGTGCCTGAAGAGGACGTGGCGAGTGGGCGGGCGGAAGAGGACGAGGTTCTCTGTAAACGTTGGGGACTGAATGCTCTGACAGAGCGACAGGCGTTAATGAGGTGGGTTTGTTAGAGGTCTGTGGCAGGAGAAAAGTCAATGTGGAAAAGTATGGAATGGGTTATGGAGGAGATGGTATTTGACATGACTTTGAAGGATTTATCTGAGCGAAAATGCAGAGTGGAGGGCCACTGATTCCAGACAGAGGGAACAGCAGGGGGAACCAACTGACCTGGTGTGCTTAGCACTGAAGGGTTTCCGGGGACTTGGGCCTTTCGGTGTTAAAATCCTATCAGTCCTCGGCAAACTGTGATTGACTGGTTGCTTGGCAGAATCGTGTAATCAAAGGCAGGAAGATAGAAAAGCAAAGTTAAGAAACACGTCATCCACTTTGGTTAGAGTGGCTTCAGCGTAGGGAGACCGTAGACAGCAAGGTCAGGGAGGTTCCGTTGGGCCTAACTGAAGAGGGCCTTGAATGCCCCAGTGAGATTCTTGTGCTTCATTTTGTGCAAGTAGTAAGACCAAAGGCACTTTACGTCCTAAGGCTTGACTCCTCTAGCACACATTAAATCTCTCTCTCTCTCTCTCTCTCTCTCTCCAATATCTCTCTTCAAAAGCATCTGTTACACTTTTGGCTCTTTTGCCCTGACATGATGTCTCCCCCTGATAAAGCACACCTCGAATTTTCAAATGTCGTAATCAACTGCAAACGAGAACTGCCTTCCCTTGTTTGAGGGAAGTCGCTTTACCCCTCATGGGGACAGACGCCACGGAGCCCTCCATCTCCACATCAACCCTTCTGTCACTGGCGGACATGTAGGAGATGACTCACTGGCTGGAATTCAAGACATTGTGGGTGGCGTCTAGGGAGCAGAGCAGAGGTGGGGGGCTCCTGGGGAGTGAGAGCGGGTGACCCTGGCCTCGTGTGCACCGTGCTGCTGAGCGGGGCGCCACCCGCCTCTCCTGGAGCATCTGAGGAGAAGCTTGGGCTGTTGCAGCATCGGGGTCTACACAGAAGGCCATTGCCATCCGCATCCTGGTGTCTCTGTCTGTGCACCATAAAAACTGACAAAAGGGGCCTCACTGCTGAGTTTCAGACTGAATGTTTAATGCAATTAATGCATATTTCATAGCACAATAACTGCCAGAGCTTTGCTCTGCCATCCTCCCCGGCTGAGTTATTTACACAGCCATTTTGAGCCCAGTCACAGAGGAAGTTGACAAATGAGTATCTGTGCAACACGTCTGGTCTTTTCCCATGCAGATCAGGGCCTCAAACTTCAAAAAGTCCCTGAGCAGCATCTCAAACTCACCCCCCCCCCCGAGTTGGGTGAATAGATTTTCCCTTGGTAAAAATCCCTTGACTTCCATCCTTCCCTTTTCTCTCCTCCCTAGCCCAAAGAAAAGTATTAAAAAAAAAAGGGGGGGGTATGCTAATATCATCGTGCCCCGAAATGAATCTTAGTGATTTCTCTCATTACAAAATCCCTAAAAACGAAGAGAGTGAGCTGTCCCCCTGGTCAGTGACTTCGTTTATTCATTGATCAGTTCTGACAGTCCTTTGCAAGGCAGCTCTGCCCCTAGGATGCTTTGACATAAATCAGGGGCTCCTCAGCTCACCTGCTCATCACCGGTGATGGATTTGGCAGGTTTTCAGGTTCCTGTGAAACAGATCTCTGGACCAGGAGAGCCAGACTGGGACTCAGAAGGTAGCATTCAGCACGAGAGGGATGTCGACTGACTCACATCTCGTGCCGTTTTTCACTTACTAGGCACAAATCCAGCCCTTTGAGTCTTCGTTGTAACCTTCGATTAAACATCAAGAAGCTTCACGTGTACTTTGTGCAACTGTCGTGTTCCTGACAAGTTGTAGATAATCATTTCTTTGGGTAAACGTGATCCTGTGTTTCCAGTGACTCATTTAGAGACTTTCCGGGTTGCTCTTTCTGTACCATGTGAACTTTTTCTGCCTCCCTCTCCCCACCCCAGTCACTCTGCCAAATACTTAGTAAGAGAAAAAGAAACCAATGTAGGAAAGAGCAGTTGAAACGAACATTGAAACGAATCCTTTTACAACGTGTGAATACTCACATCGATTTTGTCACTGTGGGCTTTTAGATGCCAAGTTTTCCTAAATAGAGGTCCGTCCACGGTAAAGCACCCTAGCAAATCAAAACAGCCGGATGGTTTTATTTTTTAATGAAAGTACAGAGCTAAATTCAGCAAGTTTGATTTTTAAGATGAATAGATTCTTACAAGTGCAGTCGGATGTAGCCAGCTCTCCCCTATCTACCACGTTTGGTTTGGGGGAACGCATGGGGATAGTTGTAAAACTCAGGCCTCAGAGTCAAAAACTGGGCTCCAAATAGGACACTCAGACACTCAGAGAGAAAGGTCATTTAGCCCTTTTGGCCGAGGAGAGGATTGAGATGTCAGTGACCGACTGTGGTGACATGAGACACTGTCATGGATGTGACTTTATGCTTGGAAGTCCTACCGGCCTGAGTTTGGTTGCTCACTCCACCTTCTACCAGCTGTGAGACTTAGAGTCACTAGTCTTCATCAAGCCTTACTTTTCTAACTGCAAAGTGGGTATAAGATAAAACTTACCTCTAATGCCCTTATGATGGTCAGACGAGATAGCGCACGTAAGCCGCTTAGCGTGGCGCCTGATCGTCGCAAACACGCGCTAACTACCAGCTCGAACGGGGTAGACTGTGACTCAGTGTGTTTTGATCTTCCCAGGCTCTCAGTGAGGCTGGCGGGACTTTGGATGTTATCATCCCCATTTCGCAAAGAGAATACTGGAACCCAAAGAGATCCTAGCCACACAATGAAGGACGTAGGAATAGTGGCCAGTGAGTTCTAAGAACACAAACATTGCAGCCCTTTACCTCGCCCCTCAGACACTGGGCAACGTGGCATAAAATGGAAGTCCTCACTTCCTTTCCCAGCACCCAGTTATTCAGCCTGAACTGACCAGGGCTGGAGAGGGAAGCAGCCAGCCTCCCACTCCGTAGATGTGAGGCCTCTGACACTTGGCTGCTCCTCTCTCTTCTTTAGCATAGAAAGGATGCTGAAATGCTAACAGCTTCCGGTTATTGAGGGCTCGCTGCTTTTTGCTTGGGATCTCGCTAAATGTTTTACCCACAAGACTGCTGTCCTTTGTGGATGTTACAAACGATGGGGCAGGCTCAGAGAGGTGGGGTGACTTACTCAAAGGGGATAGCTAGCAAGTTGTGACGTCATGACTGAAATCAGTTAAGTCAGGGTGATCCCAAGTAGAACTTTAAATTGCTTCACCACGTGGTGAATCAAGTTCAGGTTTAAGGTTCCCTCAAGCAGAAATGACCAAACCTGACTGGTCATCAGAATTGTCCAGGGTGCTTATAAAATAATGTAGATTCCTAGGCACCACTCTTGGAGACTGATTCTGTAGGTCTAGGCGAGACCAAAAATCTGTATTTTTTCAATCCTCAGTTGACTCTTGTCATCAACCAGGTGTGGGAAGTCAGCTTTAGGACACATGCCCAGCTGCCCTCCAGAGTGACCTTGCAGATGGCTTATTCATTACTTCCTTGTCCTCTGGGGCCATTTTGATCTCTGGTGCCTTCCTCACCTTCAGACTCAGTGTTTCAGTCCACACATCAAATATTTATGGAGTGCCTATTGTGAGCAGGACACCCTTGCTCTAAGAGACCAATAACTTAAGGCCGCTGGAATGACTGTGTTCATAGTCCAGAGCTGGCTGTGTGTATGCAAGGTTCTGGAGGCGTGTTTCTTTGTAGAGGCTTTAAGTTTTTTGCATATGTTTTTCTGTTATCTGTTTTCCCAGAAATCAAGAGCCAGTCCCCTTTGTCTGTTTTTAAAACACAACCCATACAAACTAATGACGCTTAGTACCTGGCTCCGTAGTTAGTAAAAACGGTTGATAGCATGGGTTTGAACAAAAGGGAAAATCCCTCCTTCAGAAGGTATTAATCAATCACCAGCTGGGGGGTCTCTGGCCTGGCCCACGGAGGTTCTTACCTGAGTTCTTTTCTGCCTCCCAATACACAGCAACCCAGCCTTCCTCTTCCTCATTACCCTTCCCAACCCCACCCCAAACATAGACTCAATGAATTTGAACAGAAGCTGGGAAAGAGGCTGAGAAGTAGCATGCAATACAGTGATCCTGAACTCTAGCGCCACATGACCATCATATAGGGAGTTCCTAAAATATACTGATGCCTGCATCCCCCAAAGTCCAATGAAATGAGAATTCTGTAGGGATATTGGCAAAGTTCTGTTTGTTTGAAGATCCCCAGGTGATTGAATGTGTAGCCCATTGAGAAGTACTACTGTAGCAGAAGAGAACTGGGCTAGGAATTGGAAGGATATCTGGGTTCACTCTAGCCTATGTGACCATTTACACATGGCTGTCGCTGGCTGAGCTTCCTAACACCTGTACAATGAGGATGCTGGACTGGATTTCTCATGGACTAGTCTATTTTCAGCTATCACATTCTAAGTTTTAATGATCTGGGGTCAGCTCAGATGAAGAGGGAGGGTTGGGTGGGGAATAACAGCACAGACCTTGTTTCTTTATAAGGGCCAGATGCACAGAGGGAGGCAGACAGCAAGAGGGAAAGAACGGGAGTTGGATGCTAATTGGAAAGGATAAGGGACATGTCGAGTTGTCAGTTTCACTCGCAGGGACCTGGTCTGTGCCTGCTGGAGCAACCCTGGTGGATCCCAGGAAGGATCTTGGGCCTGCCAGTGTCTGTCCTCTCTCCTATCTGTCTATCGGCCGGCATGCTGTTCCATGGCAGAGGGCTTCTGTTTGTTTTCTTAAGACGATTAAGTCTTTCTAAGTCCCCCTCAGCAGAGCCTGTGATTGAAAGTGACAATTGAAGGCTACCCTATTTAAAAGCTGCCACTTTGTATTAGCAGAAGGATCAGCTCTGGTTGGGGGATATTTTACTGATGCATTTTAAAACCTGATCACAGAGAAACGAACAGGTGTACAGGGGGGCGGGGTGGGAGGTACAGAAAAGTTGGAGAAGAAGTGACAAGGTTCCAGTGTTTAGAAAGCAGCTCCAAACAGGTCAAATCCAAAGCCCTCATCCAAAAGGGCCAAATACAACGGGAGACTGGGCAACGAGGAGGTGACTTTGAGTGGTGTGAACAGCTGACCTAGGGGACCTAAAGGCCAACGGGGCAGAGGACTGTGACCGTCTGTCCATTGCTGAATTAGAGCTCAGCCCTCACCACAACTTTAAGTTGTTGCAAAGTATTTTGATGCCTTCCTACCTTCCTTCTCCCACAGGAAGACAACTCCGCACATGCAGCTCCTTTGTTTCATCTCCATTCCTCGGACAAAATTGCTATGAGACATTTGTAGTGCCTACTACGTGACAGGCACCATCCTGAGCACTGGAGACACGAAGACGAATGATTGATACTCTCCCAAGGACTCTAAGGACTCTAGGAGACAGAAGTAGGGCCACATGTGACCAGTGCTAAGGGGAGGGAGCTTAGAGCATTGGAGGCGTAGAGCACTCACCAACCTGGAGAGTGAAGAGGGATGCTTCAGCTGATTTTTGCATTAAGAAAGAGAAAGTTATTCTAGAAAAAGAGAACAGCACGCACAAAGGTATGGAGGCCCCAATTCTGCATGTTCTGTTCAGAGAATTACACGTGTTTCAATAGAGCTGAAAGAGAATTGGAAAGGAAGCTAGAGAAGAAGACAGGAGCGCCAGATCACAAAGGATAGTGTAGGTTTAGTTGAGTGAGAAATTTAAGAAGCCATTGAAAGGCGTGAGACAAGAGGGGAGCCTGGGTTACTCAGTTGGTTAAGCGTCCGACTTCGGCTCAGGTCATGATCTCATGGTTTGTGGGTTTGAGCCCCGCATCTGCTGCTCTCAGCACAGAGCCTGCTTCGGGTCCTCTGTCTCCCTCTATCTCTGCCCCTCTGACACTCGCTCTCTGTCTCTCTCGAAAATAAACATTAAAAAACAAAAAGGCTTGAGAGAAGAATATACAATTAAACATATATTTTAGAAAGATCACTTCAGCAGCAATATGAAAGATACATTAGAAAGAGAGAAACTTGGTGAAAGGGAAAATAAACCTACTTCACACTAAAAGGTAGAGGGCTTCTCTAACAGCCAGGAAGAGGGAGCTGTTTCTCCAGCACATATTGAAACCTCGTGACATAGGGAGATGTCTTTGTACTAAGAGTCTTACCTTCCTCTTGAGCATCTAGGTCTGGTCATGGGGCAGACACCCTGGTCAGAATTTCTATAGATAGTGCTTGTAAGAGTGCCTGACCTTGACTGGGGAACATGCCTATTTCATGCTCAGAACCCACACCTGCCAGGGATATGTCATCAAATTCTAAAGTCAAACCCTCATCACTTCCAGCTTCTAACATCCACTGAAGTTTTTCTAGTGTGAGCATTGCTAGTCTGTCTTGTTCTCAGGTGGCTGACAGATTCACCTCTCTTTCCTCTTCAGCACTGATGAGATCTACCAACAGTGAAAATCTAAGTGGCTTCTAGACAAGCAATGCAATCCAGTGCTGTTTAAAATCCAGGGTGGTTTAGACACACAGTGTCTGATTGTGTGTTTCCCGGAGAAAACTTGACTTGCCTTATTCTACAGTCCCCTGGCAGATGGGGAGTTGAGGCAATTTTTCTAATCAGGAGTAACAGCGCAGGGCATCTCACTGGGCCGCTGATCCATGGTTATGAATCTAGCATATGAATCCCAGTTGCTGTCACCCCTGCGTGAGAGCTTCTAAATCAGAACCACATGGAAACTTTAGTCTTTTATGGCTTTGGGCCCGTGAAAAATCCTTAGTGTTGAAGCCCTGGAGGCTCTCTCATGCATAACTCTCTCTCTCTCTCCCTCTGCCCACAGTTTGTCCATCCCTGTGTAGCTTCTGTGGAGGTGCTTGTCACCTGTAGCCGGCACCACATTCTAGCAGCTTTCTCTAGGATCTGATGGAAGATAATGTGTTTTGTCTGCATTGGTCCTTCCACAGCCTGAATGTTTGGCTGACCCAGACTAGCGTCCAAGGCACAGGGTCTAGTGGCCACCAGGGGAGTAAAAAGAATGCCTTGAACTGGCCTGAGAGTACTTGGCACCAATATCCTCTTTCAAACTGGAAGGACTCAACTAAGAAATTGAATGTTTGTGGGGCACCTGGGTGACTCAGTTGGTTAAGCATCTGACCCTTGGTTTGGACTCAGGTTCATGATCTCATGGTTCTTGAGTTCGAGCCTCTGCTGACAGTGCGGAGCCTGCTTGGGAATCTCTCTCTCTCTGCCCCTCTCCTGCTCACTGCCACTCTCTCTCTCAAAATAGACAAATAAATGTTAAAAAAAAAAAAAAAAAAAAAAAAAAGAAATTGAGTATTTGTAGGGTCCATAGAAAAATCGGTTCTGACCCTTATTTCTTAGGGAGGTTTTACTTTTTCCCTCTCTTAGGTTTTATAAACTTAATATGATATATAAGTCTAGTTTTTTTTTTTTTTTTTAATGAAAAGTTCTCTACCTAACGGTATTCTCTCCCAAATTGTAATTTTAATCTTACCATGGTCTTTTCAAGGTGCCTATGATTTTCTTAAAAGTCATCATGGCTCATGACTGGGCCCACATTTACTTTTTTTATCCATACATTCAGCATCTAGGGATTCAAATATTCTTAGCACCAACTTAGGATAATCATTCTAATGTTGGGTACAGGTGGTTATGGTACCCTAAGTCTAGAATTCTAGATGACATTTCCCCAGATTATAATTTTATAACTATGGACCATGTGGTCAAGTCCCATTGGCTTATTGTTGTTTAAAAACAAATCATCAACAAGCAAAAGTCTCTAAAAATAACTTAAGTTTTCTACTTGTATTTTCAAACCTTGGTCTTTCTCATTCACTATTATATCCCCAGCCTCTGAGTTAGTGACTGATCCATACTAAATGCACAATAATGTTTTTGTTAAATTAATGAATAAATACATTGACCATGCCAATTTATCCCCACTTCCTCTTTTTTTCTCTCTCATTCACTTCCTCATTTACAAGAGCTCCTCTTGGGATTTTTACCCCAAACTCCATCCCTCATCCTTGCCCCATCTTGGCCTTAAAAGGTAGGAGAGGAAAAACAATGAATGGGCCAAGCCAGAGGAAGGGTAGGCAGCTCTATTTAAGTTGTTTTGTCCTATCATACAGAGACTGGCTTTTAGTCACTGGTGAGTTTTTAGTAGGGTTCCCTTTAGAAGAAGGATTGTGAATTTGGAGACCTGCCCCACTCAGTCCAGCATATATAAGTTGACTGATTCCTTATATAGATGGTCTTCCTAAGGGAGAGTTATTATGGAGAGTCTTTCCTCCATGCCACAGAGCTGGGTGCTCATGGGATAAAAAAAAAAAAATTGCATCTTGGAAAATGAAAATTCTATGTTTTTATATTTTAAAGAAGTAAACAAAGACAGAAGACAAAGAAGTATATAACTTGGAACTTGGGCAGGCTCTTGAGTTTTCCTAGCATAACCTAACCCCAAACTCTCTCCCGCACTGTTGACATCCAGGTTCTAACATCATGATGGGAATATTCTGGGTAGAGAAGTTAGAAGGAACAAAGACCCCTAGAAATGCAAGACAGAAAACTAGAAAATGAGACTGAGGTTGTACGCAAGAGAATGGTCTTGGAGGTCCATAGGAACCAGGGTGGGGTTATGATAAGATTAAAAAAAAAAAAAAAAAAAAGGCTTCAACCCAGGAAGTGCCATGGTCAGATCGACATTTAAATGGATTTTTTTTTTTTTTTTTTTTTTAATTTGGTGGCTCTCTAGAGGATGGATTTGAGAGGGATAAGATTAGAGGCAGGGAGATCAGTTGGGAGAATGTTTCATATTGATGGGAAAAATAGAGAGGATGGGGCAGATTTGAGAGTTTTTAAAGAAGGTGCAACAGACAGGACTTCAAGTTTGATGGCATTTGAGTGGAGGGACAGGGATTCTCAAATTTCTGGTAGTATGGTCACAGGGTGGATGGAAACGCCAGCAACTGAGATTGGAAATGGTCAAAGTAATGCTGTTTGCAGATGAGAAATGATGAGTTCACAATTGGATAGGTTGAGTGGTCCATCTGGGTAAAAAAAAATCTAGCCCAACTATACAAGTGTGAAGCTGAGGAGAAAGTTTGGGGCTGTAAATATTGATCTGAGAGTTACTCGTTTACATGTGGTAGTTGAAACACTCAGACTGGATGAGGTCAGAAGACAAGAGAGTCTTGGATAAAACGCTAGAACGCCTGTATTTCACAGGTGAGCAGAAGAAGAGGTCCCCACTCAGGAAATGAAGGAGCAATAAATCAGAGGGATATGATGAAGACCAAAGGGGTATGCAATCACAGAAGCTAAGGTAATCTAAAATTTGAAGAAAAATGGCATTTTAAGTGTGTTATTTCGGTGAAGAGGTATGATCAAGATTTGAATTTGGCACTTGATATTTTCTAACGACTTTGGCAAGAGTCCTTTCAGTAGAGTAGTGAAGGCTGCCAGCAGACTGAAATTACTATGAGAAGGAGAGGGAGCTATAGAAAGAGAGGCTCGGAGTCTAGACAAATCTTTCGTGAAGTGCATGAGAAAGGGAGGAAGGAGAGTGGGTTGTGGGCATCTTTGTATGCAGATGTTTTTCTTTGCATGGAGAGTTTTTGTTGATTATTTTATAGGATGAGATATATTGAGCATGTGCATGGACTGAAAGGAAGCCTTGCTCATAGAGAAAGAGGTTGGAAATGGCCAATGGAACAAGGTCCTGAAGATATGGGTGGGGGTGGAATCAAGATCATCCCGGTAGGACTTGAAGAGGAGGGACTCCCCATCCTTTGATACTAGGATGGGTGTGCTTAAAGATCCCTGTATAGGTAGGGATTGGGGTTGGAAAGTTGAGGGCCATCACCCTTGCTAGCCTCAATTTTCTTAATGAATACAAAAAAAAAATCTGGTTGGAGCTGAAGGTTGTGGAACGCTCAGATTTTCTCCCTCCTCTGTGCTTTTCAGTCAAAGCTGCCAACAGTTACACATGAATTTCGCATTCCAAACTGCTGAGCAGGGCCCCATCCTGATTGAGCCCCACAGCTTCCTGAGAGTGAATCGTACCAAAGGTTTGAATCCGCAATACTGTTGAGTGAACCTGGCTAAGCTAGGGACCTGCTCAAGGTCACAGAGGGAGTGAGTAGGAGCACTGGAACTGGAAGCTGCTTTCCTGGCCCCGTCCCTCAGCCAACCGACAAGCGACAAGCAGGAGGGAAGAAGGGATGTGCATGATTCAGTGGGACCATCCCCACCACAAACGAGGGGAAATCAGAAGAGCAGGTGCACTCCGCTGTTTCCAGGTCAGTCCTCGCCTGGCAGGTGCAGCCCAGGTGCAGATGTTTGCAAACACAGCCAGGCCCCCCATCCCAGCCTGGGGGAGGGAGGCAGCCACTCACTCTCCGTTGTTATGCTTGGCTCTTCTTGCTGGGGGAACATTTGCTGTCGGTTCTTGAGAGCGAGGAGGCTTTGATTCTGAAGGAGCCGTACTTCTGACTTTGATCTTTCACAAATCAGGTCTTTGCACACTCCCAAGAGAACATTTTACATTTTAAAGGCTCGGAGCTGGCTGTCTCTTTTGCTCACCTGTGGAGCTGCTCTTCCCCCCACTGGCTCATCCTTCCAGCAAAATGGGCCCCTGGGCAACTTGCCCAGGATGGAGTCAGTGAAAACAGGCTGCCCGAGAGGGCTTCTGAGCGAAAAGCGAGCTCGCAGCAGCCCAGATCATAGACTGACACAGACCCCTCCCTTGGCTTGGGGCTTTGGGGGGCATCCACAGTTAAGGGGAGAAGAGTGAGAATAACAGAAACTGGGAAGCCTCTCTCACCCGTGAACAGCACAGGGAACTCTTCAAGGCACTTGCAACACCCCACTACTGAGGCATCGCTGCCTGTGGGAGGGGGTGGGTTGGGCAGGTAATGCCACCTCCCTGGTGCAGGTGACAAAGCTAAAACCCGGAGCAAGTCACTTGAGCAATTTCGGATCGGGCAGGCCCAAGATCATAGCACTCACCTTCAGACTTCTTACCCTGCCCCCTGTTAACCACTCCAGAGGCCCCGTAAGTAGAACGAGAAGAACCCAAAAAGGCTTTCCGGGGCACGGATAGCCAGGCTGGCAGACAGTGCCAGCCTTGCAAGGTTTCAGACCCCATAGCTAAGGAGCACTGAACTTGGGAGTTAGAAGAAGTTGACTCTGATCATGGCTTTCCCGTGTGTCAGCCGTTGGAATCTTGACCAAATGACGTAACCTTTCTGAACTGCTTCTGTAATAAAACCTGTCTGCCTGCATCATAGGGAAAATTGAATAAGGTAAATTATTTGAAATTTCTCTGTGAATTGTTAAGTGCTCCAAGCAAGTAAGTAGTTCTTTATCTTCATTCTTATTTTGCCCTGGAATCTTCTTTGAGTCAACCTGGGATCACTGGGGTCAGGAATCCTCAAGCTAGGCCAGGGACACAACTCCCTGGCCTCTACCTTCCCTGTTTGCTGGTCGAGCACTGCTCTCCATTGTTCTTTATTTATCCTCAGGATGTTGGAGGTGGAACAGACCAAACCCCTAACTGTGATGAGAAATCCATTTCTCGAGGTCTCCAGGTTAAGGCTCTTTCCACAATGTACACAGTTAGAAAAATGCGTTTTCCTTCCCACCTGCTACTTTCTAATCCTCCTCACCCCACCCCCTTCTCACCCTCTAGGGACCTTGGCCCAGGCCTCCTGAACTCTCCATTCCCCACCTGTTGCTGTGATTTCTTTGGTGGTGGGCAGGGGAAAGGGCCTCCCAGAAACCAAACACTGGCCATGGGCAGAGCCAGCTTCCTTCCCCTACCTGGGAAACCTGGCCTTGCGTGGGAAAGTCCTCCTTAACTAGAACTACCTGGAGCTCCTTTCCAGGCACTAACTTACAGCCATAAAAAACAAAACAAAACAAAACAAAAAACCCTCTTTCCAATACCATTCAAAGAGAGAAAATAAGACCAACTTTCTGAGACCAAGTTTCAGACCAAGCTGATGTGTGTGGAGTTGCTGTATGTAAGACTGTGCATTCATGGCCCTGGTTTTTCTGACCTAGCAGTCCAATCTAGTTACCATTCTCCGTACGCACCCTACTTACTCCTGTCTCCTGTCTCTGCTGATGGTAGCCCCTTGCCTCAAACACACTCTGATATTTATAAATCTCTTTCACTTAGCATTTCAAAAGGCTTTCATGTCTGTGATCTCACCCAATTGGATCATATCATGATCCTCACGGCTACCCAGAGGGTTTTGTTATTACTATTATTTAAATTATTATTCCCCGTTACATTTGAGGAACTGAGACCCAGAGAGGCTCAATGACTTGTTCAAAGTCACATCAGTAGTCACATCAAGAGCTGGAATTAGAACAAGGACTTTGCGGTGCCCCTCCCGGGGCTTCTCCACTGCCCCATGCTATATCCCTTTCACCAGTAAAATACCTACCTAAGAATGCCTCCAGGACCTGCCCCCAACTCAACCTCTGGGTTAATTTTTGCCTGAGTCATAATACCCCAATTTCCCCCAGTCTCTAGCCCCTCAGCTCATGTGATTCGGGTGGGAGTGACCTCATCCTTTGGGTCTATTGGTGAATGCAGGATCAGAGCTGGCCAATCCAAGCAGTGCATCCCCTTGACAACAGAGATTGGTTCCGAAAAGAACATGTGACCAAAACCAGCAGAGTGAAATGCATTCCCAGGTCTTCTGCTGGAGTTATCTGGGAAGAGACTCTTTTCTGTGGCGATTTCTCAATCTGGAGAATGTAAGCACGGACCCGTGGGGCCACCGCTGGGAGATGCCTGCCTGAGAATAAAACTGACCAGGAGGAATGCAAGGCAAAGTAGGGACCGAGGGAGCCAAGTCCCGAAGAGATTGCTCAAGTCATTGGGTTCTATTGTGCATGAAGACAAATTCGGGCTGGTTGGTTGCCTGAAGCTGGTTTCAGCTGGGTTTCTGTCCTCTGTATTAAAAAACGGCCTTGACTCATTTACCCACCAACCACCTCCCCCCCCTCCGCCCCCCGCCTTGGGAAATCCTCTATTTATTCCTTGCTTCTACATCCCCTCATATAGTCTGCTTATCTGTTACTCTGGATTAAAATGCTATCAGCATAACACGCTTGTCTTTTTTCTACTTTCTTACAAGCAGTTTGAGGACAGGAAACTTTCTTTTCTTTTACTTGTGCAGTGGAAAGAGCACAGGCTTTGGAATCAGACAATCAGGCATGAGTCCTGCCTTCACTACAAGCTGAATGGTCTCGAGTGAATAACTTCATTTTCTTGAAACTTAGTTTTTAAAAAAATCTGTAAGAGTTAAAGAGAGAGAGAGAGAGAGAGAGAGAGAGAGAGAGAAAGCCCTACCTTTCAGGCTTATGATGAGGATCAAATGAGGTGATGCATATAAAAGTCCTCCTCAAACTTTAAAACAAAATGCTGTTCCAAACGTAAGACATTATGCAGAACAGTGTCTGGCATGTCGTCAATACCGTAGAAGCATCTGGTAAACTAAAAAAATAAATAATTATTGAACACAGCTTTTGTATACTGCCATCCCCTGCTTGTCTGCCTCGCTTTATGAGCAGGTTGATGGCACATTGGGAACAGAGCATTTGGATGTTCCAGTGCTGTAAACATTTTACTTGGCAAATTTGTCAGTAGAGTTCCTCATCGCGGGACATCCGTCACCAGGTGAGAGAAGGTGTGTAGCCTCCGAGGGAGGTGAGGAGACATGAGGCATTTCTTCGCCTTTCATTTGCACTGAGGCCACACAATGGCTGGCTCAAGCACCATCTCTGAGTTGGAGGCCATGTTGGAGGAGAGGGAGACAAGGGGGTGTCTGCCATCTCGGTCCACAGCTGCTCACCCCAGTCCCCTCGTTCCAACCATTTGCCAGCCCTCTCCATCAAGAAAAAGTCCAGAGAAGTGAGATCGGCTTAGAACATTACCCTCTGGAAGACACCCATGCATTTCCAGAGCCTTTTTTGCGGACCTTCTTTGGAGGCCACAAAGCTTTGGCGCACTCATCTGAGGGAACGTGTGGTGGCTGAAGCTCCTTTGTGGTTCCAGCTGAGAGAGAACTCCTGAGTTGGAAACCGAGGTCGGTGTAGTTCAAAAGCAAGCTCCTGGCAACCTTGACCTTTTTAGATTCCTGGTCACTCACCCAGGTGGACTTCACCCAGGGAATTTGAAAATGCCCTGAGGAAATAGTTGTTTGTTAAATCGTTTTGTGTGGAGGACCAGGAGAACTGAATGTCTGAACTCGGCATCGTGTCATGAACGTCCCCCCTCTTTTTTTTTTTTCTTTTCCTATTAATTTTGAGCACTTACCTCTGGTAGCCCTCAGAATGAGCACATAATATGCAGTATATTTTTTTAATTTTCAACTTATCTCTCAGACACTTTCTAGTAGTCCACTATTACAGACAGGTTTAAATAACTCCCAGAAGGTCCCATTGCCAGTAAAGGGGAAAGCTGGGTCTTATGCCCAAGTTTATATCATTCTAGGGTCTGAGTTCTTGCCGGCCACACCTCACCCCCTCATCTGTGCTGAGAATCTATGTTGGCCCATGCCTTTTCCTACACAAATGGAACTTCATTGAATTATGTGTGGTACCACATATATGAACGGATATATAATACCATAAACTCATCAAAGTTAGGGATTGGAAACTGTTTTCCTCTGCGTTTCTAGCAGGTGAAAACCGTAGGGAAATACGCCACACAGTGGTAGGCGGTAGATGAATGGAGATATGTGGAGACAGAAATGTGCTAGAAGTTCTCTGGCCTCAAGGACTTGACAATTAGCAGGAGCGACCAAGCATCTGTGAACGGCTAAGAAAATCCCTACTACGGCCATGATTATTGGCAAGGGAACGATGAACCCATCGGGCGTTAATTCTCACAGAGAGATAGATGTCTTTGAGTTGGTTCACCCTATACTGGAGATATCTGCAATCTTGGGTTCTGACTCCCTAATTCACTCCTGCTCAGGTTCCAAGGGAGTCTCCGGGAAGCAGTTGCACCCAGTGCCTGTAAGGCAGGCCCTTGAGAGGAAGATGCTGAGTAAATGCCAGTTTATGATGATCGATGACCACTCCCAGGGTACTCCCAGCCTGCGTGTGGCCCCAAGCTTCCTCAATTTTCATTTAATTAGCTTCCTCCTTTCTACAGCTTCTCCCAGGAAAAGCAAGCTCTTGTTCCTTCTAAGAAATGTTTTGCCGGTTCCCAGCCTTTTGGAAGACACCCTGTGCAATATGGAAGACACAGAGAGGAGGTAGCTCTCCCTCTGCCTACATTCAATAGCTCAGTTCCCTCTTCCCCAATCTCCGTTCAAGGCCACCTCTAGTAGTCCTGGCTATGCACTACCTGAGACAGTCTTCAAACTCCCTGGTGTCATAAATATCATCATATCACTTACTTTGTTTTATTGGCCCGATTGAACTTCTTCCTTAGTCCCCACCCTCCTTGCACTCTCTCTAGAGATTCTCTGATCTTTCAGTCTCTACAGCTGGGAACCTCCTGGGTTGCGCTTCTAACACGCCCAGAGGTAAATCAATTTGCTTTCAAACCTCTCCCAGATAAGGAGCAAGGTGGGGGGGGGATAACTTAGCTGCTTGTATTTCCCAAAACTTTCTGAAAAATGGGCAAGTTGCCAGACCTGATGGGTAAAGATTGACTCACTATGATGTTGCCCTTCTCCTCAGAGAACTATCCTAAGTACTCCTTAGATTAAACTCCCACAGGGGTGCCTGGGTGGCTGGGTTGGTTAAGCATCCGACTTTTGGTTCTGGCTCCGGTCAAGATCTCAGGGTTTTGTGAGACTGAGCACCGCACTGGGCTCTGTGCTGGCAGCGGGAAGCTTGCTTAGGATTCTCCCTCGCTCCCTATCACTCTCTGCCCCTATCCCACTCACACTGTCTCTGTCTCTCTCAAATAAGTAATTAAACTTAAATAAATAAATCTCGGGGCACCGGGGTGGCTTGGTCGGTTAAGCATTGAACTTCAGCTCAGGTCATGATCTCATGGTTTGTGGGTTCGAACCCCGTGTCAGGCTCTGTGCTGACAGCTCGGAGCCTGGAGCCTGGAGCCTACTTCGGATTCTGTGTCTCCCTCTCTCTCTACTGCTCCCCTGCTCATGTTCTGTCTCTCTGTCTCTCAAAAAGAAATAAATGGTAAAAAAAATCAATCAATCAATAAACAAACTCCCCCAAACTCACCATCTTTCTGTCCCTGTCTCCCTTTTCTGAAGGCATGTGTGTGTCGTATATTGATTCAGGATTTAGCCCTGGCATAACTGTGAAGCGAGTGGGGTTTTCTCGGCAGCCCCTTGCCTTTGCATTTCACACACACAGTGATCCAGGCACCACACCACAATCACCACCTGCTCTGTAGTGAGCCTCCCCGGCCTGTTATAGAAAACACACTTTCAGAAAGCTGGGAATTTTTCCAGCACTGTGGTCTATCTTCCCTCTAACTAATGATCTTTTTTTTTTTTTTTTCTCATTTTTTGGGGGAAGAGAGAGAGAGAGAGAGAGAGAGAATAGGAAGGCTGGAGAGAAGGGAACGGCAGTGAGATTCATCGTCTTGCAGGTGAATCTAGGTATACTTCATAGAACTGCTGCATTGTGTGTTGAGGACTCTTCATTGAATGTCCATCTTCCCCTGGCAGGCTCCTGGCAACAGTTCGAGGAGGGCTCCCCCACTAACTTGAAGCTCATCTCCTCCCTCTGTCTGGATTTTAGAGGCGGACCTGGGTCAACCCTCTGCACAGGTGGCTGAGGGCTGGGCTGGAATGGAGGAATGATCAATCTCTGGGTCCCCCCAAGGTCCCTTCCTTTACTTCCCTCCCTTTCATGTTCAGTGCTTCCTCAGCACCCTCCACCCTCAGCTCCAGGAGTAGCTCTGGTGGCATTGTCACAGGACCCGCCTGCTGGATGGAAGTTGCAGTCTCCAACTACACAGCCATGAAGTAGTTTTCAGTCTTCTAGGTCTCCTCCCTCTAGGGCCCTTGAAGGTCTCCGTTCTCACACTGGGCTACCATGATTCCACCGTTCAATGCAATTCCATTCTGTGAAGGCCAGGATTGTGTTTATTGGGTGTAGGTAATGTGTAAGGCAAGAACCTAACTTCCCAGAGTTTTGGTTTCCTCTTTTGCAAATTGTGGACTCGATCAAAGGTTCTCAAATTCCTCTGAAAATGAGAATTTTTTAAAAGCTGCTTCATGTCTCAGATCCCAGGGATTCTATTGCCACATTTCTGTAGCAAGGTCCAGGAGTCTGCATTTTAAACCAACCTCATTTGGGTGCAGATCGTCTGGAGAACACCCTTTGAGAAACATTGGGTGAGGTGGTCTCCAAACTGAATGTCTATTAATAAACATACAAGGGCCCCTCTTGTGACCACCAGGGCAGAACTCCCTAGAAACCAAGAGCCTGACTATTAGCCCTACAGGAAAAGGGGGTTGAGGCTTTCATTTAGGCATTTTCCTTCAAAGGGGAGAGTCAATGGGATGAACTTCCTGCACAGAAAGAGTAGGTGGCTTCCTGCTAATGTGAAGTTCTGTGAGCTGATGATAGCTAGCCTTTCCCTCAAATATTTTTATAGATTTAACTTCTTGAGTTTTGAATGCTTCAAGAATCCTCGGATTACAATCCAAGTTCTCTTGGAATATGTTATCAACCAATAGTAACCAAACAGCTCTGATGGAAGCCCAAAGATGTGTGTTCAGGGGTGGGGACATTGGCAATACATAGTCTGTGCAAATTGTGCAGAACTCCGAGGAGCCACAGGTTTTGGTCTGCAAAACCACGGTATTGAGAGACACGGAGAACAAAGGGGTCGAGCCAGCCAAGGACTGAGAGGTTGATGAGTCTGGAGGTAGGCATCCTCCTTAGGTTGCCAAATTGGAACCTTTTAAGTGCCCCCCTCCCCACCCACCTGCTGTGTGGTCCAGGGACAAGAGAACAGTCTCATGGAGCATAGTTACCTTTAGACTTTCCTGAAAGGTTCTCCTTCCTCTGTTCTGGCTTGCCTTTTCCAAGCAGCTATCCTGTGAGGGATCTTCTCCAGGCTCACCCCTTGGCCTTTTGCCTCTTTCCCCCACCACCCACATACTTGTTCTTGTGCTATGTTCTTCCTGTGTTTTCCTGTGTTTCCTCTGCATTGGTTGGAATGGCTCATGTTTATTGCTTTGAAAGGCCCTTGGATAGCTCACCCTGTAGGTTTATCTTGTCTCTCCCATCAGGCAGCAAGGTCCTTGAGGGCTTCTATTTCTTCTCTTTTGTTTCTTCCCTCAGTGCTCAGTGCAATCAATGCTCAGGAAGGATATTTTCCATTTGTTTGTCTACTAGCTAATGATACCTACTTCTACCTAGCAGGCCATTTTACTGGTGGCAGGTAAATGAATAGATTTTTCTGGAAGGGAGGGAGAGAAGGAGTGAGCAGAGAACCAGGTACTCCATGTCCTTCCAGTTCCCTCTAGAAAGTACTATCTCATCAGTCAGTCACTAGAAGCTTGTCTAGGGAAACCCTCCCTGTAATGTGACTCCAAGTTCACTTACTGGCCAAGCAAACGGTTTCCACATTGGTCTTCTAGCATTGGGAGTAGGGTGCACTGAGCTGTAAGACAAGGTGATCTTATTCTTTTTTGGAGGGGATACTGTCTCCAAAGTAGCTTAGAGCCTAGGTTTTGAAATGAGACAGATGTCCATTGCAGTTTTGGCCCTACATATTGCCAGCTCTCTTACTTTTTGTGAACTTCTCAATCTCCATGAGCCTCAGTTGTCTGAGCTGCAAAATGGGGATAAAAATAGAGTGTCTACCTCATAGGTTTGTTGGTGAGGGTGGGGGGGTAGGAATAAATATACATGAAATAATGCATTTGAGACACTTTATCCAGTGACTTGCACAGAGTGGGCACTCCAGAATATCAGCCATTGAAGGAGCACGAAAAAGGCTTTCCACTTGTGTGAAAGTCCAGGGCTCTCCCCACAGTTGCCTTCTTTATTATCCCGCCATCTCCCCCTTGACTGCTTTACTCCCCACCCCTCAATCTGTTGGTGGACATAATCCAACAGGTGGACATGTGTCCAACAAGAGACAGTGTGAGGGGAACCCCTCATGCCTCCCTGGAGGGGCCCCTCTCCAAGAGCTGCCCACTCCCTTTTCTTACAAACTAAGCCTGTAAGCTCCAGGAAACAGGCATCCCCCCTCCCTTCCACTGGTCAGCTTGTCCACTGTAAGCCTCCTGGGCTCAGGGCCACCCCCAGCTCACCCCATCCTCGAGACTCACATTTTAATTGAAAATCCCCAATCAGGACAGTACAAAAAGATTCTCTTTTTAATGTAAACCTCCAAATGCAAATACTTGAGCGGATATGCGGTCCTCTTATCTCATGCTTTTCTTTCCTGTCTGTAGCAAACTCCTCTTGTGAGACCTTGGGGTCCCAGTAAAGAAGCCTCTTTGCAATCGTACATTACAAATTTGTGCAAAGGGACTCCTTAGTGGATTGGTAAGTGCCCTTAAAACAGATTTTATAAATATTTCAAGCAGGATTTTCTATTAGATTCTGTCTTGTAGAAACTTCTGCTGCTATCTGGATAGCCAGTTTTTCAAGGATATACTTCCTTTTAGTGGAAATCACAGTCTCAGAGAAGTGCCTCTGCCTCCAAAGCACCTTCTAAACAGTGTGGTTGACCCAGGAGCCCAAATTAAATAACTTTGGGTTCTAATGATAGGAAAGATTCAAGGAACAAAATGGCCCTAGGGAAACCGTGTTTTCTTATAGTTTTGGCTAGTGGAACTATTAATCTGGGATGTAGTGGGGTACTGAAAGCACCCATGAGAAGGAATTTTTCAGGCCTATTTCATCAGAGGTGTGAGGAAGAAGTCTTATCAGGACTGAAGTCCTTATCAGAATGCATCTTCCGTAGGCAGGAGGCAGTGACCTTCTGGCTGGAGAGCTTTCCTTAGAGGGGCAGGAAGGCACAAGGACAAGTGACACAGAAGGGGACTGGGTATCTGCAGAAGACCCACTTTCACTTTCCCTGAGGCTCCAGTTCCTGGTACTGACCCAAAACCCTGCCCTAAGGGGCTTAGCAAGGACATCAAGATACACCAACAAAGGCAGATAAGAACAAAATCCAAAGTCTGGCCTTCAGGGCTGGATTATGTCAACTGCCTCCCAACTGTCCTCTGGTGTCCCTCCCCTCTTGCCTTCCTCCAGTCCATTCTCATCTGCCAGAGAGGGTTTTCCAAGAGTACCTTCTGGCTATGCCATCCCGGCTCCCACCCCCAGCTTCCATTCTGACAAACTTGTGTTCTATCCTTCAGATCTCAATTTAAGATGCTTGTTATAGACACCCTCCTCCCACCCCACCCCCTCATGCCGAGCTTGTGATTCTCGAGCTGTGTGTGCAGGTATGGCAATGGCCCTTTGCACGGCTGCTGCCAAACTAAACTGCGAGCCCCCTGAAAACCACCCTTTGTTTCCTTACAGGTGTGTTCCTAGCGCCCCAAGCCCGACAGTCAGGGGTGGAAAAGGAACCCAACAGCTGCCATCAAACCCCTCGTTCAGACACGACAGGAAGGGGAGACAACACCAGGTGGTTCCCGGCCCACAGAACAAAAATTACGACCATCCTGCCCCGGCTGAGGAAGGAACCTGGTCGTGTCGGCAGTCCCCCACCCTGCTTTTCAGAGAATCACTATTATGCAGGGTCCTTCAAAACAAATCAGACGAGGGCATGGAGAAGAAGACCCTTTCAGAGGGGCGACAGTAACTTGGCGGTTCACTTCCCTATGGGTGTGAGTTTGGGGGGCCCGGGCATTGCCTTCTGTGTTAAGCAGCCAATAATACATTTCTTTTAAAAACTAGCTTGGTTTGGAATCTGCTAGTGCCCAGTGAATTCCACGGGGCAAAGATTTTGTCTAGTCATGGTCCTGGAGTCTGAGAATTCCTTCCCCCACCCCCCCCCCCCCACCCCCACCATCTGGCCTCCGGGTTCTGTCCATCACCCCAGCCCCCACTTCAGTGGCCCCTGCCTTGAGGCAGTTTGGAACAATAGCTTGGTGGGGAGACACCACCCATAATCTGATTTTTCCCAGCTAGCATCTTCACAATAAGCATGAGTGTCTCCTTTGTCTCATGGAGAATGCTTAACAGGAGGTGCTGGGAAGGCTGGGGATCCGGATTATAGTTTGGCTCAATCTTATCTCCTGCTCAATCTCCTGCCTCTTTGCCTCTGCGCCCACTGACTTTATCTAAGAGCAGAGAATTCTGCTTTTTCAACCCTGAAAGGCTTCAAGTTATTGGACTCCTAGTCAATCAATTTAGATCTCAGAGTGTAGACAGACAGAAAGTGCCTCTCTTAGCAAAGCTTTTTTTTTCCCCCCTCTCTGTTTTAAGATAGGTGACCTTTAGTCTGAGCTGATCTCATTCATGTAGAACTTGACTGAAGACTTCAGAAAATAAGAGACGCCAATATTCTGTGTTTCCCCTAGCATTTCCCCTAATACCACAGACTCTGTAAGCTCAAGGCTAGCGTCCTGACTGGCAGGAGACAGACAGTTGGACTGCATATCTACCATCTAACAAGAGTCACCAACTTCCCCACGAGGAATGCCGGGGTCCTCTCTGCTTCCTGCCTTTCCTTCCTCTGTCCAGTCTAACTGTAGGGTCTGCTTCTTGCCTAACCCAGTTCCTGGTATCCATTGTGTATCGTGATGATTTTGGATTAAGGCAACACAGGACCGTATGAAGGAGGATAGGTTCCCCTCAACAAGAGTAATTGTGTTTTGTTTAGTTAGGAAGGAGGAAGAATAAAAGGAATGAATGCTGGGGAGAGAGCCATTTTCTTTAACGTTCATGTGTCAGTGAGCATTTACTGAACATCTATTCCATTCCAGGCACTAAGGAGGCAGGAAAAACCAAAAGGCAGGTTCCACCTCCCCAAAGCCCCCACAGACCTATGGAGACAGATGCCCAGCGTGAGAATGGCATAACGGAGGCCCAGAGAGTATTGGGAGAAACCCAGAGTTGGAGCAGCTGACCCAAACAGGGGGTCCCAGTAGAGGTGACTCCTTCCCTCACTGAAGGTACATTCCATGAGGCTGGGCATTTTGTCTGACATACTCATTACTGCTTTCTTAACGTCTGTCACAACGCCTGCCACATGGTAGGCACTCAATAGCTATTTGTTCAATGAATGACAGTGGCATCTATAGTGGGGGCAGAAGGAACGCTTTGCAAAAAGAGGTTTTATCTCCCCTTTTCTTCATGCTCTCAGTGGGCAGGAAGCCCACTGGTGCCACTAATAGCATTCTATTAAGAGGACTCTAGGGGGGGCGCCTGGGTGGCGCAGTCGGTTAAGCGTCCGACTTCAGCCAGGTCACGATCTCGCGGTCCGGGAGTTCGAGCCCCGCGTCGGGCTCTGGGCTGATGGCTCGGAGCCTGGAGCCTGTTTCCGATTCTGTGTCTCCCTCTCTCTCTGCCCCTCCCCCGTTCATGCTCTGTCTCTCTCTGTCGCAAAAATAAATAAATGTTGAAAAAAAAAATTAAAAAAAAAAAAAAAAAAGAGGACTCTAGGATCAGGACTGCAAATCCAGCTTGCAACAGGCTGGCCTTCCCTTTTGGGGATTTTGCCTTCACCCAGGATGGGTGGCCATCAGGCCGGTGGTATTGTTTTATCATCTCATTCTGTAGCCATAGCTGGGCAAGACATCAGCATTCTTTTCTACCCACCTGCAATTCCTTTTGAGACAGCTTAAAAGAACAGCTTATTAAAACAGCTAAGGACATTCATCAAAGGGTAGAGTAGAAAGTCCAAAGTGTACTGTGTTTAAATAAAACACAAAGCGTCTTAAATTGTTGTCAATAACTTTATTATCATTCTTATCTTAACCTTAAAGATGAGAAAGCTGGTCTCTTAAATTGTCCGAAAGCTTTGGCTTGGATCCCTCCAAAGCCTTCGGTCAGATTCAAATCCAAACTTCCTCCAGTGAACTGCCTTCGCCTCCTCCACTGCCTGGAATCAAGGTCATCTTGCAACAGCCGTAGTTGTTGACTATCTCATCAGTATGAGAAGTGACTTTTGATACTGTTTTGCCTTTAGGTTGGTGAGGAAATAATTCCTGCACCCCTTTCTCCATGAAATTCTCGTAAGAAAGAAGCTGAGAGAAAGAGCAGAAAACTTGGAAGTGTCCCATCTATGACTTATTTAAAACTTTAAAAATTTTCTTTCTTTCCAATCGAGTACATTTCTCAACCTGATATTTTCACACCTTTCTGAGCAGAGTGTGATCTGATAATCATTAACAGATACAGTCATTCTTCAATTAACCAGAAACGATCATAAAGACTCAGAATCAGGAACAATTCAATATATGTGGGAAACTCTTCTACAACTGTCCCTTCTAGGGGCGCCTGGGTGGCTCAGTCGGTTGAGCACCTGACTTCGGCTCAGGTCATGATCTCGTGGTCTGTGGGTTCGAGCCCCGGGTCATGGTCTGTGGGTTCGAGCCCCAGGTCGGGCTCTGTGCTGACAGCTCAGAGCCTGGAGCCTGCTTTGGATTTTGGGTCTCCCCCTCTCTCTGCCCCTTCCCTGCTCACGTGTGCACTCTCACTCTCTCTCTTTAAAAGTAAATAAACAGTAACAAAAAATTTTTTTTAATCTTAATGCTCTTATTGCACAAATAGAAGTTATTAATGTAAAGGAATCCTCTATCCTATTTAAAGCTTTTTGCCTCTAGGGGCTCCTGGGTGGCTCAGTTGGTTAGGCGGCCGACTTCAGCTCAGGGCCTGATCTCACAGTTTGTGAGTTTGAGCCCCGCATGGGACTCTGTGCTGACAGCTCAGAGCTTGGAGCCTACTTCGGATTCTGTTTCTCCCTCTCTCTCTGCCCCTCCCTTGCTCATGCTCTGTCTCTCTGTCTGTCTCACAAGTAAATAAACATTAATAAAATGTTTCTTAAATAAAAAATAAAAAATAAATAAATAAAAGAAAAGAAACCTGTCCCTTCTAGACCAAGAGCCATGTACCCAGCTATTGTTAGAACATTGTCTAAATAGAAATTTTAATATGCTTAGTAAACGTAGATCTGTACTTATATAAACCTTATACATAGTTATAGTTGCTTTAATTATGCATAGCTACATCAGGGATATATATCGATTTCACTACGACTGGTCTTTGTGCCCCCAGAACCAGAGCAAATGAATCATAACCCGAGCCTTGGGTCCTGAGATCAGGATGTAAACGAAATCCCCAAGGCTATAGCCTTTTGTACGACCTGGAGTTCCCTGTGTGGTTAAGACAAAGTACAGCCATCTGGTTATTTTAATATTAAGGTGTGATGTCCAGAGGCAAATCCCTCTCTCCCTTCATCTCCACAATTATCAGCATTTCCCCCCTCAGTCACACCATGCATACAATCAGCACGTACAGACTGGACTAGAAACAGAGATGAATTCGCTCCATTTGGGAGAGGCTGTATTTCTGACTTCAGTTTATCTTTCGTGGTTGGTTTTCAGCCACCTGAAGGCTACACTATTTTATATCAAGAATTCCCAAACCCGGCTGCACATGATAATTACCTAGGGATTTGTAAAAAATGCAGAATATCGGTATCCGACTGAAAACTGCTGATTTCGGAGTACTAAGAGGCGGGCCCTGGGAAGCAGTATTTCTCACAACCTCTGCGGCGGCTAAGACAGCCAGGTCAGTAGTCACCAGGAGGCCAGCCCTGGGGAAGCCCACATCTTGGTGACAATGAATAATTGTGCAGATTTACATTCCTGATGGGTTTTTGTTCGTTGGTTCGTTTCTTTGTCTGTTGTTCTTTGTTATTGTTGTTTTTAGTTCCTGTGTAGACTGAAGTTAGTTTGGGGGAAGAGATGCGAGGCTAACTGTGGACCTCAGTCTCAAAAGGGCCCAAACAGACCAGCACGTCTGGATGCAGCAGATTGCAATCCTCTGGCGAGAAACCCAACAAGACAGGATGGGGTCCCTCTGACCCAACATGGCATTCACCACCCTCAAGAGGAAAGTGTCTCCCTCAACCCCAGGGCAGGCTGTAATCAGCAGGGGCCGTGTTTTATCTCCTTTGGGATCTAAGAACACTTGTCTCTCCATCACTCAGCCTCTACCATCTCACGTTTCCTGAGTTCTGTACCCCGGCTTCAATCTTGCCTGAGACCTGAGACTGAATCTAACAAGGACCATTGTCTGTTGGGACTGTGATAATCTACAGAGTTCCATGCTGCCTGGCTTGGCCAAAGCAGATTGATATAAAACGGAAGGCAAAATCTTTCCCCTGCCCCTCAGCCCTATTCTTTCCATTTCTGTTGGTTCTGGTGGTTTCCTCCAGGATTCTCCTTAGTGTGCTCATCCTCCAGTGTATTGATTTCTCAACTTTTGACAATACTTAAGAAACAACCTCATTTCTACTTACCTTCTTGTACACCTTTCTCTTTCTAATATTATGTCACATGTTTTGCTGGTTTATTCTATTGATTTTGTTTATAAATTTTAATAATATACTTAAAACGTTGTTTCTTGATACATTAATTTGAGACAACATATCCTGACTCTTTAGTAGGTTGAAGAAACCAATACCTCTTGAGTTCCCCTCCATTTCTTCCCCTCCCTGAGCCTCATAAATATCTCGGTCGTATTTCTTTGGCCCTGTCAAGGTCTATTGCATGTACATTATGAGTATAATTATATTTCAATTTTCTGGGATTTATTCAAAGTTTGAGTCTAACTGCCAAAAAGCCAACAGTACTTTTATCTATTTTAGAGTTCATCTTGGGCCATGATTTTCTTGTGCAACTTTCGGAGTTTCCAATTACCTGTTATTTTTCCTGTTGGAAAAGAAACATGCTTTTTCATTCGCCACAGGAGATGCTCGCTTTTTAGGTTGTTCAAGGCTGAAAGGGGCCATGTAGTTTCTTTCCTAGAATCCTAACAACTAGGAGCAAACGTGAGGCAGAAGCTAGGCCATTTGGATGGACCTGAGGGTTTGGATCTTGATGGAGTGATTCATAGAGGATGGTCTGACCATTTGTGGCAGCCCTGGGAGTCCAGCAACGCAACATGGGGAGTAGACCGTGGAGATGGCATCTATGTGGCCTCAGCTGGGTCTTGCTTCCTTTGGATTTTGCCTTTTATTCTCAACCTGGAGCTCTCAAAATTTTCACCTTTCCGCAGAATAGTCCAATATTCTTCCAGTAAATTCCTTTTTTTTTTTAAAGTTAGCCAAAGTTGGTATCCACTGTTGACAACCAAGCATCTTGAATTATATAGACAATTGGTACCAATAGTGGATTATCCGTAAGAAACACTTGCTAACAAAAGGGAAATGGAAGGAATCTGGGGTTGGTTTTGTGGCCCAGCATGAAGACAGCAGCACTCCTAATATTCAGAGATGGGAATCTTCATACGGCATGGAGGAATTAAATCACTAAAACTAGAATAAAGTTTTCGTAGTGCTGTGGGACCAAAACAGATGAGATACTCACAAAGGTCCCACTTGAGAAGAATGACCAGAAAGCAAGCAAAAGCAACCGAAGACAAAAAACAAAAAAGGCAAAAAAGAACAGACAAAACTCTCAATCCAATGGGTAAAGGCTTAGAGTGACCCCTTCCTAGACCTGTTAATTCACAAATCCAGAGCTTGTTGAATAGAGGGAGGGCTGGCTGGGACTCTACAATAACATTACAAGGAACCCCTGTACAACTTCTTCCTAATCTTCCCCCCAAAGACTGTCATTTACTAAAGCAACTGTACCCAGTTGTCTTCGACCAGAATCTCTGGAAAAGAGAACCTGAGGCAAGGATTTTTTTGGGGGGGAAATAAAATCCCAGGGTAATGGGAGTGAGGTAAATGGGAAACAAGGAGTAGAAAATGACAGATAAATGCAGTATTGTGCATTACTGCTTCAGGACATGCTGCTAAGGGAGCTGCAACCCAACAGGTGTACCCACTCAGCCAGAGGGGATCCTCCAGAAAGGTTGTATGCAACAACTGTTCCTCGGGACAGGTGATCAGATGGAGGATTAGAGAGGAAATTTATCTGTCTCCTGTCGCCTGCCTCTTTTGGCTAGTCCAGTGGAAAATTAACTCCCTTGCACTTCCGGATTGTGTCACTTGGCTCCTTCTGCAGCTGTTTGGGAATTCAAATCCTCCAATCATTGGAGTGAGGCCTCACCAGAGTTTGGAAGCAGTTGGGGGAGACTTGGATTCTGAATGTAGTCCTAAGTCCTCGTAGGAACTATGTAGGGCCCATACGTTGGTCTGGCTACCCCAGTTGAAATACGTGAAAAAGGATGAGGGACCAGGATATAGATGAAGCCAAGAGAATCTGAGAAACACAAATGATGTGTCCAAAACATGGAAAGTAAATACTTTGGTATTTCTGAAATTATTAGACAACGGTTCTGAGTCTCACTAATTCTTTGGGATCCAGAATATCCTTCCAGTCAAAGTGGAGACTTCTGAGGTCAGATAAAAAACAAAACAAAACAGAGTTTTGAATTGAGTCTGCTTCAAGGTAAAACATTGATTATTTTCCAGCTCTTGAATATACCGTTGAAATGCGTGTCTTCAGAAACCCACATTACTTCCTTACTTATAAGGATAAAATAGGATAAGCCTATGTTAGTAGGGAAAGCCAAGCAGAAGCCCCAGGCTGTCCTCCCTCCCAAAATGGTAAATCAAATATAATGACCTTGAGGGGATCATAGGGATTGGTACCACCATCAATATGTTAAATGCTAGAATGATTGAGATTTCTAACACATCCACCAAGCTTGGATTATGACAAGCTTAATCAGTTGACTTTAAATGCAAATGACGTTCTAGATATGCCTCCTCACTGGAATAAATCACTTTAGTCCCTGAAACCTGGTATAAAACTAGTAATCTAGTAAAAAGCTTTTTCTTTCTTTCTTTCCCAACCCCCCCCCCCCCCCCAAATATCAGGATAGTTTGTCTTTACTGAAGGAGTTAACAGTACCTCTCAGAGATACATCAGCTGTGCTCAGGGATACATCGACCATGCAATGATTTAATCTGCAGGCAACTTCTCTGGCTCACCATCCCATGGTATACCAAATTAAAAATATTATGCCGGTAAGACCCCAAGAGCAGGAAGTAACAGGTACCCTAGCTTCCTTGTTAAGACATTTGTTTGCCAGCAGAGTGAAAAATAAATCCCCTAAAAGTACAGGGAGCTGCTATCTCGGTAAATGTTCTGGGACTCTTATGTAACATAGTCGCGTTACATAAGTTACATCCCATCACCTTTGTGATGCTCTACTGGTTAGAAGTAAGCCACAGATCCTGCCCTAACTCAGAAGGAGGGAATTACAGGAGGATATGAATTCCAGGAGATGGAGGTCATTGTGAGCCATCTCAAAGCCTGCCCATTACCACAGATGAGCTAGATTTTTCTCTCTGGAAGCTTTTAGTAACTGTTTGTGATCACTGATGTCCTGATAATCCTTGAGGATTTGCCTAGATGTGTGTCTTTTTTTATTAGTCATGCTAGTACTAGTTGTTTCCTTATAGTTAGCCTTAGAAAGTTTTCTTCTATTATTTCTCTGTTTAATCTCTCCTTTCCATTTTGCTATTTTTCTCTTTGGGAGAAGAGAATTGGTCTTTCTGGATTGATCCTTTATGTCACCTACCCATGTTATTTTCCCCTCACTTGAGCTGTCACGAATTGAAAGCAGTGAGTTCAAGTCTTCTATGTTGCAATGTTCCTTTATATTCCTGAATTTCTACTTTCTTAATTATAATACTATGTTATTTCTGCACTGTGAATTTCACCCCTTAGCATTATAAATTACCATTCTTTATTTTTACTTAACTAATTTTGGCCTTAATTCCCCCTTATCTGAACATCCACTCCTTTTTTATTTGTTTTTATTCGTTTACTGTATCTCTGCATAAAGTTAGGTTTTGCTTTATTCTTTTTCTAAAGAAATTTTAAAATTTAAAATTATTTTTCTTTAGAATGATAAATTAGGCACACATATTTTTAGCACAAGAAATATGTTTAGCTTTAGTCTGGTCATATTATTTTAAATATTGTTTAAATATATGTGTACACACACATATATTCTATTATGTGATTTGTTCCATTTGCTTTTTGTATATTGTTCCTCTGATATTTAGGAAGGTTTGTATTATAGTGGTTACCTTTATTTTTTTATTTATTTATTTTTTTTTAATTTTTTTTTTTTTCAACGTTTGTTTATTTTTGGGACAGAGAGAGACAGAGCATGAAGGGGGGAGGGGCAGAGAGAGAGGGAGACACAGAATCGGAAGCAGGCTCCAGGCTCCGAGCCATCAGCCCAGAGCCTGACGCCGGGCTCAAACTCACGGACCGCAAGATCGTGACCTGGTTGAAGTCGGAGGCTCAACCGACTGCGCCACCCAGGCGCCCCTATAGTGGTTACCTTTAAAATATAACTTTGGGTAATACGTTTAGATCTCTATTTTTTAATTCCTTATGAGCAGTGACAAAATTAACACATCTCTTCTTCTTCCCTATCCCCCCTTCTTTCTCCATTTTCACTCGCTATTAGTAGATAACAGCATCTTTTTTTAGTATTTACCTTTGTACTATTAAATAATATATTTGACTCTCAGCTATTGGCAGGAACTTTGTTTTTATTTTTATTATTTTTAAATGTTTATTTTTAAGAGAGAGAGAGAGAGAGAGAGAGAGAGTGAACAAGTGGGGGAGGGGCAGAGAGGGGGGGACCGGGAATCCGAAGCAGGCTCTGGACTGACAGCAGAGAGCCCGATGTGGGGCTGGAACTCATGAACCACGAATCACGACCTGTGCTAAAGTCAGAGGTTCAACCAGCTGACTCACCCAGGCTCCCCAGTTGTAGAAACTTTAATGTGCCTTCTTTCAAGCAATGAAGTTACTTTGCCTCCCATTTTCTTTCTTTCTTCTTTTTCTAACTTTATTAGTCTGATCATTTCTACATGGTCAGACTAATAATACATATGTCTGGCTTATCACTGTAATTCCCACCTGTGATTCTACCTTGATTTTTTTGGATAAGTATATTTAATTCTGACAGAATATCAGTTTTTTTCATACTGTTCTCAGTTATCACTTGCTTGGCCGAAGTTCATTTCCAGTAGTTTCCTTAAGAAGAGCTCATCGGGACAATACTCCTTGAGTGCTTGCTTGTGCAAAATTGCTTTTTTTTTTTAAGTACTTGGTACATAGTGATTATTATATAATGGTTGGCTGTGATTATTTTGTTATAATGATTATCTTCACCAAAAATGTCAGGTTGGGTTTTTAAAATTTTTCTTTGTGCTTTTGGATGGTTTCTGGGAAGAAGAAAATGCTGACTTAGCCATCTTTACACATTATCCTTCCCTTTTATTCTGTTCATTCTCCTCAACATCTATCCTTAGTCGTCCATTCATACTTGAGAATGAAAGATTCAGGCGATTAATACAGGTGGCTCCTGTGGGTTTCTTCCGCCATGTCGGGCCTTTCTCTCAGTCCTGAGAACCCTGACTACCTGTCTGGGCAGGTGTGCAGGGCATGGCATAGTGTGGGCTTCCCTTCACGGGTGTATTCCCTTCGCTGTGTAAGTCTAGGTTCAAACCATTTCTCGCAGAAATTTGAATCCATTCTCTCTGCCCAATGCCAAAACAAGGAGGGCCCTATTCTCAGGCATCAACTTCCACTCTGGGAACTCTAGGCCCTTCCAGGCAGATTGGCTTGATTTCTTTGGAGAGTTATTTCCTGTGTTCCACCATTCAACCTGGAGATAAACATTGCTGCTGCTGGGGTTGGAGGAGACCAACAGTGCAGCCATTCACAGGCTGTTTGCCAATCAGCCCTCAGGAGAGAGACTGACTGCGGGCTCTGTGTGTGTGTTGGGGTGTGGCGGGGGGGGGGGGAGCATCACTCTGCAGGCTTCCCTGTAGGAAGGGGGCAGCAGGGCCAGGGGCTGCAGAGAAGAGTCTCTGGGAGTCAGCAGGGGCCCAGCATGAGGCGGGAGGAGCAGAAGAGCAGAGAGATTGTTCAGATCGTAACCAAGGAGAGAAGGAAAAAGCCAACCCTGGGGAACTGAGACCCTCATCTAGGTCTAAGCTGTGAGGCAAGACTGAGAAACGAAGACATGGGGAGGTCAGAAGTAGGGGCAGTTGGAAGGAAGTTGAAAGAAATATGCGTAGTGGGTTTGTAAAAGTGACTGTAAATGTTATGAAAGTGTCAGAAACTCGTGTTTTGTTTTTACGAGGAGCTGTCTCTGATGTGGGGAGAAGTCAGAGACAGATCCAGGAGCTTAAAACAGCCAGGAGACTGTATACTTGGGCATTTACATATCTTCACATGTGGACAAGACCATGTTCCTAGCCTTCTGGAAAAACGTTGGGTCCCAGACAAGTGCCTATACATTTTGATTGAATAGGGAGATGGTTAAATGTCTCAACTATCCTTTATTAATGAATCCAAATGCTCAACACAGTCTCACCTTGCATTTGGTTCAGGTCTTCGAGGTAAGTGAGAAGCCAACAAAATAAGACAAGACCTGGGGCCCCAAAGAATTCTAGGTGGCACTCATGGCTTGGATCCTAGCTGTTTGAAAATTCACAGAGGGCCTTAGAAACAAAGATACCTCCCTCTAAGAGGTAAACTCTGGGAAGTATGTATTTTTCTTGAATTGTTTGAGATCTGCCTGGACCCCAGTAATGCAAATGGATCAGAAAGATTAGTCCGTCATCTGTTTTCATCATTGTGGCATTTGTAAGAAGGAAAAATATAATAAAGCCAGGCAAGGCACTTGAGATTGAAAAATCAGTCATTCATTCTCCCCGTTAGCCCTTTTTCTCTTTGCTCTGATGAATCAGTAAGGTGCATGTAGGGAGGATCCATTGTGTCCAAACTTCTCTTTCAAATGCTTACATACTTATAATAAATACACAAACTTATGTGAGAGGTAACTGGTAAGTTTTAGATCTGTTTTATTTTTTTTTCCAGCATTTTCCAAAATAGTCTATACAAGTTCCTTGAAATGTTTTATAAAATGTAAAGTTTTATGGTCTAATAAATTTGGGAAATATGTCTTTATTTATTTTCGTCTTTGAAATTTTTGAAGCACATTAATACGTTCAAGAAGCTGAGAACTACAATGTGGATGTCTATTTAATTTGTTTAAATAGGAGTTTCCCAAATGTGAGTTCTTTTTTTCAATACAATTCCTAGCATCCCCTGGATTGCACATGGGGAAGGCTTTTTACTCTAGAGCCCGTGGCTCTGGTCCAAGCACCCACTTGGGTGCTGCTGAGGACCACAGCTGGCCTCTGTGGGTCAGGATTCCTGGGCTCTTTGCCTAATTCTGAGAGACACTTTTCTGATGCTCCTGAAGACAGCTTGCTCCAGAACATTCAATCTTCTGAAAACTCAGCCCAGCAGCTATTTGCCATGAAACTAGTGTGCTGGTAACAGAGACCATTTTCCCCTGCTATTCTTAGGGAAGTGGACAATCTCCTTCCTAATTCCCCAAGCCTCCTATGAATAAAGTACCTCATGTTTTTAAGCAGATCTTATTAGAAAATATTTTAATGTAATTTGGCAATTTCAATAATCTCACTTTCTAAAATATGATGAAAGATATATAGAAACTGCACTTCTGTGATTTTCTTCTTCGGTCCTCTGTAGCTCCTAATTTGTACTTTTCTTATAATACTTAACATTGTCTATAGTTTATTATTGCCATTGGGATACACATTTTTTCATATCTATTATATGATAAATTACTTAGGCACAAGGACTATGACTTTTCACCTATTTAACCCCTGAATAAAATTTCATACCAGGTTTTACACAATAGGGGTTCCATAGGTGCTTATTAAATATTTAGCTAATATTTATGACATTACTATGAGAAAGACTCGGGAAAGTTTCATTATGTCTATTTAACTTATGGTGACACTAAGGCAAATTAGAAAGAGTGAGTCATTTTCCCAAGATGAACTAATTATGGCAGAAATAAAATAAAAACCAAGTTATATAGACTCTGAATCAGAGGGCCAGAAAGAAAGTTAAAGAAATGAAATTCTGCTTCCAAATCCTCTTGTCCTTGTCCTCTTTATTAGCTGGGGGAACACAGCTAATAAAGGCGGAAGGTGCCAAGCGAGGCTGGCTTGTTAGCAGCATGGCGAAATGAATAGGACACTGGATTTTAGAAGCTTGGGTCATAGCTCCAGCTCTGTCCTTGATCCAAGTCTGGTGGTACAAAGATAAAAAAGACATGACCCTGTCTTCAAGAAGCTCATAGTCCAGGGGTAGGTGCTGTGTGTAAACCGTTAAATGAAGTGTGCAATAGAAATACACACTGTTATGTGTCGCAGAAGCACAGAGGAGAAAGCGATCATCCCTGCTGGAGGACAGCAAGGGGGCTGCACGGAGGGGTACCTTCTTTGGGGAGGAGGGGAGGGGAGAGGGAGAGGGAGAGGGAATCCCAAGCAGGCTCCACACTTAGTGCAGAGTCTGACGCGGGAGTTGATCCCATGACTATAAGATGATGACCTGAGCCGAGATCAAGAGTCAGACCCTTAACCGACTGAGCCACCCAGGCACCCCGAGAGATATTTTCTGAGATTGGCTTTAAAGCAGGAGTAGGAAAGGACCAGACAGACAAGAGGGAAAGAGGATATTTCAGACAGAGGGAAGAGCTTGTGTGAAGTTAATGATACCTTAAAAACACACTAAACTGATGGATTGAAAAGGGCTTTAATAGACTTAAATGTTTAGTTTATGTGGGAGGGATGACAGAAGTGGGGTTGGCCAGAGAAGAAACTAGACAGGTAGATTGGGGTCAGAATTTGAATGGCCAAAAAAAAAAAAAAAAAAAAAAAAAGAATTTAGATGTCTTTTTTTTTTTCCTATTTTTTTCAGCTTTACTGAGGTATCATTAACAAATAAAATTGTAATATATTTAAAATGTACAAAATAATGATGTGATATATGTATATATTATGAAAGGATGCCCAGCATTGGGTTAACTAACATATCTATCACCTCACTATTTTTTTTTTTTTTTTGGCAAGGGGAAGAATAGTTAAGTTATACACTCTTGGCACATTTTAATTATATAATATGGTATTTTCAGCTGTAATAACCATGTTATACATTATATCCTCAGAGCTTTTTTTTTTAACGTTTTTATTTATTTTTGAGACAGAGACAGAGCATGAACGGGGGAGGGGCAGAGAGAGAGGGAGACACAGAATAGGAAGCAGGCTCCAGGCTCTGAGCCATCAGCCCAGAGCCCGACCCGGGGCTCGAACTCATGGACCGTGAGATCGTGACCTGAGCCGAGGTCGGACGCTTAACTGACTGAGCCACCCAGGCGCCCCCCTCAGAGCTTTTTCATCTTGTAACTGAAAGTCTGTACCCTTTTACCAGCCTTTATTTCCCCTGCTCCTTAGTCCCTGGAAACCGCCATTCTAGTCTCTATTTCTGTGAGTTCAACTTACTATTATATATATTTATATATTATATTATATTATATTATATTATATTATATTATATTATATTATTTGCTTTATCCATTCATCCATAAGATACTTTGGTTGTTTCCATAGCCTAGTTATTGGATAATGCTACAGGAAGCATGGGTATGCATGCTTTGAGTTCTTGTTTTCATTTCCTTAGGATATATACCCAGAAGTGGGATTG
The DNA here is from genome assembly GCF_028749965.1 of Puma concolor. NCBI lineage: Eukaryota > Metazoa > Chordata > Mammalia > Carnivora > Felidae > Puma > Puma concolor. The sequence continues at coordinate 40,234,994 of NC_141683.1, forward strand.
CTAGATTATATAAGAGTTCTATTTTTAATTTCTAAGGAAACCTCCATACTGTTTTCCATAGTGGCTGTGCCAGTTTACATTCCCGCCAATAGGGTACAAGGGTTCCCTTTTCCCCACATCCACGCCAGCACTGGTTATTGCTTATCTTTTTGATAACAAACATCTCAACCTGTGTGAGGTGATCTCTCATTGTGGCTTTAATTTGCATTTCCTGATGAGTAGTGATGTTGAGCACCTTTTCATGTACATTTTGGCCATTTTTATGTCTTTTTTGGAAAAATGTCTATTCAGAATGTCCTTTCTCCATTTTTTAATTGGGTTATTTGAGGTTTTGCTATTGAATCATATGAGTTCTTTGTATGTTTTAGATATTAACCCCTTGTCAGATATTGTGGTTTGCAAATATTTCCTCCCATTCCATAGCTTGCCTTTTCTTTTTGTTGGTAGTTTCCTTTGTTGTGAAGAAGCTTTTTAGTTTAATGTGGTCCCATTTGATTATTTTTGCTTCTGTTGTCGTGCTCTTAGTGTCAAATCCAAAAAGTCATTGCCCAGACCAATCTCAAGGAGTTTACCCACTAGGTTTTCTTCTAGAGATTTTATAGTATCAGGTCTTATGTTTAAGTCTTTAATTCATTTTCAATTTATTTTTGTGTATCACATACAATAGCGGTTCAATTTCATTCTTTGCTGTTCAGTTTTCCCAACACCATTCATGGAAAAGACTATCCTTTTCCCATTGTATATTCTTGGCTTCCTTTGTCAAAAATCAATTGATCATTTATGCGTGGGTTTATTTCTAACTTCTCTATTCTGTTCCATTGATCTGTCTTTTTTAAGCCAATGCCACCTTATTTTTAATGCTATAACTTTGTAATATGGTTTGAAACTAGGAAGCGTGATGCCTCAAGTTTTGTTTTTTCTCAAGATCGCTTTGGGTGTTTGGGGTCTTTTGTGCTTCCATATGAATTCTAGGATTTAATTTTTCTTTTTCTGTGAAAAATGCCATTGGAATCTTGCTAAAGATTCCATTGAATCTACTGATCAATTTGAGTAGTATGGACATTTTAACAACATTTATCCTTCCAATCCAGGAATGCAGAAAATCTTTTCATTCATTTGCGTCTTCTTCACTTTCTTTCATCAGTGTTTTATAGTTTTCCGTGTATAGGTCATTCATCTCCTTGGTTAAATTTAGTCCTAATTATTCTATTATTTTCAATGCAATTGTAAACCTGATTTTTTTCTTAATTTCTTTTTCTAATAGTTTATTGTTAGTGTATAGAAATGCAAGATTTTAGTATATTGATTTTGTATCCTGCAACCTTACTGAATTTATTAGTTCTAACATTGTTTTTCTTTTTGCTAGAGTCTTTAGAATGGTTTTGTGTAATATCATGTCATCTGCAAACAGAGACAATTTTACTTCTTCTTTTCCAATTTGGATTCTTTCTTTCTTTCTTTCTTTCTTTCTTTCTTTCTTTCTTTCTTCATTTTTTGCCTAATTGCTCTAGCTAGGACTTGTAGTACTACATTGAATAAAAGAGGTAACAGTGTGCATCCTTGTTCTTTTTTTTTTCTCTTTAATAGACTTTATTTTGTAGAGAAGTTTTGTGTTCACGCAAAATTGAAAGGAAGGTACAGAGATCTTCCTTATACCTCTTCCCCCCACACACGCACAGCCTCTTCCATTTTCACCATTCCCCACCAGTGTGGTACATTTGTTACAACTGATGAACCTATACTGACAAATCATTATCATCCAAAATCTGTAGTGGACATTAGGTTCACTCTCGGTGTTGTACATTACCTGGGTTTGGACACATTTATAATGACATGCATCCACCATTACAGTATTGCACACAATAGTTTCACTGCCCTAAATCTTCTCTGTGTTCCACCTATTCACCCCTCCCTTCTTCCCTCCAAGCCCCTGGCAACTACGCATCGCATCTTTTTACATAGATATTACCTCCTGTGTGATGGGAGTCACTGAGAGTTTTAAGAGAAGAACAGATGTGATCATATACATTCCTTGAAGGCAGGAAATGTGTTTTCTTTCGCCTTTTATTTTCCGATTGATCCATGGCACAGAGTGTGCACTCAACGAACACTGATTGAATGAGTGGGTGTGTTTTCTTTCTTTCTTTCTTTCTTTCTTTCTTTCTTTCTTATTTATTTTTAAGTGTGTATATTTTAGAGAGAGATGTTTTCTCAGGGCCCGTCTTTTTACCTGCAAAAATAGTTTGCAGACCAGATTCTGCCTGGATGTGAACCTCCACCGAGAGCATCAGATCCCCCCCTTTCCCTATGTTAATGGTCATGTGGACAGATTCCCCAGAGACCCTCCTCAGCCGCCATTATTCTCCCAGTGCAGCTTCCCACCACCATCTTTTCACCCCCGCTGGACTCCAGAGTGCCTATGAAGACAGCAAAGGGAGGCCGGCGGGGTCATCTTGTCCCTCCAACCCCACCTCTTTCTCTGTTGCCTTTTTGTGCTCCCCAGGCCGACTAGAGACACGGACCTTCAACAAGCTGAGCAAATTATCTTCTGCTAATGAGCTTAAATGCTTAGTTCTCCATCTAAAATAAATTTTAAAATTTTAGAAAGGCCTTTCAAACCCATCGGTTGTCCCTGCAGGTACTTGTGGCAAAATGGTTCAACTGTTCTAACCTCCTACAACCCAGTAGTTCGAGTGCCCAGACCATGAGGCTGGTGATCAGCTGCCTCGTCACACCTGGGACTCCACTGGAGCTCCACGAGTGGTCAGGATGGCGGTTATTATCCCTCTTTTGCAGGTAAGAAAACTGAGCCCTGTGAGGGTGAGCCGCTTTGGCTGCTTCTAGCACTAGTCTGTTTTCTTTCTGGTTACACCATGCCCTCTTCACCTGTGCTATCAGAAACATAGTAGTCCCTCCCTTGGGGACATTTCAGTCTCCATTTTTATTACCAAAAAAGGCTGACTGGATGAGAGAGACGTCATTGGGAAGCAATGGCAATATTCTCTGTTTCTCCAAGGCTTCAGGGAAACAGGGGCTCCAAGGGTCCCATCCTCTACACACACCATCTGCTGGTAACTATCTTCTTCAGTCTCCAAAGCTCCTTGGTTAGTCAACCTCTCATTTCTTAGACACCTAGTCCTCATCCAGCATGAGCTGGACTTTGGAGAGGTACCATTCTGATTTGCATTTGCATGTGAATCACCTGGAGAGCTCCCTCCCTCCCTTCCTCTTCCTTCCTTCTTCCTTCTTTCCTTCCTTCCTTCCTTCCTTCCTTCCTTCCTTCCTTCCTTCCTTCTTCCTTCCTTCCTCCTTCCTTCCTTCCTTATTTCCTTCCTTCCTTTCTTCTTCCTTCTTCCTTCCTTCCTCCTTCTTCCTTCCTTCCTTCCTTCCTCCCTTCCTTCTTCCTTCCTTCCTTCTTTCCTTCCTTCCTTCCTTCCTTATTTCTTATTTCTTTCCTTCCTTTCTTCTTCCTTCCTCCTTCCTTCCTCTTTCCTTCCTCTTTTCTTCCTCCTTCCTTCCTCCTTCCTTCCTCCTTCCTTCCTTCTTCCTTCTTCCTTCCTTCCTTCCTTCCTTCCTTCCTTCCTCCCTCCCTCCCTTTTTTCTTTCCTTCCTTCCTCCCTAAATTAATATATTCATCAATGGGCTATACCTTGCAGTTTAAAAACCCCTGCTATGGGATAAAGAAAGCAAATGCAGTTTATGATGGGTACCAGTTTCAATTGATTGCCAATGGTAACCTGGAATAGTATGTTAAAAAAGATTCTGTGATAGAATCTAAGCTTGTTGGCAAAGAAAGGGTGATCTATTAATCAGGCCTACAATTGGTTTAGAAGTAGAAAATGGCAATCCACATGGCCATTATTTGCCAGTTTTTATTATGGCAAAATTATTTGCCAATTACTGGTGAATGAACCAAAAGTTTTCTATGAGATTGGGAGAGATGGACATATCCACACACCTTCCAGTACAGGCCATGTGTGACAGGCAAAATAAAGACTTTCAGAAGCACTACAGGGATTTGCATGACTCAAAGTTTTTCTCTCCGGGTGTAAATACTCAGAGCTATGAGGCCTTCAAACGACTCCAAGACTGGCAACGAGTTCTCAGGGAGATTTAGAGATGTCGAGAGTGGAGTTCCCCGAAAGACAATCGTTGCAGACCTCAGTGTGCACAGGTCAGCGTAGGGCCAGACCCACAGCAACTTCCGGGCAGCATTACAAAGGCAGATGAATGACGAACCCACAGACTGTCAGCTTCTTTGTGAAGTGAGCTCTAACCGCATATTCTCCAGAGGGTCAGCCTAACCCAGGTGGTACCGAGGCTACGCGGACAGGGTTTTAATTCAAGGAAGCGTTCCCAAGCATCCTCCGGGGTCCAGCCCAGTGAACGTTGTGCACTACTGTGGGCTCACTGAGATGGAAAGAGAGCTGGAGACATCAGCCACCTGGAGACCTGGGAAGAATAAGGTCCTCAGGCAGGCAGGCGTCAGTTTCTGAGCAGGTGAAGAAGCTTCTCCTGAGCCACCTGCTCCTGCAGGGGTGCCGAAGTGAGGGAGACACGTAGAGAGGAAGAGCAGTTGGAGCTGGGAAGGGGGAGAAGAATGAAACTCCCTCTAAAGCTCATTTTATCGAGTACTGGGAGAAAAAGACTGATACGTAAAGTGGTCCGTGGTTAAAAAAAAAAAATCAAGGGAGACAAACAACGTGAGAAGGAAAATGGCAGAGAGTGATTGAGCATATGGGGGGGGTGCAGAGAGAGTGGTCACCTCCTGTAGGAGCTTGTGTGCTGCCCGGCAAAAAGTACAAGCAGAGTACTGAGGGCGCAAGACTGGGGTGCTAAGAAAGCTTCCTAACACCCGCCTCCTCCATCAGCTAGGCGAGAACAAAGCCCACCAATGACCAGCTGGTCTGCCTCACTCCCACAGGAGCCCAAAGGCAAGACTGGCTCTTCCTTACCCTCGGGCCCATCTTCTCTTCGCCTTCTATTTCTGGGTACATACCGTATTCAGTAAGTATTTGCTTTGAAAATGGATATTCCTTGTCAAGAGCACCATCCAGGAACATAAAACATTGACCTGGGAATTGCTGAGGCGACCCAGGTGAATGCCAATAATAATTTAAAGTTAAATACAAAGGATAAAGTTACTGGACCTTCCATCAGCACTGTCTGGAGAAGGATAATTTCAGAGAAAGCCCGAAGCATTTTCATACTGAGATTCTGTATTTGTTAAGGCTGTCATCTGTGACTGAACACCCTTGGTCAAGGAATCACAGAGAGAGTTTGGGAAATTTCCATGGCTGTCACTCCAAGCCCTTTGGTGAGAAATCAGAAGATGTTAAGTTAGAGCCAACTGAGTTTCTTATAAGGAGTGTTGGGAGACAGGTCTGTGCCAAAAGTCTTCATTTCTGTCTCTCTGTCTCTCTCTGTCTCTCTCTCTTTCTGCCTCCTTCTCTCTTGTGCTCCCTACTTTTCTGTTCACTTCTCACTTGTGTATCTTCACTTTTGCCACGAGTGCATTTCATCTGCCCACATCTCTCCCCACAGTCCTTGCTTCCAAATCTGTAAAAGCTGAGAAATGCAAACGATTGAGAAGGACAGTCCTGGAGGAAGAAGCGTGAACCTAATTTTTAGTAAAAAGTAGTGGGAAGGTTTGATGTTCAAGGGTTCAAACAAGAGTCATGGGAGATCTTGTTCCCTGGTATGTTGCTCAGGCTGGTGTAAAGTGGTCAATAAGGAGGAAATGTGGTGCTCAAAGTCACATGAAATTACCACCTCTGTTCCACTATTTTGAACCGTCTACATGGTCAGAGGCTACCAAGGAGCTGATTCTAGGAACCAAGCCAAATCCAGTCAATTAAGAGAAGTCGGGGAGTGTTTAAGATCTAGTAACACCATCTATCATTAGAATTGAAGAGCTCAACAGAGGATAGCCTGGAGGCGCATCACAAATTTTTCTTGACGTTGGAAAAATTGGCTTAAGGGAATTTTTTAAAAAAGTTCCAAAGGTTCTTGCTTGGAATTTTAACATCGTGTAGCTTGATTACAGCTAGAAAGAAGGAAGTTACTCAAATAGATTCACATTTGCAGCTGTCTGGCACAGAAATAACGAATAAACTGCCAGAGAACTCATTGTAGGTATGGAGGACTGGGAGATGGGGAGATAGACACGGTGACCTACAGAAAGATTTCACCTAAGATGGCTAAGAGCTATTACAATGCCCTTATTTTTAGTTTGAGGTGGCGTCTACTTGTATTTCAAACCCCTTTTGCTCCAGAAAAATTAAGAGACAATTACTACATGTCCTGTGTTTTGATGCCATATAACCTCACTACATAATCGTACAAAAGTGAGATGGTCTCTCTCACCCTCCATTGCCATCACTAGGAAAGACAATATAATGCATCAAAGCACAGGGCAATCTTCCAGGGCAACTCTAAAGTATATACATAAATGGGTTGATTTAACTCTGGTTTCAGGGAAGAAAATTCTATAAAGCTTCTGAGCAAATAGTTGAACAAGTAATAATAAGAGTAATAACATTTCATCCATGGTAATGGGGCAAAGGAACTGTGGATAATGGAACTCCTCCTAGTGAAAAAGCAAACCCTCTCTCAGTTCCTGTCTGGTCTGCTAGGTCCGTGTATGGCTGGGGAGAAGAGGGAAGGCGACAGGTATTGACAGTGAAGCTTAGTTCTAGGTATGGGAAAAAATAAATCTTGATGTGGCCTCCTATGCCACCTTCTTCGTCCTGTGCTCACTTAATGTGGCTCTGCCTTCTACTCCAAGAAGACCAGACCAGTCACTGCTTGCCACATCTCAGAGGCATCACCGAGAGCAATACCTACTCCCTCTCCTCCCACCGTACCTCCAGAAGAAGAGTTTTTTGTTTTTTTGTTTTTTTTTAATTTTTTTTTTCAACGTTTATTTATTTTTGGGACAGAGAGAGACAGAGCACGAACGGGGGAGGGGCAGAGAGAGAGGGAGACACAGAATCAGAAACAGGCTCCAGGCTCTGAGCCATCAGCCCAGAGCCCGACGCGGGGCTCGAACTCACGGACCGCGAGATCGTGACCTGGCTGAAGTCGGACGCTTAACCGACTGCGCCACCCAGGCGCCCCCAGAAGAAGAGTTTTGATAAAGCTAGGAGCGATCCAGGGACATTATTAATGGTGCTTCTAAATCTATGCTGTGTGTTATCTTTGGGGATTCATTCTCATTCATGCTGTCTCTCTCTCTCTCTCTCTCTCTCTCTCTCTCTCTCTCTCTCTTTCTCTCCCTGGAGTGGAAAGGCAGATTTGAGGCTACATCTTTCTGAGGAAGATTTAGGATGAGTGACTGCGTAACTTTCACTACTTCACCCGCAAGTGAGAAGTTTCTGCCTCCATATCCACTCCCTTTCTTTCGCTTTCCCTGTGCACACTGCCAGGTGTTGAGATCTTGAAGGCCGAGATTTGGCTGTGGTGTTAGAATGGTGGCACCGGGGGCTGCATGTAAAAAGACACAGACAGGCTATTCCACGTGCTCTCCCCTAACTCACCAGGAGTCTCCCTGAGGATTTCGGCAAAAGACCTGGAGTCAGAAATGAAGTAACCGAACATCACTCAGATGCTTTGCTCATTTCCCCCAGGGACGTAGCGTGGAGAGAAGTGGCTGGTCTCGCCATACCTCCGATCTCCTCTGTGAGACATGACAAACACACCTCATGCCCAAACCCTTTCCCGGCATTGACTTCTGCAGTGCTCCAGCATTGGAATGTTCCGGCCTATTCCTGCTTCGCTATCAGTCCCAACATAGTGATGCTACATGACAGCTACAAGTCCCCGTATGACAATTCAAGGAGACTCTGCTCCTGGCCCCTTCTTCCCTCCACTCCAGCTCTCAGAGTCTTTCCTCTTTCCTGAATTATGATAGCATCTTTTTAACTACAGTTTAGGATGGGGATTACTAGATCCTGCCTTGGGTGTGTTTGTGCCTCTGGTTGTTACGAGTTTGTAAATTGCATTATTTGTACTAGACTCTAGGTTTCCCCAGGGAGGTGAGTTGGACCATATCCCTTATCTCCTCGTCCTGCCCAGCCAGTGTCCAACACACAGAGGATGTTAATGGTGCTGCTGAAATCTCTGGACTGGAAAATAAGGAGGTAAATCAGATGTTCCAGGGGAGCAAGACCCAGAGTAGACTAGGGATACCGTCTGCGCAATAAGCAATCCCACATGAGTTCTTAGGAGTCTAAAGCAGCTGTGCGAGGTGTCTGTCCTGCTCAAGGGAAGGAAGAGGGAACTTCTTAGAGGGCAAGTCCTGGGATGCAGCTGTGTGCTCTGACATTTGCAGTAAAGGAAGAGAAATCCTGGGACTGGGTCCCCTGAAAACTCTTTCAAGTCCTTAGACCCCCTAGGGATTTGCTCAGCTTTTAAGAGTACTCTGTTTCTGAATGGCTGACTATTAAAGAGTTAGTGCTTCAGGCTAATGAAATCCAGACCTTACTTCTGGTACCGAAATCTTGCTCGGTGACTATACTAGTTTTCTTAGGCTACCGTAACAAAGTACCACAGATGGGGTGGCGTAAACTAGAGATACTGATTTCCTCACAGCTCTGGAGGCTTGAAGCCCAAGGTCAAGGTGTCAGAGGGTTGGTTTCATTCTGAGGCTTCTCTCCTTGGCTTATACATGGCTGTCTTCCTCCAACATCTTTACACAATCTTCCCTTGATGTGTGCATGTGACCTAATCTCTTCTTGTAAGGACAGCAGTCAGATTAGATTAGGGTTCACTCCTATGAGCTCCTTTTGCCATTACTACATCTATAAGAACCCCGTGTCCAAATATAGTCAGATTCTGGGGACCTGGGGTTAAGTCTTCAACATACAAATTTTAGAGGACACAATTCAACCTGTAACAGTGACTTTGGGCAATGTTGGATTCTACTCAATTGAGTTTTATTCAATTCCTTCAACAAGATGTGTGAACACCTACACGGCCCCAGGCTCTATTCAGATGCTGGGGATCCAGCAGTGAACACAACAGACATTCTGGTGCAGACAGACAATAAGAAAACTATGTGGCATGTCGAGTAATCATACAGGCTATGGAGGAAATTAAAGCAAGGTCGGGACACTGGGAGCATCATCTAATCTATCCCCCCACTTCCAGGCAGAACGGAGTACAAATTTTTGATGAAGGTGGAGAAATCGAGGAGGGACAACAGAGTACAGTGAGGAAGGATGAGGCTAGAAATTCTCCCCCTTTGTGAGTCTCCACTCTTGCTTTCTCCACAGGCACACACATACTCTCCCCTTTCCGTGTCCTGGTCATCTGTCTCACCAATACCAGCACAGGGTCACAAGGGGCTTTGTGAGCAAGGCTGTGGCTGGCTTTCTGCAAACAAGGGCCACTGGTGGAGAAACAGTCCAAAGCACTCACCCTCTGGCTGGGAAGACAAAAGCACAGTCATTCCCATTGATGACAACCTGACAATCCGTGAGTCACATGACTAACGAGTGCAGACATCAATTGCAGGCGGAGTATGTGCTGGGCACCATGTTGTGCCCGCTCTCATTCACTGTCCCTAAAGCCCAAAGAGCACGATTTGTTTCTACACTTACAGATCAAGAAACTGAAGCCCGGAGAGGGTATGTGACTCGCCCAAATCCATCTGATGCACCAGAGTTTTAGCCTCCTTAGTCCCTGTGCTGAGCTGTCTGGGGAGGGGTGGGTCACTGACGGAGCTGGGGTTGCAAGTTCCATCGGCTTCCTCACACTTTCGTCCTCAATTAAAGCTGCCAGCATAGCATCTTACCAAGGGACTAATAAATCTTATTTCCAATAAGCGACTGCCAACCTTAAACATGCAAAAATTTGCAACATAAATTTTCCCAACAATTGTAACTCATGACTTCAATACAAGGCATGAACTACTGCAGTCTGTCCACAGTGATGAGGAAAACACTGGGCATAAACCCAGCAACACGGTCTTTGACAGCAGCATGAAATATTTGACAACAGTTCCAGAAGTTTTGCTGGCTGTCCCGATTATAATGAAGTCTTCTTGAGGGCATCTGTTGCAAGGAGATTTAATGCACAGTCTTCCCGGTGTTTCAGGCCACTCAGCAGCAAGTGGACCGCATGGGTAGGAGAAGTCCTTTTGGAGATGTTTGTCTGCTCAAAAGCATTCTGGGCTCTCTCGGGGGACTCTTGGTCAATGCTCTGAGTCCTGGACTCACTGCTGTAAATACTATTTCAGCCACAGAAATCCAGAGCCTCCTTCTCTTTTGTCTCAAAGTAGATCTTCACTCTGGGGACAGTGTCCTCTTTTGCTAAGTGTGAGGACCAGAATTTAGCTAAAAATCTGATGTTGGCAGGTAACCCTGCTTATCATATAGATGGAGCATATTTCACGTGGTTCGAGTCACTTGATCGCCACAGCCAAGGATTTCCAGTTCACATCCTTTGCCCATTTTTCTACTTTTTTTGTGGTATTTTCTTTATTTTAACAAGTTCTTTATATATATTGTCAGTGCTACTCCCCTGCTAAGTGCATGCAAACAATTATTTTGTGACTCATTTGACCAATTTGGGACTCCTCTTTTTACGCCATCATATAAATGTTTTAATTTTAGATTTGGATTTTTCCATTTTTATGTGCTTTTGGTGTCTTAAAGATTATCTACAGACTGCACTCCACATTTCATACTCCATTGTCAAAAATTATCCACAGTTTTTCTAGAAGTTTTGTTCTAGATTTTGTATTTGTTGTTTGAAACATATTATTCACAGGACAAATGACATTTGCTGTCATAATAAAGAGGTGTCTGCCTTTGTAGCATATGGTAATGTTCCTTAAGAATGAGATTTCTCGGGGCGCCTGGGTGGCGCAGTCGGTTAAGCGTCCGACTTCAGCCAGGTCACGATCTCACAGTCCGTGAGTTCGAGCCCCACATCGGGCTCTGGGCTGATGGCTCAGAGCCTGGAGCCTGTTTCCGATTCTGTGTCTCCCTCTCTCTCTGCCCCTCCCCCGTTCATGCTCTGTCTCTCTCTGTCCCAAAAATAAATGAAAACGTTGAAAAAAAAAAAATTAAAAAAAAAAAAAAAAAAAAAAAAAGAATGAGATTTCTCTGGGGCACCTGGGTGGCTCAGTCGGTTAAGCGTCCGACTTCGGCTCAGGTCATGATCCGGCAGTTCGTGAGTTCGAGTCCTGCATCGGGCTCTGTGCTGACAGCTCAGCGCCTGGAGCCTGCTTCAGATTCCGTGTCTCCCCCTCTCTCTGCCCCTCCCAAGCTAATGCTCTCTCTCTCTCTCTCTCTCTCTCTCTCTCAGAAATAAATAAACATAAACAAATTTTTAAAAAAGAATGAGATTTCTCTGTCTTGATGGTGAAGGTGCAGGTGATGAATTGCTCAACATGTCTCTCATTCTGCAGTCCATCTTGATCTCAATTGTGGGGCAGTCTGTCTCTTTCCCCTCTCACTCTACTGAGTAAGCCAAACTGCAATTATTTAAGCATCTAAGAATACTAAATCCTTTTCCACCATATTTCCCTCCATGATGCTTGGCATGTCTATGGATCTATTTACCTATTTAGGTTATGAGATTGACATACATAATGTGTATGTCTTGATAACGGACTTTTTTTTTTTTTTCTTGGTACCTGTGTCTTGTATGGAACGATATCAAAATGAATGTAAGTTTTCAAAACATAGCGAAGCTAACCCACAAGGGACAACCCTGTTTTTGTAGCGCGGAATGTTAGAGTATTAAAACGGTGAGATGTGCTACCAGTAAGTCCAGGGCTTCACTCAAGTTCCTTCCTGCTCTCAGCAGTGGTCCAGAACATACCAGGCTGCTTCGATCTTAGGGCTCCACTGTCTCAACACGAGGTCTCCTCAGTCACTGGGCAGGTGGAGGGATAGCTGGAGGATTGTTCTGGCTCTTCTATGCTTTGGCCTGAAAGTGGGGACACATCACTTCCTCCCACAGCTCATTGGCCAAACCCTGTAAGGTGACCCCACCTAACCGCATGCGCGTGCCGGCTGGAAAGGTGAGGGAGCACAAGGGCTATTTGGTAGGCATCACGGGAGGCCAGCCTGCCACGAACAGACTATGAATACAATTTGCACCTACATGATTGAGCATTAACTGTAGCCCTCGTTGGTATTTTTGATGTCTGCTTAAAACTCACAGGTCAGGATATTCTGCTTGCAAATGTTAACTAGGAAAAACGTGCCTGGAAGGAAGTCAATAATGCACAGGTCCTCAGGCTTAAGGGAGAGAATGCATTCAACATCAGCTATGGCTTAGACTATGCAGATTGTCGTTTGTATGTGGGCGGGGGTCAATATGGAGAAGGAAAGTAAAGCAAGACAATGAGAGGATTTCCAAGAAGTTGAAGACAAATAATACATGTTTCAAGTGTGAATGGAACTCAAGGTCTGCAAAGAAACTGTTTCCGAGAAGCCACAAGAGTGATTTATTGACAGGCTAGAAGGTTATTGCTGACACCATTAAAGTAGTTCTTTGTCGAAATGTGCTCTCAAAAAAAAAATAAAATAGAAAAGAGGGGGCCAGAAATACACATGCTACTTTCTCAATGACAAACATTGAAGAAAGAAAATTAGAAGAGATGATCCAGACCCCGCATCTTTATGCATTCGGTAAAAACGATCATTTAGTTGGTATTTGGGACACACACACACACACACACACACACGTAGAAATAGACCACTGGTGATGTTCAGCAAAAAAAAAAAAAAAAAAAAAGGGGAAAAAAAGTTGTAGGGAGAAAGGGGAAAAGTTCCCAGTGACAAAAAGTACTGAGAGGAGAGCAACAATTGTTTTCTAACCACAGGAGATAAAATGCATATCTGAGAGGTATGCCTGACCTTCCGGCAATGCGTGTATCGGACTCAGGAGTGTGGAGACAAAGAGAAGCAAGTCACAGGGGAGAAGGAGCCAGAATGCAGTGGCTGTATGCAAAGTGGGAGCCATTGTGGGCGACTGAACAGATAATAGATGTTAGTGCAGAGCGGAGGAGCAGAGCGGAGTGATAAGCGACGCAGAGTGAAGAGGAAAAAACCGGACAAGGGTGAGATAAATCCCCCATAAAGAAGTCTCCAGCAGAGGCCAAGAGTTCTGGGAGGAAATTATCTGAGGGGCCCGCGTCTTTGGGGAGCCTTGCGACTCCAAATTTGTGAAAGAAAAAAAAAAAAATGTGTAGCTGGCATCCAGCAACCCGAATCCCAGGCTATGCTGATCGCAAAGCGGCCACCGTTCACCGTTCCTTGCTCGGCTGCAGCTGCATTAGAGGCACCTCTCGCTGAGCCCACGGTGATAAAAGTTGGAAAAATCACAAATAGTAAATAACAGCTCCCGTGCAGAGTCTGCTCTGTGACAGGCCCTGTTCTACGAGCCTCACAGGTGACAACTCATTTAAGTTCCCTGGCGGCCCTCTCTGTGCCTCTGTGTCTTAGTCTATAAATACAGGATTACAGCAGGGCCCATCGCACAAGCGCCGAAGAGGTAAAGGGAGGCTGGAAGTCTTGCAAGGGGGTCCCTCCTCTTCGGCTTCGTCGGAAGGATCTCTACACGGGAGGACAACGAAAGGGCGGAGAACTTGGGAGAGACAGGGATCGGGGATGCCCACGCTGACTTCTGCCACTCAGGCCAGAGGGGTCCCTGTTTGGCCCTCCGCTTTGGCATACAGGGCACATGCATCGGGGAGCGCAGTGAAATTCCAGGACTGGCTGATATTCACACCAACAGAAAGAGAGCTCAGGCTTCCAGATTCCTCAGGAAGGGAGGGGGTTTTTAACAGTGGACTCTGCTGCCCCCCTCCCCCTGCAAGGTGATCACATTTTAAAACAGAGGGCAAAGGTCAGTACAGAGACCAGGAGATCGGCAGATCTGCCCTGGGGGTGCTTAGTGAGAGGTAAAAGTTTACAAGACAACCTTTAGGTTTTTATAGTGGCAAAGGGACAGTTTAATGCCAGGGGCCCCTGAGCCTGTGTGTTCATATTGACCCACTGTTGTTCCCAGGAGCCGGGAAAGTCATTATGACTCTGGACTTCCAGAAGTGAGCTGGTCACCCCTTCTTCCTTCCACCAGCCTCATTCTTAAGTCTGAGGGTTTGATATCTTGCAGTATTTACCCAGGGTAACCCAGAAGCAGCTTCTGTAACTTTCACCCAACTCCCTTGGTCTCCTGGGGTCAGGGTTTCCATCTGCTTGCTTCCCTATCACACCTTCCATTTATGGCTGTGATGGCCCTTTGTAACAAGGGATCAAGAAATGTACCTGTGCTTCCAAAGGCAGCATCGTTTATTGTGTCCTGATGCAAAAAATAGCTTCCTTGGGCTTAAACTGGCCAAGATTCTCTTATTTGTCATGTTTTTGTTACCATCAAAGCACCAGGAGGAGGGAAGGCTTTCTGGAAGCCTGTTTGTCTCTGAAAGTCAGTCATTTCATAGAATTCTCAAACCAAGAGAGAAAAGAGATCACGAAATACCGGCACTGTCTCCAGGCAATGACTTTTATGCCAAGCCCGCTCCAGGGACTATTCTGTCCAGGAGCCACCATTGCGATTGAGCTTCCCTTGTGGTCTTAGAAGTTTCTCTCACCTGACTGCTGTCTAAAGTCTCCAGGGGCGCCTGGGTGGCTCAGTTGGTTAAGCGAAAGACTTTGGCTCTGGTCATGATTTCGCAGTTGGTGAGTTTGAGCCCTGCGTGAGGCTCTGTGTTGGCAGCTCAGAGCCTGGAACTTGCTTCGGATTCTGAGTCTCCCTCTCTCTCTGCCCCTCCCCTTCTCATGTTCTCTCTCTCTCTCTCTCTCTCAAAAATAAACATTAAAAAATTTTTTTCAAGTCTCTATTGCTTGTTAGGAAAGGATGGAAAATTGACCCCTCCTTATTCCACTGGGGAGATGTGAGATTCTATAGATTTTCTGAAGAGCACAAGTCCTTAACATCCATGCATGAGTTTGAACCCAGCCCTCCCATGCCTAGAGATACAGTGTAAAGAAATCGAATCATTGTGCAAAGAGGAAGGGGCAAGATTGTTCAGTAGAACCCATTTACTGGAACAATCTAAAATGTCCAACAGTAGCAATTGATTAAATAAGTCATCATGGAGTCAGCAGTGAATTATGTTTATCCTTATTTTTTAAATTTTTTCCTTTTTTGTTATCTTTTTTAGGTAGTGGAACATAGTACTTTGAAAATATAAGTTGACATGGGAGGACTTAGTTACAAGTTTTGTGTTTAAATGATATAAAATGTAGTGCTTTTCTTTTAAATGTTTTTTTTTTCCTTTTCAAATTTTTATTTAAATTCTAGTTAGTTTATTTAAATTCTAGTACAATGTTGGTATCAGGAGTAGAATTCAGTGATTCATCACTTACACACAACACGTGCTCATCATAACACGTGCCCTCCTTAGTAACCATCCCCACCCACCTCCCTCCATCAACCTTCAGTTTGTTCTTTACTGTTAAGACCCTCCTATGGTTTATTTTCCTCTCTCTGTTTTCTTTTCCTTTTTTCCCCCTCCCATGTGTTCATCTGTTTTGTTTCTTAAATTCCACATAAAAGTGAAATCGTATGGTATTTGGTTTTTTCTAACTTATTTCACTCAGCATAATATGCCCTAGCTCCATCCGCAGAGTTGCAAATAGCAAGATTTTGTTCTTTATGATGGCTGAGTAGTATTCCATTGTACATGCATACACTTACTTCATTGTTTTTGAAATGTTTATTTGAGAGAGAGAAAGAGCATGTGCAAATGAGGGAGGGGCAGACAGAGCGGGAGAGAGAAAAGTCCAAGAGGCTCCACACTGTCAGCGCAGAGCCCAGTGTGGGGCTTGATCCCACGAACTGTGAGATCATGACCAGGGCCAAAATCAAGAGCTGGATGCTTAACCGACTGAGCCACCCAGGCGCCCCTGTATATACTTATTTTAGGTGATATTAATATACACTCACACAGCAAGATGTATATAACATACCATGAGAAAAGTGAGTTACAGAACAGTATCTAGGTACAATCTAGGTGTTTACATATGCGTGCCTAGAAAAACTTTGTGAAAGTAAATAGCGAGGTGTCAATATTGATTGTGTTATGGGGATGGGAAAGTGTGATATCATTTTTTCTTTCTGTATCTTCTATTTTTCCTACAATGAACAGCATTTAAAACAAATAAATAATTACATTAAAAAAGCACATCTCACTGTTTAGACTTGTTGGGATTTCTTCTCCCAATCAAGGTGGCACCACTTTCTGGGCTATCCCTGATGGGGAAGGAGAAAAGGACAATTTTCCCCTATTTATTAATTTAGCTGTACATAGACTGCAGTGAATCCAAGTGTGGTTTTGAAGCAAAAAAGTTGTCAGAAAGATTTTGCCTGAATGGTGTGTGTATGAGAGAAAGGGGGGTGGAGAGAGAGAGAGAGAGAGAGAGAGAGAGAATAAGCCCAAGATATGAAGAGTTAACCCCTTTGCCTTGTTGGTAAATGTAGATTATTGATGGATGTTCCTAGTCTAAGCATTTAGACTAGGGACTCTTCAGACTAGACAGATCCTAGCCTAGTGCCTGACCCATAGTAAGTGCTTAATACACATTTGACATGTGAACTGACTTTTGAGCCTCAAGTATTTGTAGTACCTGCTGGCAAAGCAGTCACTTCTCTTCCATCTGGAAGGTCATGGCTTCTGGAGGTCAGTGGCGTGGCGGGGACAGTGGCAGTGATGGATGTGATAGATCAGGCTGACCTGGATTCAAATCCTGGTTCTGCCGCCTACAAGCAATTTGATCCTCTATTTCCTCTTCTGTAATAGAAGACTATTATTATGGATCTTGCAACATTATTGGAAGGATGAGAATTAGATGATTCCCTTCTTTCAAACCCCTTCTCACGTGTTTTACCTTAAAGCCTTTGAAACTGTTTAGCCATTGACCAGTGTCAAAATCCATCCAGTGAAGCCATTCTGGGTAACTCAAGGTTCAAGTAGCCTTTTCTAGAATAAAAACAGCAGTATCTGAGTATCTAAGCAGTATCTCTATCTGAGAGTGCTTACTCCGAGCGTCCACCAAGGATATGGAAAGAAAGTGTGTTTAGCAAGAACGGGTGGATTATTAAGTAGCCTTATCTCAGTTCAACATCTCTCTGTAAATAAGTCAAGGCTCAGAGCAACCCTGCACAAGTGCTGGAAATGTTCGAGGCCTTAAAATAGCAAAGCACTTTGAAGAAGCCCATCTTCCTAATGGAAAAAAAGAACACACAGGAAAAATGACTGTCGGTTGTTTATATATAGTCCAGGCTTTAGCATGTGACAAAAGTGATCATGATCATTGCTGATTTACAATTCCCTTCAGAAATTAGAGTTTATGCATCACATTCAAGGAGGCTGAAGATTAAGGAAGGAGCTGACCAGGTGACCACTGCCCAAGCCTTTCCTGAGGGAGGCTTTATGGCTGAATTTCTCCTCCATGAAATAGCTTCATTAGACATCACATCTTTTTTTTAAGTTTATTTATTTTGAGAGGGAGAGAGAGAGAGAGAGAGAGAGCAGGGGAAGGGCAGGCTGTCGGCACAGAGCCTGACTTGGGACTTGATCTCATGAAGCGTGAGATCATGACCTGAGCCTAAATCCGGAGTCAGATGCTTAACCAACTGAACCACCCAGGCATCCCAACATCACATCTGTTTGATTTCCACTGACATTACTTAAGCCAGTGATTTGTCCAAGTGATTAAAATGACCATGTAAGAGTGGCTAGTAACAGGAGTAGGTAGAAAAATAGCTCATATTCTATTCTTTGCTTTTACTAATATGTTTCAAGTCAAAAAAGAAAGAAAGAAAGAAAGAAAGAAAGAAAGAAAGAAAGAAGAAAAGAAAAGAGGAAAAGAAACTAGAGATCCCATATAGTTTTTGCTGTGAGTGGATCACAGAACAGTCTGACTCGAGATTTTTCACTGTGTGAGTGACTTCTTTTCAAGGCTGAGCAGGAGTGACATATCTCATGCAGCTGTGTAAAGACACTTGAAACCCAGGATATATGCAAAAAAAAAAAAAAAAAAAAAAGCTCCTCTATAGTATATTGTGAATAAAGATGGGTGGCCAGGCCCACTGATGAACATACTGGAACATTCACCTCAAATAATTTTTAGATTAAGAGAAGGTGTAAGTAAATCTATCGGCTTTCAAAGTAATTTTCAATAATTAATATTGGAGTCCTAGAGCTACTTTGCCGGCACCTTGGCATGGGTAGCAAATATGTCATGGCTTTGAAGCTATCTTATTCCTTCTGCCTGGGGCACTGGCTGCCCCTTAATTGAGAAGTCAGGTGAGTTCTTATGTGAAAGCGAAGTCTCTGTGAGTGCTATCCCAGGAGACTGCTTCCCTGGTCCTCTCCAACTGGAAACAGCCTTGGATTGCTGGCAGGATTGTTCCAAAGCTCAGGATATCCGGGACAGCTACTGATAATATATGTTAATCTGGTACCAAGTCCATTGCCTGAGGATGTTCGGTTTCCGTATATGGTGACAAGGTGCCAGG
This sequence comes from Puma concolor, assembly GCF_028749965.1. NCBI lineage: Eukaryota > Metazoa > Chordata > Mammalia > Carnivora > Felidae > Puma > Puma concolor. The sequence continues at coordinate 40,253,534 of NC_141683.1, forward strand.
AGGGGCTTGGCCAACTCCCATGTGCTGCTGCTTCGGCAGGTGGCACGTTAGACTTAAGTGCTGCCCTTCTTCTGTTTCTTCCACTGGTTCTAAAATGGATAATCACACTGAGCTGGGATGTGGGCCAGTCAAACAAAGGAACGCTAAGGTTGGCCTACAATGTGAAGACTGTCAATTATTCTGTTTTATGTCCTACCTACATTTCTTTTTTTCTTTAAAAAAATGTTTTTTGACATTTATTTATTTTTGAGAGATGGAGAGAGACAGCACGAGCAGGGGAGGGGCAGAGAGAGAGGGAGACACAGAATCCGAAGCAGGCTCCAGGTTCCCAGCTGTCAACACAGAGCCCGACGCGGAGCTCGAACCTGCAAACTGTGAGATCATGACCTGAGCCGAAGTCGGACGCTTAACCGACTGAGCCACCCAGGCACCCCTGTCCTACCTGCATTTCTAATAGCAGGGTCCTCATTTCCATGAGACCAATTTGGTACAATGCTATATGTTCTAATCCTTTTACCGTGTTCTCTGAACAACAGAAATGAGTGCACATGAAGGGAGAGGGGTGGAGGACAGGGCAGGAGGGGAGGAAGAAAGGGAAACAGAAAGGAAGGAGGAGAATCGTTTTGAATCCTGATTTTTTTTTTTTTTTCAATTCCTAACTTGACAATTTGTTAAAAGCGAATATAGGATTATAATGAGAGCTGGTCACTGCCGTACAGGAGGGTGATTCTAGTCCGAAGTGACCTATTTTTCAAAGCCTTGGTTCTCTGATTTTGAGACTCGAACTCTGTGACCAAGGAAGGCACTCACAGATTCTGTGTAATTTCTCTGTGGAACACTGAACACGGCTCAAGAAGGTGGTAACTCAGGGCGCAGAGGATCAGGGCCAGAGGTAGATCTTAACACCCAGCTGGTGGTACCACCTTCTCGGAAGGAGTGCTAGAAGACTGCATCACAGAATGGTGGGGACATTAGCCCTTTCCTGTGTGAGCTAATTCTCACAAGCGCAGGGAAAAGCACCTTGCCTTCATTTTCTGTGGCTACGGAACAAATTAGGGCAAACTCAGCAGCTTGACAAATGCACAGTTATCATCTCAGTTTCCATGGGTCAGGAGTCCAGGCACAACTCAGCTGGGTGTTCTGGTCAGAATCTCACAAGGCTGCAGTTAAGGCTTTGGCCAGGCTGTGTCCTCATCTGGAGTCTCCCCTGGAGAAGAATGTTTGCAAGCCCAGTATGACTGAGAGCTCCGACATTTTGCTGGCTCTCAGCCGGAGGCCTCCCACAATTCCTTGTGGGAATGACTTCATCAAGCCTGGAAGAAGTGCTCTAGCCCCCATGTGCTAACGCTGGGTCTTTTATAACATGCCATGATAACAGGGGTGATATCCATCACCTTTGCCATATTCCCTTGATTAGAAGGAAGTCACAGATCCCACTTACCCTAAGTGGGAGGGCATTGCACAAAAGCACAAGCACCAAGAGGTGGGGGTCATCGGGGACCCATTTAGGGTTCACCTGCCACATGCCCAGAACCTCTTCCCACCTTGCTTTATCACTCTGACCTCATTGGAATTCTCTCCCATGTTCTTGAATGAACTTCAGTAGAGAGACCAACCATCCCAGTTGCCTCAGGACTATCTTGGTTCTAGCACAGAAAGTCCTGCATTCTGGGTAGCCTCTGAAGCTCAATAACTCTGGCACAGATGGTCACCCTAAGCAGGTAACAGACCTTCTTTAGTTTCTTTTTGACTGGTATCAGGGGCAAAAGAGAAACCAAAATGGTATTATCCACGGGTGGTCAAATCCACAGATTCTCTAAGCAGCCCTTGGAGGTCCGCTGAGTTGAAGGAAGTGGCAAGGTAATGTGACTGGGTGGGCCTTTCGGCCCCGTCCTCGCATCCTGTCACCAAATAAACTAGCATCCAACTTGCTCACAGATGTTGGATTCTGTGTGATTTGCTGTGTGAAGTTTGGTTTCTACGGCCAAATGTTGATGCCTCAACATTCTCTTCTCACATATGAACAGTCCGGGTCTCCAGGGGAGTCAGAAGCATCTTGGGATCTAGCCTCTTGAGTCATAAGCCAGAGTTCTATGACAACATGCTGGTGAGCTACGCGTTTTTTGGCCATCTGCTAGGGTAGGGAAGAAGAGACTTTTGGGTTTTGTTTCTGTTTCTTTTTTTGTTTGTTTGTTTGTTTGTTTTTAAGAAAAGATGAAATCTTACCCATAAGGAGTTTCCAGTCACATTGGCAAAGACCTAGATTAGAGCCAGGACATACTCAGCTTGACAGCTTTATCTGAATCAACTAGTTACTAAGAAGTCAAAATGGTGATTTCAGCGACCTAGTAACAGGTAGATCTACCCTGCAGTTGCATGTTATTTCAAAACAATACAGGTTAAGTGTCAATCCCCAAGGCTGAATACGCAGCTTTTGCCTAAGACCAGGACTTCCTGGTCTTTTCAACGTAAAACATAAGCCAGTACAAATTGACCTGCTGAAAGCAGAGCTCATAAGGGCTGAGGGGAGACAAGATTATGTAACTCTTGAAAAGTTTAAGGCAAGGTTAATGTGGGCAAGTAGAATGATGGTTTCAGACAGCATTAGGGAAGGTGGCCAATTTACTAATCAGCAAAACTCTGCCTGCTGCAGCCAGCCCCTGTTGTATAAACCAATAAACCACGTAGTGACTCTGTATCTGCAGGCAAGAAGAAGGTTCAGAGCAATAATCCATTTTCCCACCTGCCCAACCGGACAAATTTCTGTCATTGGAAACCGCAGTCTAGGTTGGCTGATAAATAGGTCTCATGTCTTGGAATGGTCGTCCCAGAGAAGTTTCATCTGCTTTAGCACTATTTCCTCATTAATCCCAAACAGAATCAGAGACGTTCTAAGTAGGGTGATGTTCCTGACACCTCTGGAGGTGTGAAGTTCTTTGTCCAAGTTTATTCAGCCAAAGAGCTTTGCAGTAGGGCCTTATGGCCCCAAAGTTCTTGACCCATTTGTTGGCCCTAAGAGCAGCCACACTGGTCAAAACAGCTCTGGAACATCAGTTAAAAAGAATTGTTCAAGTACAAAGGACATCAGGAAACCAACTTTATAGACGGGCAGGTGGGGGTGGAGAAGGACTCTGCCTTCTCTTCGATACACTTTCAAGGAAACGCTTGGCAAAAATATTGGCATTTCTTTTATCACAACTTTCCACTGCGTTTTCCATAACATGTTTCTAAATATGTGACAAAGAGGTTTCTCAGCTAAATGAGTTTGGTAAATGCTGGATTACGCAGAGCTCAGTGGGATGAATTTATCGTCAAACTTTTCAGAGCCCAGTTTCATGTAGCAAAACTCAATACTGACTCATAACTGGAATCATCTACAGAGCTTTTTTGTTTGGTTCATGGGAAAGTATGGTTTTTTTTTAAATAGGTTTTTATTTTGTAATTTAAGACTCACTAGTATAGTGGGTTTTAAAAGTGAACAACGGGCATAAAATCACCTTAAATACTACAGAGTTCCAGCTACTTTTCATCCAGCTTCCCCCAGTGAAACTATTCTGCACAAACATTGTACGTTGTCGAAACAAAGAAATTAATGTGGTTGTAAACAGTACTAACAGCTCAGATACACACTTTATTTGGATTTCATCAGCTTTTACATACACCTTTTTTTTTTTTTTTTGGTGCGCGTGTATAATTCTACAAAATTTTGTCACAGGTGTATATTTGAGTAACCAACAGGACAATCCGGTTATGGAATCGTTCCGTCACCACAAAGAAACTCCCTCACATCACTCCTTAGTAGTTACACTATTCCCACATCCCTAATCTCTGGCAACCACAGAGCTTTTCTATATATGTAGAATTCTGCCACCTTGAGAAGGTTCTATAAATGAAATCACGCAGTATGTAACCTTTCCAGACTGGCTTTTTTCATTCAGCATTAGGACCTTGAGATCTATCCAAGTCATTGTGTTTATCAATAATTTGTTCCTTTTTATTGCTGAGTAGTTTTCCATTGCACAGATTTGTCTATCCAGTTATCAGTCAAGGAATATTGGAATTGCCTCCAGTTTTTTTTTGGCTATTACAAATAAAGTTTCTATGAAATTCGTGTAAGTATTTTTATATGAGCAAAAAAATTTATTTTTCTAGGATAAATGCCCAGAGTGTAATTGCTAGGTCATATGGCATCCTGAAGATCCTTTAAAAACTCTAGATGCCAACCTCTCTCACAAGATGTTGAACTGATCACAGACACACATTCTCCGTGAGGGGATCTTATTGAAGTAAACAGTACAACCCAGGTATAAACCCACATCAACAAAGACAATGCAAAGGAGAAACAGAAACAGACAAGAGTTTTCCACAAATTGCTTTATTGGACGAGGAAAGTGGAGGCAGGAGTGACAATTGATGAAGCAGAGTTCAGGAAGCCCCGGACTAGAAGATATGCCACAGAGAAAGAGGCAATGAGCCTGTGAGAACCCAGAGCTACTGGGGAAGGCAAAGGAAGTCTTGTATTTTACCAGAAGGCAAAAAGTATTTCAGGGAGCAGAAGGGAAACCTAAATATGTGTAAATACATTCAGAGAAATTAGAGAGTCTATTGCTTCTATATGTGAGAAAAAAGGTGGTACGTAGAAGACCAGAGAGAATGACCAGAGAACAGGAAAAAGCTTTGGGAACTTAAAAATATGATTGCTAAAATTAAAAAAGTCTCTATAGGAGTCTCAAGAGATACAGTTGGAGATGTATCTCAGAAAAGATTTTACAAAGAATGAAATGAGATAAAATATAAGATAACATAGGATAAAATATAAGAGATGTCAACCATTAATTCGGGAGGTCCAATATCTGATTAATAAGAGTAACAAAATAGGGAACAGTAAAAACAGAAGTGAGAACTTATCAAAGAATTAACACAAGAGAATTTCCTGAGATTCTTCAAATGCAAAGACACCAAGTACCAAGCATAATGAGTAAGAAGAATCTCAACTAGACACATATGTGAAATTTCTGAACAATAAGAATAAAGAAAAGATCCTTAAGCCTTTCAGGAAAAAAAATCAGAAATAAGAATTACATTAGCATCACACCTCTTATCAGAAACACTGGATGCTAGAAGACAACGGGTCAATGCCTTTAAAATTGAGAGGCAAAATATGTTGAATGTAGATTTCTATACCCAGACATAGCTTCAGTTAAGTGCTAGAAATAGAGCCTTTTCAGATACGCAAGTGTTCAAAAGCATGCCTCTTGCATCCTTTTATTGGATGTTTTTAAAGAATATATGCCAGTAAATAAAAGTGGTTAAACCAAGGAAGAGGAAAATGTGGAACTCAAGAAAAAATGGACTGTGTCTGAGGGTAAACAGCTATGCACAGACCGGCCGATGAAAGAACAACCAGTCTCGGCTGGAGCAAAATGAGGAAATGAAATCAGTTTCTAGGCATAAGGGTAATTAATAGACCAGAGATGATACCTGAAAGCTTGAAAAAAAAAAATGAAGAAATTCTAACGGTGAAATATAGAAAGGAATAATTCATTCAAAGTTGCCTCTATAGGAATGTATATATTTCTATCACAGGGATCACATCAAAGCTTTGATAAGTTCTCACTTTCAGTGAGAAGGAAACATAAACCCAACAACAGTCAGGCATTTCTGCTATAACATCATTCAGGCATCCCTGAACTATTTCATGATCTATAAAATTGCACAATAAAAATAATAGGGCTTGTGGGAAAAATAGGGTTTGGCTGATGACTCAAAACTTGTGGAACTTTGTAACTTAAAGCACGAACAAAACCACTAACAATCCTAAGAAAAGTCGTAGCACAGTTAACTATTTGCCGGCACCTACAGCTAGAATCACAATTAGTTCCTTTTTAAACACTAGGGGTCTGCTTTTCTTTGGATATTGTTGGTCCTTGAAGACGTTTGCATCTAATAGAGGTCAGGGTCATCAAAACTAAAATGTACAGTCTAGGAACAGCCTTCTTCATTAACCTGTTTTCTTTTTTTTCGTTTTCTTTTTTTTGAAATTTAACACCTGGGCAAATCTTTGCAGTAAGACATTTGTAGCTTCCCTCAATTACTTAATACAGAAGTTCCTAAACCCTCCTCTTCTTGAATGGATGAAAGTCGCTACTCCCAACGTGTGTTTTCTGAAGATCTGCATATAATATCAAGCGTGTCTCCCTCATTGTGGCAAAATTCGTACTTGATTGCTTCAAACATTAGCGTGCCTGAAAAACAAAAATTGTCCGTGAACCAATACACTTTCTGTGTCCTGATGGGGTCCCTTATTTACCAGTCGCATATGCACCAGAACAAACTGTTCCTGACTCGGCAGAGAACAACACTGATGTGGGCATAATCATATAAACACTGTTTATTGGTCTGCAACTTTTTGAATCAGCCTGTTGACAAGCGTAGGGAGCCCAGCACTACCAGCCAGCACTACCTTCATCCTAAGAGTCTGCAGATTGTGTCGGGACAGGGGCGGAGTGAGGGAGGGTGGTGGTGCGGACAGGAAGTGCAGGTTTGAGCCTGCTGCTCCCTGATGCAGAGCTGGGGTGACGGAAAAGAGCGATCCGCTCATTTTGGGAGAGACGGAAGGGAGGAAGTGGTATAAATGAGCCAAATCCTCATCCATTGCAAACAGTACCCATAAAAATAACAGAAATAGGTTTTACAACACATGATGGTAACCATCAAAATAACTAGAAGGAGGAAATGAAGTTGTCTTTGGGATAAAGACTTAGAGGAATGGCTAGCAATTTGTTATTGCTTTTCTTCAAAGCCCTTCCAGATTATTTCATTTTTTTTTTATTTGAACCAAATGCACATGTGAACAGGAGGGAAATATAGAGAAATGGACTTAAAAAAAATTTCTCGTAGCTCATCCCTCCAATTCAATGAGTATTCGGAAACTCTGATTCAAAGTGACTAAGACTTTGTATTTGGAAAAAGACCCACAGATCATTTTGCTGTTCATTAGAGGTAAGTATTACCTGGTCTGGAATTTGCCAATGTACAGCGTTCTCTCAGGCAGGAGGCAGGGGCCAGAGCATTTGAGCTGAAAGAAACCATGACAGTGAATGCTTTTTGTTCCATGATCAAGATTCCTGACCTCCCACCCCTGAGCCAAGAACTTCTAGTTCTTTTCTCAGAAGGGATGGGTAACACCTACTTACCGGCCCTACCTACTTTTGATGGCTCTCTTGTTAACAATGTGTGTAGGGATAGGTGGTATGGGTTTGGGCAAATCCACCGGGCCCATGAAGGCTCTTGCTTATGAAGTGCGATCTATGGGATGAGACTTAGGCAAAAGCAGCCCAAAGGGCTCCCTGGTAGCAGATGATTGGAAGCACTGTATGCACAGAAAATGCCAAGGTGGGTGTGGTCAGAGTGAGCAGAGAAATGAGAAATCTCTGGGCCGAGAGTTTTGAAGTTTCCAGGCAGGACAGATCTGGTGCCATTTGTTTCCTTGAAGTCTAGCAGCTTGAAGGTCTATGAGGCACCCCAGACCAGGCACATTATGAGAGGAGAGACATCATCCAGCTTATGGGAAGGTGGAGTCCATGACCGTGGCTCTAGGGGGTGTTCTGACAGAGATTCTGATGATGATTTGCTATCACAAGGCAGTGAGGAGTGGTGAACTCGGCTCTAGATTAGGAATCAGGCTTTCTGGATTCTCTTTGGTGTCCCTGGTAGATCAATCTCTAGCAAGGCCTCCCAAACAAACATGCATCTTAAGAGGTAGCATCTTGAATGCAAAAGCAGCTTCAACATATGTCTCCCAGTTGCCCCTTCCAAAATTACCCACCCCCCACTCCATGAGTTGTTCCTATGTGGAACCTCTGAAGCGAATTACCACTTTAGCTGGACCTCGCTTTGCTTCCTATTTGCTGTACAGGCTTTTCTCTTTGTCCCTTAGTTCATTCATCTGTAAAATGGGACCGGGGAAGAGCTGGAATTGATTGACCTCTCGTATCCTTTCCAACTCTGATAGTCCCAGATTCTCCACTCTCCAAAGGTGAGGGATGTTCTGGGTCACTCCCCCTCCCCAGTTTTCATCAGGCGAGGCAGCTGAAAACCAGGCAAGGACAAGGTGAGGGGCATGTCTTCACGTCTTCATGATCCTTATGCTTCAGGCTTTCTAGGAGGTACCCTTTCTCCTTTCTCGATAGATTTCTCTTGTCTTTCCAGGGAAGGGAAGGTGAGAGCCGCCAGTCAATGTAGAGGCTTCACAAAGGCACAGGAACAAACATGCAGTTCTTAACAAATCCTCTATTTCCCCAGAAGTGCTTGGCTACCTGTGGGGAGCAGGCTCTCTGCTGACCCAGATAAGCAGACCCGGGGCTCTGTGATGTCGGCATGAGGCACTTCAAGGTGTCCCTCTCCGCAGGACATCGGGAGGCTGGGCGGCCCTGTCCAAACACAAACACGAAGGCAGTAGTGTCCCTACCTAGACAGATGTGAACACAAAAGAGACTTTTCAGCTAATAAGATCCTCTGGTGTCTGTAGCTCTAAGCAGGTAAGGTCATTAGAACCCTTCTTTATAATACATTTTCTTCTCTTCATTCTGATGGAGTAAAAATAGGCTGAAGGAAGTGATTTTATTTCCCATTTAAGTTAGTTCAATGGGAGGTAAATTGTGTGTGTGTGCGCGCGTGTGTGTGTGTGTGTGTGCATGCAAGAGGTGGGGGAGGCCTGGGGGAAGGAGAGTTTTGAGATGATGCCATTGGGTCCCTTGGCTAAAGAAGAAAAATGTCAGGCTTGAAATGGTTTCCTCTGGGGGCTGTTTGTGGAATCAAAACGCCTCTCTGGTTTGCAGTTCTGAAACCCACTACTGTGACTAAAAAAAACCACTTTCAATTTAGAGGGAAAAGGCTGCAGCTCCTGGAGTCCCCACTCAGCTGAGGAAAACGCTGCTGGATGAAGTGAATGCCACGGATTTGGATTTCAAACACCAGCATTGATCTCAGCATTGATTGGGGTTGTGCTGCTGATGGCGTCTGAGCTCCAAGCCCCTCCTTGTCCCCCAGGGGAAGGGGATTGATCACAAGATGTAGCTGTGAGGCCCGGATGGAAGAGGAAGGACAAAGGGGGCCAGTCTCATGAGGAGGGAAGCACCCCAACGTGCTCTCCCAATAAACTGAAATTCCGCAAATCAAAGTCTCACCCTCGGCGGCTCCCATCCCCCTGTACTTTGTCGACACTTTTCTCCTGGGAAGGCTCCGTGCTTTGAAGGGCGCTCAGGTTAAATCTCTATTTACACCGCCGCCGGGAGACGGGCATGCGGATAAATGATTAATCTTCCTTCCCTCCTCTACCCGGGACCTTGTACCCACTAGGTTTCTTGGTCTATGAAGACCCACTCTAGACACTCACTCTGCCTACCTGGTTCCAGAGGGATGGGCTAATGAACTAATCATTCATTCAACGAATATTCTTTGAGTGTCTCTACTATGCACCAGGAGGTGGAGATGGCTCGGGTTGCAAAACAGACACAGATCTCTGCCCTCATGAAGCTTCTAGACCAGCGGGGGAAGATGGACAATAAACAATAAAACTAAGAAATAGCAAGTCATCGTTATGTTCTAATGCGAGCAACGCTCTGGAACAAGAAAAATACAGTCAAGTAGAGGACGTTGGGAGAACAGAGTAGGGGGTGCTCTGCAGCTGGTCAGAGTGAGAACTTTGAGCATGTGACAGTCGAGTAAAGACTGCAGGGAGGGGAGGGACTCAGCTGTGCAGATGTCCCAAACTAGAGCCCCCAGGCAGAGGAATTGCTACGTGCAATGACCCTAGGGAGTGGAGTACCTGGGTGTTCGAGGAAAACTAAGGAGGCCAGTGTGACTAGCTCAGGGCGTTGTGCAGGTGGGTGGCCAACACTGGGTGATGGATAACGCCGGAGTGGCCCTGGGGTCTAAATCTTACATGGTATTATTGGTCACTGTAAGATCTTTCCCTTTCATTTTAAGACAAATGGAGAGCCCCTTGAGAAATTTAAGCAGAGGAATGGCATGATATGACTTCGATTTTCTAAAGATCACTCTGGTTGCTGTATTGAGACTAGAATGCAAGGGTAGATCAAGCGATGGATAGGAGGAGGAGAGAGAGAATAGAAGCAGTAGAGGTGGAGGTAGTAAAAAGGGCTCCATTTCCAAACATAAGTTTGGAGATTTCCTGATAGGTTTGGTGGTAGCCTGAGGTTTTGAGCTTGAGCACTGAAAGAGCTGAGTTTCTCCCAGCTCACGTGGAAGGGAGGTTTTGTAGGGGAGAATAGGAGTTTTGTGTTATGCATGTTGAGTCTGAGATATCAGTTACAGATATCCAAGTGGAAATGCTGAGTGTAAGTCTGGAGTTACCCTGGAAGGGGATATCTGAGCTTTAAATGTAAATCTGGAGGTTATTTGCATACACCTGATATTTAAATACCGTCAGGCTGGGTGCGATCACCAAGGAAGAAGAGAACAGGGCCAAGGGCACTCTTGGGAAGAGGAACTTGGGATACTCCAGTATAAGAGGTCGGGGTGAGGAGAAGACCGACCAAAGACCTGAGAGACAGCAACTCAAGAAGTTGTTCTGTGGGGTTCTTGGAGCCAGGTAAAGGAACATATCAGAATCAACTGGTTCAAATGCTGTAGGGAGGTCAAGAAAGATGAGAATTGAGATGTTGTCATTCTTTTTAGCAACATGGAGGTCACTGGTGACCTGGACAACAGCAGGTTTGGAAAGATGGTGTGGGCAACCGTTCAACGGGATCACGTCTAAGAGGAAATGCGAGGAAGAGGGATTGCGAACAATACAGAACGCTCCTTTGCTCATTTGACTTGAATGTGAGACCCGAAACCGTGAAAATCCTAGAAGAAAACGGAGGTTAAGCTCCTTGACGTCTGTCTCAGCAATGAGTTTTAGGGTTTGACAATAAAAGCAAACATAAATAAATGGTACTGCATAGAACTAAAACGTTTCTGCACCGAAAACAAAGGAAACCATCAACCCAATGAAAAGGCAATGTATGGAATGAGAGAAAATATTTGCACATGTTATGTCTGATAAGGGGGTAATGTGTAGAATATGTAAGGCACTCATACAAGTTAATAGTAAAAAAAAATTCAATTTAAAAAAATGGTCAGAGTGGGCAGCAGGGTGGCTCAGTCAGTTAAGCCTCCAACTCTTGGTTTGGGCTCAGGTCATGATCTCGTGCATTTGCGAGATCGAGCTTCATGTTGGGCTCTGTGCCGACAGTGTGGAGCCTGCTTGGAATTCTCTCTCTCCCTCTCTCTCTCTGCCCCTCTCCAGCTGGTTCTCTTTCTCTCTCTCTCTCTCTCTCTCTCTCCTGAAATAAATAAATAAACGTGTAAAAAAATAGAGGAACTGAACATTTTTCCAAAGAAGAAATACACATGGCCAACAGGCAGGTAAAAAGGTGCTCAACCTCACTGATTATCAGTGAAATGAAAATAAAAACCACAATGAGATACCACCTCACACCTGTTAGAATAGCTATCATCTAAGAGACAAGAGGTAAGTGTTGGTGAAAATTGGAGGAAAGGGAGCCCTTGTGCGCCGTTGGTGGGAATGTAAACCGGCACCATCACGATGGAAAACAGTATAGACATTCCTCACGAAATCAAGAATCAAACTCCCGTGGGATCCCACAGTCCCACTTCTGGTACATATCTGAAGGAAATAAAATCACTTCCTCAATGAGATACCGGCACCTTTAGGTTCATGGTTCATTGTACCTTTACTTATAACAGTCAAGTCATGGAAACAATCTGAATGGATAAAGAAGTTGCAGCATGCGTATATATATATATAACTGAATATATATATTTAATTTATGACTGAATATATATATAATATATATGACTAAGTAAATATATATTTATGACTGGATAATATTCTGCAGTGATAAAACATGAGGAAATCTTGCCATTTGTGACAATATGGATGGACCTGGAGAGCATTACGGTAAGTGAAGTCAGACAGGGCAAGATGAATATCATATGATTTCACTTATATGTGGACTCTCAAAAAGCCAAACTCAAGAACAGAACAGATAAGTGTTTGCCGGAAGTGGAAGATGAGGGATGGAAATGGGGAGAGTTATAAAAAAGTACAAGCTTCCAGTTATAAGAGAGATAAGTCCTGGGGATGTAATGTACGGGATGGTGGCTGTAGTTAAATATACTGTCTCGTATATTTGAATATCGCTAAAAGAATAGGTCTTAAAAGTTCTCATCACAGGAAAAAAATGTAACTTTTTAAAGTGATGGATGTTAACTTGTGGTGATTATCATTATATATATATATATATACACACACACAATATATATATACAGTATATATACACAATGTATATGCACAATACACACACACACACACACACACACACACACACATATATATATAGTTCATCTTAATTTAATACAATATTCTATGTAAATTTTACCTGAATAAAACTAGGGGAAAAACTCTTTTGAAGGGTTTTGCTGCAGAGGGTACAAAGAAATGGAATAACAGCCAGCAGCAGAAATAGGGCCAGGGTAATTGTTTGTTTGGTTTAGTTTGGTTTAATTTGGCTTATTTTTTATTTAAAGGCATTAGGGATTATATGACTCTGTGTGTGTGTGTGTATGTGTGTGTGTGAGATAAGATCCCTTAATATGAAATTTAGCTTCTTAGCTTTTTAGTTGTATGATACAATTTTGTCCGCAGGTACAATGTTTGTAACAACAGACTACTAGAACTTGCTCATCTTGCATAACTAAATTGTCATACCCCCGATCAGCAACTCCCCATATCCCCTCACCCCCAGCTCCTGGCAACCACCATTTTATTCTTTAATTCTCAAATTAGTTAACGTACGTAGTCTAGGCTTCAGGAGTAGAACCCAGTGATTCATCTCTTACATATGACACCCATCCCAAAAAGTGCCCTCCTTAATGCCCGTTACCCATTTAACCCCCCACCCCCATCAACCCTCTGTTTGTTCCCTATATTTAAGAGTCTCTTATGGTTTGTCTCCCTCTCTGTTTTTTGTTTGTTTGTTTGTTTAATTTTTAAAAATGTATTTATTTATTTTTAATTTATATCCAAGTTAGTTAGCATATAGTGCAGTAATGATTTCAGGAGTAGATTCCAGTGATTCATCCCCTATGTATAACACCCAGTGCTCATCCCCACAAGTGTCCTCCTTCATTCCCCTTACCCATTTAACCCATCCCCCCACCCACAGCCCCTCCAGCAACCCTCTGTTTGTTCTCTGTATTTAAGAGTCTCTTATGTTTTGTCCCTCTCCCTGTTTCTATATTATTTTTGCTTCCCTTCCCTTATGTTCATCTGTTTTTGTATCTTAAATTCCACATATGAATGAAGTCATATGATATTTGTCTTTCCCTGACTGACTTATTTCGCTTAGCATAATACCTTCTAGTTCCATGCATGTCGCTGCAGATGGCAAGATTTCATTCTTTTTGATTGCCAAGTAATACTTCATTGTATATATACCACATTTTCTTTATCCATTCATCCATCGATGGACATTTGGGCTCTTTCCATACTTTGGCTATTGTTGATAGTGCTGCCATAAACATTGGGGTGCATGTGCCCCTTCAAAACAGCATACCTGTATCCCTTGGATAAATACCTAGTAGTGCAATTACTGAGTCATAGGGTCGTTCTATTTTCAATTTTTTGAGGAACCGCCATACTGTTTTGCAGAGTGGCTGCACCAGTTTGCATTCCCACCAGCAGTGCAAAAGAGACCCTCTTTCTCCACATCCTCGCCAACATCTGTTGTTGCCTGAGTTGTTAATTTTAGCCATTCTGACTTTCCGACTGGTGTGAGTTGATATCTCATTGTGGTTTTAATTTGTATTTCCCTGATGATGAGTGATGTTGAGCATTTTTTCATGTGTCTGTTAGCCATCTGGATGTCTTCTTTAGAAATTATCCATTCATGTCTCTTGCCATTTCTTCACTGCATTATTTGGTTTTTCGGTGTTGAGTTTGATAAGTTCTTTATAGATTCTGGGTACTAACCTTTTATCTGATATGTCATTTGCAAATATCTTCTCCCATTCCGTCAGTTGCCTTTTAGTTTTACTGATTGTTTCCTTGGCTGTGCAGAAGCTTTTTATTTTGATGAGGTTCCAGTAGTTCATTTTTGTGTTTGTTTCCCTTGCCTCTGGAGACATGTTGAGTAAGAAGTTGCTGAGGCCGAGGTCAAAGAAGTTTTTGCCTGCTTTCTCCTTTAGGATTTTGATGGCTTCCTGTCTTACATTGTTCATCCGTTTTTGAGTTTATTTTTGTGTGTGGTGTAAAAAGGTGGTCCAGGTTCATTTTTGTGCATGTCACTGTCCAGTTTTCCCAACACCATTTGCTGAAGAGACTATATTTATTCCATTGGATATTCTTTTCTGCTGTGTCAAAGATTAGTTGGCCATACATTTGTGGCTCCATTTCTGGGTCCTCTATTCTGTTTCATTGACCTAAGTGTCTGCTTTTGTACCAATTTTTATTTATTTTTTAATTTACATCCAAGTTAGCATATAGTGCAATAAAGATTTCAGGACTAAAATCCAGTGTTTCAACCCCTATGTATAACACCCAGTGCTTCTCCCAACAAGTGTCCTCCTTAATGCCCCTTCCCCATTTAGCCCACCCCCACCCTCAAGCCCTCCTCCCTCTCTGTTTTTATCTTATTTTTCTTTCCCTTCCCCTATGATCATTTGTTAAATTTCTCAAATTCCACATATGAGTGAAATCACATGATATCTGTCTTTCTCGGACTTAGTTTGCTTAGCATAATTCCCTCCAGTTCCATCCACGTTGTTGCAAATGGCAAGATTTCATTCTTTTTCATCACCAAGTAGTATTCCATTATATATATATCTTCTTAATCCATTCATCAATTGACGGATATTTGGGCTCTTTCCATAATTTAGCTATTGTTGATAGTGCTGCTATAAACATTGGGGTGCATGTGCCCTTTCAAATCAAATCAGCATTTTTGTATCCTTTGGCAAATTCCCAGTAGTGCAATTCCTGAGTCATAGGGTAGTTCTATTTTTAATTTTTTGAAGAACTTCCATACTCTTGTCCAGAGTGGCTGCACCAGTTTGCATCCCCACAAACAGTGCAATAGGGTTCTTCTTTCTCCACATCCTCACCAACATCTGTTTTCCCTGACTTATAATTTTAGCTTCTGACCAGTGTGAGGTGGTATCTCATTGGCCCACCATTTCATTTTTGGTTTTTATGAACTTGACTATTTTTGACAACTCATATGAGTGGAATCCTGCAGTGTTGGTCCGTCTGTGATTGGCTTATTTCAGTCAATATCGTGTCCTCAACTCTCATCCTTGTTGTCACATAGTGCACCATCTCCGTTTTTGTTTGTTTGTTTGTTTATTTATTTATTTATTAGAGACAGACAGAGAGAGTAGGGGAGGGGCAAACAGAGAGGGAGAGAGAGAGAATCCCAAGCAGGGTCCTCACCATTAACACAGAGCCTGACGTGGGGCTCGAACTCGCAAACTGTGATCATGACCTGAGCCGACACCAAAAGTTGGATGCGTAGCCAGCTGAACCACCCAGGTGCCCCTCCATCTCCTTCTTTTTTTAAGGCTTGATAATATTCCATTCTATGTATACGCCACATTTTTACTCCTTTTATCTGTTGCTTGACATCTGGGGTTTTTTTTCCACATCTTGTCTATTATACATAGTGCTTCAAAGAACATGGGAGTGGATTTGGTTTAGTTTTACCACGGGAAAATATAGCAATAATCAGTCAACTCGCCAATATATGGAATAGTTGCCATATATCAACGCTGTGCCAGGAGCTGAATGAGAAATAGAAATAAAAACTAGATTCTTGTCTTCAAGGATTTTATAGCCAAGTTAAGAGTGTAAATCATTTAGAAAAGAAAATCAAGGAGCTGTAAACATACCCAATAGCAAGGCCCGTAGATAGGACTGAAAGTGGTTGGTGTATAGACTCTGGTGCTGTGGGAGCTCAGAACACAGGGAGAACGGAGACAGCATTTGGTCAAATTCGGTGGAAAATGTTTATCGACTAAAGCATTTAACAGTGTGGCCGGTTCTTTAGGCCCAGGTCGTCTGCACCTCTCTCAGAGCAGTACAGAAGGGCTCATGCCTGACATCAGCCTGCTCAACAGCTCTGGCCCTTATGGGCCTGTTTCATTTTACCTAACCTGTGTGAACTCTGAAATGGGGGTAATACTTGTAGGAGGTAACGCAAGTGCTAGGAACATAATAAGCATTCGCTTATTAACTTTATTTTTTATTTTTGAAATGGACCATACTGTTTTGAAATGATCCATTTACCGGGCTCTCTGCCTTGCTAGTCTCTGAGCTCCTGGAAGGCATAGACTGAGTCTTCTTTATTTTTATATTTCCTGGGATATACTTACACATCCCAGACCCAAGGTTTGCTGTATGGCAACACTTAGTTATATCATGGATAATATTGTAACCTCATTGGAGAGCTTTCATGGTTCCATAAGCAGGTTCACTGTCCAGGTGAAAAGATATTAATTAATTCTGATCTATTAATTTAACATGTACTGTGTGCAAGGATCCATGTGGGTTATAAAGATACCTAAATGCATCTCTTCCTTTCATGATCTAGAAGGACCATCAAGGCAAGGGCCTCAGGATGCTGGAAGAACTCGCAGACAGGAGCTCAAAGAGCTGGGGGACCTAGGACAGGGGAAACTGGCCTCTTGTGCCCTTCCCCCTTGCCACAGCTCACAGTCAGACCTTTCTTCCCACCGTTCCTCCTGAATTAACCTAGGAAAGGCATCCTCAAAAGTACCTTGGTGTTTCTGGGATCTCTTTTCCCTTTTGAACCTGTGTCTAGACACAACTCCACTCAGTGAAGAAGTGGGTATGAAGGAACCTATTTTTGAAGGCTTATGGAGAGTCAGACTGGAGTGGGGTCTGTTAGATGTATCCAGCATTTACTTGGAATGGTTTTGCATTATAAGCCACTATGGCCAGAATAATTCTGTAGCCGCTGAATTAATTACAACTCTCTTCAGCTCTCTGATATCTCCATTGTAATAGAAAATTCTTGGTGAACTGTCCTGATGGATAGGAGAACAAGTAATCCCAAATGTGGGTGTCAGTTATTTCTGTCGGACCCTGGAATGTATCTCAGGGTTTCTGGTAAAAATTAGTTTTTTTGCTATTCTAGAATCATAAGAGAGAGCAAACCAAATAACAATGCTGCAGTATACAGGACAGCTCAGGAAGCATTGGAGAAATGTCCATTTTCCTAATAACATTATTGCAATTCTCTATTGCCTGTTCTAGGCAGGGGGAGAGATGTTTCACCCTTTGGACTCATGCTTTACACCAGCCCAAGCAGAATTGTGTCCCCGTTTCCTTCTGACTAACACATTTACTGATACCATGCTGGGTTTTGGATCTCCTGAAAGAATCTCTTTGAACAGCTCATGTAGGCAGTGGCTTTCGTTATTGTCCAGAGAATAAACCTGAACTCCCACAGAATTGGCTAGGAAAATATCCACCAGGCTGGACAAGGTGTTGAAATTCAAGATTTGCTTTCTTCCCTAGAAAGATACAAATATTACCATCCCCATTCCTGGGATATTCCATAAAATTCCTTTATACCAGAAGAAAGTCCTTACCTGATGCTGGACACTGTGCACGGTGTTTGGGATACAGGCACAAACTCTCCAGAGGCTGATGGTCTAGGCAGGGACTCAGGCTCATCAATGAGCACCCATAAGGGAGTGTTTGAGGTGACAGGCAGCCATGTGCATGGATGAGGCAGGAAAACAAAGGGACCTGTGTCCCTAGAACTGAGGCCCTAGAATTGAGACATGGAAGGTGAACAGGAGATTTCTGGGTCCAGAACCGTGGGAAGAGAGACCTAGTGATTGAGGAGAGCAGGAATTCCGAGCACAGGGATCGCTAGCCAAAGACAGGGGGCTAGGAATGCCGGGCATGTGCCCCTGCTCATGCAGGGGGGTTGCGTCTTGGGTCTTTACCCACTTGCCAGGTTTTCTGTAGACTAGAGGCTGTGAGAGAGGCACACTGGAAGCAGTGTCTGAGCCCCCCACCATCCCACAAGGAAGAAGGATCTGCAGGTGCCCAGAGGCCCCACATTCTCTGGGGGCATCATCGGCCCTGGACCTCCCCTCTCCTGCCCGCTTTGCACAACGTTTCAACACAGTGTCTCGCATGGCAGTCACTGTGAAGACCACTTTAACTGTCACCATCTCTATCAGGGGCCACTTCAGGGGAGGGCTCTGTGGGCACCCCGGGTCTGCCGCTGGAATCATCATGGCGTTACGAGGACAGCGAATACAATAAACTGGAGAGATGAGTGACGGCATCTGATGTTGGAGGGCTGAATCATGGGGACAGCGAGGGGGCACATCCCCATGGTCACTATTTATTTGTTTACCTAAGTGCAAAATTCTCGCTGGGAACTGCATCGACAAAGCCTGCTTTGTCTGTCCAAACATGAAACGCTGGGTAAAGACACACGTCAAATGAAGACAGCCTTTTTAGTCGCAGTCAATACTTTTTGAAATTTGGCAACAGGTTCTGTTAAATTCAAGAGCCTATTTCCTGTTTGGGGCTTACTCTATTTGGAGTAAGCGACAATTTAGCAATGACTCTTTTGCAGCAAACATCAGTCATGACTATAAAGAAGCACAGCACAGCCCATGCTCGGTATGCTTTCCAGCCCCCAAAGGGCAAGGGCTTACATTTCCGTATCTTCTGAATCTTCTGCTTCACACGCCGGTTCTCAAACATTCGTTTTCCCGGTAGGCAGAGGGCAAACCTTCCTTTTCAGCTCTTCATTGGCACTATCCTTCTCCCTGCTTACTAGTTTCTTTAATTTTTTTTAATGTTTTTATTTATTTTTGAAGGAGAGAGAGTGAGAGACAGAGCATGAGTGGGGGAGGGGTAGAGAGAGAGGGAGACACGGAATTAGAAGCAGGATCCTGGCTCTAAGCTGTCAGCACAGAACCCAGTGCGGGACTCGAACTCACAAACTGTGAGATCGTGACCTGAGACGAAGTCGGACGCTTAACCGACTGAGCCACCCAGGCGCCCCCCTGCTTACTCGTTTTCTTGACTGACATCTTATCTCTGTGTGTTCTTGCTTGGCAAAGAGTCTACGGTCTAACGCAGGCTGGAGGGAATGTTGGGAGGCCACGGTGACAGTCTGGGACAGCTGGTGAGAACCCACGCCAGGACGAGTGGGGGTGGAGATGTGGGCTGGAAAAAGGAATGCCCAGGGTGACCCCCAGGTTCCTAGCTTGGGGCACTAGGTGGAGGGTGAGGTCCATCACCAATAAGGAGAAAAAGTAGGTGTCCTTTGAACCTGTTTTGTTGACAGTATGTGCGGGACATCCAGATGGAGACTTAACAGACAGTTACTCATGGCGGTTTAGGATTTGGGAGTGAGTAGGGTGAGGCAGTGTCTCCGTCTACACTTATGCCTGTCTGCGACAGAATTCCAATCCCTCCCTCACCCCCTCAAAAATCAAAAGTGTGCAAGGTTACACAAGTTTGCAATCCACACCAAGGAAACATGTTTATTTTGATATCAGCTTCCCAAATACCCCCTTTCCTGTTTTCTGCCCCAGACAGACTGAGAAAGAATGTGCAGTCAGGAGAACCAAAGTACGTAAGAGACATTGAGTACAAATAAATCCCACTGGGGCGCCTGGCTGGCTCGGTCGGTTGAGCGCCCGACTCTTGATTTTGGCTCAGGTCTTGATCTCGCGGTTTGTGAGATCGAGCCCCACATCTGGCTCTGTGCTGACGGTGTGGAGCCTGCTTGGGATTCTCTCTCTCCCTCTCTCTCTCTCTGCTCCTCCCCTGCTTGCTCTGTCTCTCTCTCAAAATAAAAAAAAAAGAAAAAAACATTTGAAATAAAAAAGAAGGAGGAGGAGGAGGAGGAAGAGAAGAAATCCCAAGTGCTGAGTACCATAGCCACTCAGTACAGCTCTTTGCTTTTCTAGTTGGTCCTCTGGCAGTACTGGATGGCTGGAAGTTCTTGGAAGAAGCAAATAGCAGTTTCAGCAACTTCCCACGTGAGCATGAATTTTCTACACAGGCAACAGATCATCACAGTACATCTGGCCCCCAGTGCCCGTGGTGGTATAATGAGGTAACAGCAGAGTCATCCGGCAGATGAGAAAATCACCCTGGCGGTTAGGATGGGCTGGACAGGCGAGAAGGCATGCACAGGGCATGCCACGCTGGGAGTGCATCTACCCGGAGTGGTGCTTCTCTGTGACCCAGCGGCTCCCACGTATCAGGAAGCTGGAAAGCCGGAAGTACCCGTGTCGATTCCTTTCCCGAGCCAGAGCACGCCGGCCGCTGAGAAACCACACTTCTCTGGTCTTTGCAGCCAAACCATGCTTTGGTCCGCACCGTCACTCCCGCCTCCCGGTTAGACACCCGGAGGCCCTCTACCGCCTGCCACCCTGCAAGGCAAGCCCAGCTGCACCGATGGCAGAGAGGGCTGCTGAGGGCTGAGCTCTCCAGCCTGGAAGAAGATAAAGGAGCAACTGAGTTCCCCCGAAGTGAGCGGAATTAACCTGTAAGAAGGAAGAGTCTCAGCTCTGCCCCTTACCAGCTACGAGACATAGGGCACAGTATCAACTTCCAAGAGCCACGGTTTTACTCTAAGACTCGTCAATGGTATCTGAAGCTCCTGTGAGTCTCAAGATCAGATAAAACAAGTAAAAGGCTTTAATTTGAGGTAGCATTAATATCATCTTTGGAAATATCTGATCATAGGGCTTTTTTCATGCTTCATGTTTCTAGAGAGAATACCCCTTGAAAGGGTCAAAATTCTGCTGAGACCATACCCAGGTCTCTACACTGCAGTGAATCTAAGCTGTGTGTTGACCTAGACTGATGTTAGCAAATCCTGTCTGTAAAGGGCCAGAGAGAGTGTAAATATCTTAGGCTTTGTGGGCCATCCAGTCTCCGTCCCAAATCCTCAACTCTACCACTGTAGGGCCGACAGAAGGCGAAAACAGTATGTCAACAAATGAACGTGGCTGAGGTCTGATGACACTTGGTTTACAAAGACAGGCAGTTGGCCCAGGGTAACCTGTGGGTATGGTTTGCTGTCTTTTGACTCAGACACATGCATAGAGCTCGTCTCACGTGTAGGTGCTTGTTGACGTGGCATGGTTAAGAGAAAAGCAGAAAAGGACTTCATCCTCCCACTATCATCCCCCATGACATGCCAAATACTAGTAATTCCACTATTAGAGAATCATTCCTTTGAATTAAACACTGATCCCCAGAGAAAGGAGAGGTGCCTGTTGAAAGGTAAATAGAGAGAATAAAGATTAAGCTTTGGTTTGAATTGTAACGTTGTGTACCTCTTGAACTGACTGCTCTTGACTTTGCTGGGAGTCGCCAAGCACCTGGAGGGAGGAGAATTAAACATGGGTAGAAGGAGGGAAAAAAGGGAATGGATTTGACTAGGACTTTCTCTCCGGTCCTCCAAATCAAGCCTCTCCTTAGACTCCTTCCCCTTCTGCATTCCTTCCCCACTTCCAAGCCAAGATTTTTTCATCACAAAGAGCAAACCAGAGAGTTGATCCTTCACTGCCTCTTTCTGAGACAGTGAGTGGCTGCTTTCAACAATTCTGAAAGCCTGGAGTCCTTACCGTTCCAGGTTTGCATCTCTTAGAACAGATGCGCAAGAGTCCAGCCAGCTGCTTTTCCGGACTCCTAGTCTGGTGCACAGATCAGCAATGATCCGAGCACAGAGATCCTTTCCTTCCCTTCCCAGTCTCTCAGCCCCACCTCTGACTCCCACACCCAGTGGCAGCCTACTTCTTCCCCCCAAAATTGGGAACGAGAATCAGAATTCAAGGGGTAGGACTCGCAGCAAAGGCTATTTTAGCGCAAGGTCAAAATTATGTTGGGGAGAATCTCACTTGTGCATCCAGTGGCTGTAGATTGATCTTTGCAGTGGGGACGATGGCAGGCTGCGGAGACATCCTCAGCCAGCATGACGGGGTAGCAAAGGGATCTATTTGGGAAGATCACTTGGTCCAAGAAACTGTAATCTATTTCATTCCAAGGGCAGCTGAAGACAAAATCTGTAGAATACGAAAGCCATGCCCAGCGTCCCACCAGGCTGGCTGCTCTGCTCCGTGTCTCCCAGATGGCCCTCACCTCACTCACTGTGTTTCCCAGTATCATGTGCTCTCTCGGTATCCACACCTCCAGTCTCTGCCTCTACTCACCTTTCGGGGACCACGTGGCCCTTTGGAGCCGCTTCTCTGAGCTCTGCCAGAACTTGCATGTACGCCTCTCTCCAAGGGCCCTAAGCACCTGGAAGGCACATAGACTTCTATGAGTCTACCATCACCACCACCACGAGCACCCCGGAATATTACCCAACCCCAAAGCATGCGTAGGTGCTCAATTAATGTTTGCGGAATTCATTCACAATGGACAACTTTAACGCTCACGTCACACGAACGATCACCTTCTCTGGTGCTAGTAAAGAGGGAGGAGACTATATTAACCACTAACGTCTCCTTGCCCCACCCCACCCCTGAGCCCTCTGAGGGTGGTGAATGCTGGGAAGAGGGGCGAGTCACGTCATCTAGTCCATCCAGCCTCCTGGGAGCCCACATCCTTCGGCACACCTTTTCTTTTCCATTCAGAGCTGCCCCCAGCCCATGTGGCTTCGAAACCCATCTGGCATTTGAACTTGATTTGAATAGAAGTAGATACGATTCAACAAATCTAGTTGAGCTGTCGAGTTCGGCTTAACTTAACTTTGTAATCCGTGGTGCAAATGTGTGCTAAGAATGCATCAATCCTCCTGTACCCAAGTTAAAAGATAGAAAACTATTCCCGGACAATTCCATGACCTTTAAGGCAAAGGAGTACTTTTTCCTGAAGGAGTTCAATCACGGGGATGGGGAGTCAGGGGAAAGGCAGGGTGAGGCAGGGAAGGAGGGAGAGCCTACGAGGGACATCAGCATGCTCATCGCTGCTCGAATCCATGCACAACCGAACATTCCGTGTCTCAGGACTCACTTCCCGGAGGCCTCATGAACTTCTGTCTTGGGAAAATCCACCGCAGAAGGAAGGGAGAAGAATGTCTCCACCAGATCTTGACGCAGTGGGGAGTTAATTCCTTGTACTTTACAGGTGCACATGTGTGGCACCAAGAAGTTCCCATAGTGAGTCACACTGTAGTGGCAATGGGGACCTGCACTGGGAAGGTGAATGGCATGCAGTGCAGGCCCAGGGGCCATGGTCAGGCTGTGCTTTTGTTGGTCCCTGAAGAGGCAGCTGGAACAGAGCACGAGGCCTGGGGTACTGGTGAGCGCCAAAGGATCTGAGATGAGGCACACATAAGAGTTGTCCAATATGCTGAAACTCCTTGCTGTGAGTGTGGGACTCGCCGAAACGCCCTTTCTACGCATGCTTTCTTGCAGAGATGGGCTATATATATATTTTCATGTGTATTTATTTTTGACGTGAGGGGGAAGGGCAGAGAGGGAGACAGGATCCAAAGCGGGCTCTGCACTAACGGCAGAGAACCCGATGCGGAGCTCGAACTCACAAACCGTGAGACCACGACCTGAGCCGAAGTAGGACACTTAACCACCCACCACGACTGAGCCACCCGGGTGCCCCGAGATGGACTTTATTTTTATTCAACAGTTCATTTCCTCATTCACTCATCAACCAATTCACGCCCCCCCCATATGCCAAATGTTGTGATGTATAGAAACAGCTCTGTCTTTCTGGAGCAACTGAAGCACCTCATCCAGTTTGAAAGCCACCTCAGGCTGCCTCTCCGGCTGATCCCTCCTGATGCTGCGCCCACCTGCTCCGGCCAATCCTTCCGTTTGCTCTACTCAGAAGAGTCGAGCTGCCCACAAAACTCACGCTGCAGGGCCCGAAGGCTACAGGTGGCCCGAGAAGAGAATGTGTCTCTTCCAAGGAAAAAGTCATTCCAGGAAACCTGAACACAGCCACTTATCCATTCCCTCCTTTCCATGTCATCATTCTATAAACACTCAGGCCCAGAGCATGGGGTGCGGAGCTCCAGGGTTCCAGAATGGCATCTTGCACCGTTAACTCGGACTCCAGGAGGAAAGAAAACTGCAGAAGCCTGGAATGCTTCAATGTTTTCAGATGTGGGGGCTGTCCACGGTGGAGGGTCTCAAGCAAATTCCTATAGGTTAGAGACAAGACATTACTAACTTTTTAGATTTCCGTCTCATCCATCCATTATGTCGTTTCGCTATGGTTCACCGTGACGGAGACCACATATAATGGGCTCCAGGTCACAGATGTGGAAACTGAGGCTGAGAGATTAAATAACTTGCTGAAGGTCACAGGGCCAGTGAAAGGTATTTCTAGGGCTAGAGCCACGGTTTGTAAGTGGACGTCACCTTTGTCCTACCCGGAGGTTGAGCCCCCCCCAGGGCTCCAATAGTAAATTGGTCTTCAATCTACTGACCAATCAGCCCAGCGATGGCTGCTTCCAATCCTTACCCGCCATAGGGGAGACGGGGGCCTTAGGACCCAGGGATTTCCCCCAAGGTACTTCAGCTGAGTATTGTCAGCGGGCAGGATGCCAACGCTCAGGGCTCCATCGTCCCCCCCATGCCCTCCATCAAGCCCCCTCCTCCCTCACCTTGCACGGAAGCCAGCTCACTCTTGGTGCAGTCAGTGTTTTTCCATTCCAGTGAGCTGCTCAGCCTTTACTTTGATTTGGGTGCAAGCAGCTGCAGGTGCCTGAAGTCATCATCTGCTCTCTCTCCCCCTCTCTCACTGCAATGTCATCCATGTTTACTTGCTGCTCTGGACTTTGGATTCTGTCAGAATGCCAATCGGCTGGGCCGCCAGGCACCACAGCTGACAGTCAAATCTGTGATGCCGAATCCTTCTTCTGGAAAAAAGGGCTAAAGAGGTTAATACACTCAAGTCAGGATAAACACACCAGCTGTTAGAGTTTCTAATATTTAATATCATTATCAAATAAATAACTCAGGAAAAAAAAATCACACACACATACGCACACACACACACACGCAAGCCGTAAAAACCCACAGCAGCCCATTGCTTCCTCCACGGTGGTTAAAGCGAATATTAATAAATTATCTTAAAAGCCTCCACAATGGGGTAATGGCTAGGACACAATTAAGAAAACATTTGCATATAGGCTGCTTGTCTTGTCTATAGGCTGCTTGCATATAGACTGTCTTGTCCGGAGACAGTCTCCCCCAGGTCAGCTGGAGAGAGGATCTGGCAGGGGTGGGTGCGGAAAGCATAAAGTGGGAGGAACACGTAGCGACGATTTTTAGGTTTTCCTCCTGGTCCGGGAGGATCTCAGCTCAAGTAACATTTATTTGCTTTTGTTTTCAACGGGGAGATTCCAGATGGATCTCCCTCTATTAAACAATACACCGCACTTCTAACTACAAAACCCAAGACAATTTTTTTTTTTTTTTTTAGAAAAATGTGTATTCATCAGTAACCATTTTGTGGATGTTGCGTTAGTAACCATTTTGTGGATAACGGGTTATTTAACTGACCGGTCAACAGTGCATTGTTGTTTGCTCTTTCGTCTACTTTGTGCACAGATACGGCCAGGGTGATGAGCATCCATTTCTCTCTTGTAGTTCCAGCCTTCTGATTCCCTGAACACCGATGCTGAGGTTGAGCAGGACAGAATTTTAACGGCCTGTTAACTGTGTCAGGAAATTGCGAGTTCTTTTTTTTTTTTTTTTTTTTTTTTTTTGCCCCAGCTCCCTGGCTGCTGTTCACCTGGGCTACAGGAACAGAAAACGATGATCATCGCATTTGGGGGAAGAAAACGAACGTGAGATCATTTTTTTTTAAGGCCTCCAACAAAATGTTTTCCAGGTCACAAAGCACTGCGCAAAATGAGCTCCATATCTAGTTTATGTTGTAGATTATAAAGGGAAGCTGGTCTCAGCGACTCTGTTAGGGTTCCATGAGCATTTTTTTGAGATAAAGCCTTCATTTCAGGGGGCCAGGGTTGAGCTATTTCCCTTCTCATCAAGCAAAAACCTGGCATCCCGTTTGTCTGTCCAGATGTATTTTTGTTTGGGTTTTTACACTGTTTGATGGAGATCAAGTCATGAATTTCTGCTCTCCGGATGGGCAGAGGAATGACAATTTATGAAGTCTGAGGGTGCGTGTTTTTTAGCTCAAAAGCATAGCCAGATGAATTTGGGTGAGTGGATGGCTGAATGGTCATCATGGCCAACATTGGGGCAATTTCTCTGTCACAAACTTTCAGAAAATGAGATCAGGAGGGTGTAGTTTTAATCATCTCTGTTATCTGGGTTGTATGGGTGGAATGTATCAGATGGAAAGAATCCCAATAATTTAAATGGGACTTTGTTCTAATAAGACTTCTGCGGTAATTTTCCCGTCGACATTGTATCTGTGTAAAGGTTACCAAGATGGCGGGACCCGTCCACACGCTTTCTGGTTAATGCTGGGAGGGGTGAACACGTCAATGACTTCTGCCCACACACCTCTGCCTTTGGGTCCTTGATGAACTTCCAACCGCTCGGTGCCCTCTTTGCTCGCTCAGGCATCCTCTCCGTGTCTGGCCAGGTCCCCGGGTTCTTCAAATGAGTTTTTCAAGCATGTAGAAAAAATGCAGCCACGGGGCAGGAATGAAGGCAAGAATGAGTCTCCCCCAGGGAGACCAAGTGGGAGGAAGGGGTGTCTCGGAGCTGATCTCAGTGGTGAGGTGGCCAGCGTGTGGTCTCCCCCTCTCAGCATGGCGGTTATTGAAGGAATGAAACCGTGCCTGAAGTTGGGGGAGTTGCTTGAAATGTAGGTGTTTGGTTGTCCGCTTAATTTCTAGTCAGATGTATCTGGATTGGAGATGAGACCAAAATCATTGTTAGAGTAATGACGATGAAAGAGAGGAAGGGAATGGAGAGGAAAATGGCAGCAGGGAGAACCAGAGAGGAAAAGGGGAGGAGAGGAAGAGGACTCACGTGCTCTCTCGCTCTCTCTCTCTCTCTCTCTCTCTCTCTCTCTCTCAGAATAAATAAACTTAAAACTTCTGGTTTAATATTGTCCAAGCTCGCCCTGGCCTCCAGGGTCCCTCCCCGCGTGGGTCCCTCTGACAACACAGCATTGCAGTGAACATTCTTGGGAGACAGGGAACGGGGAAGTCAATGCAAAGCTTTGCAAACTGCAGCCCCAGATGCACATGGGGTGTTGGTTCCTCCCAAGGTCGCATGTCGGGTTGGGAGAGTGGAGGGACCCAAGTCAAGCCCAGAGTTGTGCTGTCTCGACGGCCTCTGTGCCTTTGCACAAACGGTGCCCTCCACCTAATGTCCTTTCACCTTTTTGTCCAACACCAGCTCTGACTCACGACTCACGTTTTGGGTCTCAGATCGTCATCCTGCTCCTCGGTGCAGAGTTGGGGTTGAGCTCATTCCTTACCCTCTTCTTTATTTCCGTCATGCATGAGGCTATCTCTGCCTTTTTGTCTCCTGGAGAGAGGAAACATCTTTACTTCATAGCTTTCCAAGCTTCCTAGTGATCCTAGGTTTCCATGAATGAATGAATGAATGAAAATGAGAGAATTAAGGAATCACTAGAGATTTGCCCGATACAAGAACTCCCCTATGGTAAAGAAATTTATAGTTTCAATTAGATGTTATTATAACCATTTGCTGATAACAATAGAAATAAAAAGGTCTTAAAGATTAAGTGAAACAGTTGTATTGATGATTATTCTCAAGAGATTTTTTTTTCTATTCTAACAATAACTGTTTATAATGTCCTTTTAACATTAGAACATACCTGTCACTAATATTAAAATATAGAATCGATCATATTTTATTAATAAGCTTATATGGGAGCTGAGAGATGTCCTTTTCAAAACAAATATACATACAAGTATTTAGGATAACCTAGGCTTAATCATCAAGGGGACTACACACGAATGTAAAGTCTGAGAGCCGTTGAGCTAAAGGCAGTTTTGATTTTCCATCTTAGTGATGAGCTTTCCCCGTGATCAGGTCAGCTCAGAAAACAGGAACAAAGTACCAAGCAAGGGTCCCTCCCTTTCTGTCGGACTTTCACTTCCTGCCACTCTTATCACCTGAGTTTATTCCCAGGAGATCCTCATAAGATGAGGAAGGAACCGACTTCTGCCTTCCCTGATGGGGACACAGGAATCTAGCAGGCTCTCGGCACTTGTCCTGGGCAGCTGAAGGTTGAACCTGTCCCCCCCACCCCCCACAGTGGGCTATTGCGTGGAAAAGGGTAACAGGAATCCAGGGGCAGTTCTGAGCAGGAAGTGTTCTGTTCGTGGGACCGGGTCCTTGACTCCCACCATCCAGAACTTGGAAAGCTGTAGAAAGGAGGATGCTGAGCCGCTTTTCTGGTTGTCTTCAGGGTAAAGAAAGAAGAGAAAGGATTAAACAGAAGGATCGACGTTAGACACCAAGAAGAACTTCCGGTTGCTGGGATGATTGTAAAAGCTGGAAGAAACTAGTAACAACCTTAGTGAGTTTCACTCTGTGGCGATTTCTCCCTTAGAATTACAAATGTCTTACCCTTCTAGTCCTGATTGTCACCCAATTCCCAACTCCAGGCAGATGATGGGCAAGCAGGCACTGGAGCCTTCACTCTGAATTCTCAGCCTCCCTCCAGTTTAAGCCCCATGCTTTATTTATGTGAATTTTTTTTTCATGTAGACATTTTACTCTCCTTGCTGCCGAAGGTGGTTTCCCCAAACTGCTGCAAATGTTCCTTGTCTGTATATTTTATTCATATGGATCCGTTATTGGCCCATCCCTTCCTGAAAGAGCTGAAATTTGCCCTTGAGGCATCAGATGGAGTAGTCAAATTGTCAAATGTGTCTCCTAATTGAAGTGAACATTGGCACAATATTTGTCGACTGGAAATAAACAGCCCCAGTGAAGTAGCAGGTTTACAACCTTCATGCGCTTGTTCGTGTCTTGCTGAGAGTCAAAGGAAACGTGCAGAGAGAGAAGCTATTTCTCCTGGAAATGAAAACTTTGGAGAGCGAGGGAGTCTGTCTTAGACCTCAAATCTCCCAGAGCCAAGAAAGGCTGACCCGGAGGAACCGTGGTGTGGCCAGCAAGGTTTATTTCCAGCACTGCTCACCCCTCCCTTGCCTGTCCTTCTCCTTCCCATTCTGGGGCGCCTCCCCTCCTGAAATGCAAGGGTCCGGGATCAGCCCACTTGCTGTCCTGTCAAACCCTCTTGTTGGCAAGTCTCTGCTACCAGAGTCTGAGGAACAAAAAGTGAAAAGGTGACCGGGGCACCTGGGTGGCTCAGTCATTAAGCATCCAATGCTTGGTTTCTGCTCAGGTCATCACCTCACGATCCGTGAGTTCGAGCCCCCTGTCAGACTCTGGGCTGCCAGTGTGGAGCCTGCTTGGGATTCTCTCTCTCTCTCCCTCGCTCAGGGCCCCTCCCCAACTCACGTGCTCTCTCGCTCGCTCTCTCTCTCTCTCTCTCAGAATAAATAAACTTAAAACTTCTGGTTTAATATTGTCCAAGCTCGCCCTGGCCTCCAGGGTCCCTCCCCGCGTGGGTCCCTCTGACAACACAGCATTGCAGTGAACATTCTTGGGAGACAGGGAATGGGGAAGTCAATGCAAAGCTTTGCAAACTGCAGCCCCAGATGCACGTGGGGTGTTGGTTCCTCCCAAGGTCGCATGTCGGGTTGGGAGAGTGGAGGGACCCAAGTCAAGCCCGAAGCTGAAAAGCTTGCCTCTCTGATAAGGCTGTGGAGAATCACGTGTGGTGGGCATCATCTGCTGATCTCAGCCCAGTCAGGTCTGTCCCTCCCCAGCACTTTTCTGCTTCCCTCCAGAGACCGGTCAGAAGTAGGCCATTTCCTTCCATGAGAGTTCCCTCTGGGGTGGGTCCCTCTAGCCCCTAGTCTCCATTGCTTTCCTCTGGTCCATTCCAGCAAGGCCCCAGGCCCCTTTGGCAGGCAGTAAGCCACCAGCCGCCCCCCTTCCCCCCCCCCAACACCGTCCTCCACTGCCACTCTGTTGGGGTTGCCATTCTGATGCGGCTGGCTTCTAGCCCTGGATTCCAACCCCTGGAAGGTCGTAATCTATTCTCTGTTTAGTTTAGATGGGGGAGCTGGCCTGAAAGTGTTAACGAGCACCGCGAACCTTCGTTAGCCTTCTCTGGTAATGACTGGGTTTTCTCCACTTCCCCTCAGAGAAGAGAGAATGGGAGGGGGAAAGACCAAGATAGAACATTCCTGCAGTGACCCTGACAAGGCCTCTCTGCTCAAATCCCTCTTCAGGATGAAAGAGAAATTGCATTTCTAAGGTCCCTTTAACTCACTTCACAAAGACTTTGTGAAGTCAGGGCTAGGAATTCCTCTGTGTGAGGGCACCCGCTAATTCTTCTCTGCCTCAGCACTTCCCTCTGATTTGTAATGATCTGCCCGAGTCTGTCCGGACCACGGATTAGAGTCTTTTGAGGACAGAGCGACGGCTTTCACCGCTGCATCACCAGCCCCCCGTCCGAGCCTGTTCTAGATTCTTGCTGTTTGTTTCACTGAAGACACTTTGTAAACTAAACAAGTGAGTGAACCTCAGGCACCCATGCCCAACCCCCTCCCCCAACTCCCACCCTGACCTTCATGAGAACAGTCAATCCAAGTCACCTGTCCTAAGAAATCTGAAACCATTCCCTACCACCAGCTTTTGGGGACACTGTGATGAATCTTGTGAGTTAAATTGTGGTTTTTAAAATTCTTCGATGTAAGTCATTTGTTCTTTAGGGTTAATTGAAACCAGGTGGTAATAAGAGTGGGGACACAGTATAGTTTCTGTATTTGAAGATTGACCTGTCCTTGGGGATTTATGACTTTGTCCCCTTTAAAGGAATCCCAAGTCTAAATGGACAGATTGGGAAAAGTATCTTAAAGATAGGGATATTTTAAAAGGCAACCCCAAATGTCAACAAGTAGCCAGCCAGCAACTTAGCATATTTAACTGTCAGATCAGCTCCATAGCTAATGAAATCCAATCTCCCAATGTGTCTTTCTGGAATGAAAGTAAATTTGTTGAAGCCAGAGACTTGACCAAGCTTTGTTTAACATTAAAAAAAATTTTTTTTTAATGTTTGTTTATTTTTGAGAGTGAGACACAGAGCATGAATGGGGAAGGGGCAGAGAGAGAGGGAGACAGAATCCGAAGCAGGCTCCAAGCCCTGAGCTGTCAGCACAGAGCCCGACACGGGGCTCGAACCCACGAACTGTGAGATCATGACCTGAACTGAAGTCGGACGCTTAACCAACTGAGCCACCCAGGTGCCCTGCCTTGTTTAACATTTTATTACTTCTTTCCCCCCCTGAGTCTTGGACACATGCTATTTGTAAGAGCTTCGTTCCAGAAGACGGCAAACCAAAGGAGTGGTGACGTCAGGTGCCAGGGACAGGAAGTCAGTCACTCCTCTTATATTGGATAAAATTAATGAGTAACTATTGACGTGCTCATAATCAAGAACACATGGGGCGCCTGGGTGGCGCAGTTGGTTAAGCGTCCGACTTCAGCCAGGTCACGCTCTTGCGGTCCGTGAGTTCGAGCCCCGCGTCGGGCTCTGGGCTGATGGCTCAGAGCCTGGAGCCTGTTTCCGATTCTGTGTCTCCCCCTCTCTCTGCCCCTCGCCCGTTCATGCTCTGTCTCTCTCTGTCCCAAAAATAAATAAACGTTGAAAAAAAAAATTTTTAAAAAAAGAACACAAACTGGGCTGCCGTCACATGGCTTATAAAGACTTCTCCATGTGACATTCCATGTGGACTGGAGAGGATAAGGCAACATAGGATTTTCCAGCATGGGCTCTTACAGAAAGGCTGGAAATGTGTAACATTACCTTGGGAAGTAAGTCCCTGTGGAGGACAACCCTTCAGCCTCCCTCCTGTCCTCAGTGACCTCCTAATGGGCAGATCTAAAGGCCTTTCCAATTTCTCACTCTTCTTGACATGTTCTCTGTAGCTCCTGATATGAGTGACTGTTCCCTCATACTTAACAAGGATTTGCATTGTACTGATCCCTATACTAATGATGTATTATGCCCTAGCCATGGTGCCAGGCGTTTCGACCATTCTGGCTCATTTGCCTGCAATGCCTTAGAATCTTCCCTCCCTTGCCTTGGTTCTGAGTCCTGTCCCTTCTTGAGTATTCCTGTTCCTACCTTTCCTCCTCCCCCTCTCACTACCCAACTGACTCATTCACTCGGGCTCTGCCCTTGGGGCTCTGCTCTTCCTTCTCTACTTCAGAGAAGGCATCTCTTCCCATGATTTTCTGTTACCTCCAAGGAGATGACTTTCACATCTGTTATCTTTGGCTCTCACCCATGTTCCTTTTTCCAGCCCCACCTTTTCCACTGCCTGCTGGACATTTCCATCTGGGTCTTCCACCAACACCTCAAAATAACTGAAAACAAGTTCACTGTATTTCTCTCCAAAATGA
Organism: Puma concolor; assembly: GCF_028749965.1. Taxonomy (NCBI): domain Eukaryota; kingdom Metazoa; phylum Chordata; class Mammalia; order Carnivora; family Felidae; genus Puma; species Puma concolor. The sequence continues at coordinate 40,286,099 of NC_141683.1, forward strand.
CCTCCCTCCCCATTTCCCTATTTCTATGGATTTTACCAGAATTCCAGTCCTCATGCACCTTTGATGCTTTCTTCTCCTTCATCTCTTCATAGCTCCTCAGTGATGCAATGCCACTGATTCCTACTTTGTTGGGGGTCCTAATTCTTCTTTCCTTTAGGCTTTCCCTCCCACAATTCTAAATTTTTTTTTAATGTTTTATTTATTTTTAAGACAGAGAGACAGAGCACGAGTGGGGAGGGGCAGAGAGAGAGGGAGACACAGAATCCTAAACAGGCTCCAGGCTCTGAGCTGCCAGCACAGAGCCCGACGCGGGGCTCGAACTCATGAACTGTGAGATCACGACCTGAGCCGAAGTTGGATGCTTAACCACCTGAGCCACCCGGGTGCCCCTCTCTCCCACGATTCTAATTCAGGCCTTGTCACCTGACGTCCCAGGTACTGTGCTGTCTTCTTAAGTTACTTCTCTGTCACCTTCAGCCTTGTATATTGCTGCCTGATTCATCTCCCTAAAACATTACTTTCTTAAAGTAACACCCCCAATTAAAATCCCCACTGGCTAATGCTGGCATTTCAGACTTTCCAAAAGCTGGCCCAAATCTACTTTTCCCAGAGGAATCCATTACCCTTGAGTGCAAACTGGTCTCTTCGGTATCTTTGAGATAGAACTTGCTTTACACCATTTCGCTCCTTCTGTTGCCATCTTTTAAAAATATCCCTCCTATCCTCTGTCTGATGCAAATCTCGCTAGGTCTACATGCTTACAGTTCAGTCTTCAAAAAGCCATTTGTTGGGTCTCTTTCGGTCTCTGTGTCACATTTTGGACCTTCTCATAATATTTCACCCCTTTTCACCATCATCATGTTTGTGATGGGGACCTGTGACCAGTGGTCTTGGACTTTACTTTTGTAATTGTTGGGGGGCACCACAACCAGCGCCGCGTGAGACGGCAAATGTAATCGGTCAATGTGTGTGTCTTGAGTGTTCCCTCATATCTCTCTCTCCCTCCTTGAGCCTCCCGATTCCCTGAGACACAATATTGAAATTAGGCCAGTTAGTAACCCTACAATGGCTTCTAAGTGTTGAAGTAAATGGGAGAGTCCCACGTCTCTCACTTTAAATGAAAAGCTAGAAATGATTAACCTGAGTGAAGAAGGCATATCGAAAGCCAAGGTAGGCTCAGAGCTAGGCCTCTTGTGCCAAACAGTTGCCCAAGCCATGAGCACAAAGGACGAGTTCTTGGAGGAAATGAAAAATGCTGCTCCAGTGAACACACAGATGATAAGAAAGGGAAACCGCCTTATTGCTGATACGGAGACGGGCTGAGGGGTCTGGATAGAAGATCAAACCAGCCACAACGCTCCCTCCGGCCAAAGCCCAGTCCAGAGCAAAATCCTCACTGTCTAATTCTATGCAGGCTGAGAGAGGTGAGGAAGCTGCACGAGGAAAGTCTGAAGCTAGCAGAGGTTGGCTCAAGAGGTTTAAGGAAAGAGGCCGTCTCCGCAAGATCAAAGTGCAACGTGAAGCAGCGGGTGCTGGTGTAGGTGCTGCAGTAAGTGATCCTGAAGATCCAGCTCAGAGAATTAATGCAAGTGGCTATACTCCACAACAGATTTCAAAGTAGTTGAAACGGCCTTTTTGGGGGGGGTGGGGGGGTGGTGATGCCATCTAGAACTTTCATAGCTGGAGAGAGAAGTCAGTGCCTGGCTTCAAAGCTTCAAAGGACAGGCTTCTTAGGGGCTGTGTGGCGTTCCGGTGACTTGCTCTTAAGGCCAATGCTCAGTTACCATCCTGAGAATCCTAGCGCCCTTAAGAATGATGCTAAATCTGTGCTCTAGAAATGGAACAACAAAGCCTGGATGACAGCACATCTGTTTACAACATGGTTTACTGAATATTCGAAGCCCACTGGTGAGACCTACCGCTCAGAAAAAAAAGATCCCTTTCAAAGGTTTGTTGCTTATTGACAAGGCACCTAGTCACCCAGGAGCTCCGATGGGGACGTACAATGAGGTGACTGTTGTTTTCGTGCCTGCTAGCACAACATCCACTCTGCAGTCCATGGAGCAAGTTGTAATTTGGGCTTGCAAGTCTTACTATTTAAGAAATACTTTTCGTGAGGCGAGAGCTGCCATAGCTAGTAATTCCTCTGACGGGTCTGTGCAAAGTAAAATGAAGATCTTCTGGAAAGGACTCACCATTCCAGATGCCATTAAGAACATTTGTGATTCATGGGAGAGGTCAAAATGTCGACATTAGCAAGAGTTTGGAGGAAGTTGATTCTGACCCTCACAGATGACTTTGAGCGGTTCAAGACTCCAGGGGAGGAAGTCACTGCAGATGTGGAAACAGCCAGAGAACTGGAATTGGAAGTGGAGCCTGAAGATAGTGAGTGAATTCTGCCATCTCATGATGCAACTTGAACAGATGAGGAACAAAGTGAAAGGGAAAATCAATGGACACAGCCAACTTCACTGTTGTCCTATTCTACAAATTGCTACAGTCGTCCCAGCCTTCAGCAACCACCACTCTGATCAGTCAGCAGACACTGCCACTGAGGCAAGACCTCTACCAGCAAAAAGATGATGACTGACCTAAAGCTCAGATGATGGTTAGCAGATTTTAGCAATGCAGTGTTTTAACAGGAAGGTATAGGGGGACCTGGGTGGCTCAGTCAGCTAAGCGTCCAACTTTGACGCAGGTCATGATCTCACGGTTTATGGGTTCGAGCCCCGTGTCGGGCTCTGTGCTGACAGTTTGGAGCCTGGAACCTGCTTTGGATTCTATCTCTCTCTCTCTCTCTCTCTCTGTCCCTCCTCTGCTCACACTGTCTCTCTCGCAAAATAAATAATTTTTAAAAATTAAAATAAATAATTAAAAAATGAAAATGAAGGTATATACATTTCATAGGCATAATGCCACTTTATATTTAAAAAACTATCTTACTGGCTAAACCTAACTTTTACATGCACCGAGAAACCAAAACATTCATTGGACTCACTGTTTTGCGATATCTGCTGTATTGTAGTGGTCTGGAACTGAACCCTGCCAAGTGTCAGAGGTGCGTGGGTATCGAACATTTGCTCAGTGCTAGCCTCTGTTCTAGGCACTGGGATACAGAGAGGAATAATCAGCACAGGCCCCTGTTTTCATGGAGCTTACACTGGGGAGGAGGGGGAGACACAAAACAACAAAGAAATGATGAGATATTTCGGATAGCAATAAATGTTACCTGGCCTCAGAACCCCATTCGTGAAAGAAAAACACTGAATCTCAGAGAAGTTAAGGTCATTAGTTATCGAATGACAATGTGTGGGCCATAGATCATGACTTCTGTTTTCTTTCTGTTACCTACATTACTTCTTGTTTCGTTAGCCGGATGTTAAGCGTCTCGAGGTATGGTCATCATTTTCTCAAACTTGTCCTAAGTACTTAGCACATGACTGGTCACTTTTCAGGTGTTCAGTGGTTACCTGTAGGAAGGAAGAATGAAGGAAAGCAGACAAGCAAGAAGGTATCGGGGAGAGGTGGTGTCCCTATAGGTCCCAGACCCACCGCATTCATTTTTCTTCTCTGAGCCAACGCCCCTCATTAATATCGTGTGCGTATCCAGATTGCTTAGCCCACCAGAGAGTCCCAGGGTTAATAAAGATGCCATCAGGGAGAACTGGCTTTTATTTTCCACTAAATTTCCCTTGCAAGTGGCAAACTCTATCACTTACACTGTGAGTATGACCCAAGGGGGACTCAGTGTCCGGCCGGCTTCCTCCTCCTGACGGTGACGAGTAAGGGCAAGTTACAACCTGGCAGGGCCAAGACTGGGAAGCGTCAAGGCGATTTGTTTAAAACAAGAGAAGGTTGGTCACAAAATGGATTCCTTTTACTCTCCCTTAATCCTTTGTTCACTCCTCAGGAAAAAAAAAGAGAGAGAGAGAGAGAGAGAGGAGAAGAAGGGAGAAGGGAGGGAGGGAAGAGGAAGAATTTATCACAAGTTCCTATTTATAGAATCACAAGACTGAGCAATAAACTATCTTCAAGGAGAAGGGGTATTGAGATTGCACTTGCAATAGTCTCCCTTCTCCCTAAATGATAATTCTTGTTCCTTCACACCAACTTTTAATGGGCTCTATATTGATGATTACGGTTTAACTAACAAAACCCGTAGAGAGGAATAGCAACCCCCCAACTCTGATTTCCCTTTAAATTATTTTCCATTTAGCGTAAATCCTATAGCATGGCACAAAACTTTATTGAATGGCTCATTTGAGTAGAGAATACTTTTGAAAGAATATTAGTAAACTCTTTCAATGGAGTCAAAACACCAAAATGGAAAATTCAAGTTTTGAAGAGAGCCATTAAGTGTGATTAAACCTTTAAAAAGGAGAGAACAACGCCGGCAGAAACTCTATTTAGCCATTTCATATCTTTAATTGTCCAAAGATTTACTTTAAAAGCACAGACATGAAAGGATGCTGAATGTTACAGTATTTAGAGGGGGGAGTAAAGATAAGCCCCGTTCACCAGCAAATGGAGCTCAGCCCAGAAGTAGGGACAACAAAAGCGCCGGGACCTGCTTCCTTCCACAATATAGAGAGAGAGGGAAATCAAAAGACGGCAATTCTTGACTTAGCTTTGAGGAGCACAATGGGCGTGATTAGAGATCCAGAGTGGGAGCGCGTTTAAGTAGCAGTGACATCCACCAGTTAGCTGGTAATTAGGATGACACTGAAGGGAAAGAAACTGGGGAGCAAGAGACGGAGAAAAGGGGGAACGCGGGGAAAGTGATTTGAAAGGTAGTTAGTTTTCCAATTTTAAAGATATGGAAAATCACTTTGGGACCTCATTTTATCATCTACTTGCCTAAAGCCGTATACCGTGGAGACAAGAGGATGAGACCCGAGAATCTGGGTTTCTAAAAGCCTTCAAGGTAATGTCATTGCTGATGGTCCTCGGGCCAGTTCAGGGGATGTCTGGAGATAGACGGGAAGGGCTTGGAAGGGAAATCTGAAAGAGAAAAGTGTTCCCAAATGACGGGCGTCCAGCGGCTGACTTTCCTGCCCCTCTCCCCTCACTCTCAAGTACACAAGGCGATCCCAGGGAGGGAGGTGGCTGAGGAATTCGGTAGAGTATCAGCAGGATGGAGAATTCCTTCTGGAAAGGGGCAGGAATGAAAAAAAGTAAAATAATGAGGGGTGGGGGGAACAGAAGAAGAAGAGGCAGAAAAAGAAAGTGAAGGCACTCAGGAAAGCAAAACCATGAGCTGAATATTCTTTCGATGTCCAGAAATGCAGAGTGAACAAGGCAATGTGATAATATGCTTTGGTATATATTGGCAATATTTGTCATGTCTTGTGACTGGGTGTCGATAGAGTAGAATGGAAATATGTGAAATTGTGGATGAGGCAGATTGCTAAGTGGTTCAAGAGAGTGTGGAAATCTGTGGTTTGCAGCTCTGCTCTGTCGCCTTGAACATGGGCCTCAAGGTCAACCACCAGGGAGTGAGAGTCACCGACTCGGTGGGGAGAGGGAGTGGGGGGACACTGCGCTGCCCCCTTGCCATAACCAGAGCATCCCTGCTTTTGGCTAAGATTCAACTTGACGGAAAAGTACTGCTAAAGATTGTTTTAAAATTCCTGATTTTGACCACATCCCCTCAGGTTACAGATAGAAAACTGAGCGTCTGAGAAGCAGGGTCTTGCCCAAAGTCACCCCACGCGTTGGTGGCGATGTGGACCTAAGCCCGGAACTCTTTGTTCCTTGTCCAGTGAGCATTTCTCCTGAGCCCCCAGCCACACCCTGGAGATACCGGAACTCGTCAAGCAGGTGCGTTTTATAAGACACTGTTGTTCTCTCTGGTCGGAACACTTTAGGGGTCATGATTGAATCGGTAGCATGTCTAAATGCGCTCAGTAATGACTAAGGTCATCCCAGAGTGTTATTCTAAGTTCTTTTGAAGTAGAAGAGGTCCAGCCAAGTGCATAGGAATGAACAGGGATCCTTGGGTCTGGAGGAAGTGAGAACCGCACCAGCTGACCACTTACGTGTTCCAAGTATGTTACACGTGCCGCACTCTCCAGACCTTCTTCCAGCAGCCCAGTGAAGCAGCATAAATGACCCTCATGCAGCCACGGTGGTGACTGAAGCCCAGCACAATTAACTGAGTTGCCAAATGAGGAAGACAAGTCAAGTCTGGGTGACTTCAGAACGCGAGGCTTCTGTATTTATTGACAACGGGATGCTTTTGGCTTTTCACGCCACCCTTATGCAGGGCCGGACTCACTTCCCTTGGTACCAATTCCAGGATATGTGCTTCTGTGGGGGATGGCTGTATATGGAAAAAAGAAGGAAAGAAAGAAAGAAAGAAAGGCGAGAAAGGAGACAATGAGAAAAAATTTCAATTAAAGAAAAGTTGAATTCAAACATCTAGAAAGAGTCATTTAATCGTCATGTGCTGCTCCTGACGTGAAACGAATTCTCAGGGCGCCTGGGTGGCTCAGTTGGTTGAGCATCCGACTTCCGCTCAGCTCATGATCTCATGGTTTGTGGGTTTGGGCCCCGTGTGGAGCTCCGTGTTGACAGCACGATCCTCTGTCTCCCCCTCTCTCTGCCCCACTCGAGCTCTCTGTCTGTCTGTCTCTCTCAAAAATAAACATTAAGGAAAAAAAAAAGAAAGAATGATAAACAGCTCCTTTGGGATCAGCACATCCCTATATAAAGAACTGACTTCCACTTTTATTCAGCTCATCATCCTTCAAGCCTGGTGGGCTCAGAGTGAGGATAGCAGGAGATACCCACCTGTGGGTAATGCTTCAGACCCACGCTCCAGGCCCATGAACTTCAACACAACACAAGCTGGGGCCTGGGGGTGGAGGGGCCCGGAAGGGCCGCTGTGGACGTGCATCTATTCTCCGATCCCTAGCACCGCATCGCATCCGCTTTTCTGTGATAAAGATGGGGCCTGATAGAAAGTCCAGGAAACGGAAAAATGATACGTATGATCCTGACGGTCTATATGTGTATATGTATGTATATGTATAGGGCTCCATTTTGGTAAATTCTATTCCCATTCTGTATTTCCAAAAACATAGGTTTTAATGGTTATAGTCATAATGGGCACGTGCTTTGTAGCCCACCACCCCTCCCCTCCCCACTTCACTCTGTGTCATCAACTTTCTCCAGGATGTGCGTGGTTAGCCTGTTTTCCTCTCTAGCGCTTCTCTTCCCTTCCTTTCTTTTATTCACCGCCCCTGTCCCTTCCTTGTCCCTTCGTCTCTCCCCCGCTCTATGTTTTTCTCCTGTAATCCAGCCTAAAACTTGCTGTAGGTTCCCAAGAGTCTTGGGAACAGTGAGTCCTGACCGGGTTAGGACACCTGCTTTCTTTTCCCGGAGCGCAGGAATCTAGCTCCAAGCAGCCTCCTGTCTCGGGTCAGTCTCAGGCCAGATGCCTCCCAGAAGTATATCGGGGCAAGTGAGCGGAAGAAGGGGAGGGGGTGGGATAGCAAAGGGTCAGAATCCAGCAGAATCAAGGGTGGGCACATGCCATGCCGGCTCAGTGGCTGTAGGAAGGGAAAGGAAGTGAGCGCGTTGTGCGTTTCCACGGCACAAGGAGACGAGGCGCTTCACTGCCTACTGACAATCAGAAAGAATAATGGTAATAATTGTTCAGATGGCTCCAAGCAAGGCCTCCTGAGGAGGGTGAGTGGGCTTCTTGTTTTGTTCTAAGTGCCGGATTTAGCTCAGTGGTGTTAAGACACAACCGAAGAGAAGATTGTTTCATTTTTTTTAAAAAGATGTGCGGAAGGCATCACAATAACATCCACTGATACTCACACGGTCCTTTAAATACACAAAGCACCATTATATCACTCGTACCCACAAAAGGAAAGAAAATGTTCTGGGTGGAATGTGAGGAAGCTGACATTTGACAATAGAGTTTCGCTGAAGTTTATATTATAAAGCTTTCACCAGAGCAATTAATATAAACACTTTGCCGTGATAAGCATTTTAAGAGGGGCCAAACCCAGAGATTGGAAATCTAAGAAGAAGCGAAGCTATTGCTGAAGAGGGCCGCGTGAATGAGGATGAACATTCGAAAGATGGAAGGGGAAGGTATCTGGGGAGGGGGGTGGCTTTCTTGATGAGAAAACATTACCAGCTCCAAGTACTCTAATAAAGGTAAATTGCAATTTATGGTACTTCTTTGTGGCTCAATTTCCTTGGCAATTATTACATTAGAGTGACACTTCTATTGAATTATATGTTTCAATTACTATTAAAAAATCGAAGTCCTCAAGTTCGAGGAAATTATGAATGCAGCTTCTGGAGAGCTCTACCTCTGACACTGCAAGGATAGGACGGTTTATCTCCTTAGTGCTCGGAGGCCCATTATGCAGCGTGGGCCAGGAAGCAGGCCGTCTGCACAATAGTGTCCAACGTTATCAAAGCACTTCTCGTGGATTCGACCATCTCCACGCTGTGTTGCGGTAACCCTAGGTGACCAGCCGCCTTTCTTTGCACAGGACACAATGGCAAATAGAAACATTAACTCTCACAACGTTGCAAGAATCTGACTGCATTATTCACTGACCTCCGGAAAGATAATGTGTCATTTGCTGTACAGAAATAAAAGTTTGCCAAGCAGTCGGAAATATAATTGTGTGCATTTCACTTGCCGGGCCGCCTCTCTAGGGTTTATTTGCTTGGCCCTTTGGAGCGAGGGAAGGGAGGCTTTCAGAGAGGGGACCACGGAGGTTTCCTTCCTTCCCCCCACTTTCCTCTCCGGGAAGATGGAGTGGTTGCTAAGCTTGGATCTTTGTGGGTGGGGAGGAACCCCTCCTGGATCACAAAGCCAGGGATGGAGAGCAAGGAGGCCCTGTCTGTCTGAACACCCCTGAGGCAGGGCTCGGGGAAATCTTCTTGATGGGTGGATATTTAGTAGAAGTCAATAGCGCAGTGGGCTTGGGTTTGATGCTAATGAGGCCAAGGTTATACAAGGGCCAACTGGTTTCCTTCTGTTCCCTCTGCTATAAACCGCCTCCCGTCGGCGGCCAGGCCTCTCACAAATGCGGGAGCGGGGTAATGAAATGGGCCGGAGGCTTCTCCCAGACAGATGGCTCCCCAGCTGTTTTTGCCGATGGGTAACTTTTGTTGCCACCACTCAACGTCCCCTTGAAAAGACTCTGTCCTCCAAAGCCTTTCCGCTTCAGCTCTCCTGTGAAATGTCTTCTGGTCCACAGGGACTCTCTTCAAGACCAATCACAGGTAGGTAATTTCTAACGTTCCAGACGACCTTTACCGGCCCCCTCGGTCTGAGGTGATGCTGCGGGGGCCGACCCAGCCTCCCGACCCACCTCAAGGTTTGAGGCGCCATTCCAGCTCTTCAGGATAAAACTTCTCAGTTGCATCCAGGGGTCCCCAGCCTTGGGAGTCCCAGTGGCTGTTCATTTTCTGATCTGTGAAATGGGCATGTTAATCCTTGCCCTTGCCAGCTCGCAGGGTCGGAATGGGAACCAAACCAGGAAACACGGGGACAGCTTTGGGAAGTAACCATGACATCTGTCCCAACACCCACTCAAGTCCAAGTGGTTTCTGTCAGCCGCCTGGGCCCTGAGGCACGTGCACTGTTCTTTACTGACACTGCGTTTCAGACCTATTTGATGTCTCAATTACTCTCTCTCATTTGGCATGTCCTTCTTTCCTGACAGCAGTGACAGGAATGGCTTTGAATTCCTTCCCCTTTTTCCTTGGCAATCCTTCTGAGTAGCACCCGCCTCCCCACTGTATCAGTCCTGGGTCTCTAGAGCAACAGAAGAACAGAATTTGTTTTAAGGATTTGGTTCAGGTGACTGAGGGGGATGGCAAGTACCAAATCCATAAGGCGGGCTAGAAGGCTGGTGACTCAGGCAGGGGTTGATGCTGCAGTCATGAGGTAGAATTTCTTCTCCCTAGAAAAATCTGAGTTACGCCTCTTAAAGCCTTCGACTGATTAGGTATGGCCCACCCAAACTATTGAAGGTAATTTCCTTTACTTAAGGTCAGCTGATGGTAGACGTCAGCCACATTTTAAAAAGACCTTCAGAGCAACACCTGGATTGACATTTGATTAAGAAACTGGGGACCATAACTCAGCCGAGTTGACATAAATCCGGCCATCACACCACCCTTCCATGGATGACTCCGTGAGCCCTCCTCTTGGATAAGACTTTCTGAGCAGCTGCTCACCCCTTTTCTCTCTCTTTTCTCTCACACGGTATTTTCTCTACTTGCATGCTCTTCTTTCAGACACACACATCTTGGCTTTTGAAACAACCCCCCCCCACCCCCCACCAGCCACTGTGCCTTGTGGAGGTGATGTCAAGATCTCATCTTCCAGAAACAATTCGTTGTTCTTTTCAGCAAGTTATCTGAGTAAAAACCATAGTTAATACTTGATAACCTTGGCTGTGGTAAATCAGTTTCGACTTGGAGAGAAGAGATTCCCAGTGAGAGGTAAGACAGATGTCACTTGTCAGAGAATTAAATCCTAACTCCAAAATGTCAACTTTCCGTCCATTTCCAGTGTTCCTTGGTGCAACCTGAGTACTGATTCAGCGTGATTTCAGAATAAAAAGGGAAGAGTTGCCATGGTTCGCTCATCTATGCACCCTTCTGCTCAGCTCTTTCCAGAACCAAAGCTGTGTAGTAGATGTTGAGGAAAGGCCCAGAAAGAGCTCCCTGAGCCCGGCCCCTAAGGACTTGCAGTCTACTGTTAGAAGGGGCAGGTGAATAGAAAACCAGAAACGAAAGGGAGACATAAATCTGCAGTGGAACAGAAGTGCAAACCGAGGGTTTACCTTTTCACGGGTGACAGGGTTCATATCCCTTGTATAATGAACTCTAAAATGGCAGGCTCTAAAGAACCATTTGTACTTAACTGTGAACCATTCCATGTGTGTATTTTCTAGTGGGTTACCTTCTCTCTGATGCTTTGTTTGGGGAACCGTGAGCATTGGTTTGTATCCCCTCAGAGCACATTAGTTGATGACTAAAGAATCCTGGCCCAAATTTACTAGGAAAGTGTGAGCAGGGGAGGAGTTGGAGGGAAGTATGCCTTCTTCCCACAAATACATGGGCAGCAGGGACCGCAACCCAGCCCGGCACTAGGACAGGGAGGTGCCGTGGTGGCCGAAGCTTACACCCTCGCTGACAAACTACAGAAGTGCCTCATAACATAAAGCAGGGCCAGGCGATAGAAGGTCCTGGGGGCACTGTTTTATTTAGGGTAGCCAGAGGAGACCTATTAGCAGGACCGTCTAAGCAGAGACCTGAGGGAAGGGAGTTGAGAAAACGAGCCACGGGGACCCCGCTGTTTTCACAGTGCACCTTCTTTCCTTCGATGATGAGGGTAGGTTCTAGTCAATAATACCTCTTGTATAGTCCCTGTGAGACAAAATATATATGTATATGTGTTTGTATGCGTGTATACAATAAAAAACATTTATAAATGTAAATGTTTACATTGTTTGTATAAATATATATTATACTAGTACCCAAATATTAACCTGAGTTATCTCTGGGCAAAGAGATTATAAGTGAGTTTAATCATTTAATTTTTTTAATGTTTATTTATTTATTTTGAGAGAGAGAGTGAGAGCAAGACAGTGAGCAGCGGAAGGGCAGAGAGAGGGGGAGAGAGAGAATCACAAGCAGGCTCCAGGCTCTGAGCTGTCAGCACACAGCCTGACACGGGGCTCGAACCCACAAACCGTGAGATCACGACCTGAGCGGAAATCAAGAGTCGGACGCTTCACTGACTGAGCCACCCAGGCACCCCGATCATTTCATTTTTTTCTCCGATCTTTCCCCCCTTTCATATAGCAAATCTGCTTTCCTTTTTTTTTTTTTTTTTTACCATACGCTAATTGCCCTTCTGAATCTCCCAAATGAAAGAGCTGTGTATTGAGAATTGAGTGTTTTTACTAGAAACCACGGTAAATAATGGTCACAGCTGTATCCAACGACCACTTGCTGGGTGCCAGGTACGGTCTCAAGCCCTTTCTGTGCATTATCTCACTTACCCCCAGCCCCAGCAGCAGGTGAGGCGGGTGCTTTCAGTACGGTCATCTTTCTCCTACAGCTCCACTCACTCAGCTAGTGGGAAACTGGAGGCAGGATTGCTCCCGGGCCGTCCGAACCCATAGTCCCATCGCACTGCAGCCTCCCTGACGGGCCAGGGGAGCCTCAGGGTTTTCACGTTTAGTTGATTCTGAGAGGTGGGATGCAGAAGGAGCCATCCACGAATTATGAAGCGAACTACCTCAGTAACGCATCGGTGTCTGCCGTTGACATAGCCAAGGCCAGACGGAACCAGAATGAAAGTGTCTGATCTGCCCACATCCCTGGTGGCTAGTTTATTCCAGCCCAGGTGGAATGCAGAATCTCATACCCATTTCGACTGCTCTGATGAACTGCAATAAATCAAATAACGGCAAAGCCAGGTCTTGGTACGACTGGACCCAGACTGCAGAGGCTGAAATGTGGCTTTCTCCTCTCTTCACACCGCACTCCTCCACCCCAGGCACAATTTCCCTTCGGAAGACACAAGATTGGATTCAGTCAGAGTGCTAGAGGAAGGTTTGTTTTTGTTTTTGTTTTTGTTTTAATTTCCCCGACTCTAGCTACGTGATCTGACCCTCTTTCAAAATTTTCTTTTCTCTCTCTCTCTCTTTCATTTTGCTTTGGCTGTTTGGGTGGCAGGAGGTAAACACAAGTTTCCTGGCTGTCCACAAGTCAAAGGGGCACAAGTCTCACACATGTTAGAGACGCAGAACGGGGACTCCTGGCAACAGAGATTCATGAAGCGTTGCTCTGACAGAAGCAGACTGAGGCAGGGCCAGCGAGGAGAAGGCCAACCGGTGTCCGTGCTTGGTGGTTTAGCAACTTAGTAAATGCTTGAAAACGAATCGCAGCTTAAGACTCAAAGTCGAATTGTCATCATGGCCAGGGAGCCGGGAGGAAGTCGCAAAAGCAGGGTGTGTCTGCATTGAGATCCAACCACTTCAAGTTGATGACCTGGTAAACCAGACTAACAGCTTCAGTCAAAAGGGTTGAACCAGTGGCCACATGGGGACGCCCAGAGAAGTTCAGCTTCTGAAGGGACCAGCGTGTTTATTTCTCTTTTCAAGGATAAAGGCACCAGATCATCCTTGCAGTAAAGAAGTGTTCTGTGTCTATAGTAAGAAGAAAAAGGTTGAAGAGGAGGGTGTCCCTATGTCTTTAGCATGAGGTCTTAGTATAAGTGTGGTTACGTGTTCAGGAGCGTGTCTAGGAATGGGGTATAAGGCTATAAGGAGCAGAGAACATGCTCTCTGAATCAAGGAGTTTAAAGTCAAATCGAAGGAAAACATTCGCGTGTAACATTGCTAACTCATGTCAGTAAGCATTAAAAAGCAGTAAAGAATTTTTGGGGTGCCTGGCTGGCTCAGTCAGTAGAGCATGAGACCCTTGATCTCAGGGTTGTGAGGTGAAGCCCCATGTTGGGTGAGGAGCCTACTATAAATAAGTACATCAATAAATAAATAAATAAATAGGAGTGAAGAATTTTCTCACTGGTAGGATGTACAGCAGAAAGAAGAGTCAAGCAAGACGGCCTTTAGAGATGCACTCTGGAACAGAGCAGATGAAGGTGCAGTTTTCTCTCTCGTAGAATTGCTTTGAGCTTGATTCCCAGGTGGGCACTTGAGTTCAGAAGTTCAAGGGGAGGAAGTGCATTTTCAAAGGCATTGGAGCAAGAAGCAGCAACCAGTTGACAAACTGTCCCTTATAACCACTAGATAGCAAGGGGAGTGTCACACATCTAAGGAACTTCACGGGGTGGCTCGGTCGATTAAGGGTCCAACTTCTGCTCAGGTCATGATCTTACAGTCTGTGAGTTCAAGCCCCATGTCAGGCTCTGTGCTGACAGCTCGGAGCCTGAAGCCTGCTTCAGATTCTGTGTCTCCCTTTCTCTCTGCACCAGCCCTGCTCGTGCTTTGTCTCTCTCTCAAAAATAAATAAATAAATAAATAAATAAATAAACATTAAAAAATTAAATAAACAACAACAACAACATATCTAAGGAACTTCACCTATAGAAGCTCTGTGCAGAGGCCTCGCATCATAAAACTCTGTGGAGATCCAGTCGTTGGTGCAAATCTAAGTCATAGCTATTTGCAAAATTACAACCCAATCATACTGGGAGAATTAGTAGTCAATTACAGAGTCGTGATCTGGGCCAGAAGACCCTTCTGCTAACGAATAGATTATTTTGAGCTTTAAAATTTTTTTATGTTTATTTATTCTGAGAGAGAGAGAGAGAGAGAGAGAGAGCAAGGGGAGGGGCAGAGAGAGAGGGAGACACAGAATCCGAAGCAGGCTCCAGGCTCTGAGCTGTCTGCACGGAACCTGATGTGGGACTTGAACCCATGAAACATGAGATCATGACCTGAGCTGAATTTGGATGCTTAACCAACTAAGCCACCCAGGTGCCCCTATGTTGAGTTTTTTTAACTCAGTCCTTTTTCAGATTCTAGCCGGCACCATGAAGACTATCTCAAAAACCATGAATCGGATAAGAAAAAGGGCCACAGTTAGAGCTCAAGAGATGGCATTCCAGGGAAGGGATGGTGTTCAAAAGGATAGGAATCTAGCAAAAGAAATCCAGAGAGGCCAGAGCAGAGGATGGCAAGTTGGGAGAAAATAACATGATGGAAACCAAGATTGGAGAATGCAGTAGGAAGGCAGTGTGAAAGGTCTACATAGAACAGACAGGTGTAGACAAGGCAACGATCTAATATTCCTATGAAGTAACATGGAGGTTATTGGTTTAAATGGAGAAGAAAGAAAGCAGATTGTTGTGGAGCCAGTAATAGCTGGGGAATGAGAAGAAGGAGAATGTCACTGAAGACCATTCTATCCAAAAACCCACAGAGCAGGCTTGGTTTCTATGCTGGGGAGATGCAGCCATTGAAGTTGGAAATCCCAGTAACTAAAAAGATAATTAATAGAGCAAAGTTGGGGCGCCCGCATGGCTCAGGTGGTTAAGCAACCGACTTCGGCTCAGGTCATGGTCTCGCGGTTTGTGGGTTTGAGCCCGGCGTCGGGCTCTTTGCTGACAGCTCAGAGCCTGGAGCCTGCTTCAGAGTCTGCGTCTCCCTCTCTCTCTGTTCCTCCCATGCTCATGCTCCGTCTCTCAAAAATAACTAACCATTAAAAAAAGAGAGAGAGAGCAAAGTCCTAGGAGATGAATTCCAGAGGACAGGTGTGTGGCTCATCCTTGGAGGAAAGGAGGAATCCTTTGAGATATTGGAGGGAGACACAGAAAACCTTGTGAGGTATGGATAGAAATTTTAAGGAAACCATGTCAATTACCTTTGTTGTTTTGCTGTGAAATTGAAAACAATATAATCTGCTAAGAGGACGGAAGAAGAAACTAAGGACATGTGATGGAACTGCCAATTGGCATGGAGGGGGCAACTGAGCCTGGAGACTCCAAATCAGCAGTGGCACTCATCAGCGTGGTTGATTTCTTTTCTGTAAGTCACACTGGGTTCAAGAGTGAAAAAGGCAGAAGGTTTGGTTTATTCTGCGTCAAGATGGCGACAGGCAGATGCAGCTAAAGCACAATTTGACAAAGGAGTTGAGGGTCCGGGGTGGGGCGTGAAGGGAGAGGTGATCCCTCAGTACAACACTCTGCTCATTGTTTGGGGACTCAGAACTTTGGCTAAATGGAACATGAACCATTTTTGCGTTGTTGGGTTTCCATTTATCATCTCGCTATATTTGCACAGATTAGATCAGCTGCCAGAAAAGCTCTATGCCAAGCCCAAATTTCAGAACCGCCCCTTTCGACGACTGCCTGATCAGGATACTTCTAGTTACACCTGGCATATCAGACACGACCGGTGAGGCACTACTGCAGTGGTTTAACCGCCCCCCCCCCAAAAAAAGGTTTATTTCTTCTTGCTCATGCAAAATCCACTGGGGGTGGGGTGACCATCCCGGTTAGCTTGCCCTTACTTAGGGGTAACAACAGTTGCTTCTACTTTATGGCTTTTGCCATCTCAGCGCTCAGTCTCTAAAGGGGCAGCAAGGATAGATGAGACATACTGATTATTTGTATCTCAAAGCAGGAGTGATACAACCCCTTGTCCACATTCCCATGAGCTCCAACTCATCCCACTTCCCCAAACCAACTGCAAAGAAAGCTGGGAAGTGAAGGAGAGCACACGGACATTCAGGAAGCATCCATCACATGTGTTAAACCGGATCAACCACCAAGTATCCCAAGACCTCCACTTAGTAAGTTTCAGGGAGATCCACTCTTTTTTTTTTTTTTTAATTTTTTTTAATGTTTATTTATTTTTGAGACAGAGAGAGACAGAGCATGAAGGGGGAGGGGGATGGTCAGAGAGAGGGAGACACAGAATCTGAAGCAGGCTCCAGGCTCCTAGCTGTCAGCACAGAGCCCGACGCGGGGCTCGAACTCACGGACTGTGAGATCATGACCTGAGCCGAAATCGGGTGCCTAACCGACTGAGCCACCCAGGCGCCCCTCGAGGAGCTTGACTCTTAAGTGATCAGGAGAAAAACACCTGCAAAATGAGAACTGGAACAACGCATGTGCCTGACTATCCCCATGAGGGTCAGGCCAAGCAGCTGAAAAATAAAAACACAAGTCAAACTATAATTCTGTAATTGCATATTGTTGCGGGAAAACACAGGCAAAAAGAAGAATGAAGGGGAGGAGGAGAAGGAAGAAAAAAAGAATATAGAGATTATAGGGCGTATGGTCAATGGTATTGTACCGGCGCTGTTTGGTGACTGATGACGGTAGGTATGCGGGCGGTGAGCATAGCATCACGTATAAACTTGTCAGATCACCATGTTGTACCCCTGAAACCGATGCAGCCTCGTGTGTCAACTGAACTTCAGAAAAATGATTGATTAAGTTTTGAAAAGAAAAAAGCAGAAAAGAAAAAGAGCAACAAAGGCAACAAGGGCGTTTGGTAAAACTCACGCGTTGCTATAATCGCATCCCCAAGCCCCGTGCCCGGTTTGGCCAAGCTAGAGTCTACTCACAGGAAATGGAAACATAAATAAAGGCAGGGCACGATAGGAACCTGTGCGAACTTTCAGCCCGGAAGGCCACACGGGCTACAAACAAACTAGAACGAAGTCGGAGGAACGAATGTTGCAAACCCAGCTGACCCCGCTGAGGCCGCCCCCCCCCACCCCCAACCCACCCAGGGTTCTTGGGGCTCCTCCGGCTTCCTTTCTTGCACGCTGCAGCTCGTTTCCAAAGTGCTGGCTATTTCTTGTTATTATTTAAAATGTTCTCAAGACCAAGAGACGCTAACAGGCCTTTTCCCACTAACCGGCACCGCTCTTGCGGGGAATGTGTTATTTCTTTTTAATTTGCTCACTCAGTCCTGAATAACTTTTCAGAGGGCTCCAGATACCGCAGTGTGACAGCGAACCCAAGGCGCGTCGGATGCGATGGAATTGCTCTACAAGTAACCTTGCCAAAGGCCCTTTTCGATGCACAAAGCTGGCTCTATCTTTGTATATTGAGGGAGCTAAATCAATGTTAAATGCTTGGCTCTTTTCACAGGACAATGACCAGGACCTAAGCTGCGTCCTTCCTTTTTGATTGACACTTGAAACGCAGAGCGGGAATCAGCCAGAGGCGCTGCTACAAGCCGAACCCTCTGCTGGGATAACCACTGGTGACATCTGCGGAAAGGCCGACAAAAGGCAGTTGAAAGCTGTGTTTGTTGCTTCCCCCCCTCAGATCTCCTCGCTTTCATGGAGCTCCTTGCTTGCTTTAATATTATGATTCAGCACCTGGCTTTTTTGAACCTCGCTTTAAACTTCAAAAGGCGAGGTGGTATTAACAAACATGAAACGGAGAAGTGGCGGTAGTTTGATTTACTGTTGTCGTCTTATCAAGGGGTTTTTTTGTCACCAGCTGCCACTTTCTGTCATCTTTGGAACCATTATCATTTCTCTAAAATCTAAAAGACTCCACTTAATAACAGCTTTGAATACAGTCAGGATCAGTAACATACACAGTTCTGGAGATGACAGGACCATCAAATGAAAAGAAAGATGTTGTTTAAAAAAAAAAAAAAAAAAACAACAGAAAACAAAAAAACAAAACAAAAAAGAAAACCCACCCAAACCACACAAATAAGAGCTGGGCGACTCGCCGGTGACCTTGATTTCAGAATTAAACAAATCAAATCCGAGTCTATTGTTCCTTTTGAATTCCACTGTAGAGTTTCCTTGAGAAGTTCCTTTTTGTTGTTGGGGCTGGTGGGGAGGAAAAAGCTCAGGCTTTGCCGCTCAACGGAGGCTATGTTACGGGCGCCTGTATTTATAAAAGTTCTCTGGATGATTCTGATTTCCAAAGAGGCTTGAGAATCAACCCTTAGAGCAAGGAGGCTTCTGAGAATAAGAAAGCTTCCGACCCTTGTTGAAGGTCCCACAGCAAGCGTGTGGCACAGCTGGACTGAGACCCAGCGATGGGAGCCCCAGCTAGCGCCCAGCCCTCTGAGGCCGACCCGCAGATGAAAGCTGGAGAGTGGACAGCGGATGGGGCTTCTCAGCAGGGAGAGGTGAGGGTTGGCCTCCAAAGGCACAAGTCACAGTCCTGCAAATTCCTGCTGCCGGCCACACCACCTTCTTCCCTGCGGATTCCCATCCCAGTCAGAACAACACTTCCTGGTACCGTGCGTACTGGGTTTCTCTCACCCTCCCTCTTCCCTATCCCTTCTGGGCTTGGAGATACTAAAGGCGGAGGAAATAATTGCTAATCCCCGAGACACTTCATGGAAGTAAAAACTAGGAAAGAGGGGGAAGCTGTTCATTTAGATGTGGTCCAGTGCAAGACATCTCACTTGTGTGTGACGTTCTATGCCACCTCCTTGAAACCAGTCAAATATATTTGACCATCTGTTTCTCTTTAATGATCCAGTAGCTCAAATCAGCTACTTCATTACTTAGTTTTGTCGGGGGCAGCATCGAGAACACCAGGCATTGTGCCTCTTCCTACCAAGGTAGTTATGTCAACTTGGCTGTGGGTGGTTACCAAGTAGCTTGGGGTTTTGACCCAAGGATCCTAAGTGGCCTGCTTACAACTGGAGAAAGAGGATGGCCCCTGGAAACTTCCCAGACCTTCAAAATAGAAAGGGTGGGGGGGGGGCAGTTAAATCTGAAAGTGAAGGAGAACACATTGGGAGCGTCAGGAGATCTGTTCTGGAAATACTGGGACTGTGGCAACTTTACAAAACAAGAAAATCAACCCCAAACAAAACCGTGAGATCTCTAGCCCTGCAAATCAGAGCTGTTTTGGTGAGATAAAACAATGTAACGATGAGAATGGTTTTATCTCCATGCCCACTCTAAATAAGCGCTAGCGGGGGTCTGAAGGGCTGGATTAAGAAAAATTCTGGGCTCAGTAGTCAAGCCATCGTGAATGATTAGCAGTATCTGCCAAGGGTGGAGACACATATATATGTATGTAATTTCAAGACCTGATAGAATAGTTAAAACAAGTTTTGAACTCATCCAGGAGTTTATAACTTAGTTCTGCACTTACTAGCTTTGTGAGCTTAGATGAACTACTCAGACTTAGTTTTCTTATCTGTAAAATGGGTGTAATACCTCATTCTGTGTTTCGAGAGTTGAATGACAATAAATGTGAAGCCATCATCACATGGCATGCCACATAGTAAGCGCTTAATAAAATTGAAGGGACGATAATGATGATGATGATGATGATGGAGAGAGTCAACCTACTAGCCTGAGGATGAGTCTCTATGGATAAATGCAAGTAATTGGGATCATTCTATAAGGGAGGAAAGGAACGAACTTTTAACCAAGAAAACCCTTTACTCCACTTATTCCAAAAATTAAATGATAAAGGAAGGAAGAAATGAGGGAAGGAAGGAGGGAGGGAAGAAAGGAAAAAAGTAGGAGAAGGAGGAAAGGAGACTAGAAGTGAAGAAGGGAGGGAGGAAAGAAAGATTCAACAATGGACTAGAAGATTGGCAGAAAGAACAGAGAGTTGGTGGGGAGACTAGGACTGGGACAAAGTATCAGAAATTCTGAAGCATAAAAAGTCACCCCCTTTGGGGGCACTTGAGTGGCTCAGTTGGTTGAGCGTCCTACCTTGGCTCAGGTCATGATCTCGTGGTTTGTGAGTTCGAGCCCCGCGTCGGGCTCTGTGCTGACAGCTCAGAGCCTGGAGCCTGCTTCGGACTCTGTCTCCCTCTCTCTCTGCCCCTCTCCTGCTCATGCTCTGTCTCTCTCTCTCTCAAAAATAAATAAACATTAAAAAATATTTCTTAAGTCTCCCCCCTTTTTATTTTATTTTTTTTTTAATTTTTTTTTTTAACGTTTATTTATTTTTGAGACAGAGAGCATGAACGGGGGAGGGGCAGAGAGAGAGGGAGACACAGAATCGGAAGCAGGCTCCAGGCTCTGAGCCATCAGCCCAGAGCCCGACGCCGGGCTCAAACTCACGGACCGTGAGATCGTGACTTGAGCTGAAGTTGGATGCGCAACCGACTGAGCCACCCAGGCGCCCCGAGTCTCCCCCCTTTTTAAACCATAGTATCAGCGTTCGAGTTTATAATAAAATTGTTCTATTTTGGATAAAAAAAAAAGATGACCCCACCCACAACAAACTATACTTCATAGCTCTTCCCCTTTGTCAATATATACACACTGTCAGAGGGACGACATGGAAATGAAAATATATTACAGGGTAGTGAGTAGAGACCTTCTGAGAGGACTCAGAAGATACAGACATCATCCCCTTCTCTGCCATCCTGGCCGAGTGTCCTTCGACAGAATCATCTAGCCGTCTGAGACTCTGTTTCTTCTTTTGTAAAGTGGGAATGAGGAAGCTCACTTGCTCATTTAAAGGGTTACTTTGAGGATGGCAAGAAGGTAATATGCAAGAAACACCTTTGTCAACTGTGTATTTGAGTGCGCGTGAAGGATGATAATACTAGTCTATTGTTTGCCTGGATGGATCCAACTTCTTTTTGTGTTTTGAGGAAAGGACATTCTTCATTGTCTCAAAGCTCCCCCCACCAACACACAGCCTTCTTCAATGTCTCCCCATTCCTGTTTCTTAGTGATTGGAATTCTAACTGGAAGTAGAGATTCATTCCTTTGCATAATCAAATTACCATCCTGAGGCAAAGTTTTAAAGATGTCTACTTTTCTATGAGAAGGAAGATACTTACTTAGAGAGAAGTAGGCTACACATCGGATTTCTTAGGAAACCAGAATGAAGAGGTCAGGATGCAGGGGTGTTGTGAGGGCAAGGAAAAGAGCATGCAACACGGTTTAGCGCAGCAATTAAGAGACAGACTGACAACGGCTCCAATCCTGGCTCCACCATTTACCAGCTGTGTAACCTTGGGCAAGTTTACCCAATCTCTGTTGGCTTGTGTTTCCTTGCCTGTCTGTTTATTTATTCATAAGTATTATTGAGTGTCTACTCCTTGTCTTATTACTTATAACTACCTTGAGAGTCTAGTTCTTTATCCTAATGAAGCTGACATTTTATCAGGGAAGACAGAATAGAAACCGAGAAACACAGGAGAGTAAGCACTCAGAAGAAGGAGAAAAGCTACCATAAAAAGAACTGAATCAAGAGGAAGAGAAGGTGAGAAGGGAACGCGGGGTAGGCAAGGGAAGCTGTTTGAGGAGGTAGTATCTTACTTAAATCTTAATGAAGAAAGAGTGTGAGTCAGAGGAAAAGTCTGAGGGAGGAATATTCAAGGGAGAGGAAATGTCAATGCAAAGTCTTGTTTAAATCTGGGAAATAACAATAAAGCTCCTAAGAAATGGTCAGATTTGAGATCGATATTAAAAGTTGAGTGGACAATATTTGTTGCTGAATTAGGTGTGGGGATGAGGAAAGGAGAGGAGTCAAAAAATGACTCTGGGGGGTTAGTTTGACAACAAGGCGAATGAGGAAGATAGGATTTGGTGGGGGGGGAGGGGGGGTGGGCAAGAGTTCTGCTTTAGACATAACACATTGATAAAATTGTTGCAGTATTTAGAAAATCTGACAAGTGGCCGTCATAACAATACTTACCTATTGGTGTTTGAGATCACCATTCCAAGGGGCTAGTAGAGAATCTGGTGTGGAGCAAGTGCTCAATAAATTGGACTTACATGGAACAATGAACAGGAATGTCAAATCAACTTGTGAGATGGGGGTGGTCCTTATAAAGTCAAGCCACTAGACAATGATGACGGAGTGGAGGCCAGGACGCAGGTAGAAGGGAGTCAAGTTTAGGAGGGAGAAGCAAGAAGGGAATGAAGTCATGGTTTGAACGCTTCACAGTTCTGCATTGAATCCACCCCATGTGGCATGGTGGAAAACAGAGGGGCCATTTACAGAGGACTACCAGATCAAACGGTCCATTCTGTAAAAACATTGTCTTTTTTTTCTCTCCTGAATTGAATGACTTAGCACTTTACGAATCGCGAAGACATTGCTTTGACTCAGGATATAGAAACACTGTGCAGCGACCACCCAACTTTCCTTCGCGATGATGCAGATACAGACCAGGGAACGTGCCAATTCTAAACCAGGGCAAAGTGCATCTTACCAAAAGACAACTGGCTTCTGTTCTTCTGTGGTGCGGTAAACCTATGCCAAAGATTTTATTTAGCAACTAGGTATGCCAAACTAACAATGTTAGAAGCGACTGTTTATCATCTACTTAGATGAATATCAAAGTCTTCTATGTCTGCTAAACTTGACCTATTTCTTATTGTGCATTTCTTCTGAGTTTGAAAATAGCAAAGCAAACCAACACTCAAGCCACACAAATTCCATTCTTCCCTTGACTCCCTTCCCACACCCCTGCACGCATACTTATCAGAGTCGTGCGGCAGCTGTGATGGAAATGAGGACTACAGGACACTTAGAGTTAATCATGCAGAATGGCACCAAATTCTCAAAAGAGGGCAATTCTGGTTACTCATCTGACACCACACAGATGGCCCAAGCTACAAATTCTTTCTCACATTCCTGGGGCTGACCTCCTAACCGATCTGCTGACAAAGTTTCCGAGTTTGGGGATGTAGGTAACTCGGTCTCAGCTGGCAACTGAAATGCATGAATTTGGAAAATAGAGTCATATGGATAATCTCTAAGCTTTCCGTTCTCCACGCACAGACATATAGACACACATACAGAAAGTTTCTTTCTAGGGGGTGGATGTTAAAACCTCTGTCTCAAATAGCTTTCTGGAGGTAGAGAGGAAGAAAGTAGCAGGGGCCAACAGCACATTTCTATAGAAGTCTGAAAGCCTGAGACTTGACCAGACTCCTCTGGGACAGTCCCTTGGCTCTTATCCAGTGAAAAGAAGCCATGCAGTGGGGAGGTAAACGATTGGCAGAGAAAAAAAGTAGTTATTTCAGTTGAACCAGTTTACTTGAGAAAAGAAGATGTGCGTTTAGTCAATAGCAATTGTATGTTTTTTCCTTTTGTTGTGCATTGTTAATTATGTCTTTCCTCCCTTCTAGACTATAAAAAAAAAATATATATATATATATATATAAATATATATATATATATATATACACACAGCCAAAAAGAACAAGGGTCATGTCTATATTGTTCAGCTAGTTAGCCATCTCCAGCACCTAGGGTAGTGCCTGGCACGTTGTAATCTGATATAAAATCTTTGTTGAATTAATGAAAACATTTGTGCTTATAGGCACTGCTTCTGAAAGAGTTTAGTATTCAGAGAATTCTGCAGAAGTAAGCCTGAGCTATTTCTTAAACCGCCAAGATAGCTCAATTTGAGCCAAAAGCCCTATGCCTTGTTTAACAACTGTAACTCAGGTAATTTGTCTTGACTGGTCTATGTCACCAGGTGCGCACATGGCCTGCTGTGCCTGTTTAGCCCTTCTTAAGCCTAGACAAATTTGTTCACAAGTCACAGAGGCTCTAGGAAGCCATCCTGACCCAGACGATGGGATAAAAATACTTCCCTTGAGACAATAAGGTGTTCTGTCAAGTGTATTTGAGAGTGCTGTGTGGCCAATTACATTAAGTCTTATATCTACCAGAACAGTGACAAGAAAACAGTGACAAGAAAAATGAGAAATGAATTCATAATGTCTTCACAAATTTGCCTAATGCCATCCCCATCAGCTTCCCACACCATTCCCTACCAGAAGTTTTTGAACAAGTCGAGCTTAGATAGGCTTTGGTTATTTGTGGCTATTAAATGGAAGTGTCTTTGTTCCTGGTCAGGAAAAAATTATTTTCTCTTGAATTAACAACTTTCAATTAACTTGATGCTATGAATAAATCCAAAGCAGAATAGCCTAAAATCTTCCTTCTTCAATCACCTTTCCTCTGGATACAAAGCAGAGGAGAGGAGGTGGGTTCCTAGGAAGATTGATCTGGACCAGCATTCCGAAATCACCACAGATAATCTACATAGTAGTGACCCCATAAATGGATGATGGGAGAAGTGAGGTGGGGTTGGGTGTTGTTCCAAACTACATTCCACATTGGCTTATCCTAGGTTCCTATTCAGCTCAAATGCCTAATTCTAAATGTTTACTTCAGCTTTTAATCCACTCCTTGGTCACTTGATCAGTTGAGTGATCTTTACCTGGACAGAGCTTGTGATCTGTGGTATTTATGACTTTCTCTCCATCACGTGAGTGAGCAAGACATAGGAGATGGAGAAGAGGACCGATAGACAAGACAAAGTCCTTTTCTTAGGGGACACACTGTCGGAAAAGAGCATGCTATTTTGAACTGCAAATATTTTGTGTGCCATAGGAAATGCTAAGCTTAGAAGAATGGCCAGTGGAACCTCAGCTAAAAAGTGGAGGAAGCACTCTATAACTATTGAGAGAGAGAGAGAGAGAGAGAGAGAGAGAGAGAGAGAGAGAGAGTATGGATATACATTTTGCCATAACATTCACTATCCAGGGTTCATCCATGAAACACGAATGCCCTGCCATCCAGAGGACACAGCAGCAGCTGTGAGATTGCCTTCTGAGTCACAGTCACTGAAGTGGAACTATTTGTACAAGTTCAAAGGCACCAAAGACCTTGGCAATCATCTGCCCTAGTGAATGTCAAGACACAAGATGACATCACTGCAAACTGGTAAACCCGAGGAAGCTTTCCTATTTGGAATAGAAAAGTTCTGGGGATAAACCAAGCTGTATTCCTTTTTTTAAATAGTGTTTTCATCCAGGAGTGCCTCTGACCCATGGCCCTTGATGATTTATCATTCATCTAATTTAGCAAACTGTGAGCTCTCCAGAGAGAGACTGTGGTTTCTGCAATAATTGTAAGGTAGTAAAACATCTCATAAAATTGGCAATTGGAACTTCAGGCAAAGGAAAGAGAGAGGCTTCTGCAGGAAAACAAACTAAAAAGATTAGGAGCCTTCACATGTGAAAGTCATGGCCTTGCAGAACCATGGTAGTAAGTATATAAGATGGAAAGATTTGGATAGGATAATGTCACCCCTTTTCAACAATCTCAGAAAGACATGTTCATTGTCACTCATGGAAACATGAAACAACTTCTCCAGGACAGATAAAAAAAGAAAATGGCCAACTAAAATCCAGGACTTGAAATTCTGAGAAATGATATGGGATGAAAATCTAAAAAGATAGAAAAAGAGTTTTAATAACTCTTCCAGAACCTTGTCTAAAGGAAAGTTAGGGTAGTCAGTCTTACGTTCTTCACCTGTCTGGGTAAATCTTGGGCGGAAAAGTGACATATTCTTTGCTACCAAACTTGTTTGCAGACACAATAACACATTAGCTCCAATGATTCGCATTAAATCTAAGAGATATGGGCACTTAGGCCACCATTAGAAGTACTATTCCTAAAGAGTCCTTAGTCTGTTCCAGTGGAAGAAATCTCTGATCCTTCTTATGGGAATTTCAATAGGGGGCTGATCCTGGCTCAATCGGTAGAGCACGGGACCCTTGATCTTGCGGTCGTCGGTTCGAGCCCCACATTGGGCATAGAGCTTACTTTAAAAAAGAAGCAACAAGATGGGAGATAGAGAGGGAAGGAAGGGGTAGGGTTAGGGGTTCCTATTGTCCTAACTTACCTGGAAATAATAGCATACCTTGTGTTTGCATAGTATTCCATTTTTACAAATTGCTCTGTGATTACAACCTTACTCTAGCTTCGTAACTTCTTTATCAGGTTCAAAGGCAGACATGCCTAACTTCATTTTACAGATGAGGAATCAGACCAAGAATGTTAGTTAAGCTCAAGGTTACCTCATGAATGAGTGGTCAAGTGAAGTCTAAGTCTCCACTGGCCTGCAATTGCTACCTACCTACTTCTATTGGCCAACTCTGACTTTAATACTCCCCTGTGCACAGGATCCAAGATGGCTGTGCTTTCTAATAACTGTGCACTTAGGATGCCATGTTCTAGTGAAGTGCAGTGTCATTTTGATGAACCTATGAGGTGCATTGAAGCTGTTAGGAAGAGCTGAGAGATCACAGACAGGATCACCTGTTTTGGCCACTAACTCTTCAATTCCCCAACACCGTGGCCCTGGCCCTCCCACCCTTTCCTCCTGCTCTAACTCCCATGGTGCATCTCAAAGAACCTTCACACGTACAAAAGAGAATCACAGAGCCGTATGAAGAAGGCTCCGGCAAGTCCAAAGCTCCGGGCTATGTAACTGTTTTGAACACGTACTTCTGATAGTCTCTCCAGTTTAATTGGAAGAGTGGGATTTAGAACCAAGCGAAGTCATGTGAACATAGGACTGGAACTCAAAACGAGTATGGTCCTTCTCTCTATTTCTTCTCTTCCTGTCGGTCACTGTCACCTGGTCTACAGGCAGGCCAGCTCTCATCTCAGCTGGCCAGCTCTACCTGAAGTATGTGTAAGTCTGACAAAAACCCAGCTTAAAGCTTCAAATGCAAGTTTACCTTCCCCCCAAACTCTCCCTCCTCCTTTTAAACCGAGGCATTTGTTGAAACCCCACTCTTCCCTCACGTGGATAGAAACAATGTGGGCTCTTATTTGGATTCCGGGAAGGAGACAATATTGTGTGGATTCGTAGATTCTGGATTTTTCTCTCCCACAATTACATGAGTGGCCTAAACATAATTAAAAATGACTGTGGCTGCTAGAACACAGCATGCACCAAGGAAAAAAGAGACCAAGTCCAGATTTAATACTTTAAAGCTCTCCTTTTGACTTATGGAAGAGTCCGAGAAAGCAACATTTTTACAGCATGTCAGAAGTTCATCTGAGACTCAACTACTCAGGGAAATCTCCCCCGCCGTCCCCACCACCTTCTGCTCAAAGGTCATCTCCTCCCTACCACCGTGGGCACTCCTGACATTTGTGTCTCTTGGACAGACAGCCACCCCTCCGTCTGACCAGGCAGCAGTCTTACCGCGATACCCTTAATGGGCTGGGTTGTTATTTCCTAAATGGGGGGAAAAAGCAAAAACAACAGCGTGTAAAGAAACAAAGTTCACAGTTTTCCCTAGAGAACAGATGGGCTTCCACTAAGGACCCCTCTCCTCCCTATGAATTCTCTCTCCTCCAAGAGAAACCAATTCCCAATCTCTTTGTACGGAATTGCAGGTTCGGTCGTGGGATTGGTGAGCCTTTTTGAATGGCTCGCCCAAGGTAGTAATTTTGTAATCTGCCGTAGCTGAAGTAAGTATAGACCTGAGCTCGCTCTAGCCTCCTTCCCTCTCCTCCATCCAGCACCACGTCCCCACCTAGGTGAAAACACTTTGCATATAAACAAACTCCTCTCAAAGACACCTCAACCTTGACATTTCTTTCTCCCGTTTCCAAACTCGCTTCCTTGTAAAACACCTCGCTCCCTGCCATGCTCCCACATGAGGCCCAATTATCAGAATAATAATTAACAGGCTCTCATTATTTAGGATCAAACAATGCCCCCCTAATGAAGCCAAGAATAGCCAATGTGATCCCTTAAAACGGGGCGGGAGTTTTCCTTACACCTTGGGGCGTCTAATCCACTGGAACCATTAGGCACCGAGCTGCCCATAACGGCCTGTGTAACATTGAGTCAAGGACAGTTAATGGGTGCCAGAGCACAGACCAAAGTGCTCCAAGCATGTCAGTCAAGACTAACCGGAGGCAAAAACATCAAAATGCAGGTTGGAGTTTTGACATTCCTGCAGGCTCTGAACGCCTCGCCAGTAAATTTTTAAAGTCAATATCCCCCTTATGCTCATGAACACTTTTCTGTCTGATGAGTAGGACTAATGTGGATCTGATTGAACTGTGACCAAAGTGGGGACTTTAAAGGCAGCTTTGAATGTGTGGGGGGTGGAAAGGGGTTTTTTTGTGTGTGTTTTTGTGTGTGTGTGTGTTTTCTTTTTTTTTTTTTCCAGAAATGTCTGTGATAATAATGAAGACAGCGTACACAGATTATCACAGGCTGTGTCTTTTGACTTCAAGGTTATGTGATTAGAAAATTAGAAAAGCGACGAGATTAGAAAAACCGCAGAACATTTTGAAAGAAAGCTTTTTTACAAATTATCTGTGTGCTGGATTGACACAGAATCTGATAGATGGATCTTCTAATGTTTGGAAATGGATAAATGCAACAATGCAAATAGGAAGAACTGGCTTTGGAGTCTGCTCCTGGAAGAAGTTCAAAACCCATATTAAGTATTCCAATTCGCTTAACGCCTGTTACTTAACATTTTTTTTTTAAATTGCCACGTATACATAAAACAAAATGTAAGCATTCCATAAATATAAAGGTAAAAATAACAATGGGAGGGTTGTTTCTCACGATGCCTCGCTTTCTGCCATATTTGGAATGAAACCTTCACCTCTCTGCCCTTTCTCTTCTCGAAGCTGAGAACAATAATTAGGGGAACACGAATCAGGAAGCCCAACCACGATGGGTTTGGGGGGTGGCATTCAGCAAGTACTACTTCAAGGTGTGATA
The DNA here is from genome assembly GCF_028749965.1 of Puma concolor. Lineage (NCBI taxonomy): Eukaryota > Metazoa > Chordata > Mammalia > Carnivora > Felidae > Puma > Puma concolor. The sequence goes on from NC_141683.1 coordinate 40,315,105, forward strand.
GCAATTTTGTAACTCAAGTCACAGCTTTACTCCTCCTTTAAAGAGAAGGAAAATAAAATGTTACAGTCTCAAAACCCAGGCTGGTTTAAATAAAGATCCCATTTTAAAATCCTCCCTTTTTTGCTGGTCCGGTGACAATGGTGGGTTTCTGAAATGTATAAGCAAGCGGTTTCGTCGGCAAAAAGTCAGGGTAAAGTCTCATCTGTGTCCAATGGCACCCTTTTAGGGTCCTTCCAGCACCTAAAAGGTAGCAGCTAATTGTTTGGCCTGGGGAGAATAGATCTAGAAGCCTCTAAAGTGTTCATGTCCATATATAAAGGCATAAATGATAGTCAAGTCGTGGTGACCTTTAACATATTTGACTGAAACCTTTGAGTAGGTGCCATCCTGAAATTCTTAGGACTCCACTCACTGTTACCTGATTTTGACCTCCCAAATAGGAAAATATAAATAGGCCATAAATGCACTTCTAGAAAAGACTTGAATCTTACAGACTCTGGTGGTGATGTCAGCAAGGTTTGGGTATAAAGGGCATCACATGTAAAGTTTAGGGATGTTACTAGAGCACAGAGTGGTCCTTAGTATCTTTTACAACTTTTTGATCTATTCCTTGGAACATTATCTAAGTTTTTAAAATTATTTTGATATCCTAATATATATATGTGTGTATATATGTGTGTGTGTGTATATATATATATATATATATATATATATATCTCCATGGATACAGAGGGAGGTCACCAGGGTTGGGAGAAGAGAATGCATATGTATATTATATAGACATATATGTATATAGATATAAATGTATGTAAAATAAATTCTCATATAATGAATTCCACAAGTTTTCAGTCTTCTTGGGTGTTCGTAAAATTACTTCCATGAAGGTAAGAACTTTCTGTTTCAGTCATTCATTTACACGAGTATTTATTGAGCACCTGTGATGTCACAAGAGCTATTTTAGGTGCTCGGGATATATCGGTGAACAAAACAGACTTGTCCTTATAAAGCTTACATTCTAGTGTAGGAGACAGGCAACAATAAAAATAATCAAGTTAATTATGTTTATGCCAGAAGATGGCAAGGGCCATGTAAACAATATTAAACAGAGTATGAAGGGTCAGACACGCCCAGGGGAGGGGGCCAGGCAGAGCAGACTGTGCCGAGGAAATGGCATTTGGCAATTTGCAGGGCGGATCTAAGTCAGCCACACAGCTACGTGGGAAAGAAGCCTTCTGGGAAGCAGAACAGCCAGTGCAAAAAACGTGAGAATCGAAAGGAGGCCCAGCTGGCTGGAGTGAAGCGAGGGTGGCTTGGGGGACAGAGGGGGGTCACCAGGGTTGGGAGAAGATATAGAAGATGGGATCCTATTTACCTTTGTATCTCCCACGCCTCGCTTAGAGGCTGGTACCCAGTAAGTCCCCCATGATTCCTGGTCTGTGAATGAACGAGTGCATAAATGAAAGAAATGCCAGAAGCCGGAAGGTCCTCTGACCCAACTCTCAGGCGGTGTTTTGGCATAATCCGCAGCAGCATTTTCTGATTGCATTCTTTGGAACATTAGTCCCTGAAGATATTCCAAGAGAAATGAGTTCCAGGGTGAAATAAGTTCTACATTTTGTAGCTCTCAGGCAGTAGATTTCAAAAATCACGATTAGCACGTGAAAGCCGCAGAGACATTCTCCAGGAAATGACATGTTTCAAGTCCGCATTTATTCAAGCACACAACCCCTTTCTTCCTTCCACTCCCATTTTTCATTGTTTCTCTATACCTTTGCCCTTCTTCAGACAGAGTGTTCTGGAGAACACACATTGGGGAATGATGACCCACACCGAGTCGACCTCCAGCACAGCTTCCAGAGAGATAACCCTCACTACCTCCCCTGACCCTACCATTTCTGGACCACTCTGAAATTGGGACTTGCCTCTTTATATTGAATGGGCTAAAATCCACTGCCTTACTATTTTTGTCTACTGACTCTCATTTTAGCCATAAGACCATACAGAATAATCATGGGTCATGGAAGGACTTCAGGGTTTTTAGTCATGTGGAATTAAGTCTGGCTTTGCCTCTTAGCTACAGGCTGGGCAATGAGACTCTGATTTTTAGTTCCCTTATCTAAACGATCTGCCTCTGAAGGTGGTTATGTTGTTGTGACGGTGCCATAAGATGTGGCAAAATGCCTCTTAGAGCACCTCTCATTGCAAATAATCAGAAAAAGTGGACTTCCTTGACTACCTTCTTCCATAGCCCTCTCATGGGTGGAGATGGTCACCATGTCTCTCTAGAATCCTCTCCTCTCCACACGACATAGTCCCAGTTCTTTCTGATGTATATATTGGTTGTCAATGGCGGACCAGAGATTGGATAGCTCCCCACACCCCAAGCATTAAAGGAAACAGAGGCCAAGGAGGTGGGGCATGGGGAACATGCTCTCTCAATGTTCTGTGTTTCCGAGGCTAAATCCTGTTTTTATTTTATTTTTATTTTATTATTTTTTAAATTTTATTTATTTTTTATTTTTTTATTTTTATTTATCTATTTATTTATTTATTTAATTTTTATTTTATTTTCTTTTTATAAAATAATTATTTTTATAAAAAAATGTTTTATTTGTTTTTGAGAGAGAGAGAAAGAGAGCAAGAGAAGCACAGAGAGAGAGGGGGAGAGAGAGACAGAGAGAGAGAGAATCCCAAGCAGGCTCCATGCTGTCAGCTCAGAGCCCGACACAGGGCTCAATCTTATGAACCATGAGATCATGACCTGAGGTGAAATTAAGAGTTGGACCCTTAACCGACTGAGCCACCCAGGTGTCCCTAAATCCTGTTTTTAAAAGGGAAGTTCCATAATAGTCAACAAAATGTCTTCAAGATCTCCTGAGGGAAAGCATCACATTGTTAGAAATACTGTGGAAATGCCTTCTTTTCCTGGATCGTCATGATAAAGAGTCACACCTAACAAATGTCAAATATACAAAAACGTGTGTCATAAAAATGAGATACAGATCTGCCCACAGAAAGGTGAACGTTCACATGTTCCCTGATAGGGAAAAGCGTATCTCTACCGAGGAGGTCAAGTCCATTTTCTGTGACCAATAACATCGGAGGGCTTCCTGACATGGGTCACCTCCAGCAGGAAGTAGTTTAAAACCCATTGCTGTTTAGCTTCCCAAAACAGAAGCGGCAGATTGGATTTCTTAGCACTTCTTCCCTATGTGCCTGGGATGTGTTTTTCCCAGTAGGATTATTCAAAACTATGGAAAGAGGGGTAGCAGTTAAACTGAGTTAAATTCATTCGGTCGTTCCTTGCCCTATGGCCTGGTGTGTTCCGTTCCATTGGGGCCATTCCCCTGCGGTGGGTGCACCACTCATCTCCCACTCATTTGCTTATTGGTGTTTCTTAGAATATGTCGGAGAGCTGTAACAGGTCCTGCTTTATAGGTTAAGAATCGTCAGAGGCGGAAACAGTGCCTTTATTTATTCTGTATTCAAATTCCTAGTTTGAGACTTGGTACCGACTGATGAAATAGCTGTGGCTACTGATACCGTAAAAGACATTGAACACAGGTAGCGTCGTTGTTCGTGTCACATATCCCGTTTGAAAACTGAATTTGGGATAAGTAATCCATTGGGCAGTTGTCTTAGTACACGCTTTCTTACACATGGCATATTAGCCATCTGGCCTTTAACCAGCCATTTCCCCTCTCCAATTTGTTCCATTTTCTTCCTAAAGGTCCAGCTCAGGGAAGGCGGTCCCATACAATGATGGGCTGCCCAAATCGCAAGCACTCAGCATTAACCAACATGCCTGTGCCATTTGCTTCTCCTTAATAAAGCAAGTTATTTTGAGTGAGTTTCATCCTTGCTTTTTCCTTTCTTCCTATGTATTTACATATGTTTAATTTGTAATGCATATGTATTATAAAATATATATATAGTCATAAATATAATCGAGACTTTATTTAAAACATTACATGGAAGTGGAAACAGAATCATAGTCGTGTCTTAGAAAAGAGGTAAAAGGAAATAAACTGAAATTTTAAAAACTTCTTTCTTGTGCTGAGTATGTGTACATTTCTTTAAGACTAAAGAAACAAAAGACATGTCTTTGCCGCTTAGATATGATGTGACCTCTTGGAAGAATATCATAAGCACATCATTGTCACCAGTCCATGCAGATGGGGCTACATTAAGATGTCACTCAGATGACAAAATGACAGCAATTTCAAGAGAGAAACCAGGTGATGAAGAGAGATCCAGCTCAGCAGACGTCTCTGCACTCCACATTCGCTCCTCAGATCAAGGGAATAGAGACTGAGATTGCCAGAAAACCGGACCCGGATGGGAAAAGAGCCTTGAACAATAATGGCCAGGTTGAGGTTCAAGGTGAGTTTCATGAAACCACATGTCCCATCAGCTGAGGTTCACTATCATTGGTCTGGAAGAACATTAGCTCAATTCTAATCAAACCGAGATGCTACAGTTTTATTTTAATAAAGTTTTATTAAAGTAAAACTTTAATAAAAGCTGAAGTCACCTCCTGCCATCACAGGTGCTGAATCCTTGAAGTAGATTTGCCGCTCCCGGATTAAAAGAGAAAAGAAGACTATGTGATGGTTTAGTGTCTGATAAGAAAGACTGATGACATTATGACCAGACTAATGTTACTTCCGGGCTTGTGGCTCCTGTCTTCTTCAGCCACTCTAGTCCACCAGGAGAACTGTCCCTTGCCTACAGTACCCACATGACCCACACGTGGACAGCACAGGGCAATTGTGATCTCCTTTCCCATCAATAGATTTGTCCAAACTGACTGGTGAACGTCGTCCGTGAGAGTGACCCCTCCCTCCACCAATAACTCAACCTGAATCCTTGGCTCCAATTTGATATTGAATCACAGAAGAATTAAGGCCAGGAAAGAACTTGGAGGTAAACCACTCCCACTTCCTATTCACTATGCGAATTTCTTCTACAAGAGCTGTGCTCTTCCTGACTCTTCTTGAACACTACTGATGATGTGGAATTCCTTGTGGTAGGACCGACCCCTCCTTCTGTCCTTTGGTAGTTTTGTCTATTAGAAAAACGTGTCCTTACATGAAGCTGAAGGTCCTCTCACCACGTCTATCGGAGCTTATTCCTGGTTCCGCTCCCTGGAACCACGATAGAGTGATTTTTATCCTGTTCTCCCTTCTCAAACTGCTTTCACACCACCATTTACTTCTTGAGCACATCTGAAGGACCCCTTAGGTCATCTGCGGATTCTGGCTTCCAGAAGTTTCCTCTCCTTCCCTTAGCTTCTAGAGCTCACCATAAAGTCTGACAGGGAAACTTCCCTTAGTTTTCTTTTTTAAAAAGTAAAAAATGTTCAATTACGATCACATCCAGCAAGTACAGTTGTAGTAATCAGACTTGTTAGGTGGTGACTAACCCATTACCAACGGGCTAATGGGGAGCTCAGGCCAGGATGGTCTTTAAGCCCAGCAGATCCAGTCAGCATTAGCTGCTGCTTAGAAAAAGGCCACAAAACACCATCCCTAATGATTTAACAGCTTGTTCCCGAAACACATTAACCAAGGGAGCTTTTAAATATTAAGAAATAATTACACCAACTCAGTGTTGTCCTTCCTCAAAATTACATCACATCAGGGCTCCAGTAGATAAATAAATTTAGTGAAGGAACTCAGGTCTTCTAAAAATGAAAAACTGTACCCAATGAAATGTTATTTCCAGCTGATGGCAGGAGGGCGGACAGAGGGGAAGGAAGAATTAATGAAAATATTCTAACTACTTTCCCAAATGCACACTTAGAGTAGCCTTACCCCAGCCAAATTCATTCTCTATTATTGGCATTTCAAACTTTTTTTTTTTTTTTTTACCATCTCCAAACCAGTTAGGGCAAGATAAGAATTGGGAGGGACTGGAGGATGTCCTGGGACCAATGTGCTCTAGCCTAACCATGAGAGTCCGTTTTAGGCCTAGAACATAGAAGCCCAGGGAATCAGGCACTGGCCTAGAGCTATGGGTCTGCATTACATTAGGGCAGATAAAGTGGCTTTACCTTCATTTGAATGAGAAATACGATTTGGGGGAGAAGGAAAAATAGACTTTCCAAGAGCCTAAAACATTGTCTCCACATAAGGGCCACGCAGCCTTAAACTCCAGCATTCAATATCGTCTTCTTTCTGGAGAACTATTGAAATATTGAATAAACCTAGATAGGATATTTGGGTCATCTACATTTGAGCATGTAGCATTTGAGGGTTTAATTGATTCTCCTTTCCTGTCCAAACAAGACACTGGGTAGTTTGCGGTCACTGGGCATGTAAGTGGGAAGGGCCCCGAAGGAAGGAAATGAAAGACGCACACTTCACAGCTTTGCTTAGGCCAAGGCCAAAGGGCAAGCTCTGAGACTCTCAGGCCTGCTGGCCTCCTGGGGGAACCCTGTTCACCCCCAGGCTCTGCTCTGGTTACGGGGCAGAGCAGGCCTCAGTGACAGCCTAAGCCAGGGTGGATTCTAAGAGCGCAGACCTAGCTAATAGGGAAGCCACTTGGCCTGCTTGGGCTGCTGCAGATTTTTGTGGAATAAATTCCTACCCGGGTAGCTCTTGGGTGTCATGAGATTTCACTTTTTCCATTGCTTTTTCCTTTGCTGCAAAGAATCTCTGCCTTTTGGTCACCTTTTGAAGTTAACGGCAGGGCGTAGCTGCACATCCGTATTTTTATAGGTTTCCTAATGACCTGCTTAATTATTTGCTTTCTCTGGGGCCAGATTGGCTGCTGATAGGCACTGGGAGTCGGGGCACCGATGCAGCCTGGTCCCCCTTGATGGGTCCAGGACAGATTTCCAGGCACCTCGATCACTGCATTCCAAGAGAATGTCTCCCTGGGGCACACGGGCTTGAACGTAGGTGAAGCTTTATTTGTATTTTTGTTTATTCATTAGATTGACAGAAACCTCCTCTCTAGGGACCTCTAGGTGCCTAATCTGAAGTCAGCATCAACATTTCCCAACAGAGTCAACTGCTTCATAATCCTTTGCAGCTTTTCTTGTGTTCTGAGGTTTAAACAGATTCAGAAACTAAGAACACCTGGGTCTAAGCTCAGACTGGCAAAAGCCTACCAACTTTTCCGCCTGCCTCTTGGGAGAAGGTGCTCTTCCAACGTAGCTTTGTTTTGCTTCTTTCCCTCTGAGTCTGGACACGGCCTCAGAATCCTGCTTAACACACCACTGAAGGCAGCAACTAGGGTCTGTCCCAGACCTCATTGAAGTCGGATTCTCTTTGCCATTCTTCACCGAAATCCTTCTCATCTCCAAAGGTCCCGGGGAAGTTGTAACGAACTATCTCTTAAAGACTTCTCTTGTGCAGAAAGACTTGGCCAGAGGCCACTCTTGATATTCATACCCCAGAGCCTGGTAGTTGAGTGGGGAATATATGACTTGTTTCTTGCCTTGTTGTAACCAATCTACATTCTTTACCGTGGAAATAGATCTTCCTCACCATTGAAATCTAGATCGACATAAAGACAAAGCTTCCCTGCAACTTGACTGTTTAGCTCTTATTTTATCAGGGACCCTGAGAGAGAAACTCTTATTGGAAGTGGTATTTTCAGTCCTCCCACCCCATCTGTCCCCATCTCCCCCCTCCCCCATTCCTCCTCTATCCCCTCCGTCTCTGGGCATTGCTCTAGATTCTTCAACTATTTTCTGGTTGAATTTGACACCTTGTAGTCGTCAAGTGATCGTATCCAATTAACAGCCATTATATTCTCCAGTTACTCTCTGCGTGGACATGAGTTTATTGATTTGGTAAGATTTTATTCGTTAGAAACATAGGCAACCTGCCATTTAATTCAGCCTTAGTACTGTCTCTAAGTACCATAAGGGAGGCAGTTAAAGAGGCAGTGCATGGGAGGTGGGGCCGGGGGGGAGGGGGGAAAGCGATCTATTACCTCTTTGGAAGATGAGGGGGAAGAATAGGGTTAAACTTTGATCATTGTCATTTCACCTTTGGACTTTTATTAAAACCGTTTGACACAGGCGTGTTGGCAGATCGAGTAGGAAGATAAATGGGCCTGTGTGAATAGGTTTAATATCAAACGTGGATATGAGACATGGCAGGCGCTTTCATCCAGGAAATGTTCACGTCCACAAGATTTGCAGGTTACAGTTGGTGATCCTTCAGGGCTCAGGGGGCCAAAAGGTGAACATGATTGAGGTACCTTTTGCTATGAATATTTCACAACCCGAGTATCCCTTTTTCACTTGGGGCTGTGTGCTGACTGAGGGCTTCTTCAGGATGAGTCCTCAGTTGACTGATGAATATAAAACGCCTCTCTGAACAAAAGGCATTCAAGATTCGCTGAAGACAAGACAACCTACTTTGGTTTCTGTGTCTGGTACCGGGGTATCAACGGAGATAAAACACTGAGTGACAGGGAAGCGAAATACAGAATAACACAATCTATTGTTCTCCCATTGACTGTAAGTATAATGGGAAAGTTAGTGAGTCACCATAATGTCATGGACCGCTGTGAACTTGGAAGAATCAAGGATCAGAAAGTAACATGACACAAGGAGGGAAATGAAGATAATATTGGGTTACTGAACATTCTCAAATTGTACTGAAACGCATCCCAGCCCTTTGGAGGGGCATGTTTTTGACAAGGAAGACAATGGGAAGAAACTGGTGGCTGTAACAATATCACCATTTTCCTTTACTATGGGCCGTAATGTGAACTTCTTAGAAGACACCTTCTTTCACCACAGCTTTGTTGTTCAGTCTATTGAGGAGCCCCGAGACCAAAGTCGTTGCCTTGTTCCGGAGCCGGCTAAAACCAAGGAGCCTGGTGCTCCCAGCCAACGACAGCTGCTCTCTTGTGAATTACAGAGCAGGTTTGCAGCCAAGGGCGGGGGTGGGGGTGGGGGGAACTGAGACGGAATGAGAGAAGCAAAGGGAGGAAATAGACGGGGAGAATTTGGAGCACACGAATGAAAGAGCAGGAAGGAAAAAATCGAAGTGGCGGAGGAAAGAAATGAGAAAAGGAATTTTCACCATGGTGGGGGGGGAGGAGAGTGTGGATCCTCTACATTTCTAGGGTCTGAGCAAAATAAAACGACAACAAAAAGAACAGAATCACTTTTGGAGTGATTTTGTTGGAACCAGAAACCCTCCCTTGGGTTAATGACGCTCTGGGAGAAATATAGCTAATGCTTGGTAACATTATTTAAACCTGTGACATGCTCGTAGTAAAGCACATATAATGGTGAAAACACCTATCCATCTAAGGTCCTGACATAAGGTCTACTTATAACTCACAACAGTGCTGATGAAGGCTGCGGATTCTCTCGTAGAAAAATGAACATAAATGAACACATACCAAATTTTGCACACAAGCTCAGTGGGTTCATACACTTCCTAAGCCCTTTCATAAACCTCTCAGAAGTCCACAGACACAGAGGTTAAGAATTGCCACTCCAGACTGTCTAAATTAAAGAGCCGGCATAGAATAGAATAGCTCAATGAACCCTTAAAGCTTCTAATTATGCAAGTAATCTGGACAACTGAATATTCTAGTTGGACAAAGTTGCCATATATGTCTTCACAAATGACCGATTTTCAAGGAACTAGAGATAAATACAACATTTTCGATATCAAAAGTGTACTCATTGCAATATAATCTCTTGTACCTTTTGATGATTCAGAAGGCACCTGGGCAGTCTTTTGATAATAAGGTAGTAATCTGTCCACCAGAGACCATGGTGCAGTATGGATACTGAGAGGGTAAACACGATGGGTCTGAATCTGCTTTCGCTCTAACACAATCTCTAGAATAATTTTTTGTAACTTATTCTGATTACCAGTATATTCCCTTGTCTTTTCTATCTCTCTTGATGAATGTCGAGTTGAAAATACTTTTGAAATTTCAGCTGCTGGCTTGTCTAGAATGTAGTTGCATTATGAGTACTGACGTGAGAGTATTGAGCAAATGGTGGCACCTCATAGGAGATGATGTTTATTTCCATGGGCAAAAGGGACTGCTTGTGACCACGAGATTTCTTCTAGATTTTTGGGAAAACGACACCAGTCCCCATGCCTGAACTTCCCATCTGGACTCACATTGGTTTTATTGTGCATACTTATAGTAGGTCTGCTTATAATTCTGGAGTCATTGGTGCCCTTGGACATGTTCTTTAGCCTGCTCAAGCCTTAATTTCCTCTTTAGCTAAATGAAGAAATTACATTTAACACGCAGATCTTTTTTACCTTTAACCCCCTTTGATTAAATTAGCATCTGTATCTGGTATGTGTGACATATTTTTATTTTTTTTATATATTTTTAAAATCTGAATCCAAGTTAGTTAACATATAGTGTAATAATAATTTCAGGAATACAATTTAGTGACTCATCGCTTACATATAACACCCAGTGCTCATCCCAGTAAGTGTCCTCCTTAATGCCCCTCACCCCTTTTTAGCCTTTCTCCCCACCCAACACCCCACCAGCAACCCTCAGTTTGTCCTCCGTATTTGAATCTCTTATGTTTGTGTCTCTGTTTGCTTTCATATTATTTTTGCTTCCCTTCCCTTATGTTCATCTGTTTTGTATCTTAAATTCCACATATGAGTGAAATCATATGATATTTGTCTTTCTCTGACTGACTTATTTCACTTAGCGTAACACACTCTAGTTCCATCCACATTGTTGCAAATGGCAAGATTTCATTCTTTTTGATCGCTAATACTCCATTATGTATATATACCACATCTTCTTTATCCGTTCATCAGCCGATGGACATTTGGGCTCTTTCCATACTTTGGCTGTTCTCAGTAGTGTTGCTATAAACATTGGGGTGCATGTGCCCCTTCAGATCTGCATTCTTGTGTTATGTGGGGTATTTTAGACACTGCCAGAGATACAGCACAGAACTGAGCACGGTGAAATTTCCAACCTCACGGATCCCACCAGGCCATAAGCTCTTCCCGAGCAAACACCATGTCATTTGTCTCTGTGCCACTGCCCCTCTGCTCCTCATGCCTAACTCGCTGCCCACGAATTATAGATGCTCAAGAAATGTTTATCGAAATTATATGAAAGAAGGGAACTAGTCAAAAGTAGATAATACAAAAGGAAGGTGACAACCCACTTAGAAGCAACACAGTGTCGTGAAATAGGACATAGGAAAGGATATTAGTGCCACCTGGGGTGGTCCGGAGGGCTCCATGGAAGAACTGGCTTCCAACCTCCAAGGATGGGCAGGATGTTGATAGGCCAAGATGGGTCTGCTTGAGAAAATTTGAGAAACAGGAAAGTTCCCTGTCATCAGTTTTGTCTGAGATGTGTAAGAGATAGTGGCAGAAAATAAGACTGGGATTGGATTATTAGGAGCCTTCGGGTTTTGAGCTTTAGATTTTAGAGTGTTCTGTGGGAAATGAGGGGCCATGAGAGTGTTTAAGTAAACAAGTGGCTTCAGTGGTTATGTCATATCTATATTCTAATCAATGTATCAATGTTGAGCACAAAGGTGCTTTCATGTGTACTTTTAAGTTATGACTCAAAACAACTCTGTAAATTAGAGAGCTTTATTGTATATTAATTGTATCTCAAGAAAAATATGTGATAAAAACACCTCCAGGTTTGAGATGAAGTTGTACGAGCTCAAAAAACCAAAACAAAACAAAACAAAATAGAAAAACAACAACAATACACACACACACACACACACACACACAATCAACCAAAACCAAAAGGCAGTTTTCTCCTGAAGCTTCATTTGAACTTTGGTGAAATGCCCTTTTTTACCCTCAAGAGATGGAAAGAGACACACACACACACACACACACACACACACACACATACACACACATGCATGTGCACACATACAGAGTGGGAGGAATGGAGGGAGGGTAGGGAAGAAGAGAAGGGAAGGAGAGAGGGAAGGGAAAAAAACCCCATGTTTCATGCCCTCTTTTCTGGCCATATGGGAAGGAATTATGGCGGACAAACAGTCCAACTGCTGTCCAAATTAACCTCAGGTCAGATGGACCATTACTAAACTTTAGGATTGTATAACAAAAATCTATTTCTTGCCATCTCCTTAACTAGGCCTATAAACATTTTTTTTAGGTGTCTGGATTCAATTTGTGTATACACACACACACACACACACATACACACGTGTATGTATGTGTGTGTGTGTGTGTGTGTGTGTATTTTTTTCCTCTTGAAGTTGAAAATTCCAGGCTGCTGCCATACCCCTTCCTGAGCCAGTTCATTTAGGAAGATTGTGTCTCATGGGACACACCTCTTGGAGTTAGCTGAGTGTGTTAAAGGGATTTATTTCCAGACAAATTGGCTTATAAATATGAACCAGCCCATGAAAGGCAGTCCATAGGGCAAGTCTTGAGGGAACTATTCTTTCTACTTTAGGGACTGGTTTTATGAAAGACCTAATAGGTAGCTCCTTTTCCTACTACTCGCCTTGGGGATTTTAGCTCATGCTAAATGTGACCATTCCTCTTCCATTTACTTACTACAGCAGTCCCCAAGGGTTTGTAAACCTGTAATTGGACAGTTGAGATCAGGAGGTTAAGAAAACTGACACAGAGAGAGGCTTTATAAGTCTGTAAGCAACTTTTTATTGGCTGAGGATTTCTTAAAGCACCATTTTAGTCATCTCTTAGAGGACGGTCAGCCACAAGGAAAACCCAACAGAACGGAGCTGGCAGGCCTGTCCCACGCAGAGTAAGGATGGGCTTCATCCTTCAACTCTTCGTTAAAGAAGGACATCTTAGAAGTGGGTGGAGAAGATAAAGTTGTTGTCAGGCTAACATGAAATAGCAAATATGTATGTACCAAAAGCCACTCAAGGACTTTAATTTAAATCCTAATGCAAGACTTTTATTTCAAGTGCATCGTCGAAGTGTCTTAGAACGTTAAAAGTTTCCCTTCGTTTCTGAAAATGGTACTTACTGTTACTTTTGGATAGCTACTTACATGGAACACCCTTAGGAACCCCCCTAAAGGCTATGTTCTTCAGGGGGAGGGAGGCAGGGACTCTGTTCTCTGGTGTTTATGGGGATGCAGCTGGAAGCAGGGAGCGGGACGGCCATGTGCCAAGGCTGGGCCAGACTTGGGCTTTGACCGGCAAGTTTGTTTCTGGGAGTCTACAGCAAAGGATGCCCTCAGCTCGCCAGAGTTTCCTACTCTCCCCACGCTCAACACCTCTCCCCTCCTTGAAGCGCTGAATCTGAAATGCTTTATGGATTCAATGGACCTCAAACGCACCCAGCAGCTGCCATCAGGGCAGGAGGTCAGAGTGCAGCAACCTGAGATGCCCATTAAGTCACTAAAACCTCCCCAAAGGATTCAAGTCTTTACAGCAAAGATATCCTGCCCCTGAACTTTATACAGAATTAGAACATGTGGGCGTCATCCTCAAGAACTGTCAAGGAACACCAGAAGGAAGAGGCACTGATGTGAGTTCCAGACCAGTCCCTTCCCCCCAGACATCTTCCCCAGGGTGCCAGTGGGAGCACACCCTTTGCTGACTCCTTTGCAGCACCTTCCTTTCTGCAACACTCCTACTTGTCTGCCATTCCAGAAGGCTCTAGAATCCCTCCTTCCAGCAAAAACACAGGAGGGATTTGGGAGCGTTCTGGAGAAGCATAGAGAGATCGAGCAACACACTCGTTGGGGCTGATGGCAGTGAGGGACATCTTGCAGGGCTCCTTCCCTCCTAGAGGACAGCACCAAAAGGCATTATCGTCTTTTCTCTGCACTGGCTGGGGGCAAAGAGAGGGCAGGTGCAGCTAGGAGGTTCAGAGACGGAGATTCTCAGAAGCAGAAGCAGATATATCTTCTCAGCTCCATCTGATTGTTGGTAAAGACTTAGAATAGTTTCCATTGTGGGTCCCCAAACACGGGCTTTGGAATCAGCCATGAGGAGGCCAGAATGGCAGCTCCCGAACTCACCTCCCTGAACCTCCATTTCCTTATCTTTCCTTACCCCCCACCCCCGCTCACAAATTCTTACTGAATGTTTGTTTACAGTCAAGCACTGTTAGAAGCTCTTTCTACGCATTCACTCATGGAATCCTCACAGTTACCCTATGATGTAGACCAGACTCTGTGAGCTGCATTCTATAGATGAAGACGCTGAGGCACAGAAAGGCTGAGTAACTCACCCCAAGTCACACAGCAGATGACTGAGCCGAGATTTGAATCTGTGTAGTCTGGCTCCAGCATCCATACTCTGGACACATTATTTGGTTTGTGTAGGATTAAAAAAGAGGTACTCCGTGAGTGATAATTATCTCCGCTTCTAGTCACCAACATAGCCAATAAGCCATTACCCCTTCAGCATGGGTTTTCTTCAAGCTAGAAACCCATGTAACCATGTGAGCATCTAGCCCAGTCGACTTCAAACCTTTTGATCACATACCTCAAGTTGTAAAATATTCTTTTTGTCTTTTAAATGTTTTCAGGTTTATTTATTTTTGACAGAGAGGCAAAGTGTGAGTGGGGGAGGGGCACAGAGAGAGGGAGACGCAGAATCCGAAGCGGGCTCCAGGCTCTGAGTTGTCAGCACAGAGCCCGACGCGGGGCTCGAACCCACGGACCGTGAGATCGTGACCTGAGCCGAAGTCGGGTGCTGAGCCGACGGAGCCACCCTCGCTGTAAACTATTCTTGAACCAGGAAACATGCGTCCGTAGATGCACATATATTTAGTTGTGCATCATTTAGAGAAATGCCCTGTTGTACATATGCCCACGATAAAATGTGGGGAAATCAGAGATGTAAAAGAAGGAAAGACAAAAAATGGAAGTTCAGATAATTCTACCTGCTCTTCAGGGGATTTTCTTGTGTATTCTATTTGAAGCCCACTTAAGAACTCACATTGTTGTCTCTGGCCCACAAGAACTGAAGAGCAAGCTGGGCCCATCAGATGACCGTGCCTCACCACGTTGGCATCTTATCTTTCAGGCCAGGCCCTAAACCCAATCATCCCCTTGAGGGACACCAGGACCAGTCATCCGCAAACCCGTGAGTCCAGCAAAGCAGGATCTTCAGCGTCTCTTGCTCCTGTGCCCTCCTCCCCTCACCATCCCCCTGCTCCTCGGCCCTCTCAGTGCCCTGTGGTGACCGGCCCCACCCTCTGCCTCTCCCTGCATCAGCAAAAGTACCTCATTTCCATCCACCTACCCGGACTTAAGTATTTCACGGGGTTATTTGCATTTCAAGCCTTACCTCTGATTAAATTTTCAAAGGCTCGTTTTCCTCAACAGCCAAATGGAGAAGTTAATCCCCCCCGTGAAGTTTAAGTGGGGAATCACTTTTGACCATGCCTAGTACGGTACCTACAGAGCGCCGGGCGCTCGGTATGGCTCTGTGCATGGCCAAGGGGTTGGAAGCGAGAAGGAAAGACTCTGCTATCCCTTACAGGAGAGGAAACAAAAAGAAATATTACCTTGAAGCGACACCACAGCTTGCTAACCCCCGTCCAAGCCCAATGGCACTAGGCTTTCTGCTAACTTCTGGGGCCTCACGTCCCCAAGGGACTCTCAGTGAGTGGTGTAGAGACGGGGACGCTGTTCTCTGGCTTCCTCGTTTGAAGATGGGGCCCTGACAGGGACTCCCCGTAGCTTAGCCTTTCAAACCCCGTTGCGCACACACAAGGGTTAGCTCCCCTCCTCCCGAAAGCCCCTTCCCACTCCTGGACCTCCCTGACCACTCATGAGACAGGCACCATTCCGAGGCCAGAGAAGGGAGGCGGGGGGGAAAGGCTCCCCCGGAGGGCTGAAGGGCAGCTGTTTATATTATAATTAAGGTTTTACAGCATAAACTGAAATGTAGCTTGACTATTCCAACAAGGCGCTGGAGGTAATTACCACTGCTAGAGGCGTTCTCCACTGCCAATTATTTCACTCCCTAATTGAATGACTTAGGCCGCAGTGGAGAGGGGCAGGGAAAGGAGTTTGCTTTCAAACATGGATGTTCCTTCAGACGCCTCAGAGCAGCTCAAAGCTTAGCGCACTCTCAGTCCCAGCCCTTCCCCAGGCCCTCTCCCAGGGGTGTGGTGTGGAGGAGAAGAACTCGAGTCTCGAAGTTCCATCACTTACTGGCTTGGGCACATCACTTAAACTCCCCGAGTCTGTCCCCTCGTCTATAAAATGGGTCTGACTGAACTACAGACGTCGTAACCCTGTTGTGTGAGTTAAACGAACGATCATGACCCTGGCACACAGAGAATGTTGAGTAATTCTGGCCTAAGGAAACCGCAACCGACAGCGAGCGCGGCCATGGGGGAGCGGGTGCTTTTTTCTTCCCTGAACAGATGGGGAAATTGAGGCAGAAAGCACACTTCGGTCCCATGTGAAATAGCTTGGTAAGTGAGGGCTGGGGCCAGAGAGAAAGTGGGCCCCCCCCCTTGAAAGAAAAGGAGTGATTTCCTTTGAGTTGGGGCGGACGTGGCTCCTCCTAAGAAGGCTGGACAGACCCCCAAGGTATCCTGCTCCCAGAGGTTCTCTGCTCTCCCTTCCCCATCTCCACACAAAGCGCCCAGCACTGTGCACAGTACCCTGGTTGCCCCCCCGCCCCCCGGTCCCCAGGCAAGCCCACCGATTAATACCCCCATGCATTTGCACGGAGCTTTCTACGTCTAACATCTTATTCTACTTTCTGCACATCATCTTCGAGCCTCACAACCACCAGGAGACCCTGGTTTACAAATGAGGAAATGGAAGCCAAGAGAGATTAAATAAAGAGCGTGAACTCAGTCGAGGACTAAAACACAGGTCCGCCTCCACACGGAGGGGCCGGTTCTGTTCCTAGGGTTAACCACACACTCCCTCCCCAAGGTCCAAAATGTGGTTTACAATGCAGATTCCAGGACCACTTCCCAGGGATTTCCATCCCCTGAGTCTAAGAGAGAGTCCAGGGATCTGAAGGTTAGAAAGTCCCACGATTTTCTGATTTCGGTGGTTCAAAGACCACATCGTGAGAGGCACTGGAGAAAGTAGGATGGGCAGCAGACGCCTCTGAAATACCACCTGTGCGACCCCAGCAGCCAGGATTTGACTTCAAGTTTCTCGACTGTTAGTTTCCTTAAATGCAAATGAAGATAACACTATTTACCTCCAAGGGATTTTTGTGACAATTCAATGACATAACGCAGGTGAGGTGCTGCACGTAGTGCCTGGCAAGGAGAAAATGCTCAGTAAGGTTAGGAATTATTGGCATTATTGCTGTTGTTGTCTCCACACCGAAATACAGCCAAGCCCTGTGTTACTCAAGGGATAAGTTCCTATTGCTAATACCTTATCATTCAGAGTCATTAAATCTATAAAAAAAAAAAAAATGGGATATGAAAGAGACACAAATAGGATTTGATAAACAAGTCATTTTTTAATAAGAGTGACTCATTTAGCTGCCTTGGGGTGGGGGTGTTGGTAGATAAGCAACGGTCTGTTCTCTAATTAGCAGCCACTGACTAACAGGAGGAAAGGGACACAGTTGGTGGGTATGCCAAGGGGGGCTTCTTGAGAACTGGCTTTAAGTTGATGTGATCGGTACAAAACAAACAAACAAAAATCATTAGCAGACAGCAGTGATGTAGACAAGGATGTTAGAGCCCATGCCTGGCTTCTTTCTGACTCGTCTACCCTCCCAGCGCTTGGGCAATCGTGTCCAAACCCAAGCCAGCCTCAACACAGGTCTCCTGGCTGGGTGGAGGGAGACTCTGGCCTCTTCCTGGAAAAAGCCTGCCCTGAGGTGGCCTTAGGACTGTTTCCCTGGTCTCCCTGGGGGAAAGGAAGGGCAAATATCAGAAGAAAGTAAAACAAAAATTATGCTCTGGAGACGGCCTACAGACGATCTGTGATGGGACCTCTCTCATTCTCTCTCTCTGTCTCTCTGTCTCTGTCTCTCTCTCCTCCCTTAATTCAACAGAGGCTCCCAGTGAAGTACGAAATAACTGCTAATGTCTAGGGTTGGTGGCCTGGACTTAGAGAGCCTCCTAGAAGTTTGTCATTTCACCCAGGCCACCTCTCTCTCCTACTCGATTGTTGCCAAACAGACACAGGAAACCAAAGTTCTGATTAGGGAAGGCCCACAGACATTCTTGGGTGCATTCTGGCATCGTGGGGAGTGTGTTCCAAGAGGGGAAATTTAACATTTCCACACCCAGTTGCATGGGAGCAGGTGTCCCTCAAGGGCAAAGTGAGGGGAGTCATGCTTTGGCCCTTCGTGGAGAAACTGGAATCCCACAGTGCATTCCGGGTGAGAGCAAACTCCTCCATCGAGCTGCCTCATGTATAAGCCATGCCGTCAGCTAACTGCACAGTGGGAATTGGCAGACCCTGACCCCGTCCCCATCCTCTCCCCTTGAGCAAGTATTTCTTTTTTTTTTTTTAAATCTATTGTCAAATTGGCTAACATACAGTGTGTAAAGTGTGCTTTTGTTTTTTGGGTGGGTAGATTCCCGTGGTTCATCGTTTACATACAACACCCAGTATGGAGCAAGTATTTCTGTCTCCGATGTTCCCCTTCGGGCCCAACAGATTCATCTCTAGGCTTCCTCTCTGACCCAAGCCCCTGACATCCCCCACGGGCACAGCCCACAGTGGGAAACCAGCCTGCAGAAACAGGGAACATAGGCCAGTCCTATTCTTTATCTCTAGAAAGCTCCCCGTTTAATCTTCCCTCCTTAGTCCTTGATCAGCTGTCCTTCATGACTTTCATTTGTCGCTGTCACATGCTCCCTGTGCCCTTTTTTTTTTTTTTTTTTACCTCTGACTTGCATGCAATCCAACTCAGTGCTGGGCAAGCAGTGGGCTCCATCCATGCCTGAGGAGTGACCGACGAATGCACGAACGACACAAAGTGGCCCGGGGGAGATCTCCCTGCGGGTGAGGGAAGCAGGCTCGTCAGTTCCAGCCCTCCTTTACCCTAAGGAAGTCCAGAAGGAAACAGACACTGCAGAGAAAACACTGACTGTTAATCTTTTACTCAAAGCCCAGCACCACCGTAACGTTCCTTGTTTGTGCTAACTGTTGCCGGTAACTGTGGTAAAATCACATGTTTGCCTGGAAATCTGCTGCCTGTTACATAAAAACATTCAAGACAACCTCCATGTTTCAGTCTTGATTTTCCCTCCCTCTTCCTGTATCTATACTCTCCTTCCCTCACACAGCCAAACAACTTACCCAACCACAGGCGCCTCGATACCCTGGGTAGACACCTTGCCCTTCCCCACCCTTCCCAGCCACTCCTTCCCCAGCTCATCCCCCCAGGGATGCAGGCAGGTGAGGCCACAGTTCCTGGGGCCATTCAGATCTCATTCCTCTCCTAGGAGGTGAAATTACCAAGAACAGAAAATGTACACATGGATACTGCTGGGCACATGTGGCTTTGGACAAGACAAGGGCTTGCGGGAGAGGAGGTTAGCCAGATCACTCAAAGCCAAGAGCCGGGGAGAGGTTGCTGCCGATGGAGAATTCCATTTGTTTTAATTTGGGAAAGCAATTGGGAAAAATAAGACATTAGTACTCAGCGTCCCTCGAGGAGGAGCGGCTTCCCGATAGGTTTGTAGGGCTCCTAATGAATGGTCACCCTCCAAAGCTGAAGCATCAAAGTTGCATGCAGGCACCAAGAAACTGCTGGTCGCATGAAGTTGGCCTGACAGTTCCTCAACGTCAGGCACTTTCCCTGGGTGACCCAGGGGCCAATGTCTCGTGATCCCCTCTATGCCCTCCCCTGATCCCTGGGCAGCCTCTGACACAATATACACTCAGACTAACCTTGAAGCACATTCTTTATTTGGTTTCCAGGGACCGCAAGCTCCTGGCTTTCTTCCTACATCCCAGGATACTCCTTTGCTGGGTCTTCCTCTTCTTCCTGATGCCTAATAGATGGAGTAAGCCTGAGCTCAGTCCTTGGACCTCTTCTCTGTCACACTAACTCTCTTTGTCATTGCTGTCACTTAGACTTAAATATTGGTTGAATCATAAGAAACATCTGATATTCAATCTTTTCATCTACGAAGTGGCTATTTCAATGGTTTCACCTAATTCTATGTCCCCACCCCCTCCCCCCCCCCCCCCCCGCCCCCCGACCTCCTTGAGACGCAGACTTATG
Organism: Puma concolor; assembly: GCF_028749965.1. Lineage (NCBI taxonomy): Eukaryota > Metazoa > Chordata > Mammalia > Carnivora > Felidae > Puma > Puma concolor. The sequence goes on from NC_141683.1 coordinate 40,335,239, forward strand.
TATCCAACTGTCTCCACTGCGGTGTCTGGTCAGCATCTCCAAACGAACCAGAGCAATTCAGGGCAGGAATCTAGGCTTCCCTGTCACGTGTGTTCTCTCCCCGTCTCCCCCGTCTCCCCCGTCTCTGCTCAGGACAATTTCATTCTTCCAGTTGCACAGAGCAAAACCCGGCAGTCCTCCTTGCTTCCTCTCTCTCTCTCTCTCTCTCTCTCTCTCTCTCTCTCTCTCTCTCTCCTGCACTGCAGAAGGCAGTCCGGTTAACGCTAGCACCCTTCTCACTCCTCCACCCCCACTCCGATCCTCCTGGAGCTGTCACCCAGATTACTGTAAGAGAGTCCCTACTGGCTCTTGCTTTGCCTCTTGGACCCTCTATAATCTATTCTCTAATAGCAGTCACCGTGGTCTTTCCAAATCATTAGTCATCTCATGCCAGTCTCCCCTCCCCAAGCCAGTGTCTTCTGATAACACCCAGAACACAATCTAAACCCCTTGCCCCATTGACTCTCTGCCCCCCACCTGTGTCTGCCATCATTGTCTTCGTCACCAGGTACATGTCTTCGTGCACCAGGGCCTTCATATGTCCTATTTCCTCTGCTTGAAGGCTCTCCCTCTGCTTGTTCCCATCTCTATTCAGATATCTCCCCTTACGGAAAGGCTTTCACAGACCATCCCATCCTCAAGTAATATTTCTCCCTTCACCCTGCTTCATTTCATATCCTTACCGTACGATCGCCCAGTATATAACCGTGTGTGCACTTACTGTCTTTCTTCCAACTAGAATCTAAATTCTTTGAGGGCATGGATTTTTGCTGGTTTGGCCAGTGCCCTTTCTTAGTGTCTGGAACATAGTAGACACTCAATAAATATTTGTTCAGTTAATGAATGAACTGATGAATGAATGGACAAGGTCTTTAGCTCTACATCCTGTGAGAGCCCATCAGGACTTGGTGATCGACAAGCCGGACCCACAGTTTAATAATGAAAGGGAGCTAGGATTGTGCTTCTGTGTGAGCTTGTTGTTTTGGGGACATTTTCCTTAAGTGTAATAACTTAAACTTCCTTTTCCCACCAGGTTGGAGGATCCCAGAGCAAGGGGCCAATTTCCCTCTTTCCATGCTGTCTATCCAAAACATTCGTGCACCGACTATGGCAACTTTGATGCTTGCTATTATGACCACACACACACATACACGCACACACACATGCCAATAGTAATAAAAGGCAATCACAAACTTTTATTAAGATCTTACAAAGCACCAAGCACGATTCTAAACTCTTACGTAGAGTATCTCATCTAGATGACTTAACAACTCTGTGAAGCAGGTACGAATCTCATCTCCACATTCAGATGGGGAAACTGAGGTATAAAAGGGATTAAGTAGCTTCAAAGTTTACATGGCTGGTAAGAGAAAAGGCCAAATATCTCTGAGATTTTTAAATGTTTCAGTAAAGGTCTCCCAGGAGTTCCTACCCATCGAACGTCTGGCCCCCTCACCCTCACTCTTGTCAAGATTTAGCCCAGCTTGCTTAAAGCTCTGAAGAATACCATGAGGACAAGGGCAACAAACATTAGGGACATCCTAAGTAGCAGTGAGGAAGGTCCTGGACCCCCATGCCCACTAAGGGAATGTGATTGCACCCAAAGTGTCATCAAGTCAGTGACCCCTCATTCGCCCTGTGAGGGCCCTCTGCCTCCCTCATTGTGGACGCTCTCTCCTAGCCTGGTTTCAGGGCTGTGTCTGCCTCACATCCTCAAGTGAACAACCAAGTCTATGCAGCAACTGATTTAGTCCCTGGCCCCACTTGTTAGCTCAGCTCCATCTGGTAAACGGAGTCCTGATGCCCTAGGTCCTCAACCCTTTCACCTGCCAGGTAGCACCTAAAGACATGTGCCTTCTGAAAAAAATCACAGCATCTACTCTGCCAAGAAATGGAGACACCCCCGCCCCCCAAGGCCTACGTGTTGATGGCCACCTCCTGCTATGCTGGCAGTGGTCCAAACAGGCTGCCTGGAGGCCTGCTGCTTTTCTCGAGGGAAGAACTGACAGGAGACATTGGGGCCCTGCTCCCAGCAGGCCTCTGCCCCCTCCAGGCAGTGCCAGACCAGAGAAGAAGGAGTAGGGGAAGGGGAGGGATGTCTCTCCAAGTAAGTGAGCAAGTAAAAAGATAAATGGAACCAATTTCAAAAGGACTTACAGGGCATCTGGGGAAGCAAGACTCCTGGGTTATAGTTAAGGCTCTGAAGCATCAATAATGTGCTTTACATCCATCTCACCCTTCTTTTGGACTCATCAAATGCTTTCAGGGGTAACCCCCAGGTCCCCTCCTCACAGCTAGACAGGACTCACCTTTCACAGCACCAGAAACAAAGGCTGCAGATACTCAGATATAATGTGCAAAGACTGCTAGTCTAAATGTTAATACAGAAAGATTTGAAGGCAGACCTGTAGTGCGGGTCCCCCAGAGAACACGTGGATAAAATGAAGACAAGGGCTGGGAGACAGAAAACACTAGCTTAAGAAATCTCAGGCCTTGGGGCACCTGGGTGGCTCAGCCAACTGAGCATTCACCTCTTGATTTTGGCTCAGGTCCAGAGCTCACGGGTTCATGGGACGGAGCCCCACATCAAGCTCAGACCCTGCTTGGGATCCTCTCTCTCGCTCTGTCTCTGCCCCTCCTTCTCTCTCTCTTTCTCAAAATAAACAAACATGAAACAAATTAAAACAAAAAAGAAATCTCAAGCCTCTCCCCAGTGCTAGATGGAAGCTGAGTTGGGACTGAGACGTCCTTGTCGCTGTTCTATGAAATAGTTAATGGCAGCCCGTTGTGCTGCACCCCGCCCTTCATGACTGGATTGTCCAGGCTAGAATAATCTGTCTGTGCCCTGGGACTCTGCCCCACCGCATGGATCATCCTCCGTCCAATGACCTAGGGCACCATGAACCCTTTGCTAAGCACCAACGAACTGCGTGACTTTCAGACAGCTCTACCTGTGTGGGTATCAGGCTCCTTGACTGCAAAATGAGGCAATGAGAACATAATTTCTGAAGTCCCACATTCCAGCTCTAATGTACTGGACTTTAATAAGGGCCGCTAGTGGAATATTATCAGGAAGAGCCTTTGCTCTCCGTGGAGTGGTTGCTGGCAATTTCCACAAAAATAAGCAGCAGCATTTCCCCCTTATAACCCGGCTTTTACATTTTAGTCAAAGCTCATGAACTGAGCACAGTCAAAATATGTGACGGGAGGAGGGGCTGATCGTAGATTCACTTCATTGTTACTCAGATATGTTCACCATCCCTCGCGAGGAATGGACAACTTTGAAATGATTTCCTAACTAATCAGTAGTTGCCAGGACTCTGATGGGCGCTCTAGAGAATGCAGAGAACTTAAATTGTCCCCATCTTTAGGATAAAAAGGATGAATTTATAAATAATGAGAAATTAATACAAGACATTTAGAATCGTACTTTAATTTTTTAAAGTTTAAGATCTCACTACTGTTCTTTTTTTTTTTTAATTTTTTTTTTCAACGTTTATTTATTTTTCGGACAGAGAGAGACAGAGCATGAATGGGGGAGGGGCAGAGAGAGAGGGAGACACAGAATCGGAAACAGGCTCCAGGCTCTGAGCCATCAGCCCAGAGCCTGACGCGGGGCTCGAACTCACGGACTGCGAGATCCTGACCTGGCTGAAGTCGGACGCTTAACCGACTGCGCCACCCAGGCGCCCCTACTACTGTTCATTTTAATGTAGACCAACCATAGAAGTCCAGTTGACCTCCGAAGCACAACTAGAAAAAACAATATTACCATTACATTATATCACCACACACAAGTAATCACTGGCTCCATGCAAACATGCGCAAAATATTTACCTTAGCTCAACTACCAAATTCTTCTTTTTTAATGTTTATTTATTTATTTTGAGAGAGTGTGTGAGCAGAGGGAGGGGCAGAGAGAGTGGGGAGGGAGATAGAGGGGGAGACTCTCAAGCAGGTTCCCTGCTGTCAGCGCGGAACCCGGTAAGGGGTTTGATCCCACAAACCGGGAGATCATGACCTGAACTGAAATCTAGCGTCGGACACTTAACCGACGGAGCCACCCAGGCACCCCATCAGACAAATTCTTTTAAGGGAAAATGTGAACTTTCTCAACAAGGTAATGCCAAGGCTGGCCATCTTGCTATCGACATCATATAGACTTTAGATGTTAGCACCACAGCCTTGTAGATGGAACGAGCTACAGATTTGCGGAATCCAGTGCAAAGTGAAAAGGGAAGGTTCCTTTTTCATAAATTACTAAGACTCTCAAGATAACAACAACAGAGTATTAAACATGCATGGGGCCTTTTGCTGCTTCACAGACCACACATCCACTGATAGCCTGCTCATAGATGATACAGACTTGACCATAGCAAACATTTAACCAGTGTTGGCTAAGAACTTTCCACCTATTGATTCATTTAATCCTCAGAACACCCATAGCGGAAAAGCCCTACTATTCTCCCCATGATAGGGAAACTGAGGCATGGGAAAGTTAAAGGTCCTACCCATGGATCCACGAGGTAGAGCAAGACTTGAACTAAGGCAGACCGGGACCAGGTTCTACACAGCTTCTAGTAACCAATCTCCAGAAGTGACTCTGGAAATTATATGAATAGACTTCCACTCTGCAGTCTCAATTTTCTGCTCCGTTGAGATTAACACTAGGCTTGCATGACTCCGAGGTGGTCACGCTTCCGGGGACCTGCCATGACTGGGGTCTTTTGTACGTGTGTCACTGGGTGTAGGTGGGCAAAGTAAGTGTAAGGGCAGGGAGCCGGGAACCGTTTTTCCTGGACCCCCACATATTACTGAGACCTTATGATGGAAGCCTGCTGATGCTTGAGAACTAAGGCCCGGGTACAAGTGATTCACATCAGAAAGCCCACCAGGCTCTGATTATGGAAAAAAGTCTTATGCTCTGAACAGAACTGGGCTTACCTGCAACAACCTTGACCTCTAGCTTATGGTTGTGACCTTGCAGGTTGGACACTCTACCTTCCCCACAGGAGGCTGTGAGTCCATCACATTGAGGGGGAAATGAAGGACACTGTTCCCCGATGGAGGAAGACTAGGCAGCCTGACCTTCTGCCTTCTAGAACTGGCATCCTCCAACTTCAGTTGTACATAAGAATCACCTGAGAAGCTTTTTTAAAAACAAGGGAGGTTCCCATGTTCGGTCCCCTAGAGTCCTGAGTACATAGGTCTGGGGTAGAGCCCAGGAATCTGACTTTTTAACAAACCCTCCAGCAATTCTGATGTAGACAGTTCATTCCTTGGGAAACTTTATCTACAAAACGGTGGGGATGTTCCCAGAGGAAGGTCAGCAATCCCCTCCTGACCACACTCCCTTCATCTTAAGAGCAGAGAATGCTACGTCGCCACTTCTGGGAGTTCAAGCAGGTCAGCTCGTGCACGTGAAGGGGCCACATGGCCCTAAGACACACAGGTGGCTGGTAGATTCCAAGGCTGAGTTTTGCTTTCTTTGGCTAATAATCTTCATCACTATTTTTCTTTTCACTGAAGAATAAGTCATGTCCTATCCCATGACTTGCCGTCCACAAAATGACAGGATTTCTCAGGCAAACTCTGCTCCCGTAAATGGCTTTCGCGGCCTCTCTTTCTCTCTCTACCTGCTGGTTTTGCACATACCCATTTGCCTTCTAAGGCTCTGATTTCAAGGAAAGTCCTTTTCCTCAGAATGAATGAGAGTCATCAAAAGTTGCTGCTGAAACAGACATTGGGGAACAGTCAGCCCAGTGTGTCCACTCTATGGGCTGGGAAACCAGTGACGCAAACTGGGGTCCACTCTCAGATGCATAGGCGAGGCCACCCAAGCAGACCCCACCTATCTGTCCACAGAGCCCCCCAGGGTGTCCTTTCTCCCTACAGCACCACATCACACCAAGGAAGCAAACACTGCAGGGCGCGTCTAGACTTTCCTCATTGGGTTTCCCATTAAAGAGATGCCGAGGCAGTTTTTAAATCTCTGGAAATGAATGGCTATGTCATACAGCAAAAATACAGCAAAGGGGCCGGAAAAATCCGCTGTGCACATAGAAAAAAAAGTTATAAATAAACAGGATGTCAGAAACCAGATTGAACTTCCAAGTTGAAAATGGGAAGTAGACGATAAAAGAGCTGACCCACTCGGAGCTAGTCCTCTAGCCCCATGGGATAAGCCTCCCCTGGCTACACAGTACTCGAACTCAGAGAAGTGAGGACTTTCAGAACCGAGAAAGATCTGAGAGGTCGGAGATTGTCTGGGCTGACTTCTCTTCTTGGGGGATGATGAAACTGAGCTCAGCTCGGAGAAATGAGGACACTTGCCCGAGGCCACACAACTCAAGTCTGTGAATCAATCGGGACTATTCTTCCAGCCACTGAAGGAACCACAATGGATGGGTTATTTGGTCTCCGGCAAAGAAAACTTATTACCTAACAGTTGGATATCTTTTCTGTGTGGTATGAAAATCTCAAACACATCACCTAGGAGGGAAATGTAATCACAGTTTTTAATTAACGTAAAGTCTCTGCGACATTTTTTGTTGTTGTTATATTACTTCTAAAGGGCGTAAATCAATTAACTGAAACTGGCTAGTGGGTCCAGAGAGTGGCGGTCAGTCACTGGACAGATAATTGCTCTGTTGCTGAGATTAACACCTTATCATGCTATTAGGACCGCTTATGAATCTTGTAGTCCTGACAAAGCCTACAATTTAGGGACTATCCATTCCAGCTGTCTCCATTTCTGTGGCCTCCTACATGCAAACAATTGTTGCGCTAAGTGCTGCATTTAATTAAAGGCCCTTCCCATGTCATGGGTATAGTCACAGGAAAGACAAGAGACCTCATTTGTTTAAACACACACACACACACACACACACGCACACACACACACTTCTTGCTGGAGATTAGTTAGCTTTAAAGCAATCAGGATTAAAGTCACGGAGGCCCACCGAAGAAGGGTAAGATATGGGTGACTTTTGAATTGGACACTGCAAAGCACACATCATCTCTCCTTTTATGACTTAGGATAAAGTCACAGACAAGAGCTACGACCCTGGGTTTCTTCTCACGTTAAAGGGTCACTTCGTCCCAACTTGGGATTCTCTGCCACTTCCCAAGTCTGATGAAGCCTCTCCCTTGAGTTGTTTTTTGGCTACTAGGTCCTGAGATGGGAGGCCAGAAGTCCAGACAGGTCGAGTACAGAGAGTGTCGACGAAGCCATTCAGACTGATTAGAATATCAGAGTTAGAAGAGACACCCGTCTACAATATAGCTTTGCTTCTATTTTAACAAAGGGAAGCTTTTCCTGGGACAATTCTTATTGGAATAGGAGACGACCAAAAAAAAAAAAAAAAAAAAAAAATCAAACGGGCAACAAATAATTTTACCATTACCAGGTAATATGTGTTAATTGCTCAGTTTATATACTCAGAATAACATACCATTAGAGACTGTGTATGCATTGTAACTAGAGCATTAATAAATTTAAAATGTGCCTATTAGGATGACAGCTTTGGAGGTGCAAAGGAATAACAGTTATCACTTGGCAGAAGCCGCTCTCACCCCATCTGCTGAGACTTTGCATACATTTTCAGCTTCCTGAGCAATGATTAGGCCTGTCAGAACCTCTTTAACCTTCTAACTGCTGGTCCCCACTGGCCGTAATTAGAGACTAATGAATTCAGAAGATGCAGGCCGTGAGGAAAACTGCCTTGACAGTTTGTGTACAAATTAAGCCCCAATTACTTCATGCATCTTTTGCATCGCTGATACAAGTCTCTGTTATTATTTTTGAATATGGTCATTTTAGCAGAAACGAAGAACTTGGCTAATGTATTTTGTCATTTTTATGGCTCGTCATAAAGAAAAAAAAGCATACTGGGCGGGTCGTGAATAATGTGAAATAAACTACGGAGGATTATAAAGAGAAATTAATTTTCCTCTTGGGAATACCCTACCACCTTTGTATACCCCCTGCTGGACATACTTATTAATATGGCTATTGTTATTCAGGTAATATCTGCCATCGAAGGAGCCTGACTCACCAGCAGCTTGTTTGGTTTAGGTTTAGACCCCAAGTAAGGAGCGTTTGCAAGGGAGATGGCCTTCGTCTTTAGTCCCGGCAGTAAGGTTGCTTGGAGCACACTGGCTGAAAATTCTTTGTTCTCGGCCCTCAGCGGCCCCTCCACCTTTGCTAGCCATGGCAAAAGTTTGCAACTCCAAGGCGTATGACTTTAAAACCACAATACTAAGGTCCAACACCACATTCCTTTCCCTTAAAAAACTCCTGAAAAACGATGATATCACATCTTGTTTCAGTCTCCACTGGTCAGCTCAACCAGATATTCGATCTCAGTCTTTTGGAGACCCGGGCCCCGACTCTATGAGGTCACACAAAGAATCCTGGCTTATGTTTCCAGAAAGCCAAGGGGAGTCGGTGCGCATTTCTACACGATGGTCATCACCTTTACGGCGTTTTCTTTAGCTACAAGATGCTGCTGCTGAGAAATGGTCCTGCCACCTGTCCCTAGACCCTGCTGCTCCGGGCAGCCCAGAGACCCCTCTACCAATGAACCGTCCCTACTGAGAACTGCTCTCCTGCACGCATTCTCCGCTGAAGTTCCTACATGCCCAGGTACTCCCGCCTCCATGCCCTCTCCCTGCCCCACACCAGCCTCAGAGAAAGTTAATGGTTTCTCTTCCATTTGGCCAACTTTGCCTCCCCAGCTCAAAGCCCTTCCTTCCATTCCTTCCTGTGAATAATGCAGAACGATGCCCCCCCCCCAAAGTCTACCTCCTGGTCGCCAGAACCTGTGGATATATATCTTACACAATAAAAGGGTATTTGTAGATGTGATAAGTTAAGGATCTCGAGACGGTGAGCCTATCCATGTGGGCCCTATCTAATACAAAAGTCCATATGAGAGGGAAGCCGGAGGTTAGAACGAATAGCAGGAGATGTGAAGACAGAAGCAAGAGGCTGGAATGATCCAAGGAAAGGCCACAAGCCAATGGATACGAGTGGCCTCTGGGAGCTAAGAAAAGCCAGGCAACACATTCTGTCCTTAAGTCTCCAAAAGGAACCAACTTACCGACACCTTGATTTCAGACTTCTGACCTCCAGGACCATAAGAGAATGAATGTGTGCCATTTCAAGCCACTAAATTTGTGATAATTTGTTACAGCAGCAAGAGGAAACAAGTACACCGTCTCCTATGGAAACATAAAGATTTGGGTTTGTGTTCCAGTAATTATTATTCCCACAAAAATAATTCTGACAAGAATTTCTCTTGGATAAATTATTATACTCTCTGAATCAACTAGCTCAGGAACTTGTTATAAGGATTAGGAAATTAAAGAATATATTTCAATATACGGAACATACCAGATACTCAGTAAAAAAGTTGACGGAGTACTGCTCAAAACTGATTCATAGTGTGACTGTGGACCAAGAGTGTCAGCACCTACTTGATTCCTCTGTATGTTTCATCCCCATCTCCTCACAACCAGATCTATTGATGGTATCCGCATGCGGGTTTCAGCCTGTTTGTTCCCGAATGGCAGGAAGCAAAAGTCTGTACCCAGTGGATTTGAACTTGACCTACTCTTAAGCTGTGAGTCCTGTGACCCAGACCCAGATGTCTAGTCTCACTGCAGGAATCTTTATCTGCCAAAAATTACGTAGGTCCCAAATCTACTGAGGAAGAGTCTGGTGCTCGAGTAGCTCCAAAGTTCTAGCTGAACCTGCTTACAATGTTGGCTTCATTTTGGGATTAGGTATCTGCCTAAGCACTTTAACCTTATAAGGAAGAAGACTTAATTCTGTTTGTGTGCCCTGATGAGGACTTCTGTCTAGGACCAGAAGCCACACCCTCAACCCAACCCACTGACATAAGAATTTAAGACCCCACCTGGCTCTTTTCTGGACTCCTATCCTTCCCTTCTACCCCCAGATATAACCACATACATCAGTCACCTTTGGAAAGATTCCTGGATGAAAACAAAAATCTAGCTTAACTCACAGTATTTGACCCACACCTTAATATCTTGTTGCTATACTCCAAGCAACTGATCAGATACCTTGGGGCCAGTATTAATCAGATTTAGGACTGAGGATCTTGTATTCAGTCAATGTTCCTGGACCACTAAACTGTCCTCTTCCTATCTACCTGGGAAGCAGATTTCCCCCAGATCATCAAGTTCCCACCCTGCATACTCCTCTTGTCACATTGTAGGTCGCCATCAGCACTTTCGTAATGGCGACTCAACTTCTAATTACGGGCATACCCTCGAGATGGTGTGGATTTGGTTCTAGAGCACTGCAATGAAGTGAATGTCACAATGAGACAAGTCAAATGAATCTTTGCATTAAAAAGCACATATGAAAGTTATGTTTACACTATACCATAGTCTATTAAGTGTGTAATAGCATTACGTCAAAAAACAATACACAGCCTTAATTTAGGGGCACGTGGTCACTCAGTCAGTTAAGCGTCTGACTTGGGCTCAGGTCATGATCTCACGGTTTGTGGGTTTAAGCCCCACATCGGGCTCTGTGTTGACAGCTCACAGCCTGGACCCTTCCTCGGATTCTGTGTCTCCCTCTCTCCCTCTGCCTCTGCCTCGCTCATGCTCTGTCTCTCTCTTTCTCAAAAATAAACATTTTAAAAAATGTAAAAAAAAAATGCACACCTTCACTTAAAAAATATTTTATTGCTAAAAAATGCTAACCATCCTCTGAACTTTCAATGAGTCATAGTCTTTTTGCTGGTGGAGGGTCTTGCCTCAATGCTGACGGCTGCTGACTAGTCAGGGGGCAGGTTGCTGAAGGCTGGGATGGCTGTGGCCATTTCTTAAAATAAGACAACAGTGAAGTTTGCTGCACCCACTGACTCTTCCTTTCATGCACAATGTGTCTGTAGTATGGGATGCTGTTTGATAGGATTTTACCCACAGGAGAATTTCTTTCAAATTGAAATCCATCCTCTCAAACTCTGCTACTGTTTAACGACTAAGTAGGTGTAATATTCTAAACCCTGGGTTGTCATGTCAACAATCTTCACAGCATCTTCACTGGGAGGAGATTCCATCTCAAGAAACCACTTTCTTTGTTCCTCCATAAGAAGCAGCCCCTCATCCATTCAAGTTTTACACAAGATTGTAGCAATTCAGTCACATCTTCAGGCTCCACTTTTTGTTCTAATTCTCTTGCTGTTTCCATCACATCTGCAGTGACTTCGTCCACGGAAGCCTCGAACCCCTCAGAGTCATCCATGAGGGTTGGAATCAACTTCTTCCAAACTCCTGTTCATGGTGATATTTGGACTTCTTCCAATGAATCATGAATGTTCTCAATGACATGTAGAATGGCAAACCCTTTCTGGAAGGTTTTCAATTTACTTTGCCCAGATCCAACAAAGGAATCATGATCTATGGCAGCAGCAGCCTTCAAAATAAGTTTCTTACATAATAAGACTTGAAAGTCAAAATGATTCCTTGATCCATGGGCTGTAGAAAGGATGCTATATTAGCAGGCAAGAAAACAACATTAATCTCATTGTACATCTCCATCAGAGCTCTTAAGGGAGCAGGTACATTGTCAGTGAGCAGTAATCTTTTGAAAGGAATCTTTTTCTTTTTTTTTTTTTTTTGAGCAGTAGTTCTCAACAGTGGACTTAAAATATTCAGTGAACCATATTGCAAACAGATGTGCTGTCATACAGACTTGTTGTTCCCTTTCTAGAGTATAGGCAGAGTAGTTTCAGCACCATTCTTAAGGTTCTTAGGATTCTCACATGGTAAATTAGCATTGACTTTAAGAGAAAGTCACCAGCTACATGAGCCCCTAACAAGAGAGCCTATATGTTGAAGCTCTGAAGCCAGACATTGACTTCTCCTCTCTAGCTATGAAAGTCCCAAGATGGCATCTTCTTCTAAGAGGAGGCTGTTTCATCTACACTGCAAATCTGTTGCTTAGCGTCTCCACCTTCATGACTTATCTCAGCTAGATCTTCTGGAGAGCTTGCTACAGCTTCCACATCAGCACTTGCTGCTTTGTGTTGCACTTTTAATAAGTTATGGAGATGGCTTTTGTCTTTCCACTTCATGAACCAACCTCCGCTAGCTTCAAACTTTTCTTCTGCAGTTTCCTCACCTCTCTGAGCCTGCACAGAATTGAAGCAAGTGAGGATGTTGCTCTGGATTACGCTTTGGCTTAAGAGAAGGTTGTGGCTGGTTTGATCTCCTATCCAGACCACTCAGACTTTCTCCAGATCAGCAACACGGCTGCTTCCCTTTCTTCTCATTCATGTGTTCACTGGAGCAGTGCTTTTCATTTCCTCCAAGAACTTGTCCTTTGCATTCACGACTTGGGTAACTGTTTGATGCAAGAGCCCTGCCTCTCAGCCTATAAGCTGTTGACATGCCTTCTTCACTGAGCTGACTCATTTCTAGGTTTTGATTTCAAGTGAGAGACACGTGACCCTTCCTTTCACTTGAACACTTAGAGACGACTGTAAGGTTACTAACTGGCCCAATCTCGATATTGTCCTGTCTCAGAGAATAGAGAGCTCAGAGGAGAGGGAGAGATACGGGGGATTGGCCAGTTGATGGAACGGTCAGGACACACACAACATTTATTAAGTTACAGAAGCATGGTGTGCGGCCTCCCCAAAACAGTTACAGTAGGAACATCTAAGATCACAGAGCACAGGTCACCATACCAAAGATAGTAACAAGGAAAAAGTTTGAAATGTTGCAAGAATTACCAAAGTGTAACACGGAGACACGAAGTGAGCGAATGTGGTCGGAAACCAGTGCTGACAGCCTTGCTTAACGCAAGTTTGCCACAAACCTTCAGTTTGTAAAAAATGCGGTATCTGGGAAGCACAATATAGAGGAGAATCATGAAATAGGCCTGTATTAACGAGAAAAGCTAAATACAAACTTCAGCCGTGGCTTAAATTGACTTAGAAACTCATTTCATTAGAGAGATTTGTTAAAAAGCAATATTTAGGAGAAGAAGATTCATTTCTTTAACATTATTCTGTTTTGTATAGGAAATGTGGCACCAATTGCAACTGAATAGCTTCTCCTGGCTCAAGAGGGTGCATGCTTGGTGGGATGCTCTACATTACTCTCAGGGTATGCAACAACAGATTAGGTTAACCCTATGAAATTGCTGATATGCAACTGTTTTTGACCTACAAAAACAGCAGTTTCATACGGTTCAACTTAATAGAATGCTGTTTGTTAAAGAGCGGAAACCTTGTCGGTGAAACTAACCCTTGTGGACTTTCCTCATTTCCTTAGACACTATAGAAGGTCAAATTCAAGATTCCTATAGAGAAAGCACAAACTGAAATTAACAAAAATTACCTAATGAGTGTAAACATTGCAGACCTAGAGATACTCTTTACCCAGCTTTGTTGCTGGTAAATATAAAACCCCTGTGGCAGAGTTGACTGCCTTTATTTGTGGAAAGCCAGTAAGAATCCCGGGGCACCTGGGTGGCTTAGTTGGTTAAGTGTCCGACTCTTGATCTCGGCTCAGGTCATGCGGGATCAAGCCCCGCATCAGGCTTTGCCTGCTTGGGATTCTTTCTCCCTTCTTCTCTCTCTGCCCCTTCCTTGCTCAACTTCTCTCTCTCTCTCTCTCTCTCAATATACATAAATAAAACATTTTTAAAAAGAATAAAAAAAAAAAAGAAGAATCATAATCCTCCTCTGTTTGGGTGCTATATTTGAAGTCTAGTCTCACTGACTTTGCACAAAAATTTCTGGAATCACCACTTAGCAGCTTTGCCATAGATAGTTCATGAAAACCCTATGCAGTTCAATTTTAAAATTTTTAAAGGATTTGAATAGCTTACAAGCAAAAGTGATAATGTCTTTGTATACACACTGCAGGTAAGCCACGACCAAAACAGTGAGATCTGGAAAACACCTATAGTGGCCCTTTCTCAGTAGCTGAAATTCCCATCATTCAGCACTCCTTAATTAACACTTGAAGGGCTTAATAAAATTTCAGGTATGCCATATGGGAGAGACAGCACATAAATTTATTCATTCATTCATTTTTTTGTTTGTTTATTCATTATTGATTTCCTTGTTTACTTATTTATTTTGACTGTTTTTATTTTCTTATTCTTTTGTAAAGTTCTTTTTACATTTTTTTTTAACGTTTATTTATTTTTGAGACAGAGAGAGATAGAGCATGAACGGGGGAGGGGCAGAGAGAGAGGGAGACACAGAATCGGAAGCAGGCTCCAGGCTCCGAGTCATCAGCCCGGAGCCCGACGCGGGGCTCGAAATCACGGACCGCGAGATCGTGACCTGAGCTGAAGTCGGACGCTTAACCGACTGAGCCACCCAGGCGCCCTGTAAAGTTCTTATTTTAATTCTAGTTAGCTAACATTTGGTGTTATATTAGTTTCAGGTGTACAATATAGCCATTCAACACTTTCATACACCGCCCTGAATGGCACATAAATCTATAGCCAGACATATATTTATACCTTAGTATGAGCTGTTTAGTATATCAGCTATTTTGATAATCCGGTACGATCGCACGCAATACAGTGAGGGGTAAGGAGGCAGCAAGTGTAAAGGTCTTTATCACAGGACAAGTTTAATTCGTGTGTGACCACAGAGTGTCTATGTCAATGGGGTGAAGGCAGAAGGCCAAAGGCGTGATATTCCAAAATAGTGGAGGCTCAACAAAAATTTTCCCACGTCGTAATTTTCAGGAAGTTCTACTCTTTCTGAAAAATTGTTTAACGTTTATTTATTTTTGAGAGAGAGAGAGTGGGGGAGGGGCAGAGAGAAAGGGAGACATAGAATCCGAAGCAGGCTCCAGGCTCTGAGCTGTCAGCACAGAGCCTGACTCAGGGCTCAAACTCATGAGCCGCGAGATCATGACCTGAGATGAAGTCGGACACGTAACCAACTGAGCCACCCAGGCGCCCCTCTACTCTCTCCTACAGAGCGGGATGCCTGCCTTATAAAAGCAGTATATTTCTGAGAGATGAATCTTCTGAGACATTTTGATATAGTGTGGCTGGTATATGGTAAAGGCTCCATGATAATTACTAATCAAAAAATTCCTGGGGCACGCTGGCACCCCCACACAAAGTGAACGCCTGCAAACCCCTCCCCCGATAAGGATCCAGGGTCCCAGGTTATTCTTGGCCTTAAAGTGACTTTTCTGGTGACACTTTTGGAGTTAGGTTTGCGAAGGCATAGACTCAGCCTAGTGGAAAATCATGTCCTGAGAGCTGCCTGTAGTGACAGGGTGCAGGCCACCACAAACTCAGGCTTTCTCAGAGATTTCCCCTGTCTTTGAAGTCCTAACTTGGCTCCTGCTTGATAGACAGTAATGCAGAGACACCCGGATATCTCAGTAGGTTAAGCCTCTGACTTGGGCTCAGGTCATGATCTCGCAATTCATGAGTCTGAGCGCCACGTCGGGTTCTGTGCTGACAGCTCAGCCTGGAACCTGCTTTGGATTCTGTGTCTCCCTCTCTCGCTGCCCCTCCCCTGCTCATGCTCTCTCTCTCTCTCTCTCTCTCTCAAAAATAAATAAACACTAAAAACAGTGTATCTTTAAAAAAGAGAGAGAACAGTAATGGAGAGTACTACAATCGAGGAGAGGGGCGCCAGGCTGGGACAAGCTCTCTCCAGCCTTCTTCAGCCAAGCCTTAGGAAGGGCTGAGGAGAAGAGGGAAGGGCAAACGACACAGTCCGGAGCTGTAGGTTAGATTCACAGAGCCCCAGAGCGGGAAACTGTGGCCCAGAAAACGTCATGGCCACGTTTGTTTGTTTCTCCCTCTGTGACGGAGACATGGCAAGCCTTCACCGCCACCCAACCCTCCCCCCCCCAACTAAATACTCAATGCCTAACTGGAAACTCAAGACACTCCTTCTATAATCACATCTTCATGGCAACAATCTTGAAATGAACCTCAAGAAGTGATACTGGGGCCAGGGCCAGCAAACTGCACCCCACTGATAATCCAGGGTACTGGTCTCCAGTAAGCCGGGTGTTCTAACCTTCATCATCCCTCCTAGGAATGTGACAACTTCCTCCTAAGAAAATGACAATAATTTCAGATGATTCTTACTCAAAACCAGGATCATTCAGTTGTTAGACTAACACTCACTAGGCTCCTAGTCGCCCTCAGTCACCGATGAAGTCCTGAGGTAACGGCCCTTCCATGCTGTCCGGAAGCTTCTCCATGTATATTCTATGCTCCGTCCTCCTCCTCTTGGCTCTCAGATTTTTTTACATTCATTCAACACAGGCTGCCTCTATTTCAGATTCTGTGGCCTCTATCGACATACAATTAATTTACATGGAGCGTGGCAAACAACTTAGGATCCAAGGGGAAGATCAGCCTGGCCCTTCCACACCCTGGTACTACTCGCCATGGAAACAGAACCCACGTCCAAAGCTAAAGGACTCCTCAGACAGGTGGACTCAAGTGGTAGGAGGCATTACACATGCAACACGAGGAGACACAGGTTCTAATCCTACCTCAGGTGTGAGATAGAATCCTACACTGAAGGTGTGAGAGTCAGGGTCACCCACTACCACGTGGGTGGGAAGCTTTTGAATCTCATTCACATGATTTTCATTTTTATAGAACATACCATAGGACTTTTCCCTTAGAAAGGCTCATTCGTCCTCTGGTTTGCCTCCAAATTATAGATCTAATCACCGTTCCCTCTTTTGAGGGGGAGAATGGTAACTCCACCCAAGGCAAGTTTAAATCAATTGAAGTGAGATGAGTTGGTAATGGTTTAGTATGAAAAAGCAAAGGACATTCACCACAATCCTGGGACAGTTCGAGACATAGCCCTGATGTCCCAGAACTTCACTCCACCACAATTAAGGCCCATGCCTTACTGTGTTTTTACAAATCTTTTTACCCCACTTAAAAGCATTCTCCTTTAGGGGCGCCTGGGTGGCGCAGTCGGTTAAGCGTCCGACTTCAGCCAGGTCACGATCTCGCGCTCCGTGAGTTCGAGCCCCGCGTCGGGCTCTGGGCTGATGGCTCAGAGCCTGGAGCCTGTTTCCGATTCTGTGTCTCCCTCTCTCTCTGCCCCTCCCCCGTTCATGCTCTGTCTCTGTCTGTCCCAAAAATAAATAAAAAAACGTTGAAAAAAAAATTTAAAAAAAAAAAAAGCATTCTCCTTTAAGGACAGAAAGTAGTTTATTCATCTGGGCATCTCTTCCACAGTTCCCGGCTTACCTACAGAAAAGTCGCCAAAACTTTGTAAAATCAAATTAAAAATATCCTCAACAACGAACATAGTCTTACCAGTTAAAATATATTCTAATAGTTAATTTCTAAAGGACTCCCTTCCACATAGCCCTGCTTCTACACACACATATACACAACAAGTTGATTTCAGAAAAGTCAGAGGCAATCACAGCATCCCTGCCGTCCGAGTGTAGACTTTCTAAAGATAAGGAACAAACATTTTCTATGCTCCGTATTTGGTATGGTACCTGCTTTATAGAACTATCCATTAAGTCAACAAATATTTATTTAGTGCCTTTGTGGGGCTGGGAGATAGTCATCTCCACTCAAATGGAATCTGCAGTCTCATGTGCAGGGGTGGGGTGGGGAGTGGGAAAGAGATAATAAAGAAGGAAATTGCACATACTATATAGAGTCTTAATAAAAGATGAGGGGTGCCTGGGCGGCTCAGTGGATTAAGCATCTGACTTTGGCTCGGGTCATGATTTCACCATTCGTGAGTTCAAGCCCCACATTGGGCTGTGTGCCGTAAGCACAGAGCCTGCTTTAGATACTCTGTCCCCCTTCTCTCTCTCTGCCCCTTCCCCACTCGCCCATGCGCTTGCTTTCTCTCTCGCTCGCTCTCTGAAAAATAAACGTTTTTAAAAAAAAAAGATGATACATTGAGAACAGATGTGTGGAGAGTGCCATTTTATATTGGGGTTCAGAAAGGGCCTCCCAAAATCAGAATTTAAAAACGTGTGTGGTGTCCACATGTCCAGAAAGATCTAGCCACATGGGCCTCATAAGCAGGAGCATCTGGAGTCACAGAAATAGGTAATAGCCAACGCACCAAAGGAGGCACAGGCTTGGACTGTTGAGGCCCTAAAGGAAAGCCAGTGTGGCCAAAGTGTCACAAATGATGAGGAAAAGTCCAAGAGACCACGTCAAAGAAGTGAGCAGGAACCACATCACGGGAAGCCCCATGGGTCTTGAATCGTGTTTGGATGTTTGTGAAGCCAATAGAAGCCATTAGATGTTTTAGGGAGGAAAGTGACAGGATCTTGATTTATGTGTTTTTTTAATTTTTGTTTTGTTTTGTTTTGTTTTTTATTTATTTTTGAGAGGGTGCAAGCTGGGGAGGGGCAGAGAGAGAGAGGGCAGAGGATCCGAAGTGGGCTCTGTGCCGACAGCAGTGAGCTCGACGTGGGGCTTGAACTCACGAACCGCAAGATCATGACTGGAGTCAAAGTCAGATGCTCAACTGACTGAGTCATCCAGGTGCCCCACCTGGATGTTATGATCACCCCAATGGCTATGTGGGGAATGGCAGGCGGGTAAGAGAAGAAACTGAGAGACCCGTTAGTAGGCAATTGCAGTAATCCTCCGGAGAGACAGCTCTGCCTAGGGGAGCAGCCAAGCCATGGTAACAACTGTGCAGACATTCCACGGGAAGTGCAGGGAAAGGCTTTCTGCACAGAGGAACAGCAGGAGCAGGAGCAGGAATGCATGGACGACGTCTCCAAGTTCAGTGACCAGAGAGGTCAGGACACCTGAAAGAAGAAAAGAAAATGGTGTCAAAACAGAAAAATACCTACATATACTCACAAGGAACTAATATATATGCCAAACAGAGAGGAGCCAACAGGAAAGTAAAAAATGAAAAGCATTTGTAAAAAATAACATAAACAGAGCTGAGCGATCTAGAAAAATACTAGAGTAAGTGCAGAACCCCCCCCCCCCCACACACACCCTTGGACTGGCAGATTCAACTAAGCAAAGATGTCAGTTCTCCCCTAAGTTATGTTATAAATGTAACGTAATCCCAATCAAATTCCAAATGGTGTTTTTGGATGGGTAACTTGGCAAAAATGTTCTCAACTTCGTGTGAAAGAGTATGTGTGTGAGAATATTGAAGATGCACACACCCACGGCTCAATGTGTTACAAACCCTGGCAGGTGTTCACAGGGACATGAGGGGCCCAGAGACTACACCACCCCCTTCCCTTCCGGCTCAACTTGTCAGCTCAAGGCCAACTGCCCTCTCGCACTTAACCCTGCTGAAGTATTTTTCAAACTTTTTTGACCATGACCCACGTAAAGAAAAATGATTTCTATGAGGACGCAGATTTATTATTGGAACAAAAATTTCATAAATAATGCAACCCTTACATGTGACTCACATTTAGATTTTTTATTCGATTTTTTTCTGGGCAACTCTCTTGGATTAAGAAATAATATGCAATCAGAGCCCTCTTGATTGATTTCACGGTTCCCTAATGTGTCAGAACCCACAGTTTTAAAAAACTCTGCCCTTGAGGCGTCAGCTCTGCTGCCTGGTCCCATAAGGTGATCCCATTACCAAGCCGGTCTCATTGGCCAGACAGCCACCCCTTTAGCCAAAGGTCTCACTTGGTTTGCTTAAATAAGGGGATCCAGAAAGGGCTTCCTGTAGACCGAGAACTGAGAGAACAAGTAAATCTTCATGGACTGCAAAGACAGGAAAGGGAAGTGGAATTTTCAGTTTGTTTGTTTGTTTGTTTGATATAACGATGATTATAATTAAATAAAGCTCTCAGCCGCTCCTAGCAGGAGACCTCCGTTCCCATCTCTGCATGTTAGCTTTTCTTGTCCATTTGGTAGCCCATTCAGGTCTTCTATTCCATCAGGCCAGTTTTGTTTTGTTTTGTTTTTTAAATAAAAGGATTTAAGAACATATTCAACGTCATTGCATGGAAGACAGTAACCTTCTAACGCAAGATGTTTGTTTTTAAATGCACAGAGCTAAAGTACCTTCTAAAAAAAAAAAAAATCCAAGCTACAGCTCTGTTCTCTCTCTATAAAAATTTAAAATCACATTGATTACCCATCTGGCATATCTCCTAATTATGCATCTCTTAGTGGACTAATACTCCCTTCAGAAGCAAAACAGTAAATATACAAAGGGAAACATGATTAATAATTTCTTTTTGTTCTGTTTTTCAGGACAAGTCCCTGCTCATTCATGCTCTCCACTGAAAATGTTTCATAACTACACCCCCAAACAGATACGATCACCTGTCCCCTGATGATCCGTTTAGCAGGAAGGGAGAGACATGGGAGCGAAATTCACTGTTTAGCAGAAAGGCATTGAGAAAGCAGGTACCCTATACGGGTTTTTATCTTTAGTGTGTGTGTGTGTGTGTGTGTGTGTGTGTGTGTGTGTGTGTTCTGAAACATGTTTTACTGACATTTCCTTCTATTTTATCATATTCCAGTAAGTTCAGTTGTGCTGCAACAAAGCAGTTTCCTGGATAATCAAGCGAATGTATTTGGTTGAGCAGCCATGCTGCTTACACTTGAAACAAATTCTACAATTTTTAAGACGCTGAAGCATCGTATTAGGCTCATTGTTCCAGAATATCTGCCATCCTACCAGACAAATCAGGTACATTCAGTCAAAATTGCACGGAGTGCCCTATGAATTGCCAGTAGTTTATCTTCAATGCTTTTCTGTCATTTCCTTTACCCCTTTACCCCTTCTAGCACCCTTTCTCCATCAGCAACCTACCAGGACCTAAACTCCCTTGCTCCCCTCAAAAGGGAAGTCACTAGTTTTGTAGTATAAGTTCATCTTATATGCAATTTCTATAACAAAAACTTTAAAATGTCGTGTTTTCCTTCATGAGCTACATAAAGAGAAGAGCCAGGCTGTGGCTTACACTGTTATCTATTCCATAGCCACACCTGGATTCTTCCTTGACAATAGAATCCCAGTATTCTTTGGGGTGGCAATAGGGCTAACTGAATATTTCTTTTCCCAGAATCCTTTGCACCTTACAGTGGCCATGTGGCATATTTCAGGCCAGAAATGCTTAAGCAGATGTCTGCTGAAGTTTTCAGGAAAGTCTTTAATGCTCTTTATTTATTTAAAAAAAATATTTCATTTCTTTATTTTTTTAATTTAAATTCATGTTAGTTAACATATAATATAGTATTGGTTTCAGGAATAGAATTTAGTGATTCATCACTTACGTGTGACACACAGTGCTCATCCCAGCAAGTGCCCCCCCTTAATGCCCATCCCCCATTTAGACCATTCCCCCCCCCCAACTCCTCCAGCCACCCTCAGTTTGTTCTCTGTATTTACGAGTCTCTTATGGTTTGCCTCCCTCTCTGTTTCTATCTCATTTTATTTTTCCTTCCCTTCCCCTATGTTCATCTATCTGTTTTGTTTCTTAAATTCTACATGAGTGAAATCACATATGTGTCTTTCTCTGATTAACTTACTTCACTTAACATAATACAGTCTAGTTTCATCCAAGTTGCTGCAAATGGCAAGATTTCATGCTTTTTGATCTCCAACTAATATTCCATTGTGTATATAACCACATCTTCTTTATCCATTCATCCGTCGATGGACATTTGGGTGCTTTCCATAATTTGGCTATTGTTGATAGTGCTGCTATAAACATGGGGTGCATGTGCTTCTTTGAACCAGCATTTTGGTAATCTTTGGATAAATACCTAGTAGTGCAATTGCTGGGTCACAGGGAAGTTCTAGTTTTGACTTTTGGAGGAAACTCCATACTGCTTTCCAAAACAGCTGCACCAGTTTGCATTCCTATGTGTTCTTGATTTTAAGGAACACTGGCTGGCAGTGACCTTCTGTCTTCCTCCCCTGAGCAAAAATGTGATGACTGGAGCTGAACAACCTCCTTTTCTTTAGATCACAAGGGAAAGAAAGAATGAAAGAAAGAAGGGAGGGAGAGAAGGAGGGAAGGAAGGAAGGAAGGAAGGAAGGAAGGAAGGAAGGAAAGAAAGGAAGGAGGAAGAGAGGGAGGGAAGGAGGGAGGGAAGGAAGGAAGGAAGGAAGGAAGGAAGGAAAGGAGGGAAGGAGGGAAGGAAAAAAAGGAAAGAAAGAAAGAAAGAGAAAAAAGGAGAAAGGGAAAAAAAGAAAAAAGAAAGAAGAGAAAGAAAGAAAGAAAGAAAGAAAGAAAGAAAGAAAGAAAGAAGGAGGGAGGGAGGAAAAGAGAAGAGAGGGAGGGGAGGGAAGGGAAGGAAAGGAAAGAAAAAAAAAGAAAAGAAAAGAAAAGAAAAGAAAAGAAAAGAAAAGAAAAGAAAAGAAAACAAAGAAACTCTCAGAGACATTTGCCCCGAAATCTCTGATCCCCTGAACCAACACTGGCAGCTCACTCCTTTCAGACTTTTATTTTTATCAGAAAAATGAAACCTTATGTGTTTAAGACGTTGGTTAGTCAGGCATTCTGTGGCTTGTGTCCTAAATGAGATGCATGAAGGATTTCCTGGGAAGTTCCACAGCCCCAAGACTCCGAGTTGCCTCCGGGACTAATGTGGAGGATAAGGCAAAGGCTAAGCCAGCAAGAGGAGCCCCCAGCCCTTCCTGGCCCCTGATTCCTCCAGACTATCTCACCTTTTATCTTGTACGTTGACTTTATAATTCAGAATTCATTTAAGAAAAATAAATTGGTCTAAGATGCTGTTTCAAACCACTGGGTTAGGTATTTTTTCCACCAGAAGATTTGTTGGCTTCATTATGGAAAAAGGCCCAGAGAAATGAATCATTACTAAGGGAATTTTAGCAATAGGGTGTTGATAAGAGGAAAAATTAGCCGGATCCCCTCTGACTACATCACTGCCTGTCTCCCCCAACTTAGCCGGTTCTGAGTACCAACCTAATATCTATTTTTTTTTTCCAGTTAGGTTGTTGGTTGTCCCACTACCAGATGCAAAGAGGGCCCACACGATCCTATATCTTCACTAAATTCCAGGGATCAAGACCCGTGTAGAAGGTAAATATAGAGACACAAGGAATGTTTCAAAATTAATAACTGGTACTTCATAAGAGAAGAACCTGTGTAGAGGTGGGGAGGCCCATGTTTGCTTTTGTGTCCCTCTTGTCTGGAGGCTAGGGCCTTGGGGGAAGACTGAATCGGTGGGGAATCTTGAGACCAATATTCCATGAGTTTCCTTCTGTACAGGAAGGGCTTGGTGCCTCCTGTATGTAATGTTGGTGTCCTGAAATGTTTTGCAAAGCCTGAATGTTGGAGATCAGACTCACATTTTAAGTTCACAAGTGCACACAGAGAATTGTTTGAGAATGAAATAATGCCCGTCCACTTCTCCTTACCTCTCATATGCAACCCCTCCCCCACCTCAGCACCCCATCCCTCCCGCCAGGTCAAAATTCTTTTGCTCGCCCAGCTTCTGCTCTCCTCATTCATGTAGCATCGCAGACTGTGGGCTTTAGAACTGGAGAAGCTTGGGTCTCATCCCAGGTCAGCCACTCACTGCCTGGGTGACCTTGGGTTAGTCTCTTAATGTCTATGTGCCTCAGTTTCCTCGTGCCTAATGGGTGTATAAGGATAGTATTTGCCTGGTACTCTCTGGTCAGCAAGCTGGCCTAGAGAGAGCTGGAAGCCTGTGGGAGGGGTCACCATGACCACACCTCCAGGAATCTACCTACAAAGACGTGACCGCCAACACCAGCCCCTTGTAGCCACACTAGCCACAACGCTGAGGTTGGACAACATTGGGCTTGTTACAAGCCACAAATCGTTTAAAACACACAAAGCACCTAGAACAGTTCTGGGAACATAGTGAGTGCTAAATGAGTGTTAGCTATGGTTGTTATTGTTGTTATTTATCTGTTACCAAGTTTCATCTCCCCTTTGGTAAATGGGGGTAACAATGTTCCACGTAATTAGCCCTTAGTCAGCGAACGATCAATTGACATGATAACTTTTGTTGACAGCTCCTGCAATTTCCTTCACTGGAAAGGCCCCTCTCCCAGGCTCCACCTGCTCAGAGCTTCTCAGCACCTTAGATCCTGCATGATTCAAGCTTCTTTTTGAATTCTTCAGCTTCGGGGGTTCACCCTGCCTTCTCCTATTACAGATAGCCGCAGCTACTAATATTGGTGACTTACAACTTAGTACCGAACCATAGGTTGTATTTTCTTGTCCTTTATACCTTCAACTTCCTCTTAAACCTTTAGATTTCCTGGGGCACCTGGGCGGCTCAGTTGGCTGGGCATCTGACTTCGGCTCAGGTCATGATCTCTCGGTTCGTGAGTTCGAGCCCTGCATCTGGCTCTGTGCTGACAGCTCAGAGCCTGGAGCCTGCTTCAGATTCTGCGTCTCCCTCTCTCTCTCTGCCCCTCCCCTGCTCATGCTCTGTCTCTCTCTCTGTCTCAAAAATAAATAAAACATTAAAAAAACAAATTTAAAACTTTAGATTTCCTACATACAAGGGTTCATTTATCCACACTTTTAATACACTTTAGAGTATTGACCAGCGCTGGGCACACGGAAGTGCTTCGTAAATATTTGTTGATTGCTCTATTCACATTTACTCTAAATTCACATTTTTATATGCATGCATGAGATTTCTTTCAAAGCAAGTTACATCTGTAGTACAGCAAAGTACCAGAAAAAGCATCCACATGATCTCATCTAAACTAGAATTGGACATAAACCCAGTATCAGGGGAAACTTGCAAAGGATTTCATCCCTGTGTAATGCTGAAGGGAAACAGAGTTTATATGCCCTGAAACAGGAAGAAAAAAAAAAGGAGGCAGCATCTTCTTGATCTTATTTCGTCAATCGAAATTCCGCCTTCCCCTAGGCCTCACCCTGGCCAAATTCAAGAAACAGATGTTTGCATAAAAAAACTCCCCGGAGTCAGCGTGGCTGTTTATCCAATTTTCACCCTGCCATGCAGACGTAGGTTATGTCCAACAGAGTCCAAACAACAAGTTGGAATGTACGAAGTTCAGGCTGTGGAAGGGTTCAAGGAGAGGTGAGATGGTCCCACATCAGGGATGCTGAGAGAAGAGCTCACCGTGAAGAGAAGTGGGGCAAGAGAACTTCATTTCCCACTAAGAGAAAAAACTTCCTTTCTCAGCTCAGGATCCATAGTCCTCTGAGCCCTACCATTTTCTAAGGGAAGATACCCTCTGGGCTGTCCGTCTCTGCTTCTATCACCCTTCTGTGAGCGCCCCCCCCAACACAAAAACTAATGTTTACGTTTTTCTGAACTTTCTAGGTCTGCAAAGCTGTTCCATATTGATGAACTGAGTGTGTGCCTCTTTCTTTTTGACTCCCCTGTTGAGTTCATATAGTTTGGTTGTCACATGAGCTGTGAGTAATTGCATCAGTGCAGATGACGGCTCTGTCGTAGCGATCTACAAATCTGTTAACTTTTGTCTATTTCAACGTCTTTTCCCAACATTACCTTAATAAGTTGTATGTAAAACATGAAGACCAGGGGAGATGCTTCTTAATGCAATTTACAACATCTCAGAGGTGAGAATTGAAAGCCCAGCTCTGACTGCAACATCTGCTCTGAACAAGGGCATCGAGGGACCTGCCATCAGATTTTTTTGTCTTAAGGATGATCACCGTGTATGTTCACAAATAAAAATGTGAAGCGTTCTGACAGCCAAGCAAACCGTGAAGAATTAAACTTCCCAAACAGGAAAACACACTGGAACATCCTTTCTGCAATTCATTTGAGAAAACTCCTTCATTCAGAGCCTCGTCATTTCCTGCCCCTGACTGTCTGCCCAACCCCTGTCAGTTACCCCCACAGACATGTTTCCGTGAGAGGGCAAGGTTCCATTTGGAGGGGGAATGGCCCAACTTTGAAGGCATCAGTTTCTTAATGGTAAAATCAGACTTTTCCAGTAAAGAGGTCTGAGGCAGTGTGTTCAGTGGCAGTAAAAGGAAGTTTATAAAATCACCAGCACCTCCTGAGGCAAAAGTTTCTGATGACTCACCAATACCTTCCCAAAAAGTCCCTTGGAATGTCAGTCCCTCACTTCTCTGACCTCAGTCTACCCTTCTTACCACAATCCCTGCTGCACTTTAGTGCACTCCAGACAACCTGGACCAGCCCGTCTTCCCTAAACATCTCTATCCCTTGCCCTTCGACTACTTGCCTTATGTATCTTATCACTGGCGAAAGTCCTACTTCCCTTCAGCACCTAATGCAAGGGCTCCTGCTTCGGGAGTTTCTCCTGATCACCTTGCTGTAAGTGACCACTCCATCCCTCACAGTCCTGTAGACCCTTGCTTTTAGCATTTATCACATTCTGCCTCAAGACATCTGTACATTTGTCCAATACACCCTGCAACGTTGCAGTCTCCAGGAGAGTGCCCAATTAAGAAATATCTTGAGTACAAAACAGAGTGCCTCGTTGTGATGGACTGAATTGGGTCCCCTCTCCCACAAATTCATGTATTAAAGCCCTACCCCCCAACGTAACTGTATTTGAAGAGCGCGCCTTCAGGAGGTAATTAAGGTTAAATGGGGCCTTCAGGGGGTAATTAAGGTTAAACGAGATTGTGAGGCTGGAGTCTTTCTCTCCACATTCATGCACGGAAGAAAGGCCATATGAGGGCACAGCAAAAAAAGGTGATTATCTGTAAGTCAGGAAGAGAGCCCTCAAAAGACATTGAACTCTACTGGACCTTGACCTTGGACTTCCCGATCTCCAGAAAATAAATTTCTGTTGTTTAAGCCACATTGTTTATGGCGTTTTGTTTTGTTTTGTTACAGCAGCTGAGCTGAGTAAGACACTTGTACGTGATGAACCGTCAATGAACACTGATTGTGTACATCGACTTCAAGAATAGAGGGGACCAGGAAGATGGAAAAGGTGATATCTGAGGGGATTCATCCCTCCCCATATGTGTGCTCCTCTCACTGGCTAACGAGTAGTGTGAGATACCTGTGGCAAGTGGGTACAAGCTGAAGGTTGTCTTAGGTACTTTGGATTTAATTTTGTCTTTTAAAGCATTCACATGGTTCAAAACTTAATATCAAAAGTATTTGTTACAAAGTCAGCGTGAGAACTGCTGTTTGATATTTCCAAAGCCAAGTCTTGCTGGAGTGATTCAGGCGATTCCAATAACAGCCACTCAACACTTCCACAGTTATCATACACGAAGAAACCCCACGTATAATTAACAAAGTCTCAGGGAATTAATCCAACCGGATTGACCAGTAGCACAAATAATGTATATATTTATCAAATAGGTCATCTGGTATCTTAGAGGCAAAACTCACAAAGTGATTGGCTCGTTAATCCCTTTGTTGCCTCAAGAAAACCTGGACGCAAAACCCAGTTCTCTTTTGAGAGGCCAAGAGCATGTTCTGTGCTATAAACTTACTACTGGTTTTACATGATGTATTGGATGAGTCAGGGTTCTCCAGAGAAACAGAACCAATAGGATAGAGATGATGATAGATAGATAGATGATTGATACATAGGTCGATAGGTAGATATTATTTTAAGGAATTAGCTCGCAGGATTGTGGGGCTTGGCAAGTCTCTAGACAGGCTGTCAAGTGGGAAATTCGGGAAGAAGTTGGTAGTGTAGTCTCGAGTCCAAAATCCGCAGGCGAGAAACTCAGGCAAGATTTCCACATTGCATTACTGAGGCAGAGTTTCTTTTTCTTTGGGAAACTTCAGTCTTCGCCTTAAAGCTTTCAACCAATTGGCAGAGGCCCACCCACATTACTGAGGGTAATCTGCTTTACTCAAAGTGCACTGATCTAAATGTTAATCACATCTAAAAAACACCTTCAGAGCAACATTTAGACTAGCCCGGTCTGTTTGTTTAGTTCAACGAGACAACTAGATACCATAACCTAGCCAATTTGACACATAAAATTAACTATGACAAATGGAGACAAAGCTCCGAGTGAAGGTTTTTAGCTAAGAGAGATTTTTAGCATGGGGCAATATTGTTTCCCAACAGTCCTTAGAAATCCCTTCATCCTGCCTAAGTTTCTTAAAACATCTAAGCCAAAAAAACCTACGGCATCCCAAAATTAAACCAGTGGAAGGTTCTGGAAGTTCCTTCAGTGCAAAATAGTAGAACCTAGCCCCAAAGTGTTTTTACTTCTGTGGAAAACATTTCAGGGCCTGTCCCAGTGAATCCTAGGAAAGTGCTGGCCAACCCAGTTTTCAAAGAAAAACTCCTGATCAATCCCACTTGAAATAAAGTCTAACAACTTGGCCAAACAATTCTTAGATACTATAGTGAGAAGTTCATGAGAGAATACAGTTGATCACAGAATAAAACTTAATGAACGGATGTATCGCTCAGTAAGAGAAAGGTCTCTCTTCTCCTCTCCTCTTCTCTCTCCCTCTTACTTTTAAGTATTATTTTTATGGCTTCTTCACAGGAGAAAAAGACTCTTTAAAACTATAACCGAATGCCAGGCAGAAAACAGACTAGTCTTTTAAACTAATGGCTGTTGTTGAGGGCTCCTTTAGCAATATCCAACTAGAGAAAAAGCAAAAAAAAAAAAAAAAAAAAAAAGAACTTCGCAATAAACGACCTTCACAGACGAAGACTATTCATGTTAATTAGTAGCTCTTTTCAAATATGATTCGTATATGCATTAGGCCATGCCATGCTCAACAATGCATGCATTGTAGTAAACATCAAGATAAGTCTCAAGTACGGTTATCAAAATTTTAGAAAACTCTACTAGGGATTTTTTTAGACGATTGTGACTTACTGCTCCTAGTGCATTGCACAATGGTATATTTCCTAATGGCTTTTAGCTTTTCCCACTGCCAACTTTTATATTTAAAATCCATACAATTATGGACAATTTGTGAACATTATGAGGCTTTTCTTTTTTTGCACTGATTCTTACGGATTCGAGCCAGCTTTTATCCTTAGAAAATCAAATGCATTTGCTTACAACACTAGATTCATTCTCACATATTCCACTTTATTCTTATTATTAGTATTCCTTATTATGCATATTTAATTTAAGAATGCATTTTCTCCATTAAAAAATTAGAATATGCTGAAAGAAGTATTAGAAGGTGATTATTTGCTTTAGTTTGCTTTTGTTAACTGTGTAAGCCCTGATACAGTCCTCTCAAAGTTACAAGCAAGAGACAAAAATGCTAAAGAGCAAAAGGAAATTTAAATAAAAATCTGCTTCAATATCACAGACCTTATTTATGTAATGATGGGCTGTGAGGTGTCAAAACCACATTAAGAGAATGGCTACAAAACCTTTCAACATCACATGAGTGGAAGCTCTAAATTTGCTAGTCTTTAAGCAAACACAGCACTAAGTATGGCTCTTTAGAGACCAGTTCAGGGAGACGTAGCTCGCAAAAAGCAAGGAGTTTGAAGTCGGTGTGCACCTTACCCACCTCCATACATGGCGCCTCACTCCCTCACCCCACTCTCCCTAGTGACACAGGAAGATTAAGGGGCCAAGCCTCAGCGTTGGCCCTTAGAGTACACTCCTTTCACAGAACAGCTGGGAGTCTAGGGTCGGAAAGAAAAAGGGAGCGGGGTCAAGTGGCCTCCTTAATTTTGTGAGCATCGATCGGAGGCCATCAGCCGAGCGCTTTGGCCGCTTTTTCTGTGTGTTGCCAAACAGGTATGAATCTGCCCCGACTCCAAAGTGATTGATTTCACTGGCTGTTTTAAAATTGTGAGGACAAACCAAAAAGAAGGTCCGTCTCTCTGTGATTGATGGGAGTGGCCTATCCTTCTCACTACCTCCCCATCCCCCCCCCCCAAACACACCCGTGTAACTTGGGTTACAGAATAGGGGTCCTCTATCAACCACACTGAGTACAGCAGGGAAGGGCAAAGACCGCGTTTCTCAGTCTCCTGCTTTTACCGTTTTTAAGGGTTATCATTGCCTCTTGGCTTGAGACCTTGAAATTCATAAACACCAGTTGACTTTGTCTTACTACGAAATCCAAATAAATTAATACTACCTAACATATTTTGGCACCTTTTAAGCATCTAGTGACAGAAGGACATCATGTTAACTACTTTTGCTACAGTACCTAATTATAATATACCTCTAAGAATTTCAGGCCACATCACAGGGATAAAAGTCCTTATGCACCCACTTACTAGCTCTGTGAATAGGCACATATTACTTAATCTCTCTAGGCCTCAGTTTTCTCATCTGACAAATAGGAACAATGATAAACCCTACTTCAGGAAGTTGTTGTGAGTTTTCAATGGAATGCGTGTAAAACCCTCAGAATAGGGCTTTCCAGGCTCAATTCCTCATTGTGTATCCTGGATCCGATGCCTCTAGAGGCCCCTGGGTTATTTCTCTCTGCTTCATAACCCTTAGTATTTTAGAATTTCCAATCTCATTCTCAACTTTAAAAAAAGAAAGAAAAAAGGATAGAACACAGCCATGCCCTCCCAACTAACTAACTATGCCTCTACTTAATAGCTTCACTGCCCCTTTAGGGAATGAAAATAGAATATTCTAGGGGCACTGGGGTGGCTCAGCTGGTTAAGCGTCTGACTCTGTTTTGGCTCAGGTCTCCATCTCACAGTTTTGTGAGTTCAAGCCTCTTCCGGCACAGAGCCTGCTTGGGATTATCTCTCTCCCTCTCTCTCCCTGCCTCTCCCCCACTCCCACTGTCTCTGTCTCTGTGAAAATAAATAAATACGCTTTAAAAAAAAGAGAATATTTTAGTCAAGGCCAATAAATGCCTTGAAAATAAAGATATACACAGACCTCAATTAATTAATTTGCTAATTATTCTCTCCTCAAATCAATATTTTTTATTTTTTATTTTTTTTGGTTCTTCCACAACTATGATCAAACACAAAATAGTAAGGGTGCTCTTTTTTTTTTTTTTTTTGCTATCTTGGCAATTAAGGTTAATCAAGTGCACAATTAATCACAGAGAGATCGGAGACTCCTATTTGGAAAGTATCGTTCAGCAATGCCATACATAAATTTTCTACCTAGTTTTAAAAGACTAGAAGTAAAGGTGGGGTGGGAGGGGAACCTTTATACAGCCTCAATAACGATGCAGTGATGAGTATCAGAGACATAAGTTGAAATTCTGAAGCCCCAAATTAAAACATCAGAAGCCTACCCCATTTATAACCTGTTAATTGCCTTCTTTATAGAGCTCCAAAGATCCAAATGTTTGTTTTCGTTGGGTGTTAGTTTTAACAATATGTTTTGGGATGGATGGCTCACCTCCAAACACTGTGTTGGTGTATCATGCTCCAGTAGTGAGAGGAGCCTGTAAATTTGTACCTCTTTACCCTCAGCGAGGGCTAGGTCACACTGATGGCGGCATTATTATGTCATGCATTCTAACAGTCGGCCTCTGGAAGAAAGTCATGTCTGCTGCAGCACAATTATCTAAGACTGATGATACAGACCAAAGTCATTAGAATAAAATTTATTTGGCATATAGATCTTCTTGGCCACTGTTCCAACTTCACAGTCTACTTAGTAGGCACAAAGGATTCTCCTTAGCAAGACTACATTCTCACCTTGCCAGTAAAAAGCAAAGGCTCTTTAATAGACATATTACACACAAAACAGTATAATCCTTTAGTAAGGGAAGATGGGGGGTGTTGTTTGCTGGAGACAGATCTCCATCATGAGTATCATGCCTCGTCGGTGATGCTTAAGAAGATCTGCCAATTATCATGGCATAAGCACCTCCATTTTCTAATTTCTCCACAGTGAAAGTCTAGACATTTGCCAAATGTTTATGAGATTTGGATGAGCAATTGAGGAGGGGATGATAATCAATGGTCAGCAGCACATTGTCCTTTAAGCACATCCTAGAAGATAAGGTCTGAAAACCCACTGAGAGCACAGAGAGGGCTCCTCTTGGTCTAGAATTTTCTGCTCATTCCTTGGCCTCCCTTGTTTCAACGGATTCCTTTAGATATCCCTTGTTGACTTCTATAGTACACCCCATTCTTCTTTCTCAACCACCCGCCCATCCAGGACCCTCTCTCAGAACATGTGACTTCATCTTGTGGGAAATTTGAGGTCATGAGACATGGCTGCTTCAGACTCACATGTGTCCACCTCAGATTCCCAGGGCTCTACCTTACTGCAAGTCACATGCCTCCATCTGGATTCTGGATATCATGATTCTGGAATTTTCTCACCACCAAAAATCTGCTGGCATTTTGGAATGTCCAGTCTCTTCTTCTTCAGTTCCACCCCCATCTCTGTCATGTTCAGTCTCTTCTTCTTCAGTTCCACCCCCATCTCTGTCATGTTTGCTCTCCCTCGCACCCCACCACCTTTCTCTCTCTGTCTCTCTCTCTGTCTCTGTCTCTCTCTCTCTCTCTCTCTCTCTCTCACACACACACACACACACACACACACCCTACAGAGAAGCAATTATAGTTGTGTCCCTAAGTAGGAGAAAAGACAATAAGCAAAGGAGTAACCAATATCGGGCAGATTTCATCCAGTGAGGGACACAGGAAGAAAATTTTTTGTAATTAATTTTCTTTATATGTAAAATATATTAACTACATCCATTTAACGTGTACAATTTAATGAGTTTTGACAAATGTATGTATCCATGAAACTGCCACCACTATCAAGATATAGAACATTTTTATAATCCCGTCAAGTTACCTTGTGTCCCTTAACTCTCCATCCCTTCCTCTACTCCTGGCCACAGGCAGCCACTGACGTTTCTTGCCACTTTAGATTAGGATGCATTCTTCGGCATGTTATAGAGATATCGTCACACGGTATGTGGTCCTTTGTAACTGGCTTCTTTCACTTCGTAAAATCACTTTGAGATTCATCCATATCCGTGTGCATACGAGCAATTCACTTTTTTAATTGCTGAGTGATATTCAATTGTATAAATATGCCACGATTTGCTCATTTATTCACCTGTTGGTGGACGTGGAATATTTCCAGTTTGAGGCTATTTCAAATAAATGGCCATGAGCATTGTGCACCATATTTTATGTGGGCATATATTTTTATTTCTTTGGGGGTAAATACCTAGGAATAGGACAGCTGGTGGTAGGGTAGGAATATGTTTAACTTTTTAAGAAACTATCCGTTTCCAAAGTGGTGGCACCATGTTACATCCCCCACGGCAATACATGAGAATTCTGGTTGTTGCACATCCTCGACAACATTTACTATTACTAGTCACTTACACTTAAGCTATGCGGTGATGTGTCAATGTGGTTTTATTTTATTTTTCTGAGTTTATTTATTTATTTTGAGAGAGGCAGAGACAGCATGAGCAGGGGAGGGGCAGATAGAGAGAGAGAGAGAGAGAGAGAGAGAGAGAGAGAGGGAGAGAGAGAATCCCAAGCAGGCTCCGCACTGCCAGCACAGAGCCCGATGCGGGGCACAAACCCTCGAACCATGAGATCGTGACCTGAGCCGCAACCAAGAGTAGGAAACTCAACCAACTGAGCCCCCCACCCTGAGACCCCCCATTGTGGTTTTAATTTGTACTCCCTTGGTAACTAACGGTTTGGACCATCTTCTTATGTGCTCATTGGCCATTTGCAGATCTTCTTTCGTAAAGTGTGTGTTCAAATATTTTGTCTATTTTCAAAATCAGGTTTTCTTCTTATTGAGCTCTAAGCATTCTTCATATAACCTAGGTACACTTTCTGTGTTAAATACGTGTATTGATAACATCTTTCTTTCATCTGGCTTGCTTTTTCATTTCTTAATAGTGCCTTCTCAAAGCAAAACGGTAAATTGTGATGAAGTCCAATTGTCACTTTTTTTTTTTTTTCTTTATGGTTTGAGATTTTTATGTCCTAAGGAATCTTTGCCTGCCTCCAGGTCCCAAAGATTTGATTTTATGTCTTATTCTAGAATTTTCATGGTTTTGTGTTTTACATTTAGGCCCATGGTCCAAAATCATTTAAAAATAATCTCTTAGGCTTCTGAGAGCACAAATTATTCTAGGAAAAAACCCAGAGTGACTCACCATTAATTTTTTAATGTTCCTGCCTCCAGTTCTTGAGTTCAGCTTCGTTTTGCCGGGGAGAAGATGTAAAAAGAGAGAAAAAGAGCTACACATGTTGTGTAAGCCCTTTGTTTTCTTCTTAACATTTTATTTTTCACTACTTTTACAAGCATTTTTATATTTTGTGTTGAGAACACTTTCCCACAACTTTCCATAGTTTCAAAAGCATAGTTTGAAGTAGGTGCAGAGAATCCCATCTAATAATATACAAAAATGTATCTAGATAGTCTCTTTCTTTAGCATTTGCCTTGTCTCTGGTTATTTATTATAAGTAATGTGGCTCTAAATGTACTTCCACATAGGTCTTAGATCTCTGGTTATTTCCTTAGCATAAAATTTTTATACGTGGATTTACTGGTTTAAAGGATAAGAACATTTTTAAAGCTTTTGATACATAGTGCCAGAAAGAATGTAGCAATTTCCAGGCCTCCTAGTAGGTCTGCAGAAGTATAAATGCAACCTTGTCTGATTTGTGGAGCTGCTTTTGATTTTAATCTTAGCAAATCTGCTCATTTATAGTGCTCATTGTATTTCCTTGGTTTTAGGAAGCCTGAATATTTTTTTCCATATGCTTTTGGAGCATTTGTGTCTCTTTTTTGTGGATTACTTGTTCAAGCCTTAGTCTATTTTTCTAATGAGATATACTTTTATTGACTTATGAGAACTCTTTGTATATAAGCCTACACCACTCTATCGATATGCTAATCTGTTTCTGCCAAAAGCATTTCAAATATTTTAATTTGTTGCTCAATTTTGTTTATGATATTTCCAATCTGCATAGGTTTAAAACGTGGTAAGTTAAATCCATCAAATTCTTGCATTAAAAAGATTTTCCACACCTTGGGGCGCCTGGGTGGCTCAGTTGGTTGAGCGTCCGACTTCAGCTCAGGTCACGATCTCACAGTTTGTGAGTTCGAGCCCCGCGTCGGGCTCTGGGCTGATGGCTCAGAGCCTGGAGCCTGCTTCCGATTCTGTGTCTCCCTCTCTCTCTGCCCCTCCCCCATTCATGCTCTGTCTCTCTCTGTCTCAAAAATAAATAAACATTAAAAAAAAAAAATTTATAAAAAAAAAAAAAGATTTTCCACACCTCAATAACACACATTTGTAGACAGACAAACTACGATTTTTCACCTTTTATGCATTGTTTTTAGATTGTAATGTGTCATCGATCTATGATGTATTTTAGTACGCAGTGCAAAGACTGTGTCTTAGCCCTAATTCCTTGCAAAGCAGAGCCCGAGAAAAAGCTTACACGTTAAAAGTTTAGGGGCAAAAGATCCCAGGGCATCAAGAGTTGAGAAGAAAGGGAAAATAAGGAAGGGCAGAAGGAAAGAAAATCAAAAGTGGTGCATGACTACCAGGCTTGGCCAGAGTTTCAAAGGAAAACACAACCATTGCTCAGTCGTGCAGGATGTCAACAGAGAGGCTCACAGAGCCAATGCCCGAATCCAACGGAGCAGAGAGAGGATGAGGGGAGAGGAAGTGAGCTTTCAACTCTCTACCTCTTTTCTTTCAATGGTCAAGGTTCGTGCTTCTGAGCTGTTTTACCCAAGCCCTGCTAGGGAAGGGTGGATTCCATGGACTCAGCTGCATCCAACTGTTATATATCCTGTGATAGAAGGGAGCATTGGAGGCTGTGCTCCGGGGGCTGGTGGAACCTGGCAAATCCAGACAGGCACTTACACTGGTCTAGGAGAGGATGTGACTTTAAGAGCTGGCCACTTATTCTCGCTCCACATAATGGATAATCAATCCTTTTCCCACCAATTTAAATTTCAACATTGCCAGCGTCTAGGTTCTTCACTATGTTAGGTTTTATTTCAGGTTCCGTATTGGTCTATATGATGTACAAATGTGCATTTCTAATAATTTTTAGCTGCCTGGTGGTACAAATTTCCTCTTTTTTTTTTCAGTTTTTTTCTTGGCTTTGATGAGAACAAGCTCACGTGTGTAGGTAAAGTCATAATAATTTCAACCAGCTTCATAAAACAGTTGGGGATTTGTACATAAATCACATTAAATTAATACATCTGTTTGAGGACTAACAATATTTTTTTTTTTTACTGCTATATTCTACCATTCCTGAATACAGCAGCCATGCAACTGATTTCAGTTTTTTTTTCTAATCTCCCTCGTAAAAGTTTCCAATTGTTTTTCATGTAACTTCTGCAGAACTTCTGTTTAATTTATTCCTAGATATTATAAATTAGTACTCCAGTGAACAGGAATTTTTTATTAGGCTTTTTTAATTGATAAAATTCTGGCAGGTAGTAACCTTTTTATATATTAATTTTGCAACTGACTATGTTTCTAAACTCTCTAACTAGTTCAAATAATCAATTTAGTCTCATGGGTTTTCTAGGTAGACCACCATATGGTCTATAAATGATCACTTTTCTTTCTTCTTCAAGAATTTCATCTCTTGCTTCTCAGTTTCTGCTCGTTTTCATTGGCTGTAACTTCAGAATAGTGTAAAGTGAATGATTATGATGTCATCTTTATTTCGCTTTTAGTTTTAATAAGAATGCTCTGGGGAAAAAATTATGATTAAAAAAAGAGAACGTTCCTGCTGTTTTACTTTTAAATATCATATTGCGTGTTGGTCTCAGAGAGAAATTTTAAATCCTATCAAGATAGTACATTTCTATTACTAGATTACAAATAGCTTTTCAAATTGATGATGAATGTTTAATTTGTGTCTTTTTGTCCTGATTAGACTGACCAGCACGTTGTCTGTTTTACTGGGACAAGGAAGATGAAGCTTTTGATCCAATGCTCTTTTTAATTGGACAGTGGCCTTCCACTTAGAACTCAGCTGCTTCTCCAGGGAAGGACCCTCTGCTCCGTCCTTCTGCTACATAGGATACAAAACCCCTCGGTGTCGGGTCAGACTGGCCATCCACCATCTGACACTGTTCTTATGGCCGAGTTGCTAAGCAGTCCAGACTGCTTAAATTTGTGTCACCCCAAAGTCATAGCTTGCAAGTCTATCTTGTTACCAGAATAGCAGTGTAACGGAGCTTCTCTTAGGCTTGGCGTAGCTTCTATTTGTTTGTCTGTTAGTTAGGGGGGAAGGTGCCATAACAATGATTTTTATCCACGGTCCATGCTCGTTTCTTCTCTCGTCTTGGATCTTTGGACTCCAGTGATGCCAGTCCAGCATAACCCAAGTTTGCTTGGCTTTTATTTTTCATTTTCATGTAAAAGCGTTGTGGATTTTCATACTTCACTAAGATAGAATATGGTTTCTGTTTCACAAGTTATTTAGGTGATTGCATGTACTTTGGAAGTATCTATCCTTTTTCTGACAATCAGAAACGTGCTTTCCGTCAGGGAAGTGAGAAGGTGCATGGGACTCCATTGAACCCCCCAATTCACTATTATACCTGATCAGATCCTCTCCCAGTTCCCAAAGCTTCCACTCTGCCTCTTCGCCAATGTTCTTATTTGTTCCCGACCATCAACCCTCCTTTCAGCTCTTTGCCCTTTGCGTCATTGAGAAAATATGGGTAAGAATCCTGATTCTTTAATCTATAATTCTGGAGTCCTCCCGACCCTCTCCCCAATTTATTCTCTTTCCTCCAGTTTCATGGGACACACCGCCCTCCCTTCAGTATGAGATGGACCCCGTTACCCATTCCTTATCCAATTCCATCATCTCTCTTCAGATAGAGCATTTAACCCTGCAGTATTTTCCACCTCTCCCCTTTACTGATTTGTAAGCTTTAAACTCCTTTGGGTTTCCATTTTTCTTTTGAATCTCTCTGATTTCTTATTACTTGATCTCTCTCTTTCCCAGTCAGAAATGTAGAAAATCAGCAATTCCTTCTCTGGCTCCTGCCTGTTTCTTAAAGTGTTGACACCCTCCGTCTACCCCAGGATTTTATTGTCAGTATTGTTCTTATTTCACAATACATTGAATGAGATTTCCCCTAGGTCATCTCTGTCACTCCCTGAACTTCTCCTAGCCTGTATGCTGCTGACACCAACGTTGTCATTTCTGTTTCAAATCCTGCTCCCAAACTGCATACTGCTTACTAGACCTTCTCCGCCTCGTAGTCCACAAGCACCTCCAAACAATATGTACAAAACTCTACTGATGGAATCCCCAGAACTGTTCTTTTATGGTCATAAGTGGCATAACTGTCCACCCAAGTCACCCAAGCCAAACTGGGAGTCTGTAGGGCCCTGTCCATTGTCCGCATCTTTAGCAGTGCCACATGCTGCTTTTTCAAGTTGTCCTGTGTCACTCTCCTCTCTTCTGTAGCCTCCTGCTGAAGCTTTATGCTAATCATTTCTTTTTCGAACTCTTAGTATGGTGTCTCGGCTCTGAATGATTTTTTTTTCTGTGAACCAAGCCTTTTTTTTTTTTTTTTTTTTTTTTTTTTTTTTGAGCAGCAGGCAAAAGTTTATTAGAGTATAAGATTAGAAAGTAAGAATAATATGAAAGCTGTCTTTACGGAGAGGGGACATTTGAAAGTGGATGCCCCTAGCCTTTTCTGACCTGTAGCTATCCCACAGTCTTCCCACTATTCCCTCTTCCTACCACACTAGTTAGTCTCCTCTGATTCTTAATCTTGTCAAACACTCCTGAACACAATCATCAACTGAAGTCTTCCTTAACAAAAACAAAAAGTAGTTTCACTTAAATCCCTTGTGCTTAAAAACTTCTAACGGACCTTCAAAACTCTTGAGATAAAGTTTAAACTCCCTAGCATGACATATAGATGTTCTTCTCTAGACTTGTCTCTCACCAAACCTCTGTCCATTCTTTTTGTTCTCATGATGGCAAATTTCTCACATCTCACGTTTTCTCACATCTCACGTTTCTGCCGTTATGTTTATTTATTTTATGTTTATTTTATTTTAAATGTTTATTTATTTTTGAGACATGAATGGGGGAGGGTCAGAGAGAGAGGGAGACACAGAATCTGAAGCAGGCTCCAGGCTCCGAGCTGTCAGCACAGAGCCCGACGCGGGGCTCGAACTCACAGACTGTGAGATCATGACCTGAGCCGAAGTTGGACGCTTAACCGACTGAGCCACCTAGGCGCCCCCCACCTACCTTTTTAAAATAATCTCAAAAATCACCTATTCTCTGAATCTCTTTCATGCCACCACTCATCACTTAGAACTGATTACCTTTCTTTTTTGCACTCCTGTGTAGACTTCTTTCTTATAGGGCCTTTAATGAACATATTTGTTTTCAAGTCTATTTTTCTCACTGTAATAATAAACTTGTTCTAATCCTTCTCTTATTTCTTTATCCAAAAACCAATATGGCTACCCAGAAACCATTTTTAAGCATAGTGCAACCATTGGCCACATAAAGATTAATAACATATAGACTCCTTGCTCCAAGGAGCACACATAGAGAGGTGCAGGCAGAAATATACACATACAACACAGCAAGTACCCTGCTAGTGACATTCACCATCTGTTTCTTTCATGGGCACAGGGAAAGAATATTTAATTCTGTTAGATTAAACAATACACTCTTGAACAACCAATGAGTCAAAGAAAAAATCAAAAAGGAAGTCAAAATATACCTTGAGACAAACAAAAATGGAAATCAACATACTAAAATTTATGGGGTGCAGAAAAATAGTTCTAAGAGAAGAGTTTATATCTATAAATGCATATATTAAGAGAAAAGTTAGATCTCAAGAAAACAACTCAAAATTACCAGGAACTAGAAAAAGAAGAAAAAAACTAAGCCCAAAGTAAGCAGAAGAAAGAAAATTATAAAGATTGGAACAGAATCAAATGACATAGAGAATAGGAAAACAATAGAAAAGATTTTATTTTATTATTTTTTTTTTAATTTTTTTTAACGTTTATTTATTTTTGAGACAGAGACAGAGCATGAACAGGGGAGGGTCAGAGAGAGAGGGAGACACAGAATTGGAAGCAGGCTCCAGGCTCTGAGCCATCAGCCCAGAGCCCGACGCGGGGCTCGAACTCACGGACCGTCAGATCGTGACCTGAGCCGAAGTCGGACGCTCAACCGACTGAGCCACCCAGGCGCCCCAGATTTTAAAAAAAACAACTAATAGTCCTTTGAAAAGGTAAAGTTGACAAGACTTTAGTCAGATTAATTAAGAAAAAGAGTGAATTCAAATAAAATTATACCTAACAAAGGATACATTACAGCT
Organism: Puma concolor; assembly: GCF_028749965.1. Lineage (NCBI taxonomy): Eukaryota > Metazoa > Chordata > Mammalia > Carnivora > Felidae > Puma > Puma concolor. The sequence goes on from NC_141683.1 coordinate 40,375,487, forward strand.
GATACCATAAAATACAAAGGATCATAAGAGACTACTATGAACAATTTATGCCACAAATTGGATGACTTAGAAGAAAAAGATAAATACTAGAAATATACAACCTACTAGGACCAAATCATAAAGACACAGAAAATCTTCACACATAATGAGTGAGGAGATTGAATTGGTAATTGAAAATCTCCAAGAAAAGCCTCGGACCTGATTATTTCACTAGTGAATCCTACTAAACATTTAAAGAAGATTTAATACCAATCTTTCTCAAACTCTGCCCCCCTCCTAAAAAAAAAAAATGAAGAGGAGGAAACTCTCTCAAATTTATTCTATGATGCTGCTAGCATTACCTTGATACCAAAGCCAAATAAGGACAGTGCAAAAAAAAAAAAAACTATAGTTTTATAATGCAATATTCTGGATGAATATGGATGCAGAAATTCTCAACAAAAGACTAGCAAATAGAATTCAACAGCATATATAAAAGATCACACACCATGATCAAGTGGGATGAATCCCTGGGGTGCAAGGATGATTCACCACATGCAAATCAATAAAGGTGGTATATCACATTAATAGAATAAAAGATAAAATGAATATAAACATCAAATGGATGGGGAGAAGCATTTAAAAAAGTTCAACATCCGTTCATGATAAAAACTCTTGTCATATATGAGAGGCCATATATGACAAGCCCACAGCTAACAACACACTCAATGGTGAAAGGTTGAAAGCTTTTCCTTTAAGATCAGGAACGGGACAAGGTTGCCCACTCCTATAGTACTAGAAGTCCTAGCCAGAGCAATAAGGCAAGAAAAAAAAAATTAAAAGCATCCAAATCAAAAAGGAAGACGTAAAATAGTCTCTCCTTGAGGGTGGCATGATCTTAGGTATAGAAAACTCTAAAACTTTTTTCTGTATGAAAGCAGAAATTTCTTAAAAATCTATTTATGTAGTGTTTCACAAACCAAAAAAAGTACAGAATCCTCGTTATTCAGGCCATCAACTCTATTCTCAGAAGTGCTTTGAGAGAAGACAGATTTCTCCAGCCTTCCCTGCAAAAATAAAATCCTTCTGTTTACAATCTCAAAGCTGACGCTTTTCCTTACACCACCTCTCATAAGAACAATCCTGCAAAGATCCTAAAAGCTCTGCAGAGAATGAAGAGATATTAGTGAAGGACCTCCTCCAGAATGCAATGCCTCGTCACAGAGGTGTCATGCAAGAGACACATAAAAAGACGGCTGTTTCAGAAGAGTGTATGTGAACCATGAAGAGAGCGATGGCCCCACAAGGCAGCCCCACACTGTGGAGCGTGACCAGCTAGGTCTGCAATGGCTCTAAGGCTTCTTCCTACTCCTTATCTTCTGAGGTGGCTATTCGTCCTGGAGGTTTGGTCTCTGGAAGTATATCAGTCACATTTCTAGGTGCTTTGCCAAAGGCTCTGCTTCAAACAAAATTTTATCAACTCCACTTCTGTTGCTTCTTCTGTTGTTTCCAGATCATCCAGGCTCTCAAAAGTGTCCTCTAACACCTCTTCCATGATCCTGGCCTTCATAATCTCTTTGGACAATTCCTGTATGGTACCCCGGACTGGTGAAATCGTCACAAGATTCTAAATGGTCTTTATCAATTCTGTGCTCTTTTTTAGGGAACCAGCCACTTTCAAACCACCAGTTCAATCTTCATTTCCATGAGCACAGATTCATGAGAGCTTTGAATGCATAAAGCTTGTTCATAGCCTTCCTTGACCTGTCATTAGTCAGAACCACACAGATATTCTGGCCCTTCTTGGCAGTATCTTTCACAGATGGTTTCACTCTTCCTTTTTCTCTTGGGATATCTCTTATCTGCCTTTCAGTAGCTCTCAATTCCTTTTCTAATCAACAAAAATCAATCGGCATGCAAAAATCAGTTGCATTTCTGTATACGTACAAGGAACAATTTGAAAATGAAATGGGTATCTCCTCACCCCAGCATTTAGAATGGCATCAAAAAGAATAAAATTCTCAGGGATAAATTTAACCAAGGAAGTGGAAAATCTGTGTACTTTCAAACTATAAAACATTGAGGAAAGAAACTAAAGAAAACACAACTAAGTGGAAAGATATTGTGTTCATGGATTAGAAGAAGGAACAGTTAAAATGCTCATACTAGTCACAGTGATTGACAGATTCCATGCAACCCCTGTCAAGATTTGAATGGCATCCTTTACAGAAATAGAAAAACAAGTCATAAAATTCACATGGAAACATGAAAAACCCTAAATAACCAAAGCAATCTTGAGAAAGAACTAAGCTGAATATATCACACTTCCTGATTCCAAATGATATTACAAAGCTAGAGTAATCAAGACAGTAGGCATAAAAACAGATACAGAGGCCCCTGGAACAGAATTGAGAACTCAGAAATAAACCCATGCATAAATGATCAACTAGTATTGGACAACGGAGCCAATACCACTCAATGGAGAAAAGACAGTCTCTTCAATAAATGGTGTCAGTAAAACTAGATATTCACATGGAAAAGAATGAACTAGACCCTTACCTTGCACTATTTACAAAAAGTAACTCGAAATGGATTAAGATTGAAATGCAAGGCCTGAAACCTGTAAAATTTCTACAAGAAAATATAGGAGAGTAAGTCTTTGACATTGGCCCTAGCAATTATTTTGGGGGGTTGACTTCAAAAACACAGGCAACAAAAGCAAAAATAAGTGGTACTACATCCAGCCTTTGACACCGCAAAAGCTTTGACACCGCAAAAGAAATAATCAAGAAAATGAAAAGGCAATCTATGGAATGGGAGAAAATATATGCAAACCATATATCTGGTAAGGGATTAATGTCCAAAATATATAAGGAAGTCAAACTCAATAGTAAAATCAAACAAATAAACAAAACCCAAATAAGCCAATTAAATATGCGCAAAAGGCCTGGATAGATATTTTCCCAAGGAAGATATACAAATGGCCAACAGGTCCATGGAAAGGTCTATCACATCCATCACATCACGAATCACCAGGAAAATGCAAACCAAAACCACAAGGAACCACCACCTCACATGTGTTAGGATGGGTGTTATCAAAAAGACAACAAATAACAAGTGCTGGCCAGGATATAAAGGAAAGGAAACACGTACACTGTTGGTGGAAATATAAATTGGTACAGCCATTATGGAAAACAGTACAGAGTTTCCTCAAAAGAAAAACTGAAATAAACTACCATACGATTCATCAATTCTGCTTTTGGGTATCTATGAGAAGCAAATGAAATCATTATCTTGAAGAAATATCTGTGCCCTGTGTTCATTTTAGCATTATTTACGATAGCCAAGGTCAATGGGGTGCCTGAGGAGTTCAGTCGGTTAAGGGTCTGACTCTTGATCTCAGCTCAGGTCTTCATCTCAAGGTCTTGAGGTCAAGCCCCATGTTGGGCTCCACACTAGGAGTGGAGCCTACTTAATAAATAAATAAATAAATAAATAAATAAATAAATAAAGCATAGCCAAGGTCAAGCCATCAAAACAACTGATGTATCTATCAACATGTGAATGGGTAAAGAAAATGTGAGATATCTATATATATTCCATTCATGTAATGGACGATTATTCAGCCATGAAAAAGAAGGAAATCTTGTCATTTGCAACAACATGGATGAACCTTGAGGGCATTATGCTAAGTGAAATGAGTCAGAGAAAGACAAGTACTGTATGACCTCACTTATGTGCAGAATCCAAAAAAAAAAAAAAAAAACTGAACTCACAGAAACAGTAGATTGGCAGTTGCTAAGGACAGGGTGGGGCTGGGGGGAATGGGTGAATGTGGTCCAAGGGCACAAACCTTTAGCTTTGAGATGAATAATATCTGGGATCTAATGTACAGCATGGTGACAACAGTTAACAATATTGTACTATATAACTGAAAGTTGCTAAGAGAGTAGATAAAAGTTCTCAACACACGCACTTGTGCACGCACACACACACACACACACACACACACACAGAAGTAACCATGTGAGGTCATGGATACGTTAACTAACCTTACTGTTGTAATCATACTGCAATATATAAATGCATCAAATCATTGCGTTGTACACCTTAAACGAACACAATATTATGTGTTAATTATATCTCAATAAAGACGGAAAAATTTCAAGCAAATATTAAGGGGAAAAAAAAAAGAGAAATTCAATAGGACGAGAAAGCTGGAGATATATTCCCTATACGTCTGCACCTTTTCCAGGACAAGGGGACGGGACCCCGGGGCCACTTGTTCCTCTCATGCACCTGACACACAAGTAAAATAACTAGAATTCATCTCCTTTAGCAGAACAGAGAATTGCTGCCTCCAGCACTAACCATATTCCCCACTAATCTCTGAAACTGTACATTTTTGTAACTATTCGTAACAAATCATTGAATTAATTTCCTTTTTATTTCCTTATGAGAAAACTAAATTGCTAATGTTATCAAAATGTTCTCCCTCACTGGAAAATTCCCCTGGCTCTAGTGTCTAGGTTTATATGGTCCCATTTGGAGTTGGTTTTAGGAGACATGAATTTTTTTTAAAGGAAATACTCAGTAGTAAAGTTGGCCTAAGCATTTCTCTCTGTATCATTTTTGTTGGTGGTGCGGGGGGGGGGGGGGGGGGGGGGGGGGGGAGATTGCTTCCCTCCTCTTTTATTTACTCTCTGCTTTAATAGTGCTGCCTTCCATACAGCCCTTTTCATTTCCAAAATGCATCCAGACTTTTCCAAATAAATGTTGGCCTCCCAGATATGCAAACCTTGGGACTCAATTGGACCGTTTGGGGATAACTCCTCAGCCCTGTAAAGAAAGCCAAAGTTTCACGAACAGCCTTTCATTTTACAATCTTCTCTGAGCACACCTTACAAGAGATTGGGCTTGCAGATAATTTAAAGCATTTCATTTTTCTCCTTTGTTAGTCTGCTCAGGCTCAAAATACCACAGACCATGCTAACACACAGGAATCTACTTTCTTATAGTTCTGGGCAGCCCAAGATCAAGGTGCCAGCTAATGCTGTTTCTGCTAAGAGCTCTCCCTGGCTTACAGACAGCAGCCTTTCTGCTGTGTTTTCACATGATGGAGAAGGAGAAAGAGCTTTCTGATACCTCTTCTCATTAGGACACTAACCCTATGAGAGCGGGATGCCACCCTTGTGACCCTTTTTAACCTTAATTACTTCCTTACTCTAAATACAGTCACATTGGGGATGAGGACTTAACATGAATTTCAGGACAAAATTCGGTCCACAGCACCTGGGGGAAAAAAAACTGTACTACAAAGTCAACATGGACAAAACGCACAGCAGCTCTCCACCTCTTCAAGTCAATTACCCAGAGGCAGCAATTAACTGTGAAAAAGATTTAGCAAGTTGCCTCACCCACCACTACCCCTTCTGCCTGCCTGGGAGGTTGATGCTCCTTTCCCCTGTGTTTCAGAGCACTTTAGGAGAGTTCTTTTGCTACATTGAGTCTAACTCTGCAACCCTGGAATTGGACACTGCCTGGGCACTTTGAAATAGACAAGATGTGCTCCTTCTGCCCACAACGCCCGCCTCCCTCTCCACTAGAACAGCTAAACACCGCTTCATGAGACAATCCTCTGTCCTTGGGTGCCTTCCCTTTTCTCTCTTTCCAGGGACCTGTGCACCATGATTCCTTCTCTCAGGCTGAAATCTCTCCTTTCATCTCTCTTGCAACCCTTGTCTCAGAGACCGTCCAGTCCCTCTACAAAGTGCTATCCAAGAGCAGGCTAACCCCCACCCCCACCCCGCTGCCCCCCAAATCACCTCTCCTTGGCCTCTCGGCTCTGTGTGATGCATCCACCACCAGCTTCCTCTGGCACAGTGGCCGCCTCGCCTCCCTCTGTGGTCTGCCCTGCAGGTGCTGCTGGAATCGGCTCGGGTTTAGGAGTTCTCTACGTCGGTGTGGTCTTCCACATCCATTGCTACTGCAGAGTGGTGGTGGCTGGTGTGGATACAGGCGGTACCCCTGGAGGACTGCAAACTCCCCATCTTCTCCAGGCGCCCTGACTGCCAGGGCAGAGGGCAGCGGAGAGCTGAGAAAATCTGAACCCCCCCCCCCCACACACACACACCCAAGATGTAACTGGATGATGACAGCCTGGCTGTCATTCGCTCCTTCTCCCAGGCTTAAGGGAACTGCCGATTTGAGCTTTCCCTTCAGTCCCGCGGGTAGAGTTGCACACAGGGTGAACGGGAGCGTCATTCCCTCTTTGCTGTAATTCTGGGCCACCCCACCCCGACATTGGGGGACATAAAACTATGCTCGGTGCTGGGTCACTCTTAGCCACTTCTCTGAGGAGAGTGCATTATAAAGAAGCAGAAACTGGAAAGAAAGAAAATATGAGAACTTATAATGACATACACAATTTCTATTTTTACCATCAAATTAGTCTTTCTTTCCTTCTTCCTTCCTTTCTCTCTCCCCCTCCTTCCTTCCTTCCTTCCCTCCTTCCTTCACTCCCTCCTTCCCCTCCCTCCTTCCCTCCCTTCCCTCCTTCCCTCTCTCCTTCCCTCCTTCCTCCCCTCCGTGCTTCCTCCCTTCCATGCCGTCACACCAATCATTGAGAACTTGCTCTACGTGCTGTAATACTTGTTTTGCATAATTTTTACTAAGTTATTACCAAACTTGTATCCCTAAAAAATCTGTTGAGTCAAAAATTAAAATGCAGTCAGTTAAAGAAACGCCTAAAGCAGACACCCCCCTAATTTCAACATTTTGTTTCTTTTGAAAGCTGCACATCACTTCTAAATCAAGTCTATGGGGCCGGCGTATGGTTTACTGGGCTCAGAGTCTGTTGGCCTGGGTGGAATCCCAGCTCTACGACTTAACTGTATGCCCTTGACCAGGTTAAGTTCTCAGAGGCGACATGTGTTCACCTCTAAAGACGGTGATGATGCTAACTATCGCATCAGGCCCTTGTGAGGATCATATTAAGCAACGCATGTTAAAGTAGTTATGAAAGTGGCTGGAATCTAGTAAGCTTTGACCAAGAGTATATATTATTCCTAATAATAAGTTGTTACTACTAATAACAACTAATAAAACATAACTGATAACTAATAATAATAACAAATAATGTTACTACTAATCATAAGTTGTTAATCTTTTTTTTTAATGTTTATTTTTGAGACGGAGAGAGACAGAGCATGAACGGGGATAGGGTCAGAGAGAGAGGGAGACACAGAATCAGAAGCAGGCTCCAAGTTCTGAGCGGTCAGCACAGAGCCCGATGCGGGGCTTGAACTCACGGACCTCGAGATCACGACCTGAGCCAAAGTCGGACGCTTAACCGACTGAGCCACCCACGTGCCCCAATAAGTTGTTAATCTTAAGTTGTTACTGAATACCTATTATCTGCCTGGAACTTCACTCGGCAGGTAAGATGTGTGGGAACAAGCTAGTTGTTGTTGACTGACCTGACTTCCTGAATTGCTTGACCCAGGTGAGTGTTTCCAAGTGGTGCGAACAAGGCCTTTTGGGGCACCTGGGGGCATCCCAACCATGAGGCGTGTGGTGCCAGAGCTGAGACACCACGGTCACGACCAGCGGCTGTCATTCTGAGCATCTGGGATTTCTTCCAGTTGCACTGAAGACTTCTCATGAAAAGCCGGTAGACCACACTGGGCAACGATCTTTTCCTCACGAAGCACCATTGCTATGCGCTTATACAAAATAACGGACTCTAATCCACATCTTCCCATCATCTTCAAGGGCAGCCTTGATTTCTTCTGTCTTTTCGTGTTTCAACCAAGAGAGATCACTCTACTCAGCTTCCTCAAAGCACGGCCCCTTTTGTATGGGTCTAGGCACAGGAGGGAAGCAACAAGAGGCCTGCTGAGTGGGACCCCTGGGTTCATGGGCAAAGTGAAGTAACACATTTTTAAAACACCAGGGAATTGCTTCTCTGTCCCAATGCTCTTCCAGGTGGATGGCCCCACGTGCTTGCCTTCTCTGCCACAGCACCTCTCGTGTCCCTCTGTGACTGCCTCACACACAGCAGCAAGTGCAGCCCTTGCAGCCATGGGCCCCACTCTGGTTCTGCTCGGGAACATTCCCACCAGCACATCAGCTGCCCAGAACAACCGCTTACCCATGGATGGCCCACTGGTCTCTCAAGAGTTTAGAAAAATAAACAGTAGTTTCTTATTTCAAAAATATTGGGCCACTTGCAAAGACATGGATGGAACTCAAGAGAATATTGTGCTAAGCAAAATAAGTCAGCCAGAGAAAGACACATAGCATGTGATTTCACTCATATGTGGAATTTAAGGAACAAAATGAAGGAGCAAAGCGAAAAAGAGAGACAGACAGACAGACAGACAGCCAAACCAAGAATCAGACTCTTAACCATAGAAATCAAATTGATGGTGACCAGAAGGGAGGTAGGTGGGGAGATGGGTGAAATAGGGGAAGGGGATTAAGGAAGACACTTGTCGTGATGAGCACTGGGTGATGTACGGAAGTGTCGAATCACTAAATTGTACTCCTGAAACTAACAGAACCCTGTACGTTAACTAACTGGAAGTGAAATAAAAACTTAAAAAAATATTCAGGACTCTTGGCCCAGAAGCCACGGCGAAATGTGCTTTGACAGGTAGGCTTTAGAAGCACTCAGCCTTCCTTCCCTCTGACACCTCTGTTTCTCACATCTGCCAAGTCCTGCATGTTCACAGAGCACATCAACAGCAGCTACTCCATTCTCACGACCACAATGAGCATTGAGCAAGCCGCCCATGTCAATAATAATGGCCACGATAATAGTAATACAAAAAACCAAAACTTTCATCGAGCGTTTACTTGGCTCTAGTTTCCGTGCCCACTGTTTTCTGGAGATTAGCTGGGCTGTCACGAACAGCTTTGACCACCCCTGTTGAAGGATGAGGAAAACAAAGCTCAGAGACAGTAACTTGTCCCCATTTTGCAGATGAGAGCTCCAGTGACTAGGCCCAGCATGTGGCATTCCCAGGTCTAGAACCAAACCAAGTTTTCCAGGCCCTTTCTAAGGCCCCATGCCATTTGGGAGCATTCTCCAAGTCACCCCGGGGGTCTGAGGCCATTTTGGCACTACTTTGGGGGCTCACCGTCCCAGCCCGGAAGAGGTCAGTCACAGTGGTCAATCAGCTGTGCCTGCAGGCCATGGTTGGTGCACAGACACAAAGCTATCTCATAACCAAAGGCAAAGGGCATGATCCCAGTTGGAAATGACTAACAGGGATCCTTTGCCTCTGAGGCCAGAGCTTGAATCTACAACTAGTTAGAGCCAGTTCTACTGGCGTGCTGTGTACATAATGTGAACCATGGCCTTTGGCAATGGCTCTTAAATTTGGCACCCTCCACACTCCTCCTGGACCCACGAGATAACATAACCAAATGTTTTCTGATGCTGTAAGAAATGAGTGTTTTGCAGGTAGGAGGAAATGCAAACATCATCTGTATAAGGGGTTTGCTCCGTCCAATCCCAAGGGCAAAGTGGCTCACTCCTTCCTGACCCTCCAAAAGGTTAAATGTGAGCAAGGGCCCAGATAAATGGTCGCAATGCAAACAAAGTCATGTAAATAAATGCATCTCTGATCTATGCAGGCTGCTGATGCCAAATATACCATCTGTACCATTTCTCATGATGAGTTGATTTTTTTCCCCCCTGAATGTCCCAAGCAATGAGAAGATGACCATGTTTATGCAGACCAAAGCACGCATCATTTGACCCTCTTGGAAATTTTTTTTAGGTATCAGATCCTCAGAGAATCAGTAGCATTTGTGTCTTTCTAGGTTAGTTTGGAGTTGGAAGAAAGAAAGAGATCTCACTAGAAAGGAACTGGGCACATGTCCAGGGCCTGAGAGGGTACCTGCAATTGATTGTGATTTTTCAGGGAGTTCCAGTTGCATCTGTGATCTAAGACTGCTTACCTTACCCTTCACCCATTCACTTAGCGAGAGCATTAATCGCATCAAATTATGGTGGGAGTTGTGTTGGGTATTACAGATGCAAGGATAAGTAAAATCTCGTGCTTGCCTTAGAGAGAGATTCCTCGTGCTGTGAGAATTTGCTTAGCATGATTTATGGATAACTTCTTGAAAAATAAAAATGAAGGGTCTGTAATCAGACTCACATGTGGATGGAGCTTCTTAAAGACACTAATGACCAGGATGTATCCCTTCACTTACCAATCCATCTAAGTCAGGGCTCAGACATCTATATTATTTAAAAAACAAAACCAACATGAAACTTATGGACCAAGGGTCAGCAAATGGTTTGTTTGTTTGTTTGTTTGTTTTTGTTTTTGTTTTTGTTTTTTTTGTAAAGAGCCACATAGGAGGGGCGCTTGGGTGGCTCAGTCGGTTAAGCTTCCGACTTTGACTCAAGTCATGATCTCACGGTTTGTGGGTTCAAGCCCCACGTCGGGCTCTGTACTGACAGCTGGGAGCCTGGAGCCTGCTTCAGATTCTGTGTCTCCCTCTCTCTCTGCCCCTCCCATGCTCACGGTCTCTCTCTGTCTCTCAGTAATAAAATAAAACGTTAAAAAAAATTTTTTTTTAAGCCACGTGGTAAATATTTTCAGTTTTGTGGGTTGTACAATTTTTGTTGCAACTATTCACCCCACCATTGTAGCATGAAAACAGCCATCGGCAACAGGAGAATAAGAGGGTGTGGCTGTGTTCCAAAAGAACTTTATTGTTACAAAAACAGGCAGCGTGCTGGATTTAGCTTGTGGGCTGTAGTTTTCCACGTCCTCTTCTAGATGATTCCCCATAGTCAACTAGGCTTAAGATTGGCTTGCCTAGAAAATACTGTGACTTTGGAGGTTGTGTGACCGACTGACTCCACCGCAGATGTGACCTGAAGGAACATCGCTTTTCCCAGCTGCATCACCGGGCAGAAAACTTCCTTGAGTCCCATCTCCCACTGCGTTGCAAGCGACAAATGCTTACATTGACTCTGATCAAATGCTTTTCAGAGATCCATATTCAAGTGCCAATCTTATTGGAGGTAGGGAGTTCTACTAGATATAGAGTCTAAACCAAGAAATTAATCGACCTGCATTCTAAGTTTTTCTGAAATCAGAAAAAAAAAAAAAAGATATTTCTGTGATTATTAGATGTATCACTGCATCTTAGGGTCTGGTGTAGAAAAGAAATATATGTCTCTCGGAAGACAGCTTTTAAATTCTGAGGTAGGTCTAAGCTCTTAATTTATATACTATTATACTTGATGGACTTAAGGGAAACAAACTTTTAAGTATAAACTATGTTCTTTTAGTTCTAACATTTTGAAATACACTTAGTGCTTACTGAAGGGCAAATTCGCTTCAACAAATATTTATGAAATAACAACTTGAGCTAGCATTCCAACTCTTGCATAATACACAGTTTTGTGGGAAAAACAACAAAAAGTCCCTATAGCACAAATGATAAATGCTGTAGTCGAGGGAACACGGATCTAGGAGGACTAATTCTCCCTGAGTGGGGATACGGTGAAGGAGGCAGAAGCAGGAGAGAGCACCAGGGGAATCCAGGAAGAGCCACAGAGAGGAGGCAGCATTCGATCTGGGCACCTAAGGATAAGTAGGAGCTCTCCAGGCAGACCAAACGCAAAAAAGAGGGTGTTACTTGAGCAAGGGCACTGAGTCAGGAAAAGCATTTCTGTTTAAGGAGAGATGTCTAGGCTACTCAGACCCGAGTGCCAGGTGTCTGGGGATAGTGGAGGAAAAAGAAAAGACACAGCCTGACGGGAGTCCTGGGGTCAGATAGGGAAGGCTTTGTTGGTAATGCTAAAGCTTTGAGATTTCCTTTAATAAGCTAAGGGAAGCCGTTAACATTTGAAATCAAGGAACTGACCTAATCTCATCTGAATTTTAGAAAGATTATCCTGGGCCAAGAGCGGAGGGAGCCTTGAGCCTGTCAAAATGTTCCTAATCTGACCACAAAACAGGGTGGTAAGATCTCCCCCCACCCCCCGCACCTCCCCCCCCCACCCCCCAGAAGCTAAACAAATTCCCCAAATGCCAGGATCCAGGGGAAACAAGCGTATTCAGGAAGCAGGCGTTCATTGCCCCATTCCCTCTAGAAGAGGTCAGGGTACCCACTTGGGCCCAGGGCCCAGATTTGTCACCCACCTCCCTGACAGCCACACATGGCAGAAAAAATGTTGCAGAGCAATAAAAAGGAACAGAGCAGCAAACAAAAATCCTTTCAATAGTCTGAGAAAGAGACTTTCCTATTAGAAAGACAGGGGGCGCCTGGGTGGCTCAGTCGGTTGAGTGTCCGACTTCGACTCAGGTCACGACCTCATGGTTTGTGGGCTCGAGCCCCGTGTCAGGCTCTGTGCTGACGGCTGGGGCCTGAAGCCTGCTTCAGATTCTGAGTCTCCCTCTCTCTTTGCTCCTCCCCTGCTCACACTGTCTCTCTCTCAAAAATAAAGATTAAAAAAATTTTTTTAAATTAAAAAAAAAAGAAAAAGAAAGAAGCAGCGGTCCTCTCTCTCGATTCAAACCAGCTCTCAGTCACCTCCACAAATGTCCTTGGTCCTGTGGATAAAAGTGCATGGGCCACCAATGCTTCCATCAAGCGTCACTGGTTTTTGACCCTCGTGTCTTCAACATCTTCATTAATGTAACGTGCCCTTAGGCATATATATGGTGAAAACACTTCACTGTCCAGTCGTATCTTAAATAAATGCTTTCATTCTCTTACTATCTGTCCCAACATCCCATGCACTTCCCCACCGTTCCTCCTGCTCCTTCAGGGGGCAGTGACCCTGGCCTTTCCGAAGGCCTCAGTTGCCTTCTTTGCATGACCCCCCCCATCTCAGAGCAGTCCTGGTGCTACAAGGAAAAACAGTGCCCCCTCTGTTGGAAAGGTGGCCAGGTGAACCTAAGTCTCCTGAGCAGGAAGCTAGTTCAGCCACCGCAGGTGGGCAGGCACTTAATGAGGGCTTTTAAAGAGACTCTTTCAATAAGCATTTATTGACCATTTGCTGTGCCTGCTATAAAATCCTAATAAGGCCCAGCAGTGATAAGAATTTGCTCCGCGGTATCTACTGCTTCATCATAGAAGCTAAGAGATTTTTTCTAAAACCATGCAAGGGGAAGAATAAAATCCTTCCAGGCCACCTTTGGCACCGTGAAGGAGACCTTTCTCTGTCCCGATGGTCAGCAGCGTCAGACAGGGTCTCGGCGGAGGAAAGGCAGCTGGCCCCGGGCCAGAGAGCAAGCCACTGGTCTAAGAGCAAGAACCAGCAGAAGCGTGTGCTCTCTTGACTTTATTTCTGGTCATAAAGCAACCAATTACCCGACTAGGATAAAACAGCATTTTTTTTTTTTCTATTCTGCTTTCACAATCATCTTTCTTCCCTGTTTCTAAAATTGATTTCGTCCCCATTTAGCTAGAAGCCAAACAGAGCCTCCAGTCCACTGTGTCTCAGTCCATTCTCCATCGTGACATTTTATTTTGAATTTAGAATCCAAATTCTTGTTTCCATGTCAGTAACTCAGTGTTACTTACGCTTATTTAAAAACAAATAAAACGAGGCCACAAATTATCAATACTGTTTGACATCATGCCATTTCCAGCAACCGGTCTTACTGCTAATGCTCATTTTTCATTATTTAAAGGTAGTTTTTTGCTCTTTTCCTCTCGAGGACTGGGTTTAGATAATTGAGCTTTGAAGAAAGATTGAAAACTCTCTGGATATAAAGAGAGGGGGGGAAAAAAGGAAATGTTAAGTACAAAGTTGTAGTGCACTATTGCCCTTATGTTCAACAATGGAAATATAGCTTAGGGTACCATGCAAAAGAGCATCCTTATATTTTTAAATTGCAAGTGTCCAATTATGTACAAGGGTCAAGGCAGAATTGATCTGAAGGAGCTCAATTTTAAAATCCCTTTAAAAATCATGACAAAGGCTGCCATATTATTAAACTAAATGTTTAAAAAAGGAAAGTATTATGCGTGCCGCATGGGGGAAGATCAGATTTTTATTAATGCAAGTTTTAAATGCTGATTAATCCTCTCGAGAGTCAGTTTCCCAAAGCATTGGACTGTATTCAAGTCTTTTTCAAAACGGCACATCACTTCCATTATTCTGAATATTAATTGAACAACATTATAACTAAGGATACAAAGCAAGATTTAAAACATGATTACAGCTGTCAGTGCCTACATCTAAATAAGTCATTGGGAATTCACGCTTAGAAGAAAAAAATGTTGGAAATCGGTCTTCGAACACCAAAGATGTCTCTTAGCCTTTTTTAAAAAATGAATGTGATGCTTTAGGACCGAAGAAAGCTTCAGCTGTGACTTGGCCTTAATGTATTTATCTGGGCAATTCCCAATCAGAAATCAGAGTTACCTTTTGATTTGTGATTTAGGACAATGTCAAGTACATTTTCTTGAGGGGAGAAGAAGAAGGAGAGCCAAAGAATATTATTAGTAGATAGAATGTTTCCATTACCTTATTTCGTATTTCTATTTCAGTCTCCTGTCTAAACTCAAAAAAAAAAAAAAATCAAAGAATTAGCTGAATTTAATCAAATAAAATATTACTATGGTTTCAAAACAACTCATTAAGCTCAGAGTCAAGCAACTGCAAGTGAGTAATGACTTATGTTCACAATAGCCAATCGTCTAAATTCAACTTCTTCTAGCTCCCAAATCCAGTCTGGGGGTAGAAAGAATCCCCAGTTCCCCCACCGGAAGCAGAGTAAAATATTGGCTTCTATTACGACCTTGGGGAATTTTAGTTTCGTCTTGTTTCCTTAAATGGTTGCTATGCATTTGAGTGATAGCTCTTTGTTCGAAAGGATGCAAAAGCCACTCTTACACCTAATTCTAGTAAGATAAATGGCATTATGAAAGGAATATTAAAAATTTACAGCCCTCTTCACTAAGTTTATTTGTCAGCCAAACATGCTGAATATTGCATAGCACACACACACACACAAAAGCATGCCATCCTGACGATGAAAGAGATATGAGGAAATAATGGTGCAGTGATAACAAGTCTGATGGAGTTTGCATAGCTCGGCTGCTGCCTGGCACGTCACTTAATTGTATTGCGCCAAACCAGCAGAATCGTGCAATATGTTAGCATAAAGGGTCCACAGTTTAAGGGGAAAATCTAGAAGTGTTAACTATACACTGTCTAATTATACAACCTTACTGTCCCAGAATGTGATTTCAGAAACCATTTCTGACATATGGGAAAAGGGTAGAACAGCTGGTCATTAAGGTTTTCTCAAGACTATTTAGCAACACACTTGAATGTAATTAAAGTGAAACACTAAATACTGCGCTTGTGGTACAATGTATTTTTAATTTTTATGGCATGTGGTAAAAGTAAATAGATGTAGAGCATTCAAGTTTCTCCATTCGGCATCCAACTAGTCAAAGACTCGGTATCTGGCTGAGTGCAAGCAGCATCCTGGTGGAAGTCATAGACATCCGCATGGGGGGGTTCAGGGCCGTCTTAAAGGGACTGAACTTGGCAATGCTCAGAGGGGTGGCTAATGGGAACTCCCAGACAAAGCATGAGATAAATTTGTTCACTTATTTATTCAGTCATTCATCGAACATGACCTAGAATTCTTTTCAACGATAAAGGCATTAGCCTGGCCCCTCGAGTGGATCACATCTCACTGTGCTTAAAACACAGTGAGGGAAGGTGGTTCAAGGGGGGTGGGAGCACCAGGAAGGGGTGCCTGGCCCAAACTGGGCACGTCAAGCCAATTCCCCTTAATAGGGGTCATCTTAGCTAGGAAAAGAGCTTATGCGAAGGCTAAGAGATGAAAAAGAATACTGTGGTACGAATAGAAACTTCACAACTATTGGACATTCATAGTATCCTGGCCCGGGGCTAAGCCCTTGACATATATTATTTCATTCAGTCCTCAGAGCAACCCTACTACATGGTAAAGTACTATTGTTATCTACCCTTGACAGATGAGGAGACTAACAAGACAGTTCACGGCGAAGCAGTTACTGGGTGACTGAGCCCGGATTCAAACCCAGGTGTGTCTGAATGCCAAGTCAAAACTTCTCCATATTACATGCCCAAATTGACATGTAGGTAGCATGTTTATTTCATCTTCAAAGAACTTCATGTATAAACTCATTAGTCCTTATAACAATCCTATGACTGAGATAATGAAAAGACAAGGTGCAGACTGGGAGAAAATATCACATATGTGATAAAGAACTTGTATCCAGAATACATAAAGAACTCTCAAAACGCAACAGTAAGAAAGTAAATCACCCAAAAAGTAAGCAGAAGATTTAAACAGTTGCTTCACCAAAGAACAAATATTATGGCAAAATAAGCACACACAAAAAATAATGCTCAACATCAATAGCCATTAGGGAAATGCAAATTAAAAACACAAAGAAATGCCACTGTATCTCCATTGGAATGGCTAAAATAATAAAAATAAGGACTATACCAAGTGCTTGCAGAATTATAGAGCAACAGTTTGCTGGTGGGAATGCAAGATTGTACACCCACTCTGGAAAAATTCTGCAGTTTCTTACAAAATGAAACATACATTTACCATGAGACTTAGCAAATCCACTCCTGGGTATTCACCCTAGAGACATAAAAGCCCACGTGAATATTTATAGCAGCATTATTCATAATCTTAGAAAACTGGGAACAATCCCAATGTCCTTCAACAATGAGCTGATAAGCTGTCTTACATCCATAAAAGGGAATACTACTCGGCTACGAAAAGGAATGACCTAATGAGACTCATGCACCACAGATGAATCCCAAAGGCCTTATGCCGAGGAAAGAAGCCAGTTGTAAAAGGGGACACACGGCATGACATTCTGAGAAAAGAAAACTCTAAGGGATTGTAGCCATGGGTTGGGGTGAGGGATGGTTTCACTTCACAAAGGCAGTGGGAGGGAATTTTTAGGGTAAGGAAAGTGTTCTGGATCCTAATTGTGGTGGTATTTACATGGACATACACGTTGTTAAAACTCCTAGAACTGCACCCACCCCCCAAACAAAGCACACCGCATATAAATTAAAACACTAACAGTAAAAACCCTATGAGGTACGTGTTCTAGTGTGGGTTCTCCAAAAAGAGAAAACCCTGAGATAAGAAACTGGGGGCTAGGAATTTATTTGCAAAGTGAATCCAGGAATCACAAGTGAAGAGATGGGGAAGGTGAGGCAGAGAAAGGAGAGAAGAAGAAGAAGAAGAAGAAGAAGAAGAAGAAAGAAGAGGAAGAGGAAGAAGAAGAAGAAGAAGAAGAAGAAGAAGAAGAAGAAGAAGAAAAAGAAGAAGAAGAAAGAAGAAGAAGAAGAAAGAAGAGGAAGAGGAAGAAGAAGAAGAAGAAGAAGAAGAAGAAGAAGAAGAAGAAGAAGAAGAAGAAGAAGAAAGAAGAAGAAGAAGAAGAAGAAGAAGAAGAAGAAGAAGAAAGAAGAGGAAGAAGAAGAAGAAGAAGAAGAAGAAGAAGAAGAAGAAGAAGAAGAAGACGACTGCACTAATGAGTGGGTTTCCACTGTGGACAACTTCAGGTCAGTCCTGCTGAGAATCTTCTGGGAAACCATATGGAATGTGTCTCAGAAACACTCCAACTACAGGCATCTTTCATTCGGTTGAGATTAAGGTTGCCTCTGGGAGCACAAACTGTTAGACTTCTAGATTTTGCAAGAGGCTTTGAAGGCCCTCAGGCAAAGAAGAAGAAAGACCCAGGTCCCTGAGGAGGGAAGAGGTCGACTGTCTATCTTAGCTGCTGGTGAATCCAGGTGGGCTGAGGAATACAGGAAGGCAATCAGCAGCATTTGCTAATGAGGATTAGCAATGGATGCTCTACACATTTGGGTTTGCAATAAACTGGGGGAAATTTGCCAAACAACTAAAATAAATACATGCATGTCGATAATAAGACCTCAAGTCATCAAGGAAAATACTTACAATATGCCAAGTACCACATCGGACTATTATACGATTCTTCCAACAGCCCTATGAGGTAAGCATTAATATGCCCATTTTACAAGCAAGCAAACTGAGGCTCAAAGCAATCAGTTAGCTTTCCCAAAGATGCATGTGCACACGCGCGCGCACATACACACACACACACACACACACACACACACACACACAGCTAAGGAGTCATAAGATAACATAGAAGCCCATAGTTTTTCCGCCATGCTTGGTTACTGCCTACTCTGATTTATGTTGCTACAAAGCATTACAGAAGATAGAGGAATTCTGAGAAAGCTGTGCACAGCATTGGGAACCATGCATTGAGATTGCAAAGCCAGATCTAAGGCTGAGGTCAGGGCTTCTCTTTCCAGCTATCTACGAGCGTGTCATCGTTCATTTGAGTCTCCAATAGCCAGTGACAGAAAACAAAAAGACACGATACTCAAAGCAATCCACTTTAATTCCGTACACAAATGTTGAGAAGGTTTTGATACTTTGGCTAATAAGAAATTAAAAACTGGCTGTAAATAATAATGATCTCTCCTTCTGCTGTTATCTCATTGACATAAATGAGCGAGCTGATGCTCTAGCTGGAAGCATGGATCCTGTAGCTGTGGGCTCCTTAACACCCCCACGGAACTCTACCTTTTATTCTCCTTACTGCTTCTTAACAGGCAGTCCTCCAACTCTGAAGGTGACTTTGCTGCAAAAGGACATGAACTTGGAGTTGTTCTTCACTGCAGGGAGTCTAAGATTAGAGAGTGATCCACATTCCCCTCCTCTCTCCCAATCTCTATGTCATCATAGTAGCTGGACACAGAGACCACAGGCAAACCTGGGAGATATTGTGGGTTTGGTCCCAGACCACCTCAGTAAAGGGAGTATCACAGTAAAGCGAGTCAAATGACTTTTCTGGTTTCCCAGTGCATATAAAAGTTATGTTTACACTAGGGGCGCCTGGGTGGCGCTGTCGGTTAAGCGTCCGACTTCAGCCAGGTCACGATCTCGCAGTCCGGGAGTTCGAGCCCCGCGTCGGGCTCTGGGCTGATGGCTCAGAGCCTGGAGCCTGTTTCCGATTCTGTGTCTCCCTCTCTCTCTGCCCCTCCCCCGTTCATGCTCTGTCTCTCTCTGTCGCAAAAATAAAATAAACGTTGAAAAAAAAAATTTAAAAAAAAAATAAATAAAAAAAAAAAGTTATGTTTACACTATACTGTAGTCGAGAAGGTACGCAATAGCATTGTGTCTTTAAAAATGTATACACCTTAATTAAAAAATACTTTATTGCTGAGGTGCCTGGGTGGCTCAGTCGGTTGAGCATCTGACTTTGGCTCAGGTCAAAATCTCATGGTTTGTGAGTTCAAGCCCCACACTGGGCTCTCTGCTGTCAGCTTCAGATCCTCTGTCTCCCTCTCTCTCTGCCCCTCTGTTGATGGCATGCGCTCTCTCTCTCTCTCTTAAAAATAAACTAAAAATTTAAAGAATACTCATTGCTAATAAAAGGTAACCATAATCTGAGCCTTCTGCAAATCCTAATCTTTTTGCTGGCGGAAGGGTCTGGCCTCGATGTTGACGGCTGCCGACTGATCAGAGCGGTGGTTGCTGAAGGTCAGCACGGCTATGGCCATGTCTTAAAATAAGACAACAACGACATTGGCTGCATCCATTGACTCTTTTCTTTCACGACCGATCTCTCCGCAGCATGTGATGCTGTTCGATAGCGTTTTACCCACAGAATTCCTTTCAAAACTAGAGTCAGTCCTCTCAAGCCCTGCCGCTGCTTTATCAACTGAGTTCATATGATAGTCTAAATCCTTTGCTGTCATTTCAACAATCTTCACCGCGTCTTCACCAGGAGAGGATTCCAACTCGGGAAACCGCTTTCTTTGCTCATCCGTGAGAAAACAGCTCCTCGCCGGTTCCGGTTTTATCCTGAGACGGCAGCAGTTCGCTCACAGGCTCTGCTTCCAATCCCACTTCCCTTGTTCTCTCCACCACATCTGCAGTGACTTCCTCCCCTGAAGTCTTGAACCTTCAACTTGTGAAAGCAAAAACAAAAGCAAACACCCATGCTACCTGTGAGGTGTGATGAAGTGAAGCTCAAGAAAACGAGGTATTGCCTGTACAGACTTTTGGCCAAAGAACAAAGGAAAGCTAACTGACCCACGTGGGCACTGAACCCCTGACCTCATTAGCATTGTTTTCTCACCACCTCCGCTAACGGACAGCCCAATTAGGAGCACTGAATCAAAGACGGAAGTCACCCCTTCACCTGGAGCTAAGAAAAGCCCACAACTGCTGGTTAAGAAGAGAATGCTTCTCAAATCAAATAAACACAGCATGAACATCCACAAGCAATCTCTAAGAATCTTCCCTCCTTGCATGGCAGTGTCCAGCAAGGATTGCTATCGGTGTGGCTTCCAGTCTGGAAGGTGATGACGGCTTTGGGAGCATCGCCCTGGGATGGATCCTGCTGGAGTGTGCTGGAGAGTGCTTCTCAGAGAGACTCTCAGGTCTGAGCCAACTCGAATCTTCTGCAGTTGTGACCCCCCCCCCACCCCCTAGCCTCTTCTTTGAAACCCTTCCACGCTGTCAGTCCTGACACTCGAAGCTCTGCCTATGAACAGAACACTTCTTTTGAGTGTCCGCTGAGGGATCTACGGCAGAGATATTTCCACAATGCGTTTTACAATTGAAATGACTCTTGCTACTCTATGACAGAATAGAGGTTCTTCAGAGTGGTTCTTAAACTGTGAAGTACAACTCCCTTGTTCTGAAAGGTAGCAAGTTTGGATATGTGTCTCTGTCTGCACAAGTCTGTGTATAGATACGCTTTTAAAGATCTCTTTAAAAAAAAATAAGTTGAATTACATCTCATTAGTTGTACTCCTTTTTTTTTTTTTTTTTCCGAAAGCTGAAGTTATTTCAATAAGTTCCCAGGATATAATGAGTGAGTGAGTCAGTCAAGGAATGGTGTTAATAAAATCAAAGAAGATAGCTCAGTTCCCAGACCAGTTATGGGACTTTTCTATAGCCATGGGTCACAATCCTAGGCAGGGCCAACTAGCTCAATGTGACATGATTTACATAATGACAACAAGTGGAGACAGAGCATGGAAGTTCATTGTAGAAACGTCTCCAATGGAAAATAATAGCTAATTTTGATGGCTGGATTTGGCTTTATATTAAGAGCGGTGAATGAGAAGACATATGCCCAGAAGTAGAGGCCCAACCAAAGGTGAATTGGTTCCAGACTACAAACTATGGCTATAGTTCAGAATACATTTTTCTCTATGGAGAATTCTTAACAGCTAACCTGTCCTTTTCCTCTATTCTACTCTTCCCAGTATGAGACAACAATGAAGTGTCCCCTAAGCTCCCACCAAGCACATAGACACAAGCAAAGTCCAGCTTATGAGTTGATTCTGACTCCATTTGGTAGGCATCGCTAGTGTTCCAACATCCCATTCCCCTCTCCTTCCAGGTATAGGAAGATTACAGAGCCTTACCCTTTGAAGTTGCCTTTGTGAGTCATTCAGGCCAATGAAATGTGATCAGAAGAGTCCAAAACATTTAATAGTTTATATATAGTTTATATACAACTCTCTAGACTTGGCAGCAACAAACCCAGAGGCAAATCTGAGCCTCCAGATGAGACGTCAGTACCAGGAATGATGGCATCTCATCAGCCTGGGATCTTGAGTGATGTCTATGTGAAACAGAGTTGCTCCTGACCCTACACCACCACCTCTTAATGGTAGGGTAAGCAGGAAATCAACCTTTGTTATTTTAACCATGGAGAGTTTAGGGTTGTTTCTTTCCAAAGTCTGTCTGAACTGCCTTACTGCAGAAGAAACTATTCCAGCATCTCAGCCTCTCAGACAGTGGGAATCAGGTATCTGAAGTCTTGACAAGAGTCCCGGGAATCTAAGTGCTCACTAAGGCACTCTCTACAATACTAGCCTTGACTGTGTAACTGAGTTCATGCTTCTGTTTTTCCTCTGAGCTGGGAGTTGACCCTATACTAGCACTCTCCACACCTCCATAACATCATCAATGTCGTTTTAGGTTATCTTCTGCCTCCACCTGTACTATGACACCATGTCTTGCCACCTGGCTTGAGTTTAGACCCTGTCTGAACCGCTCCTGGTTTGTCACACCGCCTGTCACACTGCCTGTTCATTATGCTGCTCTCCCAGGGTTCAGCCACAGGTTTCTCCTCTCCCTGCTTGTCCTCTCTCTTCAGTAGGCAAAGGCCAGAAATATTCTACAATGGGCGTGAAAGAAGTTGAATCCAACAGGTAGACTGAGGACTTAGCTGAAACTTAGGCAAAAGATTAATGTCAAGAGACTTCATATGACTTAAAAAGGGAAGCCTTACTGGTAAATTCTGTTGCAGTCAACACCAGGAGGCCCAGAGGAGCAGACAGAATCAGGGAAGTGTGCAAGGTGATGTAAACCCTCGATAAAACAGATTCTGGAGTATTGGTTGCATTTCTGAGACAGGGGACACAAGACGATCCGGCTCTTGGCTCCAGGGCAAATGTGGAGCCTGTCTCAGAAATAAGGACAAGGTCAACTATTCAGCTTTCTAGCCCAAGGTCTAGGGGATTTGAAACACAATGGACAGCTGTAGCTTCTTAAATCTTTCAAACTTCAGGTTTGTTCTGGAGTTTGGGAGAGGGATGTGCCTAGTAAGTGGTGTCTATGACACTTGACATGAGGCAAAAGAGGCTAAGAACCAGGCAGGATCTGACAATCTTCCTTAGTGAAGCACACTGGCAGCAGGATCAGACCATTGTGCCAAGCAAGAAGGCAAAACTTCCAAACTGAAGCAATTTGAGGGGACAACTAACAATTCATGAGCTTGCATGATTGTTGACAAGTTTATCAATGCATAGAATCTTTCTGGATTGGGTATAGAGAAGACAAGTGTGGACTCTAGGATATCCTCAGCCCTCAGGGCATACATTGGGTCGTACTACGAGCCCCCCTGGTTTAGGCTGAGGGATAAGGAGGGAATAGCTCCATCAGGCAGTATTTACCAAGAACTAGCTGCGTGCCTACGAAAACTGTAGGAAGATTTGGATGCATTCCTTAAGGAGATTTTAGTTTTAGGGTAAAAACAGGTAATGGACATGAAGCACAGGGCCAGCGTTATTCAACAATAGGTATGTTAGTGGCAACTGGCATTGGCATGCCTCTAGGTACCATAGGATTGCAGAGAGGAGAGGAACGACTTGCTGGAAAAAGTCAAAGAAGTCTTCAGAGGGAAGATAGGGTTTTATGTAGAAAGGCGAGAGATTAGACGCAGCTAAAGAAAGGGTAAATCTGACAAGTGAAACACAACGAGCAAAGGCCTTGAAGTAAGGGGAGAGAGTCCTGTTAGATGGCAGGAGGCCAGCCGATGAGAGAATAGGGGTGCTTATCAGTAATAATTTAGGGGAGGTGGGTTATCTAAAATGTAGCAAAACTTGGCAAGCAGAGTGGCTGAAACTTGCTGATGTAGAAATTAGAAATCCATAGCATAATTCACACAGCTTTGAGTGGGGTGCAGAAAGAAAGGACTGTGCAGCAGGTTCAGACTGTGGTACAGGCAGCCTGCCACGTATTCAATACAGCCCGTTGGACCTGATGATCCAAAAAGATGGCGTGCAGAGTATACGGCAAACGCTAGTAGAAGAATCAGAATGTAGAACCCTAAGTTTCTGAAGTGAGGGTATGCCATCTATAGCAAAGAACGAAGCACTTAAAAAAGAGTTCCTTGCAATGCTGCCGGACCCTCGTAGAGATGGAACATTGACCATAGGACACAGAGTGGCCATGGTCTACTAGCCAGAACTACCCGTCATGATGATCTTTATCAGACCCACCAAGTCATGAAAGGCTGGTCAGGCACAAAAGCTTTCAATCGTAAGATGGAATAGGACATCCAGGATCAGATATAAGCACAGTCAGAAGGTACAAATGGCAAAATCAGGGGCCCAGAAACCTGTGTCAGCCACCGCTGATGCTTTTGCCCTTGGTTTGCATCTGTGACCATGTGGCAGGCACCTGAGGGAGTGAGAAAAGGCCAAACTTGATATACGGATGGCTCAAAATGTAAGTGCAAGCTGAAAATGCACTCCTGATGAACTACACCTCCATTAACCGGTGGCCTTCAGCAAGAAGGAGGAAATCCTTCCAATATGCAAAGCTTTAGGTGGTATATGTGATCATAAACTGTATATGGAAAAAAAAAGTCAGCTGAAGTTAGACTATACCAAGACTCATGAGTAGTGGTGAATGGCTTGGCGAGACAGGGATCTAGAATGAAGAGGCTTAGAAGATTGGGGACAAAATCTGAGAAAGACACATGTTATGAATCTATACACATGGCATGAAATATGAAAATCTTTTTATAGTATGTTAATGTCCATCAGAGAGTAACCATGATGGAATAAACAGCCAACTAAATAATCAACTAAATGTAACAACTAGGCCAATTGATGTCAGCCAACCTCTATCACTAGTCACTCCAATTCTGATGTGATGAATGGGACAGCCATTGTGACAGGAATTGGAGGCATGAAGAGATCCTAAACTATGGGCTCCCGCTCACCAGAGGCAACTTATTTGTCAATGCCAAATGTCCAACTCAACATTGATAAAGACCAGTTTTGAGCCCCTTACATGGCATCATCCTTCAAGAAGACCAAGCAGCCACCTGGTGGCAAATTGATCAAAATAGATTCCTTTCACCCTGGATGGGGTAGCAATTCTGGACTGAAACCAACATACAGATTGCTTGCAAGCAAGGCTTTGGACAACTTAACTACGGATGTTTAGTCTACTAACATCCACTTCATATGTCACTTATTATGTCACTTACTACCCGCTTAATGTTTCACTTCATGTCACTTCTAAGGGACCCATTCTATGGAAAAGGAGGTGTGGCAGTGGGCATAAAACCAAAGGATCCAGTGGTCCTATGAAATATCACAACACACAGAATCTGTGGACCTGATAAAGCAATGAAATGGTTTTTTGAGGGCATAGTAGAAGTCGTTTGCTTGAAGATGATACCTGCAAGAATGGAACACCATCCTCCAGGATGAGATCTACATCTTAAATCAACAACTGTTATATGGTGCTGTGCCCTGATAGGGGGAGTTCATTGGACTGGGGACCAGGAAATGGAAGTAGGAATGGCCCTGCTTACCATCACTCCTGGTGGCCCACTTGAGAAATCCAAGTTTTCCATACCGATAACTTTAGGCTCTATGGGTCTAGAGGTCCTGGTTCCCAGAGGGGCGATGTTTTATTAAGGACACAGTAAAAATATCCTTAAGGCTTAAGGCTATAGGTACCACCTGGTCACTTCAGGATCCTTGTACCTAGAGACAAGCAGGCAAGAAAGGGAGTCACTATACTGGTAGGGATAATTGACCTTGATCATGAGGAGGAGGTAGGACTCTTAGAATGGGGGGAGAAAGAAATATGCCTGGCATACAGTTGATCCACTGGAGCACGTTTTTGTACTCTCTTGCCTGACTGTGATGGCAAATGGACAAGGCCAGCAAGTCATGGTCTGAGGAGGACATGGTGACAGGGACCTCACACCCCTCAGGCATGAGAATCTGGTCGTTCCATCAGGCAAGCGACCCAGACTTAGTGCCAACTGAGGGCAGAGGTGTCCATGTTAAGAGAGAGTATGAAATCGGGAGCAGAGGACGAAGATGATGAGTGTCAGTTGTGGCCTGAAGAGCAGCTATAATAGTGGAAACTAGTTGGTCCCATTAATCTTAATCTTGTAAATTTTCTCAAAGAGGCCATCCATAATCCTGGAGGAGCTATTCCCAGATGGGGCAAATTTACTAGACAAATGAAATGTATTTGAGTCACTCAGGGGTGGTTACTGTGTTTGCCAGGGTGTGCCACTCAGCCACATGCACACACACACACACACACACACACACACACACGCACATGCACACGTGTGTGCGCACTCTCTCTCCCCGTCTGTCTCAAAGAACCAACACACTTATTCCCCCAGCAATCGTGAGTTGACTCCTGAGAATTCACAGCTGACTTCCTGAGAATTTCCCTCACCTGAAGGGAGCCACCTCCCTGAAAACACATCCCTTCCCCAGCAGCCCCCCTCTATTGCCAAGAGCTGCCATGGCAACTGGCTTCTGCTGAACCCCTCTAGCTCAGAAGTACAAAATGCCTGGTGCACTTGCTTCAATTCAGAACAACTCTGCAAGGCCATACCCGTCCTAGAGCTCACTGTGAAGTTGGCCAAGCCTCTGTTATAACTGTATCACATTTCCACTCCCCGCCCCCCCTGCCCAATGTTGCTTCCTTTGGTCCTTTACAGGGTGTCGTTTCTGAGACTACTTCCCAGTAAACCACATACACAAAAATCTCTGGCTGAGAGTCTATGCCCTAGAGACTTCCATCTGAAAGAGTCGGGGAGCAAACATCAGAGATCCGAGCAAACATAAAACAGGTGGACCTCAAGAGGACAGAACCGAAGCCTGGTTCTGGGCAGCTCTATTTTGTGCCATCCATCTTCAGAAGTGGATCAGCCCTTCCTCTGTTCAGGGCCAGAGATGGCCTTAAAGTGTGGGTGGGCCTGACCTATTCACATGACAATCACAAAGATTATCAATGATACCCGGTAATGTCCCCTGATTCCCAGTAATGCCCAATAATGACCACATGGAATTACTCAGGCAAGTCCCAAAGAAATCCGTATGTAACTGAATTTCCCTGAAGTTAGAAGGCTCCAGTGATGAGTTTTCTTGGGAGCTTTGGAGGCAGCCCCGAAACTGGAGATGTGGGGACGAGCTTGCCATCAGACGTCCAGAGGTATAAGCAGGGTCACTCTCCTTTCACAGAGCCTCCCACCATGTGCACCTGTGTAGAGGAGCGCAGCACTCCCTCATGGGTGTGGCATGACACATCCAGCCTCCATGAATGGGTTACCAGTGTGCTGGGAGGTACCACTCTTAGCCTGTAGGGTGGCTGGGTGGGGCCTGGGGCAGCCAGAGAGTCCTCCCCCACCCCGCCCTCCTGCAGAACCTACCTCTTCCAGACTGCCTCAGAAAGGTTCCCTAAAGAAGCAAAAACTGATAATGCTTCCCTCATGAAAAATGCAGGAAGCATCTGAGTAAAAGAATGGTGTAAGAAGCCAGGTGAGTCTATCAGGGTCTTATTTTAAGGATTGCCAATTTACTCTTACCTTCTGGTGGCCATCTCAGAAGGGATTGAGGTGTGAGTTTTTCTGAATTTTATTTAGATCTCCTGCAACGATTCTTCACAGGGCTGTACTGTTTCTCTATCCTCTGGCCCCAGGGGCCAATTAAATTTGCCATCAAATCTTATGATAAAGAAACATTCACTTGAAAATTGTCACCTGGGTAAGCAACTACCCTTGAACTAAGAAGTGCCCAGTCAATTTAGAGCTGGTCCTCACTCAGACAGACATTCTCCTTTCCTGGACTGAGGGCTGTTTAGATACTGTCCAAGGAGTGAGAAAACATTTTCTTCTCTCTTATGCTACTTGCCCTTATAGGTATAACCAACATACTTTTGAATCTTCCCCGGCCTCCTTCTCCCCGCCTCCCCACCTTGATAGCACCATATGCTTTCAACTCAGAAAGAAATGCTGGTTTCCTCTTTCCCTTTATTCACTGCGGGGCAGTGTCAGATGGTGTATCTATCCACGTAGTGGGATTCAAGGAGACTGTAGGGGAGAGGTATGCTCTGGCAGGAAGCCATACTTGCCAGGCCCGCAGTCTACACGGGCCCTCTGTCATGGCCTTGGGCAGGCCGCTTGACCTGGGCCTCGGAGGAATTCAGCTCATTAATGGAAAGCTGCTGGTGGTTTTGGGTGAGCTATCTGACACCCAGAGAGAAAAGAAGAGTTGCAGTTGCCAAGAGCTGCTGCTGTGACGGGCTCACCTTAAGACAGTGAGCTTCTCAATTCTGTGCGAGAGACGTTTTCTCTGATGTTTGAGTCGGAAGTCAATCCAGGCTCCCAAGCAAAGTCACAACGGCTCCTCCAGGCTCACCAGCGTTGGTTGCGATAGCAAAGCAGCGACTGTTCAAGATTTTCACCTCAAAACCCATGCCAACTATTTGTCTTCCCACTGCCGGGAGCAAGGTGCTGGAGAGTCTTGCTATTTATTACGTCTTGTCTTTATGATAACTTTGCATAGTCTTTCCCAGCTACTGAACTCACACAGATCAGGGGAAGGTCTCTTTGCTTCCCCTTTATAACAACCCTTCCCCTTTATAACAGCAAACAGATACTCCTGATCCTAGAAACGTTGGTTTTCTCAGCCCACTAACTCCAACTACACTACATTTCCTCCTTATCATCACTATTTAGTCTGTAATTATTCCAGTCTACTAACTCCTACAGAGGTTGGGGACCCCGTGGCTAAACTGCAGAAATCACTGATTTGGGGTCCTTCATTATCATTAATAAACCCAGGACACGGGAGTCCCTAGAGGTCCAGCTCCTCCAATGTGATGAACGTTAATGTTTACAATCCAGGGACAGAAAGGGAAGCTATTGGCAAAGGCCTTGCCGTGAAGATCGGCAGCTTTGTGCAAATCCATTGTGATCACTGGTTCTGTTTATTCTCTTGTTGTAAATGGCTAATAATAAGCTAATTTGGCTACGTTATGAGAATGGCATCTAAAACAATGAAGAAATGAAATGCCAATTAGGCACAAACCACTTATTCCCAAAGCTTCAGATCACCATATCCCGAGCTACCCTGATGTTTGACTCCACAGGGAACTGCACGGGAATCAACCAGCAAGACAGTTGCTAGAAAACATCCCATCCCAAAACGTTTTCACTTGACCTCGCCTACCAAAGCCAGTGAACGTCGGCAACTGGTGGTGGCTGCACAGGGGGAGACCTTTAGGGCGAACCTTCAGTTTCAACGAGAGACCAGTGGGGCCCACAGGCCTACATTAACTTACAGAACTGCCTGAGCTATGTCGGAAATGAGCAGCTCTGATGTTCAGTAGTCGTCTTCCTCATCGGCTAGCGGAGACTCAAGTTGCTTCCAAGCCCTATACACGCGGAGAGCTAAGAGATCACAAGCACGCAACAGCACCGATGCCATAGAATTATTTATCCTGTAGAAAAGCTATGCATTTGTCTTCTGCTTCTTAAGTGAACTCATCGATTAGAATTCCCGTTGTGGATATTTGGAAATTGTGGCATAGAGACAGAGAGGTCTGGGCTGTTTCTTGGCTTTGAGTTGGTAATCTGTAGTAGGAAGAAGATGGCCTACCGTGTCCCTGCAGGGCTCCGTGGAAGTCATTTACATATGCTCTTTAGAAGTGCCCCTCTCTCACTGGCCCTTGGGGATGTCACAGATGGCAAACAGGGAGGGCTTGCTGAACCCCAACATCTGGTCAAATGGTTCCACATAAGGAAGGAAAGTTAAACCTCTTTTATTAGAGTAGGTTACACACCGCTCCAGGACCTCCATCCCCTCTGCTTCAGAAACAATTATCTTAAAGCTTTAGATGGATTTTGAAAACATTCAAAACCTAAGAATAGCTGTCTCGGTAAGAAGAACTTATTAACACAGAGATTTACATATTTGAAGCTAGTCGGTAAGAGACTTTGGGGGAGGACAAAAGGAAATTCAATGAAGAGAAAAGGGGGTGAAGAACTCAACAGTTCAAGTCTGAGGTCTATTTTATTTCCCGTCCTGTGGATTTTTACGCACTGGCTCTCTAAGATAAGAACTGGTTAAAAATTAAGAGGAAAGAGAGCCTTAAATAAATGGTAAAGCTAATAGAGACCTGGGGACAGAGCCTTCTCTCAAATGCACAGCTTGCCGCTCCACATATAGTATCTTGAAAAATCTTTACTGCCTTCAAAGATACAGCCCTTGGCAGTGAGCACCATGCCTCCAAGTTTAGAATGCGGACCTCCATATTTATGTTCCCCAGATGGTGGAATTTATAAATGCACCATGGGGTGCTATTGAAATTAATAATTTAATTCATTTCCGTGATTGTGCCGTGATTGCTAGTCATTACGGCAATAGCATTTAGCAGAGTGTCTCAGTTCTGGGATGGCGCTGAAGGGTAATCTCAGCGAGAGTAATTCCTCCGTCATCCTATTTCGAATGCAGGCAATCCCTTCTGAATGAGGAAGAGCCAAAAGTTTCTGGAATGAAAATGAAGGCAGCATCAACCTAGTTCGATGAAGATGGCTTCGATTCATGCGATTTCCAGAGTTTGAAATGAGCCCTCCAAGGAACACTAATGTGATCTGTGATTGTTTAGCTCGGAGAAGGGACAGGTAAGAAGATCCCCGATCACTGTCTCCGAACATACAAATCGCGCACTCCATGCCTGTGACAATCTGTCTCCAAATAAGTGAGAATTAACTGCCCTTTTACTTTGCATTCCCACTCGTCTACTCACCAAGGGAATGTACGCTGGCAGCTGGACTAAATGATTGTTGAAGTCCCTTCCAGAGATTCTCAGAGATTCCCTGAGTCAACGGCAAGGTTGGGAGAATAGCGGAGTAGTGACTCTGTATCTCCTCAGGGGAAGCACTCACTTCTCCCGGCCTAACGATCTGGAAGCCTAAATGCGCAAGAGGGGAAATCACTGGGCACTGGCACGCCTAAGTGCGGCCAATGTGAATGAGCCCATTGGAATTTGTCACCCAAGACAGTGTAACTGCCTTGGATCTATAAAGTGCCTTTTCTTCTTTGAGGAGCCTTTTCCATATTCCCCTAGATATCTTCAAAGTTTTTGTGAATCACCGAAGTCAGTCCTGGCCTACAGATCCTCATTCAGCAGCCGAAGACACGAATACATGAATAATAAAATAATCCCAACAGATGGAAAGAGATTCTGCTACCTTGACTCCTCCTGGCCTTTGCTCCAGCCATTAGATTTCCCCTTTGGGCCACTCTATTTCTGCCCAGCCCTCAGAGCCTCAGTGAACAAGAAAGGAAGCAGAAGGATTTCTGCCATGATTCCCACCAGCAGCGACCCTGTGCAAGGCCCAGGTGCAGACTCTGCCCCCCACTGCATTAAAGAGGGGAAGGGACACTGGGGAAACAGAGGGAGGAAGAGGAACGCAATCACTCTCAGCTCCCGAGAAGAGGGCTGAAACTCAACAACACAGTACGGACCGGGCCACTTCTCTTTTGCTTCAGGATTCACTCTCCTGTGGCGTGCGGGTCATGGAGCCCTCAGGGTGGAATTAGGATATAGAAACATAACTACCTTTCTGTTCCAACCTGGTCTCAAGGAAAGCTTTCGAAGGGCTGTGGGTTTGGGAAAGTGGCAACAAAAATTTGCCCCACCGTTGTTGTGTGCTAGGGGATACACAGCAAATACCACCCACCCCCCCCACACTGCCCCACGAGCTAAGTACACGGTAAATGCAAGCAGGACACCCTCAGTAATTGTTCTGAGTGATTATGGTTAACATTATGTGCGCTAAATGCCCAAGACTCCCTCTTAATCCCCTTAAGTGCCTCGAGTCTTGCTTTCCCGACAGTTTGTACCTCTTCAGTAGTGCTTTTCACACCCAGCCTCTCCATTCAGACTGAGAAAACGTGCCCTACTCACCTCCATTGCTGTCCCCATGACACCAGCACAGGGATTCGCCCATAGGAGAAACCTGCTAAACGCTTCTGAATCGCATGCATCTGATTAGTGGAAACAGTAGGTATCCCTAGAGGGGGCTGGTGGGGAGGGAGGGGATTTGCTCTATTTTCTTTTTGGCCATGACAAGACGAGGTGAGGAGAGCCAAAACTCCTCATCCATATCACAGCCGTCCCCAGCCCCTCACCTATGTGACAAAAGAGAACACGGTTTGGGTGGCATTTTTCTCAGAAATGCAGGCTCACTTCTACTTTGCAGCATGGAGGATGTTGAGGGACGGGCGGGGAGATTTCGAGGCCCTGCATTTTCCCTCTCCCCCGCTGCTCTCCTTTGGTTGTTATTGTTGCTGCTGTCAGTGACATTTCACAGGTCATTACTTATTCTCGAAAATGCCCTCCAGTGACCTGGCAAAAATATGTAGAAGAGAGGCCCTTGGACTAAAAGTCAAGTGAATTAGCACTTTCCCAAACTCCCTGTGTGAACTTGGGCAATCCTTCCCTGCCCTTGGTCTCAGCTTCCTCTTTAAGGATGCCACAGTGGAAAGAGAGTGGATTTGGGGGCTAAACGATCATGTGCTTAAACTACCAGACCTCCTTTTACAAGTTACGTGACCTTGGAGAAGTTCTTCACTCTCTTAGCCTCAAGGGTCTTCATTTCTAACATGAGGGTAACATGTCCTAATACGTAGAGCGGAGAGGAGCTCTAAGCCAGCTCAGGTATGTAAAATGCTTAGTTCCATAAACTAAGCACCCAAATATGTCATTTGCTTCACTTGTGTATACACTGGGCGCTATAGGCTGAATGTTTGTGTCCTTCCAGATTTCATTATGTTGAAACCTAATGCCCAGGGTGACAGGTGTTAGGAGCTGGGAGCCTCGGGGGGTGATCTGGTCACAAAGGTGGAGTTCTCATGAATGGGATTAGTGCTCTTATGAAAGAGACCCCTAGCCTAGTCCACTCTGTATGGACGAAGCAGGAAGGCAGCTGTCTCCAATCCAGGAGGGGGCTCTCACCCGTACTCTCACCATGCTGGCACCCTGCTCTTGGACTTCTGGCCTCCAGAATTGGGAGCAAAAAGTTTCTGCTGCTTCTAGGCCATCCAGTCTGCGGTGCTTTGTTATAGCAGCTCAAACAGACTAAGACAACATGATTTCACCATCTCCTCCTTAGGAAGTTGTTTTAAGGATCAAATGAAATTCCAGATGATAAAAATCCCCCCAAACCACAAAATGCTATGTATCTGGAGTCACAGAGGATTAAGAAACACAGAACATAAGTAATAAGATACTATTGTATTATGCTCCGATACCCAAAGAAAATGACCTAGTGTTTTCGAAGTATTTTTAAAACAATTTTTAAGAAGGAAACCAGCATGGATTGTTTTATTATAAGAAGACAGTTGAGGGGAGGGGGAAGGAGATGATGCGTGTGGTAAGGTATGGAACGGTGATAGAAGTGCCTCTGAATTAGAGCTGCATCCTGGCTCATCAGCAAAGTGAGTCCAAACCCAAACTAAAAGTGTCAGAACGACAGCAACAAAATTCATCCGATTAACATCTCAGTCTATCTTTAGCAATTCATGCCCATTGGAGGCTTTGTGAAGATGGTTAATGGCTCAATGTCATCATCGTGGCCTCCTGCTGAGTGTGCTGGGCATACAGGAACACCTTGGACATCTGCTACTTCAGTAGGACAACACTTTCTGAACAAATTCTGTTGCATGGAACACTTTGCCACATAATTTTCATAGTGCTCTGGAGTCAAATAGGTTTAGGAAAATCTTTACCTCTCTCTCAGATATTCACAGGATATATTTGTAAAGTAAAGCTTCTGAGAAGTCCTGCAGACTTCAGTACATTTGTTAAACACAAAATTTTCCAAACTAACTAGACCATAAGACTCTTCCCCTTCCCTCAGTCCACAGAGTCACAATAAATATCTGTTAGAATAGGGGTGGCCCGGTCGGTTAAGTGTCCGACTTCAGCTCAGGTCATGATCTCACAGCTCGTGTGGGTTCAAGCCCTGCGTGCTGACAGCTCAGAGCCTGGAGCCTGCTTCAGATTCTCTGTTTCCCTCTCTCTCTCTGTCCCTCCCCCACTCAGGCTCTCTTTCTCTCTCTCTCTCTTTCTTTCTCTCTCTCTCTCAAATATAAATAAACATTTAAAAACTTAAAAAAAAAAAGAATAACATTCTGCGTGAACACAAATCAAAGAGGTTTATTCAAATCAAAGAAGAGATTTTTCACTCGCCACGGGCTCTACTCGACTGGGGACACAGTCAATACGCCACAGAGCAAGGCTGGTGGGAAACCAGGGCTTCAGGGCCTTTGCTAAATAATTGTGTCTATTTTCCCATCAGTGTGGAACAGGATGCCACTCTGAGGAGCAGAAATCCTAAGTACCCTTTCAATATAGTAAACATTCAGCACCATGTGGTCACTGGTCTTGGGCACGGGGGGCCTAAATAATCCCACACGGTGCCAGAGAAGACTCCTGGGTTTGGACATCAGGCTTGCCCACAGCACAGGGGAATGCGTAGAGAAAGAAAGCAGAGGCATTACCCTCCTTCCAGAGCGATACAACAAATGCACCAAAAATCGCCCCAAACGACTTGTTCTCCCTCCCCTGCTCAAAACCATTTCAGATCAAAACAGTAGCTAAACTCGCCATTGAGAGAAATCTGACATCTTCAAGGTGGTTGTATGGTTTTCTCAATTTTCTCCCTGAACATGGTTCTGGTTTAAAGCACAAAAGCTTAAGTTGGGCAGTAAAAATCATACAGGGTGGCAGGGCACACATTTCACATCCTTCTCCTAGCACCCTGCACGCACGCACACACACACACACACACACACACACACACACACACACACACACATTCTTCTATTTATTTTCCTCCACTGTGCAGATTCATTGGCATCATCCTTCCCTCCCAGTGATGATCTACTCCATTGTCTTCTTGCCACACAATTCAATTCAAGACAATTGTTTCTTATCCACTGTGTGCCAGGCACTGAGCTTAGAGTCACCCGTTCTCAGAGTCATCTTGGAGCAGAGTCATCTTGGATTCTGTCGCTCAGGCACAGTGTCTAATTGATCACAAAACCCCATCAATTCTACCTCTGCAATGCTACCCAAATATTACCAGATCCACTTTCTTAGCGGCCTTCATCATTTCTCACCTAGATATTACAAGCAGCCTGGTGCATCTTCCTGGTGTGTGAGCATCAACCCATTTCCACATTAGGGCAGCCAAAGATCCAATCATGATCCAATAAGGCAAAAGACCTTTAATGACTCTACAGGAAACAGCCTCAACTTTGGACGGCAGCCCTTCACAATTCCAGGTTTCAGGACTCCTGCCTTCTCCCTTGCCCCTACATCACACCTTCCCCAACAATAATTGGATCTTTTTCATTACTGTATTCTTAGCATACAATACTGGGTCTGGCACAAGACAGTCACTCGGTAAATCTATGTGAAGTATGTGGTATAGATGGATGGATGGATGGATGGATAGATGAAAGGGTGAATATATTGGTTTTCTATTGCTGCTGTGACAAATTACCACCAATTTAGTGATTTAAAAGAACATAAAGTTATTCTATTATAGTTCTACAAGTCAGAAGTCCCAAATGGGTCAGCAGAGCTGTGTTCCTTCTGGAGGTTCTAGGGAAGAATCTGTTCCCTTGACTCTTAGAGCCTCCGGAGGCTACTTTCATTCCTTGGCTCACGGCCCCTTCCTGCACCTTCAAAGTAAATCACTCCAAACTCTGCATCCATCTTGACATCCCTGCGTCCCTCTTACAAGAACCTTTCTGATTCTACCATTGGACCTGTCTGGATAATCCATGACAACCTCCCCCATCTCAAGATGCTTAACTCAGTCACAAATGCAAAGGCGCTTTTACCATTAAGGTAACATAGTCACAAGTTTGGGAGATTAGGACATGGTTGTGTTGGGGGAAGGGAGTATTATGCAGGCTTTCATGCTGAATCAATAGTTTTTTCTTTTTGACAATGAGTGTCCTAGCACTATAAGCTGCCAGTGGAAATTATAAAAAGGTGAGCCTAAACTCTGCCTGGAAAGGCAAGGGAAAGCTTCACAGAAGGACTGATGCCGGAATTGAGTTTGAAGAACAAACAAGAGTTCTAAAGGGACAGAGAAAGGCAGCCCTTCCGAGCGGCAGAAACAGCATAACCAAAAGCACAGAGGCGTGGGGATGGGAGCAGTGGGTTGACACGACGAAGGCACAGGTTCAAGTGGAGGGGGCGGCGACAGGGAGAGTGCACCAAAAGCAGGGACTTACTTGCCAAGCTAGTGAGTCTGGAGTTTCATCTGAAGCATGTGGGGAATCATTACGGAAGCAAGCAGAGAGAAGACATGATTACATCACATTCTAGAATAGTCGTATCCAGTCGAACTTTCTGCAATGATGGAAATGCTCTCTATCTGTACTGTTCAGTAGATAGCCATTAGCTACTTGGGCTAATTATGAAGTACTTAAACTGTGGCTAGCATGACTGAGGCGTTTTAAATTTTACTTAATTTTAATTAAGTAGCTGTGTGTGCCTAAAGGCTACTATCCTGGACAACATCAATATAGACCTTTGAGAAAGATCATCTGGAGAGTAGATGTAGGGTGACGTGGAAGTGTGAGAGACTGAAGGCAGGGAGCCCAGAAGGCATTGGCCCAGGTGAAAAGTGGACACAGTCTGAACTAAATCCAAGGCAGTAGTGATCGTAGCTGGTGGAGACAGTAGAAAGAAAAAGAAAAAAAAAAAAAAAAACCACGTCAAATGTAATATTAGGAGGATCTGATTGATGGAACTTAAGTGTAGCCAGGTCTAGGATGAGTCTCTGTTTCTCACTTGGGTGGGCAGATGGTGTTGTTCCTCAAGCAAAAGGAGCAGAGCTTAAAAGTTAAGATGATATGTTTAATTTGTTAACAGACCTAAGTCTGAGGAACCTATTAAATGGAGACATTCGAAAATAAGTATGTGTGGAGCCCAAGAAAGGCAGGCCTGGGCTGCGGGTATAGGTCTGGAAACCATCAGCGCGTAGGTGAGGGCTGAGCCCCCGGATGTGGATGGTTTGGCCCAGGATGAGTAAATAGCACAGAAAAGCAGGAAGCAGAAGACAGAACTTCAGGGAACACCAACATTTAAAGGATCAGCAAAGGCTGAGGAGAATGAATTACTGAGCTAGGAAGAAAACCAGCAGAGAGTAGGGCCGTGGACTCTGAAGGAGGGAAGAGACTCAAGAAGGAAATAGTCAGCTTTTTTTTTTTTTTTTTTTTTTAGGGAGACCAAATGTGATAATGACTGAAGTGTTGCTGTAGGATTTGAGATGGGTGACCCAGCAAGGGGGTTGGAAGTAATGGAAGCCTGGGGATTCATGGGTGGTTGTGAGAAAGACAGCAGGGGCCCCGCTGTGGACCCCAAGTATCAAGCCGTATCTCAAAGAGCTTGACTGAGAGGAAAAGAGAAGTAGACTAGGGGCTAAGGGGAAGCACAAGGGCAAAAGATAGGTGAGATAAGATTTGTACTCATTTACATGTAGAGGGGAAAATGGAGACTGAACCTTGGGGGCGGGGAGCTGAAAACACAGGAGAGAGAGGACAACGATGGATAAGGCTGCCAGCTGTCCAGACCAAGCAGTCAAGTACTTTCGTCTTCCATATGATAAAAGCAAACAAGAGCACAGACATATAGATTCCACTTTTTAAATCCCATTTAAAAAAGAATTTTATGTGCCTAAGTAGTACCGTCTAATGTAAAATGTAAGCTATAACATAGATTCTTATCAACATGCTTTCCCTGTCAGGCCATTTTTGGTCCACAAATTCAATTAAAGTGCGTCTGGTATTTCTGTCAGAACCTCTGACACACCAGGGGATGACGGATGGAGCGAGGTCTCCGCATCTCAGAGAATGAGCCCCTCGCCGTTTGCCGAGCAGAGGCCAGAATGACCTTCTTTCCAGGAAAGTCATAGGAGACTTTATGGGAGTAAAGTTTCAAGAACACGACACTGTGCCCACCTCACCCCACAGGTCCCCATTGCTCCATTACCACCATCCCCTTCCTCACACACACAGACCCTGCTTTACAGAAGAGCCGGTGCCTTATTCTGTTCTGGCTACACAATATTTCTCATGGTTCTGGAGGTTGGAGTCCAAGACCAAGGCGCTGGCAGATTTGGTGTCTGGTGAGGGGCCCGCTTCTGGGTTCATACATGGCTGTCTTCTCACTGTATCTTCACACAGTGGAAGGGATGAGAGATCTCTCTGGGATCTGTTAGAAGGGCACCATTACCATTCATAAGGGCTCGTCCTCCTGACTAAGCACTTCCCAAAGGCCCCACCCCCACAAACACCATCACACTGGGCATAGGTTTCAACATACGAATTTTGGAGGGATACAAATATCTCAGTCTATAGCAATGGGATAGCACAGTTCTGACCGGTAAACTTAGAGCTGTCTCTAGGTGGCCTCAGACAGAGTCAGGGGAACTGAATGGAGGAAGAGAAGGATCAGAGAGAGAGAAGAGGGAAATCCAGAGATCTCTGCAAGAGGGAGTGTGAAAGTAACGCTTGCAATACTTAGGGGCACCTACACATTTGGTTTCCCATCATAGATTTTGACCTTGGGAGTCACAAAGACATAGAGTCAGGTGATGTAATATGGGGAGAGTGACTGTAGGCCAGTGCTCTGCAAGCTCTCTGAGGAAGAGGAAGAGAGGAGAGGAAGGAGGGGAAGGAAGAAGAATAGGGAGGAGGGCAGAAAGAGAACGTGGAGGGAAGGCTGCAGAAAAGGCCAGTGCAACTATGTTGTGCTACTCTCTAAATTCTTCACATATGCCCTTATCACCAGCCCACATTCCCAGTCAAATGCTGGGGTTGAAAATCTGTTCAATGTTAATGTGACTCTGGTGGAAGATTTTCTTCTCTTTATTGGCACTCCTAATGACAGCAGCCTGGCCCTGTTTATTCATTAATGCCTGGAAGTCAATACTGAAGTAGAAGACAGAAGACAAGCAAATGGCAAGGCCAACATTTATTCCTGCGTCTCCAAGGAAGGGAGACCTTTCAAGACAGCCGGGATCTCTTGCTATCAGAAGCTAAGCAATAAAAAATGAAAAAATAAATAAACTTCCAACTGGATAAAGAATTACAGATTACTCGTCATGTTCAGACAACGAACATGGGGCTCAGAGATGCCAAATGAATGGCCCAAAGAAACTAGAGCCCAGGTCTCCCAACTGTTCATCTATTCCACTGCTTCTGCAATTTTCAAGTTCTAGTCCCTGGAGATGGCATGGGGAAAAGGGTTGGGTGGGAGGGCGCCTAGTGGCATATGGGAACTCTGTTTCCCCCACCCCCTCAACTATATCCAATCACAGTAATTCCTTTTTATCCAACACACATGCATGCACGCGCACACGGCTTCTGTTTAGGACTTCATCTGAAGAATATTGCTGTTGTTAAAACTAAGTTTAGGGGCGCCTGGGTGGCACAGTCGGTTAAGCGTCCGACTTCAACCAGGTCACGATCTCTCGGTCCGTGAGTTCGAGCCCCGCGTCGGGCTATGGGCTGATGGCTCAGAGCCTGGAGCCTGTTTCCGATTCTGAGTCTCCCTCTCTCTCTGCCCCTCCCCCGTTCATGCTCTGTCTCTCTCTGTCCCAAAAATAAATAAAATTTAAAAAAAAAAATAAATAAAAAAAAAATAAAACTAAGTTTAAAAAAACTACTGCCTTGCACCACATTTATATTTATGTTTTAGGTACAGGAAGCCATGCCCTGTTCTAAAGAGTCATTATCAAACATAGAAGGCATTTTCCAACCCAAACATGATGTGGGACTAATAAGGGACCTAACTGACAGGGGAAGTGGGTGGAAAGAGTTCAGGTGGATTCTTTCACTGGCAAGTGTATGAAAGTGATTCTCAAAACTGTTTGTACATTGAAATCACCTGGAGAGCTTGTTAAAGCACAGATTGTTGGGCCGCTGGCCTGAGATTCTTACTCAGAAAGTGTGGGGTGGAGCCCAAGAATTTTCATGTCAAACAAGTTCCTAGATGCTGCTGATACTGCTGGTCCGGGGACCACACTTTGAGAATCACTGGTGGAAAGCAGAGATGTTTGAATAGAAGTAGGCGCTACATGAGGTCCTTATGATGTTTCAAACTCATCTTTTGGAGTAAGCGTGAAGCACTTCTTTTCTTTTCTTTTTTTAAATTTTTTCAATGTTCATTTACTTTTGAGAGAGAGACAGAGTGTGAGTGGGGGAGGAGCAGAGAGAGAGGGAGACACAGAATCCGAAGCAGGCTCCAGGCCCCAACCCCTCAGCCCAGAGTCAGCATAGAGCCCTATGCGGGGCCCGAACCCATGAACCATGGGACCTGAGCTGACGTCGGACGCTTACCGACTGAGCCACCCAGGCGCCCCTGGAGAACTTCTTTTCAAGGCACAATTTTTCTATCAGTAAAAATAATGTCTGGGACTTTCTAAGACACAGAAAAATGCTTCTGTTATAATACTGAATTCAAACACAATAGGATTTCAATGTGAGAAAAAATAGGAAAGAAACCTGAAATGTGCGAATTATATGCCTAGCTGCAAAAAACAGACATTATTCGATCTCCAGACCTCATGTAGATATAGTAGTTGGTGGTTGATGTGAGAATAAATACTTATATCTATATGTCTATCAGAGCTACTCATCCATTTAAAAACCATTCATAAACATTGGGGTTTAGGGTGGAAATAAATCCCTATTTATATGCATATGAGTGTCATGTGCACTCATTCCTTCCACAAATATTTATAAATGCCTACCAGATGCCAGGCACCGTGCCAGGCACTAGGGAAAAGACGCACGTTCATCGCCTTCAGTCCAGTGAAAGAAACAGGAAGTGAGATAAGAGCTAGTGGAAGCATATGGAAAATTCTGTGGGGGAGGAACCATTCAATTTGATGGATAATGAGCTCCATTTGAGACAATTTAAGTTTGGGCTTGTGGGCTATCCGGGGAGAGATATCAAGTAGAAAGCTGGAAGTATGTGTCCGTAACACATGAGGGAACCTGGGTTGGAGATGTAGACTGAGAGTCTCTATCTAATTTTGAATATAAATGATTTCTCCATGAAAATGAAAGAAGTACGAGGAAAGGAGGAAAGGAATATTAAGGAGAAGAGGAGTGGCCAGTAAAGAAGACCGATAGTCTGACCTTGGGCTAACAGAAATGTAGGTAAGATAATGGATAAAATTAAGGACATGTTCATACTTCTGTTTTAAACAATAACGATGTATTTGCTTGAAAATAAGATTTCTTTAGTAATTTAGTCAGCATGCCCTGCAGGAAAGGGAAGATATGCTGAATTACTCATAACTCATAACTTATGCTTCCTGGTTAGACTCCAATCTTACTCAGTATTTTCGTAGAAATCCTGCTGTCTTCTTTAAGTAAACAAAGATTATCCTCACAAATATAACTCAAAACCCTAGTTAATGTTTCTAATAGTTTTCTCTTTAAGGCCATTAACTTTTAATCACTGAGTCACAGACACATATATTAATGGTCACGTGCAAAAACAATTCCGTTTTTATCATTTGTAAGCTAGCAAATTGGTGATATAATCTCTTACGTGCACATGTGCACAAACACACACAATCTTTCCCCCTCTTTCTTATACCTCACTTCTCCTTCTTTGGCCGTCTTTAAGGTACAATTGCAACACTGTGAATGTCACATTTTTAGTTATGGTTGTCATGAACTTAAAACCATTACTCAATCCATGGCTTAATAATCAATTCAATATACATTTAATAAACACTTTTGTTCATGCTGATACAATAGTGGGTTAGGTTACTGTCCCTGTATTCGCTGAATTTACTGAGCAATAAGTAAGCCTTTTTTGATCGGAGAACACTCGCTTCCTAGTTATTTATGTATTTATAAATAAATATAAATATAAATTAAATATAAATATGTCCTTGTTTAAAATGTGCAGATGCTATTGTTTTGGTTTATTTTTATTTTGTTACACGTAAATATATAAAAATATGATTTCAGGTTATCATTCTGGTCATTGTACAAGATATACCTATGTAAAATCCTACATAAGGATTTAAGATTTGTAGGGTTGGGGGTAAAGGGTTGACTATAAAGAAACAGCACAAGGGATTGTTGGGGGTGATGGAACTGTGCCGTATCTTGACTGGGGTGATGTTTCCACAACTC
Source organism: Puma concolor (assembly GCF_028749965.1). Classification (NCBI taxonomy): domain Eukaryota; kingdom Metazoa; phylum Chordata; class Mammalia; order Carnivora; family Felidae; genus Puma; species Puma concolor. Next base: position 40,417,344 of record NC_141683.1, read on the forward strand.
TGCATTTGTCAAAACTATAGCACTCTACACCCCAAAGAATTTTACTATATGTAAATGTAAACGTAAACAAAAATTCTAAATTGCTGACATGATAGTTACTACTTCAAAGAGTATTATTTAAAATAAAATTTGGGAGACACCTGGGTGTCTAAGCGTCGGTTAAGTGTCCGACTTCGGCTCAGGTCATACTCTCACGGTTCCTGGGTTTAGGCCTTGTGTCGGGCTCTGTGCTAACAGCTCAGAGCCCGGAGCCTACTTCGGATTCTGTGTCTCCCCCTCTCTCTCTGCCCCACTCACGCTCTCTCTCTGTCTCTCTCTCTCTTAGAAAACATTAAAAAAATTTAACATTTAAAATAAATTTGACTTGTCACTTTATGTTTAAACCATTTACACACACACACACACACACACACACACACACACACATACACACACACGCACGCAAGTTCCCTGTATAGAACTTCCAGACAAAGTTATTTATTTGCTTGTAATCTTACTCCAGGGGAGTTCAGTTGACTTTCCCAAGGTACAATGGGAGGTGGCTGTGCAACCCTTTTTGCCTGCAGTGCCTCAAATTTCTACTCGTTCATTAAGAGAATTCTCCAGAGACAGATGTATTACAGCACTTTGAGAACAATATTCACACCCACTGCTGAAGAGTAAAAAGAGATCGCTGAAGGTTCAGCTCCGTGAAACAATTTAGTGGCTCAATGTGTTACTTAGGAACTAAATCCACGCAGGTACTTGGAAAGAAGCAATGAAGAATGGTGACAAATACCTCCCAGGGTATATGGGTATGAAGACTTATGCTCAAGTCTCCTCCGGCTTGGCTTCCGTGCACAACTAGACTTCAAGTCCGCGTCTCTCACGCACTCTGTTACCTCATGGCCATCGCTTGTGGGTGATGAATGCTAGCGTTCACAGAACAGCGTGCTGATGCTTTTTTTTCCTGCCATTGTATGTAACATGTTTTCTAATTCTTTTGCTCTATTCAGCATTTGACCCCAACGATAGGGGATTATGGTATTAACTCTCTACCCAGCACACATTCTTTACAGACTCTCACTAAATACTGTAAGCCTGCTGCAGAGAGGAATAAAAGTGAAAGCATACCGTCTGGTCTTAAGCTGAGCACACAGAGGGTCGTGATCCAATTGGAAGGGAAGCAGAATTTTTAAAAAGAAAGAGGTTTGACCAAATTTTAATCCTTGTCATTTTCATTTCTCTTACCCTGTGGATTTGGGTGATTTTATTTACACTGTCAGCTTGAGCCCAGGGATTGGAAATCAGGCTTTTATGGAGATTATTAAAAGTACATAGAGTACACTAAAGGTTGGGCTAACTGATATATGCTGCTAAAAATATGAATGTGAATGCCCTGGTATTAGATGCCACTGGCGTACATTTCATCCTCCTTAGAAGGTTATTCTTGGGAGTCCGACCTGCTACAATGGTAATGAGATGCAGGCTGTCAGGATATTTCTAATAGGTAGCAAATGACCAGGGATGGAGGTGAATTAGCATTACTCAGATGAGAAGGTAGCTCTTTATACCATTAATTCCAATGCAAAGTAATTCCGCCATCCTTCTCCTAAAAGAGAGGGCATTGTAAAGTAGGGGGGCAGGAGGAGGGCAGGGTTAAAGCTTGAAGGATTTATCGATGGGTTGGATGGGCCACAATGTCACCCAAGTCTCTAGGCTGGGTTTTGCTCGGCACGAACTCCTCAGATGCATCACTAGCGACTTTTAGTCAGGTAATACCAGAGAGGCCTAGATCATGAAGAGAAAGCTCTAGAACTCAGTCACAGTCTTTAAGCTCTCAAGAGGTAAAAACAAACTGGCTTACCCCATCTCAAAATACTGGAAGCATTCAGTGCTTCAGTCTTAGGTCAAAATGGTGAGCAGGCCTGCTGCTCCAGCACCAAGTCCGTGGCTGGAGGGTATTTGAAAATGGTATTACAATGCTCCAGGGTTCAAGAAAGTCCAGTTCATGTGAGATGATACAGTATACAAGAATGATGATGAGAGAGAGGCCATAAGAAGTCTTCCTGAGAAAATTCATAACGGCAAGATGTTTCGCGTAAAGAGAGCATTGGATCTGACCAGGAGGCAGCAGATTTTGCCTACAGAGCAGTGGACAAAATATAGGGAGGGTAAAATCTATCTCGAACCGCATCTGAAGGAAGTTACTTGGGAAAGAGAGAGAAGAATGGGCAAAGAAAGAATCCTGGAATTGAAATCTGTGGTTGCGGCTGCCTTGAAATATTTTGGAGAAGCTGGCTAAACCGGAAATGTACAGTTTAGAACTACTTGAGCTGCAAACGTATTACTTTAGATAAATGTCTATTGTAATGATAAAAGAAAATACTAGAAGCATTCATGCTTCAGCGAGGCAGGTTTAGGATCTCAAAGACATGGAAATAACTCGTTCACAAAGTAGCTGCCTATGGGGGACTTGTGTCCTTGCAAGGTTATAGATTATGATAATCTAAATAGGCTTAAGAAGGTTTTAGAGAACTGCATGGGTCGCAGCTCTACAATGGATCACCAGGAGAAAATGGGGTATTTGAGGCACTTGTTTCCAATCAAGGGGACCGATGGTATCCTGCTGCCTGCTGCATAGCCTCCTTAGGTGCCACTGATGGAATGAGAGTCACTGCCATGCTGAATCTCTCAAGTGTGCCCCACACATAAAAACGAGGAGAAGGGCAGATGGCAGGAAGCAACTAACCAAGTGTTTATTTCACTTGGAGCTCTCAGTTTAAGGACTGAGGTTCGTAAGTCTCTGTTGTGTCCTCGATGCCTATGTATAAATGAAAATGTGCTATCCTGCCATAGAAAAAGGTGCTATCCAAAAAATGTGCTATCGAGGGGTGCCTGGGTGGCTCAACCAGTTAGGCCTCCAACTCTGGATTTCGGCTCAGGTCACGATCTCACGTTTTGTGAGTTCGAGCCCCACGCTGGGCTCTGCACTGACAGCTCAGGGCCTGCTCGGGATTCTCTCTCTCTCTCTCTCCCTCTATCTCTCTCAAAATAAATAAATAAACTTAAAAAAAAAATACTAGCTGACCAGGGAAAGAAAAGTTTCTGATTTGTAGTCATTGCCAGTTTCCGTAGAACACACACTCTCTGATTGCACGCCACCAGCGCTTTAACGACTGGCTTGCAAACTTCCTAAAGATTTAACAATCAGCACCAGCAGGAGCCGGATCCGGCAGCCCACGGAGAAGACGCTTGTCCACAGGGAGCCTACAGACCAGCTTGGCAGGTGGGCCGGTCCTCCAGTGCCTTCCCCATTTAAAACCTTAGCTCTGAACCACTTGCCCCTCTTCACTTATATTCTACATCCTGACGAGGCCTCAGATCTATTTGTTTTCCTTTTCAGAGCCTTACCCACTCTCCCCGAAACCAGCCACCCTCTGACTAAAATGTTGATTTCCTTCCTAAACTTTGATCCCAGTTCCTGGTCTGGTGGTACTGCGTTCGTGCACACTGAGGAAACGTCACCTGGTCTGGACTGCCACCTCGACCTCTCTACGTCAGCGTGTCCTCATCCGTCGAGAGCGGCTCTCCCTCCAGGTGCGCCACAGCCCACAGGTACACTACCCGGTAGGGTCTGAGGATACCAGTCAACCGCCACCAGAAAGAAGTAAAATATGCCCTTGAATGTGATGTCAGTAGAAACTGCCATGACCCCGGCCAGAGCCACCCCAACCCTCCTTCACTGACTGCCTTTTTAAAACGTGGACGTCTATGTTAGGGTACGTATATGTCTTTTTCAAACCAGATTTCACGTATTTTATTCACTGGATTTGCACAACAACTCCCCAAGTCAGAAAGGATAAACGTGAGTTCTCTCTCTGATACAACAGCACTAGTAAGATAAAGACAAGTCAAGGAATTTGGCCCATGTTACACAGCAAGTAAATTCTGAAGCTTTCTACAGGGCAACTCTCCCGGTCAGTGTGTTATCTGTTACCTATGGTCTCTTGGGCTAGGATCCTCTGGAGAGTGGGATCCAGCCCACGTGGTCATTCTTTATGGAAATTAATGAATAATTCTGACGGTAGGATGATACCTTTGACGATGACGATAAGAGTGATTTATGTTTTTCATCTCCAAGTATAGAAGTGAATTTCACTTTCCTAATTTTCATATCTGCATGCCTTCACACTAATTGTTTCCTCTACGTAGAATGCCTTCCACCTGTCCTATTTGCCTAGAAAATTCCCCTTCATCCCTTAGCACCTGGTACGTAAGCCACCTCTGTCAGATCTGCACCTCTCACTGCCCCACCCCACCTCCAAACAGAATTAACTGTGTCGTATGTTAACGGTGTTAGACTTAGGATATAATTCTTGATGTCGTTCTTTGTTTATTTAGATGTTTCTCCCACCAGATTATGGACAAGACCGGGAACAATGTTTCCTTCCTTTTTGCCTTCCAGTCTCTGCCATGGTGCCTGGCAAGTGACAGATACTCAAAAAGCATTTTTGTGAACAATGACGAAGATGGGGATGATGACGACGGGGTAGGAGGAGCATTTCACTCCTTTCCAGAGAAATAAAGAGCTTTTCCACCTTTTACAACCGGTTTTCAGTTTAGAACAGCGTCTTAGTTAAGGTAATCAGTGCAGGCTGCTATAAAATACAATTTCCAAATATGAATACTACAACCCAATACGAGGCTATTACTTACTCGTGAACATCTGGTGCATGCTGGGATCCCTCCATTGTGTGGCTTTTCCCATCTTGGAGTCCTTTGCTCCCAGCTATTCAGATGAAAAAAAAAAAAAAAAAAAGTAAAGAAGACATATCAGGTTTTTTTTTTTTTTTTTTTTTTTTTTTAATTTTTTTTTCAACGTTTATTTATTTTTGGGACAGAGAGAGACAGAGTATGAACGGGCGAGGGGCAGAGAGAGAGGGAGACACAGAATCAGAAACAGGCTCCAGGCTCTGAGCCATCAGCCCAGAGCCCGACGCGGGGCTCGAACTCACGGACCGCGAGATCGCGACCTGGCTGAAGTCGGACGCTTAACCGACTGCGCCACCCAGGCGCCCCATCAGGTTTTAATACAAGTGGCCTCGAAGCAACAGTCATCTGCTCATATTCCATTGGCCAGAGCTCAGGAGCACATGGCCCATCTAACTTCAAGGCAGCCTGGGAGATGTAACCTTCCTTGTGTTCAAGAAGAAACTCAAAATGGTGAGCAGTGAAAGATTTTTTTTCCACAGTCTGCACTTCTGGACATCAAATATCTACTTTTCCTTTCACTCACAAAGCACACTCACCTCACCCTAATAAGGTCAATTCAAGGTCCCATCCAATCACCACCTCCATATTAAAAAGATAAGCTATCTGCTTGTCAGCTTCCCCACCGTCACAACCCATTTATAATGGTAGGAAAAGAACGACAAATTATCCGTTTCAAGAGGGAAGTAATGGACAACATGTGACATTATGGTTCACAGCCATGCTAAAACCCTTCCGGGTCAGCACTGTGAAGTCCATACCCTCCAGACATGGGGGGTGTGGGGTTTGCCCTAGAAAGGACTCCCTTCTTTGTGCTTCTCCTTGGCCCCACGTGAGGTGAAATTGGGGGAACACCCTTCATTCTGAGCAGCGCCACTTTAAAAGCTTGACTTCTGCTCAGTGTGGCCTGGGCTGGGAACTCAAGAATTATTTTAAGCTTCGAACAAGGAAGGACTTTTCAGGTCCGGGGCCGTGGTGTCTTTGGTAATGCAATCCTCAAAAACTTAGAAGGTATATGATATATTTGCTTCCAGTCAGGTCCATGTGCCAGGAATCACACCCAGAGTTATTTTCTAGACACTGTTATCAAATCCACCTTTTTTCTTTGACTCTTCTCCTCCATGTCTTTCTCTCTCTCAACATAATTACCTAAATACATTGAGGATCTCAGAAATAAGAGATGGGAACAGCATACCCCTGATTTGATTTTTGCCTCAAATGACTCCGTTCAGTTGAGAACTTTTACTAGATATTTGTCACTTCAAGCCCTTTTTGGTACCATGTCTTACTGTCTGAATCTAAAATAAATTCATTGTTTCCAACCCTAGAGCCCAAATTTCTGGATTCTGGATTCTACTTCCACTCGCAAACTCATGATGCTTTCCTGAACCATCTCTTCCTTGTAATACATATCTAGATTTCTTGTAATACTAAAAACAGTGCTGAAATTCTGTTTTTTAACCATGTCCCCTAAAGGTATAAACTGTGCATGTGACTGCCTTCTAATTAATATCTGGCAATAGGTATACCAAATGATTTGTCACTGCATAAGCTGAATTTCTGTCTTCCATTTTCTGGTATTAATTGCCTTTCTGCCTGTTGCTGAACTAGTAAACCAATGATGCATACAGTATAGGGGCACCCAAGAATATAGGGGCACCTGGGTCAGTCAGTTGAGCGTCAGACTCTGGATTTCAGTTCAGGTCATTTCACAGTTCGTGAGATCTAGCCCCACATCGGGCTCCGCACCAGGCATGGAGCCTGCTCTGCCCCTTTCTTCCACTCTCTCTCTCTCTCTTTCTCTCTCTCTCTCTGTAAAATAAAAAAATTAAATACGTAAAGTTAAAATAGTATAACGGTCAGGGAATATGATTTGGCTATGTCAATACCCCATTTCTGGTAGCAGTTTCCATATTAGAGCCATAAATACCCGTTATTATAACAACCATCTCAATGATCTCACACATAGGTTCATTTCTCCCTCAGGCCACTGTCAGTCCAACTCTGGCAGCTCTCCTTGGAGGCTCTCTTCCAGGTAGTGACTCAGGAACCCAAACTCCTTCCATTCTGTGGTGCTAGAATCTGAAACCAGTGGTGACTGAAAATAATGCGGAAGGGAAGTGAAGCTGGGCTATTGTTTAAGATATTTTGAAGGGGCAGGACTAGAAGTAGCTTGTATTCTTCTGTCCTAATTTTTTTTTGGGGGGGGGGCAGAACCCTGTCACATGACCCCAACCTAACAAGGAGGGATAAAACGTTCCTGAATGTGCAGGACCAGGAAATGGGATTGATGAGCTTATCGTTCTCCTTCCTGCATGATAATGTGTCATTATTTGAAACGTGTCATTGACTCCCTACTGATGATTGACCAAACTGAGAAGAGATTACTTGTCTTTTCTCCATCACCAACAAGAATCTTGGGCAACAGGACATCTTATTTTTATATTAAAAATAAAAACAATTTATTTTTTATTTTGAGAGAGAGAGAGAAGGTGCAAGTGAGTGAGGGGCAGAGAGAGAGAGAGAGAGAGAGAGAGAGAGAGAGAGAATCCCAGGAGGGGCAGAGAGAGAGAGAAAAGGAGAGAAAGAGAGAGAAGCGGGGCTCACTCGAAGTGGGGCTCGAGCTCACCAGATGTGGGACTCGAACTCACGAACCATGAAATCATGACCTGAGCTGAAGACAGATGCTTAACGACTGAGCCATCCTGGTGCCCCACAATTTATGTTTTTAAAAAATTATATATATTATATTAAAAATTTTTAGATAAAAATAAAAAAGGTCGAAGCACTTTAAAATTATTTATGAAGAATTTAAGCCAAGTATAATTTTCTTCCCACTTAATAAACAACAGAACATTAGAATAGTGAGAGGTTTCACAAGACCCACCGTGGATCATCCAACGAGCTACCAGAACTTTGGCTTTGAAAGATAACCTTCTCTGACCAAATCTGTATAACACAAGCAATTAGTGTGTAGACTGGCCGTAAATGACAACTAGTCATGACCACGCATGACGGCGATGGCTTAGTCTAAGTGAACTGGTTATCGGCACTCGCTAATCACTCACCTGTCACCCAACTCTCCTCAAGTGTACCTCAGCCCAAGGGGACAGAGGACCTGATCCACCAACAAGTAGTAATCAGTGTGGTAGTGTAGTAGAAAGAGCAGTTTTGAGTGAAACAGATCTAGGGTCCTGTGCAAGTAATTTGAACTTCTCTGAAACTCAGTTCCCTCATCTCTCATTTGTGAAATGGGGGATATGCTGTATACTATTGTGAGCATCTGAGATACACACACATACACACACACACACACACAGCATGGCTGACATTCAGACAATATGAGCTGGTAGTGGTATTCTCAATGGTCAGTGTTCATGCTGTACTAGGTATTGACTATTTTAACATCATCCCTGAGTGTACTGAATAAGTCTACACCTACCTACTTTATTTTTTTTCTTTCTTTTTTTTTTTTATTTTTTTTTAACGTTTATTTATGTTTGAGACAGAGAGAGACAGAGCATGAACGGGGGAGGGTCAGAGAGAGAGGGAGACACAGAATCGGAAACAGGCTCCAGGCTCTGAGCAGTCAGCACAGAGCCCGATGCGGGGCTTGAACTCACGGACCACGAGATCATGACCTGAGCCGAAGTCGGCCACTTAACCGGCTGAGCCACCCAGGCGCCCCTACCTACTTATTTATTTAGGCCTACAACAGGCCTATCATTTTTCTTGGCATTATGCAAGATACAAAGAAATGTAATTTAAGGCGTAGGCCCGGTCTTCAGCCCAGTCCCGAGGCCCACCATGTGAAGGTAACTAGAAATGTGGCAGGAACTCAGAGAGGGAATTCATGTGAGCATTGGCTGCACAAGTCAAAGAAGGTTCCACAGAGAAGGTGATTCCATGAGTTTGGAGGATGCTGGAGGTTGGGGGACGCTTCTGCATAAAGCTTGGTAAAGTAGAGAACACCGAGGAGACCGGTCAGACAGGAGAGGAGAGCAACGAAAGAGAAATGAACTTTATCACCAGTGCTGCACATTCATGCAGAGGAAAATGGGTACTTGATTTTTATATCAAAAAGGGCACAATCCCCATCCCAAAGAGATCATTGCATTTCCAGAGGGTACTGACGGGAACACAGCCATAATGGATTCCAGTAATTGCAAACATTTGTACGAAGAGGAAAATGTTAAAATGTATACCTTTTGTACGATTTTGAAAAGGTATGGTATATTGGGTGTTTTTCCAGTGCAACAATCCTTGTTTTCCTATTTCTCTTCCCACACGTTCTCTTTTCAACTCCATACATGCCACTACAACAGAGACATGCCAAGTACCTGGGACAGGGGTCTAGCACATAGTAGGCACCCAAAGAATGTTTGTTAAATGTTAAGTTGTTTGGTAAAGTTCTGAAAAAGTTTTGCTTGGCAGAATTGCAGCTTTTCTGTAGTCTTCAAATCAGGCAAGGTGAGTGAGTAGAAGTTTACCTCCTTAAAAATGAGACAGTGAAGACTGCTGATCAACTCTTACATGGAGTTTATATGAATGCACAAGGAAGGAAATTAGTAGATGCTTCGGATGATGATATCTAGTGACCAGAAAGGCAGACAGCCCAAGAAAAGCTCATCTTTGAAGGTTTCAACATAGTCATTGTCTAAGTGCCACTTTCCCAGGCTCAGCACACACTGGTGATGCACTTGAAGCTTTGATAGGTCCTTCAGCAAAGCATCTTCCTTCCCTAACGCTTTTCCTAAGTTCTACTTAATGACTGAATGACTTAAGATAACCAAGGTGGGTGATCTCCAACCCATATCTAACAGGTGTCATTTTTTCAGTTAAAGTGATACAATTTTCCCCCTTCCTTTAAACCATGATTCTTTATGGTTGCCACCATCAAATCAATGCTTCCCAGTTTTTAGGTGATGGGTAAATGCCAATAAGAAAAGGGAAGTCATTGCCCAGCATTTATCATCAAATTAGTATTTCTTTTTGTGTATGTGAGTGCTTAATAAAATGATAACCTTGCAAGCTAAGCTTTGAGAAAAAGGGACTTCTGAATTTCAAAAGTTCCCTTTACATGAGCAAAGCCATGCTTTGAGTAACAATATGGAATTTTACAGGAATAGAGAGTTTAGAATATGACATAAGAGGCATTCTTACCTGCTTGGGAGAAAATTGGAAGTTATTCTGGAGCAGGGAGGAGGAAGAAATGGAAAACCCAACAACAACAACAGCAAAAAGGAACCTAGCCAGTTATGTATATCCCTGACCTCCCATGCTACCCACACTAGAAATTCCCCAGAGCAATAGGGCTTGTTCTTGCCTTCCCATGAACATACCAGAATTTCAATCCTGCTCTCCCCTCCCCCCATGTCTGCCTTTGTATTGAAACCTCAGCAATATGGTACCACTGGCAGGTGGGTTAACCTGGCTGAGGGGGTTGTTTAGGTGCCCTGAAGTAGAGCTTCTGGCTTCCCAAGGCTTGTACTTGGTGTCCGTGGAATTCAGAAGTTCCATATGGTCCTGTGAGAGGCTACAGTGGTACTGAGATGCCAGAGGACATGTAGGGATCTGTAGTTGGGACAAGACGGCCACAGAGTGCGAGGACTCCACCACCAGAAGCGAGTGGCCAGGACCAGGGGCAGGATTAAACACAAACCCCAAGAGACCAAATGGAGGAGCCCCTTCTTTGTGGCTGCCAGCCCAGGGTACCCAGGGAACAGACCGGACCTGTCCTGCAGCAAAGACTAGCAAGGACTTAGAGGTAAGGCAACCCAAGCTTCTCTCCCCCACCCACCATGGCAATGCTACGTAAGACTCCTCCCAAGCCCAAATGCTACCTATAGCTTGCAGGTGGGAGGGGAGTAGAGAAACCCTGAAAGACTGACATTTACCCCAAAAAAGACTATTGTTAACACAAGAAAGGGTTGCCTTTAGTTGTCAGGTTTAAGTCCCGTCTGGTTCACCTCCACTTCCGCGCAAGAAAGGGACGAGGGATCCGAGCAACATGGTAAATTACATGCCAAAGCAACACGCTCTGTGCTTTTAACACAGCTGAGTGTAGGACACGTGATTTTTAACCCTGACTCTACTAACGATGCAAAGTTGCTGGTCAAAACGCCCAGAAGCCCTCCCCATGCTTTAAGCGACGTCATGCAGGTGAATAGAAATACGTGTCACATCATCTACATCCTATAGTTTTGTAAGGCTTTCCCTGTAATGTTAAACCTAAAAAACTGTTCTGATAGTCCAACTGGAGGGAGAAGATGTAGTCACTGCATTTCCGCTTAAGAATTGTTATTTCCTTACCCTCAGGGGAGAGAACAGAGGCACGCTCGATCTTATTGCATTCCGCTGATATTTCATCATTGACACATTGGAGGTTTGTGGCAACTCCTCATAGAGCAAGTCTTTCGGTGCCATTTGTCCAACAATTTGCTCACTTCGCGTCTCGGTGTCACATTTTGGTAACCCTCACAATATTTCAAACCTTTTCATCATTACCTTTGTTATGATGATCTGTGCTCAGCGATCTTTGACATCACTATTGCAATTGTCCTGGGCTCCCGTGATCCATTCCCGGATAAGACAGCAAACTTAACAGACAAATGTTATTATGTCCTGACTACTCCACCCAGCAGCCGTTCCCCATCTCTCTCCTTCTCGTCAGGCCTCCCTAGTCCCAGAGCCACAACGGTATTGAAAGTAGGCCAACTAATAACCCTACGATGGCCTCCGACGTGTTCAAGTGAGAGGGAGAGGTGCACATCTCTCTCTTTAAATCAAAAGCTAGAAATGAGTAAGCTCAGTGGGGAAGGCATGTTGAAAGCTGAGATAGGCTGAGAGCTGGACCTCTTGCACCAGTTAGCTGAGTTGTGAATACAAAGGACAAGTTCTTGGAGGAAATGAAAAGTGCTGCTCCAGTGAACACATAAATGATAAGAAAGGGAAACAGCCTTATTGCTGATATGGAGAAAGTGTCAGCGGTCTGGATAGGAGATCAAACCAACCACAACATTCCGTTAAGCCAAACCCTAATCCAGAGCAAGGCCCATAACTCTGTTCAATTCTGTGCAGGCTGAGAGAGGTGAGGAAGCTGCACAAGGAAAGTCTGAAGCTAGCAGAGGTTGGCTCAAGAGGTTTAAGGAAAGAGGCCGGCTCCGCAAGATCAAAGTGCAACGTGAAGCAGCAGGTGCTGGTGTAGGTGCTGCAGTAAGTGAACCCGAAGATCCAGCTAACTCACTTAATGAAGGTGGTCACACTAACAACAGGTTTGCAATGTAGATTAAAACAGCCTTCTATTGGAAGACGATGCCATCTAGAACTTTCACAGCTAGAGAGAGAAGTCCATCCCTGGCTTCAAAGCTTCAAAGGACAGGCTGACTCTTTTGTTAGGGGCTCAGGCAGCTGGCAACTTTCTCTTAAAACCAATGTTTTTTTACCATTCTGAAAATCGTAGGGCACTTAAGAACAATGCCTGCTCTAGAAATGGAACAATAAAGCCTGGATGACAGCACGTCTGTTTACGACATGGTTTACTGAATATTTGAAGCCCACTGTTGAGACCTACTGTCCAGAAAAAAGATTCCTATCAAGAGATTACTGCTCATTGACAATGCACCTTCTCACCCAAGAGCTCTGATGGAGATGTCCAGTGAGATTCATGTTGTTTCCATGCCTGCTAACACCACTTCCATTCTGCAGCCCATGGACCAAGGAGCAATTTCAATGTTTAAGTCTTATCATTTAAGAAATACATTTCATAAGGCTATAGCTACCACAGATCATGAGTCTCCTGATGAATTTGGACAAAGTAAATTGAAAATCTTCTGGAAAGGATTGACCAGTCTCGATGCCATTAAGAACATTCATGATTCATGGGAAGAGATCCAAATATCAAGATCAACAGAAGTTTGGGAGAAGGGATTCCAACCCTAATGGATGATGTGAAGGGGTTCAAGACTTCAGGGGAGAAAGTCACTGCAGACGTGGTGGAAACAGCAAGGGAGCTAGAATGAGAGGTGGAGCCTGAAGATGGGACTGAATTGCTATAATCTCGTGATAAAACTTTAAGGGATGAAGGGTGCTTCTTAAGAATGAGCATGAAAGGGTTTTTTGAGATGGAGTCCACTCCTAGTGAAAAGGCTGTATAGATTGTTGAAATGACAACCAAGAGTTTGGAATATTACATAAACTTAGTTGATAAAGAAGCAGAAGGGGGGTGCCTGGGTGGCTCAGTTAGTTAAGCATCTGACTATTGATCTCAGATTAGGTCTTGATCTCAGGGCCGTGAGTTCAAGCCCCGTGTTGGGTTCCCTGCTGGGCATGAAGTCTACTTAAAAAAAAAAAAAAAATTGGAAGGGTTGCAGAGGATTGATTCCAAATTTGAAAGAAGTTCTCCTGAGGGTAAAATGCTATCAAACAACATTATGTGCTACAGGGAAGTCATTCATGAGAGGAAGAGTCAATCAAAGTGGCAAACTTCAGTGTTGTCTTATTTTAAGAAATTGCCACAGCCATCCCAGCCTTCAGCAAGCCATCATCATTGAGGCAAGACCTGCTATCAACAAAGATTATGACTCACTGAAAACCCAGATGATGGTTTGTGTTTTTTCAGCAAGGAAGTCATTTTAAATTAAGGTATTTACATTGGGGTGTTTTTAGACATAACGCTATTGCACACTTAATAGACTACAACATAGCATAAATATAACTTTTATGGGTACTGGGAAACAAAAAAAAAATTGACTCACTTTATTGAATTGTTTGCTTTATGGCGATGGTCTGGAACTGAGTCCACAGTATCTCCTAGACACATCTGTGACAAAAAACATAAAGTCATACACGTGGTTGTGCTAGGAATCTCGATTTGTCAGTTAGAAAAATAACACATCAGAAAGTCACGGGAAAGACATTGTTTGCTACATGTTGTCGGAGACTTTGCATGCACTCTCTTATGTATCCCTCAAACCACCAGGTAAATCAGGTGTTATTCTCATATTATAGATGAGGACACTGATACTCTGATTAATAAATCAAGATTTACTTTTCCAAGGCCACCAAAGCTAGAAAGTACCAGAACTAGTATTGGAACGCACCAACAGGACCTCGGTAGAACCCTCTCTGTTCCACTGGCTCGCCCAGGGTCTCACACTTTGCCCAGCGTTTCATACAGAGACCTGCCTGATGACGACACCCCTGCTGAACACAGCAGGCTGATGGCCTCCCGTCCCTTGGAAATGGACACCGCAATGTTTTATCAAAACTGCCAGCCTCGGAATTTATCTGGCGTAGCAAGAACCAGAAGCCCACGCTATCGCCCTCCTAAGTTAGGAGACTTTTTCTTTTTCCTTCAGGTTCCCTATTTTGATAGTAGATGAAAAGAATTATTTCCTTTTTCTCTCTGATGGCCACTCTTGCGTCCGTTCCAATTAGTGTGCTCCATTCTTTGAAGACAAGCCCAAGTTGCTTTTCTGATCCCTCAGCTTCTCAGGCTGCTGTCTTGACAAATCAGAAAGACCATTGTCTTGACAAATCAGAAGCAGGAGCGGGGAGCTGATTAGCTGGGCTGCTCAGCCTCCCCCAGGTGCCTTCAGATACCTACCTGTTCCCTTCGATGCTGGACATTTCACAAGAAGCGTGCACAAACCAGAAAGTGAGGTGCCAGGACGACCTGCAACACCGACCTACAGGAGCATTTGAGGGGAGCAGGCAGGTCTTCAGAAGCTACTTAGAAAATTGCTTTCTAGTATGCAGGCATCGCATCCTGTGGAGCCTGAAGCATGCGGCAAGACAATTATGGTGGGCTTTCTGAAGTCGTGGAAAAGACTAAAAATGGCCAATCCCTCAGGACATAAGGAAATATAGGCATCGAGCCAGTGGAAACCACGAAGTAAGCCAGAAAGAAATGAAAGCTTTTCTGCTTTTCCTTACTATTCCTTTCTACATTAAAAGCCAATTTTACTAGCATTTTGTCAGCCAGAGTCCTTTGCAGACAAATACCTCCAAATTCCCAGACCAGTGACAATGGAGATCCATAAAGATGTTTTAAAGACTGTCACCTGAAATGCCTTTGTGCATCATTGATACAAATTAAATAGCGTCTGGCATTTTTTGAATGATTGAGTAACGCTACTTACTTTATGAAAACGGGTAATTCATATTTAGAATGTTTAGAACGTTTAGTTAACCAGAAAACTTGACTTACGGGACACCTTGGCGACTGAATGAGCTAAGAATCGACCAGCTGGTATCATGAAAACCCACGTGCTTCAGAATTAGAAGGACGAGGTTGCCTCCCAAATGTGATCACTTATTAACTGCGTGACCTTCAAGTCCTTTGAACTCTCTGCACCTTACTTTTCTCATTTACAAATGAGGGTAATGTTATCTTCCTTTCCAGTTGTTAACGCTTCTATGAGACAGACATGTGCACGTGCCCAACACATACCTGCCCACAAGAGAAACTTAACAAAGACACCTGCAATTTTTTTAAAAACGTTCTAAGTTTATTTATGTATTTTGAGAGACAGAGAGACAGCATGAGTGGGGTGGGCAGAGAGAGAGAGAGAGAGAGAATCCCAGGCAGGCTTTGCACGGCCAGCACAGAGCCTGATGTGGAGCTCGAACCCACAAAGCGGTGAGATCATGACCTGAGCTGAAACCAAGACGCTTAACCAGCTGAGTTCACCCACGGTGCCCCAATACACCTGCAATTCTTACGATGATGATATGTTTAATACTGCTGGTATTAGCGATTTCATATCTAATTCTTCCCTTGTTCTACCAGCCTCTGTCCACCCTTCCATTTTGGCATTACATACCTCCCCTGGACCTGAGAGTCTTCCCAAAGTCTATGGTTGGCCCCTCCCTTTCTCATGCAAACAATGAAGAGTTGTTTGGGCATATCTGAGACTCTCCCTGGGCCGAGTTCTCCCCTCCACAGAGACACCGCCCTCTGCCCTCGTCTTAGTTTCCCCCATCATTTCCTCTTTCTCTGGGCCAGACCTGGATAAACTTGTGGTTTCCTTCCTTCAAGCTCTCTGGAGAGCTGAGTACTGCACACTTGAAAGCCTAAAAACTTGTCATTTCCACCTTGAACCAGTGGCTGACCTAGCCAGACAGCCTGGGAAATGAATTAGTGTCCTTAAGCAGAGGCAGAATGTGAGCAGTGACCCAGCTCCCCTAAGCAACTATGGAAACTGTCAAGCGGTAGTTAAAGTTCCCTTTTTCCCAACCCCTTTAATTATGTTGAAAACTATGTCATATTGTTTTTGAAAAAGTTAATGAAATAGTAGGTAAAGGTGAACCAAGGAACATAATTTACTTGGATTTCCTTGCAAGCTTTTGATAAGGTCCCTCATAAAAGGCTATTAAGGAAAATAGATGACCAGAGGGCTATGGGCAAAAAGTCTTTTTGGTGTATTAAAAACTGGTTAAGCTATTTTAGAAGGAAGAATCACTGACACTGGCTACTTCTTGGAGTGGAGAGAGGTTAATCACAAGCTGTCCCCAGTGTTAGTATTTGGACTTAAAGTGTTAGAACAATTTATAAAGGAAAAGAAAGCAAAGTTAATCAAAGACACAAAATGATTAGCATGGTATGAGCTTTCCAGAGTGCTTGGCATGAACGAAGTCTCCTTGTCCATCACCCGGGAAATACGGGCCCCGAGAGGGAACTGGGCATGGCCGGGAAAAGGAAACTTCCAAGGATGGGGACTAAGTTCTGAAAACCCTTGAGAGAAAGACTCACCAAAAAAAAAAAAAAAAATGCTTTTCATTTGGTGGCCCAAACGCAGCGGGGTCTGAGACTGGAGGGAAGGGCGTAACAACCTTGCCAGCGTCCTTCCCACCCTCCCAGCAGATGGTGGTTTAAGGCCATGAAAAATCAGAAATGAGAGGCATGGGTGGAAAGCATTTAAGCAGTATGAAGACACCATTTTGCATGCTTTTCATTCCAAAGTTGTAAAAGAATCATTCTATTGGTGAAGGAGAGCCAAAGAATGTAACCGGGAATAAGGCTCCCCTGGGTAACTGTTGTATGTGACAAGACACAGCGAAGACGTGTTTACCACCGACTCTCGGGGGTGACGGGAAGAGCTTCATTTCTGCAAAAGAAGACAGACCTTCCTTTAAAGTGCTTGTAATTAACCATACGCTTCTCCTCACAGTTAGCCCCAGTGCTGTTCCCCACCCCCCCCCAAATATTTTCACTGTAAAACAGGGCAGAAGGAGTTACACAAATATGTGGATGCTGAGGAGGCAAAGCCCAGCTCTTCTCCCAGCCACGGCCCTCATTAATCTTTGTGACACTCTTTATTGAGTCTCACCTGTGTTTCTTCAGGATCACAAAGCCCCCCATGCCAAAGTCACACAGCAATCCGTGGCAAAGTTAACTCTAATCTTGGTTGGCCAAGCTTCTTTTCTTTTGCCTAGTCAAGTCGTAACTCTAGTTGATATATAGGGTGCTGTTTGCATGGCAGGAATGCCTTTATTTTGAGAGGGACAGAGAGAGTGCATGAAACAATATACTGGACATAAAAATACTCCTCTCGAAGAATCCAGCAATAGACCCATACAAATATAGTCAACCAACTTTTGACCAAGGTGCAAAGACAATTCAATAGAGAAAGGATGGCTTTTCAGACAAATGGTTCTGGAACAATGGATACTGGAAACAATATTTTTTTATACTAAAAAAAAAAGAAGAAAAACCCCCAATAGATGCCATATACAAAGATGAGCAAAAATAGATCATAAATGCAAATGTAGTTGTAAAATTATAAATTTCTAGAAGAAAATCAAGGAGAAAATCTTTGCAACATTTGGGTTAGACAAAAAGTCCTTAGATCCAACAGCAAAAAAGAAAAAAAAAATGGATAAAATTGGACTTGATAAAAATTCAAAGCCTCGAGACCTGAGTCATAAGCAGGAACTGAAACAAAAAGCAAACCTTTCATTTTTCCAACGAGACTTAGCGACATAAAACCTTTTCTCAGGAGCATAAGACTTGGAGTGAGCAACTAAATTGAAAAATGGCAGCACCTCAGCTAACTTTTCCCCAAAATGGGTCAGGTAGAAATTAATGGCTCTTTCCTCTGCTTTCCTAGCAATTTGTGTGCTTTTATAGTACTTAACACGCTCTATTGTCGTTAATTGTCATGGACTCATCCCATCTCAGGCACAGATGTCCTCACTGAATTGTGAGCTCCTCGGGGGCAGGGCCAAGTATTATTATATCTGTGCACTCTCAGAACCTAGCAGAGGACTGATACAGAATGTGCAGTCAATAGATGTTTGAAGAATAAAAGAAAGGAGGAGGGGGCGGGGGAAAGCAAGAAAGTGCGAGAAAGGCATTGTGAGAAGAGAGAAAGGGAAGGAAGGAAGGAAGGAAGGAAGGAAGGAAGGAAGGAAGGGGAAAGGAAAGAAAGAAGAAAGGAAAAGGGGGATGGAGGGAGGGAGGGAGGGAGGGAGGGAGGGAGGGAGGAAGGGGGGTAGGAAAAAAGAAAACTATGCCTGGGGTGGAGGAAACCGGGACCCACAGGGTCTGCTAGAAGACAGGGCAGTGTTTGGTGTGGGAAGGGGCAGCCGTGGGCCAGCTGGATCTTCTGGAGCCCTGTAACCCACATCAGCCCACGGTTGCGTGGCCAGGCCACTCTCTCTGAAATCACCACCACCCTTTGTCCCTGACGCTGCAGCCCCGAAGACGTCAGGAGCCATTGTGTGGTTCAGCGCAGGGCCAACCACCGCCGAGGCAGGAGGAGGGAGGCTGAGGCTGCTGGCTAGTACTGCTGGGTCTGCTCCCTCCGCTCCCCGGCCACAGGCCTGGGTGTCAGAGCCAGAACCGGCAGGTCAGGGTGGCGAGGAGCTGCTGGCATGGCCGGCCTCTCACATTCTCTCCTCTCCAATGGCCCCGGCCCGGCATTGCTGGGGAAACGGGAGGGGCCCGGCAGCCAGCAGCCCAGAGTGAGAACTTCCCTTTGCCAGAGCCAGCTGCTGGCTGCCATCTGGGCAGGGGCAGTGCCAGTTTCCCAAATCTGCCTTCCCTCTGGAAAAGGGGGAGAAAACTCTGTGCTGAGAAGATAGCTTCTCCCTCCATCCTGAGGCTCTCAGTTAAAAACCCGACAAAACCAGCCTTTGAAAAAGGAAGGAACGGGAAATGCCTCTCGTTGGGCCGTTTCCAAAGGAATTCGCTTCTCCTGGGGCCTTTACGTCCAAGAAAAATCTCGATTCGCCCTCCGTGTCCCTTGGTTCTTTTATTTTACTTAGCGATAACCTTGACCTTTTAACAATCGCATCTCCTCGTTCGCACAAATAAAACGCCGGTACCCGTGGGTCCTTTTTATTTGTCACGTAGGGGTGGGATCACCTGCCATAAACTGAACATTCTCTGAGAGGTGTGATTTAGTCTTTTTCCTCCGCTCCCTACCATAAATAACCCAGCACCTCCCCTCAGCTGGCACTCAGTGGACGCTTTCTGATGGGTTCATCCATTCACCGAACGCATATTGAGCACCTTCTGAACGTTGGTGAAAACTCAAAGAGGATCCGGCCCCTGTTCTCAGAGGTCAGCCAGTCAGGCAGAAACATTCCCTCAGGTCCTCCCGGATGTCAGCTGCGGTGTGCCAGCCCTTCGACCACATGTTATTTACTGTGCCACCACTATGCTCCCAGGACGCAGATGGGAAGAGTTGGCACCTGCCGGAGCACAGAACTGAGTAGGTCCTCCGCGAAACCAAACGCAGGCAAACTCTATCCAGGGGTGAGAGTCTCACCGTGGATGGACACTGCCCAATCAGAACAGATCCCGGGTTTATGTTTGTTTATTATTGCTTTAGCTCTTAAGTCCTTCCTCTCCATCTTGACACCCCCTTCTTAGCGAAAGCACAGAACCGACCCAGCATCCCACCACGGCCAGCTGACGGACGGACGGACGGTCCGACGGTTACAGGGAAGGAGGCGCCTACGGCCACAGGAGGCCCTCACCCTCATGGAGGTCCTCAGGGCGGGTCTTCAGCTAGGCTTCCCACCTTCGCTGGCATCCTGGTTCTGAAGCAGTTCTAAACACGCTTATTGTTTCATGAAAGCAGGGAAGGTCTGGAGAGTGTGGCTGGCTCTCTGAAATAGACAGCTTGGTCCCCCCCGGCTCTGGAGCCTTGATGTTTCGCCTGTTTGGGGGACAATCGGGCACCTTAAAAAAAAAGTGGTTCACGAAGTCCTAATCCACAGGAACAATGCTATCTTGCCTTTTAAGTGTTTCCTAAGCTGATCTACAATAATGAAAAATATAGGTAAATGCAGTTTGCTTAGGATGGAGCCCGTAGCAAGCAGTCGTTGTTTAATGAATTTGAATGTGAACGATCTCCTTGGTGCCTCATCTTAGTTCCTGGGATAGGCAGGGCAGGCGCGATCAGTTCCCATGCTGTGGCCCAACACAGGTAACTAGCCTGTCCTGGCTGATACAGTAGGTGACAGAGCTAGACCAGAAGTTGGGTCTCCTGACTTCTAATCCAGCGTTCTTCCCCTAAGCCAAATTATTAATGGATAATATGAACTTCAGCATCCCCAGTGAGGATGATCCCCACTTGAGAAACGAAATTAAGACCAGAAGCTGGGCTGACGGATAGGCAGACGGAGACAGAGGGTCTACTGGCTAAGAGCACAGGCTTTGGACTCCTGGCGCTACCCCTGCTGACCATGTGCCGTTGGGCAAGTTAACCAGTCTCTCCAAGTCTCCGCTGTGTGATCCAGACAATGAAACAACCCCTTTCTCACAAGGTTGCTGGAAGACTGAACGGGGTAACGTAGGACCCTGACCACAGGGTTCAGCCTAGAGCAGGTGCTCAGTACACGATAGTATTCATTGTTATTTTTATTATTTACTTCTGAGGAGGTCACTTCTGCTCTCAGGCCGGGAAGCCCTCCCTGGGGCTGTTTTTGACTGGTCTGAGCTCCCAGGAGTTCCATTCTCCTGCATGAGGTGGGAGAGAGCCATTCATTCACATTGCTATCTTTCAGTGTGACATCTTTCCGTGTTTTTCCCAGGAACTACGTTTGTCTGTTTATGGGGTACTGACTCTCTCTAGGCATCTTCTCATACCTTAGAAATACTAATTCAGGGGTTCCTGGGTGGCTCAGTCAGTTAAGCATCTGACTATTGTTTCAGCTCAAGTCATGATCTCAGAGTTCATGAGATTGAGCCCTACATCGGGCTCTGCGCTGACAGTGCAGAGCCTGCTTGGGATTCTCTCTCCCGCTTTCTGCCCCTCCCTTGCTTGCAAGTGCTCTCGCTCTCTCGCTCTCTCTCTCTCTCTCTCAAAATAAATAAACTTAAAAAAAATAAAGTATCAGTTCAGCTCATCTTCACAACCCTGTTAGGTAGTTGCTATTATTATCCCCATTTTACAGAGGAAAACTGAGGCACGAAGAGGTCAAGTCACACATCTGGGAAATGGCACAGCCAAGATTCAAGCCAGGTAGCCCAGCCACCGAGCCGGTGTGATGACCCACGATACCAGGTGGGCCTTCCCTCCAACAAGAGATACGACTTAAATCAAAGAGCTGTAAGCAGAGTACCTTTCTGAGTCTCTTAAATCTCTGAAATCTTTGTCCTACTCTCCCACCAAAGCTTGGGCAGCACTGGAGTCTCTTCTTAGAGGTTTCTAGAGCCCTGAGGTCCGATGAGCCAGAGCCACTGAAACTGATAGACTTGCCTTAGAGTCCTAGTTGTAAATTTTTCACCAAAATCAATTTTTGAAGTGCTTAAAAGGCATAGTTAGCTCCATGGCCGACACGGGGCTGAGATATTACGAGGAAAGGGCTCTCTGCCCTTTGGGGGCCTACAGTTAAGGAAGACAGGACAATTGTGGATGCGCATATGGAAATGCCAATGGACAGAAGGCATTCAGATAGACTCTGAAAGGATCACAGGGATGGAGGGGACTTTGTCCAACTCTGAAGGCAAAAGCAAGCCCTTGGTGGAATATGGGGGAACGTGTTCCATGGAGAAAAGTGCAGGCAGAGTGAACACAGGTTTGTTGACAAATCCCAAAGCTCTAAACCCAGGGGACACCTCCTGGCTTGAAGGGGGAAGTTTCAAGGCAAATAAAAGGTGATCTTACTTCAAGACAAGAGTGGTCTTAAGAGGTGTTTCAAGAAGGGACCAGACCATGCACTGCCACTGAGAGGACAAAATGTCCTACTCACAAGCCCTCAGGTCTCCCCATTAGGCCCAGACTCACATGCATAACAGGCTCACGTGAAGCTCTCACAGGGGACTAGGCTGTTGATTTAAAAAAAAAAAAAAAAAAAAAAAAAAAACAACGTATGAGTTTTATCTCTTTATCTCCTCGGTTCAGAGGGGAAAAAAAGGACACAATCTGTTCTCCCAGTGGGACATCTACCTGATTAGATGTCATAAAACAGAGTAGTCCTTTAGTTAATAATGGCTGGAATACCTCCGACCCACAGTTACTGGAAAGAAAAAAAAAAAAAAAAAAAAACACCTAACTACAGATAAACTCCCTAGGGCTTCAGATCCGTTTTGCAATAAGCCGTGTTATGAAGGAAACCTGGCCCCAAAAGATAGTTTGAATGCAAAATAAAGATAGTTCACATGCTTTGAAGCAAATACAGGGCTCCTGTGGAAGCACCAGAATCATATTTTTGGAGGATCATTATATTTCCTGCTTCAGACTTTATTTGGGTCCTACCGTTCTTTTATACATCCCCTATTTTTAGTCCTCAGAGGCACCATGTCCTGCCAGGCAGGGGCCTCAGCGGGGCAGGTCTGGGCAGGAGGGGTGAGGGTTGGGTGCCTGGAGAGGCAGGAGAGCTGGGCAGGGAAGAGGCAGTCGGACTCCAAGGAGCAGGTGCGGTTCACAGAGCCAGACAGGCAGGGCCTGGGGAGCCTCAGGGAAAAGCTTAGGGGAGCACGGTGGGTTTAGGGAACAGGACTCCAGGGTCCAGGAGGCCAGTGAATTATCAGGAAGAGTGTAGAATATGAACAAAAAAGAGGCGGGCAAGGACTCTGAGTTCTGTATACACCCTGTCACAAAAGAACAGGCAGGGGCTCAAATGCATGGGTTTGAGAACCTTGAAGACATTTGCTAGGTGAAATAAACTAGTCGCAGAAGGACAAATGATGATTTGTCTTATATGATGATTTCTCTTTTTTTAAAAAAAATTTTTTTTTCCAACATTTATTTATTTTTGGGACAGAGAGAGACAGAGCATGAACGGGGGAGGGGCAGAGAGAGAGGGAGAGACAGAATCGGAAACAGGCTCCAGGCTCCGAGCCATCAGCCCAGAGCCCGACGCGGGGCTCGAACTCACGGACCGCGAGATCGTGACCTGGCTGAAATCGGACACTTAACCAACTGCGCCACCCAGGCGCCCCGATGATTTCTCTTATACGAGGTATCTAAAATAGTCAAATTGACAGAATCAAAGACTCACGGTGGTCACTAGGGGAGGGGGAAATAGAGAGTTACTAACAAACCTGCATAGTGTCAGGTAAGAAGATAAATAAATTCTAGAGTTCTGATGTACAACATCGTATCTGTAGCGAACAATACTGTATTGTATACTTTAAAACCTGTTCAGAGAGTGGGTCTCATGTCAAGTGTTCTTGCCACAATCACATAAGTTTTTCAGAAAGCACGGGTTTAGGCAGAAGAGGTAAGGGATGGGTTTGATTCAGGCAAAGGGCAGATGCACCTGGCTTGCGACTCCTACAGCAGAGGCCCTTGGAGAAGCAAACAGAAACACCCGTGGTCATTAAAAAACCCTGTATAAGAAAACCTTCATCTTTATTTACCATTCATTCATGATCCCTCTAATTCTCCACCATGTAACTATTGATGAAGATGCAAAAAAAAAGAAGAGAAAAAAAGAAAAAGCAAAAAGAAAAAAAGAAAGAAAAGCACAGTGTCTTCCAAGTGAGAGTTAGCCAGGAGACATTCTTTATCTGTAGGGATTTTTGACTGATTCTTTATCTGGGTGATGGGCCCCATCTTCTAGACTGGTCTCCAGACTCCCTTTGGTGTTGGGTAAAAAGATACCCTGAAATTCTTTTCTGACTCCCAGTCACTTCCCACCATTTCATCCTTGTTTGGCATTTATCATTTTGTGTGTCTCCCAAAAAATAACACAACGAAGCCAGGAGGAAATGCCATGGCACAGGAAGGAGCCATACAAAGCAAAATCCAACAGATTTGACTCAATCATCCAGTTGTCTTTATTTCCAGGTAGAACAGGCCTACCTTTCTTCTCTGTGGAATCCTCTTTTCCTTCCTACATCCTTGTCCTGACCCTTCAACCCCTTAAAGCAATCAACATATCTCTACTTGTGTCTCCTGAAACCTTCCTCTTCCTGACCTACATGTGGTCGAAGGAGGTCAATGGAGAAATGGGGAGGAGTCAGACCTCAGAAACAGGCCCCAGATAATTCAGGTCCTATGTAGGAGAGAGGCTGGGAGGAACCACATTACTGAGGGCGGAGGTAGGAGGTAGCGTGCCATGATGGTCATAGTCTAGGAAATGGATCTCATAAATCCCCTCCTGGATTGGCCCAACTTTGTATGAAGGAAGACACAAAAGGAATTAGAGAAGAAGAGAAGTCAACTACAGTAAAAAGAGAAGTAGAAGGAAGTAAATGGCTGAGGCTTGCAAGTCTGAAGGCCAACCCCCAGAGAGCAGAGGGGGCAGGGGCCAGCTAATCACAGCACCTCACTCCCTGCATTATGATGTACACAGACCAAGCCTTCAACATTTATCTGCCTGTGTATTCATATCCCTTCTAACTTGCATGCGTTGTGCTAACTAATGAAAACATACAGGCGATTCCCCACTGGTTGGCAAGCATTAATTGAGAACCTATGTTGCCCACAGCCCTGGAGGACGCACTGAGAGAAATGGAGGCTGAGACAGGACAGATGTGGTCCTGGTCTTCCAATTGGCCGAAGAAGGGATGAAACAAATCCTTGTGATATATAGCTTGGTGGAATGGCTTGAAGAAAACCTTACTCTTTTCAGCAATGCACTCTCCCATTGAAAGAGTTTCACTTTTGTTGAAAAGATGCTGGCCTTCCCAGGCATTAAGATCAATTCTGAAGAAATTCGGAAGAAAGCGAAATTTCTCTGAAAAGGAAAGGAGGAGATACGCAGCGGCCGCTTCAGGGAAAGTTTCAGAGAGAGGGGGAGGGAGACCCAGAGGCCCATGACTGAAGAGGAACACTTTCACCAAGAGAAGGTGAAAATGGCGGCCTTTATTTATTGCTGGGTGTTGTATCATGTAGCGTTCTCCTTCATCTCCCCATAAGTCCCAGCCAGTTTTACATTATTACTCACTGATGCTCTGCGGGTTGGGTCTGTTTTGAGGGGATGTGGTAAAGCCTGGAGTCTGACCTCAAAACGGTCACAGGCAAAGGCAGAGGGTTCTCATGGGAGAACAACTACCTATGAATTACATTGAGGGCGCATTTTCAGCAATGCGTTAGCAAGTTTAGATGTGAAACGCATGTGCTCAGGAAGTTTAGAGTTAGAGAAGTAACCTGAGGATGGGTGGATAACCAAGGCAGTCTTCCTGAAAGTAAATTGTGAACCTAAGGTCCCCTAGGAGACAGATTCAGGTCACGAGCATACAAAGGCACTTGTGTAACTTCACAGAAACCCAAAAACACACACGTTGTTTCCTGACCTCAGCTCAAGACCCAGACATGTACACAGACAGACATGCACGTGTTCTCAGCTATGCCAGCGCCTACCATGGAGGAAAATTCAGGAATGCAGCAGCTCATATATCCATACACACCACGAGGTATCATGTGGCATTTTTAAGTCTGTAAAAGTGGCCGTTGCTCTCACTGAGATGTGGTGCCCAAAGTGTTCATTAGCATTAAAACCATGTCACTGGCAACATGCGGAAGAGTCAAATTTATAACACGTTAGACAGTTTTAGTAGCAAATGCAAATACATAGCAGAGAAGGTTGGGCACATGCCCCTCGAAACCATCACTTCACAAAGCTAACATGGGTTTAGGTCTTCCACAGAGAAAAGCCATCTGATCTAAGCCCCATCCAGAATCATCAAAGGCGGAATGGAAGCTCTGGAGGACACAAAAAGTCAACTCAGAAAATAAGAAACACGAAGAGCCAATGAAGTGTATATATTAAGTCAGCCTCGCTGGAAGCTAAGGAAATGCAAATAAAAATGACATGATGTAATTTTTGCCCTAACATGCAACTCTTAGAAAGACTTTAAAAGCTCAGTATTGGTTCGGATGGGAGTATGCAGGAAGGGATTCTCTCCCACAACATTAGGGACTGCAGTTTGGTACGTAACCCTCACAGGAGGCCACCTCTACCAAAAGCCCTACACAGGAGCATACCCCTGATCCGTAAGGCCACTTCTAGCTCTGCATCTTGATGGAATACCCAGGTAAGGGCATAGAGACATTGTACTAGTGACATATGAAATCTATGATATATGAAACATAGAGTGAAAAATTAGAAATCACCTAAATACCTAGCACAAGGAGATTGGTAAATGAAGCACGGTATCCGTTCAATGAAATATCCTCATTTCATATGAGTGAAAACACACTATTAAAGTGTGTTCCTCTATCCCTATTAAAGGAAGAATGTAAGGTTTCATGACGTAGAAAAATGTCATATAATGCATAGCAAGATGTTGTAAATGAGAAAAGCAGATTCCATACGCCGTATAATATGATAGTCTTTGTAACAACAAAACTAGTTAACATATTTGGTGGTTAAACCAGAATGGAAGCTGTTAAACATTATCTAAAACAATGCCTGTCTTCAGAATCAGGCAGCCTAAATCCGGAGTCTTTACTCAAACACTTCTGTGTACATACACGTAGAGAAAAGTCTGGAAAAATGTGCACCAACACGTCAACAGCAATGTATCGGACAGCTCTGGGTGGTAGAATTACTCCGGGTTTTGTTTTTCCTTCTTACTTGTCAATTTCCCCAAATTAATTTATTTTAAATGTATATAAATATTACTCTTCGAGGAGATGCACTTTTCTTTAATAAAGGGTTTCTCTGACCAAAAGCAGAAGAAAATTAGAGCAGAGGAGAGGGGCTCTCAGGGAGAGGGGAAAGATGAGGACTAAGCAGAGTGACTGTAGATCTCCATCGCCAGGCCCAAGGACCTGGTAGAAAGATAAGGCTTTCATTTTCCAAAACAAGGGAGAAAATTTCCAGAACCTGCAATCGCCCTCTTAACGCCCCCCCCCCACCCCCCGCCATGTTCTTTCCTGTGTCCTTCAGCCCAAAAGGATTCCAGGACACTTCCCTGGGGCTGCCACTCACCCCGATACACATGGTAGGACACGGCCGTCACCGCGAGGACACAATCATGCAGGTGCCACTGCCCGACAGACATTTCTTGAGTTTTGTGCTGGGCATTGAGTGACCGTGACAGGTGCAATTTAAATAAGAAACAGTCTCTGCCTTCAAGAAACTCAGAGATTGTTGGAGAGATGGGTGGAAAACACACTATTAAAGTACACTTGACTCTGGGGCAACATTGGTATGCACTTCACAGGTACACTTGCCACCTGGGTTTTTTTCAATAAATACAGGACGGTGCTATAAATGTACTTCTTCTTCCTTCTGATCTTCTTAGTAACAAGATCTTCTTTTCCCTAGCCTGCTTTGTTGCAAGAATGCAGTATGTAAAACATACGCAAAATATGTGTTAATCAACTGTTTATGTTCTCAGTAAGGCTTCCCATCAATAGCAGGCTATTAGTTGTTACGTTTGGCGGGGGGGGGGGGGGGGGGGGGGGAGCCAAAGGTTCTATGCAGATTTGGGACTATGTGGTAGGATGGCACTCTTAACCCCCATGTTGTTCAAGGGTCAACCGTATTACAGGGCTAATAGGAGGAGGTTCGGGAATGGTACAGGAGCACAAAGGGAGGGCAACTAATTCCTGTAACATCCTGTAACTCACCTCTATTATCAGGCTCATTTCATTCTATATTTTAATCGTGTGCTTTCTCATTCATCTGTCCAACAGTCGATGAACTCCTTGAGGACTGTGCTGTCTCTCCCGTGCACACCTGGGTCCCAGTATCTGGCATCGAACAGGCTACTTAATCAGCAGCTTTGCCTGAATGACGGTCTCCAAATGGAGGTGGCTCAGTTGACGACTTCTCCAGTCTGGCCCACCGAGGATCAGGGCAAGGGAGAGGCTATGCCCAGAAGAGAGTACTCGAGAAATCTCTCCGGCTCACACAGAGTGAACCCGGGGAACAGATTAGAAGAGGAAGGAAGGAATTCCTAGGCCTAGCGAACGCAACGTTAAAAAAAAAAAAAACAGCTGATTGGTTCTGGTCAAAATAGATGCGGCGGCAGCAAAAGATGAGTCACGAAGGGGCTTTTAGTCACACTAAGTTCATATTTTGTCTTGCCAGCTATGAGGATTAAAGGAGAGAGGCGGAGAGATGCGGTCAGATTTGGTCGTAGGAAAATCACCCTGGTAGAACCATGGAAGGAAACGCCAGGAAGAAAGAAAAGGGGCAAAGAGGCCAGTTAAGCCAGGAGATTGCTGCAGAAAAGCATCCAGGAAATAATGAAGACCTGGATGAAGCAGGTGCTCCAAGGGTGGGGAGAAAAAGACACCCCAACGTTCTTTTCCTCTAGGCCAGCTGGAAACCATTCTCAGGCGTGCAGAAGTTAGACCCTGACACTTGCATGTAAAAAAAAGGCAAAGACGATCTTGAGGACCCAGCCATCCTGCCTGTTCAGCAGCACCAATCCCCCAAGGCTTCACACCGCACTGGCACCTCGAAGCACACCCCTCCCACAGGCAGGAACGAAGACATCCAGGCAGCCAGAGAAACACTCAGAAGCAGCAGCAGAGGAGGGAAAAGTACATTACAGAGCCCGGCATCTGTGTCTAGCAGCTGCCAAGCAACCTCCATGTGTCCCTGCAGCTGTCGGCGTGATAGCAATGGAAGACGGAACAGAAGGACGAAAAGAACTTTCGGCAACAGGCTCTGAGTGCCAGGCAGGTGGGTGGGCTCCAGGGCAATCGAGGCCGATCCATTGAGTGATCCGAGGAGCTGCTTCCTTCGCTGGAGAATTGCCTCATCGGTTGCTTTCGTTTGATTTCAAGGCCCCGGTCTCCATCTCTCTGAGGGGGCAGTATGGTCCCTATCATTTTGTGTTCCAGTCAGTGAATCAAAGTTAAGTACGGTGGGAGAACTGTTTGAAAAGCCCGTGACCTCCTCACTACCAAGCAATCAAAGAGATGATCTGGGGTGTCATCATTCAACCAAAATAGGGAATTACTGGTTTTTGATACTCACCCGTGGGAGGTGGGGGGGATTGAACCAGGGTGATTTCCCAGTCATTCATCCATTAATTCAGAGCTTATCAAGTACCCACCAAATACATAAGAACACCCTAGGCTTTGTGGCAACTAAAAGAGACACGGCAGGCAAAATAGTAATGCTTGGGATGTTTGTCATGCTGTACAACTGACAAAGAAGTTCATCCATTTTTTGTTCTACAACCAGAGCTAATGTTCAATTGTTTGCAGGGTACGTGTTCTCCAGATATTTGCAGCCACTGACTATTCTGATTGGCCAGTACCCTTATGAGCCAGTTGTTAAATGCAGCATTTTGGAGACCACTCCTCCCCACAGCAATGCTGCAAGTTCATATTTACATTCTTAAAGTATCTGGCTGGTGACCACCTCCTAGGGAGCGGCAAAGTCAGGCTTATGGTATAGATAGAAGAGGAAGACAGCTACGAAGTGAATCTAGGATGATGTGAAAACAAGTGCCTGATGATGTGGGGCAGACAGCAGACACAGTGATGGAAGGATCATCAGGCACTCAAGGCAAGGTTGATGAAGGATGTCATTCTGTGGGTGGGGTTTGATGGCCGCTACAGGCCTTGAAGGGAATTTCAGATTTGGATTCGGATTGGGCTTTGGTCATGATTTTGAGGGAAACAGGCCCTAGAGACAGAACCCCTGGGTTCAAAACTCAGCTTGCTATGTATAAAATAAGGATGGCAATAATGGTATCTACTCAAGGGCTGGTTGGGGAATTGGGAGATAGTCTAGGTAAAGTGCTTAATAAATGTTCGGGGTTATGATGTGCTTTCACTTTGTACATGGCGGGTGGTAAATACCCTTTCTGCAAAGGCTCATCACTTCCCACATGCAAACACCCTCTGAGAGACATCACCTCTGGCTGTTGATGATCTGCGAAGAGCTAAACAGGGAAAGAATTTATTGACAAGTATTTCACAGACTCGCCGGAAGGCTTGAAGAACCGGGCAAGAAAATGTGCAAGAATCCAGGGAGCCCAGACGGCCAGAACCATGGGCAAAGTCAAGCCTGAAAACCCACCTGGGGAGAACGTCCCGGCCACAAGTCACAGTGGACACTGCTCTCAACACCTCCACCACCACTGTCTTTTAATCTTCATTCCAGAATCACGGCCTGGAAGGGGGCATCTGACTGGCGGGTCTAAGGTACATGCCCACACCCTACCTGCCACGGGGCAGCAGGAAGCTAGCTTCTGGAAGTTCAACTTTTCTAATGCAGGAAGAGTTTGGCCTCCCACCAAGGCTCCTGCATCAATACAGTGTCCTCATGGATACTAGATGCTAGAAAGGGGTTCAGATGCTGAGCATCTTAAAAACAATTGTCCAACATACCATGCTATACCCCCCCATGAACAAGTTCCTGCCTGCCCCTCCAGTCCCAAAGCCCAGGGCTTCCTGACTTAGGACTTCACAACCTAGCAGGACTGAACTATTCTTACTTATCGAATGCACCATACTTCTGCAGGCCACCAAGGAGATTTCTTGAATGTTCTTTATCCTTCCTCCTCCACTCCTTCAACTGCTTACAATCTACAGAAAGCTTCCAGACTCAAATAACACTTCTGCCTACTCTGGTAAGTTTCCTCTGACCTCTATGGTTGGATTAGCTGCCCTTCTCTGGGTTCCCACGGCATTCAGCATATACTGTCCTTATCCCTCTTACTACAATGAATTGAAATCCAGGCTGCTGAATGATCTGGTTTAGCCATTCTCAAGCCTTAGAATCAGAATTATCAGAGTCACCTGGAGAGTTTGTTAAATAAAGCACAGATTCCTAAGCCGCATTCCGAGAGTTTCTGACTCAGTCCTTCTGGAGGAGGGTCTGAAAATGTGTGTTGCTAACAAGTTTCAGGTGATTCTGACATTTCACTGATACTCCTGGCCTAGGATGCACACGCTGAGATCCAGTGATCCAATGCACTCTTTAAACCAAGGGGTTTCAACTAGTGGTGATTTCTACCCCCAGAAGACATTTGGCAACGTGGTGGGACATTTTTTTGTTGCCACAGCCAGAAGGGGGAAGGCTACAGATATCTAATGAGACACCCCCCCCCCCAAAAAGAATTAACCAGTCCCAAACATCGATAGTTTCGTGGTTGAGAAAGCCTACTATAGACTGTAAGATACTTAATTAAGGGCAGACATACAACTTCTTCAGCATTATATTCCCACACCTCACATGTCATATAATCCACAGTGTTTGCTCACTTGGTGGTCACTCAACTGAACCATCTGAATGGACTGTAACTATATTGTTTTAACCCAATGTTAAAAACAAGTCTGAGAAGTACAAGGGCACGTGGGGGTGAGTATACTGGAAGCAGTCATAAAAACACATAAAACCAAACTGTTGAAAGTGAAGTCACCAAAGAATGATCATCCAGACTTCTTATCGCCTGGTTCATCTTTCAACCCCACACAAACACCCCTCTTTTCATTCCCTAGGGAGCAACTTCTGCTTTCCAAGAGCTTCAACTCATCTCTTGGAACAGAGGCAAAACCCTGGCATGTGGTCACACAGTTAAAGATGGCATTTTCCAACCTCCCTTGTGCAGTTAGATGTGGCCATATGAGGGGGCGCCTGGGTGGCGCAGTCGGTTGAGCGTCCGACTTCAGCCAGGTCACGATCTCGCGGTCCGTGAGTTCGAGCCCCGCGTCAGGCTCTGGGCTGATGGCTCAGAGCCTGGAGCCTGTTTCCGATTCTGTGTCTCCCTCTCTCTCTGCCCCTCCCCCGTTCATGCTCTGTCTCTCTCTGTCCCAAAAATAAATAAACGTTGAAAAAAAAAAATTAAAAAAAAAAAAAAAAAAAGATGTGGCCATATGAGAAGGGCCTGGTTGAGGGGACGTGAGTGAAAGTCTCGAGTGCAATTCTGAGTCACGTTTTTAAAGGGAGGCATGCGCCCCCTTTCCCTGTCCTTCTCTCCTTCTTCTTCTTTTTTTTTTCCATTGTGAACGTGGTGGTGAGCCACCTTGGATCAAGGAGAGTAGTGCCATACCCTGGGGAGGCAAAGCAAGAAATTATGAGGCCTCTGGAAAATCTCAAAGAGCAAAGCTGTCATATGAGCCCTGGAGCACCTTCTTCCAGACCGTTCTATGGGAAAGATTTGCATCTTGTTTAAGCCACTGTTATTTTAAGTTTCAGTTACATGCAACCAAATTCATACCCTAGCAAATATTACTTATCAAACTTCAAATCCAGTGACTTGTTCATCACCAACATAAATGTCTGGCCTCTGGAAAGCTAGGAAAACTATGGAAACTATCCTGTGTAGTGAGCCTTCAGCAGGTTCTAAGTACTCCTGTCTTCCCTGCCTCAAACCTTTCTCCACCCACAGTCCTGAAGATTCCTGAATGCTTACTCTCAGAAAAAGCTAAAGTTTCAATCCTTGTTAAAATATAAATACCCCTAGAATGAAAACCCATAAGCCTGAGG
Organism: Puma concolor; assembly: GCF_028749965.1. Lineage (NCBI taxonomy): Eukaryota > Metazoa > Chordata > Mammalia > Carnivora > Felidae > Puma > Puma concolor. Next base: position 40,449,906 of record NC_141683.1, read on the forward strand.
ATAGATCCAGACCAAATCCTGCCAAAGCGACCCTACCATGAATACCTGCTAAACTTCAACACTCTCATTACATTTGGGGCTGGGCTTGAGGCCAGTAGGGGCTTCCGGGCAGAACCCCTACCAGAACCCAGGCAGAACTAGGGAAGAATCACTTGTATAATCAGGTGAGTTCCACAAAGTTCCTGTGTCCTGTCCACGGGGTAGTGGCAGGATAGGGTGAGCTTCCTTTGGGAGAAAGAAGGCAGAGTTGCTCTGGCTGATGGATGGTATTGTGCCCTCCCCCTTTGTCCTTGGCCAAGTAGACACTAATTATCTTGCAGTCGCTTTCCTTTACATTTTAGGAACTGGTGAATTTTACCCAGAGGCTATAGTAGATGTAGCATGCCCTGAAGTGAAGGAATCTATATATTCTATCAATCTCTATAGCTTTGTTTTAAATGGCATTCGGTGATTGAAAGCAAGACATCATTGCCCTATGATGATGAAGCTACTGGTCAAGTCCCCTCTAATAGTTTCTATGTTACTGTTAAGTCACAACACTCCCTGTACTTTTTATTCATGCAAATGAAGTGCAAATCAAATAAAAGCAAACCGTCTGTCAACAGGTTGGTGTAAACAGCAGATTTCTTCTTTCCTCCCTTTTCAATAAAGAGCAAACGAGGACAGAAAAGAAACAAGATGGTGCCTTTTGTATTTGTTTTAATAGTTGGGCTTTGGTTTTGTTTTTTTTTGGTTTTTTTGGTCTGCTTTTCCTGTCCTTCCCCTGCAATAGGGCCTGAAAGGTCACAAGGTAAGTGTTTTTCATTCATATCCCTGAGCTGTAGGTATTTGAAGATGATAAAAAATGCACTTTTTTGTTCTCCCTTTTCATTGGGAGGCCTCCTGTCAAGATGCCCAGAATAATGCTTCTGGAGCAGATGGAGAAGGTGCACGAAGCCATGCTGGGAAACCACGTTCCCAGAAATGGTGTTTGTGTCAGCCCTGTTCTTCAACAATAAGAGCTGCCCAGGGGAGCCGTCTACCGCATCCTCCGTACCCAATACATGCGTCCAACAGGACCTTGAACCTTTAGCCGTTCCTAGTATTTATTAGTTTGGCACCTGCTTCTAGAGACCTCATATTTTTCAGCCTGAAGCCAACAAGGCTTTTTCACCTGATAAGGCTTTGGCCTGATGTTGGTGTTGAAAAGAATCTTGAGACAGGACCCACATCTGCAGCCAAGACAGATGGGTCACCCTGAGGACAAGACACTGTAGGTAGCCCCAGAAAGCTATTCAAGAAGAGCACTTGTCAAGTGTTGGCAAGCCCCTCGAACCAGGATGTAAGGATTTGATGGGAAAATGCCCAAGACGCCACTGATTCTCTTGTGGTGTCTTGCGATGGGTACTGCCATTGGCACTATTCAATATACCTCCAGACTAAAGGGAAAACAGCCAACAGAGCACTAACCAGCAGTGTCTCTCCACACCAACCACTGAACACCCTACCACCACTGTGCCCTTATCCTGTTCACACCTCACACTCAATATGCGATGGGTATGATTAAGAACTAGTCCACCCTGCTGGGGTCTCTGGAGGGGGCCAACAAGTAGTACCCCCCTCTACCTAAAATCTGAACAAACTGATAAATAAAACAAGAGTGGCAAATGGAAGCCAAAAACAATTCCTTATGACCAGTAAAGGCCAACTGGAAGGGCACCGCTTGGTGTGAGCACCACAGAATTAGGCAGAATTGCCCTCCCAGGCACAGGGCATGTTGAACTGGGCAAGATGGCGTGTGCGGTGCGGAGAGGGGAAGACAACTCCTGCCTCCAGGCAGGCAGATAGCTCCCAAGAAGGAAGAGGGGAGGCGTGAGTCAAACACAGCCAGTTGATTTTTCCTAAATGTATCCATCAGATAAGTCACTCCCCTGGAACAGATGATGTAAAGGAATAGACAGGGTCCAAAATGCCACACCTTCTATATGGAAAGAAACATCAGGAGCGGGAACAATGTCCTCCTGCCCGATATCATCACAGAGATGAGGGGGAAAAGCTCAGAGAGAAATTAAGAGATTTCGCCTATAACACCCAATTAGTAAAAGGTGATGTCAAGTCGTTGGACCGCCACGCCCAAAGATGCCATGTCATCTACGCAGATTGACTCTTGGGGACTGCAGAACTTCATCTTCACTAAGGTCATCGGCCACTTCCTACCCTTCCCCGTGTGCCACATCCCCACCTGGTTTGGCTTCTCAATTTTCACTGAAGTCTGCCGACACGCTTTCCCTAAGGCGATGGCTGTTTAAAGCTGACTGATCACTGCCCGACATCTTCACATTAGACCCATGTCAGGGAAGAAAACTCCACATTCTTTACAACTCAGCCTACCTGAGGAGCACGTTCCGGATGACTTGGCAGTTAGTTTCCAAACCATCCTCCTCGGTCTTGGCCCTCCTCATACATAGCATTACCTGCTTTGAGTTCACACTGAAGAAATTTCAGAACAAAACTCTCTATTACATTTACTAAAGGCATATTGTTGAGAATATTGTCCATTTTGTTGTTCAGTCTCCCAAAATCAACAATCAACAATCAACACACACACACACACACACACACACAGCCCTCTCTCTTTTAGCCCTAAGAATTGTGGCTTTCTTCCTTAAGATACTCTTTGCTTAAGGTCAATATAGTTAATATAAATTTTCTTATATATGGTGTCAATTTAAGTTGTGTTTCTCTTTTTGATTTGGTCATAAGGAAACTCAAAACCAGACTTGTGGTTCAATGTCAGTTGAACAGTATAAGATGTGAAAGTCTACGTATCTACAAATTCTCCCTCTTTTGGTACTCTGCCTCTTATCACACCCCCACTCTCTATCCTATTTATATTCTCAAGACAACAGTATTTGTTTTCCACTTTACAATCGACTATGAACTCTTGCAAGAAATCATAAATCCTATGGGAAAACAGAGACAGATGAAATGCATCCTTTTCTTCATTAAATTTGCAACAAACAGGAGTGCCTGAGTGGCTCAGTTGGTTGAGCGTCCGACCTGGGCTCAGGTCATGATCTCGCGGTTTGTGAGTTCGAGCCCCGCGTCGGGCTCTGTGCTGACAGCTCAGAGCCTGGAGCCTGCTTCAGATTCTGTGTCTCTCCATCTCTCGGCCCCTCCCCTGCTCATGCTCTGTGTCTCTCTGTCTCTCAATAATAAATAAATGTTAAAAAAATTTTTTTTAATTTGCAACAAATAAATTTTCAAATTTATAAAAATATTCAGTAAACACACACTACCTGGGCTTTTAAATCTTAGAATCAGAGCATAAATTGTAATTTCATATAAAAATTTCCAAATATTTAATAAGCTTCCATCTGCCATCTAAAACGAAATGTATATAATTAGAATAGATTTTCTTTTTAAAGTTAAGGTTGTTGGCTTACAAATTATCCATTACATTCTATTTTTCAACATAGTGATTTATTTAAACTTATTTTCTTTTACCACTAAGCTAATTCACAGTGTTGAGGGAAGCAGTCAAAGGATGAAGCATTTGACCCAGGTTAATTCTGTTTTATTTCTATAAATACATTCTAGATTTAAAATCATTAAATGCTTTATTTGGCCACTTTATATGCCAAGTAAAAAATATTGGCAGTTAGTGAACTTTGATAAAATATCCTCACGACACACATCTTCCAAAGGCTCTCTCTGTTGGCATCTGCAACTCAATTTAACCTTCTTTATATCCCATTGCCTCTTGAGATTGGGAGGGGTTGTTTTGGTTCTTGTTTTGGTTAGTGTTTTCCCAAGAAATATCAACTGTTGCTGTCATTCTTACCAAAGTAGGTTATCTCATTGTTGGGTCATATAAGCCAAGCTTATTTCTTGCAAAATAGTTTTTAATAATCCAAAGTCCAACCCCTAGACCAGTTGTCATCAGATTGGCCTTTAATACCAGAAGTGAAAGGGACAGAAAATGAGACCATTTTATATTCTGTATCTTTTTCACTTGTTCGAGTCTGATTCACAGAGAGTAAAAAGAAACTGGTGAGGGTTTTGTATTTGTTTGTTTGTTTGTTTTTTAACGTCGGATATATGGTAACATTTATCTTAGAGAAATTAAACACTGACTTCTCACATGCATATAGAGCATCACACACTTGCATATTCATTATTCATTGCTTCATCCACTCAGTCACGAAATATTTATTCGGCACCCACTCTGTGCAGACATCATTCTGTGAGCAGTCAAGGGAAGAGCAAAGCCCTCCCATGGAAGAAACCAGAGAAATAGAAGCCAAACCACCCGTCTCCTGGGGAGCCAACAGGCAACTTTAGGAAACACAGCATACCCAGCGCCTAGCATTCAGTAGGTGCCACATAAATGTAGGCCGTACTGAACTTTACCCACAAAAACAATTTCAGATCTCTAATTCAGCAACATAATATTCATCTAATATCAACATACGCACATAAAGACAGATCCACCTGAGAAGGTGTGGGCCGAGACTGTGCGCTACTCACAAGCCAAGACCATTGGATCCTGCTTATTTAAATTCACTCATTTCATTTCAATCGATTTCCTCCCTCCAGTTGTTTCCTGCTCTTGCCACTAAAATTGGGAAATATTTTCAGAACGCAGGCTCTACAGCTAGACTATCCAGATTTTTTTTTAAACTAAGGTATGAGTTATATGCAATAAAATGCAAGATCTTAAGATTTCGAACATTCAGTTTGATGAGTTTTGCAGCTGTATACTTTCGTGTAACTACCACTTAAATAAGATATAGACCGTTTCCACCACCCCGGTAAGTTTCCTCATGCCCCTTCGCAGGCAATCACTTTCTGGCTTCCGTTACTATAGATTCATTTTGTCTGTTCTAGAACTTAATAGAAATGGAACCCTAAACCACGTACTTTTTTATGTCTCGCTTCTTTTCACTCAGTGCTTTTGAGATGTTGTTGCCTTAATCAGTGGTTTGTACCTTTGCTTTGCTGAATGGTACTCCATCGTGTGGATAAGTTATTTGCCTATCCATTCTCTCATCAACAGAAATTTGGGCTGTTTCCAGCCTTTGGCCATTATGACTAAGATTGCTATCATGCTTGTACAATCATTTTGTGCACAAGTTTTCATTTTTCCTGAGGAAATACCTAGAACGTGGTATTTCTGAGTCATGCAAGTAGATATACATTCCATTCTTTAAAGAAGCTACCAAATACTTCTCCAAAGTGGTTGTATCATTTTACATTCCTACCAACAAACATATCAAAGGAAGTTCTGGTTACTGCACATGTTTGCATTTGGTATTGACAGTCTTTCTGGTTTTAGCCATGTCAAGTATTAGCTCACTCAGATTTTAATGTATATTTCCCTGATGACTAACAACTTTCCATCTCCTTCTTGCTATTTGTACATGATCTTTGCAAAATGTCTGTGCAAGACCTTTGCCCATTCTTTTTGTTTGTCTTCTTATTGTTGATTTTTAGGTGTTCTTTATATATTATGAATAGGAGATCCTGGTCACATTTACATTGCAATGTGTTTTCTCAGTCTATGCCTTGACTATTCATTTTCTTAGTGAGAGAGCAGGCCTCACCTGGTCCCTTCTCCCAGGTAACTTCTCCGGAGAAGGACTGAGTATAGTTCTTTTGATATCACTAATCATCACCCTTTCCTTTTCATCATGTAAAGAAAGGCATTTCTCTAATTCTCTTTCTAGACACTCTCTGTTCCTTTGCTTATGGCCTTTTAGAACTTGACTTGGCCCTAGAGTCTATATTCCCTCACCTGAATGAACTGCTTCATTCTCTAAACACACATAGTACTTTATCTGTTTCTTTCTAAATTAATAGTTTGATGTCTTCAACCTAAACCTCTTCTTGAGCTCCAGACCAACATATTTAACCACACATACTTAGCATGTCTCCTTGGACCTTTTCCTCAAACTACATGGCCCCCAAATGGAAGTCTTTATTCTGCCTCTTGCAAAGATATTCCCCCTTTGTGCTTCCTGTCATGGGAAGTGGCACCACCACATACCAAACTCTTAAACCAGAAATCTGGGTGTTTTTTGAATCCCATATCTCCTCCTTCATCCAAAGCCATTGACCTTATTACCCCCCACTCTTCATCCCAAAGATCGTGAACTTCTCCACCTGTCTCCAACCTACTGCTGTGTCCCAGTGTGACCACTGTCATTTCTCACCTAGATTCCTGTTTTAGTTTTGCCATCTTTCTCCCCACTACCCTCCACCTATGTAGTATTTCAGGTAGTTTCTGGAATGTGCCAAGATGTCTCTTCCCCTATCTTTGCAGCTGAAATTCTTCAGCCTATAATGCCCCTCTCTAGGGTCTTCCTTGATCTGAAATAGCAGCATGTGCCCAACCCTGACGGCTCTCCATCACCATACCCTCCTTACGCCCTCCCTAAGATTTATGACAAGCCATGGTCACATTTTCCTCGTTGCTTTCCCCTGCTAGGACGTAAGTTCTGAGAGGTAGGCTCCCCGTCATTCTTGCTCACCAGTATATCTCCAAGATCCAGCAAAGAGCCTGACATTTACTAAGGACTGCTGAAGAAAGAAATGTTTCCCTCACCAATTCAAATCTAGAATCAGGCCTTTTTCATTGCCTATTCACCCCAGAACTTTTTTTTTTTTTTTTTTTTTTTTGCCAAGAGTAGGTACTATAAATGCCTTCTTAGGTGGATTGTGCTGACCTCCGTCGATCTCTTTTGCACACTGTATCACCTTTCCCAGATCAGCTTTGCTCACCTCGCTCCATATAGCCTCCGGTCTTTTCCTCCCCTACCCATCCATGTCCCACAACCCCACCCCAAATTTGTTGTTTCTCCTAACATCCATGCACTGCCTATATAGAACTGCATCTACAAGAGGCTACAAAACGAGCAAAAGTAATTTTAGGCAGATTCAGTCATTTTGGTGAAGAGACACCAGCTGCAGACCAGCTGACTAATCAGCCCGGTCAGACAACAGACCAGGTAGAAATTGTGTTCAGACACAAACCCTTGCTGTTTCCTGTCCCCTCCTTTGCTAGTATCACTCTCTCCTCTCGTGAGGGTGTTTGAGTCCGATCCTCTCAGCCAAGTGGCAGATGGAAGAAATTGTTTGCAATTGAGATGAGAATATTTTATCAGACTTCCTACAAATGGGGTCCACTGAATTTTAATCTGCCAGCAAAGCGCTGACAAAAAAAAAAAAAAAAAAAAAAGGAGGAAAAGTCATAACAGGACATCCTGTAAGGTCTCTTCAGGAATTAGCGTGTTTTTGGTCAACATTCAGTTGATAGATGATAAACCTCCAAGGGCAGCTGAGAGAGCCCTGAAACAGATACTTCCCTGGTCCCCCCAGCCTCCCGGTGAAGGCTGCGTGGCAGAAGGGAACCTGGGTCAGGAGCCAGGAAGTCTGTATTCCAGACCTGGTTCTGGCCCTGACTCCTTAGGTCACCGCCTGTTGGTGATGTCACTTTTCAATCTCTCGGTTACTCCATCTGTACAATGGAAAGAACACATCCTATTCCTCCCAAATGGGTTGTGAGGGTTCTTGGGGGACTTGCATGCCATCCAGACAGATGAGCTAAAAGTTGCTTGTGAAATCCACTATATTTGGTTCTTCCCCCCCCCCATAGGACTCCACAGTAGGCTCTGTATCATAGTAGCAGCCACCAATGTTTATTGAGCAGTTACTACATGTCCCATATGCTCAAAGCAAATATATATAAACACAAAATGTACTTTGTTGCACTTTGCACGTATCATCTCCTTTAACCCTTATTAAACCCTGGAGGAGAATGCTAAGAAGGGTGCAGAAAACATAAGAAATGCTGTATCTTATTTTTTCTTTTTTTAGTTTATTTTTACTTATGTTGAGAGAGAGAAAGAGAGCAAGCAGGGGAGGGGCAGAGAGAGAGAGAGGGAGACAGAATCCCAACCAGGCTCCACACTGTCAACGCAGAGCCCGATGCGGGGATCGAACTCACAAACCCTGAAATCATGACCTGAGTCAAAATCAAAAGTTGGCCCCCTAACCCACTGAGCCACCCGGGTGCCCTCAGCGTATCTTACTGAGAGATAGACTTCAGCGTTGCTTAGAGTCCGACCAGTAAATGCTCTCGGAAATCGTGGGTTATGGCAATTCGCCACGTGTCAGAAAATATCTTCACAGGCAAACTGAAACCGAGAACCAGGCAGCCATCCCCCCCAAACGGCATCTGCTCCCCCCTCTGAAGAAGCCTGTGCCACCTCCCTCATACACAGGTACAACAGAGGTACACAACCACATACACAGATAACGACGAGAGTCCAAATTCATTGTGCACCGACTACGTCCCAGAGACCGTGCCAAACATGTTACAGAGGGTCAGACATACTCATCACGGCGACCCTTGGAAGTAGATGCTATTTTTAGCCCCCAAATGATACGCCTGAGGCGTGGAGAGTAACCTGCCTGAGATCAGAGGTGGGTGACAAAGTTAGAAGGAGAGTTAGAAGGAGCCAGAAGGAGAGGAGACAAAGTTAGAAGCGGCAGAGGGAGGGAGAGCCAGAGGATCCAAAGCAGGCTTTGCGCTGACAGCACAGAGCCCAACGTGGGGCTCGAGTTCACGAACCGTGAGATCGTGCCCTGAGCTGAAATCAAGAGTCGGACACTCAACCAGCTGAGCCACCCAGGTGCCGCCCCGCCCCCCCCCACAACTTGCTTTTCTATCCATCACTCCATACTACCTCTCAATACATTACTTCCCCCTTTTAATATTTCTAAATTGAGATTTACAACGTATGTGTACATTTAACGTAGCAGCAGAGGGTTGGGTTTTTTTTTAATCTTCCAAAAAACAAGCCGTTGTTATTTAAACAATGGTACCCAAGAACAGAGGACGTGGATGGGGGTATGGCCACAAGAGAATAGAAGGGGCACATAACTGGGAGGGAGGAAAGCTGGCCGTCATCGCAGCTCTGCTGGGACGGGCCACATGACCTAAGACAAGCCACTTAGCCTCCTGGCTTACGAAACGAGAGAACAAATGACACTGAAATGTCACGCACGCTCTACACCTCTACTGCAAGTGAACGCGGACAGGGTCATCCTCCAGTCGCCTGGCTTGAGCCTCACTGGCTCAGGGACGCTAAAGGAGACACACGCAAGGCCCTGGCCCCGAGCACGCCGCACATCCCTTGCCATCCCAGACCCTTTCTGCAGCTCTCCAAAAACACAGGCTGGATCCAAGGCGCCTGTTCCAACATCACTTCTGTTTACTCCACCATCAGGATGGTGTCATTTAGCCGGAGCCATCATTCATAGTCACACCAAATGGCCCATGGAAGAAAAGTTGGTTACACTCGAAGAACAGATGACAAGTGACAGGCTCCGCTCCTGATTTTCCATAATAACAGAAGAGACCAGCAACTGCCATGGTGGTCCGACATCCGAACCAACCACTCCCTTCCAAGCTGATGCGATCAGCCCATCTCCACTCCTCTCTGGGATTAAAGACTATCCCTTGTCCCTGGGGACGCTGGGCAGCCTGTCTTTCCAAGGACAATATTGGGAAAGCTACGCACACGAGCAGCCCTCCTCGTCGGAGTTCCACTGCTGACTAAGGGGGAGAAGGAGCTGAAGACCAAAAACAGAAGAGAGGAGAAAAAGACTCCAGAAGTTCTCAATCAAAAGCAGCAACAGGGGACAAACTGAACTAACCTTGCCGATGCCCAGGCCGATCTACTCCTACACCCCTTTGCTTCAGCTCAGGAAAGGCAGCTTTTGACATTCGCCTCCTGCCTGTGGGATAATCAGAAGTTTCAGTCCTTGGGGTGCCTGGGTGGTTCAGTCAGTTAAGCATCTGACTTCAGCTCAGGTCATGATCTCACAATTTGTGCGTTTAAGCCCTGCATTGGGCTCTGTGCTGTCAGCGAAGAGCTCACTGTGGATCCCTTGTCCCCCCCCCCCCCCCACCTCTCCGCCCCTCCCCTGCTCATGCTTTCTCTTTCTCAAAAATAAACATTAAAAGAGAGAGAGAGAAAGAGAGAAATTTCAGTCATTGAAACTGAGAATTAAGGGAATGCTCCCAGCCTGCTCTGTGGAGACTGTTCAGTTCTAATAAAAAGTTCTCCTAGAAAGGCCAGGTCCAGTTTGAGGATTCTTATAGAATTTTTTTAATGTTTATTTATTTTTGAGAAACAGAGCGCAAGTGGGGGAGGGGCAGAGAGAGAGGGAGACACAGAATCCAAAGCAGGCTTCAGGCTCTGAGCCGGCAGCACAGAGCCTGACGCAGGGCTCGAACCCACAAACCATGAGATCATGACCTGAGCCCGAGTCAGATGCTCAACTGACTGAGCCACCCAGGCAACCCTTGAGGATTTTCAAAGTTGAAACACACCAAAATTGTTACTTGCCTGTTTTTTACCTCCCAAAGAGGAAATATCTTATGGTCCAACTTAATGCTTTGTGCAAGCCGTTGCCCTAGGTGTTACAGATGCATACGGAGATGAGACACAGTCTATCCTCAAGAGGCTGCCAGAGAGAATCCCATAAAGAATTAGCTGTAGGGGCGCCTGGGTGGCTCAGTCAGCTGGGTGTCCGACTTCAGCTCAGGTCATGATCTCACGGTCCGTGAGTTCGAGCCCCGCATCGGGCTCTGTGCTGACAGCTCAGAGCCTGGAGCCTGCTTCCGATTCTGTGTCTCCCTGTCTCTCTGCCCCTCCCCCCCTCAAGCTCTGTCTCTGTCTCTCTCAAAAATAAATAAACATTAAAAAAAAAAAAAAAGAATTAGCTGTAGATTGGGTGTGCGATGCTAAGAGGTACAGACGAAAGGGGGTGGGGGTAGAAATGCAGGGTCCTGAAGTCGGAGTTCACTCCTTTCATTAGCAGGAGCCCGGATCCAATGGAATAAGCATGAAGTCCCCTTTCGTGCCATCTCAGCGTCTGAGAATCAGCCAGCCAACCCAGAATCTCCAAGCAAGTATAAGAACAGGGTGAGCCCTGAACCTGACAACCTTGACTGAGTCTCTTTAGCATTTGTTATTTTTATGGGTCCCTGAATGCTTCCCTTGAATATTAATTTTCTTCAATTCTTTAAGTATATATTAGTTATTACATATTTTTGATTAATATTTGATGGCCGCTTAGGCTGCCAAGAGCCCCCATAAATTTCCCAAGTGGATATCTGGCACTAGGGAAGAGTGGGAGACCCCTTATGTGGAGCAAAGACATCAATCATTTTAAGTCTCTGACTCCACACCTTAATACCCAAAGATATATTGCTAAGAAGCCCATAACAAGGCATTAAAAATGAATGCCTTGTGAAGTTTTCATGCCCGCAGAATTCAGCGGGGGAGGGAGAGGAATCTGGGATGCGGCAGAGCCCAGATAGCTCACTAACACCTCGTTGGGCATTTTTAAAAGCTTTCCTATCCCTCGCTCCAGGACCAGCTACACCATTTGCAAGGTCCAGTGCAAAATGAAAATGCAGGGTCTTTTCCAAATTATGAAGCGTTTTTTTGAGACAGCAATGACAGCGCATTAAACCAAGCACGGGGCCTTTCGGAAGCTTAGGGCCCGCGTGTGACTACACAGGTCACACAGCCGGGAAGCCCCGCCTCCCTCTGCCCTCCCCAGCACCCGCATCTCCTTCTCTCTGGAACTTACTCCACTTCTGCAGGTGCCTCCAACGATAACAACAATAACTGCAGCATTTGTTGAAATACTGTAAGGGCGCTCACAACTTTTATTTTTATTAACTCACGAGATCAAGAGAAGGTGCACATTAACCCTATAAATGCTATTGTCACCCCCATTCTGCAAATGAGGAAGGAGAGGGAGGTTTGTGATGGTTAATTTTATATGTCAACTGGACCAGGCCACAGGCTGCCCAAATATTTGGTTAAACATTACTTTGGGTGTGTCTGTGAGGGTGTTTCTGGAGGAGATTAACATATGAATAGGCCTCCGTCCCCACGGGGTGGGCCTTGTCCAATCAGTTGAAGTACTGAACAGAACAAAATGCTAACTCTCCCCTGAGTAAGGGGGACTTCCTCCAGCCTGACTGCCTTTAAGCTGGAATATCAGGGTTTGTCTTTTTGTTTTTTGTTTTTTCCTGCCTTCAGACTCAAACTAAAAAACATCAGTTCTTTCTGGGTCTCCAGCTTGCCAACTGCAGGCCTTGGGACCTGTGAGCCAATTCCAATTTATATATATATATATATATATATATATATATATATATATATATATGAATATATATGTGTATGTATATGTCTCTATTTCACAGATGGATAGATGACAATATAGGGTAGATAGATGGATAGATCATCTCCTATTGGTTGTGTTTTTTTGGAAAAGCTTCACTAATGCAAGGCTCATATAGTTAAGTAAACTGCCTGGTGCCTCCGAGCTGGTAAGGTGGTAAGGTTGTGATATGGATACAGTAGATGAATACCCGCAGATGACTGTAGTGCTGTTGAGTAAATGTGTGCCCTTGGCCTGGTTAGGAGGAAAGACTAAATCCATAAACCAGGGCAGAAGCGATAAACAACTTTCATTTGGTCAAGGACAGTACAACTCAAGCACCTCAATGCAGACAGGATCACACTGTGAGCTCGGGCTGAGCTCTCAGATCCAAAGAGGCCCAGGCTCTGGTCCCAAGACCCCTTCTAATCAGAGGGCCATGCCAGTCGGGTGAGTCCCTGCTCCCCGGGCTCTAGAGAACCGCCTGGGGAGAGAATGAGCTAGACTTCCTGTCCTCAGTGAAGTCCCTTCCTGTCTCAATACTCAGGCTTTCTGGGAAGAAATGGTCTAAGATGATAGATACATTCTCTCTTCTTGGTTCCTTAGATGACTTCTGGTTTGTATTCACTATGAAAAAACTTACTGGGCTAGAGAAACGGGTCCACATCATGCCTGCCCATTGCACAGATATATGAACAAGGTGGGGAAGGATGCTCCAAAATACTGGACAGGTTTCATTAGCCATCAGTGTTTTGAAAGTGGGTGGAATGTGGTCGAAGGCAGCTTCAAGGAAACCTTTATCAGAAACCAGATGTCTTTGTCCTCTCCCACTGTCTTAACCCAGGAGAAGAATGACGACAAGTCTCAGAGGGACAAGGGAGAGAAGGCAGGCAGCTAACACTTTTTTTTAACCCCCTACCAATTCCTGAGACAGCCTCTGATTTATATCATCTCATGGCGACCTTGTTGGGCGGGAAATACTGTCCCCGTTTTACAGATACCAATCTGAGGGTCAGGGAGACGAGGGAACTTGCTCCTTGTCTCACAGCTCCTGAGCAAGAAGCAGAGTTCAAAGCCAAACCCAGACCTTTCCACTGCATCACCTTCCTGAAACGACCTGTGTTGAAATAATCAGTTTCATAAATTGAAACAGAGTCTGGAATTGAGCTGGGCACTTTGAATGTGTCCTGAAGCCATTGGTTTAGTTTATAAAATACAGTGGTATTTGTTCCCTGTTTACCAATACTCAGAACAAGTCAGGAAATGTAAGGTGAATAATGCCCCCTTAAGAGGGGTTTATAATGGCTATGATCCCAGTTTCCCTCATTGCCCAGGTCCTGTGGCTTTTCAAAGATTCTCACGGCTGCACAGGGAACTTCCTGTCCTCCCACATCTGGGCCAGTCCACCTTCTAAGGAGCCCTAACGAGCATCAACATCTTTGTTGAAATCTCCAGCACAGAAAACTTGACCTACAGCAATACTATGATTCAGAGGTCCACCAACCTAATGATCGACAAACTATAGTATACTTCCATCCTTCCTGCTATGATTTCAGGCTCTAATCCCCAGGGTCCTGGTCTGCTCGTACATCTGACCCTAGAATTGTGGACATGCTGCACGACGCCCAGCCTGTCAGGCAAGAGGAGCGACTGAGATTCTCTTCTCTGCTATCACACGTCCCACATTTCCCACACAGCCTCACCTACGCCCAAAAGCTCTGTATCCTTCCAGCCCCTTTAACTTTCTCATTTGCTTCCCTATGTTTAGTCTGGTGGTAATTATTTAGACCTATGGTTTTAAAACCGGGGGCACTCTTACCCCCAGGGGACATTTGGCAATATCCAGAGATAGCTTTAGTCGTTACAACCGTGGGGGTGCTCCCGGTATCTAGTGAACAGAAGCCTAAACATCTTGCTAAAGATCCTGCAGCGTGCAGGACAGCCCCCACCACAAGGAATTATCTAGTCCAAATGTCAATGGTGCCACGGTTGATAAACCCTGATTTAGACCCGGGATGGCAAGTTTCTGCCATGAGTGCTCCGCCTCTCCACTCCCCTTGTGTCCTTTGCTGTCACATCTAGTTGATCAGGACAGTCATGCCCTCTGAGCCCAGTTCTGAACTCCGAATCCTCTCGACACAGGGCTCCAGGCAGCTGCTACTAAGTGATAGGTGCTGAAATGCAAAATGAACTCAACTGGCCATCCTCACGTCAGATGCTCTTTGTGCTGGCCAAATTTACTGATTTTAATTGTTACCCTTTCAGAGCAAGGGTAAACTCTTATTGTCCCCAGTAGCTCTGAGAAAGGAAAAGGTGGGCAGAGGAAGAGAAAGAAAGAGAAGGAGGAAAGGAACAGGGGAAGTAAAGAAAATGAAAGAGAAAAAAAGGGAAGAAAAGAACCGTGTAAAAAAAACAAAAACAGGAATAGAAAATAGAAGAAATGAAGTTCCAAACTTCATTTGGAGATCAACACTGTGAATAACCGATGGAACCCCTCTACGTGAGGAGCTCATCTTGTGTATCGTTAAGGTGGCTCTTCAAAGCCAAAGGAGCCAACACCGAGAACTTCCTACCGTCAAGAGGGTGGCTCTCTGTCAGGAGAACCTCATGGCTGTGCTCTTCCGGCCATCGCAATTGGCCATTTCCCCAGTCCCTCCAACCCCCCCACCCGCCGCCCAGTACAGGGCCTTCTTGCCACATGGTGAGACAGAACTGTCGCTCGGTGTCCCTTTTCCTGAAGGCCACACAGAGTGCCCCCGAAGAACTGGATTCGAGTTTTTCCCAAATGTCGGTCAGCCCCTCCTCTTGGGGCGGACCACAGATTCAGGCAAGGGCACCCATCCTCGTTAATGCCTTCATCAGCGGTCAACAATGGTGGCCGTGAGCTGAAACGAAATCTTAAACAGCGCCTGACTGCTGACAGAGTCTTGACGGATACACTTGGAGCGTTTTTAATAGCTTAGGTCTTCAGAAGAGATTTGGCAGGCCCTGAGCATTTAAGGACGTATGCCATGTGAATGGCACAACCACGTGTCCGTTTTGAACTTTTCCCCAGTAAACGTGGAATGGAGGCAAAATTCTCATGTATACAAAGGGCGCTCCTTAGAAAATCACAAACCTTCCTATTGAGTAAACAAGTGATCAATTTGTTGGAAACAATTACTCTTTGAAGGCACGTATAATTTTTGGCACTGTGCATCTTGGGGTTTTTTTTTTCCCCCCGCAGCATTGCCAACTAGAAGCCCAAGCACAGGCTGTGCCTCAGATGCTTCCATGCATCGCCACCAGCAGCACTTGCCCTGTCTAAGGTACAAAACATTTGCTCAGTGCGGCTTCCCGTGCACAGCTCCCACAGTGGCCAGACTCGCAACCCCCCTCCACTGATTTTTAAAACCTTTTTTTTTTTTTTTTCTTGAACGTATTCCTATTCTCAGAGTCCATCTGTTAAGTCTTTTTATCGGTGGCATATTTGGGACCCCATGCCATGCAAAATTCCACAAAGGAACCTTCTTTGTCCATTGTAAAATGAAGTGATCTCTCCCTCGTCTCTGCAAGAGAGAGCCGTTTGGATGAGATCCCAAAATCCCTGGAGAGAAAAGATGGAGGAGGCAGGAGAGACCGTCGGCCACCTCGGATCCTCGCTTCGCGCCTCCTGCCCTTTCTGCGGGGCTGACCCGGATAACACAGATCATTTAGCCTCCACGAGCAGCTGAGCAACAGCACGCCCATACCTCATGCAAGTTGAAAAGAGCTTAGCCGAAGTGGGGACCACGTGCAAATTCAGCGTTGGGAGAGCCATGGGATTTTCTGGGAAAATTCTAGGAAAGAAGTCAGAGGACCGCCGCGCTTGTTATCCCTTTCCGAGTGACTTCTGAGCTGCTCGCTTTGTGCTCCAATTTCCAGGCAACCAGGCCTATCGGGGCCTGTGTGGGCAAATGGCTCTGCTTCTGCTGCTACCGCGAAAGGCAAAGGCATCTCTCGTCACCTTTGCCGCCTGTAGAGAAGGGACTGGTTCTCATGTTTTCCCCCAGCTCAATAGCTCAGGGCTTTGCTAATCTTGCTGAACACTTCAGTTTTTAGATGGTATATCAATGAGGCATTCAAACAGAGCAGTTTATACACAAAAATTCTGTCTGCTTTGTAAAAGATTATCCTTTTATAAACACTCTGCAGAAAACATAAAAGCAAATAGGGGACAGCACATGGAACAGGAAAGATGTTAGCGGGGAGATTAATACTGAATGGGTCGAAATGAATGGCGCTTACTAAAACGCGGTCCAGATACTTTGGCTGCAGTGAGACATAAGTAATGGGAATGACACATCGTTTATTCGGGATAATGAGCTGATCCAAAGTAGAGGCCTAGGACAAGAGATTAAAGATTAAATATCCATCTCCTGATGAATATCAGTAGCCAACTTTAACCTTTTCCTCCCAAAAGTACAATGTTACTTGAACAATTATATGTGTTTATGCTACAGTACAGAAATGGGATTCTTAAAAACACACACACACACACACACACACACAGCAAATACCACTTGAACCATTCTCTTATCCTGGTGATAAAAAAAAACAAAAACACAAACAAAAAACACGGCTTCACATTTCAAGACAGGAAGTGTCATGAATTTTATTTCTAGCCTATGAGCCTCTGGACACTAATGCAAAGATTTTCCCTGCGATATTCTGCGTTTGAGAAATCTAGCTTAGGGACTCCGCTCACCTCTCTTCACTCACTCATTTCACAACAAAGTTTTGCAAAAGAGAAAGTGAGACTGGCACAGCCCCATATGGATCCCACATAGACAGTGAGCTCCACAGAATGACAGACTGGGACAAGCCTCAGAAATCAGTGCATCCCGACATGGGAGAGGACGCTGAGGCCGGCGGCCGGGGTCCCACAGCTAGTTCGAAGCAGGGCTGGGGCTAGTACTGGGCCTTCTGGCTTCCAGCCCCCACTCTCTCCACTGCACCCCGCTGCCTCTTTATTCCCTCAAGTTGGAAATAATGACCAAAGCAGCCTGCTTGAAGAGCCAGCACCCCACATGCTAAATTAAAGCCCTGAATTCATGAAAAACTTAGAATATTGGAAGCTCTGAATAAATAAGGGTTGGAAACAAAACAAGGGGATGGGAAGAGTTGGAGAGAAATGGGAGAAAACGTAGAGGAGGAGGAGGGGGAGGCAAAAGGAACAGGCAGCCATCACGGCCACCGGCGACGCCAGCCCGCAGGCCCTGCCCCCCCCCCCCCCCCCCCCCCCGGCACGATTCCGGAACAGTCCGCTAGTGGCCCTTGTCTCTCAGAAGGCGAGAAGACACCGGGCAAGAAGAAATCGTGTGGTCTGCCCATTTCTTGGAGCCAAGAAGCTGCCCACTGTTCACAAGCCAAGACCAGGAAAGTGATTGGGGGGCGAGGAGATACCAGGTGAGTAAGGAAAGCAATAGGATTCAAACGTTCCACCAAAAACAACAACAAAAAAACGAAAACAAAACCCCGGGCCACCAACCTGGTGGGAGCCGGAGACCATCACAGGTGAATTCCACAGCCGCTCACCTACAGGGAGCAAGGTCAGGATTTGGCTGGCGTCCCACGTGGTATCAGTTTGGTGGTTTCCGTCTATGCTCCAGGGAACACTTGTCACGGTGCCAACCCAACACGCACGCGCAGTTGGCAAGCTGTCCTCGGAGGCCAGGGATGAGGAGCCGTGGAAGTGTATCCATTTTCACTTTGCAAGTATTTGCATGCCAATGCCTCGGACACTGCTGCTCTTCCGAGAAAGAGGGGAATTTATACTTGAGAGCAAGGCTGTTTGCAGACACTGCACCCCACGTGGGGGTGGGGGCGCTGGCAACTCCAATCCCTCTGTCCTCTTGGCGAGTAAGGCCAGCACCTTGTCGAAGGTGGAAATAATTGAACTACTTCCTAGACGAGAAAGGTGTTACCGGAACCACCTGCCAGATCTCAGCAGGAAAGAATTTTTTCTGCTTAATGGGAGACTCATAGGTTCCCGCGTGGATGGGATCATAAAGACTAAAGGCAAGAGATTCACAAGACACTCAACTGCCATTCTGTTTTATTCATTCATTCATTCATTTATCTATTTATGTATTTATTATTTTTATTTATTTTTAAGTTTATCTATTTTGAGAGAGAGAGCACAAGCAGGGTAGGGGCAGCAAGAGAGGAGAGAGAGAATCTCAAGCAGACTCTGCACTTTCAGCACAGAGCCCGATGCAGGGCTCAAACTCACCAACAGTGAGATCATGACCTGAGCCAAAGGCAGACGCTTAACTGACTGAGCCACCCAGGTGTCCCCAATTTTTTTTAATGTTTATTTATTTTGAGAGAGAGAGAGACAGACAGACGGACAGACAGACAACGAGCTGGGGAGGGGCAGAGAGAGAGGAGAGAGAGAGAGAGAGAGAGAGAGAGAGAGAGAGAGAGAATCCCAAGCAGGCTCCACGCTGTCAACACAGAGCCCGACATGGGCCTTGATCTCACCAACCGTGGTAACGTGACCTAAGCCGAAATCAAGAGTCTGAGGCTTAACCCACCGAGCCATCCAGGTGCCCCTAACAAGTAGCATTTTGGAAAAGGAAGGATATGTTAAATAGAAAGTTTAGAAAAAAAAAAAAAAGAGTTCTGAAAAGGAAGCCATCACAAACTCAAACACCTTTTTGAGCACTGTGGAGGCTCAGCACTAAGAACCCAGGAAAAAACAGCACCGCTCGGCCTCCCTAAATTGAAAGAGCACCCACAGGGTAGCCCGCTGGTAAACAGCCACATTTTAACGTTTTTACCCAGTGTTATGAAGTCATCCAGTGCACACAGGTATGGAAACAAGGAGAGGATGGCTAGGGGGAGGAAGGTCCCAAAAGAAGTACCATGCTTCTATTGAATCTCGTCATGATGTCCAGCCCTGGTCAAGGTGACTGTCAGCAATAAGTAGTAACAAACTGAACGTGGCTCTGCGCTAGAGATGGTGTGACACAGGGTCAGGAGGATGATGCTGCCCAGACCCGGGACCCGTCCGTGAAGAATTTCCAGTCAAACATTCCCAGGGCTTAAAAATGCTACTCACGCTTTCCAGGCATGACCGCCATTCTCTTGTGAGTGAAGCCTATTAGTAGATCTGACCATGAAGAGACTACAGCCTCCAAAGTGAGATCACTGCATCTTTATCTCCCCAGAGACAATTGAGTGGCTGTGGAGGCAAAGATGGCCGCCCTCAGATTAATCCCCAAGGGCCCGGTAATGAGTGGGCTTGGGAATGTCTCTCCAACTGCCATTTGAAAATGTTGATCCACCAGCAAATAAAGAGCTTTATAGGAAGTCCCGAAATTGGCTTTTTTTCCCCCAGATTATCAAATTCTCAGCAAATTACATGGTCTTTCTCATAGCTCCCAAGTGACGTGCCTATGTGGCTGTGGGACTAGGTCTGTCCTTAGGGCCAAAGCTAGTGATAACCAGGGGGATCCTCATAGGCCAAATTCTTATTTTCCCTCAAATATATTCACTGAAAAAGAGTCAAATGTTCATAGATTGAGTGGGTACAGTGAGAAAGAAAAAAAATTCTCTTTACTGGCTAAAACAAGTAGTGAGTGGGCCCAGGGTCCCAGCCTGAAATTCCCGATTCTGAGCCTGCCTCTAACTCTTGTGTGTAGTTCAGGCTGACGTCAATTGTTTTTACACATTACAAATGTATGCCAGCACCTGCCTTTCAGACTCGGACTTATAACTCCGGGGCACTGAACCCTATACTTATGGGAGCCCAGCGAAGTTAGATCTCCTTTGCCTTGTTAGTTCCACATATCCTTCGTAATTTGGACTTGGACTCAGGTGTCACACACTCTAGAAACTTGGTGTCAGGTGGATGGAAAGAAGTAGTAAGAACTGAAAGAGGCAGGACCAAGAACTGCAAGGAGGTGACCTTTCCTTTCAAAGAGGCACAGTGAGTGAGGGCTTCATTCAGATAGCACTGAGAGCTGAGGGTTAATAGGGCAGTAGAGGTCTCTAAACGGCGGTGACTTCCTGCCTGCCACTGTAAGCACTCTTCCCTCATTCTGCTCTGCCCAGGAGCTCTCAGCCCTGGCTATACACTAGAGTCACTTGGGGAACCATTAAAAAAACACCCATGCCCAGGCCTCACCCAGAGATTCTGATGTAACTGGTCTAAAGTGGAGCCCAGGCAGTGCATATTTAAAAGTTCCCCCGAGAGATTCGAATGCATTTCAGGGTAGGGGGCTGAATAGGGACTCCCAAAGATATCAGGTGCTAATCCCTGGAACCCACAGATGGTACCGTATATGGCAAAAGAGGATTGTGCAGATGTGATTAAGTTAAGGATCTTGAGATGCCATATTGCTATAATAATGCTGTATTATTCAGGTGGGCTCTAAATGCGATCACAAGTGTCCTAATAAAAGAGAGGTGGAGGGAAAGTGAACACACACCTCAGAAAAGGTAATATGAAGATGGGACGGAGAGAGATTTCGAGATCCAGAGTCTTGCGCTATTGAAGACTGGGGTGATGCAGTCACGAGCCAAAGAATGCCAGCCGCTACCAGAAGCTGAAAAACGCAAGGAACGGATTCCCCCTTGGAGCCTCTAGAAGGCGCGTTGCCCTGCTGACACCTGGATTTCAGCTCAGTGATAGTGACTTTGAACTTCTGGCCTCCGGATCGCTGAGAAAATAAGTTCTATTGTTTTAAGGCACTAAGTTTGGGACAATTAGTTATGGCAGCCAGGGGAAACTCATAGAGCCAGGCTTGGCAACCATGGTGCTCATCTCACTGGCCACCACGAAAGCCACTAAAAAGGCCAAGCTCAGTGCTACCTCTGAGCCATTCAACCTGCCTTCTCTCGGCCTGGAGCACTCTTCTCCATGATCTCCACTTGGCTGGCTCCAGAAGGTTTCCCCTGGTCCCTGACCCAATCTACGTTAGATCCTGCTTGGCATTTCCTTTCGGAATCTGGTTCTCATCCTTCAAAGCACTTATCACAATTTATAATTAGACATTTATCTGTCTGGTTATTTGTGTAGCGTCTTTCTTCCCCACTAGAACGTAAACTCTCTGAGAGCAAGGTTTACACCATTTTGTCCACCTCTGCATTTGCAGCACCTAGCATGGTAGCCACACGTAGTGAGTGATCAATAAAAACATTAAAGGAAATAACGAACGCGTGAACGGTTGTCACAGTATGTGGCAGTGTACCCCAGATAACATCCAGGAGCATCAGATCAGCATCTATCTCTTGGGAGAGAGAATGGCAAGAGCTAAAAAGGAAATCTGGGACGCAAATAAAAGGACCACAGTCCTGATGGTGCCCCAGAATCTGTGGGAGGACTGGCAGGAACAAGGGAGGTTACGCACCAGGGCTACATCTGTGCACACCTGATTCTTGATTTAAGCAGCCAACCACAGTTCTAGGCTGCACTCACCATGTCGTGGGGATCCTGATCCAGTACCTGGTTTGACCAGTGCTGGCTCAAGAACTGGACAGGGAAGGGGCGCCTGGGTGGCGCAGTCGGTTAAGCGTCCGACTTCAGCCAGGTCACGATCTCGCGGTCCGTGAGTTCGAGCCCCGCGTCAGGCTCTGGGCTGATGGCTCAGAGCCTGGAGCCTGTTTCCGATTCTGTGTCTCCCTCTCTCTGCCCCTCCCCCGTTCATGCTCTGTCTCTCTCTGTCCCAAAAATAAATAAACGTTGAAAAAAAAAATTAAAAAAAAAAAAGAACTGGACAAGGAAGAGAAAGGAGGTGGAACAACCCGAAGACCTGCAGCAAGGCAGAGCTAGAAAACGTAGACACAGACAAATATTCCAGTGAGATAAGACACATCTCTCTCTTCATCTATGGGAAAAGATAGGCGACTGGTTGCAATCCATCGATCTGCAGGTGTTTTAAGTATGCTCCCACTATCCGTCTGTCTCTAAGGGACTACCTGTTCTGTAGCATGCGTGTAGTATCTATTTTTAAAAAATCACTTCAGCAAACCCAGAATAGTAAGTACAATCCATTGCACTGTTCCTTCCTGATTGCTTGCTCCAAACATAGAAAACAGACCCCAAAGGCAAAAGTGATTGACTACTGGACACTGCTTTTCAGGGTCAGGGACCAAGATGGTTCTCTCATCAGGACGCTCCAGGCTGTTCACTCGCTTGGTGAAATGGCAATGTCAACAGAAATGTAACTTTGAAAATCTAGGAATTCCAGGATTCAGGACAGCGATTAAGCAAAAAAGCAGACCTAAAAACCCTACCTTCAGCCAAGAAGCTAAAATGATCAGGTAAGGGAAGAAGAGGCTTGGTAAAGTAGAAATACCCAGAGGAGGATTTCAGTTAGGCTCTTTGATTGCAAGGAACAAACTCACCCACTCATGCCAGGGAAAAGATGGTGCTTTAACCCTGCCTTTTTTTGTTTGTTTATTTTATTTATTTTGAGAGAGAGGAGGAGAGAACACAAGCGCCGGGGAGAGGGAGAGAGAGAGTCCCAAGCAGGCTCCATGCTAACAGCAGGGAGCCCAATGCAGGGCTCCATCTCATGACCTTGGGATCATGACCTGCGCCCAAATCAAGAGACCTGCGCCAAAATCAAGAGTCCGACGCTCAACCAACTGAACCACCCAGGCACCCTTAACCCTGCCTTTTGTTTTCATTTGGTTTTACTCCTCCAACTTGACCTCAGGAACATGTTGACTTAGTATTTGTAAATGTAAACATTTTAATCAAAGGAATACCAACATCAACGAATTTTCATTGAGAAGCTATTTTCTAGAGCAAGCCCTATTGGCCCTGTGTATCTCAGCTTTTAACAGCTTCACCATTACATGCCTCAGTGTAGTTTTTTGTGTGTTCTCTTTGTATTTATCCTGCTTGGAGTCTGCTGAGCTTCTTGAATCTATAGGTTTATGTGTTTCTCCAGTTTTTGAAAATACTCGACAATTATCTCCTCAAATATTTCTCCTTCCTCATTGTCTCTCTCTTATTCTCCTGGGTCTCCAATTTACATGTGTGTTAAAACATTTCACTATGTCCTATGTATCTCTTCTGCTCAGTATTTTGTTGTTGTTTTTTTTCCTGTGATTCAGTTTAACTTTTTCGTTTGGGCCTGACTTTGAGTATATTAATCCTGCCTTCTACTGCATCCAGTAAGCTACTGGACAGTGAATTCTTAAGAGCAGATATACTGGGGCACCTGGGTGGCTCTGTCGGTTAAGCATCCGACTTCAGCTCAGGTCACGATCTCACAGTTCGTGGGTTCGAGCCCCGCATCTGGCTCTGTGCTGATAGCTCAGAGCCTGGATCCTGCTTCAGAGTCTGTGTCTCCCTCTCTCTCTGCCCCTCCCCCACTCGCACTCTGTCTCTGTCTCCTTCAAAAATAAATAAAACGTTAAAAAAATTTTTTAAAAGAGCAGATATAATATTTTTAGGTTATAGAACATCTGATTGATTCCTCCACATAGATTCAGACTCTCAGTTCGTCCTTTCCCATCTGTTCATCTCTTTTGTACATCTTTTCCTTTAGCGTATTTATATTTTCTTTAGCATATTTATACTAGCTATTTTAAAGTCTTTGAACTAACTCCAATATTTGGGTCCTCTCTGGGCTTACTTCTATCCCTTGCTTCTCATGTAATTGTTCATTGTCAGTCTTATTTTTCTGCTTCTTCACATGCTTCATAATAGTTTTCAATAGAGGTAACCTCAGACGTAAAGTGTCTTAGAGACTGAAGTCTTTGTTATTTCTCCCGGCAGGTTTGTACATTCTTCTGAAGGGCAGATAGGGAGGGGACTGATCACCTCCGTCCCATGAGGAATTGAGCTAACGTGGAGCCAGACTGAAGCTTCAGTTAGAAAAAGCCCACCTCTGTTTTCAAATACCTCAAGGACAATTGTGTGCTCACTGTAGGACCTTCCGTGGGGGAGGGAGGGTGGGTTTCAAGACCCTTTAAGGCAGTAAGACACTGCACTCTGCTTTCCTAGCCCAGCCTCTTGAGCCCCGACTCTTGAGAGTCAAACATCAAATGTCCCTTGAGAAAACTGGCTAGGACATTTAGAGCTCTTCTAGATCCTAGTTTGTCAGTTTCCTTGGCAGGTCTGTCTTTCCTGCGCAGAACCCGTCTGTCTAGGCCAAATCCAACTGCCCCTCAGCCTGTGACTGTATGTGAAATCGTCCGCAGGAAAGAAAATGGCCAAAATCTCAGCTAACCCAGGAAGGGAACTTCCCTCTGGAATTTGAATTTATCTGATACTTTTTGCTTCTCAGTTCTCCAACATCTTTAAAAATAGTTTTATAATTTATCCCACTTTTTTTCAGCTGTGACAGCAGGAGCCAATAGCCTAGCAGGACATACTACTCAGGAGCAGAAGTTGCCATTAGCCCAGACTAATTCCATAAATCATTTTCTATATAGAATAGGCCAGCTTTACCGGTATTTTCCATTTCATTCTTATTTGCTGACATGATTTTTTTTCTAGTTCAATTTTTTTCCATGTAAATTTACAACCAAGATTTGATTTATTGATCAGTATTTTTGACCACATGAAATTATACCACTCACAGCAGCAGCCGTTGTGAGTTTTCCCCTGCAACCATAGTTTCTATCAAGTTTAATTTTACTCATTCAAAATTTGTAGATCTAACCTTTGTCAAAAACATTTCACTTTTTCAGTCATGCTTTAGACTCAAATATATTTTACCAAGTGTGGGTGTAGGTGATATAATTTTTACTTTGTATTGATTATCTTTATCAGGAATATCCATTAAAAACTCAAGACTGATGATATGACTCAAGTCTTATTGAATCTCTGAGAAAACTGTGTGTAATTCCTCTCAGATAGTCCAGATTTTGTTTGGCATCCTGAATTGGTCTATTGCATTTCTGACAAATTTCTTCTAGAATTCGTTTGGCATCCTGAATTGGTCTATTGCATTTCTAACACATTTCTTCCACAAGTGTCTATTCTGTATGGTCGTAGAACCCTGTATTGGCAAAGTGATGAAATTTAAGTGGTAGCCCCGTAATGGCGAGACCAACATGCTTTGCTCGGAAGACCAAGGCCCTGGAACCGAAGCAGCTCTAAAGGCTGGGAGTTGACTCTATCTCAATCTGCTTTGTCCTTACTTGTCTCTCTCCCTCTGCTCTCACCTCCTCTCTACAAAAAGCTCCCTGTGTAGGCACCTGGTTGGCTCAGTTGGTAGAGCGTGCAAGTCTTAATTTCGGGGTCATGAGTTCCAGCCCCATGATAGACACGGAGTTTGGGAGGGAAATAAAAAAAGAGCTTCCCGTGATTCATCATGATTGTGCTACTTCCTCCTAAACCTCAGACCTCCCAGAGTCCATTATGGCCATGCGGGCCCCTTTCTCTGTATCATCACCTTTCAGCTTTAATCCCCTCACCTTTTCTGATATGACGTCTAAGTTCAAATTCTTGAGGGAAGGGAGGTGACCAGCCCAGTGTAGTCTAAAGACCATAAGGACCCAAGTCCCGGGAATCCTGCTCAGGAATTGCTCTCAGTACTTTTCCGTGTGATCTGTAGATCACCTTCAGGCCTGACAATCACCCTTCCCCATTCCATGTCCCTACATCTTTCCCCTGAGTTGCATTTCCCTCAGCCATAAGGGAAACCAGGCAAGAGGCTGCGAGGGCCCCCTGCAGCCCCTCCCCATCCTATACGGCAGTTCAGCATCCTGGGAGTGAAAAAGCTCCAGTGTCAGATTAGTCAGGGTTCAAATCCCAGTTTCACTGCCTATAAACTGATCCCAAGTGAGTTCCTAAATTCTGAATCTTACCTTTCTTATCTGTAACAGGCGAGAGTTATATCAGCTTTACAGAAAGAAAGGAAAGAACATATATAAAGAACCTGGCATAGAAAAAGTACTCATAAAAATTAGTTCCTTTTCTCCTGAGAGCAAGTCTGTGGGGCCACCTGCATACACAGAGAGGAGAGCAGAGCCATAGCGCATGGCCAGAACCAAGCAAAACACATGAGATGAACCCAGGAAATAAATGAATGGATTTGCCAGCAAGAGACATTGTTATGCTTCCTCCTTGCCAAGCCTGAATTTCCCAGAGATACTGCATTTCTTTGGATAACTCAGCAACCGCTCAGTCCAGATATAGTCTCCCAGACAGGCAACATGTTTACAGTCAAAAAGCTCACTTCCACTTCAAGTTTCCAATCCCCTGCTGCTACTTTCTGCAAACTTAATTAATTAGTTGCAGCTAACATTTGTTCAACCTCATGCGGCGATGGGAGACTGAAGGAAACGGGCTCTCATAAATTCAAAACATTTCAAAATATTGTCTTCTCCCAAGAAAACAGCTTTTTTTTTTTAAATTAACACTCCATTTGGATAACTTTAAGGTTTCAAAAGAAAACAAACATGGGAGTTCCAATTAATACGGATTGCCTTTAACTATTTCCCCACCATCGATCCATGCTTCCACCCTTGTTATCCTAAGCATCGTCATGCCCGTAATAGATCTACAACTGCTCCTATACCTATCTCCTTTGTAATGCTTAGGTAATTATATCACATATGGTCCTGGTGTGAAATGCCTGCCACACACTCCATCAGTCAGCAGATTAAGAGATGCCTAAACCCTAAGTGATAATGTTGTCTTAGAAAATTAAAATCTCAAGTGCCATATTGAAGGCAATGATGTGTAACAAGTGGTTACAGTAAATTTTTATTTTTCTTACTGATTTGGTTGTTTCACTACCAAGACATAATTACACTGGCTAAGACTAAATGACAGGGGAAGTGGCTAAGAAATGTCACGACGAGCAAATGTCACCTTATCCCAAGTGATTAACCCAAGGGATCCAGATTGGGGCATTGTGATCTCTTCTCCTGGTTAACAGCTCACAGTTGAGTATCTGTAATTGGTGGGGGAAAGTTCCTCCGTTGACCACTGAGTAGGAGAGAGCATCCCAATTACTGGTCACCCACTACTTGTTGTGATTTTTGTATAGTGCTTCCTCATCTAAAAAGGATCAATATTTGCTCTGTCTGCCGTGCATGCCTGGTGAGGCCCTCCGTACAGTTCTACAAAAACATTAATTGTTGCCGCTGTTTTATTGTTACTATGAATAACAGCGACAGTGTGAACAGTATGAACAGTGACAACCCAAAGACCCAGTATTGGGGATGCTTCTAGAGACTCTGTGACACCGTCCGAACGCCCATGATCGTGTGGAATTATCACGATTTCTTCTTAGTTTACTCTGGTGTAATCTTTATCTTTTCCTATCTGCTGATGATAAGATTCAAAAATATGTCACACGCACAGTTCGAAAGTTACTGATTAAATCATGGAAGTGGAAGAGAACAAAAGGTGAAACTTAAGAAGGCCTAAACTCGGGGCACCTGAGTGGCTCAGATGGTTAAGCACCTGACTCAGCTCAGGTTTTGATCTCAGGGTGGTGAGTTTGAGCCCGACCTTGGGCTCCATGCTGGGCCTGGAGCCTACTTTTAAAAAAATCCAGAAACTAAACTAAACCCTGGATCACTAAAACATTTAGCTTCTAAGAAATGTGAGGGTATGATCGTTCAGACATTCCTATCAAAAGTGATGTTGACTACAGGTGTGAGAAAACTAATCAAAGCTGCCATACAATGGAAAAAACTTGATATGATTTTGCACAAATAATTCCAGTAGTTACCTAGGCAAAAATATCTGCACTTATGTGTAACTACAACAAGCATGGTAATTGGCATTATATTTAACATATCAGGGCTTTTTAAAAATTTTTTTAAATGTTTATTGATTGATTGATTGATTTTTGAGGCAGACAAGAGACAGGGAACAAGCAGGGGAGGAGCCGAGAGGGAGACATAGAATCCTTAGCAGGCTCCAGGCTCTGAGCCATCAGTACAGAGCCCGACGCGGAGCTCAAACCCACAAACCATGAGATCATGACCTGAGCTGAAGTCGGATGCCTAACTGACTGAGCCACCCAGGCGCCCCCATATCAGATTATTTTTACAGGATATTTATTCGATTTTGTTCAGTTTTAACAATGGGTATGTGTGAATTCTCAAATAGACACAGATATAGTAAATCTCTCTCTTTATCTATCTATCTATCTATCTATCTATCTATCCATGTAACAGGCATACTCTGGAGACTCAGGTATGACAATAAAGTCAAATTAATTTTTGTTTTCCCAGCGCATATAATAGTTATGCTTGCACCATGTTCTAGTCTTTTAAGTGTGTAATAGTGTTATGTCTTAAAAAATCAAATGTACATACTGTAATTAAAACACTCCATTGCCCAAAACTCCTATTATCTGAACTGTAGCAAGTTGTAATCTTTTTGCTGGTGGAGGGTCCTGCCTCAGTATTGGTGGCTGCTGAATGGTGGTTGCTGAAGGTCAAGGTGGTTGTGGCAATTTCTTAAAATAAGACAACAATGGAGCTTGCTGCACTGATTGACTCTTCTCCCCATGAATAATTTCTCTGTAGCATGTGATGCTGTTTGATAGCACTTTACCCCCAGTAGAACTTGTTTCACAAATGGAGCCAATCCTCTCAAACCCTGCTGCTACTTTATCAACGAAGTGTATGTAATATTCTAAATCCTTGGTTGTCACTTCAACAATCTTCACAGCATCTTCACCAGGAGCAGATTCCATCAAGAAACCATTTTTCTTTGCTCATCCATAAAAAGCAACTCTTCATCCACTATAGGTTTATCACGAGATGTCAGCAATTCAGTCCCATCTTTAGGCTCCACTTCTCAGTCTAGCTCTCATGCAATTTCTACCACACCTGCAGTGACTTCTTCCACTGAAGACTTGAACTCCTCAAAGTCATCCATGAGGGTTGGGATCAACTTCTTCCAAACTCCTGCTAGAGTTGATGGTTTTACCTCTTCCCGTGAATCATGAATGCTCTTATTGGCATCTAGAATGGTGAATCCTTTCCAGAGGTTTTCATTTATGTGTGTGTGTGTATATACATATATGTACATATGTGTGTGTATACATATATGTATATACACACAGGTATACACACATATAATATATATGATGTTTAATATTTAACAAATTTTTTATTTGAGTATAGTTGACATACAGCGTTACATTAATCTTAGATGTACAACATAGTGATTCAGCATCTCGGTATGTTATGCTATATTCACCACAAGTATAACTGCCATCTGTCATTATGCAACACTGTTATGGTATCATTGGCTAGATTCTCTCTCCTGGGCCTTTTATGTCCGTGATTTATTCACTCCATAACTGGAAGCCTGCAGCTCCCACTCCCCTTCAACCATCACCTCACACTCATCAGAGTGGCTAAAATCAAAAGACAAAAAATAACAAGTGTTGGTGAGGATGGGGAGAAAAAGGAACCCTCGTGCACTGTTGGTGGGAATGTAAATTGGTGCAGCCACTGACTGTGGAAAACAGTATGGAAGATTCCTCTAAAACTTAAAAGTAGAAGTACCATATGATCCAATAATTCCAGAAGGTTTTCAATTTACCTTGCCCAGATCCACCAGGGGAATCACTATTTGTGGAAGCTCTAGCCTCACAAAATGTATTTCTTAAATAATAGGAATTGAAAGTTCAAATTACTCCTTGATCCATGGGCTGCAGACTGGACGTTGTGTTAGCAGGAATGAAAACAACATTAATCTAATTGTATATCTCCATCAGAGCTGTTGGGTGACCAGGTGCATGATCAGTGAGCAGTAATATTTTATTTTATTTTTAAAAAATTTTTTTAAATGTTTTTATTTTTGAGACAGAGAGAGACAGAGCATGAGCAGGGGAGGGGCAGAGAGAGAGGGAGACACAGAATCCGAAGCAGGCTCCAGGCTCTAAGCTGTCAGCACAGAGCCCGACGCAGGGCTCGAACTCACGGACCATGAGATCATGACCTGAGCCGAAGTCAGGCGCTCAACCGACAGCCACCCAGGCGCCCTGAGCAGTAATATTTTAAAAGGAATCTTTTTTCTGAGCCGTGGGTCTCAACAGTAGGGTTAAAATATTCAGTAAACCATGCCGTAAACAGATACACTGTCATCCCAGATTTGTTGTTTTCTCTCCAGAGCATATGGGCAGAGTAGATTTAGCATCATTCTTACCATTCTAAACGGTAAAAACTCCTGGGATGTTTAGAATGGTCAGTGAGCATCGGCTTCAACTTCAAGGAACCAGCTGCATTAGCCCCTAACAAGACATTTGAAGCTTTGAAGCCAAGTATGGACTTCTCCTCTCTAGCTATGAAAAGTCCTAGATGGCATCTTCTTCCAATAGAAGGCTGTTCTGTCTACGCTGAAAATCCATTGTTTAGCGTAGCCGCCTTCATGAATTCTCTGAGCTGGATCTCCGGGATCACTTACTGCAGCTCCTACATCAGCACCTGCTGCTTCACCTTGCATTTTGATGTTGCGAGACGGCTTCTTTCTTCAACCTCGTGAACCAACCTCGCCTAGCTTCAGACTTTTCTTCTGCAGCTTTCTCACCCTTCTCAGCCTGCATAGAACTGAACAGAGTTAGGGCCTGAATCGGGCTTTGGCTTAAGGGAATGTGGTGGCTCGTTCGATCTTCATTGCGGACCGCTCGAACTCTGTCCATATCAGCAAAAACGCTGTTTCCGTTTCTTCTCATTCATGTGTTCACTGGAGCAGCGCTTTTGATTTCCTTCGAGAACTTTTCCTTCACGTTCACAACTTGGCTGACTGGTACAAGAGGCCTAGCTCTCAGCCCATCTCGGCTGCCGACATGCCTTCCTCTGAGCTTCGTTATTTCTAGCCTTTCACTGAAAGTGAGAGATCTGCAACTCTTCCTTTCACTTGAACACTTAGAGGCTATTATACGCTCAGTAATTGGCTTAATTTCAATACCGTTGCGTCCCAGGGAACAGGGAGGCCTGAGGAGAGGGAGAGACACGAGGCAATGGCTGGTGGGCGGAGCAGTCAGAACACACACATTTATCGATGAAGTTCACTGTCTTTCATGGGCATGTTTGCTGGTGTCCCAAAGCACTTACAATAGGAACATCCAAATCACTGATCACAAATCATTATATTAAATAGAATAAGAGTGAAACATTTTGAAACATTGCAAGAATTACCAAAATGTGACACAGAGACATGAAATGAACAAAGATTGTTGGAAAAGTGGTACCGATAGACTTGCTCAACACGGGGTTGCCACAAACCTTCAATTTGTAAAAAAAAAAAAAAAAAATAGAGAATCTCTGCAAAGTGCAAAAACATTTTATTATGTGTGTGTGCATACAGATGTGCAAATGCACATATATAATATATATTCATATATATTTATTTATATGATTCAAATAGAGGTAAAGATACAGAGCCATAGCATAATCTCTGTCTCTCACCATTTACGTGTGTGTGTGCGCGTGCGTGTATCCGAACAAGAATTTATATTTAGAGACAGAGACAGAATGAAAGAGACAGACAGATAGACAAAGAGCACAGATAATTAGTTGCCTACAAGTTGTCAATAGCCCTTATGTTCATTAAAATAACCCAGATTTTTCTGGAGAAGGCAATATGTCCACCTAAAAAAGATATTTGCAGCATTGCTTGCGAACAGGAATGGCTATATATCCAACTGCTGACAACCAGCAAAATATAAGCAGTACTTGTGGCATGGAGTGTCCAGGGAAGCATACCGAAAGTAGGACAGGTGTGACTGGGTGGGTCAGTCGGTTGAGCGTCCAACTTCAGCTCAGGTCATAATCTCATGGTTCATGAGTGTGAGCCCTGCATTGGGCTTGCTGCTGTCACACAGAGCCTGCTTTGGATCCTCTGTCGTCCCCCTCTCCGTCTGCCCCTCCCCTGGTCGCATGCTCTCTCTCTCTCTCTCTCAAAAATAAATAAACATTAAACATAAAATAGAAGTGGGGCTGATTAGGTTGGAAAGCCCATTTATTCCCTGCCTTTCCCCTTCTGCCGATCTGCAGCTCAGATGCTTTACTTGAAAAAGATCAGTCAGCCTGTGATTCTGAAGTGACAAATCCATGGTAAGGACGGCTCAGTGGAAAGGTAGGAAGGAGCAGGCTGGGTCTCTGCTCTTATCAAGATTTGCCAAATCAGGTTAGGATTACCTGCCTTCATACTTCTCATAAACGAGAAAAACATCAAACTCCTAATTTCTTTTTTTTTTTAAATTTTTTTTTTTCAATGTTTATTTATTTTTGGGACAGAGAGAGACAGAGCATGAACGGGGGAGGGGCAGAGAGAGAGGGAGACACAGAATCGGAAACAGGCTCCAGGCTCTGAGCCATCAGCCCAGAGCCTGACGCGGGGCTCGAACTCACGGACCGCGAGATCGTGACCTGGCTGAAGTCGGACGCTTAACCGACTGCGCCACCCAGGCGCCCCACAAACTCCTAATTTCTTAAGGCCACTGTGTGGGAGCTTCTGTTCTTAACAGTAAAATAGAATTCCTAACTGATGCAAGAGGAACATTGATCCTTACACTTGAGGCATTTATAGTTTTACTAACGAAACAAGATAGGTATTTGTGTTTGACCTGATTAAACAAGAACACAGACATGTAAGTGATCAAGTGCTTCACAAACAGTGCATGCTGTAAACGCTACGGGAGTTTGACAAAGAGAAAGAAGAGTATGCACTGGAGTTGTTGAAAAACATCTTCACATGGAAAGGACCTGAACAGCCTTGATGCGCAGAGAGATGTTAATAATTAGACATTTAGGGAATGAGCAAGCATTTAAACACAAAGACCAAAAAGCAAATGCAGTTTGCTAACTGACTGGACCAGGAGGGGAGGTACACAGAATGCAGGATAGCTAAAGATGAATTTGAATAAGTAGGATGGTGGGGCTAGGTGACAGCAGCCTTGAAAATCAGGCTGTGAGGTTGGGATCTACAGGTAGTATGGAGCTCTGCATCATCAATCTTCGTGTCTTCTCCTGGCCCCGTGGCTACTCACTACTCCCATGTTTATAATTGTCTATAGGATGGTTCCACCAGGTATCCCAATTGATCCCAGATATAACCTGTCTAAAAATAGAAGTCAGCACTTTCTTTCATCAAGAGATCAGTGGTGTTATCAATTATCCAGCCTTCTACAGTAGAAATCGTGGGGTTATCTTTGACTTAATTTTCCTCTCCCAAACCCTCTATGCAATGCCACCCTGGCCCACCCTTCCCTCCTTTAAAATGTCCTTTGAGTTGATTTCTCTTTAGCCCTCCCACCATCACCATCTGGAGTTGTTTTTTAACCCTCTCTCGCAGGAGTCCCCTAACAAATCTCCCTCTTGACGGCCTCTCCCCTGCTATAGTCATCCTATAAATAACTGCCAGAAAAACCTTCCTAGATCACTATTCAAATCACGTTGCCACGCCCTCACCTCATACTTCAAATCCTAAATTCCCCTACTGAGCCTACAAGGACTTTCATATTATTGTTACCAAAGTGAACCACCCTATTTCTCGCCACACAGGAACCTGCAGGCGATCCTGCAGTCTTCTGTGCTTACCAAAGGAACTACTCATTTATGTCTACCTCCCACTCACTTAAAAGTCCACTGTTTTCCTCTGGCTATCTAAATACTGCTCACCCTTAAGAGTCAGTAAACTAACATCTTCCTCAAAGGCTGTTCAATCAACATTGATCTCCTCTTTTCCGAACCCCCACCCCATTTACAGTTTATAGAACAAACTATGCTATTTCTAACTGTTCGCGTGTCTCAGGATTGCCAGCCAGGCAGACCGTAAAAGAGGGAAAGATCTGTGGAAAGTTGCCACCAGCTCGTCGGGTTGAGGGACCCTAACGTACCCTCGGTGTTCCCCCTATAGAAGTCTTCTGTCTCTGCCAGGGTAAATCCAACTCTACACTCTTCAATAGAATAGACATTCAACAAATACCTCTTCAATCGATGGCTTATAAAACTTTGTGATACTGTGTTGGACCAATACAAACTTAATAAAAACTTGTTAATCATTTGATGACAATTAACCGATTAAGGTTTACAAGCGATAGACACAAACATATGCTTTAGGGAGATTAATCATTCTTGTTCTCCACATCCCTGAATGCTGACTCTGCCATGAGAGTTTTAGATCTACTAAGCCAATGTAGTTTACATTAATTTTAAAAAACTAAAATAAGTTCCATTGTTATGTAGAATTCATTATGGTTTAATGGCCACTGATTATAGTCTGGTTAATCCTCATTCATAGACAAATTTACCTTGAATTGCTGGACAATTAACTATACCATTGTTCAAAAGGCAGTAATTATTTCTAGCTGAAAATTGAGAGGTATGGAACTGAACCAGCTGTGCCCATCCAAAATTCCTAATGAATTCTGAAAACCCATATCATCCTTTTTCATTTATCAGATCCACTTGATATTATTGTAGTGTTCCCTTTTGATTCAAAGGAAATGATTCCATTAGTAGACACAAAGAGGGTACCTATTTAAAGGTGAATTTGAGCAAAGAGAATTATATCCAGAAAGAAGCAATTCATTACCTTCTTATAAATAATTGAGACCTCTGCTAATTTCTCGAAAACAGGAAAACTAAACACCCAGTCAATAAATATATATCCTTGAAAATATATTGTTATTAAACCAACCACATTACTTTGTTTAAACAGGTCCTATGATACATCAGAAAAAAAAAAATTCCAGATAATGTGTTTTTAAAATTTTCCTTTTATCTTGACATCACTAAATGGGAGTATTCACCATTAAGTTCTTTAATGACAATATCCTTTCTCTTACAAATGGCTTTGAAGTCTTCTACCGCTTATTGCAAGTATGTGGATACTTCCCCAGCAAGGGTGGGCAGGAAGCCAATACAAGCCACCAGGTGCCAATATTACACCTGACAAATTAAGCCACACGACTGGAAAAGGGTGGGTCCATCCTTCTGTTAGAGGTTCATTTCCTCTCATTTTCCCATGAACAGGAAGTCATTGGAATGGGGAAAAAAGCTTTCCTTAAAGACCCAGACGACCAAAGGTCTGAACTTGTTAACTCCTTGCTAACAAACAACTTGGAAGCAAGTTCAAACTAATCACAAGACTTTATTTACATTGACATGCTCCAAC
Source organism: Puma concolor (assembly GCF_028749965.1). Taxonomy (NCBI): domain Eukaryota; kingdom Metazoa; phylum Chordata; class Mammalia; order Carnivora; family Felidae; genus Puma; species Puma concolor. The sequence continues at coordinate 40,485,220 of NC_141683.1, forward strand.
CCCGCTGATGGCCTGGGTTCCGTGGTGTTGTGATTTAGTTAACTGAGTGTTCCTGGGGCAGGTGGGGAGTGTCCTTGGATGTCATTTAGAATGATATCACAGCTGATGGAGGAGGCAGTTCTACCTCAGCCCTTGCACAAAACCTGAGAACCTAAAGACTGAAGGAGTCCTGACAAGATCCTACCACAGCCATGAGTTAGGGCCAGAACCCTCTTTAAATAACCCAATTCAACAGGATTGATTTGAAGAATTTAATCGGAGCTGACTGAAATTCCATAAAATACTGCACTATATTAATATAATACTCAATTCAATTACACCCCTGAACTAATGACTTGTAACACTGTCTCCTAAAGATCAGTTACTCAGCTTGATGGGTGTTAAATAAAGCATAATAAAAGAACGTTTTCCAGCAGGAAAGTAATCCAAAGATTAGAGCTGTATACTTACACTTGCTGTAGCCACTCCAAGAGATAACGACTATACAAGACAATGTTGTGTCTTTGTAATGCATAAATAATTAACAAATTTCATTCATGTTTGCCTTTTAAAAAGTATTATGAAAGTGACGTGATATAATGTACGATGTCCTACAACTTGCTTCTTTCATTTAGCAATATATTACTGACATCTATTCTTGACGGTCTATACAGTAGGTTCATTCATTTTAACTGATATATCAAATCAGCTCCCTTAGTTTTTTGCCAATCTGATGGGTAAAAAAATGGCAGCTCGTGTTCTTCACTGTATATTTCTTTAAAACTAATGAGATCGAACATATTTTTCAGCTATTTGTTAGCCATTGGCAATTTCTCCTGAGAATTGCTTATTTTATATCTTTTGCCATTTTCAAGTACATTATTTATATTTTTCTCATTAACTTGGGAGCACTCTTTAAATAATGGACCGAACATCCTTTATTCTGTAATGTGTAATTCAAATATTTTGTCCCAATCTGTCATTTCCCTTTTAACTTTCTTTATAATGTTTTTTTTTTTTTTTTTTTTTTTTTTTTTTACAAACTCGGGTTTTCCTTAATGATCTCTGGATTTCCCTCCCATCTTGTTTTTACAACGAATTTCTAACCCAAGATTATTTAAAAAAAAAAGATTTCGTTCATATTTTCTTCCAATACTTGTATAGATTTGATTTTTATGTTTAGAGCTTTATTCCATCTGGAATTTACTTTTGTGTATGGTATGAGTCCAGATGGAGAGCCGGCTGTCCCAATGCCATTTACTGAGCAGTCTGCTTTTCAGCCACTGATTCGAAAGGCCTCCATGTTATCTGTTAAATTCCCCTGTAGTCTTAGCTCTGTTTCTGGACTGCGATCTTTTTTCATTATTTGATTTCTCTATCGCTGTGCTTGTGCGGTAATGGTATCACAACTGTTTACTGCTTAAGATGAGTGGTTCTTTTGACCACTGCCCCTACCACTAGGGTAAGTCTTCACTCATTTTAACTGTTTGTTTGTTTTCCGTGACTATCGTCACGTGGTTGCTCTTCCCGATGAACTTTAGAATAGACTGCTCAAGGTCTATTACCGGGATTGCCTGGTAATTGATTTAAAAAACTGAATGGAATTTTACATCATAAGTGCATCTGATTTAGAGCACAAAGTTTCATGAAACAAAATATTTTACAATACTTTGAAAAGCTAGACTATCATAAGACATAGGTGGGATATTTTGCCATTATTCTTGTTATATCAAAGACTTGCAGGGGGGGTAAATGGAAATATGTCCTTTTGATTGGCTGCTCAGCCAACCAAACAGTAGCCATTCTGTACTAGGATACCATAGTGTATGTTATGAGCCTACAGAGGTAACTTGTGGCATGGTCTCTGTCCTTGGAAATTTATAATCTAGTTAACCAGATGAGACATATGGCCATATACATATAAGGCACATCGATATGCACAACATACATATTGATATGGTAGGTCATATTAAGAATCAAATAGAAAATAAGATTACGAGAGTTCAAGGGCAGGAGATTCGCAGTAAGGAAAGCTTAGAGGCTCTCCCCCTCATTTTATGGAAGAGAACATGAAGGCCTATTCAGGTTAAATCATCGAGCTAAGTAGCAACAGAAAACATCAGGTTTGCTGATTCCCGTTCCGGGGACCTACCCACTGCACGTTTCCTTGTCAACCGCTTTAGAATGATCTAGAAATCCGTGTCAGTGAAGCAGCAGAGTCTTTTAGAAAACTCACACTGATAACTGTGTCAATACCCACAAACTAGCTTCCCCAAATCAGTTAAAAATGAAAAGGTTGCATTCATACCACCTATTATAGGAATATCTTTTGATGTGTATGACATCAAATAACAGATATTAGTGATGCTTCACTTTTCAACCAGTGGTTTTGACATTAGAACACATAGCCCGTGACTAGGTAATGAAATGCAAGGAATTTTTTTGGCCCCTTTAGGCACAAATCATCCTCTTGTCATATTTTAAAGCCCTCGGGTGACAAACCCTAAGACCCACAGGTATCTTTACACCTGTGGAGAAGAGATTTCTAAAACTCAACATCAAATCCACTTTTGATTTTCACTTGAGTTTGTTTCTGTCAGTGTTAGGCAGGTAACACATTTCAGCTTTTAAGCCATGAAGTGATCTCTTTTTTAGAAAAAAAAAAAATTGCATTCACAGCTTTAATCTTATATTTCCATGCGTATTGAGTTAAATGTTGTAAAACTATCAATTCTGTCAAAACCTAGCAAAGAGAAAACAGGACACCATGCAATCTTAATGTCCAAACTGACTAGTGATTATCAGAAATTAAATGTGCAGGAATTCCAAATCTTTTTTGATCTGAGATGTCTAGATAACTTTTGTTTTTCCATAATTGTATGAGGTTTCTACATAGTATTTAAGAATCAATTATATTGCAATTGATGTAATTAACTCTAATAATCCATTAAAAGTCAGTAGGAGGGCTATTCAAGTCAATAGAAAAGAAGGAGTATATTATGAAGGTGTTATTAACCTATACAGAATTTTACTAGACATTTTCTTTTCTTACATAATAAATACACAGTGGTTAGGAAGGCTGTCATTATAATTTAATGTGAACAATAGTCCATCACTTCTTTTCCTATGCAACCCTTAACTAATTCCATGTACCATGCACAAGTAAAATGAAACCTTTTCTAATCAGGGTACAGTCATATCAATCATCTGTTACTCCATGATTAAAGAAGAGGTCCTTCCCCAGCTAAGTGGGAGAGAACTGGGCTCTAGCAGAAGTTTCAGACCCACCTTTTCTTTCAGTTGACAAGTCTCAGTTTCTGATGGCTGTCGGTATGTTGTAACTAACCAAAGAGTAAAGAGCCCCCCCCCCCAGAAAATTTTGTTCAGAATACTCTAGCAACCATTACATTGCCATTGAAATCATGGCTACACACTATCTTGAACTTTGGAGCGTTCAGAACCTTTCGAATGAAATGAGATGAGACCCGCTTGCCTTCGTGGCATTCTACACACCCACACCACTTCCTCGTCGTCTTGTGTGGCCCTAGCCATGAACCTCACAGATATCTAAAATGGCCAACCCCAGTAGAGCTGGCCTGACCATCCCGGGGACTCTAGGTCACCTGCTCTGTGATCTAGAGTCCCCGCTCAGCCTGCTTCCCACCCTTTCTCCGTTCCTGGCTAAATGAAGTCAGGAGAATATAATTTAATCACAGGTCAACAACCAGCCTGTCCTTCTCTGGAAGGACCCTCATCTCTCACTAGGTCCCAGTTCTGCTTTTCCAATTTGACACTGAACGACAATGTTGCACCCTAATATTTGCATGAAAGGATACTTCCTTATCAGTCTTAGCCACTTATCCCACCATAGGCTTCATTAGTAATACACATGGTGTTGGCTTCCCCTGGCTTCATATGTATCATGGTAAGTGTCCCCAGCTACGTGGACGGCAAGTTTTATCGAGAACAACACTTTCCACGCAAAGAACAGCAATGTCCACAAAGGTATAGAGCCACAGGGGTTGTGGGGGAAAGAACAGGGCACGTGGAATCACAAGACTTGCGACGAACACAGGCTCTGCCAAGGAACTAGCTACATGATCCAAACCCCCTCACTCCTCTGGCTCCTCATCTGTAAAGTGAGCGGACAAAAGGATCCACGTCATAGGGCTGTTATTAAGTTCACCCCCACAACATTAGGATTAAATTAGACAAACCCCGTGAAATAAGCCTTGTGAATCAGGAACCATCACACAAATCTGAGATTGTCTTTGTGCCGGTAGCATCATGCAGTCACCAAGGGCTCTGGAAGCTAAGGAGAAAGGGGACAAAGCAATGATTCTCAAAGTTTGGTGCACACGAGATGCATCTTGAGACTCATTTCAAAGTACGCATGCCTGTTGCCCTGGTGATTCGGATTTGAACCACAGGCGGAGGGGCACTGGAATAAGTGCTCGGCTGAAAATGGCTTCCGGTTCATTCATCAGAAATTTTAAACTAGTCTTAGAGGATGCAAATAATGAGAAGATACGGCTGAAGGTTGGGCGACCACAGATCTACATGTAGAAAGGAGGCAAACATCCGGAAGTAGATAAAATACAAGGCTCTGTGTTGGCCAAGTAGAAAAAGCAGCACTTAAGTAAGACCTCATTGAGTTTCCCTGTGGAGCACCTGTACTGCTCCAGGCTCCCTTCTGCGTGAACCTCACTTCCAGGTCCCAGAGTCACCGTGAGTCATTGAGGATCGGCCAGGAATCAAGGGGAGCGTGTGGGTCCCGTCCCCGCTCCTGGAAAGCCAGACCTCACCGGGAAGTGGCATCTCTTACTCAAAGGGTTCATCTCAGAGATGGAACAAAGAACCCCTTTCATTCTGGAGAGCTCCTGTTTTATGTGGTACAGGCAAAGATTGAACAAATCCACCAGAGGCATGGGCAGCCACAGTGACTAGAATATGAGACTTCCCCCTCTGAAGGTTTCACTTTGAATCTCCTCCCTAAGGCCAGTCCCGGAGAGAGAATTTGGACACAGCAAAGCAGTGGCTTCAAAGTCACAGTAACTTTCTACATGCCTGGGAGGAGATGGAGAATGTCACCTTCCTTTTTTTCTGAAACTCCCATCATCACTTTGTATAGGTCACAAGAACACAGAGAAAAGAGAGACCTGGTCCAGGAGTCAAGAGACCTGGGTGGCCGTCCTGCCCCTGCCAGTGATGAGCTAGGTAACGATATGTCTTTCTTTGGCCACATCCTCTTCCAAAGAGCAAACTTCAGGATACTGACATCTACCCTGGCTATTTCACAGGGTTAACGTGAGGGCTAGATGAAAAACTTCTTTGAAAAGTAAAAAGTGCCACTGAACTGTAAGAAATTAATATTTAAAGCCCCAAAGTAAAAATTTCAACCTCTGAATCCCCCGATTTGGTTATGAAATGTTGTCGTCCGATTCACTAAAGTTCTCTCGGCTGCTTCGCTGTGAAAGCGGAGGCCGGTCCCCTGATAAGTCACCGCCGTGGAGCCCTCTGTGGATGCTGACTTTCCAGGCTGGGCCGCAGGCCCTACTGAATTCCCTCCGACTCTCGCAGGTGTGCCCTCGCTCTCTCCAGGCCTACAGAAGCTTGACATGCTCCTGCTCTCCCACCCCACTCCACAGACCTGGAGGTGCCCGAGTACAGCTGACCCCCGTCGCATTCATGTGACACCTTTGTTCAGTGCTAAATTCACTTGAGAGGGGAAAAAAATACCTCAACCGGGAAATAAATCTTTCGCTGCTATTCATCCTCCCCTCACGTGGAGCTGGAATATCACTTTAAAGAACATTCTTGTGGCCTTTCCAGGTCTTTTCCTTTAGGTCTGCAAACAGGAGTAACCCGTCCAAAGGGAAACTACTCCCCAGCAGAGCAGTTCTTCAAAGGGGACTTCTTCGGGCAGGAAAAGGGAACGTCTGATACCATAGCTGAATAAACAGACTCATCAAGCCCAGCGCCAGATTGGAAAACCAGGCCCTCTGCACCTACGGCCCGCCAGCCGTGTGCCTCCTGCGCGCTCGGGCTCTGGCTCTCTCATCTCTGTCCTTCTGGCTCTCTCTCTCTCTTTTTTTTTTTTCTCTTCCATTCTGTCATCTTCTTCACCAAATGCCTTAACGTTCTTGGGTTCATAATTATTGTTTTTATTATTATTGATTGGCTGATTTAATGGGCTCTGCAGGTTTGGAAGCCCATTTTTCAATCACAAACTGTTCTGACACTTCTAGTCATGAGGCTCCCATTATCCCTCAGTGTTCACATGTCTCCACGGTCACCAACACTCCTCAGAAAGTAGCTCCTTTGGGGGCACCTGGGTGGCTCAGTCGGTTAAGCGTCCGACTCTTGGTTTCCGCTCAGGTCACGATCTCATGGTTCCTGAGTTTGAGCAATGACAGTGCGGACCCTACTTGGGATTCTCTCTCTCTCCCTCTCTCTCTGCCCCTCCCCTGCTCACATCTGCGCGCACGCGCGCTCTATCTCCTTATCTTTATCTCTATCTCTCTCAAAACTAAATAAATAAACAGATGAAAGGAGCACCTGGGTGGCTCAGTCGGTTCAGTGTTGGACTCTGGTTTTGTCTCAGAGCATGATCTCATGGTTCATGAGTTTGAGCCCCACATTGGGCTCTGCACTAACAGTGAAGAACCTGCTAGGGATTCTCTCTCTCTCCCTCTCTCTTTGCCACCCTCCTCAAAATAAATAAGTAAACTTTAATAAAAATATTTAATAATAATAAAAAAAAAAGAAAGTAGCTCCTTTTAAAGGCAGAACAGACAATTCACACACTCGATATTCTAAGCCCTGGCTGGATGGCCTAAAAAATCCTAGAGTTTGATGGACCCTCCAAAGATCAAATTTTCAGACTCAGAAAGATAATTGTCTACTCTAGACTTTGAAAGAGTCTTGAAGCTACCAACCTGTTTACAACTCAGCTCAGTGTCTCCATCTGTAGAAGTATTTCCAAATGTCTAAGCTAAACTTATACTATAATTAGTTTTTCCACTTGAATAGCTGGTCATGAGTGAAATTCCAAGCCATAGGTCATAGCAGGGCTTAGGCTTAGAAATTGGAATTTGTCTTTTCCATCCTGGAAAATTGTGGGGTTTTTCCTTTAAAACAATTATGCTCATAAACTCAGATAATCTAGTTGCCAACTAGTTTTGATTACCTGTGTATCCATACGTACTCACATGGACAGAGACAATTCTGTGTAGATTTCATACAATACATCAAATCAATTAAGATTTCTTTAGCCATCTAAAAATTAGGCAGAGGATCTCACGCTGATTGTTTTGTTCTTCATGTTTAAACTCTTTCTTAAATATTTCTTTGAGGGGTGCCTAGGTGACTCAGTCGATTAAGTGTCTGACTCTTCATTTTGGCTCAGGTCATGATCTCACAGTTCGTGAGATCAAGCCCCACATCCGGCTCTGCTGACAGCATATAGATGCTTGGGATTCTCTCTGCCCCTCCCCTGCTTATGTTCTCTCTCAGTCTCAAAAAAAAAAAATAAATAAACTTAAAAAAATATTTCTCTGAGAAAATAATTCTTGGATAATAAACATACTTGGAGAAAGTTTATAAACTTCTCCAGTACCTAATTTTAGAACTAGAGGTCGGGGCACCTGGGTGGCTCAGTTACACACCTGACTTTGGCTCAGGTCACAATCTCGTGGTTTGTGGGTTTGAGGCGGCCTCAGACTCTGCAATGACAGCTCAGAGCCTGGAGCCTGCTTCGGATTCTCTCTCTGCCCCTACCCTACTCATATGCACTCTCTCTCTCTCTCTCTCTCTCTCTCAAAAATAAACATTGAAAAAAATTTTTTTAATAACTTTAAAAAAATTAGAGGTCAACTCTTTAATTTACTTGGCTTCCATAACTGGCTTCTGGCTCATTCATTATCAACAATGCATGACTGTCCTATATAAAATGCCTCTTTAACTGGCTTTACAGACATCAAGTTTCAACAAAAGCAACAACAAAAGAGGAGTCAAAATAAAGAGAAATGATTCAGTAAATATGTGGTCAGTATGAATCTCTGAGACCCAAAGCATTGTTCTTTTTTTCCCCTCCAATAGTAAGCTCTTAACCTCAACCTCTCAGTCACCTCCCACTTTCCCATCAACATTTATGGATTGGATATTATCTTCTAAAAGTCTCGTTGATCCCCACACTGTATGTTCGTCCAGTCTGAATACTTGTAATTACTATAGAGTACTCACAAGAACAATCCAATCATCCTTGACATCACTAATCACCACCAACAGAAAAGTCCAGATCAGCCAGGAATTGGTAAACTTATTTTAGTATTTGTCAAGAGTTGTGTTGTGTCTATGTTGGGAGAAGGAGAAAAAAATTCTAATTCAGCTACTCTGACACTGACAAGCAACACCTGGATATTTAGAAACACTCTCATCAACAAATAGACTTTTCATATGATTTTTGCATAGACACCACGTTCAATTGCCTGTCAAACTAAGAAGAATAAAAGTCAGTGACTATTTTTAACCAGTAGGAGTCTAAAATGTGCCTCCTCTCCATTTGACACGCATAGATTAGGTTCTCGGTTATGCAATCATTGGCGCAAATATCCCCTTAGACGGGCTGAAGGGACAAGGTGGGAGACATTCGTTACAGTTACCTTTGCCCAGGCTTTATTTGTTCTGCAGATAATAACCTTTGGACTTCTTTACTCAACGAGTCATCTTGCACAAACAGTAAACTCTCTCAAAACTTTCTGTTCCCTTGAGACCCTTGAGAAAACAAATGGGGGTGGGGGGGGAAGCATGACCAAAATCTACTTTCTTTGGTCAACATCCTAAAATTGAGCAATTTCTTGACATCTTAAAAGGGACTGTCTGGCGTCAGGTTGAGAGTTAGTAAACTCCCTATTGATCAAATAACTGAAACCAGTAATAACTGCAGTCAGGATTCTAAGGTTGCAAACACTTGTTCTGTAGCTATTTCCTGTTCCTCCATGTAGCATCGTGAAAACTTTATCCACATTTACCCTGCGTAAGCACTAGTTGCTAAACTTTTAGGTCGCATAGTTCTATCGATAAAAATATTTGAGACATATCCAATTTGTGTACTTTTACTTATAAGTTCCATGCATATTACTGGATCGTGTGCATCAAAAATACACACACCCTGGGGCACCTGGCTGGCTCAGTTGGTAGGGCATCAGTTGATCTCAGGGTCATGAATTCAACCCCACCTTGAGCCTAGAGCTTACTTAAATATATATTATGTATATATCCCCCAAATATATATTATATATCTCAAAAACTCTTTACCTAAGATGGAGTTTTAAAAATAAAGTGAATAGAAGATTTAATATCTTCCTTCTGCACATGACGGGATCACTTGGGATTCTCCACGGGGCCTGGATATTCTACTTCTGAACACACTGCTTTAAGAAGAATGCAGTGACCCACCACTGTCCCAAACTCAATCACCACCTCGCTCTAATCAAAATCCATTTTCGAAAAAAGATCTGCCATCAGTCATTATCATCTTATATGAATGAGGACCCATCATTAGATTAATGCTTCCAGCAGGATTTGCATTTTAAGTATATGCATAATTATGAGAAGAAAGCTTTATTTCACGTTAATGTAATATCAGGAATGTCAAAATAATTTATGATATTTGAAAGATGGAAAACGGTTCCTGGTGGCCCTAAAATCAGACAAGTCGGGATGCCCCCTATGTAGTGAATATGCCACAGCAGCACCAAACTTGGTATACAAAAAGGTCTTAGGGAGAGCCAACTGGTTAGAAAGAGGAAGGGTGGGGACCACACATGGTAGGAGATTTTTCCTGAGGCCAAGACCAAGTTTCTACTTACATTGTATATTCATTTGGGAAGTCAGAGCAGGATGATAGCTAAACATTATAGAGGAAGAGCTTACATCCTCCAAATCATGTTCACGACCCCCTCAAAACCAATTAAAAAAAAAAACTTGATAAACTCCCACAAGGTTGACATGGAACTTCAAAGGCTTGGTAGCCTCAAGTTGAGGAGTAAGACTTCTATAATTCAAGAAAAAAAATCACTTTTGCCACAAACAATCACAGGTACTGACACAGCTCAGGTACTTATGTTTATCATGAATTCATGAAAAACAATGTTCCCAGAGGAAAAGATGAGCAATAATTTAGATTATTCTCATCCTTGGGAATATGCAGTAAAAGTGATTACAAAATCGGAATAATCCACTAGACATATGTATTGATCCAGCTCATCAGGTAATTACAAAATAGTCCGTTTCTTTTTGTTGTTTTTGTTGTCTTTAATTTAATGTTTATTTTTGAGACAGAGAGAGAGACAGAGACAGAGAGCAAGGGAGGGGCAGAGAGAGAGGGGGACAGAGGATCCAAAGTGGGCTGAGAGCAGATCGGATAGCAGAGGACCCGATGCTGGGCTCAAACTCACACACCACGAGATGCATGACCTGAGCCAAAATCAGTTGCTTAACCAACCAAGACCTCCCCCCCAACCCTCCGGTGCTCCGTAGCCTGTTTGGTTTTGACAAAAGTAAAGTGGAGAATGAAGCACATAAGTTAGCTGTCAGGAGATGTCTCTTGTGTATGTATGTATGCATACATATACCATCCATATGTATATCTATGTTTGTATGTATAGGGAAACTCCTACCCTTCAGTTTACCACCTGATAAGAAGTTGGGCTAATCAGGTGCCCATGAAAATTTGTAAAGTGATATATGTATCAGCAGACACAAAATAACAACATAACCCAAAAACACTTCAAATAAGTATGCACTGACCGAATAAAGAGAAGGATATAATTAAAATTTATTATGAATTTCCAGAGAAGTAGGGACAGACATTTCAGACAGATGCATAAATTGGCACGAGAAATGGAAAGAAGTTTAACTTAGCAAATTATACCCAGGGGACACAAGATTCACTAGTGTGAGAAAAGTATCCACACTGATAAAGTATGAATTACAAAGGTAAAGTTAATGGGTTGATAGAGGAACCTTGTTATGTGACAATTAAGCCAAAATTTAGCTTTGCTTGAAGCATCTAGGTAAGGAAGGCAAAGCATGAATTATATTGTTGTTGTTTTGCTTAAAATATTCCCTCTATAGTCCTTCCGTACGATGTGAGATAACATAGATACACAGACGTAACATAAGAAGGCACAACATGATACCAGCTTTATGGGAGAGAACTTCACAAGTGTGGACAGGAATTCTACCTGCTCTGGGACCTTTTCAGGCTCTGACCTTTGTTTCCAAAATGTCAAGGGATCGCTTGTGTCATCATGAGCCCCCTCCCCCAGCCCCTCAGAGCTGTTACCGCGAAATGGACATAAACTATGCCAAAAACGATAAGACCCGAGAACTGCTGAACACCACCAATTCTTCTGTCAACATTCCTGTCCTGAAATCTCCTTTTACTTAACAAACCTAGATCACCTTCCTTTAATGACACCAAGCAGAAGAAAGCTGAGGCAAATAATCAATTCTCTGTCTCTCCAAAAGACGATCGTCGGGAGGGAAATGGAAAGATACCACCTGTCTAGTTTCTCCTGCGTTTTCTGGGTCCCATATCTTGCTTTGTAATTGTCATGAGTTGCGCCACCTGCTCCCGATCGAACTTCCAAAAGGAACGGAAGCTCTACCGGGAGCAAAATCTGGCTTTTCAGTATCTTATGTATTTCCCTATCACAAGTTTTAAAAGTTAGTTTCAGCCTCTGTGCACAGCAGGAACTCAATGTGTTAAGTACCGGCTGATATCCCAACTTTGCTCAGATGATGCGTTAAAGAATGCATGGATCAGGGCGCCTGGGTGGCTCAGTCAGTTGAGCATCCGACTTCAGCTCGGGTGATGATCTCACAGATTGTGAGTTTGAGCCCTGCGTCGGGCTCTGTGCTGATGGCTCAGAGCCTGGAGCCTCTTCAGATTCTGTGTCTTTCTATCTCTCTCTGCCCCTCCCCCACTCACACTCTGTCTCTCTCTGTCTCTCAAAAATAAATAAACATTAAAAAATTTTTTTTAATTAAAAAGAAAAAGAATGCATGGATCAGTCAGCTCATCAAACTGATCACCAAGCTAAGGATAAGATAATCACAAATTCCATTCAGTTTGGTTATTGAGGAAGTCAGCTAATGACCAGGCCACAAATTATCCTATTAGTGCTTACCAGTTTAATAGCCAAATACACTTGGCACTGCTCAGCAGTGGATTGTGGAAACTGTCAAGTCAACCTCAAGTTAAGATGGATTTGAATCTCCACAAGGGCAGAGGCTGTGCCTGTTTAGCTCAACACATTTCTCCAGTATCCATCATAGTACCTGCTGCGTAGTAGATAATTGTAGTAGCTTGTCATTAAGATGACCGCCATCAATTCTTTCCTTCTTTGAATGCACAGGCCATTCCCCTACTGTGAGTGGACTCCATTTCTCCATCCCTTAGAATCTGGGATGGCTGGTGACTGCTTCAACAAGCGGAAAGTAGAAGTCACCCGCATGACTTCCAAAGCTAGGTCTTAAGAGGCTTTGCAACTTGCACCTGGACTTGAGAACACTTGCACGTGAGGAAGCCGGTCACGTAAGAAGGCTGATTACCAAGAGACCAACAGGCTCTGAGGAAACCCAAGCTAACTATGGGGAGCAAAAAAGATTCCCGAGGAGCCCGAAGCCAGACATGAATAAGGAAACAGTTAGCTGACTCCAGCCTCAGCTACCATCAGACTTCATCCATATGAGGGACTCAAGCAAGAGCTGCTCGGCTGAGCCCATCAACCGTAAGAATCAAGAATGATAATAATGAAGTGTCTCCTTAAGTCACCAGGTTTGGGGGTAGTTTATGACACAGCAACAGATAACTGGAACAGTGTTCAATGCTTATTGAATGATTTATAAAGGCAGCCACTTAGAATAAAGGGTTCCCAAATGAACCCAAATAAATCCATTAAATAAATTATTAAGGTGATGTCAACAATGGTAAAGACTATCAGAAAATTGGACAACTCTGTGGATAATTAAGGCCAAGAGGAAATCTGCTACAGAGTAGAGAAAGTAATTTTTTTTTTTTGAGAGTGGAATTTTCCAGATTCACTAACCATCTTGACTGCATTCATTAGATGATTGCTCAATGCTCTACTTCCCTTTACACAAAATAAACTCATGATTGTGTTCCATCCATGATTCTGGGTGCAAAGTAGAAGAAAATATATTAACCAAGAAGGAACATGAGTAACCAAGGGAAACAGATTTTGTGGAGCCTGGTTTTTCTGTGAAGACTCTATCTCTTCTCTCCATTCTTTTAATTTTGTAAAATAGACTTTGCTCCAGGTACACTGTGTAAAACAACTAAATATAGCCAGAGATCATGGTGGGTGGGAATGGAAAAGAGAGGCTAAATACTGGGCACTAGCCGCTATTACATCATCACATCCCCCATAATTGTGCTATTATGCACACAACGCTTCAGCTAGATACAGTCACCACTTTATAATGATAAAAAGATTAATTAGTGACATGATCCATATCTTCCATTTCTTTGATGGTTGTAAATAAGTCTGAGTCATTCTACTATTATTTTTACCATAGGCACAATAGTCTTACCCTTTTTTGATGAGGAAAATGAAAATATCACGAGGATGTCTTTAATCTTCCACAGAGTTTTAACTTGGTGCCTTTCTAGGTAAAACCACATCAAGGTCTGGCCTTCCCTTTCCTGAGTATCTTTTTCTCGGGCTAACACCCGAGTCTACCCCACCCTCTCCTCACTTACACAATACTCCCCACCCTGCCCCAATATGAACTCATAAACCTCACCTTCCCAAAGATGTCCTAGCTCTGCCAGAGCACAAAAGTCATGTTCAGACCAAGTGAATAAAATACGGAAATACTTGGACTAACTCTGCACAACCAACTTGATACTTCAGTTTAAAACGTGTGTGTGTGTGTGTGTGTGTGTGTGTGTGTGTGTGTGTGTGTGTATGTGAGAGAGAGAGAGAGAGAGAGAGAGAATATAGACAGCCTCTACCAGACCCATTATCAAAGCCTCCTCTTTTTGGCTATGTGGACAGGATCCAGAGCTCAAGCTTAAGGTCACTTGTTGAACAAGAAGCTCTTCCCTCTGAGCAGACCAGGAGGGGAAAGAGCTTAAGCCAGGGAAGAAACTAGGGCAGTCATTAGGGAGAATCATCAGATTCCATGGACACGAGACCTTGAAATCTAACATAAATACACGGAGACAACTTTCTGATTTGCTACTCATTCTGTTGTCATTCCATCCAAATCACTTCAGAACAATTTTTTTGTTTGGTCTTGTCTGGCATCGGGGGATAAAGAATGGAGTAAGATCTGCCCTCAAGAGTCAAGAGAAAATGGGTTATGGAGGGATGACCATTTGGATTTCTTATGGGAAGGACGAGGAGCATTTGTGCCTGACACTTTTTGTTGAGACTCAGGAGGCACCACCTCTGTCCTCTGTGCCATAACGGCTGAAAGCCTGGCGATGACATCCCCAGGCTCCTTTGGCAGTAGGGTTTTCGGTACTACCTCCCACTGAGAGATGCTCTTGCAATCATTGGAGGCGGGAGGCAAAAGCCATTTTTCTCTATCTGTAGCTACAAGCAGGTGTGTGGGCACTAACAGACTGCAGACCCGGGGCGGGGGGTGGGGGGGCTCCGTGTCAGCTTCAGGGCTTCTTCCTAGGCCTCTCCCCCATCAGTGCTGCAGGGAGCTGAGATCATCGGTGGCAAGCTGACGTCCTGGTGGTGCCTTCACTTCAGATTTCCCTTCATTCCCTGGCTCTCCCAGGGATTCTGGTTTTGGTGTCCTCGAATTCCTTGCACTGAATTCCTCCCTGATGAAACACTCTGAGTACAGGCAGAATGCGGTAGGTATGTTTCGGTAACAAACAACTCCCCAACCCTGGAGAATATGACAAAATACAGGTTATTTCTTGTTCACGTTGCAGGCTGAGTGGCTTCTATCTTGTAACCACACCATCCGGAACACATGTCCTGCAAGATCCCTATGGAAGAAGAGGAGACAGAAACAGGGGAAACGTACACACACTCTTAACTCCGTGGACCAAAGGAGGCACAGTACTTCTGCATACACTCCCTTACAAAGAACTGGTCCTCTGGCCCCAATTAACTTGCAAAGGAGAGGGGATTGTGGTCTTCCCCTGTGCCCGGGGAAAAGAAATCATTTGGTGAACACAGTTCATTGCATCTGCCGCAAGAGACTTCTATTTTCCTGAATAAACTTGACTATTCTCTTCAGTACCCGATCTGGTGTCCTGTAACAAGACCCTAATATATGTGGCGTTGACTTTGCGGTCAAGGTGCCAGAAGCAGATGTATTAGTCTGGATGGCTGCAGATCCATATCATGCAGTGGAAAAATACCGGGCAAAACTGCTGCTTTTCGTAACTTGGAAGTCAGACCATGTGACTCTGGAGCTCGTAGGTGAAAAATAGCATGCGTTGGTTGTTATTGGCTGCTGTTGACAACATAATAGAAGAAAAAGAGGATATCAGGAAATAATTAACTGGTCTTTAAGCAAAGGCGAGAAGAAAAAGCAACTGCTTCTAGAGCTCCCTTCTGGTAGCAATTTCTGTATTAGTCAAGGTAAGTAATGATTGCTGGTATAACAAACAATCCCTAAAAGCTCAGCGGCTTCACATATGGACATTGATGTCTCACTCGCAAAAACGTCCAATGTGGATATTCCCGGTTGGGCAGCTGTTCTGGGCTGCTCTTCTCTAAGCAGTGATTCAGGAATCCATATTCCTTCCTGTAATGGCTCCAGGCATGGGGGACATCAAGACCGCCCTGGCATTATCTAGCCAGAAGATGGAGAGACAGAGAGGGACAGAGACAGAGAGACAGAGACAGAACGGAGAAACTATCACAGTCTTCACTGAACCCCCATGTGACACATATCTCTTGAATTTCAGCTCATACTCCCCTGATAAGAACTGGTCACATGGTCCCACATCACCACAAGAGAGGCTGGGAAATGTAGTCTCCTGCTGACATCCCAGAAACACCTCCACCTGGCAGAAGGGGAGGATGAATCTTCATTGGCCAGTTAGCCACCTCTGGCACAGGACTGGGACGTTTCTTTCGTTTGTTGGCTGCTTTGTACTTTCTTTCCCCCTTGTTAACAATATAGCTCTGTGCTCTTTCCAACTTCTCTTTTTCTTTTGACATGCACTTTCTTTTGTCTTTTGTTTGCTCTTACCTTCCCCTCTTATTTTCCCGTTAATGGTAACGAATCGTGGCATTCCACTCTCTGAGAAATTTCTAAGCGTAAGGTCAGGAACAAAAAGTGGAGCTGCTGTCTTGTCTGAATTGAGAAAGGAAGTCATTCCTGTGCCTTTTCTCCCAACTCAAGTCCCCTCTTATCCTCACTGTGGGAAGTGACGCAGCAGCGGCAGGAAGGGGCGGTCAAAAAACCGTCACAGAGCCAACAAAGTATCTGCGAGTTTGGTGATGCTTTTCAGACTTCCTTGTTCCATGTTCTTCGGGTTGTTTCGGGTCTTGTAGTAGCTGCAGGGTAAAAGCTTTGTTTTTCTCTTTATTCAGTTATTAATGGAGACTACCTGTCACTGCTGAAGGAAAGTGGCATGTGTGATCTAGACGGTTTTCAATAACTGTTTTCAATAACACGACTCTAGAGGGGTTTCTTGCAGTCACAACTTTTATCCATTTGCAGCTTTAAGGAAGAAATAAACAAACATTTTCGAAAATGGGAAACGTAAATATTTATAATGTGGCAAAAGCCAGACGCCTCCATGAAAGGTAACCAGCACGGGTCACTAATGCTTCCTTACAATCTACCTGGCTCTGTGTTTTATGTGGGCCGGGGGTGGGGGTGGGGGGTTTAGGACAGAAAAATAAGGCTGCAGTTCCTATCCCAATAGTTCCCATCCTTTGGAATACCCCTCAATGTAAAGAGTTGGGATTGGTCTGCTCAGAAATTGGATTTTTCTAACTTCAGTTGGAATCCATGTTGAGCAAGACTTGATTCTCAAATCTGTGTCATTATGTGGCAAAGAGTCCCAGTAAAGTCGTGGCCTCACAGCATCTTTCTAGTTCTGTGTTTGCTCTCTTTTCTGGTGAGGTAGCTGCCATGAAGCTAGAGCCCTGGAGTCCTAACAAGCTCCTAGAGGCACTTTTGACTATAAGTGAGCTATTCGGTATATTTGGGGTGGCAAAAAATAATAACAATACCAACATGCTATTACATCTTTGCCAGATAATGTTCAACCACTATCACGTTATGAAGCAGGTATGATTATTGTCATCCCTATTTTATAGATGAAGAAACAGGCCTGGAGAAGTTAAGTCACTTCTTGAGGAGATACAGCTATTGATTGTTACTTCAAGAACTTCAACTTGATTCTGTTCGACAGCAAAGCCAATAGCTTAACCACTCTGTTACCAGTCTATTTCCATAAAACCAACCCAAAGAATTAGCAGAATGGCCACGGGAACTGGACCGGTCAATCATCAGAAAATAAAGGCAAAAATGCAAACTTCCACAGAAATGAATCATAATAACAATAATTATCGACATTTCTTGAACACTTGCTATATGCCAGACGCGGTTCAGAAACCTTTACGCGGATTAACTCATGGAATCTTCACAACAATCCTAAGAGATGAGTTATTTATTATTATCATCCTAATTTTTTTTTTTTTTTGCAGAAACTGAAGCACAGAGTTATTAAATTACAGGATCGCACAACTAGCTATTGCAAGACGTAGAGGAGTTGGAATAAAAGCGTAACGAACCTATTTGTCCTCCATGGAGATAAGAATGGACAAACCGGAAAAATAACTTTTGAAAGTTCTTGAGCATAGCTTACCTTCTGTGACTCACTCACACCGTCCGAACCATCCTTTGGGCCACGCGGATCCCAAGTTCTGGTCCAACCTCTTCCTTCCACCTGAACTGGGAAGTTTTGGATGATGGCCGTGTATCCTCATACACGAGCGACCCTCATCCCTCCCTCACTGGACCAGGAGGGTTCCAGTGCCAAGGAGCTCTTCTGTCCTATTGAAAGCAAAGAATGGTTGCCTCTGAAATACGTACAAAGAGCAAGCAAATTTAGTCAGTTTATGCAAAACACAAAATGGCATCTGCCGTCTGGAAAAATACACCAAAGCCGTGAGCCGTCAAGCCCCTTTCAAGACTTTGGCATGTAAAAATCAACACTTTTTTTTTAAGTCTGAAAGGTCCATGTGAACTCCCAGTTTCATTAAATATAATTCTCTCTTCCCCATTCCTGCCACCAGCCGACCGCTCTCCCAAAACATGCACTACTTCCCCTCCCCCCAGTTAAAATATACATACATACATACATACATACATATATACATACACACATATTTTCCCCCTTCTCAGAAGTACAAAGATCATTGAGAAGGTGGCCTTGACAACAGAGGGCTTTTAAAGGGAAGATGAAAAAAAATCATTAATAATTACCTTCTTTTTTACATTTAAAACGATTGTTTTTTACATTTAAAATGATTACAAAACACTTGCTTTGGCATTGAGTATGTCTATACGTCTGGACGCTAGTTTTTCAATGACATTCCAGAGGCCCCCAGATTGTGGGTTGATGTTGCTGCTGTCTTTATGATCACAAACTCGTGATATTGCCTCCATCTGCACTCACTTCAAGGATTTCCAACCAGATGGGAACAAGGAAGGCTGAGCTCAGGCTTTGCCTCGGTTTCGGGCAGAGCAAGCAGGGCACCCAGGCAGAAATGCGTCCATCACATAGTGAGGAAAAGAGGCTGGTGATGCCTACTTAAGAGTTGGGGTTAAACGGACAGGAACTGAGACCGGGAAAATCGCCGATGAGGTGTAAGGGGGAAGCTGATCACACCAAACGGACTGAAAAGGGACAGAACCGTGGCTGAGGATGAAGTTAGCTACAGGCTTGGAATCAAGGAGGCTGGAGCATGGTCAGAAACAGAGCAAGAACATTGACGAACGTGTATGTAACCGCAACTAAATGCAGGAAGTGATTCCCCATGGTCCAGCTACTTCACACACATCAGATCATTGCCACAACAGCATTCTGAGGGAGGTACTTGACATACAAGAAAACTAGGGTCCAGAGAGGTTAGGTCACACGGCTGGTGGCAGTGTCTACATTTAAAGATGGGTGGTCCGATTTCAGAGTCTGCCCTGTTTTACTGCCTACTATATACATATAAATGAATGAATGAATGAATGAATAAGTAAATATCTTAAACAAAACAGACATACACCATAGGACTACCAATTTTCTCCTGCTAGTAGAAAAACAGGTAACTTTATGGGGCGCCTGGGTGGCGCAGTCGGTTAAGCGTCCGACTTCAGCCAGGTCACGATCTCGCGGTCCGTGAGTTCGAGCCCCGCGTCGGGCTCTGGGCTGATGGCTCAGAGCCTGGAGCCTGTTTCCGATTCTGTGTCTCCCTCTCTCTCTGCCCCTCCCCTGTTCATGCTCTGTCTCTCTCTGTCCCAAAAATAAATAAACGTTGAAAAAAAAAAATTAAAAAAAAAAAGAAAAAAAAAAAAAAGAAAAACAGGTAACTTTTATTTAATGTATTGACCTGTATTTCCCTATTCTCTATTTTATAATGAAAATATTTCAAAGATTGGTGGGAAAAGAAGATAAAACATGCTTAATGCAGGAAAGAGGCTAAAATTTGGTGAATGAAGGAAACATGTTTTCTCAGGAACAGAGGAGCGTAGAAGGCTGGACGCCGGTATGAGGCATGAGCGACAGCCGGGACTGGTCCCAGTGCTGTTCGGATCAGAGTTCATTGTGACTTGTTATCTGCAACCATTCAGCTCTTCCTGGGCCGGTGCCCTTCCAAGGCTGAGGATGATTCCCAGGGTCGGGCTTTTGAGGGTAAGAGAGGGCTTGTTGGGGGCAGGAAAGATGTGCTGGGAACAGTTTGCATCTCCAGGGCTGACCTGATCAGAGCCTCAGACTTTCCCTTTTCTTCTTAGTCAGCACCATTTGCGCATGTGTGTTTCATCCCTGGCTGCTTCATTCAGTCCTCTCCACCATCGTTCGAAAGTGTCTGGTGACAGGTTATTTTTCAGTTGTGTTAAAATGAATGCTCTGTTGATCATCTCTTTACTCTTTTAGACTTAGGGAGACATGGTGACGTTTCCTAAAAGTTGGTGTGTTATGTGTAACCTGCTCTAACAGTAAGAGGCATAGCCTGGAGTCTATCAGACCTCCCAATTAAAATCCCAGCTCTGCTACTTATCAGCCGTGGGACCATGGACAATTTATTTAGCTACTTTGATCCTCAGTTTCCTCATCTGTAAAATGCAAAATGCAAGATGAAGGGTTAGACTGGCTAAGTAAATAGTAATAATAATGATTTTTATTATTTATATACTTATAAATAATTCTTCATAATAATAATTTATTATTATTATTATTATTATTATTATTATTATTATTATTATTTCTATCATCAGCAACAGTGGTAACATTAGATTCTATCACGGTAGAAGAACCATTCCTGCCACTTCTGGGGAGTTGCCAAGTTGCTACAGAAAGGATGTGACAATGGACTCCAATATATTATTGAAATGACATTCTCCAACTCCAGGGGCTGAAGAGCTTGTTGCTATCACAGAACCCCCTTTAGGCCAGTCTTTTGAGTGTCACTTACACCAGTTTGGAAGTAATCTGCTTGCTCGCCCTTCCAGCAAAGGATGTCATGATCAGCTAATGGAAAGTGACAAGAAGGGATATAATGAATGAGAGGGAGTTAAAGATTGGGATAAAAAAAAAAAAAAAGAGCCTTGTTCTTTTGGGGAATGCACAATGCTAAGCATACCATGTTAAATCGTGCGTGTCAAATAATGGACTAATTAAGAATCTTCACCCATTTTTTTTCACATCTCATTTTTGTTGTCCTTTCGTAGATGTATTTTCAAATTAGCTCTTAGCTCTTTAAATAAGTACCAAGGGGAAAGAAAAAGAAAGAGATAGAGAGAGAAAAAAAAGCTTGTCTATCAGAGAAGCAAAAGATAAATGTAAAAGGAAATGCGCCAGGGATGGAGATGAGGGCTTTGCAGGATATGCTGGGAAGTTTTATAATCAGAGCGGCAACTTCTTGAATAATGGAATTTAATAACATATAATAAACTATGATCTGGGAGAACTCTGATTCAATCCCACTAATTGTTTGAGCCAGTGAAATGAAGGCAAAGTTTATCATGCCAACGTGCTGCTAATGCCACTGAACACCGCGGGGGACAGACAATTGTTCCCAGCTGCCTACCCCCTCACACCCAGAGGGCACATGGTCCCTGCCCTCCAAACACCAGGCTGAATCCCCAACTTGCAGTGGCAGACCTAGTTCTAGGACTTTAAAGTCACAGAAATGTAATTTTTGCAATCAACAAACTATTGTATGAAGCTGAGAACAGAGGGGTAACTAGATACAAAGCCTCCAATTAGGTTATAAAAACTAATAACCAATATGCTTTCATGCTAATGCCAAAAAGTACAAAAACCTATAATAAATCTAATTGAGCACACGATCATAAGCACTGTTTTTCTACCTACATAGTTCTGCTATATTAAGGTATACTCCAAATAAACACGTTTTTTTTCATTGTTATTGAAAAGGGTGCCTTTTTTTTTTCTTTTTAATTTGGATCATTTTACCAACGTCAAAAAATGCAGACGTATATAATTGAGAAAAAATCATTTTCTCTGTCATTACTCATTGATTATACTTCAGCATAAAAATGAAGGAATTGAAGCAATTATCTGGATAATTTGTATCTCCCCCAAAAGATTAGAGATTTCTAATAAAAAAAAAAAAACATATTGTGTTTGCCTAAATTACTCGGGTAATAGCCTTAGTTTTCACTTTATGAGAGTGGACCTGTCTATTGATGAAAAGTCTTTTGTAATCATTTAGAAGGGTTGTTTTTTTTTTTTTTTTTAGTTTTTTCTGACAATTAAGTGTATGATTTCTTTGTACCTAAACTTTGTGCCTCAAAAGTACAATCTAAAATTCTACAGCACATTTTGCAAAGCAGGTACAGTCTAAAATTCTACGGCACATTTTGCAAAGCAGCTACGGTAAATTACAAAACCTAAAAAGAAATGTGAAGAATGGGTATTACCTTCCCTTTCCCAACGAGGTCCATGAAATCTTGGTTACTTTTGGGAGCCAAAGAGGGAGTGAAACACCTCTGTAAACTGGTAGTCTAAAAACAGGAAAATTAGTCTTGTGCCACAGCTATGAGCAGCTAATAAAGAAAACACGGGTAGAAGAGATTAAGGTTCAAATCAAGGTCAGAAGAGAGACTGGTTGAGGAAAACTGCCATGTTCCATTGCATGGCAGTTTGAGTGAGACAGTTTCCCCCTGAATCAGTCTGAGGTTGAAAAATTACACTGTTGGGGTTAATAAAGAAGCTGGGCATTTGTTTGGACTGAGATTCCAATTAAAATGTTATTTGGGGGCAGTCAGAGCTAATGTCTTGCTTAGAGGTAAACTGAACTGCCTTTTCAGAGGTTGAAAAAGAAGAAGAAGAAGGAGGAGGAGGAGGAGGAGGTGGAGGAGGAGGAGGGGAAGAAGAAGAAGAAAGAATAAGAAAGACCACCTAATCTGTCAAAGACCCTGAATAACTGGCAGAAAGAATTGTGTTTGCTGGGCCTGTGCCCAACTCAGCAGTGAGCATTCTTGAGGGTTTTGTGACATCATCCAAGGCAGCTGAGGTTTTAGGAGTTTTTGATTGTTGCACTGGGTAAGGAATCTAGTGTTCAGCTTAGCCTTCTTTGAGACAAAGAAAAAAAATCTGGGTGGTGTAATATGCCAAGGTTTGGGTTGGGTTTTTTGTTTTGTTTTTTTTGTTGTTTTTTGTTGTTGTTTTTTTTAATGCCACAAAAGGGAATCAAGAATTCCGGGTCTCAGTCTGACGATTCTAGCCCAGAAACAAAAATTGATGAATACAGTTAATTGAATTTCTTAGTCCATACCAATTTGCCCACAGTTAAACAAAACCACCAAAGTTTGCTTTCATTTCACTTCTTAAGGGTAAGTGAAAATCCACCCTGAATAAGCTCCTTCTTCTCTATAGTCACTCCTATATTCCACAGAGATTCATTAAATATGTTTACTCTGGCCAGCATCAGGCATACCTTGGTCAACAAAGCAGACACATTTTCCAGCCTTTATGAGGCTTCTTGCTGGAGGGAAGGTAGAGCAGTCAATACGTAATAAGATAAGTAAATATATAATTACAAACTGATAAGATTGAAGGAAACCGTGTGAAGCTGGAAATATATTCCATTTCTTTCCGATCTTATTCTTACCCAAACCCCTGAGCAGCAACTATCGGCAGGCCTCTGATGAGGGCATGGGGTGGTTGGGGAAGCTGGTTAATGGCAGATACAAACTATGTGATTTTCTGCTGGGGATTCTGAGATCTGGTTGTGGAGATAAACAGTGTGATACACAGAAAGGGGTGGGACAGACAAAACAGCAGGGATTGGAGCCAAAGTGAACTTAAGAGTATGGACTTTGATCGGCTTTTTTGGTCCAAAGAGTGATACAAACAAAGCAATGAATTCCTATAAAAGTGCAAAACCAGAAGAGGCCCCCAGGGCAGGGAAAGATGCTGTTTCACGGGAGTTGTGGGGCCAGCACAAAAGAAAAGGTATGCTAGGGTACACAGAAGAGAATCCGAACCATTCTTTTGCTCATTTCCTTGGTGCTGTGCAAATTTTCTTTAACCAAGACTATAGAGAATGAACCCAATTTGTCTGAATCTCAATTCAAACTCAGCCCCGCGGTCGAGCTCTGTCATTCAAATTAAGAAAAAAATTGCGAAAGCATGAATTCCCCTCTCCCCTTCCCACCCCCTCAGCTCCTCCAAAATTAAAACAAACTAAAGACCAGAATGTTTGGTCTTCAGAATATTCTTTAAGAAGACAAGATTGGTTGAAAGACAAGTGGTAGACAGTGCCTTAAGCCTGAGCCACACAGAGGGACCATGCGAAACGGGAAGATAACACTTTGAAAGGAAAATGCCAAACATGAGATCACAGCAGTGGGAACAAGGCAACCAGCAAGCTGAGAAGTGACACGACATCATGGGTGCTACGTCTGTCCAAGTTGTGGCAAAATCTGCCAAGTCCAGATTGACTTCATTAGTCACTTAGATGCACAGAGATCACAGAAAAAACTCTCCTCCTCCTCATAGGCATAGTTGATCATTATATAAATAGAAACTGATTAGAACATCAAGATTTCTCCAAAGCATAAATATTTCATTCACCAACTAGTTGCTATTTGACCTGTGGTGGTTAAGAAGAAAGTGTGCAAGGCTACCACACAAAAGGTATGACTCTCGTAGACTTTAACAGGGACTTAGGTTTGACGTGGATTCCCATTGGATGTTGGGTAAACACGCAGACCACACTGTCCCAGATACAGTCAGGGAACTTGGGGAGAAGCAAGCATCACTGCATTAGCCTAATTCAACCCTTCATTCCTTCAGGCCTACTTGAACCAAGATGATTCTCAATGAGCAAATATTTGCAAGGTCCTTTTTGGATGCCAGGCATTGTGTTGGGCATTGGGAATTCTACACTGAACCAGACAACCACAAGCCTTCCCTCTTTTCATTCCCAACTTATCTTCAAGCCCTCTCCATCCCCTTACCCAGCTTAACTATTTTCCAGAGTGTTTATATCACTGACATTATATCCCATCCACATCTGCTTCTTGCTTGTTGCCTCACTTGCAAGCTCCAAGGGCTGAGACTTTGTCTTCCTGTGTGGTATTCCCAACATCTAGGCCATTCTCTGAAGGCCTCAGAGAGTATTTGTTGGGTGAATAAGGTCTGTGCTCAAATAACTTATTTCACTTAGGGTGAGCAGAAGAAAAGAAAACCATAGGTGATGTGAGCTGGTATCATTAGAACATCTAACCTAGGAAATGAGGGAGGCCTTTCCTGAGCGAATGACTTTTAAGTGGGACCCTAACTAAAGAGAGGAGTTTGTCTGGAGAAGGGATTGGGGAAGCCTTTCAAACAAAGGCAGCAACACGATAAGGTACCAGTAGTGCTGAGGTAACAGGAGAAAAGCCAGTGACGTGGAGACGTGGGGAGAATGGGGAGTTCCAGGAGGTGAGGCAGGAGCCCAGGACAGAAGCCAGATGATGAAAAGTCTCGTGGCACACATTCAGGACCTTGGACTTTATCCTAAGAGCAATATGAAGAGTTTCAGGCAGTGACATGATCACAACTCTCAATTCACGAATCTCTTCAATAAGCACACAAGCAAGCACTTAAATCTGAGCACTCTGAAACTGACTGGGCTTCAGAAAGGACTGGAAAATTTCAGCATGTGGGGAAGAGGGAAGTATAAAGAACTAGCCACGTTCACTGAGGGTATATCAGAGGCGCCACATTAGAACAGGCAACAGCAAACAGATGGGCTTCTTGGTTTCTGAAGAGGCCGCGATCCAGCTACAGAAAGGCAAGGAACACCCGTGGAAAAACTTAGAGGAAACTGAGAAATCACAGATGAACAAATCTGTCTGTCTCTTTCCTGTTTTGAGGCCATCACCGCCCCACAAGGCCCTTCCTGGTCGGGCAAGACCGACTTTTGCTGGCTCTTCCTCCTTCAGGCCACCCCTGGTGCTCTGGGCTCCAGCAGTAAGAGACCAGCTCAGGCCCGCCACGCACAGAAGTGTGCCTCCTCCACGCCTCGCAGGAGCCACCTGTCATTCTATCTCTCGCTCCGTCCTCATGGTGTCTCCTGACGAACTGCTGGTCTTTTGCCCAGAACCCAGCACTAGGGCATGACACCTGGTCAGTGCCCAAAAAATATTTGCTGGATTAATATTAGAGAGTGTGCTAAGGTGTCACTTTATCATACCTTTCTAGCAGACATTCACGCAGTGTCTACTTTGTGCACGGTGTCGAGACCTCTTCATGCAATCTCACTTAACCTTCAATCTCAGAAGGCAGGTATCACTATTCCCAGTTTGCAGACAAGGAAACTAAGGCTCAGGAGGATACAGTGACTTGCTTAGGATTCCGCTCCCTTTGCAACGGGGACACACGCTTCTGTTCCTCTCCTGAGCCCACGGTCCGATGAATTAACGCTTTTGCTTAACTTCTCCCTGAAGGCTTCCTTGCGACTCCCAGCTTCTGCGAAATAAGCCTCAGGGCTCCTAAAGTATTTTGTGTCAACATGTATCCAGAACTATCCGACCCGATGCCTTCCCAAGCGCACTGTGAAAGCCTCAGATGGGACTTCTTTATCATCAGTGCTGAGTATGGTGTGTGGCACATGATATGGGCACAGGTTAATATTCGTTCAAGAACGAACGGATGGACGAATCAACCCAAAGGCGATCTAATGCAAATCCTAAATTCGTCCTTCAAGGAGCTCATCAAGAAAACGCAGTGCGCACAAATCCTGACAGATGAATTGAAAAAAACGCTCATTCGTGTCAACAAGAATCCAACGCCACTTATCCTTTCCACTGCTTCCACCCATCACGATGTTCCTTGACGTACTGGTTCCTCTGGCAAATGGACAATCTGGTTTATTTTCAGAATTAGAGATACCAACATTGTACCGTTATGTAAAGGGAGAAAAGGGAGTCATGAAGACATTTGTATGACTACACATGAGTCATGGGTCCATGCACAAGCTGAGAGGACACAAAGTTGAGGAGCAAGCAGAAAAGGGAATTATTCACTGCCACCTGATTTTCCCTCAGAAGTATTGAAAGGCTACTCTTGGTTTAAAAAATAAGGGAGATGAGCGATATTGCTTTTTAAACTTGGAATATATCCCATAGAAATACTTAACGCAGACATCCAAAAGCTGAAATATCCCAAACCAACCACAGCTCAGAAGTTGGAATCTCCCTGACAAGATTACTATACTAGAAACAACATGTTTATTGGCTCATAAAAGACATGCCACCTAACAATTCATAACAGGGGGCCTGAAGGAAATAACTCACCCATTGCGAAGTCAATGTTCAAATCAATATCCCTTGGGGAGAAAAATATTGCTCATTGATGGAGATTGATTTTTCTTTTTCTTAAGAAACTCTCGAGGGGTAAACATCTTTTTCATAGTGAGTGTAACTAAACGTGCCAATGTCAAGGTCTACATTTCCCTATCCTCATTAGTATGATACTCACAAATTATTAGTGTAATTATAAATGCCTTTCAACCTGTTGAAAAATAGATTCCAGTTTCATTTTTTAAAATCTCATTTTAATATCCAAGCAACATGACCACACAGACAGCATGATGTATGTCCTCTGCTTTACTTACCAGCACTCTTATAGGTGAGATACTTTTTGCTATTTTAAAACAATCAAAAGTTAACATAAAGCCCAAGAAAACTGGATCTCAGGTTTACCTAGATCCCAGGTTTACCTACAAATTTAATGACTAGTTTAAAAAAAAAAATTCTCACTGTTTTTCTTCTTATCTTGCCCATTCCCACTTGTATCCCCAAATGATTGTCGTAACATTGAATCTAACCACTTACCACCTTGATGAAAGCAAGAAGTTTTAATGGGCAAAGAGAAAAAGACGGCTGGCCCTAACTGGTTTTATATTTAACATGTTGTTTCAGGCCGATGAATCTTCTAGACTTATGTATAAGGCTGTGGTAGATTATGTTGTTTAATTCTTAGATTGTCTTCTTAGGCCAAATGTGTGACCAAAAGAAAGCTTGCCTTCTGCCCTTTTGAAACTCACAAGTTGCATAAGAAAGGACAGATGGATGATTTGGGGAAAAAAGAAATGTCATTCAATTAATGTTTGTTGAAAAGGGTGTCACAGATCATTGGCGGAACTTCCACTCATTGGCAATTCCCCCAAGCAGCCAAAGATTAATTGAGCACCCAGACTACTGAGTTCTATTAGGAGAGGAGAACAATGTGTTGGTGATCACAGAGGCTGAGCTGTGGAACCAACAGAAGTGTAAATGGATGAACCATCTTTGACATGAAGGAATAACACCCTTGTGATACCTTCGTAGACAAACGTTCAATTTTTGTTGTTTTTCTCCCAGAATGGAGATGGAACCACATCAAGCCACACTCTTGCACCCCACTCCCCCTGTGTCTAAAAGAACCTGTTTTTCAAATGGCTTGAGTAGACAAAATTAGGGGAAAAGTTCATAGACTGGCATCCTGTGGTGACCCACAGCTTGATCTTAGGAAAAATTCAAACCACGCTTAATATACTGATTTTTCTCATCTAATAGTATAACTACAAGCACATATCATAATGCACTAAATGCTGTACAGAACAACAAAGCAAAGCAAAACCAAAAAATTGAAATTAGAACCATTTAAGAATTAAGCCCCTCTTACTAAAAATTTGCTTCCGTAGGAAGTGAAATGAACCTGGCCTGCCAGAAGCACCAAAATCAGTATTTATTTGTTGTTTAATTTTCTACTTATTTAAAATTTGAAAATTATTCTCATGCTTTGGTAGGGCTATGTGGCTGCTTATCACTTAAAGGGCATCTCTGCTTTTACCACAAATTGAAGACACACTGACCTTGAGAGACAAGGAACAGAAATATCTATAGGCACTGGGAAGAAACTACAATGATGGGAAAAGCAGGGAAAAAAAAGATACAGTCCTCTAGGAAGACTAAGGGAGTAACGATCAGAACACATCTGGGATTTGGTTCAAACTGACCTGAAACCAGAATGGATCTCCAAGCTGTTCTGTCTGACACACGTGCACGCGCACACACACACACACACACACACACACACACACACACACACATTTCCCAAAGTGAAAGCTGCAGATGTTATCCAAAGGAATGAGCCCAAGAAAAGATTTCACTGGCAGGTGCCGGCATCATTTCACCCCTCTCATGGGGATCCACGAGTGGGGTCTATCGGAAGGTTCTACCTAAGCATCCCACTAAAGCAGGGATCTGAAGGTGTCAGCAGGATTTGGCCGACTGGCCCATTCATGGAACTTCGGTTAATTATTGACTGATTAGGGATTTACCTTATCTTTCCATCGGGAGCTGGCTCAAGACTTAACGGTAAGCAATTTAGAGCCAGGGCGAACCTACCCACGTGTTTTGTTTTTTCTTTTAAATTCTCCTTTGGGTCACTTTAGCTTGTCTTTCCCTACAATTCACGTTCAGGTCAGAACGGCCAGTTGGTACGGCACTGGGGAGTCCGCAAAAGGACTGGAAATGAGAGGAGTCTGGTTTATGGTGAGGAGTGTCCAGAGGCAAAGGCCCAGAGGACCTGTAGCCTTTTGCAAGACTTTACTTATTGGTCCAGGTTCCCCCTGCCTCCCCCCGCCCCCCCCCCCACACACACACCCATTAAGTCCCTGGGAGAAAAGCCATGACTTTTTGTCTCTAAAAGTGATTGGGATGCTCTGCTCCTGGATGAGAAGGAGCAGTCCCCCCCCCACCCGACCCCCCTCCTACTCTGCAAGGCAGCCTCTCTGCCGAAGGCCTCTTGGCAAAGCCAGGGAATCAGCCCAGGCAGCTGAGACCCAGCTGCCCCAGATAAGAGGTGGCCCGTGTTAATGTACAGGCTTCCTCTGCACCTCAGCAGGGCCTTCCTTTTCTAAACAGTCTCCCTTTAATGTTGGCGAATGTTGTTTTTCCATTGACTCAACATCTCGCCTCTGGTGGTAAGCCAGTGGGGAAAGTTGGAGCGGGGGAGGGAGGAGGAACGGGGGAGAGGGTGATGCCAAAGCAAGAGGGAGAGGGACTGTCAGCGACATTTCCAAACAAGCCAGACACCTGCTTTGGAAAGACAGTGACCGAGCCTAAAATTCTTGCCTTCCTCTTGATTGAGATCGGCCTTTTGTTCCCTGCCTGTCTGTGATGGGCCCTGGGGCTTCCCGGTCCCCAGGACACTGCCCACTTCAGCTGCAGTCACTGCTATAACATGGACACCACTGGGAGGGATTCACAACTTTTCTCGAGGAATGTAACAGTCTTAGCGGAAGGAAAGAAACACTAAGAGAGTTACCAGGGAGGTGACTGAGGAGGGAAAAGAAATTCTAAGGAAGAAATGAAAGAGAAGATGCAAAGAAAGCAGGTGATAGGAAGGAAATTAGGAAAGACAAGAGGAGAAAGGGAAAGTGAGGGGAAAAAAAAAAAAAACCAGAAGCACGGAAATGAAAGTCAAACAGGAAAGAATAGAAGGTGCAAACAAAAAAGGAAAAGGAGAAAGGGGAGAGGAGAAGGTCGAAACATCTGAAATGAGAGTGTTCCCCCAGAAACTCAGGTTTTCAAGCCACAGGACAGAAGCTGGGTTGGGGATGGAGAGCAGTCCCCTCCGGGGCTTCTCTGGGCAACTCGAGGTCAAAGGGCATCTTCAAAACCAAATCTTGATTAGAGCCAGCTAAATGTTTTGACTTGAAGGAGACACGAAGGATTAAAAAGCAAAATAGAGCAGCATGGGTAAGAAAGAAACAGGAAAAGAAAGAAAATTAAAAAAAAAAAACCTCACGGGAGACACAAAGGGAAGGATAGAAAACACTTCTGAATCAGCTAGTCATCTACTAACAGGCTGCAAAGATTTCCAATGACAAGTTGTCACATTAGTTTAGTGAAACTGAAGCAGTACTTATCCCCTTTCCTGTGCTTAATCTCTCCCTGCGTGCCACAAAAACATGCTACCACGTTTAATAGGATTAGTTTCGTTCACTTTCTCCCCCCACCCCTTTTATTTTTTACAATTCTATTTTCAGCAATACAGGGATCCTTGAATTCATCGACTTCCTGCAGCGCACAGCAAAACCTGGCATGCATGGTTTTTTACCCTTTTAAAGACTCTATTTGAATCTGAAGAATGTAATTTGACTATTTTGTACCTCTTCTCCCCAATGAATTACTTTCTCCTCCTGGAAATCTCCAGAGCTTAGAGGGTGGGGGAGGGGTCGCCGGTGGTAGAAGGGTCCAGACAGAACCCGGGCTAGGAAAGAGGCTGAAGGAGCCCAATCTTGCAGAGGTTACGTGCCCTGGGAGAGACTGTTCTGGTTGTGACCGCAGGCAGACCGGGCGTCTGCTACTTACAGGTTCTGTGGCCTTGAGCAAGTGGTGAAAGCTTCCACAGTCTCAGTTTACTCATCCATACAGTGGGGATCATTCCTATCGGGGCTGCTGAGACAACTACACTTAACAGACTTTGTTTCTTCACTTCTGAGATTCCTGTTTTCTCATATTTTATTATGTTCCTGAAATCAGTATGTTTTACCACCTATTGTGCATTTAAGGTCACCGTGTTTTCCTTCTCTCTCATCTTTACGTTGTCAGTGCGTCTTCTAATCCATGGCATTTTAGAATTAAGAAAATGGCAGTGCTGGGTATAAAGCATCTGGCACAGTTATGACACACTAGAAGTGCTCAATAAATGCCGACCTGCCTATCATCGTTTCTCACTTCGTCTGTTTGCCTCCTTCTGAAGTCTCACAGAAAGACCACTGGGATACCGAGAGGATTACGTGTGGACGCGTTTGCCCCTCATCCAGATTCTTCTAGGCTTGTGTTCCTAATTGAAGTTTCAGAGGCTCAACTAAATCCCACACATGATAATTATCTCCCCATGTTGGCTAAGACCCCAAATGCTCCAGTACACTCGGCTCCCTCAACAGGGTCACCAACTGCCATTCTTAGCCATGTCTTGCAAACGTTAGCTCTCTGTTGAATTGTGTCATTCCCTTCTCTTTGAGTCCACTTTGGGTTATGGGCCCTCTCTTGCCCTCTGCCTGCTACCCGCCCTCCCTGCCCCAGGCACCACTAGCAGAAGATTAGCATGGAGGAGATGAAGGGGTGAAGGCATCTTATCTGGGAGGGAAAGAAGAGTGTCCAGGGAGACCTGGGGCTCAGAAGCAACCCTGGGCCTAGAGTGGGGATGGAGGCACTTCGGGGGATGTCCTGCTGGGGGGGGGGGGGGGGCGGGCAGGGCTTGAGGTAAGAGAGGGGAGCAGGGTGCAGGCCTGCCTGTGGGGGGGGGCATCCCCAGCGGGAGACCCCCCCCATGCCCCACCCAGTGAGGCCGGGCCTCACAGGGCGTCCTAGGCCTTCGGGTCAAGCTGGGACTAGTAAGCCAGCCAGTGGCTTCCTGTCTCAGCGAGACTGGTGAGGGCGTGAGGAAACTTAGTTGCTGTGCCCTTCATCCAGGCTTCAGCAAAGGCCACATGTCGCCTCAGGACCTTTTCTCCTGACTCCCTTTCAGTCCTCCAACCACACTCCCACGTGCCACTTAGCCCCCAGCAAGCCACCTGGTGGGGGAACTGGTGCTCCTCCCCTACCTTTCCGGTCACTCCTAGTACACCCAGTGGCTCTCCCCCTAACTCTGCCACCTTGTCGACCTCCACCTATACTCTTTCCTCACCCCCACCCACTCCCCTCCCACCCCCACAGACACTGTCCCCCTACCCATCCCTGGCCCCTCCAAACTCTGTCCCCCCACACATACTCTTTCCCCCCTCAGCCTCTGCCCCCATCTCCCCACCACCATCTCAAGTGTAGGCCAAAGTGCTGTTTGTACCATGAGGGCCTTTGGGAGTGAAAGGTCAGTCGGTGTCACCTGTCTCCCTACAGCTTGGCCCCAGATGCAGGTTTCTCTGGAGTTGTCTTGGGGATCTCTCTTTCGTCCCCTAGAGGCATCTCCCCCAGGTACAGAGAGTAACCAGAAAGCAGGAGTCTTCCATACTTGCCCACAGATATCCACAAACCTTAGGGGGGACAGGCCTCTAGGGGTGATGCATGAGCTCTCCCTCATTCAGGGAATATCTCCTCCCAACCCATGGGTTCATTCACCAGGGATCGGGCCCACGGATGCCCCAAGCTGGCAATCTCTCCCTTATCTTGCTCCATGAAACACCCTGATTACATATCTCAAGCTTTCGGAGGGTCCCAGCGAATACCTTTTTTGGGATGAGTAATTAGCTAGTCAGCCGTCTCCGGTTCTAAAATTGTCAGCCTTCTCGATGTTTCTCTGCTAGTTCAGCCCATTCCATTTCTCTGGCTTTCTTCCCCTCACACAACTGCAGAGTCACAGCCAGGGATAGCACCTTCCTGCCTATCTTTCTTTGCCTTCTCACAGCTGCCTTTGGCTGGGTTCGCTTTTAATTATGTCGGGGCGTGCCTGTGTTCATTGGTTCACTGGAACAGAATTTTATGAAGCGTTGTAGTTTACATAGATTTGGGGAAGTTGTCCATTCAGACATGTAAAAGCAAACGATAGGTGATACACATTTGTTTTAGTTTTACCTGGGAATGTTGACCTTTTTTTCCTCCTTGTTGTTCCCTTCTTGAATAGAACTTTTTGTCCTGCGGGTTTCACTGGTCTGATGGGCAGCTTCTGTAGGAAAGGTTTGCCATCTATAAAGCAGGGAAGGTGAAAGGAAAAAAAGAGAAAGAAAGAAGAAAGAAAGAAAGAAAGAAAGAAAGAAAGAAAGAAAGAAAGAAAGGGAAAAGCAGACCTCAGATCAGTAAATGATTCCTGTCTGCCTGGAAGGACCGTTCTATAGGTGCAAGAGCCCAGAGCCTAGCTTCCAAATGTGCACCAAGTCTATGGTTTATGGCCTTAAAGGTGTGCACATAAGGGCCCAGTGGAGCAGCTATGCATAGGCTGAAATGTGCACACATGAACATATCAAAGGGCAAGCTTAGGTGAAGTTAGTTTCACCGAAATCTTTGGGAGAAAGGGTTCTGCATAAAAGGCGTAGGGATCCCGTGCAACTGTACAGAGCACACATTTGTAGACAAAATAGGCTCATTGAGCACCAATCACATGCTGAACAATTTTACTTGCATAACACTCTCTACAACTCATAAGTTGGATATTACCCCCACTTAACAGATAAAAAGAACTGAGGCTCACATAGATTAAGTAACACACCTAAGGTCACTGATCAGTAACTGAACAGTAATTGGAAACACAGCATGACCCCTAGAGGCCCAGGTCCTCCCACTGATTTCCCTTGCTGGGGTGGGCCCAGAAATCTTTGTTTTTTAAAAGCTCCCTTGGTGACTCCTGATTATGGGCCACTCTTGGGAACCACTGCTCCACATCAAACCATCCCGCTATCCCTGTTACCAGCCTTGCCTCCGAGCGAGCGGCCTTCTCCACGTTGGATAAAACATTTAAAACATATTTAAATAGCAATTTCGAAAAACTATGCAGCATATGGATTTTCCTTTTGATCTCAAAATGATGACAAACAGACACTTAGATACTTCATAAAAGAAATATCACCAGAAAAAATTATAGAAATCTGGCTTTCAACTCTGTCTTGCTCTAATTTAAACAAAATGCAACTTTCCAGAGTCGCGCTCTCTCCCCCCAAATAAATCCAAACTGGGAGCTTCCTTCGCTTTTCCCCCTGTGCCAGGCTTACACCTATTTATCTCGAATCCGCTCCTGAATAAAAGCCTAGCAAGATGGACAGGAGGGGTAATTTAAGTCCTATCACCCCAAATCACCAAAAATCGAGCACCTCCTCGTAATTCACACCCTGGACTTGAAACACCAAAGAAAGGAGAAGCTGGGGGTAACGGCCAAATGTCCTTAATTGACAACAGAAAGGGGGTGGACAGGAGGGGAGGCTTCTTCCATCCTTTCAAAGGCCCCCGCCCCTCCTTGGGTCCCCGGGGAGGCCCCCGTCGCCCAGGTGGAGCGCGTCCCGGGTGCAGGCGCGCCGCCGCCGGAACGGCCCCCGCAGCAACAGGCGGGCGGTGGCGGAGCGGGGACGTGGGGGGGGGGGGGGAGGGCCGGGGGGATGCGCCGCGGGGCCGCGGGGCCCGGGCGGCGTCGGATGTTCGCTGCCCCGCGCAGCCCGGGGAGCAGGTGGCTGCCCTCTGCGCCCGGCGTGCGCCCCGCGCGGGCCAGCCGAGAGGGGCTCCGGCCCCGGCGGCGGCTCGGGAGGAGGCGGGGGCCGCAGAGCCCGGGCGGGGCGAGCGGGACCCCCGGGGGCCGCGCGGGCGGCAGGGGCGTGCCCTCCGCTCGGAGCTCTCGGCCGCTGCCGCCGCCGCCGCCGCCGCCGCCGCACCTCGCGCTCCGGGTCTCTGGGCCGAGAGGCCGCGACACCTAGCGCGGGGCCGCGGCGAAAAAGGAAGGGCCGGGAGGGAGGAGGGGACCGGGAGGTAGCCGCCGGCCAGGCAGCCTCGCTCGCGCCGGGTGCCAGGAGAGGCGACTCCCAGCCTTCCCTCCCAACGCGAAACTTTTCCAGCCCACTGAGGCGTGTTCCTCACGGGTTTCGGCGGCCGGAGTCGCCGTCAGGGAGAGGCTCGGCAAACAAACGCGCCCCCCGACCCACGGGCGGAGGTACACAGGCACACGGGGAGGGACCGGGCCTCGGGGGAGGTGGCTGGGACCGTGAAGGCAGCAGGCGGCCACACAGCCGAAAGGGGCTCCCCGCGTGCGAGAAGCAGTGCTTGAAAACCTGCAGAAGCTCGGGAGCCTAGCGGTGCCCGGAGGCTTTGCGTAACTTTGCCCACTGCGCCCCCGCGTGCAGAGGCGTCCCCTCGCACTCACACCCTCACCCCACCCCGCTCCCCCTCAGCCGCGGCCCGAGCCTGCCTTTGTATTTCAGTGACTGGGAAAGATCTGCTAATACTGAGCCAAAGAAGGAGGGATGTAAATTGCGAACATTCCACTCCCGGGTACCACCCCCCCCCCCCCCCAATACCGAGGGACGGCGTCCGGTTCTCCCCAAAGCGTTCCCTCCGCTTCCCTCTGCCCTTGGGTCTCCAGCTTCTTTACTGTGGACTGAAGAAGGTAAAGCACACCCCGATCGATGCGAATGTTTTTCTGAAACCACGACCTCTCTAAACCCTGGCCCCCAAAGAACCGGGTGGGGGTTGGAGGGGAAAGCACGTTATTTCGGGGGACAGCAGCACCCCTCGCAAGGCGCGCGCGCGGCCTGGCGGGCGCCTCGCCGGCTTCAGCGCGGCTGGGCGGAGTGGCTGGATTATGTAAGTAACAGCCCTCCATGTGCTCACCACCATCTGTTAATATCTTGATATTGGAAAGTTCGGTGCCTGAGGCAAAGCCAGGGCTGGCGCAGAGCGCCCTCCCTACTCCTTTCTACTGCAGGGCTGGGAAAGCACCTCCCTTCGATTGTTTTCGCCCACTTCCCTAAAATCGAGTAGTAGTGTGCCCCTTCAAGTCACTGACAACCAACCCCGCTCCCCGCAGGTGTGTGTTTGTGGACGAAGGATGATTTTCAGGTCACCTTACTGCAATGAATCCTTTCGATAAATTTATATTTTTATGACCCTTCTAGTTTCCTTTAGGCACTGTGGTGGGCTCTTATTTGGGATGGAAGCTTTATTATTTAAAACAAAATTTTTTTTTTTTTTTTTTTTTTTTTTTTTTTTTTTTTTTTTTACTTTTTCCGCCAGCACTCCGGCCCCAAATTCTTGTAAGGGTTATATTTCAACTTCTTTGGAGCGCTTCGCCTCTGTTTACTTTGAAAGCCGTTGGTTAAACAAACATCACTCGGGAGGCTTCTAAGCAGTGGGGTTCCCAGGAGAGAAACGCTGCAGCTGCTACTTGCTACTGATCTTGTGGCATTTCACTTTCCCCCCCATTCAGAACAGATCCAGGTTGAGCTTGGCGTCGCACTGGGCACCGGGGCTAGGGGGGGTGGGGTAGGAGAGAATGGCGGTCAGTCTGCTTTTAGACTGCCGGAAGCAGGCCGGCCTGCACCCTGGAGTTGGTTTTTCTTTCTTTCTCTTCCCTTCTTCAGGGTGGTGCTGGTGGTGCTGGATAGTGGATGCTTTTGTGTGCGTGTCCGTCCAGGCAGGGATCTTTAGCATCTTTCTTCCGAAATCCACGCCCACGTTTGCCTCTCTCCTGGATCTGGCTGAAGTTCCCAGAATTGGTTTGTTTAGGATCTGACGGTGGTTCATCGTAAGGTTTTAAATTACTTATATGCAATCTTCCCTTCCTAGCTTCATCTGAGGGCTTTAAGAACCGGGAAGGGGGGGCGGAAACACACCGAGGAAAGGTCAAGGCAAAGTGCGTTTAACCCAGGACCAGATGCACAGGTGACGACTGCAGGAGTTTGACTAAGAACTCGCAGCAGATCCCCCTTCCCATAAATAAGTAAATGCAGTCTGCATGGATGAGGTTTGTTGGAAAAGCGGTCAGAACTTGTGTTAACTTTTAAGTTACTGGGGTTGTGTTTCCAATGGACAGAGGAAGGAGTTGACCCTAGGCTTGGCCGCTGGTTTCAGAGATGGAGCCAGTATCTAGGCGACTTCTCGTCTCCGACCTGACTGATCACTTCTTCCCTATCAGAAAACAAACCGGGAGTCGCCCGAGATAGGGGGCTCGGGCCTCACGCCTTGCTCTAGAGCGTCCCAAGACCTGGGAGAGCGCCGCAGCTTGGGCAAGAGAGGTTACCAGGAGCCCGGCCTGTAGGGCGCCCCGACAGCAGGGGACAGGACAGGGCTCCGCGTACGTAGCTCACGGAGCTGGGCTTCGGACCGAGCTCGCTTGCCCAGCGTCGCGCGCGCTCCTGTTTCAACCAGTTCTTGCGCCCTAATGCGGGCTGCGAACTGCCGCGGCGGAGCGTGGCGAGCTGCGAGCCTCCGCTGCGTTGGCTGGGAGTGGGGGAGCTTCCTTGTCTGCCAGACGGCTTTACCCCGACTTGCACTCAGGCCTGCCTTCCCCCCCCCCCCCCCGAGGGTGACAGAAGGCTTACTGGGGTTCGCGAGGAACTTTTCCTGCCGCCAGTTCCCGGGCGTAGAGTGTGCAAAATGTGCAAACCGAGCGCTAGGTGTAACTAACATAACTTGTGGGCTGAAGTTCAAGCCATTTCCTTGCAGATTCTGAATCTTTTCTCTCCCTCTCGGCTTCCTTTCTTCCCCCCTTCTCCCCCTCCTCCTTCCCTGCTCTCTCCTTCCTTTTTTGTAAATGTCAAACTGAGCAGATGGTTTTAAGGTGTGGAGGGCATATATCCTCTACTCCTACCAGTTTATTTGTGGGCTGGCGCTAACATATGTACAAACTGGGATACTTAAAGAAAATAATAGGACGGAAAGGCAGAAAGGAAGTAGCCTCGATCCATTCACAGAACCCAAATTTCCCGGCTCAATACACCCGCTTACCTCGAAAGGACCCAACCAATAGAAGCATTATTCCACCCTGCATCTAATGGGCATGCTGATAGATTATTTCTGTCCCCAGCCTAAATTGTCACATCTCGATTAAAACACTTGATACAATAGCCGATCACTGGGAGTGCGGGTGATGTGTTTGCCCGCATCTGTGTCGTTTCCGAAATGGTGTGGAGGGAGGATCTGGGGGCGGCGGAAAGAGAGAAGTGAAGGCTGGGGGATGCTCAAGCAAGCCTCTTTTCTTACCCTCGACACCTACCCTGGCCGGCTTGATTATTTCTTCTTCTTCTTCTTCTTCTTCTTCTTCTTCTTCTTCTTCTTCTTCTTCTTCTTCTTCTTCCTCTTCTTCTTCTCAATGTTTGAATCCTGTGCCAAAAGTTTCCTACAGAGTATAGTCTCAG
This sequence comes from Puma concolor, assembly GCF_028749965.1. Lineage (NCBI taxonomy): Eukaryota > Metazoa > Chordata > Mammalia > Carnivora > Felidae > Puma > Puma concolor. The sequence goes on from NC_141683.1 coordinate 40,523,775, forward strand.
GCGTGTTACCATCTCTATTCTTATTCAAAGAGAAGACTTCTTCACAGTGATGAATTTGAGACTGAAATTGTAAACGTCCTAGGAAAGGGGTATATGTGCATGGCAGAAGATGGTGGTGGTTGTCTGTCAGTGTACTGGTAACACGCCCCATAAACACTGTTGTCCCAACCAACGTCTGCTTGACAGTTGTCCCAAACCTTTGATCTGCTTGAACTTGAGGAACGTACAAAAAATACTTGCTCCCATCCTACCTAAAAACTGAGTGTCTAATCGACTAGGTACGAGTATTTCTGCTTCTCAGCCCTTGTAAGTCCTGGCTTTTATAGGATCTTTAGGTCATAAACGCGGTTGCTTTATTAAAAGCCGTTTACTGTGCCCGGTGAAAGACACGTTCTGGCTGCGGCTGGAAATGCCCTTTCGCATTTGTAACTTGCAAACCTCCAAGGAGCTCTTTAAGAGCCACGTTATCTAAAGAAATCTCCCTGGTTATTTTTCCTCCAAGAGATGTCTAACCAAAGTGCATTTTCTATAGCTTTACGTTGAAGCCCGAAATGTAAACGTTTGAAATTTCTTACTTAATAAACTTTAAAGTTGGCTACCCAGGAGCCAAAATTGTGTACTCCAGTATGAAACCTCTCTCTTTGGTCATCGTGGGGTGAGTGAGTTAGTGAGGGATAATTGCGAGGTAATGTTTGCAACATTCCCCCCCCCCCCCCAAAAAAAAGGCTGCTGTACCTACAATCCGAAGAACCAAGGGCAGATACTCTTCTTCCTAGTAATTTTGACGGGAGATTAACTGGAACTCAGCCAATGCTGGTCTGCTACCAGATGCAGCGGAGCCCAAGTGAAGCCTCTGGCACGTATTATTTAAATCCCAAACCTACCTGTATTTTATTGTCCACCTTGCCTCTAAAAGCAAGCAAGGGTGACATGTATTCTTGATACTGTCTGTGATCATTTAAAATGTGGAACGACCTGCGAGCTTCCCCACTCCCTCCTCCTATACCACTCCACCCCTAAAACCCCACTTTTTCTCCAGTATACTTTTCCGTGCCTTTCTCCACCCAAGTCTGCTCCAAGCTCGGCCACTCGGTGAACTCGATCAGCTGTATCTGGGAAAGGAAGAGAGGGGGTGGGGGGGGGGGGGGGAAAGGACCTGCGTCCAGGACGAGCGAGTGTGAGCCGAGCGCCGCTCGCGCCGTCGCCCGCTTTGCACAGTGCCCGCAGATGGCTCGCTCCGGCCCCGGCGCGGCGATCCAGTCGCCCCGAAGCGGTGGCAGGGCGGGGGCGGGGGTGGGGGCCGGGGATGGAGGCGGGGGGAGGGGGAGCGCGGGGCCCCTCTCCCCTCCTCTCCTCCCAGCCCCTCACCCCCCACCCCTTTTATATTTTTTTTTTCCTCCCAAGTTCTCTTGCCTCGCTATCCCCCCTTGAATCCGAAGGCGCCTCGCGATTGGGTGCTGGGGCCGGGTACGTCAGTCAGACTGTGACGTGCAGTCTTCCTGTTTCCTTCAGCTGTGTCTTAAAGTAAATCTTGTTGTGGAGCGGAGCCCTCAGCTGAGGGAGCGCTCTGAAATAATACACCATTGCAGCCGGGGAAGCGCAGCGGCGCAAAAGAGCTCTCGCCGGGCCGCCCGCTCCCTCTCCGCTCGGCTCCTCTCCGCGGCTCCTCTCTTCTTCCCTCCTTCCTCTCCTCTCTTCTCTCCGCTCCTCCCTGCCCTCCTCTGCCTCGTCTTCTTCCCTCTCCTCTCCTCTCCTCTCCCCTCCCACCCTTCCCACCGTCCCCTCTCCCTCGCCCGCTCGCCCCGCTCGCCCCGCTCGCTCGCTCGCTCGCTCGCGCGCACTCACCGGCCCCGGTCCAATTATCACATTCATCACCCGCAAGACACCGCCGCGTGTGTGCGCGCGCGTGTTCTCCTCTCCCTGCCGGCAAAACCACGCTCGGTCCCACTGCCCTCTGCACCGCGTAAGTATCCTCTCCCCCTCGCCAGTCCCCTCCCCTTTTCCAGAATCACTTGTCCTGGCTTGTTCTTGAATGGGAAGAAAAGAAAAGAGACTCCCATTACTCATGCCCGTGTAAACATTTTTTTTTTCCAGGAGAAAATGGTGTTATTTAAATGAATCATAATAAAATAGGCTCTAAACAGTTTGTAAGCAGGAGCCTCCGTGGAACTCAGCGCTCCGCTCCTCCCAGTTCCTAAGAGTAAGTGATCCGCTTGGCTTTTATTTCTTTCTCTTTCCTGCTGGTGGCTGGGGTGGTGGTGGCGATGGGGGGGGGGGGGCGGGCGGGCGGCGGGGGAGGCTGATACTGCTGGACTTGTCGCTGATCTTGTCACCTTTTGTGTACTGTTCCTGGGCTGTGAGGAGGCGTTTGCTTCCCTTCCTTCTTTTTCTTGCCCTCTCTTCTCGGGAGAGAGGACCGCGAGGGGGACCGGGTCGCTTTTTGTTCGCCAGGATCCCCGCTTTCCGCCAAGCCCCATCCTTCCCGTCTCTCCCGGCTAAAACTCCTGGGCCAGCCCCCACGTCCTTTCTCTTTGTCTTGTTTATTATAGCTGCCTTTCTTCCAGGCTCTTCCAATTTGCTTGTCATTTGCATACCTTTCACTTCTCCTTTTGAACCCCAGCAGAGGGCCGGGGAGCAGGGAGGAGGGGGGAGGGAGGAGGGGGGCGCTCTGTTACTTTACTCGCAAAACGCTGTCGAAGCCGCAATGTTGAAATCGGGGTTGGAGCGGTGGAGAGATGGTCCCGGGAAGGCAGCGCGGCGTCCCTCTCCAGAGCTCCGAGGAACCGGGGCTAGGTCAAGTTGAGTTGGGTAAGGCGGCCGCGGGAGCCTCAGAAGGTCGTGTGGCAGTGGTGGAGGGATGGGGCCTGAGCGTCGCGGGGGGACCGAGTGCTGGCGGTGCGGGTGGGGGTAGGGGATGTTCTTGGGCTGCGGATCTGCGACGCGAGGACTCTCACAGCCCTGGCTGGCAGTGTGTGCGCCGCGGGGCTGCTGGGATCTGGTCTTGTCTGGGTGGTACCTGCAGTTGTGCCCCAGTTCAGCGGACTGGGGAGGGAGGAGAACAGAGGTGAGGGTGATTGTTACCGGGGAGAATGGTGAGGAGGGCGGGAAGAGCTGCTATCTTGGCTGAACACACCAGGAGGGGGACAGGCAGGGGGGCGCTGGGTGTGGGGGAGACTTCACCCAAAGTCCAGTTTAGCAAGTTGTTGGTTCTTCTGGCGTGCTAGCCACTTAACTCCTGCTAAAACTGAACGCCGGTGGAAAGCGTGGTTCGGAGTGGGGGGGCGGGGTAGGGAATGGCGGGAGGGAGGTGAAGGGGGAGTAGCTTTCGAGAGAGACTCACACGTCTCCCGCCACTTCTCAGCTTTTTTCGGAAGTTGAGAGTCCTCCAGGCTGGCAGAGACGAGGAGGAGGAGGAGCGGTTGGGCGATCGTCTTAAATAGCCCAAGGAGGCAGGTTGGAGTGTGAGACTGCTGTTCTTGGCAGTCCAGAACCCTGCTCCGCCTGGGGGAAGGCTGGGAGCTCACCTGCTTGTTTTTATTTTTCCAAGAAGGTCTGTGTTGTCTCCCAGAGCTTATAAAAACAGTGCGAGCACAGGGTGGCCTTCTCTCAAAGTCAAGGCTATAAGTGTCTTCTCTTGTTCTCTCTCTCTCTCTCCCTCCCGCTCTCTCCCCCTCCCTTCCCCCCTCCTTCCCTCCCACCTATAACCTCCCTTACAAAAAAAAATAATAATAATAATAATTTCCTTTCCTAAACTAGGTAGGCAGAAGTCTATTCGTAGAGCGCTGTGCATGGGCAGGGCCTGACAGGTGTGTCGGGTCAAGAAAGACAGGTGCAGATTTCCTCTGTGTCTGTGTGTGTCTGTACAGCTCCAGACCACAATGCACACTCCAGGGTTGCAGAAGTTTATGAATTTATGGGTGCCCTGCTTAATAGGATTCTCCGGGCTAATGGGAACCGGGCTGTTGTCATGCTTTGAGCCCGGCCCTGTGAGTTCTTTGCTTGGGGGTGGGGGATAAGTTGGTATGTGTTTGTTTATTTTCCTTAAGGATGTTGGCAGGCTGCTGCTGAGGCTGTGTCTCAGGCTTCTGCCTGCCAGGCGGCTGAAAGTCCCCCCACTTCAGGCAGCAGGTGGAGAGAGATTGACTTTCCCTCTGCTTCCCTCTATAGTTTCTGCCTATCTCCCAGGTCTGTGGTGCGGAAGGGGGGTGGGCGAGAGCCGTCTTTTGTGTGCCTGTGTGTTTTGGGCGGCCATGGGCGGTGTGTGTAACTGCCAAGAATACCAAAGTCATTTGAAAGTGTTACTGTTGTTAAAGCTTATCTTTTTAGCGTGCCTTCTCTCTGCCCAGAAAGAATAGGTATGTGCATAAACTCTTTCAAGTCCTATGTTAAATACTCTCATAAAGCAGAATGAGCCTGTCATTGTACCAGACATGTGCCAGATGTCCTAGTTATTACTTTGATGGAGAAGGAAAATCTCAAGTACGTGAGAGGTAACTGCGCTTTCTCTGTTTGATGCAAGATGCAGGCAATCAGCTGTGTGAGGAGTTTCTTGCAAGAACTTCTGAGTATTTTCAGAATGAAATGGGCTGTGTGTGGTGAGAAAGGAAAAGCAGAGCATTGGTGTTACCCTGTCCATAGGCTACAACGTGGCCACGTTTATATAATGGTAAAATCGGCGAGGGTAAGGACCGTGGCTTGATGTGTGAGGGAAGCTGTGGAGAATTCAGTGGAAGCACTATATCTGGATTATTCAAGCTTGACCTTTTAAGTTTCTCTTTAAACAGGCTACTTCTTGTGTTACATAGAAATAGGTTAGATGGTGAATGGTTTTATCGGTTGTCTTTGTTGTTTGGGCGACGATCGAGAGTTCATGAAAATGAGATACTGTGTGTCATTTGTCCTTTAGGCTTAAAACCTCAGAGTCCCTCCCTCAATACTTGTCTTGGGTGTTCGCGAAGTTTTTTCACGTCATCTATGGATATGTCCATTTCCTTTATGTTTGATAGAGGTTGTCTGTGCTTGGTACTTACTAGTATGTTTATGTGTCCATTATGCAGAATTCTGCCTAGTTTAATCATCACCTTGTGGGAAGAAAAGTCATGCCTACGTCACATGCATCTTTGTTCTCACTTTATTCATTTCCTAGCATGGTTCCTCTAGAAGTAGCACTTGCAATCTTAAAACGTAAGCCAGCTGCCGGGGTTCTCTTTATCTGTTCAAAGTGCAAATAGGCCTTTTTTTTTTCATGAATTTCTTATATCATTTCAGAGATTGTCTTGCATTTTCAACTGTTGATAGAAGGAATGTTTAGGTTTAGGATTAACAAAATAAATTATAAAATGTGACTGTTTTTCTAGTATAAAGACGGATTGTGCGTGACATATTATTATTGGATTCCAATTAAGTACCTGTATCAACTGAAAAGGACAGATACCTCAGGAATTTCTCAAACCTTATTGCCTAGCGTAGTCTAAAGCTTTCAAAGGACATTTAGAGTATTTGAATTTTCTACAAAAAAGAAAAAAAGTGTGTTTTTTCTTGAGATCGTTTCTTACTCTTTTACTTACTAACGTGGTGAATTATTGGTGCACATGAATGTTTTAGGCATGTCTCAGAAAATATTCTGTGTTCATTTTGCAGGTGAAAAACGTACGGAATTTTTGATAGGTTGGAGGAATTTTAAGTGAAACGGTTATGATATGAGAACTCTGTTATGATAGGAAATTTTAAAACCTGATATGAGATTTGAGGATACAATCTCAGTTAACTGAAGTACGAACTTCTGTCAAGTGGGTTCTTCAAACTAAACATAAAACGCTTTCTTAACCTTACAGCAAGCAGAAACATCCCTGAAGGAAAAGTTGCTAATTAGCAGAAAGGAACTCTTGAATACAGTGAAGAGGGGTTAGGGGGAAGATTTGATGATTTGGTGGCCTTAGGGGAGACTACCTAAATCAAATCATCTGATCTCCCCCACCCCCCTGCCTTGAATTACCGATTTTCAGGTGGATTTAAGATGTTCTTTGTTAGTGATAGTGCATTCGAAATTTCATAACCAGGTTGACCCAAGTAGATTAGAGGCCCATTCAAAGATTGTTTTCCATAAGAAGTAAAGTGTAGGCTTGAGCAATTTCTTCAAATAATTTTACCAACAAAGACAGATAATCTAAGTAATCCAAACAGGAAACCATGCCAACCTTACACTCACCCTGTCTTATAAAAGATTTGTCTAAACTATTTGGATAATTACCATAATGAACACTTCTTTGTCCAGAATCTGGACTCCGGATAGATACGTAAAAGTTGTAATCCCCTCCCCCAAATAACTTCTTTATTCTAGCAGAGCACTTAGCCACTTTCTACTCCAATTCCTTTGAAATTCCTCGCTGAAAGTTCTTTTCTAACATTAAGTCATCAAGTTCCTTAGCATTCTCCATGTTAAGCTACCTGACGTTCTTGAGATAATTCAGGTCTTAATGAATCTTTTGGAGTAGTTAAAATCTGACTCGATTATACCTGGATGTTTGTTCTTACCTTTCTCTGGGAGGAATCTGCTATGTCAAGATAATCACTGTATAAGAATTATTAAAGCAGTTGAGTACTTAGATACCAAATGCTAGCTGTGACAAATTATTTAAGAATAAAAATATTCTGTATGGGTCTTCATGTTAATTGAAGAGGAGTTTACTGGAACAGAATATATGTATCCAAACAGTAATACATTTGGGCTCAAATTCTACATCAGGATTTTTTTGTGCATACTTGCTGATATTACTGTTTCCAAGGGCTGATCAAAAGGTTTCATCTCACCTGTTTAAACTCAAAATGAATGTAAAAATCAAAATACAGTAAGAGTCAATAATAATTGTAGTTGAAACACTATGACTTAGGACATCTGTTGAGAAATAAAGGAATTTTTAAAAATCTTAATGGACAGGATGAGATCAGTGATAAAGTCAGTCCATAGCATTCTCTAAATTCTGAATTAGGAAGCCCATGGAAGCACCTTTAAATGTGTTTTCAAGTGATTTAATTTATATGATAGTCGTTGAACAATGCGTTTTCTTATGTGGTAAATATATTCACGTCTATATCTTGTTTACGAATCAATTTGCTAATCAAGTATTATGTCAGCCAGTTATAATTACTTAATCTTGTCTGTTGCCTCCATGGGTTATGGTCCCAGCGTGCACTACCCCTCTACCTTTATTTTTAAGTTTAGATCTTAGCTATATGGAGAGCTATATTTATTCATGCCTATTAATATAATGTCTGGTCTTGGCAGAATATATACTTTTTCCCATTTGTTTTGTCCTATTTGTTATGTCTCAGCTGGACATTTTACAACAAGACCTAAAAGGATTCCCATATTTTCTTAGCCCAAAACAGAAGCAAATCATTATCTAATCTAAAAATGCTGACTGGTTGACAGGGGATGGAAAAAAATCTGTTTAGGTTCGTGAATTTGAAGGAAGTCACAGGGTATTTGGTTCTTGGAAGACCCACCAAACATGTTTAATTAACACTTACTGTCCACTGCAAATGAGAGTATCATTTCTTTCTGCCTTCGGAAGAGCACAGCCCTCTTCTTGGCTTGGGCACTAGGCAGGGATGCAGCTGTTGATACCTAGGCTATGAGAGGAAGTGCAGTTGACGCAGAGGTAAATGACAGTTGGGAAAGGAAGGATGCCTGCGGATGACCTTGTGCGCATCTCTTACACCAGCCTGTCATTCTGAGCCCCTGTTGCAGAGATGCTTGTCCCCTGGCAAGGATGGGCAGGAGAAAAATCCAGATTGGGGGTTAAGCTGAACAGGGGAAGAAAAAAGACTGCGGAAAGTTTGTTCGATGTTTTGACTAGAGATCCCTGTGCTTTTCAGGTGATATTAAGGAGAAGAGAATTTGCACACAAAAAAAGAAAAGAGGTAAAATTTTAAAACAATGGCAATGAACTCTATTTTGGGGGAAGCTGATACACACACAAAGAGGTCCTCCTTGCAGAGACCTACCCCCAATGTGCAAATCTTTCTGGGCTCCGAAATAACCCATTTCTTTTCTTGTTTGCCTCGGTGTTTTTCTTTTTCTCACCTGATGGCTACACCTGATTTATGGGATCCAATGTGTTAGTGAAATATTTGTCATTGCATTTTTGTATTCCTGAACTCAGTTTTATTATTGATGTCTGAGGGTGCACCATCATTCTGAATTCAATTTTGAACCCAATATTGAAGTTATTAAGATCTGTTTCCATTCCAACTTTGGGAAATTTTATCCTGAGGCATACAAAAAGTATTTTAATTTTAAGCATACAAAAACATATAAAGAAGCATCATATTGCCTGCATGAACAGGCTTTTTAAAAAATGTTGTGTCTTCACATAGAAACCAGGAACAAGGAATGCATGACGAAATCTTTGTTGAGTAAGAAATAAAAATAAAAATAAAAAACCCACACGTTGTCATCTAAGCATTGAGCATTTTCTTGATTTTTACAGGTTATTTCATGCTGAAATTATGCCTATTTGCATGGATAGTCATTCTTTAAAACTAGCCACAGATGCAGTCCTAGGGAGCACGTAGATGTTTTTACAGGTGAACCGAAAGAGATGGGAACCGTTCCAAACACTCTGCACGCTGCCTTTGGCAATAGACCCTGTTATTGTGAAGATGTGCTCTGTTAAGCAAACGTGAAGTTTAATATTAGATAAACCCTGTGTGAAAAAAATATTTTCATTTTCTTCATAAAACGTTAATTGTAAGCAAAAAAGATATGACATCTTACATGCACACAAAATTGGGGGTTAGCATCACTGGGTAATAAGTCACAAAATATGTCAGGTGCCTTGCATAAAATGCAAGGAAGGATATTCTCTTTTAATATTGTGTCCTCAAGAAACAATGGAAGTTCATGTGCAGAGAAGATGTTTCTCTTTCTCATATATTTGACTGATGCTTTTGCATCTTTATTTACTTTCTTTTAGTCTCCCCCCACCTTGAATTTGGCATAAGAAAAAAGATTCACAAAGGATGTGTGTGTTAAAGTTTCTTTAGGCATTTGAAGTATTATTTTGGCAGATTTTAACAGAAGAGAACTAATACTCAAGATACATTTATCCTTGCCTCACTCAGTTTATTGTTCCCCATACTGATTTCTAAAATGTGGCAATTCCTTCCTTTACAGTGAGTCCAACTTTGTGGTCATTTAAGTCATCAAAAGGACATCATGAAAATTCATAAATATTCTCACCCTTACGTTAAGATATAGCAATAGATCGCATTTTCCAATGTGATTTTACTAATAAAAATGCACATCCATGCTAAATAAGCAGACTTGTAAAATGGATATCTGTGCGTTTATTTCAATGTTAAATTGACCATTTGTATCGGAAAGGTGCTGATGGGGGTGTTCTCCCTCCCATTTCAGATATGACAGAAATATTTTAAAATTCAGTAATAAAGGGGGCGTGTTGAGCATTTGCATGTACTTTCGAGTGTTTCTCTAATGGCATTAGAACCAGAATAATTTTAATTCAGAAATGGAATTTTTCGTCCAAATTTCACACAGCCTCAAAATTGAACCTTATATCTTAAGTAGAGACCACTTTCATCTTCTTTTGTAATATGAATCTCAATGCCCAAAATTTAATCAATTGGTTGTCAGAGGCTGTGTTCTTATAATCTACTGTTTCTTCTGAAGATAAACAGTATCATTTTAGGCATTTGTGAAAGAGAATCATATTACTGGTGCTTAAGCAGTTTTTGCTTTTTTTTTTTTTTAATCTTAATCCATCTTAAACCAGTGGAGCAGAAATATTTAAAAATGTTTCATTTCAAGCAGAGTGCATAATAAATTGCAATAATTGTAATGTGCCATAAATCCCAGAGCCTATGCATTTTGCATTTGATTCAGGATTGAGGTCAGGAAATTTGGAGAAATTTAAAGAAAATGATTCATCAGTCCTTTTGTTCTGTTGGCCAGGGTCCCGGGATTCTTGAGCTGTGCCCAGCTGACGAGCTTTTGAAGATGGCACAATAACTGTCCAGTGATGCCTGACCATGACAGCACAGCCCTCTTAAGCCGGCAAACCAAGAGGAGAAGAGTTGACATTGGAGTGAAAAGGACGGTAGGGACAGCATCTGCATTTTTTGCTAAGGCAAGAGCAACGTTTTTTAGTGCCATGAATCCCCAAGGTTCTGAGCAGGATGTTGAGTATTCAGTGGTGCAGCATGCAGATGGGGAAAAGTCAAATGTACTCCGCAAGCTGCTGAAGAGGGCGAACTCGTATGAAGATGCCATGATGCCTTTTCCAGGAGCAACCATAATTTCCCAGCTGTTGAAAAATAACATGAACAAAAATGGTGGCACGGAGCCCAGTTTCCAAGCCAGCGGCCTCTCTAGCACAGGCTCCGAAGTACATCAGGAGGATATATGCAGCAACTCTTCAAGAGACAGCCCCCCAGAGTGTCTTTCCCCTTTTGGCAGGCCTACTATGAGCCAGTTTGATATGGATCGCTTATGTGATGAGCACCTGAGAGCGAAGCGCGCCCGGGTTGAGAATATAATTCGGGGTATGAGCCATTCCCCCAGTGTGGCATTAAGGGGCAATGAAAATGAAAGAGAGATGGCCCCGCAGTCTGTGAGTCCCCGAGAAAGTTACAGAGAAAACAAACGCAAGCAGAAACTGCCCCAGCAGCAGCAACAGAGTTTCCAGCAGCTGGTTTCAGCCCGAAAAGAACAGAAGCGAGAGGAGCGCCGACAGCTGAAGCAGCAGCTGGAGGACATGCAGAAGCAGCTGCGCCAGCTGCAGGAGAAGTTCTACCAAATCTATGACAGCACCGATTCCGAAAATGATGAAGATGGCAACCTGTCTGAAGACAGCATGCGCTCGGAGATGCTGGACGCCCGGGCCCAGGACTCCGTGGGGCGGTCAGACAACGAGATGTGCGAGCTAGACCCAGGACAGTTCATTGACCGGGCCCGGGCCCTGATCCGGGAGCAGGAGCTGGCTGAAAACAAGCCGAAACGAGAAGGCAACAACAAAGAAAGAGATCACGGGCCGAACCCCTTGCAACCCGAAGGCAAGCACTTGGCCGAGACCTTGAAGCAGGAACTGAACACTGCCATGTCGCAAGTGGTGGACACGGTGGTCAAAGTGTTTTCAGCCAAACCCTCCCGCCAGGTTCCTCAGGTCTTCCCGCCTCTCCAGATCCCCCAGGCCAGATTCGCGGTCAACGGGGAGAACCACAATTTCCACACCGCCAACCAGCGCCTGCAGTGCTTTGGCGACGTCATCATTCCGAACCCCCTGGACACCTTCGGCAACGTGCAGATGCCCAGTTCCACAGACCAGACGGAAGCACTGCCCCTGGTTGTCCGCAAAAACTCATCCGACCAGTCCGCCTCCGGCCCCCCGGCCGGCGGCCACCACCAGCCCCTGCACCAGTCGCCTCTCTCTGCCACCGCAGGCTTCACCACGTCTACCTTCCGCCACCCCTTCCCCCTTCCCTTGATGGCCTACCCATTTCAGAGTCCGTTAGGTGCTCCCTCCGGCTCCTTCTCGGGAAAAGACAGAGCCTCTCCTGAATCCTTAGACTTAACTAGGGAGACAACGAGTCTGAGGACGAAGATGTCATCCCACCATCTAAGCCACCATCCTTGTTCACCAGCACACCCACCCAGCACCGCAGAAGGGCTCTCCCTGTCGCTCATCAAGTCCGAGTGTGGCGATCTTCAAGACATGTCCGAAATCTCACCTTATTCGGGAAGTGCAATATCCTTTTATTCTCCCCTGGAGGAAAACAAAACAGAACAAAACAAGGCTTCCCCCAAGGTCAGGTTTCCACAATATATAGAATAATGTAGATTAGTATCTTCTTAAGAACGCAATCTTCTCTATTATCCAGAGTAATAGGCTTTTATCAACACACTTCTGATTGCACAAAAGCGTCCCAGGAAACCCACATCTTTGCAACTTTCGCAAGTTGTTAATTGCCTCGAAGAGCTGGTATTTAATATGTCCCTTTTCAACTGTGCTCTTTCTGCTGTTCCAGTATTATCCCCCCCCCCCACACACACACACTTTTTTTTCTTTAGGAGTAGATTCAGAGATGGACAAAAAAAAAAAATCTCATTGTAACGTTGAATTCTATCAGGTTTTTTTTTTTTTTAAAGAAATCTTCAGTTTTTTTTTTTTTTTTCAACGTTTATTTATTTTTGGGACAGAGAGAGACAGAGCTTGAACGGGGGAGGGGCAGAGAGAGAGGGAGACACAGAATCGGAAACAGGCTCCAGGCTCTGAGCCATCAGCCCAGAGCCTGACGCGGGGCTCGAACTCACGGACCGCGAGATCGTGACCTGGCTGAAGTCAGACGCTTAACCGACTGCGCCACCCAGGCGCCCCTATCAGGTTTTTTAAAAAGGTTTTACGTTTTATAATGGCGTCGAGGGAAAAGTCAGTTTTGAGATCCCTAAGATTCCGTAGGAAGAATTGTCCCTCTTTAAACCCTCTGCAAGGCCCCTGGTCCCTGCAAAGAAGACCTGATTAAATTTTATGAAGAGCACTTTCCTGGTGGGAGGCTTCAGTGGGAAGAAAATGGACATGGGTGGGGAGTTAGATTCTTTGTTTAATCTTTAAGTGAGACGTGGTGGGGGGGGGGTCGTTGTTCTTTTTGTTTGTTTGTTTGTTTGTTCTTTAAGGAAATGTACAGGTACTGATTTATTCAGACGGCATTGGTCTCTCTCGTTCACCCAAGGTCTGTTCTTTGGATCTTGGTGCAGCTGCCTCTATGCATGATTAACCTCTGTTCAGCCATACACAGAAATCTTTTGTCCTAACATACACAAAGCAAATTATTTTGGAAAGCGAGAGGGCACAATTAAATATAAAACTCAGCTGTATTCGGCTTTAAAAATGGCTCTTTTTATGACTCTTCTATATTTTGAACCTGACTTTTAGGTAGAGATGCCAGTTACAGGTTTTATTAGACCCCTCCTGAACTCCAGCTATTTTTAACTGACTTTTTTTCTTTCTCTCTGTACATCGGTCCTTTCAGTAAATTTTTAAAAATCTTGTGGTTGTTGGTGTTTTGGGGTAGGGGTAGTAAAATGATAGCATTTGGGGGCACGTAGAGGCGTGTTTCTTTTATAATAAACTGCCAGATGGATATAAAATTTAGCAATTAAGTTGGCTGTTGCTAAACTGAGGATTTTGAGCAATTGTCCTGATGACTAGAGATTGACATTTTAGTATCTAAGCCCACTCCAGAGGCTGCCACATAAGTGCAAAGCCCCAGCTATGGTGGAAATACCTTTTCCTATGTAGTGAAGGCCGTCCTTCAAACCAGCTCTCAGAAGAGTTGTGGAGATTTTTGATAAGGTGAATGAGAGCCACAAATAATGAGACCCACTTAGGGCAGTGAAACACAGTCTCTTTCCATAGTGAGGAAGAAGAGAATAATGTCATGAGAGGAAGGAACATAAAGATGTTGAGGACTTAGACATATAAATAGAAATCAAGTCTTGATTTGGTTGCTAATTTAACTTCTACCTTTCAAAGACCTGAACTTAAATCTACCAGCCATGAACCAAAGCTGCGCCAGGCACCATGCCTTGCTCGTGATAAACAGGCAATAAACATTGGTCAAAATGATTGTAATGTAGTGTTGGTGATGAGAAAGGCGAAGGAAGAAGATGCAGTGTCTTGAATGGTTTTTCACCCTTGGCAGGAAGAGCATCTTCTGAGGCTCATACAAGGCTGATGATGTCCAGGGCTAGACCCTGTTGCTCTCAGACGTCTCCAGTTTGAAGGCAGTAGTCGTGATGGTGGGTTGTTTCTCTCTCTCTCTCTCTCTCTCTCTCTCTCTCTCTCTCTGTCTCCTACACACACACACACACACACACACACACACACACACGCAGAGGAAGGGACATACCTGTTTTGAGGAACATTTGAAACCAGATTTCAAAGTGCCCTAAGTGCAGACTAAAAACTCTTTAACCAGTTTATGGGTTTTGTGTGTGTGTGTGTGTGTGTGTGTGTGTGTGTGTGTGTGTGTATTAGACTTTTCATTGTCACCAGATAATTATGCCTGTGCTTTTTTTTTATAAGTAAGTTGGGTCTTCTAGGAAAGAAATCTTTTAGATTGCTTTAACTGTTGGCTACTTTCATTGTCTCATGCTCTCTCTAAATCCCCTGAGGAATTTAGAGGATTTGAATTGAAAGAAGTTCCTTTTATTTCCATACATATCAAAGGATTTAACGAGAATATAGTTGCTTCTTCAGCTGAATAACTTCCCTCTCCTCCCAATGTAAGAGTCTGTGGAACAGTGATGGTTTGGAAACACCTGTGTTCGTGTGAAACGTTGCTTACACCTGGAACTGTTTCTTTCATGAAGCGAAATAATTTTGGCCTCTTGTTGGAGTTAATGATTACATTTTCCACCTTCTGGCCATTGACCCTCTTCCTGTTTCTTTCCCCTTGATTATGCCATACTTTTAACCATTTATCTCATTGATATATTATTATTTCTCAGGAAGAAGATGGGCTGGCTTCCCTTTCTATAATCCACATGATTCTGAAGCCAGTGAGGATCTGAGTGTTTGTTGGGAGACTGGATCCACTTTTCTCCTCTCTCCATCCTGGAACGGCAATGGGTCCTTCCCTTGATTTATCTGATGGCGTCGTAGGCAAAATTCTCAAGCTTTTAGTTTAAAGACGTCTCTGGGAATCATAGCGAGTGGTGTCTACTTCAGTTTCAGGTGGTACAGTTACTCCTAGGAAAAAATTCAATAACATGAGTAGAAATGGGATGAAATGATACCTCTACGATTGTCATTATTATATTTTTATTTGTAGCCATAGCTTTCCAAGTAGAAATGAATGATTTAGTGCTTAAGGAATGATTCTTTCACACCCCAAAGGGCATCATCTGTGTCTTTGAACAAAGTAGCCAAGATAAGAACTATGAAGAATACCAGCTTATCAGATAAATCCATTCTAGGTTCAGCACATTAAGCATATATAATCTATATAAAAGCACTGTCTCGTTATCCTTTCTAATAGGAAGGCAATAGTGAATGTGTGCACAGTAAACTCAATGTCCGTGCACCTGCTCCAGGAGCTCACGCACGTCTTGGATATAAAAAAATGTGTTCAGTATCTTTGCAAATGAATCTATTTAATCAAATATTAAGTTTTATTCAAATTCCAAAAGAAACAGCCAGCCAATTGTTTTTCTTCATGATGTTCCTCGTCATTCACCCTCTTTGCATCTCAAGAAAAATAGCCTTGTTCAGGCCTCGGACATTTGCATACACCCAATTAAAGGACAAGAGGAGTATTAGAAGCCCTTAAGATGTGCAGGTGAAGAAACTGAGTCTGTTCTCTGTGACAGCCAGTGTTTCCTACTTGACTTTTAGGGAGAATGTTTAAAATACGTAAAGTTTAGAAAGGGAAATTGGTAATTTGAAACTAAAATCCAACTGGGAAACATGGATTAAAAATGAATTTCTAAAATGTGAAATAATCCATAGACCTTTTTAGAAGTCTTGTGGGGCCATAGTAATTCTATTAGCTGTATTAGCTATGGGGAAAACATTTATTTTCAGACTGAGAGACTCTAGGTTCCTACCCCCACCCAAATTATTAAGTCAACAACATTTTTTTTAATTTCCACAAATGACACACCTTCATGTGCTGATCCCCTTGATGGAGAAACAATTTGTTCTATCACTTTCATTAAATGAGACAGGTTAGATCTTTTCTCCCCATTCAAGGGAAAAATCTCTTAGAAACAACAAATCAGAGCATACAGAGAAAGCTAAAATTCTTTGGGTTTCAGAGCACTTTGGAAAATGTAAGTAAGGAGCCCCAATCCAATTTGGTGGGAACACTGCAGCCTGTAAAATCTCTAACCACAATTCAGGGTTCCATGGGGGCGGGGGGGGGGGGCGGGAAGAATTCGCTTCCTCCAGCCTTCACAACATATTCTTGCACTTGCCTTTTTTTCGCTGCCTCTGTTCCTCCCCTGCCACTGCTGTTTAGGTAAGGTTATCCTGTGCTTGGTAAACAGACAACACTCAGATTCTCAGGTTGTTTGAACACCGCTTCAGGTTCAGCCACAGTACTCTCCTTCTCTGATCTTTTATATTCCTGAGCAGATGTCTTTCATTAATTTATGGATTTATCATCTTTTCTTCCCCCCTTTTCCTTTTTCTCTTTCTTTCTTCTTCTTCTTTTTTTTTTTTTTTTTTTTTTTTACACCTGGCAGCTGTCTCAAGTTTCAGCAGTTATTGTCTATTTTGCATTACACATAGAATTGAATGTCATCTGTCTTCACAAAGCTATGGCTAAGAGAATTGAGGCAAAGCCACATGAGCTGCCGGGACAGATCTGGTTTGCGTTCCATCCCCCTCCCCCCACCCCCCTTACCTCCTTAATATTTATTTGTGCTCATTTTCTTTCCTGGCCTTGAATGGAGCTTAGCTCGTGTTCAGTACAGCTGTATGTTTACTGAATCTATTCCATCATGAGTCATTGTGCGTGTGTAAGTATCCTGGAAACAGCTAGTGCTTTCTTGGAAGAACAGTTGCTTTTCAGCACAAGCACTTAAAAGGGAAATTAACCAATTGGTCAGTTCAGATTTATTTTGAGGAGGAAAAAAAGGATTATCTAACTGTTGGCTTTTAAATGTTTCATTAGCTATTTTTAATAGTTTATTAGAAACATATATTTTATGGGAATTTTATCTTAATTACACGATGAGCAAGAGATACAGATTTATTCTGTGTTCCATTTCAACTGATCAATTCTAAGTATTACTGACAGGAAGCATTTCAAAGCAAAACGGGCTTGAGAAACCCAAATTAGAATAATTTTTTCATGAAATAAAAAGCCCCTAAGTCCTGATCAAAATAAGATGGAGAGTTTGTTTTGTTTTGTTTTTTTAAATAAAAAGAACGAATACCTCTGAGCATCATTTAAGTGTATTGGAAGTGTCAGCGAGTTTTTGGTAGCTCTATCACTGAGGACCACGGCAAAACAGTCTGTTTTGTAGGAAACCAAATTTTTAAAAATCTGTTACTTCTCCCGGCGAATAATTGCAGTGTGCAAGGTGGTTTTTTAATCTCACCGTCTTTAGAAAAGATTAGAACCCAGATCTGAGGCTGTTTGCTGAAGTTTGGACTTGCCTAAAACTCTTATCATGAGGCAATAGGAGACAGCTTGCAACTATTATTTCACTTATCCATTTGGACAGATGGTCCTGAAGTGCGCTGGGTTCCTTTAGCCGTGTCTATCTGTCTAATGGAGGTTACTGGAGGGCCTTTCAGCTCTTTCCTTGGCACAAGAAGTATGTCAGTCATAAATTATGGTCTTTGTGATCATTAAGGATCTGAAACAAAAACACAAGTTCGGTTAAGCTGCTTTGGCGTACAGATATAAAATCAAAATTTCTTCCTTCAGTGTTTATTCCTGGCGAGGGTAGGGGGAAGCACAATATCTCACTTTTCTCTTTGCAAACCAAGGTGATCTTTTAAAAATTGTGTGATGTTAAAGGGGATGCTAATTGATCAAATCCTCTGCAGAATAGGTGGTTAAACGCCCTGTTATAAGTAGTCAAGAGCTTATCGGTATTAATTTGATTATGCCTCTCTACTCACCTCCTGGTTTCTCTGTCTTCCTAAGATTGGTCACGCTGTTCTTGATGGAGGTCATTTAGAAACCTTGACTTTTCCTAAATATGTGTCTTTATTTGACCTTTTTTTCACAAGGTGTGGCATTTTTGTTGGGTAGTAAAACGTGTGTGTGTGTGCGCGCACGTGCACACACACACACACACACACACACACAAGTGCATATTTTCTTTTCTTTTCTTATTTTTCCCAGACTCTCTTTTAAGAGAAAATCCTTAGAGAAGCTTCTAGGAAGGACCCTTAATTGACCTTGTGGGGGACCACATTGATTTTCTCCACGTGCATCTTCATTTCTGATAAATTATAAAGCCATTAATTTGCTGAGGAAATGGCAGGGCCAGGCTGCGGCACAGATGTGACCAGAGCCATCCCAGCTCCGAGTCTGCTGAGGAGTGCCAAGAATCTGGGGGAGAATCAGGAAGCCTGGATTGTTATGGTTAGCCTCACATTCTCTTGGGAACTGTTTTAGTTGCTGCTGTTTACAGATCTAAAAGGTAATGATGTTTCCAGATAAATAGGCCTTCTTATTTTGGGTAAGTGGCCATTTATTGATCTGCTAACCCGCATTTATTGATTTGTTAGCCCCAACCACTGTGCCACTCTCAAAGGAGTTAACTATAAATCCAGGAGAGGCAAATCGTATTTGGTTTTGGATCGTTGCTTTAACAAAAGCGACACCCCCTCCCTGCTCTCTCTGTGCCAAAACTACCCCTCCCAAGTTTTAGCTATTATTTAAAAGGAAACAATTAAAAGGGTATAATAGTAAGATAGGAAGAAAGTGAGTCAAAATGCCCCATTAGATTAGCACTAAAAGGTAAAATGTGAAGCTTGCCTAATAGTGTTCAAAATAATGCATTTTATATTTTCACGCACATTAGGATAATAATTTGCTGTCAACTGCAGAGTGTGGGGAGAAGAGCAAACAGAACTGCGATTGCGAAGAAGGAAAAAACTTGTCACGATAAGAGTTGTAGGATACACGTTGGGTACATTTGTCTCCTTAGCAACAAGTGAACATATACGTAGCGTGAGGACCTCCAACAGGGCAATGTTTTGCCATCCTCACCACGGAGCAGCCAAGATTCTGCAACTACACTGTGCATCCTCACCATTACCTTTGGCATTTGCTAACACACAATGGTCATTTTGAGCAAGTGCAGCAACGTAGTGAGGGATTCCGTGGCCAGTGCCTTGTACCTTTCAGAATTCCCACAGCTTTGTGATGGGCCTCCAGATTCTTTTTTTTTTTTTTGGGGGGGGGGGATGGGGGTGGTAGGTGCTTGTGTTTAAAGAAATGTTTTCCTTAACCAAATGCATCCTACATGCAGGAAGGATTGTCACCCAATCACTTGAAAAAAGCAAAGCTCATGTTCTTTTATACCCGTTATCCCAGCTCAAATATGCTGAAGACGTACTTCTCCGATGTAAAGGTAAGGACATTTTTCACCAGTAATTTTTCCATTTCTGTGCCTGTGGTAGTGATTTGAACTCTTGGAAGTTAATGGAGATGAGTGTGAAAACAATTCACGAAGACACCTGTGTTAGAATCGATTTAATGCTCTCGCAATTCCGTCTAAAGCTGAACTGGGCAAAGACGCCCTTACATTACGACCAAAAGACTGGTATGAAGTCACATGGGTCTCCATTGTGACCCGTGAAACTTCGCCTCTTGTCTTTATATGTCTTAGTAACTCCTTGGAAGAAATCGCAGCTAGTCCTGGATGGGTGTGCTTTAGAGAATGTTGTTTTTTTTTTTTCTCCTCCCCTGAGCAACAGTAAACTGTTTCTGTTTTCGTTTCTGTTGGTTTCCCCATATTTGTGCTTATGAAAGCAAACTCTAGCACGTCTTTTCCCCCGTCGGAAGGAGCGTACATTGAAATTCTCTATGCAGTAGCTGCTTAAAAACAAAAGTGATGATTGTCTCTTATTTACAACTTAATTTGTTGTTGATGTGGAGTACACTGAGCATAAGGAGAATGAATAAAGTGACAGATTCAGGACACATTATTCAAATGAGGATATGAAAGCTGTCGGCCTACAGCTGCAGCCTCCCTCATTCTACAGAATATGGGGACCTCCTGGTTCTGTGTGCGTGTGTGTGCGCGCGCGCGCGTCTGTGTCTGTGTGTGGGTTTTAAGTAATTGTTTGCAACAACTTGATGTTGTGTTAATCATCTGCAACTTTTTAAAACATAGATTGGGTTTTGATGATGATAATGACACGCATGGTATCATTATCTGAGGGACTTGATAAACATTACATTAGCTGAGATTAGTTTATTGGGGTTGGGCGCTTTCCCCGCCCTCTGCTGCCCACCCCCCATATGTACAAGTTCTTCTTTCTGCCGCTGAGAACTCAGGAGCTGCCAGAACACGCTTGTTGTTCCTCCGCTCCCTCCGCGTGGTGTGTTCTGTGCCCGATGCCCAGTTTGCTGCGTCGGCCCCCTTTGCAGGCCAACTCATTTTAGTTTCCTTCGCTGATGTTTTATTTGGCCTCCTAAGAAAAGTTCTGTTTTCCCTCCTGTTAGCTTTTGAATTGTGTATCAACTTCAGCCTTTTATCTTTCTCCTCCCCTGGCGGAGCTCCTTAAGTGGAAGGCATGTTTTCTCCCCACTCGGGGCCAGCAGACTGGGCTGGATGGGAAGGCACAGAAAGGCAGTAACTTGAATGGCTGGTTGAGGATCCTTAAAGCGCAGAAAAGGCTGAGCGACACAGCAGGCCAGGGAAAGGGTCTGGACTTTGTGAGGGACCATCTGAAACAGAGACCATGGAGGGAATTTGTCAACTGGTTGAAGACCAGACAGCTTCCGGAGCCTAGTGGAACCCGGCAGACTTCTGTCACGGGGTCCTCTCAACACTAGTTCGAGGACAGGGGGACATGGAGGAGAGGGAGAAAGTGTGACTGCACACGTGTGTGTGTGTGTGTGTGTGTGTGTGTGTGTGTGTGTGTAGGTGCCCATGTTACCTCCTCCACTCTTCTTAGAGCAATGATCTGCAGTGTTGTGATATAATAATGGCAATGCCTTACGTTATTTAGATAGCGCTTTGTATCACAAGGAGGCCAGAGAGCTTTACAAACTGTACACATAGGGATCCCTTGCCTACCATTGAATTGCAGCCACCTGGAGGGTGGAAAGCAGCCATTCTGAGCCAGCAACACTATCCAATAGTAGATGTAAATATTAGAAACTTCCTCACGCGCAAGCATGTGTGTATGGGGGGTGGGTGGGAGAAGGGCAAGGATGGGGGAGATTATTAATCTGTAGTAGTTAATCTGTAATCTTTATAAATACTCTGCAGTGTAAACTGACATGAAATTGTTCCCATTCCTTTAGAATACAACTAGTAATTCAGCTTTGCAAATAATCACTATGTAAACAACAATTAAATACTGGGGTGAATATTTTATTTAAAAAAGCACTAATATTCACATTATAGATTCTATCCATACTCCATCCATACTGGGAGAGAAGGCTGTTAAAGTATACTTGAGTCTAGTTAATTCCCAATTATCCACTCTAATGGAGGGGAAACAGTAGGGCATATAATGCATAGCAGAAAATCACCAAAGGTCACTTCTCTTTTATTTTTGGAATGAATTATACATTTTTAACTTTGCTAATTATGTTTTTTCTTTGGCTAGTAATAAATGAATTTGTATTCCCCGGCCTTATGCTGATGATATTGGAAAGGCATGCATAGAAAGTGAAGGATACTCTAGGCATGGTGTTCCAGAAACTTTGTGGAAAACAATGGCAGAGCATTCTTGGATTTTTTAATATTAAGGAAAATCCAGAATTTGATTTGATGTCATATGATATTATTATGTTATGTTAGGTGTATGTGTATCTATATATACACACACGTACCTATTTCTAGATATAGACACATAAAGGTGCATTCTTATTTGCAAGACTGAAATAACTAGATGTTTCCTCTATATATGACAAAGTTTAGATGCAAGAAAACCGCTACAGAATTAAGAGACCCCCTAGAAATTAGAGGAAGCACCTTAGGAGTTATCGGAAGTGACACTCAGCATCACCCATCTTGAGAAAGACACGCTCATGTGTCTGTGGACCAAGTAGTACTTGTCACAATCACACAAGCCTACACTTGATTGTGGCTGCATTCATCTACTTAGATGAAAATTCCTAATCCTAGCAAAATGTGCCTTTCCAAACCATAAAAGTCATTGCATTTCAAATGGGGATCAGGAGTTACTTCCGCAAGTGAAAAAACAAAAACACAGAAGAAACAACACCAGTAGAAAATATTTTGTGTCATGAGTGAAGCTCAGCCTAGGTGTCATCAAAGACACAGTTGGAAGATCGCGCTAGACCAAGTGAATCCTCTGATCAGCTCCAGAAGGTGAGCCCAGCCAGAGTGATCCACCCTCCCTTGCATTTTGCCTTAGGAATGGATACAGTGCTTCACTCTCCACTAGCGACTTCCGTTTGGGCAGGCTAGGTGAATGCTTTTAAATTGCTTTGCAAAGAGAGAGGTGGAGGAAAACCTCCTACAGTTCAGACGCTGGCTTGGTGAGAGTCCTACAGGGCTGATACAGAGGAAGGATGAAGCCAAGGCTGACTTGGTCTCGTTCCTCGAGTCAGAATCGAAACAGAGTTCCACGTTCTCACGGACTCCAACTTCACTCCCTCACCATGACATTTAGCCAGACGAAAAGCCCAGCCTTTGGGAAGAGCAAAGGGGCAAATGGGAGAGACCGTGCCAGAGAGCAATGGGCCCCACCATCTTCCTGTGCGCTCCCGAGTGCTGATTTTAATGTATCAACTAATAACTCTTAGACCACTAAGGACAACAGATCCGGTGCCATTTTAGCTTTGAAGAACAGACGCTCACAGCTTTTCACGCCGGCAGTGTTAAATGATGTATCTCATTCCCTCCACCCCTTGAGTCAACTGCTGCCTAGCCAGATTAAGGTGTCAGATTGATTTGTTTTATACATCTTTTGACCATGCTCATTGAATATTTAGGAAGTTTCTTCAGCCCATATTGAGGCTGAGATGTCCCGTGGGAAGCATTAATCAAAGTCACAGAGACTCACACACTGTGGAAACACAGCCTCTTTATTGTAGCGATTAGTTTTTGCAGTAACACATTAACACACGACAGAGGTCTCCTTTATAGAACAATTGATCCTTTTCTTGTATGCCACTACGGAACCGGGGGGGAAATTAACTCTTTAAAGTTTAACACTTTTTCTCCCCCAACGTGAATATCTGGAAAAGAGGGGGCCTGCCTTCGCTTTTCGCCAGCGACTAAAACAGAACGAATTTCAGTTCACTTCTAGTGGAGGGAAGCCCTGTTCTTCAAGCTGTTGTGATGGTCATTTCACTTGTCTTATGTCGGGGGAGTCTGTTGTTTTTGCCCATTCTTTCTCTCTGGTATTTCCATTCTCTAACAATAAGCTTTAAATCTCCCTTTATGTCCCATTCCTAAATAATGGCAAGTGCACTTACTTTTTTGTCCTCCCCCATTAGGTCATTCATGACCATTCTAGAAAAAAAACACCCTTCTATTTTTTTCCTCTACAGTACTCTTGTCCATAGGAGACAATGTCTTGTAACAATGCAGAAGCCTAATCTCCATGTCAAAGCAATTTTCATTCCCCAGTGCACAGCCTGCTATCATTTTGTAATGTTTTGTTTCTTATTCTAAAAGAATTAAAAAGGAACAGTAAGCCGTCACGGGGGCCTGTAGTCCTTATCTCAGTGTCTGGAAATTTGGACAGTGTATTTTACTGCTGAGATAAAATGGAAAGAACTCCAAGTTCAGCAAATCGTAATGGGTTTAAGTTCTATTGAAATCGGCAACCAGAAGATCAGATAAGGGGGGTCCTTCAGTTGTCTTTTTAATCGGGTTCCCCGCAAGGCTGAATAGAGACAGAGCAGACACACAGAGTGAAAATATAATTCTTGGATAGGTTAAGTACATGTTTGAACTCTTGCAAGCAGAAGCGATTTGCTGATGACTTAATCATTTTCTGGTCAATTATCTGTAAGGGCCCTTGCAACTCCATGGCAATTATGATGCAAGTTGGCCTTTTGGGAGAAACACCAGTCTCCCTGCTTCTGTTTCCTTGTTATGTCCATTCTCTGCCATAAATTTTCATTCATTTATTATCTTTGCTAGTATAGGAACAACTTTCTGTGTAGTAATTACAGCCCCAATACACACTTTCGCTGTCATCCTGTTGGAGTCTGGATGTTCTCATGGCCAGTGTTTGATAAGTGGTCTTTGTTGATTTTTGATGAATGTACATCTTTTTCTGGGGGCCCCGGGAAGGGAATGCCTGTAATGACAAAAGGCAGGGGGTTGTCTGTCAGCCCGCCTGATATAAAGCTATGGATTTATTGGTTTTGACTTGGCAAGTTGAGACGCATCTGTCCTTTACGTGAACAGAGGTTTGTCAATAAGAATGGTATCATTTGCAGTGAATCCAGGAAGACATCTTCATTTAAAAGGTCATCAGGGAACCTTGGTAAACAAAGTTGTAAAGCCTAATCATGTTATGGTAACTTGGCATTTAAAAAAAACGCAATATAGTTTCTGCCTATGCCATCTGCGTACTGCGTCTTAACCACACCTTCCAAACGGCATAGACGCCAACGGAAAGGGGCGTGGGTCTTATCCGATGCTGGCCATGGGAAGTGTGCAAGCAGGCATGGCGGTCTGACCAGATAGGACCGGACGTGAGTGCCATGTGCGAACATAAAGTGGAATCAGAGCTGGATGGCCATGGGGATCACCCATTTGCCAAAAAATAAGCAAATGCCAGCTTCCTCCCCTTTTGCACGAAAGCTGTTTTCCAGCATTGTACGGGGCTGTCATGTGATGACACAAATTCTCATTAAAAAAAGAAATCATGCTGGTGGTGAAGTCACGTGGCTCACCATCTCTGGTACAGGTTTCCCCCGCTATCCAAAAGTAGAGCGTTCCTATGAAACTTTTCATAAGCCGAAATGGCATAAAGCAAAGAAGCAATTACCATTAATTTATATGGGGGGAATGTTGAGCATTCCCAGACCCAAAAAATAACCTCTCTTAGACTTTTCTGATACCCTAGGACACATCTCGATAACAGATGCACAAAATAAATCAAATAAAGCACAGATGCTCACAGACACAGTTCAAAGCTATGGCGGCTTGATGCTGAGATGCTGAGCCTCGTTCCTGGGGAAGGAGCTTGGTGGAGCCACTCTTGCTGCTGGGGGTGTGTGCTGCCTCCATAATGGCTCGCTGCAAAACCAATGCTGAATGCTATTTTCCCTTCTCGCTTTCTTTCTGAGAAGCAAAAATCCTCTTTGGATTTGTTTCTGTTAACGAAACCAGGCACTAAGGTAGGCCTTTTCGTAAAAGCAAAATGGCGGAACATGAACTTTTGAAAAGCAGGGGAGGCTGTACTTGAAAGTAACAACTCTTCCCAGGGTTTTGTGGTTTGAATGAATTTCCATAAGAAGTACACACATACAGTTCGTTCCACTGAAAGCTGAAGAACGATGTTTAAAATAAGATCTTCAGCTTACAGAAAATCAGATTTAGAATGCAAGTTTTCCATTTGAAATGTGGAGGATTGGGGAGTGGTTTCCATTGTTGACGGGTTTTATGATATCTTATGAACGTATTACTGCTTTCACCCCTCTTGCCACCATTTTGGTGAAATCAAAAACACACCCATCCAAGCAAGAAGGAGAGGAGATCTTTAAAAATACTTCAGACTGCTTAAAGAATAAATGAAGAAAATGGTGATGTTCTTATCCTTTTCAACATTTAAATTTGACAGTTCAACAGATGCATTACCTCTCAGCTCATCAAGTGGTTTAGCAATTTCCGTGAGTTTTACTACATTCAGATGGAGAAGTACGCGCGTCAAGCCATCAACGACGGAGTCACCAGTACTGAAGAGCTGTCTATAACCAGAGACTGTGAGCTGTACAGGGCTCTGAACATGCACTACAATAAAGCAAATGACTTTGAGGTAGGAACTCATCTTTATCGTTTGGTCACTTCCCTTTTCTTTTTTTAAGAAATTTATTTTCTTTAGCAGTGTCCCCAAATCGGCGTCAGCCTCGTTATCTCCTAAGAGCATGCCCCACTGGGGTAAGAGGTAAAGCAGCAGTGAGGAGCCCCCTGTGTGGTTCCCATCCGGGTCCTGGGGAGCTGACCCACTTCTGCTTCCTTTCCCATTCCCCAGCTCGGCTGCTTGCATGAAGACCCATTGGCCACAGAAAGAGGGAACTGGAGAATTCAAAGAAAACTGCAGCAAGGAACCCACCCACACAGTGATTCCCTTTCCAGAGAAGAGGTCCCCACTCTGATAGGCGTTTTTTGCTATTTAGGTTTTGGCATGTCGCTTGGGCTGACATACGCTGTGTGCTAGGATAGCTGCAAAAGTTGTTTTCTAAAAAAAATCTGGAAAGGTTGATTGGGGAGTGATTCTGTGGTTTCTACTTTAATCAGCATGTATTGCCTTTATGGAAGAAATGGTACGAGAATTTACTAAGTCCGTATTATGAGAGCCATCAACATCTTTCGTTTTTGTTTTTGTTTCGTTTTTGTTCTTTTCGGGAGAGAACCTAGTGTGTTTATTTCGCGTGTGCGTAGCTTCGCAACCAAGCTGCCCGGCGCTCATGCCCTCTTACACACACACGCACGCACACGCACGCACACACACACATCTACGACATGCATATTCTAGATACACGCAAAGCAGTATAGACGAGTCCCAGAAAGCAATAGCTATGCAACAGTGAAAGATGTGTGGCTATGAGTAAGGCGTTTCTTTACTGGCTAATGTGGTGCCTCAGCAAACATTTTTCATTGCAACATGATGACTCTCCATGAGACAACACTAGCGAATCTCCCAGTCCTCACAAAGGCATTTTGCTGAGCCCTGCTGGCTCAGGCAACAATAGTTAGAGGTGGGGATGTGGCAAGGGTTCTGCAGGCTGAACCCCCGATGGTGAGTGTAGACAGGCCGTGGCCTGATAAAGTCGGTCCCTTTCTTGTTGTTATCTTGAGGACGAGAATCTTTTTTTCTCCCACATCTGCTCCTGCCGGAACCTTATGTTAATAGTCTTGCTTTCCTCACATAGATAGGCACCCAGAAACACCCAGAAGTTTGCAGCTTCAGGGGAAGAGAAGGGCATCTTGGTCTAGACTTGCCAACGAAAGGATCCGCCCTTTCCTGCCCCCCTGTCTGCCCATTCCCTTGGGGAGCCCTTCCCACACAGGTTTTAGCAGCGCAGATCAGTGATGGTGGCTTACCAGGCACCGAAGGTGGAAGCTTAGCCGTGGGGAGGTCACAGTTTTCCCTTGGAAGTTTGAACCATTATACTGGAAGCCACCAATTTACCTTTGTCGTCCTAGACTACAATGTTCTTCTTGCCAAATGTGTTATGAACAAGGTTTTTCTCAGGCTGAACACGTGAAAAGTGGGGATCCTCCTTGTTTTGCTTCACCATTTTAAAGTCTCTGTATTTAAAGTGTGTTGAAAGAGAGCTCTGGTTGACTAACCTGATGGGACACTCTAGCAGAATTTCTTTTAAAGCTGAAGAGGAGGACTGTGGCTAAATAGTTTAAAGAAACCTTATTCAGAGTTCCATGTCTTTTTCTGCCCCTTTCTGGTAAGTCTGTTGCTCTAAACTTGACCCAAGGAGAATTCAGCTGTGCACTAGTGAACTCTTTACGGCTGATTACGGCAAATATTTGTTTGGCAGTGTGCGTCAGGCTTCATAAAAGAATTGCCCAAGGTTCGTGCGCTGAGTGCTGCATTTTTGCTGTGTAATATCCTCGAGAGGACAAATCCTTACAGGGCACATCAGGATTTTTAGGGTTTTTTAAACCTTACCTGGTTGGAATTTAATCCCCTGCTCACAGCACAAGGGCCAGAATGACACAAACAGGGGCGGCTGGCATCAGGAGGTACCCAACGAGCTGCCCCATTTAGCATCATCTAAATCCTCCTTTAATATGATTAACATCTGATATTTCTCTCTTTGTGAATCAGATCCACTTCCAGCCCGGCCACCTCTCCTTTATCTGCAGTGTCTATTTTAAGACTGCTTCAGTGCAAGGAGTATGGGGCCCGGGGAGCAGTTCTGTCACTTCTCATGTGACTCCAGACAAGTTCTTGGTCTATTCTGGGTCTTTTCCTTCTTCAGTAAAAACGAGGATCTTTCCGGAAATGTGGTAAGAAGAAACGCAGGAGCATGGATTCTGCCCTGCCCCCTCCCCTCACACGTATGCCCATAGGCCTACCCACCACCACATACGATCACTAAATAGCTTTTAATTTAGCCTCCCAGCTTGGCGCGCTTACTAACTAGAGCTTCAGATAAGACAACCCCTTCTTTTCTGTGCACGGAGGTCAGCGCTTAAGCGAGATGCTTAAAAAGCCACTGGTCTTATCAGTGTAGCTTTACCACTGTGGGCCGTGGCCACGAGCCACAAGCAGACCCAGCACCTCATGCTGAATATCTCAGCCCATACTGTGTGCACTGCTTGACTTTTGTATTTAAGTTTCTCCTCTTAAGATCAACCAAAGTGAATCTGTACTCTAAGAGGAGCAAATGAAGAAGATGGCCAAGTAGAGAACTGGATGCCTTGTTTCTTTTCTAATTTTCTTTTTCTTTCTTTCTTTTTTTTTTTTTTTTTGAGAGAGAGAGAGAGAGAGAGAGCGAGCGAGCATGAGCGGGGAGGGGCAGAAAGAGGGAGAAAGAGAGAGAATCCCAAGCAGGCTCCATCCTGATGTGGGGCTCGAACTCAGGAACCGCAAGACCATGACCTGAGCTGAAATCAAGAATCGGACGCTCAATCCCCGAGCTACCCAGGCACCCCCATTTTCTAATTTTTAAACGGAGATGAAGCAAAGGTAGAGGGACTTTGAAGTTTTGTCTACATTTGAAGGAATATTTTAACCCAACCGAGTATTAGCCGGTCAAGTAATAAAACAGCTTATTGATTGCATTTTTAGATCTCTCAATCAGAGGTTTGTTAACAATAACAAAATAGCTAATGTTTATTGATGACGTCCTGAGCATCCTTCCAAATGTCTTACCAATATTAACTGATTTGACGTGAGCGGGAATAATGATAGAGATATTAATAGGAAAAAAAGTTTAGTGTGCCTAACGCTCTATACTGTTTATAAAGTAATTCTAAACTAGTGGGAACCGGTAGAGGCAGGGAGAGAGGGGGGTGAGGGAGAAGGAGGCTGATGCCTTCCCTCCTTCGCTGGGACTTTCTCCTTCCTTCTTTCTCTTCTGCTGCTTGTCTTTTTTCAGCTCTCTGCTCCGTCTGTGTCATAAGCTGGCTGGTGCCACCTCTGTGACTGCTAGGCACCCTCCCCCTCCCGCCCCTGCTGCTCCTGGCTCTCAAGGCCAGAGTGGTTGCTGACCCCTGGCCTACAGGAAAATGAAGCAGATGGGGAAGGTTTATCACTCGCAAGGAGGGAGGAGTGGCTTGAATCTCTCTCCTCCTCTAGACCCTGCGTTTCCTGGCCTTTATGAGTCAGGGCCTTCTAAGTGACAGGAGAGCTTGCTCTGCCTTTTGTATCAGTTTACACAATGGCCAAGATTCTTGGCACAGCGCTCAGGCTCAGTGTGGTGAGAGCTTGAGAAGACCCAGGGGAAGCGGGAG
Organism: Puma concolor; assembly: GCF_028749965.1. NCBI lineage: Eukaryota > Metazoa > Chordata > Mammalia > Carnivora > Felidae > Puma > Puma concolor. The sequence goes on from NC_141683.1 coordinate 40,553,128, forward strand.
AAGGCACTGCAGGGGGAGGGGCACCAACGCCCGGTCGGCTTGTGCCGAAGGAAGGAAAGAAAGTTGGCCACCTCACACGGGGCGGGGCGCCTCGCTGCTGAAGGTGAGTTTGCGAAGGTGTGCAGGAGAGGGGGGTTTAATTACAGGCTGCTTGTTTCACTCCTACTTCTCACGTTTAATGAGATTGGCAACAATAAATTTGTCTTTCCAGGTGTTATGGGATGTATTTCCATGCTCCATTCGCACTTTGCTTTGAAGAGGTTCCAACATTTTTTTTTTTTTTAATGGGGAGGGATAGGAGGGTTGGGATTCCTTCCCAGTTTTTAAATCGTGCTGATACTTCTGACTTGAGGGGCATACGAGTTGGATTTTATTACTCTTTTGTGGCCCTTCCCACCGTGGCAGGAAGGAAGGTAGTGATGGCTGTCAGTCTCCAAGGCTGCACTGAGCGCTGTCTGTCCTTCTCCAGTACCAGAGGGGTAGCTCTTCCCCCTCAGCGGGCAGCCAGCATCCTTCACGGGCCTCCTGGTGGTAGCCACTGGTCTGTGGGCAGGGTGCACGTGCCTGTGACACTGACCGGCCTCCATTGCCCTCACTGAAGACCCAGGTTTGGGGATGGAAGGCCTAGAAATAAACAGAACGGGGAGCCTGATTCGCTGACTAGCGGGCTTGTACGTACCGTATCCCAAGACACTGATGTCCCATCCCAAGACACTGATGTCTATGTCGATGCTCCATCATAGACCCTGTGCTTCGACTTCTTTCTGGGTGTCACATGACAGGCAAGAAGGGTGCTTCCGCAGACCCAACTTGTGGGTTGCCTCGCCTTCCGCTTCGAAAGAGAAAATTAAGAAGCCGCACCCCTCGCCTCCACCCCTACCCCCAGGCACACACACTCGGAAATATACGTGCTGAATACACCGTCCCCACCCTGCCCGCCCCGTGCCCAACCCTCCCGCTGCCCGCACCGCGCACATTGAGGAAGATTTAATGTGTTTGGAAATCTCTCGTTCACGTCGTCATCTCTTTAAAGAAAAATGAGGACAGGTGGATTTAGGAAGCGCTTCCCTCCGCTCCAAATAGATACTTAAATATGAGTGATCGCTCGGAAAACTGGCACATGAGTGAAAACCTTTTACTGCCGTTGCAGTCTTTTGGCCCCAGAGCCGCCGAGCCGTTTGAATGGTCACATGACACACGCCCTTGGTGGGTGGCGAGGAGGGAAAGAGACTCTTAGCACTTCTTCCCCTGCCAGTCCCACCACTGACAAGCCAAATTGATCTGTTAAGAGACTAAATGAATGTTCTCTAAATATACGTACACACACGGCTGTCTGGGAGCATATTCCTGTGCGAAGTGATGGCCTGAAGGGTGAGGGAGAGAGTGGTAAAGACGCCCGGCTTCAAGGTGGGCTTGAAGGGTTGGGGGGTAGGGCAGAGGCGGAATTGTGTGCGGACCAGAGCTTCAGTTTTGCGCCGTGTGTCCTTTCGGGATTCAAGGTGTTGATCAGTATAATGAAGCGGGCCCATTGATTTATCATCTGTTTGGTAATGTCATTGCATTTTTAGCTCCCTGTGTCTTTTTTGTCATTGGGTTACATTCAAGCCCAGTAAGATCAGCTTTAAAACCTCCTTACTCAACAGCTTTATTAGTTATAGCATTCCATGACCTTTCTCAACATTCTTAAAGAAAAAGATACAGTGTAACGTCGCTTTACTTTGCTTATTGTCCTTTGTTGGGGTGAACAAAGCATTTTCTACAGTGGCGATAGCACATAATTATACAGCTTTCAATGGCAGTGTCTTGGCACATATCAAAGTTCAGAGGAGCCTTTAGAAAAAAAAAATGTTTTGTGGCAGCCTAGGGAGGGTCTCATCTTTCCTTCAGAAAATAGTTCAAGGCTCTTCTGTCAAGCTTCCCTACTTAGAACTTTTTCTCCTCCTGCTTCATAAAGTTTAAAGCGGATTCAGTGGAGTTCTATGATCTATTTCCTTTGAAAGATTGTTCCTCAGCACAGAGAGGCCTTTTGACTTCAAGAGTTCACAGATTCATGTCTTTAGGTATCATATGTCTGACCTTACCAGTTACTCCATTTAATGTCGGAGAAAAAGCCTCAACCCTTTGTGTTTGTCTGTTTTGCCTCTGTGAAATGATTTGGTGAAAAGACCATCCTTTTTAACACACCACTGAGAGGCCGTTTCTGCTGCAACATACCCTGTGGCTTTTCTCTCTTTAAAAAAAAAAAAAAAATTGTCCTTGTGTTTTGTGTATGGATGAGTTCACAGTGAGAATAGAATTATACAAGGGCAGACGCACACACAAAAAAAAATCTTTTGCTTTCCTCCCTCCCCGCCACCCCCCCCCCATGATCTATTGGCTCTCTTGGTGGCTGTACCCCAACAGGAGAAGCCATTTAGCAAACACAGAGGTGGCAGGCGCGTTACGGAGATGGCAGTGGGTTTTCCCTTGCTTCGACCTACCCCTAAGGCCTTCATAATTAATTGTCCTTCAGAGATGAGGGAAGTTCAGAGACAGTGCGTGGAGGGATGGCTATTGTCTGACATTCACTCCTCCTTGCCTCTGCTCTTTTTCTTCGTCCCACAAAGGGTTATCAATAGGAGAAAAGAAGCAAGTTCTCTGCAGAGAGCCAGCGGCCGGTCGTGGTCGGATCTTTCGGTGGGATGTTAGCATTGTGTTGGGCCCATCCTGAATGAAACGTCTGAAGAAGTTCTAACAGCCTTTTGGAAATGAGCCTGTTTATTTCGTCGAGATTAAACAGACTCATTGAGCAGCCCAAAGCGCGTTCGAAAGTTGGTGATCCCTTTTCACACGGCAGAGAGTGTTTTAAATCAAATTTCCTCATCTTCCTCCCACTGCCCGGATTTTATTTCACTGTAATTGTTTGGTTCTCTTTGCAGCCGTAGGGCAGAAAATGTAGCGCTCGTTGGCTCATCCCTCTTAAGTCTCTCCGTGTAAATTTGCCAGCATCAGGTATTTTTGCAAACATTCTTTTCGGGGAAGCGTAGGACTTTGGTTCTTGAAAGTAGATAATTCTGGTTCAAAACTATTGTATCACCTTCAGTGACTGCCTTAAGCCAGTCTTGGGTGCTCTTTGGTAACGTGCCATAAAACAAGCACAGTCCGTGTGCCCCCCGCCCCCCACCCCCGCCAACGCCTGCTTTTGGCTGAGACACAAAATAAAGATGCAACATGGAAACAGCCATCTGAGAAGTAAAGGCAAAGGAGGGCCATTAATGATTATTATACTTCTGTTCCTGCTAAATAGGGTGAAGCCAAGAAAAACAAATATAATTGTTCTTCCAAAGAGAGGTTGAATTGGCACATTAGAAAGCTTTCAGATCACCTCACGGTAGTGTTCCCAGTGATGTCGAGGCTGAAGGGAACCATCTCGAAAGGAAATCTCTGTGTCTCGCAGAGCGGTTTGTCCTGGAGGAAGGGACCCCTAAGGGTATCTGCCCCCGTGGCTCCTTGAACAACTTTCAGCACGGACCTTTGGGTATTTAAAGAGAACCTGTGTATGGAAGTTGACACAACTAATATAGTCATACCAAAAAGGGGGTCATAAAAAATTAAAGTTATTCTTATGAATCTTTCATCAGGGGCAGTGAAAAGGGACACGAGTGTCGTCTAAGTCCTTTGTGCTACGAGCTCTCCTTCCGGGCTCTGGGCTATTGTTGAAGCAGCTCCTCAAACAGACTTTCACTTTCAAACTGACAAAAGTCACTTAAAAGCTAGACAGCTGTACTAACACACCCACCTTAGCAAGCGGGAGCCACAGGCAGGTGCCGGGCCCTCTGAAGAGACCTCATTTCAAATGGGCGGGGGCCGCTTCCTCCTGCCTGTGAGGTGCTCTTGCGCTCACGCCGAGGGGGACCCTCCGCTGCGGGTGTGTGTCCCCCACCTCAGGCCCCCCCCCCCGCGTTTCTCTTGCCTTTTCTTGACAGCATAAAAACATGGCCGTCCGTGATAATACCGTACCTCAGGTGGTATGGCCAGGGTCAGGTTCTCGAAAGTGAGAGCACAGAACTTGGCACAAGACAGAGGGAGTTGGCCTCAGAACTCTCTCCTTCCGTTTCCCCCCTCCCCCCCCCCCCCCCCCCCCCCCCCCCCCCCGCCTTCTGCTTCCCTTTATTCATCCCTTTTCCACCAGTCTAACACTCTCTTCAGCTTTTCAGCTGTCTGCTGCCCCGTCAGGAGTAACTTGGGTTGCACGGGAAACACCCACCAATGGTGGGGCCGAGCCCGACCTCAGGATTTGAGAGACAGCTAGAGACAGAGAGGTGGGTAACTGCTTGCGTCCCCGGCCTCAGGGCAGCAGCCGCTGTGGGCCATGGCGCGTCCTCCCTGTGTGTGTATTACAGGCCCCCCCCCTCCCCTGTCACCTTGTGTACAGTCTGGTCTGTGACACTGATGGTGATTATGTCCTTATTTTGCTCTGGGGGCTCCGGCACATGTGCAGAGCCCCAGCACATCTTCTTTGTTGTGCTGGCAAGCGTCCCACACCACAAATGCTTCATTAGCCCTGCTGCTGGCCTCCTTGCCAGACGCGAGTGCCCAAATCCAGGCTTCTTTCTGCTCCGTTCTTTTGTGTAGCTGATGATCATGTATTCATCTTCCCGGTTCTTCCCCATTTTCCTCGACTTCTGAACTCCAGATGTCCCAGCTTTCTTGCCCAAATCACTCTGCAGGCTACAAAGAGAAACGGGGTGACTCTACCCCTTAACCCGTCCCCGCCCCTCGCCACCTTCCTACTTTTCCATTCCCCAAGTGAACAGTGACTTGGAATGGCTCCCCAACGTGAGGACTCACATTTTCAAACTTGGAATTTGAATAGATGCCCAGGGACAGCCCCCACTCTGTGACGGTAGGTAGATAGGGTTGGGGTTAGGAGTTATTAGATATTGCTTATTGGACGAATGCCTTTCTCCTCCATCCCCACCCCTTTCCTCCCCTTGGTTCCTTCATTTGCCACATTTTATCAATTTTTAGAAAGCAGTCTAAAACGTGAGTACAGAAAAGGTTCTTCATGCTTCGCTGTGCGTGTTACAGTTGTCTGAAGGTTCTCTTTCTCTGAATGGAATCTTCATCCCCTTTCTACCCCCTACCGAAGTCCCCTGCCTCCTTCCGTGGCCCTAACCTCCCCAGCCCCCAACAATGACCTATTATTAGATATTTAAAGTGATTAACACTTGGCTCTTTGGGAAAGGAGCTAAAGCTTTTCTCTTAAGTTTTATTCTGTATATTTCACAGAACCATGGCATTTGTTCAGGTGTGCGGGTTTTTCTGTTAACTGCGGGAAATTTCAGAGTTCAATACCTTGGGCTGTGATAGGTGCTACATAATCGGGACGTTTAATTTCCCCTTAAGTTTGAATTCATTGGTCTGTGTTAGCATACAATGACTAGCTTCCCCAGGGGAGAGTTTCACCAGTTTTTATCCCCCCAACCACTGCAACAGAAGATGTTTTAATGTCTCTATCTTTGAGCAAAACATAGATTTTTTTTTTGTTTGTTTTCAGGATTAAGTTCATATTTTTATGGGAATCACAGACATTAGGACAAAGACATTGGTGAGGAATAAAGAAAACTCCCTCCAAGGAATGAGTTGTCATATTGTACCAGGTCCGAAAGCTTTCCGGTCACGGAGCCCCGTTCGGAATTTTAGGAATAACCTGTCTGGCAAAGGGAAGGGAAGAGAGGTGGTCGCATCAGGAGGCCACCCAGCCCCAGGCGGGAAGACTGTGAGGAGGGGCTGGTACCTGTCATTGATGGACTCGTTTTCAAAAGACTCAGGATATCCCTAGAACATTCCCAACCTTCCATTATTACCTCATTATGGTTTTATCACCCATAGGTTTATTTAAGCCTTTTTCAAACCTAACTGCATTCTCAGAGTATACCACTCCTCAAGATGATAATTCTCTAAATTTATTACCTGCTGTGAAAATTGTATCTTCTTTTTATGGCTCTTAAAGTCATTTTCCTGGAACTCCAAAGGGATAGCCCTTGTTACGATATCCTGGGATTTGTGAACAGAACTGTAGCCATATTCTCCATTTCCTTTCTGATTTTATAGACTTTGATCATTCCTCCCTCTTAATCTTCATCTGTCCAGATTAAGGGGCTCTAATCCTTTTTAAAAGTCTAATCTCATACAGTCCGTGGGCCACCCCTGATCATTTTAGCTGCCCTTCTGTAATGCGCTTCTGGCATGACTGTGTCTTCGTGAGGGACAGTGCAGTTACGGGCCAAGGGGACAGAATTCCAGCTGTGGGCCACCACGCCACGCTTTGGTGATGATAACTCTCTCACACACACCCAATGCGATTTGCTTGGATTGTCCCAAAAGTTTATCCTCGGAAGTTGGATTTCTTGAGTAGCTTCTCAGTTAGCACTTTTTGGTTAAAATGATCCCATGAGACCAATTTATGAGACGCTTGGCAAGAATTCTGGCAGATCTTAATGTGTCCACGGGACATATCCAGCCAGATGAAAAATGGGCAGGTCCGCCCTACTGTCTGGATGTTTTCAGTGTTTTTGTTGATAAAGTATCAGAGTGTTTGATATCGGGAAGATGTGGCCTTAGTCTTGGGTTTGAGCCTATAACAATGATAACTACAGCAAGAAAGCTCTGGTCTCTAAATTATTCTCAGGCAGGAAACAAAATGTTCACTTACAAGTAGGTGTTATTTTATGTAAATAAAAGCATCACCTTGAAATCTGAAAAAGGAAATCCTTCGGGGAGTCTTTGCCATGTCCGTGGTCCTGAACTGATTATAATAGAGTAGAGCCTCACGAACAGCATGCATCCTGGAACCGGTTCCTGGGATCAAAACCCAGCTCTGCCACTTTCTAGCATTGAAACCTTGGCAAATGTCTTACCCGCGCTCTGTGCCTCAGTCTCCTCATCTATAAAATGGGGGAAATGGTAGCAAGTATCTCACCGAGTGGTCTTGAGAATTAAATGAATACGCACGAATATATTAGCCCAAAGTAAGTGCGTATAAGCATTTGCTTTTATTAATTCCTAGAGCCAAGTAAAAGTTACCTTGTTGCCGTTATCAGTAGCTCCACGGTTGCGCCATTTCCCGCTGACCCTAAATAGGCAAACAAACAAATGAGCGGAAGAGGGAGTTCTCATCAGAATTGGGACAAAGAGTCAATGCAAAACTGGTTTTAAAAAGAGAAAGTGATTCTTCCTGCCCCAAGTGTGGCTGTAAAGGTGACACCAGCCTGGCACAGCTCCAGGATTCTGGAGTCATGGGTTCTAGATGAGAAGAGCAGCGATGGGGTGATGGGGTCTGGGGGAGGGAACCCTGGATCGGAGGGTCTAGTTCTGGCAACACCTGTCTATTTTGGGCTCCACTCTGCTCACCTGTAAAGTGATACGATTAAACACGGAGCTTTGTTCTCTCTCTGAAATTCTGTGATTCTAGAATAAAGACATTCTGCATTCTCTCAATAAATCCTGGACATGATGCAAAGCTTTAAGCAGTGATTGCGGAGCCCCTAGGAATCCAGATTGTGTCCATGTGGGGCCACTTCCACCCGTGTGGCTCTGCTGTGGCTTAATTATCTCAGCGAACATCTCTAGGGTGCCCATTTCAGTGTTCTCCCAAGGCCCTCTTCACAGATCTAAATCTCAGTGGTGCCCTTGGAGACGTGGCAGCTCCCTCGCGGAGATTATAGGGACTAATTTTTTAAATTCATAAACATTTGTTGACTGAGTTGGCACTAGTCGTGATACTTGCTGCTCACTTTATTCGTTGTGTTGGCTAGGGCAGCCAAGAAATGAGGACATTCGTCCTTGAGGCCCTCGTGCAAGTGGGTTTTCTGGGAGATGGTATAGAACAGGACAACTAAGGGATTGTCTGTGTACCTGTTCCCGTACGTCTTCCTGTATGCCCGACATCGACCCAGACGGCTGGCATTTGTGATACGCATCAACCTCTGTTTAATCTACAACACCTCCCCTCAGACAACTACCTTCCTTCCTAGGCTTGGCTGGTAATTTTTGCAAAGGCATTACCACCTTTTCTTTTAGGGACGCCCAACATGGTAACAGTCTCCATCAGGAAAGTCTTTTCCACTGGGGTTTTGTATGTGCTCATGTGTGTGGTTGACAGGTGGCAGATCTTCACACAAGTCATTTGGATAAGTGTTTTTTTTATCTTCCTCTGGTCGTAGTCCCCAACTTCTCTTTTTTTTTGGGGGGGGGGGGAGGGCTACCGTAACATTTTAAAGTGAAATCTGGTTGTACAAGTGACTTTTCATAAAAGGTGACAATAACGTTGACTGAGAACAAGTGTGGGGGTTTGAGTGGTTCTAACGGTCGAGAAATAACCAGAAGTAGGTAGAAGAAGATGAGAGGCTTTGGTTTCAAGGCCACTGCATTTCCTTTAATATAGAGACGATTTTCCAAGATGTATCATTGTCAGTGACCTGAAGGTACACAAGATCGTTTTTATGTAGACTCCTGTAAGTGCCTTTCAGCAGGGCCAAGGCAAGGGCCAATCCCCGACACCACCCTAAAACTCCCCACCGTGAATGTCACCTCAAGCCCAGTGAGCCGTTGACATGGGTGGAGGGGGCTCCCAGGGGCCCCAGGGGCCATTCTGGAATCTGTTTCTCCCCTTCTCCAAACTATTTACCTTTCTTGAAAAGGGAATTTCAAAGCCATTCACAAGCCCTCAGGTTGCTTTGAAATACAGCTCATCCTTAGTTTTGCAAAGGGTAATTGTGGAGGAGAGACCAACAGGATACTCTAGAAGCACAAAATAGAATTTGTCTGACAGAACAAAGATGTTTTGGGCAAAACCAAAAGATGGGACTGGGGTGTTTAATCCCAGTCCTTTCTCAGAGCAGCCCGGATATGATTTGGGACGCATCCTCTATTGTTAGCAGAGTGACAGACTCTCCCAGGATCCGGTGTTCTTGGAAGCACTCTTTTGATGATCACCCACATCTCACAGTGCCTTTCCTGGTGCTCGCGGTGAGTGGTGCTGTTCTCATCGTCCTGCCTGAACTCTGCTTCCTAACAGTTTCTCCTTGGGCTCCTCCCTCACATGCTCCATCAGCAGGAATACAGGGCAACGCAGACCAGTTTCCATGTCAGCCTCGGCAAAGCTTAATTACGAAGATAAACCTGCCGTAGAAAACAATCACGTAATGCATTCTCGAACGAAACAGGAGTAACTGTGGATTATCTGTGCCCCAGCTTCCTTTTGTGCAATATTGGAGAGTTTATGTCTTGTTGTTTTTGGATAATCTCCCGTCCAAGAATGGCACCGAGCTTGGCCCTATTTATCTTACCACCTCACCCAGTAATTGTAGCAAAAGTTAAACTTTAAGCACTATCAGCCTGTCTTGAACTCAGACGCCAGTGGCACATAATTCGTGGGGCTGCCTTGAAGGGAAGTTAGTTAACACTGCACGGTGACTGGTACGCTGCTTATTTTGGGTTTTTTTTGTTTTGTTTTTTTAATCTAAGTATCGAGCTGATTCATTTGATGTGTTGTGAAGGAGGTACAGATCCCTCCGTCTCGTACGATCGAATATTTACTGGCAGGAAAGTTCCTCCCGAGAAGCTCCCCATCAAGGCAGAGCAAGACTCAAGTCTTCCCGGTCCTTGACCATCTCTGGGCGTGGTTTAGCTCTGATCCCATAGACACGGGCAGCCTTCAGCGCATCTGCGGAATGGCGTGACTTTGCAGGTTGAATTTGGGTGAATCAATCCCAGCTACCCAGCGAGAACAAGGAGTGTGCTGATGCAGTGAGGCACACAGGATTAGTGAAGAATGAAGGCGCATTCAGGAGAAGGGTTAGCCCTCAAGTTTGGCTAAGAGCAGAGGTTGGCAGACTATTGGCGGATGGGCCAGATCTGGCCCGCGGCCTGTCTTTTATGACTCCAAGCTCAGAATGGTTTTTATATTTTTAAAAAGTTGTAAACAAGAAGAAGAACGTGCAACGGAGACAGAATGTGGCCCACAAAGCTTATGTGTTTACTCTCTAGCCCTTTTCAGAGAAAGATTGCCAACGCCTGGCTCAGGTTGTTTCACTCTTTTGGAGAATATGGACTCTCTCCTAGTCCTGGGGTCCCCAAACCCTCTGATTCTTTGACGAAATAGTCTTGCTCGAGCTCTTACCTGAAGAGCCTGCCAGCCGCATTATTCCAGCAGAAGGCTTCCAATTGTTTTTAAGGTCTAAGAGTCTTTTCATAGTGTCTGGGGGGGTGCCGAGACTGGGGGAAGTATTAGACTTTAGTTTTTAATACTTTGCCCCTGATTTTCTTTTTGGCGGATTTTATTCATTTGTTTGTTTTGTTTGTTAAAACGTGGAATCACTCTTTGAAACGTGTGCAGAGTTTGGGAAGGAAGGAGAATTGACTCCGTCACCAGAAATGACATGACAATCATTGTGTTACCTGACACGTACATCGCCAAGACTTCCAGGCCATTTTCATCATATTCGGTGAACCACATTTCAGCCCCTCTGAACAATTGTTGCCAGTGTCATAGAGTTTCTTCTAAACTCTACCATAAGAGCTTATTATATAGTACCTCCTTTTCTTGGGATAGGGGAGAGATGGTTTTATTTATCTTGACATCTCTACGCAGCGTTACCGATGGAATGTTTACACCGTTTAAGAAGTACACACAAATCGTTAACAGGTAGAATAGATGTTAAGACATTCTTTTTTTTTTATCACCGGAGGTCACAACTGCTCAAAACGCTCCATCCTAGCACATGCGTTGATAATCGTACGCGCTGTTTGTATCCATACAGATGTTATCAACATCTTAAGGGTGTAGACATTTTATGGTGCATTCTGTATATTCTAAAGAGCACTTTGAAAAGAGAAAGACTCAAGTCAGGTGAGGAAACCAAGAAAAGACTCAGGGCATGCCTCTGTGCTTCCTTCAGGCTGCTGTCAGAGAGGTCCGCGTGAGGGTGATAGTCTGGAGTAGCCCCCCGCTGCCCGCGCTACAGACCAAAGCCCACGCGTGATGCTTTTTCGTGGCGTTCCTTTCTCCACTCAAGGCGGGCCCCTAACCTCCCTCCTTGCAGTTTCCACGTGACTGTTCCTTCTTTTTATTGCATTCCCTCCAGTGGGCCATTTCTACCACGTCCCATCTTTTTTGCCCCTCCACTGGCAGGTGTACGGACTGGTGTGGCACTGGAGGATGATGGCAGGCGGTTTAACTTGGAAGTGTCCTGCCACAGGCTCAGTGTCTGTCCCTGCCGCAGTGACAGACGGAGAGACATGCTTTCCTTTTGCCACTTTTTCCGACGATCCCTGCCGCTCTTTCAGGCTGGCCTGGAGAAACCTGGGGGCCCTGGTGTCCATCCCCGCCCCCACCCCTCGCGCATTAACATGACATTGCATGGCGAGCACAGAACTGGAGCGGCTCCCACCAGCTGAAACCTCTGATCCCAAGCCCACCAGAGAGTTTGGCTTTTGGATTTTGGCAAGAAGGCCTGTTGCCCATCAGGTCAGCATGAATAAAGATTTCTTTCTTCCTTTCTTTTTTAAAGTCAAGCACCAACTGACACTGCCCCCAAAGCTCCCTTTCTGAAGACGGTTTAACCCTTTCTCCCAAGTACAATTTTTTGTGTTCAGAACGCGTGGGATTTGGTTTTACTTTTTGCCTGGGAGACAACCAAGAAACCTACTGTCCATAAAATCTGAAAGCCACATCAATTCTAAGCCATCTTATCATTTTTAAAGTATGTTTGTCCAGCTTTGCAGTAGGAACAAGCAGACTGTTTGAAGGCCACATACTTTTCAAACCTTGGTTGCAACACGTTTGCCCCGTTTTGAAACTGTCTTTATCTAGCCGAGAAAACGAAAATCTATTTGACAAAGTGGCACTCTGGCCAGTTTATCTTGCAATATGGCTTTAGCTCACTGAGTCTATTGATTTCCTTAAATTAATGTTTACAGAATGCTACTGAATTTTGCTCAACAGAACATTGTTCTTTTGAAGGTTTGTAAAAAAAAAAATATGATACAGACTGTTACTGCTATGTGTTCCTTTGCTTAGAGGAAACATGGGGGGGGGTGTTTTTGTTTTATTGTTTTTTGGGTTTTTTTTTTTTTAAGGACAGCCTTGAACTATAGCCACTTCCTATAAGCATTTACTCTTCACATATTTAAGTAGCAAAACATGTTACTAGGAAGTGAGCCCACTCGTAGGCCTAAAACTGCATGATCACGCTGATCCAATCCTGTTAAGTTCCCTGAAAGATGAACGCCACTTGGAACATCAGAGTGAAAGAGACTTTAGTCTGAAGCCTGGTTGCTGCCATAGAACCTTCCTTTGCCTCATCAGGTATAACCCGGCAGACGTAGGCAAGTGGCTTCTCGACCAGTGCTCCCCAGATAATGCCAGGCCTTCCAAACATAGGTGTGAGCAACCTCATAAAATTTAAACACCGCGTAGCCATTTGGTGGGAACTCTAAATACGACACCTTGTTCTTTGACCGCGGTGCTCAGTGATTAATTAAGGTACAAAACCTAATCTCTAGAGACGATTTAAAACCTGGCCTTCCCAGGGAAGCACCCAGGGCCCTGCAGCTCCTGATAGGGACTCAAGTCACAATCGTGACATGACTGGAATAAAACTTAGGAAATGCAGAGCAACTTTGTCAACTTGTTGACTCAGCCAGTAAAATTACTCAAGCAAACATCCTCAAGGCATCTTTCAAAATACTGCTTTGCGCACATTTATTAATCACAGTGGAACTCTTCCCAGTTATTGGATTCTTCCTTAAAGGTTCGAAGCACCACTTTATATCTGCGTGGTATTTTATGCTCTCCAAAGCACATTCGTGTTTGCTTTCCTACCTAATGCTTCCCCACCACGACAGGGCTTTGGGACACAATCCCACAACGCACCCTGGGCAGCATCCTGCACCCTGTCTGCCTTCAGGCCCAGTTAGTCCCCGGTCATACACACAGGATAAACGCGTGCATGACTGCAGGGGAGACCCTTAGTAACAGTGTCCTGTAACCGCATTTCAAAGCTCCGGGTTTCCTCCTCTGCCTCTGACAGAAAAATTCAGTACGAACAAGACAGCGGAGAGGAGCAGCCATAACGTATCTGTTCTTGCCTTTTCATCTGATAATCTCTGTGAGGAGTAACTAAAGCATCTGAGTTTATCCATTTAAGTCCACTCTGTCTGCAGTTTAAGTCCCCAGCTTGTGCCACTGCCGTCAGGAGCTATGTCTCTCCTTGATCAATATTTACTTAACAAACAGCGGGGATGGGAGAGTTTGTTTAGAGGAATCATGTGCACACCAGGGTGAATGAATGCTCGGGAAAGTACTTCAACTTTGTCTTCTTTCCTAGGACCTGTGTGTGTGTGTGTGTGTGTGTGTGTGTGTGCGTGCGTGTCTGTGTGTGTGTGCACATGTGCGTGTGTGTGCAGAGACCCTTTCTCTTTGTAGCTTCTCCAAAGACACTTAGAAGTCATCTAGAAAATGCCTCGCTGTGTATGATTAGTGTATTGTTTTATACTATAAGAGAACTCATGATGTAAATCCCAGCCCGAAGTTCGATTTTCCTTTTGTGCTCCTACCCAGGTTAAACATTTTGGAAAGGCTCTTGGGATGAACTAGATACACAAGCATCTTCCTTTGACCCCTTTGATAAGTGGGAGGGAAGAAAATGCAGATGGAAACAGTGAAAGGGGTTTGACCAGGCAACTCTATGTATTTCTGATGGCATTACTTTTTTTTTTTTTTAAGTTTTGTACAAAGCCCAAGGAGAAAAGTGGCTCTCCAGATTTCCAAAGCTGCTTACCCAGCTTTTGGAATTAGATGTGTCTAACGCTAATAACAAGTATGAATACTGCGGTGTTCAAGTGTAGAGAGCACTATTCTTTCAACTTCACTGAAACAATTGCTTGAAGGCTCAAGTCAGTGTCTTCAATGCGGTTGACTTGGAGGCATCTGGGTCTAGTTTGAGGGGTTTTGTTTCTGTGCGGGTAGAGGCTGGGGGAGTTATTTATTTATTTGATTTTGTGAATTGGAGTTGTAAAGCCATCTGAAATATTCATGCAGAATTGTCTGAGAAGCCCGTTTCTGTTTTATTTACTGCACAGTAGAACAGCCACAGTGGATTAGTTCTACAATACCCGTAACAAAAGCCCAACAGCTGATGCATGTGATGTTAGGAGGTGACAAAACAGTTAAAGTATGCTGCTGGCTACAGGCAAGCAGTCAGCAGATGCAGACAAAAGGGTTTGTGACAAGAATAACTCTCTCTCCAAGGCGAGCAGTGAAGAGTATCCAAAATACCAGTACCCTTTTCTCCTTGACATTGTCTTCTTACAGTCAGCATTTTATTGCCCTTTTATAGTATTAAAAAAAAAAAATGGAGGAGGAAGAAGAAAGAAAACCCACACACAAACTAATTCACCAAAATACTAGCCAGGATTTTACTTTTCCATCCCTTAAATACTCCTGCCCATGCATAGGTTTCCTTTTACATTTCCCAGTCAGAGTAAGTTGGGGGGAAAAAAAAAACTAGTTGAAAAGATGATCTCCCTTGATAAGATTGTGATCTATTGATAACCTTGATAAGCCATTTGAGCCTTTGGCCATGGGGGAGGGGCTGGGGAGAGAGCACCATGCCTGGTTTGTTTTCTGTCCGTTTCAGCGCAGATCATCTCACTGCTGAAATTAGGCCAGTGGACCGATTTTTAAAGGGGATCGAGGATGGAGAGGCATCCGTGGGGAGCTGTGCGAGGGACCAGGCTCAGGTCCCCTGCAGAAGGCCAAGGGATGAGCTTGGGGATATTTCAGAGGTGTGAAAAATCAGCTTCTCTCGTCTCCAGAAAATAAGAGAGGCTGTCTTCTTTTTAACCTTTGTAATTCCCTTTCTATTCTCTGTGACATTCATTCAGCTGCCAAGAGCGTTTGGCAAGGTTTGGGCCAGCGAGCACACTTGCAGTGACCACTAACCTTGGTATGTCCTGACACTTATGATGAGTGTCTGCAGGACACAGAAGGCAGGCAGCCTGCTCTGTCAGGCTTTTATTATGTACTGCAGAGGCTAGGGACAGTCAGTTTAATAAAACAAATCATCCTTGAAGGTAAAGCAACTGGGAAGAGGAGGAGGAAGACAGGGGGAAAATGTGTCTTTGCCACTCACTCTGAGAAAGGAAAAAAACAAAACAAAACAACCACCACCACCCAGCAAAACAGCCGTTCACCCAACATACCGTGCGTGCGCGTGAGTGCGTGGGCCTGGGTGCGTGTGTGCGCGCACGCGCAACCCGGGCACAGCTGGAGCAGGTTGGAAAACATCCTCCCGATTTCCCCATTTCATCAAAGCCCATAAGGCCCTTGTTTGCTCTGAGGAGACTCAAGTACAAACAATTGTGATGAAATTGGTAGATGCTGGTAGCCAGCCCCCTTCAAATTTTTAAGTGCCTTCAAGTACCTCCTCGCAATTATATTCTCCTCCAAATATCAAGGCAAGGAGAGGCAAGACCATTTGGGGTGAGGTTCCTATATTGGGATGCCTTTGTATCAGGCAAACTTTCCATTCTCCTCTCCTGAAGAACACTCGGCACCAGCAGCTCTCACAATAGCCTCGGAGTTGCAGCCAGAGTCTTTGGAAGCCTTTTGTTTTTCCCCTGTGGCATGTCCAAAGGCATGGCCTTCCCTCCCCCCTCCCAGCAGCCTGCATTGTCTTGCATTCCAGGGGCTTGATTGACTGTTACCACCTGATGCTGAGGAGAGACTCTGGGGTTCATTCTGCAGATTGTTGGGTTCTATTAAAAGAAACCTAGATAAGGGATTACTTGTCACTAAGGGATTTTCTGCAGATGTTTGTTAGTGATTGGAAATCCATTAGGTGTGAAGAGGTACAGAAAAATATGGCAACATCATTCTCCTAAGCCCGAATTCTAAGATAGTCGCCCCCCCCCCAAGTCAGAAAGGACCCCCCTCTTACTCTGTTAAATGGAGCTGGGGAAAGTTTTGAAGCAGAAAGGTAAAGGTCTCTTCTCTCATGGGTGGTATTTCTACCTGTGGATGGAACTCCTTGACCACTCTCTCAAAAGATCAGTTGTTACTCATCAGTTTACCTCTCTGGAGCCACCAAAAAAGATTCATTGCTCTAGTATTAGAGGATTTCTCATTATCAACTGCTTTAAACCAGCCCAATCCGTTGTAGGAGTTATTGCTTCAAAGTAAGCACTAAATTAGCAAACCATTCCATTTGTTCCAAAAGTATTCATCCCTTCTCAAACATAAACTAATAACCCAAGTCTCCCCCTGGGAATCCTTTGTACCATTCACATTTATTTTGAAGTTACCAGCTCTTCGTGATTTTTCTCAGTCACAGATCCACAGCTTGTCAAGGTTTTGATGCCTCATCTAAATAGAAGTTACTGAAAAGGCATTAAGCAGGAGCCAGCATGGTTTAATGATAAGACACCTGGACATGTTATTTCACATGAGTCTCCTCTCATAATTTAGTCATCTTGTAGAGTCTCGTTTCTTTGTCTAGAAAATGAGTTTTGAGATCTAGTCCAACTCTTTAAATGCTATCTTTCTTCATTGTTATTTTAAAACTTCTTTTTTTTTTAAATATTGAGGGAGAAGGTAAGTGTGACTCTAGAGTAATATGGATTAAAGTAGAAGGCAAGTTCTCAATATGAAAGACTAAGCATTATGGGGGAGACAAACAATAGAAACCATGGCTCTTTATCTAAAGACATCTTGCGATAAATTCATTACTTAAACAACACAAGGCGTAAATACAAAAGATGGGAGAGGACAGCCCAAGATGGCTACCAAAAGAAATGAATGTTTCAAACAAGATAAAAACCCACTAAAAACCATTAACAAGCATGGCGGATGATAACGATAGGGTGGAATCCACGTGCTCCCCCAGAGAAGTTCCTTCGATTTGTTCTCAGGCAAACCCTAGAACTACGCTTCCCTCCCTCCTGTAGTGCTGATGCTGTTCTAGATGTATCTCTGTCCTCTGACGGTCTCCAGCAATACCTCTTGGCCCCCGGTGCCCCAGCCCTCCTGTGGGGCCCTTGGTGTGGAGGGGCTTCTGGCCTTCTCTGACTTCATCTGTAAAGGACATACCCACTGTCCTTTACAGCTCTCATGCTATGCTGAGTCTCCCAAGTGTTGGAGGAACATAGATCTTTGTCATGCCTCTGTTGCCAATGGCCGGGAAAACCACGCTTCTTGAAATGTTTATTTTAATAAATGCCTATGATTATGTTTCTGTAGCATTTGGCTAACAGCTCCCAAACCAAGTAGTTAGAGTGTGTAGTTGTACTGCCTCACCGTTCTCCAGCCAAATTCCCTCCCTCAGAAATGCCCATCTGATAAAATGTGAAGGATTATCTTTGAGGGAAGAGAGGAGAGTACTCCAAAAGGCTGCCTAATGACCTTTTATTTAGTGCGAGGTGAGTTGGAGAGCTAATCTCTCCTCCAGGCTCTTCCTGTTCCACAAATACAAATGTATCTTCGGGGGTTTGGGGGAGAAATCGCCAACGTTCTCTAGAAAATCCAGATGAATTCTCATCGGGTAATGGCCATTGGGGTGTATGAGTTTGCCCATCCATGGAGCACAGGGCGGTATTTGGATGATCTGGGGGGAGCTATGTCCTGAGAAACTGGCCAGTGTGTATGTCTTTGGAAGGGGATACTCAAAATTTTCACTTTTTCTAGACTCCGATAGACCCCAGATGGGGTCCCTTCTTTTTCTGGGGAATTACTAGTTTTCTTTACAGAAGACGAGTGACTGACCACTGGAAGGAGTGAACTTCTTTGTCCAATTTTAAATGTATCAAACGGGGATGCCTGGTGATCATTTTCGTTATCTTTAATAGTTACTCTCATTTTAAAATGGTCTATTGTACAAATTGAGAAAAGGTGGGGAGGAAGAGATCATATATGTTCAACATGACACTACCTCCCTTGGACTTTGGTTAAGAGGCATACGTGAACTGAGATGAAAATCTTTCACTTCTTACGTATGTGTGGACAGACTTGTCCACACATACAACTACAGTGCATTTACTTCCTCATATATCTGCTCTTGCTATTAAATAAAACATTACTAACGTATAAGTACCCCCACTAAAAGAAATCTACTGAGTGTCAGTGTGTACTTGGAAAATTATGAGTTCACCAAATGGTTCTGCAAATCCTTTATCTTGGTGTGGATGCTTTACCTTGAGTAACTGACAAAGAATACTAAGTACATCAATAGCTACCGTTTTCTTGGACAAGAGGTCAGACTATTAAATAAACAATTAAGAACACGGGCACACACACCCATGCACATTTCTACTAAGTTACTCTGGAAGAAAAGGATAAACAAATAGGGGTTCTGAAAAGAACATTTGGAGAATGTTTATCTTAGAGTATAAGGGCTTTGAAAAATTACCTTGATCTCTCTGAGCCTCAGTTTTCTCCACTGTAAAAAAAGAGGATAATGACACCTTATAGAGATGTTGGGAGAATTGAATGGCATCATTCACACTCAGTACACAACACAGCGCCTGACACGTAATGAGCACCCCAAAAATGTTAGCTTTCGTTACTATTATCAGCTGCATAAATCACTGTTGTGGGACAATTCTAATCTCAAAGTAAAGTACTTTCTGATGTAGAATTTTAGGAGTCACTAAAACTTTGTATTTGGAGATTCAGCGTTAGTGTCATTATCTCATTCCTTTCTGTATGCAGAGTACTTTGTGATGTATATTGCTCTCATATCCAATTCAGCAGGTGAGTCAATAACCCTCCACTTATGCAGGAAACAAATTCTAGGTTTTCTTCCTTTGCGGGGGGGGGGGGGGTTCGTTTCTATCAAAGGCCAATTATTTCTTACCCTGCTTTTGGGAACACGTTTTGTTTTCACAATGGGAATCAAAGAGAAATAGGATTGAAGTTCTGAAAGATTAGCTGGAAACTTGCACCTGGAATACACCTGTTTACGAAGTGGGGAATCCCAACAGTGCGTGTCCCCTTTTCTCACCCAGATATTCAGAAGGGGACCCTAGTTTTTCAGTATGTCTGCGTGGATCTTTTGCACGAGTCCCTTTCTAAAACTTCGCAAAGCTGTCAACCCCACATTACAATGCTACTATATATAACAAATTTACATAAGAGAATAGAGGCCGGCCATTTTTAGCAAATGCAGGTGCCGTGTAAGCCCCTTCCTGAAAGAAAGAACTTAGCTCAGTTTCCTTTGAAGAACTGGAGACTTGAAACTGAAAACTTTATTAATGCCATTGTCTCCTTGTATCAGCAGGTTCCAGAGAGATTCCTGGAAGTTGCGCAGATCACATTACGAGAGTTTTTCAATGCCATTATCGCAGGCAAAGATGTTGATCCTTCCTGGAAGAAGGCCATATACAAGGTCATCTGCAAGCTGGATAGTGAAGTCCCCGAGATTTTCAAATCCCCGAACTGCCTACAAGAGCTGCTTCATGAGTAGAAATTTCAACAACTCTTTTCGAATGTATGAATAGTAGCAGTCCCCTTTGGATGTCCACGTTGTACGTGTCTAGATTTTGATTTCATATATATGTGTATGGGAGGCATGGATGTGTTATGAAATCAGCTGGTAATTCCCCCTTATCATCTTTCGCTCATTTCCTTTCGTTTTCCATTGCAAGGGGATGGTTATTTTTCCTTCTGTCTTTAGTTTACTTTTGCCCAAAGCCCTTAACATTTGGAGACTTAAAAATAGGGTTAATTTTCAGGGAAAAAGAATGTTGATGTGTGTAAAATCTATATTAGCAAGGAAAGGCATTTCAAAGGTGCCTCTGCTCGATTGATGGTTTATCACAAATGGCAGTTGGTGGAGGGAGGCCCGTGACACAGGACCGCTCTCCAAACGGTGGGGTGTCTCTTGTTTTTACTGCTAAGAAGGCCAGAAAACTCAACGAGACCACTACATAAACTTAAATATTTTGTTTGGTTGGAACTCCATACGTAGCTTTTTATCACACGTTGAAAAACAATGCCAGCGGCAGGTAAACAGCTCACTTTTCAAAAGTTACCCCGAAAGGCCAAATTTCAAAAAGGAAAATAATCACTATCAAGCTTTTCCAAGGAAAAGCGGCAAAGAGCCCAAGCTAGGGCCAGTTTCTTACGGAGGCAAAGCAGTTTTACACAAAACTGACTCTTTCATAATGAGACTAGGAATTTGTACACGGTGTTCAAATTACCTCTCTAAATTTTACAGCAGGCTCTTCATCATCAGCGAGTATATATCATTCTTCATAGAGAAAAAAAACCCTAGAGCATCATTTTCTATTGTCTCACTTCAGATATTAAGAGGCGCATACGTTTCAAATGTACTCTTTGCTCAACTTCGTTGATGTGCTTCGAAGGATTATAATTTCTGCTGAATATTTGACACGCTTTTCAAGAAAACACTATTTTCTGAATACCTTTCTATAGCAAGGAATAAAGGACATCCCAAGTTGACCCGTACAATTCCTGCCTGCATTAGAACCTCGTTGGCTGACTTGATCTTCACCTCTGGAGAGGAGCACGTGTGAGAATGACCCATTTTCATATACAATTCCACAGTACCCTGATGGATCTTCAGAGCGGTGACAGTCTAATTAAGTGTTTCTTCATTTTAGGTACAACATTTTAAAGCAACTGATAAAGTCTCTTCTAATTCAGAAGCTAGTACTGACCAAAATGTGCGAACAGTGTATGGATGGCATAGGAAGGTTTGGGGTTAACCCAAAAGACACAATTTCAGCATACATAAGAAAGCTAGCTGCTATTTTATGCTTTCTTCAATGGTTCTCCTCTTTTTCCTTTTTCAGTTTTTTTCCAGTTTTTCAAAGGTGTACAGTGTCCCATGCTTGCTTTTAAAAAGTCGTATGGCATTCACGCTTGTTTTTTCAGATGGGTTTTGTGTACAGATGCAGTAAGAATTCCTTGTTCATCCTAACAGGCTTTTCTAAGCCCCCCTCCCCGCCCCCCCTCCGTAAGTCATTTGATACGCACTTAAAATGACACAGGAACAAACCTGGTATTTAGATTATAGAGAACACAAATACCATTTTTCCTTAATTTTTATAAAAACCACCTTTGACTTTGGAGAAATGCAGGTTGGCCCATGTGACTAACTAGCTGACCCAATCGCCGCAATTTAACATCATTTATAAATTCTGCTGATGGACAGGAATGTATGGAGGCAATTATTGTCAGCACAAAGCCTTAAAACCTGCTGACTTTAAATTAAACGGCACAGTCCTATGATGCCCCTGCATCATTCAGGAGGCTAACAGGCTCACACAGTGTGGACAGAGTGCAGCAAACACAGGCAGGAGCGCCCCTGGCTTCACTCTGCACCCCACAGCCAAATGCATCATCCGACTCGTGTCCCCCTACATAACGCACACAGAGCCATCAGATCCAATTTGTTCTTGTTCCGGCTTTGCCTGGGGGTGGAAAAAAAAAACGTGTTCGGATAATCATTACATTGGAATAAAATGCAAACCAAAAAAAAAAAAAAAAAAGAAAGAAAATCGAATCGGCACAAAGTAGGGAAGCAATCTCAACTTGTGGTCACACTCTTTTGCCTTCCTTCATGTGAAAGAGTATGAATTCATTGTTCACGTCATTACACACCCGGGTCTTTGCTGTTCCATGTAATTCGTATCAACATTGTGTTGCCATTCGCAAGGTAGAAGGCAAAACCATAGGGTATTCACCTATGTAGACAGATTGCGAGTATCTTCTGATCTGGGGCAAATTCGGTATTGATTCCAGACTTATTTGGATCTTTCGTATTATTTTCCCCTGCCTTTCTAATTTAAATAGACAAATTAAGCAAAAGTGTGTGTTCACAACCAATGTTGATTGTGCTTATCTATGATAACATCCGCTCAATGTTCACTGAGGCGTAGAAATTATTTCAGAGTAGAAATTCCTTGAGGATAAACTCATCTCTCTGTTCTGAAAACAGAACTCGATCACTTTTGTTTTTAGGTGGTTTTTCCTCTTTTACGATCGTAAAATCTTGTGCCTCCCAGTGCATTGGAAAGTGACAAAAGCCTGTCTCTCAAAACTCCTATTGAACAATTTTGGGGTTTTTCTTTTCTGTTTTTGTTTTTGTTTGTTTGTTTGTTTTAAATCACCATCTTTCAAATCTCAGCTCAACTCTCACCAAGTGAAAAAAAATTGGCTACTTGGGAGAAAGTTAACTTTCTACGAAGGTGGGAGGGTGAAGGATGAGGGACAGTTTACATAGGAAAAAAAGTCTAAAGTGCATGTTGAAATACCACATTTCCAGTTATTTTCTGCTAACCCGAAATTATTTTTGCATATACACTTGAGGTTATAGTCTGTGCCTAGACCTAAAATGCACCAGCGGGGGGATTTTTAAAAATCCTTCAAAAATACCAGTTTTTTCCCACAAGTACAATTGTTCTTGTGCCTTCTGTGGCTTTGGATTTCATCTTTTTTGACTTTATTTCCAATTACTACAGCTGCAATAAACACTAGATTTTTTTTCTGGCTGTTTGACATAACGTTGATAGCTATGCATATTTTGTGTCTTTTTAAAACAAAGCGGGAGAATACGTTTTTGAAGAAGAGAATTTTTAGAACAGTTTGATACCGCAAATTATTTTTTCTTCAATTGTTTGAGCAGCATCCGAGTTTTGAAAATTCTTGTAGAAGCCAATTTTTTGTAACTGTGGTGCAAATCTTGTGTTTTCTTAGCCTAATGAAAAGTAGTATAGAAGCAATATTTCATACCATGTGCTATATATGTGTGTGCGGGTGGGTAAACGTAAACACACGCACACATATACACACATGTAAAAATATACATATATATATGCGTGTGAGGTGGAAAGCTTACCTTTTCCTATCTAGATTTAAGGACCTATTTTAGACATTTGTTACGTTTTGTGAAAAGAATGTTCTATTTGCAACAACAAAACATTTAATTCTTACTGTATCTCTGGCTGTTTAAGGAGGACGTTTCGCATTAAATGGTAAAACCACTTGGAACATGGTAGGATGTAGTCATTATTTAAGGAAACGTTCACCCACATATTCCTGAAGTTTGCTTTGTGCCTCCGAGTATTATTTAATTAAAGTGTTTTATGTTTGCAGAATCTTTGTTGCTGTGCTAGGGATGTGGGTGAATATCGTTTTTAAAAATTGTAAAAAACAACAAAAAAAGCAAAACAAAAACACTAAAGCAAGAGGGGAACTTTTATAAAGCAATGTAAATATTTAACCTCATGGCTGTGGTTACGTAAGACATGAGATTTTAATAAATAACTACATTCTCACAACATCTGTTGAATTTATTAGGAACACTACAGTGACTGTATAGACAGTTGAAAGCATTCTTGAAAATCCTGCTCTCTACTTTTAAAAGATAACAGTCTCTTTCATCAGATGTCAAGGGCAAGGGTAATGCAGTTTCTGTAAATTTATGAAATTTCTTTTTATGTACATGAAAACAGTAAGTAACCCCCAACACACACACACACACACACACACACACACACACACACACACACAGGTTAATACTAAGTCAGAAAGCTGAAGATGTGGGGGCTTTAAAAATAGGCTGTCCCTCAGAAGCAATCATAAATTCATCAAAGAAAAAGTGGTTTACAGACTCCCTGAAAGCTGTACATGTGAGGACAGAGCAAAATCTCTTTGCCATGTATATTATAGAATATTCATTGGTGTGAATAGTACAAATGTTTCCTTCTGGTACAAAACTCTGTGTTTGCAAATTACAAGAAGCATTGTTTTCAAAAAGCTCCCCTTAAAAGAATGTAACTGATTTATATGAGTAAGCAGTTACCGTATTGCACTTAAATGTGATGTTGAAGGAAATGCAGTTTTGTTTTCTGTCGATCTGTTGGTTGTAAACCATCTTAAAAAACTAAAGCTAAAATGTTCATATTCAGAGCTGGGATCAAAACTGACATTTAACCTTTGCATCTTCTTATAATTATCCTTCTAAGAATATAACAGGATCTGGAAGCCTCTGGACTTTGAGTCATTCAACGGAGCCCTCTCTCAAATCGGATACCCCCCTAAAATGCACAAACGTGAGCGGAAAAGGCAAACAGACTGGCCCTCTTTTGTGAAAATGCATTCATTCTGTATTTTAAAAATATTTGAATCCTCTACGTGGGAGGAAAAGGCATTTTGAAATTGCATATTACCACTTCAAAATTAGAATTAGAACAACAACGTATTTGGGGTTGGTCTCAGAGCTACCTAGAAAAATCCAAGGTCATAGTTTCTCCCAATGTCGTCCCAGCCATTTTTCATATGTATATAGTATAAACCGTGACAAAACACTGCCTTTCTATTATTTAGCAATATGTTGTAAATAGCATTATTAAGCTCTTTTTTTTTTGTAATAAAGACCCTTTGATTTGAATATAGTACAATAACTGAACTGATAAAGTCAATTTTTGATTTTTTTTTTTTAGCTAGAGGCAATTTCAATTGTGGATTTTTGTTGTTGTCTATTGTTCTGAAGACTTTGCATAATTTATTGGTTTAATTTATCCTAATTTATTTGATGAAGGTGTACAATTTTGTATTACCAAGGATGTACTGTAATATTAATTGATATGATAAAAAAATGAGACTCCCTGTCCATATTAAAAAGAAAATAAAAAGGTGCAGTAGACAATTGATTTTAAAGTAAAAGTACAAAAATTTAGTTTGGCAGCTACTAAATTTTAAAACAGAAAAAAGTTGTTGGGGGGTGGGTGGGTAGGGGGTTTTACTTTGTGTGTTTTAAGCTTTTGTATACTCTCCAAACTTTTACCTTTTGCTTTGTACCACTTAAAGGATACAGTAGTCCAATTGCCTTGTGTGCCTTTCATCTTCTCTTAAACTGAATGTATGTGCAGTATATATGCAAGCTTGTGCAAAATAAAATATACATTACAAGCTCAGTGCCGTTTGATTTTTTTTTTAATTTTTTTTATTTTTTTTTTTTGAGAGAGAGATTGACAGAGTGTGAGCAGGGGAGGGGCAGAGAGAGAGGGAGACGCAGAATCCGAAGCAGGCTCCAGGCTCTGAGCTGTCAGCACAGAACCTGATGCGGGGCTCGAACCCACAAACCACGAGATCGTGACCTGAGCCGAAGTCGGATGCTCAACCAACTGAGCCACCCAGGCACCCCTGATTTGGTTTTTAAACATGTGACATTTAACTTTTGGACCTGCGTCTCATTGGAGGACGACAGGCAAGTTGTGACTAATATCAATTATGGAGCTTTGCTTTCGTTAAAATGCTTAATTACACAAGCCTCACATGAATGCACACGACTCCTAGCAATGATTTTTTGACTTGAGACTATTGTAGTAATTGATTAGATCTCTTTTTAAATCTATCTATTCTCACAGATTTAACTTTACTTAGCCCTCAAAATTTTTAAATGATAAAAGCTTTGGCTCAAAACAATGTTGGGAGCTCAATTTAATTCACCAACTGCAAATGTCTGACGATTCTCAGAACAAGGGGACATGTTCCCTAAAGTCAAAGAATGGCAAATATATCACTGAAATAAGTGGAATGAGAGCTCGTATTGTTTCTACTCTGGTTGGACTCAGAACTAAGTACTAATGTAAATTTTCCAAAACCTTTCTAGAATGTTCCTTCAGACATGATGACTGGCAGCATATTTCATACTAAGAACACTGGTCTGTGGCTTTTGAAAATTTCCTTCATCTCTTTCGCTTCGGTTTAAAATCCTGTCTCTTTTATCCTTGAATCAGGAGCATGAAGAATTAGCAAAAATCCTTTACCTCCTCGAAACTGACTCTATTATACATCATTCACAGCTGCACCTCCCTTTCTGGCTTCCATATTATCGTAGACTGAGTCTTCTTAATCTCCGATTTCATTTACTTTCACTTGAATGATGAAATTCTGTTTTGACCCTGTTCACACGAAGATGCTTAGAATCATTGCAATATCAAAACTAGTAAATAATGACAGTATTTTTTTTCACTTAAAGTTATGTTTCTATCTGTGGCACAGATTTAAATTCCAGTCTTCCTAACTAAATTGGGCAAAAGAGCATGCTTATGTCCCTCTATGCCAAAATATTCATTCCTTGATTGGAGGGAAAAAAAAAAAAAAAGATTTGCCCCCTCTTCCACCTGCACTCAGAAGGAAGGAAGAAGGCATTTGAAGTAATATAATGACCGTTCCATCTCCTTGTATTTATTTGAAATCGATCCACTTTAAACTAGATTGGGTAACCCAGGTAGCAACTAAATTACTGAAAAGTTACAGTAAGTGGTAATGTTTTCTGACAGGTTTGTTAGAAATATAACGCCAAATCATTACTTTTGTGACTCTCGACTATCCGATGGCGTTGGTCTAGAATAATATGTACTGCCATCCTCAACAGCGATCCAACCCTTGATGACCAAAACTTGTTCCACAGATGTCCCCACGTCTGCCATGACTCATGTTCTACTTGAAACTATAAACTCTACAAACTAATAATAAAGAAAATGCTGGGCTTATTCATTGCTATCTCCATTTACCATCATAAGTAATTTATAAGTTTTTCTTAAAGACTAACCGCTAAAAAGCACCACAATTCGACAATTAATTTACGAGCACGCGCGAAGATAAGGAATAAATGCCCCTGATGAACGTCATAGGAAAACTTCAGATATTTGCTACATGTTGCCAAATTCTAGAATCCTTGAATGCTCCAGTATTTTAAAAGGCATAAAATACAAGGGGAGTATATATAAAGGAAAAGAGCTAATACTGTTTAAAGGAAAAAAAAAAAAACTTCTGATACGATGTCTAAAAATTGTGAAAGATTACTAAATCTACATTTATATAAATGCTACATTCCTCTCAACCAATAATATAACGCTTTGGAGGGAGGGTCGAGACACTGGGGTAAAAACCTAAAAGGTAACTTCTTTGGGGCGCCTGGGTGGCTCAGTCGGTTAAGCGTCCGACTTCGGCTCAGGTCACGATCTCCCGGTGCGTGGGTTCGAGTCCCGCATTGGGCTCTGGGCTAATGGCTCAGAGCCTGGAGCCTGTTTCCGGTTCTGTGTCTCCCTCTCTCTCTCTGCCCCTCCCCCGTTCATGCTCTGTCTCTCTCTGTCTCAAAAATAAATAAACGTAAAAAAAAAAAAAAAATTAAAAAAGGTAACTTCTTTAAAAGAAAAGTAATCAAGAGAGCACTACTTTGGATGTCAGAAGACTTGCCTTTAACCAGTTCATTTCTTTTTTTTTTTTTTTAGTTTTTATTTTTATTTATTTTGAAAGAGAGAGAGAGAGTAAGCAGTGGAGGGGCAGAGAGAAGGAGACAGAATTCTGAGTAGGCTCCACACCTACAGCACAGAGTCCAATGTAGGTCTCGAACTCACTAATGTGAGATCATGACCTGACCTGAAGTCAGATGCTCAACCAGCTCAGCCAACTGAGCCACCCACGTGCCCCTTAATTGGTTCATTTCTAAAAACCTTTACTATCCAGGGAAACCTGAGAGCCCAGAAGACTCCAAAGAATTACAAAAGGCTATAATGGAGTCTTATGATCAGTGTAGCCACCCTGTTGACTTTCTCTGGCAGAGTCCTATGTGGGAAAAAAAAAGTTTAGTAAAATATTTTCGCTTCTCATAAGAAAGGCAATTTAAGATGCAGGACCAGGCAAGGACAAAGTTCTGAAGTTGACCAGGTGTGAGTTTGGATCTTTTTCTCCGTGTTCATGATCCATTCTTCCTTCAGTGTTTCAACCCCTTGTCAAGCACGTAGCGCTCTCGTGTTGCCCCAGCCTCCTTCTGTTCACAGGGATGAGCCATCTGGTAAAGTTAACAAGCCATCGCTGACTTGGTTATGTTTCTCTTCCAGTGGTATATGCATAAAAAGATAGATGGCGCACAGGAATACCTTTCACATTTTCATATTAGGTCCAAGGTCACCTAAATGCAAGTGATTAAGGGCTGGAGGGCTCCCCCAGAAAACATAAAGCCAGGTCTTTCGGGTGGTATCACTCATGGCTACACCTTGCCCGAATGCAGGAGTCTGTCAAGGCATTTCCTCCTCTCAGCCCTCTTTCCCTCCCTCTCCAGTACTTGTTTCCTGCCCACTGTCCTAGAGTCCTTCCAAACGTGCCCAAAATGGATCATAAGAAGGCGCAGAAGGAGAGACCCTTCACCCTTGGTTCTTGGAGATTTTCGTGGTAGAGGAAAATGATTAGCACTCAAGACATTTTAGAGAGAATCAACGTCAGTGGCTTTTGTGCCCCAAATCTCAACGGCAATTTGATATTATCTCAGGGGCCACCAGATTGAGACCTCTTTTAACCAAAGGAGCTTCATCTTTAGACTAAGGTACAATAAAATGTTCGTTGAAAAAAACAAGGAGTTCTCTGCGTAAAATAACAACGATCTTGTCAGGTGTGATGGAGCAGATCTCTAAGTATCAATATGGGTATGAAATGACAGGTTCTGTCAAACCTTCATTTAAAGAAAGCAGTTTTCTGCTCAGCAGCACTCATTGGGTAGAGGGAGGGATCTTCGTGGATGAGCGTAAAAAATTAAGAAGCAGTGATTTCTATCAAACCTTCAAAAAAGAAAGCACCCAGAGCCTGGCACATAGGTTTGTGCTGAATCACTGTTAGTTTCCTTTCTTCTCCCACAGTTGACAGCTTCTCTCCTCTTGCCATGTTGTTTTAAGTTGTGATGGAAGAATTATGCCCAGACTCATCGCAACTTCCCAGAACATTCAAATTTTGAAGAACACAGAAGTTCTCCAGGAACTGAGAGCTTCTCTCCCACACCTACCATTTCCTCAGGCCCTTGCCCTCAGCCTCAGGCATAGAGCTGTTGTGGCCACACCTCCAGCCAGCCGTGCTTGGGTAGGCCCCAGAATAGGGGTGAAGCAGCTTAGAAAGATTAAGGTGCCACAGCAGCCTGAAACAGAATCACTCAGGCTGCCTCTACCCTGGCCAAGGGGAGGGTATTATTTGCAAAGCCCCCTGCTGAGTTGTCCAGGTGCTAGCTAGACAGGCTCAGGGGATAGTTTGGCAGCCGCCCTGGAAAAAATGCCTGTGTCTCTGCAAATAAATCTGCCAGTAGAGAAAGCACTGGGTTTTCCCCATTGCTTGTGCAAATAGTACCCTGTGCTTTGCTGGTATTGGAAATTCCTTGGTGTGGGTAGTTCTAGACCATCAAAATTGGAGCTATGGATTTCTTGTTATTGTCGTTACCCTTGGCCTATTGGGAAATAATTCCAAAAGTCCATGGTCCTATTTCCAATTATTCACAAGTGGAAAATCTTTGGTAACCAGAAGAAATGTTCTCACTAAATCCCAGCCCAGTGACTGATAGTAAGGTTGAGCAAACGAGTCTTGAGGTAGGTGCGTGTGCATCTGAGTGTAGGTATGTGCATTCTAGAAAAACTCATGAATAATTACACATTACCAAATTGAATATTATTAATGCCTTTTCTCTATTTGATATTCAAGAATTTGTCGAATCAACACTTTGGTTAGACAAGTGAGAAATCTCAATGAGATGGGCACATTTCTAAGCAAAAAGTAGGTATCACATATTACTCTATAGGTAAAAAAAAAAAAAAAAATTTTTTTAAAGAATTAAGGCCACAGAAGAAATTGTAAAAGTTGTCCAAAAAACAAAACTAAAACAAACAAAAATCTCTTCTCCAAAGGCATCTGGCCTTTATAGTTTTATGGGTGAAATATACCAACTATTCAAAAAGAGATCATATTGGATACATGGTTCATCCCAATTTGTTTTATAAAGTCTACATCTAGTAATACAAGGGCAAAAAGTCCAAATAAAGATGTAAGTAAGTTTAGTTGAGCAGTGTAGTAAAAAATAATAATAAATACTATACTACCAACCAGCAAGGCTCATTTTTTATAATAAACTGGGATGTATGTAGGAAGATCTGGATTTACTTCTTGGTGAAAAGCAGGAAAAAGTTTCTTGGTGTGTTGATTTGTTTTATTTTTCCTACCTTCTAATGATAACGGAAATAAATATTTCTTGTTGGCACTCTTAGCTAACCCAACCACTATGTGGGACCGTCTCCTAATTTTTTCTCCAACAAGGGCCAAGTAGCCTTTGCTCTTTCAGCCATTTTAGTTTGCCTGGCTGCCTAACTCAGAGGTCATGTCTCAGTTTAATATACCTTTTGGAAATTCCAAGTCTTTGAATAAAGACGGGTTCACACAGAGAGCTCTAAGGATTTCCCTCAACAATTTAAAAAAGACGAAGAAGATAAGAAATCCAGAAAAATAATGCTAATTAAAAACAGGCTCTTCATTCTACAGAAAAGGAATCCTGAGATTTTCATTTTCTGGAATATCAACTGAAAATAAAAACCCATTTGTTCATATTCTAAGAGCAAAGAATCAGATACCAGGCTCTAAAGAAGTGAGTTGGGCAGCACGGACTGCAGACAATTTGGTGATGCTTACGAGAGCTTGCATTGTGAGCAACAGGACACTGGAGAGGAACGTGGCATAGTTTTTTTTATTTAAGATGTGCATGCCTTGCCTCACCAACCCACCGAACTCAACAAAAGCAGCAGTCAGCTTTTAAGAATATTTGTACCCATGGACAAACAGGAATTATAAAGGCACGTATCTGGTTACATTAAAATCTGTGATTTTTTTTTTCTTTTTTTTTACAACTCAACTTAAATTCTTTCATCAAACTCCCCTTTTGTCTGCTGGGAGAAACAATCCGGTCACTTCAGGCATCGCCACTGTCCCAGACTAGGTTTTATCCCTTTCTGCACCTTTCCCTGAGGATGAGAAAAGATGGGCTAGCCAGGAGGCTTCTGTCCCGGCGGATGTCCTCTCTAGTCTTAGAGCAGGAAGACATGAGGCATTGGATTCCCAGTTGTCATCAAGGCACCATGCTTTGCTAAAATGGTCATTTCTGCATCGGGCGTCTGACCTGCAGGGTTCATACCATTTTCCTCTGGGGCATTCTCAGGCCCTCAGTGGCTCATTTCTTCACCATCCCGTGTCCAGTGGTCTGGTCACAGGAACATTTGACTCCTCTCAAGCCACTTTGGACTTGGTGCTCATAACGTCTGTACCCTACCACAGCCACACCGTGTGGCCCAGGGCAACGTCTGCATGCTTTCTACATTCTAGGTGCCAGGTAAAGCATAGATACACATTCCTTCTTCTGAACCCCAGACATCCTTGGCTGCTCTGTCACCTCTACCGAAGCCTCAGGCTCAGCCCAGGACAAGAGGGGCAAAGTGCCTTTGCAAGCAAGTCTCTCGGCCATTTTGTTTCTCTGTCCAGGAAAACTTCCAGCCAGTGAGGGTCACCTAAAAGTCCTCTTCATTTGTTACTGCTCTAGGATCTTCATTGTGGATGAAGCTTTTTGCCTTGATTCCTTTGGTGCTTTGCTTTTGAAACTAAAAACAGTCTTTTCTTCTAGCATTTTAAAATACACTTTTTCTCTTACCCTGTCAAAATCAGTTTTCAGGTAAATTTCAAGATTTATTCTACTCTACCCCCTTCCCACATCCAATATGTAATAAAATAGCAATAACTGTTTGTGGGGATTTTTCCCCATGACTTATTTATTTTATAACTGGATGTTTGTCTCTTTGACCCCCTTCGCCCGTTTCTTCTATCCTCCACCTCCCACCTCTGACAACCACCAATCTCGTTTCTGTATCTCTAAGCTTGGTTTGTTTGTTTGTTTGTTTGTTTGTTTTTCAGATTCCACGCATAAGTTAGGTCATCCAGTGTTTGTCTTTCATTATCTGACTTATTTCACTTAGCATACTACCCTTAAGGTCCATCCATGTTGTCACAAATGGCAAGATTTCATTCTTTTTTATGGCTGAATAATATTCCATTGTTTGTATATATCACCTTTTCTTTAGCCATTCATCCATACATGGACATTTAGGTTATTCCCATATCTTGGCTACTGTAAATAATGCCGCAAAGAACATGAAACAGTCTTTCTTATCACAAAAAAAAAAAGCCTGACTGGCAAATTAAAAGCCTTGACTTTCAAGACTATTAGCTCAATACTAAATTTTAGGACCCTATTTAGAAATTCTAAAGTCAAAACCTCGATTCTTAATTCTCTGCATTTGCGCCATGAATCCCTTCTAGAAGCAGTGCTTGCCCCTGACTGAACAAGGAAGAGTCACAGATACTAGTTTAAAGACGGAAAGATCTCAGTTACTATACGTAAATTTCATGGGGAATGTTAGAGGATAGTCACTGCAAGATTATGGAGTAATAAGGGGAAATTGGAGACAAATTAAATATCCATCACTTGGCAAATTGTTAAAACACGTTCCTTTACTCCTCTTTGAGGTATCTTTAACGTGGGTACAAATGAGCTCAAGAATAATTTCCCTGTTATGTTACCACAGCCACGCAAAAAAAAAAAAAAAAAAATTTATCCGTGCTTTTTTTAAGTTTTATTCGTGCCTTTAGTAGTAAGATTTGTATTTTAAGTCCATGGCCTATGGAATATTATGTATCCAATTAAAGTTTGAGGTTGAGCTACAGCTATGTAGTGAAATGGAAGGTTATCCATAATATGTTGTTGATTTTTTAAAGTAATAGAGCAATATATTTCTGTAACATGACTCCACTCGGGCTTTTTGTTTCTGTTTTTGTTTTTTTTAAGGGGGGGGCGCAAGGGAGTGAGGGTGGAGAGAGAGAGGGAGAGGGAAGCAGGGCTCACCTGATGCAGAAGTCAGGAACCTTGAGATGCTGACCTGAGCTGAAGTCAGATGCTTAACCGCCTGAGCCACCCAGGCACCCTTGGGTTTTTTGTTTTTTTTTTTTTTAAGTTGCTATACCTTTATCTATATCCACATGCATGTGCACACACACTATTTGTGAGAACACGCACCTTCATAGTAAATGCTACTCCTGAGGAGTGAAAAGAGGCAAGGAGGCATTTCGGCGAGGGGGGAGTTCAAACGTTGGCTTTATACATTTCTGCCTAAATGTATGCCTTTAATTTTTTTTTTCAGCAAACAAGCACAACTTTTGTTTGTAAGAGGCATAGGTATTAGAATACGAAAGCACTGAGGGAAGAGTGCACCCTTCACCACCGAGAGGAAGTGAGGTCCTGACCTGGATCAATGGATCCCCTGGTCTGGTCTGTGTCCTCGGGGGCCGGGGCAGGGGCGGGGGCGGGGGAGTCTGGACTGCAGGGCTCACCTCAGCGGTCAGTGACTCCCGAAGAAGGTGGGGGTGCTACATCTGAAGCCTAGTCCGTGACATGTCAGGTTTTTCATCTTTTTGAATCATCGCTTTATAAAATCAAGATCTCTTATAAAAAGAACACCCACCTCTCACACCAAGGAGTAAATGAGCTCTGCTGGGCACAGTGCATCGTATACAACGTGCTCAATAAATGGTAGGCGGAAGAGGCGGTCAGGTAGGAAGAATTCTCGTTAACCTTGAGGTCTGGGAAACACGGCTGCCCCCACAGGGTGGTCACTGACATTTTAAATGCCACCACGGCTGCTTGCTTCCTTTGTCTTTTCCCTTGCCAATTCGATAGCCCATATCGACTGTCGCCAAGCATCTGGTAGGGGAAGCAAGCAGGGTGCACTTGTTTTCCTCAAACAAGGACGCGCCAAGTGGGATGTCGATGTGTCTGTGACACATGGGAGGGGGGGCGTCAAATGTGCAGAAGGGATATGCTGTGTTTCGCGTGGGTCCATGTGATAATGGGTTCGTAGTTCCCTACCGCAGGTAAGGAAGAAGTGGGGAAAGAGGCAGAAGAACCTTATTTAGGAAGAGCAGAGTTCAGGGTGAGTGAGCAGGAAAAAAAAAAATTAACTTGTGAAACAGATGGCACCAAAACCACACTGGAAGTCTGGGTAGAGGGCAGAATGGGCGACAGAAGGAGACGGTGAGGAAGGCGCGGTCAGGTACAGAAACTAGCCCTGGGCGGAGTGGGATTTGACGCTCACGCTTCTGGGAGCTGGAGACTCGGGCAGAGCACGTATGGTGGCAAAGGTGGGAGGCAGAGGAAATCCAGGCCGCCCGCACCCCCACCTGCCCTGACCCCTCACCCTGCAGCCTCAGAAAAGGGAAAATCAATGGACTCCTGAAGTACCGGGGCCTCAGGTCTGGGATTGGAATTTGACCCAGGCAGAGTGTTTACTGATCTAGAGGCGGATAGGTGCAAATGAGCTCATCTTTATCTTGAGAGGAAATTCGGGAGACCAGACCTAGACAAAGCCACATTTTATTCAGTGAAAACTTAGCACCGCCCCCTCCGCCCCCCACCCCGCGACGATGCACTCACGACCACGTAAGAACATCTGCCCGAATCACCTGGTCTCCGAAGGTCCGTTCTGAAAGATTAACGGATAGGGAATTAGGAGCTTCCAGAAAACCAAAAACGTTATTCCCAAATGTCTTACATTTGCCCCACTTGCTGATTTGTATACTTTTTTCTTCCCCCTGCAGTTTGCAAATATTGACTAAGTTCAAGGGCAGGGGTATAAGGTCTAACTTCAGAGTTAGCATGAGGTGAAATACTTAAGGTGGTGCAATCCTGTCCTAATGAAGAACATATTAGATCCCAAGGTTGGTTATGGGCAGTTCTTGTCCCCTGACCCAGTTGATATTTGTTTTATCAAGTCAGGGACTATTTTTGTCATCATTGTTAATCTCCCTCTTGCCAGATCTGTTTTGGCCGAGGGCATGCACTTGAGGTATGTTAGAAGAATGGAGCGCAGTATTGTGGGAAAGAATTACCGCTAATTCTGTCTGCCTACAGCTTCCTCAGCCCTGTTCATCTGATCTTAACAGACCAAGCAGAACCGTGGATGGAAACTCCTACAAGTCTGTGACCCGGTTTCCAAGAAGTAGAGTTTGGAGCTGAAAGAACAACATAGCAACATTCCCATGATGACTACAGGTCTACATTCGGTTGGAAAGAATTTTGACCCGCGCATCAGGGGAGAGCTTGATGGAACGCTTTCCCGGTAAAGAAACCCAGAGCTAAGTGGACAGGTCCAACCCACTTAGCCTCATCTTCGGACCCAGTATTGCATAAGTCTTGTCTCAAGGAATCCTGGAGACCTGGCCTAAGATCACTGGCAGTTCTAGCTGGAGCTCAGAATTGTGACCCATGGGGTTTGGAGTCCAATAGACCCTGGTTCAGATCTTAATTTCTCTAAGCCTCAGTTTCTTCCTGTGTGAAAGTAATCGTAACAATGCTCTCCTTGCAAGACTGCCGTGAGGATTAAATGCGGTATTGTGTCGGAAAGCATTTAACACAGTGCCTGTTACTTGAAATGGGATTAATATGTTTTAGCCTCCTTCCTTCCGCTCAGCTCCCCCAGCTGCTGGTGTAGCTCCTCTCCCTGCTGCATACGTCTGACGTAGTGGAATCGGGCCAGTACACTTGAGGGGATCCCATCGTAGCAAGAATGAATAGAGAGAGATAAGACCAAGTTAAACAATGTCCAGAACAGCAATATGCACTTTTAAATGGTGGGAATATAAACTGAGTGGGCTCCACCGACCTTTGAAAGCCTCCAAATAGATAAACGTGTGGTTGTGTGACTGCTTCCTAGACCTGAACACAGCCAGCAAAATCTGCATGTGAAGATTGTTGCCTGGGGAGTTTTTTCTTAAAAATCTAACACCGTAGATTTTTAACACCAGCCATCATAGACTTCCTTTGATCTTAATGATGTGACTGAGTTGCCCAGTGTATCAATAAATCGCCTGGATAGTTTGCTCAAGGGAGAGATGATGTCCTCTTAGACTCATAGCAGCCTCAGCCACTATATTCTACCTTGCATAGCATAGTGAGATGCTATGCATGATGTCTCATTTGGAAGTATCGTATCTAAACACTCTGGCAGATTGGGTAACCCTTAACCACTTCCTCTCTGAGCATCACAGGAATGGCCGGAATCCACCAAGTCATATCCTCATGTTGGGCACCCTGAGTTAGCTCTGAGGTCTCAAAACAAACTGACTTCCCAACCTTTGGATCAAATGGCTATCTGCAACATAGACGGTCAAATCTGGATTTTGTATAAGTCAGTATTTAGAGATTCTGAGGGCAATAATTACTTCCATATGCAATATAGTCAATTCTCCAATGTATCCAACTCGGTCAGGGGGAAGATTAATATGAACAATTGAGCATTGAAAATGTATTTATGGGGGCGCCTGGGTGGTCCGGTTGGCTAAGCGGCCAACTTCAGCTCAGGTCATGATCTCGCGGTTCATGAGTTCAAGGCCCACGTCAGGTTTTGTGCTGACAACTCCGAGCCTGGAGCCCGCTTCAGATTCTGTGTCTCCCTCTCTCTCTGCCCCTCCCCCACTCATGCTCTATCTCTGTCTCTCAAAAATAAATACATGTTAAAAAAAATTTTAAAGCATATTTATGTTTGACATTGGAGTGATAACACATCAACCTTGAGAGAAGCTCACATAGTAACTCCTGAATCTGGCCTCTGTTTCTCCACACCTGGTATTTCCCAATGGCACCAGAGCTATACTGGAGGAAGGAATGGAAAGAGCCAATATAGGACACCCAATAAATATTGGGAGAATTCATGTAGATTTCAATTTACATTTTTTATATGTTAGCAATAAACAACTAGAGCATACAATGGAAGTAAAATAACAACCAAACCTATAAACTATCAGGAATAAAGCTATAAAACTATATTGTAAAGACATAAAGAAGACCTGAAAAAAGTGAGAGTCAGACAACAATGATAAAAATAATAATGATAATAAGAACTAATATTTATTATGTTCTTATGATGTGCCAGGAATTATCTAGATGATTTCATTATTCTCAGAAATCCTATGAGTTACTAATATGATTATCCTCATGTTTTTTTTAAAAAAGGGAAGTAGGGCACATAAAAGAAGGTATACCTTTTTTGCATAGGAAGACCCCAAATGATAAATAGTTTAATTTGCCTAATTTGCTCAATAACTCTATTCTGTAAATTAATGCAATCAATTAGCTCTATAAAGTAATGTGACCCCAATCAAATTTAGAGAACTGCTTACAGAACATAATGATTTTTATTCTTTTTAACAATTTTTAAGTTCACCTAGAAGAGAAAATGCTAAAAAGAAAGCCAAGAAAGTATTGAAAAGTACAAAGAGAATTAATTTTTAAACCTGGTAACAACTACAGGGGCACCTGGGTGGCTCAGTCGGTTAGGTGGCTGACCCTCAATTTTGGCTCAGGTCATGATCACCCTGTTCCTGTGTTAGAGCCCCATCCCGCATTGGGTTCTGCGCAGAGCTTGGGATTCTGTCTCTCTCTCTCTCTCTCTCTCTGTCGCTCCACTGCTCTCTCTCACATACACACACTCTCTCTCTCTAAATAAAAAATAAATGACAAACAAATAAATAAATAAACATTAAAAAACAATTACATTAAAGTCCAGTAAGATTATTAGATACACCACTCAGGGGCTTACAATGAAGCTCAGCACATGGGGGACACTCAATCAATATTAGGAGAATTAATGTATATTTCTATTTCTTCTCTGATTTACCCCAACAGATATAAAAACAAAATATGAAATCACAGTAATTAGAACTGAGGAAAAATAGTTCAAGAAAGCAGATTAGAAAACCCAGAAACAGATACAGGTAAACGTAGGAATTTAGTCTATAATAAAGTTAACTTTCAAATCGGGATGAAAAGATATTCAACCACAAAAGGTATTCAACACTATTCAACAAAGAGCATGGGGATGATTTGCTAATGATATGGAAAAAAGTCAGATCCCCGTCGTACAACATACACAAAAATAAATTATTGATGGACAAAAGGCTGAAAGTATGTATTCACACACAAACGCATGTGTGCACACACATGCACACATACTCCTACACATGACACACACATGAACATTCTGGAAAACGGATTCTACCATCTTGCACTTTGTAAAATATTTTAAACCACACAAAGCCCAGAAGCCATAAAAAAGTAAAATTAAAGATATGGCTACATAAAAAGTTATATCTCAGCAACAATAACAAAAGCGGAAAAATTGGGGGAAAATAAACAAAAAGAAAATACATATTAGTCACATTTAGACTAATTAGCCTTAGTGCACAAAACACATCCATAAATCAGTTAAAAAATGTACCATTCAATAGTAAAATGGTCAGAGGACATGCATAGTCAAGATAACAAGGAAAAAACAAATATGGTTTGTGAATGTGTGAAAGTATGCTTAACTTTACTGGCAACCAGAGAAGTGCAAATTAAAACATAATACCGTGTTTTTGCCAGTTACGTTGGAAAAATAGAAAATATTGATGTTACCCAGTTTTGACAAGGGTCTGGGGGAATAGGCACTCAGACATTATTGCAAGATTATAAATAGACATTTTTTAGAGGACAAATTGGTGGTAACGGTCAAAATTTAATATGGTCTAGTAATTCTACCTCTAGGAACTGGGTATATTCACAAAAATATACAAGAAAGTTTATTTGTTTGTTTATTTATTTATTTATTTATTGTTTATTTTTGAGAGAGAGACACAGAATGTGAGAGGGGGAGAGGCAGAGAGAGAGGGAGACACAGAATCTGAAGCAGGCTCCAAGCTCCGAGCTGTCAGCACAGAGCCCGACGCAGGGCTGGAACTCAGGAACCGTGAGATCATGACCTGAGCCAAAGTGGGACGCTTAACTGACTGAGCCACCCAGGTGCCCCAGTATAAGAAATTTTATTTAAAACACTGTTTTCAAATGCAAAGATTATTATTTTTGGCGAGTGAATGATTAAGCAAATTATTTCATATATATATTTGGAAAACTACAGAACAATTTTTTTATGTGATATATTTTTTAAGTGTATTTATTTTGAGAAAGAGAGAGAGTGTGCAAACAGGGGAGGAGCAAAGAGGGAGGAGAGAGAGAATCCCAAGCAGGCTCCACGGCCAGCACACAGCCCAATGTGGGACTCGATCTCATGACTGGGAGATCATGACCTGAGCCGAAATTAAGAGTTGGGCACTTAACTGAGCCACCCAGGTGCCCTAGACTAATTTTTAAAATGAGATCGATCTTTATGTAACAACACAGAGAGATCTCCAGGGTAAATTACTAACTAGAAAAGTCTAGGAGCAGAATAATGTAGTACTATATTTTGTTGCTTCTAAAAATCATTTTTCCCACATATCAATACTTCTGAAATTGTGATGCATCATACAGTCCACAGCATCTAATAATTATAATAGATAGCATTTTTTTCTTCTTACTTAAACATAAGATAATAGCATGGCTTACAGTTGATGCCTCTTAGATTTTATGAAATATAGTAAACCACATCACCTCATTTATACTTAAAATTATATTTATTTATACGTCTAACAAAATGAGTAATTGAGAACTTAATTGGTACCTCTCTTGTGTACCGGTCTTAAAAGGGAATAACGAAGAGGGAGGGGCAGGAGAAGACGCAGAAGGAGAATCTTCTTTCTTTCCCTTTAAGGGAAGCCTGGTCTTTATGTTATTGAATTTGGCTCATTCACTCCAGGGGCCTTTACAAGTTCTGACCATCAGATCTGTCGGTGATAGCAGTCTCTGAAAGAGAGAGGATGGAGGCGTCTTTGTCTCAAGGGCAAGAGAGGGGCATGGTCCAACTCCATGCCCTGGTGACTACAAGGAGGTGGGAATTTAGGGTTTAAGCTAGGAGGCCAGAAAGCTGCTTCCCTGAAATGGAGGGATGGATGGGATTGCTACACAGGTGCCTGGGGAGGACTGAGTGCCAGACTCACCGTGTTGAAGGCAGAAGCAAAGATGTCTGCGACCAAGCTTATCACAGTGGCATAGGTGCCCCACAAGAGCTCTCTGCTTTGAATAACCTTTAGTGTTAGAAGCAGGGACCCCTGAGTACAGAAGCATAATTGACTAGAGAGCAAAGGCCCATCCATAGTCTTCCTAAGTCCCACAAACCCTGGAGTTCTCAATCAACATCAAGGGAAAGAGAGAGTCTTCCCATGACTCAGACGAGATGTCCAGCCAGCTCTGATGGGTGAGGGCTGGGGCACTTTATAAAAGGAAATGTCCAACTGCTTGATTCTAAATGGTCTGGACCAATTTGTACCAGAGATGATAGATAGATGATAGATAGATAGATAGAAATAGGCAGACATAGCTAGATAGGTAGACAGATAATAAATACCTGGGATTGGAGAGGAGATGTGAATGGCACCTTTTACTTTTTACCGTGTAAACTTTTTATTATTTGAATTTTTGCAAGCTCTCTTGCTCTTGTGATTTTAAAACAATTTTTAAAAGAAATTTTACTGTAAAAAAATGAGATGGGGGCGCCTGGGTGGCTCAGTCGGTTAAGCTTCTGACCTCAGCTCAGGTCATGATCTCACGGTTCGTGAGTTCGAGCCCCGCGTCGGGCTCTGTGCTGACAGCTCAGAGCCTGGAGCCTGCTTCGGATTCTGGGTCTCCCTCTCTCTGCCCCTCCCCCGCTCCCATTCTGTCTGTCTGTCTCTCTCTCTCTCAAAAATAAATAAACATTAAAGAATTAAAAAAAAATTATATGATGGCAGATTGGTAGCT
Source organism: Puma concolor (assembly GCF_028749965.1). Lineage (NCBI taxonomy): Eukaryota > Metazoa > Chordata > Mammalia > Carnivora > Felidae > Puma > Puma concolor. The sequence goes on from NC_141683.1 coordinate 40,593,759, forward strand.
CCGTCTTACTACATCCATTTGCTTATTTAACGCATTTGTATGGAGCCTAGTTTACGTGCCCAGCACTCATCTGGGTCCAGGGAGAAATGCTCATGGACGTTTACCTTGAGGAGTTCATGGTCTCCAGAGAGCAAAGGTGCCAGAAGGGGGGGGGGGGGGGCGCTTCGGCCGCACGTACCCCCATGTCTGTAGGTAAAATTACAACCACCCTGTTGGTTGTTGCCCAGAGTGTCCTGACAGCAAGTGCGGTGTCTCCAGTTCAGAACTTGAAGCGGTGTGCCTCAGAGGCTTAAAGTTATAGTTTTGCCGGAACTGTGTGCAGTGGCCTCAACGTGGCCTGTGATAAACTGCTGTCTGGGAATTAGCCACGCAGCTTCTCAAACAGCTGCTGAGAGTTGTCTGAGAAGAGTCATTTCACTCTGGGGGCAGAAAGCCTCTGTGGTCACAGCCAAACTAAGCTACAGGGCATTCTTCTCTTTCATTCCTTCAACAGACATTTGTTCTAGGCTTCGTGAAAACGGTGATGAGTAAGACATAGTTCTCACCCTGGTGGAGGCTATACTCCAGTGGGGGAGACAGTTATTCACAAAAACAAAGGAACCACGTAGACTACAAAGTTCTTTATTGGTGCAGAAGTTTAGAAAGGTGAAGGCAAGGGTCATGCTGGAACGAATGTCCCCGGGCCTGGGACAGGAGAAGGCAGGCATCTCTGAGGAAGGGACTTAGCACTGACATCTAAAAAGTGAGTAAGTATCACGTGGCCAAAGAGGAGGGAAAACAGGCAAGTGTAAAGGACCTGTGTTTGGGGTAAATGGAGAGCATTTGAAAGCTTGAAAGAAGACTATTCCTCTAAAGCCAGGATGCCGATGGTGGGGTGTTCCCAAGAGAGGATGGTGTGATGGGGAGACTGTTCCATTGCTCTGGAGGAGGAAAGATATGAAGCTCTTTTCTTTGCTTCTCCAGACAGATAAAAGTGATTTATATTTCAGGAGAGAAGGAAAGAGATATACATATGGCTAATCTGCTTTATCCCAGATTATGACATCTTTCCCCCAAAATGTCTTTGCCTAAGCGGATGGAGTCATTCATCCATCCACTGGACCAAACCAAGAACCCAAGAGTCATTCTGTCTTTCTTCTCTCAATTCCCACATCTAATCAACCATTATTGATGTTCATGTTCCTTATATCACTCAAATCCATTCATCACCTTCTAGCCACAGTTCCCTAATTCAGGCCCTGTCAACTCTCATCCCAGGTTCTACAAAGGCAGGAAGTGAACAACATTAGGATAGGCCTTCCTTCCTTCAGTCTTTCTACCCCAGCACTAATCCATTCTCCTGCACTGTATCGGGTGATTTTTCTAAAGCATTAATCTGTCCCTCTATTCAAATTGAGAGTTTTGTCACTGCTCCAGAATAAAATCCAAAGTCCTTAACATGGTTTTTTAAGACCCCTTATGATCTCTCCCTGGTTACTGCTCTATCATCCTCCACCCAGCTATAATGAACTACCTCTTTTGTGCTGGTTCCTTTCTTCCATTTTCATGGCCATTCTTCATACAACTGCTATCAATAAGTAATTGATCTTTCTGTGTCACAACTCTGGTATTTCCCAGATTAAGACTAATCTGCAATTCCCTTTCACTCCAGCGTTATACCTAATCCCCTTAGCATGGCAGACCCGATCCCTAGGATATTATTTGTACCTGTTCCTTCTGCTGTATTTCCTAATACTTTCTCCCTTCCCTCTAATTCTTGCCCTACAGTATTGAATTGCTTCTGGTTCCCAATACATACCCTCTTAGTTTATGCCTCAGTACATTTGCATAGATGTTTCCTCTGCCTGAATGCTTTTCTTATTTGTTGCTTGAGCTCTTTGTTACTCCCTAAAGCACTCTCCAGAGGTGGAATATGAAAACCTAGAATATAATATTAATCCAAACTATCAATCATGAATAAAAACTCCAGTAGGCACTGATTCAAAGCTTATCTTCCATGTACTCTTTCTGAAAAATTTTCCTGACATGTATTCCAACGGAATGAAGGTGAAAACCAAACCAAAAAAAAAGGCGGGGGGGGGGGCGGGAAGGATGTGGAATAAACAGTGAAACAAACCAGAGAGTATATAGAAAATAGATTCACAGCTGTGTAGCAGCCTTAGACTATAATTCATTCACACTGAAACAAGAACTCAATAGTTCCATGAAAGATGTCTTTAGAAGAATGTAAAACATTCTATGCAATGGGCAGAATGGGAAAATACAGTGAGAACATATTTGTGAAAATATGATGAAATTAGGTTCTTCTTCTTATACCAATAAGAAAGGAAAATCAAGAAAATAAATATTCTCTATCATATCCCCATTGCCTAGACTTTCCACCACAAAGGAAAGCCTTAGAGTGGCCTCTACAAACACGAACTGTTCCCTGTTTAAAACCAGTGGTAAGGGGAAAATCACAAACACCCACAATACATTTTTTTCCTTGAAACAATAGTAATAATTTTTGCCACACCGTAAACAAGAACAAAATTCATGGAAGGAAATGCATTTATGAAAACTATGGGAATACGCAAACTGAAAGATAAGTCCTATATTTCTCTGGACTAGGGGACTCCAAGCCATCAGCATTGTATTCTGCTTTGGAGGACCATAACATACAGCTGCCGTCATCCACCTGCGGGTTCCCTCGAGCACCATTAAGAATGACGCCCACTGGGGTGCCTGGGTGGCTCAGTCGGTTTAGCATACGACTCGGTTTTCGGCTCAGGTCACGATTTCACTGTTTGTGAGTTCGAGTCCTGCACCGGCGTCTGCACTGGTGGTGCGGAGCCTGCTTGGGATTCTCTCTCTGTCTTTCACTCTGTCTCTCTCGGCCCCTCCCCCATTTGTGCGTGTGCTTGCTCTCTCTCTCTCTCTCTCTCTCCAAAAGAAATACACATTAAAAAAAAAAAAAGAATGGCCCCCACTATTCTAACCTCTCAAGGTTCTTTAGTCTTCCGAGATGGCCGCACTCTTCAAGTTCTGTGTGGTTGGCAATATTTGGGCAGCCCCTGAGACTTCCCTCCCTGGTGTACATGTCTCGTGCAGTGCCTTCACTCTGAGTGTGGACAGAACCTATGAATATGATGAGCGATCACTCCTATAGTTAGGTTACATTATATGGCAAAGATGAAGGTAATTAAGGTCCTTAAGCAGCTGATCAAAGCTGAAATTACCCTGGGTGTTCCTGGACTGATTAAGTGAGATCTTAAAAAAATTTCCCTACTGGCCTGGAATTGTCACCTTGTGAACGGTCTATGGAGGGGGCCACATGGCAAGGATCTGATGGCAGCCTTGAAAATCTGAAAGTTGTCCCTAGTCACCAGCTAGCAAGAAAATAGGACCTTTTATACTACATTCCCCAAATTCTGCCACTAACTGGAGCGCTTGGAGGAGACCCTCAAGCCTTACATAAGATCACAAGCCCTCACCTCGATTTCAGCCCGGCGAGACACTGAGGAGAAGACCGGACTAACTCCACCAAGACCTGCCACACAGAAACTTGAGATGATAAATTTGCGCTGCTAAATTTTTTTCAATGAAAATGACTTATTCAAGGTGTAGCTCAATGTGATTTATTACCCATAACTTTACAAGGCATTATAAGCAAATCAGATCCCAAATCATAAAACAATTTCAACCACAAAATATATCAATTAGTAGATATACATGTCATTAAGGCAGCCAGATACACTTGACTCTGCTTCTGTCTCAAATGGCAAGAAATATCCAAAGGCTCCAACAATGTTTCTCTGACCTCCTCTTCCTTTACTATGGTTAAGTATTGATGGTTTTGTTTGAGCAGTGAAATTTCTCAGAGTGTCTTCCAAAGATGATGAATCAACGAGGAGGATCATTCTGCTGACTATCTCTGTTACACAGACTCCAGGTCTTTAACACTATTTGATTTCAAGTGGATGAAGCTGTTTCAATACAGCTGTTACTGGCTTTGAGCTTGCTTGAAGTACCATGGCTTCTTAGCTGGTTTCAGGAATTCTCTCTGTTCCACCATCTTGCTGCCATCATCATCACCATCATCATCACCATCACCATCACCACCATCATCATCAATCATCTTCGGTATTGCTTAACTTCATTGATTTGTTCAACAAACTCAAGTAAGTGTCCTCTACAGGCTAGCTCTCAGCTAAGTGCTGGTAAGTGCGAGGCTCAAGGAGTCCAAAACTTAAATCCGAATAGATCTGATTCAAAAGCCCTCCTTCTGCCTGCACTATGCCCTGTTGGTGCACACTTCACCACTGAATTTGTGGTAATTTGCTATTTAGCCATAGAAAAAGAACACATACTGCAATGTCAATGGCAGTGTCCAGGAGGAGGTTGTGGGCACTACAGCCAGTTGTTCTTGTGAAGAACCCTGAAGCCTAAAATGTTATAGCTCCCGGAACCTTGACCCAGGAGGCAGCAAGGGTAACTGCTAGGGGAGCCCCGTGAGACATGCTCGGGGTGCTATGTGTCTCTGAGGAGGCCTTGGCATCCAGGCACTTGGCCAGGAGGTAGGCTAGGTTTCCTGAGCACTTTGCAGAACTGTGAGTGGAAGGGAGGAGATCCAGGCACGTAGCAGGATCTTGATACGTTACCAAATTCAGAAGATAGTGGATTGGGATGGAGGCTGGGAAAGGAAGAAAGACACCACAATGAAAGAAAATTGCCCTCATACTTCATTGGCATGAACTCTAGATAAGGCGGACCTGGGTTCAAATCCCTCCTCCCACCTCTTATTCTGCGCTCTCGAACAAATTACCTGCCCCTCAGTTTCTTCATCTCTAAAATAGTCCTTACGGTACCTCTATTGCCGAGTGGCGAGAATTAAGAGAATATGTATAAATGCTTTCGTACAAAGCTAAGCACACAGTAGACACTCAATGAGTGAGAGTTATTACTATATGATAATAAACTAGTGCAATATGTATTAGTTTTCTACAGCTGGGTAACAAATTGCCACACATTTAGTGGCTTAAAGCAATACATATGCATTATCTCATCGTTTCTATGGACATGAGTTTGGGCATGGGCTGTCTGGGTGCTTTTGCCTTAACAGGGCAATTTACCGAAAAGCAGGACACACAAAACGAGGTCCTTCTGGAAATATTAAGCTATTTACATCTCCTTTCCTCAGAGACAGTCCTAACCAAGGTGATGGAAATACTTCCTGTGGAGACTCGGGTCCTCAGTGGAGGAGTGATGGTGGTTGTGGGCGTGGGGAATGAAGCCACGGTCAGTCCTCATCAAGAACAGCTGTCAGAGAAAGGACCAAGAATAGGGAAGAGAGCCTGAGTGGGGGCCAGGTACCTCTTCCACTCCTCAGCTCTCCATTTAAAGCTGTCTTGCTATTTAGTGCAGCTCTCCAATGGCACCGACTCATCGGCAGACAGATATTATCCGTGGTCATCAAATTCACTGTTAGTTGTATTTCTCCTGGGCTAAAATACCCTGTTCTGGAGCTGTTTTCCCGACCCACGTGAACATTCGTGAGTGGCCTATGTACCTTGTAAGGACTCGCATAACTTCGCTTTACGGTTCTTCTTCCAGGGCCTGGGGAATGGGCAGTACTCAGTGGAATACTCAGAGAGAGGATCCATCCGCCTGGTTCCAAGCACCAGTGTCTCCCCAGTTATCGCGGCAGTAACTATGGCACTCGTCACCGTGCCGAGCACAAAGTTTGCCTCATAAATCCCGCCTGACTGGCTGGTTCATCAACTCACCTCCTAACGTGTAGTGCACATTGCCTGAACCAAGAACACTGGCTGGCCAGCACCCTGCACTTTGACATTCACATCGTCATCCTTGGAGCTCACGTCAACCCTGGGAGACTCTTGACTCTAACGGGAACTCTTGACTATTCCTCTCTCATGGATAAGCTCCGAAATCTGACCAGTGATAAGATTTGAGTGTGAACCCAGGACTTCTGAATCTTGTCCACTCTGTTTTCTTTTATGAATCCGTGGTCCCCGTCTTCCGCTTTCCTCCTCATTCAGGGCAATGTCTTAATGTCTCACAGTTCAGCAAATTGATACTCAAAAACCGCAGGTGTCTTCTGCGCGCTGCAGAGATTCTGGATGGGAGGCGATCAGAGGAGTTTGCTTTTCTGTCCCTCTGCGGTCAGGGCCGGCTTCGTAGGCGTGAGTCCTATGCAGTCACACAGAGTCCCACACTTAGGAGAGCCCCACATTTCTTCATCGCTCTGCCGCTACCCTGTTGAAATTCTTAATAATTTTTTAAACAAAGGACCACACATTTTCATTTTGGACAGAGCCCCACGGATTAGATCACCAGTTCGGTCTGCAATAAAGATGCAGTGGGCTTTAATATACATTTGCAAATTGGAGAGAGAATATAAATCCCTCTTCTCATTGGCTAATCAAACCCTGGGCATTTAATATAAGTCAGTGCCGCATCAGCTTTACCAGTAAACCCATAAAGGTAACCAAAAAAGAGGAAGGTTTGCATAGAAGCAGCACGTAAAACATCCCGGGATGGCCCTCCACCGCAGGAGGACCCGAAAATTCCTCTGTCTCCTCATCCACCTCCATCCTGAGCCCACCTACAACTACTCTCTACCCACATCCCCTCCCCCCTCCCCCCTCCCCCGCCCCCGGCAGCTCTCTCAAAATCTCCTCCTATACGCATTGGCACGCCAGTTCTCTCCCTCATCTCCTGTGGCTCATCTGTGTTTGTTAAACATTATTTGGCACATAGTAAGCTCTTCAAAACCAGAGACTTGGAGTGCAGGGGACAGACGGTGGGCTTTTGAGTCGGGTCATACACGAAAGAGGCTGTACCGGCACTGCCCCCACCTCCCTCCTGTGCCCTCCCCCACCCCCACCCGCACCGCAGCCCAGGCCAGGCCACAACTGTGTTGATAAAGGAAAGTAACAGAGCCACAAAAAGCTTTGGAGACGAGGCCTGATAACTCACCCAGACCTGAAAGCTTGGATTCTGAAGGAGGCCAGAAAGGAGGTTGTCGAATCCACACTGTCCTTTTCTAAGCGTGTCTGCTTCTACACCCAGGACCTTCACCAGGGCACTCTATCATGGCCAGGCGCTGGGGGTCCCATGATGTCTAAGTCACTGATCCTCAAAGTTTCTAGTCTGAAAAGGGGAAATAACCATTCGGAAGGCACCCATCTGCAGCCAGGGGCTCTGCTGTCTTCACTCGTTTAATAAGCACACTTCTGATACCACGGCATTTTTCTAGGGCTTACACGGAAGAAGGACAGTGGATTTCCGATTGAGGTCTCCCAAAGTACAGGGAGGTTTCTCTTCTCGGCATGAAGGCACCCACACTCTCCCATCCTGAGACCCCCAACAATGACAGTCACATGCATGTGAACAGTGCTTTCCATTCTTCAAGGCACTTTCTGACTCGGCATCCCATATGATCTTCCGGGCACGCCTGAGAGATGAATGGGGCAAGAGGCATCCCCACTTTACAGATGGGGCAGCTGAGTCTCGATGCCCGCGCCGTGTCAGCAGCAACCTCAGCACACGTGTGGCAGCACGTTCGAAGCCATCATCCCGGCTGCTGTTTAAAGAGGGAGTTCTCACCGCAAAGCAAGAACGGTGAGGAGTCTTTTTCTCTCAGACCACGAAAGCATTAGCAAGCGCTTCCTCTTTCCCTCTAACTTCGGGCCTGGGACTGCTTCGGATGAGGCCACGCACCCTCCGATCGGCACAGTTGTTGTGAAAGACGTGGGCGAGGGAAGACAGCTCACTGAAGGGAGAGAGGAGGTTTTGAGGCTGGAGAGGGAGGCAGGGCACAGAAGAGCAGAGAGAGGCACTGATTGAAAAGAAAAGGGGGAAATTATCCCAATTCTAGCACTGCTGGAAAATGGGAAAGTTATTGCTGCACAAAGACCCTCTCGAACCGCCTGCCTTCCAAAATTTCTACTGCACTGTCTGCAGTTACTTGGGTATGGCAGAAGCAGCATCTTTGTATTATATGAACAGTCTGCTTCATAATCAAATACCATCTGTCGCTACATCTGAACTTGTTTTCAACATCTGTGCGTTCTGGTCTTAACAAAGCTTTAAAAACTAATTCAAAAACTTTCACAGATCACTGACTAAATATGTACATTGACCATCTTTCCACATTGGGTTTGCTATGCTTCTTCTATAGGTGCCTCCCTCTGCCCGGGAAGAGGGAAGACGTATACACTTGGAGGCTTTATTCAGCTTATTTCCTAATGGCCTTGGGTAGCCAAGTGCAAGAGAGGGACACTTGCTTATGCACCGAGAGGACCCATCATATTCTTTCTTGGTGCCAATATGGTCCCTTTCTGCCAATGAGAAACCTGTAAGTTGATCAGCTACCATACCCCAATTACTCAAAATGACACTACAGATAAAACGGCAACCAAGGGGGGAATGAACTGTATGGCTTATACGCGGCTAAAGTGTGTTTGAACAAATGGTGAAGTAAAACCATGAGGGCTCTCGGGAGGATAAGGACGCTGTTACTTTGCACATGCTTCAGAAATGTGAAGTACATCTTTACAGAACTTTTTGCCAACCCCCTGGCAGATGTTGACCAGTTTTGCTTATGTATACATCAGTTGCAGAACACTAAAACAGAGATTGGAAATTTTAATTTAGTCAAGGCAGTTGGGCTAAAATGATGGCTTTTGTTGAAACCATTAAATAGAGCTGCCTAATGAAGTACAGTACAGGGCTGGCAAACAGAGCCCTGATCAGAGGCTGCGGCTTCCAAGCACGAGAGAGGGAAGGCAGTGGCCTTGAGGCCTCGGAGCGCAGGCAGCGCGGCGCCCTTGGACGGAGAGCAAGGGCTCCGGGTGGTGGGGGCAGAGAGGAAGGAGGGCTGGGACCCCCCTGCCTCTGAGCGGAGGGGCGTCTGTCCACGATACCTGCACCGATAGGATCTTAGCGGCGCGCGCGCACGTGGGTGCGCGTGCGCACACGTGCGTGGGGGGGGGGGGGAGCGTGCGCGCACGCGTGCGCGTCCGGGCGAGCGAAGGTTTCGTTTCGGAAATGTTCTCCTTGAAGTTGCGGGTGCTCGTTTGCAAGGGGCCAGGTGGGAAGTGTGGTGTAGGGAGCAGGTGCATGGCCCCTTGAAGGTGGTTTGGGTGACCTCGGATCCCGGAGGAGGGAGGGTAGTGGCAAGTGGTACGGCCGGGGAGCCCGTGGGAGGGGGGTGGGAGGCTGCCGGGTTAATGAGTCTGGTGATTGATTCCGCTGCTTCAGTACCCTTGCCCTTCCCACGGCTGCTTGACGGCAAGGAGCCATTAGGTGTGCCCGGGGCCATTCTTCCCGTCCCACTCGGGGTCAGCGGAGGCAAAGCAAAGATAACCTCAGTATTGATGGAAACCCACTTTAGTGTGATGGCGCTGACTGATAATTATTTAGGAGCCTGGACGTTGGCTTCTTGCACGGTGATGAATATATTAAAGAACACCGGAGTCTGCGCCTATTTTTCCACTGTTCTCCTATTTTGGTGGGAATCTTTGCCACGTGACCACGTAATCCTTTCGTCGTCGTGAACGCTTAAAAAAGATACAAACAATACTGTATTTTCGTGAGAGTGACTATCATTGTGAAGGTACAATTATTTGCAGCATATAAATAAGTGAGGCTGCATTCAGTAAACGTCTATTGTGGGCCGGGTATTGTAAGAAATAGAGATTCTGTCCTGTTCATCTTGTGAGGAACAGCATGAAACAGCAGTGGCTTTTCGTCAGACAACTTTTATTTTGAAAAACACCAAAGGAATTAGTGAATCGTTGTTTGCAGTGGCTGAGATTAAGTGATGTTGGTGTATTATTTTTCAAGCTGACTCGGATGTATAGACGTGGCCTAAGTACAAAACAAACAAATAAAAACACGTACACACCAGACCATATTATTCCTGTTCAGTATTTGGGATGTGCATACCTATATTGTGTGTGATTTTTGTCAGGGGGAGGACCAGACTCCTCATTCTTCAAGCGAACACAGGATTGAACCCTAAGAGTTCCATGTTCCAGAACATATTCCCAAGCTTTCAGCGATGAGGACGCCTCCATTCCTCCCAGAACCCTGTAATCTAGGAATCAAAATTGGATTCTTTCAGGGCTCCCTGAGTGGCTCAGTCAGTTAAGTGTCCAACTCTTGATTTCAGCTCAGGTCATGATCTCGAGGTTTGTGGATTCGAGCCCCCCATGTGGCTCTGTGCTGACAGTGCAGAGCCTGCTTGAGATTCTCTCTCTCTCCCTCTTTCTCTGCCCTTGCCCCCCCCCACAATAAACTTCCAAAAAATGGATTCTTTCTCCCACGTAGGTGATTGAGATTTGTCTATAATACTTTTCCTAACTGCTTCTGTTAAATATCCAGATTTCCAGGAGTAAAGAGGGAAGAGAAAGAAGGAGAATTCCAGTTAGATACTGCATCATGGCTGTATCTGCTAAAGACAGAACAGCAGATGTAATTTTGAAAGCCAAATTATTTGGAGGGGAGTGAGAAGAAAAACCAGGACTCAGTTGACATTGATGATCACCCTGATGTACAGTTTCCAGTTCATTTCTTTTTCCTAGGATGTAGTGTCAGTAAATGCCATTGCTCTTAAAGGGTTGCCAGTATTTCTGTGAGAAATCTCCATCCTTTCTGCTGGGGGTTTGCTCTAACTTGGCAATTTGTAAGCACACTGGGCTGAAGCTTGGTATACACATTGTCGGTCCAGATGCAATTTTCTGTTGCAATTACCCCAAATGAAATCAAAGAAGCTGCTTGGGATTTTAGTTTACGGGGACATTAGCGAAAGGAGAATATTTGCATTGATTTTTTTCTTGCTGCGCATTTCACTCCTTGATTTTATTCATCTTTATTTCAGGTTATTTTCACCTTAGAAAAACTGAAGCTTAAACACTCACCAAAAAAATCGAGGTAGGTTTCGTTACCGAATACATGTTTGCTGTGGTACCGATGTGGCTTAAATATGGTTTTGATTGGTAGAAGTTGAAGGCAGGACATGTATCCTTTTCCCAGGTATAAGATCTTTGGGTTTCCTTCAGCTTCTACTGGTCTCTCCTGATCACTGTGCTGTTTTCCCTTACGTTTCTTGGGGTTCTCTAAGTGCCCTACATTTTAGTATGCATTGGGTAATTAGTGGTCAGGGACTACATCTCTGCAAACCGTTGTGTCTCAGACAATGTCACCCACCCTGGCCACATCGGTGTGAAGCCACAACGACAGCTCTTGGCTGAATAGTCATATTTCTTTAACAATTGGCTCAACAGACTTGTCAATTCAATTAACCAAGCAACTGATTCCTATGACTTTGTAGACTTGAAGACACACGATTCAGTCATGCTGAATCAATATGCATTGAATGAAATAGGAAGGAAGGGGTCACTAAAGCCATCCGCAGCTTAGTAAAGATTCTTGGGTTAGGAAAAGGAGAACTTTTCCTGGACTTCAACGAAGTTGGCCATGTCACAGAAATGGAGCTGTACTTTACTGATAGAGCAATCTCCAGCTTTATTGCTCAGTTCGTTTTTTCCAAACACAGGATGAGAAACCAGAAAAACGGAGAGAAGGTGCCTTCAGAGGGAGCCTGGCACATAGGCAGCACATAGTGAAAATTGGTTGGATGAACAAAGGGCCCCAAGAAATGGACTGTGAAATTAGGTAGAGCTCGCTAACACCATGGCTCCTCCCAAGATGAGAGCTGTAATTTTCACAGATGTGTTTGTCTGCCTGGGTCTCAATATTTAAATACTTAGGAGAAAGGATCAGGTTCCTGCTTGAATCCCTAGAAACTCTTAGTGGTGTGCCCCCATGGGGACTCTTCCACCAGTGATTTGTCCCATTCTTCCCTGTCTACCATCATCTCCTTTCTCCATACTAGTCTTCAAAACAGGAAAAGAAAAGAAGAGAAGAAAGAAAGAAAGAAAAAAAGAAGGAAAGAAAGAAAGAAAGAAAGAAAGAAAGAAAGAAAGAAAGAAAGAAAGAAAGAAAGAAGGAAAAGGGAGAGAGAAAGGGAGAGAAGGAAGGAAAAAAGGAAGGAAGGAAGGAAGGAAGGAAGGAAGGAAGGAAGGAAGGAAGGGAAAGAAAGAAAATCGGTGATTCTTGAGTCTTCCATTTTATTTCTGACTTCAAAGATGGCGTCTCCAATCACCTTGTTCTCTGAACTGAAAGGCATGTGAGGAGTTGCAGAAAGAGAAAAACCTTGGCATTGCTGACAAGACACACTGCAGCATCTGGGGTGCTCCTCGGAGACCTGTGGCCAGGCTAACCTGGCCTCACTTTGCTGAGCTTGCAAAACCTAGAGGATGAGGTCACATTTGGCCATGACTATAAATAGACACCAGTGACAACTAAAACCAAAAGGGATTCTGCCTCTGATTCACAGGCTGACATCTTTGAACAAAGAAATTGGGCATCCATCATTATCAAGAAATCTCAAGAAAAGCAAAATACTGTCTTCCCTTTATTGCTTCCCTTAAAGTTCTTTGATCTTAGAAACGTATCCCTTGGATTCCAATATCAAGAGGAGAAAAGATTCTGAAGAATTCCCTGTTGCCTGGGATTCCCTAAGAGAAATATCTAAAAATTTCTAAATATCTAAAAATATTTTTAAAATATTTCAGAAATATTGCCTGGGATTCTCTAAGAGAAATATCTAAAAATACCTAAAAATTTCCTTACATCTCCAAGCTGCCTAGTGACTTTATCACAGGAGCACCTTTTTTTTTTTTTAATGTTTTATTTATTTTTGAGAGAGAGAGAGAGAGAGGAGGGGCGGGAGCGGGGGGGTGGGGGGCAGAGGATCCAAAGCGGGCTCTGTGCCAGTAGCAGAGAGCCCGATGCGGGGCTTGAACTCCTGAACCTGTGAGATCATGACGTGAGCCAAAGTCGGACACTCAACCGACTGAGTCACCCAGGCGCCCCAGGAGCAACTTTATATACATTATCTATTTACGGTGAAACCTCACACGGTAGTCCACATCCTCACTACTGCCCTTGGAGTTACTTATAGTATATAGTAAACATAGCCCATTATCTTCCAAGAACCCACCCTTAGCTAACAACTTCAGGGGGCTGGGCAAGAGTAAAAGAGCCCCCCTGGCTTCCACAGCAGCCTATAAGGATCAGGATCCAGCCATCTGCGGTACCTGTTCATAGACAACTAAGCGGAGTTATTTGTCTTCCAAATCACAAAGAGAATGCATAGGGAGAGCCAAGGTTCTTCCATTTTATGGGGTGGCAGGACCGGCCGCCTGGGAGTCCTCCTTTCGTTTCCCCAGAAGTCCAAGCTGCTGCTGCTGCTCCCTGAGACTCTGAACTCCCCTTCACCGGAACAGCACTGTCATCTGCCTTGGCAAGAACACAGGAGCCCAAGCCCTAAGTTCTAACATTAATAACGGGACCCGAGCAAAGTCTGTTCAATCAGAAAATGCAAGTAAAACTCTAAAAAACTGCCATGTGGACTAGGGAACCATGTCATCTTTCAGAGTATGCATAGCAGCAGTGTTTTTCTTTTCACAAATTTAGCACTCTGCCCCCTCCCCCCCTGCTGCCTCGCCCCCCCTTTCCCGCGCCACCTCCCCCTTCACCCTCCCCACAGCTCCGTCATTTGAGAAGCCCTGTCTTCACTTTTCTTTGTATTTAATTTTTCATATCATTTGCAGGACATATCACATATTTGTTGTGATTTATTCAATACCCATCCCTCCTCTGACTTTGGAGAAGGCTATCACCTTCCCCTCCTGCTCTGGGAGAATCTGCCAAGTCTGCAGTTTGTGATTTTTGCCATAATCCATGTGCGTAAACAGAGAGGGGAGACGGTCTCAAGATTCTGTGGGTCCCCAAAGTTGCCTCCCACCCATTGTCTACCCACTTGGGGTTCGTTCTAAAGAGGAGGCAGGGCAAGCCTGAGCTGAGGACCATGTGATGTGACCCTTCTGAGAATGAGACACTTATCGATACCTCCTTATTTATTTCCTAGGAATAAATGTATTTGGATTTGCTAAAATGTGGATAACTAGATTTAAAATTGCCCCTAACATGCTGGGGACAATTAAGGATTAGAAAATGAAGTTTCTCTGCCATCTGCATTTAACAGTGATGGGTCATTTACTAGTAGGTATTGGCTTCATCTCCAAAATGACAGAGTATTCATGTTCAGAGGGAGAGAGACAGAGACAAAAAGAGAGAGAGAGACAGATGAAAAACACAAGCTACTCATGTAGGTTAGTTGTTTATTAAGATCTTTTTCAGTAAGAGTCCTCAAGAAACCAAAAGGGAAAAGAAAACCATCCTCTGGACATAAGCACATTTTTAGGAGCATCAGCCATGTGCAGAATCCTGCTGGGGAAACGAAAAATATAAGGCTCCATTTATTTCTTTCAAAAGACCTAGACGATGTACAAGTTTAGCACAGCAACAAGGAACCAAGTTTTTGTTTTTGTTTTTGTTTTTGTTTTTGTTTTTTTTTAATCACAGGTATCACCTTCCCCTTGTTCATTATCATATAGGCACATGTTTGGGCCCTTATACTAGAACGTAAGCTGCTCGAAGGCAAAATCCACGCATCACCTTAATAGGGACCAACTGGGTATCATTGGCTACCCAATGAATGAAACAAATGAATGTTACCCGGAATGGACAGTCCCAACAGGCAGGTAAGACAACTGTGTGTGACTTTAGAGGCCCTGGGGAGAGCACTCAGTAATCCTGCCCACTACTGTTCCTGCTCTTTCAGGGGATCGCCACCTCTGTTGGCAGCTGTATAATGACTGACGGGCCACCACGGTGACCACGTGGCCACATACACACGATAGTATTTTTTGCCAAGGCAATACCTTGATATGCAAATTCGAGGCTTTTGCATACTCCTAACACTGGGGTTTACAATTCATTTTAAGCCCTTGACCTACATGAATCCCAGGTCTCCTGCTACCATTTCCCAGTCTGGCTTCTCTGCAGCTCGTATTCCTCAGCCGCACTCCTTTCTGCCAAGTCATTAGGAGCAAAACCGCAGTATCTCGAGGTTTCCTCCTGCCCTTACAGCTAAGAATCACACCGCTTGATTTCTCCGAAAAACCTTGTCAACCCACATAGGGCGTATAAAGATCAACCCAGCTACTGATGCTATGGTCTTGGGCAGGTCACTTAACCACAAACCAGTGCCTCCGTTTTCTCTTCTCTAAAATGGGGGCAGACACTGGCTGCCTTTCCTAATACCGCCATTGGATTCTAGGAGGCTCAAATAAGACAACATTATATAAACAGGTAGCAGAACTGCAGAACGTTTTTCCAAATGCAAGGTGTGATTCTTATCCTGGGCTGCCCAAGGATTTATTTTGTGAAATTGAGACTGTCCCTCGACATTCATAGGTCTTTGTTTTGCCCACCTATGGAGGCAGAAATTTGCTTTGAGATCTTGAGCAAAAGATACTGTCGTACTACAAATTACCATGATCTAATTAGGCCTCCCTCCATAAATCTGTCATTTGAAAGCCATTCAGGCCTGCTCAGCCCAGCCCTTGATTTAAACTGCTCCAGGAGTCTAGCCGAAGATATGTCCAGGACAGAATCCAACACAATATTCCAGTCTCCTCCCACTGCTCCCTTGAGAAGGGGCTGTTCACCAATTTTGGCCACAATAACAGTTATGTAGAAGAGAGATTCATTATAGTTTGGGCATAGATCTTAACCAGTGCCCATGCAACCTCGTGACAACATTATTTAGCATTCAGATTGGATGTGAGCTCTTATTGGGGAAAGAATATTGCTAAAGATTAGCATTGCCGGGCCCTTGAAGCAAAGAGAGACAGATAGGAAAGATGCACATTTGCTCGACTGAATTGACAGGTGTATGCGGCATCCCTTAAGTATGATGAATACTTTGCAGTGACATACACGACAGAACTATGAACTATGATTTTTTAAAAAAATGCTGGCGTTGGCCAAATCAAACCAGGTTCATTCCTGGTTGTTCTGGCTGAAGAAGATTTTTTTTTTTTTTTTTTTAAGTATGGAGACTCCAAAGCAGGGAGTATTCCAAGATTCATTTATACTGAGCTTTAGAATATGTGCTTCTGCTTATCTTTGATGGTGGGTGTCTCTGAGGTCCTGGGAATCCAGACGTAGTCACATAGCAGCCCCACTGTGTCCTCCCTCAGGAAAATCTGGGAAGCGGAAAACTTTTCCTCTTTTCTTTCCTCTTCCCCTCTCCTTGCCCGCTTTTGCTATCTCCGCTTTCCCCCTTGCGCCCCACCATCCTCAAACAACACACCCCACTCTTCCACCTTCGTTTCTGTGCCTCACTCCAGGCTGTTTGGGTTTCAAAGAAATGCTCTGTGTGCAAAGCAAACAGAAAGCGGTGGAATATCAACAAAGCATTATTAAACAGCTAATGGGCTTATACTCTCTGGAAGAGCCAGTTCTGGGCTGGGAGAACCCAACTCAGCTCACACAAAGTTATGGAGATATGCCTCCCGTAGCTTTCTGCTGCAAGTTGGAACTGGGAAAGCCGTAGAATGAGCTCTCTCACTCTCTCTCTCTCTCTCTTTTTAATGTTTATTTATTTTTGAGAGAAACAGAGCATGAGCGGGGTTGGGAGAGGGGCAGAGAGAGAGGGAGACACAGAATCCGAAGCAGGCTCCAGGCTCTGAGCTGTCAGCACAGAGCCCGACGCGGGGCTCAAACCCACGAGCAGTGAGATCATGACCTGAGCCGAAGTCAGGCACTCACCGGACTGAGCCACCCAGGCACCCCGACCTTAGAACGATCTCTTAACAGATGAAGGCAGCATGGGATTGACGACGAGGGGAGGTAGGAGCTGTGGTGTGGACGTCCCAGGAGACAATCAGGGAATTCAGTCAGGAACAGGAATCAGCACTTTGTGCGGCTGTGAAGGGGCAGAAGAAACAAGAAGACGTCAGAGCCGCCGGAAACACCTACGGGCCGCACTGGGCTTTGCCGTCACACTAGAGGGGATTTTGCCAGGCAGCCCTTGGTTCTCATCAGCAGAGGGCCACGTGAAGATCCCAGTAGTTGTCTGGTGCTGAGGGATGAGGCGATTAGGGAGGAGGAGGGCAAGGAGACATGAAGGCGAAGCATCAGAGGAAGGAAGAGGGAGAGGAATTAATCAATAAAGGGCCGTTTTGGCCTTCCCTTTCACGTGTGCTCAGATTAATGGGGGAGGCAAGCACCCACACACGAGCAGAGCACAGAACCGAGCTTTTCAAGCAGAGCCTCGCAGGAAGGAAAAGTCTGAGGAAGCGTGAGCAGGGGCTTGAAACCGTACTAAGGAAAGGGGTCGGATGAATGTTTTCAAAATAAAAAAGGCCGAGAAGAGAACAGTGAACGGGGCGCCACCAGAGGTCAACTGGCACATTCAAGTGTTTTATTGTTGCTATCAAAAAGATGCTTGGAAAGGAAAAGGAAGAAGGAAAAATTCTTTTAAGTTTTGAGTTCCTTTTTTCTTTCCTCAAAAAGAGGCATTTGAGAGATCGGGCTGAGGATTATTTTTGTCTATTTTGGGAGACGATGCTCGTGTCATTGGACTCCAACCAGCCAGGGAGTAGAGAGGCAAGCAGCCTTGGCCGAGCCTGAATTTCTGAGGCTGCAAGCGGCGGCCACGTGAGTGTGGGAGCCACGCACAACGGCAGCCAGCACGTGTGCAAGGACGGCGTGTGGCCCTCCTGCCCCTGGGCCCGCTGACCGAGATACAGGCCGAGCTGCCATTTTTGTGGCTGTTCCCCTCAGCTCTCTCCAGTCTCCAGAGGTGAAAACATCCAGGGGGCGGGGGGAACCCTTCCTGAAGGACCGCTCTGGACTCCATGCCAACCTGAGACAGCTGCTGATGTTGAACAACACATCAAGGGCCTACTGTCCCTTCCTGCCCCTCCCCCTCCTCCACCACCGCAGAAAGAACTGTGAAAAGACCAAGAGTTGGTGGGCAGCCAACAAGAACTAAAGAACTTGCAGCTGGTAAAACCACCTGTGCCTTGTCAAATTCCAGCCAAAACAATCCCTTCCCCCGAGTCTCCCATTAAGGAGAAGGGGAGAAAATCTGATAATAAGATGAGAATCAAGGGGGTGGAAAGTAAGTGGGGTGGCTCTGGACCAAGCACTCAGCCAGTTGGGGAAGAGAAGATCGGGAAAGTGTGCCAATGGAGGTCAAAAATTCAGCGCTGTGTTCTTGAGACAGAAGGAACAACAACTATACGCGACCGAGGCAGACAAGCCGCCCTCACAATTCAGCTTTCCCGACGGGCAGTGCTTTGCAGCACCAAGGCGGATGTCTGGGCCAATGTGGCAAATGGCATAAGGAGGGCGTCATGAGTTCAAGTGCTGGGTGCCCACAGGAACATTCCAGAAAGGAGCCCCTCGCCTTTTCTAATGGCAAAATCAAAAGATGACTAGAGGTTACTCACCCCCCCAGCTGCACTGCCTGTCTGTCACGTGTGGTCTACCTGGAAGGTTTTTGTTCAGAAGGCCAAGGTCCCGTAGTCAGGCTTCCTAAAAGGGGTGTGAGCAACGTTGATGAAGAAGACATTCAGGGATCCCGAAAACCAACACACCTTTGAATGAGATGCGGTCTTAGATTCCATCTCTTCTGTCGTTTTTCCTTTTTCTTTCTTCCACTCACCGGAAATGAAGCTGCCTAAGCTTAGCCATCACTCCCCTAGTGACAGTCTTTAAAAGTAATCACCCATTCATTTGAAGCACTAATAAATGCCCGTTCCAAAATTAGAAAGTTCTCCTTGTCCTTTGAAGATTAGCTGAATCTCTAGCTAATGTTATCATTGGCCAGGTAATGTCGGCATGCACCAGGATTGAATTTTTGCTGGCATCCCCAGCTGAACTCGTCATCACAGTTGAGAGCCACTGAAGATTAGTAGGTCATTCCCTGTGTTAAAACTTCATTTTCAAAGTATTTATTCAGTTCACTGATCATTGCCACCCCCTGTCTGGCTTTTTCTTTAGAGCATCCAAAAGAAATGCTATGAAGGATGGCGAGAATAAGTAAGCTCGTGGTCAGTGTCCACGGTAAACACCAAAAGCAATATCCTGTCATTCGTCATAGGAAGGATTGATTGGTACAATTGGTAAGGATGGCGAAAGGGGTTTCTTTTTTGGGGGGTATGAAAATGTTCCATCTTATATACAAAAGTAAATCTGCATTATGACAAATTTTGTTGTTTATTAAGTATAGGTTTACTAGTATACATTTATTAAAGGCACAAGGCTTTTAATGGTAACCATGCTTTGGAAGTATTCTGGCCAAAAGTGTACCACCTAAATCTAATTACGAGCTAACACCAAACAAATCCAAATTAAGGGATTTTCTATAAAATAACTGGCCCGTGCTCTTTTAAAAATGCCAAAGTCAAGAAAGATACAGAAAGGCTGAGGACTTATTCCAGATTAAATGAAACTGAAGAGCCGTGACCATTAGATGAAACGCATGATCCTAGATTGGATTCTGCCCTGAGAATAAAACGATAGCTGTAACAGGATTCTTGAGAAATCTGGTAAAATTTGAATATTGACTCTGTACCGTAGAGTTTCAATGTTTAATTTCCTGACTAATTTTAATATTTTACTGTAGTAAAGAATTGTCTTTAACCCTAAAAAATAAAGATTGAGATAGTAAGAGATAAAAGGACACTGTATTTCCAACTTACTCTCAAATACAGTAAAACCTTGGATTGCGAGTAACTTGTTCCGTGCGTGTTCCGCAAGACAAACAAACATTTCTAATGAATTTTAACTTGATAAATGAGTGATGCCTTGATAAATGAGTGATGTTATACGGGTAGTATGTGACACGAAATGTCATCTGATTGCAACTGAGCCAAAGGTTTTCGAAATTTGCATTGATACACAAGTGCTTTGGACTACAAGCACATTTCTAAAACAAATTATGCTCACAAACCAAGGTTTTACTGTAGTTCAGAAAGAAAAGATCATACGCATACCTACATCAACACATACATATAGAGACAATGATAAAGCGATGGGGCAAAATGGAAACAATTGGTTAAACTGGCTAAATGTGTATTGTAAGAGGTCCCTGTACTATTCTTGCAACTTTTCTTTAAGTTTGGAATAATACTGTTTTTAAAAAGCAAAACTTCTCCAAGCCTCTGCCTCAGATATAACTATTCACGTATTTACAGTAACAATGCATATCCTCTGCAGTAAGCAGATTCTAAAATGGTTCCGAATGACCCCCGCGTCCCCTATTCAAGCCCTTGTGTGATCCTCGGAGAAGCTCTCGTGTGTGGGCGGAAGCTGGTAACTTGTTTGTAACAAATAGCATACTGCAAAAGTGATGAATGTCAGTTCTGAAATTAAGTTATGAAGGACTGTGATGCCCATCTTGCTATGCTCTTTCTCTGATTGTGGGAGGCCAGCTGCCATGTTTTAAGTTGCCTTATGGAGAAGTTCACGTTAGCAAGGAACTGAGGGTGGCCTCCAGCCAATAGCCATCGAGGAGCACAGGCCCTCAGTGCAACAGCAGAGAAGGAACTGGATCCTGACAACAACCACATATACTCCTTATAAATACACACACATATAAGAATGGAAGCCGATCCTTCCCCGATTGAGCCTTGAGACACTGTAGCCCTAATCAACACCTTGAAGGCAGTCTTTCGAGAGGCCCTGAGCTAGGAGACCCAGTCAAGCTATACCAGGAATCGTGACCCACAGAAGCCGTGAGATAATAAATATTTGTCGTTTTGAGATACTGAGTTTCAGGGAGATTTATTATGAAGAAGTAAACAATGCGTTCTCCAACTTTCTTCTCTTCCTTTATGTATTTTTTTTCTTTTCTTGTGGGGAAGGCTGATGGTATCATGGATAGCCTTCCCTGTCATAATATGAAACATTATTTCATTGTTTGTAACAGCCAGGGTACATTGTTCAAATTGTGCATTGTCAAGGAGCACCTGGCAGAGGGGCTAATGGAAGCTAAAATCTAGCCCGTGCTTCATTCATCAGATTGTGCTTCCTGGCATTTCACTTTGTTCACCCAGAGAAGGGGTTATCTTTTTCTGATTTACACACAGGCGCCTTCTGGGCTAATGGTAGCCCTGTTAGCAGCTGCATAATATTCCGTGGTGTAGATGTACTATAATTTGCATAACCAACCTCATCTTGCTGGCCCTTTAGATTGCTTCCTGTGTTGTTATTGCAAACAGCGCTATACTCAGCTACAGTGAACATGCATGTATATAGATTTTTGTATTCTTGGACAAACATTTCTGTATGAAAGATTCTTTTTTTCTGTAAACGTTTATTTATTTATTTTGAGAGAGAGAAAGCACGAGCAGGAGGAGGGAGAAAGAGAGAGAGAGAGAGAGAGGGAGGAGAGAGAGAATCCCAAGCAGGCCCCATGCTGTCAGCACAGGGCCCCAGTCCAGGACTCGAACTCACGAACCATGAGATCATGACCTGAGCCAAAAATCAAGAGTCAGATGCTTAACCGACTTAGCTACCCAGGTGCCCCTGTATGAAAGATTCTAAAACAGGATTCCTTGACCATAGATTATGTCTGTCTTTAATTTTGATAGATCCTGACAAATTAACTTTACTAAAGGTCTTTACCTCTTTATACTCCTAACACATATAAAGAAGTTGCTTATTTCCTTATCCCCTCACCGACACTAGATAAGATCAATCTTTTAAATATTTGCTAATCTGATAAGTAAAAAATTTTATCTCAGTCTAACAGATCATTTGTAGAAAATCAAACATTTCCAACTTTCTGTTCTCTGAGTCAGAACAATTTCATACTAATACTGAGTTGGTCTTTTCCGTCAAAAATGTAGGCAATGTTGAATACATCTGTTAGAGACCAGAGAATCAGACCCCACCCAAGCAGTATATCCATTCACTCAGTCCTATCTCTTGTGTGATATGTGAATACAAGGGGAGAACTGCAATGCCAAGCGAGCGTATGGTTTTAGCAAAGATCTCCCAGCATTTGACCTTCTGATTGTAATTCTCAATAAAAACCTTGTTGACTCCTCACCAGACTTGCTTGTTTAGCCACCGTCACCCCCTTTGTAAGTCAGATCACTTTGATTCAACTATTTTGATGTAGGTTGTATAACCAAAGCCAAATGCTAGTGAGAAAACCAAGGTTTAAGACCCATGGCGTTATAAGCCTCACTCTTCCACTAGGTATGTGTGTACCCACCCAAGTCCCCTGAGAAGCAGACACCAAGTCAGGATGAGATGTGCAAGAATTTTATTATGGGAAAGGTCTGTGATGGAAAATGGTGAGAGAACCAGGAAAGGCTGGAATTGCTTCCAGGCAGTTATGCCAGTTTGACCCCAAGGAAAGGAAAGAAGGCTGGTAGGTTGGGTAGAAGCAGTCTAAGGAAAGTTCGGCAAGTCCTCGGAGAATCCTGGAGCCCAAGTCAGCCATCAGAGGAGCCTGGTGTCTCCTAGAATTGAAATTGCCTTAGTATTCATGCCATACTCAGTCACTGGCTGGAGAAAGCCCATGGGAAGCCAGACCTTGCTGTGAACGTAGCCATGAGATTTCACAGCACAACAGCTGGAGGCCACGGTCAACTGCACGCCCTAGGGTTGGTTGGAGTCCTACTGGGCTCGTTGTCAAGATCACTACCACACATTATCAATGAGCTAATTTTAAGCAGAGCTTTGGCAATTATAGAAACATACAATAGAGAGGGAATTTTTGGTTTCTTGCTTCCGTAAGTTCTATGCAACTGCTTACCTTACTTTCAAATAATGAAAGAAATCATTTCTATCTGGTTGATGATTGCATAACTTACCTAATTGCCACAGGTAAAAGATGAAGAACAGAGAAATAGCTGGAATTCTGTGTGCAAGAAACAAAGAAATGGACAGGAATTGAGGGCTGAAGAAAAGTGAAGAAGAAAAATGAGGGGAAGTCAGAGGAAACCTAGACATCTCAGAGGCAAGTACCCAGAAGAAACTCCCAGCAAAAGGCTGGGTGACAGATATTGAAGAATAAGAATATCCAGTCATCAAAATAAAGGTTATTTTCATGCACAGCATCAGCATCAGATACACAAATGACCAATTGCCTATGAGGTTTTTTAAGTGTTAGATTTTGGAAGGAGAGGTTAAATACCAGTGTCTCTCTAAAATATATGTCTTAGATATTGAGTTCTTCTTGCTTAGTTTCCAGGGGGCATTTTGCTATGTTGAACTCTAAGGAACAATGCAAATTTTTTGCTTAAATTCAAATTTATTTTTATCAAATAAGCTTTTAAGAGCTCGTAAGCCAGAGCTTGGAAATATGCTGTGCAAATACTGTCATAATTGTTCAACCTGTGTATGTGTTTGTACTGGACAAGTCTTTGCCTTACCTTTTAGATTGTAAACTCTGTAAAAATATCTTTAGGAATATAAATATCTTCTGTTGCCTCTGCATTTGTCACAACAACATTACTATTTGATTATGATCATGATGCTTGAATTCTAGAAGTCTATATTTGATATTTATATAAAGAAGTAAATTATTTTATACACATATTAATACAAATTCGGTAGGTTCCCTGTTATTTATTTCCTCCATTGTATTTTTGCTACATCTGACCCTGTTGATCAATCACTTACTGGATGAGGCTACTTCTTGGCCTCCCATTACATTAATTTCTTGGCTCTCCTCCTAGCTCCCCACTTTCCTCTTTCTCCCCAACTGTCTTTGGCTTTCTATCACCTCTTAATTTTGAATATCACACATCAATCTTTCCGAAGCCTTCCATTTCATGGCTTCCATTATCACCTTTAACCCATGCTCCTATAGTATATCCCCAAATCTTACTTAGCTCTGATCGTGTAATTCCAATGTCCTCCAGGATGTTGCCTCTCAACTATTCTGCCGTCATTGCAAATTCAGTTTGGTCCAGAGCATTCTCTTGCCATCACTTATCAAAGACACTACCGTCGTCTTTCTCTCCTGCAAAGGAAACTTTGGTGATGTCTTTGAATTTTTCTTTTTTATTCCTCTACCCACATTTAACGGCTTTAGCAAATTATACTTTTCTTTTCTTCGCAAAACAATGTATCAGCTACCTGTGTGATCCCAAGCCCTTAGCTTGATAAGGTTGCGTGGCCCTTTAAGCTTGGCTCACATTCCCTTTTCTCCATTTAAAAGAAACCTCAGAGTCTGTCCCAAAGTTTCCAGAGCTTTCTGGCAATCTCACAGTGAAGCTAGTCATTCTGGTCCCTATTTGCTGCTTCTGATGAATTTTCAGTCTCCCTCATAGCCCAGCTTTGTGACTTTTCCACTGCATACCCCAAGGGGGCCCCAGAATGGGATATGACCCCTTTGTTTTATGTTATCCCAAACACCTCTCACTCACCCAGCCACGCCCTATAGAGTAAACATTACTGAAGCTTTCAGTAGTAATGACAAGGGGCCCCTGTGATTGCCCTCAGGGCAGATAATAAAACTAAATATTCAACTTCTCTGTAAGGGTCAAATATTCCTCTGGACCACCAGGGAGTATTCACCAACCATGCCTTCTACTGGGGCTCCAGCACTCATGTTTCCACGTTGGATCTCCTCTCTCTCAATCTCCTGTCTTCTCTGTTGGCTCAGTCTCAACCCTTAAATTCTGTTTACTCCTTATACAGGTAAAGCGGGGGGGGGGGGGGGGGGGGCAACTGTTGACAACTCTGGCAATAGTTTATCACTTTGTCTCATAAGACTGTGAGGTTTTTAAAAGTGGGTTTCACATCTGAGTCGTTTCTGTAATCCCTATAGCGTCCAACCTGATGACCGCCCCGCAGTAGGCTCTTGATAAATGGCTAATAAATTTAATTTGGACTGGGTTACTTTTCTTTGGAAATGGAATTTTTTCACTCTCATTTACCTTTGCATGCAAATGCTTAATACCGTGAAGCTCATCGCAGCAGGTAGGTCACTTGAAAAGGTTAAAATTATATATAATATGTATGATACCAAATCATCTGTTGGACTGATTTTTGATATAAAAATAATCACTTCCTTGGGACACTCTAGTAGGACATTTGGATTTATTCATTCAGTAAAAGGCACCATCTGCATATAAAGGCCTATGCGAGGAGCTGTGTCAAATCCAAAGCTAAATCACACATGGGACTCACTCGGGATGCCTGCAATTATAGGGGTGACAAGGATGTAGATTCATATCATTATGAGGTAAACATACAGTGTGCACAGGGTCGGAAAGGTGTGGCTCAAACCTCCAGGGACATACGGGCTGTTGGGGTCGTGTTGACATTGACGCATTGTCAAAACAGGGCTTGTGCCACCTTCAGAATTTTGCTTTATTTTCACGTTTGCTCTTGAAAAGCTTGCAGCTTTTTAAGATTTATTTTTAAGTAATCTCTGCATCCATATGGGACTCGAGCTCACAACCCTGAGATCGGGAATTGAAAGCTCCACTGACTGAGCCAGCCAGGTGTCCTGAAAAGCTCCCAATTTTAAACATCTTCATAGAGAAAACAGAATCTTGACATAAGAGTTTGCACTTCCATGGCTTTTATGAACGTTCTTTCTTTTTCCGTCAACACAAGTGATACCCTACGTATGGCCACTGAAGGGATCAGCAGCGGCTCTGGAATATAGTCAGGTGCACCACGGCCCCTCGTGGGCCACTAGCCTTATGACCTCAATCAACTAATCTAACCTAACCACTTCCAAGTGAGAAGGGGCCATTTAAAAAAATATATTTTTTAATGTTTATTTATTTTTGAGAGAGACAGAGACAGAGAGAGAGACAGAGATAGACAAAGCATGAGCAGGGGAGGGGCAGAGAGAGAGGGAGACAGAATCGGAAGCAGGCTCCAGGCTCTGAACAGTCAGCACAGAGCCCGACGCGGGGCTCGAACCCACGGACTGAGAAATCATGACCTGAGCCGAAGTCAGATGTTCAACTGACAGAGCCACCCAGGCACCCCGGGAAGGGGCCATTTAAATGACTCCCACTCAAACACTGAAATTGCCCCTGTTGCCCCTGCCCAGTGACTGCGCATCCCTAATTGGATAACTGTAGTAAAAAAAGACCTCGCTTCCTCTTTAAGCTGCCCTTCTAATATCACACATCTCTCTTAGCGATGTCTTCCCTTAGGGGCGCCTGGGTGGCTCAGTTGGTTATGTGTCCAACTTTGGCTCAGGTCGTGATCTCACAGTTCATGAGTTTGAGCCCCACATTGTGCTCTCTACTGTCAGCACAGAGCCTGCTTCAGATCCCCTGTCCCCTTCTTTCTCTGCCCCTCCCCCACTCACACACACACACACACACACACACACACACACACACACTCTGTCTCTCTGTCTCTCTCTCTCTCTCTCTCTCTCTCTCTCTCTCTCAAAAATAAACACTAAACATTAAAAAAGAAATGTCTTCCCTTATATTGTATGAAAAACTGTCTCCCAGCATCTTCATCCACCGGTCCCAGTCCCGCCCCATCGGGGTCATCCAGAAAAAAACAAATCCCTCTTCCAGTGACGAGTACTGTATTTGAAGGCAATGAAGATACTCCCCCATCGAGCCTTCTCTTCTCCAAGCTAAAAATCTCCTGTGGCGTCAACAACACTTCACTGGACTGAGTTTTGATTCCTTTTTCTAGCTTTCACACCTTCTTTGGAAATGTATACTTCATTTCTTTCTTTCTTCAAGTATGGCATCTGGACAACACATTTCATGTGTGTTCTAAATACTATTGACTAAGACAATTACCTACCTAATTTTAAACATAAACTTTTATAATGCCTCTTAAAAGCAGATTTCTTTTGGGCTTTGTGGGGAGAGGGCATCATTCAAACTATTTTTTATGCATTGAGATGTATGCTAGTGAAAATCTCTTTTTGCACATGTGCTGTGGCTAAGCCATATGCACTTGCCATATAATAAAATTTGATAAATATTAGCTATCATGATTAGCAGTTATCCTTTGGGCACAGTAAATCTGATAAATCTGTTCTCTACAAGTTTATCTAAACATTGGTTTAAACTTTAAAACATAAAACAGAGTACGGTTGAAGATGGAGTTCACAGTATACCCTATTAACTTTAGGGAAACTTTCCCCAGTTTCCCTCAGCTCTGGATATGATGAGGTCCCAGGGAATGCAAATATCACTTCTGGTTTTGCCTCTCCCTACCTCTATAGATGCCCCCAGTCCCGCAGAACTGGGCCTCTTCCTCTGTTTCTCCTTCCACCTTCACCTTGTCGTCCAGGTACAGTTCTTCTGGATGTCCCCAGGGGAGTCTCATATTTGCTAATGTAGATGCTCTTTCAGCCACTTTGAGCCATCCACCAGCACCATTGCCAATTTCACTGGGTACCATTGCTTTTGGTGAACACGGCTCCCATCACCACTGGGTCTAACACCAGCTGCCTCTGCCAGGAACCACTGCCATCTTCGTGTGGCAAGATGGTCTCCCCTAAAGCACCGTTCTGGCTTTTGCCGACTTTTGTCCACACCGCTGTTGCTACACTGGAGTCCTCAGTTTGCCAAGAATGGACCGTGGCTTACGGCAGACCAACTTTCCTATGCTTTTGAGCTATACTCTATCTGTTTATTATTTCTGTAATCTCTGCATCCAATGTGGGGCCCTAACTCACCACCCTGAGATCAAGAGTCACGTACTCTCCCCACTGAGCCAGCCAGGTGCCCCTGAGCTATACTCTGTTGAAAGTGTTGAAAGGGCACACAATGCTTGGGTCCCTGATATATTAATACATTTTAGTTTGATTTTTATTTTCAGTTCTTTTTTCTCCTTTCACAAGTGTAATCTCTTTCCCTAGGGCCCAGACATGAGCTCCTGCAGCTGGTCCAGGAAGCGAGTCAGATTTATTCTTCCCCTTCCTATGATTTTTTTTTTTGTCATTTTCATACCTGGTTCTTTCTTCCCTTTGAATGAATTCTTTCTCAAAGACTACTTTAGTCTTCTTCTAGCATCGGTCAGACAGCACAAGCTTGAACCTCAAACTTACCCTCAACCTGTGATCCCTACTATTCACACACACACACACACACACACACACACACACACACACAACTACCACCTATGGATTCTTTTCTGTATGTGTCACCATAAAAAATGTTACCTGTATTACCTTATTTCAATCCTCACAACAATTCTTAAGTAGAGGCAGATATTACTGTCTTCATCTTCTAGATAAGGACACTAAAATTCCAAGAGTTTACGTAACTTGTTTAAGGTCGTATAATGAGAAATCGACAGAACTGTGGCTCAGTCTGCCCTTTTACCTGTCACATTATTCTCCCTCCCTCCACTCAGGCCTTCTTTCTCCATCTCTGCCCAAGTATCAAGTAGTGAGGCCCCTTTGCTTTGTCTTTAAATATATCAGAAATCCAAGGACTTCTTCTTACAGCCTCAGGTGCTATCACCCTGATGCTGGCCACCCAGGCCTCTCCAACTGCAATGGACTCACACTGGTCTCCGCGTGTCCTCAAGGGACTTTTTAAGTTGTACATCAGATCATTTCACTCCTCTGCTCCAGCTGGCTGATGGTTTTCCATAGCTCACTGGAAAACGTAAAGTTGATACAATCCCCTTTGAGTTCTTGCCCCAGCGCTGAGGCCTTTCTCCTGCCTGATGACATCTGTGGCCCTGCCGTCACTGGCCCTGCTGCAGACATCGTCCCCCCAGAAGTCTCAAGGGACATCTGTCCCTTTTGGCTCTGAGCACTCTTTGCCAGCTACCGTGAAGCCTTGCTCCCTCTGCTTCAAGCATGTCTCAGATGATCTTCTTGTGGAATCTTCCTGACCACCCATCTCCCCGCTTTGCACCTGCTTCCCCACACTGTGTGCATGTGACATGCTGTGCGTCCTACTTCATCATTTCCTGTCTCCCGTCATCAGACCTTCCACAATATATCTTCAGCATCTTGACCAGGGCCTGACAGAGACAGACTCTGGGGAAATGTATTTTTCAAGAATTAAATCCTTTTTTTTTAAATATGAAATTTATTGTCAAATTGGTTTCCATACAACACCCAGTGCTCATCCCAACAGGTGCCCTCCTCCATGCCCATCACCCGCTTTCCCCCACTCCCACTGCCATCAACCCTCAGTTTGTTCTCAGTATTTAATAGTCTCTTATGGTTTGCCTCCTTCCCTCTGTGTAACGTTTATTTTTCCCCTTCCCCTCCACCCTGGTCTTCTGTTGAGTTTCTCAGGATCCACATATGAGTGAAAACATATGGTATCTGTCTTTCTCTGACTGACTTATTTCACTTAGCATAACACTCTCCAGTTCCATCCCCGTTGCTACAAAAGGCCAGATTTCATTCTTTCTCATTGCCGAGTAGTATTCCTCAAGAATTAAATTCAAGAAGGGAGGGAAACAATAAATCAAAGACCCAGAAAAAAGAGCTACTCTTTAATCTGTCATTCTAGTTTCTCTGCCCCAAACAAGCATGGGATTATTCCGGTATGACTTGCTCTCTGGAAATGCACCCTGGATTTTTGGTGAATATGACTTTGATTTGTAGGAACTTCCCAAAGAGAAACTATTATAACACCATGTTGTTAAACTCACTGGTTTATGGTTTCCTTAATCCACATTTCTTTTACAAGCAAGGATAAAACTCGTTCAAATGTGGTATCTCTTACCTCTTATTCTCTCCAGTTCCTCAAAGATCCCAGAGAGTGTGAAAGTGACCAAATTTACAAATTCTTTCACAACCTGGAATCTAATTTTCCTTGGTGATAAATTCTTTCTCTATTTATATACCATAAGAGAATCTGTCATTCTTGGGGCTCCTGGGTGTCTCTGTCGGTTAAGTGTCCGACTTTGGCTCAGGTCATGATCTCACAGTTCGTGAGTTAGAGCCCCGCATCGGGCTCTGTGCTGACAGCACGGAGCCTGCTTGGGATTCTCTCTCTCTCCCTCTCTCTCTGCCCTTTCTGGTTCATGCTTTCTCTGTCTCTCTCTAAATAAATAAACATTTTAAAAAGAGAGAGAGAATCTGTAATTCCTACTTTCAAGTTACTGAAATCAAATACTGTTGGTTGCCTATCCTACATGTAGTGCTAGGTGAGGAAGGCATAGAAACCAGACATGGCAATATTTGATCGCAGGGAGCCCACACGCTAGGGCAAGAGACAGACATATAAAAATGCAGTAGTAATCAGTGTGATCAAGGTAGTAACAAAATCAGTGGGCACAAAAGAGGGCCCCAAGAAGATGCAGGGTTAATTCTAGCCTGAGCAGTTAGGGGAAGTTAGTTATGGTTAAAGCCTACTATGCTGGGTCCAAAAGGATGACTAGAAATATGCCACATAAAAATTTAAATGGAGAAAAGACAGAAGGAACAGCAATTATAGAAGGGATCAGTGTAGATCTTTTTATGTAGTGTAGATACAATAGTTAATAAACTCTTCTACTCAAGATCTTCCGTGGGTTCTCTTCCTACTGTCATGTTTACTCCAAACTATTCAGCCTCACCATTAAGACTTCCAATAGTTTCATTTACTGATGCATTCAAGAAATATTTATTAAATGCCCACTATGAGCTGGGCACTGTTCTAGACACTAAAAATACAGTAGGAAACAAAGTAGAAAGCCTGAAACTTAAACTTACTCTCAACCTGTGCGTCCATGGAGCTTACCTGCTCTTAAAGGAGACAGCGAACTAGTAAGTAAAATATGTAGAAAACGAAATACGTGCTGTGGAGAAAAGTAAAGAAGGGAAGGTGGGTCAAGAAATGCCTGGTAAGGGTGGAGGGGTGATCAAGGAGGCCCTCTCTGAGAAGATGACATAGAAACAAAGACCTGAAGGACACAAAAGTATCTGGGAGGAGAGCACTCAAGGCCAAGGAAGGAGTGAGGACAAAGGTTATGAGACAGAAGTGTTGGGATGTGTCTGAAGAAAAGTTGGGACCAGCTGAGCTGGAACTAAGTGGGTGAGAGAGAAAAGAGTAGGAAATGAGATGAGAGATGTGAGACACAGTAAGGACTCGGTTTTATTCCGAGCGAGGTGGGAACTATCACAGGGTTTTGAGCAGAGGAGTGATGTGACCCAGTATGTTTTCATAGCATCATTCTGGCTGCAGGGCTGTAAACAGACCAAGGAGGAGATGCGGGCAGAAAGAAGAAGAATGAGTTGGAGTCTACTGGCCTTCCCCAGGCAACAGACAATGGAGACTGGACCAAGGTGGTGGCATGATGGTGGTATAAAGTAACATGTTTTGGATATCATTTGAAGGTAGAGCTGGACATATTTGCTTTGGACCTCAATATGGAACATGAGAAGGGAGGCTGGGGAGTGAAAGAGAGAGAGAGAAAGGAGGCACAGGAGACTCCAAGGGTTTTGGCCTAACCAATAAGCTCGGAGTTAGAATTTACTAAGATGGAGAAATACTTTTGGAGGGAAGGTCACGTGAAGCCTGAGATGCCTGCTAGATACCCAAGTGGAGGTGTTGAGTGGGGCAGTTCCAGGGTGAGTTCTGAGCTAGAGAAATAACCGTGGGAATATAAGAGTTGGGTTAGGCTGCCATAACATAATGCCGCAGGCTGAATGGCTAAAACAAAAATTTGTTTTCCTACGGTTCTGGAGTCTGGAAGTACAAGATCAAGGTGTCAGCAGGTTGGGTTTCTCCTGAGTCCTCTCACCTTGCCTTCTTGGTGAAAAACCTTCATGGTCTTTCTCTATTGCACGCGTATCCCTAGTGTCTCTGTGTGCATCAGAATTTCCTCTTCTTATAAGGACTACAGTCACAATGGATTAGGGCCTACCCCAATGGCCACATTTAACCTTAATTGTCTCCTTAAAGGCTTTTTCACCAAATATCACATTCTGAGGTACTGGGGGTTAGGAATTTAGCATATGAATTTTGGAGGATACAATTCAGCCCATAATAGGGAGTCATCCCTTTATTGACAGAGATTAGATGAGATCATTAAGGCAGTAAATGTAAAGAAAGGAGATGAGATGTCTGATGGTGGAGGTGGAGTTCTTCAATGTTTAGAAATCAGGGAAATGAGTAGGAACCAGGAGAATGAGAAGGGAGTGGCCAGCAAACTAGAAGAAATCCAGAAACATATGGTATCCTAAGAGCCTGGTGAAGGAGATCCTCAAGGAAGGGGAAGTCATCCACGTTGTTAAATTTTTCTTAGAGACAAAAGAGGTGAGAACTGAGAAGTCACCATTGGATTTGGAACCACAGACATCATCGGTGGCCTTGATGAGAGAGGCTTTGGTGGTTTGGGGGAGGGAGGAGAAGCACGGACTCGGACCGGAGTAGAATGAGAATTGAAGGGAAACTGTGGCCTTGAGTATCACCAATTCTTTTGAGTTTTGCTAAGATGAACAGCACAGAAATAGAGCTAAAGCTATAGGGTGGTAAGAGGTCAAGGCAGGGAATTTTTTTTTTAAGATGGGAAAAACAGCAGAGGTTGTATGCTGAGGGGAATGATGCATCACAAGAGAAGAAATGGATGAAACAGGAGAATTGCTGGAGTGATGCCCTTGAATAGCAAGACGCAAGGCTACTTGTAGTATCAGGTAGCAAAAGTGAAGGGGTTTTCCTTGTCTCGGAAGCTGAGTGTTGAAGGTGGAGCACATAGTACAAAGGCAGGGAGGGAGGTGAGTGGATGTGGTTGTAAAGGTTACGGAATTTCCCTTCTGAGCATGGGTGGGAGTGGAGATACTGAATACTCAGGAAAGAGAAGAAGTTGTGCAGGTAAGAAGGAAAGTGAATGGACTAGGGAGTCCTAGTAGAATTGGCAGCCAACAATGAGAGCCAAGTCGAAGGTGGTCATCCTGAAGCTAAAGCGAGACCACTCGTTAGTTTGTTTTCCTTCAGCCACGGCCAGCCAGAAATGTGCGATGCCTTGTAGGCTGAGAATTCAATGTAATCAGGGCTGGTGCTTTGCCAGACAAGCCCGACTCTGAGAAAAGAGTTAGAATGTTACGTAAGGAGTTGCTCTAATGACGCACCTTAGAATCTCAATGAGGGAAGAAGAGAAACAAGGATACGAGTCAAGAGAGTGATGGTAAAATGGTGGTAGGGTCACGGGGTATCCACCCTGGTGGGGTGACTGGAATCTTTGGAGTCATAGTACTAAAAAGAGAGAGCTGGAAAGAGAGAAAGAGATGGTCAGAAAGCTCTTTTCTCAACTCTATATTAAATGGCAACTCTATTCAAGAAGGCGGGGCTATGATTTGTACTTATTTTTCTATTCCCAGAAGTGCCTTTTTAAAAGTTCATATAATAGACATCTCTAGAGAGAGAACCATTATTGTGTTACCAATTTGACAATTATTTTCAAGAGACAGCATGCGAATAGCGGAACTGCTCTAATAGGGGAGCCAGATCGTATGAGTTCAAGTTCAGACTTTGCCTCTTAACTCGCAGTTTGTGGGCTCATTTCTTAACCATTGTGAGTTTCAGTTGGCTCATCTGTAAAATGAGGAAAATAATAACTGCCCTGCAGTGATTGTGCAGATCAAATGAAATAAGCTATGTGAAAGTGCTTTGTAAACTAAAAGGCCAATTAACAATAACCCGAAATAGCCACAAGATCATGAATCACCCAGCAAAGGGAGAAACACAAGCCTCCAAGGACTTTTCAGGGGGACCTTTGCGCCCCTTCCAACCTCTATGACTAAGCCAAGTGACATGCTTGTTGGACCCCGGGCTCTGTTTGGAGTTTTCGCACTTACCAGTCTCGCTTTTATGCTCCGAGCTCTGTGTCCTATCGGAGAAGAACAGATTGGGGAGAAAATGAAGGGAGGAAATCAGAGAGTCAAAGAGAATGGGATGAAATGACATTTCCTGAGTGCCAGAGATACATTCACCGGGCATTTTGCAAAAATCCCATTTAGCCCCCTCTCCGTTGCTCTTTGATATTATCCTCCCTACAACTGAGTATTAAAGATGAGGAAACAGACTAGAAAGTTTAAGTTATGTGACCCAACTATACAATCAAAAAGTTGTGGGATATGGAACCAACCTATTCTCTTTCTAAAACCAAAGCCCACAGTCCTCCTAATGAACTCTGGAGTTCACAGTTAACCAAAACCTCCCTTCTACATCTGAGAAAAATTCGCTTTTCAGAGGATTTTCCATACTCAAGCTCTCATTTTCTCTGTGGCGATTAAGCTTAGAATAAGAGGAGCATGTAATCAAAGAAAAGAATCATTTTAGGATAGTAAAATTAGTAAAATCATCAATGTAAGGAGTTATTCACACCAAAGTGAAAACAACTTAGATTTTGAAAGTGGGTTGTCTTAAAAGCCTCTCTTAGTTTTTCATTTGTTCACAACTGGTCCACTAAGAGGTCCATGGCCACACAACAGAGGGACAAATAGAACTGGATTAACATCCCAGACTCAGGTCATCAGGGGATCTCAGTGTTGAAAGGTTACTGGTTGGATATCTCTTCGTGAGAAGCCACCTCAAAACATAATGGCTTGAAACAACGTGGTATCTCTTGTTCTGAGAGTTGACTGGGCTCTGCTGGGCGGTTCGTGCTTAGGATTTCTCCCCGCACTTATAACCCGATTTGGGCTGGGCTACGTCCATCTGAAGGTTCAGTGGGTCTAGACATCCAAAATAGCTCCCCCTCCTGGCTGGCACTTAATGTTGACCAAACTGGGAGTTCAGTTAGAGCCACTGTCAAGCAAAGAGGGCACATATGGTCTTTCCATGTGGCTCGGGCTTCCCACAGTATGGTCTCTGGATCCCAAGAGGGAGTGTCCCAAGAGTGAATGTTCTAAGAAGTAGGACGCAAAAGCTGCTAGGCCAGTTAAGAGCTATGCCTAGAACTGGCATGGCATTGCTCCTGCTGTATTCTATCGGTGGAAGCAATCACAGACCCCGTTCAGATTCGAGAGAGTAGAAAAGTGAACTCCACATTTTGATGAGAAAGAGACACAGTCACATTGCAGAAGAGAGCGGGGATGGGAGACGTTGTCGTACATATCTTGGGAAAATGCAACCAGCCACAGTCACTAGTCCAGTGAAATATCCAAAGTGAGATTGGCTTCTACATCAGTCAAACCTCTGGCCTTGGAGTTTGATCCAGCCCCTTCCAGACTCTTCGCTGCCATCTCATACCATTGCTTACCATGCTGCAACTATATTATCTTCCGTCTTTTCTTTATTCCTACCTCAGACTTTTGGCATTCTTATGCACAAAATGCCCCTTCCTTCAATTCTTCCCGTTGGAGCCTCCCCCAGATCATAGAGGTCTCAGCTCAAAGATCACCTCTTCTGGGACACCTTCCCTGAATAACATGCGACTGTGTTTGTGCCCTCCATGGCCCCTGGGTGTTCGCTTTCCTGTGCACCATCTGTCCTGCGAGTGCAACACAAGCTCCAAGATGGCCGTGACCTGGTCTGTCTTGTCCACTGCTGTTTCCCAGTGCCAACACTAGTGTCCACTGCATGGTGGGCATTCGGTCAACTAAAAAAATTGTTTTTAATTTGAGAGAGAGAGCACAAGTGGGGCAGAGGGGGAGAGGGAGAGGGAGAGAGAGAGAGAGAGATAGAGAGGAGAGACTCTTAAGCAGGCTCCACACTCAGCGTGGAGCCTGATGCGGGGCTTGATCCCACAACCCTGGGATCGTGACCTGAGTTGAAATCAAGAGTCAGATCGACTGAGCCACTCGTGTGCCCCTTCTGAGTCCATTTCTGTTAAATGCATGAAGGAACAAATGAAAATCCCTACCACGTGGGCAGCCAAAGACTGCTTAAATTCCTGTTATGACAGAGAATTCGATGCTACTTCTGCAGGAAACTGTTGTGTCTTTGGACACATCTTACTCAATTCACGCATGATGTTACAGAGTTACCTAATTAGGGGCGCCTGGCTGGCTCCCTCGGTTAAGCGACGGACTTGGGCTCAGGTCATGATCTCACAGTTCGTGAGTTCGAGCCCCGCGTCGGGCTCTGTGCTGACAGCTCAGAGCCTGGAGCCTGCTTCTGATTCTGTGTCTCCCTCTCTCTCTGCCCCACACCCACTTGCATCCTGTCTCACAAAAATGAATAAATGTCCAAAAAAAATTTTTTTAAAGCAAATACTTAACTAATTAAAACATCAATTATTATCTCTCAAGATTAACTCAGGGTTTTCAAACTGTACCTCCAAGTGCCACAACGCCATGGCTCCAGTCCCCAGGAAAGGGCCAAGGGGAGAAAAAGGGAAAAAGGAAAGGAAAGGAAAGGAAAGGAACTTGTCATCATTTTAATCATAGCAACAATCCTTTTATTTGTTCTATTGGAATTCCGTATCAGACTTAATTTGAAAACAACGTCATTGCTAAAAATATGATTCGATGGTCTCTTTGACTCTGTTCTGTGTCTTCATGGTAATATTTCTCAGTGTGGCCTCTTCACCCCCTGCATCAGAATCAATACCTTGGAAGCCTGTGAAAAATGCAGATTCTGTGGCCCTACCGAATTCTGGCCATGGGAACAGAGAATTCATGTTTCAATAAGCACCCCAGGGGCTTCTTAGGTACTGGAAATTTGGAGAATCACTGCCCTCTGATGTGAGAACAATCTGCTAGGGTACAGAAATAAGCTGTCAAAGTAGAACTCTTTTTCTTTGCAGATGGTCTCTTACAAAAAGTAATGTCTTTCCTCAGTATACACAGAATTTTTTGGAGGAGTAGGCATGGCCACTTGACCTCAAGAGATCCAGAATGTGGACTTTCCTATCTTTGTTGGAGGCCCTAAATGCTCCCTCAGATATCTTTCTGTGGCTCAGGGACCGAAGTGAGAGCATATATATGCGTCACGTGCACACACACACACACACACACACACACACACACACACACAATTACCAGTGGCCAGCGTCACAGCCAACCTACCACCTCACTCAGCTGAGTCCTGCCAATTAAATACTTCTTGAGTGGTATAATAACAGGGCCCTTAAAATTCCAAGCATAAAACAGCTAATAAAAGTATCTTGTTTAACAAAGTAATAATTTAAAAAAAGCAGAGACCAAAAAAGCTGCAAAGTTTTCTTTGTGATCATTGTTTAACACTGTATGTAATTAAATATTAATGAAAGTATGCTACTTTCATTTTGTGAGCAATTTAATTCAATTAAAAATAAATGGGTCTCCTTGGCTCAGTGGGCATACTGATATACAGAACAGCACTGCCCTTAACTTGGTTTCCACTGTGTTTAAATTCAGCACCGAGCAGAGCTGCTGAAATACAACCCCAGGCTTACACAATTAACTCATTAAGAACCAAGAGCCAACCTTAGGCAGTCAACTGAGTATAGCGCTCTGCCCCTTTCGCTGGGTACAAAGCATAATACTGTTTACTTAAAAAAAAATATTTTAATCAAGCATTTCCTACGTGGGATGAAAAGACATTTAAGACATTTCCTAGATGTCAAAACCTGGTCATCTCAGGGGATGGGATGGCATTGACCAGGAAGGCGCAGAGGAATCTAGAAACACTCTCTCTGTATCTTGATCTGGATGTTGGTTAACAGTCATATATATATATATATATATATATATATATATTCATATATATGCACATTATATATATACACACACATATATATACACATGCACATATATACATACATATTTTTTGTATATATTTACATACATATGAGTACAGCTCAGTGTTTGTGTGTGTGTGTGTGTGTGTGTGTGTATACACATACACTTAAGGTTAGTGCAGTGTATACACTTGACTCCAAATGCAGTCAACCCTCCAACAACGTGGGGGTTATAAGTACTGATATCCCTCCAGTTGAAAATCTGGGTGTAAGTTTTTACTCCCACTACTAATAGCCTACTATTGGCCTTACTGATAACATGAACAGTTAACACATCGTTTGGGATGTTAAATTATACACTGGTTTTTTTAAATGTTTATTTATTTTTGAGAGAGAGACAGAGTGTGTGAGCAGGGGAGGGGCAGAGAGAGAAGGGGACAGAGGATCTGAAGCTGGGCTCTGTGCTGACAGCAAAGAGCCCCAGGCAGGGCTGGAACTTACAAACTGTGAGATCATGACCTGAGCCGAGTGGGACGCTTAACCCACTGAGCCACCCAGGTGCCCTTACTCTGTATTTTTACAATAATGTGAGCTAAAGAGAAGAAAATGTTAAGAAAATCATGAGGAAGTGAAACTACATGTATAGTACTATCCTGTATTTACTGAAAAAAAAAAAAAAAAAATCCGCATAGGAGTGGACCCGTGCGGTTTGAACCCCCTGTTGTTCAAGAGTCAACTTATATTTTATAGATGATGGGGAAAAAAGAGACACTTTTTCTGCCTGCAAGGACCTCACAGTCTGGTATTCTTAGGCACATGAGAAGCCACATAGACATCAGGAGGCTCCCAGCTTCCCATCTGGCTGGGAAGGCACATACAAGTACTTCAAGGTACTAATGTTGTGCGAAAAAACATACACCCGTCTTAAAGCGTCCTTAGGAAGAAAGCGACAAAGCAGCAGTAACATTTTACAGTCAGTGCTCAGGGGGAATGCGCTGGGCACGTGCACCCCGGGCCGGCCCAGGAGACAGGGGGCCCTGGGGCACAGCGGGTTCCGCGGGGAAGAAGGGCGGCGGGGGGGGGGGGGGGGGGGGGGGGGGGGGGCAGGCTACGGGGCGAATTAACAGAGGTCAGGTCCGCCTCCGGCAGGAGGGGGCTGTGCGCGGCGCTGCCCGGGAGAAGGGGGGGGGGGCCGGGAGCGCTGGTGGCGGGCCGGGGTTCCAGCCCCGCACGGGGACAGTCTGCAGGCTTCTCCTCCCAGGGCTAATGCGCTCGCGGGGCCGGAGGTAATGGATCCGCCGCCACCGCGGTAGCCTGAGCTGCTCTTTCATTTCACCCACAAGGGCCGTTGTTTGGGAATGAACTTCAGGATTCCAGAGGCCACGTCTAATAATAACAATGTTATCAACGCTGCGAGGCTGAGCGGGCAGAATGTGTGTGTGTGTGTGTGTGTGTGTGTGTCTGTGGGTCCCCAAGGGCCAGCGCCCAGCCCTGAAACCAGAGCCGGCCCCCGTGAATGGAGAGGAAAATGCCAATCTCTTGACAAAAAGTTTGCTGCTAAAAACGAATCCCCAGCCAACATTTTACAACCTGGACGCATTGTTAATGTGTTGGTTTATCTGGCAGGAATAGGAAGCAGTGTTTGAAAACAATGTATTCTTTTTAGGTGCAAGGTCAGCGTCTGTTGGACCTCGGGGTGACGGCCAGCCCCCTGCCGCAGGGGCGAAGGCTCCAAAGGCCTGCCCAGGCGTTTCCTGGGCGGAGTGAAGAGCACGTAGCCGGCCACCGTGGGGGCAAGATGGTATCCTGCCCATCCTGCGGGAGGCCCTGATGCGCACAGCCCCCGCACCCCCCTCCCGGTGCAGGCCTGCGAGCGGCGGCAGCCTGTG
The DNA here is from genome assembly GCF_028749965.1 of Puma concolor. NCBI lineage: Eukaryota > Metazoa > Chordata > Mammalia > Carnivora > Felidae > Puma > Puma concolor. The sequence continues at coordinate 40,633,160 of NC_141683.1, forward strand.
CCCGCCCGAGGAGTGATGGTGCCCCTGGGTTGGGGCTTGTGTGGAGTAAGGGGGGGACCCTGCCGACCCCAGCACATGGCTCCCTCCTTCGCTGCAGAGCACAGGAAGAGCCAGGAAGGCTCAGAGCTGCTCCCGTCTCCTCCTGGATTCTCCCCACAGCCAGAGCATGTTGAGAGTAGAGAGAATGCAGAAGCGCCTCTTCTAAACCTTGTTCTCAGTGGGAAAGAACATCCTGGTGGTCGCTGGGTGACCTTGTGCGAGAGACTTAACCTCTCAAAAACATCTTCAGTCTGCTCACATGCAAAAAGGGAATGATAATAATACCTACCACTAAGGCCACTGCATGCATTAAATAGGATAATGGAAGTGAAGCATTTAGCACAGGCCTGGCCTCTGGCCAGCACCCAATAAAGGGCTTTGCACTTGCTGTTTCTTCTACCTAGAGCACTCTCTCTTAGAAAGAACTTGTTCCCTGACCTCCCACTGGTCCCTTCTCTAGTTTATTTTTCTCCACAGTGTTTACCACTATCTAATAGACCATGTCTCTTACATTTATATCGTATTTATTGTCTGTCCCTGCCAAACAAGAGGGGAGCGCTATGAGAACAGAGGCGTGTGCATTCTGGCTGCTGCTGAATCCCCAGAACCTAGAATCGTGCTCAGCGCGCAACAGTTGCTCAATTAACATTAAATAAAGGCGAGATGATGAGGAAGACGAGGATCAGAGTGTAAAAAGCGCTGGGTTAATAATCCCTTGATTTCATATTTCACAAGGTCAGTACTCCTACCAGATCCTAAGCAACACGCATGAAGACACTGTGTCTTGTATAAGTGGTTTCTCCACAGCTAAGGTTGATAGATATAGCAAGTAAAAACCCTGGACGTTCAGTTACACTTAATTTTCTTTTTTAGTATAAGTACATCCCCAGTGTTGCACGGGATATACTTATACTAAAACATTATTCATCGTTTATCTAAAAGTTTATCGGGCTGTGCTGTATTTTATCCGGCAACCTGATCCGGAGTAGGCCACAAAATAAGTCATTGCTGCCCAAATGGACAACGTGCTCAAAATCCAGAGAAGTCAGAGGACAGCTAAGTAAAATAAGAAGGTCAAGCCCAATAGCGTGCTGCTAATGTTTAACTACTGACTCTTCCAGGAGAGAAAAAAAAAAAAAATCCTTGATTTACAACATTTGACAATTTCATGGCGTAAATACCCCCAGCAAGGCTGATTTCGGCCTACCAAGGAGACACAGTTAGAGTGCAGAGTTGGAAAGAGATGAGCCAGATCAGCTTTGGCAAAGCAGCACACGCCAGCTTCAGCTCAGACTCCTAAAAGTCACAGGACTGAAGAAAGAGACAACAAGCTACCCAGGGCGACGAAGCAGAAATAACTCCCCTCCACTACACCGCAGCCAGACTCTGCTGGCCACTCCCTCAAACACATTCCAGGAGGTAGAAGTTATTAGTCCCGTTACTTTGAAACACAAATGGGGAAACTAGGGCAGAGAGCAATTTTGTTTAAAAATTGTTTAGTCTCGGGGCACCAGAGTGGCTCAGTCGGTTAAGCGTCCGACCTCGGCTCCGGTCATGATCCCACAGCTCGTGAGTTCGAGCCTCGCGTCAGGCTCAGAGGTTCCGCAGGGGACAACCAGTGGACAGAACCCGGACTCTGCCGGTAACCACACGGGGCTGCGGGCACGTCCCCGTCGCCCTGTCTCCTATGTTTCCCCAGCTCGAAAACAAAACGATGGTTTCTGGGGCCTCTTTCAGCAATAACAGCTGTGATTTTCTCCCTCCATCCCCCACGCCCCCTTTTCCCGCTATCTTCTCACTTTCTCCTCCCTTCCTTCTTGTCCTCCTGTTTTCTTCAGTGTCTTCAAACCTCCTTTCCCTTTCCTCACCCCGTCCCTTCTGGCTCTCTCTCTCCACTGCCTGCCATACGCAGCCTTGCTTCTCTGTCTCTCCTTCTCACTCTCTCTACCCTTGCCTGCCCCCCCCCATACACACATACCGCTGGAGCTACCACAGTCGGACAGAAACCCTGCTCATAAAACAAAGGAAGAACATAGGAGAGCCAGGAGCAGTCATCGCCTCAATGGAGAGCAGATCTGCGGAGAAGTGAGTGCCCCGGTAGTGTTCTTCTATTCATATATATTAACTGTGCCCCTTCTCTTTTATCTGGAGAGCACTCCGCCAGCCACACAAACAAAAGATTATGCAGATTATCATAAGCATAAAGAAAAAAAAAAATCATCTTCACTAAATATCCCAAAATGTGAGCCCCTGAATGGGGAACGCTGGGCCTCCCAAGGCCACAGGCACCCTCCGGAAGGAGAACGGCGCTGGCCTTTGACCGTTCTCCTCCTGATGAGTGGCACGGAACCCTGAGAGGCGCGTGTGCTCCGAGATGTCCCAGCTTGCTGCAAACTCTGAAAGCAAATGAGAGCCCTCAAGGCTCATTAGACCTATTTATACAGTTCTTCGCTGGGAAAAATTAAATCTTCCGAACACAGATAAATACACCCCTGTGACAGATGAACTAGCTAGTCACGTTTAAACCCCAGCTCCAACGCTGACAAATGTACTAGTTGAACCCCCCAGGCAAGATAAACATATTTCTTTATCCTGAATTCCCTTTAGTTGGGAGAAAAGGAACACAGAGGCTACCCCACGTGTGGGGGGGCCGGGATGGAGGCTGGGTGTGGGGAGCAGGGCCGGGGGGAGGCGACACGGTAGGAGGAGCTCCCGAAGGTCACTTTCTCAGCCAGGTAGCCAAGCCATGCCATCTCTCCCCACCTAGCCCTGCTCAGGCCTTCCGCTAACCTTGAGGGTTTCTCAACCCAGCGGCACTGGCCATTAGGTATTGTCTACCTACTCACAGTATCCTTGGAGACTCCAAAGGTACAGAGTGACACAGGGCGCCCTCAAAATGGCTCACTGCCTGCCCCACTGTATTTCTCAACAGGCCCTATCTTTTCCAGGAAACGCTCCTTTTCTGGGAAAGGTTGGCAGAGAATGAACCCCGACAGGAAATGGCCGGCTACATCTGAGGACCTCTGAGAAGAGATAATGATAAGACAGAAGAGAAGAAAGAGAAGGCTCCAGCTGACTCTTGGGAATCCCCATTCCTGCGGTGGCAGTGACATGTTCTAGAGCTGTGGCCACTAGCCACAGGTGGCTGTTGAACACTCGGAAGACAGCTAGCCTGAACTGACACGCGCTGTAAATGTAAAACATGCACTGAATTTTGAAGGCTGAGAACAACCACAAAAGTGACCTACCTCATTAAAAACCTTTATATACTTTACATGTTGAAATGAGATTTGGGGTGTGTTGGGGGAAATAAAATATATTATTGAAATAAACGTCACCTGTTCTTTTCTTTTTCTTTTCTTTTCTTTTTTTCCCCCCCCTTTGTAAATGTGGCCACTAGAAACCTGGAAATTCCCAGGGTGCGTATTCTATTTCTATCACACAGCACACCTCTGGAGAAGCTTTAGCTTCAACACATTGGAATCCAGGTTTCCTCAAGAACCCACTTTCAGGCTTTGCCTCATTATGAAACCTTTTCATGCTTGAACCAAAGTGGAATTGATTTGTGTTTTCTTTTTTCCCAGCATAGGGCCCTAAAGTTAAACTCATCCTAAGCCATGAAATAGAAAGCCAGATTCAGAAGTTCCTCACTTTAGCCTCTGTCCGTCTTTAGTCTTCAAAGCTCTCTGCCTTTCCTGTCTTTTCTTACTCTTGCCTCCTCCCACTCTTGCCCTGAGAACGCAGGCTCTTAAGTGTGCTAGCCTTTGCTTTAGAAATAGCACAATACAAAGACTGATCAGAACCTGGGGAGCCCATCAAGCCCATTCAAATTGGTCCACTTGACCCAGTCCCAGCCAAACACTGTGTCGGTCAATTCTTTGTAGAAAAGCAATAATGCTCGTTTGTTTTCATATAGTAAATAATACTTATTCATTATAGGAAAATGGGAAAATAGAAGCCGAAAGAAGAAAATAAAAGTCACCCACAATCTCAAACCTCAGGCTAGCCATTGTTGATGTTTTAGGGTATATCCTGCCAAAATTGTATTTCATACAACAAAAATAATCATTGTAACATTGACTGAACCCATATATATATATATATATATATATATATATATATATATATAGGCAGTGGGCTAGACATTTTAAACATATTTTTCTTCATAATAATCTTAAAGTAGATTCTATTATTATCCTCATATTACAGTTGAGAAAAACGCAGATTTAGCAGGGTCAAATGTCCAAAGACAAACCGCTAGTAAGTGGCCGAACCAGTTAAACACAGGTCCAAATGGGCTCTGGACAGGAAGCACTCAGGCTCCTGCCTCTGGCTGGAAGTTCTCTAAGTAGAAAGACACGATCACTTCCCTCATCAGCTTGTTCTCATAAAGGCATCCAGCTCCATTGAACCCTCCTAGATTCACAGTTCCTGCCCCCATCTATTCAGACCACTGTAACACACTAACATAGACGAGACAGATTATACATAACAGCACTTATTTGTTACAGTTCCAGAGGCTGGAAAGTCCTAGATCAAGACGTCTGCAGATTCAGCATCTGGTGAGGTCTGGCTTCCTGGTTCATGGATGGCCATCTTCTCCCTGTGTCCTCACATGGCCAAAGGAATGAGGGAGTGCTCTGGGGTCCCTTTAATAATGGACTAAGCCCACAGCTCATGGGTGACTCATCCCAACTCTTGATCTCAGCTCAGGTCTTGATCTCAGGGTCATAAGTCCAAGCTCCACGTTGGTCTCCATACTGGGCGTGAAGCTCACCTAAAAAATTAAAAAGAAAAAAAAGGACTAATCCTATCCTAAGAGCCCTGTCCTCATGACCTGATCACCTCCCAAAGACCCCGTATCCAAATAGCATCACGTGGTTGGCTTCAACGTATGAATTTGGGAGGGACACAAATATTCAGTCCACTGCAATGCCATTTGGTACACCTGTTCCAGTCTACCAGAAAATGCTTCTTCTTTACCATCCGCTCAACAGGTAGGCATCAGACACTTACTTTGTGCCAGGTGATATTCAAGGCAACTGGAATACAAAGTTCCTTTGCTCTTAGGGAACTTCTATGTTTCAGTTTCAGGAGACAGACAATACAGACAAGCAAATACATATTATGTCAGATATTAAGTGTGACAAACCACTAGGGGCAGAAGACTGAGGGGCCGAGGGGGACACAAAGGGACGGGAAGGGGAGCAGCGGTAAGGATCACGTGGTAGGTTGCATTATTACTTGAGGTTTTTCACACCTTACCTAGAAAAACCTGGCCAAGACAGATTGCTAATTGTTTTTTTAATTTTTTTTTTGACGTTTATTTTTATTTTTGAGACAGAGAGAGACAGAGCATGAATGGGGGAGGGGCAGAGAGAGAGGGAGACACAGAATCGGAAGCAGGCTCCAGGCTCCAAGCCATCAGCCCAGAGCCTGACACGGGGCTCGAACCCACGGACCGCGAGATCGTGACCTGAGCTGAAGTCGGACGCTCAACCGACTGGGCCACCCAGGCGCCCCTGTTTGCTAATTTTTTTAAGGCTGTCCAGGGAAGACCTCGCAGGGAAGGTGACATTTGAGCAGAGACCTTGGAAGAAGTGAGGAAGGAAGTCACTAAGTTACCTGGGAGGAGAGTTTTCCAGGGCTGAACGTGCCGCAAAAGCAGAGGCCCCAAGGTAGGAATTTGGCTGGTGTGTCTGAGGAAAGTCAAGAGACCAGTGTGGCCCTAGCGAAGCTGGTGACAGTGGTAGCAGATTAGGTTAAGCAGGTGTCTGGAGTGAGGACAGGTCACACAGGGCCTTTCAGGCCACTGCAAAACTCTAGCTTTCACTCAGAGTAAGATGGAAAGCCACTGGAAGGTTTTTAGCAGAGGGGATGTGACTTACCTGTTCAAAGGATTACTCCAGCTACTGTCTTGAGAATATAATTGGGGGGGGGCAACTGTTGAAGCAGAATGGCCACTTGAGAACTACCCAATAGCCTAAAGGAGAGATGATACTGGTTAGGATCAAAATAGTGGCAGCAGGGAGGTGGCATCTGGGTGGCTCAGTTGGTTAAGCGTCTGACTTGATTTCAGCTCAGGTCATGATCTCACAGTTCATGGGATGGAGCCCCACGTCAGGCTCCTTGCTGATGACACAGAGCCTGCTTGGGATTCTCTCTCTCTCCCTCTCTCTTCTCTGCTTCTCCCCTGCTTGGTCTCTCTTTCTCTCTCTCAAAATACATAAATAAACTTTAAAAAATTTAAAGGGAGTCAGATTCTAGGTCTATTTTACAGGTAGAACCAACATGATTTGCTGATGGGTCAGATGTGGGTTATGAGAGAAAACATCAAGGAAGGATCCAAGTTTTTCAGCCCCAAACAACTAAAAAGATGAGATCCCCATTAACTAAGTGGGGAAAACTACAAGAAAGAGATTTTGTTTTCAGGGAGTATGGAAATCAGGAGCTTGTTTGGGGGTATGTTAAGTTTGAGATACCTATCCGACCTCAAAGCAGAAGTGTCAAATAAAAAATTGCATATTACCTGAATTCAGGGACTAGTCTAGGCTTGAGATGTGAATTTGGAAGTTGTTGGAAGATAGATGATATTTCAAACCATGAGTGAGGTTATCTTGGCAGTGATTAGTTACAACATAGGTGACATATTTAGACTAATTCCTCGGACCTTCTATCTGGTGGATCTTACAGAAGTGACAAGGAAACAGCAAAGGAGATTGGAGGCAACAGCTAGTGAGGTAAATGAATAACCAGAAGAAAGGGGTATCCGGGTCTGACGAAGGTAGCTTTGCAAGTTGAATGCTGTCACTCACATGCTACGGATGGAGTATGATATGGAGGACTGGCCATGGGCTCTGACAATCTGGAGAGCATATACATTACCAATATAAGCAAGTAAGACAAACCAAGAAATCATTGCAGAAAGACACCAGGTCAAGGGAGGCAATGAACCTCCCTTTCATCCTTCTTGTCTTCCTTCATGGTTCTTAGGGACACCCGAGGGTCAGTTAGCCTCTTTAAACTGTTCTTGCTAGTCTAATCTGGTTTCCTACACAACAGAAATATTGTTAATAAAATGAAGATCAGGAGATAGATTTTTAAAAAGTTAACGATGTTGGGGCGCCTGGGTGGCGCAGTCGGTTAAGCGTCCGACTTCAGCCAGGTCACGATCTCGCGGTCCGTGGGTTCGAGCCCCGCGTCGGGCTCTGGGCTGGTGGCTCGGAGCCTGGAGCCTGTTTCCGATTCTGTGTCTCCCTCTCTCTCTGCCCCTCCCCCGTTCATGCTCTGTCCCAAAAATAAATAAAAACGTTGAAAAAAAAATTAAAAAAAAAAAAAAAAAAAAAAAAAGTTAACGATGATTGGTGGTGAGTTCCCATTGCACCTTCCAAAGCTTTGGTGAGTTGACAACCTTCGGAAGAGGGCATACATTTTCCAGACCTTTGTGAATTTACAAAGCAGGATCTTTTCAGACTATTGTGCCTGTACTCAGGACAGGATACCTTGTTAGCAAGTGTTAAAATCAGGTGAAGTAGTCATACTAGGATTGAATTGCCTCGACTCCATAAATAGACCCAATAGTCCCAATAATTGCAAATCAACTCTAATCGTCTCATTTTTTTCCCCCTCTGTCTTTTGACAGTAACAAGATTTGACTTTTTCTGTCCAACTCCATTTTTAAAATATGTCTCAAGACTTACGGACTGCTGGCCCTACCATAGCACGTGTACAGGATGTGCCAAGCCTGGTTTGTTGCTGCTAATCAATTCCACAGAGTCCAACTTGAATCTCAGGATCTACCTCTCAGTCTTCCTTTGCCCCCTCCTTAAATAATTCATCCAGAAACGCTGAAATGTCCTTGGCTAAATAAGGTCCAAATCACGTGAAATGGGGATATGACTCACTCGGCAAGGCCACTCTTGGAATTCACTCAGTCCTTCAGTGTTAAGAGCAGGCAGGAGAGTTTTGATCCAGATAGTGATAGAGGACAATCTCCAGGGCCTGAAGGAAGTACCAGTCACATGCATGCTTCCTTCCTCCTAAAACAAGAAAAGGTGGCTCTGGGAAGAAGACAGACAGACCTGTGTTATTTGTATCTGGAGCCCAGCCTTCTAAATCCAGAAGCCTCTAGAAACTTTCCAGAAGCAACGCGATGAAGAGTACAGACTTCTCTCAAAAATAGCCATTTTGAGGAATTACATTGTTTTCTCTCTAAAACTCCACATGCTCTTTCATTGAACTGGGCTGCTTTTGCGCCTCTCGGAATAGGCGTGCTCTTGACCCCTCCCCCCGCCCCTGCATCCACACTGCTCTAGAAGCCTCTGTTTTCACGAAGGGTGGCTTCATTGAAAAAGTCCATGTTAGTGTTCATGTGTATGAAGCTCTTGACACGTTTGAGAACTGTTAAAGAACTTGTCTCTCCATGAGTACAATGACTTCACAATCTATATACTCCATAGAGACGTTTTTCTAAGTGCAGGCTGCATTCATTCATTCGTTCAAGGAATATTCATCGAGCGTCTGTTATCCAAAGCTCCATTCAAGGCCCCAGAGAGCACAGCACTAAACAAAATGGATACAAATTCTTTTTCTTATGGAGTTTACCTTCCCGTGGGACAAGACTGAAAAGAAACAATAAAATAAGTAGAACATGTAATTAGTTAAATGAGGTAAGTGCTAGGGAGAAAAACAATCAGGGCAGGTGAATTGGGAGTTACCTGGGTGAAAGGGGTAGAAAGAGAGTTGTTATTTTATTTTATTTTATTATTTATTTATTTATTTTTGAGTGAAAGAGAGCATGAACTGGGAAGGGGCAGACAGAGAGAGACAGACAGACAGACAGACAGAATCCCGAGTGGGCCCCACACTGTCAGCACAGAGCCCAGTGCAGGGCTCAAACCCACGAACCGTGCATGTCCTGAGCTGAAACCAAGAGTCTGACGCTTAGCCGACTGAGCCACCCAGGCGCCCGAGAGTTGTAATTTTAAACAGGGTGATCCGGGGAGAGTTTGTTGAAAAAGTGTCATCTGAACAAAAGCTAGAAGGCAGTGAGGCTTTGAGCTTTGCAGAAATCTGGGAGGAGAACCAGCCAGGAAGAAGGAATTGCAATGGTATAGGTCCGGAGGCTGGGGTGTGCCTGGAATGTTCAAGGCACAACAAGAAGTCCAGTGTGGCCCACGTAGAATGACCAGAGAGAGAGTATTAGGGGAGAGGTAGCAGGGGGCTCAAATCACACACGTCCCTGTAGGGACTTGAGCTTTTTCTCTAGTGAGAAGAGGACCCACTGAAGGATTTTGAATGACTGAGTGACATATTCTAACTTCTATTTGAATAGGATCACTTGGCTGCTTTGTGCACTATATAGGATACGGGAACAAGAAGGCAATCAGGGACATCAGTGAAGAGACAATTGCGATAATCCAAGTGAATACTGATGGTAGCAAATCACCCACCAAGGTGACATGGAGTGTCCGTGCAACTGCAAATTCCAAGGCCAATCTTAGATCCCCTGAATCAGAATGTGGGGTCCTAAGACTCTGAAGTTTTCACAAGTTCGCAGTACTGCGTAGGTATGCTAGACTTTAAGAACCATTCTTCTCTTCTCTGGTATGCCAGTTATCGATCTATTGCCTCTTAGCTCCAAATTCACCCTTCACTGCCTGCTCGGAAAAAATATGTATGGACCCTTTAAGTATTTTTGCTTTGCCCGCTAGCATAACACAAAGCTTTGCGAGTAGAAAGCATGGAGAGACATGGTGGGAGGAAGGGGATCTGCATCCCCGTCTGGTGTTCCCGTTCGGCAGGATCCTGCATCGCGGGCGATGTCTCCACTGCTCCACTCCCGCACACGCCCAGATTCTTCAGCATCCAAAGCCTGCAGGGCCGACGCCTTCTTCAGCACCAGCCCTTGTAGCGCACGTGGCTTGCCCAGCTTCTGCAGAGCATGTGGCTTCTTCAGGGCCAGGCTCCCGCGGTCCAGGAAACCTTTCCCGCAGCCCGCTGCGGAAGCGCCGCGGCTTCCCGAACATCCGGGTCCTTCGGTTCGTGGCAGCCAGGGGCCCCCTCCTCTATCAGCTTCCCCCAGGACCTCAGGGAATTCTGCAGTAAATGCCTTCGGGGAGACACTGCCTCCTGAACAACTTTCTCTGCACCCTAGGGAGCTCATTTATGATGAGGTCTATGCTCATCTATGATGAGGCAAATTTCCAGCAAATTCCATGGACACAGCTACTCCTTTTCCATCCAGGGGGCCACAACCATGCTCTCCCCCAACAACGTCTGAATCCCAGCCTGGGGAGTGGGCTGGAACCGGGCGTGGGCAAGAGGCAAAGAGTTCTTCCTTAGGCTCCTATCTCAGCCCTGAGTGTAATAATTGCCTCTTTTGACTGCTTTTCCTATATTTTTAGACTTCTCTTTACTTATCCCTCATTATTCTAATCACCTGTTACAGTTAACAATTCTTTATATGAACATTTTTGTGTTCAAATTACTGTGTCGATTCTCTCTTTTGATTAGACCCTGACTGACTCACACAGCGTTACATACCTGGAGGGAAATTTAAAAGTCCAACCTCTAAATTGCACACCTAAATGTTTGGAAATGGTTGGATAATGGAGACAAACCTCCCAGTTTTTATCCAATTGCTTGGCAGAGCTTTATGCACGATAAATAATTATTTCCTTCTGCCTCACTGCTGTCTGTCTTCAACCAAAGAACCTAGAAAGCACAGTCTCTCCAAACCGCTGGGGTGCAGAGCCTCACGGAGCATTTCTGCCCGGCAGGTGGAGAATGACGGACCAGCCCTCCGAGATACAGAAATAATCCCTGAGCAGAATCAAGGATCTTCTGGAAGGTTCCTCCGGTACCCATATCCTTCCCACAAAGCAGATGCTTTTTTCCACTTATCACCTGGTTTCAACTGGATAAACTGAGGCTGCTTAGACTCAGTAGAATTACCTAATGATTACAAATACAAGCTTTTGAATCAGACCCACTTCTCGCAAACTAGCTCTAGGACCTTGGGCAAGCTACTCAACCTGTGTTGTGCCTCAGTTTTCACACAGATGGGTGAAATCCGCGTAATAGCAGATTTTGCTCCCATAGGGCTGCCACGAAGAATACATGAAATTGTACACCTGGTAAAGAACTCCGTGTACGTGAGGCGCTTCAAATGGCACCTGCAAAGGTGGTTGTGCTGGCCGAAAAGTGTGAGTCGACATGTTGCCGCGTGTTTAGTCAACATGCCGTCTGGGACAAGTCCGTTCGTCACCAAGTTGGATGGCCAGTTTGGGTCCCAATAGTCCAAGCTTGTGCCGCTCAAGGGTCGGGCTTGCTGTGTCTGTGCTTCCTCCCTCAGCTTTGGCTCCTCCTGAGACCACCCAGCTCCAGACCTGCAGAGTCGCGTAGAAATGGCCATTCTTGAGACACGTGACCTCTAGTGACGATGTCTCAGAAAAGTCGAGAAAGCACGGTCTGAAAGAACAATCTTTTGGGCCACACGCGTAATTTTAAATATGCTACTAGCCACATTTTACAAATGAAAAATAAAGCAGGTAAAATGAATTTTAATAATATTGTTCATTTAACCATGGATATAATATATGTAGTATATGTGAGATATATATGTAACATTATCATTCCAAAACGTAATCAATATTTAAAATACTATCAAAATATTGCATATTCTTTTTCCCGGTCTTTGAAAGCCAGGAGGTATCATACACTTACCCTTCTCAATTCAGGCTCGCTGCATCAAGCTCTTAATAGCCACGCCTGGCGAGTGACCACCGTATTGAACGGAGCACTTCCGGATAGTCCAGCCCAGACCCTTCATCTTAAGAAGAAGACCCAGAGGCTTAAAAGATTGTCCTTCCTAAGTCATGAAACTAGAGAGTGGCAAAATCAGGATTGGAATCCAAGGCACCTGACACCCGGGTTTAAAACCAGTAATGGTGATGAAACTTCCTTTTTATTAGCTGTGTGACTCAAGGCAAATTTTCTTACCTCTCTGAGCTTCAATTTCCTCTTCTATAAAATGGAAGTATTGATTGGTTCTCAAGAGTTGTGCTAAGGATTGAATAAGGGAATGGATGTTAAGCGCTTAGCCCACAGCAAGCACTGGCTAACGGGAGTGGGAAGTTATTATCATCAGCTTCACCAACCACACCCTCGTTCATCCCACCTCGTCTTACTCTAGCAGGAAGTACAAAAGAGATAGCCTCCCAATGCACACCACTGGCTTTGGATGTGGCCTTGGTCTAGCCAGCACGAACGATGTTATGATGCCGCACACACCCATCAAAGCTTTGGCACAAGCAGGAAGTTGATTTTCCTGTCAAGATTCTCTTCATTAAAGGAACCGTGATGCATTCTAAAAATTTCAGCAAGAAGAAAAAGTTACAGAAAGAGAGTCATTGAATGCCCCTCCTATGCCAGGCCCTCATGACCCTGAGGGCTCCTGATTCACCTGCTTTCCCTGTTGACCCTCTTGGCCCAGCCAGAAGCCGAGGTCCTGGCTCAAAGGGAGATAATGTCATTTGTTGACATTTCCCAGGTGACAACAAAGTCAAGCCCTCTTTTAGGGATCCTAGTCTTTGCATATAATTAGCAGATCAAATTACCCTCAGGGAATCGAGGCTTGACATTCTTCTTTGTCGAGAGGAACCACAGCCTCAGAGAAAGGGGGTGGGGACTGAACCACCTACACTTCTCTGGGCCTTTCTTCATTTGAGGATCTTAAATGGGGCAGCGAAAGAGGAAGGAACCCAGGGGTCCAGGCTCTACTTCTCATTTGCCTTAGAAGTTTATTTCCATGGATGTGTACTCTGCAAGTTAGTGCATAAACTGATATCAGCAAATAGAACACTTCCACTTTCCCTGAACGAGGGCCCACTGGGCCCTACCATTTGTAAAACGGGTGGCTAATTTTTTTTTTTTTTTTTTACGTTTCGAGGAATTTCAAATTTGTTTGGAAGAAAATGCGGAAGAAGCAGGTTCACATAATACTGATAGAGATAGCAATATGATCTAAATAATCACATTAATTATTGATATATAATTACAGCTGTATCCGTATTAATAGGATATAAGATGGTTAATTTCAAGAACTACAGACAGAGCTACTGGTGTGCTTAGGGGTGAAGAGGTGTGAACTGACATCAGGCTGGAGTGACAGGTAAAAGGCTTTAGGGAGGTGGCCAAGGTTGAGACAGCAATTGAATTGCAATGAGATCGAAGGAAATTCCAGGGGAGAGAGTGTGGAGAGGTGGCAGGACGCCAGACTTAAAAGAAGGAAAGTGGAGGCCCGTCTGGGGGACTGAAGTGCGGGAAGAGGTTCAGGAGAGGTGGGAACGGGGAATCAGGTTGGCGAGGTAGGCTGTGCTCTACTTTCTCCATGGGCGGTCGTCTTTAGCCCCCGTCCGTGCCCAGCCCTACCCTGGGCCTTGAAGAAGGAGATGTTTGCAAAGCCCCCACAAGGCCCCTGCCCCAGCCTCAATGCCAGGCTTGGGAATTTGGTCGCAGATTTGAATTTTATGGTAATGAACCTTCAGGCTGAGATCCTTGCTGCAGAGAATACCTTCCCCTTCCCCTTGCATGTCTAACCACAGGTTGTTTTCTTTCTTTTTTTTTTTTTTTTTTTTCCAACAACGGTGTGAGAGATGCCCGTTTGACCATGAAGTACAGAATCAAGAGCAGGAAGGAGAGTAAAAGTGAAAAGTGGGGGAAGAGACACTGGAAGGAGACGGAGAAAAGAATGTATGGGGAATCACTGCCATTAGGGTTCTTGGGAGTTTAATAACTTTTTTTTTTAATGTTTTTTGTTTTATTTTTGAGGGAGAGAGAGAGAGACAGAGCATGAGTGGGGGAGGGGCAGAGAGAGAGGGAGACACAACGCTGTCAGCGCAGAGCCCGATGAGGGGCCTGAACTCACAAACCGTGAGATCATGCCCTGAGCCAAAGTTGGCACTCAACCGACTGAACCACCCAGGCACCCCTGAGAACATTATCTTTAATGTTTATTTTTGAGAGATAGAGAGAGTTGGAGAGAGAGAGAGGGCATACACTGGTGGGGGAAGGGCAGAGAGAGGGAGACAGAGAATCCAAAGCAGGCTCCTAGCTATCAGCACAAAACCTGATGTGGGTCTTGAATTCAAGAACCGTGAGATCATGACCTGAGCCGAAAGCAGACGCTCAACCTACTGAGCCACCCAGGTGCTTCTGAGAACTTCTAATAAATGTCATTTTACTGCTTTGCACCCTGGGCTTGGCTTGTGGAAGAACACATAGTGATAGGTCTGTGAAACCCGTGAACTGACAGGGAGGTGCCCTCCACGAAACTGGGGGCAATTTTATTTATATTAGACTTTTAATTTCCCGAAGACATTTTGTCTCACATTTTATGCATATGGATAGCTGCTTAACCTAGGCTTGCAAAATAAACAACCATCATGGGAGCTGATTCTAATTACCTCCTGCCCTTTGGGTACCTTTTTTCTGCCCCCTGTAAATAATGCTTGCACTTTCAGACTTCTCTTTCCCTTCTTCCAGAGATTTTCTTAAGAGTCTGGCAGGATTATTTAAAACAGAGCAAAACAAACAACCAACCCTGGAAAGCAAAGGCATCCATTCACTTGCCTTTGGCCTTAAAAGTCTTCCCGATGAACCTTCTTTAATTTCCTGGCGAACTTCTTTGCTATCTGGACGTGGTGCTAACAACCAACAGGCAAATGAAAATGTTAGCCCAAGAATTCCCATCACGTGAATGTGTTTGAGTGGCTTTTTTTTTTTCATCCTCCGACTTGGATCCCGCTCAAGCCATTCACACTTTTCTTCACGGTAGATGCCTTCCTGAAGTCATACCTGAAACTTAGAACCGATGTCAGCCCAAGGCAAGTCGTTTCCTCCGTCTGGGTGTCTTTCCCTTCGCTGCAGAGCTGAAATCAGATGAGTTGCTGACATCTGGTGGTTACTAAGCAGAGTGTAAGCTCAGTCTCCGAAGGTCTTCTACCTCCGATTAGAACAAATTCCCCAGCCTCCGATTCTTGGAGGCCGCTTCTTGCTCTAAGAACATTTTTGTGTCCACAGGGGAAGCGAGAACACAGACTGAGACGCAACGGAAACAATCCCCCCAGCACTGAAAAGATGCGTGTTGGCGGCCAGAACGAAGTCTCGGCTTCCCGGAGCATCCAAGACTCCTTGGATTTTCCACAGGGTTCGGCTTTGTCCCAACACACTTGATGAGCCAGGGAAGGTGAACAGCACAGGGGGAGTCCCTTTTGGGGACTAGTAATGGTTTTGCTGCCGCTGGAAATTTTCCTACTCCCCTGGCGGCTCAAGTATTCTAAAAAGCTCATTTGTTTGGGGGCAGAGAGTGGAAAGCGATTTCTGAAGCATGCTGAATTCTTCTAGTCTTCTGTCTCTCCACTCGTTAAGTGCATCTAGGAGCTGATGGAAGTGCGATGAATGGACCTCAGAGCTTTGCTCGCGTAAGTTTTTTGGACGCCGTCTCCAGAGGACGAGGTGGAACGTTTGCTCTGCACGGGACAAAGGCACCCGCCACTAAGGGTCTCAGAGCCTACGGTTATGTCAGCCAGCTCCAAAACTCGAGACTGGGGCAAAAGGCTTCCCCAAAGCTGCAGGCGGAAAGGAGATTCGTCACTATTCTAAACTGCCATTTGATCTCTTCACAGCTCTTATGACTGACCACGTCGTGCATTTCGCTTCTTAGTTTTCTTGGGTTTTGCCTGCCTCTTCTTGTTTGGCCTTCTCCACTCAACACTCCTGGTCCCCAAACTGGAAAGTCAAATTTGAAAGCAGGGAATATGGCTCTCCCCTCTGCCATCTGTCTCCCCAGCCCCTGAAACATTGTTGGGTACGTGGTGAAGTCCTCAGATACGTGTTCAAGTAGAAACAAAAAGGCAAACGCTCCTATACTTCCTCCTAAAGTCAAAAGGGAGTCCCTACTTCACCTTTTCCTCTAGAAAGCCCACAGGAAGGTCATGTTCAGGGCAAAACACCTCCAGGGGTCCCCAGAGGGTGACTGGTGTGAGCAGGGATGAAGGTGGCTGTCACCATAAGGCCTTCTGAGTGCTCCAGAGACAGAAATCTTCACGGGCAAGGTTGAGTATATTGCAACATACGTTCTTGGTGCTAAAGTGCTCTCTGGGTGTGCATGAGTCTGTGGGGGCTGCGGGAAGCGTGTTGGAAAACTTTCCCTGTGTCTCCAACTAAATGGTTTCCTGAGGAAATGAGAAGTGGAGGTGGGGTGGGTGGGAAGGAATGAAAAAATTCCAGTAAGGAAAAAAAAAAATGACTTTTTTTTTCCCCCTTTGGAATAGGGAGAGTTATTGGCAGATCTGAAATCCCAGGATCTCTTTGTATTGGAAACACAAAGCACTTGAAAAAAAATTTTTTTTTTTTTACTTTAAAAACATGGAGTATGAGACACTGGAATAAGCACTTAAGAGATAACACTTTTATGCTGAGGGGTTTGGGAAAGCTTGGCCCAGAACCATGGGAAGCCAGGGTTCTGTCCCTCCCCCTCAGCTCAGCCGAGCAGGTCCTTTCTGACAGCCATTAATATGGTTTATGGTTAAATTGCTGGACCCCATGTGGACTGAAAGGGCCTCTTTATCTTTAAACAAACATATGAGGAAGGAGGATCTCTCCCACCCCAGCCTAGACCTATATTTGTGAGACCACACCATGGGTTTTTCCACCCAACCCAGCTATCAATCTTCCCTTGTTTGAGCTTTGAGAGAAAAAAAGAGAAGCATGGGAAGTGGGGGACATAATCAGAAAGGGACTTTGGCTCTATGTTAGCAGAGCGGAACAGAACGAACTCGGTCTGGCTTTTCTTGAAAATGGATGGAAATTTGAGAAAATCAAGGACTCCCGTGGGGACTCTTTTGACTCTCCCTCCACCCAAAACACCACCCCTACCTTCATCGGGCTTCCGGTACCACACAGGCTGGTGCACGGGGTCCCTGCCGACAGCACTAGAGGCCACATCCGAGACCCGGGCTTAGAGTGTTATCAGCAATGACAGTCACGGTGGAACAGAAAGCCTCTGGTAAGTGTCCTGTGCCCACAGCACCGTGCTAGACGGTGTCGGAAGAACTCACAGCCACAACAGAGCTTCTAGTCCGAGAAAAACCTAACAGCCTTCTCAGGGAGCAACGGTATGCTAATGACAAGGTTGTTTTTGCTTTGTTTAATTTTATGTGTATCGTGGGGCCACGTGGTGGTGAAGTTCACAAGTTTTCTGTGTGGGACAAAACCAGGTTAGAACCCTGGTGCTTTGACCCATGAATGTGTGACCCTGAGCAAACGGTACGACTTCCCTGTGCCTCTTTCCTCCTCTGTGAAATGGGGATGAGCACAGTGACCACGCAGAGATGTTGTAAGGCTAGAATGGAGTCCCATGGGAACCTGCCACGAGGCAAATTCTCGGTAAATGGCTGCCGTTGGGGTTGGGCAGAGAGACCCAACAGCATCTGGGGAGGACCAGCCGTGTGCAAGACAGCTCTCAGTTCTCGAGACATATTACTCATTTCACCGCACAGGAATCCTATGTGGTAAGAACTATTCTTATTCTCATTTTATAGATGTGAGGGAACTGAGGCACACTGGCCCGTGATCACACAATTACTAAGCGGCGAACCCAAGTTGTCTGGTTCCGGAGACGTCCTCACAAAGGGAGGTGTGGTTGTTGATCTAAGTAATGGTGCTTCCATTTCTGTTTGAACCACCTGAGTGGGAAGATTTCATTACTACCCTCCTCATCTGCTGACGCCAGGCACTGAACATCCAACATCAACTGAACTCTGTCTCCTTGGACAGGCCCCAGGCTCAGTCTGGACGGCTGACCTCCATGAACATTTACCCTTGCCCTGGCCTCCCAAAAGGGGGACGGTTACATAAAGTAATGCCGGCCTACATTCTTGGTCAGGTTGCTTCTGGGTCCCCAGAGCAAACACCGAGGTTCACCAAGAAAGAAGCACAAACTGATGTCCGATTCACTTTTGCCCCCCACCCCCACCCCCTACCATTAGCCCAACTTGGCCTCAAATCAGTGGATATTGACTGGTTTGGCCTTACCACCCTTGTTCCCTCAAGGGAAGACTGGCTCTTTAAACACAACCCAAAATGAAACAAAACGAAACACATAGCAACACAAAAGCTTATAATTTCTGATTTTTTTTGTGGGAAAAAAAAAATAAGTTTGCAAAAAGTGGCTATAACTACAGAAGAGTTCTTTGAAGAAATTGCTTAATTTTCAAATACTTAGACACTATCAAATAAGAGAACATTGCCAAATGGGGTTCTGGAGACAAGATTTAATGAACAAGTGATAAAATCTAGTAATTATCCCATTTCATACATATAATATTTGCATAGATAAAGTTTGGCTCCTCAAATAATTAAACATCATTCCCTACAAATTTGTTTTGCTAATCGCCTCAGGAGATACCGTTTCAAAATAAAAAATGAAAGTCTGATTTTTTTAATCTAAATTATCCAAATTAGTGGACATCTTACTACTGAAGTTCTGTGGTTATTAGCTAAAAAAAAAAAAAAAAATGTTTGCTGGGTCTTTTTTTAAAGGATACTCAAAAAAGATACCAACTAAATCTGCTCTGGAGTCATCAGCATGAAACAAACAAAAGCAGCGACAGGTTCAGAGTCATCGATGCTGTTTTAATCCATGCCCATTCCTTACAATGCCCCCAAACCACTACTATGTAGTTCTCCGAGAGGAGTCAGAAGCCCAAGTTCAAGTGTAGAACTACCACTGGATTGCTTGAGGAGAGCCAAAACACCCCTTAACTTATCCAGGTCTCAGTCTCCTCCCTCCTGTAGATGAGGGAACCATCGCCGTAGGTTCTTCAGAGATGGTGATGACGATAATGTGGTGGCAGTGATGGCCGTGACGGAGGTAGCCCCTGCTGTTTAGTGAGTCTTATCATATGCCAAACACCCTTTGAAACCTTTGACTTACATTAACTCACAATATCTTCCTGGAATGCTGGACCAAGGATCTTTCCCCAAACTCCTGTCCATTGTGCACTCTTGAACAAAAGACACTGTGGCAGACTAAGTTTTCAAAAAGTAGCCTCAACCAGGGGCACCTGGGTGGCTCAGTCGGTTGAGCGTCCGACTTCAACTCAGGTCATGATCTCGCAGTTCACGAGTTCAAGCCCCGCGTCGGGCTCTGTGCTGACAGCTCAGAGCCTGGAACCTGCTTCAGAGCCTGTGTCTCCCTCTCTCTCTGTCTCTCTCTCTCTCTGTCTCTCTTTCTCTCAAAAATAAGTAAACATTAAAAAAAAAAAAAAGTAGCCTCAACCCAGTCTTCTATCCTACAGCCCCTTCAAAACAATGTATTGTTGACACTTTTCTCATCGATAAGCGAGGTCTGTGTTTCCTCCACTTGAATCTGGTGGGTTGGTATCTATGGCAGAAGTGACACCATGTGGCTTCCAAGGCCAGGTCATAAAATGCATGACAGGTCCTGCCTGGGCCTCTTTAAGATGCTTACCCTTGAACCCAACCATGAGGCTGTGAGGAAGCTCCAGCCGCAAGGAGATACCTTGCGTAAATGCTGCACCTGACATCTCCAGCAGGGCGCCCCGCCAACCACCAATAGTGATCGCCAGTGTGAATGAGGATGTCTGTGATTCTAGCTCCAGCCACTGAGTCACCACTAGCTTTCAGTTCTTCCTAGTGCCGTTCCCGTGCATCATATCTCTGTCCCCACTATGGGCCCATCGTGAATTCATGATCCATAGACGTAGTAAGCATAATAAAGTAGTAGTGCTCTTGGGAGGACATCGCACCCCTGACCTCTCCACTCCTCCATGTATCCACCCCTCGGCTGTCCCTCAGTTCTAGAGGACTATATATATACAAGTATATGGCCCAATCTCAGGGCAGGGGGGGCACAAGCAGGTTGGTAGACACCTACAAGCCTACTTCCACCAAGGTAGAAGTCCACACCTGCCCTGTGCTGGGCTCAGGGCCATTGGGGCAGGAAATTCCCAAGCAGAGTATGGTCTTGGGATGGGAGACCCCCCTCCCTTGTCCTGTGGGGGGGGAAGAACACTGCCAGAGGAGGGCCAGAGCAAGGCCCTCTAGAGCATAGGTCGTAGGGCAGGGGTCTAAAACAGCAGGGCCTTCCCTCGACTGCTTCTTTGAACACAGGAGGCTGTAAAAGACATACCCACTCTGGCATCTTTACAGAGCAGCATGAGAGGAGGAAGTGTGCAAGGGCTTCTGGAATAACTTTACTCCCCCATCAGATGTTCTATACTCGTGCCCACACCATGCTTGGGAAGGGGATTAGAGTTGGGAAAGGAATTAGAAGGACATTTTTGTAGACCATCTCTAGACTCTCTTAGTCTCTTAGCATCCTCTCTCTCCCTCCCTCCCTCCCTCTCTGTCTCTGTCTCTGTCTCTGTCTCTCTCTCTGTGTGTCGGATCTTCCTGTTTTTAACAGAGCACACACTTCCTGTTTTGTTCTCCAATCCAACTTTGCCATCAATAGAGCCAGAAATGATATTTTGATCCCCATCTGCCTCCTTACGCATAATTATCAGTTGGTTAGAACTAAACAAAGGGAAAGCGCTGGAGACCGATGAACACCCCCAAACCTCTAACATCAAGCAACTCTCAAGAATCCAGGTCTTGAGACCCTCCACACTTGCCCCTTTCACAACTGTGCCTTTCAGAGCCCTGAGGAGACCAGGCAAACTGGCTCATCCTTCCAGGAATGATTGCATCAAAAGTGGGAATGGAAGCGAAACCACATCAATGTCTGGATATAGTCCAAATCTGTATTTTCGATATTCTCTAAAATGTGAAGAGGTAAATGGTGATGAAAAGACTAGGAAAGGGTAAAAATGGGGAGAAGAAAAAAGACTTACAAAGGAGAAAATGGAAATGTGTTTCAGGCCTGGGGGCAGGATTAAGGATAGAGAAGCAGAATCTCCAGCACTTAATGTGAGCGGCCTTCAGCAACACTCCTCTGCGCTACTCACAAAGTCAGGAGGCACTGGGGGTACAATGAACCCCTGGTGTATTCTCTCGGTGAGGGCCAGGGGAGCACAACACAGCTCCACTAAATGGGCAACTTGGCTCACTGTCATCCTTCCTGCCTCCTCCCCCATCACCATTAGACTCGTCCTTCAAAGCAAATTCCACTTGACTTGTTAACTTGTATATGCATAGTAAGTTCCTGTAAGCAGGCATCAGTGAATACGTGCGTGAGCAATTTAGGTGGAAATTCAGCTGCATTACACTTATTACATCGTCTGGCAGTCTACACACCTAGTTAGGGCTGAACTACATTATTAAGTGACGATAACAATAGGGTCAAGTTATACGTGCTGGCATTAATGGGAGAACTTGTTTTCAATGAGCAAAACAATGTCCCAAGTATGTATGCATGTGTATAAATACACAGTTCACATGGACACGCTTATCTGTAAGACAGGCTGGGCTGTACGTATGAATTTGGGAACCAAGCAACAGGCAATGGAGAAATTATGTTTGCAAAGAGAAATGAAGTTCATTATTCCCCACTGTTTTCCATGACTTGTATTCTGAAAACACCTTCTATTTAGACAAATGTGACCCGGCAGTGGACTTTGCTTAAAGATTATTTTGGTTTTCCAGGAAATTTGTTTAACTAGCTTAGATTCTGAATGAGGGAGGAAACTGTAAACTCAAAACCAATTAAATGCTGAGCTGTTGAGAAGCCCTGGCTTGCGAAGCTAGAGAAAGTCAGAAAAGTGGGTGAAGGGGAATGCAATAAAGTTCGCTGCCCTCCACTGAGGAGGTTAATAGAAAGGGAGCCAGAACAAAACCAGAAGGCGCCATATGCAGTCTCTGCTCCTTACTAGCAGTGTGACCTTGGACATGTCACCTGACCTCTCTGAGCAACTCTTTCCTCCTTCATAAAATCGTGATAATAAGTCTGCCTTCCCCACATCGACAGGTGGTAGAAAAACAATAAAATAGATGAGGAAGTCTCTTTTTTAAATATAATATGTGTAGTATTAGGCTCCGTGCATAATTTACTGGACTTATAATTTACTTCTCCGTGTATGCTGTGTATGATATTCTCTGCCAGATTATAAATTCCATTCTTATATGAAACAGCTGTATCACAACAGCACTGGTTTTGCCCATTCTGGTGGGGATATATATTCATACCAGTACTGATGTTATAAGGACTAGAAAATCAGATATCTACCTTTTCACCCTTGAAACTTAAGGACTGTTAGGGCACAAAGTATGTATGCTATTTAATAGGGGGCAAAGCAACGTATGTCATTGAAATTAAACCTCAAGGGGTTCCAGAACAGCTACTGGTGACATCCTATTTCCCTTACTGGAGATTCCTGGTTCTATGGTGTTGTGGTTCTTCTTTGATCTTCTCTCCCTCTATTTCCCCTTTATTCTTCTCCCCTCCTCTATACTCATCTTTCCCATCTCCCCCTCTTTCCTTTGGCCCCACAAATGGCCTCCTGGGTTAGAAAGTTACAACCCCGTGCTCTATAACTGTGTTGCTCAGGCCAGTGGCCATGAATCACCAGCAAACTGTTGCCAATACAGAATCTCATCAACTGCCATCCGTCCCACCTGGATCCTAAGTGGTTCGTGTGCACGATGACATTTGGGAAACTGCTCTAAAATGCAGGCTTCCGCACATATGCACATAGAACCAGGCTTTCGCCAAGCGACTGGCCAATCACTGTGAGCAGATCATCAGGTGATCCTATGGCACCTTTTGCTTCTCTCGTCCTGAATCTCTTTCTGGCGTTTGTTTATTCTGTTCCTCTTCAGCACCTCCTCTGAAGGGCTGGGAATGGCGAATTGAGTGGGAGTCATTTCAAGGCTATTCTTTATAGCAAGTTGGGTAAAAAGTTCAGTGAGGAAGGAGTTACAAAGCACATTCTTAGGAGGGTTTGTGATCATGAGTGCAACCCAGATGTTAGCTGCAGTCACCCTGTCACATGAGGTTTGGGTGACATTAGCTCACGCTGACTCCGTAATGTCCCACAGGAAGTGGATATGCTTCTCAAGACTGTCACGCATTCCTGGGGGTGTCCTTCTCGGGGCCACTCTGGCCTCGGAGCTTGTATCTCTAAGCTCGTGGGCTCCCTCTTCTCTCGTCACCTGCGTCTCTCTGTCCTCCCCCCACCCCCGAGTTGGACATAGAAAGCCTGCTGTGTCCTTGATCTCTCCATTCCCCATCAGTGGGCGTATAAGGCGCTGATGTTCAGGGGCCTTAACTGAAGGTTAGGAAATGGGTGACTCACACCAAGTCCTATAAAATGGCCATTGGACACTTTTGCTTAAGGTCCTTGGCCAGGGCTCCACTCTGTAGGTCCTGTTCCCACCTTGCTGCCCTGTTCACCCTCTTTCCTCTCTACCTCCCTCCCCTCCACTGTGCTCTTCCCTCCCCCCAAATTCCTGTTCCATTTCTGATCCGTGACAGCTTGGCAATCAGAAAAAAATTTTCGTTTTGGAGACACTTGCTAACCCAGACCCTCAAGTTTCCAGATTGTTTTCTTGAACGAAGTTCCTTCCCTACAAAGCCCCCTAGTTACGGCTGCTTAAAATAATTTTGCCAAGGGTATTAGGCTGTGGTGGTGAGGCTAGACTTTTCTCAGGAGACGTGGGCAGTCCTGGGCTGGTGGTATGAATGAGCGCCAGAAACCAGAAAGGTTGGAGGAGAGGGGAGAAGACTCATTAAAAAAAAAATAAAAAAAAAAGATTCAGTAAAAAACTACACAGAGAACTTACTTCTTACTGACTTTCTGGTCCCCAAGTAAACACATTGAACTGATTCTTCTCTACTCTCAGTGAAGGCGTCTACTTACCATAATTAAATCAAATTCCATCCATTTTCTTCTCGCGGCTCCTGTATCTCATCCACCACAGTCCACGGCTCCTGAAATCTACATACCTCCGTAGGGTTGTGGGGCTTTGCACAAATTCCTGCACCATTTTGAACCTCAGGATCGACAACTATAAAATGCAAATAATGTTATTTCGCAAGGTGTTAAATGCTACTTTCCCAGTTCACTCTGCGTTTTGGCTGAGACCCCAGAGCTGTGGACAATAGGTGTTAAGCGGCAACATATTCTAGAGAGAGGCGTCCAACCACGCATGTAGGGAGTTGCTAACCGAGGGGAAAACTGGGTATGGGTCCTGCAGTACAGCATCCCCCGCTTGCCTCTAGGTAACCCGAGACCAGAAAACTGATTTGAATGAAACCAGAGAGGATGGATGTTTTTCCCTTCCTGCTCACCTGCACAGAGAAGGAAAGGGGGTTCCCCTCTCAAACCAAGTAAGGAGACGCTGTGGGCGCTAGCGAAGAGTTTGCGGGAGCAAACGGCCTGTGTCGTCTGACTCTTGCCTGAGAAACACCTAAAGCTTCCTCTCTTGGCGAAGCAAGTAAAGAAGGCCATGGAAGGAGCTGTCTGTACCTCCAGCTTCAGTGGTGCCAGGATGCTGGCTTTCCCAGGATCAGGCTTGAGTCACCTCAAAGGAACCTGCCCAGGGTGACTCACCGTGTCCCCGTGCTTGTCCGGAATGGCAGGATGAGGCGGCTCCCACGGAAGGAAGCTGACATGTGCCCTTATATGCAGATGCATGAGTGTCCCATCGAAGGCAGACTCACCGCTGAAGGGAGTGGTGTCTCCAGACACCCCACTAAGGGGCCCGAGGAGAACAGCCAGTGGGTGGGTCCTGCATGGAGCCCACCCCACATTCGCCACCGGTGGAAGGTGCTGCCCTTCTCTTCTACTTGTTCCTCGCCTCCCTGGGGAGACCGGACTCAGCCGACGTGAGCGACAAGGGAGGAGAAAGGAAAGAAAGGAGTCATGTCACTCTTTCCTCTGCAGGGAATACAGAGTCTTCTCACCCGCCACCCACCCCACCACAAGATCCCCCTCACTCCCACCATCAGTGCTAGTCCCGGACATGAGGCTGGACCGTAGTTCCCGGCATTACTTTCGGTCAAGCTGGGCTCCGATGCCTGACTTCGGGCCACAGGATGTAGGTGAGAAAGATAAGGGACACTTCCATAAAGTGTCTCCGTAAAGTCCCCTGCGTGATCCTCCGCTGGTTTCCTTCTCCTCCCCGGGTGGTCAGGTTGAAAACGGCAGAGTCAGAAGTTGGAAGGACCTCGCATCTCCGAGTCAGTGTTCAGAAGTGACCTGCCCTCCCCCCCAGTGGACACAGGTGCCAAAGCTTTCTTAGGCTCAGGAACCAAAATTTCAGGGACTTTGTTTTGATTTGTTTTGTTTTTATTACCAGAGCCTGGCTTGGCCTGCCCTAACAATGCAGCAGACTTCTAGGCCCAGAGCAGGCCTGATCTGGCAGTGCTAAGTGAGGGGAGAAGCTTTAAATAAGATGAGATATAAAAGGGTTTTGTCGTTATTGCTGTTGTTTTAAAAAAAATTGTTTATTTTGAGAGAGAAAGGGAGAGAGAGAGCAAGTGCGAGTGGGGGAGGGGGAGAGAGAGAGAGGGAGAGAGACTCCCAAGCAGGCTCCGCGATGTCAGCACAGAGCCCCATGTGGGGCTCGATCTCACAAACCGTGAGATCATGACCTGAGCGGAGATCAAGAGTCAGACACCTAACCAACTGAGCCACCCGAGATAGCCATCCTCTCAAAACCAGGAAATTGACATCGGTGCATTGTGTTTGTACAGTCCTGGCTCATTTCATCACACATGCAAATCCACACTAATGGCAGCTACCAGGAAAATCAAGACACAGAACCATCATTCCTTGAGCTTAGAGATTTCCCTGGGGTCACCCCTTTGGAGTCCCGTCACCGCCCTCACCACCACCCCTCTCCCACCATCCCTAACACCTGACAACCACCAACTTGCTCTCTGTTTCTATACCTGTGTCATTTGGAGACTGTTACAGAAATAGATTCATACATCTTGTGACCTATTGAGATGAGCTTTTTGAAAAATCAGCATGACGCCCTTGAGACCCATCCACGTTCAGCGTATGAAAAGCCTGTTCCCTTTTCTTGCAGATAGCACATCATGGTGTGCATGCACCACCTCTTGTTTAACCATCCACTTGTTGCAAGACATTTCGGTCATTTCCACAAAGGTAGATAAATCAACAAAGCTGCCCCATGCCCAGGCTTTATGCGCCTGCTTCATTTTTTCCGGGATCAGTGGCCGGGAGTGTGATGGCTGAGTTGTATGGTTAAGTATGTCCAGTTTTTTTCTTTGTTTGTTGTTCTTGTTTTCTGTGTGTGTGTGTGTGTGTGTGTGTGTGTGTGTGTGTGTTTAAAGAAACTGCCAAACTACTTTCCAGAGTGGCTGTAACATTTTAAATTCCCACCATTTAGGAGGGATATAGATTCCCCACAGCTTTGCCGGCATTTTGTGGCCTCGCTGTGTTTAGTTTTAGTTGTTCCAGTAAGAATGTAGTGAGATCTCATTAGGATCTTAATTTTCACTTCCCTGGTGGCTGGCGATGATGAACGTCCCGTCTTCTCATGGTCTCTTTTGTCCTTGTGTATCATCTTTGGTAAAATATTCCTTCACACTGTTTGTCCACTTTATCATTGAATTGTCTGCTTTTTTTTAAGTGTTGAGTTTTGAGAGTTCTTTATGTATTCTAAATGTGAGTCCATTTTCAGATACGTGGTTTGCAAATACATTCTCCCAGTCTTTAGTCTGTCTTCCATCTCATTTACCAGTGTTTTTCCTTTTATAGATCATGTTTTGATGTCATGTCTAAAAACTCTTCCCCAAGCCCTATGTCTCAAGGATTGCCTCCTATGTTTTCTTCCAAAAGTTGTATAATTTTACATCATATACTAAAGTAAATGAGCCAGGGGCACCTAGGTGGCTCAGTCGGTTGAGCTACCAACTTCAGCTTAGGTCACGATCTCACGGTTTGTGAGTTCAAGCCCCGTATCGGGCTCTGTGCTGACAGCTCAGAGCCTGGAGCCTGCTTCGGATTCTGTGTCTCCCTCTCTCTCTGCCCCTCCCCCATTCATGCTCTGTCTCTCTCTGTCTCAGAAATAAATAAACATCAAAAAAATTAAAGTATATGAGCCATCGCGCAATCATTTTTGTACAAGTTGTGACATGTAGGTCAGTTCAGGTCTTGCTTGGGGATGTCCAAATCCTCCAGCCCCATTTGTGGAAAATGGTCTCCTTCCAGTGAATTACTTTTGCACCCTTGTCAAGAATCTATCGGTTGCGCTTGTGTGGGGCTATTTCCGAGATGACAATTTTGTCCCATTGATCTAGGTGCCTATCCTTCTGCCAGGATTGTACAGTCTTGATTGATATTATTTTGTTAATAAGCCAAAATGGCTATCTCAGGCTATGGATCTGCCTAATTTATCGTCCAGTAGGAAGGAAAGTGATCCAACAGGGTTTGGAAAGAGTGGCATAAAAAAGTAAATTTTCTTCCTGTTAAAATCTCACCAAGTCCAGCTTGTTTGATAGGCAATTACAATTATCTACCTCTTGGAAGATTGTCTGTGTGTGTGTGTGTGTGTGTGTGTGTATTTATTTATTTAATGCATCATGCATGAGAAGCATTTAATATTGTGTCTGGATTAAGTCCTCAATTTTGTTGTTTGCCATTAATATTCAATATTATTATTATTACCTTCACCATCCATGCTTTTCTCTGACCCCTTTCTAGGGGTTACACAGAGAAGCTAGCATTTCCATTCCTCAAACACATCTCTCAACTCTGCTTAGAAGTTAAAAATTGCCTTAAGGAAACAAAAAAATCTTGCTTAGCATCTATTAGCCTTCCTCACCCACCTTGAAGAAAAAGGAAATTTATCTAGACAGGTTAACAGACCCCAAGATGGAAGGGCTGAGCAGGCATTCCCTCTCGACCCTCACAGCTACCCACCTGCCTTGTGCGAGCCCTCTCAGCCCTCCAGCACGGATCTCGAGGACCTAGATTGGGAATCCCTGAACCTTAGCCAAACCCACCAAGGCCTGGCTTTGCTCTCCCAGCTGAGGACAGGCCTGGGAGGCCACACCGCTCAATGGGTTAATAAGGATTTCCAGGGCCGGGGAAGTGAGGGCTGCAGCAGCTGGGATGAGGCATGGGAGAATCATTATTTTTAATTTCAGCAAGTCCATGTGTTAATAAAGAGGTTGGATGAGATGTGAGGACGGCGGTGGCTGGGGGTTGGGAGGGGGCGAGAGCAAAGCCCATCACTTCCTAAATGTTTGCTGCTAGGGCAGCCACATCTTTGAAACCAGAGTGGAGAATTCTTCAAGTCTGGTAATAGCAAACACTCTTCATCATGCCCTTCAGTGGCTGCTGACTGCAGACAGCTTTTTTCCCCTTCAACAATAGAAGAGATGGGAAAGAAAAGGCAAGCTTTTGGCCTCGGGGTTTTTTTTTTTTTTTTTTAACCACTGCTCTTTCCCGCTCCAACCTACATCTAAGAGGGAGGGAAACTATCTTTTGTTATCACTCAATCTCCCTTAAATTTAAGAACAGCTGGGGATATTTTTCATGATTCATTAAATTCACATCATTCCAAAGAAATCTTCCTGCCGATTTATCTTTACCTCAGCAGTTGGGGCTCCAGGAGTGTGCAGGCTTCCTGAATGCCGTCAACCTGGGTCCACTGTTTTGGGCTGAGTCTGTGATCTTTCATGCTGGAATATCTTTTTTTTTTTTTTTTTTTTTTTTTGAGGGTGAAAGAGAGCAGGAAAGGAATCAGGGTATTGAAATGAATCTTTCCAGTCAATTTTTCCCTTTCTGGAGATAAAGAGAAAGTCGTATGGCAGTCACAGCTAAAGACTAAACCCCAGCTAATGTCCTCAGCAGGGAAGAATAATTAGTAAATTCTCTAATTAGAGTCCTGTTTACATTTCTCTTTTCATAGAGGCTAATCCTTGTGTTTAAAGAAGATATTCTGCCTTGATTAAAACCATTGGCTTTAATCGGAGTCACAGCAGAGTCCATAGTAAATGCAAATATGCTTGTAAGTATCCATTCACTCACTCACTCATTCGTGGAGGCCCTTATATGCCTAGCACCAAATACAAATATGACATGATCCCTACCCCCGTGGGCTAGGGCAAGCACAGCAAACAGGTTTCACCTTCCATGCCAACTGTAATCCACCGGAGAAGGTTTTCTAGAGCATTCGGAGACCATTTCCTGGTTCAAGAGAAAGGACAGCTTTACTGGATAATTGGCATCCATCAAGATGGCAGGAAGGTGGGGCATCCTGAAGAGGGGGACACCCACCCACCCCCCGGGTCATTTGTTGTACACCCAGGGAGAACGAACACTGCCCGGAGGGCTGTTAAATGCTCTCCTGCAGTCCTCACAAAGCACACAAATGGAAAGCTGGGCATGATTAGACATGGTTGGTGAAGCCCTGGGACAGCCCATGTCTTCCTCAACCCTGGCCTTTCCTTCTTATCGATGTTCAAGTGACATAAGGGGCCGGGCTAACTCAGCATGTTTACATGAGGATACCTGTAATTCAAAACTCTCCACTACCCTAAGTGCTTGTGCTATATGGGCAGCACAGCACAGAGATGAGAAGCTCGGGTTCTGGAACCCATCGTCTGGGCTATATACTGGCTCTGCCTTGCGTAGCTGAGTAAAATTAGGTGAATTACCTAACCTCTCTGTGCCGCAGTTTTCTAAACTGTGAAGTGGGGAGAGAATACCTACGTAATGGATTGTTAGGACTAGTAAAAGAATTCCCATGGTGCCTGGTTTCTAATAAGTAGCACTGTGGGTGACCATTGGTGCTGTTGAGGACCTGCCGCCCTCCCTCTACACCCTCTCTTTTGGTTTTTCCTAATAGAATTATGTGCAAGTGAAAAGAAAAAGAAAGGAAACCAAAAAAAAAAAAAAAAAACCAAAAAACAAAAAACAAAAATGCATTTCTCTGTTTGGAGTTAAAGAGAGTCCCACATCTGAGAGATTCACTGAGGACTCTTCTATAAATACCCAGTGTAACCATATCTGCCTCTTCTGGAACGAAGAACATTAAGCTTGTATTTCAACAAGCTTTCGAGGAACTTGATAGTGCTGATACATTAAGTGATAAGTAAGAAGCCACGGGCACAGTCACTATCCCTGAATAAGCATAAAATTAAAAGCTTAAGGAATTCTGGAAAATTATTGTTTCGCTAACATTAATGGGCGAAAACCTGTCCCCTCCACATTGTGCATAGCCTTTCCAGCTGATGGCCGACGAATGCTACATTTGTGACTTCCTTCCAAGTATAGACCTTTGGAGAGGACACTATAGGACTGTTCAAAAAATTTATCAGACTTGGCTTCTGCCCTCAAGGAGCCTGATTGGGGAAGCTCCTAGTACACCCATCAGAAGGAGGAAACTGTTTGCAAAGCCAAGTGTTACCATAGGGCCTCTGATTGCCAAAGGGGCAGAGGGTGAAGAGGGGTCTGGCAGGGCCAGGAAAGTTCAAGAGGACAGTAGGATTTGAGAGCAGATAGGCAACTCATTTGCCTAAGTGGAAGTGTCTAAGTGGAAAAGAAGGAAAAGAAACCAACGGGTAACCTACAAGAGACAGAGTCTTCTCAAACACCTTGGCTCATTTAGTCCCCCCACAATGCTCTGGGTTGATACTAACTTACCATTTTTATAATGAGAAAAGGAAACTAATAGCCGGGAGGTCAAAAACTCCTGAGACTTGAACCCAGACCCCTACTCATTTCCCACTCCATCTTGCTGCTTCTCTGGAAGCAAAGAACTTGAGAGTATCAGAAATATAAGGTTTCCGCGATGAAAAGACAACAGCCTCCGGGAAAAAGCTATAGGGGAGGAGATTGCGCATGGTGGATGGAGAATCTCTCAGAGAGGAAAGTGCCAGCTAGAAAACACCCTGTGTAAGGAAGAGAAGGCAGAGAGGGGCCAGATGATAGTTTTTTGGTTGATTTTTGTCCTGTTTCTGAGTATGTGTTTACTTGTACAGAATCTCGTGAGGCTCTATAAGGACTTAATTTTGAAAATTTAATTTTCAAATTTGTCAAATTTAATTTAATTTAATTTCCAAAATCACCATTTGGAATCCTTTTACTTCTTATCTCCTGTATATGCGTCCAGATTATACAGACAATTCTCCACAATGAGGCCAAGCTACCACATACAAACTGAGAACTTCATTTCCAGCCTTGGAATGGTCTGCCCCACCTAATTCTGTCCAAAGTTGCCCGTTGGAAATGAAGGTGATCAGTTTGGGCTTCTTTGTCCAAAAGATAAGCGAGAGGAGCAAAGAAGGGCAAAGCCATAGTTTACGAGCTCACAAAATGCACCCCAAAATCACTCAATGAAACTCGGAGTCAGAATTCCCTTCCTAAAACGCAAGGCTCTTTGTGTTACTTGCCTGTTTAAAACCCTTTAATAATTTTCCATTTCTTTGAGGTTAAAAGCCAAATTTCTTAGCTACATGATACAGTGATTTGGGACTCAGGCTTTGTGAAGAGACACAACTGCATCTGAATCTTAATCCTACAATTTACTGGCTGTGTTACTTGGGGCGAGTTGCTCAATCTCAGTTTCCTCCTCCATAAAATGGGTTAACAAACTAAACCTATTTATAAGGTCCTTGTGAAGACGAAGTGATGCAATCCATGCAGCCATTAGTTCTGTGGTCTAGTGGGATGGTCAATACGTTCACCTCTTATGACTTACTAGCCCCATCGGTCATGTTACTGCTACCCGCTTTTCCAAAGTAATCTTTTTCTTCAACCTTTATTTATTTTTGGGACAGAGAGAGACAGAGCATGAACGGGGGAGGGTCAGAGAGAGAGGGAGACACAGAATCGGAAACAGGCTCCAGGCTCTGAGCCATCAGCCCAGAGCCCGACGCGGGGCTCAAACTCACAGACCGCGAGATCGTGACCTGGCTGAGGTCGGACGCTTAACCGACTGCGCCACCCAGGCGCCCCTCCAAAGTAATCTTTTAACACTCCCTTCTCCTTAGCATTTCCAGCCACACTGAACTTCATTTCATTTCTTCTAAGGCAGTTTTCTCTTTTACCCTGGGCCTTTGCATATGCTATTCTTTCTGTCTAGGATATTCTGATTCCTCCTCTTCCCATGGCTAATTACTAGTTATCCTTCTACCTTAGTGTAGACATCCTGCCTTTTCTGACCCCAGCAAATTGAGTCGGGTGTCCTTAAGGGTATGGCGTTCCCATGGCACCTCACACATCCCATGCCGTAGCACTTTGCACACGTGATTGTAGTTGTTTCTTTGCCGGAGTACGTGGTCCATGCAGGCTTAGTGTGATAGCCCCAGCAGTCTAGTGAGTGCCTGGCATATAGTTGAGGTCATTGTGGAACAGAGATGACACCAAATATGCCTGTGGTAATAGTGGGTGTTTGCCTAAGCCCCTCAGCCCGGTGACTTCTAGCCTCAGGGACCCTAGTCCTTCTGTGGGTCTACAACTCTTCAAACCCTCTCTCTGAGTCCACTCAGTCCCACACCAGAGAGCAACGGACAGTGTATCGTTGGAGGCCAAACCCAAGACCAGCAGGACCCTTGTTAAAAAATTATTATAAAGAATTTCAAGATGGTAACAGTAGAGCATTAAACCAAGTGTGGGGCCCTCCTAAGCATGGCATGCTGTGCCACTGCACAGGTCCCACACCCGTGATGTCACACACCCAGGGCCTGCCCTTCTCCACGACCCTGGGTCCAGAAGGATCCGACACATTCTTTCCCACCAAGGCAGTAGGAACCAGTAGTGCTATCTAGTGCTATCTCCTCAGGAATCAAATGACCTTTAAGGATTGCCAACCGGGGTAACAAGCTTAAAGCTAAGAAAGGAATTAGTGATGTAATTTCTGTCCCCAACGGCGGAGATAATTTTGCACGGGGCATAAAGAGGCAGGCAAGAACCTTACATTCCATTATTTTGCTAATACTTCCTCACACGTTCGTCTTCTGTTTTAGTGTATATGCATGTGTATATAGCATACACACACATCCTGAGCTGAGAATATTTTTTTCTAACCTCATTGTATCCATCAGCAAAATGAACACTGACGTATTAGTTTGGGGGCTTCCAAGAGATGTCCTGAGGCTTCGTGTTAGTGAAGAGCTTAGAAATCTTCCATCAGAACAACCACGTGTCCACAAGTGAGGCAATGGACTCTAGAAACGCAACTGTTAGACTTTTGTGACAGATACTTCATGATAATAGAATGCCATGTGGTTTCAGAAAATACGACATTTCAGTGGTTCTCAACCCTGTCTGCTTATTAGAATCACTTTGGGGAAAGCTTCCAAAGCACGGTGAGGCCTGGGTTCCCCAACAACTGAATCAAAATTTCCCGAAGTCTGGCAAGGGCACCAGTAGATGACAAAGCTCTCCAGGTGGTTCACATGTACAGCTGGATAAAGAGGCACTGTCCTGGCTTGGACAGGTTCTGGAATAGGCACGGGCATTCCCGGCATGCAAATTAGCGTCGTCAATCGAACCTCAATCAAAAGGTGATGAAAATCACGTGCTGTTTAATAGCCTCTTAATTTAAATCCACACACGAGGAGGAGAGCTGCTCATGTCCCCCGTCATTATTATGTATTTGGAAGCAGTGAAATCCCTCTACAAATAAATAAGTAAATAAATAAGCCTTAAAACTAACTTAAGCCTTCAAATCATCAATAAAATATAATATCAACTTCATCCCATGGCACAAATTCCAATTTCCATGAAAACTGCCCGACCCTAAAATATATCAAGAGCTTCTTCTAATCACAGGAGATGTATACTGTAAAGGGCCCCTCTTCTGGGATGGCTAAGTCCGCAAGTCACTGTTTTTACTACAGCTGAAAAATTAATTCCTTTTTAGAAATATTCTCATCTTCTCCTAAAAGAAAAAAAAAAAAAAAAAGCTTTTTTGATGTAGAGTGACAGGATTATGAAGTGACCCTCTGGGTCAGAAGGAGACTTTTCTTTTTCTCATCAAGGAAATCAATTTCTAAAGTCCAAGTCTCTTAAAATAATATATTCTTGTGGCACGCACGCAGCTTTTTTGATCTGCTATGAAAAGAATAAGAGGTAAAGAGGATCAGGGGTGGCGATGGAATATTATAATCTGCCACACTCACACATCAGCCTTTCACTAAGTAATTCCAGATAAATTGAGGATTTACATATTTAAGATTAAATGGGGGAAAGAGTAGCTGATGCATAAATATGGGAATATAAAAATATTTCTGGAGCAAGTTAACTCTTAAAACTTAAAGTTACTTGGTGTTTCTTTTATTGTTCCGCGTGGAAGTTTAAGGTTTATTAGTGGCTAACCGAGATCATCTTTTTCAGATCAATTGCACTGACAACCCACCCTTAGGGAATGTTTTTCCCTGTCCTCGGTAAAACCCCAATTACACCAACAAGTAACAGTTAAATGCATACAAAGACGCATAAATACAGCAGATGGAAAGCAGGAGGAAGCAGCTGGAAGTGTGTTTCCCTCAGAACTGTTTTTAACAGCCTGTGCACAAATCATGCCGCTCTAATGCAGAGATAAAAATAAAACATAAATATTGAAAAGGTTACTGGTCACAGCAACAAGATGACATGAGACACTGCGATCCTCCCCGGTTCTATTACCCTCGGACCACCCTTCGATGCTCTCCCAGCTGGGGCTTCCGAGAGATCCTGAAAATCATATTCAACTTCAGGATTTTGATAGTGCTGGGAGCACAACTGCATCCTGAACCCGTCCCTGCCACAGTTCCCAAGCATCCGGTGCCTGTTTGGCTCTTGTTAGACCCCCGTTAGGACCCCCAAAGGGAGCCACGATTTCTAACTTCCTAACAGCTCAAAATACAACTTAACCAAGCAGTGTCCTTCCTTGCTAGGACTCGGATCCCACATTGCTGAGAATCCTTCACTGTGTAGGTGCTTTCTAAAAAATGACAACTATGATTGCAGAATATGTATCTTTCATGTATGGAGGGAATTCTGACCCACCATTGAGTAGGGGAATGAAGCTTGGGCCCTTTTTCCGGTGATGCTGACATTTTCTTAGGCTGCGCCTACCTTATTGTCTACTCATTTATCCTTCAAGCGTTTTCTGACCACTAGCTAAGCTCAGGCTTCTATGGCAGGTGCTAAAGGGAAGGGAGTGACTATGGTGAAGAGGGTAGGGAAGGAGCATACGGAGGCAACAATGGTGGCTCCCGAGATGCTGGTGATGTTTTCTTTCTTGACCCAAGTGCTGGTTTACTTGCTGTTTTCTTTTAATAACATATTAAGCAGTACAGTTAGGTTGTATGCACTTACATAGTCATATGCTACTTTCACAAATTAAAAAAAAAGTGAAAGTGGGGCACCTGGGTGGCTCAGTCTGTTAAGCATCTGACTTCGGCTCAGGTCATGATCTCACGGTTTGTGGGTTCGAGCCCCCCGTCAGGCTCTGTCCTGACAGCCTAGAGCCTAGAGCCTGCTTCAGATTCTGTGTCTCCCTCTCTCTCTGCCCCTCCCCTGCTCATGCTCTGTCTCTCTCTCTCTTTCAAAAATGAATAAACATTAAAAAATAAAAACATGAAAAAATGTGAAAGAAAGAAAAAAGAAGAGGCAAACATGAAAGACCCAGATAGGGAGTTTTCAATCGAGTAGGAAGGATACTACATAAAGCTGTCTTGTTAATAATGCACAGGGAGGTATGTTCAATGCCATAATTTATATAGAGAGTTAACAATCACAGATAGATATAGACATACAATCATAAATACAATCATTTATCCATATTGTATAAATAGAATCATCTATCTCCATAAATAATTTCAGAAAAGTATAAGTGACTGTAGGAATTAAAAGGTCCAACCGGAGAGATCAAGGTTATCAGATAAGGCATCATAGAGAAGGCAGTAGTTGAAATAGGCCTTGAAAGATGGGCAACAATTCAACAGCAGCGCTGGAGCCCCTAGGAGGTGGGCATTGATCAGGAAGGAAGGTCGGGAGCACAAAGAATCCAGGAAGGACCGCTTTAGTCAATGGAAGCAGGTAGTTTAATGAAAGCATAGGGAAGAATGTATAGAGCCAGAAAAGTATTTTATTTAATGGATAAAGGAGAACCATAGAAGTGCTGCGAGCAAGAAAACATATATTTGAACTGTATTTAGAAGAATTAAATTGGCAGTAATCTCCTGAATCGAAGGGAAGAGAGCATGAGACACGAAGGCCGTTAAGTCATGCAGATTATCCTTGGCCTTCAGAATGCCAAGGTCGGGGGAGGGAGAGATGGCTCTCTGAAGGCTCTCGGGAACTCAAGGTTCTCTGTCCATATTGGCGTGGATCGCTTCCTTCCATCACCTCCTCTCTGTCCCTCTTGAAATCAATCCCTTACCAATGTTGTCGTTTACCTCCACTGGTGTATCTTTCCAGTATTTATTCTTCGAGTACTATAAAAGCTTTTAATGTGAGAAACATAGTCTCCCCTCAGAAAAAGAAAAAAATATATATATATCCGTAAATTGATGGAGGGAAGCTACAAATATAGTCAGTCAATTTGAATATTGCAATACCCAAATCTTACTGTTTTTCTATCGGCTTCTGAGTTGAACTTTCTCCTTCCCTTTGCCTCTATCCACACAGTTGCTGAGGGCGGGAGGTTGCTCGTGAGTGCGTGTGGAGGCGTGGCAGGAAGCGTGTGCATGTGCCCCTGTGCCTACCTGTGTCTCTCTCGGAATTCTTGGTGCTTCTTGCTAAAAGTTTGGTTTGGTCCTACAAGAGTTTCCAGGAGCTCAAAACCGTTGGCCTCCTTACTTTCACAGCCATAACTTGGGGAGCTGTTAACACGGTTGCAAAACAGCTGTAATGCCCCTCACTCGACTGCCAGGGTTTCCTCTTCTTTAGGTCCCATCAGGATGTGTCAGAAGCACGAACACAACTTAAATGTCTATCTGGTGCGTTTTACTCTTGTTAATTATGGATGAATTGGCGCATTCAAAAGTGAATCAAAGGAGAGGAAGGAATCACCTCCACTATTCATTTACTCACAGCAAATGCTTTCAGAGGGCCCAGAATCGGTGCATTTTCTAAACTGCGCATCTGTCTTTACTGCTTTACTTGTCCTATCTCACTCTGAGGTCTGTCGTTTTTTTTGGGGGGGGTGCACTGCATTTTGTTACTTATTCTTTTCAGTTTCTGGTACCCTGCATTTATCAGAGAAGGACAGTTTGAGGAAGGTCAAGGTTCAAAAGGACTCGTTGCCAATAGGAAATAAACCTTCTCTCCGCCTTCACACAGGTTTGCTCACGCCCCACAGCTGGGTCGGGTTTATGGCCGAAGGGAAGCTTATCATCGTCGGCTGGCTGGGTGACCAACCGTTGATTTGCACATATAGCTGTCACCAGCCCCTGCTGTGTTTCCCCTGTGACTCATTTATTTCAGGTGCTATAGCAACAGGTCTGGGATGCACACATGATGAAGTTCCTCGCCAGACCGAGTTCAAAGCACCTCTTGCCCTTCAATGGATCAGAAGAAATTCTCTTTTTAAATATCTGCCAGCTGACCCAGAGCTGGCCAAAACAGGAAGGAATTTTCCACCAGGACTTACTGGATCTTGAGAGCTTCTTTCAGAACTTTGTGTGTTCAGGTGGGAAAGCTTTGTTAGGAGTCGGAGGCTGGGATCATAGCTCAGATCTCCCAGAATGAGCTAAAACACTCACGCTCTGAAGTCAGACGGACTAGGTGGTTCGTGATCCAGGTGGCAGTGAAGTTGCCATGAAGAAGTGAGAAAAACGGGGAGTGTGGAACAAAGTTGCATTAAACTAAGTTCTTTCATCAAAAGTGTTGTCATCCTGGGGCGCCTGGGTGGCTCAGTCGGTTGAGCGTCCGACTTCGGCTCAGGTCATGATCTCGCGGTTTGTGAGTTTGAGCCCCATGTCGGGCCCTGTGCTGACAGGTCTGAGCCTGGAGCCTGCTTCGGATTCTGTGTCTCCCCGTCTTTCTGTCCCTCCCCTGCTCATGCTCTGTCTCCCTCTGTCTCTCAATAATGAATAAACTTTAAAAAAAAAAAAAAAAAAAAAAGTGTCATCATTTAAGGCCTAGTTCAACTGCTAGCTTCACTCAGAAGCCGGTTCTGACATTCCAAATTCATCTCCAGGGCTCCTTTAATTCTCACGGCACTTGATATTATCCAACCCAATGATGTTTTAAAAAAAGCCCTTTCTCTTGTAAAAAAATAATGACAGATTTTTGAGCCCACACATGGATCTAGGGAAAGGTGAGTGGGCTGGTCCAGAGTCTGCAACTTTTTTTAGTCCAGATACCTATTCTTAACCCAGCTATAAAATCCAGAGGTATTCTAACCCTTGGGCCAGAGGAATTCTGAGGATTATTCCAGGCCAACAGCTTTTAAAGTCTGTGTATTTATGCCTGTTCTCTCACATTATCCCCAAAAGATCCCCGCGAAGTCGCTAGTGCGGACCTGGCCCCTGTACCCCCATTCATTTATCCCACCAGTATAAACGCCTACTGTGCGCTAAGTGCTAATCCCTACCCTTGCGGCGGGAGTGGGGGTGGGGGTTGGGGAGGGTTAGGTTATGGTCCATGGTCCAGGGAGTGTGATGTTTATGCAAACATGCATTAAAAAAATATATATTTTCAGGGGCGCCTGGGTGGCGCAGTCGGTTGAGCGTCCGACTTCAGCCAGGTCACGATCTCGCAGTCCGTGAGTTCGAGCCCCGCGTCAGGCTCTGAGCTGATGGCTCGGAGCCTGGAGCCTGTTTCCGATTCTGTGTCTCCCTCTCTCTCTGCCCCTCCCCCATTCATGCTCTGTCTCTCTCTGTCCCAAAAATAAATAAACGTTGAAAAAAAAAAAAATTAAAAAAAAAAAATATATATATTTTCAGGGGCGCCTGGGTGGCTCAGTCGGTTGAGAGTCTGACTTCAGCTCAGGTCATGATCTCGTGGTTCGTAGGTTCGAGCCCTGCGGTGGGCTCTGTGCTGACAGCTCGGAGCCTGGAGCCTGCTTTGGATTCTGTGTCTCCCTCTCTCTCTGCCCCTCCCCCGCTCACACTCTGTCTC
The DNA here is from genome assembly GCF_028749965.1 of Puma concolor. NCBI lineage: Eukaryota > Metazoa > Chordata > Mammalia > Carnivora > Felidae > Puma > Puma concolor. The sequence goes on from NC_141683.1 coordinate 40,672,261, forward strand.
TCTCTCTCAAAGATAAACATTAAAAATAAATACATATACGTTCAGATATATACATATGTGTATATGTATGTGACACATGATCATTACAGAACCCTGACTAACTTTGATGGAATCTATTTCATCTATTTGTTGGTCTTAAGGTTTGTGTTCGGGCATTTGTTTAAGACCTTTCCTACACCTAATCACAGAGATATTCTCCTACATTTTCTTCTATAAATTTATAATTTAATCTTTCTCATTTAGGAATTTAATCCACCTAGTGACCTTATTGGAAATCCCGTTTAGTTTTCCTTCATATAGTGATCCAGTTTTCCTGATACTGTCCATATACAACCCACTCATCCCTCTCAATTTGCAGTGCCTCCTTTATTATATAATAAGTGCCTACATGTACACATGTGGGTCTCTGATGTAGGTATTTTTAGAGCGACTTTCCCAAGGTCACTCAGTCTGAAGGCAGCTTAACTGAGATTAAGGTGCTCTGAAGCCCATTAGATCATATTGTTCTCCTAAGATTAATAAACTCCCTCAGAAGTCCCAGGATGTTAAAGATGGAAAGGGGGAGGGGGTGCCCGGGTGACTCCGTCAGTTGAGCGTCTGACTCTTGATTTCAGCTCACAGTTTGTGAGTTCAAGCCCCACGATGGGCTCTGTGCTAACAGTGGGGAGCCTTCTTGGGATTCTCTCTCCCTCTCTTTCTGTCCCTCCCCCATGCTGGCTCAGTCTCTCTCGCTCTCTAAAAAAAAAAAAAAAAAAAAAAAAGGCTGGAAAGGGACTTGGACATTCTCGGCCAACTCTTTCATTTACTGTGGGACACCTTGGACCCAGGGGGGGTTGAGTGATTTGCCTGGAGCAGAGCAAAAGGGCCAGAGCTCAAATGCATTGCAAGGCTCCTGCTCCCTTCCTGCACTTAGAGCTTTCTCAATGCCCTCTGGGCCTGGACACAGAACCACCTGGAAAAACCAGCACCCCATACGAGTTTGGTGTTGAAATTTAAAGCATTTATTTGACCTTCCCCTATCCAGTGCTCTTGGCAACTAGAGCATAGCAGAGAAACAAGGAGTAAGGGAAAGGGGGAAGAGATCTTTTTCCGCACAGTCTACAATGGATATTACAAGTTTCATTTTATTTATGCGCGTGGACCTCCGGACCCATAGTCAGTGCCTCTGCGCTTTCACTTTATGGACGAGTTGACCAAACTCGGTTATCTGATTACAGAAAGACAGCACATCACAGACAGTAAATTGAAGGGAAGCAGAGGTGGATGTTAAAGACGCCAAGAGGAAAACGAATTCGAAAGGTTACGAAAAGCTGGGACAGGATTCGAATAGCGCAACAGCGTGGCATCACGGTGTAAACATAAACGCTCGTTCAAAGCTGGTTAGGAGTTGGGGGCAATCACTGCACCATGGCCAAACAACTGGCATTCAAGACAAGGGCCCCGCTTCCCAAGAACAGGTTAAATTATACTGACTGTATTCCGTCCTGAATGCGGAGAAGCGTATAATACATTTTATCAATATTTTCATCCAAAGTGCTAAAAATAGTCATCACAATTGAGGGCCTATTTGCACGCATTTATCAACTGAGACAACCTGAATGCAATGGCATCCCAGTAGCAGTGAGAGCCAACCTAGCACTTAGATCTTCGTTTCTCACATCACTCTCTGATAAAAGGAGCAGGGATCCTTGAGAAAATGGCTGATTCTAGGACTCAGGCAGGGAATATTACAAGATGGGCCTTGTGCACTTTGTAGTGCCAGAAAGTAAGAAAGAGCTCAAAACGGAACAAACCATAAAACCCACGATGGTGTGGAAGTATGTCAAAGGGACCGAGGCACCAACTAAAACTGCTTCCCAATGGCCAAAACGGAAGCAATTTCATCAAGAAAATAAACAAAATTGTACTGGATTGTGACCCAAAGTACGAAATAAATATCCCCGAGTCATGCTGATATAAATAAGCCATTGAATAAATAAATAAACGTGAGAAAAGAGACAAGCGTTCCATGCAGAAGTCCACGTAATTTACGTAGACATACCACTCTCAAAGAGTATAACTCCTCATTGCATCAGCGTGACACGCCTCTCACATAGTTATACGCCCATATAGTGACACTCTTCCTTCCCAGGAGGTACGGTATACAAAGGGGAAAAGAAAGAGTAATTTTGCCCTAGAGAAACATGACAAACATGACCTCAGCTACGTGGTCAAGGTCAACATCAAGAGTGATAAATTATGTTGATTTGTACCCTTGATATGATGGGATGAAAATGTACCTTACCTCTCTGATCTCCTTTCCAAAACCCATAGCCTCAATATAAGCATGAGAAAATAGTCACACAAATCCCAATAAAAAAGGAATTTATAGGAGCACCTGGATGGCTCAGCTGGTTAGGCGACCGACTTCGACTCAGGTCATGATCTCACAGTTTGTGAGTTTGAGCCCCACATCAGGCTCTGTGCTGACAGCTCAGAGCCTGGAGCCTGCTTCGGATTCTGTGTCTCCCCCTCTCTCTACCCCTCCCCTACTCGCTCTCTGTGTCTCTCTGTCTCTCAATAATAAATAAATGTTAAAAAAAAAAGAAAAAAGAAAGAAAGAAAGGGATTTACAAAATAGCTCACCAGTACTTCTCAAAATTGTCAAGGTAATCAAAAACAAGGGACACCTGAGAAATGTCACAGTCAAGAAGAGCCTAAGGGGACATGACACCTTAATACAATGTGGTTTCCTAGATGGGAATCTTGGAACAGAAAAAGACATTAGGCAAAAATTAAGAGAATCCAAATAAACTATGAACTTTTGTTAGTAATAATGTGTCAGTATGGGTTCATTAATTGTGATAAATATCCCATACTAATGTAAGATGTTAATAATGGGCTCTGGGATTTATGGGAACTCTCTATACAGACTTTGTAGTAAATCTGAAACTATTTTATTTTATTTTTATTTTTTTTATTTAAAAAAAATTTTTTTTAACGTTTATTTATTTTTGAGACAGAGAGAGACAGAGCATGAACAGGGGAGGGTCAGAGAGAGGGAGACACAGAATCCGAAACAGGCTCCAGGCTCCGAGCTGTCAGCACAGAGCCCGACTCGGGGCTCGAACTCATGGACCGTGAGATCATGACCTGAGCCAAAGTCGGACGCTTAACTGACCAAGCCACCCAGGCGCCCCTGAAACTATTTTAAAACATAAAGCTGAGTTTTCAAAAAGAAAAAACAAAAAACCCAAGGGTCTATAGAGCCAAGCCCACATGCATCCAGAAAACCTTAGTCTTTAGAAGAATTTCAGGGTTCTGTGTAAGTAAGCTTGTGTCATGTACAATTGAAATGATGATATTTCAAAGGTAGCTATAAATGAGATAATTTATACCTTAGGGTAACAAACCACCATAATTATGTGTTATGTGACCAAACTCAACCCGGAACTCCCAGAGAGCAAAGAGCTGCCATGGTCCTACTCACCAGGGTTTTCCGGCACCTCGAACAGTAAGTAGCTGGCACATGTTGGGCCATCTATTTGAAGGCCAGATACATAAAAGAATGAAGACATTCAAGATGAAAGAATCAAGTCTATTTAATGTGGCCAAGATTGTTTCTTGAAGATGAAAAATAATTCAGAGATATGGAAGGCAAACAAGCAAAACAATCGTTCAAAGATTCAGAATGACCTACTTCCCATCCATGACGATGGCTATTATCAAAAACACAAAAACCAGAAAATAACAACTGTTGGCGAGGATGTGGGGAAATTGGAACGTTTGCGCACTGTTGGTAGGAATGCAAAATGGTGCAGCTGCTGTGGAGAACAGTTTGGTGGTTCATCAAAAAATTAAAAATAGAATTGCCACGCGATCCAGCAATTCCACTGCTAGGTATCTACCCAGAAGAATTTCAATAGGGACTCGAACAGATATTTGTACACCCATGTTCATAACAGCATTATTTATCATAGTCAAAAATGGAAGCAACCCAAGTGTCCACTGACAGATGAATAGGTGAACAAAAAAAAAAAGGGAAGAAAGGAAATTCTTAAAAAGAAAGGAAATTCTGCCCCATGCTGCAACATGAATAAATCTTGAAGACAAATTATGCTAAGTGAAATAAGCCAGTCACAGACAGATATGATTCCATCCGATGATTTCACTGGATGATCCCGAGGTACCTGGAGTAGTCAAATTCATACAACAGAAAGTCAAAGAGAGCTTCCCAGCGGCTGTGGCAGTTATGGTTTAATCGATACAAAGTTTCCGCTGAGGAGGGCAGAATTGCCAGAGATGGACGGTGGTGATGGATGGCACAGTGTTACTTCATGAGCCTTACGGTGAAAATGGTAAAAGCTTCATGGCAGATGTATTTTACCACAATCTTTAAAAATCAAAATAAAAGAAATACAAGGTTAAAAAAAAAATTCAGAGTGAGGTTGAAGCAAAGTTGATCAGATCTCATTAGCCTGAAAGCTTGGCAGGGGGTCAAGAAAGAAGTCTAGAAATCTGTGAGCCATGTCATTGGACTTTTACAGAACTGCCCCAGAACAGATGGTGAGTACCTTCATAGATGCTTCTTGATAATGTTCTAGACACTTCTACTTCCGTTGTCATTAAAACTATTTAATTATAACAATAACCTCTCAGTGCTTAGTGCTTTTTCATTTACAAAGCACACTCACATCCATTCTCCCCTTGCTTTTCGGAACAACCCTTTGCAGGCAGGCACACAGAAAATATTGCCTGATGCTATTGATTTGCCCCACCTCTCTGACATCTACCCTTCGGCTTTGTGTGCAAAGCACTCTGCAGCCGGAGGGTCGTGGGCACAGAATGGGAAGGCTGGAACCTGTTGCCCGGGTTCAAATCCTGACCACCCACTTCCCAGCTGTATGAATTTGGGGCATGTTAACTTAATTCTCTGTGCCTCAGCTCCCTTATCTGTGAAATGGGTTGTTTGTGCCTGAAGTGAGTTGATGTAACATGGCGTCTGGCAGGTAGTTGCTCTGGATGCAGAGACACACAAAACGTGGATGTGATAACGAGTCGGGCTGGATAGGGGAGCAGAGGTGAAGGGGTAAGTAATTCTGCCTGGGAAGATCAGGGAGAGTTTTGCAGAGGGGAAGACATGTGAGCTCTGAGTGCAGAAAAGGGCAATGAGAAAGTGAGCCTGAAATAAAATGAAACAGCGGCAGGCCTGTCTCCACTGATTACAATACCCAAAATGCGTATAATTCCTTCTGGTTTTCACAGCATTACCATAGCCACCTTTCTGCTGTGCTACCTGGAAGACACAGGCCCTTGGGGTAGGCTGAGAGAGGTCACACCCATCCCCATTCTAGGGAAGAGGATCTATTGGCTCAAGTGTAAACAGTCTGTCAAAGGTCTTAAGTCTTAAATGTGCAGTGGCTTAACCGTGGTCGAGCCAGCATGAGCCTAACCTTTCACCTTCCAGCCTAAAACCCATCCTTTGTGCCCCAGAGAAACTCAGGCCTTGTAACCCCCGGACTCATCCATCTGCTCAGCCAGTCTTTACCAAGCACCTGCCAGGTGCGCTGTTCGAAGCGTGTCAGTGCGCAGACAACCATCGTGGAGCTAACGTTCTCGCAGGGGAAACAAAAATTAAGCAGTAAACAAGACAAATGAATGGAGTCCCCAGCATGCTAAAAGCTGAGAAGCACAAAGTGAAGAAAAAACAATCCCAGAGGCTTGCAGGGAGGGGCGGGGCAGCTGGAAGCATGAATTAGGAAGCCAGAGAGAGAAGGTGAGATGATAAACCTTCCAGATGGCTCCACTGAGCTCTGCAATCCTTGTTCTCACCCACAGTTGTGTTGCCTTGCTGCAGCCCATCGTTGGATCCCACCCCCACCCCCAAGGGCACGGACTCAATGGGCAGCATCTCTTCCCACCTGGGATCTGGGGGAGCAAAGTGATCCAGAGCTCCTCCCAACGTTTTGTCCTCCTCTTTGACCACGAATCAGCGTTTCATTCTCCATACCCTCACTCTCCTCCTCTCTCACCTAAACCCACCGCTCTCTGCCCCGAAAGCCTTTAGGAAAAACAAAATGAGCGATGGTTTTCTTTTATCTGCCATGAGCAAGTCTTCATGTGCTCATGCTATGGTTTCATTGTTTGGCCCACTGGAGTCCCTGCACTGGGGGCTGTCTGGCTTTGATTTTGACCCTGTTAGGAAAAGGAGAAGTTCACGTCAGCTCCTAAGTGTCCAGCTTGGAGCTGTTTTATATTCCAAGCAAACCAGAAAATTGCCTGGTTCTTTCTCTGTCTTAACCCAAAGGCAAGGCCGCCATCTTTTATACCAGGACATGGGGTAACGCACCCAGACTGAGGTAGGAAGAGGTATGAAAGGGCATTCCTAAAATCAGAGGGGATGCTTCAATGGAGGTGCTCCCCCCGCGCTGGGCCCTGAAAGAGACATGACTACAGGAAACTCCCCAACCAACCAACCAGCCATTGCCCCAGTGGGATCCTTCTCCCCCTCATTTCCACCTCCTGCTTCTGGAAAGAAGTGGTGATGTTAGGAAATCACGATGCATCCACAGGTGGGGGCAGCCATGCGGACAGAGAAGGGCTGAGCACAGTCCCCAGCCCTGGGCTGTCTCTGTGTCCCCAAGTACAGCAGAGCCATCGAATGGGAGCACAGCTGTACAAGAAAGCCAAAGGCAGATCCCTAAATCACCACCCCCAGCGCGACCTCCCAGACTTTCAACCTCAATAAAACCTACTTCCCGACAGATCACAAAGGAAGCCCAGCATTTCGGGGTGGAACAGGCTTTTCTTCGGCGAATCTGCTTTCATTTCTGGCGGTCTTTGATTTGAGCTGAATAAGCGATGCCAGATTGGCCGGGGTTGGCACTTCCAACGGCTCTGGTAGGGTACAAGATGCCACATGTGCCCAAGTCAAGTAACATAACCAGCTGCGGCATTTTAAACCCTTACTCTGTAGTCCAGTTTCTTAGAACTGTTCTATGGAAGTGAAAACTAAAGAGAACTTCCATCTTCCTCTGACCCCGCCGGCCTTCGCAGCTGGAATGTGCTGGGAATCACTTCTGGCACTGAAAAGGTTAATTGTCTCCTGCTGCGAAGGAGACGCTGCGAAAAGGGTCCTGTGCAGGGGAGGAATTACGGTAAATGAGGTTTTCTTTATAGTGCTGCTCATTCTCAACATGCTGAAAGGGCATTAGTTCACAGTCACTTTCTCTGGAATTACCAAATCTGCTCAGAAGCCTTCATTAGGATATTAAACAAGACTTAATAAGTGAAAGTGATTTGCATCGCTGATAATCGTGGGCATTAATCAAGACGGCTTCTGTCTCTCTCCCTGCAATATGTTTCATGTTCCACTGTAAAGCCCCTGTAATTCTGGAGGGCTTCTTAAAAGGGAAATATTACATTTAGAAAGCCATTTTTTAAATGATTTACTTAGCAGCGATCACTATAAATAATGTTCTACTCTCTTCTGAGCTTTAACTATCAGAGCAATTAAAGCTGCGAGGCTCGTGTCCTTGATAGAGCCGTCATCAGACATGGGTGGCATTTCTTCTAATAAACGCCTTCGTCTTTAAAAAGAACTTCAAGTATGGCTCGAAAGCAAAGGACCAAAGTTTGCACTCGCACCTGAAGTCACACGCGGTGGCCATGTTCTACGCCACTCTAGGGACAGCCACACGCCCTCAACATTAACTCCTGTGCCATACAAAAGCCTTGGATTGGAGGCAGTAAAATAAGGCAACCTGCTTATGGTGGTCAATTAAATAAGAAACAAATGCCAGTGAAGCTATTTAACAGTGCTGCTTGCTTTATAAGGCAGTTGTCTCTTGTTAAAACCAATGGCTTCTGAGCCAAGGGACTTCCATCCAGAGAAAGCTTATTTTACGACTATTAGAAAGAAGAAAAATGAGTGACTACTTCGGTTTAGGCAAATGAAAGACCAAGGGTTGTTTTCTGATGTTGTTTTTCCCTCCCCCTTTTCTTTCCTTTTCTTTTCTTCTTTTCCTTTTTAATTTCTGGTTTTCAGTTTCACAAGTGGATTATTTTTCAAGGCTTTCTGAACAAAAGATCAAGGCAATCTTGCTACTTCTCGTGGTTTGAAACAGCGTGGGAGACATGAGTTTTCTGTATCTAGAGCCATATAAAGTCAAGGGCAGGAGGGAGAGACAGGAGAGGAGGCTGGAAGTCTCTAACCCAGACCTGAGCCTACAATTCAGGCCCACGGTCTCCCCCCACCCCTCCATCATCCCTCCCTCCTCAGCCTCTCCTGTGATGGTCCTGGTAAGCCGCCTGCGGTAGAGATGTCCACACCTATATGTGTTTAACACACATGCCTGCAGAGTTTACATATAGAGGCACACACACACCCCAAGTTGAGGTACCGCTGAGAGGTTTCAAGTCTCTTGGCATATCTGATTGCTGCTTCTGCCCTACTTAATGTGGTCGAATTTACTCTTCTTCTCCCGTTCGGGGCAGCCTCATTTGTTATGTCTCTGCTAAAATTAACTCCACGTTAATTTCTGGAGGCTTTGGAGTTTATTGCTGGAAAAAAAAGGTTATTTGCTGGCAGTGACTAGGGACATTATTGTTCGCATGCACTAGGGCTCAGCACACTATTTAAATGGAGCTCAAGAGATGAGCTTCTGTGAAGCAGAGGAGACTTGATCCATCCTAATGAACTGCAACATGAATTATATGCCCTACTTCACCACCTCCCTGCTTCACTAATCTGGGATAGTTCACACGGAACCATTTATCCAGAAGGGAGAAGATATCATTCCCAACTGAGGACTCTCTCACTCTCTTTTTGTTTTTTTCTCTTCTCGTTTTCCTTCTTCTTCATCTTTTTTTTTTCCTTTCCAGTTCTTCAGTCCCCAAGCTAGTTTGTACGCTTCTCTAGGCTGCCAGGAGGACATCTCCTCATATCGTGTGAGAAATCACCACGTTTTCGCCCTTTGCCACTCGTTAAGTGTCAGCCATTGTGTTGGGAGATTTACAAGTACGGTATCTAACCCTACAGAGAAGATGTTACTGCCCTTGCCCTTAATTTACCTATGAGGAGTTGCGCTCGGAGCCTCTGAGTAGCTGTACAAATTCACACAGCTCTTAAATGATGAAGCCAGAAGTTGAGTCATGGCCCTCTAGGTCTGGTTGATGCCAAATCTCACAAACCTTTTCCAAACCACCCCATCCCCCCGCTGCTGCTTTGGGCTAGAAAGAATGACGATGGACATGTGGAGGGCCAACGTCATTTTCCTTGAAACACTTCCGTGAGCACATGAATGCTGGAAATTTGGGTGCCACTTGAGCTCACGGTTTTCTTATTATTGTCACAGTCTGAAGTTCCTTATCTCTTCTGCTGATGAAAGAGAAAAGCCACACAGTCACATGCAAGCTTCTTGTCAGAGGCCCAGGAACAACAGGGCAACCTCTATTTACTTAGTTTCAAGGCCAATAACCAAGGTCAAATACCTTAAAAAGCAGAGTTTTCAAGTTTATTCCCCCAAATATTTCATAATGCCAGCAAAAAAAAAAAAAAAAAAAATCTGTGCAAGCTATACACATTTCAACATTCAGATCTATTTTTTATTTTTTACTTCTTAATCTTCTAAAATGTTAGACACAGGGGCACCTGCTGGCTCAGTCACTAGAGCATGCAACTCATAATCTCAGGGCCGTGAGTTCAAGCCCCGCATGGGGTGTGGAGCCTACTTTAAAAAAAAAAACAAAAAACATTTTTTAATTAAAAAATAAAATGTTAGATACAATCACATTCAATAATTCAAGAGATGAAAATTGAGTCTGACGGTTAACTAGCTTCCATCCGTTTTTCTTCCTCCGCCTCTAATATCCACACATTGGCTGTTAAAATTCAAATGCATTTCTAGGAGAGGAAGAAAGATAGCACAGGAATGACATATAAATTAGACAACCACGTCACTTCTTTTTTATTAGTTTCAGGTGCACAATAGAGTGGTTCAACAATTCTATACATTTCTCAGAGTCCATCAAGGTAAGTGTACTCTTAATCCCCTTTCCCTATTTCTTTACTACTTCTTAATACTTTTTGAAGGACTGCAAGGAGGAAAAGTAAAGAAAGGGTTAAAGCTATTTGTTTAAAATAAACTGAGAGGCCTAAGCATAGAAATTATACCTAGCAATTGAACACATGCATTAAACCTCTGCTCCCTTCAGAATCTCCACTAATGTAATAGAAATGGGGGGGGGGGCGGAGAGGGAGGGTTGGGGCAGGTTGTTGTTTGCTTATTTTTAAGGAAAATAAACCCACAAGGAGATATAAAATGGTGAAAAAAGACCCACTAATATTCTGGAACCTGGAAAGCAGGTGTTCAGGTAAACACTGACCGCAGGTTCACAAACATGGCACCCTTACCCTAGAGGAAGCCACAGAAGGAACCCGATTTGAACTCAGAACCAATCCAGATCCACCATGTGGTGGAACTGAGTCACCTTGGAAGCAGCACTGATGGTAGGGCTAAAGGAGAGGATTGGTTGAAAGTCTATTCCAGGAACACAAATCTCTACCATCCTTCTGCTAAGCTCAGCAACTGCCCCTTCCCACACGGACCAGCAGAAGACAGCAGGCTTGTTCCCTACAGAAGGCCTCTGGACTGAGGACAGTAAGCACATTTGAAGTTGGGGGCGCTGTTGAGAAAGCAGAAGGAACGGGAGAAGGTTCATGCAGTGAACATTGAGACCCTCCTGCCCTGCCTCCTCACCCCTCCTTCTTCCCCCACTTGCCCTTCAGAATCCTGGAGGCAGAAAATTGGAAGACTCTTCTCCCGGACTTCTGATCAGCCTAACCGGAAGGACCTAAAGATACTGACTTCTGGATTTCCCCAAAGAAAAGTCCCAACCAGCTCACCCTCCAGGGAATACCTCCAGGTACACAACTTCCAACTGGGGTTTTACAATCCTGTTCTAGAATGTAAACAGACAGCCAAGGGTCTCCAGAATTGGAGAGAATCATGTCAAATGGATTCAGAGAAGAAATAACCAGGGTAAAAGCAACCCGGAAGAAGCAGAGACCATACCAGAAGAAATAACAAACTCCCCCTAAAGTATTAGTAACTTCACAGAGATAAAGGAAACCTGAACAGGATGCTCTGAAAAAGGAACATTCAAAGAACAAAGAGAGAGACAGAAAAACCTTGGAAATTTTTTTTAAAAAAATTGATGTCAGAAAAAAATTATCAGAAGTGTTGAAGGATATAGCTAAGATAATAACTTAGGAAGAACACAAAGACAAAAAGACAAAAAAATAGCAAATAAAAAAATTATAAAATTAAAAGACCAGTCCAAGAGGTCAAATATCACAATAATCAGAGTCCCAAAAAAGGGAGAGCAGGAAAAAAAGAAGTGATGGGAGAAAACTAATTAATAAAATTATTGTTGTTTTCCAGATTTATAGGATCCGTGGGTGTTCCCAACAATGAATAAAAATAGATCCACACCGGGGTGCCTGGAAGTCTCAGTCAGTTAAGCGTCCCCACTTTGACTCAGGCCGTGATTTCACGGTTTATGAGTTCGATACCCATGTTGGGCTCTGTGCTGACAGCTTGGAGTCTGGAGCCTGCTTCGAATTCTGTGTCTCCCTTTCTCTTTGTCCTTCCCTCACTCGCTCTCTCTCTCTCTCTCTCTCTTTCTCTCAAAAATGAACATTAAAAAAAAAAAAAAAGATCCACATCAAGAAATGCCAAATTTCAACACACCAAACATCAAATGCCTACAAACTTCCAGAGAGCAAAACCAGGTTTTCTACAAAGGATCAAGCATCAGAAGAGTAATATCAGACTTCTCTATGACCACTCTAAAAGCTGGAAGGCAATGCAGCGATATCTTCAATGTGTTGAAGGAAAATTATCTCTAACCCAGAATTTTATGTCCAACCAAACTATGAGTTAATTGTCAAGGTTAAATGAAGACATTTTCAAACATGCAAGATCTCAATGCATCTATTTTATCTACACCTTTGTCCAGGTTATTGCTGGAGGATATGCTCCAATCCTGTGAAGGGATTAAAAAAAAAAAAAAAAAGGGAAGACTGGATCCAAAAAAATAGTGTATCCAGCACCTGAGGGAGTTGGAGGGTATTCCCAAGATGATGGTATAGAGAGAATCGGAAATCATACCTCTGCAGCCATTTGGTCCAGATGGGAGCAGAGCAGATTTTGGGAAATTCTCCTTCAAGAAGATGAAGTCAATACAATACCTAACATGTTTGAAAGCATTGGGTGGAGATTTACAAACCTGGGAGGAAAACTGAGGAGAGGAATTAGTGATAAGGACACAGAGTCCTAAATAAATTTCTAGAAAAGGGAATAATAAGAAGATATGAAAGACTGTGCCAGAAAGAAAATTAATCCTAGGAAAATACATGAAGCACCTGTGAATTAATTTGTGTAGTCATAATCACATAAACACTGAATACTGATCTGACCAAGATTATGAGATGAATCCATTGGACATTTGAAAGGATGAGGAGTACGTGAAGGGTGGGCAGATGGATAGAGGAGTGAATCCTCATTTCTACGACAGGAAATCAATAAAAAATGCCCAAAACTACAAAAGCCAAGAAGCAGAAGTCGAAACATATTCTACGAATATATGCAGGTACGTATCAAGAGAATCAGTTTTGAGTGTTGAAAATACATCCCAGAAGAAACTGAACGTAAAGGGATAATTGTGGGTACTTGTAATACTATTTGACCCTTGCAACTCTGTGCCTGTACGACTTTGGTAAAAATTAAAACTAGCTAAAATAGTAATGCTATTTTGAACACGGATATTTTTGAACTTCTCCTGCTAAGCTGGCTGGGTAAGATTATTTCTAATATGTAGCCTACCGTACGAGAGGGCAATCGTTTGTAAACTGTATGTCGTGGCCAATTAGTGGATTATGAAATCGATCTTGTAAATGGTGACCGGCAAGTTTGTAAGTGAATGAAATGGAATCGTAGCAGGCATCACTTTCTCACACGTACCCATTCATTCTTTATTTTTTCTGGAAACATATGCTGAGTTGTAGCTAGACAAGCTGAGATAAATTTGCAGGTGCTACCACATAGTTAAATTTGGGCCAATAGGAAGACGCATAATGCAAGCAAACTGTAGGATGTGCCGTAAAGACAAAACTATTCAGCCCAGACTTTCCCTTTTTCTTCCCTGTGGGTGAGAATGTGGGCGTGTAGATGAACCAAATCCAACCAACAAAATGGAAGAAAATGTGTCCCTGAATAGCTTGTCAGGCAAAATCATCCGGCCAGTCCCAAATTATTTATTCCCGAATTATTTCATGAGAAAGCAATAAACTTCTATCTTATTTAAAGTGAGTATTTTGGATTTCTGTGTTACAGCCCCTAACATGTGCCTAGTACGTGAATAGAACAGAAAACAGAATAGTGCACCGCTTGTTGTAAGGGCATGTAATGCTTTGTGACATTTTTGTGTTACTGTTTATGTGCATAATCATGTGTGTGTTTACCTATACTGGATTGCAGTTTAAATACTGGATTGCAGTTAAAAAGCTCTACAGCCACTGCTTAGGGTCTAAATCTCTTATGTTCACTAAATGTTGGTTAGTTAAACAAAGTTGGGTATTTTCAAATGAGGCTTTTGAGCAGAAGGGAATGTGAACTCACAGGCTGTGTGGCATTGGGTGAGTGAGTGGGGACTCCGGTTCCTAACGTGCAAAAACGACAGAGTTTAAGTAGATGATGTTTATAGCCCTTTCAAGCCGAAAATTGTGTTATTCCGTTGACTTGTGATTCAATTCCACATTGTTTATCCTTGCTACGTATCCAAACAGCCAGAAAGTCCATAGGCCCTTTATGTCACAAGCTGGGGAGGAGAGGGATACAGACAAAGTTAGATGGGCACGGCTCATTTCTACGTGGCTGCTATTTGAATAAAGATCCCCTTATTCAGATTTGGGAGACTCCGCAAAATGAAAGTCTGCTCTACATTGTGGGAGGTGGAAACCTATGCAGGGTTGTGAGGACCCAGACTAGACAACATCATAATGACAGTTGGGCCCCAGATATTCTTGAAATTTGAGGAAATAAGGAGAAATAAGAAGGGGCCCCAGAGGTGTGATAGGAACTATAGAAAGGTTGCAAAAATTTAATCAACATCAAAAGAAGTGGGAACGTTTAGCCTTGAAGAAGGCTGGGGGCCACTGAATGATTATTCCTTAGGAGAAGTGGAATTCTAAAAATAGAGAGATGATCAACCTACTATTGATATAAACCAGTGATTTCCAATTTTTTTTTTTAAGTTTAGAAGCAGCATAGTTTCTCCAAATGTAATCTTATGCAGTATCCCCAATTCATGAGACAACAAAAAATAGTTTTTTAATGGTTGAATTAGTGATAGGGGCCTCCTACTGTTTAACCTCTCAAGTACCTTTTCTGGAACCCTAAAGTTTGAGGAATACAATTTTTAAACAAGTCACTTAAATCAATGCTTTCCAAATATTTGTCACCATGATCCACAGGACCACACCTCTTCCTAGTACACCACACACACACACACACACACACACACACACACACACACACAGGCACACCTGAAACAAAGTTCCACAAGACAGTTTTACATTTTGTAGTCTATTTCATTTTATTCTATTCCCCTTTTGAAATGCCAACCATGATCCACTTAATCTATTTCAACCCCTTAATGAATATGTTACAGCTCACAGCTGAAAAATTTGGTCTGCACTCGATTGAGAAAAGATGGATACAAATTGTCCCAAAAATTATATTAAATTTCTTCCTTGCAAATGTAGTTCGCTGCAGCGAGTATTCATAGGTGACTGTTGATTTGTAACTTTCGAAATCTTAACAGAAGTAACTCTTGGTCAAGAATAAGGTGGGAAGGAAGAAGTTGAATGTTTGGCTGTTTCTCTACCTATAAAATTGTCTCTGTGGCAATGGGGGTCCCAGTGAGGCTGGATGGATAGTGGACATGTGTAGACACTGAATCCTACTTCTCAAACAGTACTGATGAGAGAGAGATTACATAGAAGGCCCATTAGATTTGCTGTGTAATTATATAACGAAAGAAAGCTAAAGTAAGAAGGACATAGAGACTATAACCAAATCAGTTTAACCCTGTAAAAGAAATGCTACTTTCCAACAATCCCTCTTTATTCAACAAGCCATTTGTAAAAAAAAAAAAATTTAATCAATCAAAAAATGAATCATTTAGGAGCTGGGAAAGAAATACAGGATAAATCTTGCACTCTCTTCATAAATACCTATCTCATAATTCATATGGGAAAAAAACAAAGGATCAAGTGACAACGGAGGAGTCATGGACCCGTACAGAATTTTAGTTGATACACAAACAAATTAAAATATGGAAAACATAGCCATTCTTCTTAAAACTGATGCTCAAAAGGGAACCTGTTTCCCCACACTAACAGGAGAAACAGTGAGTATGCAAACCTCTCAAATAATAATAACAGCGGATTTTTGTGATTACTCCACGTTGATGAAATTCCTCAATGTGGAACCAGAGCCGTTGGAAGAGTCCTGACTGCAGGATGCCTGTGCAGCCCAAACGAGCCCACTGAGCTGGGAATTAGGAGGGACTTGCTCTTGGGGAAGCAGCAATGGCAGCTGCTAGAGAATTCGAAATTCAATGAGGAGCCCACAGCACTTCCAATGCTGGTAAACAGGTCTGTGCACCCTTTGCAATGACTTCTTGGCTACATTTTAGAAAGTAACCAATGCTAGGTGACTCGGGAACAGAACCAAGTACAATAGATGGGTCCAAGACAGGCATGTCCTAGCCAGATGAGGAAGGTCATGGGCGTACTGGCCAAGAGGGAGAGGGAAGAAGCAAGACCACAGTCCACTGAATCCTGAATGTTGTTTGGAATTTTATGCATTCAGAGGGTTTTATTTGTTCATTTGTTACTTCCGTGACCTTAATTTGGTCCATTCCATTGTAGAGCTTCTTCTCAAACAGCTCCTTAACTTCTTTACAAGGTTTCAAACTAAAATAGCCCCTCAAATGCCTGGTGCTCGATAAATGGTTAAGTCCTTCTCTTCTTCCCTTCTAAAGTGGTAATTCAGGAAAGGAAGGGGAGATGAGATTCTGGGATACTGGCTTTACCTGGCAATGCATTCCACTGCTGAGGAGGAAAAGGCGAACATTTGGTGGGTCTATGACACCTGTGAAAAAGAATGGGAAATGGACGTGATAATGAGCTCATTTGTATTCCCGTTTGCGCCTTCTACTGCCTTACTCTCCGACTGCTTAGCCAAATCCTTTTAACAGAATCTGACACAGTTTCCGAAATCTGGAAGTTTCTGTTTTTCTGTTAAGGTGATCCCCAGACACATTACAACTCACCATTTCTGCCATATCTGTCCTTGGAGAGAAATTAAAAGAAGATGGAAAGCACATTCAGAGAAATGAACTTTGGGAGAAACATTAATACTCAAAAATGGAAAAACTTCCTTAATTCAAACTTATGAGGCACGAAGGTCAGTCTGAATGAAAGTCCATTTTATGTAGAGAAGTTGCTTTATAAAAACCATCTCAGGGGCGCCTGGGTGGCGCAGTCGGTTAAGCGTCCGACTTCAGCCAGGTCATGATCTCGCGCGGTCCGTGGGTTCGAGCCCCGCGTCGGGCTCTGGGCTGATGGCTCAGAGCCTGGAGCCTGTTTCCGATTCTGTGTCTCCCTCTCTCTCTGCCCCTCCCCCGTTCATGCTCTGTCTCTCTCTGTCCCAAAAATAAATAAAAAACGTTGAAAAAAAAAATTAAAAAAAAAAAAAACCATCTCAGATCCTTTTTGGAACAAAGTGGGATATAAATAAAACATTTCTTTTTTTAAAATGTTTATTTATCTTTGACAAAAAGAGAGAGAGAGCATGCGCGGGGAGGGGCAGAGAGAGGGGGAGACACAGAATCCGAAGCAGGCTCCAGGCTCCGAGCTCTCAGCACAGAGCCCGACAGGGGGCTCAAACTCATGGACGGCGAGATCATGACCTGAGCCAAAGTCGGACTCTCAACCGACTGAGCCACCCAGGTGCCCTTAAAATATTTCTTAAAAGTACTAGTGGTTACAGGAAACTAAATAGTAAATCATTTTCAAGGAGAGAATCTATTTGAATGAATTGCTACGGCCACATGGTATTATATGGTAATTGTTTTCATGCAGACAATTAATGTACTAAGTCCTTAGGCTCAGTTCTTCATAAACAACATAAAGCAGCAGCAGCAGCAATATTTTTGCAGTGGTTCTTAGCGACAGCTATTCATCACCTTACCTGGGGTATCTTCACAGTACAGAAGATGCCCAGTCTCCTTCCAAATACGCTCCATCGGGACACCTGTGGAACAGCAGGAAAAGGATGAGCTTGTAACATTTTGAAAGTAAAGAAGGTGGGTTCGTTCTTACACACACCCTCAGCCAAAAACATGAATTGACTGAACACTCGCTGTCTTACAAACATCTTGTGTAGGTGACCTTATGGATGGGGAATCTTCAAAGGTCACATAGACCAAATTTGGACTCTCTGGCTCCAGACTCAGTGTTTGTCCTTAGCACCACATGCTGCATACGATAACACCAAGGAAGCCCAAATGTACCTTCTAAGTTAATGAGGTTTAACTAGGAGTTCAGAAATGGATCGCTGATCCCCAATAAAAATGCGCTAATCCCCGGATGCTTAGAGAACTGAGCTCACACCAAGCTTCCCAGGATGTGCAGAGAAGAGAAAGTACATTGTTCCCATAGGAAAAAAGGCCGCACCAACGTTAACCAGCTTGCGAGCCTCTCTTCCTACACATGT
This sequence comes from Puma concolor, assembly GCF_028749965.1. Taxonomy (NCBI): domain Eukaryota; kingdom Metazoa; phylum Chordata; class Mammalia; order Carnivora; family Felidae; genus Puma; species Puma concolor. The sequence goes on from NC_141683.1 coordinate 40,690,086, forward strand.
GGTAGGAATTGTCACCTACCCCAGAGCTATATTTTATACCTGAACAAGCCTTTGTCCAAACATGCGGTGTTTCCTTGCTAGGACACATCTGGCCTGCTCCTTGAACTGGAGCTCTGAGATTAGCTGGCCAGATTCCAACTGAGAAGGCTTTTTATCTTTCTCACGGTGACAGGCAGCATTTGGAAACCCCAGAGATGAGGCGCGGGAAGGATGTCGATGCTATTGCGGATGCTGTTAGTGTTGTTATCTGAGGGAATCATCTTCCTCGAGTGCCACTGCGTCCATCACACTGTCAAGACCCCTCTAGCAGTCGCGATCACCTGTCACACCCCATCTCCATCTTGGCTGTCTTCAAGAGCCTCCACCCGTCTGCCACCCCGTCGCCGCTCACCTCGTCTATCATCTCGCTAACCTGAGATGTGTCTCTGGAAGCAGGGCACGGGTTCCAAACCCACTCCTGTTCACAGTGGGTCCCCCTGGGGGGACGTCACCACCCTACGACTCCACAGACACCCTTCATCACACAGTGGCCCCAGGAGCAGCTTGCAGGACAGGGAACACACACATCTGGGAGGCAGATGCCCTGGGTTTGCCTGCCACCTCTGGGCAAGGCATTTAACTGCTTCGAATCTCCACTTCTGTGTCTGCAGAGGGGCGTGGTGACACTTGTCTGACCTCACCGGTCAGGGCTGAGGATCAAAAGATCAGGGCCGAAGGAAAACTTGAAGGGTATCAGCAGTGGGTTCTGATGGCAGAACTGAATCAGATGAGATTCTGTAGGCTGAGATGGTCATTCACAAGCTAGAGGTCCTATCTTCCCCCCACCCCCCCTTGGCAAAAGGGAAGGCATAGACAGTCACCACCCCCTGTAAAGGAACACTTCCTGAAGGTGAAGACGCCAAGGCCCATATGCACATCACTTCCCATCGTGTGGTGTAGTTGAAGAGGAACTTACTAGGAAAGCATCTGAGACCATCGTGCAAGACCGAAAGCATGACGAAGAGAACATGGAACTGGGACTCGGGGCCCCCGGACACCAATGCACCCCCAGCCTCTATCACCAACCGAGCCTTCCTCACATGAATCACTTTCTCTGCTTTTCCTCAGTTGCAGCTTCTATGTGAGCGGGTTGACTGGGTAATCTCCGAGTTCCCTTCAAGTCAGAGGATTCTGTGATCCACATAAATGCTTGTTAGTGACGCAGTAAGCACAATGCTGCCTACCGTCTTTACGAAATGGTTCTTATCTGTGACACCTGTTTTATAGGTGTCATATCTTTTTGGTACTACAAATAATCACAGTTCCCTGGTCTGTAGAAGGAAGCCTGGGGGAATATGTCCACATTTCCACCCCCGTAGAGTTACCGCATCAGGGTCCTAATAACTGGCTCCGTCTCAAGGGCATCATCTTTCCTTCATATCCATGCAATGACACAGTCTTACCTTGTTCTCTCTGTCTCCCTCTCTCCCTCTCTCCCTCTCTCCCTCTCCCTCTCTTTCTCTGTCTGCCAGACAAGAGAGAGATCTTATAAGCGTTTTGCTATTTTGGAGCTCGAAGAATCCTCATATACGATCCTTTCACACCCCCACCGCGAAATAGAGCCATTTGAGCCTAGATATCATTCTTTTTTTTTTTTTAATGTTCTATGCCCTTCAAAGTGATTTTCCTTCCAAAACGGCATTTTCAGCTGGTCACTCTCACCACCTTCTTGTGCATCTCTTAATTTTCCGTGGGACAGATTTATACACTCCAGATGCTGAGCTGAAGCTGCTGTAATCCCACCTGTCACATCTGGCTCTTTGGCGTGCTGGCCCAGAAGCTTCAAAGCTGCATCCCTGCACTATACTCGTGGTTCAACTGCGAGCTGCTGCTGTATCTCCTTGGATGTAATTTCCCTTTGATTCACCCCTAATTCTGAAGAATTGATGCATTTGTATCCATTTTGAACAACGTTCCATACAAACGCTGCGTTCGATCTCTGAGCAGACCGTTTTATTTCCTCATATGTGGCCTCGCCTTGAATTCAGACAGGAGCCTTAGGACAACCCGGAACCACTGTGCCTGATTCACCACACAAGCAGTTCTGTTTGTTCCAAGTGCCCTGCTTCCTGTTCTTGGAGGAACAATAGAAAGCAGTGAGGGCAGGGGGGCCATTCATGCCCCCAGCATTTCAGAAAGGATGGCCAGACAGCAGGGCTCAGTGATTTTTACTCCTCCTCTTTGTCATTCAGCTGCCACCTTAATAGTTGCACACCATGTTTTTGCAAACAACCAGATTTGTTGGAGAGGTATAAACCAGGAAGCATGAAGTGTTACTACAAACCATCATTCTTCAAAGTGTGTTCCACAGAACATTCATCAGCTAGACACTGAATAATCCTCTGCAAAGATCATGGTGCACATTAACATAGTAAATGCTCTGAGAAGTCCTCAGGTGCAGAAAAATACACACATCTTGTTGTCTTAAGCAGAATTTTCCAAATTTGTGTGAATATAAACCCTTTTTATATGTCACACTCATTAGCCTCTCATCAGAGCCCAGTCTGTGGGCGCTGCTGTGAAGGAATGTTCTTGATTTACCTTGAGTACACCAGCATTGACATGGCTCAATGGCTCCCGTAGACACGCTGGGATGCTAGACATTTAGTGTGATGACAGTGACATTGTTCAAAACAATTGAGATCAAAGGACGAACGTGGCTGAGATAGTAACCAATTGTCCTGAGCTCCTCAAACACCAGCAAAACAAGACAAAAATGAAACAAAGCAAAAAACAAACAAACAAAAACCCTGGTTTCAAATACCAGATGAACCCCAGAATAATTTTCACCAAGGAAACATCATCTAAATAAAGTTAAGCTAGGAATTAAGGTATGGTATCCTAAGACAATTACTCGTTTGGCGGGGGGGGGGGGGGGGGGGCGGTGCGGTAGATTTATTTGAATGCCTAAATTCAAGTTAATTTACCTTAAAGCCTATACCAATCTTTTAACTTACATATCCAATGGCTGATATGTAGTTATGGTTACAGAGGGCCCCAACTTTCCCGACTTTAATATTAGCAAATTCATTTATTCATAAGGGACCCCAAAGGTCCTTGCCATGTATTATTTCTTCCAATCTGCCAAAACCCACTAATAACTGGGTAGTGTATTTCCTATCTAGGGAGTGAGCCCAAATGACCATCGGCATCCAAAGTTCTATAGGCAAGTATTCTATGGAAGTTATAGAACTTTTCAGATTAAGATGAATTTATATTTAGCCTTACTACTGTAACAACATAATGTGATATAGAGTTGTCAGAACAGACTTTTAAAATAAATTACTTACCTATTTCTAAAATCATTGAGGGGATGAGTTTCAGTCATCCATTATTGCATATCATTTAAAAAACTATATGCTACATTTTGTCAATTTGGGCTTTTTAAAAAGTTTTTTTTTAATGTTTTATTTATTTTTGAGAGAGAGAAAGAGTGAGCGAGCAAGCAGGTGAGGGGCAGAGACAGAAGGAGACACAGAATCCAAAGCAGGCTCCAGGCTCCGAGCTGTCAGCACAGAGCCCGACACGGGGCTCGAATTCACAAACTGTGAGATCATGACCTGAGCTAAAGTTGGACACTTAACCCACTGAGCCACCCAGGTGCCCTTGTGAATTTGGGCTTTTTAAAAGGACTACAGATCCCCACCCTTCACAATGTTCTAGCTCTATCTGATCTGTAATTGATACTTATCTGATTTTTCATTGGTTCATCTCCTATCATTTTTCTATTTCTTCTACAAACCAAATCGAATTAGTAGACCTTAAGATAACTCGAAGTGCCAGGAACATGTTAAAAGGGGTTTCTTCCCTGAACTACATGACCCCTGATATTTGTTTCAACACACAGTAGTCTCCAGTCAAACTTTTTAACAGTTTTTATAAAGTGGTAATAACAAAAGTTTTCAAGATCAATTTTGTATTTACACCATGAAAGTCCAGCCAGAAAGTTCAGGCACTATAAATTTCCAAGCCTTTAACTCTTACATAAGGAATTGAACGGCATAAATTCTACCATCAAGCCAATAATGCAGATGCTGTGTAAACTCTTACAACTATCCAAGTTAATACATTCACAGACTCAAGGCAATAATGATAATACCTTATATGTACCTCATGGTTTACAAAATATGAGTCACACTGCCTGGCTTCAAATCACATCTCTACCATTTACTAGCTCAGAGGCCTTGGGCAAGTTCCTTAACTTTTCTGTGCCTCAGTTCCCTCATCTATTAAATGGGGACAATAATCATATTACCTCATAGGGTTGCTGCAACGATTAGTGAGCTAATAAATAGCATGTAGTAGGTGCCTAGTTATTTACTGTTGCTGCTGCTGTCATTGTCATCGTCATCATCATCACCACCATCACCTTCATCGTCTAAGCTGATTTTCAAAAGAACTCTAGGGGCGCCTGGGTGGCGCAGTCGGTTAAGCGTCCGACTTCAGCCAGGTCACGATCTCGCGGTCCGTGAGTTCGAGCCCCGCGTCGGGCTCTGGGCTGATGGCTCGGAGCCTGGAGCCTGTTTCCGATTCTGTGTCTCCCTCTCTCTCTGCCCCTCCCCCGTTCATGCTCTGTCTCTCTCTGTCCCAAAAATAAAAAAAAAATAAAAATAAAATAAAAATAAAAACGTCAAAAGAACTCTAGCTGACCCAGTAAGATACTATTATAAACCTACGTACGACAGAAATGGACTTCAGGGAATTTAGTGATCTGCTCATGGTGACACAGCTAGTAAGAGGCAAAGTAATGTCTCTAAAAGGGTCCTCAGACCAAGGGCACCTCTATCATCTGTAGAGTCTGGGACAAGAGCACAAGGGAAGGCACACATACTTTAAGTTACATATATTAAAGTTGTAAATCAAGCCAACAAACTTTAAAAAAAATTTTTTTAAGGTTTATTTATTTTTGAGACAGAGAGAGAGACAGAGCATGAACGGGGGAGGATCAGGGAGAGAGGAGACACAGAATCTGAAACAGGCTCCAGGCTCTGAGCTGTCAGCACAAAGCCGGACCTGGGGCTTGAACTCACGAACTGAGAGATCATGACCTGAACTGAAGTCGGATGCTTAACCGACTGAGCCACCCAGGCGCCCCCAAGCCAACAAACTTTTAAATGTAATGTGTTCCAGCCTCCTCTCTTGACAAGCATTTTTTGCAATGACAAAATGGAAAAATACGTGTAAAACTTACATTTATATACACACACAACTAAGTTAGATATCAGATAGCAAATGGGCCAGAAATAGCTGGGTTAGTAATAAAGATACACACATGTCACATACTACTTATACGCATCCATAAAATTTATTTTTTTTACTTTCATTTTAGCAAAATCACTAATTATGTGATTGTAATCAAGATTGTCATATAATCTGTGTTCTATTTTTAATAATACCAAACTAGACAACCTATCCCGAGCCATCACCATTCTGTTTTAATGTTTATTTTTTAATGTTTATTTTTGCGACAGAGAGAGACAGAGCATGAGTGGGGGAGGGGCAGAGAGAGAGGGAGACACAGAATCTGAAGCAGGTTCCAGGCGCCGACCTGTCTGGCACAGAGCCCAATGAGGGGCTTGAACCCACAAACCGCGAGATCATGACCTGAGCCAAAGTCGGACGCTCAACTGACTGAGCCACCCAGGCGCCCCGAACCATCATCATTCTTAAATATTTTTTTTTTTTAATTTTTTTTTTCAACGTTTTTATTTATTTTTGGGACAGAGAGAGACAGAGCATGAACAGGGGAGGGGCAGAGAGAGAGGGAGACACAGAATCGGAAACAGGCTCCAGGCTCCGAGCCATCAGCCCAGAGCCTGACGCGGGGCTCGAACTCACGGACCGCGAGATCGTGACCTGGCTGAAGTCGGACGCTTAACCGACTGCGCCACCCAGGCGCCCCTCTTAAATATTTTTTTAAAATTAATTTAAATATGTAAAAGCTTTGAGACTTGCCAGTAAAAATTAATTGTGTAAAAGGGCAGGCAGCTGGGGGGCTCAGTCAGTTGAGTGTCCGACTTCGGTTCAGGTCATGATCTCGCAGTTTGTTGGTTTGAGCGCCACACTGGGCTCGCCGCTATCAGCCCAGCAGTGGAGAGCCCACTTCAGCCCTCTGTCCCCCTCTCTCTGCCCCTCCCCTGCTTGCACTCTCCCCAAAATAAATATTTTTTTAAAAATTTATAAATTAAGAAAAAATGCTGAAAATAATACTTAGATTGGACCGTGAATTTTACAAATCACGTATAAACATTATGATGGTTTCATATATGAAAACTCTCTCTATCGCAGAAAATGTTATGAAATGTTTTAAATTCATCGTATTAATTGTTACCACACACACTGCCGTCCATCATTTCTTATAGTGGTATCCAGAGTGTTCAAGTATTTCTTAAGTTCTTCCAAATTTTTCAATGTTTGGATATTGAAAGAAAAAAAAAATATTGCAATATGTTGCTCACTCTATTCAAATCTTTTTCAATTGCAACAACATCTCCTTATTTTTCTTCTTTTCCATAGCCATGCAAGCTTTTCCTTCCCTTGTTTCAATTTTCTTCTTGTTTTATTAGAATGTCACTTTTGTTGCATTTATCACAGGTAGCTTCTTTCAATAAGGAAAAGATATTTCCTCTATAATTAAAAAAAAATATGTTTAGCCATTTGAAAAATGAAATAGCAGGGGCGCCTGGGTGGCGCAGTCAGTTAAGCGTCCGACTTCAGCCAGGTCACGATCTCGCGGTCCGTGAGTTCGAGCCCCGCGTCGAGCCCCGCGTCGGGCTCTGGGCTGATGGCTCAGAGCCTGGAGCCTGTTTCCGATTCTGTGTCTCCCTCTCTCTCTGCCCCTCCCCCGTTCATGCTCTGTCTCTCTCTGTCCCAAAAATAAATAAACGTTGAAAAAAAAAATTAAAAAAAAAAAAAAGAAAAATGAAATAGCCAAACTTAGATCAAGACGCATGTTTTGTAATCTTTTCTGACATTGAAGGCAATTTATAATTTATACCAAATAACCATGCACGGTACAAATCCAAAATTAATTTCATTTTCCACCAAAGTCTACAATATGTTTTTTATTCGAAGACTGTCTATTGTTTTGCTTAACTCTTCTAGTGAATCTCATATCTTGTCTAAATTAAATCTAATTACTTTAACAGCATTTAGTTAGCATTCCTTTTGTGAGCCTGAGAGTAGATCTAAGGTCAAATTATATTTCTTTCTGTCAGGATGGTTCATCTTCAGACAGATCTAGAAAATATAATACATACTCTTTGAAGTATCTTGAAGAATGTCATCGTTACCAGTTGATGTCATGTCTCCTAGTAACAAATTCAAAGTATGCATGCAACATAACACAAAAAGAATAGGTCTGGATTTTCAGAAACTCTGGCTTGTATGCTTTTTTCCAACCAACCATGTTACTTCCATTATAACAGGCTTACCCTTGACAATCTTTTAAATCAGTGCCTGATGTTGCAAGATGTTTTCTCCAGTCCTTCAATTAAATCTGCGTTTCAGATATAAAATCACTGAAATTCTCATTTATTTTGATTTCCTTGTTTTCTTCCTTTGGTAGTCAACAATTGCATGTAATAAATGTTAGATGTCAACAAGAGTTTGGTTTCTTGAACAATATTTTCTTTTTCTGTTTCATGTATGATTTCTTCTCTCATTTTATAATTCTTTGTACTGGTCAGCCTTTGCTGCAGCAACAAACAACCCGCAAATCTCAGTGCTGTCCAAGAATAAACACTTCCATTTTGCTCACAGAGGTCTGAGGTAGGGATGCGAACTTGCGAGGCATCCCTAAGGTGTTCTGGCTTCCTCTGGGCTCAGTTGGCTCCATATGTCTTTCCGTTCCAGTACCTGGGGGAGGAACGTCCAATATACAGCACATGAGGTATTCATAGGGGAGAGTAGAACGTCAAAGGTTGTAGAGACAGAGGCAATCCACGCAAGCACATTTAAAGCTTCCGCTCAGATGTGGCATATGTCATGTGCATATATTATTCCATTTCCCCTGCCAAGGCAAATCACATGCCAAGCCGGAAGTCAATAGAGTGGAAGCATACATTCCAACCAGAGGACAGCATGGCAAGGGCAGGGACAGAAAGAGTAATAGTAGATAAACAGTACCATCTACAAAGACCAACCTCTTGATCACAAATATCTGCTTTCTTCCTGAGACCCAAAGTATCATTCAATGAAGTCTTCAGGTTTAAACACTAGGATCTCATCATTTCTGTTAAGTCCAGTTACAGTTCTTGTTGATCCAGAGACATATGAACTTAAAAAAACATATTGTCCTGGGGTGCCTGGGTGGCTCAGTCAGTTGGGCAACTGACTTCAGCTCAGGACATGATCTCAACGGTTCGTGGGTTCGAGCCCCGCGCCAGGCTCTGTGCTGATGGCTCAGAGCCTGGAGTCTGTTTCAGATGCTGTGTCTCCCTCTCTCTCTGCCCCTCCCCCACTCATGCTCTGTCTCTGTCTCTGTCTCTCTCTCTCAAAAAAAAAATAAACATTAAAAAATATATATATTGTCTCCCTCACCACATTCAACATACTATGGTTGAACAGGAATAGGATAGTCATAATGAATATTTCTGTTTAGAAAGGGAAGGAATGGGAGGCACCAATCCACACCATTCTGAAATCCCACTGGGCAAATATTGTGGGTTCCCCAATCTAAGGTAGTAGGAATTATTCTTTGATTATGCCCCACTTCCACTTTGCTGGTTTACTATTCTTTGCATCTCTTGCCTCAACTTTCTAGGAGTTCTGCCCTCTTCCATCATCAACTTTGACCATATTTGAATAGGACATCAGAAAAGATGCTCTCCCAGTGGTCAAGCAGTTTCCTAAACCTCCTTCTTATCCCTATAAACTTAGGTTATTTTTAATCTCAGTCACGGTCTTCATTAACCCTTATTAAAGCACTCTTGGTAACAGGGTTATTTTAAATATTGAGGGGTTTTGTTTGTGTGCTTTTCATCTGTTTGATTCCAGTCAACTTCATATGCTAATAATAACCACAGCCACAATTGTTTTCAACTCAAGTATCTCTCTCTACCTATCTTTCTGTCCTAATTACAAAGTACCTACGGCGTACCAGGCTTCAGTGCAACCACGTCCTTCTTTTTCCTCTCAGCTATTTTGTCCAACCAAAATAATCTACTGGACGATACATTATTCATCCAACAGATACCTGAACAAGAGGTGTGTGAGCCGTGTTCTGAATTTGGTCTTGTTCCCAGGCTGTGTCTTAATGGTAACCCTCCTCATTTAGCCCTTGTCCTCAGATTATGGGTTAAAATGAGAACTTCTTATTGGAAGGAAATGAAAAACAGTAGCCTCTATCAAATTAGCACACCACAGAATTCATGAATCCTCATTTTTTGCCTTTCATTTCTTATTGCAAGCAGGCCAATTTTTTTCTTAGCTCGTCTCTTTCTTGTAGTCTCCTATCAACTGCAACCAGTAACAACCAACCCATGCTGCCAACATTCTGTCTCAACGCCCTTCACACAAATTCAGCAGGTACATTTTCCACCTATGGCAGTTCCACCAAATGTTTCACCCACGTATAGCATGGGTTACCATTTTTCCATCTTCGTATTGTATCTTCCTTAATTCCCGAAGCAATACCATAGATTTTAAGGTTTTGTTAAGGCAGAATCCCACTCTTGGTACCAGTTCCTGTACTGATCAGCTTTCGTTGCTGCAACAAGAACACAAGTTGCTTGTGACAACACACATTAATGTCTCGCTCATGTTGCTTGAGGGCTGTGAGTTAGACAGAATTCTGCTGAGTTCTGCTGGGCTCCACTGGGATCTGACTGGTTCTAGAAGTCTTCTCTCTCTGGGACCCAGGATGAGTCTAGAGCAAGTTTTCCTCACGGCAAAAGGCAGATCAAACAGAACCAAACCATATAAGCACACTTTAAAGCTTTAGCTCGACCTACTGTAGATCATATCGGCAGGCCAGAGTCATTTGGCTAAACTCAGAGTCAGTAGTATAGAGAATAGGTCCTGCCTATAAGATACTCCAAATAATTAGGGACAAATCATATGTCTATCACACCCATTAAATTAACAATCTCATTTTGAATTCTTCATTCCAGATAGTGATCATGTGTTTCATTGATTTTTATGTACCTATCAGAGCTGGCATTAAGTTTCTTAGTGCTAGCGGCAGAAAGCCTGCCTGTGCCAGCAGAAAACTCCAGAGCCTGAGGAAGTGCCAGTCACAGGCATACTTCCTCTCAGTTTCTATACCTCTCTTCACGCACCAGCTACTAACATCCTGCTTCCCGGTACTTCTCTATAGACGGCACTTCTTTATGACATAAACCTGAGGGGATGTTAAATATATGGCAGGACATCTGGGCGGCTCCATCATTTAAGCATCCGACTCCAGCTCAGGTCATGATCTCATGGTTTGTGGGTTCGAGCCCCGCCTCAGGCTCTGTGCTGACAGCTCAGAGCCTGGAGCTTGTTCTGGATTCTGTGTCTCCCTTTCTCTCTGCCCCTTCCCAACTCATGCTCTCCCCCTCTCTCTCTCAAAATTAAATAAACATTAAAATATATATATATACATATATATGTATATATATGTAAATATATATGTATATTTATATATGTATATATGTATATATATATATGTAAATATATGTACATATATATTGGCTTAACAGCAGCTATCTGGAATAGCACAAAAAAGGCTAATTATAGACCCTTCCAACAGGTAGGATACAACATCCCACTAAAGGTTTTCAGGCAGGACTGGAATGTATAGGGGTGCCTACAGTGAAGGAGAGGCAAACAGACATACAATGAGTGTGTGGGTATGCCAGAGAGAAACATAGGACACTCACAGATAAGAGGAGGACCTGAGCGCCTACAGAATTCTAGACGAGAGAGTTTTAAGAAGGTGTTGGTGGGGGCGCCTGGGGGGCTCAGTCGGTTAAGCTTGGACTTCAGCTCAGGTCATGATCTCACGGTTCATGGGTTCAAGCCCTGTGTCGGGCTCTGTGCTGACATCTCAGAGCCTGGAGCCCATTTCAGATTCTGTGTCTCCCTCTCTCTCTGTCCCTCCCTGCTGCGCTCTCTCTCTCTCTCTCTCTCTCTCAAAAATAAGTAAACATTAAAGAAAAGAAGATGTTGCTAAACACTGAGAAATTTTGCATTGAGTTAAAGAATAATGAAGAATATTAGGCCTCATCAGCAGAAGCCTACTGTCCACATGTGAATAATTTTTCCAGGAGATCGAATATATTTCTAGTCATATCCTTCTTGAGTACTGAGTTGTTCATCAATTCTGAAATTAGGGTGATAGACATGATGAGCAAATGTTGCCATTTATTGGGAGAAGATAAAACAAGAACAAAGGCCTGGGAAGAGGGCCCTGTCTGGGTGTTCTCTGTTCTGAAGGCCATGATGGGTGCAGGCCGACCCGAGAGCACTGTGAACACGAGAACAGCCAAAGGGCCCAGAAGGCACCAAAAGCGGATATGGAGAGCCTAGGATGTTAAAACATGCTTGATCTACCTCATAGTTTTGCATGTGCCTTGCCCAGGGAATGTCCTACAAGGCTTTATCCTTTAGTTATGTTGCAGGTGATTAGAGCAAGGCAATGCTAAAACACACATAATCACATGGGGCACCTGGGTGGCTCAGTCAGTTTAGCGTCCAACTCTGGCTCACATCATGACCTCATGGTTTGTGGGTTCGATCCCCATGTCAGGCTCTGTGCTGACAGCTCAGAGCCTGAAGTCTGCTTCAGATTCTGTGTCTCCCTCTCTCTCTACCTCTCTCTCTCTCTCTCTCTGTGAAAAATAAACATTAAAAGAATTAAAACAAAAAAACACAGACAATCACAAAGTCATTATATCCAAGGTCTGCTGTTTCCACCTTCTCTTCTAGGAGATTTTCAATATAAATAACCTAAAATACGTCAGACAGATAGAGAAGCAATGATCACTATATTCCCTGACTGGCCCTCACTTCAAAGTGTTCTTCACAAATGCCACATAATAAGCAGCTGACCCAGAAAGACAACGACTGACTTGCTAACCCATCACTGTCTTTATTTGAGGAAATCTTTGCTAGATATTAAGCCAAAAGTGAAATCTAGCCCTTACAATTCACTCCATGGTTGGACAGTCTTACTACTTGGAATTCGTATTATAACATTTTAGTTCTTAAGGGATCTTGTGGATAGTGTGACCATATAATTTATCATCTAAACCAAGATAATTTTGAGAGTAAAAGAGGAATTCTATTAATTACTTCAGAACAGTGGGCATAAACCCAAGCAAACCAGGATGGTTCCTGAGATGTGTGTATGTTAGATAGTCTCCAAGTCACCCCTTCATAGTCTATGCATATGTTACCTCTATTGAGAAGTGAATCTATTTCCCCTCCCCTTGGATCCTAGGCTGGCCTCTTGCTTTCTTTAACCAATGGAATCCAGTGGAGGAAATGCCACTGACAGGCTTAGTTTAAGCTTGGCAGCTGCTGTTTTTGCTCTCTTATAAGCCAGTAGCCATGCTGTAAAGAAGTCCAGGCCCTAAAGGATGCCTTAATGTCTTAAGACATTACCTTTTGGAATGGTTTGTTATGTAGCAGGGAATAACTGGTCACCCTCCTTACAGGTAATATAATTCACCATCTACATGCAATTCTGTTTGAAATAGTACTAGCCCATAAAGAGCTCTACATTCAATTTCAGCACAATGAGACAGTCCTTACAGAATGAAAATTCAAGTGATCTGAAAACATAGGTTCTGTTGCCAGACATTGAAGTCATGTGACCTTGAACACAAGCAGCTACATTTAGAAAGTGATCCTCAATAATTTCTTAGGAGTTTAAAAGAAAGACCAATGCGCTAATATTTCCATTGACTTCTCTTTCTGCTCTTTTTTTCTTTTCCAATATCTTGACCAAATGCTTCTGGTAACTAGAATGCCCTTGGAACCTCAGGTATCTATTGGCAAACTTAGTATCTTAGTTGTTAAGTAGTTTGAAAAGTTAGATAAATCTCTCTTTCCCTGAGCTCTTTGAAATTCTCAGCAGCAAAGTTCTGAAAAACTTGCCCATTAGCAACACAGCAGGTGAGTCTTGCTGGATGGTCATGACATTCAGAAAGACGATTGTGGCAGGGGAGAAATGGGGAACAGAGAATAGCCTCTGTTGATATAGGAGACCCTGAGACTCCTACTTGTCTGAAATTTCTAGAAACAGCAAATAAAACCAAACTCTGAAAGTCCTTGGTAAGATTTCAGGATCCAGCTCTCTCCTTCAGAAGAATGGAGTTTTGCCAGGGAGGTGATAGCACTCAGAGACAAATTATGTTATAATTCAGATTCAAATCACTTCTGCTAGACCTTAAAGATAGCAAAGCACCAGTATGTGGTCTAACAAGGAAGGGAGGCAAGTATGACTAGGGAAAAGTTTTCATGTAAGAATATTTTTAATAAATTATATCTTGCTTGTTTTCTGTAAAGGAAATTGTCAAGTAGAAGTCATTTAAGTAACGCCTTTAATGAATAGATAAACATCATCTGAAATTAGCTGAAAGAATGGGTACGTCTACCTGCTCAACAAATCCTTCACAAATAGAACAAAAGTAAACTTGAACACAGACATTTTTGCTATTGCCAGAATTTTCTAACTATGGGACCTTGATTTTTTTTTTCAGTTATTACTACTCTAGTCAAGCCAGTCTAAAGCAGACAAGAAAAAGGAACTAAAGAGAAATAAAAAGAATGGTTCCTAATGAGATTTGCATATTGTCAGTGACCATCAAAAAGGCATCATTGTCTTAAACTCTTTGGGAAGAAGCAACTCAGAATGCATATGTTTTGTTCTAAATAGTCACACATTATTTTTGTCACCTTAATATACATGTGTTGCCTATTAATTGAGGTATGATGCTCTAAATTTACAGTATTGAAGGGTAATCTGGTAACTGCCTATTATGTATGTTTCCATTCCCTTCCACTATTATCTTTCCTCTCAGTGCTTGCCTATAAGCTCAGTTCTTTCATTTGCTTCAGCCAGAGAACCCTTAATAATTTGCACATTCATTCTATTCAAATTAGAAAGCATAAAGTCACTGAACTTGAGGACAGAGCAACATACACTATCCAAAAATGAAACAGGAAAAGAATGACAAAAAAATAATAATAAATAGATGTTCAGTGACTGTGACACTATATGAAGCAGTGTAATATATGTGCAACTGAAGTGGCAAGGAAGGGCAGAAAAATATTTGAAGAAATGATGAGCAGAAATTTCAAACTTGATGAAAGCAATAAATTCAATGATCCAAGAATCTCAAACCTCAAGCAAGATAAACAAAAAAGAAAATCATATCAAGACATAATACAATCAAATAGCTAAAAACCGGTGGAAAAGAAATCTTTGTAAAAAAATTTCAGTACAAGAAGATACATGATAAACAAAAGACCAAAGATAAAAATGGCTGCATACTTTATAACAAGAACAACGAAAGCTAGAATATAATGACATCCTTAAAGTGCAGAAAGAAAAAAAAAACTGTCAACCTAGAATTCTATATCCAGTGAAAATAACCATCAGAAATTAAAATGAAATAAAGACTTTCAACATGAAGTATTTCAGAATGAGGAATAAGAGCACTGAAAATGATAATTATGTGGAACATATAAAATACATAAAAAAATTTTTTTAATGTTTATTTTTGAGAGAGAGAGTGAGCAGGGGAGGGGCAGGGAGAGATGGAGACACAGAATGTGAAGCAGGCTCCAGGCTCTGAGCTGTCAGCACAGAGCCCAACACGGGGCTTGAACCCACACATCATGAGATCATGACCTGAGCCGAAGTCGGATGCTTAACTGACTGAGTTGCCCAGGTGCCCCTAGAATACTTTTTTTTAAATTCTAATTTCTTTAGACAATAACTGGCTGCTTATAACAAAAATAAAAATATATTGTAGGATTTATAACATATGTGGAAATAAAATGTATGTCGAAAGTAGTACAAATTTTAAAAGGATGATGTGGAAGTATATTGTTGTAAGGTTTTTACATTATGCATGAAGTAGGAAGATATGGGGGAGATATTTGAAGGTAGACTGTGACAAGTTCAAATATATTGAACAATGCCTAAAACAATCACTAAAAGCAAATAAAATGAAGAGCTGTAGCTAATGAGCAAATAATGGAGATAAAATAGAACACTTACTTGAAAATAGTCAATTCCTTGAAAAGAAAGCAAGAAAAGAGGATATAAGAATAGAGCTAAATTGACAAATGAGAAACAAATAGAAAGATGGTACATTAAAACACAACTATATCAATAATTACATTAAATGCAAATAATCTACATATTCCAAATAAAATGCAGAAATTGTATGTCTGAATTTTAAAAATCACAGATATGAAGGCAATCTGGCTATGACATCTGTCACCCTATTGATTGCAGGATTAATTCAGCTGATCTGACTGGCTGGGTGGGTGTTCCTTTTTTCTCTCACTACTTCATGTGTCCCCTTCCCAAAGCTGCAAGCTTGGTCAAAGAGGACAACCTCCCCTGACAGAGGTGAACTGCTCTTTATTCAAGAGTATACGAGTAGCTGTGCTTCCCTGTAGAACTTCCAAACAAGTGCTCAAGGTCCATTTGTAGGAGAATGTAGGTCAAGCATCCAGAATCAATTTTGGCTCAGGTAGTGATCTCATGGTTCATGGGATTGAGCCCTTTATCAGGCTCCATGCTGACAGTATGGGGCCTGCTTGGGACTCTCTCTCACCCTCTCTCCCTGACCCTCCCTTGCTGTGCACTCTCTCTCAAAACAAATGAATAAACTTTTTTTAAAAAATAGCATACCTCTAAATGCCTATGCATCAAAAAAAAAAAAAAACCAACACAAAGAAACCTAGAAAATATTTTTAAAGAAATTAAAATGATAATGCAACATATCCAAATTTGTGGGATGTGACTAAAGTAATGCATAGAGAGAAACATACAGTGACACATGCATATATTGGAAATTAAGAATAGTCAAAAATGAATTATCTAACCACCCACTATAGGAAGTTAGAAAAAGAAGAACAAATCAAACCCAAAATAAGTAAAAAGAGGAAATAATAAAAACAAATGTGAAAATCAGTAAAACAAAACAGGCAAAGAATAGAGGAAATCAATAAACCCAATATAATTTATAAAATTCTAGACTCACGACAAAAGATACAAGTAATACAGATATTAAATAGACAATAAGAGATTATTATAAACAATTCTATGCCCATAATTTATACAACTTAAATGAAAAGCACAAACTACTTGAAAGTTAAGAACTACCAAAACTTGGGGCGCCTGGGTGGCGCAGTCGGTTAAGCGTCCGACTTTCAGCCAGGTCACGATCTCGCAGTCCGTGAGTTCGAGCCCCGCGTCAGGCTCTGGGCTGACGGCTCGGAGCCTGGAGCCTGTTTCCGATTCTGTGTCTCCCTCTCTCTCTGCCCCTCCCCCGTTCATGCTCTGTCTCTCTCTGTCCCAAAAATAAATAAACGTTGAAAAAAAAAAAAAAAAAGAACTACCAAAACTTGCACTAGAAGAAATAGAATTCTAAATAGCTCTATATCAATTAATAATTAAAACTTTCATCCAAAGAGAACTCCAGGCCCAGTATATTTTTCTGGTGAATTCTACAAAACATTTAAGAAACATACATAAATTCTATGCAAGTGCTTAAGGAAAATGAAGGAGGAAGGAACATTTTCCAACTCATTTTGTGAAACCTTTGACAACAAACACATAACAAGACAAGTCTATAGACCAATATCTCTCATCACCAGAAATACAAAAATCTTTAATAAAATATTAGCAAATGGAATCAAACAATATATAGAGTATATTACATATGTGACCAAGTTGGATTCATGCCAAGGTTGCTAGGTTGACATAGGATTCAAAAATCAATCAATGAACTTCACCATATCAATAGACTAAGAAGAAAAAAGTATGTAATCTTATCAAGAAATGTAATAAAAATATTTGACAAAATTCAACACCCATTCATAATTTAAAATAAATCTCAGGAAATGAGGAATAGAAGGAATTGCCTTAATTTGATAAAGGATGTCTTCAGAAAACCTGAATGCTTTCTGCATAGATTGCAAACAAGACAAGGCCGCTCACTCTCACATATACTCAACATTGTACTGAATTTTTAACCAGAAAAATTAAACAAGAATTAATACATAACACTTAGAAAGGGTGGGGGCGCCTGGGTGGCTCAGTCAATTAAGAGTCTGACTCTTGATCTCAGCTCAAGTCTCGATCTCAGAGTCATGAGTTCAAGCCCTGTGTTGAGCTCCACGCTGGGCATGGGCCCTACTTAAGAAGAAAAAAAATTAGAAAGGTGAAGTAAAGCTCTCATCATCCACAGACAACACAATGGTGTATGTAGAAAATCCTAAGAAATCTACAAAAAAAGGGGCTCAAAACAATAAATCAGTTTGGTATGACTGCAGAATACAAGGTCAATACACAAAAACCAACTTATTCCTGTATACTAAAAACAAACAAATAGAACCTGACATTTAAAATCAATGCTACATACAATAACATCAAAACCATGAAGCACTCAGAGATAAATTTAAGAAATGTGTGCAAGATCTGTACACTAAAAACTGGAAAGCAGTGCTGAGGGAATTTTTTAAATCCCTAAATAACCGAAAAGATAAACCATATTCATGTATTGGAAAGCCCAATATTATTGTAGTAGTTTGCTTGGGCTTCCACAACAAAGTGCCACCAACTGGGTGGCTTACACAACAGAAATTTGTTGCCTCACAGTTCTGGGAGCTAGAAGTCTGAAATCAAGGTGTCAGTAGGGTTGGTTCCTTCCTAGGGCTATGAGGAAGGCCTCTATGCCTCTCACAGAGATTCTGGTGGTTTTCTGGTAATTTTTGGCATTCCTTGACTTTTAGAAACATCACCCCAATTTCTGCCTTCATTTTTACATGGCATTCTTCCTATATCTGTGTCTCTTTGTCCAAATTTCCATCATTTTAGAAGGATACCAGTCATATTGAATTAGGGGCCTGCCCTACTCCAGTATGGTCTCATCTTAGCTAATGAAATCTGTAATGGCCCTATTTCCAAACAAGGTCACTTTCTGAGATACTGAGAGTTAGAACTTAAACATATGAACTCAGGGGAGAAGGGACAACACAATTTAACCTATATCAAATATTAAGATACCAATTATCCCCAAATTGATCTATAGTTTCAACACAATCCAATTCAAATTCCAGCAGGCTTTTTTTAATTGACAAGCTGAATCTAAAACTAATAGGGAAATGCAAAAAACCTAGGCTATTCAAAGTATTCTGATTAGGAGATATATAATACCTGATTTCAAGACTTACTATAAAGTTACACTGATAAAAAACACTATAGGGAAACCTACTTCCACTGGTAAAGAAAACACATAGGGACTTAAGGGTTCAAGAATGTCTGTTTCATCTGGATCCAACAAGATTTCAAGGTTCAGGATCCCTTTCTTTACCAATTAATGCCCTAATTTTCACACAAGAAATTTGGTGATACTATGAATTCAAATGTCATTGTAAGCCAGCAACCAACACAATTAAATTTCGAGTTTGATCTTCTGCCCTGAAATTATAAACAATAACAACTTTGCCTTAGGGCTCTCATGGGAACTCTGGTTCTCAAACCATGACCTGGGCTGAGACTTACTGGATCCCAGCCGGACATTTTCTCCTTGTTGTCACTCAGGTGCCCTCAGAAAAATTCCATTTCACATCACAGTTCTTATAGTCATCATTTTTCCCACAATGGTCAAGTGCAGGCACTCAGGCTCTCAAGGCATGTGCTTCTATTGGCGTTCCATCACAATCACCCACAGGTGACAGCTTGATTGAGTGTAATGTCATTGCCTGCCATAGATGGCTAGCATCCCACCTCCCTTTGGCAAGGAAGGAGATCAGCATTGCACTCAAGACATGACCAAACCAAAACCAACATCCTATCTTTCCAGTCTATCTCCCGAGATCACTATTACCAATTCTGTATTAATCAGGAGTCCAGTCAAGAAATAGAAACCTCACAGTAATTTGAACAGGAAAAGTTTAATATAAAAACTTATTAACTAGAACTGAGAATTGCATGATGAGGCATTGACCTGGAAAATAAAGAGAACTTTAAATAATGCAGGAATAGCAGTTACAAGGAGAAGCCATTGACCCCCAGGGTCTGAGACAGAATGCCCAAAGAGGAGCCCCTGCCATGGCTGAGGTTCAGATCTTGTTGGAGAGCCACAGTTTGGGCTCATTGAATGGCAAAGAAGTCACTGTGGTGCTACACTGATGGAACTTGCTACAAATCTACCTTCTAGAGTGCCAGACAAAGATGTGCTTGGGAGAAGTGTTTCATCAGAGGCACATCAGAACTGCCCAAGGGAGATGCTAAGAGAAACTGCAGGCCACCGACTGCTGCTGGTCACTATGCAATGCAGCAGCCAGGCAGTAAAGAAGTTACGAACGCTGCAGAAGCTTGCTGCTGGGAAAACCTGCTCAGGCCACAGAAATGGGGCACCTGGGAAGGCACATATGCTCCAGATGTCTGGTGCAAGAGAAGCTGAAAGACCTACAAGAGCCCAGAGAGCAAGCACAGGGGGATCAGGAAGGAAAATCCCTCCTGCCTGCAAAGTCTTTCTAGTGTTCTCTACTGATAACACGTAACATGGTGCCAGCTGACAAAGGAAAAATAAAGGGCTTATCTCCCCTTTTTTGCAATCATGCAAAGGGTGAAGTTGAAGCTGAGAGTTAGTAAACTGATAACTGACACACAACGTTTATATGATCACACAGAAAGTCGATGTGGCGATAGCATAGTAAGAAAGGACCCAAATGACATTAAATGACATCAGAGAAGTTGAGTGGGGGACCAGATCATGTAGACCCTTATGGGACACATTATTGTTATTTTAAGTGCAATATTAAGGCATTAAAGAATTTTAAGCAGGAGCATGACTTAATTTACATCTCAAGAGAATGCCTATGACTTAGTGGAGAAAGGATTTAAGGGGAAATCGTGAGAGCAAGGAGTCTAGTTAGAAGTTTAGATGATAACATGAGTATGGTTTGGATGAAAGTGGTGGCAGAAAAGATTAAAAGAAAAGGACAGATTCAACACCATTTTAAATGTTTAAAAGGCATGAGATTTTGATTGATCAGATATAGGGTTCAGGGAGACGTAAGAAAGGCGATTCTTGGGTTTCCAGTATGGATAACTGGGTCAGAAAAGGAGCCACTTTCTGAAATGGGGGAAGTATGGAAAATGAATAGCTGAATTCTGAGATATCCCAATGGAAATAGCAAGTGGGAAAATAGATACGTAAGCTGAAAGGCATCAGATTACAGGAAGAAAATAAAATTTAGGAGACACCAGCGTGGAAATAGAACTAAATCAAGAAAATAGATGACTTTTCCTCAGAAGAAAAGATAGAGTGATTGAGTCCTGTAGCCCTGTCATATTTAGAAGTAGGGCAAGGGAGAAGTAGAAAGAAATTAATAGACATAAAAGATAAAAGGTAAAGGTCTTAAATATATCCAGTCAGATTTCCGGAAAAGAGGAATAGAGACAACGTGAGAGGGACAAAAGTGACTGTTTCATTTCCAGAACTGATGATCAACATGAGTCCTCTGATTTGGAGATCACAACAAATGCCCAGGAAATAAAAAGAAATTCTCAATGAGAAATACAATGATGACACACCAAAGACAAAAATAAATTCCTAAAAAAAACCACAGAAAAAGGACAGGCCATTATAAAGGGACGATAATTACACTGACAATGTACTTTTTAAAAGCAGCAATAGAAACTAAAAATCAGTGGACCAGTATCTTCCACGATACTGAAGGAAAATAACTATGAAGCTGCAATCGTATATTCAGCTCCTACCAAGAGTAAAATAAAGACATTTTCAAACAAGGTAAACATACATAAATATTCAAGAAAATACTGCAAAGAAAGAATAATTGAGAGTGACTAACGCTACCAGATATAAAACAGTAACTAAAACACTGAGTAATAGCACAAGATTGAAGACGCATAAATAGAGTAGAATATAGCACCAGAAATAGACCCCAAAACATAGAGAAAGGTGATTTCCCATGAAGTCAGCCATAGCATTCAGTGGTTAAAAGATACATTATTTGATGACATTGTCAAGACAACCGGACAGAAATTCTTGAAAGGAATTAAGTTGAGTGAGTGCTATTACCAAGATAGCAAGGTAGGAGACTTTGGGCTATCTTTCTTCTCACAGATGCACAGAACAGACCCATGTGTGTGGATCAGTCCCCTCTGAGAGACATCCAGAAACTGAGTGACTCATATCAGGGAACTGAGACAATGCCCACATCAAAATGGGTTGGAAAGGCTAAGAAACACTCTTGCCATAAACCCGACCTCTGACACAAGGCCTTACAACCAGGAGGGAACTCCCAACTCAATCTTCTCCCCGAGGAGCAAAGAGCTTGGACCATACAACTAACTAGAGTCCCAACTTTTTTTTTTTAATTTTTTTTTAATGTTTATTTATTTCTGAGACAGAGAGAGACAGAGCATGAGTGGGGGAGGGGCAGACAGAAAGGGAGACACAGAATCAGAAGCAGGCTCCAGGCTCTGACCTGTCAGCACAGAGCCTGAGGCGGGGCTCGAACTCACAAACCATGAGATCATGACCTGAGCCGAAGTCGGTCGCCCAACAGACTGAGCCACCCAGGCGCCCCTAGAGTCCCAACTTTTAAGGCTGGTACCCAAAGCCTCCAAATCATCCAGCTCTGATAGCCAGTGGGAATTGTATTCTTGAGTTTCACAGGACTGTAGCAAACAAAGAAGTACTTTTAAAATAGGTGGGTGAGGATTCCCCATGTCTATCGCCCCCCGCGCCCCGCCCCCAGTTCAGTGCAAAGGAAGCAGACAAACATACCCATTTCCAGTCTGTCTCTGGAAGGAGTCTGACTACATCCTTCTCCATCTGCTGCCTGGGGATCCAGGTTCTAGTCAGCCTGCATCTGAGAGCTGACTGGGATTCTCCCAAGGGCCTAAAAGAGCCAGTGG
Organism: Puma concolor; assembly: GCF_028749965.1. Lineage (NCBI taxonomy): Eukaryota > Metazoa > Chordata > Mammalia > Carnivora > Felidae > Puma > Puma concolor. Next base: position 40,712,251 of record NC_141683.1, read on the forward strand.
GTACTTCCCTTACCTTCTCCCTCTGGTTTGTTTCAACTATAAAACCAAGGCACCAGCTTCTCCCTGGAAGGAGGTTGTCCACACATGAGTGCTCCAATTTGTGGCTTCCACCTGAGAGATGGTCCTTCAGTCACCTAGTTCCGATAGCCAGTGGGGCTTGGCATTCATGAGTCCCACAGAACCATATTAAGAAGAAGCAGTTGTTAAATGGGTGTCGAGCACTTCCTGTGGCTAATCCCCACCCCCACCCCCACCCCCACCCAGGCTCAGTACAGGGGAGACAGGCAAAGAGACCCATCTCTCAGTTTCTCCCTGAAAGGGATTTGATTAAATACCTTTCCAGCTGCTACCTGAGGGTCTGGCTTCTAATCAGACTGCATCTGACAGCTGACTGGGATCTTCCTGGGAAACTGAAAGAGCTGGAGGAACATTGCCTGCCACACCCCTCCCTTCTGGTTCCCTCCTATAATAAAACCAACTCTCCCTGAAAGAAGCTTGTCCCACACTTTTGCCACCCTGCTATGGCTGCCACCCAAGAGACTGGCTCCCAAATCACCTAGCTCTGGGTGCTAATGGGGTTCACTATTCATGAACTCCCCAGACCATACAAAACAAAGAGGCGGTTCTATTTGGATGCACAAGCACTCCCAGTGAGTATTCCCTGTGGCTTAACACAAAGTGAATAGGCACAAACACCTAGATCCTGGGTTCTCCCTGATAGGGGTCAAACTGCATATGTACTTCCCTGACTGTCCCAGCTGCTGCCCAAAGCTCTGGCTGAAGGAGCAGATAATTAATAGTCCTCTGGGGGCTGAACCGTTGTATGTCCATTTCCCACATCTTTTGGACACTGATGGGTCTTGTCATAGTCCAATCTGCTGGGAGCCGCTAAGCCAGTAAGAACAATGATAGTGGCCTGGATAATCAAAGGTTTGAGAGTCAACCAGAAGGTCAGGTGAGGCTGATTTATGAAGTTCATCTCTTACCTCAGGCCAGTTTGTCAACACTGAAAGAGGAGTCTGTTTTATCTAATTTGCAGAAACAAACACAGAGGATTATTTTTTATACTAAAGAATTTTTTTTAATGTTCATTTATTTTTGAGACAGAGAGAGTGTGAGCAGAGGAGGGGCAGAGAGAGAGCTGTCAGCACAGAGTCCGATGCGGGACTCGAACTCAGGGACATGAGATCATGACTTGAGTCAAAGCCGTATGCCCAACTGACTGAGCCACCCAGGTGCCCCACAGAGGATTTTTTTTAAATGAAGAAATAGGGGAGTTTGTTCCAAATAAAAGAACAAGATAAGCTCCCAGAAACTGACTTTAATGAAACCAAAATAAATTATTTACTCGAGTTCAAAACAGCAGTCATAAAGATGCTTACCAAGGCTAGGAGAGCAATGCATTAACAGGGTAAGAAATTGCAACATAGAGATAGAAAAATATTAGAAACTACCAAACAGAAATCATAGAACTGAAGAATATAATAACTGAACTAAAAATTTCAATAAAGGGATTCAATGGTAGACTAAATCAAATGAAAGAAAGGATCAACCAACACAAAGACAGGGCAATGGAAATCACTCAGTCAAAGGAAGAAAAAGAAAAACAATTTTAAAAAAATGGGAATAGCTTAATGCACTTATGGGACACCATTGGCTGGCTTGATCTACACATTATAGGTGTCCCAGAAGGAGAGGAACGACAAAAGGGCAGAAAGTTTATTGAAAGAAATAAGAGCTGAAAACTTCCCAAACCTCGGGGGGTTGGGGGCGGGGGAAGACCATCAGGTCTAAAAGACCAGAGATACCCAAATAAAGCAAATACAAAGAGATGCAAGTAAGACACATAATAATTAAATAGTCAACAGTTAAAGAATTCCCCCAGGCAAACAAAAGTTGAAGGAATTTAATACCACTAGGCTGGATTTACAGAAGATGTTAAAGGCAGTTCTCCAAGCTAAAATGAAAGGATGCTAATCAATAACAATGACAACATATGAAACTAGAAAACTTACTGGTAAAGGTAAACATATAGTTAAATTCAAAATGTTCTACTATTACAGTGGTAGTGTGTAAATCACTTATAACTCTACAGAAAGATAAAAGACAGAAGTATCAAAAATAACTATAGCTATAATAATTTGTTAATGAATATACAACAAAAAAGGATGAAAATTGTGACATCAAAAACCTAAAATGTTGGAGGGTGTAAAAATGTAGATTTTCTATGCATTCAAAGTTAAGTTGTTATCAGCTTAAAATATAGTGTTATAATGATAAGAATGTTTAATGTAAGCCTCACGGTAACAATGAAACAAAAACCTATAGTAGATACATAAAGGATGGAGACAGGACTCAAAGCATACCACTACAGAATATTATCCAATCAGAAAGGAAGAGAGTAAGAGAAGAAAAAGGGAACAAAGGAACAATAAAATAGTGAGAAAACAATGAACTGAATGGCAATGGTAAGTCCATACCTGTCAACAGTTACGACAAATGTAAATGGATTAAAATTCTCCAGTCAAAAGATACAGAATGGCTGCTGAATGGACTAAAACAACAAAAACAAAAAACAAAAGCAAAAACAAAACAAAACAAAAAAAACAAGACCCAACTATATGTTGTCCACAAGAGACTTACTTCAGCGTTAAGAACTCACATAGATTGAAAGTTAAGGGATGGGAAAAAATATTCCATGCAAATGGGAATCAAATGGGAGCAGAGATAGCTACACTTAGACAAAGCAAACTTTAAGCCAAAAATTAATAAGATACAAAAAATGTCATTACATAATGCTAAAGGTCATAATGTCAATTCATCAAGAAGATATAAGTGTAGGGGTGCCTGAGTAGCTCAGTCGGTTAAGCATCCAACTTGGGCCCAGGCCATGATCTCATGGTTCATGTGTTCGAGCCCCATGTCAGGCTCTGAGAGCCTGAAGCCTGCTTCAGATTCTGTGTCTCCCTCCTCTCTGCCCCTCCCCTTCTCAGGCTGTCTTCCTCTCTGTCTCATATTTTATTTATTTTATAAACGTTTAAAAAATTAAAAAAAAAGAAGATATAACTGTAAATATTTATGCACCCAGCATTGAAGCACCTAAATATATAAAGCAAATATTAACAGATTTGGAGGGAGAAATAGACAGCAATACAACATTAATATAATATGGAACATCAATACCCACTTTCAGCAATGGGTAGATCATCCAGACAGAAAATCAGTAAGGAAACATTAGACTTAAATTACATGTTCAACCAGATGGATCTAACATACAAATACAGACCATTCTATCCAACAGCAGAATACACATTCTTCTCAAATGCACATAAAAGGTTCCCGAGGATAGATCACATGTTAGGCAACAAAACAAATTTAAGAAGATTTAAATCATATAAAGCATCTTTTCCAACCTCAATAATATGAAACTAGAAATCAATAAGAAGAGGGAAACTAGAAAACTCACAAATGCATGGAGATTAAACAACATGCTACTGAACAACTGATGGGTCAAAGAAGAAATCAAAAGGGAAATTAAAAAACATTTTGGGAAAAATGAACCAAAACTTACTGGATGCAGCAAAAGCAGTCTTAAGAGGGAAGTTTATAGTGATAAATACCCACGTTAAGAAAAAATCTCCAGTAAACAACCTAACTTTACATATACTTCAAGGAACTAAAAGAGAAGAACAAACTAAACCAAAAATGAGTAAAAGGAAGAAAATAACAAGATCAGAGTAGCAATAAATAAAATAGTAACTAGAAAGACAATAGAAAAGATTAACAAAACTAAGAGCTAGTTTTTTTTAAGATAAAATTGACAAATCTTTAATTAGACTAAGAAATAAAAGAGAAGACAAAATCAGAAACAAAAGTGGAGACATTACAACTGATAACACAGAAATAACTAAGAATCATAAAAAACTACTATGAACAATTATGTACCAAGAAATTGGATAACCTAGCAGAAATGGATACATTCCTAGAAACATACAGCCTACCCAGACTGAATCATGAGGAAACAAAAACTCTGAACACACCAGTTTTAAGAAAAAAGATTGAATCATTAATCAAAAACCTTCCAACAAAGACTAGAACCATATGGCTTCACTGGTGAAGTCTACCAAGCATTTAAAGAAGGATTAATACCAATCCTTTTCAAATGCTTCCAAAAATTGAAGAAGAGGGAACCCTTCCAAACTCATTTTATGAAGCCAGAATTACCCTGATACCAAAGCCAGACAAGGACAGTACAAGAAAAGAAAACTACAGGCCAATATCCCTGATGAACATAGATGCAAAAATCCTCAACACAATACGAGCAAATGAATCCAACAGTATATTAAAAGAATCATACATAATGATCAAGTAGGATTTATTCCTGTGATGCAAGGATGGTTCAACATATGCAAATTGATTAACATGATACACCACATTAACAAAATGCAGGATAAGAATCATATGATTATCTCAATAGACACAGAAAAAGCTCTTGACAAAATTCAGCATCCTTTCTTGCTAAAAACTCAACAAATTAGGTATAGATAAAATGCACCTCAACACGGTAAAAGCCATGTACAATAAGCCCACTGCTAGCATCATACTCAATGAAGAAAAGCTGAAAGTTTTCCTCAAAGATAAGGAAAAAGACAAAAATGCCCATTCTACACCACTTTTATTCAATATAGTATTGGAAGTCCTAGGCAGAGAATTAGACACAAAAAAGAAATAAAAAGCATCCAAATAAGTGAAAAAGTAACATTGTGTCTGTCTGCAGATGACATTTTATATATAGAAAGCCTTATGATTCCACCAAAAAAAAAAAAAACCAAAAAACTATTAGAACTAATAAGTTCAGTAAAGTTGCAGGATTCAAAATATACAAAAATCAGTTGAATTTCTGGATACTAACAATGAATTATTGGGAAGCAAAATTAAGAAAACCATCCAGTTTACAATAGCATCAAAATGAATAAAATACTTAGGAATAAATTTAACCAGGAGGTGAATGATTTGCACACTTAAAACTATAAGACATTGATTTAAAGAAAATCATCGGTGAAAGCAATTGAAGAAGATAAATTGAAAAGTATACCATGTTCATGAATTGGAAGCATTAATATTATTAAAATGCCCATACTACCCAAAGTGACCTACAGATTCAATGCAATCCTTATCAAAATTCCAATGGCATTTTTCATAGGAATAGAAAAAAATGATCCAAATATTTGTTTGGAACCACAAAAGACCCCAAACAGCTAAAGCAATATGAACCAAGGAGAGCAAAGCTGGGGGCATCACATTGTTGAACTATATTACAAAGCTATAGTAATCAAAACAGTATGGCATCAACATAATAACAGATGTGTCAATAGGACAGAATAGATAGCTCAGAAATAAATGCATACGTGTATGACCAATTAATTACCAACAAAGGCGCCATGAATACACAATAGGAAAAGGACAGTCTCCTCAATAAATAATGTTGGGAAAACTGGATATCCACATACAAAAGAGTGAAATTGGACCAGTAGCTTATACCATACACAAAAGTCAACTTACAACAGATTAAAAACTTGAACATAAGCCCTGAAACCATATAACTTTTAAAAGAAGACATAGGAAATCAAGCTCTTTGAGACCGGTCCTGGCAATGATTTTTTGGATTTGAAACAAAAGCAAAAATAAACAAGTGAGACTACATCAAACTAAAAGGCTTCTACACAGCAAAGGAAACCATTAACAGAGTGAAAAGGCAACATATGGGAGAAAATATGTGCAAACAACATACTCAATAAGGATTAATATCTAAAATGAACAAGGAACTTACACAACTCAGTAGCAAAAAAACCAAATAACCCAATTAAAAAATAGAACAAGGATCTTTTTTTTTTTTTTCAGAGAAGACATACAAATGACCAACAGGTAAATTAAAAAGTGCTCAACATCACTAGTCATCAGGACAATGCAAATCAAAACCACAATAAAATGTCACCTCACACTTGTTAGCATGTCTATTATCAAAGGACAAGGGATCACAAATATTGGCTAGGGTGTGGAGAAAAAGGAACCCTTGTGCACTGTTGGTGGGAATGTAAACTTGTGCAGCTACTATGGAAAACACTACAGAGCCTTCTCAAAGAATTAAAAATAGAACTACCATATGATCCAGCAATCCTACTTCTGTGTATATATGCAAAAGAAAACAAATCACTCTCTGGAGTGACCTGTCGTCCCGGGTTCATTACAGCATTATTCATGCCAGTCGAGGTATGGAAATAACCTAAGTGTCTGTGGACAGATGAATGGATAAAGAAAATATATATGCAATGGAATATTATTTAACCTCTAAAAAGAATGAAAGCCTGCCATTTGCAACAATGCGGATGAACCTGGAGGGCGCCACGCTAAGAGAAAGAAGTTCCATAGAGAAATACAAATACTATGTGATGTCATTTATATGTGGAATCTAAAAAACAGCTAACTCATAAAAACAGACAATGAATGGTATTTGCCAGGGGGTGGGAGGTGGGGGAAATGGGAGCATATTGCTAAAAGGGTACAAACTTTCAATTATAAGATGAATAAATTCTGTGGGTCTAATGTGTAGCACTGTGGCTACACTTGGAAATACAGTATTGTATAATTAAAGGTTTCTGTAAGAGGAGATTGTGAAGTGACAGATGTGTTTATTAACTTGATTGTGTAAACGCTTTTACAACATATATTTATATCAGATCACCATGTTACACACTTTAAATATGTTACAATTTTGTCAATTATACCTTAATAAAGCTATTATAGGGGTGGGGGAGAGGAGGAATTAAGTTGGATCTCTACCATTTTACACCAAAAATAAAGTCCAGATACATGAAAGATCTAATGTAAAGTTTGAAATTTTAAAAGAACTAGAAAAAAAAATCAACATTTTTTAGAGCAGTGGAAATAACTCTATATAATATTATAAAGACGGATACATGTCATTATACCCTTGTCCAAACCCACAGAATGAACAACACGGTGAGCCCTCGTGCATTGTATGGACTTCGGGTGATTATGTTGCAGAAATCCATGTAGGCTCCTCCATTGCAATAATGTACCACTCTGGTGAGTGATGTCTACACTGGGGGGGGGGAGGCCACACTTCTTGGGAGCTGACAGAGAGTCTGTGGGAAATCTCTGTACCTTCCTCTCTCTCATTTTGCTGTGAACCTAAAACTGCTGCTAAAAAACTAAGCTTAAAAAAAAAACTGGATGGGAATGCAAACTGGTGCAGCCACTCTGGAGAACAGTATACAGGTTCTTCAGGAAATGAAAAATAGAACTGCCCAGCAATTGCACTCTTACGTATTTACCGAAAAGATACAAAAATACTGATTCAAAGGGGTACGTACTATTTGTATAGCAGCATTATCAACAATAGCCAGACTATGGAGAGAGCCCAAATGCCCATCAACTGTTGAATGGATAAAGAATATATATAGAAGGTACACACACACACAATGGAATATTACTAAGCCATCAAAAAGAATGAAATCTTGTCATTTGCAATGACGTGGATGGACCTAGAATGTATAATGCTAAGCAAAAGAAGTCAAGCAGGGAAAGATAAATACTATATGATTTCACTCATATGTGGAATTTAAGAAATGAAACAGATGAACATCTGGGAGGGAGGAAAAAAAGGGAAGAGAGGGAAACAAACCACAAGATACTCTTAATGATACAGAACAAACTTTGGGTTGACAGAGGGAGTTGGGTGGGGGAATGGGCTAGCTGGGGGATGGGCATTAAGGAGGGCACTTGTTGTGATGAGTACTGAGTGTTGTATGTAAGTGATGAATCACCGAATTCCACTCCTGAAACCAATATCACACAGTATGTTAACTAACGAAAATTTAAATTTTTTTTAAAAAAAGGAAAAAACAAAAGACAAACCTGGAAACTTTTTAAAATTTCAGAATGAGAAAAGCTTTATTTAGAAGCCATCAAAGAAAAATAAGAATAAATTTGATGATGAAAAAATGGAGGGTTCTACACAGGAAAAAAAAAAAAAACACCCAATAAACTCCATAAACAAACAAACCGCAGGGCCGCCTGGGTGGCTCAGTTGGCTAAGCATCTGACTTTGGCTCATGTCACAATCTTGCCGTTCACGAGTTTGAGCCCGCGTCAGGCTCTGTGCTGATATCTCGGAGCCTGGAGCCTGCTTTGGATTCTGTGTCTCCCTCTCTTTCTGCCCCTCCCCTGCTCATGCTCTGTCTCTGTCTCTCAAAAATGAATAAACGTTAAAATATTTTTTTTAATTTTTTTTTCAACGTTTTTATTTATTTTTGGGACAGAGAGAGACAGAGCATGAACGGGGGAGGGGCAGAGAGAGAGGGAGACACAGAATCGGAAACAGGCTCCAGGCTCCGAGCCATTAGCACAGAGCCTGACGCGGGGCTCCAACTCCCGGACCGCGAGATCGTGACCTGGCTGAAGTGGGACGCTTAACCGACTGCGCCACCCAGGCGCCCCTAAAATATTTTTTAAATAAACAAATCACCGAGGAAAAAAACCTATTTACAACACATTCACTAATGTGGAAGTCTTTGAGGAGGCCTAGAAAATGGCAGCCCTGTACCCTGCTTAACTCTGAACAAGTTGAGAAATTAGACCAAAAAAAGACCCATGAAGGCTAAAACAACAGCTATATTTCTGGGAAAGACATTTGATTGCATTAATTACATTGCGTGGTATGAGAGCCAATGGGTGGCTAACAGGACCCCAGATCAAGACGTGTCACGGAAAGCGTAAGACACGCCTGGTACACAACAGCTGCCCCGGCTTTTTTCTGACTTTGAGCACCCCAGCTTCTTCCTACTTTAGAGACTGTGGGCTTGTTTTTCTTTCTTTTGCAGACGGCATGATCTTTTACTAGATATTCTTGGGCTGGTTCCTGGTCACTACTCAGACCTCAGCTCGAGTGTGATCTCTTCACAGAGATCCCCCTACTGACAGGAGACCACTCTTCACAATGGCAGGTTGTCTTGTTTCTTTACTTATTTATTTGAATAGCTGTGTTGTGTTCATCTTCCCCCACTGAAATAGAAGCACCATTAGAACATAGTACCTGGCACACAGTAAGTACTCAGTAAATACTCGTGGAATAAGTGAGGGCTGACAGAGAATGCATCAACAGAGCCTAGAAGAGTCCGTAGCTTGGGGGAGTCAGAGAAGGCTTCCAAAAGGATGTAAAGGGATGATCTTTAAGTGGGGAACTGATAGATGAGTAGGCATTACCTAGGGTGGCCTTTGACTCAAAATTGAGAAAAAGAGGGAAAGGGATCTTCCAAAGATTGGGACTAAAAAGCTATGTTTGGAGGGGGAAAAAAATGTGAGCGGAACGCCTGGGTGGCTCAGTCGGTTGAGCGTCCGACTTCGGCTCAGGTCATGATCTCACGGTTTGCGAGTTCGGGCCCCGCATCCGGCTCCGTGCTGACAGCTCAGAGCCTGGAGCCTGCTTCAGATTCTGTGTCTCCCTCTCTCTCTAACCCCTCACACGTGCTCTGTCTCTCTCTGCCTCTCAAAAATAAAGAAAACTAATTTTTAAAAATTTAAAAAAAAAAAAGAAAAGAAAAGAAATGTGAGCAAGGAAATAGCCCTTTGGTGGGTGCCTGGGTGTATAAATAGTCCAAAATGGTTAGAAGTCAGATTGAAAGGTAAAAGACAGCAATAGTCGAGGCTGGAAATCTTAGCAGAGGTCAGGACCATGGAGGGGTTTGGGGCCATATTAAGGAGTTTACGTGCTATCTTAAGGATGGTGGGAATCTTTTCAGACAGTTGAGCTTGGAAGCAAAAGATCACATTTATGTTTTAAAAAAAATCTTGTGTCCCTAAGACCTAATACGGTCTGTGGCCAACCTGATTCCTCCCCCAAACCAGTGAATGAACCGTCGGTGGAGAAGGTGTTCGCGAAGAGCGGTACCAGGCAGGAGGACCAGCAGGGGGGTGGTGACAAATGCTGGGGGCTGGCTTCAGGAGGCGCCATGGATGCTTTCAGACACGTGCTTGGATGGATTGCTGCATCTGTCTGCGTGGTGCAAGCTCTGCCCTGCAGGTACTTTATTAGCCTTGCAGAGGGCACAAGGCATCATGCTCCACTTTAGACAAATGCCCAGGTTCCTTAAGGATGAGGGGCGGGAAGGTGAACGGGTTCGTTTTGGTGTCTGTTACTCTTCCCTCATTTCAAAGTTGTCTCTTTTTCAGATTTCTTTTTTTTTTTTTTTTTAACATTTTATTATTTATTTTTGAGAGAGATTGAGAGACAGAGCATGAGCCAGGGAGGGGCAGAGAGAGAGGGAGACACAGAAGCAGAAGCAGGCTCCAGGCTCCGAGCTGTCAGCACAGAGCCCGGGGCAGGGCTCGAATTCACGAAGTCTCAAGATCATGGCCTGAGCCGAAGTCGGACGCTTAACCGACTGAGCCATCCAGGCACCCCTCCTTTTCAGATTTCTGCCACCTGACCATTAGTCCTAGATGGCCTCTGAGCATGTCCCTGTCTTTCAAACAAAGGCTGGAAAAAGAAACGGCAAGAACCACTCAGCTAAATCCTTTGGTGAGTATATAGATTCTCCTTTTCCTTAAGGAGAAGGGCTCATTAAGTAAATCCTGCGTTCAGCCCTGGCCCGTGTTTACTGAAAACGAAACACGAGAAGCTCGACAAAACCAGTTCCAGAAACAGGCGAGTCCATCCGTGTCAAACCACAATCCTGGAAATTGAATGTATAATTCATAAAGTAAATTATAAGAGATTACTTGTACAAGTAGCTGCAATGTCCTTAAAATTATTCTTTAACTGAGGAAAAGTTTTTTGACCTTTGGAGAAAATGCTTGCTTCTAGCTATGACTAAAAAGAGATTTCCTTCTTTCTCTGTTGTGTTAAGAATCTTTTCTTCTTATAAAGAAGGCACCACAGTGATTTATAACTGTCATAAAAGCCTGGAATCCTTTTGAGGTTAAGCTACTCAGCTATTCAACTTTTACTACAGAAACTTTGAAATTCAAAAAGAAAAAATAATGTAAGTTTTTGAAGGACATGTGTTGCTGTAGGTGATCCCGTTAATTAAAAGTGATTGCCTGCTAGGAAATCATACTTTAAAAAGTTTCATGAATTTATTAGAACCCTGAAGGTATCTTTGTATGCACCCAGCTTTACATGCCATTTATGCAATTTTGTTTCAGATCTGCTTAAAGTCTTGCTGACACTCCCAGAGCAAGGGAACAGCGCTGTGAGCATGTGTATGTGTTTTGGCTAATTGAATTATGTGAAAATACATACTAATGAAGCTGTTAGCAGAGGTGTTTGTTTAGAGGAGTAGACTCTCCCTCTAATTCCTTCTAAATTAGAAGCATCTTTCTGCGGCAGATTAACGTTTTGGGAAAGGCTGCTTTCTTATAGAAAAATAGCACATTGTCTAATATCGTGATTCTTTTTTTTTTTTTTTTTTTTTTTGCATGCTAAAAAGCTCTCTGCACACCTGATGTGCACATTGTACGGGAGAAACCCTAAAAGGCATTTTTAATTTCAAAAAATGAACGACTCTGGAGAGACCAATGATGTGTAATTATCCAATAAAATTAATGAGCAGATTATTAATCTTCTCTTAAAACATGTTGGGGTTTTTTTGTCCCCCCCCCCCCCCCTTTAGCACACTTCTAAGAGTGACTGCGTTTCGTCTGGCTTGGTTTTAATGAGGATTATTATTTAATGGTCCTATTTGGATTATTTTGCCGCGCGTCTATTTGGAGATAGTGCCTCGTAACGTTTGTTGCTGGGATTCTGCGATCCCCTGATGCTGGTGTTTGAGGAGTACGCTATGGCAACGCAGTGGTTGTTTTTCACAGGAACCCAGGGAGCCGTCAAAGTCAGAGAACGCGCGTCTGTTTGCAGTGGAGGTGGGCAGGCGGCGAAGTCCCCGCGCACCGCTCGGCCTTCGGGGCGACAGCAATCAGCGAATGGCCTGGCGGGGACGCGGGGCCGGTGGCCCGCGCGCCGCTGGCGCCTTGCGGGGTCACAGGCACCAGAAAGCGGCTTGCTCGCCCTGTGTCGCACGGTCGCCTTGCACCGGGTGCTCTGCTGCAGGAGATGAGCGGAGCCGGAGGGGCCAGGCTCTCAGCACATCCCTCAAGGGAAGCGGCGGCGGTGGCGCGTTCAGGCTGGGGGGGGGGGGGGGGGCAGAAGCCAGGGAGCCTCGACGGGGAAGAAAACCGTGAGAAAACGTGGGCTCGTTGCGCAGTGCTCCGCGCGCGTGTTTGGAACACACAGGGGTACCTTAGAAACAAATGTAACCCGAGATTGAGCTGGAAATGGGCCACGCGGCTAAAACACTGGATGCTTGGAAAACAGGTTGGGGGGTGGGGGGGGAGACAGAGAAGCCCGAGAATCATAGAGAATGATTGGTGGGGGGAAATGACACAGGCGTGCTAGAAAGCTATATATTTCTAATCTAGCATTTGGCATGTAAAATAGACGTGTGTGGTTTGGGCGGCCAAACGGAGAGTGCTTCTTTGTTACCAAAAGATTAATATCTTGCTAGAAATTGTGTGATTCCTGTAAGGTCCAGGAAATCCTGCACAGAAAAGTTGCTTTGCAGTTTGGGACTAGAGCTACCAATCCCAGAACCTGTCACCAGGCCTCTCACTTTGCACCTCTCCCCTCCAAGGGAGGGAAGCATCCTCAACAGTCTCCAGGGTCCCTGAGAATCCCCTGCCGCTGAATCACCACTGCTACAATGGCCCGTGGGTACACATCCGGGCCACATCCTTGGTATTTCACTAGATCTTTATAGCCATTCTTCTGCCTCCCTGCTTGTAGTGACCTCATAAACCCGTCCTTTTTTTTTTTTTTTTTTTTTTAAAGACAGTCCCATTTTCATCTATGGGATCAGTTGAACGTCCCTTTTCTGCCACTTACCAGTAGTCACGGGCTCTTGTTCACGTCAGTAACCCTCGGTTAGCATCGGTTTCCAAACCTGCAAAATTGGCAACAAATAATACTTCTTCTGCCTACCTCAGGAGGCCACTGAGATGATCAAAGCCTTGTGGGAAAGGCTTTGAATATTTAAAGTGAGCCGACAGCATCACCCTAGAACAAGGTGCTTATGTATCAGGACATTGTCTGGTCTTCACACATCTTCTTTAGATCGGAACATTGACCTTCACAGCACGTTGTCAAACTGCTGTCCTGGCCGTCTGCTGGAAGACAAGCTGACTGTCAGCCGGGAGAGCAGGTCAGGCCCTGGGAAGCAGACTCTGGGATGGAGAGAAGCTTGCAGGTGTTTTTTGGGGAGTGCTCTTGGGAACAACACCTGGGAACGGGAAGGGAAGGAAGCAGAAAGGGACAGAGTGAGAAGGCGAGCTGTGATGCTATCTCAGCGCAGTCCTCAACCAGCCTACAGAGAACTAGGGTGACCCTTCTAAAAAAAATTTTTTTTTTTTATCTCAGAGAAAGAGAGAGCACGTGCGTGAGCAGGAGAGAGGGGCAGAGGGAGCGAGAGAGAGAATCTTCGGCTCCATGCTGAGCCCCACCCTCATGTGGGGCTTATCATGAGACTCCTCATGGGGCTTGATCCCATGACCCTGGGATCATGACCTGAGCCCGACATCAAGAGTTGGATGCTCAACCAAATGAGCCACCCAGGCGCCCCTAGGGTGACTGATGCTTGCAGCTGCTCGAGTTGGAATGAGGAGGCCATACCTTTATTCTCCTATTTGAGCAGTCGATGAGTTCAGGCCTTCCAGGGAAGGGGTTTTCTTCCGCAGAGACAATTGCCTGGGAGCAGCTGGAGTCTGCCAGCTGGGAGAAGGAGTCCTCTGTCACCCGAAAGGGGATCTGGTTGGTGCCTGTCACAAGGCCCACCACCCTGATCTTTTGCTTTGCGTTGTTTACTTGTGGAATATGCTTAGTACATTGTCCTGCTGGTAAAATGCGTTGATTCTCTGTGGGGCCTTCAGAAATTACCTCGGAGTTAGAACACCCATGCTCCGGAGATGATTCTGCCCTTGTCTGCATTAACAGACTGAGTGTGGGAGGTCCCTAGTAAAAAGTTCTCTGTCTCTGTCTCTCTCTCTTTCTCTGGGAATACCCCAAGATCTGCTTCTTAAACCATCCTATCCCACTTCCCCCAACGGTTAGACTTCACCCTTTGGACCACCGATGCTGGAATTCAGACTTCACATCCATGGTGTAAACCATGCCTCACTTCTCTCCCACCCAGTCCAGGCTCCGGGACTCCAGCCCCAACCAGAGCCCCAGGCTCCCTATGTAGTCATTAAGGGAAGCTGGACACTGCTAATCTACCATGTGCCTTAAACTGTCACTCAACATCTCTTCAACTATAAAACAAGAAGGTCTGTTCTTTCCATTGTTATCTCAAAATTACTGGGTTTAGCAATCAAGTCAGGAAGTGAGAATATATGTTGTATGTGTGTGAGTGTGTGTTTAATGTATGTGCGTGTGTTCATTTCATAGGCATGGATTTGCTGGATGCATAGATGGATGGGTATGTGTGTCTCACAGCTTGGATGAATTCTATGAAATAGTCCACAGTCTGCATTTTCCCCACCACCATGTTTCACTTGTATGTCTTTTGGGAATACAATCATTATCGTGGAATAAATCGCTAGTAGAAAATTTTACCAAGAAATTTTGATAAATACAGCAGATGAAGGTGAAGTCTTGGTACTCTTACTGGAACATAGTAGTTTCTCGAAAAGGTGTCTGTAACCTACCACCTTACCCTTTCAGTACCTAAAACCCAACTTTTCATTCATTCATTCATTCATCCATTCATTCAATAAGCATTGAATACCCACTGGCAGTGAGGCTGTGACCCCAGTCCTTGCCCCAAATAGCAACCAGATGTCTTCATGCAGATTCAAACATGATCACAAGATGATGAATTTAGGCTGTAGAGTAACGCTCTTCTTTTTTATGTGTATGTCTTAGTGGTCTATCTTTTCAAAGATGCTCAGTTTTTCTTATGAGAAGTGTATGTAAATGTGTATCAAAAAAGAAAGTTTTCCCCACATACTCCCAAATATAGTAGCCAGTAGGCTACTTCAGTCCACAGGGAAAACCAATTTTGTCCTCTTAATTCACTTTCCGACCCATGTTATGGGGTTGTTGTGTAACAAAAGTGCTTAGCTAACAGTACCTCTACACTGCATTTTTCATTTTCAAAGTGTTTCCATAGCTGTTAACAAATGCAAGCCTCCCATAAACCTTGGTAGGTAAGCTAGACCATATTAAACCCGTTATATTGAAAAGGAACCCAAGGCACAGAGAAGGTTGGGGGATTGTTTAAGATCGCTCAGCTTGTCATTTAAAACAAAATACAAAAACAAAACTAAATCTGGTGCCCAGCTCTCTTTCCGTTGAAAATGGTGTCTATTTTAGAGTTTTTCATAGTAGATGCATTTTTATGACCTCGAGTTACACATGCCACAATCCAACCCCACCCCCCGCCCAACAACCTGACAGCAAATATCTCAGCTTGTCTGTAGCCTGTGTGATTAGTAGCTAAAATGACTAGTGGCATGTATCAATTCATATGAATCACTGATTAAAGAGGACTGCTATGAATCCAGGGTCTCAATTTGTTAAGCCCCAGGACACAATTCAAGCTCTCCGTAATCTGGCCTACTTGCTACTTGTTACTAATTGCTTGGACTTTTGAAATTATTTTATATTTTGAGGAGTAGTTTTAAATTCTCTTGGGTATCTTGAAACGTTCTGTTATAGGCAGCAGATAAGTATTTGCCTCTCAGTATCATCCCTTCTTGGCTTTAGTGCACAAGAAGAGCATCATTATCTTAAAACCTCAAGAGGGGACAATTTTAGCCAGCAAACAGGAAGCAGGAAGAACTTTCCCTCATCCTGCGCCTCTGGTACATGCTGAACTCTGCCTCCCGGACAGATGCCTCAGACACCAGAGCAGCAGAAGAAGGAGCGGGGAGGTAAGTGAAGAGGCTGTGGGGCCGGTTCCTGCAACCTTTTCCTAGCCCCTGTGCTCACCTCCTCTAGAAAGCTCTTCCTGATAAATTACATTCCTTCACCTTAAACTACTCCAGCCTTTCCTCTGGAAGTGACCACAAAAAGCTCATACCACGATAGCAAATTAAAAAAAAGAAATAGGCAATAAAACTGCATGTGCAGATTTATTTGTATCACATAACTTACAAGATAATCCTAAAGGAGAAGGTATTTGAAACCTCTGATATAATTTTGTGTTTATAAATTCAAATGCAAATGATGTACCGACATACCCTAAACAGATACGTGTGCTCACATGGAAAAATGCTAGAAGGATAACTGGTACAATATAACATTAATTATTCTTTCGTGTTAGGATAACGGGTATTTTCTAAGTTCTCTGTACCAAACATGGATTATTTTTGATACTAAGAAAAAACATTACTTATAAAAAAAAAGTATTCCTTAAAAAAAAAAAAGTATAGGGGCGCCTGGGTGGCGCAGTCGGTTAAGCGTCCGACTTCAGCCAGGTCACGATCTCGCGGTCCGTGAGTTCGAGCCCCGCGTCGGGCTCTGGGCTGATGGCTCGGAGCCTGGAGCCTGTTTCCGATTCTGTGTCTCCCTCTCTCTCTGCCCCTCCCCCGTTCATGCTCTGTCTCTCTCTGTCCCAAAAATAAATAAACGTTGAAAAAAAAAAAATTAAAAAAAAAAAAAAGTGTAATCTTGGGGTGGCTGGGTGGCTCAGTCGATTAAGTGTCTGACTTCAGCTCAGGTCATGATCTTGCAGTTCAGAGGTTCAAGCCCTGCATCGGGCTCTGTGCTGACAGCTCAGAGCCTGGAGCCTGCTTCGGATTCTGTGTCTCCCTCCCCCACTCATGCTCTGTCTCTCTCTCTCTCTCTCAAAAATTAATAAATATTAAAAAAAACAAGTGTAATCAAAAATCTATCGTATTCATGTATATATGCCCTTTTTTAAAGATCAGAATTGGTTGCACAACAATGTGAATGTATTTAACACTATGCCACATTGTTGTTGTTGTTTTAAAAGAGAGTAAAGAAATAGAGTATGGGTGAAGCCCTTTTCTATGAATGAAGTCTATAAGCTTTGGAAAAATTAAAAGGACCAGAAGAATTGCATTAAAATGTTAACATAATTCCTTTTCTTTTTCCTGAGTGGTGGATTGCAGCTAATAGCTATTTTAATCTTCATTATTTTGTTTAGTTTCTTAATGTGCACGGGATGATTAATATTAAATTTAAATTAAAAATAATTAATTCCATGATTTCAAAAATACTGAATAAAAATAGTGACTATGTACGTAACGAGCATGGGATGATTAATATTAAATTGAAAATAATTAATTCCACGATTTCAAAAATACTAAATAAAAATAGTGACTACGTACATCAGTTTGTCCTTTTTGACACGTTGTTTTATATTTATTTGCACGTGGTTTCATGTGCAAATTTCATGTCCTCAAGGGGACTGCAGATTTCCGGGAGGTCTTCCCGTTGTTTTGCTGTCTTTAGAGTATTTTATGCATATTAAAGTGTGCATGTTCATGAACGACACTCTCATCTACCCACATAAAGGGGAGGGGAGCCTGCTCTGACCATTGCATTTCTTCTGCAAATGTAAATATCTGATCATAAGACTATGTAAAACATTTGAAATCCGTCAAAAACACGACAGACACGCAGGCCACTTTTATTGTCATCACTGTGCTCATTATGGGTCTGAAAGCTCATCTATGTTAATTTTGAGCAGGGTTCCCATCCTTTGTCTCCAGGCACAGGCCACACACTGAGCTGGCATCCTTGCTGTGGGAAGAACAAAGCAATTTACCGTTATTGGCAAGTTGGCCAATTTCATCATTAATCGATCATTCGCTTTTTCCAGTGGGGTCCTGAGGCTTTCCTCTAGGGAGCAGAGGGAGAGAGCAGGATTTGCTCGGTTGGGCATGGCAGCAACAGCCTGTGAAAGAAATTTTCAAGGTATTCCATCAATAAAGGAAGGTCGCTTGCCTTTGCAGCAGCATGCATTTCAAACCCAAGGAAAATCAGGCTTAGGATTTCCATCAAATTTGGCTTTCGGTGGAAGTTTTTGTTACTAACGCCCTGACTCTGCTGCAAATGCTTCTCCCAGAGGGATGTGGCATGATTCTCATGATTTTCGTACTAGAGGAAAGGGGACCAGAGGAACACAGAGTGCCCTGTCCCCTCGACCACTTGGCTGTCACCGCAGACTCGTCCTCAGCTGTCACATCATGTGGAGACAGCAGGTTGGAGAAGGAAGCAACATGGCACTCCTGATCCAGAATGCCAAGAGCTGTACTGAGATACAGACAGTATCTCTTTGCTCTTTTTTTTTTTTTTTTTTTTTTTTTTTGCCACGAGCCCCAAGCTCTGTAGAGCATCGATAAGGGAACACAATGGACAAGAAGTCAGGGCCCACAGGATAACGGGACTTTGAACCTCAGTCGTTGTTAAATTTACAAATCACTCAAGTCACTCTTTTAGCTAAAGATGGAGGGAAGAAATGGTTTTTTTGTTTTTGTTTTGTCTTTGTTTTGAGAGAGACAGCACGAGCAGAGGAGGGGCAGGGAGAGAGGGAGGGAGAGAGAATCCCAATCAGGCTCCGTTCTGTCAGTGAAGACCCCAATGCAGGGCTCAAACCCAGGAGCCGAACTGCGAGATCATGATCTGAGCCAAAATCAAGAGTCAGATGCTTAACTGAATGAACCACCCAGGTGGCCCCAAGAAATGAGATTTTGACCCATTTTGGACCCATAATGCCTCTCAGGAGGAAAGATTCTTCAGAACAGTCTTGTTCCCCTATCAGTCATATTCCAGACAAAGACCCCAAGGAGGGAGACACCACATGGCCCTCAGTGTCGATCATCATGTGCTGTATCAGAAACACAGGTGGCTGGTCTCCTTGCACAAGCGGCCAGATCACTACCTTACTCTGCCTCCTTTTTCTAATCAATGACAATAGCACATGAAATATAGCTGAGTTTTCTAGTCACTCTTATAGAGGACTAAAGAAATAGGGGGAGGGGCGCCTGGGTGGCTCAGCCAGTTAAGCATCCGACTTCAGCTCAGGTCATGATCTCACGGTTTGTGAGTTCGAGCCCCGAGTCGGGCTCTGTGCTGACAGCTCGGAGCCTGGAGCCTGCCTCGGATTCTGTGTCTCCCTCTCTCTCTGCCCCTCCCCCACTTGTGCTCTGTCTCTCTCTGTCTCTCAAAAATGAATAAATGTAAAAAAAAAAAAATTAAAAAAAAAGAAATAAGGCGAAAATGTATTCATGCTACTTTCAACTCCTTCCCCTAAGAAACACAAAACTACCACAACGAAAATCAAAGTATCTTCTCTATGTCACTTTTAATTCCTTATGTTATCAACTCAAGCCAATTTTCAGTATCGTAATGGTGGGAACCAAGTCTTCCCCATAATTTGCCTCTCCCAAAGAGCCCAAGTCAGCTTTCTGTGCTCCTAGCACAATGGATGCTTACAAAATTAATGAAAACTAGCATGTGCATAACATATTTTAATCTTCACAGCACTTTTCCATCTGGGCACATCTTACTGTGTCCTGCTGCGCTCGTAGCAGGAAATTGAAGCCCCAAGGGGTTGACTTGTCCTGTATCATAAAGCACGACAGAGTTGGAACCAGAACTCAGGTTCTACTTTGGCTTGTGGTTTGAGTTTCCTTCTTTGGAAATACAAAAGTGGTGCGAAGGTAATGCTGGGGCTGATTGAACTAAGAAGTTATTTCAAGACTTGGGGCAGCAGGTTCTGAAAGTGTCCAAAACATCTTCCCAGAATCAAAATAGGGAAAGAAAGATGAGTTCACATATATGAAATGAGTTATCTCAGTCATGGATCTGAGAGAGTTCAGACTTCCTGAATACAATGTCCATACCTCAGTTGGGGATCCCAGATGGAAAGGCAGATGTCTCAGACATCCTGGTAGATGTTTTGAGGACAGTGAAACAAACATGTCAAAATGGATGATTGTACTTTTTATGTGTTACACCTGACTCAGAGTAGTTCTGGCATGAATTTCCCAAGTTAGTTAATGTCAGTGGAAATCAACAAGGATGCCTCTCTACCAAGCTAGGAATACCTAAAGTACCAATAAGCACCCTTCCCATAAAATAATATTAATACATTTAATAAAACATTCATTAAAATGTTATTCTCTAATTTCCTGATAGAATGCATTCTATCAGAATGCAAAGATTCTCTTCTTGACCCAACTCTAGGAAGACTCCTCTGAACCCTCTTCTTGACGAGGCCTCAATCTTAGATTTGAACAAACACTAACATAAGTTCTAACAGTTGCAGGCTACATTCCTAAGATGACTTCAGTCCCCCTTAAAGTACCTGCCTGAGGAAAATGCAAGACTGCTGAAAGAATTTGCCATTTGTTCCAGCCAACACCTGAAGACAGGGGCCCGTCTCCCCATCACTGTGGGAGAGGAGGGACCTAATGGCATAAATACCAGTTGGCAAACCCAGATGGGTTTCACATGGACCAACTTCCCTTCCTTGCGTTTTGAACTGTTTCACTCCTCTGACTTTACTGAGCCCATCTCCCTTCACCCCTCCCTTCCCATTCTCCCGTTAAAATGTCCAGTCACGGGGCGCCTGGGTGGCTTGGTCGGTTAAGCGGCCGACTTCGGCTCAGGTCATGATCTCACGGTCTGTGAGTTCGAGCCCCGTGTCGGGCTCTGTGCTGACAGCTCAGAGCCTGGAGCCTGTTTCGGATTCTGTGTCTCCCTCTCTCTCTGCTCCTCCCCTGTTCATGCTCTGTCTCTCTCTGTCTCAAAAATAAATAAACGTCAAAAAAAATTTTTTAAAAAAATGTCCAGTCACCTCTGTACAGATCGAAGATGAGTTCAGTTCAGGCTGGACTCTTTTCCCTATTGCAATAGCTATTACTGAGTAAATTCTGTCCTTCCCACTTTAACTAGTATCCAGCTTTGTTTATCTTTGACAGAAGGGAGCTTCTGCCTGGCTACCTCTGTATTTCCAACGTTAGTGCAGTGTTTGTTCGCAGCGCCTGCTCAATGGGTATTTGTTAAAAGAATGAATGAACACACACAGCATTCACTGTGGAGAATTCATTGAGAACTCGGTCCACAAAACCCATTCACGTCGTCCGCAACCCCTGATGTTTTATTCCTTTCCCATGTGGACTCAGGAGTACATTCTGCTTGTCAGCTTTCCCAGAATGCCACCCCACAGGGTGACTTCTGCCCAGGACTTGACTGTCAGACATATCTTGACTGGCCTAACCGTTCTTTTCCTTCCTCTGAACACATGCTTTTCTAAGACATCCATCCCATCTCAAGCATGGCCTCTGAGAGAATTTGCAGAGAGAATAGATTTACCAGCATTATAACTCGCTCAAGGTTGTGGGTTCCAAATTTGAAGCTGAACTTGAGCTTCTCTTGGTTCAGGTTGCAGTGAGCACTGACAAAAATACGACCTCCTAGTTCAAGAATAAAGGCCCCAGGGGCTTCTTAGCTATCAAGTTGCTCTTACAAAGGAAGATTCTGACGAGGCAAGTGTAAAACAATCAGAGTCCAAAGGATTTAATTTCTCTTAAAATATTTGATGGAGGAGGCATTTATTTAGCAACATGTAGGTGGAGTCTCACTCATCTCAAAATGTTTGAAAAAGAGATGAAGATATTTTTCCAATACCACGATGTGGCTCGGTCCTCTCTTCCTTTTCCTCTTTGAAGAGAGCCTGAAAAATGGCACTAAATATTCCCAGGCCAACTTCTGTACCACTTGAATATGACCATTATCCTAGATAAGCTTGGTTCAGGATACAGTAATGAAGCGGAACTTACTAAAAAACAACAAAAGCAGCAACAAGAAAGAATAAAATTTAAAATCGCTTAAATTCCTCAGCAGTGCTCTAATTTAACACGGATCTGGTGAGAACTTGGAATACATATCGTTTCTTTGAAATACTGTTTGTGGAAAAAGATGTTGCCTATAGCTATAAATATTTCTTGTTACCATCTCAGAAACTTCCAGAGGACCCTGGCCTGTCCAGCCAAATACGGGATTCTTCTGGGTTCGGAACTATCATTTACCTTTACACTTTTACTGCCTGGAATGTTTCAGGGAAATGTTATGAGGCTCCATGTGCTCTCTGGGCTCCAGCATATCACCCTCTTTCCAACAAGTAAGAAAACACACAACTATGCTTAAGATTGAACCATGAAATACAGAAGAGAGAGAAACGGTCTCTCCCCACAAGACGTTTATAATCTGGGATTTGAGATAAGAGTTACGCAGTTGAAGGAATTTGTATACAAGACCAAAATAATAATAATAATAATAATAATACAAATAACTAATATTTATCATGTCCTCACTTGTGAAAGGGATTGTTCTAAATGCTTTACATGTATTCTATCATTTTCTTCTGACAACTGTCTTATCAGACAGATGTTGGTAGCATCCCCATCACACAAGAGAAAACTTCAACAGGATAGGTTAAAGGCTTTGCCCCAAGTCACACAGCTGGATAGTGGTAACACTCAGATTCAAGGTCAAGGCAGGTAGTTCCAGAGCCCGAATGCCACTCCTCTTCCTACTACTGCCTTCAAACACGTGTGTGCTCCTGTAAAGGTTAATACACGTATGCGTTCACAGAGAAACATCTACGTGACCATTACAGACTCAGAGCAGGGCTTGCCAATTCAGTCCAAATAGAAACCTTACTTCAATGTCTGCCATGCATTTTAATCGCTATTTGAGTCAAAAATGTGCACTAGGGACTTCTTATATGCAAGCGAAAAGGAGTTAAAGCATAGTGTGCCCACAGTGGGACTAAAACAAGCCTGAAAATGCTCTCGTGGTGAAAGGAAGGTGAACGTCACGTATTGCTGGGGGCATATGGAAGAGTTTTCGTAAAAGGCAGGTTAATTGAGCTGGGTCAGAATTTCTCAGCGATGGGAATTTGGGAGAGTTGAACAGCATTATTTATGTATATTTATCTACAATCTAAAAGAAGTGATTTCCATATCATAATTTTGTTATTGCTATTCTCCTTTATCTAACTTTTCCTCATGCCATGTTAATTGCTTACTATACCTGACCTAGACTTCATTCACCAAAATGGAAAAAAAGCTGATGGTCGTGACAAAAAAAAAAAAAAAAGAAGAAGAAAGACTTTCACCCCAAACCAAAGCTGGACCGGTTCAGAGAACACCAAGAGTGCCAGGTATGGACAAACTCAGGGCAACAGCCTCCACAGAATAAGCATCAGGTTCGTACTCATTTAACAACACGGCACATTCTCTCTGTTCAGTTCCTCCCTTCCTGCCTCTTACCCTCCTCTTCTTCTGCCGGTTAGAATGTTCCCTTTATTTGAGCAGTTTCTGGAATCCATTCCTTCCAAATTATCTTTCCTAATATTGGCAAGTTATTCTTTGCCTCGCCTTCTCTAACCATGACACTTTCAAAACAGCCTCCTATAAGGCCACCCAACTTTTTAAAAACTATTCCCCTCATCATCACCATTTTTTGAGGCTTGATAATCTTTTCAATTCGAACACAACTGACTACCATCAGTGATCTACAGCATGGCATAAAGTAAAGCTCAAATATATACATACATCAGAGTCTTCACTTGAAAAACCAAAGATTACTCTAATTGCATTATTGAGGATAAATGATGCCCAACAGTGGTTGTAGGAGAAGAAAAACAGGAAAGAAAGAACATAACATAATACAACAGTATCAGAACAGTGGAGACGGCTTCTAAAGATATAAAAGCAAAAAAAAACAGCAATAATAACAGATTTTAATAAAAGCCAAATAGAAATAAACCAGGGGAACTCATCTAAGGTTTGAAATGTGTTCATATTACTCTCAACCCCAATTCCTTAAAACGAACCCCCACATTTATGTTTTAGCTCTTAGATCATCTTTCTCCAACGCCCTCCTTTTCAAATACACACATCCATCCTGAGATGCCCACCATTCACCCTCATTACTTCTCCACCTAGCCCTGATGTCTCCAGCTTTCTAGCTGCCGTGACCTTCAGTATTACATTTTGCTCCAACCACGATGCATCTCTACTCTGTGTTACCTGGATCCTTTATGTTGAACACCCCTTCCTTCTTTGATGGGGCGCAGGTCAACTTGCGTAATAAAAGAGGAAGGCTGATGGAAACATAATGAAAGCAGCAGAGGTTATTGAAAATGTTCTTTCACTAAGTAGATACATCCCCAAAACATACACAGGGAAGACAAATAAGTGTGTGGCTCTGGAAGAGGAAATGAAACAAATATGGAGACTGTGGTACATCAAAGGAAAGCTCACTATCATGTCAAGGATGGGAGGGCTGTGCATAAATGACTTAAGTATCAGAAGAAAGGGGAAATTCATCATGAATTCCTCTCTAATCAGAATCTTATACTTCTGGACACCTGATGTATAACAAGGACATTTGAATTTCAGCAATGCATGATTAAATGTACCTGGCTTATCCTATACTGTTTTAGCACATGAAGACCATATTGGAGTCAACATGTGTTGAGCTGTGCCAGGTGCTCTGCGAGGCCTGGATTACTGGGAAAAGGAAATATACGATAACCAATGGAGGAAAAACCATGTTGGAATATATTCTGATTTTCTGATGTCTTTAATAAGAAATCACTTAACAAAATGGAGGGCAATCTCTGAGCAAGTAAATTATCCAACAGCAAGTTTTGAAGAAGGGATTTTGCCTACTTTTATCTGAGGAAGGAAAAATGAGGACGATACGTATGGGCATGTGCCCATGTGCCTTAGTCATGAAAAGCAGAAAATAAGACAATTAATGGTCACACTTAAGGAACACATTTAGCAACTTTTATATGAATAATGCTGATAACTGTCATGAAAAGAGATTGAAGAAATCTACAGATGAAAGTAAGATGATAATCTTCCTCTGAAATGTATAAGGAAAGCAAAGGTTATATAAACCCCATTCAGGATAGTAGCAAAGATACTCTATTTACACTTAGGAGTTTTGCTTTCTCTCTTTGTCCTGTGACACTGCAGTTTACTTGTGCAAAAAAAATGCTGACATTAATCATAAAAACTGGTTACTATACATAAATAGGGAGAAATAGGAAGAGGTTGGTGAAAAAAAAAAAAAAACCTGATTACTGAGTAAAGAATTATAGTTTTGTAGGGGTGCCTGGGCGGCTCAGTAGTTTAAGCATCTGACTTCAGCTCAGGTCATGATCTCATAGTTCATGAGTTCCAGCCCTGCATCAGTCTCTGTGCTGACAGCTCAGAGCCTGGAGCCTGCTTTGGATTCTGTGTCTCCCTCTCTCTCTCTGCCCCGCCCTCTCTCTCTCTCTCTCTCTCTCTCTCAAAAATAAACATTAAAATTTTTTTAAAGAATTATATTTTTGTAGAACAAATACAATTAAATATTTTAAATTGTGTTAACGTCTGAGTCACTAAAGTATCCATGCCAAAAGCAAGATTAAGACCTAAACAGTAATACAAATGGCCAACAGACATGAAAAGAAGCTCAACGTCACTAATCATCAGGGAAATTCAAATCAAAACCACAATGAGATATCAGTTCACACCTGTCAGAATGGCTAAAATCAGAAAGACAAGAAATAACAAATGTTGGCAAGGATGTGGAGAAAGGAACCCTCATGCACTGTTGATGGGGATATAAATTGTTTCAGTCGCTGTGGAAAACAGTATGGAGTTTTTTCAAAAAATTAGAAATAGAAATACCTTATGATCCAATAATTCCACTACCAGATATTTACCAAAAGAATATGAAAACACTGATCTGAATGATTTCACTTATATGTGAAATCTAAAAAAAAAAAAAAAAAAAAAGAATAAACAAAAAACAAAATCAGACCTGTAAACACAGAGAACAAACCCAGAGGGGGAGGGAGTTGGGGGGGGGAATGGGCAAAATGAGTGAAGGGGGGTACAGGCTTTCAGTTATATGCAGCTACACATGTGGTGAGCATAGCATAATGTTTAAACTTCTCCCAACACCATGCTGTGCATCTGTATGTAATGTGTGTCAACCACACTCAAATAAAAAAATTAATAATTATTAAGAAAAAACCTAAGCAGCAAAAACCACTGAATGCATGACGATAACCACCTGAGAGAGCAGGCAAAGACAACCAACAAGCTACCCCAATCCCTTAGGGCTAACCTTTGTCCCTTCTACCATTTTGTTGACAGAAGTCTTAATTGATTCTTTCAGTGAATACACGGTTTTATCAACTCACGTTGGGAGGCAACAGTTTTTCATGAAATAATCTGGGTTTTGATCAGGGATCTGGATTCTAATTAATGGTCTGACAGTTGCTTACCCAATGACCTTGAGAAATTTATATACCCTCACTGAGCTCCATTTCCCCACCTGCGAAATAGAGGGTAAGAAGACCTACCTTGCGGAATTTATCTCAGGCTGAAATTTGATAACTATTTAAAGCATAGCAGTTAGCACAAGGTAGACAGTAAATATTCGTTAATTTTTTTCTTTCAATGTCTTGTATTCCCAACATGATAAAGTCAAACTTCCATTGTAGGGCATTCAAGATTCTTCCAAATATGGTGCTGGCTTACTGGACCTGGTGATACTTTGCAATATTAGCTGATGTTTTTCCTACATTCTCTTTAATATTCTGGATTTCTGTGCTAGTCTAGTAATTCTTGATCCCAACTAGTGTTAGAACCTACTGGGGAGTTTGTTAAACAGCACCAATGCCTCTGTCCCACCCCAGAACAATTAAATCAGAACCTCAGGAAGTGGACTTAATTGCATTTGTATTAGTCATTAAGTGCTCAAGCAATGGTAATATGCAGCTGTGGTTGAGATCACTGAAATAGATGTTTCTAGATCCCTTATTTCAGGATAGGGAATGCAAGGTAGAAATTGGGAAGAAAGGAAACTGTTATTGGCTTTTGAATTTCCAAAGCCTAGCCTTTAGAAGAAATTTAAAACACACACACACACACAGTACCTAAGCAAAAAAAAAAAAAAAATTGGAAAAAAATACAATGACTAAGAGCAAAGATTCTCCACCACAATTACCAACTCCACATCCCACACCTTCAAGATTACAAAAGCTAGCCCTGGGAGGGAAAATAGGTAAGGAGGTAATGACAGCATGGAAGCTTGTAGTCCCTGAGAAGGAGGCCTGTACCCTGATCTTCCTGGGAGAGGGGAAACAGACCCCTCCTTAATAAGGTGGTGTGGTCCAAGCGAAGGTCCCCATGCCTTATTTCCCAACGGAGAGCCCAGGTTGGCAGCTAGAGTTCAGAGAAGTGAATGTGGTGTGACTTAGTCAAAGCAGGCCCTAGACAGCCTCATAAAGCAGAGTCTTTAGAGGTTGATTCCTGGGACCTGGGGGGCAGTACCACGGCCTTCTGAAAATGAACCAGCTGCAGCCATGGAGAGCTGATGACCGAGGGCCAGACAAGACAAAGGTCATCTCACTGGAAAGCCAGCTTGGTGAACTGCCAACTAAAGTCCTAATGCCCTCCCCCCCCAATACCATCCGTGTCTACACAAGGTCCCTGGCACTTAGGGAAAGTGAGGAAATTCATCCCAAATTGGTGAAGATTACGTTTCCTTCACGTGGCAACATGAGAGCTTCTAACAATAAGTGGATTAATAGGAGGATAAATAAAGTCACACACCCTTGCCCCCAAGCACGCAGCTGAGATTTCCACCCTCCTAATTACTTCTCTTCCTTTAGGTATTTGTGTCGCATACCACGTCCGCTTGTACTTCATGCTCCAGCTGCACTAAAAAGACCGCTCTTGCCTCTGCTCCTCTCTTGATCACTCCTCAGTCCCTCTGTGCACTGTGCCTCCTCTGGTTGGCAAAGCCCCCAAGCTTCCTCCCGCGAGCCTTCTCAGACGTTCCTTGGAAAAACTCTTATCCCTCCTCCGCATTCCCCTCAGGGGACTCCCCTAGTGCGCTACAGGCCTGTAAATTAAGTTCAGGTGAATGGCCGGGAATGGAAGCATGTATGTATGCGTACAACATCCATGGGTTGATACAGATGGCCACCAAAGCCTTTACTGCATCATGTGGTAGCTAGGAGTCTGTCTGTCTCCTTCACCAAATTGTAAGCCCTCTGAAGACTGGGATCATGTGACACTCAGCTTTATATTCCAACATCTTCCACATAAAAAGTGTTCGTAGTTTGAATGAATGAAATCATTAATTAATATGACAAATAGTTATCATGTGCAAGCCATGGTGCCATGTCAAAATAATAGAAAATTTTCCAGAGTGTCGCTTTTCAACAAGATCGCTTACAACATCGTTGAAAGTATGTGAGGAGATCATTCTCCCCATTGGCACCATCCCTATAATCACAACCGCAGTTGTAAACTGCATCTACTTTAAGCAGAATGGATGGACTAGCCAGATAATCAACCCCAAGAAAATCATGTCCATCTTGCCTTTTCGGGCCAGATGGAAGTTATCTATCTGCCTCTAAGTAATACTACCACCTTCAATAAGTCAGTAGAAAAACGAATGGAGCAACTAATTACAATCATGGGATTGCCTGGTTTGCGCCCAATAGCAAACAAACAAATTTGCTCCATGAAATAGGCATACAGTGGCCACGTGCCCATAAAATTCAGTTGGATTACTGAAATATTTGTAGCTCCCTTTCTTATTTTTTAGCATCAGGAAATTAACCCACGTGGTAAATACAACCACGATGTCTACAAAAGCAAAGTACACACTAAATGAAGTAAATGAAATGGAAACAGAACATTAAAGAAGCTTCCTAGGAAAAATGTCTGTTTGAGAAATCAAGACTAGGCAGGTGTATAGGCATAAGAGCTGGAGGATTTACTCTTTTTAACAGAATACTAGAAAAATGACTTGATTGCATCATCTAGCTTTTAAATAAAGGTATCTTTGAGACATTCCACATAATCGTGTGTTTGTTATAACGGAGACACAATCCTAAGCTCCAAGCCCCAATTGTCAATAGGGACTTCTTTCATCCCCAGCTGGCCCCGAACTGTACCCTGTCCTTCAGGATGAAGATCTCACCTCTCTGATTCATCCTGGTCATCCCTCTGGCCTGGGAAGTGTCAGTTCTAATGAGCAGGAGGAGAAGGACTGAGATTCTTCAATGAGCCTGGAAGAATGGAAGGACGCCTGTTAAATGCCATTCACAGCTCTAAATAGCCATTCAGATTAGTGGACGTGGTTCCTAAAGGACGGGTCCCACACTGATGTGTGTGCAGACCCCTTTCAAGGTCAGTGATCCATACAACTAGAGTGGTAATGGGATCCGACCCTTAGTGTCGAAACCTGCACCTGTTAGGCTTGGAACAATGAGGCATTCTGAAGTCAGCCCCTGCGACTTGCTCTTTTCCAGACCAGTGAAAAGAATATCTCATTTCTCTTCGAACTTGGTGACCATCACACAAAATGCTTTGGTGCTATTTGCAAAGCAGCACACAGGCTGTGCAAATGATGTTATTACAGATGTAACGCCACAGACCTGCGAGGCTCACATTTTGAGAATAATGCACATTCATCATGTCCTCCTTCCATTTCAGTGGACTGTAAATTAAACTCACATGAATGACTCTGAAGAGGAGCATGAATGCATGTATGTGTACACGGGGTGGGGGGGGGAGGTTAATTAAATACATGTGAAGAGCACATTGACTCATAATTTGAAGCGGTGGGTCCCAGGCTCACTTCTCTCAGAGGCTGTGTGACGTTGGTAAGTCAAGTCATTGTGCTCCCCACGGAAATGGAAAGAGCACCAGTGGGGCTCAGGAAATGTGCCTTCCCTCTGCTTTTGTGTCCAGGGCCAACATCTCTTAAAGCTTTAGATTAAATAATTTCTAAGCTTTCTCTAGTTCTAAAATTCTATTATTGTATTTAGTCCTCTGCTTCAAATTATTCTACGATTCAATATCATCTTAAAAGATCAAGCCACACGCTCCTTACCACTCAGCAGAATCGGGCCAATATAGTTCACCATTGCTCTCCCAAAATAATCTTACAATATTAATTTTGAGAGATGAAGATTCTACCTCCCTCCCCGCTGCAGAGTTGGTATTCGTTTGTAGTCACCTTCCCGCAGCGACTGGTTGATCCCTTATTATCCCATTTCCCTTTCCTCCTAGTCATACGGTTGGACTACACTTCCGAGCCTCCCTTGCACTTGGGCATGACCACGTGACTTAGCTTTGCCCAATAGAACGCTGATGGGAGTATTGTGCACCGTTTCTAGTTCTGGCTCATAAAAGTCTCATACAACCTTCTGCTCTCTCCATCTGCCCATTTAACGTAGAGAATGCCTAAAGACTTCAAGGGGGTGTGGTCAAAGGATGGAAGTTTCCCCCATGTTCCTGAGTCAGCGCTTTGAGGTGGGCTACCCAGGAAAGCAGCCTGACAGGGAACATCCATGCCCAATTGTTGTGGAGAGAAAAATGTTTGTTAAGCCTCCTAAATGTGGGTGTTATTATTACCAGATTTAAATAACCCTGATTAATGCTGTCATACAGGAAATGACTTTGATGCAATGATAGCCCACAAGTATACTCTACAACAACCTCAGAGGTCAGAGAACAAAAAGGTTCACAAAGCAAGTTAAAATGTTCCAGTCATGCGGCTTATTGAATTAATTTAAAACACACAGGGAGTAACAAGGAGAAAAGAGATGGTGTAAATTAACACACTTAGAACAGACACCCTGTTAACTAAATCCTAGGGGACATGGAGTTCATATGTCTGGTCCCTCCCTCTGCCTCAGGGAACTTCCTGTTCCCACGTGGTTAGGAGGACCAGAGTTGGAGTTCAAGCAACAGGGAGCCTCAAGGGTGTCCCTGAACCTTCTCCTGAGCCCACAGACTGCCCTAAGAATCCTCTTTGCTCCCTGCTCCTCTGGAACCACTTGACTCACCAATGCCAACCACAGGAAACATGTGGGCCCCCATCCTTGCCTCCCAACAAAATGGGAGAAGAGAGAAGCAATGGGAATAGGAGCCCCATGAGTCGTTTCAAACCTTCCTCTCATTTCTCCCAGAGGATGTGCAATGCGGTCCTTTTGTCAATAGCTACTGTCCCACCAAATAACAAGGTGGCAGCCCCTTCCTGGCCTATTTTCTTCCTCATTAGTTAGCACTGTGAAACCCTCCAGAAAAATCTTCTATCTTCTGCAGCTGCTTTCCTTAAGACAAATCAAAGTCTAATAAGCAGTGTTTCGCATATTGAGAGGACAATGGTGATCGCCAAAAATGTCCTCTCTAAATTATTCTAAGTCAATCTAATTTGTCTTCCTCTGTGAGGATAAAGATGGGCAGCTTATAAGAAATTATTCACCCTGCTGTCCCAGAGTGTTGCTCAAGAACTGAAACTTAACAACTTTAGGGTAGCTTTCTTTGGGAGAAACTGTATTCTTTTTTTTTTTTTAATTTTTTTTTCAACGTTTATTTTTTATTTTTGGGACAGAGAGAGACAGAGCATGAATGGGGGAGGGGCAGAGAGAGAGGGAGACAGAGAATCGGAAACAGGCTCCAGGCTCTGAGCCATCAGCCCAGAGCCTGACGCGGGGCTCGAACTCACGGACCGTGAGATCGTGACCTGGCTGAAGTCGGACGCTCAACCGACTGCGCCACCCAGGCGCCCCGAGAAACTGTATTCTTAAACGATCTTCTGTCCACAAATTTAACAAAAAAATGTGACCATGGTGGGGCGCCTGGGTGGCTCAGTTGGTTAAGTGCCCGACCGGCTCAGGTCATGATCTTGCGGTCTGTGAGTTCGAGCCCCGCGTAGGGCTCTGTGCTGACAGGTCAGAGCCTGGAGCCTGCTTCAGATTCTGTGTCTTCCTCTCTCTCTGCCCCTCCCCTGTTCACACTCTGTATCCCTCTCCTTCAAAAATAAATAAACATTAAAAAATTTTTTTAAAAAAGTGAGAGGCCCCAAAGCTTAAGCTTCGTTCATTCATGTTAAATCTACCTCTGACTGAGTGTATTCTTGAGCTGCAGATTTATTCTAGAAGTCTGCAGGGTCTATCTATTCAAAGGAAGCCTGAAGAGAAAGTGCCAGGAAGAGATAGAGTCCAGAAATTTAAAAACTGAGATTCCAAACTTCCAAGCAATTAAAATCACAGCTGAAAATGGATGTTTCAATAACATTCAGTTCTCAGCTATTCTTTATTCCTCAAAAATAACCAAATAACCAGATGATATTTGAAATGCCTTAAGCAAAAAAAAACCTGTGGGGGGTGGAGGGTTGACAACTAATCCCCAACTACTAGGAAACAGCTTTTGTGTTCAGCTTTATGACACTGTCTGAAGGAACACACACACACACACACACACACACACACACACACACACACACATTCATTATGCCTCAAAAATGAGTCTGAGAAGAAAATATCAGGGCTGCAAAGGTATCCACATTTCTCAGCATAACTCCTTCCCAAGCTTGCCTTCCCTCACCCAGAGACTACTCACAGATGGTGGGTATATGGGAAGAAGGCCAGACTCAGGTGGCCCAGGTCATTTTCCTGGTGCTTTGCTCCTGGCTTTTCCTTTCTGGGAATCCCACAGAGTCAGCACAACAGGGAGAAGCCGAGCTCATGTGCGGACAAAGACAGACTTAGACCCCTCAGCGCAGGGCCGTCACGTTTCCTTCACGCGCCCACGATGAGGATGGTGGAGAAAGCAGGAGGTAAACATTGGATAGGGAGACTGGGATGCCTACGTCTTTTAGCTTATATCACTTCTTCACATCTAGAAGCCCACGTGGCAGAAGAACAGACCACCTTCTCCAGAACAATCAGACGGAAACTGCAACATTCAGTCAAGAGATGGTTTTGGCAAACTTTGGGCATGAGGAAACATCTGGAGAGCTGACTGAACTCAGTTTCGAAGCAGATGTTGGATATCGTGTAGACATGGCCTCTTCCACCATCCTTCATTTCCACACACAGCTGTGTACCTGATCCTTGCAAGAAACCTGTACCGGAGCCCTGAAGCGGCCCGGGGCCTCGCTAACTGAGCAGAGCTCACTGAGGGGCGACACGAACAATGGCGGCTCTGTCAGACGTGAGCCTGGCACTGGGGCTGCACTGCACGACTGTCTCTTTTATCCCAAAGGGCAGCCTAAAAACGACGGCGCTTTAGTCTTCTGGCAGAGCATCAGTCCTCCACGGAAGGGATCTGCCGTCAGGACGACTCAGCGACTTCAAAGGCCTGAGGGTTCCTGCGACTGAGTGTAGCTTCGTCCACGTGAACTCCAGGTCACGCCGGGGTGGCAGGCATACTTGTTCAGCTCCTCGCTGGCTGCCAGGCCCCGACAGAGGAAAACGAGGCCCCGCTGTAGAGCCAGAAGAACACAATTACCTCCTTATCCATTTTTAAACAGCCTCTTCCCTTGCAAATCTCTGCTAATAAGCGCAGCTTATCTTTATTTACCAGGTAGCTCCTTTCTCTTCTGAGATACCAGAAGGCCCAATGAAGGGAGACAGAGAGAAAAGCATTTTCTACAAAATGACAAGGAGACAGCACTTTTCTATCTAAAAATACACAGATGTCCTTCTCCTTAGTGGATGCTGACTTGTTATAGATAGTTAGGGGACAGCTTTGAAAAAATTCTTAAGAGAACTCCGTGTGGCCTGTAATTGATGGGAGGTTCCCATTTAACAGT
Organism: Puma concolor; assembly: GCF_028749965.1. Lineage (NCBI taxonomy): Eukaryota > Metazoa > Chordata > Mammalia > Carnivora > Felidae > Puma > Puma concolor. The sequence continues at coordinate 40,745,990 of NC_141683.1, forward strand.
TCTGGGTTCTTTTCATCCCTCCACCAAATGAGCTAAATGCCATAATGCAAAAGAAACTTTAAAGCCAACTGGTCCGGCCCTTGTCTCTGAGCAGAGTTACATTTCGCCGTTCGAAATTCTTAGATTAAAGGAACTTAATGAGCACTCATGTTTTGTTTTGTTTTGTTTTGCTTTGCTTTGCTTTTTTCTTTGTCATAAACCAGCAGTACAAGCCCTTATTCTGTTCAGATACCAGGAATTCCTTTCACGGAATCACACTTCATGACTTTCATGCCCCTTTAATGCTAAAAATGCTGTTTCCCTAATTAGGTGGTTCCTGTGCACTGTAACAGCAACTCAGTCCTGTTTTATTTTACGGAACTTTAGAATAGCCTGAAACAGGGGCGCCTGGGTGGCTCAGTCGGTTAAGCCTCCAACTCTTGATTTCAACTCAGGTCATGATCTCGTGGTTCCTGGGTTCGAGGCCCGTGTCGGGCTTCGTGCTGACAATGCCAGTGAGGAGCCCACTTGGGATTCTCTCTCTTTCCCTCTCTCTCTTCTCCTCTCCCCTCCCCCCCCGCCTCTCAAAATAAATAAATAAACTTTAAAAAATTGGATTACCCTGAAACCATAGCCCCACCATGCATAAATACTCTAGAACATACCAGTGCTGTGCGTAAATATACATTTAAGAGATAAAGCCGAGTTGGGACTCTCAGTCACTAAATCTGCCCACTTGTATAATTGTACACACTGAGTGAGATAAGTTTCCGTTCTATAAAAACCAATAGACCTCTACCCCAATTTCACGGGGAGCTCTAGGGAAGCACATTCCCAAAGTAAGTGTACTATGTAAAAGTACACATGCCCTCCTCCGGGTCAAAGTATCACAAATGTCCCAAGCACAAAATTTTCCCCTTTCTAGGAAAAGAGTCCGTATTCTGCCTGGATCACCTACAAAAAACTTCAAAGATCAGAGACGGTCCCGGGAGCTACTGAACTACGGAAATACATCTTATTCATTTTTTAAAGTCCCTAACCCTAAATGCAGGGACTAGTGGTGGCGATGACAATGGTGTCGATGACAGTGATGATGTGAACAGCAACTACAATTCATTCAGCACTTATGATGTGCCAGGGATGTTGATACATCCTTCATGTGCATTAATTTACTTATTCCTCACGGCAGGTACTATTCAAAACCTTCTTCTAAAGGGGCGCCTGGATGACTCAGTTGGTTAAGCGTCCGACTTCAACTCAGGTCATGATCTCACGGTTCGTGAGTTCGAGCCCCACGTCGGGCTCCGTGCTGACAGCTCAGAGCCTGGACCCTGCTTCAGATTCTGTCTCCTTTCTCTCTGCCCCTTCCCCGCACCGCCCCCCCCCCCCCCCCCGCCCCCGGCATGCTCTGTCTCTCTCTCTCTCAAAAATAAACAAACATTAAAAAAAAAAAAAAAACTTCTTCAGTAAACAAGGAAACTCACTAAGAGACTCAGAGTGTTTGTTAAGTAACCGCCCAAAGTCACAGCTCTAGTAAGTGGCACCAATGGGATTCAAACCCAGCAATGGGATTCCAGAACCTGGGAATTGATCTTCTATAATAACAAAGCCTGATGCATCATAGATGCTTAATAAACTTACGTTGACAAAACTGAGCAGATGTAATGGAATTCGGTGGGATGCTTCTCTCCCTCCTTCAGACTCCTGTCTGACTTAAGAAGGCATCGTTTGTTACAGACCACATTTTTGTGATTATTATTATGATTGTCTTAGGACTCCAAACTAGACTACAAGTTCCGTGAGGACAAGGTCATATAGTCTTCATAGTAGTAAAATTGCATTATGCTCCAGGCTTTACGTACATTATCCTCATAATAATTCTGAAAGGAACGTATTACGTCCATTTTTCAGATGAGAAGACAAATGCAGACAGGTGAATAAAGACTACAAAGTTAGAACTGGGAGATGCAAATACCTCCAGTCTACCTCCAAGGCCGGTGCACTTTCAACTCTGACCCACGGCCACCTTTTTCATCTTTGTATCCTTAGGATGGTATAAAATTTAACATTTGTAGCGAGCATGAACCATATAGTCACCAGCAGGTCAATGTAAAATAAGAATCACTTTTATTTTTCAACCTCGCTCTGCTGAGAGTAGACTAGTGACATTACTCAAGTCTTGAAACTCATCATGATCCAGGATATTTGGGTAGTATTATCTTGCTTACTCTTCATCCAAAGCTCTACTTCCTTGCTAAGCTTGTTAAAATCAAGGAACTTCTGCTGATGAGGGGCAAAAGAGGAGAAGAGATGTCACCCTCTTGGTCTGGTGTGGTTATCTGTGTAATCTCATTTGCTTGGACAGGCCACAGAAAATCAGCAGGGAGGGGTGGGTGTACTGAAGGTCAGAGTCTGTTTATTTGAGAGGGTGAGACACAGAAGGAAACCCTCCACTTTCTCTGTCCCATCTACTCCACATCCCAGGGCTGGCACGACATCACGGTGGCTGCTGGGCCGACAGCGTCCCATGTAGCCTCCATGTCTATGTTGTCCTTGGGAGAGGCAGGCCAATTGCTCCCATGGCCCCAGTTTCCAAGAAGAATAGAGTCTCTCTAGGTCCAAACACCACCATGGGGCACCTTCATTTCTGGGGTTAAGACATTCTGCCAGAATCCACTACATCTTCTGCCTGTCTAGTCCCACCTCCCTACAAGGCTGAGGTAGGGTGTTGGGCACAAGAGGACAGTGCTTCTTTGAACTTAGACTGTAAAGATATACCACTTTTATTCTCACCGTGGGGCCTTCTCCTTGGAGTGATGACCAACTAGTAACTAGGGGTGTGGGAAAGGGTTACCTTTCCTTGGTACTTGGTTACTTCTTATGAAAGAATGTAAGAATGAACCTAAAAACAAGAAAGACCTGAAAGAGGGATAGATTCCTAGGCCAATCAGCCCCTTCATGTCTGAAATCACCAAAAGAGATCTACCTGAAGAAGTATTTTAGCTGAGTTTTCCAGGGACTCCCATGAAATGCATTTAAATAACAAACCCAGTTTCAATCAAACCTTCCAAACCAACGGGTATTATTTGCTCATATGTGAAACTGGCTTTCCACTTGGTGGTAGGCAAGAAGACGGGGACAATATCTTCCTTGGGCTCCCAGCACCAGGTGTGGCCTATAGTAGGTGCTCAATAAGAGTTTGTTGAATGCAGGGGCACCTGGGGGGCTCAGTCAGTTAAGCATCCGACTTCAGTTCAGGTCATGATCTCACAGTTCATGAGTTTGAGTTCGAGCCCGGCGTCGGGCTCTGTGCTGACAGCTCAGAGCCTGGAGCCTGCTTCGGATTCTGTGTCTCCCTCGCTCTCTGCCCCAAACCCGCTCATGCTCATGCTCATGCTCTGTCTCTCTCTCTCTCAAACGTAAACATTAAAAAAATGTTTCTTGAATACATATTAAGAGTCATTAGAGCTAAGTGAAATAAGTCAGTGAGAGAAAGACAAATACCATATGATTTCACTCATGGAATTTAAGAGACAAGACAAATGAATAAAGAAAAAAGGAGACAAACAAAAACCCAAACTCTTAACTATAGAGAACAAAGTGGTGGTTACCAGAGGGGCGGGGTGTGGGGGGATGGGTGAAAGAGGTAAAGGGGATTAAGAGCACACCTATTGTGATGAACACTGAGTAATGCGTAGAAATGTTGGATCATTATACTGGACACTTGAAACTAACACAACACTGTATATTAATTATACTGGGATTAAAATTAAAAATTAAATGAAAACTATTTTAAAGGGGAAAAAATCATTAGAGAGACTAAGTTGTCCTGCAGGAGTCAAATATAAAGGATGAATGGAGAATACCAGAATTGAGACCCCCCCACCTCCCCTCTGCTGCCATGGACCCCTGGCTCTCAGCAGAGCTAGAACATTTGTACCTAATAAAAAGTAATAGAGCTGGGGCGCCTGGGTGGTTCAGTGGGTTGAGCATCTGACTCTTGATTTCAGTTCAGGTTGTGAGATAGAGCCCGGTGTCTTGCTCTGTGCTGACAGCGTGGAGCCTTCTTGGGATTCTCGCACTCTCTCTCTGTCTCTCTCTCTCTCTCTCTCTCTGCACCTCCCACTCGCTTGCTCTCACTCTCTCTCTCTTTCTCAAAATAAATAAACATTGTTTTAAAAAGTAATAGGGCTGCTCTAGTGGGACTCTTTGGTCTCTTGATAACTACAAGTGAATTTGGGGACTAAACATTTTGACATCCAGACCCAAATCACTAGTCATGTGAGCACACGTGAGACTGAGCATCCATGATGGGACCGCAGAAACGAGGAACTTGGCATCGGCTATGAGAACACACTTCAGTGGGACTTGGACGGAGCATGGAAGCCAGAAGACCAGCTTCAGACACTTACCTTTCATCCTAGTCCCCCCAGAATTAGTCTTCAGCGCACAGCTCCCTCCCTGTGGGTGGGCTTTGCTCCTCCGTTATTCTTCTCATGTACATTCTTGACATTCCAAGTCCTCAGCTCTACCTAGTCCCAGGCCCACTGTTCCATTTCACTGGGGACAAGTGTCTCAGCAACTCATCTAGACTCAGGATTCCTGAGGGAATCAGATCTCATCCTGTCTACAGATATTAGATAGTTGTTAAGTAACATCATTGCAAGAAAGACTGTGGGAGACACAGTGATGGTCAGATGGGCTGTTTCTCTCAGGGACCCAGGCAATGTACAAAACAAGACAGGCCTATATTCCAAGATGAAAGTCATGAGTCTAAGAGAGACTGTGCTGGGGGAGCCCAAAGGGAAGATGGAATATTCCAGAAGGAGATATTAAGAAAGGCTCCAGGGGGCCCCTAGGTGGCTCAGTCCGTTAAGTGTTCCACTTTGGCTCATGTCCTGATCTCGCGGTTAGTGAGTTCGAGCCCCGTGTCAGGCTCTGTGCCAACAGCTCAGAGCTTCGAGCCTGCTTTGGATTCTGTGTCTCCCTCGCTCTCTGCTCCTCCCCCACTCACACTGTGTCTGTCTGTCTCTCTCTCTCTCAAAAATAAATAAACATGAAAGAAAGAAGAAAGAAAGAAAGAAAGAGAGAAAGAAAGAAAGAGAGAAAGAGAGAAGGAGGGAAAGAAAGAAAGAAAGAAAGAAAGAAAGAAAGAAAGAAAGAAAGAAGAAAGAAAGAAAGAAGAAAGAAAAGGAAGGCAGGCTCCTGAATAGAAGCTGCTGCTTGTGAGCTGAACCACCAGGATTAAAATGAAAGCAGTCTGGGAACAAAATTACTTCAAAAACATTGGATATAGGTTATAAATAATAACTAACTTATGGAATGCTCTATGTTCCAAAGTAATGTTTAACTCTTAGGCACGTTTCAAACAAATAATAGATAACATTTTCCAAGTATGAGGTGTTAGATACTATATGCTTTACATTTGAGAACTTCCATCCCCTGAGCCAAAACCTTATGAGGTAAGGTCTAGTCTTCTCGACCTGTTACACAGGAGGAAACTGAGGCACGGAGAGGTTGAGTTTCTTGCCCAAGGCCACACACACACACACACACACACACACACACACACACACTAAATCGTAGAGCCAGAATTTAAACTCAGGTGGTCAGTATTCAAATACTGCCTCTCAGACAAAGGAACAAAGACCACAAAGAGTGACTTCTCAGCTAATCCAGTCCCCTCGGGACTGTGATTTTGAGAGAAATAAATGTTGGATCCCCATGAATTTCAGCACAAGCCTTCTTGAAAATCACACTCCAAACTAAGCAGGTACAGGAATAAAACCCACCCTAAAGGTACAACCTGAAGTAAATCCAGGGTGATTTGCGCTGCCACCAGTAGATGGCAGAAAGTGACAGGAAAATGTCCGGAAACCACAGCGGGAAGCCCAGCTAGCTCCCACCTGGCACCACGAAATGTATTTTGCATACAATACAGTTTAAAGTCACAAAGCCTTCCTCAAAGAGAGCTAGCTCCGCAGTAGAAGCCATGTTTGAAATTCTCCAGTCCCCTAGGCCTAGTGAGGTTAAGGAGGAACCACCCCAGCAGCGTATGCTAGACATTTCCTCCATAAAGCTGTCGTCCAGCTCTGGCCAGTGCTGACCAAGCCACCACTGGCCTTGTCCCCAACCTCTTTCTGCTGCAGGAAATCTTGGGGCAGTGTAAATGATAACGTCTGGAAAGTACTTGGCAACCTACGGAGAGCTCTGCCCTCGTTAAGACAAAAGCCAGCAGCGTATTCCTTCAACAAACGTGTGTTACACATCTATTGTGTGCCCGGCTCGGGGCTCTACCCAAAGCTTGCCTCAGCTATTTACCTCTTCCTGTTTCCCCAGCAGCACGCCCGAAGCAAAATGAGCTAGGAAAGAAGTTAGTTCTGTGAATTCCTTTCTCACCATGAAATGAGGAGAAACCAAAGATATACTGGAAATTTTTAAAGATTTAAAACAAAACACCTGACAGAATCTGATTGTCATCTAAGATAATAAAGGACCTCTCTAAGTATTAAAGAAAACTCAGAAGCTATAAAGGACAAGATATTATCAAATTTGATTACATAAAAACTTTAATCTGCTGTATTGCAAAAAGCACTTCAAAAATCAAAAGCAAAGTAGGGGCGCCTGGGTGGTTGAGTCAGTTAAGCGTCCAACTTTGGCTCAGGTCATGATCTCACAGTTCATGGGCTCCAAGCCTGGAGTCGGCTTCAGATTCTGTGTGTGTCCCTCTCTCTGCCTGCTCGCACTCGGTCTCTCTCTCTCTCTCAAAAATAAACATTAAAAAAAAGAAAGAAAGAAAAGTCAAAAAAAAAAAAAAACAAACAAACTGCAGAGCATATGACAAAGGACAAATATTCTTAAAAACAAATAGTCTAAGAATCCTTATAAATCAATAAAATGTATATATCCATAAATCGTAGAAATCAAAAAGATGGGCAAAGGACATGAACAGGCAGCTCAGATTAAAAAAAAAAAAAAAAAAAAAAAAAAAGAGCCAGCACAAATAAAACATTGGAAATTGGGTCAATTTCAGTACAATTAAATAAATGCACGTTTAAATAGCTTCTTTTTCACCCCTGGGAATGGGACCCCAGCCCTCTCCTGAGGGTATTGATAAGTGTAAATTTGCAAAACTTTTTCAAGAGCAATTTGACAACATTTAGAAATATGTTTGCATTTCCTTCACCCAGACATTGCCTTCTTCTCTGCTTTTCTCACTCTCTGGTGCACTCACCCAGTCCCATATCTTTATGTCCTATATGTCCATTGTGCCCAAACGGGGTGTCCAGCACTGATTAGTCCTCTGTACTGCAAGCTCCTTTCTGAACACCTCCCCTAGATGTGTAATAGACACAGAAAATTTCAGTCCACACTAGGATTCTTCTTCCCTCCCCCCACCCCCTCAAGTTTGCCCCTCCTGTCCCCTTGCCCTCCCACCCCTTCTCAGTAAATGGGGTCCCCCTACCACTTAGCACTTTAAGCAATTCCCTAAAGTAATAGGGTCCCTAAAGGAATATCCAAGGATATTCCTTTCCCTCCTTGAACATGCCAGAGTCATTTTCATCTCAGATAGGGCCTTTGCATTTGTTGTTCTATAATGTTCCTTTCCCTGTCGTACCATGGGAAGCACAGATGTTCAGCTCAATGATCAGGTCTCTCATTAGAGAAGCCTTCCCTGACCCCTTTCTCTGAAATAACAACCCCATCAATCTCCATTTCCTCACTCTGCTTTATTATTCTTGGCATACATCACTACCTGATATACATCATGATATATATTTGCCTGTTTATTATTTATCCACTAGCACGTAATATCTTTGAGATGGGATCTATACGTCTGTCTTTAACGCAAAGTATTCTTACTGCCTAGAACATTTCCTGGCACATAGCAAGCTCTCAAACCAAGGTGTAGAATAAATGAATCAGGGACTTTATCCTATAGATATTCATTGCAGAAATATATATACATAAAGTGATCCATCATGGGAATCTACTACCAAAGCCAAGAGCACGCTGTATACACTGAATGTTAGCTAACTCGACAGCAAATTATATTTAAAAAATAATAATAATAAATAGAAAAAAAGAAATATATATACATATACACAATTCAGGGTGCCTTAATAAGGACTAGTTAAATGAAGGATAATAGGGGCCCCAAAGTGGCTCAGTTGGTTGAGCCCGCATCAGGCTCGGTGCTAAGCATGGGGCCCGATGCGGGCTCTGTCTCTCTCCCCCACTCACACTCTTTCTAGACATTAACAAGAAAGTTAAAAAAAGAATTATAATAATTTTTTTAAAAAATCGCTCAATTTCCTCACATTGAAAAAGTAGAATGGACAAAAAGACCTTCTTCCTGTGGTTTTTGTGAGAAAAAATTTAAATGATACCATGTAGTTGGTTCACAGACACAGTTAATCAATGTGAGTTACTGATAGCTGGTCACTGCTTTGCAGTCATTAAAAAAAAAAAAAAAAGTAGTACCACCATGGAAGATGTCCAAAACATACTGTTAAATTTCTTTTGTTGTTATTTATTTATTTTTGAGAGAGAGAGCAGTGGAGAGGGACAGTGAGAGAGAGAGAGAGAGAGAAAGAGAGAATCGCAAGCAGGCTCTGTGCTCAGCACAGAACCAGATGTGGGGCTCGACCCCACAAACCCTGAGATCACGATCTGAACTAAAACCAAGAGTGGATGCTTAACTAACTGAGCCACCCAGGCACCTCAACACATTGTTAAATTTTTTTTTTAAAAAGTAAGGTTGCAAAAGCAGTATGAATACTATAATTTCTGGAACAAGGCTCAAAACATTTCTGGGAAAACATCCCAAAGTGATAATGACCAGGGTACCTACCTATGGCAAACAGAATTCACAGTTAAAGCCTGGGAAAGACAGAAGGAACCAGGCATACTAAGAACGTTCCTTTCTTATTTAAACAGACTTCTGTACTATTTGAATCTTTTGCAAAACATATTCTACTACTTTTGCTTTTATTTACTACACTTTACTACTTTCATACCGTGTGTGTGTGTGTGTGTGTGTGTGTGTGTGTGTGTGTGTGTGTGTTAGCTTTGGAAGAAGATAGGTATGTGGAAACCAGAGGAGCCAGACTTTTCTCAGACTCTCAGAGAACTGCTCTGTTTTTAGGCTGCAAAAAGGAAATGTACTGAGCCTCCAGAAGGCTGCATTCAAGCTACTAAAAGAATTTTTGCCCCAGCTTGCTTTGAGTTTTCATAGATGAAATCTGACACTAGACAAAAACTTGGGGACAAACTATTCTACTCAAGTCTGGTGAGAAAATTCTAATTGTTAGATTTGAATTCATAAGCAAGCTCGCGGGATGGCTAAAAGGACTGAATGAATTAACAAATTTGAAAGACGGAGCCTTGTACATAATGAGTGTACATTAAATACCAGCCATGTCAGAATCCGAGGGAGGAAGGAATATTTTTAAGGACAGGGGGAGAGTTATTAAATTGTATTTGATTTGCTGTATGCTGTCCTTCATTGAACAAATGTTTATTGAGTATCTACTATGTGCAAGGCACTTGGCCAGGTATAGGACAGAGCAGGGTCAGACAGACTTTATCCTCAAGAGAATTCTTCCTGTAGACATTATGCAGCCACAGGGCTTCCAGGGTTAGCGAGGACCTAGGCAGCTTGCTTATTGAGGTAGCATGCTTATCTGCAGAGCTGTATTTTTGGTCTATGATTAAGCAAAGTCATGGACACATAATGACTATCTTTAAGTTTGGAAGCTGAACTAGATCACAAGTGCTTCCTTGAGCAATGCAGTAGTATGAGAGTAGTCCCTAAACAGCAGTATTCCAGAAGGCGAATGCAAATGAAATAACATACCTCACAATATCAGAAGTTTTATCATGCTGTTTATGAAGCAGAAATGGCAATGACAAGGGCTCTAAGGAGAAAAGTCCATACTTTTGGTGCAAAGTAACCCATTCCCTAAGACAGGAGTATTAAGTAAAATACAGACACATGTTGTTAGACTCATATGCAGGAATCAAGGATCCATGAGCCCTTCTGGAACATGACCGACTTGAAAGGGACACACAGCCCAAGCAGCAGTGAAGGGAGGAGGCATAAGTGGGGGAAGGCAGATTGGGATGCAATTTCAACATAATCTCTCTGGGGAGCTTCCCAGGGCCGCGCTTGGACTCTCCCAGAAAGAGCTCAGCCTGTACAGAAATTGTACACATTTGTGATCGTCTGTCTGCCTACCTGGGTTTGTTGTGTTGACCCTCCACCCATTCATTTCACAAGAATTTCTTTAGAATCACTGTCAGTCACCTTTTTTACTCATCTCATGGGGAACAATCCAGTCTTATACCTAGAGTGCACTCTCTCAAAAACATCTGCGGATATTGGGAACAAAACAAATAGATTTGGGGAAAAAAATCAATATAACTCCCTGGAACTATAGAAAACATTCTAGAACTCTGCTCTATGCTACCTTGTGCTCCAGGAAGGCACTGAACAGAGGACACAGCAACAGCAAGGCTGACCATGTTATCAATATTCGTGGAAGGGAACTGAGCACAACTAAATAGAAAGCCACTGGGACCCATGATTCTGGGATGGCTTCTGTGGAAACAAGAAACAGACAGGAAAAAGCTGGCTCTGGGTTGCTTATTTTTGATGACTCTTCAGGACTAGACAAATCTCATCCACTGCCGCTCCTTATGGAGTATCCTTTTTACCTTTGCACTGAAGTAAACCAGATCTTGGAGAAAATTGGTTTTATGTTAAATCTTCCCTTCCTTTTTAGGGTCTGAATGTCAGTAACACACTAAGTCTTCCTATTACTTCGTATAAGAAGTTGTCCCCAAAGACACAGGGTAAAAGTTTGTGGTTGCTTAAAACTCAACCAGGAGAAAGCTAACAAGTTGATTAAAAGTTATACACTGAGGGGCGCCTGGGTGGCTCAGTCGGTTAAGCGTCTGACTTTGGCTCAGGTCATGATCTCATGGTTCATGAGTTCGTGAGTTCGAGCCCCACATCGGCCTCTGTGCTGACTGCTCGGAGCCTGGAGCCTGCTTCGGATTCTGTGTCTCCCACTCTCTCTGCCCCTCCCCCGCTCGTGCTCTGTCTCTCTTTTCTTCAAAAATAAATAAAAACGTTAAGAAAAATTTTTTTAAGTTATACACTGATTAGATGCATACTTTCACCATAGAAGATATACAAATGGCAAGCAAACACATGAAAAAATACTTCACATCATATGTAACCAGGGAAATATAAATTAAAACAAGGATGAGATACCACTACATACCTATTAGAAGGGCCAAAATCCAGAACGCTGACAACATCAAATGCTGGCAAAGAAGTGCAGCAACAGAATCTCTCATCCATTCCGGACGGAAATGCAAAAGGGTGGAGCCACTTCGGGGGTCAGCCTGACAGTTTTTACAAAACTAAACATGCCCTTACCATATGATGCAGCAATAATATTCCTTGGCATTTACCCAAGGAGTTGAAAACTTATGTCCACGCATGTTTATAGCGGCTTCATTCATAATTGCCCAAACCCGGAAGCAACAAACGTGTCTTTCAGCGGGTGAGTAGATAAAGGGTGGTACATCCATACAGTGGAAGATTATTCAGTGCTAACAAGAAAGGAGCTACTAAGCCATGAAAAGACATTAAGGAATCTTAAATGCATATTACTAAGTGAAAAAAGTCAACTTGAAAAGGCTACACGCTGTACGATTCCAACTACATGACGTTCTGGAAAAGACAAAACTACAGAGACGGTAAGAGGATCAGTGCTTGTCAGGAAATATAGGGGAAGGAAGGGATGAATATGTGGAACATAGAAAATTCTTAGGGCAGTGAAACTATTCTCTGTCTTACTATAAGGATGAATACATGCCATTATACATTTGTCCAAACCCATTGAATGTTCAAGACCAAGAATGAATCCTAACATAAACTTTGAGCTTTGGGGAATCAAGATGTGTCGATGTAGATTCATCAGTTGTCACAAATGTGCCACTCTGGTGAGGGATGTTGATAATGGGAGAGGCGGGGGGGGGGGGGGTGGTGGTGGTGGTGATGAGCACGTATGTGGGAACTGTGTAACTTCCGTTCAATTTTTCTGTGAACCTGAAACTGCTCTAAGGAAATAAAATCTATTATTTTTAAAAAGTTGTGGTTGGTGAAGGCAACCCAGGGAGAGGAGAATGGGAAACAAGGCCTTGGCTGTCTCTTTAGATATTAAAGAACATTTTCAAAACCAAACCTGCTGTTCATTTGTAGGGAAGTATGCCCAGCTCCCAAAATTCTTCAGAAACACTTCTGTTCAGCTCCATCCAGATGTCTTACTTATTACTAATTCTAAAATTAAGTGCAGAGTTTGGGGAGTGACAATGATATTTCTGTTCATTTTTTAAACAAGATATTTGACTATTCCTCTTCTCTATAAACCACAAATGTTTCAAACCTAAATCTTGAGTTAAAAGACAAACTACTCCTCAAACGCATCCCAAAGGATTTCCATTTAAAATCAGCGATTCCTGTACTTAACCTTCATTCTTTTGAATTTTCCTGATAGGGTTGTACATCTTTTCTGGTCCTACCCTCAGCTCCAGTCTCCCCTAGCCATCAATATATGCCTTAGCAGGCACTTCTTTCTAAGGGCAGGTCAGGCAGGAAAAGCTTCCATCAACTCAACAGGAAACTGGTGAATTTGTGTCCTATCTCCTTCTTTGACCACCCGTCTCCCCCAGCTCCATCATGGAAAATCCAGAATAGTTGTGGGAAGAGATAGAAAATTTCCCCTGAATACTTCAAGGGAAAACTATGGGAAGCTTAGAAGCAGCTCATATTAACAGGTAGTCATTCTGAAATCTGGCTTGACTCGACCTTTAGAAAGAATAAAAGGTCACCAGCAGAGACAGTCACTCAATATTCTGATCATCTTGTGCCTTTGCTGAGAAATGTGAGAAGTATGATCATAGACTTAAATCTTAAGACTTAAACTTTGCAAGAAACTTCTGTCAATTGTGTTCAATTTACTAACAGTTGCTGAGTACCATTTTATCAAATGCCCAATGCTGTTGCTGAAGTGCTGGCAATGTAACGATGAATTTAAACCAAAAACATTTTTTTTTTTGCTCTATGGGAACCAAGAAGGTCCAGCCCACTGTTCTGAGAAGTATTCTCTCCCAGAGTAAATCATTATAGAAACAATTTAGAGAATTTTCCACAATTGAAGGACATGAGTTTTCTAGATGGAGAGCCCATAGGGTACATAGGACAATGGAAGAAAATAAACTAACACAAAGCACATCCTGGTAAAATTTCAGAATACTGGGGACAAAGGGAAGATCCTAAAAGCTTCTAGAGATGGAGAAAAACAGATTAAGTTTTTATTTAAAAAGATGAAGAATCAATTTATCACTGTAGGACAGTGGTGTAATTCTTCATCATTCGGAGGGAAAAAATATTTCCAACCAGAATTCTCTACCCAGGCAAACTGTCAAACAGACATGACATGTTTAGATCTTTAAGGTCTCAAAATGTCCCTTCCATGCACCCTTTCTCAGGAAGTTTCTAAATCAATGAAAAGGAAGGCAATGGATGAAGAGGGGGAATCTAACTCAAGAGAGACACAAAAGGAATCCCCAAGATATTGGCAAAATAATTCCAGATGATAGCTCTGCCCCAGCCCAGAAGGCAGTAGGTCAGAAAGCCCTCAGAGAGCTGTCTCCTAGAAGAAATGGACAGAATTCCTTGTGTTTGAAGATAATTGGGAGAGGGACTGGAGGATAAATTAGTGATGATTACATAGACAACTAAGCAAATGAAAACATGAAGTAATTATCAACTCCAGGAAAACAAAAAGTTGCATAAGAAATATAATCATGATGTACTATATAGCTCACGTGTAAATAACATTCATATAGTTAAAATAATGTAAATACTGGATATGGATCTAACAGAAAGTATAATTTAACTATAGTAGGAGGATGCAGGTGGGTGGGCAGGAAATAATATGTATATGTGGAAGTGGACAGTTTTCCATAGTGAGAGTTCATCAGATAATACCTAGAACTGAAAAATTAAGAAATAGATAAAAATGAGAAATAAAAGTGCAGACAAGTTGGAAGTTTTGTTTCCAGGGAATTATAGAGATAAAAGTGGACAAGGCATTGGTGGTTTTTGTGATAAGCTTTGAAGAACCATTTGACTTTTAAACTATGTGCATGCATATCTTTGATTTAAAAATGTTTTAATGTAAAGATACATTATCTTAAAGAGAAATCTCCATCTTTTTGGCCTAGAACAACATCTATAGTTTTAGAAAGACCATATCAAGTAGCAATTAAAGCATGAGCTTTGAGTCAGACATACCTGGACTCAAATCCTGGAGTTGCCAGCTATTGATTGTGACCTTAGGAAAGCTAACATTATCTTAGCCACAATTTCCTCATCTGTAAAATGAGGATAATAGCAATAATAATGCCTATCTCGGCTAGTATTGTAAAGATAAAATAATACTATATGAGAAGCCCATAAAAAGCACTCAATAAATGGTAGATATAATTATTATCACTGATAGGGTAGTAGGTAAATAAATAGAGGAGATCTGTATAATGGAAATAGACGAAGTCCTAGCTATGGATTTGTCTGTCTGGGTCTCTGAAGCCTACTACCCTTCATAGTTCAGCACCTAGTACCTTGCCTGGCACAGAGGAGTGGCTCAATGAAAATTTACAGAACCAATAAATGAATGGATGAATACATAGATGTACACCTCTTAGCCCCAACCCTCCCTGGATATTCTAGAATCAATTCAACCCCAGGGAGAGGAAATGCAATGAACCCTAAAGTCATGGGCTTAGTACCAAGAGCAGAGCTTGTTAATTGCCAATAAACAATGCATCATTCATTTCTTAATATTTGAATTCCTAGTTTTAGCCAGGTACATGGCTGCCTGGACTACATTTCTCTCCTGCCGGCACTTCTTAGGGTCTACTATTAGGACTTCCTCCAACATTGCTTCTCTAGCTGTTCAGTTTTCTTTCCCTGGCCCCCCAAAAGCAAACTCATCTCAGCATCTAGGGGGTCTTGTTTTGATATGGCACCTCTGACTATCAAGGCCAGTTGTGACGGGGGCCAATTTATTGGGAAGATGGACAATCCCAGGTGAAGCAGACATCTGACTGGTGCCATTGAGCCCAGTGTTGATGCCTATCCCAACAGATGTTAGAAAATGTTCTTTGGAAGTTTATGACTGAATACAGTAATCCGGGTGATTTTTACCCACAGTAGAACTAAATGATCTAATTCCTTGGTTCTTTTACTAGTTTATTTCTCTAATGAAAAAGATCTCCCTTTTTAGAATTTATTTTAAAATAAGCTAGTTGTCAAGGAAGGTTTCAAGGATTTCCCTTTCTCACGCAGTGAAAATACTAAGATTCAAAGTCGTGAACCATCTCAGCTACCTACCAACCCAGGCCTCCAGCATTTTTCAAAATATTCATGATGGAAGAAATAAAGAACCTGATAAGACTATCAAACAGATAGTATCCCCATGGGAAAGTGAAAAGTAAGACACCATTCTAGGTAGGAAAATCTCTTTTGATAAAGCTTTTCCACAACAAACTAAAAGATAGAAGCCATGAAAAGCTGCCGGATTCTTCTATATCATTAACTAGATACCCCTTTTGAAGAATTGATTCTATTTAAAGAAAAAACATTTTCTTCCCCACCGTATTTGTTTGCTAGGGCTGCCATAACGAAGTACCACAGACTGGACAGCTTAAACAACAGAAGTCTATTTTCTCAGAGTTCTGAAGGCTGTGAGTCCAAGATCAAGATATTGGCTAGGTTGTTACTTCTGGGGCTTCTCTCCTCGGCTTGCAAAGAGATACCTGCTTTCTGTGTCCTCACATGGTATTTCCTCATTACCCTCACATCTCTGGTGTTACCTTTGTGTGTCAAAATTTCCTCTTCTTTAAAAAAAAAAATGTTTATTTACTTATTTTGAGAGAGAGCATGAGCAGCAGGGGAGGGGGGACAGAGAGGGAGAGAATCCCAAGCAGCCTCCAAACTCAGCACGGAGTCCAATGCGGGAGATCATGACTTGAGCTGAAATCAGGAGCCAGATGCTTAACCGACTGAGCCACCCAAGTGTCCCAAAATTTCCTCTTCATATAAGGACTCCAATCACAAAGGATTAGAGCCCATCCTAACAGCCTTATATTTAACCTAATTGCCTCTTTAAAGGCTCTATCTCTGAAAAGAGTCATGTTCTGAAGTACTAGGATACTTGGGGGTTAGGACCTCAACATACGAATTTGGTAGAGGACACAATTCAGTCCATGACACCCACTTTTCCTCATGAAACAAATAACTGGGATACACCAGCATATGAAGAATGAAGATTGTTCTCCTCACAGGAAGCAGGGAGAAAACTTCGAGCGTTAGACTGTGAAATCTTGAAGTCTGTGTGACGAATGTTAAGAAGTGGCATGCCCCGAGCCCCAGATGCCTGAAAAGGAGGAAGTCATACAAGAAAGGGGTGAGATGTAACCAAATCCTGGAAGGTAAGGAATTGGAACCTAAGTTTTTAGGCAAGGAGTGGAAAATTCAAATGTTTATGAGCCACAGGGAGGTAATGCAAATAGAGCCAGCTAAAAAGTTATGGAGGGGCCATAGACTCATTGGGAATGTGCTGGAAACCGGGGCAGGGTGTGCATCAAGTGGTAAGGCGGTGCTCCCTCTACCTGGGAAAGGAGGCTGAACAGTACCCATTCTAACCAGATTTTGATTCTCTTCCAAAGAAGCCAAAATCTAGATTTTTATGTAACTCTGCAGATATGTAAATGATACCTTAAAATTAAATATATATATAAAATATATAAATATATAAATTATATAAGTTATATATTTATATATAAATATAAATATAAATAACTAATTATATATAAAATATAATATATTATATATAATATAATTAAATATAATTAAATATATAAATATATATAATATAGAAATATATAGAAAAATATATATATATTTAAGCCAATCAAAACGCATTTGTTAACCACACGTGGACCACAAACCATGAGGTGTAATCCAGATCTTGCCACTTCTGAGCTGGACAGTAACACGAGGGAAGGAAACAAATATTCATATCGTACACATCTAGCACTGCTTTAGGTACTGAATGTAATTTAATTAAGCCTCACAATCCTAAGAAGAAGCCTTTATTATCCCTTATTCTAATGAATGAGAAAACTGAGGCTCAGGAAGTCTGAAGCACACCCAAGGTTACCTGGCTGCTCAATGGCAGAACCGGATTCAAACCCAGAGTGTATTGGCTACAAGACCATCCACTTCCACGCCACCACCCCATCTTCTGAATTGGCCGTTCTCAACCCTAGCTGGCACGTGGAAATCACCTGGAGAGCTTTTACAATTCCCCATGCCCAGATCATCCCTAGGCCAGTTAAAACAGAACCTTTGGGGGTGGGACCCAGGCATTAATATGTTTTTAGACCTCTCCTGCTGATTCAAGGGGAACCCAGAACCATGGTCTCAGAGCAGCACTAACATCGCCTGGAATCCTGTTGGAAACGCAGAACCTAGAACCCTACCCCAAGCCTACTGCCTCCGAATCTGCATTTAACAAGATCTCCAGGGGATGGGATGGTGGGGAATGAGGAATCTAGTCAGATAGCCAAGGTGATCAGATATTGAGAATGGCTAAACCATTCTAAAACCGCACCACGAAAAGACAGACACAGAAGTCCAAAGGTCGAGACCTGGTTGGAAAAAGAATTCAGAGAAGTTCAATCAAAGAAAGGCCATCACTTCCCAGCTTCGGACTCTGATTAAGGGAGCAGAGCAATTGTCATCAGTCAAGGCTCAACTAAATGTGGACCCAACTTTGGACAAACAGGCATTCCACAAACATGCACCAAACACTCTAAATCTTCTGGGAGGCAAGAGAAAGGAGAAAGGGACAGTGGTCTGGTCCTAGCAGGCGGTGCGGCCCAATTCTGCAGGCCCACAACCCTGCTGTTTCCCATGTTAATCGGAATTCATGGGAAATCTGGAGACAAATCCAGGTCTGCTGTTCTCTCAGTTACAAGGCTGGCCCACAGGGCCCAGCACCTGTTCCTCTTCTCCAGCAAACCATCCCCCCCACCCTCCAGGATAGCACCACTGAGGCCTGGCTCTGGAGGGTGGGGCACGCGCTGTGTGTTTTTGCGGCTCTTTAATTCTGCCTTATTATCCTCGGTTCCTACAACCAAGGTGTTTACTGCTGCTTTCGTTGTGTTTTCAGGTTTCCCTTTGATGCCTAAACCGATACTAATGGGAAACCCTCTCGGCAGTTCGCTTACTTTTCCTTCTGCTCAGTTTCTCCCAGTTGAGTATTCCTCTGTCCACGCTGTGCGCTCACCTGTCAGCCCTTTTTTGGATCAATTTTAAAAGAAGCCTGAACATCTTACACACGGCTTGCCACTCTAGAGCCCGGTAATTCAGAGGGGGGGGGGCGTAGGAAAGGAAATTGTCCCAAAATCTAACTGATTAGCCATCTGGGCACTGCGCGCTGGAAACTGACTGTAGGCTCCGCCCCTGTTTGTCGCATTGGCTGAGTCTGGGATTCAAACCTGCTAGTGTTTCTTGCTTAATGATCATTCCGGGGGGTGGATCCCTGCCCTTCGAGGAGCTCAGAATAAGGCTTTCGTGACCCCCAATACTTTTTTTTTTTTTTTCGTGGCCTGATAATACCTGAAACTTTACCTCTTTAGAAGTTGTTCTTTAGGGTATTTTGTTTTTGTTTCTCCTTCTTAAACTCCTCTTAATCACATGTTAACCATCCAAGACCTGTTCTCTCAAATCTCTTCTTTTCCCTTACCATTTCCTTACCTTTGTGTTTTTATTTCTTTGTTTTGCTTGGTCGCCTTTTATTTTTTGCCTTAGGACTTTTTTCTTCCGCTTGGTCTCCCAGATTGTTCATTTGAATCTCAACAAAGCCTATCAAATTGTCCACTGAGCATTTTAGCTCACAAATCACAGTTTTTAGTTGGAAAGTCTTTTTGGAACTATCCTTGAATTTCTTTTAAGTGGTCTCATTTTCTTAAAGTCAGAAAGTATCTCCCAGGCTGTTCTACTTGATTCGCATTGTTCTGTTTGACCTTCACCTATTTGGCTGAGGCGTGCCTTGTATGTGTTATTTTTCCTTGTCTGCTCTTTGGGACCTCTCCCAGCTGTCGGAATTCCCATGGAGCCTACGTCCCTAATTGCTCTGAGCCGCCTGCCAGCCCCCATCTGCTTGGGTCAGGAAGGACAGCTAGGCTAAGAGGTGAGACTCGTGAGGAAGTGGGATGAAGTCAGGTCGCCATCGTCCCTAAACCCCCAAAAAGCTCTGGGAACTGAGTATCGAAATCACATCCCACTGTATTTTCAAGATTCCCAAACTTAGAGTCCATGCTGTGGATTCAAATACAATGTTTTCTTTACCATCGGAGTGATCTTGAGCATGTCCTTTAAAACATGGGGTCCCCCTGCCCCGTGTGTGAATTGGGGATTAGCCATACTGCCCCACTTGCCTCTCAGGGTTTGTTATAAGGATCAAGTAAAATGGTAATTCTCGATTGATGTGTTTTTGTGATTGCTGTGATTCCCAATCCTAGCTTTTTCTCTTTCTTTGACTAAAATCATAGGATGGAAGGGGAGAGCACTTGAAAAAATTATGAAATACGTTCCTAGAATCCTACAGAGAAATACCTACAAAGAGAACAATCATAACATGTTTTTCAGAGAACCACTGATTGATCTGTTCAGCGCAAACTGGAGACGGGGAGAAGGCAGAACAAGGGCAACCGCAAAATCACCCCAATGCCTGCTCCCTCCCTCCCTGTAAAAAGGGAAGGGGAGGGGGAAGGTAAGAAGGGGAGGGGGAGGACATGCTTAAACACAGCGTTGTGGGGATTGGAGAGATGACCCCACTCACCAGTTACCTCTTATATGTGAACTTGAGCAAACTCTTCTCTCTCTCTGAATCTATTTTCTCATCTGTCAAGTGGGCAAATGATATACTAGCATGGCCATGAGCATTTTGTGAGGATAAAGTGAAACTCCTGATGTAACAAGTTCTCCATAAATGGTGTTAAACTGTATATGTATTTCCTTTCTCAGGCTATTCTCTCTACATTTGTTTAACTTTACAAACAGACTGTTTCTCAGTGTTATAATTTACAACCCCCCCAACCCATTAGTTTTGGGGGGGGGAATCCCTTTCTTGAGTTCTGAAATGACAGCCCTTCTTTTTCCTCCATCAAGAATAAAAATCAAGTGAAATTAACATTCCCATCAGCTGAACACAGCCCCTAGGGAGCTGGCAACTGTCACTACGTCATCGTGGGGACACATTGACAAGCAGGGACACAGAGTGCCTCGTACAACACTGTATGTCTAATTATAGAATCTTTAATCCACTGGCCTATTTTAGCAGGGCTGGCCCCCAACACAGATTCATGCAGATAAATAAAGTTTCTGCATCTTAGCGCTTGGCTTGACAGCCAGAAAGGCTTACTGAACACCTGCTCAGTGCTAAGCACAAGGCATTAGGGGGAACCAAAAGAAATTAAAGAGGTGGTCCCTGCCCTTGAAGAGCTTATGGTCTTCAAGATCAAGATGCTTCTACATTCGTGCCCTAAATATATATATTTTTTATTTTATCTATATATTTATTCACACAATTTGGATTTTGCAGAGCCTTATTTAAAAAAAAAAAACAACCTCAGATTTTATGTTATTCAACCCTCTTTATTTCATAGGTCAGGTGACTGTGAGGACTTCAGAGTTTGGGTGACTTGTTCATGCGAGAATTATATTATTTAAGGGAATAGAACAACTAAATGGTGGCTTCCAAGTACAGATCTAATGGAGTTCTTGAAAAACGTATTTTCTTCCTTTGAGTGATTCAGGCATGCTGAATGGGGTGTGTGACCCAGTTTTTATCACGTCTTTTTCTCCCTTTGCACCAACACGCAGATACAGAAGAAATCTGGCTTTAATGAAAACAGGGAAGGCTCCAAGGGAAGAGGACAAAGGGGACAGTGGTGGGGGCGCTGTCCGGGCCACTGAGGCCGGCAGCAGCCTGGCAGCCCCGTCCTTCCCCTCTCACGAAGGAGCCTCATCTTAGATCCTTGAAGGACTGTCTCTGAAAGAGCAGGTAGAAAGCAAGCTCCCTGAACTGGGGTCCATCTTAGGGATTCTTCTGACTCAGGAGTTAGAAAAAGATAACAACAATTGTTTTTAGTTTATTTATTTAATTTCTTTTTTTTTTTTTTTTTGAGAGAGAGAGAGAGAGAATGGGAGGGAGAGAGAGAATCATAAGCAGGCTCTATGTCATCAGCACAGAGCCAGATGCGGGGCTCAAACCCATGAACTTGGAGATCATGACCTGAGCTGAAACCAAGAGTTGTACGCTCAACCTACTGAGCCACCCAGGCACCCCAAACGACAACAATTTTCTTTCAGAAACTCATCAAAAGCCTCCGAATGGTCTTATTTTATTTAATCCACATTAAATAAACCCACATTAACTCCCTATGCTTACGAGTCTCCACACCGCCTCTCCCTTGGACTATAATTAAATATGCGAAGCAATGAATGATCCCTGTAGTCAGGCGAACGTGGGCTCCTATGTCTGTTTCCATCCTAACTTGTTCTGTACATTTAGACACATTACTGAATCACTTCAAGTTGGAATCACGATTTCCCCCGTGGGGACATTGCCAGGTGAAGTCAGGGGCCTGGCAAGAGGCAACAGCCAGGGAAAGGCAGTCCTTCCTGTCTGTTCACATCTGGGACCGGTTCTCCCACATGATCTTCCCTGTTGTGACCACTTTTGAGAGA
Organism: Puma concolor; assembly: GCF_028749965.1. Classification (NCBI taxonomy): domain Eukaryota; kingdom Metazoa; phylum Chordata; class Mammalia; order Carnivora; family Felidae; genus Puma; species Puma concolor. Next base: position 40,767,870 of record NC_141683.1, read on the forward strand.
GGCAGGTTCAGTTCTGGGCTCCTTAATGCATGCAAAGAAGCTCCAAGAAGCCCTTGGAGACAAGGGCTGCAGAAACCACTTGAGTTCAACCTTCCACGCAGAGTCACAGGCCTGGACGGCACTCATCCAACACCTGGACTTTTCCAGACACACAAACTTGGGCAGGTGCTACAGGCTGAATGTTCGTGTCCTCCCCACCTCCCGAAAATCCATACGTTGAAAACTAACGCTCAAAATGATGGTATTAGTAGGTGGGGCCTTTGGGAGGTGCTTAGGTCATGAGGGTGGAGCCCACATGATGGGATTAGAGCCTTATAAAAGAGACTCCAGACAGCCCCCTGCTGGGAGAACTTGTGAAACGATGGCCAGCTAGGAGCCAGGAAGAAGGCTCTCATGACCTCTTATCTGCTGGTATTTTGATCTTGTACTTCTAGCCTCCAGAAGTGTGAGACATGTTTGTTGTTGAAGCACCTCAGTCTAAGATCTTTTTGTTATGGTAGCCCAAACAGACTAATTATTTTTCAAAGGGGGATTATACCTGTGACTTTATGTTAGGAGGTTATCACACAGTTTAATAATTTTTAATGTTTATTTACTCTTGAGAGAGAGAGAGAGTATGAGCAGGGGAGGGGCAGAGAGAGAGGAAGACACAGAATCCCAAGCAGGCTCCAAGCTCTGAGCTGTCAGTACAGAGTCCGACGTGGGGCTCGAACTCACGAGCCTTGAAATCATGACCTGAGCCAAAGTCGGACGCTCCACCGACTGAGCCACCCAGGCGCCCCACCACAACAGTGGACACAATACAGTGTTCAGAATAGTACCTGGAGTAGGGTGTCTACTAGGCAAAGGCTGGCTCTTGGTGTCATGTCTCGGGCTCACCAAGAGAACTGGTGACAGAGGCAGAGCTACAGAGCCCTCTCCTGATTCTTTGTCCAGGGCTCTTTCCCCGACCCTGGGACTTGACTTTCCTTGACTGCATATTCCCGGCTCTCTCTCCTAACTTGAAGAAGAATTCAATCCTTATTTACTATTTCACGTAGCAGAGTAAGACTCCAGGTACAACTTCCCCTTTGTCCACAAATCTATGGAGAAATGTTAGCCTAGATCAATCTGAACTAGGATTTAACCCATATATATATATATGTACATATAGATATAGATACATATATCACATATATATATATCTACATATAGATATAGATACATATAGATACATATAGATATGTATATATGTATAATTTTTTTTCCAGGATATAATCTTTAAAACATTTAGCTACTACCAAGAATTTAAGTAGTATGCTGTAGAAGAAAGAGTGCTGGACTAAACCTGGGTTGTCCTTTGGGGATTTTTAGTTTGACATCAATTTCTAAGTTTTACTCCTTTTCTGCACAGCTCAGTGAGAGTTGTTTTATCTCCCTTCGAGGGACATTCCATAATTCCTTCTTAAAATCCTTCAGCTGCTCCCCCATTGCCTTCTGGTTAAAATCCAAAGTCTTTAGCCGGGCACCCAACGTCCAGGAAGCCATGATGTGACCCCAGCCTGCCTGTCTATCGTCTCCTTTTCTATTCACCACAACCCCCCCGGGCTCCTACCATCTTGAACTGCTCATAGTTCCCAAGACACACCCCGCCTGATCAAGCGTCCACACATTTGCATGTGCTATTTCTTGTGCCAGACATGGCCTTTGCCCTCCTTCTCATTAACGCACTCAGGCCTGAAAATTCGGATCGGGTACCGCCTTCTCCAGGAAGCCTTCCCACACCGCTCCTGTCAGTCATCCCCATCCAGCCTCCTATGTGCTCTCACTGCACCCTGAGCCCATCTTCATCTCAGCATTTACAGTAACACATCGTCAAAGTCTGTTCTTGACCGTCTCATCTTCCACACCAAGAGTAAGCTCAATACCCAGCAGAAGGCCAGCCTAGAGTAAAAGCTCTAAAACCATTTAACAGATAAACCGAATTCCACATCCACAATTTGTTGTGTGATCTTGAGCAACTCTGCTGACCTTTCCAGGCTTCCTTATTTAAAACAAGAGCAGTCAGATGACAGCATTCCTCAAAATCCTGGTAGGGCTAACATTGTATGACAGGTTACAGGTTCTCACATGTGAAAAATGAGCCTAGTTTTCCCCACCTTGGTTATTGATAAAATGAGACTGACTGTGAATTTGAAAGCACTTTAAGCTGAAATGTTTTAAGTGCCTTATCAAGTCGTGTTGTTTTTATGTAATTGTAAAAATGACAAACAAAAGTTTTTTTTAGTAGTACCTAGCGCATGTTAGATACATGCATTTAGTAAGTGTTTTTTGAGGGTTAGACTTGTTTTTCATTTAGTTACAACTGCTGCAGAGGGAGAAACTGTCATAAATTTTCCAGCAGAGTGGTTAAGCAAAGTCATTCGGTGACTCAGCAAATGACTGGCTGAGAGAAGATTCCAATGTTCACGCTGCACTCCTTTTATTTTAAGCAAGCTTTAAAGAATTATCTTATATCACATTTTTCCAATAACAAACTGTGAGATCATAGAAAATATATATATTGGTCTCTACCCACCCAGGGCCTGACATAGAGCTCCTAAAACCCTTGTGGCTTCCTAAGTGACAAGGGCACCAGGAACAGGGCGCCTGGGTGGCTCAGTCGGTTAAGCATCCAACTCTTGATTTCAGCTCAGGTTATGATCTCGCAGTTCATAGGTTTGAGTCCCGTGCCGGGCTCTGTGCTGACAGCTTGGAGCCTGGAGCCTGCTTTGGATGCTGTGTCTCCCTCTCTCTGCCCTTCCCCCACTAGTCTCTCTCTCTCTCTCTCTCTCTCTCTCTCTCTCAAAAATAAATAAACATTACAAAAATTATCATCACAAGAAAAAAAAATATGTGTGAGGTGATGGATGTCGTCTACACTTATTGTAATTATTTTGCAATATATTTTTGTATTTCCAGTTAGGCTGTAAAATCTTGGGAAAGACATTTCGGTTTTCCCAAGTGTTCGTCTCATTCAAAGCAAATTAGTCAGAGAATCGCAACCTGTATAAATCCATCGTCATGGGGGCCCCTGCTCGCTGAACGCTACTGTGCTGAATCCTGAGATAAATCTTTATGCCAGAAATCCTATTATTTAGAAGTACAACAAAAATAACAATCGGAGATGACATCAGGAAGGTGAGAACATTGTACTCTTCTTGTGTATCAGAAGAAGCTAACATCCGCTCATCACTGGCTAAAGCAACAATACCGGGGCCTGCAAAATATTTGGTTAGCTCCAACACAAATAATCTTCTGTCCTTTGGGAAACATTCTTTTTTCAGTCCGTGGCTTTGGAAAGACCATTGGCATGGGCACACAAACGCCTTCTGGAGATGGTGGGGAAATATCATTCAGTGAGTTGAGAACAGATAAGGATGTGTTTTTACACTTGTGGATTAGTAGACCCTGCTTGGAATATAGTGAATGCTTCTGTCAACACGTCCTTTCTCAATTCTTAGCCTCTGACTTATTTAAAGACATTACAGAGGGTATTGGTTGGGGGTGGGAGAAGTGTGCAGTTAGGTAGAAGAAATTGGCAAGAGTGCAACACAGATAAAATCGAAGAGATGAGACAAGGCGAGAGGAAACATCTGGAGCACCTGGCAGGAGGTGCTTTAGGCTCTGCGCCTGAAGTAGCTCATTATTGACTCTTCTTCATTGTTGACCTATAATCTGGTCTTTCCTGCTATTGCAGATTTCTTTAAAAACAAGTAGGATAAGAGCAAACGCCCTTTGGTTTTAAGATTCGTGAGATGTCCTCTAAAATCTCACATGCGGATCCTACTTCAATAACTCATAACTAGCTGGAGTTTTTACTTAAACTGCTCCTCAAACACCACATATTAACTTGGAGAACACACAGCAGGGACACATAGTCAGAAACTAGTCTGGGCTACTCGAAACTGACAAATCTAAGAGAAAGCCCTGCAACCATGTTTCTCGGGTCTGACTGGGCTGAGTGGCAGTCTATTTACCCGGAATGGTCAGAGAAATAAGTAATTTAAAAAAATTTTTACATTTTATTTTATTGTGTTAAATGTTGTTTACCCTCTTAACAAGTTCTTTTTAAGATTTATTTTAAGTACTGTCTACACCCAACATAGGGCTCCAACTCACAGCCTCGAGATCAAGAGTCCCACACTCTACTGACTGAGCCAGCCAGGCGCCACGCCCTGCCCCCCTTAACAAACGCCATACAGTATTATCAACCATAGGTACAATGTTCTAGAGAAGATCTGTAGAACTTACTCATGTTGCTTAACTGAAATTTTGTGCCCATCGATTACCAACCTTCAGCTGCCTCTCCAGCCCTTGGCAACCATCATTCTTCTCTTTGAGTCTATGAATTTGGCTATTTAAAAATTTGCTTAATGCTTATTTATTTTTGAGAGAGAGAGAGACAGAGATAGAGCATGAGCAGGGGAGGGGCATAGAGAGAGAGAGAAAGACATAGAATCCGAAGCAGGCTTCAGGCTCTGAGCTGTCAGCACACAGCCTGATGCAGGGATAGAACCCACGAACCTTGAGATTATGACCTGGGCCGACCTCCAACGCCCAACCCATGGAGCCGCCCGGGAGCCCCTGAATTTGACTATTGTAAATACCTCATACAAGTGGAAGCATGTAGTATTTATCTATGCGTGACTGGCTTATTTCACTTAGCATAATGTCCGCAAGGTTTGTCCACATGAGTTGGAATATCAATGTCTAGATCAGTGGGATCAAGTAACATTTGATACTGAAGCCTCGTATCCATGGTAGTCCATGTTCATGTGGCAGAGTCTCACTGGTGCTAATTAACCCTTAGTTACAGTGGCACAACTCCATAGAAGTGGGAAGTGTCATTGACACCCCACGGACATGGCTTTGGTGAAGGCGTTTCAGGTGCCTTTTGACTGGCCGCTTTTTGTCGTTCTCAAAAATAAAAAAAAATCTATGCTTTTGTGACTCTTCCCTCTTCCCTCCAATTCCTGTGGACACTTCAATCCTAATATGTCTCAGATGTGGTTCGTTGGTGACGAAATTAATGAAGTGGACGCCTTGTTAAATCAAGAGTGAGAAAAAGGAGGTCTTGGAGATTTTGATTTCAGACAAGGTGGCGTTACACCTAACTACGCATGGACTTAAGATGAAATGTATACTGATACAACGTTTCCCATTATATTTTCAAGGCATTTTCATACAAGATATAGTCTACATCAAAAACAATTGCTATTCATAAACTATCAAATACAATCAGGTCTCCACGGATTCCCAACTATTTCATTGGAATGTTAGTGTATAAAAGAGGTCCTTTCGTAAGTAGGCTATTAGCTTACACTTGAAAATCTGCTTTGATATCAGAAGTACTAACTAAAGTCATACTTGTTGTAGTAGTTTGTGAGCTGAATTTTTCCTTTGGACGAGTACCATCTTTCTAGAGTACAGTGTTCTGTAAAAATAGATTGTATGCTTTTCAGTGAAAATTTTGTGATGTGAATAAAATATGTCAATCTCTCTCTTCAATCAAAATGCTCAGATATTAGACAAGTTTTCAAAAACTATTCTTTCTCTGCCAGTCACGTTCATTTTCAAAAACTGGTATTTTAATTAAAATGTTATTTCTTTACTCAGAAATGGGGGGAAATAGGGGAATAGAAGAACAGGCTGGGGAGGACCCCCATCGGATTGAACATTTAACACCCTCTGGGTACAGATAATTCCTGCTTCCTGGTGGGCTGAGACTTCTTAGTTAGATACACAACCCATATTAGTAATGGTCACCAGTTACTGAGTGCTTACTGGGAACTATGGATGGTATCTATAGGCATTATTTCATTGAATACTAACACCAAACCTACAAGATAGGCACTATTACATGTATTAAAATGAAACTGAGGGGCGCCTGGGTGGCGCAGTCGGTTAAGCGTCCGACTTCAGCCAGGTCACGATCTCGCGGTCCGTGAGTTCGAGCCCCGCGTCGGGCTCTGGGCTGATGGCTCAGAGCCTGGAGCCTGTTTCTGATTCTGTGTCTCCCTCTCTCTCTGCCCCTCCCCCGTTCATGCTCTGTCTCTCTCTGTCCCAAAAATAAATAAAAAACGTTTGAAAAAAAAAAAAAAAAAAAAAAAAAAAAAAAATAAAATGAAACTGAATCCTAGTGAGACTAAGCACCTTGGTCAGTTTGTAAGTGACAGACCACAACTGAAATTATCATAGCATTCTCATTAAGGCAGTGCGCAACTCTGAGGCCAAAACTGTTTCCATAATATTAAGACTTTACTTTTCTTATTTTCATCCTATCATGAGTAGACAGTTCAGTTTTCCAGAAGCTGCATGATGCATGTTGATGGCAACGCTTTGACGGCTAATAGAATGTGCTCTAGCATGTTCTTGCACTTTAAAGCTTTATCAGTTTTAATTTCTAACATGGTAAATATTCACAGAAATAACCCACATAAACAAAAAGCTCTTTGGAGTCCTCAATAATTTTTAAGAGTGCGCAAAGTAGCTCTGAGACAGAGTTTGAGAATCACAGCGTTACATTGTCCCATTTTCTGTGGATCGAAGGTACTCCCACTTCAGATTTCAAGTAGCCCGGTAAAAATCAATGATCAAACAAATGAAATCTTGTCAATAAAGTATCACCAAAGAGAGAGAGAGAGAGAGAGAGAGGGAGATAGGAGGTTGCTGTGTTTTACGGGGTAGGACTTCCTCATTTCAAGGTTAAAGAGAAATGGTGGACTGGTTCCCAGAAATAGTTTCAATGAAGATTTTTACTGAACCCTAGAGATCTCTGTATGAGCTGTCCTCATCAATTCTTCCACCCTGGACTTCCCTTGATGTAAAATAGCAAATTTACCTCTTTTGTGGGACATAGTACAAAGCTTAAATGGCTTAAAGATCTAGAGTCAGACTGCCTCTTTTTAATCACTGGATTACCAGCTATGGAACTACAGGCAAGTTATACTTACCCTGTCTGAACCCATTTCCTCAACATATAATAACATATGCAATAATCATCATTACCATTATTTTATAAGGTTATTGGGAAGAATAAATGAGATAATGCTTCTCAAAAGGTAATGAAATAACAATTATGTAAAATGCTTAGCACATGGTCCTTAGCACATAATAAACAGTCAATACATTTTACTTGCCATTACTATTATTTTGGGGTCAGTTGACAGCTAAACAGACCCCTCAGTGTGGTCTTATATCTCCCCTCCCCCTGACTCCACTCAGGCTTCAATGAACATTTGGTCCTTTCTATGGCAGAGAATTAATTCTTCCTCTTCTGTCACATTTTTAGCACAAAGTGACTTAAAATAAACAGGAAGATTTTCAAGAGGCATCTCAGCTGGTTGCTTCTCCTGTTTGAAGAACCATCTGTCAAAGAAGGTAATTCTGGAGAAGATATAAATTCTGGACCTTGCTCTTAGACTATCTCTGCTGAGAACCATGGGAATGAGCTAGAATAGATTCTGTCCCCCTCTGAGCCTTGTTTTGCCCTTATGGGAAGGGAAGGGGTCTCACCACCCAGTTTATAGAGGTCCTTGTAACTGTATCATTGTATGATCATGTATTTTCAGATGTAATCATTATTTCCCCCCTAAAAAACAACAGAATATCCAATGGGTTCATGGCATTATTCCATAATATTATATTTAAATCAAAATGAGTGAATTTTGCTAACAAGAATTTTAAGTATTACAAAATATCCACATGAATGTATTTTTCTTTATATTTTCCAGACAAAACACAGATTTTAATATGTGTACGGTGTTTTATCTATTTTCTTGAGAATTTCTGATTTATCATAGGAACATAATCTAATCCTAGACTGATTTCCCTAAGGGATTAGTCAACATTTATTTTAATGGCTTTTAAATCTTTGGGTTCATAAAATCTTACATCTCTCAATTTGAATCAAATCTTGATTTCCTGGAAATCCTGGTTAATGTCAACAATCCCTTGAGTCCTTAAAGAGTAGCTGATAACTTGTGGAAATATTTGAAGCAGATTAATTTTTAGTGACCCACAGGCTTTCCCACATGGAGAGCGATATATTTTTAGCTTTGTTTATTCATGTATTTTAATGAGAAAACAAAAATAAGCTTTTTAGTAAGTCCGTCATCAAATATTTATTAAGCACTTTGTTTTACGATGCTACAATATTAATAGGCTAATTTATTTAATCAAGCTAATCCCTTGAATATAAATGGTGTAGATTATTCCTTTGATTTTTTTTCCTCCACATGGTTGTTATTTACAGAGATTGCCTTTATATTCATTCACTCATAAATGTTCTTCAGTGCATTCCTCTTCCGGTTTTCTATCAAGCTGTCTAAAGATGTATAGGTGAATAAGACATGAATATATATATATATATATATATATATATATATACACACACACACATATATATATACATATACATATATATAGTAGTTAGTATATATAGTATATACATTAAATATACAGTATATGTATTTTAGATATTAGTATTCATATAGATTAATATGTATATAGTATATATTTGCCAACCAATTTTATTAGAAGCTTAAAATCAGCAAGGACTATATTGTCTCACATTTATTGTATCACTTACCGCGCCCCCCCCCCCCCCCCCCCGCCCCACCACCGTGTCTAAGAAACTATGTTCTGCACATCGGGAGAAGAATAATCCACACTGACTTATTGCTGTCCTTTGGGGTGGAGTACCGGTGCTAAAGAACTGAACCCCATCTATGACATTTAAAGGGAAGCTTTTGTGGCATTGGCCAGGCACAATGGGATAATGAACATTTACCGTCACCATCATTGTTATCATCAATCACGTATAATGACCTGGGAACTCCCTGGGTGGACTACTCTAAGGTGACATCTGAGTCTGTTTCTCTCCCTCGTGTTCCTCTATTTGGGGAGGACGTAGGGAGCCAAGATCAAGGGTGTATGCCAACTATACTCAATTAAAAATAAATTTAAAAAGAAAGTAAAAAAGAAAAGATTTGCAAATCAGAATGCACAGTGAGGAAGAATGAACAAGGGAATCCCAAAAGAGGGCAACAAGAGGGAGGAAAGAGAAGAGAAACCACACGGAAGGGAATCCGGGAAGAATCCTGTTTTGGATGCTGTTCAGCGGCCTCAGAAGCGGATGAATGTCTTCAGTCACAAAAGGTGGGCTTGCATGCCACCTTCCGGTATCTGAATGCCAGTGTTGATTGGCTTATCCGAAATGAGAATTCTGTGGAGTAATGACAACACCATACCTTCAGAAATCTTATCTTAGACCTGTAATGCTCTAGATAGGATTTTGAACAATATTTTTAAAAATGGGGACAAAAATTGTTCAACATTTGGAGATTTGGGCTTGCTGCTCCAAAAGGACAAAAGCCTATTTAGCTAGGAAGTGACCATGTGGCCCAGAGGCCCAATCAAACGACGACTTTCCCAGTCTAAAGCAGCCGGCTCTGCAGAACAGGACCACCAACCGTGGGGGTAGGAGCTCCCCGGCGTAGCATTAGTCTAAATTCTTATCCATCCCACAAATGTGTCAGATCCCTTGACCTTGAGAACGTGCTAAGCCTCCCCTAGTCGCCACCCTGCAAACCAGGTTAACTGTGGTTAACAGCAGCTTTGAGGTCAAGGGCCAGCCTCAAAGCAGCACTGGAAGATGCACTGCCTGCTGGGTGATGATAAACTGTGTTTGCTCCTACCTTTCGATTGGAAATAGAAGTCTCAGAGTATTGTTGTTCTATGCCCTGAAAAGCTGGATCATAAAATGTAGTGTGCATCAGAATTTCCCACCTGCTTGTTGAAACTGAAGATTGCTTGGAACACCTCCCACCTTATTGATTCCTCAGGTCTGGAATGGGTCTAGGAATGTACACTTGAATCAACCTTCCATCTGATTTCGGATGGTTTAAACCCTTGGAGAAATATTGCAGAGATAGCCCCAGCATATACTTTTTTTAACGTCATGCTATGTCTTAATGTTTGCCATATCCCGTGTTTTCCGGATCTATGAAATTTTTATACGGAATCAAAATCTTTATCACGGGCACTAAAGTCTTAGGTTCAAGTCAAGGAAAATGTGTGTGTGCACACGTGTGTTGAGAGATTGGTGCAGATGATGAACTATTCAGAGTCTCTTCAATTTGGATCTCCTGTGACTTTGTATTTAGACTGACCTCTGTCTGCTCCTGATGTCACAGAAGGACAAATATACTTCCCAGAGGGATCACTCTGTAGGAGAGAAACTAAAGCATTAATGCCAGGGCATGGAAGCTCATTAGTAATTCAAAGTGATGTCTAAGAGGGAGGTTTATGACTATTTTTTATTTCCTGAAGGTAAATAAGCTGATTTGCATTGGAAAGTATGAATTTTTCTGAACCCAGCCTGAAAAAAAATGTACCTATAAAAAAACTTGTTGGTATTTCTTAAATTCGCTCAGACCCATTTCCTACACTCTGTGAGAAAGAGCGTAGAAAACAGGCTGCTGAGTTCTGTGGGCCTTAGTTTGGGGGCAACGTGTGCCCCGAGGCCCTCTGTGGTCAAGGCTGAGGACCCACCCAGGAGAAGAAGCTAGTGTTCCAGCCTAAAGAGAACAAGGGAGGTTTTCCATTGCCAGAGGCTAGAAAAATGACTGGTATAGAATAAGTTCTCAATCAGTATTTGTTGAATGAATTAGCTCCCAGATACATTGGTTGCTAATGCTTTTTAAAAAAATAATTTAAATTTTTCAATCTTTGCACGCCCTACCTCCCGAAAAGGAAATTTGAAATGTTTTATACTGTTCTAAATTCCTCTTTTCTGAGGGCTAGTGTAGACACAGATATTTTTCATAGCGTTGTAATTGAGTGTGTGCTAATTGCAAACTCCTGGGCTGTTTCATGAATCTGAGTTTCTTCTCCACAAATGTCCTGTGTGGGCTCCAGAAGGCTGTTCATTCCTCTCACCCACCCGTGGCTGCCTCTCCAACCTCCAGGACTCAATGTGGTCTCCTCCAGACTTCCAAGAGGCTCCGGTCTACCTGCCCACAGCCGGTGCCTTCCAGATGGCTTCTCAGTTCAAACCATATTTACAGAGAGTGAGGAGAAAAGAACTTATTTCCGTTGTCTCAGGGCTACCTGACTGAGAAGTTTGGGTGGGGAAATTTAGCCAAAATGATTTTTCTCCCCCTTTAAATCTCTGTAGGTTTTAAGAAAACCTGGTTACACCCTCTCTTCAATCCATCTCCAGCCCCCCAAACACACACACACACACACACACACACACACACCCCACCATTGTTTAAGACAAGGTCCACCTGACTGCCTCTGGGAGTATCCCCCCCTCCCACCAAATCTCCATTTCCCCCTAAGAAACATTCTCAGCTGACTTCACCATCAGTGACATAAAAACGAAGTTTTATTCTTGGCTATGACTTCTTTCTCATCTTTATTTTTTATTTAATGTGGTCTGAAACCCAAATGGTCCACACTAGATTGATTAAAAAAAGGAGAAGAAAAAAGACACTAGCAGACAAATATTTCCATGTTAGATTGCATATTTTTAAAAACCTTCATTGATAGTTATTTCCACCCCACGTGGCTCTATCCAGCCCTGTCTTGAATCTTGCCCTATAGGTGTCACAACTGCCCAGGAGGCCCAGCAGTGTCCCTGTAGTGAAAACTATCGAATGTGGCTCCAAATGTGCCTGTTTAAGAAGGACAGAAGTCACCATCTAATTATCCACCATGGCAAGGAAGCAGCTGGGTGAATGTTGCTCATCCGGGTAAGACAGACAACTACAGCTTTCTAAATTGCAATTAGCTAGCTGACTAACAATGCAAAAATCCCATAATGACCAGAAGGGTCAAAAATGCTATCTCCTATTATTCTTTGCTCTCTCGGTTTTCTGTCCATTGATTCTCTCCTCTCTGACCGGTCAGTGTGGGTCTCAGAAGACAGACATGATAGGGGTGCAGGGATTTATTGTGATAAACCACACAACATAATGAGATGAGGCCATCGACAACACACTACACAAATCACAAATGTAAGGAAGTATAACTTCAGTCCCAGCTTCTTCTATGTGTAAAAACAGTGTTGTAAATCAAGCATGCTTTTATTTGTTTATTTTTTGCCTTCCATTACCACTTCAAGATGCATCATCTTCACTTGTATTTAGTCAGTCTTGAAAACCCTCCTATCCTCACTCAGCTATTTGCCAGACAGTTGATCCACAAACACTTAAAAGCTCTCAAGGAGTTTTGGATTTCAGAGGCTCTTAAAGACGGGAGGGATTTTGGAGCTCATCTGTTGGTTCTCAGATTTGCTTTTGCTGGACCCACAACTAGAGATTCTGATTATGAAGACTGGGTGGGAGCCTGAGAACGTGTTCATTTAAAAACCCCCAGAGTTGTTTTGATACTCAGCCAATGTGGACAAATCCAGTCCAAACATCTTATTTTTAACACAAGAAGCAGAGAGACTACATGAATTGTTAATGAAACATTTAAATCTCTTTTGAAACAACATAAATATTTTTCATCATTCAACAACATTAATCATGTGCACACGGCGTGCCCTGCTCCCTATTAGGCAACGATAGTATGAAGACAAACAAGACGTGAACTTTGCCCTCAATCATCTTACCTAGTCAAAGCAAATCATCATCCTCTAATTATGAAATGAGTTACACATATTAAAAACATTTGCGAACTATGAACGTTATGCAGATATAATGTGTAATTATGGTTTCTCTGCATTTGGATCTTGGAATTCTGTGTAAAGCAAATACCCCAGCACCGGTTTTTCTTCTCAGGGAATCATTGTGCTCTGTTTTAACGTGTGACGGAGCAAACTGAGAATTTCATATCACCATTTTGGGAAGATCGGTAAATAACCTCTGTATATAAGCTGAACTAACCAGCCAGAAACCACTGTGGTCCTATCTCAGTTGACCTTCATTAAACATACCTGCTCATCAGTGCAGATGTGGGCAAATGAATAGACTTCATTTGAATGGGCTTCAACGTGTCCAGAACTATCCTACTGCCCTTCTGCAGAGGACATAAGGTAACAACTATTTTTGTATGTGTTGAGATTCCAAACGTGCATTTCCTTTCCAGCAACAAGTTAATGTTTTTGCTGAGGGCTGATCTGGTGCCATTGTCTCTGTCGCCTTATTTCTACTAACCCAACGTCTACACCAGTCTCCATGGTGGAAACCACGCCGCTTTGGTTATTGAAGTAGACAACACTGGAGTTCTTTTCCATTCCTATGGTTCATGTAGGTGCATCTACTTCTTGACGGAGCACTCTAGAAGGTTAGGAAGGGCATTTATTTGCCACCAACTGCACACCTCAAACAGTGAGCTGAGCTGACTCAGAGGCTCATGGATGCCTCAGACAATTCTATTCTCTGGGTTTACTTCCCCCTCTTCTACGTGTTTTCTTGTGCCATTTGGCATAGTGTCTCAACTTCATAGGAAATAGACTTTTGGATTTTTTTTCATTTATAGTTAGATGTTCTTGTTTCCTTTTTAGGGTAGAATTTTACTAAAAAATGCTTGCATAGCAGCTATACAGTTATGAGTGATTTTTTTTCGTTGCTGGAATAAACACTGACCGAGAAGTTGTATAAGCAGTTCCTTGACTGGCTTAGGGGAAACAATCATTTTATTGTTAAGAACAAACGAAAGGAGGAAAATCTCATGCGGGCAAGGCCACAAAGCTCAATAAGGGAGCCTTACGGATATTACATTTTTGTGTATACCACCAACATTTTGAGAACAGCATCCTAAAGGATGGTGATCGCCTTTTTTCTACAAAGTATCCTTTTGTCCAGTTTTCTGGGAGAAATTTTGAGATGGATGGAGCACAAGTCTCACTTAAAACCGCCTCTGATAGTGCTCGTTTTTATGAAAGAACTTCGATACAAATATCAACTTGAGGTCTCCCAAAGGAGAGTTACTGATGGTTTCAGAAGATTCAGTCATCCTGAAGTTGACCTCGCTCACTTCTCATATTCGTGTCTGTGTCCAGGATGAATTGAATATAACTAAAATCACCCCAGCCGAGGACGCGGTGGAAAGTTTCGTCTCATGACAAGGAGTCCTTTTCATAGCATTTTAATCATGCATTTCCGCTCAGAGTCTGATTGTGGAGAGAGATGATCCTTCTCGGGGACAATGCCTCCCTTCCACCACTCTCTCAGAGCCAAAGTCTTATCTCAGGTTCGCTCTCAAACACTATGTACCAAGCGTCCGGGGCCATCTCTCAAGCTCTTTTCCTGTTTATTGCCTTACAACTGGGAAATGGCCCGCTGAACAAAGACAGTTCCCCAAGGCCAAGCAGTGTGCAACATGCTAATAAATATTCAAGCCAATGTCTTTCAAATGTTATTGTGAATCATCTTTCCCTCCTTCCTTCCCATGGTTCAGTCATCTTGCTGGCTCCAGATTTTCACCTTTTGTCTCAGGCCTCAGCTGCCTTCGGTTTACTGCATACGACTGCAATTGTCTTTGTCTCTTTTATCCGCTTCGCTGTGTCTCATTTTCCTAAAGTATCTGGCACCCACTTTTCCACAACATTGTTCCTTTGTTCCAGGAAAAAAATAATTTTTGGAAGCAGCAGAAACACAGTTCCAAAGGCCACAGGGTGACATCCTCTCTCACCTGATCTTTATTCATATCTGGTTTTTAATTGCATTTTTTTCCCATGTCTCAAGCACCACACACCTCCCTTCCTCCCTGACAGGAAGGAGCATTTTATTTCTCATTCAAAATGCCTTCCTACTGATCTCTATTCTTCAGAAGCTCCAGAGGCCCCTTGTTACCTGTTGGTTTTTCTCATGTTGGTTGATCTGTTGGCCTTTGCTGTAGTTTATTACCTTTTCAACCTTTCTCCCCCCCTCTTTCCGAACTTAGGCCAGAACTTACAACCTGCTGTCTTTTCTCATCTTCACTATCATTATCTTCAGACCGAGTCTTCCCAAAATGGATTTTTTTACCAACCCCGTGCTCTTTAAAGAGACAAAGAGGAGAATTATGTGATGGTTTCCACCGTCGGAGCGTCTGTGGCTTTGTTTGAGCGAGAGCTTCAAATCCAGAGCTAAACCTTGACTTAACACACAAACTCAATTGACGAGAGGAGTACCCGTGTTCAAGCCCACCAATTGGCCGAGGACACAATCAGAGGGTTATTGGCAGGTATCTTCTTATCTCCCTGGTGCACTGACAAAACTCAATTCATTAAAATAATAAAAAAAGATCTTGGTCCCTCATGTGAGCGGCATGTGATTTTCCATGAACGTTCAGCTCAGAAGGCATCGTGCTTATTATACATTCCATTTATAAATCAAACACCCCTCGGCCTGCGGCTGCACGCTGACATGTCAGCGAGGTTTGGGTCAGCCGCACACACTTCCACGTGAACAGCAGATGAAGGCAAAGAGACAGGGAAGCGGCTCTTTTTTCCCCCCCTTTTCCACCAGTAATAGGCAGCTTGAACGTTAAAATTGGGCTGAGACTCCAAAACCAAAGTCCCATGAACCATAGAAGCAAAGAGACTTGAGATAAAAGACAGGATCTGTCTGTTCTCTTGGATTCTTCACCTTTCTTTCTCTCCCCTTCATCATGTTCATTGGAAAGCAAAGTATGTGCATGTGTGTGTGAATTAAAGGCTATATCTAGGAAGAGATGGGATAAAATCTAGCCCAAGAAAGACTGTGGTTTCTAAGGCTTGTGAAGGTGGTTTGGGGCCTGGGAGTCTAGGGCTCTGTCCATGCCCAGAAGTGAAAACAGAAAGAGGACACTCGGGTTGACAAGAGGATGGCCGTGGAGGGCCCTGCTGAGTAGCTCCACCATGAAGGCAGCGTGTTCCACGTCAGCCCGGCCACGTTTTAGGGTCACTCTGCAGTTCCTTGCTGCATGTGGAATTAATTAGCTTTATCTTGTAGCCTCTCGCCCGTGTCAAACACACGCGACTCACCAGGACCCGCTGGGGAGAAGATTTTAGTAAGAAAATTGCCTACCGAACAAGGTATGTCAAAACTTTCCAGTCTTTGCTCCTTTGCCCCAACTCCCATCATTCACGCCCAATTACCTTTCGTCGTGAATAATAGAAAACAAAATCAGAGGGGAGGCAAAGGAGAAGAAATCTAGTTGTAACTGGTATTTCCTTTGGACTTTTAAATCTACTCTACTAGATAAGAACCAGGGAGATAAGGGGATTTAGAAAGATAAAAATCTACCAGAAGTGCGAGGTTCTGGAATTGCACATCATCTTTGGAAAATGGCCACATATCATGGGTAGCGATCCTATACACAAATGAGGAAAAGACGAAAGGGAAAATGAAATAATGGAAAGTTTTTTCATATGAAAAAAATGAAATTCTTTTTCATATGTCATGTGCTAACACTTCTAGACCCTCCTCCCCGCTCCCCATGTTTTGAGGAGTATCGAAAAAATAACTTGGTAAAATCCCAAACAGAAAACAGAATGAAGATGGTTGAAGTAGACTGTAACTAGTAATTTTCCTTGAAACAGTGAAATACTGTTGAAACAAATAGACCGTGACATGGTAAGCAAATAGGGCATATTGCTAACATGTCCCTCCCAAAGACCATAAAGTAATGGTCTAGAGTTCAAATCGACTTTAAGAAAAAATCAGTTGTGTCAGAAATGTTTCATTAATGGGTTTACTTGCCATACTGACAATGTTTTACAATCTTTCGTTGATATTAGATCCAGTGTTTAGTGTAGCTTTCCAAAAATGTACATGGTAGACTGATTGAGTAAAATATTGAGGGATGAGGTCCAGGCACATGAGTTTGAAAAAACAAAATCCTCAGATATTTCTAATGTAGATCAAAAGTTGAAAACCAGCGAGAGAGTGACTTGGCCCACGGACAATGGAAGGGATTTAAATAATACATAATGTGTGATTTCTTGAATACAGAGTTGACATTCCACATTACTTTTCCTTGTAATGGGAATGAATCCGTGTCGTTCACCTGGGTCCCCTTTGCGGCATGGCCTTTGCGAGAGGTGGCAGAACTGGGAAAGGAGAAACTAGTTGTCTTCTAACTGTAGGTCAGGTACCTTCTAGTAGCACAAAGATCCTACTGCCTGGACGGACCCACAAAACCATCCCAATGTAACCTGCTTTGTCTTTTATAAGATTTTTTTTTTTAAGTTTATCTAGTTATTTTTGCTAGTGAAAGAGAGAGCACACCGGAGAGGGGCAGAGAGAGAGAGGGACAGAGAGAGAATCCCAAGCAGGCTCTGCACTGTCAGCATAGAGCCCAATGCCCGGCTCACAAACCATGAGACGGTGACCTGAGCCGAAATCAAGAGTCAGACCCTTCACCGCCTAAATGACTGAGCCACCCAGGCACAGCCAAACCAGCTTTGTCTTTTAAGGCTTTCTCAATATGGTAAAATTCTTATTACTAATAAGCCCATATTTATTACTGTTTCCATTAAATACAGTAATTGAACTGAGAATATTTTTCTTAGATGGTGCATTTTTATATGATAGGCTGAGTTTTTAGGATAGTTTCTTTAATTAACTGAGTATCGGTGACTTACGCTTTCAAAGTCACTATTCAACGGATTTTGCCAAGTAAGCTTTTACCTTGACAGGTATGTCATAACACGTAAAGCAAGCCATGATGGTTGTCACAGGATAACATCTAATGGATTTGTAACTAAACTAGCTAATTTGCTTAGAAGCAATATTTAGAAATATACAATACATGCCCTACTCACTCACAAATGTGCCGCAACTAATTAAGATGCATTTATCCCTAGATTAAAATGCTATACATATATATTACCAGCATAAAATGCAATGTTAATATTGTTTCTCGCTCTAAAGAATTGTGTGTACTCTTTACTCAGATATTTCCTTTGCTCAGAAACTGAAGTCTATCTAGCTCTTTTTTAAAGTCCTTATTTGTCCATCAATTGTACACATTTGTATTCGGAGCTTTCTCAAAATGTCACAATTAGTTCACACTCTGATTTAATCTGGTATTAAAGCATGTAAATAAACGCATATGCCCAGAATCATACCACATTATAGCTGTCAGGTGCCTTAGAAAGCTTCTGTTTTAAACCTTTCCATTAACAAGTGAAAAAACTAATGTACGAAGAGGTAAGACGCTCTGATGGCCCGGCTAGAATAAAAACTAAGTCTCCTGACTCCTGTTTCTGTGCCTTTCTAATTAAGCCATGCTGCCCTGATACTTAGTAACTAACAGGGTTTGGGTTAATTAAGAAATGGAAGAAACTGAGTCTTGACTAAGAAATTTGATCCACCAACCTAAGATGTGAGCAGAGGGAGGAGAGCCCACAGAGAGGTAATACATCACAAGGCACTGAAAGGTTGATCTGCAAACCTCTTCCAAAGGAGAAAACTTTGGAAATGGTTAAAAGCCCAGCCAGTCATGATTTGAAACAGCTACGTTGTGTGGTAGAGATAATTCTAGCTGTAAGTGTCTTCATTAATAAAATATGTAGAGAGAGAAGATTTTTCATTTCTACATATTTTGGGGTAAGATTTCTATCTGAACCAAAATATAAAAATCCACCTTCAGTAACAACACAAATCGCTTTCTTAGTCCCGTGTAATACTGTAAGCCTACACTGTACTTTATATCACATCTGATGCTTTATGTCTGTCATGCCACCAGAAAATGATTCCTGATATTTTTTTTAAAGATCCAATAAGACTTGCAAACTTTAGTATAGGTTACTAATAAGGGAAAATTATTTTAGAAATCTTTGTATTGCCACTGCTGTATTTCAAAGTTAAATTTTATATTTATCAAAGTTGGATATCCATAGCCTAAAATTTCAAATAATTCAAAGCCTTGGTTTTTTTGTTTTGTTTTTCTTTTTAAAACAGAACCTTAGAACTGCTATTCAGAGGCGAGCTCTCCCAATCTTTTCAGCTATTTAATACATGTTAATATTATCTTTCAATACACGTTTACCTGTACATCATAAGTTTTCAAGATTAGGCATTAACAAAATCACCCTCTCACCATTTAAACTGAGGATTTAGCTCTTCTTCAACACTGCTGCACCTGTCGACGTCATAGACAGACAGATATACACCCTTTCCTTCCTTCTATTTCTCCAATATAGTTACATCTTAACTTTGGATTAGTTCATTTTCAGTGTTTATAGTATTATTGGTATGTTTATGTCATCGTAGATGAGCTACGTGAGTAATTCTTTTTCGCTCACATTTTAACATCTCTGAAATCTGGATATGTCTCTCAAAGGCGGTTATCCAGACAGCTGTTGTAATATTTGTTATTGCCTGTGCACACGTTTGGTCAGAGCTATTAATAAAGTCATCACTTCAGTTGAGTTCATGCATGACAGGCGCTACACATGTTGAGAGTATGCAGTGTCTTCAAAAAGATTACACTGCGAATTGGCATTAAAACAAAAAGTTCTTGTGTACATAGAAAGGCAAAGACAAAGCAAAACAAAGCAAAACAACTCAGTGCAGTGGAGCATAAATTTATTAGTGGTAAAGCAAATATTTCTCATTGGAAGAATGACAGCAATACAATATTTTATTGCAAAGCATCACCAAGTGCTTTGTGAGATCGAAGAAAAAAGATACCCATGAGTTGATGGAACTGTTATGTTGATTAACGAGAGCATGGAAAGCATTTCCTATTACAGCAATGCCCCTGAAGACAGAAAAATATACCAAATCCCTCAGTCTAGAAGAAAGAAACTTCAATGTAGCAAGAGACTTGCTCTCCCTCTCCAAAACAAGCTGTGATCTGATTTGTACATCACACAGAGCCAACATTAAGTAATTGTGTCACCATTTGATTACAGAGGGTTTTTTTTTCTTCATGGTACATAAAATATTGGTACATCTGATAATTGATAATATCTTAGAGTCAACAAAATATGGAATGAAATATAATTATATTTCCTTTTTGAACATTTTGTGTTCCTAGAGTGAGTTGATGCTTCCTTTGTGTTGTTTTCTAAATGCTTATCACAGATTCACCCATAAATTGTTGCCTAAGTATAAATCTACGAAATAAGGCAGGGTCGGGAATATTCCCAGTTTTATCTGATTAGTTCCACTCTGAGCTGAGTGCTCCATGGATCTGTTGCACAGCTGATGTCCTCTGATCTCCTTTCACTAGCATCCTTGGACATTTATTTCTCCCTGTGTATGTGTTCTAGATACCATACAGAATTATTTCCTTATTTTGGTATACCACATCCCCTAATTAGTTCTGAGGAAAGGATTCATAGAAGTCCTATTTTTTGAGATCTTGCATGTCAGAAAATATCTTTGAATGATAGTTTGGCAGTACTTGGAGTTTGAGGTTGGAAATCATTTACCTTCAGAATTTTTATGACTTTACTCCATTCTCTTCTAACTTCCAGTGTTGTTATTGCCAACTCAAATGCCATTCTGGCATTCTATGAATGTGACTTAGTCCCCTCCTCCACTCTTTCTGAAAGATCTCCTTTTTGTCTCCAGTGTACTAAAATTTTATGGCGATCTCACATAATGTAGATTCGTTTTTACCCACTATCCTTGGCTCTTGGTGGGTTCATTTAATAGTAATAGGAAGTTTTCATGAATTGTTTCTCTGGCAATTGCTGTCCCTTTTGTTTATTTCCTCTTTCTTGAACTCCTATTATTTAAATATGGGAATTCTTAGACTGTTCAAATTGTTAAAATCTTTTCTATGTCCTGTTCAATTGTCCTGCTTTATTGAAAATTTCCACTATTTTATCTTTATCTTTATCATTATTTTTTAATTTCTGCATTTATATTTTTAATTTCAAGAACTCTCTCATTCTTTCATAAGTTTCCAAGTGTTCTTTTTTAGTAGCATAATGTTCTTGTTTCATAGATATAATGATTTTTCTTACATTTCTGAGGCTAGTTTTAACCTCACAATATTCTTCTCTACATATGATCTCTGTTTCCTCTAAATTTTCGTATTTATTTGCTCTGTCTTTCCTGTTAGAGGTTTTCCTCAAATGTATGGTCATCTCATTTTTTTTAATGTTTATTTATTTATTTTTGAGAGAGAGCACATGCACGCACATGTGCACACACCGGGCGAAGGAGGGACAGAGAAAGGGGGAGAGAGAGAATTCCAAGCAAGCTCCACACTCAGCATGGACCCTGATGCAGGGCTTGATCTCACGACTGTGAGATCATGACCTGAGCTGACATCGAGAGTCAGATGCTTAACCAACTGAGCCGCCCAGGCATGCCTGCTCATGTTTTTAAATGGAGAACTAAAAAGCTGATTGGAAGTTGTAAGGAAGTGAGGCTTCATGAATGATGGACTTCACTCTAAGATGACTTCACTTGGCCTTTTCACTACTAGACCCTTGGCGGTCAGTACTTTGAATTCCATGCTCTCGGGCTAGTCAGATTTCTCAGAGAAAGACTTCCAATCTCCTGCCCAGCTTCCGGCATTTTGGAAGCCTGGTGAGAGAATAAAGTTGAGGTTCTCCCTTTTTATTATGATCATCCTCATCATCCTGTTTTTAGGAGATCACCATACCCTCAGCTGTGCTGGTGTCTTCCAGTTCAGAGATCTTCTGATTCACCTCCCCAGAAACAAAATCTCCTTTCTTTGTGTTATGGTGCAGAGAATAGAAGAATAGAGAAAAGAGGCAATCGCCTGCCTTCACAGCATGAAAATACTGATCTGGGGCTTAACTGATTCTTTAATAGCCTTGTAAACAATCCCATTTTCAGCTCCATCTACACTTTCACTTTCAAGGCACCTTGAACTGCCAGTTCCTGAGCCTTTGTGGTTTAGAGGTTCAAATCAGATTGCTCCTGTACTTTTTCTACTCCAAGTCTTCAGCCGTCATGGGCTGGTACTTTTCCACTACCTTTCTACCTTCCAACATTTTGCTGTTGTTATCTGCTCTCACATTCTTTTTGTTTTTGACAATGTATACCTTTAAAAGCATCTCTACTTTCATCTTCGTATGATTTAGGAGGAAATGTGGTAATCACATAGGTTTAATGCGTCAACTAGTTGAAATGCTTCCCCCACCCCCCGCCATTAAACATAAATATGACATAAATATAATGTCTTTCTTGGAATCACCCATATAACGGCATTTGAAGGCATTGAAAATAAGTTTCTGGGGGCGCCTGGGTGGCGCAGTCGGTTAAGCGTCCGACTTCAACCAGGTCACGATCTCACGGTCCGTGAGTTCGAGCCCCGCGTCGGGCTCTGGGCTGATGGCTCGGAGCCTGGAGCCTGTTTCCGATTCTGTGTCTCCCTCTCTCTCTGCCCCTCGCCCGTTCATGCTCTGTCTCTCTCTGTCCCAAAAATAAATAAACGTTGGAAAAAAAAAAAATTAAAAAAAAAAAAGAAAATAAGTTTCTGTTATAAAAATTTGTTAAACGACATCAGTCACAAGGAAGTGCTCATATACATACATACATATATATATATATATATATACACATATATACACACACACACACACATACACACACACACACACACACACACACACACACACAAACATGCTCTGGTAACAGAAAAACAAACATTCTGTATAGTTGCAACAAGGCATTAACTGTTTATATTGGCTAGTAGTTAGAGAAAAAGTGAAAGTTTTTACCCTTGTCCATGTCGCCTGAATTTTAAATTTTTTTCGCAGGTAGATAGAGATGGTTTTCTGTCACTACCAAATAGAGAAAGGTCATGAGAGAAATATAGCCAAGCTTAGGAAGCTGAGTCTGAACAAGAAATCGAACTGGAGTGTCAACTGATTTGGGATCATCTGGATGATTCAAGCGCGTGGTTCCTCCCCCAATGACCGTCTGCCCAACAACATGCTACCCCACCCCTGTTGTGTACCAGCCAAGTGCTTCAAAGGGCATTGGCCCCGCTGACATCTCCAAAGATATAAGCAAGTCAAGAGAATCCCATCCTCTTTGTCACGGGGATCAAGTGACTGAGGCCTTAAGAATTTCAGCACATGGCATTCTACTGGCCACGAGGATTGGCACTAAGCTCAGATCACTTGCCTAATAACTAAAGAAGGCATTCCTTCTCCTTGGGCATTTTCAGGAAAGCAAATAGCCCAGCTACTTTTGGCAGCCTCTCAACACCTGCAAAGAAAGCCAGCTTGGGATTGAAGACAACATATTGGATGGCAGAGCAGAGAGGCAGACCAAAAAAACCCACACAACATATTGATAAACAAACCCTGAAGCCTGACTACCTCGGTATTTTTCATTAGATGAGTCAATAAACTCCCTTATTTTTCAAGTTGGGCTTAATTGGGTTTTTCTTTACTGATAAATCTCATCACATGCCTAATTATCTAGATTACCTACCACCATTATATAGCCCATTATGGGGAAAAAAAAAACCTCTCCTGAGCTGGCCCATATTTACCCAATTAACTATAAAAGAGTGTTAAAATGGTTCTGACATTAAAATTTATTGATAAAATGCATTTGTTACATGGGCTTATTTGCAGTTGAGTGAACTTCTTATCATCAGCAATTGTCTTTATTCTATGAAACAACAAATATATTTACAGATCTTTCTCTCAAGACAGCGTTTCCTCTTCTCTTTCTTTCCTTGATTAGTAATAGTTCTGCTTGGGCATAACATTTAAAATTCACTTACTACATCACCAAAATGAGAACTGTCAAATCAGAAGCATTAGAAAGAGAGGAAAGAATAATCATGCTGCAACAGAACATTTAATTCAAATTCAGAAAATAAATACAGCTCAGGATTACTCCACCTACAGAATCATTTGAAAGCATTGTTGAACTTTACCATTTTAAAGATGAATATATTATTGATTGAAAAACACTAGGATGATCGGGGCGCCTGGGTGGCGCAGTCCGTTAAGCGTCCGACTTCAGCCAGGTCACGATCTCGCGGTCCGTGAGTTCGAGCCCCGCATCCGGCTCTGGGCTGATGGCTCGGAGCCTGGAGCCTGTTTCCGATTCTGTGTCTCCCTCTCACTCTGCCCCTCCCCTGTTCATGCTCTGTCTCTCTCTGTCCCAAAAATAAATAAAAAAAAAACAAAAAACAAACAAACAAAAAAAACACTAGGATGAAACAGTTAAAATCTCAACTGCCCTAGTGTCTGAATAATGCACACATGTGTAGAAAATTAAACCAGATAGTTGAGGAAAATTAATATGCTTTGAAAATCTAATTATTTGATAGACTATCTTCAGTAATTTAGATAATTGTCAATTTTCTCTTTTGTAATTTTCTACACAAAATGAGAAATATAACAAGTATAATAAACACATAACAGAATAATGTAAGGGGCCCAGTCCTTACTATTTTTCTCTATCCACACTCACTGTCTTGCTGATCCTATTTAGTTAGACTCATGGCTTTAAATACCACCTGTACAACAGTTCTGATCAATTTTCAGTCTCTTTCCCTGACCTCTCTCCAATCTCGACTTCTATGTCCTGCTCCCTTTACAACAATTCCACTTTTGGACATCTAATAGTTCACACTCAGCATGTCCAAAATTCACTTCTTGGTCTTCCCCCCTCAAAATCCCTCCTAATCCTCCCTGTCTCTTTAGAAGACAACTTCATTTTTCCAGTTGCTCAGGACAACTGCTTGATCCAGTTGATCAGGTGGCCCTTGACTCATGTCTTTCTCTCAAACACCACATCTAATTTATTGGTAAATCCTTCCTGTTGGTTCTACCATGAAACCATCCGGAATCTGATCACATCTCTCGGCCACCGATTCTACCAGCCTGTGCCAAGTCACTGTCCTCTCTTGTTCGGATTATTGCAGTAGCCTCCTGACTGGGGACCCTGCTTCCATCTTGGTCTCCCTAAAAGATTGATTTTTTAAGTACTGAGTTAAATCATGCCACTTCTCTACTCAAACCATCCAACGGCTCCCTATTTTTAATCAGCATGAAAACCAGTGCCTTTCATAACGACTTATATGAAGGTCCTCTACTTACTCTCTGGCTTCTTATCCTTTTACTCTTACTTCTGGACCACTCAGTTCCAGCCACACTGGGCACACTCTTCCCCGTAAGGTCCTTCTTCATTGTGTTCTTCTACTTCCCTTCCAGACTATCACAAGGTCATATTTGGGTGAAACTTACCCTGGGGATCCTATATAAAAGGACAAACCCTCTCCTCCACAGCCATCTGCAAAAATCCCTGCCATGTTGGTCTCCTTTTCTGTTTTCCCTTGACAATGGTAGCTTTCTAACCCTTACTTAGTTATGTTTACTGTCTCTCTCTCCCACCAGAAGACAAGCACCTTGTGCTCAGAGCACTTTGTGATCAAACATCTTGACCAGTGCCTGGAATATAGGGAGCGCTTCGATACATATCTCCTGAACAAATGAATAGCAAAGGCAGACGTCTATATATGCCTTATTTGTTGATAACAAAACTGCAATAACTCTAAGACTGAAATGAGATGTTTTCAGTTTTACAAAGAGTTTATCATTTGCTTTATTCATTTCCATTGGATGGAAGTGTGAATATTTTTTGAAAATACAAACCAATGCATGTAATACCTAATACTAGTTGAAAAATACTAACCAGTGGGGTGTCTGGGTGGCTCAGTTGGTTGGGTGGCCGACTTCAGCTCAGGTCATGATCTCACAGTTCGTGGGTTCGAGCCCCGTGTCGGGCTCTGTGCTGACAGCTCGGAGCCCAGAGCCTGCTTCAGATTCTGTGTCTCCCCCTCTCTCTGTCCCCTCCCCTGCTCGCACTCTGTGCCTCTCTGTCTCTCAATAATAAATAAACGTTAAAAAAATTAAAAAAAAGAAAAACATTAATCAATAAGCTTTAACGTCTCATACACCCACGCATAACACACATCTACAGATTGCAAAGCTTCCAATAGCTTCCAAGCCCCACCACACATTGCTCCCACTTGTCCTTACGCAGGGCCGTGCAGGCAGATACATTGGCTACCTCCTTCCCTGGCTCTTATTTTGAGAGGGAGTGTGTTTCTCCTCTAATTTTTCATCTAAGAATTCCCCCAACCTTCAACACATTTTTAAAGATAGTATAATGAGCCTTTAACTGGTGTTGCCAATTTTTAACGTTTTGCCACATTTGCTTTCTCTTTCTTTCTTACATGCATTTTTATTGTTTTCCTAAAAAGTGTGATGGCGATTTGCTTATATAATAACAATTCACCCCTGAAAACTTCGTCAAATATCACTTAAGAACAAGACATGCTCCTATATCACCACAACAAAAGGATCATACTCAAGAAATTTAACATTAATATAATAGTTATCCAATATAGTTTTTCATATGTGGGAGATAATCACAGGCTATATATTATATTTAGTTGTTAAATCTCTAGAATAGCTCCTCCTCCTTCTGGTCTCCTTTTCTTCCTCCTTCTTCTCCTCTTCCTCCTTTTCTGTCATGTCATTGACATTTTTTTCAAGTTTATTTATTTATTTTTGAAGGTGAGAGAGGCATGAGTTGAGAAGGGGCCCAGAGAGAGGGAGACACAGAATCGGAAGCAGGCTCCAGGCTCCGAGCTGTCAGCACAGAGCCCGATGCAGGGCTTGAATTCACAAACTGTGAGATCATGACCTGAGCTGAAGTCTGACACTTAACCGGCTGAGCCACCCAGGTGCCCCAATGTCATTGACATTTTTGAAGTGTGCAGGCCAGTCATTGCCTCGTTACTAGATTCAGGGTAAAGATTTTTTAGAAAAACCTCTACCTTAAAAATTAGACTTTTAATGTGTGCTTTAATAGCTGTAAAAGACACAGTACAGTGAAGTGGATACGAGCCCAGTCCACCCAGCCACACATGGGTGGGCTCAAATCCAGTTCCACCATTCATGCCCCATGAGCAGTATTCACTAGTTCTCTGCCTCTGCTTCCCTATTATAAGATGGGGATGATGATACCACCCGTCTCACAGGACTGTTATGCACATTAAATAGGTTAGTGTATGGGACGCACTTAGCACTTGCCATGTGATAAATGCTTTATGTTAGCTCTGTTTATGGTTTTAAAACAACCTTGACTAATTTCTTTTTTTTTTTTAATGTTTTTTTTATTTATTTTTGAGACAGAGAGAGACAGAGCATGAGCAGGGGAGGGGCAGAGAAAGGGGGAGATACAGAATCTGAAGCAGGCTCCAGGCTCTGAGCTGTCAGCACAGAGCCTGACGCGAGGCTCAAACTCACAGAGTATGAGATCATGACCTGAGCTGAAGTCGGACGCTCAACCGACTGAGCCACCCAGGTGCCCCGACCTTGACTAATTTCTATCTAGCGGTTGAGATGGGGGTGGGTGCGGCCAGAGAGAGGGTGGCAAGAAACACAGGAGGAAGCTTTTATCATCCCTGAGTATAGAGGAACTATCAAAGACATGGCTTGGAATTTTAATTAAAACCCAGTATTGTTTTTTGCAATCTGGCGTATCTCCACCTCATCACCTTTGACACATGACATTGATGGTACATTCCAAAGGGAGAGTAAGGTGCATTTCCAGGCAATCCCTGGGAGTTTCAGAGGTGAGCCGCCCTGATCTGACACGCCTCTAGAGGGCAGCAGAGGCCCTGGCAGATCTGGGCTCCTTTGCAAGTGAAGCCCTGGTGAGTCGCTTCTTTCCACAAACCACAACCGGGGTGGGAGGTCGCTTTACTCAACAGCATAAATAGGTGTGCGATTGTTTACTTGGGGAGGGGTAGCGAATGACCCCGTGTAACCCCGGAATTCATTCTCTTTTTTTGTAAGAAAGATACTCTTAAACGTAACCGTTTCTGAAGACTAAATATATCACACGAATGTGTGTGCTTCTTCCAAAGCAGGGTAACATGAAGCTCACGAGGTCTGGTTCCAGCAATTAATTCTTAGCAAGCAGCTGAGTGTTGAGAGTGACTTTGTGATATAATTGCTGCCAGTGCCAAGTCCCCATGGGCAGGGAATACCGTCTCCTCTGTGCAGAACAGAGCTTATCTGCCCGGCTGCTTGCTTCTACTTTACAGTTTCCAAGCATGGATAGGGGCTCTGTGCTTTAGAGCAACTTTAGGAGCTTCCGGTCGCTGTTTCTATCAGAAGTCAAGTTTTCTCCTATAGCTTAGCTATTACCAAGTGTGAAACCCGGGTCTCTTTTAAAGACGCGCAGAGCGTTCAGAAATAGATTCAACTACAAATAAATTACGAACAACATTAATCGCACATTCTGGATACTTCAGGTGGGCGGTTCAAAGTAATGGGCAGGAGCAAGGAATCTGAGAGCCCATAACCCAGACTTGAATTGCAGCTCCACAACTAAATAGCTGTGTGGCCTTGAATGAGTTATTTAACCTCTCTGTGCCTCAGTTTCCTCTTCTATAAAATGGAGATACTGCTAGTATCTACCTCATAGCGTTGCTAGGAGACTTTTAGGAGTTAATATATGTGACACTTCCAACAGGCCCTTGCATTTACAGTAAAACCTTGGTTTGTGAGCACAATTCATTCCGGAAACATGCTATCCATGTAGTCCAAAGCACTCATATATCAAAGCAAATTTCAAGAACCATTGGCTCAGTTGTGATCATGTGACACTTGGCATCAGGCTCTACTCATATTGCAAAACATTGCTCATTTACCAAGTTAAAATTTACTAGAAATGTTTGCTTGTCTTGTGGAACACTTGCAGAACAGGTCACTTGCAAGCCAAGGTTTTACTGTAATAAGTACCATAGAACTGTTAGCTTTTATTATCTAGGATCTCAGAAACTTTGGCAAGCATCCAAGCCTTTCCCTCCTTCATTCTCCCTCCTGAACAATATGGCGGCACAGCAGACACTGGGCCTCAATGCGCCCACAGAACGTTACCCTCCGTAGGTGTCTGCTAAAAAGGAGAATTTTCCCCTTCACCCAAAACACACGGGAAGAAAATTGTACAAATTCTGCATTCCCTCAGCCTTCCCCTTAAAGTGTCTTCCCCCACCTTCGTGCTGCCCTCTTTGGACCAGTAAGGTTCTCGCTGATTTTCTTGACAGAGGTTGGGTCAGCACTTGTTTCTCTCTTAGTCACTGGATCTACCACAGTCATTCGCAAACTCTTGAGTTGACTTAATTGGTCACCCAAACATTAGGCACAAACTTTTCCTCTTTTTACCGAGGGCAAAGAGACAGACAAGTAACATACATTCCCCCTCTTTTAAAACAGAAAATAAAGAGAATTCCTTTAGCAAAAATAAAGTGATTCCTTTAAAAGTTTAAAAAATATTTCAGAAAAGTGTTCCACAAAAACTAAAAAAGAAAAAAATTGCTTCAATGACTTGGAACAGAATATAAGCTTTATTTAAAAAATAAAAAAAAAAAAAAACTTAGAGGCACTTGGGTGGCACCAACCAAGAGCTGGTTAAGTGCCAACTCTTGATTTCAGCTCAGGTCAGGATCTCACAGTTCGTGGGATTGAGCCCCACATCAGGCTCTGCACTAACAGCACGGAGCCTGCTTGGGAGTCTCCCTCTCTCCCTCGCCCTCTGCCCCTCCCTTGCTCGTGCAAGCTCTCTCTCTCTCTCTCTCATAATAAATAAACTTCAAAAAAATGAATAAAAATAAAAAGAAAACATTTTAAACATTCAAAAACAATTAAGAGGGCGATAAGTAGATATCAGATCAGGTCAGCAATATAAACTGACATCATCTTAATGTGAAACAGGATCTGTGTGAATATGCCTTGCGGAGAAAGATTTGTGGAATCACTTTTGACGTAGTTCATGAGAACTGGGCAGATTCCACTGGAAGGGTGCTTTGGGAGTAGCCTTGAGGTAAACCAAGTATCTAATGTTTTTAGTCTGTTCTCTGAGCTGAACTTAGGCTTGGGGGCTTGGGCATCTGAAACTTAGTTCAACAAATTACTAATAGATTCCTCCTCAGACATACTTCCAGCATTTTTAGAAGCCCAATAAATTCAAAACATTTTATGCTACACAGTCCATTGTGAAAACGTTCAAAAATGTATTGACAAGACAGCGGCGTGCTGTGAAGATACGATCTTGCCCACCCGGCATGGGGGTTTAAGCCCATGGCTTCTGGAATCAAACTGCAGGCTTTCAGATTCCAGATATTCTACTTACAAGCTTTGAGACCTTGGCCAAGATCCGATGGAGATAACAGACCCTACCTGTAGCGGACACCTGTCGGTGTTTCTGTCCCACCCCCTTCAATAAGCACCTGATACTCTTCTTTCCTAGATTCCACCCCCACCTCCTACACACACACACACACACACATTCCTTGCCACCCATGTGGGCTGTTACCCAATGACTGGGCAGCAGGAGGGAAGCCAAGCTTCCCTTCCTAGCCTATAGGGTTTCCCTTCAGAACCAACTGAAGCTACCCCGGGAGGGCCTTGGCCTGAGATGTGCCCTTGCTTGGCTCAACTCCCTTTTCCTGCCCTCCTTCCATCACCCCTTACTGGTCTTTCCTACGACCAACTCAGGGATGACTTCCTTGCGTTGGAACCCCATCTCAGTATCTGCTTCTGGAGAACTAGGACTTCACATTTAGCTGCCCCCCACCCCAGAGTTTTGAAAGAATGGATGAAGCTATTGTATCAAAAGCACCTAGAACAGCATCTAGCATATAAGTGTTACGTAAATATTAGCTGTGGTTATTTCCTGAGGTTGGGCCTGCAGAACCAAGGATAACCCGGGGGCTATACAGGGACTTCAGACTCACATAAAGCCACAAACATACAAACTCTTGAGAAATGTTGAGGGAGCGGAATAATCCACATAATTGCTTCCATTCGCATCACTGGTTGCACCCTTGGCCTTAATTACAAGGGAATAAATGCTTCTGGCTGAGTTGTAATATAAAGAGGCTGCCACTGTGTGCTCCCATGAGACCCGCCACAGGCATTCAATTTAGTTAATAAGTATGGATACTGGAAGACTTGAACGTCCTCTCTCCCATGTGCTATATTTTTTTATAAGTGAAAACTCTTTGGTTCGTCCTTTCACCGGGTTTCATGGAGTAGTTTCAAGGTTGCTTGTTTGAAGGTAAGCAGCAGGAGTCTTAAGAACTTAATTTTAAGAAATTCAAAGAGCAAAGAATGCACTTTGTTCTTTGAGTTCCTTAAACCTATATTTCATATCCTTTCATAATAATTTGTCTTTTATGGATAAAATATACACAAATCACTTAGGAAAAAAGGCATCTGAAATGACCTTGGGCGACCAAGTTCTTCTGTTTTTAAATGGCATGCACAGAGGATATTATTAAGACTTCTATATGGTAGCATTTCTAGCACAGCTCTGAAAGAGAATTTACCATTTCTTTATTATTCAGTTCAAATATAAGGGCAAAGAAACTTACTCATAGGATTTCTTTTTTTTAAGGTTTTCATTTATCAGCTCCTGGAAAAAAAAACGATATACGCAAAATCCCAACATGATAAAACCTGAACTAAAGTAACAGTGGCTGGGGGGAACCTCTACGTGAATTATTATGATCTTAGGTCCTAAAAAAAAATTATTCTTGTCTGGTTCTCTCATCTGACCCCACTACAGACTGGCTTTTGTCCACTTCACAGCACTTGAGTCATTAATGATCTCCTCCAGGACAAATTGAATGTTCTCTCTTCTACCCTTATTCACTTTTAATCTATTTGTTGCCTTTGTTCGACTCAACCACTACCTTCCTCCTCCTCCATAAGCCTCTCTTCTAATTTTGTCTGATCCTTTAGTATTTTTTTCCTTTTCAATTTTGTCATATATTTTAAAAATAAAAATGAAAACGACAATTAGAGATGAGGGGGAAAAAAGCACCCCAACCCAAACACTATTATTTTGTTGGATTCTCACCCCACCCCTGTTTTTTTTTTTCCTAATTGGTTTTTACATATTGTGAATAGGATTTTGTATCCTTCTTTTTCTACCAAATATTTTTTAATTCTTTCCCATGTTGCTATAGAATCTTTGAAACCTCCAGTTTTAATTCCTGTTAATAATTTCATCTCTGTCTCACTCCTCCTCAGTCTGTTTCTTCTCCATGCAAATTCACCCTTCTCCCCGAATAAACCCATTGCTGAGCCAAAACTATTTTATATCCCACATTCTCCTTTCATGTTCGAGTCTTCCTTTTGTCCTAATTATATGAACACTAATTTAAAAATAAAATAAAGTAGGGGCACCCGGGGCTCTGTTGGTTAAGAATCTGACTTTGGCTCAAGTCATGATCTCATGGTTCGTGAATTTGAGCCCCGCATCATGCTCTGTGCTGACAGTGCAAAGCCTGCCTGGGATTCTCTCTGTCTCCCTCTCTCTCTGCCCTTCCCCCGCTCTCTCTCTCTCGGTCAAAATAAATAAACTTAAAATTTTTTTAAATAAATAAAATAAAGTAAAACTGTCGCACTAAAATATTCATATCCAAATACTTCCCATCCTGGAAGTTAATCTGGCAATATAGATCAAAGATATAGTCTTCTGAAATGCCTAAAACATGTTTCCTCTAAATAATTCCCAAGATTTTTTGGAGTCCCTACAAAAGTAACAACTAGGTAATTAGTAGTTTTCAACAAGACTGATACCAGATAGCATTTTCCAAATTCTGCTCCAGAAACGACTAGTACAATACTAGCAGATGTTCAGTTTTTTTTTTAATTTTTTTAATGTTTATTTATTTTTGAGAGAGCATGAGTGGGGGAGGGGCAGGGAGAGAGAGACACACAGAATCCAAAGCAGGCTCCAGGCTCCGAGCTGTCAGCACAGAGCCTGACGCGGGGCCCAAACCCAGGAACCCTGAGATCATGACCTGAGCCGAAGTCCGACACCTAACAGACTGACCCACCCAGTCGCCCCAAGATGTTCAGTTTTTTAAAGGGGGGGTGGGTGGAGAAGGGTGCTATGATTTAAAAAAAAAAAAAAGGTTGGGAAATTTTTAATTTTAAAAATTTGAAAGATTTTGTTACTGTAAGAATTTTCAGAGCCTTTAATGTTACTCCCAGCATGTAGCACAGCTGGTAGGTGTTCAATAAATATTTGTTTAGTCCGTAAATTTGCATCGTGAATCTCCAGGAAATAATACAACATGTAACATTTCCCAAAAGAAAAGCAATTTATATTTGTTAGACATATTTAAACAGCTATTTAAAAGATTGTTTCTTGCCACATTGTTTAAACTAGTTAATAACTCCAGGCAATCCTCATGTCCATCAACTAGGTGATAGTGAAAGAAATTATGGTACAACGAAAGACCGCAGAGCAATTCCAGAAAGCTCAGAGACACGTCAATTCCGTGCTGACTATCTAAAGAAGAATGACTTGCTCTTCTCTCGAGGGTCTTTGGAGGAAAAAAGAGCATCTGGATCCAGGACTGAGTTGGCTCCATTACTTGTTAGGCTGAACTGTGAACAGGACACGTTATAACTTCAGCTCAGTTCCCTCAGCTCTAGCATAAAGCTTTTAAGCCAAATGATCTGCAGGATCCCTTTAGTCAAAGTTTGACAACTTAGTCTAAGAAGTCTCATTTTAGCTGTAATGAGTTTTTTTGAAATTAAATGAAGTGCAAGGAGTGTTATGCAGTGAATTAGATTATTTTTCTATCTTCCTCATGGACTGTAAATATTGTAATAAATTAAGCAAATAAATAAACACATTTTTATGTCAGTTCCACACTATATATGAAAAGTTTTATAAATTTGTGTACACTTAACCCAACGAGTCTACTTTTAGAATCTAGCCCAATGAATTACTCGAGAATGTAAAACAAGATTTAATTTAGCAAAGATGTTCATTTCAACAATGGGAAAAACAACAACAACAACAACAACAAAAAACAGTACCTAACAAGGAACTTGTTAATTAGATGATAGTACATTATAAAATATCACAGTATGAAGTCATTAAAATGATGTAGAAAAACATTTAATGCTATGGAAATAGATTTACAACATATTTTTAGGATGAAAAATGCAGGTTATAAAACAGCATGTACAATATAATCCAATTTTTATTGTAAAAGATTTCTATGTTGCTAAAGAAAGGTGTTGAATGACTACAATAAAAACTTTACACTAGTAATCTCTGGGTTTATATGTGTTTTCGAAGTTTCATAAAGTTAATATACATTGCTTATAGAGCAATAAAATCAGTGATCTTATAATGTTTTTCCATAGTTGTTTCCTTAGTACTCTATGTAACATAAATAAGTCATTTATGGGATTCCATAAAACTACATCGGTAAATGTTTGCTTAAAACAGTAATGTTATTAACACTGTCATCAAAGATGCCTTGTCTCTTTTCCAAAAATAATGAATTGTGGTAAGACCAGAAATGAATTTTTTAGATGTCTTTAAAGAAATGATAGTTTCAATTGCATGCAGCCTTCTGTTTCTTGTTCCATAGTAGTCTGGTGTATTAAATGACGCTGAGAGGCATCAGTGTCTAAGACCAAGAAATAAAGGAAACCAAGGTGTCATGATTCTGAATACTTAGCATAATAAGGTTATTTGAAGACTCTACAATCTGCATTAAGGAATAAAACCAACTAGTCTCTGCAATGACACTCTAATGCCATTCTTAACATCTGTGCCTTTAAATTTCAGAAAATAGTACAACTTATTTAAAAGGTGGTGGGATCCACAGAGGATGACAATTTTTATTTTCTCCAGAACATTAAAAGGAATGCCATCTTTGGCCTCCATCATTTAAGAAGAAAAAAATATTCTAACCATAAAGGTTCTAATCTCAAGTTTTTGTTTTTCTTTAAAGTCCTTTCAAATGAGTCAGTGTGGCTTTACAAATATAGATCTTGCATTGTTTGGATTCCTCTTATTTTGCTGCAGACTGGCCAAACTTTGGCAGGCACCAGCACCCCTTTGTAAAAGTCACAGTCACCTAGCAAAGAGGTCCCCGCAAAAACACCCCAAAACAAACTGGTATTTTTAGTCAACTATTCAGAAGGATATTGAGAAACATTCAGAGGATTTAGGAACATGAGTTAGGCTCAACGTTGTTTAGGTTGGGAAAAGGCAATTCTTTTGGTTGAAGTTAATTTAAATAATAAGACAGTAAAACCCAAAAGACTTTGATCCTCTCTCCCTTCCACTGTTTCCTAAAATTCAGTCGTTCATGTCTTATCTTCACAATTTTCATCGTATTGGCAAAGCACCTCTACTCTTACCACCTTAGTATTTTCTCTTTGGGTCTTCTACTCTGGGGGGTAGAATATCTATCAAATCAGAGGTTTGATGGGATAGTGTACACATTTAACCATTCTGACATTTAAAAGGATCTTGCATATTTGCCCCCACAAACCCTCATGTAATCTAACTTCGTCACTTCGCTGAGGCCCAGCATGTTTAAGTAACATGTTCTTTGCTTGCTGTGTTCGTGGTCTTACTTGAAGAGGTTGACGGAGCAGGTGATGGATTTGAAAAACAACAGCAGCGCACACAGGAGATTCTGTTCATGGGCTGTCAACATACTTACCTACAAGTTACGTCCATAATTTCAAAGATGCTGGAAGTTACCTGCTCCTCCCCTTACCAATTTCACTTTTTTTTTTTTACAGTTCTTAAATGGCTCAACACTCTACTGTGTTTTATCCATTCATCCGACCACTATTTCTCGAGTACCTGCTTTGTGCAAGACACTCCCTGAGGCTATAGTAAGGATCCAAAGAGACAAAATACCTTGCCCTTATGAAGCTTCCATTCTCCTGGAGAGTTCTAGCTTCCTAAATGTATGTCATGTTTCTTCTTTGCAACACTAAATTCCTGGAGTTCGAGATGTGGGTCTCATCTACTTTGGCTCCTCTGTAGTACCCCAGAGGGTGGTTTACAGTGTTAAATCAGTGAATGAACAACAAAAAGATGCACAAGCCCTTTTGTTTGTTTGTCCTTTGACCCCAAGAACTACTTTTAATCACTTCGATTTACTCCACTTTATCTATTCTTTTTTTTTTCCAGTTTTCAATTTCTCTGATTTTCATCTACAAAATCCTAAAGGTGAGAAAAGACAGGAGGAGCCAAGATGGCGGAACAGCATTTAAGTTTTTTTGTGTGTCTCACATCCATGAAATACTGCCAGACCAACACTAAACCATCCTACACACCTAGAAAACTGATTGGAGGATTAACACAACAAACTGCACAACCTGAACCACAGAATTCAGCAGGTCCGCGGTGCAGAGAGGTGAATTTGGGGACCGAGAAGCCGCTGAGGATAGGGAACCGCTTTTGCGGGCGGAGAGAGGACGGAGACTGGGGGGGTGGAGAATAC
Source organism: Puma concolor (assembly GCF_028749965.1). Taxonomy (NCBI): domain Eukaryota; kingdom Metazoa; phylum Chordata; class Mammalia; order Carnivora; family Felidae; genus Puma; species Puma concolor. The sequence continues at coordinate 40,804,131 of NC_141683.1, forward strand.
GGGAAAAGCACCCTTCCCCAAAAGCAACCGGAGAGAAAGTGGAAAATTGGAAATGGCCACAGGGACTAAACTAAAAAGGGAGAAAGGAGAAAGGAGAGGGTTTCAATTCCATTAAGACTGTTAACAAGGGGAGCGCAAAGGCTGCAACTCCACAGCTCCATACCTGGCGGTGCTCTGGTGGGAAGGGTGAATCCCCAGGAGCAGAGTGGGGTCCGGGAGGTTCTCGGGCCACACAGGGAAAAGCGGTTCCACTGATGGAAGGACATTTGGTAGACACTGTTGAGGCCACCTGGTCCCAGCAGACCCCAGAGGCAGCCACATTCGCGGGTGCTGGGGCAAGGTCCTTAAGGGTCAAGCCTGGTGCCAGCTGTGTGTTGTGATTTTCCAGAATCCCTGAAAACTGCTGCTACACTATCTCGTGAACTTTTTCTGGGGCGGGCTGGCACCTGGCCACAGTCTCGGAGCACCAGCAGCAGCAGGGTCCAGCAAGCATTCCTGGGTGCAGCCGACATTCGGTCATTGCTCATTCGGCCATTGCTCCATGAGACCCTCCTGCAGAGGGGCGGAACGGGTCAAAGCCGCAGTCCTTCAGAAGTAAGGGGCTGGGGAAAACAGCCACATCTGAGACGGAACTCGGGAGAGAGGTGCTGCCTGGGGCCTGGTCACGGAGAGTGAAAGAGCTGGGAGTGGAGGAAAGCTGAAGACAGAGGATGGATGTGTGATTGCTGATCCGGGAGAACAGACTGGGTAGCTGGGTGGCGCCACTTTCACTGCTTCCGCACATGCGCATATGCACCTATGAGCACCGCAACAATCCACCCCAGTAAGCTAGCAGCGCCATCTAGTGGAGAGCGGAGCTGTTACACTGAGCCCCGCCCAACTTGGCTAACTTCACTCTTCAAGAACACAAGTCTCACCGTCGGCTTAGTTTATGGACTATAAAGCGCTACATAGACTGACTTCTAGGGGAAAATGAAGTAATTTCACGCCTACTTCAATCTATTAGCAGGTTCATCTATTCAATTTTCTTTTTTTTCTTTTTCTCTTTTACACTTTTTCTCAAATACAGAAAGAGAAAAAAAATTCATTTTTATTTTCAATTTTTATTAAAAATAATTTTCTTTAAGTTTTATTACTCTAGTTTTCACTTTTGTGTAAATTTTTTCAAATTCCATTTTACTTCCATCATTTTATTTTAGTCTACTTCAGTGTATTCATCTTTTCAAATTTTCAAACAATTTCCTTTTTTTCTTTTTCTTTTTTCTCTTTTTCGTTTCTTTTCTTTTTCTTGAATGCAGAAAGAGAAAAACTTCATTTTTACTTTCAATTTCTATTAAAAATATTTTTATTTAATTTTTTACTATATTTTTTGCTTTTATGTAACTTTTTTCAAATTCTATTTTACTTCCATCATTTTATTTTAGTCTACTACAGTGTATTCACTTTGTCAAATTTTCAAATGATTTCTTTTTTTATCCTTTTTCTCTTTTTTCTTTCTTTTTTCTTGAATACAGAAAAAGAAGAAATTCGTATTTTTAATTTTTATTAAAAATATTTTCCTTAATTTTTTCTACTATATTCTTTACTTTTATGTATATTTTTTCAAATTCTATTTTACCTCCATCATCTCATTTTAGTCTACTTCAGTGTACTCATTTTTTCAAATTCTCAAACGATTTCCTTTTTTCCCCCGCCCCCTTTTTTTCCTCTAATCTGTCAAACCACTTTCGACACTCAGACGAAAACACACCTAGGATCTAGCATCTATTTGATTTGTGTGTGTGTGTGTGTGTGTGTGTGTGTGTTTAATTTTTAATTTGATATTTCTTTAATTTTAATTTTTTAATTTTAATTTTTCTATCTCTTTAATTCCTTTTCTCCCTTCAAAATGACAAAGTGAAGGAATTAACCCCAAAAGAAAGAGCACTAAGAAATGACAGCCAGGGATTTAACCAACACAGATACAAGCAAGATGTCTGAACCAGAATTTAGAATCACGATAATAAGAATACTAGCCGGAGTCGAAAATATTTTACAATCCCTTTCTGCAGAGATAAAAGAAGTAAAAAATAGAATAAAATTAAAAACGCTATAACTGAGCTGCAATCACAGATGGATGCAGCAGCAGCAAGAATGGATGAGGCAGAAGAGAGAATCTGCGATATAGAGGACAAACTTATAGAGAATAATGAAGCAGAAAAAAAGAGGAGGATTACGGCAAAAGAGCACGATTTAAGAATTAGAGAAATCAGTGACTCATTAAAAAGGAACAACATCAGAATCATAGGGGTCCCAGAAGATGAAGAGAGAGAAAAAAGGGGTAGAAGGGCTATGTGAGCAAATTATCGCAGAAAACTTTCCTAACCTGGGGAAATACACAGACATCAAAATCCAGGAAGCACAGAGGACCCCCATTAGATTCCACAAAAACCGACCATCAACAAGGCATATCACAGTCAAATTCAGAAAATACTCAGGCAAGGAGAGAATCATGAAAGCAGCAAGGGAAAAAAAGTCCCTAACCTACAAGGGAAGATAGATCAGGTTTGCAGCAACCTATCCACAGAAACTTGGCAGGCCAGAAAGGAGTGGCAGGATATATTCAATGTGCTGAATCAGAAAAATATGCAGCCAAGAATTCTTTGTCCAGCAAGGCTATCCTTCAAAATAGAAGGAGAGATAAAAAGTTTCCCAGACAAACAAAAATTAAAGGAGTTTGTGATAACTAAACCAGCCCTGCAAGGAATTTTAAGGGGGACTCTCTGAGGGGAGAAAAGATGAAAAAAAAAAAAAAAATATATATATATATATATATATATGCCATAAGCATATATATAAATAATGGTATATATATAAATACCATAAGCAACAAAGATTAGAAAGGACCAGAGAATACCACCGGAAACTCCAACTCTACAAGCATCATAATGACAATAAATTCATATCTTTCAGTACTCACTCTAAATATCAATGGAATCAATGCTCCAATCAAAAGACACAGGGTAATAGGGGCACCTGGGTGGCTCCGTCGGTTAAGCATCCGACTTCAGCTCAGGTCATGATCTCACAGTTCGTGTGTTCGAGCCCCACGTCCGGCTCTGTGCTGACGGCTCAGAGTCTGGATCCTGCTTCGGATTCTGTGTCTGCCTCTCTCTCTGCCCCTCCCGTGCTCATGCTCTGTCTCTGTCTCAAAAATAAATAAACATTAAAAAAAAAAAAGACACAGTGTAACAGAATGGATAAGAAAACAAGATCCATCTATATGCTGTTTACAAGAGACCCACTTTAGACCTAAAGACACCTTCAGATTGAAAATAAGGGGATGGAGAACCATCTATCATGCTAATGGACAACAAAAGAAAGCCGGAGTAGCCATACTTGTATCAGACAATCTAGACTTTAAAATAAAGACTGTATCAAGAGATGCAGAAGGGCATTATATCATAATCAAGGGGTCTATCCACCAAGAAGACCTAACAATTGTAAACATTCATGCACCAAATGTGGCAGCACCCAAATATATAAATCAATTAATCACAAACATAAAGAAACTCATCGATAGTAATAGCATAATAATAGGAGACTTCAACACCCCACTCACAGCAATGACAGATCATCTAATCAAAAAATCAACAAGGAAACAATGGCTCTGAATGACACACTGGACCAGATGGACTTAAGAGATATATTCAGACCATTTCACCCTAAAGCAGCAGAATATACATTCTTCTCCAGTGCACATGGAACATTCTCCAGAATAGACCATATACTGGGATACAAATCAGCCCTAAGTAAGTACAAAAAGATTGAGATCATACCGTGCATATTTTCAGACCACAATGCTATGAAACTCGAAATCAACCACAGGGAAAAATTTGGAAAGGTAAATACTTGGAGACTGAAGAACATCCTAATAAAGAATGAATGGGCTAACAAGAAGTTAAAGAGGAAATTAAAAAGTATATGGAAACCAATGAAAATGATAACACCACAACCCAAACCCTCTGGGATGCAGCAAATGTGGCCATAAGAGTAACGTATATAGCAATCCAGGCCTTCCTAAAGAAGGAAGAAAGATCTCAGATACACAACCTAACCTTATGCCCTAAAGAGCTGGAAAAAGAACAGCAAATAAAACCCCAAACCAGCAGAAGACAGGAAATAATAAACATTAGAGCAGAAATTAATGCTATCGAAACAAAACAAAACAAAACAAAACAAAACAAAACAGATCAATAAAACCAGAAGCTGGTTCTCTGAAAGAATTAACAAAATTGATAGACCACTAGCCAGTTTGATCAAAAAGAAAAAGTAAAGGACCCAAATAAATAAAATCAAGAATGAAAGAGAAGAGATCACAACCAGCACAACAGAAATAAAAACAATAATAAGAGAATATTATGAGCAATTATATGCCAATAAAATGGGTAATCTGGAAGAAATGGACAAATTCCTAGAAACATATACACTACCAAAACTGAAACAGGAAGAAATAGAAAATTTGAACAGACCCATAACCAGTAAGGAAATCGAATTAGTAATAAAAAATCTGCCAAAAAACAAGAATGCAGGGCCAGATGGCTTTCCAGGGGAATTCTACCAAGCATTTAAGGAAGAATTAACACCTATTGTCTTGAAACTGTTCCAAAAAATTGAAATGGAAGGAAAACTTCCAAACTCTTTCTATGAAGTCAGCATTACCTTGATTCTAAAACCAGACAGAGACCCCACTAAAAAGGAGAACTATAGACCAATTTCCCTAATGAACATGGGTGCAAAAATCCTCAACAAGATATTAGCCAAACGGATCCAACAATACATTAAAAAATTATTCACCACGACCAAGCAGGATTTATACCTGGGATGCAGGGCTGGTTCAATATCCGCATAACAATTAATGTGATTCATCACATCAATAAAAGAAAGGACAAGAACCATATGATCCTCTCAATAGATGCAGAGAAAGCATTTGACAATATACAGCATCCTTTCTTGATAAAAACCCTCAAGAAAGTAGGGATAGAAGGAGCGCACCTCGAGATCATAAGAGCCATATATGAACAACCCAACACTAATATCATCCTCAATGGGGAAAAACTGAGAGCTTTCCCCCTAAGGTCAGGAACAAGACAGGGATGTGCACTCTTGCCACTGTTATTCAACATAGTATTGGAAGTCTTAGCCTCTGCAATCAGACAACACAAAGAAATAAAAGGCATCCAAATCGCCCAGGAGGAGGTCAAACTTTCACTCTTCGCAGATGACATGATACTCTATATGGAAAACCCAAAAGATTCCACCAAACAAACTGCTAGAATTGATTCATGAATTCAGCAAAGTTGCAGGATATAAAATCAATGCACAGAAATCGGTTGCATTCCTATACACCAACAATGAAGTGACAGAAAGAGAAATCAAGGAATCGATCCCATTTACAGTTGCACAAAAAACCATAAAATACCTAGGAATAAATCTAACCACAGAGGTGAAAAATCTATACACTGAAAACTATAGAAAGCTTATGAAAGAAATCAAAGAAGACACCGAGAAATGGAAAAAGATTCCATGCTCCTGGATAGGAAGAACAAATATTGTTAAAATGTCAATACTACCCAAAGCAATCTACATATTCAATGCAATCCCTATCCAAGTAACACCAGCATTCTTCACAGAGCTAGAACAAATAATCCTAAAATTTGTATGGAACCAGAAAAGACCCCGAATAGCCAAAGTGATCTTGAAAAAGAAAACCAAAGCAGGAGGCATTACAATCCCAGACTTCAAGCTATACTACAAAGCTGTAATCATCCAGACAGTATGGTACTGGCACAAGAACAGACACTCAGATCAATGGAACAGAATGCAGAATCCAGAAATGGACTCACAAACGTATGGCCAACTAATCTTCGACAAAGCGGGAAAGAATATCCAATGGAATAAAGACAGTCTCTTCAGCAAGTGGTGCTGGGAAAACTGGACATCGACATGCAGAAGAATGTACCTGGACCATTTTCTTACACCATACACAAAAATAAACTCAATGGATGAAAGACCTCAATGTAAGACAGGAAGCCATCAAAATCTCAAGGAGAAAGCAGGCAAAAACCTCTTTGATCTTGGCCACAGCAACTGCTTACTCAACACATCTCTGGAGGCAAGGGAAACAAAAGCAAAAATGAATTACTGGGACCTCATCAAAATAAAAAGCTTCTGTGAAGGAAACAGTGAAGGAAACAATAAGCAAAACTAAAAGGCATCTGATGGAATGGGAGAAGATATTTGCAAATGACATATCAGATAAAGGGTTAGTATCCAAAACTGATAAAGAACTTATCAAACTCAACACCCAAAAAATAAATAATCCAGTGAAGAAATGGGCAAAAGACATGAAAAGACACTTCTCCAAAGAAGGCATCCAGATGGCCAACTGACACATGAAAAAATGCTCATCACTCATCATCAGGGAAATACAAATCAAAATCATAATCTGACAGCTTACACCTGTCAGAATGGCAAACATGAACAACTCAGTCAACTACAGCTGTTGGCGAGGATCCGGAGAAAGAGGATCTCTTTTGCGTTGTTGGTGGGTATGCAAGCTGGTGCGGCCACTCTGGAAAACAGTATGGAGGTTCCTCAAAAAATTGAAAATAGAACTACCCTACGACCCAGCAATTGCACTACTAAGCATTTATCCACGGGATACAGGTGTGCTGTTTTGAAGGGACACATGCACCCCCATGTTTATAGCAGCACTATCAACAATAGCCAAAGTATGGAAAGAGCCCAAATGTCCATCGATGGATGAATGGATGTGGCATACACACACACACACACACACACACACAATGGAGTATTACTCGGCAATCAAAAAGAATGAAATCTTGCCATTTGCTACTACATGGATGGAACTGGAGGGTATTATGTTAAGCGAAATTAGTCAGAGAAAGACAAAAATCATATGAACAAAACAGATGAACGGAAGGGAAGGGAAACAAAAATAATATAAAAACAGGGAGGGGGACAAAACACAAGAGACTCTTAAATATGGAGAAGAGAAGGTTACTGGAGGGGTTGTGGGAGGGGGGATGGGCTAAATGGGTAAGGGGCACTAAGGCATCTACTCCTGAAATCATTGTTGCACTGTATGCTAACTAATTTGGATGTAAATTTTAAAAAATAGAAAAATAAAATTAAAAAAAAGAAAAGACAAAGCTATAGCTTGTGATGAAGGAAACCCAGGAAGCAACACATGCAAAAAATGAAAATTTCATCAGCCACTATCAAAAATATGTCAGTGAAATAAATGGCAGAATGTTTAAAATTTCTTAAAAAGTAGCCATTATAGTATATTCAGATAAAATATGTGTTTGTCCTGTGTGTACTTTCTGAAATAGTTCAATACATTATTTGTCTCTTTAAAGTCTCTGTCTTTAATGATACTGTTGTGTAAATTCATTTGGTATCGAGCAATTTGTTTTCCAGCTAAAGAAAATAGATTGTATTTACCTTAAATTTTGAAGACCTCCCAAATAATAAACGGTTAATGTCACTAGTAATCCTTACTAGGAAAAGAAAACCAAACCAAAGATTTTTTTTAAGTGTTGGGATAACTCAAAGTTAAGATGATAACAGCTGACAATTTGCAGCTTTTGCATGGATTGTTCTTCAGTTCATACTACGGACTTTTTTTCCCCTCGTATTTTTCTTCCGCCTTAAAAAAGAAATAAGCTATACTGATATATTCAAATTCTTTGTAAAAATTAAAGCTATAAAAGAGGTAGACTAAAGCTTTAAGGCTTTAAATATCACACCTTATCTCTTCTTTTTGTGAAACTCCTCTGCCCTCACATAAAATCAGTGGGTGAGTTGCTAAAGGTCACCAGCCAATTGGTAACAACGGTAAAATTCTATACCCACCCCGCCTCGTTCCGTCAACTAGATGACACTGCCTCCCCCTAAATAAGAAAGTTAACAGTTCTCAATAAAAATAGAAATATACAAGCTAAACTTTTTTACATTTAGTCCTTTTTTTTTTTTTTTTTTTTTTTAATGGGGGAAAAATGTGGTGTTCCAGAGGTTACAAGTCTAGATGAGAACCAAATCTGTCAGTAAGGGGGCCTTTCCCTGGACCTTTGTTGTCTCTTTATTCAATTTTTAGTATCTAGTTAGAACTATTATATTTCTGAATCATGAGGACAAAGCCAGCTTAAGCTCTTCCTCCCTCCCTCCCTCCCTTCCTTCCTTCCTCTCCCCCCAAGTACAAGAAAATACGGCTGGTAGTTTAAGAATTGATCAATCTCACTCTGAAATATTTATGTACTTTTCTCTGACTTGGTTACTCCTCCCACTGATATTAATAGTTTCTTCTTCTGGGATAACTCTGCCTCTAGCAGAAATGCTGCAGTGTAGCGGAGATGCTGGTGTTGGGACTGTAAACGATGCGTTAGGAATGGTCTTGCTGCACTTCAGCCTGGAAGCAGAGGTTTATTTCTGGGTCTACACCTTTGCCTGCCAGCGAGATAACACAGCACTGTCACTTGCGAGCATTGTTGCAACATGGGTGCTTTTGAATGTCTGGATTCTTTATTTATGTAATTTTTTTTTTAATTTTTTTTTCAACGTTTTTTATTTATTTTTGGGACAGAGAGAGACAGAGCATGAACGGGGGAGGGGCAGAGAGAGAGGGAGACACAGAATCGGAAACAGGCTCCAGGCTCCGAGCCATCAGCCCAGAGCCTGACGCGGGGCTCGAACTCACGGACCGTGAGATCGTGACCTGGCTGAAGTCGGACGCTTAACCGACTGCGCCACCCAGGCGCCCCTATGTAATTTTTTTTAATGTTTTTATTTTATTTTTGAGAGACAGAATGCGAGCAGGGGAGTGGCAGAGAGAGAGAGAGGGAGAGACAGAACCTGAAGCAGGCTCCAGGCTGTCAGCACAGAGCCCGACGTGGGGCTTGAACTCACGGACTGTGAGATCATGATCTGAGCTGAAGTGGGAGGCCGAACCACTGAGCCACCCAGGTGTGCCAGAGGTTGGTTTTTTAAAGCCAGAAAGAAGAGCTTGACTTTGTTGAGATGTACAATAAACAGCAGCTGGGAGTTCTTCGACAGAAAGTCTCATTATGAAAGCAATTATTTTAAGACAAGACATTTGACAACAGTAAGTCAGGCACACAGAAGAGGGGGAGACCCTACTCTGTATCCTGGGGTTGCCTTGTTTGGGTGGCACCATGGTGCTAATGCATGGAGTGTTTGGCCAGGGGTGGAACATCTGATCCGCACAGGTCTCTGCTGGGTAGTCCCTTGGTCTCATCCACAGTGGTTCCCTTGGATGGCTCACTTGTCTACGTGAGGTCCCCTCTTAGGGATATGGGAACCCACTCTCCAGCTTCCCATTGGGAGACCTCGGAGAGTCTTTCTCCCACACACCCATTTCTGGTACACAGGGCAATCTTGGGTCTACGTGAGACTAGCACATAGGTTATCTCTGTGCTGAGTCCCCTGAACGCTAAGGGGTTTTTTGTTATGCTACTCTACTCCTCCAGCATTTAGCCTGGAAGGAAACTAAGGTGCATGTTCTTTTCTCAGAAGAGCTCCCCAACTTTCCTCTTGCTTTCCTTCCAGTTCTCCTCCCTACCCTTGTCCGGGAGAATCTTCTCTGGGCAGAGTGACTCCTTGCTCTATATTGTCATGAATCTGCGAATCGCTATGATTGGAGCTTGAGTCTCCTGAGACCCTCAGCTCCTGAATCCCAAGAGCCCTCTCCCTTGTATTCTGCAATATCATCTCTTCTCTGAGTCAGGACTATTGGCCGAATGGGAGGAACGGTGAGGGTATGGAAGCAAATATCTCACAGCTGGCTGGCTGATCTCTGGCTATCTCAAAATATTACTGTCATTGCAGCAATCCAGGCATGAAGCCGTATGAACTGAGTGGCATAAAAATAAAAATGATGGGAGGCACCTGGGTGGCTCAGTTGGTTGAGCATCAGACTCTTGGTTTCGGCTCAGGTCACGATCTCGCGGTTTGTGAGTTTGAGCCCCACATCATGCTCTGCACTGGCAGCATGGAGCCTGCTTGGGATTCTCTCTCCCCCTCTCTCTGTCCCTCTCCGTCCCTCAAAATAAATAAATAAACTTAGGAGAAAAATAGAAATGAAGGGACACTGAACAAGAAACACAGTGAAGAAGTAACAAAATCTTGTTCGTGGGACACACGCAAGGCAGAAGAGGGGAGGAAAGGCACTTGACGGCCTGGATTGAGGTGATGTTGGCCATCATGGGACCTATTTTTCCATGGCTTATACTCCCCCTTCTCCGTTGCCTTTACACCCTAATCATGAAGTCCTGGTAACTAAATTAAAAGTTCTTCAAATCCATATCCCTCTTCTTCGTCACCACGGTCACTGTCCTTGTTCATGCCAGCAACATCTCTCCTCTGGACTATCTACTGCATCAGACTCCTTACTTCTCTCTCTCTCTGCCCTCAGACCCCTAGAACTCATCCTACATTCAGTCATAAAGATGACCTTTCTAAAGCAACAATCAGATCGTGCCAGCCATGTTTCTCTCTGGCTTTCTAGTACCCATATAACGCATCGAATTCCTATGCTCACGGCCTTAGGGAACCCTACATTATGGGGCTTACTTTGCTGGCCCAGCTTCATTCGATACCTCTTACCTGGGGCCGTAAGTTGGGCCAAAAGGGTAGTGTACTGGACTGGTCCACGCCATGGACTCATCACAACGTAGCCTGGCTTTGAGTCCTAACCCCACTGTTCACTTGGACAAGTTATTTAACTATAGTGATTCAGTATTCTCCTCTGTAAAATGTCATTAGGAGGATTAAATGGGAATAGATTTTAAAAGTATACCTGGGGGGGGGGTGGAGGGGGCGGGGGCTTGGGTGGCTCCGTCAGTTAAGTGTGACTCTTGATTTCAGCTCAGGTCATGATCTCATGTTAAATAAAAGAAAAACACTTGGGGCACTTTGGCTGGCTCAGTCGGTAGAGCCTGTGACTCTTGGTCTCAGGGTTGGGAGTTTGAGCCTGACATTGGGTGTAGAGATTACTTAAAAAAATAAGAGTTTTAGGAAAGAAAAGAAAAATATTTGCCCAGATGGTCAAGTCTCTCTCATCCCAGTGAATTTACACCTTCCGGTTCTTGAACCTATTTTGGGGGCCTTCTTTCGGTCAACCTTTAGTCTTCCTTCTAGAAGGAACTACAATGTCAGGTGTTTTGTAAAGCCTTTCTACTGTACTTTGTTCCTCACTCTATTAAAACTTTTATTGAGGGGGGCCCAGCTGACTCACTTGGAAGAACAAGCAACTCTTGATCTTGGGGTCATGAGTTTAAGCCCCATGTGGGGTACAGACATTACTTAAATAAAACCCCCCTTTTATTGTATTATAACTTGCATGAATTTTCTATGGCAGCTGCACCAAATTACCACGAACTAGATGGCTTAAAACCACAGAAATGTATTGGGTCATGGTTCCGGAGGCTAGAGTCCTGAAAACCAGCATCACTGGGCTGAAAGCCAGGTGTGAGCAGGACCACACTCCTTCTGGAGGCTCAGAGGGAAAAAGCCGTTCTTTGCATCTTCTAGCTTCTGGTGGCTGTCTGCGTTCCTGAGACCGTGGCCACATCACTGCCGTCCCTGCCTGCCCGCTAACATTGCTGCTTCCTCCCGTCTGTGTCACATCTCCTCTGCCTCTCTCTTGGAAGGACACTTATGATGGCATGGAGGGCTCACCTAGATAATCCAGCCTAATCTTGTCATCTCAAGATCCTCCATTTAACAACTTAGTATATTCCACGAGATGCTTTTATCCTATATAAGGTAACACAGGCTCTAGGGATCAGGATAGAATTATCTTTGGATGCCATGACTCGGCTCCTACAATAATTATGCGGATGTCAGTGTTGTTGCCTTTGTATGACAAGGCTCCATCACAGTGCAAGCACATAGCATGCAATCAGTAAGTGAAATACACGTATAGGTACGGCGGTACAGGGTGAAGGCCCACTGTCCATGTTCCTTGGTGTTCCTTCTTTGCAAACGCTTTATTTCCCTAGGCCAGAGCTATTTCTTTCATGTGCTAATCTGTGGTTGGAAAGATATTTTACTCACGAATTGGATCAGCTTCTAGGTTAGGGAAATTAAGCAAACAGGGCCTTTGTCGTTGGATCATTTCCTCCGAGCTACAGTGAGGCGAAGGAACCAAAAACTCCATTCAAACCCTGTTCCTTCTGAGCTAAGGGGCGGAGGGGAGGGTAAAAGGTGAAGGGGCCCTGGCAGCTGGAAGGCGACTTTTCCGGAATCTGAGCACGCAGAGTGCCAGACTGACAAGCATGAGCTGCGCTAAGAGTGCGGTCATCAGGCTGCCTGCCTGGTTTGTTGCCATTGCCTGGCCGTTTATTTAAACACAGTTTTCCTGGTAATTTAAGCTCCTAAATTCATGACCATTGCTTAACTGACCATTTCCCCATCTTGAGTCACTTGAGTTCAGCACAAGCATTTTTCTGAAGTGAGGTGGTTTCTTTTCCAGCGTTCCTAAATCACAGTCACCTTCACCCACAAGAATAAGTCTGTTCCAGCCACTGCTCACCTGGAAAGACAGCTCAGTAGCCAGGGTATTGTTTTTCTCAGTCATTGGAAATCTTTCCCCATGAAAGAAAAAAAAAGTCACTTGCAATAAAAGAAGCAAAAAGTAGGTTACTTTGTACAATTAATCCTTAAAACAATAAATTGTTTACTGTATTGTCATTGTTTATTTACTTTTATGCCAGCCTTTTTCATCTTTGTGTTGGCGGGAGCCCCACAGGATCAGAATGTTGAAAAAAACTGGAGGGCCCAAAACTTGTGTTCCACCCAGAACCACTCCCAGGGCCCCAACACACATTGTTCTTTCAAGTCCCTCTGTCCTTGTGTGCATTTCTCTCTGCCCAGAAAACGTCTCTGCTCCTTTGCTAGTAAAGTTTCATTCATCCTTTTAGGCTCAAGCGTTCCTTGCATGTGGCCCAGGCCCTGAGTCAACCCCCATTTCTCAGGCTGAGCTTGTCACTCACTGCTTGTGTTCTCACAGGATACTGCGCACAAGCCACCATAACAAGACTCCTCGGTGAGCTATATTTGTATGCAGAGGGACATTTGGGTTAAGAGCATGGGTCTCACATTCGGACTTACTTGAGTTTGAAACCAAATTCTGCCACTTACTGTGTGGCCTTGGAAATGATTCTTAGTTTCCTACTTTGGAAAGGGGGGACTTAATGCCTAACTCATTGGGCTGTTGCAGTTACGGAAAAAATGTGATAATGTGTTTGAGGCACTTAGCACAATTGGCCCGTTACACTAACAGTAATTGTCATTGGGTTGTGAATGTGTCAAGTGCAAAGACTCAGCCCTACATTTTGTCCATCTTTCTATCCTGGTGGCTACTCAGTGAATGCTTCTTCAAAGGCATAAATGAAATAGTGTCCATAATGTATTTTTCTTTACAGGAGGACTAGAGGCTTATTCCTTTTTTTAGGAATTTTATTGAGGGGTTAAAAATTCTCTTGATCTTATGGCATATTCCAAATCGTATTTATCTTTCCCTTTGCTAAACTAATCCTGAACTCACACATGTAACATAATTTGAGATCAAACTTGAGTTTTTAGTATTAGTGTTTTCTGCTAAATTCTCCCTTCGCACTTTCAAGAGTTTTTACCGCATGCACGTCAATTTCAGTCCTTCCTTGTCAATTTCAGTCCTTCCTTAACTCTTTGTGGAACACAGACTATATCCTCCTTTGTCATAGGAGTAATACCAATAGCATGCACGTGTATAGGACTTATGTGTCAAGTACTGTTCAATGAGCTTTGCATGTTTCAAATCCTCTCTGGGATTCGTAACCAAACCGACTTTTCTAAGATGACAGTGAGTGGTCGAAGCGATTAAAACCGCTGCAAATTCTAGCCTAGTGTTCTGGCCACAGCATGGCTTTTGGACCCCAAAAGAGTCTAAGTTCCTTGAAGGCAAGGTTATCTCCTGCTTTCTCTGCAAAGAGAAAGTCTTGAATGCAGAGACTCAGTGAGCCCTGCTGACCCGCGCATTTCCTCTCCTGTTCCTGTAATTAACTTCCACTAGAGGGGCAAACGTTCACACTGAACACTCAAGAGACTCCCTGGAAGGTTCAGAGCCTCACGAGGTTTAAAAGCCTTTAACCTTGGGCGAGCACCCTTTAGCCCTCAGCAAGTCACACTCTTCCTAGGTGGTTTCTCTTCGGTGTTCCCGGACCACTCCTTACAGGGTCTCTGACAAGGACAGACTACGTAAGGTTGAGAAAACACCTTTGTCCCCTTCTTTATGCCAAGGGCTGGTCACCGTGTGGGCCAGGCTGACTGTCCGAGGAGGCCTTGGGACCTCGCCGCCCGCGGCGACCCCAACCGCCCACGGGAGAGGGGACGGCGTCCGCTCTGCCCGCGGAGACGCACACGCCTCGCGCCCCGCTTCCAGGAGCCGCCCGGGCTGCGGCGCGGGTCGCCGCCACACCGGAAGCGTCCCGAGCGCGTGCCGGGCGGCCGCCGAGGGTCCGGCGAGCGGGGCGGGGCCACCGGTCCGGTCCCCCTCCTCCCCCACCGGGGACGCGCGAGGGCCGGGCGGGGCCGGCGTCCCTTCCGGGGAGCGGTGGCCGCCGCCGCCGCGTCTCCGGCGGCTTCCCTCCCCGCCCCCCAACCCCCCCCCCCCCGCGGCTCTGGGTGACGCTTCTCCAATAACAGCTCGCGGGGAGCCGCCGCTCCGGGTGCCCCCCGCGCCGGCCCCGCCAGCCCCGCCCCGCAGCCGGCATGAGGGCCGCGGGCGACGGCGGCCTGGAGCGCTTCTGCAGCCCCGGCAAGGGCCGGGGGCTGCGGGCCCTGCGGCCCTTCCACGTGGGGGACTTGCTCTTCTCCTGCCCGGCCTACGCTTACGTGCTCACGGTCAACGAGCGGGGCAACCACTGCGAGTACTGCTTCGCCAGGTAGGGCGGCGGCGCGGGCGGCCGAGCGGGCGGCGGGGGCGCCGCGGCGGCGGCTCGGACCGCGGCGGGAGGAAGTGCGCGCGGCGCGCCGGGTCCTAGCGCCGGCGGTTGGGGCGGCGGCCGCGCTTTCAGCCCGCGCCGGCCGTGCCACGTGCGCTGGGACCGAGCCGCCAAAGCGCCCGCCGAGCGCCCCCGGCACGGCCCATTTTTCGGAGTTGCGCGCGCGGGAGTGCAGGGTCCTGGCCTCAGACGTGGGCTCGGAGCCAGGCTTGTTCCAAACACGGACACGCGCTGCGCTCTTGGTGCATTGCCGGCCCGGCCCCGAGTTCGAGCAGCCAGTCTGTCCCCTTTAACTTGTGCTTCCTGCGGTGTGTTCTGTCCCCCACAGCCCAGCCCTGCCGCACACTTGGCCGTTTCCTCCCGGTAACGTAATGACACTTAACATTTCTTGTACAGTACGCGGCCTCTCCTCTTCCTTCTCACTCAACGCTTGTGTTTGGAGAGAAGCCAGAGGGGGTGCTGAGCACGCCCCGAGATTCTGAAGGGCTGCACTGATGGGACGTGCCTGACCTTGGTTTGGGATTTTGAAAACATGGTCTCTGAGGGCATTAGGCAAAATGTGTGGTTGGAAATGATATTTAATTGTAGCATGTCATGTGTATACGTATACTCACGTATGCACATACATACGTATTCATACACCGCGACACATAATTCTATCTCAAGCCCTGTGACAGTTTCAGACCTGAAAGGTACATGAGAAATCACCAGTCCAACACACTGTCTCCCTTTTACAGACGAGAAAACTAATCCTCAGAGAGGTATCGTGGTTGTGTACATGTAGTCTCACCTCTAGCTAGGGGAATGAAATCTGCCCTCTTCAGTTCTGCCCATTTGCTACTAGTTAGGTGCTCAGTAAAATTCCAGAGACAGGAAGCATGGCGTTGAAGTAAGTTTGTACCCAACCTTCCACTTGTCTCTGAAGAATGGACCCTGCTTTACTTTCTTTGAACCTCAGTTTCTTCATCTTTGAAATGGAGGTTCTTGGGTTAGATTATGCTGACCTGGGGTCCTGCAGGTACCTTTTGAATACAGGTCTCAAGTCCAACATACACTGGAGTCCCCAGTCTCCCAGACTTGTGTGCCTTATTCTACGATAAGACATAGCAAAAGAAGGGACAAAGGCTAAATATTATAGTAATCTTGCCCAGACTCCCTGCCAGAACTGTCTTCCGCTTGGGGGGACCTGGAAAGGCACTAGACGCAGAATCATGCCGTGGGCAGCTTAAGGGCTGTATGTGATGTGGCTCTTTGAATTGGTGAGTCAAGAGCTAAAGGGTCATGGCACCACTTTGCAACGTTTGAGTGAAGTGAGCATTGGGTTTTCCCAAAGTTAAAAAGGCTGCTGTGACTGGTCCCTTGATCTTCTGAGCCTCGCTGTGGCTCGGAGTCTGAAGCAGTGTGGGTGTCTGGAGTGGCAGGAGCAAAGCGGGGTCACCCAGCACAGAAGGTGCTTCGTCCATCAGGGATCCTGGTGATTCCTGGAGTCCATCCTGTGAGAGAAGATCACAGTGCCAGGCACATAGTAGGTACACAGGTCGTAGTTACCGGTGCACTCCTCCAATGAATTAAAGATCAAATCCCTCTGGGTTCGGAGCAGGAGAAGCAGAGCTGAGAGATGCTTCCCTTGAGCTGTGAGTGTCCTAACTGTATCTACTATCCACACCCCCAACCTTAGAACATTAACGTATGGTCAGATGCAGCTCCACAGATCACCCCGCCCTATGCGACAGAGCATGTGCTTTGTTTTTCCTTTTTCTGAATGGCGTTTGTGAGTGTCATTAACTGTTGCCTTTCGACCCCTGACCCCTCACCAGGGCTGCCTCCTGCATTGGGGGCGGTACCACTGCATCTGCCCCCACTCCCCACTCCCCACTCCGGCCACACTTCTCTGTTTGGCTTTGGTGAACTTCTGTCAACACCCACAGGTCATTTCTTCTCTCTAAGGAGTCATTTGAAATCAACTAAAGTAACACACAAGAAATGATGATACCTTGATCCCTATGAAATTGGAGTTCCACTCTGATTTCTGTTCAGTTCAATTAGTTTAGAATTCGTGGTTAGAGCATTCTCACGGATTCAGCATCATTTCCGCTGTCAACTATTTGATTATGTGGAAGAACAGCTCCGTCCGTCCGGCTGTAGTAGAGGGAACACATATATGTCTCTGCAGTACCTCAAGGGAGTAGGAGCAGAATTCTCAACTATTGAAACATACAGGGCAAAATCTGCTACTTCTGCACCCCACGCC
This sequence comes from Puma concolor, assembly GCF_028749965.1. NCBI lineage: Eukaryota > Metazoa > Chordata > Mammalia > Carnivora > Felidae > Puma > Puma concolor. Next base: position 40,821,450 of record NC_141683.1, read on the forward strand.
CCCCACCCCCTCGGGACAAGAAACACAACTATTCCTCATCCTTGCTTGTGCTAGAAGTTTAGCATAAACAATATTGCTTGACATGAGTGAGCCCCCGGAGGCTGTATTCGGGTTTCACTTATGTTGAAGGAAAATAAGTGATTTCTGCAGGAATAAGTTTGTTCTAGAAATTGAAAAAGTAACGGGAAGTTTCTCAGGCCACAGTCGAATGGGATTTTTCTTGGTGTTGGCCCAATTCAAAGATTTGTTTCTGTGAATTTTAAATTTGTATCACATTTTCTCAGTTTGGTGGGTGATACTTGGGATGCGTATCTTGCCTCAGCTGCTAGAAGGCAGCTCCTAAAAATATAAATGTTTCCCATTTGGGAGCTGTCCCTATCACACCTCTTAGGTACATTTTATGTACACACACACACACACACACACACACACACACACACACACTTATTTTGGCCATTGGCCCCCGGTTTATGGCAGATATTTTTATGTCATATTTCATACTTGGTATTCAAGGACATATTTTATTTATTTATTTATTTTAATTTTTTTTTTCAACGTTTATTTATTTTTGGGACACAGAGAGACAGAGCATGAATGGGGGAGGGGCAGAGAGAGAGGGAGACACAGAATCGGAAACAGGCTCCAGGCTCCGAGCCATCAGCCCAGAGCCTGACGCGGGGCTCGAACTCACGGACCGCGAGATCGTGACCTGGCTGAAGTCGGACGCTTAACCGACTGCGCCACCCAGGCGCCCCTCAAGGACATATTTTAACACTTTAGGTTATTTTTCTCAAAAAAGAAAAAAATCTGCCCTAACGCAGTTCTATCTGAATATTCATTCTTTGCAGTTCCTCAGGTGGGAAGAGGTCTCCCTCTTGATCTTTGATTTTCTTGGTTCCTGGGTCATTTAAGGGCGAGAATATTGCCTTTTTTGTCAGTTCGTTCTGAGTATGAGGAAAAGTAGGAAGGCCCACTTAGCTTCCTTGCAGTAAAGCTGTTAGAACCCCATTTCAGGGAATTTATGTCATGCCTGGCTTACTCAGAGTGGTTTTAAAAATTAAAATGCTTGCATGGGCAAAACAGTGACCGAGAGGTCCTGTTTCGGCAGATGTAGAGATGGAAGTGTCTTCACGGTTTTATTGCGTAGCACTGTTCGTCCTGCCTAACCCATTGTTTTACCAGACTGTCAAAGTAATAGTGAGTTGATTTTAATCAGTATTAAGAGTCAAGAACTCTTGAGGCTGCCTTCTTAAGACACGATTAGGTTCTCTGAGAGAACCCTGAGGCCGAGCCCCTGAAGCTGTGCATCAGAAGGGGGAGTCATTCCGGGGGGCTGCTGTGATCCTGTTGATTCTGAGAACATTCTCTGAGAATATATATACATACATATATATATATATATATATATTTTTTTTAATGTTTATTTTTGAGAGAGAGAGAGAGAGAATGTGCAGAGAGAGAGGGAGACACAGAATTTGAAGCAGGCTCCAGGCTTTGAGCTGTCAGCACACAGCCCAACGCGGAGCTTGAACTCAGAAACCATGAGATCATGACCTGAGCCGAAGTGAGACGCTTAACTGACTGAGCCACCCAGGCACCCCGAGAACATTCTCTGAGAATTACAGGGTCTCTAAGGGGAGAAATGACTTCAGATGTTCTCAAATTATCTTGCTTTCTGAATGAAAAATAGACACATGCTCTAAAAGAATTCCTCCTTTGCTCCAGTGTTGTTGTTGTTTTTTTTTTTTTTTTTTTTAAAATAGGTAGTAAGATTAAACTATACAGATAACAGATTTCCTCTAAGAAGTTACATGAAATAAAACCAAATCCAGCCATCTGTACGTCAGGTAAGGAGACGCTATGCTGTCACTTTCAACATTACAGTATTTCAAGTTTTTCATTTATTTAGAGCCAACAAGGCAGAAACTTTGGTGCCAGACTGGCTTGGTTTGAGTTCTGGCTTCCCCCGTCCTGATGTTTTGTCTTTAGGCGAATTACTTAATGTCTTTGAACAACCAGGTTCCTGTATGTTTACAATGTTTCCACGAACACCTGCCTGTGAACTTAGAAGGAACAGGAGAAGTCATGCTCCTAGTATTGCGCTAGGCTAGAGCAGAGTAAGCTGTCACAGTCCGCCTGGCACTCTCACTTGTGCTGGGTGTTACACAGGGTGATAAAATATTGTGGCGTCAGGGACATTTTTATCACGGTGGGGTTGGGGGGGGGGTGGGACACCAGGGAGGAAATAACTGGAAATTGTTGACCAGCAGAGCCATCCTTCAGATGGCACAATCACCCAGAGCTAAGAACAGCAGTTCTGAGCCCCAGGTCCCCTGGAGTAATCATGGATTTCACTGGTTCTCAAAATCTAAACCTAATGGAAATGATATAATGAGCATACACAGGTAAACCTTTTTTTTTTTTTTTTAAAGAGCCTTTTCTAAAAGTGCTTAGACACTTTAATAGTCTTTTACCATGAGATGAAGCAAATATTTGAGAAGAAATAGGGAGACAAACAGAATTTTCTGCATAGCAAGCCTGTCATTGCTCCTGTCTGCCCTTCAAGTGTTGCATGATTTCAGATGTGGCAAGTGCCATCACACGTGTATTTTTCATATGCGGGAGCATAATTCCTGTTATAGCTTCTAGGGGCTCTGGGACCAACCTGTACGCTTGGAAATGATTTGACATGAAAGGGACAGAACAGCAGCAGGATATGCTGAAGTGAAATTCAAACCCTGGCGAGTTAAAACCGGCATCTGATTCCTTTCCTTCCCCAAAAGCAATTGCACAAAATCCTCTCAATAAAAACTATCTGAAGATCCCATAAAACGACATTCCTTAAAGTCATGCTGTTCTTTGCAGCTCATAAAGCATTTCCAGATACATTCTTCTTTTGATCCTCCCAAGGATGGCTTCCACTGCAGGTAGGAAAAAACTGAGCGTTCGAGAGGTGAAATGGCTTCCTTGAATTTCACATATTTTTGGTCGGATGTTTATTGAGTGTCTTCTAAAGGGCCAGGCTCTGTGCTCTTCACAGTCTGAGCCACAATTTCCTTTTCCAAGTGTGATCTTCCTTCCCTTACTCCCTTTGGCCTGAGTCGACCTGTGTTGCTCTTCCCTGCACACTTTCTCTAGAGTGAATGCTATTTTTATTACCTCTTTTGCTTCCCCTTCCCCTAATAGGTAATTCGACAAACTAATGTTTCTAAAAGTTGAACAAATAAATTGATGGAGCTATCTTTGATCTATATCTTAGGTTGTTCTGGGTTCAGAGATGTTTCTATTACAGTGCCTTTGAATTTGCATGAACGCTGTGTTTTTTTTTTAATGTATCAATTATTACATAATAAAACATAAAAAAGAACACAAGGCTTTGGTCCTTTTGTGGGTTTGGAATATTTAAAAATATTATGCTGGAGCTAAGAGGAGTTTGTTACCTAAGTCTTTATACCTACATATAAATAGTTTGTTTCTCTTCTCTCTGGTCAGACAGCATCAGAGTATAACCCCTTTCGTTTTTCTTCAACGCAGTCGTTGTTCAGAACTTTGCTGTGTGCAAAGTTAAATTGGTTAGATTTGGAAATAAAATAAATAAAATTTAGGAGGCCCCGGATGGTATTTGTGTAGGACAAGCAGATTGCACACTCCCTGTCAGAAAGTTCTTTAAAAAAACACTAAGACATGTCTTACATTTCTTTGGAAAGATCCAGGGCTCAGAGCTATAGTTTGGTAGGAGCTGGTGTTCAGAAGAACTCCAAACTGGTGAGAACCCAGGCAGCAAAGTTGCCTGTTTTAGAACTTAAACGGCAAAGAAGGTTTCTACTGTATTTTAGTGTTTTCTGTTTTTTTAAGATCTTATTTTTAAGTAAGAGGCTCGAACTCGCAACCCTAAGATCAAGAGCCACAGGCTGTACTGACTGATCCAGCCAAGCGTCTCATCTCCTTTATTTTGGTGTTTTTGACTTACCTCTTTTGCCTTAGGTTACTATCCCTTTCCTTTTCTTGTCCACACAAGGAAAAAATAATTACAATTTTAATGCCGCTTTATTTCTGTTTCCCAAGGAGGCAATCAATAATTACAAATATTCTTTATATTCTTGGAGTCATTGATAACTGAAGTCACGCCCCATCGCCACACCCACACCTATTTTTTCAGACCTCAGATGTAGACCGAGGTAATCATTTCTCACTTCCAGCCATGCTTCTCTGATCTGTGTAAGGCCTATGGGATTTAGAAGAATTTCCTCTCTGTTACTGATTTTTCATTTTCTTGCGCCTCTCACAGACAGCCCCTCTCTGGGTTTGCCTGGAGTCTTTGAATATGTGTGTCGTGATCGTTTCCATGGAACTAGGCCTACAACAGGGCACCCTGGTTGTATTTGACCAGATTCTGACTTTGAGCCCTCTTCTGGTCGGCCTGGCGGCTCCTTGGTTGTCTATAGCAAGCAGTTCCCTGGGGGAAGCCGCCTGTGCTGGCCCCTTGTCCCCAGAGAGCAGCCAGTTCTGGGACTAGAGGTTTCTGTCCGCTCTCAGGGGACTTACATTGTCAGCCTCTCTGTCAGCCTCCCCTTTCCCACCCACATCCCCAACTTCACATCTTTGGATTTCTAGCAAATCTGGTAGTTTAGGGGTGCATTGCTCTGGCAGCGAATTGACTGAAGTCACTGCCTTTTCAGGGATTGAACCTGTGACCTTGGCCTCATTAGCACGGGTGCTCTAACCAGTCACAAAGCCACACACCTCACTTTGTGTAACTTCTGCTGACTCTGTTCCTACCACCCTCAGAGGCCTCCTTTTCAATTGCAAAGGCGTTCACACCAACACAATAGAACAGAAGGAAATCAGATCCCTCCAAGACTTCTCTGAAGGACAGAAATATGCAATTTAGCAGGAAAATAATACCAAAAAGTCTTGAGGGTTCAGGAAACAACTTATCTTTCTGGTCCATGCATTCGCTGAGAATCCAGCTGTGTTTCAGATTCTTCTTCAATCAAAAGTTTAAAAATAGTAGGGAAGCTCCTTGTGCCAATTTATTAACATAAAATCTGGTGATTCTTGTACACTAAGTGGAGGGTTTCAGATGACTGAGTGGAGATATTGCATGCATATTATTAAAATAGATTGGATTCCCTTTTACAGGAAGGGGGTCTGAGAATTCGTAAACGCTTAGCTTTGGCAAGTCTCTGGTCCCTAGAATCTGAACCGAATGCTTGCCATGATAGCTCACACACTGGTATCATAGTATCCACAAGTGCACTATGATAGACAGGGCGTGTCAATGCTCAGGGCATCCGGAGTCACCACGGAGAAGAGGCGAAATAAAGGCAACTCACCAGACAAGTGAATATCCCACCAGCACTTAAAGACACAGGCATATCCTGGGGGAGAGAGGTGGAGAGAAAATCTGGCTGACCAACATGATACACTTTTTCATCTGAGCCAAATAAAAGTCTCAAGGATTTCATATCCTGGCACTTGAAAGGAGTTATGTTGCGTTTTGTGGCAAAATAAAGAGACCTTGGACACGAAGAGCCTTTTCTCTCCAATCTTTGAGTACCAGGAAAGACTCTTCAGGGACGTAGGTTCTGGGCTCATGCTTTGTTGATTTCTCTCACCCTTGGGGATGTTTGCATAGGAAGCCCTTTCCTGGGTGCTACCTGAAACAGCTCTTGTCCATCAGTGGCACAAATCTGTTCACAGGGATAGCCTCCCGTGGCCTTCAGACCTCAACAGTAAGAGACATTTAATTATCAGCAGATGGTAAACTCCTTGAGATCAGGGATTTTATTTTTAATGTATTCAACAAATATTTATTTCTCTGGAGCACTCGCTGGGTTCTAAGTCCCTAGGAAACAACTGTGAAGAAAAGGAACAAAAGTCTCTATCACCACGGAGCTTATATTGTAGCAGGGTTTTTTGTTTTTTGTTTTTTGTTTTTTCCATCTTTATTTTAACCAGGGTGCCTTGAACTTTGTGTGAGGTTTCAGCGGGTATTCCTTCAGGTTGAAGGCAGTACGGTGTGGGGGTTGAGTATTTTTCTTTGTTTTATTTAGTTGAAAACTGATAATCCATATATGTCATAAAGACAGTTCTGCTTTAACCACACACCCTAGTTCCTGACTTCTGCAAACTAAGGGCAAGCTTTGATCCAGTACTCAGGTCTAATGAATTGGAACATCCCCACATTGTGTTAAAACAGCTGCAGCTTTGAGGAGACATTTTTTGGAAGTTAATGAAATTTAATCCACTCATACACCTGAGTAAATCTTTCTAACCATCACTTTAAGGAAAACGTTAAGGTCCTTTCACCTTAAAAACGTTTATTTCTGGTTCAGGTTCACAAAGTTAGAATTTAGAAACAACCTACTTATTTCACTTAATTTTTAATTCATTTCCACACGTGCCCAGGCCTTCTAAAACATTCAGCTATGAAGTACTTTCCAGGTTCAGAGCAGGGCAGGAAGCTCACCTCCACCTTCTCTTTCTGTGTATCTTCAGAGAAGGGCCGATAGAACTCCACTGTGAGGTCAAGTCTGCCTGCTGGGGACCCTGGGGCTAGGCATCGGGAGCGGTGTTTGAGCCCCTCCTGCTCTGCAGGGTTAGTTTCACTGCTGCAATCCCAAATTGTCAGGGGTGGTACACACACACGTACCCATGCACACACATATGCACGCACACACACATGTACATGCGTCCACAAATGCGTGCGTCATGCTGATTCTCCCTCGCTGTCTGTCTTTGCTTGTCTGACTGTCCGGTTCCCAGAAGCACATCCTGATTTCTTCAGGCTGGGGTAGCTCCCTTCGTCTTTGCTCCCACGGCCCCTCATATAGACTTCCTTGGGCACACTTGCTCCTGAGTGCGGACCCAGCTCTTAGCCCCAGGCCTGGCTCTGTGTTACCTTTGGAAATAACTTTTAAATGAATAGTCTCATTTCTGCAACTTATTTTACTGGTGGCTCTTTGGACAGACCTCTTCACCTTTCTAAATGTATAACTCTGCTCATTCTTGGAAATGAATCCTTACAAATACAGAAGCCTTCATCGATCCCTATTTTCTTAAGTTTGTTTTGAGAGAGAGCACGTGCACAAGAGAGTGAGGGGGGGAGAGGCAGAGAGAGAATCACTATCAGTGCAGAGCCTGACACGGGGCTTGAACTCAGGATCATGACCTGAGCCAAAATCAAGAGCTGGAGGCTTAACTGACCGAGCCACCCAGGCACTCTGATCCCTATTTTCTTGACAAAATCTTGATTGTTCCCGTGCTCCATATTAAGTGCCCTTCCCACACTAGCCAGCATTGTCCCTCCCTGCTCTTCCGTTCACACCCTAACCACAGGCTGGATAGTTTCTTTCCAGTGTCCCACAAAGGCTCTGTGTCATCCTTCATCCTTCCTTTTGCCCATTTGTAACCTTGAGTGCTTTTCTCTGCATTATTCCCTTCTCTGTCCTGGGCCTCCTTCCCAGGCAAGGCCTTGTACCCTAAGTCTGTTCATCCTCAAGAGAGATCCAGCTCAAACTGTATCTTTTTTATGAAACTCCCCTCAAATACTTCAGCCCACCGATCTCTTCATTTTATTGAGTTACTATTTTATATTTACTTTACAGTAGTTTACTATGTACATTTTTTTCTTTTTTTAGCACTTTGCTATTCTAGGCATTGTGTTCTGACCCTGGGGATTCAGAGGTGAGTAACACAACTTTCTCTGTAAGTACCCAAACTTCTGTGTCCTTAAAGGGTTCAGTCCTAGAAGTAGCTTCCTGCTCTCAATTCTGTGTCATTTAGGCCATTTGGATGCTGAATCATCTTGCCTGATATTTATATTTACCACCATTTGCATGAAGGTAGGGCTTATGTCCCCAAATAGCTCAACTTTTACAAAATTATCATTCCTCCAGAGCCTGGTGCAATATTTACACAGAGAAAATAATACTTTTGGACTAGAGCTTACTTGGCTAAAGTACAGTAACTTAATTCTTCACTGCTTCATGTACAAAGTTTTATAGTATAAAAAATGTCCTTTTTTATTCAGAAATACAAATGGAATCAATAAGGATTGAAAGAAAAACGTCTCTTAAGTCTGTTCAAACAGTAGCTGATAAGTTTGAGTTCTCAAGGTATAGTCCACGATGGAGTCATTCACTGAAACACATTTTTTTTTTTTTTTTGTCTATAGGAAAATACAACCAGAGGGGTGAGAGAGTGTCACCTATTAAAATTCTCCTGTAAGCAGTTTTAAAAGGTGCATTTTCTTATAAGTAAGATGCAAAACAGGTCACCTGTTTCTTGCGCAAGGCGTTAATTTTCACGTTTGGCCGCAGAGAGCCTGACCTCTGTTCTGGAATTTACATTTAGCGTTAGGTTATGGAGGTATTTTTACATGTTTTTTTTTTTTTTTTCTTACTCTGTGGCCAGAATGTTGACATGAGCAATAGGAAAAGTTCCAAGGTTTTAAACAGTTCAATTTAATGACTTTGGTTTTGTCCTTTTTCTTGATGTTTACTCACCTGGGTGTTGTAGAAGGTAGGGCCATAGCGGTCGTAGGGGAATCCAGTGTTCTTGGTATTCATTACAAGGCACTAATGATAACATCCATCATTTATTGTACCACTGGAGGAAACGGTGGATGTTATGTATTGTCAGTGCCTTTATGAGAGAATGGAGGTAAAAAGGAAGGCATTAATTGTTTGTTTCCTTTTGACATCCCAGTCAGAGAAGTGAAAGACAAAGTAGCAAGGAAGTGTCATTCAGATCTCGCATAGAAGTTAGGATATAAAACGTTTCCAAATGGAAATGTTAAGTTTTGGAAATACCTGGATGCCGTGTCTGAGCAGGTTTAACCGTTAGGGATTTTAAAGGGTCTACAAGGTGAGGTTGGAAGGTAGGAACCATCCAGTGGCTGCAAATAATAGTTTAATGTTCCCTGTTCCTTAGGCTGAATATTTCTCTCTTCTGTCCATAAGCTTCATGAATTTTTTTCTTTCTAAGACAAAGGCACATTTCCTCTCCACCAGAGCCTGCGTTACAACAAAACCTAAATCAGTGTCGTCACGTTTTTTTCATCGCTGAGCTGACCTTTAACGCATCTGTGATGTGTATAGTCATGTTGATAGTATTCTGTTAGCTTCACTGAGGAACAATTGATAAGTGTAATTGTATATATTTAAAGGAGACAACTTGACAATGTGATATATACATTGTGGAATGATTACTAAGATCAGGATAATGAACACATCGCCTCACACACTTTTGTGTGTGTGGTGAGAATGCTTAAGATCTACTTGTAGCAACTCCCAAGTATATGGTACTGAATTATTAACCGTGGTCACCATGCTGTAGGTTAGAGCCCCAGAACGTACAACTAAAAATTTCTGCCCTTTGACCTGTGTCACCGCATCTTGGCCCGTGACAGAATTTTATAACAAGGCCGACCACTTACCGCCCCGACCCCCAAGCCCAGCGTCCTCCTTGTAAATCATGGCTCCTGTTCCAGTAGTTGGGAAAACCGACATTAGTTGCTACTTCACTGCCCTAAATATTTCCTGCTTCCCTAAGAGGCCCCGGGCTGTAACTTTTAACAAGCCTCAGAACAAAGCCCGGTGCGAAGGGGAAGGTTCAGCACGGGAAGAAGCTCCCCGCTGCACGTGGGTCCGTTTCACCGTTACATCGTGGATTAAAGTGATACGTGGAGCATCTTTCACTATTACACAAAAACCTGTAGCCTTAGTATTATCCTTGTCCCCTGACCAGGGTGATAATAGGGCTCCCCCACAATTCCCCCAATTTTTATTTCTCTCAAATAAAAATTTGCTAGTGTAACCACTCTCTCCGGGTGGGAGGCTTAACTTTGTTTCTGATTGTCTTATTTCAACCCATGGTGAAGTTATATTGCGCCGCTGGGCTTTTTTCCTTTTCTCTTTTTCATTTGGCTGGGGCTGCCTCTGTTCAACAGAGCATACTTGTCACTTCTTCTGTCGCCGTTAGTTAAAAGTAATTGTTATTGCAAACCTCCTCCATGCCGGTATCCTTTTCTTTCATGGTGAAACCCACGAAGCATTCATTTCAGTGGCAGAAAGTAGGGAGCTTACAGGATCAAATCCTTTTTATCTAGACCAACAGCACCTGCGGCAACGCATTAACTAGCCGGAGTTGTTAATTACATGTCTAACTTGTTGATCTTTGTGGCTTCCAAATTTGAAAAGCAAGAAAATTAATCACTGCGTGTGTCTCCAGTAGAAAATGACGGGAGCGTGTCGCCTACGTTCTGTTCTAGTTGCTGATAATCAGATAGTTGCACTTTCCTGTGACATCTCTCTCCTTTGTGGATGGAATCATTTCTTAAGTCCAAAGAGCCCTTCCGTTCACAGCAGGGTAGATGTTTGCCCATAAAACAAAGACTTGAGAAACATAAACCCTCAAATGTGAGTCTGAATGAGATTGTACTGAAGGTCTTTCAGCAGTGACCACTTAAAAAAACGAAAAAAGAGCGGAGGCTAATTACAAGTGTGACCGTAGTACACTTGTGTTGTCCCACTTAATTTTCATACCAGACCTATGTGGTAGAAACTGGATCTTTACAGGGGAGGGAAAAGTTCGGAAAGGATTCATGCCTTGCCTGAGATCACATAGCACCTCCAGCACCAGGAGGTGCTGAGATAGAGAGTTGGGGAAGTAACTCCCCATATTCACCCTAAATTGTGAGGCAGGAATCAGGAGAGGTGGGGAAAAAGCCACAGCCTTCTCTCTTAAAACCTGCATCTGGCCTCTAAGATACCTTCTTGTCATAGTTGGAAAATACCGTGTCAGCCACCTTATTCTTGCCTTAACATTCATCATCAGCAGAGCTAAACAACCCAACACATCCAGTGTGGAACGTTCATTCTTAAGAGGAGTCACCTCACAAACAACCTGCATTGCAGAGAAGAATTACTTCAACACGATTCAGCAAATTCTGCACCCCAAAAAACGCTCAGCCCGAAAGGATCACCAAAGGCCTCAGCAGGCAGTTCTGTTTTCTGGAGCTCATTAGAATCTCTTAGGGAGCTTTCTAAAAATCCCAGTGCAGACCAATCAAATGAGAATTGCTGGGTCCTACCGCGGCCCAGGTGGGTGCACACTCTGAGCTGGAGACCCTGTGAGAGGTTATTAGTGATTCACCCTCACTGTCTTTGAGTTCCATTCCTTTTGGGTTATTTCAATTTATTCCTCCAAGTGGCCTTTATTAGTCTTTCGTTGAGAGTTCTCTTCTCTTTCTTCTTCTTCTTTTTTTTTTTTTTTTTTTTTTGGCAGTCTTTCCCCAAACCTCCTGGACAATTCAGATCAGGTTACATTGCAAATGAAAGGTTTATGGCTGTGTCTTCTGTAGGAACAGAGTTTATTCCAAATGCCTTGTATGTTCCTACCGTGAAAACGGATATCCCATATGAAGTTTCTCTTGGGCTAACCGTCTCAGTCAGCAATAGTCAGACACTCACAGAATCTCTCTCTCTGCGTCCTTACTCTCTCAAGCACATGCACACACAATATGGGTACCAGCTCAGCAAAGTTTAGTTTGAGTTTCAACCCTTAGACTTAGAAAAAGTTTATATCTCTCCCTAGCCACAGAAAGAACTGAGGCATGTATCTGGATAGTGGAAACATCTCCCTCTCCCTGCCGCCACCCGCCTCATCTAAAGTTGCTCATACCAAAGTAGATCAGAGTAGATTTGCATGCTATTCACCATCAGTGACTGGTTTAGCTTTTCTCCTTCTCCATGCTGAAGGCATTCTGGCTCAGGAAGATGTATGTTAAGAGCATTCACATATGACCAAGCAGGTGCCTTATGGGCATACATGCGGTAAAATCTGCCTCGGAGCCAGGCAAAGCTGGTTGGTAGTTTGTGAGAAGCTGCAGTACTGTATCACCCAGTTTCCAGAGGACACGATCCAGCTTGGACCAGCCCTGTGGATGTCTGAGGAACACTTAGATGTATCGTACTGAACGACAGGGGAGGACTTTCTTTGCACAGCCTAACTACAGAATTAATCATTATTTCATTCCACTGCATTTTAAGTGAAACCGATTACCGTGTCACACAGTTGGCTGAGAAATCCTCTTTGTGGGGGTGCTCGCTCCCCAAATCTCATTTTGAAAACTGATCCTGGATTCGCCCCCTTGCATCTTTGAAACAAAGTGGCAGGAACGGGGTGGCATTGGACCTGGGACACTATGCAGACCAGAGTAGAGAGTGCCTTTACTTTTGTTTTGTTATTACTGTGAGGTTATCCAGACACGTAGATCACTGCTGCTTCGTGTAGTATGTCCTCCTGAATAACTGTCACAATACTCAAGGAAGGATATTCTTACACAATGAAGACAAAAATTTGTACTTTTATGTGGGAATTCTAGTTCTGCACCTTCTTGCTGAGCGATCACATTGGCTTAGATATTTCACCTTTGGGTCCTCATTAACTTCGTTTCAAAAATAGGAATAATGTCTTTTTCATGGAGCTGATGGACTTGTCAAGTTAGATCAGTTTTCGTGTTTTTTGGTCTTGAGGATCCCTCTATACTCTGAAAAATTGAGAATTCCTAGGAGCTTTTGTTTCTATGGATTACGTGTATCAATATTTCACCGTATTTGAAATTAAAACAAAATTGTATTTATTCAACTTAAAATGACAACAGCCATGACTGCTAACATGATGTGTTTTTATGAGAACTATTTTACGGAACAAAAGAATCCATGAGAATAGTGGTGGTACCCCACAGTTTTACAAATCTCTTTAATGTTTGGATTTCTGGAAGACGGCTGGATTCTCAAATGCGCTTCTGAAAATTTGGTCTGTGATATTATGTAGTTTTGGTTGAACTGTGTGGAAAAAATCCAGCTTCAAACAGATATATAATCAGAGAGGAGTATTTTAATAGCCTTTTCAGTTAATTGTGGATATTTTTTTTTTGATTCCACAGTAAAACTTGATAAGTGAATTTGCCTTAAAGGTTAGACCCATAGTGTGCGATGTGAAGCCTTATCAGTGAGACTTATGTACTGTGTTACATTGAAATCCCTTGGTCTTGCACTTTGAATGATTCTTTTAGTCATGCATGACTTTTAAATTTTTTAATGTTTATTTTAGAGAGAGAGAGAGAGAACGAGCAGGGGAGGGGCAGAGAGAGAGGGAGACAGAATTTGAAACAGGCTCCAGGCTCTGAGCTGTCAGCACAGAGCCCGATGTGGGGCTCACGCCCACAGACCGTGAAACCATGACCTGAGCCAAAGTTGGATGCTTAACCGACTGAGCCACCCGGGTGTCCCATGTGTGACTTTTTTAAAATATCATACATGTCATTTGAATGGTTCCCCGACTTATATAGACATTCTAAAAGTAGATGTACTTCATCAAACCATATAAAAAAAAATCACAATTGTTAATATCCCACTAGTCGCATCAGATGAGAGACTGTCAAGGTCAGGGTGGCAGATCCATATTTTCCAGAATTCTAGTATTTGCTCAGAAGTCCAAATTGTATCATTTGGAGGCCCTTCAAACACACCTGTTTTCAGATGTGTTCCTTGAAGTGACATTTCCATAATGTGTCTGGCAGATCCTCGAGTCTCTACCACACACAGTGTGTCTCCAGGTGTTCTTTCAAGTAAAAATGATGTGCCAGGAAGAAAGGGGCCAGTTCACTTTGCAATTCCAGTGACCACCCGGGTGCTTTTCCCTGAGATGGCCATCTTGCTTCAGGATGCAGCAGAAGTCTTCAGGCCTTCTTCCCCTTTGGTCCCAGAATGTCAAAAAGATATATACCCATGAGTCGGGATTTAACAAAATTACTATTTGTTACTGCTTCATCAGGGACATTCTTTTTTTTTTTTTTTTTTTTTAAGTTTATTTATTTATTTTGAGAGAAAGAGAGACAGCAGGAGTGCAGGAGGGGCCAAGAGACAGGGGGAAAGGGAGAATCCCAAGCGGGCTCCATGCTGCCAGCACAGAGCCCAGTGCGGGGCTCAAACTCATGAAGCCACAAGATCATGACCTGAGCTGAATCCGACAGTTGGATGCTTAACTGACTGAACCACCCAGGCGCCCCCATCAGGGACATTCTTAAGTGAAACTGGCTCCCCTCCCCCACCCTCACTCAGAGCACGTGGAAGTCAAGAATACAAGGACGCTTGGACAGACCAAGGCTCTGGAAGTCTTACCCTCCAGGCTCCTGTACACCTCACACCTGCTGCAGTGCAGGTGGCGAGATAGTAGTGTTGTTTTGAAAGTAGTTTTGACCCCGCCGGCTCCCTGAAAGAGTCTCTGAGGTCCCTGAAGTCTACAGACCACATTTTGAGAACCACCTCCTTAGACAGTGGAAAGTGCACGCCAGATTGCCAACACTTAAAAGTTGGGCTTTTCTTCCTGTCCCTTGTTGTGTGTGGCTTGTAGACTTGGTGGCTGGCTGGGATGAATGAAGCCTGGCCTGTGGGACCTTTATTATTCGGATGCAATCCCAGTAGAGTTCATCCCTAGCTCTGGAGAGCTCTTTGTTGCCCTTTCTTTCCCTTGGGATGTTACCGTAAGGCTAAAAACAAACCGTAGCTTTGTATTTACTTTACTGCTGGCCTCTGTGCAGAAAAAGCCATATAATCTTGCTTTTTCATCTGGTCTAGAGCTAATAAAGATATTTTTGTGATAATTTTCTAATCTTTTTTTTTAATCAGGGGGCCTTAACTCTAGTTTCAGAGGCCCTTCAGGGGTCCATGGATGGTAGCTCAAAGCCTTTGAAATTTCACAAAATTTTCTGTCGTTTTGGGGGGGGGTGGTTGGGGAGAAGGTAGGATATTGGGAAAATTAATAGCTTCAGTCAAATTCTCAAAGAGGTTCTGTGACCTCTTCCCCCGGAAAAGCAAGTGTTAACGAATGACTGCTTCAGGTGGGCATGTCCACGGGGTGGCATCCATTATCCATTTCTAAACACACGTCTTTTTGGAAAGAATTTTCAAAGTTCCCTCCCTGGCTTTGTCCATCTTGGCCTTCCATCCCGATGGCATTTCTGTAAGGTCTCCATCACTAAGTACTTGCTTACAAGTCACTTCACAGTGGTTTTTGAGAAGCATCTTCTCTCCCCACCCCCCACCCCCCACCCCCCACCCCCCTTGATATAAATGCAGGAGAGCAGAGACCATCCATCTCATTTCTCTTTCATTGCACAATGCAAAGGCAGAGCCAGGGTCCCTTCAGATGCACCTTGGGTTGGGGGGAGGGGTACTTTCCACACCCCGCTAAATCAGTGAGTTCCTTTTTAAACAGTTGAGATGTGCAAACTTGGGATATTTATTTATGCCTCAACCACAAGATGTGTTTCTCTCCCACACATTTCTTCAGCCCGCTTCTTGGAATCCAAGCGCCGTCATGAAAACTGCAAGGCAGTCTGTTTAGTTCCAACAGTAGCATTTTGGGAACAGTCTCGATGCCGTGGGAGTAGTGTGGTGACTGCCGCTCACTGACAAGGAGCGGAGCAGGGGAGGGCTCTGCAGCGTGATTATGTGTGTATGGCAGAGTCTGGGCTTCTCCAGGCCCCGAGCTGCAGGGGGTGTGGGCGGTGTGGGGGGAGGTGGCTTCACTGCAGTGCCGCACCCCGGCAGCGGTGAGCGTGCCCCTTGTGGCCGTGACGTTGCCACAAGCCAGAAAGCTGCGGTGGGCAGGCATAAGGCAGTGCTCTGGTTTAATATCGCCCACGCCTCAAAGAAATTTCTGGAGGGTTCTGTCCCCTGAGGCCCAATGCAGAGGCTTCTCAGTTTTTGAAAAAGCTTTGGCTTGTCTAACACCACAAACGCGCTGGCACCTAGCCGTTGGGAAACAACGATGTCCCTGTCCTTGATCGGAAGCTGGGGACTAGTAATATGGCAGTGGGCAGGGAGTACTGGCCTAATTACAAAGAGGCAGAAGGATCACTCAGTGGATCACACCGGCAAGGTGGAGTGTATACCGATCACACCCGGAAATCTTTTATCCAAGAATGTGTCTCCGCTTGCTGGGTTGCATTATTTTTAAACTTCTCTTTCCGGGCAGCATTTGAATTACCGACACCCTCAGTTCCATCTTCCGTGTCCCGTGCATCTCTAAATAATAAAGGTTGTCACCCACACTGCGTTTTCAGCAGTGACCTCCAGTGCAGGTGACCTCCAATCCTCTGTAGGAGGTCAGACTTCCCAGACGGTTCTGTGTCTTTCTGTTCCTCTTAGGCAGGTGAGAAAATCAGGACGTAAGAGCCCTTGACTTGCCCCCAAACTACTGAGTAATAGTGCAGGCGATGGTGGGGGTCTGGCTTCCCCCGGCAGGCTCAGGAGTCAAGGAGCACATCGTTCGTCAGTTTGGAAGGTGCCCTTCACACGGTCAGGGTCGGGAAACGTTGGTGCATGTACTGTTTGACTGACTGACTCCTACTCGAGGACTCATTGTGGTCAGCAATCTCCTTTGGGAAAATGCCACTTTATCAGTGGGAGAGTAAGGTAAGGTGAATCTTGGCTCTGCTTTCCGACCAGATGGCTTTTATTATTGCATGCTAAAATGTGCAGCTCCACATTTCTGTGCCTCTCGCCACTACCGTGCCCTTTCTGTTTTTAAGGAAAGAAGGATTGTCCAAATGTGGAAGATGCAAGCAGGCATTTTACTGCAATGTGGAGTGTCAGGTAGGTTCTGGGCCAACTGGCAGGGAGGGCCTCGCTTCCTCTGAAGATCGGGACCCCGATGTCCTACCTTTCCTTGTCACCACATTTCCCAGCACCCCTTTGCAGCCAAAGCTAGAAAGCTTGGTTTGGGCCCAGGATGTGGCCGCATACCCCTGCGTGCTGGCCCAGGACGGACAGGCAGCCGGTGATAGGAGGCAACCCTTGGGGGCCACATGCAGGTGCAGGAGAAGCGGAAAGACACGAGGAGAGCGTGTTGGGTACAGGCAGGTGTGTTACCAAGGTTGACAGTTTGCCCCCAAGGCCACCAGCAACATATGGAACATTGCGCAGATGACACATGAAAATGTTAAAGTGGTGTCTTTAAAATATTTTCATTTTTACTGTCACAGGTCTATATTTTTATAAATCCCCGTAAGCAGGGCCACATGTCACCCATGGCCTGTTCAAACCGAATCTGATTCCAGTCTTAGGTGAGCCCCTGGCACAGCCTTGGTATAACCAGAGGGTGACTGCCCCAGAGTGTCCTTGGAGCTGGTGCCTTGGAAGCAGCCAGGGTTGAGGGGCTGGGGAGGCTGGTTGCATGTAGACCACAGCCATCTGGTTTGAGGGATAAATCTCCAGGGACTCCTGTACCACGGGAATGGGAAGCTTAAGGAGGGGTTTGGAGGCAGTGTTTTCCATGCTTGTCTACTAGATTGTAGTTCTACAGAATGTTCGTAGGTAGGTATTCCACAGAAAATGCATCCCATGTTCTAACAGTTTGAATTTAGGGAGAATATGGTCTTTGACTTCTGTATACCCTCCTTAGTCTGTTTTTTTTGTTTTTTGTTTTTTAATGGAAACCTATTCATACACTGGGAAATGCCAATGCTATTTAGTAGTGGCTGTAAGTGACAGGGTGGATCTTCCATATCTTCACCTCTTTTTTTTTTTTTTTTTTTTTGTCATTGTTCTTGCCATACTTGGTCTCATTTACCTCCCCATCCCAACCCTCAGTCTACTTCTGATTACCCACTATTTTATTTTTTTCTTTCTCTTCTCCCTATGCAGTTGGCCTCTGAAAGTCCCCAAAGAGCATTATTCTTTAGCTGTAGGAGAGGTTGCTAAACCCTGGTGTCCTGTCTGGCCATAGAGCTGCAGTCACAATGGCCCCTTGCCGGAATGAAGCATAGGCTGGGACGTTGGCCCAGGCGTGTCTCCCTTGGCTCGGAAGGCCCGATGTACAACCCGCTTTTCTGTGTCTTCAGAGGTTCAGCCTGTGTGACAGTGAGAATATAAATGGGCTTGTAGTTGAGTTGTCAGGGAGTGTGCGTTCTTTTGAAGAGGGAGGGATCATACTTGGCTCCTATTGGCTGTGGATAGAGTTTTCTGTAGATGGGTTGCTTTGGTGTTGGGGCGATCAGTGAGCCCTGGGAATTCCAGGATTTGATTCCAGACGTGATGAGTTACCTCCTTCTGTATTTAGGTTAAATACTTCTAGAAAACTTAACTCATTACATTGTGGTTCTTCAGAGAAGCAAGATAATAAAACCACATAGAGTTCAGACAAGATAACATGGAATAGTAGAAGGAGATGTTGCTAGCTTTGCAACCAACCTACCAGCTCCATGAACATGGCAAGTCATGGGACGTCTCTGAGCTCGGTTTCTTCAAACGTGAATGAACGAAGGCAGCAGGGCCCATCCTGACAGATGTCAAGGACGTAGTGATCTGATAGCTATGAAAGTTCTATATAAACCGTGATGCTCTGTACGGGTATGGGCCTATGAAAAACAATATGACAGTAATTTAGTCTGGACTGAAACTTAGCCGATCGATAAAGTACACAGCATACTTTTAGATTTGAGGGACTTTTTTTTTTTTGTAACCCTAAGAGAATGGATGGATTCTAAGAACTCAAGAACATCAGCGGTGTATGTTGTGTGAGTCGTGCTTGTGACAAAATGAGTCTTAACTTCTCTGATTAACCGTGAACCCTGCATCAATATGAAATACCAGCACATGCGAGATGCCGAGTTATGTCTAGGTCTTCTGAGCGTGCTGCTAACTTCGCCTCCACTAAGCCTCACTAGGTGTCATTATTTTGATGAATCGTTCCAGTCCCCAGTTGGGGTGTTCGAGGCGGCCATTGTGGTTCCCCTTCCCTTCAGGACCTAGTTTCCCAAAGCTGCAGACTCCAAAACCTCATCTGTGAGCACGCAGTGAGGGGTGCTCCCGCTGGGGAGGTCCGCGCATCACCCGGAGGCGCCAGCCTGTGTGTATGAGGATGCCCGCATCTCACCTCGTAACAGGCAGTTTGCCGCCTGCACGTTCTCCTGTGGACAGATTGTCCAGGTGGTCGGACGCTGACGAGACGGCTTGGCTGGCAGGGAAGCCCGGCACGGGGGGTGCCGCTCTGTGACGCAAAGTCGTGTTCAGAGGCCCTCGGGCCAAGACAGCTTGCCGTGTCCAGCCTGGCGGTGTGGAGGCCTCCCTGCTCCTGACCCCGTGCCGGGGCCAGGACTCCGTCAGCCCTGGCAGGAACTTCTGCAGGTCCATTTCTCTGTGCTTCTGCGAAGTATCTGGTGGATCAGGTACCCTCCTAGGCGACACGGGATGCACGCTTCCTGATCCCACTTGTTGCCGGAGGTGACAGGCCGGACTTCATCTGGAAGTTTCACTTTTGTTCCACCTGTCCCCTTTTGCTGAAGGGAGAGGTTAATGGCCGCCAAGGTTTTCCATCCTTCAGCACCGAAGAACTAAATCAGTGCAGGGCAGTGGGTTGTAGTGACATAGAACGGTCCTACGGGTTTAATAAAAGTAAGTGCCTGGAAATACATGGCGGGTCAGGAGCTTCATACAGAAAATCATTAGGGAGGAATCTGGGGCGTTAGCTCCAGATAAAAATGTATTCAGGGTTCCTCCCAGGGGGATGCTGGGTTGGGATCAAAGGGGAGGCTGTGCTGCAGGAGGGAACGTGGCACAGAACAAGGACAGCGATGGTTAAGAGGCAGGTAACTGAGCGATTCTCCACCTAAGAAAGCATCAGCTGCTCCTCTTACCTGGGCCTTCTTCGCAGGCGGACCCCGCCCACCTGGAGTCCCGCACGTGGGCACCAGAGAGCAGAGGGTGGGGCCGGAGTGGAGGTTACCGGGTCTGGGATGGCAGCGGTGACACCCACAGTGGTTGGGTGACCTGCCCAAGGTCACAGTGGCAGAGCTGGGACTAGACTATGCAGACCGCTGGCAGAGGGCCGTCACCACTTCCCAGCACTGTGCTCAGGAGTCCCGAGGGCCCTTGGGAGAGGGGGCGCTATAGGAACGTGGCAGAGAAATGGCCTTTAGTAGATGTGAGAGGGGGGAGCCCCTCTGGTGGTGTTGTCTCCGCCAAAAATCTCTCCAAGAGTGCTAAGGCACGCATTCCTCCCCGTGGCTGTCCCCTTTCCGGGAGCGCAGCGTCTTAGGAGGCCCTGTTCACTATGTGTGTGTCCTCTCTCCGAGCCCTCCTCTCCAACTGCATTGCTTTAGGAGTTTGCTTTATTTTATACAATTTGGTGATATCTTGTCCCATTTACTTTTCTCTTCATTCACTTGACTCGGTGTGATCCTGCCAGAGGAAAGATTTTAATTGATGATGCATGAAAGGATAATGGGAGGAAACATAAAAGAAATAGAAATTCCTTTTTAGTTAGGCTTATTTTGTAACCTGTATGTTTTAATGAACTCTATTTATTTTTATAAATATGCCTGGAAAGCTAAGTATATCATTCCCCTCACTTAGGCTTCTTCATTAAATTGCACCGTGACACGTTCAAGAGAATAGTCTTACAAAGTTATTTTATAGAGGAGCCATAGAGAGTAGAACTTTCTAGGGTATTATTTCTTAACATCAACAAAGAGGAAAGAAACTATTTGTGATTCATAAATGGAGGTGATGGGGTTAGGAGTATGCTTTTGAAAGTAAGAAGGAGCATACCCTGATGGGTGTAAAAAAACATGTTTGAAGAGCACGTGACTCAGGATGAGAGAAAATTTGTGACTTTTGTCATTGACTAGGAAATAGCCCTGGCATAGAAAATGCCTAAGAAATGCCCATCTGACCCTGTTGTCGTTATGGGTGATTTAGCAAATGGGGCCGGAGTCGTAGGTTCAGTCCTGGTGAGATTCACTTTGGTCTCATAGGCCAAACCCAGGAAGCATCTTGAACTTGATCACTCTTTTCTCTAAATGTTTCACATCCGCGGTAAGAAAGCATGTGGATGAATGAACGAGCGCGTCCCACTGCTCTTGTGTCGGACCAGAAAACAAAACACGTGTCCTTGTGATGGCGGCTCAGCAGCCTTCCTGTGAGATGGTCTGTGCGTACCTGACGGCTTTTGCGCTGTTCCTCTGGAAGATAGTGGTAGTGGCAGCAGAGATCACGTGACGTTTTCTTACTATTCCACATTTCAGGAAGTCACACGCATTTGTCCAAGTAGACTATGTCTGTTTTGAAAGCTCCATTACAGCAAGAGAAACACCAGACGCAAGAGTTAGAAAGGGGTCTGCACAATAAAACCCCCCATCTCCTTGTCCAGGAAGACAACGTACCATCTCACTCAGCAAAAAACTGGAGGAAATAGCAATCACTCTTTACTTCCAGCGTTGGAAATGCTGGTGTACCGGGAGACAATTTCACAGCTCTTTATGCATCTTTAGGCATTTTTGTCCATGCACAAAAAGGAAAATCAGGCAGAGCATGATTACGCTGACTGAAAATGACTTAGAAGTTTATAAAGGGTACAGAAATTTCTGTATCTTTTATGTAGATTTAATTGTTTAATTTTATTCCACAAATACTCTGTGCTCATTTTAGAAAAATTAGAAAGTACAGTCTGAAATGAGAACAAAAGGAGAATCCATAATCTTGTCCTTCCACAGAAAATCACTACTAGCACTTTGGGATGTGTCTTTCTGAGTCCTTCCTGTGTGTTTATTTGTATAATTTTCTGAAAAATAGGATCCAGATTTACATAAAATTGTATAAAGATTACAATCAGGGCAGGAGTATTAGCTTGACTTTTGAACAAAAACATTAGAAAAATTCTGGGGCACCTGGGTGGCTCAGTCGGTTAAGCATCCGACTTTGGCTCAGGTCATGATCTCACAGTTCGTGGGTTCGAGCCCCGCGTCGGGCTCTGTGCTGACAGCTCAGAGCCTGGAGCCTGCTTTGGATTCTGTGTCTCCCTCCCTCTCTCTCTCTCTCTCTCTGCCCCTCCCCTGCTCACACTCTGTCTCTGTCTCTGTCTCTCTCTCTCTCTCCTCTCTCAAAATAAATAAACATTAAAAAAAATTAAAAAAAAAAAGAAAATAAAAAGTTTTAGAGGGGCTCCTGGGTGGCTCAGTCGGTTAAGTGTTCGACATCAGCTCAGGTCATGATCTTATGGTTCATGGGTTCGAGCTCCACGTCAGGCTCTGTGCTGACAGCTCAGAGCCTGGAGCCTGCTTCAGATTCTGTGTCTTCCTTTCTCCCAGCCCCTCCCCTGCACATGTGCTCTCTCTCTTTCTCTCTCTCCTTCTCTCTCTCTCTCTCTCAAAAATAAATAAACATTAAAAGAATTTTAAAAATGGAAGTCTTAGAAAAACTGACAAAAATGTTTTAAAAATTAGCATAAAGGGTTCTCTGTGTATAAACAAACTGCCAATACTAGAAAACAAAACTCTTAATTGGTAACATTTATTCCTGTTCATCAGGCTAGCTTAAATTTTTTTCAATTTTGTCCAATCCGATTGTTTACAATTTTTTATAGTCATAACTAGGGCACATGCCCCTGGTGGGTTCTCTATGATGTGTGGACCATCTTTCCAGTAGAAGTATGTAAGGATATGCCCAGAACCTGACATTTCGGCCAGATGCTCTCCTCCCTCCCACCTTTTTGTTAAAAAAAAAAAAAAAAAAAAAAGAATTACAACTGAGCAGTGCCACTGAGGTACATCTCTGTCTTTCCTCCTTTAATCCACATTTCTCACCACCTTCCAGCAGAGAGTGAAAACTTATTCTGGGAAATTCCGCTTAATGAAACTTAAATGATTCTGCACTTTGCATCTATCTGACTCTCTGATTTGACTGCCATGTGTGGGATTGTCTCACATTACAGGTGCTCTTTATAGGTCTCCTGACATAGTCATGAACTTCTTAAAGTCAAGGACTACGCTTCCCATCCCTGCCTGTAGGGTCAGTGGTAGGACTTACTGAATGAATGAACAAACCAGGGAATGAACAGTTAAGCAGTGCTTTCTGAGAGGGCACTATGTGCCAGGCACTGTTCTGGATGAGCTGTTGGATCCTCACAGGGACCCTTTGTGGTTGCATGAATGCCCGATTATTCCTACATGAAGGTCCGCCATTTCTTGGTCATCTTCAGGCTTCGTATCCGATTGCCACTGTTGGAAGGTGTAAAACCAGAGACTCAGAATCCTGGACCTGCTAAGTAACTTGGGGATTATGTTATTTACAGCCAAGGGTACAGATGCAGAGGGATTAAGAGGTCTGCCTAGTGTCACATAGCTGCAGAACGGGGACAAGAACGCGGTTTCCTGAGCCCCAGACCAGTGTCTGCTTGACAGCTCTCTGCTCTTCTCCCACAGTGTCCCTTGTAGTCTGGTTCCCTTCCCTGTGGGGACACATTCATATCAGTAAGTGTCATCGTTGTGTGTTATTTATACTAACATTAATTTTATGTTAATTCTATTACTAAGTTAATTCTATTAAGAAACAATAGATAAATCATAGTAAGGAAGGTTCGTATTAAACTTCTCTCTCCCAGGAGTTGTCGTTGTTAAACACTGATACCAAGACCTACAGTTCAGAAAAGCAGCCTCTGGGAGGCCCTGCGGAGTCCTTCTCCTGGAACCCCCAGTTTCACCCCAGACACGCGCTCACAGATGTTAATTATCCGTCTGTCCCCGGCTGGCGGTCCCTGTTTCCTGCAGCTATCCCGAGGCCTGACGCCCTCTTGTCTTTTCTCTCTTTGCCTCATCACTGTGCTCTCATTTCAGGCTTTGGCTAAAAACAGATCCCCTTCTCCCTTGTGCATATCTTGTCATTTCTTTCTCTCCCTGCTCTTAGTTATATTCGGCACGGCGTTATTCAATCGTGCAGAACATCTTGGCACAGAATTTGAGCCAATGGCCTGTGCCACGTAGCGTATTAAGCCGTTAGGTGACATGGTGTTTTTCCTTCTTGGGATGGAGGTGAGGGGCAAAGGGGTAGAGAGACATCTTCATTCATTCAGCAACTTCATTAAGTGCCTTATAAATGCCAGGCCTTGTTCTAGGTTCTGGGGTTATAAATGTGGAAAAAAGCACACCAGATTGAGTTCCTTTATTTTAATGGGGAGAGACAGACACTAACCAAAAAACTTATAAATGTGTAGCGTGTCAGGTGGCGAGAAGTGCGTAAGAAGCCTGGAGCACGGAAATGGTCAGTGACGGGCATGTGTTGTTTTGATAGGTTATTCATGGCAGGCATCTTGGGAAGGTGACGTTTGAGCAGAGATGTGGAAGAGTGAGCAAAATGGGTATCTAGGGGGAGAGGGCCGTAGTCAGGGATACAGCAGGTGAGAAAGGTCTTGCGGCAGGAGCATGCATGGTCTGTTTAAGGAGTTGCAGGGGGACCGTGTGGTTGACGTGGAGTGAGGCAAGGAGAACGTTGTAGGAGGCGATGAGGTCAGAGGAGTGGAGCGGGCTCCCGTCGTGAGTGGCTCATTGTTATCTTTAAGATTTTGCCTTTGGCTGTGAGATGAGAAGCCGTTTGAAGGTTCTGAGCTGAGACCCGGTGGGATCCGAGGTCTGTGTGGCAGGATGGACCGCCCGGGCTGCTCTGTGGGCATGGCCCACAGGGGCAGGGGCAGAAGCAGGCGTCTGGGCGGGAGGCCTGGGCAGTACTGGTGGTGGGGCAGGGCAGGAAGGCGGGGCCGGGAAGGGCAACCGGGTTCCAGATGGTTCTGAAGGCAGGGAGAACGGATGTGCCAGAGGTGAATGTGGAGTGTGCGGGGGTGAGAACACGGATGTCCCCGGGTTCCAGCCTGAGCATTGGAAAGAACAGACTGGCCGTTTTCTGAGGTGGGGAGGCTGAGGGAAGAAGAGGACACGCCCAATTCTGTGGAGAGAGAGCAAGTCTGAAGACTCCCGTCCATATGCCAAGTGCTCTGACGCTTCCCCCCTCCAGTCATCCTCCCTCCACCCTCCACCCCCAGCCCTCGCCCATTCCTCCCGGTTTCCAGCTCTGCTTCCGCTCTCCCTGCGGTGTCCTCGCCCCCGCTGTCCCTGGCCCCTTCACGCCAGCACTGCTGGTTTTTGTCAGTCAGTGGTGAGCTCCATGACGTCCAGTCAGTTCTCAGTCATCCCACCAGCCTCGTCACCAGCGACCACATCACTAGTCCTCCGCCTTCCTCAGACTACTTTCCTCCTTGGCTGCCACGGCACCATGCTGTCCGTCCTCCCTCACCCCGCCTGTCTCCACAGATGGCGTCTTTGCCCTGCCAGTAGTGGCCCAACCTGGGCCATAGGAGTGGCCAGATGGGACCAAAAGGAAAACAGTGTCCCTGTGCTATGAACTGAATGTTTAAGGAGTCTGTATTCCTAAATATTCCCAATAGCTGCCTTTGCCAGACTCTTTGAGGGCCCTCGACAAAGCCTCCATTTGCGTTTTGCTTTTTATCACCTGTACAAGGGGACTAGTTGCTGAGTACAGCTATCAGTTATTTGCCCTGATGTCAGGAGAGAACCATCCAGGACTGTGAGGGAGCAGGGCCACATCAATGGCTAATGCCCCGTCACTCACCACTGTGGTTTGACAACTCCCACAGATAATGGAAAGCTGTAGGAGTTGTTTGGAATAACCAGAGGCTGCAGAAAGACACGAGATGAGTGATGAAAAAACACAAAGCAGATTTTCTCATCCCAGCAGCCTTGGCCAGGCCCAAGTCAAGGTCATACAGCCGTCTCTATCTTAAAGGATGTTTTTATCTCTAGCTTTTATGAGCACCATCATGTTTTCCAAAAGGAAACATATTTCACTTGACCCTAACTAGAGGGACTTACTGCGTCCTCTTTTCTCGAACTTTATTCCTGTGTGTGTGTTTGTGTGTGTGTGTGTGTGTGTGTTTAATCCTTTTTTTTTAACCTTCCCAGAAAGAAGATTGGCCCATGCACAAGCTGGAATGTTCTCCCATGGTTGTTTTTGGGGAAAACTGGAATCCCTCAGAGACTGTGAGGCTGACTGCAAGGATTCTGGCCAAACAGGTGAGGAAATGGGCTAATATTCAAGTGCATTTTCTTTTCTTTTTTTCTTAAAGGTCAGAAAGATGAGTGACCTGTGGGTGGTGATCGGCTCTTGTTAAACATTCTTGGACTCTGTTTCCTGCCTTGTCCCTATGGACGGGCGTGGGAACGGCAGTCCCGGCGTAAGCTGGTCTGTCCTTTGTCCCCTGCTAATAGGATGTCACTTACCCTAGGCCAGGAGCATAGCCACAGCTGTTAAGTTCTGAACTTTTTATGATAGGTTTACATAGAAAAATATGGCCTTTTAAAGCATGAAGACCCGAGTGAAAACAACTAGAGCATCCCAGGGACCCAGACTGGACTGAGAAGCTTCGCGATTTTCCCTTTTCTTTCTGACACCTGGAAGGCACCCCACCTCTCCCCCGTGCTGTGCGCTGTCCCTCCCTGCCTCCATACTTGCTCTTGCCCAGACAGGCAAGGAATGGGATAGAGCCACCAGCACGGCCTATGCAAAGGAGAAGGGAAAGAGAAGGAGTGGAAAGAAGTAGAGATCGAGGTAAGGGGAGAGAGGAACAGGGTAAAAGACAGAAGACGAAGCAAAGAAAGAATTGCCCCCAGTGGGAGCAGATGACGGCTGTGAACAGTTTCCAGCACTGATGATGCCAGGACCGGGGTCCTCTGCTGTTCTTCGTCAGTCCTTACTGGTTGTGGGCTGATGACGCCGGATCTCCAAAGGACCAAACCAAAGAAAGGGGGGAAGCACCGTAGGGCATGTCCTTGTGACACCGTGAAGTAGGTCATGTGGCACTTACAAGGCATAGATCCGTGGAGGCCCTCGCTAATGCTGAGGAAGTTGGTGGCAGGACCTCTGTACTGTAATGTTTTGAAGCTGAAATTTCATCCACCTCTTCTTCATACCTACCTCCCTGCTTCCCTTTAAAACTTTCTATTTTTTACCTAAGCCAAATGTGATTGTAATGACTGGCACATATCTGTCCCCAACCCAAGTTAGGATCCTGGGCGACATAAACAGAAGTAGAACATTTCCGAACTCTGAGGTCATTGTTCCATTATGTGCAGCTTGGGTCAGGTGCTCGCTGAAATGCCACTTCATCAGCTCATGGGGCAACCAAAGGATTCAAGGGTTGCCTGCAGGGTGAGACCAGAAACTCCAAATGGTTTTCCCTGGAGGATGTTGACTTTTGTGTCCTTATGAACAATTGTCTTTAAACATATGCTGAGTTCGCGGTCAGAAGGAAAGGGTAGGAGGAAATGGGGTGCCTCTGGGAGGTGTCAGGGTGAATAAACCACCACAGTTAGATCTGTAAGTGTCTTGGGAAGATGGGTGACTGGTTTGTTGGCTCTTCCCTCCCCCACCTCCAACTCTACCGTGTCGTTTATAGAAATTGTGGTTAAGAATTCAGACGAAGCTGGTGTGCTTTCCTGAAGGAGAAGCCTTCCCAGGCAAATGCCTTGCTAATCTTACAGAAATGTGTCCTGTGAATGGGAGATTTCTGCTCCAAAAAGAACAATTGAAGTGTTCGGGCACCAGGAGGGGGGACTGAATGCTCTGATGAGTTTATACCAGTTCCATTCAACTTTTATTATAATTACTACTACTACTAATAGTCTATTAAATGAAAAGTTACCTGCCCATCTTTTCATCTCAGTAGGACTGGATGATTAGAAAAACCAGACCATTTGTATTCTAGTAGCTTGCAAAGGATTAGGGGAGACAGGCTACCCAACTACCAAGGGGAAGCTTAACATGTTAACTAGGGAGGTGAGAGCGCCCTGTTAGACCACCTGTATCCCCAAATTGAATAGCCAGATTACAAAGACACGGCCTCAGGCCAGCTCTTGAGCTCCGCTTTTGAACTCTTGTCAACACCAAGTTTATTCATGTTCTCAAAGCCTAGCAGGTTTACTATTGTTAGCTCCTCTTGGGGTGTCTAGAACAAAGCCAGAAACACGTTTAAAGTGAATCTGGGCTCACAGATACCACCAAAAGTGTTCTTTTTGAAACACAGAATTTGAGATCATTTTAGCCTATGCTTAAAGAAAGTGTAAAATGGATGGGGGGTTTGATTTTGTTCCTTTTTAGAAGGAGAAATAATAAATAGGATGGTTTCTCTGTAGACTCAGAGTCCTTTTAAGTCGGGGCCCTAAAAAGTTGATTTCCCGCCACTCT
The DNA here is from genome assembly GCF_028749965.1 of Puma concolor. Classification (NCBI taxonomy): domain Eukaryota; kingdom Metazoa; phylum Chordata; class Mammalia; order Carnivora; family Felidae; genus Puma; species Puma concolor. The sequence goes on from NC_141683.1 coordinate 40,849,553, forward strand.
GCTTTCCCGTAACAGGCATTCTTGAGCCTACTGTGTGCATATGGCATTATCGGGGAGTCAGGAATGTGGCAGAAGCTTTAAAAAGTTTTCTGAAGGAGTCTGTCGGGTTTGGGTGTTGGGCAAACGCTCTCCAAGCCCGATGACAGGACTCCTTAGAGAGTTTTCTTTGCTTCATTGAGGATCATTGCTCTTCCTTCATGTCGATGTAAAAGCGAAAGCGGTGTTTTTTGCCCCAGTGGTTAAAATCTCCTTCTCTGTGATTTCTTTCCAATTGCTAGAAGATCCACCCAGAGAGAACGCCTTCAGAGAAATTGTTAGCTGTGAAGGAGTTTGAATCACGTAAGTCTGTCTGTGACTTCTGTGACTGGCCGAAGAGTTATTTTAGCGACACCGTTAATGGGGACTAAGGATTGAAGAAGGGAAACTGAGGAACGCTGGTATTCGTCGCGGTGGTGGGGATTTTAATTACTAGTTTTTACTTTGATTTGTGTGCTGTTTTGAAAAATGACTATAACTTTTTTTTTTTTCTGAGTTGACATGATTAGTAGGAAATAATTAAGGGGACGTAGGAGCTCGCAGGGTGAATTATCGCGTCCCAAGCGATCTCCTGCTGGCTCTTCTGGCATGCTGAATATTTTTGTATCTTTGCTGAATTGCAGTCCCGTAAACAGCTGATGGCCTGACCGAAAAGCATTAGGCCAGGCCTGTCCAGCTTCTTGACCATGACATAGATTCCAGGGCCAGTGGGGGGAGAGGGGGCTGGGCCAGACCGAGGCTGGTTATCCATCCTGGCCACCCATTCCCGACCCCGTTACTAACAGTCAGTTGACATTTCATGTTCTGAGTGACTTCCCGGTTGTCACAGGAAGAGAAGGAAGAAACGGCATGCTTTTCTTTGCCTAGAGTTTATCATTTAGACCAAGTAGTGGGGAAGAAGATTTTCTAGGGGCTCTGCATATTTTTTTTTTTTCCCTGCCATTTATAGTAAGGAAAGGATGTAGCTAGAAATCCAGACTTCCTCCCTGGTGAATAATGGTTTGCTTACCCACAGATCTGGATAAACTAGACAATGAGAAGAAGGACTTGATTCAGAGTGATGTTGCTGCCCTTCATCACTTCTACTCCAAGCACCTCGAATTTCCCGACAGTGATAGCCTGGTGGTCCTCTTTGCCCAGGTAAGAATGCCAGCATCAAGTGACGCTTACTCTAGCCATTCCCTCCCTGCCCAGTCCTTCTCCCCAGCACACACTCGGGAAAGATAAACTGAAACAGACTGACGGCTTCTATGAGGACAAGGCTGTTGACCTGTTGGACCCTGTTCTGCAGAGCCCTGCTCAGTGACCTTGAGCAGACCTTGGCCTGGCCCTCCTCGATGGTGGTACATAGGAGAGTTGCCCTACCTCTGCCTCTTGCTAGAGAGAGAGCTGATGAAAGCAGAGGGGTTGCAGTGCCCCAGTACTGTGGCCTACTTGGAAGCTCCTTGAAAGGAGAGGACCATTTTTTTAAACAAGTGTTTTAATGTTTGTTTATTTTGAAGGAGAGAGTGACACAGTGTGAGCGGGGAAGGGGTAGAGAGACAGGGAGACACAGAATCCGAAGCAGGCTCCAGGCTCTGAGCTGTCAGCACAGAGGCCGATGCGGGGCTTGAGCTCACAAATGGTGAGATCATGACTTGAGCCGAAGTCCGACGCTTAACTGACTGAGCCATCCAGGCGCCCCTGAAAGGAAAAGACCATTTGAGATTCCCACATTAAATCTGACTTTTCTTCTCTTAAGCCTTCCATTCTGACAGCAGTGTTTTTTACTGCTACCAACACTATGTTGATAAAGCACAGGCAATCCAGACATCCTCAAGAAGGAGGCCCTCTCAAGATGGCCCTAGGGAGGGGGCACCTGGGTGGCTCGGTGGGTTAAGCATATGACTTCAGTTCAGGTCATGATCTCACAGTTCGTGAGTTCAAGCCCCACATTGGGCTCATGCTGACGGCTCAGAGGCTGGAGCCTGCTTTGGATTCTGTCTCCCTCTCTCTCTGCCCCTCCCCAACTCACACTCTGTCTCTCTCTCAAAAAATAAATAAACATTAAAAAAAAAAAAAAAAAAAAGATGGCCCTAGGGAGGACAGTCACTATGGAGAGGAGTCCGAGTGAGTCTAGGTACAGGAAGTCTTTACTGATGATGGTGGCTAAGAAACCTTCAGAGAAGTCTAGGTTTCCCCAAATCGGATCTCATTAAAAAATTAGAGAGACTTCTAGACAAGCGCAACTTGGAAGCGGCTGAGGCACTGGAAGCCAGCCGTGTGGAAAGGCTAAGACGCGGGCATGGTAGGAACAGGTGAAGAAAGCACAGTGATCACTCTTCAGCCAATGCACTCTGGCTGCATAGATCCTCCTCTTGTGGCCAGGGTGGTTCTTTCTGGCACGACTTGCTGGATCAGGTTTCACTCCCTTACATACCCTGCATCTTCCCCTACAAACCGAACATGTAGTTGGTAAGTGACCTTCCCAGAGGGAGAAATACCAAAAGACTGATCTGTGGGTGGAAATAGCTACATTCTCCTACCAGAACCTTCAGTCTCTAGCTCCACAAAAGACCTTGTCTTCAAACAGAAGCAGCATCACCAAATGTACCCTTTGACCAAGTAATTCCATTTCTAGGAATCTGTCCTAAGGAAGGAATCAGAGATTATGGATAGTGATCGACATGCAAATTGTCTATTGTGGGGTTCTTTTTAAAATTGAAAAAGAAAAGAGAAAAAAAGGAAAAGAAAAACAAAAAGGAAGTATTACAAGTGGCCAGCAGTATAGGAATTTGGTAAATAAATTATGGCATAGCTTTATGATGGCCTTTATAACTTTTATTTCAACAAATGTCTAAAGATTAGGAAAATGTTGACACAGCGGTAAGTGTGAAAGCAGGATGAAAATTGTGTATAATATGAAAATATGCATATGCTAAAGAAAGGTAAAGTAGAAGTTCACAGTTATCTTCTGAATCATAGAAAATTTTTGTTTTTTTTATTGGTTAATTTTCTGAATTTTGTTTACAATGAGTGTGTATAACTTAAGAAAATACTAAAAAGAAGAAACTGATTAAAAAGCATCCATAATTCTTCCATCTCAAAAATTACATATATAGAGAATGAAATGAGTCTTTATCACTTTTCCAACCCACTTTAACCCCCATGAGAATCACTGCTACCAGTTGAATGAATTCCTTGATGGACATTATGCTATATAGATATGTTTCTATTTTGTGACTGTCATCATCAAAAATAAACATGCTGTTCTTTGTAAAAGAAAAAATGGATTCCAGTTATGAGTGCTAAAGTAGATTTTCCTGATTTTCGTATTATCCTGGATTTACAACACACTTTCCTACGTGTCCTAAGACAGTGGATTTGCATGATGATGGGAAGCTGAGGAATTGACTAATTTTCCATTTTTTTATTTTTATTTTTTTATTTATTAAAAAAAATTTTTTTTTAACGTTTATTTATTTTTGAGACAGAGAGAGACAGAGCATGAGCGGGGGAGGGGCAGAGAGAGAGGGAGACAGAATCGGAAGCAGGCTCCAGGCTCCGAGCCATCAGCCCAGAGCCTGACGCGGGGCTCGAACTCACGGACCGCGAGATCGTGACCTGGCTGAAGTCGGACGCTTAACCGACTGAGCCACCCAGGCGCCCCTCCATTTTTTTAAAAGAAACTAGATACATGACTTTTTTCTGGACATGGAGAAGGCATGGTTATATGAAAGCATAGGAAAAATGAAATGAATATAGTGTGTACCTTCACTTCCAGCTGTGAGAAAAAAGATCACTTTTCCTCCAACACAGTAATACACGCTGATAGGACTTCTCAGTGTTGGTGTAGTAGATATGGGACCATGTTTTCAGAACTAGAAACCAAGGCACTTGATCTCACAAGCAGGAGTATATTTGTGGTGAAATGACTCAGGATCTCTGAAATTTGGACTGACTCAGAAAATCCAGGAGATACCAATATATATATCTGTATCTGTACACACACACACACACACACACATACATATATTCACATACACATATATAACGGAGATAATTAATTCCTTTTTAGATTTTATATTTATCAAATCATAATATCTGTTCTCAGGTTGTATGTGCATGCGTACACACACATTTTTTCGTGTATAAATTTGGAAAGGGACATTTAGTATCCCCAAAGAAAACTCTAAAGCAAAACTGAAAAGTGCTGGTCCAGCCCCTTGCCACCCTCTGGCCCCGTCTCTCAGCCTCAGGCTGTGTGTGCTCTGTTCCAGCCTCTGAGCCCTCTCCTCTCTCTGCTTTGTGGGGGGTGTTGTAGGTTAGCCTGTGGCCCAGCAGCAGCTGGCAGCGGGAGATGACTGTGCTCCTCCGACAGCACGGAGGTGCATTTTAATCACTGGGAACATATGCATGGTTGGGAAATGTATTTTTGGTGTGCAGCCTACATCTAGTCTAAATGCTAATTATGAGAATAGCTTTAGCAAAGTACTTACGCCTGATTTGACTTGAAAAAAAGGACAGTGGCCCATGCATCTTTCTTAACATGCAAGTTCACTTTTCTTCTCCAGGGATATTTCAGAAGGGAGGGAAAGCTGGCAGGGAAATTGCTATGCAGTCTGGCTTACACACCATCACCGCCTCCCAGGAAGGGACAGTGATGACTGTGCTTACAGGCGCCTTTGCCCACAAAGAGACACGCTCACTCTTGCACAGTGAGAGGAGGAGGATGGGGCGGGGGGGGGGGGGGGATGTAGAATCCAGCGACGCGGAACATTCAAGCCTGAAGGAATTTGGAGTCACAGACTGATCCAGTTGAGCTCCATGCAGAGGAAAAGATTAAGAGGCAAAGGAGCGAGTCTCCTGCCCCTTGGAGTTAGTGAGGAGCTGTCTGTCCCTCCATCCATTTTGAAAAATTGCTGCTCAGTTCTTATTCTGTCATTCTGCAGACACTGCTGAGGCCTATTAGCATCCAGTCTGAGATCGTAGATCGTTCAGGACCTACTATGGTGCAGGACACATAGTTCGTGCCCCAATACATTTTGTTGAATGAATGAAAATCCCAGTTTACTCTTACCTGATGTTGGTTGTCGGCCATTGGTTAATGGTAATTGATTCATGTCCTGATAACAGAATAGGCTGGGGGTACTTGAAGTTGGCACCAAAAATACTATGTTAAGTCTTCTACATAAAAATGCCCAACACCCCAGGTCTTCAAAGGCTGTGCATTGTTCTCCTAACCTGCAGTGATCTCTTTTTATGTTGAAAATTGTAAATACTGTTTGTGAATATGTTGAACTTACTGTAAAACCTGCAAGTCAAACCCATCATAGCCTTTACTTCTCTGTGTGCTGAGATTTCCAAGCCTTGACGTTGGCCCTTTAATTTTAAGTAAAATTGCCGTATTAATATTCATAGGTGAGAACAATTTTAGAAGAAAATGGTATAGTGTAAAACTCTTTCGTGTTTCCGAAAACTTTGCTGTCTGAATGTCTGGTTTGAACTGACTCCTGTCCTGTTCTGGCACTCACTACATACATGGCCCTGAACAAGTTCTTAATCATTGTCCTCTCCCTGAGCCTCAGTGGCCACATCTGTGAAATGGGTTACGTCAGAGTAGTATTGCAGATTTATGAGAGGGTAAATCCGCAGCACCTAGCACAGGGCCTGGCCCAGAGTAAGTGCCCAGGGGATGCTAGTTTTAAAAAGCCCATCCACTGGCCTGAAACGCGCCCGTGCATTGTCTCTGGTATGGAAGAGCATGGTTCTAGCCCATGGGGTGGAAATCGTGCAGCATGTGGTGTCTCACAGCCTTCAGGGCAGCTGGGGAGGGGCAGCGGTCTCAGCCTTTGCCACTCGCTTTGGGCAAGTCACTGCCCCTCTCTGACTTCAGCTTCATCATTTGAAAAGTCAAAAGACGGAGTCCCCGTCCACCCCTGAAATTGTAGATACAAATGAAAAACATTCACTGAATTGTCTCCCAATAGACTGGGTGTGCCTCGAGGGCACAGATGGTAGCCCGTTCACTCTTCTGTGCATAGTGCCCAGCATATGTTCTCAGTGAAAGTCGGCGGGAAGAATGAATTTACGGCACAACACAAACTCGGGGATGTACATTCCCCATATTTAGCCTTCTAGCTCTAGGTTGGACTTCCAGAATGGTGAGAGTTGCTCTTGGTATTTTTTCAATGTAACATTTCTTTTTAAGGGTTGAGAAAGTCGCCAGTGGTTGATCTGGGCTGAGATGTGAAAGGAAGGTCTCTGTTCCTTAACCTCAGGCCCTCGGCCCCTCTGCCTCTCGAAGGCATGGACAGCAGTTAGATTACCTATGGAAGGGCTTTCATTTTTGCCACCTCACTTTATGGGATAGGTACTGATCAAGTGACTTCTTTTTTTTTTAATGTTTCATTTATTGATGTATAGCTGACATACACTGTTACATTAGCTTCAGGTGTACAACATTCACATACATTCGTTCACATACACAGACGTTCGTAAACATTGAGAAACGGTCCCTGCTGTAAGTCTGGTTACCATCTGTCACCTTACAAAGTTAATACAATATTATTGACTGTATTCCCTGTGCTGTACGTTACGTCCCCGTGACTTCTTTTTTAACGGGAGGAAATCAAGCACAGAGGGACTCCGTGATGACCTCGAGATCGCATAGCCGATCTGTGGCATAATTGGGATTAGACTCCAGGTATCCTAAGTCCCATGCAAATATGCAAACCTCGGTCCTTGGACATCTTGTAGTGTCCTTGGGCTACTGTGCATAGCAGGGGTAGGTCGGCTACACTAAGGGCACTACATTCCTAACAATTCTGCTTTTGTTTGTTTACACATGAGATTGATGGGTCAGTTTTGTTTGACCAAAGAAAGATACCGTGCCAAAAGAAAGGTTTTTACATCACTAAACTGGAACATCATCCCAGTTAGTTTGTAAAAGGTCACAATTAAAGAAATGATTTCTACCCGAAGAGAAGCTTTCGCTCATCTGTTTCTCTCTCCTCTTTTCTCACTGTAGGTTAACTGTAACGGCTTCACAATTGAAGATGAAGAGCTTTCTCATTTGGGATCAGCAATTTTTCCCGAGTAAGCTGAGTTTGACTTCACTTCCTTTTACTTATTTAACACTAATTAGATTTTTTTTTTTTTTTGATTTTTTAAAATAACCTACCTAACTGCATGTGGCAGGCATGAAACTCCAAGTGGATTAAGACACCTTTTTAATTCTACTAGGTTTCAAAATATTTCCCATACATTTAGGGAGCCAAAGGTAGTAGTTAAGAGAACAGTTGCTTGTTAAGTCCTGCTAAGTAGGGAGCTGTTATTAAAGAATCCTCTCTAGTGTGCTTAGAAGGAACAGCCTGTGCCCTGCTGAGAAATTTGCCTTTTGCATATCTTTGGTTCTGGAAATCTTTGGGTCTCTCACACTCAAAGTGAAACACTAATTGCCAACCAAGCATTGCCATAGGCTAACGCAGAGACCGTATCCATCTGTTCCTTCTGAAAAATACTCGTATAGAAACAGCACGGTTTGGGAAGGAGACTGTGCTGAAGTAGTGAACTTGGAAAATTTCAAGGAACGATACGATTCTTCTTTACTTCAGGGATACTCAAGTAATTCAAGAAAGGCTGGCCAGTTGACTGTTGGAGATCTTTGTAGCTCTGACTGTAATGGATTGCCAAAAACGGCTTTGCCCCTTGCCTCTGATGGAGTGGGTATTTTCAGAATGCTTCAGTTCCCTGAAATCAAGTCCTCCCCTCACAGATGGAGCAAAGGAGCCTTTCCTGCATCCCCTGAGTTAATCCACCCTGTGGGTTGGTGATGTTGCTTAATATATACTAGAGGCTCCTTTGGCTTTGGGTTGCCGAAGGTAAAGGAGGCACCCACACACTTAAGCACGGAGGACATGTGAGCTCCTGATGGGTCGGTCTGTTGCTGCCCGCGTCTGCACGTCCGATGGGTCTGAAGGATAGAGAAGCATCTCTGTACAGGCCCACATCTCCTGAGCCACTGCCATCGGCTTTCCTGACTGGCGAAACAGAAGGTTGATTCACACAATAGTGTCCTTGTGGCCAAAATGGTGTCATCTGCCGTTTGAATTCTGATAGTGAGGAAACAAGGGTTTGGGGGAAAAGCTCTTTTGGACTTTTGCTCTTGGGAAAGGGAAGGAGAAAAGGTAAAGGCCGTTAGATCCTCTTTAGAAGGCTCTTACAGACAACTTCAGACATGGAAGAAGCTCTGGAATGTCTCTCCTCTCAGTGTTTTCAAGGCTAAGAGCAAGGTTAAGGGTGGTATTTGAGGGTTTGCCCTTCCCAGTGATCATCGCAAGAGAATGATGCCACCGAGAGCATGAATGTTTCAGGTTCTTTGCCTTAGTGAATTACCCTCACCTTTATTAAAAAGATGTCCAGGAGTCTGGCTTGTTGAAATGAACGAATAGTTCTACAAAAGGTTCTAGAAAGCTGCTTTTCCTCTAATAACAATGTTCAGCGCATTTGTTTATCAGATTTCCCAGGGCCTGATCGCCTGCCCACCACTTGTCAGCAAGCTCGGTGGGCTGTCATGCGTGGCGGGGGTGACCCTTGCTAAGGACAAGACGAGTTATCACCGGCCCAAGGCCAGCCACACACCCCATCACTCAGGCCTCTGGCAGCTGGCGGGTGGGAGAGGGCCACTCCCTCTTGAGTACAGCAAACCTGGGGCAGCTCACCCGTCAGGCTTCCCGGCTCTTTGCCCATTTGGCCCCGGGGCAAATAGGAGAGGGGTTTTGGTTGCCGAGGGTTCAGGCAAGTGACACTGGCCATCAGAGCAAAGATACATATGGATGTGAGTGCCCATATGAGCCCCAGTTTCCAGGCAGTTTTAATTGGGGGAAAAAATCCCTTTGGGCTGAAATCGTATCGCCATTGTGATTTCAAAGGCAGCATTTTCAGAGATCAAGCACTTTTTCCCTGTAGTTTAGAAATTTCTGTTCTCAGAACTTTGACCTTGATATAATCAGAAAGCTCAAAGCCCCTCGCATAGGCGAATCTCTCTGTCCTCTCCGTCCCTGAAAAGCAGACAGTAAGCAGCAGGAACAGTAATGTCCCAATTTTCCAGATGAGGAAATTGAGGTGCAGAGAGAGACACAGATAGGCTTCTGAGGGCCCCTCTGGGGACCACAGGCCCTCCCCAAGGAAGCTGGAGTCTCCCACAGGGGCAGCCTCTCCGCATCTGAAGAAAACCCGTTAGAAATAATCCACTAATAGAAAAAGCTGCTTGGAGACAGCAACCCGTTTGTCCTGTGCCGTGTCCTCTGGAGCAGCTTGCTACGGGGGCTGGGTTTGGAGTCCTTCCTCCAACAGGAAGGAATGTTCCTGGGAGTTGTTGTCGCTGCTGTTTTTATTGTTACGTGTTTTTTATTTTTGGCTGAGATACCGCTGTTTGGAATTGTGAATTTCGCTTCTCGATACTGTTAAAGATGTTAGGTCCGATTATAAATAACACGCAGAAAAACAACCTCTTAGAATATGGTAGCCAAATGTTAGGTTGTTTTGTGGTTTTGTTTTTGTTTTTAAACATCCTACCAAGATCCAGTTCCTGCAACTTCATAAGTAAATAGCCAGGGATTTACCTGAACAGTCTGCCTGCCTTCTTGAAAAAATTGGGTTTTCTCTTCTGATTGACAGCGTTGCACTGATGAATCATAGTTGCTGCCCCAATGTCATTGTGACCTACAAGGGGACGCTAGCAGAAGTGAGAGCTGTACAGGAAATCAACCCGGGAGAGGAGGTGAGTGCGTGGCCCCTGGCGGCTGTGGCCTAGTGCTTCCGACGGCTGTGTTAAAAGGCGGCGTGGAAAAATCAGTGTGGCCTCCATGGACGAGAGTGGCTGTGAATGACTCTGGCAGTCACAGTGTGTCCTCCCTTAGGCCCTCCAGGGTTAGTGATCAGATCTGCGACCTATGGCTTAGACTCCCACACTTTTGCCTTCCAGTTTGGTGCTCACCATTTCCATATGTGGCTAAGAAAAAAACAGGAAAGAATAAATTTGAGCTAAATTCCTTACAGAGATTTGTAGAGCTATACAGAGAAAGGAGACTACCCAAATGACCAAAATGAAACCTCTTGAGAGTTTCTATATTCCTTTCTTTTTTAAAAAATTTTTATTTATTCAGAGAGAGAGAGAGAGCAAGAAAGCATGAACTGGGGAGGGGCAGAGAGAGGGAGAGAGAGAATCCCAAATGGGTTCTGCACGGTCAGCACAGAGCCCGACATGGGGCTCGAACCCACAAACTGAGATCATAACCTGAGCTGAAATCAAGAGTCAGACGCTTAACCGACTGAGCCCCAGGCGCCTTGAGAGTCTCTGTATTTCTGTTGCCAAATAATTGAGCTTGAGCTTTTTTTTTTTAATGTTTTATTTATTTTTGAGAGAGAGAGAGAGAGAGAGACAGAGCACGAGTGGGGGAGGAGCAGAGAGAGAGGGAGACACAGAATCGGAAACAGGCTCCAGGCTCCGAGCTGTCAGCACAGAGCCTGACGCGGGGCTCCAACTCACAAACTGTGAGATCATGACCTCAACCGACTGAGCCACCCAGGTGCCCCGAGCTTTTTCTTTTCTGATTAGTGAACTTCCTCCCCCAAAAGGTCAACACTCTTGTTATCTAAAGAGAGAAAAAGCAACTGACCAGTAGCTGACAAGTTAAAGCTCCAAGTGACACACATCAGCATTTCACAACCCATCAATGCCACATCTCAACTCCAGAGAGACCGTTTTTGAGGACTGCTGTTCAGGTGGTGGCTTGTACATACTCTCAGGGCAAGTAGAGGCTGGCTGTGACCGAGAGGTACCCTCCTTGTCTCAGGGACGTGGAGAAACCCAGGTGTTCGGTCACCTGTGCAGCGATTCCCTCCCCTTTCCCACACACTGCCTCCACAACTACCTTCTAAGACGCATCATCTCCAGAAAGCTCAAAAAGGCTGCGTGGCAAATTGCTACATGAATGCTTTGTGTTATTAAATGAATAATAAAATCTCTAGCAAGGACACGTGGATTTGTAATCACACCCTTCAGAGTCAGGTTCAGTTTGGTGATCTCCACTGCCATTTCAAGGTGCCTATCTGGGTATTTTAAAATTTGAAGACTGTGATCTGTGTGCCAAATGCTCGAGGCCTTGGCTTCTCTGGAAGTTGTTAACCAGCCCACAGCCATACTAGGAGCTGAAGTCCAGGGCACAGGTTAGACTTCCTGTCGTCTGCTTCATTCATCAGGACGAGGGGACCCTGTTTTGGGCTGGGGCACCTTGGGTACCAGATGTCTGGCGACTGCCGTTATGCCTCTTCTGTTAAAATAGACCCATCTCAGCCGGCCGGAAAGTGAGTCACCAGGCTCCAGTGCTCCCACAGGCTGGCTGGAGACTGAGCGGTTTGTCACCTAGAAGGGCTCTGTCTGGGCCAGAGTGGCGACACTGAGCGGCCTCTGTCGCCACCTTCTGGGCCCTGGTGTCTGTTGCGTCTTGTGTCCATCAGTCATTTCAAAGAACTGAGGCAGCTCTGGCCACGCGAGGCCAGGCAGGGCTGGCTCCTGTTGTTGGTTTGCCCTCACGCTCCGACAGATCTGAGATGCAGTGACCCCGCTTCGGGGAAGTCACTGCCTTGGGGGAGACTTGCCCTTCAAAGAGGGTGTCAGATGAGCTGCAGGGTCTCCGGTGCCGCCCTTGGGGTCTGGGAGAGCTTGGCTTGGCCGTGCCTGCAAGCACCTAGCCCCGCGCGAGTGCCCCCTGCCTGCCTGCCAGTGCCCGAGGTTACTGGCACGCGGACGGCTTTGTGACATCCATCTGTTCAGTCAGACATTTGCCTGATGGTGTGGGATGCGCAGCGAGCGCTGTCCCAGTGAGTAGATAATGGCCAGTTAAATGCCCGTCTCCTCCATATGCTCCAAGCCCCGGTTATAGACCCCGTTTGAAAAAAGCAAGGACGGGAGAACCCAGTGAGCCCAGAGGCAAGACTTTTCCAAGTTCTCTGGCCCAGCTGGGTCAGGCAGCAGCGTGCTGGCGTCCTGGAAGCTGTGTCCTCCCTGTGCTGACTTGTCCCGCCCGCCGGGCCCAGCTTCTTGTCCCGTTGCCAGCTGATGGAAGGGAAACCTATCAGTGTGTATGTGTCCATGCTTCCCCCTCACCCAGTGATGCATCTGGGCCGGCCCAAGCTGTGCAAGACAAGAGGATAAATAAAGGCCAGGCAGAGAGAGGCCAGGCCCAATCTCAAGGATGATAGAGTCTTTGCCCAGTGGGGCCTTGGCTTCTACATGTGTGACGGCATCATGTGCTTGCTGGGACAAGTCCACAGCTTGCTGTCTTCGGGGAGGCCGGGGTGGGGAGGCTTTCAACCCTCCAGTTTACTGTTTGGTGGGCTTCTGGATTCTCTGGAAGGTGGGAAGAGAGGCCCTCTCTCTCCATCACAAGGAGGTGGACAACACTGGGGGACTGCTGACATTAAAGAATTCAGTGAGCTAAAGGGAAGAACATACCCCAAACTGTGGCTTCCTCAGTGCTCATCCCTGTAAGTGTTTGCAGAGCCACAGAAAGGATAAGGAGCAAGTTTACCTGTAGCAGCTGGTGTTTTCCACCTTTCGGACCCTCTCAGGTTTTCACCAGCTACATCGACCTCCTGTACCCAACCGAAGACAGGAATGACCGGTTAAGAGATTCCTACTTCTTCACCTGCCAGTGCCAGGAGTGCACCACCAAAGACAAGGTAGGCCGATGGGGTCAAGGTGCTGACCGTAGCCTGCGTCTCAGGCCCTCGCTGCCAGTCGGGTATCCTGTCTGACTTGGGTGTCTCCTCCTGCAGTATTTTTCACATGTCTTGCCAAGGTGGCTAGAAGGAAGCTAGTTACACCAGGCCTCTGTTTAAAGCCGATCCTCACAGCTGATTGAAACATTTCCATTTCACTGTGCACATAAGAGAAGGATTTGCCAAATGGCTATTTCTTGGAAAGAACTGGCTGCTTAAAAGAGAGGGAAGGGGAAAAGCACACGAGAGGCTTCCCAACCTCTTCACGAGAATAAGGAACATTTTCCCTGGCATTGCCAATATCATTTTGCCCATGCCACCCTCCTTATTCTCTTGATTCATAGATGTGTGGACACACATATCTGCCCATAGCAAACACACTCTAAGTGTGCTGCCTGGATAAGGACTGTCTAGAAAATTCACATATATATATATATATATATGTATATATACACACACACATATATATATATTATATATATTACACATATATACTACACATATATATTACACATATATATTACACATATATAATATATATTAATATTTATTTATTTATTTTGAGTGACAGCGCATGAGCAGGGGAGGGGCAGAGAGAGAGGGAGAGCGAGAGAATCCCAAGCAGGCTCCGTGCAGTCAGTGCAGAGCCCTGTGAACTGTGAGATCATGACCTGAGCCAAAAACAAGAGTCGTACGTATAACCGATGGAGCCACCCTGGCGCCCCTAGAAAATTATTTTTGTTTGTTTTTGTAAAAAGGTGATGGAGTACTAGGTTTCCCTTAGATGCGTTGCCCAATTTCCTTTCATTCTTTTGTAACTTTAGAATGGGCAAGTCTCAAAATACACTGTTTGAGGGGTTTCCCCATCAGTGTCATCTCCATGGGAGATAACACCTTGCACTTGTGGACATTTCCCCCAGGATAAGGCCAAGGTGGAAATCCGGAAGCTCAGCGATCCACCAAAGGCGGAAACCATCCGTGACATGGTCAGATACGCACGCAACGTCATCGAGGAGTTCCGGAGGGCCAAGCACTACAAATATATCCTTTACAACTTTACAACAGAAGTTTACTGTCCCTCGCCTTCAAGAGGTGCCAGAGAGCTGGGAGGAGGGAGCAGAAGGGCAGGTGTAAGGCTTTGAACACAAAAGAATGAATGGCTCCCAGGAAATGTGGGAAGAATTACTGACCACCCATGACTTGGTGTCAGCCATGCCCAAGTTTTACGATGTTGATTTCATCTTCTTTCTCCTCGTTTCACTAGTTTGGTCAGGAGCTGGATGTGGGGGAGGAGTTTTATTATGTAAAGTTGTGGAGAAGAGTTCCTTGACGGCCCTCATTAATTGGGTGTCATACTCCAGGCAAGCGCAGCACGAAGGGCTTTGCTTACATTATTGTACCCAGTCCTCACAGGGACACACAAGAACACACAATGTTGCCATCCCCATGTAGCAGGTGGGAACAGACTCTTAGGTAGCAAGTAATTTGCCCAAGGGACAGAGCCCGCCAGGATTTTTCCCCCGGTCTGCTGACTACCATAATCCATGTTCTTAACCATTACATTCTAGCATTTTCTTGGGCTGAAAATTTCCCCCACATTTACACTGGAGGAAATTGAAGAAAGGCATGTTTTGTTTTGTTTTTTTCTTAGCATAAAAAAGAACTTTTTCTTCAGAAATGCTTCAGCCGAAGTACTGAGCTTGGGTGAAGGTTTAAATTTAACTAGAAGGTTGAGATTGGTGATCCTAAACATGGTTTACAGCTGACCTGAGGGTCTGTTCCCTGGGGCTAAAAGTTTTCACATTGTGTTTGATAGTTGAGGTCTTCAGTTTTCTTCTGAAGTTTGTTTCTTTAAGAAAAAAATAATTGCCAGGGTGCCTGGGTGGCTCAGTCGGTTAAGCGTCCAGTTTCGGCTCAGGTCATGAATTCATGTTTTGTGTGTTTGAAAATTTAAAAGAATTTTCTTTAAAAGAAAAAAATAATTGCCTTTCACTTTTGCTTGGCTTTCTGTAATTGACTTTTGCAGAGGGCGAGGGTAGGGGCGGAGTGTACCCGAGTAACGGCTGGACCCGGCCTCTGGAACTGTCCAAGCCGAGAGGCCTCAGCCTGTCCTTTCCTTAACGCCAGAGCACCCCCTAGTGAGCTGCTGGAGATCTGTGAGCTCAGCCAGGAGAAGATGAGCTCCGTGTTCGAGGACAGCAACGTGTACATGTTGCACATGATGTACCAGGCCATGGGTGTCTGCTTGTACATGCAGGACTGGGAAGGAGCCCTGCGATACGGACAGAAGATCATTAAACCCTACAGGTGATGGCAGTGGCTGTTTCTGATCGTCTTAGCGGGGAGCAGAATTTGGGGCTTGGAAATGTGTACCTCGGCTGTGTTGTTTTCTGACCACGCTGTGTGGGAACATGCTAGAACAGCGTTCTCTCGCTGCACCCACACCTGGAGGCACAGGTGCAGGGTGCTTCTGCATCAGGCCTGGCATCTGGAAGAGAACGCTTGTAGAGGCAGGTGTGAGGTTATGAAGGGGGTGCTGGGGCAAGAGCCCTCCCAGGGCCTCTCCAGGGTGCTGTATCCAAAGTAGTTAATTCAGATCTGGATTAAAAAGCCACTGGCTTGTTTCTTTTTCCTCCTGTGCCTTCCAAGGGAAACACACTTATTACCTGGTAACTGGTGGTCCCACATCCCTGCTTTTCCATCGTTACTCACACCATCCCCTTCTTGTGTTTTTTAAAATTGCTTCCCGGTTTGCAAACAGGGAAGTGCCGGGACCATTGAGTTGGCTCTGGTTGGTTACCCATTATCTACCCTGCTAGTTCTGAATACAGCAAGTTGGATTTTAACTTAGAGTAATAATGAATGTCGGCCCCGGGGAAGTTTCCTGTCGAGAGGGTTTTTAAACCTTAAAGTGTGTGACAGATGGAGGTCGTGGCAGTTTCCTCTGGCTCCGATTAGCCATTTCAGGGCTGGGAGGGCCTAGATCTTATCAGTGGGGCACTTGTTAAACACCTTACCATTGTGCATTTGCAGTGTCTCGCCAAGACCAAGTGGCTCAGAATCTCTGGGCATTAGCTCCGAAATCCCTGTGCCCCAGAAGCACCCCAGGTGTTTCTCCTGGATTTGAGAAGCCCTCAGTTCTCCCTCACTATCCAAGGTTGGGGACTGTAAAGTTTGGTCTGGTCTGGATTTCCACTGCCTTCCCCTTCCCCTGCGCTACCCTGACTAGCCATCAGGGGGAGCTCAAGGGAAGCCAGCTCCTAAAATCTGCTCTTGGAAACAATTTGCTACATCACAGACTCTCTCACAACCTATCTTCTTCCTGAGGTGGGTGACAAAGTCCTCTGGGCTTATGCATAGAGCCTTCTGTGAGATCTAGAGGGAGGGAGGGTAGGGATGAGAGAGAGAGAGAGAGAGAGAGAGAGAGAAAGAATGAGAATGAATGAAATAATCTTAGCTTTGTGCTCCCTCTCCCAGCTGGGCCTTGCTCTGCTGGACACTTCCTTAGCTTGGTGAGCCCCTCCCGGAGGCCAGCTCTGGCTTTCTGTGGGGACACTGGCACCAGCGCTTCCTCCAGGCAGCGTGCTGCCTGCCCAGGAATACAGATAGAATGCGTCATCTCGTATGGATGGATCTTGAGCTGTACAGACGGGTCTGTAAATAAACACCTGCACACACACGTACATTCTCTCTCCCGTCGTCCTGTGCCACCCATAAGCTGCCTCCTGCTGTCTTTCCTAGGCAGGCCCTACCAGTCGGCCTTCAGTTAAAACCAGACAGAGAACGGGGCTCTGGGTGGCTCCATCGGTTAAGCGTCTGATTCTTGATTTTGGCTCAGGTTGTGATCGCACAGTTCGTGAGATCCAGTCCCACATTGGGCTCTGCACCGACAGCACAGAGCCTGCTTGGGATTCTCTCCCTCCCTTTCTCTCAAAATAAATAAATCATCTTTAAAAACAATAGCTCCCACTCCCCCAAATTATTCTCTGCTTTTGAAAACAAAACAGAGAGAACGCCTACTGTATGTAAAGCCCTCTGCTGGACAACAGAGAAAGCAAACCCAGAGGAAGTAGGTGTTCTTCTGACTTCAGAGAGCTGACAGCTTTGTTAACTCAAGTGACAGCCATCGAGTGTGACAGAAAGTTGGGTTCTTGAGACACACGGGTGTGTGTATAACACTGACAGGCGTTCTGTCTTTTTGTGAGCGGATAGGCCTAATCTGCCAATGTCTGTGAGGAGACAGGCCCAGATAAATGGGGGATTCACTTTCAAAGATGTTTTCCCAGTGCCCTGCTTTGAGTGCACCTGAAACAAAAACCTGGGACTGGGGTCGAATGTCATGTTGTCGGTGTTTTTATGCAGGATTTCTCCTGCAGTTTTGATGTAGCTTTTCAGAAACACACACACTTGCATGAAATGAAGCGCGTCTGCGTGCTCAGACAGGGTCGAACCATCCACGGTGTCCACCCAGAATTTGCCGGGGCCTGGAGGAGCCTGGCTGCCATGGGGTCATGGCGCCTGGCCTGCAGGCTGCTTGGCGCCCTTTGACGGTGGCCTGTTATCTCCTCTCTTCTTCCAGCAAACATTACCCTCTGTACTCCCTCAATGTGGCCTCCATGTGGCTGAAGCTGGGAAGGCTGTACATGGGCCTGGAAAACAAAGCTGCTGGAGAAAGAGCCCTGAAGAAGGTGCGTCTGCAACATGAGGCTGGGGGTCCCGGCGCCCCGCGGCCCCTTTGTCTCCTGCCCTCGCACCTGGTTGGGCTGAGGGACTGAAGTCATGGAGAACCACCCAGCTCATCCCTCTAGCAGGGACGTGGGAGGCAGGGGGTTGGGCAGGTCGGGGTATAGTAAGTGATGGAGCCTTTGCCTTGTCTGTATCTGGGCCCTCCCTTGGGGGAAGGGCTGCACACACTGAGAGAGGCTGGCTGTGACTCTAGGCACAGCCCGAGCATGGGGGGATGGGGGTGCCGCCCCCGGCCCGCATGAAGCCCTGGAAGTGGACAGGGGCCACGGGACGGGTCAGGAGACTGTGGTGAGGGAATCGTCTGTGTGTCTGCCTTTAGGACTGGGATTTATGCTGCCCAGTTGAGGTGAAATCAAGGCAGTTGGATTGAGAGAGTTCCTCAGGATTACGATGATGCGTTTGCAGTTTCTAAAGCGTACTGAAAAACCATCATCATTGTTCATCAAGTACCAGTCATGTGCCAGGACCCTTTCAATTCTCACAAAAATGATACAGGTTTTCTGGTAGAAAAATGGAGATTCAGTCGGAGGCCTTCATTCAGACTGGGGTCTTCCTGAGTCGAAAGCTCCACTTGCCCAGGCTGTGACCAGCACACAGGGGACACCAGGACCCTGGGCATGTGCCTCCCTCAGTGTTTGAATGCTCTGTGCTGCCGGTGGGTGAGGGGGCCTGGCCCTGACCTTGCACCTTACGCTAGCTGGAGTCACCGTCCCGAACATCAATTCTCGTTCTTTACGTAGCAGTTAACAGTTGAGGAACTGTAATCTTTGGGTCAGTCTGTTGATCCTGTAAGAGAGTGTCTGTAAAAGTTGGGGCCAGACTCTCTCAGACTTCCTGGTAGACTACTTGGGAAGATGGTATTAGGTCCCACATTCCAAATGGAAGGGTCGAGACCTGACCAGGCTGGCAATGTGAGCTAAGCATGCACTTTTCTGTTTTGAAACCATAGAATTTACCTCCTAAGATAATAGATTTGTTGCCTTGGTGAGTTGAGGGAAAGTGGGCCAGTTAGGTCAGAGTTGCAAGGTGCTGGTGTTTAGTAATGAGGTACGAGAACAGTGAAGGACGAAGTAGCTCCGAAAAAGGACTGTGAATTGTGAAATGAACACAGTAGAGGCATTTGGACAGGACATTCCCGAGTGTCCCGAAGGCTCACGCAGTCCCTTGGCCTGCCTCCTTTTGGTTTGAGATTTAGGAAGAGAATGGTACAATGGAAAGGATCATCTATCAGAGTCACAGGCCATCAGAAATTCCCTGTTCGGGAATTTAAGTTTTTCTCTCCGCAATGGACTTGAATACAGAACAAAATAAATTCTTACCGATAACATTTGGTCTATATTTCCTATATGCTGGATGCTGTTCTAAACACCGTATGTGTACTGACAACTCGGAGGCATCATTCTTATTTCGCAGATGAGGAAAATGAGGCGCGGAGCAGTTAATTGCCCAAGGTCACACAGCTGGGAAATGATGGAGCCACTGGCACCTCTTCGGTTTATATTACTTCACTGTAAAGATGCCTTATTAAATATGTTCTCTCCAGCTGCCTCAAATGAAACCTGCAACGACTTTGAAGTTTTTGGTTTTGCTTTTGTTTTTAAGAATGTGTATTACAAGGAAAGCATGCATTTTTCGAAAGGGAAAAACGACTTAGTCGTGTCTTAGAGATGAGCAGTGTCGACTAAAATCAAAACAGGTTCAGTATGAAGTTCACCGTGGCCTTTTCTGTTCCAGCACTGCGTGTACTGGGTTCAGTGCAGATAATTCTATCCCTACAGCATTTTCTACTGCAAGATCTAGAATGTCATGAGATCAGTTTCTCTGTATCATTTCTTCAACTGTTGTAGAATGTTGTACTCGGCAGTACAGATTGGTCATCAGATAATGGGTGACTAGTTGGTCATCAGATAATCTTGTCTATTAAGAAGAAAAGAGAGAAAAGAAAAGGAAAGAAAAAAAAGCCAGACTCTGGAAGAGAACGTGGCTCCAGGAGCCAGGATGTATCCTGTGCCTTGGAGCAGAGAAGTCTTAGCTGGAGTTAAGTTAGCCCAGGGTGCAGGTTAGGGGAGGGGGAGGGGCTGCCTTCAGGCTCTCAACCCTTTCCTCGTCTCCGTCTTTCCTAGGCCATCGCGATAATGGAAGTGGCTCACGGGAAAGACCATCCGTACATTTCCGAGATCAAACAGGAGATTGACAGCCACTGAAACTACGCCTACATGTTAGTTTTTATTTAAATGTTAGTGCAGAAGCCTTCAAGGATTTGAATATTTCATTCAAGTTGTACACATCACTCCCGCATTTCTGTAAAATCATTGGAATGAAAAACAATACCTGCCCTTAAACCTTACACATGGCCCCCCCTGGAAATTGGTCTTAATCTTTAATCTTAATACCAAATAATTTTTGAATGCTTTTCTCCCCCCCGCCCCCCCAAGAGATAATGGCATGGTTTCAAATATCATATACTTTGGAAAGATTGAATTAAAATATGCGATTCTTTTCCCTTTCATGCCTGTTCTAATGTGCTGAACAAATCTGGACGATGAAAGAGAATAAAACAGATAATGGTATCGGAAGTTTGTCTTTTCTTCTGTCTGTGGGGAGGATTTCAAAGTGGCAGTGGAGGCCGGGTGTGGGAGTGCGGGCGTGGGGGGCAGGCGGCCACTTAGTCTGTAGTGACTTTCAGGGATCAGTGCCTGTGGAGGAGAAAAGAGAGAAGGTACAATTAAGTGACCTGCGTACCACCCCCGCTCCCTGGGCAGGAGAACGTGTCTGTCTTGAGTCATGGGTCTAGTATCTGGAATCCCTTCTGTGCATAAAGGTGCATCTTGCATGCTTGGCTTCCTTGGCTTTTTTTTTTTTTTTTTTTTTTTTTTGTCCTCTGTCTGAAAGCAGACTTTCCATTTCTCATTTCTGTTGACTGTTCTATGCAGTACTGTCCGTGTTTGGAAACAATCCAGGATAAGCTTGAGAAGGAAAAAAAAAATTTTTTTTCCTTACCAACTCTGTGTTATTGAGCAAACACTGATCCCTCCCTGCGCGGCCGGCCGGCAGGAAACCAGCTCCCCACTGCCTGGATGGCAGCAACCGGGGGACTGTTTGTTAGCAACAGCCGCGGAGGACAGGGCCAGGGACCGGGCTTGCTTGGGGTGCAAGGGTGTTTCCTGGAGTTTCTTGCAGTCCAAAGCGAGGAACTTCCCCATTAGGTAATAATTAAAGCCTGTGGAGTTTACACTTCAGCTTCCATAGCGTGATCCGCAAGCAGCTTGAACAGCTGAATCCTGAACGTTACCCTTCCTGCCTCATCGACACCCACACGCATGTCTCACGCCCACACATCTCACACCCACACGCCTGTCTTGCACACACAGTTAACGGCACACAGTGGGATTCAGCAGGCAGAACGCATTCTCTTATTCAGAGAAGTGCACTAAGATGCTTATTGAACACCTGTATGCAGAACGCTGTATGGCTCTCCACGTGCAGAGATGAGTTAGGCACCGTCCTGGGTCCTGGTTCCAGGGAGTTTCACCTTTTAAGAAAAGGCTACTTTACTCTGTAGCTAAGCCTACAATAAGCTTAGCCCACCACCTCCAAAGGTTTTATAAACCTTCTGAAAGTAAGTTTCTCAATTGTACACAATAGTGGAAACGTGAATTGTTCTTTCTTCTTGTCCGCTCCCATTCCCCAGATGTAACCCCTGGAAACCATGTGCTTACGTGGTCCCAGGTTTTCCCATGCCTGTGCAGGATGTACATGTAAATCGATTTAGAAAACCAAAGGCAGGATGGTACTGACATACTGTTTCAGAATCTGTCTCTTGCTTAACAATATGGACCTGTTTTTATTCCAGCTTTTACAGATTTGCTTCATTCTTTTTAGAGTCAGAACATTGCAGTGAATGTGTCCTATTTTATTCATTCTGTTTATGGACATGTGGTTTTTCCAGGTTGCTCTTCCTATCAACAGTGCCACAGGGCACAGTCTTAGATGCGGAACTTTGCTGTCAGGTGGGACCATGTGGGGGGATAGATTCCAAGAAGTGGAATTTCAGGAGCACGTACTGGTGACTTTTTAAAATTTGAATAAATATGGCCACATCTCCTTTTTAAAAAACTGCAACAGGTTCTAAGGCTGTAATATTTGTAGTATTTGTTTTCCTCTACCATCATAACGGCACTGTACTATACTATTTGATTTTTTTTTTTTTTTTTTGGCCAGTCTACCGTGTGAAATACTTTGAGATGCATTTATTAATGAGGTCGGGCACTTTCTCCAAAACCGAGGAATCTGTAGGTTTCGTCTGTGAGTCAGCATTCATGGCCATTGTCTATCCTGTTTATGTCTCATAATAATTTATAAGAGC
Organism: Puma concolor; assembly: GCF_028749965.1. NCBI lineage: Eukaryota > Metazoa > Chordata > Mammalia > Carnivora > Felidae > Puma > Puma concolor. The sequence continues at coordinate 40,871,466 of NC_141683.1, forward strand.
TCAGTGTATTTTAGGATATTAGCTCTTTGCCATGTCCTGAAAATATTTTCTCTCTCTAGTTGTCCATTATTTTCATGACACTTGCTATAGAGAAAGGATTGTTCTCATCCTTAAATGAAGAAAAGAAAACAATTTTTTTTAAGTCTTTGCTCTACCTGGAATTACTTTATTTAGTAGAGATCCAGTTGTACTCTTTAAAATTTTTAATATTCAAAATTGCTAGCCACTTACGGCGGCATGACTTATTGATTTATTTTCCTCTGCTGATCTGAAATGGTCCCATTATCATTCCCTTAAGATTTAGGTTGATTTCTGTATTCTTAATTATTGTGGCATCGCCACACTTTTAGTATCTATTAGGGCTAATCTTCTGTGTTCTCTTGAATTTTTCTGACCATTCTCCCACATTTAGCCCTCTGAAGTACTTGAGAATCCTTTGGCCAAGCCCTCTCTTGGCCTTCCCTCCTCCCTCACAAAGTGCTCTTCGATATTAGAACTGCATTGGAGTGAACTGACCTCTCCATAACATGAGTCTCTCTACCCAAGAACTTGGGAAGTTTATTAATCCATCTGCTTTGTCTCAACACGGGCAGGCTTTGTTTAGACAGGTCCTACACATTGATCTTAATTCTTAGATGTTATGTTTTCGACAGCAGTTATGAATGAGCCCTTTTCTTCCACTGTGTTTCTTAACATGTAAGTCAGACGGCATTTCCCCATTTATTTTTATTAAGGGAAGTAAGAGGTAAAAATCACAAAATAGACCTGTTTGATCCTGCTTTTTGTCCTTTCATTGCAGATCTGTGTAGGGTTTCCTTATATTCATCTTTTGCTCTTGGGGTTTCTTCTCTTTTAAAAAAGTGTCCTTCTCCGGCTCCGTGCACAGCCCGGAGATAAACAGGTCTACTAGGGGTTACTGTTTTATCTCCACATTGTACGATAAGACCGCTTTTTCTGTTCATTATCCAAAGAAAATGAGCTGAGTCCGTTTACTCATCCGCGGAAGAGAAAACAAATTACTGCTTGTTCCTCTTTTCTTCCCATTTGCTCGCCATCTCCTTTTCACCCCAGAGTGGCGCACCGTAGTCTCATTTTTGCGGTGTGACATAAACCGGGACCTCAGCGGGTCCAGGCTCCTTGTGTAGTGACAGGGTAGTAAGTGAGTAACACAGAAGCGCGTATGTTGTCCCGTTACTTATCAAAGGTCCGTAAAGCATCCACCCTCTTCCCCGGGGGTTCTCACTGTGTGTGTCGATGGCAGCTGAGGGGCTGAAATAAGGGCCAGGCAGCCTTCTTTAAACCTAGACAGGAGCTGCTGATGACACTGAAGGACAAACCAAGGATGGGGGTGTCCCAGAGCAGCCCAGGGCCTGCGGTTTCCAAGTCGGCGGCTTGGGGTCTGAGGAAGTGACAGCTGCGGGCTGGGTCTTGGTGCTTGGTAAGGGTTATCGTGGCATTTGTGAGAAAGATCCCTTTCTAATGTAGTCTTCACTACATCTGCCTAGTGATCACCCTTGTCAGGTTCGTTTGTTTTTTTTATAATAAGGACAACTTTGGAAATTTCAAACGATCGGGTTATAGAGGAATGAAAAGTGGGTAGAAGTAAATGGGCTTTAACAGAGTGAAAATGCAGATTTTCCTAGGCAGTTTTGCCTAGGAAAATAATCCTACAAGTAAAGGATGTAGATGCTTTCAACTGATGTAAACATACACAGCACAGAAGACAGAAGATTCAACAGTTTTCTCTGGAAAAAAAAAAGGGGGTTTATTGTATATGTAAGTCAATAGATATCTTTTACAAAAAAAGGTTAGAATAAAGATCTCACATTTGTAAAGGCACATACGAAACATTTTACAGCAATCACAAGGGCTGTGAGAACATCAACAATACACAACTAGGACCATTCTCTAAAGACTTTATAAAAACAGATAGGAAACAGTGCAAAAAATACTGTCAAAAGTCAGTTTTATACACCTCATAATTGTGCACAAAACCGGCAAGCATCAGCTTATTTACTGATATAAAAAAAAGCAATATAGAAGAACATGCATAGTCTTACTTAAGGCTTTTAATATTATTAAATTGAGAGGGAGTCTCTTCCAAATGAGAGTTGACACGAATATTAAGAAATCACCCCCTGATGTAGGGAATATCCGAGAAACTTCTCCCTCTCTCCCTTGCAACCATTGTAGTCAAGAGTCTGGACTTGAATGTTGCCAGGCAGCAAGTGGCTTCCAAGGGGAGAAGATACGCGTTCTCGGGATCCCCAGGCCCGACCTGGAATGCGTGTCTCACAGCAAAACACAGCTGGTTACCTTTCCAGGTCAGCTCACAACAGCCAGCTGCATCTGGCGGACACATCCCCACCTTTCAGCTCGGGTAGAAGTCCGAAGGCTTCCGTGGGCTGACCCAAGAGCTTGGGGGTCTGAGCCGGGGACTTGTCTGTACGTTGTTTCAAAATGAAACCTACTGAATGCCAATTGTTTTGAATGGCACCACCATTCACAATGTTTTATAAAACACAGACAAGGAAAGAAAGCATCAAAATACTGAATTAAGGAACCCAACAGTAAGTCCAGTGAAACAAACTTAATTGGCCTGTTAGTCGATGTAACGCGAGTTACCTAAGGTTATACGTTTAAATAGTCATCTGCATATGTAAACCGTTTTCGTGTTTTTCCATGTAAGCATCCTCACGCCAAGTTGGCTGACCGCTGAAGGAACAAAGGACATACACCGGAAATCATCTCTGATGAAGAGTAACCTCACTTTTAAAAGGATATGGTGGATAGACTTTTGAGATTTCAAACGGCAAGAAAGTTGAGTCAAAGGAAATGACAGTTAACATTTTTACAGTGTTCACGTGGGAAAACAAACAGACAAACAAAAAACAGAGGCCTGAATTACAGCTTTTGGCTCCCTGCTGAAGGCATTTATTAGCTAACACTGTCGCTGAGGGAGGTGCAAGGCCCCTGAGAAACACACACATGGCCAGGCATCCCCGAGCCAGGAGGCTCTGACAGCCTCCCTGACTCAAAGCAGGATTCCTGAGATTTGAGCAAAAGCAGGTCTCCCCTTCAAGGCACAAAAAGACCCCAACCCAATCTTTTCAGCTTTCTCCCGGGCACCTTTTTGTCAGGGGAGAAGGCATCTGGGTTTCCCTGAAGGAGGGGGTTGGGGAGAAACGATCGGGGAAGGGACTGAGTGGATGAAGAGTGGACCCTGCCCCTCCCCAGGTGACTGAGAACTGATCACAACACGACCTGTCCAGGGGGTCCTGGCCAGCCCAGCCCTTGTCCCTATTTCACCAGATTCGGCCGGTCTGTGTGAAGAGGCCATGATGAAGGGACCCTGGGTCGGGAGGGGGAAGCCTGACACGTATGCATCTGACCACACACGTCGCTCTGCCAAACGCGGCCACTGGGAATGGGTGGAAGTCCACCTCGAAAGAAATCGGCAGTACCTGCTCTATGACCATTGATCACTGCTTCAAACGGGACCGATCATCGAAGCCATCTTCTCTTTCACTTCTTCTAGTACTGAGTGACCATGTCTACCACCAAGGGGGGGAACGTGGTGGGGGAGGGCAGCTTCTTGGTTGCTGACAATTTTCTAGCTGTTTTCTCTCTGGTTCTTTCCATTTGCCAGATCTTATTCTTTCAAACTCTATAAGCGTTTTGAAATTAAAATGAAGATTTCCTAATTACGTAATTTAGAGAGGCTTAAGAGAGCGGTTCTCCACGACCGGACTGAACTATTTTTGTAGCGGTTGTACTCGAAGGGTAGAGTAGGGAAAGAAAAGTGACAGCGGGTCCATCAAACAAACGAACAGTAAGGAGAAGTCAGCACAGCCCTACGTGAGTGAGGTGCTCTTGGAATGAAGAGGGTGACATCACAAAACAGTCCTGCGCATGCCCCACGATGAGACAAAGAACCACTGCCATTGCTGTACGGACACCCTCCCTGTTTCTGTGCCCTGATTATAAACGTGATGTGCTATAAACGGGAACCCCCTCTGATCGCAGGGGAGAGGAACTGACATGCCCGGAGCCCTGACTGCTAACTCAGGGGGGGCTCAGTGGATGAGCAGAAGTCTCTGCTAAGGCTGCATGGGAAGGTGGGGCTGCCAGCACGTGAGAGAAGACGACACTTTAGAGTGGCACGCCCAGGCACACGTCAGAATCCATGACCTTCATCAAGCTCTACCACGGCACTGAGGGCAGTTTGAAACCACGAGCAAGGCGGAAATAGACCCCAACGTCACAGCCCAGGCTTTCCTGGGGGTGCCCCCAAGTCATTTCCATCCCTCCAGCCTTACAGGCAGGGAAGAAGAAAGCAGATGTTCCAGAGTTGAGAAAATTATTTGTGAACCAATAAATTTTTTTAACACCAACCAGAGGGCTGATCTAAAACATCCTCCTCTTTCTCTTCCTATTTATAACTCCTCTGGCCAAGCTTATGGCATTTTTTTAAAAAGAATGATCCTGATGTCCCAAAGCACAACAGAAGAAACCGTGACTTTCTACGCAGAGGCTCGTCACAGCCAGGCTGCACGTCAGCTCTCGCCTTCCTGCCTTGTAACAAAATGTCCTTGAATTTATTTTTAAAATAGAAGGGCTGACCCAAGCTCTGAGCAGTCGGAACTGATACACATCCTCCCCCTCTTCCTGCACCAAACGACGATAAATGACCCGGTCTTATGAAATCGATTGATGCCAGATACTCAATGCCAGGCTCATGGACATTTTCATAGAGAACACTTATTTTGACCTTGCAGAAAAAGATGCAGCTATGTTAAGCTAGGAGATAAGAAAGGTAGTCAGCAGAATAAAAATGCTCACCCACCTGAGTTTATAACCCAAATGCACAATGTGAGCACAGGCAGGAGAAAGACTGGGTATTGGGCAGGGTGGCTACTGAGTTTTATAGGACCCTATGAATTACAGTGACTTTTGGGACGACACATTTGGATTAGCAGAATTTGATTGGATATACCCTCACTTCCCTCCCAGGAATGATGCTGTTACTTTCAAAAGATGCATCACTAAGGTCTTTTGCCCCCAGATGTCTCAGAAGTTGAGGCAAAGACAAGAACCTTTTTTTTTTCTTCCACAGCATCTAAGGGAAGTGTCAAACATTTTAACATCTCAGAGATTTCCATTCTATAGGGCCAACTAAGATTATTTCCATCCTATAGGGCCAACTAATTTGTCATCCATAAAGCTGGAGGCCACTGGAAAATTTGTGCAGTGTCCATGGAAAACCCCAGTTTCTCCATCTGGAAGCAGTACTGGATGAGTCGTTACTTTGTTCATGAAAAGGAATCACTAAATAAGTATGATGAGTGTCTGATAAACTACACAGGAATACAATGAAACAGCGCAGCAGAAGAGTCTTTGGTAAAGTGTGAGGAAGCTGAATTCCCCATATAGTGCCACCTAAAGATCCCAACAGTGATCACTTGGTACTTCTGGAAATTTCCGCTTCTAGGACCCCAACAGTTATTGCCAAAATGGAGGAGGAATGCAGAACAGATGAACACTAACCTGGGTCTGACCTGATCCCATCCCTTGTGTCTCAGCAACCTGGCACAAAGAATACCCCAACTCCCCCTACTTCAAAGTGATTGGCACATCTCCCCAAAAAGGAAGTCAATAGCTATACCTTCGCCCCACTGGAAGTAGAGGAGTGAGATTAGAAAGCACCCTCTGCTTTCTGGCTGAGGACACCTTCAGGCCCACACGCCATGTTCCATAACCATTGGGCTGAGGTCTGCGAACACAGATCGTACATCAAAAAAGATGGCGGCTGAAAACCCACAGTGATATGCCCAATGGCCAGCCCTGTCTATGAGAATGAACTAACATCTAGGTGTACTAACATCTCTGCCTTCCCAGCCCCAGGACATGACCCATTCACTGAGTGAGGCAAAGCTCATTACAATAAGGCAGCAGGTTCACAAAAAGAGCCAAGCTGCCCATTTCACATGCTTTCAGGTTCGTTAGCACTTATTTGAAGAAATGACATGTGGTGTGTTGGGACCCATCCTGTATTGGGAGAAGAAAAATATTGTGCATATTAGGTTGATTTTATGTGACTTGTCTGTCATTGGAACAAAAAATGGTCTAGCTATTGTCAATTTCATATGGTCAACCTGTATTTAAGCTGGAAAGATGAGAAAACTAGGCAGCTGGATAAAAATGCTCATCTCCCAAAGCCCCTGGAGTTTATAACTGAACCTCAAGAGCTAACAGCAAGCAAACTAAAAGTTAAATGAGTACGGGGGGAGCCAGGGGTCAAGTCCCACCAGAACCCAACAGAGCCCACAAAACCCCTCTAACCAGGCTGAAGGATGACGAAGGGGCCAGAGATGGCCAGGTGAGTCTTAGGCAAACAGTGAGAGATTAGTAATGGAAAACAATTAGTTCTTTTTGTCAATCTAGGATCACAAAGATTGCAAAAGTTAAATTCTCTCAATGTAAGCTCCTTAGAAGCGTATTCCTCAAAATATTCCATGTGGAGATGTTTTCACCTTTCCTGATCTTACCGTTCCCCCTCTGACTGTGAAGAGAAGCACAGTCCTCTTTCCTCTGCTATGAAGACATCAACGTTTGGCATCCCTCTCCAATGCAGCCAAATCCTCCTTTACCTCCTGTCCAGGGAAACAGGTGTGTGTAAATGTAAATGCTACCAAAGGTGGTGTCTCTTTAGAGCCCACAGGAACCGATAAGCTCAGCAGGCTGTGGCTAAGTTTTGCCGGCAGGCTCAGCTCAGCTTAAGGATGAAGACATCAGACTCAGCCCCCGCCATCCAGGGACCACGTTAAACAAGGGCAGACCCAACACAGGGCCCACGTGCCCAAATGAGTACGGATCAAAGAAACAAGACATTTCAACTGGAAGACTTCAAAACCAGAGGCCCCAAAGTGTTGAATGGCTTTGCTGTGAGATGGTATCTCCTTTTTCCACCCTCCATTTTTAATTTTCTCTCTTCAAATCCAAACAGAAAAAAATAGACCCCGACAGCTCCAGCTTCAGACTTGATACATCATCAGGAACTCATTCCAAAAGCTCTAACTAGATAACTAATTTAATACACTTTGCTTCAAGGTTTATTCCTTGGCTTGCTTCCCAGATATAAAGCATCTCTGGGCAATTATTGTGCAGATGCCACTAGAAGGACTTTCACTGCCTGCTGCTAATTTCACAGGAGCTGTGCTGGCATTCGCTGGAGATGGGAAAAGGAATGCAAAATGTGCTACAGAACCCAAAACATTTGTTTTTAAAAGTGAAATATGTGGAGTAACTTTTAAGTGGTTTCCTTTGGGCTTCGATATAAACTTTGGCTAGGAAATTGGACAGCAAACCTCCTTCTGCCCTGCATTTTGTGCATTAGCAACTACTCCCGTGGCGGGTGGGTTGAAAGGCACCGCCCGTGTGATGAGCTCCAAGAGACACAGATCTATATGCTGCTCACGTGAGACTCAGTCTTAACAGAGCCCACGCTGGGGCCTAAGAGGCAAAAGAGAACTGCCGATGGTGTTTGTCAAATAAGCCAGGAACCGCAGACCAACTGTGAAAACACCCCTAACAGTAGACTAGCCCAAGGATGGGAAGTGTCTAAGGAAAGGCAACAGATAACGTCTTTGCCTGTTAACAGCGTAAGTTCCGAGCATCTCCTGGTGAGGGTGATGAGCTCTGTTCCACTGAAAATATAGGTCATACTCATGGTTTTCTTTTCCAGAACATACACCGAAATTCCAGAATCTACAGAGCTCAACTGAAGTTACCCTCCTTCACTGTTTCTTCAGACTCTGGACAACAAGAGGGGGCCCTCTCTCACCATGACTCTCAGTCTAAACGAGAGAACCACCACCACCACCACCACACCTGGCCAGATGTGAAACTGAGTTGATTCCCATTCTGAACGAGTTCATCGGGAATCTGCTTCCGCACCCCTCTATTGGGGTGTGGTCACCGGACATCACACAGGCATGCTCTTTCTGGTTGATATGATACCACTCTTTCTTCGCATTCTCAGCTCAGGAAAAACAAAGCAAAACAAAAAGTCAGCAGTGGAGCAAGGCACAGTGGAACAGCCACGAATGTCAAATCTAAGAACAGAACCACCGTTTAAACGTTGCATTCAAGAACTAGACAGTAGAGAGGAAAACTTCCTAAAATTCTGCTAGAGGAGAAATGTGTGGAATACAACTGGCTGTGTACTGACCTAAAAAATTCAGGACGGTGACTGACGTAGGCTCAGGAAGAGACAAACAGAAGGAAACTGCAAAGCAACTGGAGAGCGGGGCGTATGGAAAACGGGAGAGTAGTGAACAGGCTTTGTGCGAGACAAATCCCAGCATCTTTCATCAAGTAGCCAAATTTGGACCACAGGGTCCTGAGTGGGCTTAGTTCTGCTCCTGCAGGCCAAAGGCTGGGGCGACAGCAGCACAGTCAGAGAGGGGGGTCACACTCGGTGTGGTTCCTGGCCGGGGCCCTGCTACCTAGGTGCCAAACAGCTCCCATAAATCAGCTTTCCCAACTGTTCCCATGATAACGTTTCCAGTGACTTGGGGACTGATGGAAAGACAGAATGCACCCACCGCCTCGACCTGCAGGCCCCCGGCCAGCACACACATCCTATTTAAATAAGAAACAATATCAAGGGCTTGCCTGTCTCCTTTCTCTTCCCACTCTGGTCCATCATCTCCTCTCAGTCCGGCAAGAGGCCTAGCTGCACAGATGGCCTGGCCCAGAGCCTCGAAGACCACCAGACTGGGGCCCACTGAGCAAGCAGGGAGCAATAGCAAATACTGAGGTCGTGGTCCCCGGCAGGGCAACACAGGCTCCAGAGTTCAAAGGAAGGAGTGTTGAGGAGACACAACAGAGAGCTCCTCGTTCACCTGGGTGAGGGCCATCTGGTGAAAGGCAGCATTTCCTCTAGCTGCTCCTGTCTTTGACTCAAACTTGGGGAAAAAAGAGACAGTGGAGGATGAGGGCAGAAAGGAAGAAGGAAGGCCACTGGCCATCAAGGTTCAGAAGCCCCAAAATATAAGGGAATAATATAAGGGAATAGTGGTGTGTGTGTGTGTGTGTGCACGTGTGTGCGCACACGTGCGTGTGTTTCCTTCAGGGAAGGGCCTTGGCCCTTATCTTTATATTTTAGGATGAATTCATTTTCTTGCCATCTCTGATTTGAACGTGAGCAATCAGGCTGATGAATTTCAGGCTTGGTTTCTAATCTGGCCACAGCTTCACTAGAGATGTGTTCCCTTATGCCTCTGTCCCCAAAACAATCCACCGGGCAACCTTCCCTGCTGCCATATTTACAATGCAGATCAGTCGAAATGTGGTTCAAACGAGAAGGACTATATTATCGTGAAAACATTATGCATTACGATGATTCACAAAAGTTATCCAAAAGGGAAAAAAAAATAAATTATCTCATATAAAATAATATAGGTTGTTGGGGAACAGTCTTGGCTCCCGCCTTCGGGGAGCCCATGACCTGCCTGCTCTGGCCACCCGCGCCCGGCTCGGGGGGGCAGATGTTGTCTGGAGGTGCGTCCCCATCTGCAAGATGGAGCTGGGTCCCTCTTCCAGTAGCTGGGTCGGGGGCTAAATGAGTCTGGAGTTTTGGAGGAACTGGATGAGGACTTGGTAGACAAACTTGTACTGGGCGATGGTCTGGATCATGAACATCCTCTGCTCCCTGAGGAGCCTCAGCATTATGGGCACGTCCACCTTCTGCAAGAAAAGAGAAAAAGCACAAGGTCCCGGGTGAGGAGTGGCCCCTGGGTGCATCCCCATTCCCCCATCCAGGAAGCATTTGCTCACTGCCCATTTGTAGGTACAAGAGAAAGCAAAGGCTTGGCCCCTCTAGGTTCTTCCAATCAAAGACCGTACGCCAGCAGGAGATGCTGGTTGCCACGTGCCAGAGAAAACCCAGAGGCCAGAGTTATACCCGACCGGGGTTCTCCCCTCCACCAGAACTCAGGGGGGTAGGGTTTCAGACATCTCTGGGCCTCCATTTCTTCCTCTGTAAAATAAGAATACTGATGCTTTCCTCCAATGACAGTGTGGCCTTGCCCACGTCAGCAACGTTTCCTCAGCAATGACATGGGATGATAAATAGTACCCACCTCATGGGATCAAATGACGAAGTGCACGTAAAGCATTTATTTTTTGTTTAAGTTTACTTATTTTGAGAGAGAGAGCAAGCAGGAGAGGGGCAGAGAGAGAGGAAAAGAGAGAGAATCCCAAGCAGGCTCCACACTGTCAGCACGGAGTTCGAGTGGGGCTCAGACTCACGAACCACAAGATCATGACCTGAGCCGAAACCAAGGTCCGGACGCTTAACTGACTGAGCCATCCAGGAGCCCCTGCACTGGCACATTCTGTGCTCTTCATGAAGACTACTTGTTATTATTAAATTAATGAAATGAGAATAATCACACTCTCCTGCTACCTCACAGAATCGTGGTCATTATCAAGTGAGAGAATTTATGTGTAAACTTTCAGGTATCAAAGCACAATCTCTGAACACCAGTCATGTTGGTGGGTTGGTTGATTTGAGTTTTTATTCAGGTGGTCCTTCTGTTTTTAGCTCTACCTTCACACCCATTTTCAGAAATACTATCAATTCTTAAACGTTTAGGGTCTTCTCCTGGATAACTGGGTTGCTTCTCGGCTTTTCTTTTCGAAGTTTTTACTTACTTTGTTTTTAATGTTTATTTATTTATTTATTTTGAGAGAGCCAGAGAGTGTGTAAGCAGGGGAGGGGCAGAGAGAGAGGGAGAGAGAGAGAGAATCCCAAGCAGGCTCCGCACTGTCAGCGCAGAGCCCGATGTGGGGCTCGAACTCACAAACTGTGAGATCGTAGCCTGAGCTGAGAGTCCGATACTTTAACCGACTGAGCCACCCAGGCACCCCTTTAAGTTTTTATTTAAAGTCCAGTAAGTTAACAAACAGTGTAATAGCAGCTTCAGGTGTATAATGTAGTGACTCAACACTTTCATACAACCCGGTGCTCATCGTTGACAGTCCTATTTAGAGTGAAAGTTCTTCACCGAAAATACCTTGAATGTTAAATGAGACTGCCTATGTATAAATTCTTTGAGGACACAGAAGCGGCTTCAACAGAAGGGAATTAAGGTGGTGGGTCATCGGTGTTCGAGCAGACTAGTGCCTCTTCCAGGGCCTGCTCAGTCAAGCCACTCCCTTCCCTCTGGACCAGCCAGGGCAGAAGCATCATGGAGTCAGCAACGTCCTCATGGCCTCAGCACATGGCCCCCACTCTGGGAGCTCGCCACCAGGCAAGGAGCACCCCTGAGAAGTCATCAAGGACTGAGCAACCATCGGAGGTGAAACAGTAAAAATTCAGCCGTATGTCTTTCCTTACTTTACTTTTACAAGGCAGTTCCACAATTTCTAAACGTTGTGTAGCTACAACACTTGCCATCCTTATTGGGTGCTCTTCTCCAAAAACAGTTAAATAAAGTGCACCATGGATTTAAAAGGGACAAAGTCAAGCCCCCAGTAATAAGGAAAAAGAAAAGGGCATGTGAATCCTCAAACTCCTAGTCAAAATATACAGCCCGCACCTTGAGCTTCTGATGGTTAACTGGTGGCTCTTTGCCTCCACGATACTCTAGTGTCACTGATACCATGACATACAACCTAGAGCGGCTTGATAATGACCTTCTATAATAACATAATGCTTGATGAGCATTACTGAGCTGGGTGCTGAAGATACGAATATAGAAGATACAAGGACAGACTCCCCATCAAGGTTTTGACAGATAGGCGGAATCACACAGAAGAGCAGAGGCTCGGGTCAGGCTTCATCTGCCGAACCCCCAGCCTTCACACTTCCTGGCTGGGGGGCGTGGACACGTTCCTTCGTCTACTACTTCAGACTCTCTTGGTCCCACAAGGGAATGAGCGGGACCTCTCTCGTAGGATTACTGTGAAAGCTACTTCAGTAGTTGTAAGGCGCCTCAAGTGGTGCAGTCACATGATTAAATACAGGTTACTATTGCTGTAATATTGTCATTGTCGCCACTGTCATCACCACCCCCTCTGCCTCCACCATCATGATCATTCCCAACTCACTAGCCTGTAAGACACGGCCCTAAAGACACTCTGTCATCTGATAAGGGGCCGTTAGGAGACAAGACAAAGAAAGCTCCTCTGGAAATCGATCAAAGAGTCCTGGTTGCCTTGAAGATTCACCCCCCCACAGTCTCTGCTGTCCCCTGTCCCTAACCCCAATCACGCAGCGGGTTGATGGCTTGCTCAGTCTTGCCTAGAAGTCATTTCCTCGGCCCTGCTCGAAAGGATAACTTATTCAGAAAAGCAGCAAGATAAAACACCTCGTTATGTGGCTAGTGAGAACCTAACCTTTTATAATTAGCTACTCTAGGATAGAGAGCTAAACCCAGGGGGCGGGCAAGAGAGGCTACTGCAAGCCATAAAACTAGTGCTCTCTGAAAAAAAATACAGGCATTAAAATGTCAAGGTAACATTTAGTGACCAAAAGCAATGGGTCATGAAGACGTTTCTTAGAGAAGCCTGGAGAATACCCTCCCACCCTTACCTCACAGCTGCCTGAACTTACTGTGAGCGTCTTTATCCCAGGGAAAAGAAAAGGCATTTCACTGACCAAATCAAAACTATGGATTACAGACTAACACATACATTATGCTAAGTCCAGAAGCCATGGAAAGAAGGCAGGAAGGTTTAGATAGGAGAAAAACAGAATACACAACTTCAGATTTATTTGTCAAAATCTTTGTTTAAAACAACAACAAAAGCTATGCATGTTCCCACTCTTCTCCCGAAATGAGGGTCTGAATCTTATGACCAGGCCTGAAGCAGAACAGAGAACTTTTTTCTCCCTAATCATCTACCAATGGCAATGATGGGAAATGGGCCAGATAAGGCTGGCTATATTGGTGCTAGGGGAAGGGAAGTGAAAAATATGAGTCATCTTGCTATCTTTGAATATCAATGGGAACAGAAGTCCTTTTTGGACTGACCGTGTTCCAGCAAAGAATGTTCTGGCGTGCAACTGGGCATTGAGGAAATCCACTATGTTTGGACACACTGTAGAGAGTTTAATCACCCTGAGCACTCACCAAGTCTATGCGAGGCCCTAATGGCCCAATCCCTCACTCTGCACCACACTGGCTCGGACATGTGCTCTTTGTGTCCTTCTGGGCCAATAACATCTGGTGACCAATGAGCCTTCTTGTCATCACATTACTGAGGCTCAGCTTTTGATGGGTCTCCAAGGAGCTCAGAACAGAACAATCTTTCATGTCAGACAAGATGGACAGAATAGCTTCTCAGGTTGAAAAGGAGCAGGGGGGAGCAGAGGAAGAGTTCACAGGGAATGGAGAACAGAAGCAGACCTCGGGGAAGGCAGTCAGGTAGCTAAGTGGGAGAGGGGATGACGATGAGGCCCTTCCTCCCCCTCTGGAGCCCACCAGTGCCTCCAGCGCAGCTTGGATATGCTCAGGCCATATGTACCCTGATTCCACTTCGTCTTTTTCCATCTTCCCCGCACTGAGTCGAGTTAGGACTCGATGGCAAGCTATTCAGTCTACTGGACCCTTCTAGAGACTTCTAGTAGTGGCAGGGAAGCTAACGATCAAGAAATCTCATGATGAGAGACAAAAGGGTAAAGACTCAAAGAAAATGACAAAATTCCTGTCGGGTACTCTCAGCTGACTCTGCGATGGGCATTTTGCTCATCAACAGAATGCCTGTCTGTTTTTGACAAAATAGGGCCCTTTTGGTATAACCCCTATTCTACTTTTTAGCACCACCTTCGTATATATGAATTCAAAGTTTCCAAAATTAACTTTCTACAGGCAGAGAGTTTACAAATCCTTTGAACGTGTTGAAACTTGGTATTTATTGTTTCCCTGGAAGTTTCCATGTAACAAACTTCGTGGGGCAATATTTTGTCTGATTTTCAAACCATGGATACTATGGAGTAAACGCATATATTATAGAAATTCTTTCACAGGACATGCATTACAACCTTCCCTACTTTAAAAACGAATGAGCCACTTCAAAAATTTCTCTGATGCTCCAAGCTGTTTAATTTGGAAACGGAACAAGACGTGGTGACACTTGGCATCTGGTCGCACAGGAAAGAAATCAAGGCCGGGAGGCAGAAGACCTCACTTCTCTCCTCCGCCCAGCGTTTCAGAGCCATGTGGCACTGGACAAGTCGCTGACTTCTTTCTGGGCCTCAGTTCCCTCATCTGTAAAACAGGAGGAGTGACGCGTGCCCGGTTCCTCTACACGGGGGCTCTGAAGACCCCAACTAAGAACAAAACCAAATAAGCGAAGGCCATTTCAAACCCCTAAAGCCCCATGTGAACAGAAGGCAGAAGAATTGTTCTTTAGCCTTTGGTTGCTGCTCGTCTCATCTCCAGGAAACCACAAGCCCCTCTGTGTGACTTCCCGGGCTAGAACAGCAGCGGAATGCCGCACGCCACGTGGGCGCAAGCTCGGCCGAGGCCCTGTTTTGGGGGTGGGGTGGGGTGGGGCGGGGCGGGGAAGAGCGAGGTGTCCAGCCTTGGCAAAGGCAGGTCATGTCTGTGTACTCAGATTATCTACCCTGGGGGTGCCTGGGTGGTTCAGTCTGTACGACTGTGACTTGTAAAGTCATCTGACCTACACGGTCTGTAAGAACAAGACGCAGTTCTTCCAAGTCACTGTTAAGCATCTGACTTTAGCTCAGGCCATGATCTTGAGGTTTGTGGGTTCGAGTCCCCGCATCGGGCTCTGCGCTGACAGTGCAGAGCCTGCTTGGGATTCTCTGTCTCCCTCTCTCTTTGCTCCTCCCCCACTCACGCTTTCTCTCTCTCTCTCAAAATAAATAAATAAACTTAAAAAAATGATCTACCCTGCTCTGCTACATCACCAGTCTAGACAAGAGGGGACAGCCCTCATTAAATAAAACCTCCCTGTGAAGAATGAAAACCATTTGTCAAGTATACACATTTTCACATAGGATTTAGGCCAAAACACGTCCCAGGAATGCAAATCGCATCTAGACTACCTGCGACCAGATTACCCACCATGGAAAATTACCCACAATAAAACCAGACTGTCTATAAACCCCCACAGACTTCTGGAAGCAGATGCCAAGGTAGATCGGACTTTCTAAACGTTTCCTATCTCACACTTTCATCTTTTTTCATTTTTTTCCGTGTTATCGGAGTGTCTACACAGAGCGGAGAAAGGCGAAAGATAAGAGAGGCTGTAAATGTCAGAGGCCACCTAGGAATCACGGATCTGGAAAACTCTTGTCAGAAGAGAGGAAATTAAGCACTGGAAACGAAAGGGCACAGGGGGAAGGTTTGGCTGCAGTGTAGATTTGTCCCCAAGGTGGAGTCTTCAGGAAAGCCTAGAATGACTCACTTCATTATGCTCCAGGCAGTAGATCATCAGCTCCGAAAGAATGACCACACCGGTCCGCCCCACCCCGGCACTGCAGTGGACGATGATCGGAGGGTGCCGATTCTTGGCGCCTTCCAGCATGCTGTTGGTATGGCGTCGGACAGACTGGATCTCCTCCAAGTAGGCTGCAAGACAAAATGCAAATCCTGTCACTGAAGTCCTACATGGCTTTGCATACAAGGGGGTGGGGGGAACTGATGGTGAATCTTTTTTTTTTTAGGTGACAATAATTTTCGGTTCTTACAAGACACTAATTATTTGGCTGGTACTCACTGTACAGTCCTGGATCCAGAAAGGACCAGCTGGGAGTCAATTAGTCCATGGGAGAATTTGTTCTTTAAATTAAATAGTTCTTTTTTAAAAATTAAATTCTGTTTTCCCCTCTGCAAATCCCAAAGTCCCCCAAGCAGATGATTCTCGACATTACTTACAGCAATTCCTACTATTAACAGACTGGGATCAGAACACCAGCTAGGTCCCCTTGAAACGCCCGCCTGTCAGAGCCAATTTCTGGTGGGAAGAACATCCATCTGCCCCTTCCTCCTTCCCCTCACTGGATGAGTGAATGTCAACCGAGGCCTGACTTTCATTTTTAGATTTAAAAATAGACTTTGGGGGTCCTGCTTTTCAGCTTGGATTCCATGTGGTTCTGGAAGTAGCTCAAGACGAACACTTCCCTTTCTGGAGGGAACATGTGTGTGGGGTAGAGGGGCTGTGCCTCCTCCCTCACCCCTTCTGACAGCTGCCTAGCTCAGCAGGGCTGCACGGGGGTCTGTTCGCTACTCCAATCGGGCACAAATGAAAAATTACAGTAATGCAAGCCTTAATGACTTTTTTTTTTCCCCATGGTGATGGAAAAAAAAAAAAAAAAGAGGAGAAGTATATAAATGTCATCCTCAAAGAGTCCAAGAACCAGAAGAAGTCAATTAGTCATACAGACTTCATAGGCGCTAGCTCAGGGGAGATACCATTGAAAGGTTCTTGATACTCAGAAAAATCTCCTCCCGATTCGGCATTCTGAAACAGGACCGGAAGAAGCACTCAAAGAGAAGTGAGTTCGAGCCATTCTGGTAATTTAAAAGCAACTGTTTACGTGCAATTGATATGCACTCCTATTTGCCTTTCTAACCTTATCCTATCGCAAAGTCATCCGAAGTCGTTTATCAAGACAAACTATGACCACCAGCAGCAGCAGCGGTGGTGGCAGCACCCAAAAAGCAGGAAGGCAATCTGAGATGACTAGACAGAGGTACTAACGTGAGCCAAATACCGTGCATGGAATTGTCACAAGTTTTCTGTAAGAGGGGAAAGGAATTAGGGGACTGTGCATTCTCTGACAAAAAAGGTAATGTTCATGCTCAACGGAGAGGTTTTTCTTGTGCTAAATTTAAGAAGAGACGTAAAAGGAATATTGACCCGTGAGGCAGATGGAATTCCATAAAACACAGAGAGACTGGATTTAAATGGATGCTCTCTCTAGCGATCACGTTAATTGAGTTCCTTAAGCCGTAACTCAGTGAGGACTTCTGCAGGCTGGAAGATAATTTGCCCAAAGTCCCCTGCATCCAGGGAATCGAATTTAAACACAGGCAAAATATCTTTTGAAATTCCTAAAAACCTGGAAAGCCAACATTTCCAAGACCCTCCTCAGCACACCGAGTTTCTTAGAAACGTAAATAAACTTACACAGTGTAAAAATGTTCTCTACGTTTTTCAGTAATTTAGATGGGCATTCCTTAAATTGGTTCTGATGGAAAAGATCGGACTATAATTTTAACCACCTTATAAACTCAATCTTCTGTCAGAGCTGTTGGCCAATCGTCAAACTGATCTACTCTGTTTCCATCTTCTTTTTATTTTCTTAAAGTTTATTTATTGATTCTGAGAGAGAGGGGGTGGGGCAGGGGCACAGCGAGAAAGAGAAAGAGAGAATTCCAGGCAGGCTCCACACCGACTGAATGGAGCTTGATGTGGGGCTCGAACTCATGAACCGTGAGATCATGACCTGTGCCCAAGCCAGATGCTTAACCGACTAAGTCACCCAGGCGGCCACCCCCCTCCATTGTTTCTATTTTCTGCATTTTGGAGATAATTCTGGTAAATCAATTAGCAAAAGATTATCATGGGAAAAAAAAGAAAAAGAGCACTGTTATGAGGAAAGAAAGTTCTACAAAGGTCCCTGCCCACCTTATTAGTATTTTAAGCTAGAGTATAACCGTCTGACCTCAGGCCAAGCACGAACCCTCTCTAGATCTTTCTTGCTCCAGATCCTGTGATTCCCATCACCCTTCTGCTCTCTGTCAGTGACCACCTTCTCAAGGACCACTGTCACTTCCCTGATGGGAAATTAAACACTTTCATCAGCGAACAAGTCTGCATCAGAAACTTCCCATTGGAACTTGTGAAATGGTACTTTTAGGTTCTTGAAAACCCGATTCTCTCTCTTCTCCTCTCCCCATGCCTCAATTCTAAATGAAAATCAAAATAAAATCAAGGGTTTGACCTTATCGAACATCCAGATGATGGTCCTATTGTCTTCCGCCAGCTGGAGAGTCAACAACATAACAGGTAATAAATCTGCTGAGAACCCTAGGCCTAGCTGCGTGAGGAAGGAATGGGGTGTCTCCACAAGTGCAGGACAATTACACGAGACTGTGGAAAAGGAAGGGGGAGCATTATAACCATCACCAAAAAGCAGATGACAGTGTCAGATCTCACCCCTGGACTGCCATCACTGGCTTGCCTTTCTCACGAGCGCCTTCAAAACAGAGACCCTCTCTTTTCTATGTTCTGAGAGCCTGATCCAGAGCCTAGAATGCAGTGGGCACACACCCAGTTTTTGGCTTTTCAAATAAAGTACTGCATATATTCTAGATCAGTCGGCTTCTAAGAAAATCATACTCTGAAAAATATATGTGAACTGATGAGTTCAAAACTGATTCTTTCAAAAACAACAAGTTGATTTCTTTCTTTTTTTTTTTAAGTTTACTTATTTTGAGAGAGAGAGAGAGAGAGAGAGAATACACTGGGGAGGGGCAGAGAGAAAGGGAGAGAGAATCCCAAGCAGGCTCCTTGCTGTCAACACAGAGCCCAACATAGGGCTCGATCCCATGAACCATGAGATCATGACCTGAGCAGAGATCAAGAGTGGGGGGCTTAGCCGACTGAGCAACCCAGGCATCCCAAAAGTTGATTTCAATAACTCTTAGTATCTTCATCAGAGGTACAAGAAAGTACTCACTGAGATTCCAGCTATAGGGAAAAGTGGGGTTTATGAAAAGCAAGCCTCCATGAAAAATAAAAAAATAAGTGTGTTTTACAGTGTTACGTAACCATTGCCACTATCCGTTTCTAGAATTTTCTCATTGCCCCAAATAGAAACTTTGTACCCATCAAACAATAACTTCCTATTCCCTATTCCCCCTTCCCCTGGCCCCTGGTAACCTCTACCACACTTTCTACCTGTGTGAAGTTTTCTATTCTGGGCACCTCTCTAAAATGGAATCCTACAACATGTGTCCCCTTGTGTCCAGTTTATTCTACTTAGCATAATGGTTTCAAGGTTCCGACACGTGACATATATCAGAGTAGTTACTTACTGGTGAGTACTCAGAGGTCTACATCAAGATAGAATGAATCAGTTTGCCACAGTTTCAGCTTATTTGCATAAAAGGTAAGGAGAATATGATAAATGACATGTATTATTCTTCTCTGTTCTACATACACCATATGAAGAAACATAAATTTCAATGATGTAATTAATACTTTTGCCACTTATGAGAAAGCATCCTCGCTTTCCCTTTCCCTTCCAACTGATCAGACCACTGAGGCAGTTGCTAAAGTTCTGACTGGGAAGAAAAAACTTACATAAAAATCCTTGGACATCCTCTGGGCAGCCATGGTCCGGCCAGTCAGTGTACTGCAAATGCCACACCGTCCTTTCCTGCCCCGACAAAAGGTGCTTGACCTTCAAGCCTGTGGTTGCATAGCAACCAGAATCCGTTCGGAACTTTGTGGTGACCTTGAACTTGCCGTAGGTGGCTGAGCTGTGCTTGGAACCCAGTTTGGGCCAGTATCGGTGGCTCTTGGTTCGTCCGCCTTCCTGAATCACCCACAAAAGCAAAATCTGAAGTAAGTCAGGGGAAGCTCTTATCCTCTCAATCTTAAATCTGAGGACAGAGGAAATGTGAATAGCTCCTAGGTCAGTAACTCAGTGCACTGGGCAGTCTCTATCACAGATTAGATCGTGCACCCTAAGACCTAGTAGGATTCACAGTGGTACTTACGGCAAGGAAGTATTTAAAAGATGCACAACTGAGCTGTGGCCGAATGTGAGCGAGAGGAGCCGGTGCAGAGAGGGCAGAGGCAGGAATAAAAAGGGGTCTGTTTTTTAAGGGTTGCACAGTTAAATCACTGGATTGGAGCGTGGATCAGATGGTGGCTCTGAAGGAAACCGGGGCAGGAAGTGGGTGGGGACGGAACAGTGCTGGGCGCAGAGCTATGGAGGTCGAGGGCGAGCTGGGGTCCTGTTCTCTCGGGGAGCCCTGCAGGCTGGCCCGCTTACAAAGCAACACATTTGTCGGGATGAGCACTGGCTGTCGTATGCAAGTGTTGAACCCCTGGCTTCTGCTCCTGAAACCAATACTACGCTACTACAAATTAAAAACAAACAAACAAAAAGCAACACATCCTCAGAGGCTACAAACACTCCCACCCTGATTCATCTGGTTGAACTGAGTCTTAGATTTGAAGCACACATGCCTCTTCACCTACCAATCCTGTGCATGTACTTTTTACCTGAGGCTTTAATTGCTATTACTCCTGAGGGACTACACCGATTACAGATTCCAAGAGACTTTAAGCCTCTGGCTGCCACATAGATCACCAGACATCGTGTCTGTAAGGCTGGCCCCTTCCGGTCACTCAGGTTTCAGCTCAGATGCAACCTCCTTAGAGGGGCCCTTGGTGGCCCCCCCGCCCCCACTCCCACCCCTCTGTCCCATCACCTGTTCTATTTCCTTCATGGCAGTTACCCCTACTGAGCTTACTTTATTTGTTCATTTTTTATTGTCCCTCCCACTAGAAAGGAAGCTCTCTGGGGACAGGGATCACACCTGTCTTGTTTGCCACCACACCCCTGAGTTCAGCACAGATGACACATTGCATTGAGTTGGATGAACCCCTTACAGTAATGCAATTCCAAAGGGGATAATACCATTCTAGAAATGTTTTTAAAGACTTTTTTTTAAAGTTTATTTATTTTTTGAAAGAGACAGAGACAGCATAAGTGGGGGAGAGGCAGAGAGAGAGGGAGACAGAGAATCCTAAGCAGGCTCCACACTGTCAACATAGAGCCCGTGAGATTATGACCAAAGTCAAGAGTCAGACGCTCATCCTTCTGAGTCACCCAGGCACCCTTCTTAGGGGCTGTTCTGGAAAGCAACTGCTCAGAATAGTCATTGGAGGAAACATGACTTTTTTTTTTTTTTTTTTCCAGTTCGCTGTCTGCTCCCCACCCTTTAAAAATGTGTAGGAAAGTATATGCCCTACCACAGATACTGGTGAAAGCCAGATGAAGCTAGTCCCTTAAATGACTTGAAAACAAAAACTCAAAAATGTGACAAGAGAAGAAACACAAAACATCTTCCCCTAAAGACAGCAAGCCCCAAGCAAACTGCTAGATCGGCCGGTAGCATGAGCCAGTTTTTACAACACCACGTAGAGTGTTCTGGTTATAACAGAAAAACTATGTTTGACTTGGCAAAAGAAGAAAAAGATTCCCGCCCCCCCTCCCCAAAGAATAGAGACCTCTACAGGATCAACAGCTTCTGGTCTCTTTGCAGCTGATAAGCACGAAGGGGTGTGGAGCTGGCCCCAGCCGAGGCTGGGAATATGTGCCCGTCTGCCCAGAGCAGCCCAAAGTTCTCACTCAGATTCCAGGGGAAAGATGACTGCTTTGTCTGGCACATAAAAGTGAGCTGAACTGAAGTTTGGTTCTTGTTTGTCTGTTTGTTTGTTTGACTGATTTTAGTTGATGGCAATTTGAGGAAAAGAGCTGAGAAGCTGGATGAAGACAGGACACAATGATAAATTATCTTTGGAAAATAAAACAAATCTAGAATGCCAGAAAGAAAAGGATTTGCAGAGAAATGGTGCTGTAGGAAGCAGGATGAGGCAGCAAGGTCACCAGATATGGAGCCTCTCTTCTGGCCACCCCTCCCCCGGGAACAGATGGCTGGGTAGCCAGTCCCCTTACCTCTTCCGCGGTGACCATGGCAATCACGTTCGCTCCCTGCTCCCACACCATCTGCCAGAAGTCGTGACATGTGTGTGGCAGGGGCCCCTGAGTGGCTATGTAGTGCCATTCTGCCCCACCAACCACCACCTGGAAACCAAGGAAAACATCGGTAAACGAACCCCAGATCGAGGAAAGCATTACCTGCTGGCCATGGGTCCATTTGTACCTACCTGAGAACCTTGGATAACACCTTTTAGGCCAAATGGGTTAGTGCCATTATCAGAAACCTCGGTGACACATTCTCACATGAAAACACTTTTTGCCACTCAAGCCTATTAAAATGCACCTGATCTTTTTTTTTTTTTTTTTGCCTGCAAGTTACAGTAATTATATATAAACCAGCGCATGTTAAAAATATACACCCCCACACCCACCCATACACACATTACATGGCAGTGTGGGTGTGTGTAACCTAACAGAACTTACTTGTTGCAGAAACAATACTTATGCTCACTATGTGCAATGTACTCTGGTAATTTCTATTCTTTTCTCCTCTCCGTTCTAGTCCTTTTAGACACACACTCACACACTCACAAACCCAAACTGGTCCTGATTACTAGGTTGCTTTCACACCCCGCTATTATACTGTGATCCAGAGTTGGAGAGACAGTACGCTCTGGCGTCCTTTTAATATTTTTTTTATAGTTTTTTAAACTTTTATTTTTTTGAGAGAGAAAGGGAGAGAGAGAATCCCAAGCAGGCTCCACACCGTCAGCACAGAGCCCGACGCGGGGCTCGAACTCACAGACTGTGAGATCGTGACCTGAGTCAAGACCATGAGTCCGATGACGCTTAACCGACTGAGCCACCCAGGCATGCCTCTCTGACATCCTTCTAAACAGCAACAACAACAAAAGTGTGCCACGGAATAACATCCCTTTAGAAGCAACGTCTATGTACCAATGACCTGCTGGGAACTGTGTCAATTACTTCTGTTGTCCCTCTTACTCTGTGGTGCCATATATAGTAGAGGTGTTGTGAATGCATTTAAATGAACAATACGTGATATTTGATCATTAACTTCCCCTTGTGCAGGACCAGAGTATCCAACCAAACTTTGGAATCATGAGATGATTTCGGATAACAACAATATTATCCCATGCAGCTCAGGGCGATCTTGGGAGGATAGTTCCGCAGCTATAAATATCAGTGGCAGAGAATCATGAATAAGAAGTTGTGCCCAAAGTGCTGAAGGGCATGCCATGAGGGCAAAATCGTGTCCTTTGGAGGCATTCTTTCTGTGTGCCTTCCCATTCCCGTGCCTTGACATTTTTTCAAAGTCAGGCCTCCTTATCCAGTGCAAGTCTCTGGAGAGTTCCTGGAGCATGAAGCGATCATTGTTTGAAACTTTTTCCCTTCGTTTATTTTTTGAAACTATATACTAACTTGAGTCAAACAAAAACAATGTCAGTTATTGTCTCATTACACAAGACATGTTTATGTTTAGGTCAAAGCTGGCAAGCAAAATCCATTTTCCAAGTACTGGGGGAGATAACATTCATACACTGGCTGGCTGGCTAGGAGTTTCGTTTATCTGTGGAATTGTGATTTTAAACATTAGCCTCCCTGGCACCCAACATATAGGAACCATAAATACTTCCAGAGTGTGCTGCTGCCTGGGGCCTTTCAGCATATTCCAAGTATTGACAGGAGGGTATTAAAAACTGCATTAAAAACACAACAACCAATGCTATGGAGGTAGATTTCACAGATGTGATGATTCTACCTCTGGAGCAAATAAATCTCTGTTCTGTGTTAATAGCTGCTTGGAACCCAGGGAGAAAACATTGGCAAGATATACAACTCAATTCCAAAAACATAAGGACAAGTTCTTACAAGCTCTATGGGTCTATTAAATGCACCCATGTCTAACCCGGATCCACAAGACGAAACGTAGGCCTCGGAGAATACTGAGGAGGGGAATGTTTCTGTTAACAATACCCAATGGGCACATCCGACGCACAGTGACAGCTTTTCCAGAGAGCAGATGGAAAATGGCGGAGGGTATTTGGCCAAAAGGAGAAGATAGCATGATATAGCCGTGTAAGATTCCATAGACACTCTATCAAGGAGCAGCCGTGTGAGTTGCGTCTTTGAGTACATTCTTTTGGTTATCATTTCATAATCTCAATTAAGCTCATGAAACTGACCATCATCAGTTTACTTGAGAGTTTCCTGAGGTTCAGTTTTATAGTTTTGGTTCTCTCAAAAATTAAAATAAGATACCCAATATGATCTGTGACAGTTACTCTTTCATATTTTTTGACGGTACTTTCCAGCACTTAAAAAAAATACACGTATATATGTGTAGTTATCTATGCTCTGTGTACAAAACCCATACATCCAAGCACAGTCTACTTTTCAGATTCTGTACTGGAACCGTTATAACTGATACATGCACCAGACATCTGGCTGTATTTCAGAGGCTCAAAGGAATCTACCAAAAATTCAGCTACAGTTGGAAAGTCCAATGAAGAAAGGAAATGACTCGGAACAAGGCCCAAACCAAATTTCTAAGGTTACGATCATAAAAGACTGTTAATGTGAACCGTGGATGATTTAAAAAACATCCTGTAACAATTGTTTTACTATCAGTATATGAATAAATTCTCCTATTTTGGAGGTCAGGGCAAACAGTGACGTTCTAAACGAGTATGTTCTGTTGTTAGGAAGATTGAGGAAGGTAAGCCATTTAGAAAACGTTTAACCATGTACACACATGTATCTGTAACTCGAAATTCTAGCTGGGGCTGAGCGAAGCCAATTCTAAAGTCAATGAAATACTGAGATATGAAGATGTGAAATGCTAACAAAAATTTAATGGTATTCATGCACCGAATGATGTGGCAAATCTTACAAGCTTCAATACCAACCACGCCTTTATGGCCACATTCAAATCAGTCCACTCTTCTAAAGAACATGCAGATTTGGGACTTCGGCTGGATGATACATAACCTGTAGTGTCACAAGGGAGAACTGCGAAGTTCCCACTGCTCTTGAATATCATAGAAACTTCACTGACAGTGACTTCCAGAGTCTCCATCACGGGCTAACTACAAACCGAAAAGGACAGTCCTCAGCTCCTCCTGTGAGCGTTGGGGACAGTGATGACTCGCAGAGAGAAGAAAAAGTTAAATCCTTGGTGGTGAGCAGGCTTCAGAAATAGCTGACCTGAGGTTTTCCCCAAGGCTGCTGGGCTTCCTTGTCTCTGCAGTGACAGGCACGAGAAGTTGCCTAAGAAGCACAGGAGTTCAAAAACACTCCCTCGGGGGCCGGGGATAAGCCAAGATGCTCAGTGGGAGAGCACAATTTTTTTCTCCCTGCATTTTGACCTTGAAGCCAGCAATCTGCAACAAACCTTCCCAGCACGCTCCCCTTCTTACCTTGATGTGGGAGGCATTAATGTAACCTGTGTTGTTTTCTTTGGTCGGTACCAGCTCCACTCTGTTCTCCTCATAGGGCACGACTTCGCGGATGCGGCTTCGCTCGGCATTTTCTGGTAGGGCCGCGGTGCTGAAAATGCCATTGGCCTTCTTCTTTGGAATTTGCTCATATTCTGTGAACACCATTCCCTCTTCTAGCTTTTTCTTCAGGGTTCTGAACTGCAACAGAAATTAATCTTCAGCTTTCCGGATTATCCTATCCCCAAACCCCAACAAATCAGATTTCTTTCAAGATTTACAGTGATCATGTTAATAAGCAGTTTCAAGAGGTGCAACGAATGCTTGATTATTTGGTCTCATTATTAACCATTTTGCTAGTTTCTCTGGCCCAATAACCAATTTCCTTCTCATTCATACCTTAAATAGAACCAGTCATTAAGGCCAGGCAAGAGCTGAAATTCAAAGTCAGTATTTTCGTTATTAACGCCTCTGTTTATTTTTGTAATGTTTATTTACTTGAGAGAGAGAAAGCATGAGTGGGGGAGGGGCAGAGAGAGAGGAAGAGAGAGAGAATCCCAGGCAGTTTCTGCTGTCAGCCCAGAGCCTGATGTGGGGCTCAATCCCATGAACCATGAGGTCATGACCTGGGCTGAAATCAAAGGTCGGGTGCTTAACTGACTGAGCCACCAAGGTGTCCCAACACCTCTGTTTAAATTCCAGTGATAAAAAGACTGTTCATCTTAATTATCCAAACAACCTTTTCTCCACTTCCAGAGCTGTTTTTACTGAGCTAAATTTTAAGATGATACTGGTCCACAGTTCTCTAGTTTTGAGGATGAGAGCCCATCTTTTATTTTTCCTGTGGCCAAACTACCAAGTACAATAACACGGTATTAACTGGATTAAATGATTCCTCTACAGTCCCTCCTGCCTTTAAAATCTTTCTAACATTTCATGCACACTGGCAGAAATCTAAAATCCAAATGTCACCAGCACTGAAATAAATTTACACATAGGGGTACCTGGGTGGTTCAGTTGGTTAAGCAGCCGACTTCGGCTCAGGTCATGATCTCGCGGTTCACAAGTTCACAAGATGGGCTCTGTGCTGACACCTCAGAGCCTGGAGCCTACTTCAGGTTCTGTGTCTCCCTCTATCTCTGCCCCTCCCCTGCTCATGCACTGTCTCTCTCTCCAAAAAAGATTAAAAAAAAAATTAAATGTACATGTGTTTCTTAAGCAGAAAGTAATTGCAGAAACTAAAGGAACGCCTTTCTTCACGTCTAAAATACTACCATGCAGCTTCTTCCTGCTTTTCAAAGCCAAAGTTCTCACAATGCATTATCAATCAGTCATGTTTTACAGCCAAAGAAGGGGACAGTATATTAAAAAAAAAAAATTCTGTAAATGCTTGGGTAAGATAATCACTCCCTAATAAAGGGTAATGGTTCACAAAATTCACAGAAGTCGAAAGCTACAGCAATTGCTTAATTTGGCAAAAATAGAAACAGGCCCAGCAAAAGACTGACTTGACCAAGGCCACGCAGCTGGTTAGGGGCCGGTCCCGTGACGCAGGCATTACTGCATGAACTTGACAAGGAAACTGGAGATGCTGGAAAGAATCAATTTAATACAATGCACACTGGGTCTGGCTAATCTCAAATGAGAGAATTAATTCATCAAACAAACCTTGGTGCTGGCATGTTTGGGCAAGGCGAGAGTTCAGGAATCGCAAGACCACAGAGAATGAATCACATGCTCGACAAGCCCAGCGCTTACCCTCTCATCCATGGGAACTCGGGTGGCATCAGCTCGGCTCTCTTCCCGCCCCGAGACCCGGGCAACTGAGAGTCCATTCAGCGCCGCCAACATGAGCGGCCGCTTCTGTGCCTCCAGGCTTGCCATCTTCTGCTTCTCTAGATTCTTGCGGCAAGAAAAGGCATGTTCTCATTGTTTATAGTACGAGCAGAGTGCTGGAATGTGTTCTAATCTCCCCAAATCTGTAACTCCCCAGCCAAGGAATGCAGACAATCACCATCAGTAGGGCAAATTCAAACAGAGCCTTCCCCTTATTCCCGCCGTGCCTGAAGAAGCCAGTTCCCCCTGAGCTTTTATCTAAAAACGGATGAATGAGTGAACTAACAAACAAACGAGTACAAGCAAAGACTTCACATAAATACCCACTGCCATTCGGCCAAAAAGCGCAAAACGGCATACAAGCAAGACACTTCAGGAAGACAAGGGCTGAAGGAAGACAGGGGTCTCATAAAGAATCCAATCCCATCACAATGATGGCCCTTTTATACAAACTAAATGATTAAAAACTTATAAACGTCGTTTGTTGCCCTGTTAAGAGATCCAGACACAAAACCGTGAAGAGAAACCTTCCCAAGTTTCCATTCTGAGAGGCTGAGACGGAAATCATCCCCAGACTTGCCAATGCCAAAGTCTGCGGTCATCCAGCACGATCCATGAGGCATAACCCTTCATGCCGCATCCAGAAGGCCCAAAGGAATGGGCACTATGGCTCCCAATGACCACGATGGGACATTACTGACTGTGACTCTGCTATGGGGGAATAAGGATTTGGGGGCTGAGGGCACCATCCAGGGTGAAGGCTGGATGTTAACACGTGGCCCTTGTTTGGGGGTTTAGATTTCCTCTCCATTCTCACCTGCACCAATACTCTGAAACTGGGACCAGTCAAGGTTCTCACTGTTAGGTGTACTTCTGTGCTTCCTTGTGCCCTCTATGCTGACCCTGACCGAGGTGTGAAAGAAATCTCCTTGTCCTCAGGCAAGCCTGTAAGAGCATTTCCTCAAAACAACTGTGTCTTAGACAACAGAAGGACTGAGGGACTTCCTAAAGCATACAGGCGGAGGAGTTAAACAGCATTTAAGATTTTGATCCTAACAGAAGTGAAACTCCTTTGCAGATTCCTTTGGCTGCCCCAGAGGAAGGGGTCATCTTCTCCCCGGTTTCTTTTCCAGGTTTTAAGTAATTCTGTTTCTTAGTGTGTCATTTATAAACGCGCTCCCCAGAGAGGTGAGGCGATGGAGCCCTGGTGCCAGCAGATGGCAGATTATTCTAAGTGGGGGGGGGGGGGGGGGGGGGCAGGTTGGCATTACAACCCTATATCCCATCAGCCTCTCAATGCCACCTATAGTCAGAATGGAGTGATGGCTGTCACTAAGATGCTTCATTCAATGACAAGACCGACCCATCAAACTAAAGAACATCTCAGAGGAAGATTAACTGTGATAAAGTGAGAGAAGTGTCCATTAACCTTCAGCCAAAAGGTTGGCCCTGGTTGCTCAATCCCAGGAAGATTTTGAAGATTCCAGATTTAAATTTGGGGGTTTTGCTTGTTTGCTAGCTTATCAGTTTGTTTTTGTGAGAAATATTTCCGCACCACCCCCCACCACCCCCGCCTCATTATCTCCTTTCATAGGAATATTTCCCTCTGCAAAATTCTCAGAAAAAATGTCTCCCAGGTCCTCCTAACAATCCTGCTGCTTCCTTCCCACCTGTACCATCAGGTGATACTAACTGGGCCTAAGGCAAAAAGTAACTAACTTATCTTTGTCAGGAAAAGATTACTAGGGACCTGGTGAAAACTGAAACCCCAGTGATAAACGATTACTCTTAGTTCTTTCTCACTTATCCTATCAGCTTGTTGCCAGAGATAACAAATAAATAACTCAAAAGTCTGATTTGGCCTTTTCTCTTTCCTGGCACCTGATTTCAGGTTCAGGGGCTACAAACACTGAAATGTCCTCAAGGCAGCAGTAGGGGCCAGAAGGAGGAGATATCACCACAGCAGGCCTGAATCATCCATCAAAGGGACAAGTGGCTCCAACATTATAGAGAGCTGCCCGCAGGGCACATTCTCACCATACTTGCCCCCCCACCCCCCCACCTCCAGTTCCCATTTGCTTAAATGTTCTCACTGTTTTTGTATCCTAGAGAGGCCTGGACAGCCTTCTCCATTCTTACCCATTCCTAACAAGCCAGGCAGAAGCTGCCCACGATGGGGAGGGCAGAGGAAGATCTGAGATGTGGGAAGGGCATGGACGGGGCTGGGGGGGGGGGGGGGTAGTTTCTTCATTAAAAAAAAAGCAGATGGGAAACCACCCCAACCTTCAGAGCCACTGGCACCATCGCTATCTCGCTGGCACACTGGCTCACTGAAGAACTTCCTAGTCTTTCTCTAAGGTCAAGACCTCAGACAAGGGTTGTGGTCTCTGAGCACCTGAGTATATATAATTTAAAAAAAAAAAAAATCAATGGGAGAATGAAGTAGGGATGGGGTAACGATGTTCCCGAACTACAACGAAGGGGTGGGATCAGCTATTCACTATTATCCACATGGATGGGGTGGGAGAACACAGGGGAAAAACAGTGGAAAATCCCGTTGCTTCTTTGTGAAGCTCTACGTAGAAAGCCAATGCCGTGGGTCTGGATAGAGGGCTTTGTTGAACACAGGTAACAAGAGGAGGGGATGAACGACCAACATGAGGCTATGGGACCACGTAGGCGTCAATAAACATCAAGTGGGCAGGGGTGACAGCAAAGCTGGCTGCCTGGGCTGACAGGTTCTTGAGTTGTGGTCAAGGGGCCTGCGGCCAAGACGAACTGAAAATCCATTTCTACCAATGCGTTACTTTTTCCAAGCTGGGAAAGGTCTCCCCCGTGGCCCCACCCCCGCGTTTCATTCCATCTGTCAGCCAAACGGTTATATTGGCCAGGGGAGGCACAAGCACATCCTTCACGATTTCCTTCTAGGTTTGCAAAAAGTGGAAAAAGTTATTCCTGTACCAGATCCTTAGCGCTGCTCCACTGGTGGCCAAAAGGGTGCTGCTGGGAATGTTCTGAAGGTTCTGTCTAAAGTAATAAAGTTGCTGCAGTTTAGATTCCGGAACCCACAAACGTGGCTTCCTTAAACCGTGGGCCCTCGACTGTTCTCTTCAGCTTGATTACCACTGCGGTGCAGGGAGACTTATAAAAGGAAGGGAGTCTAAGAACTCCATCAGAGCAAATTTTCACTTACATGTTCTGGAGTTGCTAAGTGGCAGAGACCCTGTGGCAGAGATGTGGTGCCCACAGAGGATGAGTCAACCAGGGCTTGATTAGTTGTGATGAAAGGAAATGATTTTTTATTTTTTGAGGTTGTGAAAATGTCCAGAACAAGCAGCAATGGCGCTCTGAAATTTTTTTTTAAAGTAGCAACTACAATCTGGCAATTTTCTCATTAGTAGGAGCTAACTCACTTTGTCGTTCTGCGTGCGCACCTGTTACCTACACGCTCTTGCTCTGACAGCTTACCCGGCCCCCAAGCTGGTACATACCCTGAATCAGAGTTACTTATGTCTGATATCAGGCATCTTCAAATGTCGTAAGTGTGCGTATATGTATGCATGTGTTTCCATGCGTGTGTGTGAATTTTGATAGAATGAGCTTAATGGGGACCGAAACTCAATGGTGAACTTCTGAGTAATACTGTAGTTTTCTTGCTCTGTGTTTTAACCATCTACTGAAAGAAAATCTGAAAATAAAATGGACACGTCGTGGTCTGGTCAATATTGGTGGGCCTTCCTGGGAGAGGGATCTCCACACAAAGCTGTGCTCTGAAGGGATGTTGCTCTTTCACTATAAATGGGGGGGGGGGGGGGGGAGAGGAATGCTTCCCCCTAAAATAGGAACAAGAGACGTAGGAAGGAGAGCTCCTAGCCACTCCCACACAGGAAATTTGACCCCAAATAAACAGCACGATGCTGGCCTAGAGGCTGATCTCAACAACCAACCTACAGCATCCTAACGCCATTACAGCGCCTTGGGCCAAATGTACCAATTAGAAGCCATGAATGAAAAACGGAAGGTTTAGCTGAAGGGGTAAAAATACAAAGTTTTGTGAAATGAAACGCTACCTGTTGAAATGCCAACTGATTCTCTAACTTCCTAACAGATTCCCTGAATAAGCCTCGCACCTTCTTCAGGGCCCAGAGCACATGTGCTTTCATACTTTAAGCCGAGAGTCATGGAGAAGGAGCGGAGCAAGCTGTGTGGGGCGGTGGGGAGGAGGCTGTGTGTTGAAGTGCCCGCTGAACACTGCCGTGGGAGAGGAGGACACTTACCCTGATGGCCATCTCTCTCTCTACAATGCTGTCTTCCAGGGAGAACATCTCAGACACCGGTCTCTCCTTCACAGGCTCTTTCTTGACCCGCTCCTTCACGCTTGTCAGGTCGGGTTCGGAGATGGACGGACCGAGGGAAGGCCCAGCCACGGCCAGCTGATCCGCTCGGGAAACACTGATGGCCTTGGCCGGCCCGTGCCTCAGGACCCTAGCCCTGGCGGCCGCAGGAGGCAGGCTGACCTGGTCTTGCCTCAGGGCCCCGTTGCTAACGCTCTTCCTCGGGCCAGGGTATTCGGGCGGGGGCTTGTTTGGGATTCGGGCCAAGGCTGCCTGTAGCTGGGCACTGTACCCCATCTTCTCCCGGAGCATGGGGATCTGGGGCACCGACCCTGGGGCCTCCTCCTCCTCCTCCTCACTCTCGCTGCTGTGGATCAGCATGGTGGCATCCGAGAGGGTCTTCTTGTGGTGGTAATGGGGAAGCTGGTGAGCCTCGTGACTCCCCGGCACCTCCTCGGGCGGCCCCTGCTCCCGGAGTGTGTTTCGGCGCGCCATGGGGATGTTGAGCGATTTCAAGGTCATGGCCTCCATGCCCCGTACCATGCTGCTCATCACCTCCAGGCTGTGGCGCTTATTCGCCGTGCCGTGGTGCTTGGTGGCCGTGAGGGGCTCGCTCACCTCCTGGAGAGACTGGTGCACCACTGGGGAGCTGTCTTCTTGGAAGGTCTTCACCGAGAGCTGCACCTTGCGGGTCACCAGGTCGGGGCTACTGCCGCTGACGTACCTGTGACGGTGGCTGGCGAGGTCTGGGGTGCTGGTGGCAGGGCGTGGCCGTGGGTAGGGGGGCGGTGGCCTGAAGAGATAGTTTTTGAGCATATGGGCCGCGTTGTAGTTCTGGGTGCCTTGGAGCTGCATATTGGCCAGCTCTGGGGTGCTCACCGTGTGGGAGATGGAGCTTGCCCCCGGCTTGCTCGGCACCATGTTATTCTTTGGGTTCATCTGGTCAGACGGGCTGACGAGTTTGTTACCGTAGCCTCCCTGCGGCCCATAAGGGACAGCGTAGGGCGGCCTCTCCCGCATCTCGGGCTGGCTGTACACCAGATCCTCTGGCTGGTTGTAGGCATGCGTGTTGATGATGCTGAGGTTCCGCAGAGACTGGCTCTGGCTGTCGGCGTGCACGGTCCCCCTCTTCATCTGCCGCATGACCGTCTCATAATCGGGGGTCGGCCGGTAGGATGGCACAATGATGGCGCTATGCCGGTGGCTAGGGATGTAGTCGGCCCGCATGATGTCACTCCCGGGGATACTGAGGTTGGAGGACACAGGAGAAGCCTGGATGAAACTCTGGGAGCAGTTGAGGGAGTTGATGCTGTGAACGCTGCACACACTGCCATTGGTGACGGTGCCATTTAAATAATTTAAGTCCAGGCTGTTGTGGGAATTGCAGTACAAGGCTTCTTCATTCCCATGGAAGATGCTGTCTATAAGAAATCAAACAAAGGCCCGTGAACGTCCACATCACCCTGCTTCAACTAAGTTCATCCTCACACTCCTGGGCGTGACTTTCAGAGGTCATTAAAAGTGAAATCCTGTGGTCTCCACCCACGTATTCCATGGAAAAACTAATAACTCTCGGGTGAGACACCAACATACAGAAAGAACACTTGAAAGCATACTAAAAAGAGAAAGTGAATGCAATCAAAGAAAGCTAGGCACGTTTGGAATAGTTATCACCTGGGGAAGTTCTCCATTTTGCCATGAGCTCTGAAATCAGGCACCAACAATGGCCCTCATGTTGGGTAAACCTGCCTTCTTGTCCAGGGCCCAGCAACGGGACCGGCTATTTGGGCCAGGAAGTCAAGAGCTTTAACAGGATGATGCATTTGAAGTTACCGATACCTGGAGCTTATGTTCCAGACAGCAATGGAAAAGGTCCCCTTCCCCGAGGAACTCCTGAGTGTTCGTAAAGACACAAGACAAAGGATGCAGTCAAGGTGTCAGCACGCATGGCTAGTTGGTTCTGATCAGCAACCGATGGAGGGCAAAATCAGAACCAGGAGTTCTTCTGGCCACTGCCTACAACTCTCCTAGAATTGGCTTCATCACTGAGGTCACCTGACATTAAAATTAATAGTGGTTTAGGGAGGCTCCTAAAGAGGTAAAACGTAGATGGCTAAAGTCAGGCCCATACTAGGTGTCCGTGGTTTCTTTAACACACACATACACGTACACGCACACACACACACACACACACACACACACACACACCCTAGGAAGGCAACCTCTTGCCCAAACACTTTCTGATGAGCAAAGTTCATCATTTTCACACTCTGGATTTAAGCATGAGCAAAGGAGAGGAGGACAGGCAGAAAGGCAAAAAATAAAACCAAAAACCACCAACCAGAAAAGGTGACTGAAAATGCTCAGTTGCCTGAGGAGGAGTGTGCTCACAGACCAGATGAGCTCAGATGGACAAGAAAAACCAGCAAAACCCAGGAACAAAGGTGTGCCACTTCTCCATCTCTATGGGCTCTGGGGCTTTCCCACAGAAGCAGGGTAACTTTGCTCGTCTGCTTATAAAAAGGAGTATTTGATTAAAGAGTCTTGACTATCTTATAGTTTCCACACTCACACACTGACAGGACAGAGGTTCAAAATAGCCAGCCTATGGTGACACAGAAACGCATTATCCGTTCAACATACTACCGACACCCAAGTTTAGTAACATTCCTTTTCTGAGATGCAGTTAGTGTAATGACAGAGAGGGCACTGGCTCAAGAGTCATTTTTCACCTCAAAGCTCCTCCCATACCCTTTTTGCGCCCCACTTTCTTTTTCTATAAATGGCACTAGTAATAGTACCTATCGTGTGGGTTTATTTTGAGGATTAAATGAAACAATGCGTTGCAAGGGCTTAGCACGGTGCTTAGGGAGAGGAACTGCTCTATAAATGGTAATTGTTATTATTAGAACCTTTATTCTTAGGACGGATTTTCTCACACGTTTGGCATGGGAGTGTTTGGGGAGAAAAAGAATAAAAAACAGATTCCATTTGCTCTGAGGCAAAAACAGGTGTCTGGAGAGATGGCAGGCAGCAGTTAAAGAGAGGAGTGGAGATTATTTGTGCCTTTCTTTTAAGTAAGCTGGACGCCTGTGTGCTCTGTGTGCTCGATACGGGTCACGAGGGTGAAGAGCATTCCGTGGGGCTTACTGTCCCTCTCTCTTCTCCAAGCCCACTCATCAGAGGAAGGAGACAAGGAACTCGCTCACTGCCTTCTCCCAACTCCCTCGGCAGCCAATTCTGGGAAAGTTTTCCTCTCGGGGGCAAGTGACACGCTATGCCTTTCACAAATCGAAGCCGCCGCCCGCTGCCATTCAGACAATGACAAAGTTAAAACAAAAGTATCACTGTCATCTAAGAAATAAAAAAAAAAACTTCTTCACCGCTGACAGGTACTCGACTTTTCGTCTCAAGAAGGGAAAATGACAAGTCACGGTTTACCTTGCGAAGTGTGTGTTTCCGAGTAGTGTTCACCACACTGGACGTGCATGGGAGGCAAGATGTACGGCTGCTGTCGGGGCTGAAACAG
Organism: Puma concolor; assembly: GCF_028749965.1. NCBI lineage: Eukaryota > Metazoa > Chordata > Mammalia > Carnivora > Felidae > Puma > Puma concolor. Next base: position 40,906,347 of record NC_141683.1, read on the forward strand.
AAAAGACAGCACAGGTGGGAAGGCCGTGGCACAAATGGCCGTGGAATCTCACGGGGCACCAGCCCAAGCACACGACAGCCCATCATTCACCCACGTCTGCAGGAAAGCACACTGTGGCCTCTCTGCTGGTCCACCCTTGACTCGTCCCTCTTTGACTCATCTGTACCCCCATCTCATCATTAAGTCTAGGACTGGAGAAACAGAGGGAAATAAGGCAGCTGGTTCAAGGTGAGAAAGGTAAGGAAGCTGTAATTAACATTTAGTCTATTTCCTGATATGCTTGCAAAACTCCCAATGCCCTTTTAAAAGGAGTAATTCAGAACATGTAGATTTATTATATTCGACCTAAAGAATAATGACAATAAGGGGAAACTCGGTTTCATTCTAACCAAAATTGTCTGCACCTATGACCCTTAGTTTACAGCACCATGTCAACCTCCAATAGGGACGGGGGTGGTGTTAAGCTGGGTTCGGTTGCAAATTTATATAAAAATCTGAATGGTGACCCGCGACAGTATGTGTGTGGTTCTCAAGACCACTTATGGACCCCCCGTTGCAGAACCCACTGTGGACAGGTCTTGCAGCGAATCTAGTTCAACCATCTACTCTGCAGTGAAAAATCTTTTCCAAGAGACTCCTTAAAGATGGTTATTTAGACCCAACCTGAACAACTTCCTGGTGCAGACAAGAATAAAACTTTCAGAAGAAAAAAAAAAAAGTTTAGATCAGCTCAATATTTGGTGAGCCGACAAAGGAAATATGATTAGTTGCTAACGTGATCTACAGCAAATCACCGAGCCTCAGTACATCTCAGCTTCTAGCCAATCAAACCACACCTCTTCCCTCCCCTTATCACCAACAATATTTATGTTATTTAGATATTGGGATCCCCAGTGACAGCTTCTTTGAAGAAAAAGTTTTGACTCGAAAAAACAAAAATCTTTAAAAAACTTTAAGCCTGTAAACCACCAAACAGGATATATTCGATTATTTTGAAATTACTCTCATAGATACTGGTTTAAATATTACTGCTTTAGGAGAACGGCTGAGATCAAGCCAAAAAAACCCAAAGCCAGCAGGGGTCACACTTTCTCAGTATCCCTCAATACTGGAAGAACACTTGCCATAATCTGAAGCTGGGCAAATAACTCATCTGCCATTTTGCCTGCCACAAATAATGCTTAAGCATCAAAAGGGCACGTAAAGAAGGTAATAAAGGTAAGGGATCCAAAAATAAAAAAGTCAAGAAAGAAGAAATAAGGAATTGAAATTAATCTAAGAAAGGAGTTCATGGTACCAAAAAGAAGGTGCTGTATCAGCTTTTCTCAATATTCCCTTTGGCTGTTTCTCCCCCCCCACCCCCCGCCTTTGGCTGGTTTATGAATTGCAATTTTAAAATATTTTCCTCTTCTTGGTGGTACGTAATTCAACTCAATTTTTCCAGCGTAGGACAGCCAGTTTTGAGGCTTAAAACAAACAAACAAAAACAGTGGGAAGGGATTCACGTGAGGTAATAGAAATGCATAGTAAGGTAAAGTTGGCTCACTGCCTTCTCTTGCTCTTAAAAATCCAATTTTTTGGAATTAAAAAAAAAATTTAATAAGCAAGTGACTGTTTATGAATTGGCATAAGTGTACAGCAAAGGATAATAACAGCTAATCCTCCAAATACCATTTCGGGATATTATTTATTCCATCTCTTTGTATTATATATATAATATTGTGTTATGTTATATATAGTGCATATTATTCTATCTTTCCAGACCTGCTAATATAGAAACAAGTGAGATGCCATAATATAGGCAGCAGAAGGGCAAGAGAAAAATAGCAGTCCTGGTTCTCAGCAAGGAAGCCAAAAAGAGACAATATCACTCATCCCAGGGAACTCCTGGTAATATGGTTTTGCCCTGAAGGGTAGAAGAAAGGGAGGAGCCTTGAACTTGGCTTCCTGCAGATTGTCTTCACCCTGATAAAATACGAAAACCTCTTTATCTTCTCCAGATAATTAGGATGAGATCAAATCACAAGACAGCTTTAAATTCTTGGCCTCCATGGTGTTTCATGGACATAAATGAAAAATCATCTCCCTAATGAAGACATGTGGAGTCTAAAAAAAAAATAATATTCACAAAGGAGAAGTATAAAGAAACCAGTGCCATAAACAAATCTATCAATGCCACAAGGGAAAAGCCCAAAGTGACCCTCTGGACCTCCAAGGCAAGGGCCACTTGTGAGATACTATGCATGACATCGAGATTAATAATATTCACGTTGGGTACTCAGGAATGTGATGACATAATGGCTCAACTCTAGAATTCTAAGAGTTCATTGTCTATGCATTTTCCAGACAAAAAAAAAAAATTCCTCAAAACTCTCCTTTGGAAAGACAAGTTAAAGATGTGCTATAGGGTATACACTGTGTATGAGGAAAAATTCAATTTTATTCTCCTATCAACTCGAAGGAAATGGTCACCTAGAAAATTTTAAAGGTCACATGTTTAAAGGTCACTTTTCTGCATCTTTCTATGATATTATCCTAAAGTAGTCCTCAAAATAAAACACAGCCTAAGAACAGATGTATTGAAATTAGAGTTGTGTTTCCTTATTCAGAAGAGGAGAAATTTTTTGTTTAATGTTTTTATTTATTTTTGAGACAGAGGGAGACACAGCATGAGCAGGGGAGGGGCAGAGAGGGAGGGAGACACAGAATCTGAAGCAGGATCCAGGCTCCGAGCTGTCAGCACAGAGCCCAACGTGGGGCTTGAACTCACGGACTGTGAGATCATGACCTGAGCTGAAGTCGGACGCTTAACCAACTGAGCCACCCAGGAGCCCCAAGAGGAGAAATTTTTTAAAAAATGAAAAAAGCTAACGTTAAATTAGATAGAAAAGTAGATCAATTCAGTAAATCGATTTTGTTGGTCTTAAAATTAGAAGATATATAATTAATCTTCCCCATCAAATACCCTAACTTGAAACCACCGACTAAACTCGTTCAATTTGGGTTCATTCAAAAAGCATTTTCTGACTAGTTTATTAAGATCTATCTATGGTGGCAAATACAAAAGAATTTGTAGAGCTTATAACTAAAGACATGTGTATGTAACAACCAGAAACAGTGATAAAATCACAGATGAGCAAATGGATAAAAACACACACCATAGGTCACATGCTGAAGAAACACGGTCTCATCAACCTTAAGACTTATTCTTCGGGGGTGAACCTTGAGCCATACTTCAAGAAGTGATGGCTGTGGATGGGCACATGGCTGTCCCACGTGATGGGGCACAAATGGGACATGAATATTCATGACACCTGCTTGGCTGACTGATGCTCTTCTATGTTTTCATAAGATCTCACCTGGTCATGATGCCCTAGTCATGTTTCCTTTCAATTGAGCAACAAAAGGACATTCCATCCCCAACAGTCAGACCATTTGATTACTGAAGACTTTATACATACCAGAGAGGATCGGCTCCAGGTGGGTTGGCGTCTGATGGGGGGTGGAGAATTTGATTGTCTACAGGAAAAGTTAAAGAAATGAGAAGAGTCATTTTATTTATCAGACGGACCAACAAGAGAGGGGGAAAAGGCGGGATGGGGGGGGGGGGAACAGACAAGAGAGCTAAATAATAAGGTGCGCCTGGGTGGCTCAGGTGGTTGAGCGTTGGACTTTGGCTCAGGTCATGATCTCATGGTCCGTGAGTTCGAACCTCGCGTCGGGCTCTGTGTTGACAGCTCAGAGCCTGGAGCCTGCTTCAGATTCTGTGTCTCCCTCTCTCCCTGACCCTCCCCCGTTCATGCTGTGTCTCTCTCTGTCTGAAAAATAAATAAACATTAAAAAAAAAAAGAGACAGAGAGCTAAATAATTTATGGCAAAATGTAAACATTTATTTCTGAATGGAGAGGCTATGAAAAATGTTGATTTCCTTTTTTATTCTCTTATTTTCAAAATGTTTAGAGCACATGATCCTTAGATATTAAATTTTACAGAAGAATGAGGCTTATTTCCAAAAAATATTATGAGGGAAATAAGCAAGACTGAAAAATATCACTATTATTACATGGGTTTTTTAAAAATTGTATTCTTTGTATCTTTGTCTATGTGTAAAATCTTTCATAAAGAAAAACAGCAAGAAGAAAAAATATTTTTTAAATGCTGCCAGTCAAATGGAATCCAAAACAGATTAAATATGTTTGAGTAAGACCATACAAAGATCTTTTTGAATTAAGATAATACTGATTATAAGTAGTAATCTAATCAGATCCTTTCCAGACTGAGAATCAACGTGAATTTTTTTTAATGTAGGGATAAAAATGTGTGGGAGCTAAGAGTATTAAGAAATTCTTGAGTACTGGGGCGCCTGGGTGGCGCAGTCGGTTAAGCGTCCGACTTCAGCCAGGTCACGATCTCGCGGTCCGTGAATTCGAGCCCCGCGTCAGGCTCTGGGCTGATGGCTCAGAGCCTGGAGCCTGTTTCCGATTCTGTGTCTCCCTCTCTCTCTGCCCCTCCCCCGTTCATGCTCTGTCTCTCTCCGTCCCAAAAATAAATAAACGTTGAAAAAAAAAAAAGAAATTCTTGAGTACTGAAATCAAAGGTGTCTTTGAGAAATGGGTCTCAAAGTCCAGACTGACGTTTTCCCTAGTCTTCAGTGAACTCATACATAGACAAAAACAAACAAAAAACCCAGGACACGTAGAATTTTCCATCAAGCTAGAATTCTTCAATTTAAAGCATTCTCCTTTGTCTGATAGTTCATCTTTCCTACCTTTTTAGTGATAAAACACCTTTTCTTTCTTTCATGAGGTGTGGAAACAGTAACGTTGCACTTTTTTTTTTTTTTTAACAACTGGCCAAATATAGTATTATTAGACTTAGGTTAAACACCCTTCCCACTCCCTGCAATTTCTCTTCTCAAGTCAAGAAATATGGGAAGCACTCTTTGGAGCTCTATGAAATGAAATGAAAATCAATGATAGTCTTTTAGCAGTCAGGGTGTGCAGACCTCTGGAGAAAGATGCTGTTAAGATAATGCTAGTTTCCTAAAACTACAGGGGGTTTATCCCAGGCCTTAATGCAGTCTGTGCTGAGATCCTGAAACTATACACAGAATTTGCTGTGTGTATGGAGTGTGTGTGTGTGTGTGTGTGTGTGTGTGTGTGTGTGTACATCTTAGAGAGTCCAAATAAGAGGTTAGGAACCTCCTCTACCTGGTGAGGAGAAAAGAATGGTTATTACAGAAGTAGAAAGGAAAACACCATTTCCTCAGTTTTCAGGCTAACGTGGGATGTGCACTAGTATTCGGAGAGCGCCAAAGAAATCAAAATACTCTGCAAATTTTACAGTAAACTCCCTTGCTGAGAAATGGTCCAACCAGAAGACCACAGTGAAATTCACTGCTTAGAACAGTCAGATTTTAATTCGCCCTCCAGAAGCCGACCATAGAGTTCGTGTTAATGTCAAAGACCCCCCCGCAGATCAAAGGCCGCCGCAGCGCAGAAGTGCACAGAAGTGATCTACGGGGAGTCTGTTCAAAAGAACGCCACGTGCGTGTGCGTGCGCGTGCCCGTACAGTGATGGCTGTTTGACTTGCCGCTCCCTGATCACTGCCCTTCCGATTTACATTTGCAAACTTTGCTGGCGGACCTGATACCATCAACGATCCTTTCAGACTCCGACAGTGACCAATTGCAAAGACCGGTTTAAAAGAGCCTCCATCGTGTAGAGAAGAAAGTCTGTCAGGACCTGAGGCTCCAGTTCTAAAGCAGCTGCAATTTTCAGCAGGAACTGCTCTGGGACAATACTCTCACACTCTTGGATGTGTCCACTGGGGGAATGGAAAAGCAGTTCCTCTCTTGCATTTATATCCCCGAATTCTTTGAAACACAATTAAGCACCTAGGGCGCCCCAACTGCCGAACGTCCTCTGCTGAGGAACATCTTTTGAAGGCAACCAAAATAAAGGCAATGATAGCGTGAGCCCCAGCTACTCTACATCCAAGGTCAGGTCACATTTAAGTTCCCATATCAGACTCCCTTTATCATCTTTATTTCCAAATTAAATTGAAAAAACACACATGGATTCGTGACGTCTATTAGTGTATTCCAAGTCTTCCTCTAATTACCCTGGCCTCTCATTTACAGGCAGATGACATGACCCAGAAGCACACGCGGGGTTAGCCAACTGTGTAAGAGAAACAGGGCTGAGGATGACAGAACCTTCTTTTCTTTCAAGTTGGCTTGCTACTCCGTGACACACTTCTGAACATACCCCGCATCTGACACGAAGGGGCACCCTGGCAAATTGGGAACCGCTCAGCTCCTCCGAACTCCTCACAGAGGACAGAAAGGCACTAATGTGGGCCAACCCGTCCAGGTAGTCAAGCACTCACAGTCAATTTGTGAGTTATTTTCTCTCCAGGCGCACGCGCTGTGCCAGACGGCCTTCGTCATTAAAGTTCTTTCCCTCCTGCCTGGTCGGCTTCCACGAGGAAGGAGGAAAAAGAGCGAATGGCAGACGCCATCTACGACATCCCTAAAGCACGTGGATTTAATCTGACCAGGCCTTCCAGTGAGAAGGTGGACAGACGGCTTACTTACTCAGTGCAGATTTTGTTTTGTTTGTAAAACTTGTGCCGCGTAGCAAACAACCGAGAGATATACTTGGCATTTTCAAGATCGTCCTTGGAAAAGAAGAGGCAGAGAAAAAAAACAAATAAAAACAAATAAAATGTATTTGATTATAAATGCATCTCCCTAGGATTCTCCCGAACAGGGCCACATTCCTTCGTATCGTCGGGCCACACACAAAATAGCCCCCCCGAGCAGCAAACCGGTGTGCTGAAATTCTGCAGCAAGCTGGGCCAGGAAGCCCACCCAAGGATGGCAGACAATCTGTTAAAGAATCTTCCATACTCAGGGCACTGGGCTTACACCATGGGCTGGCATATCTTCACACAATTCCAAACCAGATGCTTTAAAAATAAATAAGGATCAAGACAGAGCACGGAATGAACACCAAGCATCACTGAGAGGCAGCGAGGTGCACGGACAGCCCTGGCTCTCAAGGGGGCCCTCAACAGAAGGAAGATCACTCAGGTTACTTCAGATTAGGCTTGGGCTGTGCGGCTGCGGGGGAGAAAATCCAGGTCCGCCAGGAAAAGAAAATGCTGTGCAATATAATCGGGGGGTTACTGGATGTGGGCTGTAACTTGAGCGCGGAGGAACGCAGCACGCCAGACAATGGGATCCACCCCAAACACAGCAGGTGGAGGAACCGAAATCCCCGAGTCCAAACTCGGCTTGGAAACCTGGCGTTCTGAACGGGAAATCACCACCACTACCCAGAAATGAGTAATGACAGCACTGGGCGAGAGGTGGACGGTTACGGGTTCAGTAGAACATTTATTCTCTCACGACGCAGAGAGCAAAGAAGGGATGTGGTGAGTTGAGAGGTCACACGGCAAGCTGTCGGACCCTGCCCCCATCTTTCCATTTTGCTTACCGTGTGAAAGAGGGCCGTCTCTTCTTTGTTGATGAGCTCCACCAGAATAGTCGACTTGTTGTGTGTGATATTCCCGATGTCATTCCACCTGGTCACAAGAAAAACAACTGGGTTTGCCAGGCAGGTTCCATGCAGTTATGAGTCAGCACAGGAGGGTCATCACTGCTGGTGCGTCTCATTTTACAAATTACGATTTAACTATAGTTTTAAAAGCTAAATGTGCCTTCTCTCCAAGCAAAAAAGTAAAGAAAACACCCCGGGTCAAACTTAAATAGCTAAGGAAACCGTATAACGTAAATCTGGATACTGCTGTTCATAAGGTGTACTTTCCTTCATGACTAGTTATGAGGAAAACGTTCAAGGAACGTCTGCCTTGTTTTTCACATTTCCAAACTGCAAAGCATATGGAGGAGCATATTATTTCAAAGTCACGTGTTTTCAGGAATCTAGGCCAAAGAATCCACATAGATTCTGTGTTGCAGCGTAGGCTACAGATTGATTATGCCACCAAGAGAAAGTGCCTGGGAAGGTAAGCTGTAGTTTCCCATTCTGCCTGGAGTCAGTTTGTAGCCGCCTCTTACTACTGTCTACCTTCACTCTGTGCCCCGATCTACAATTCCCTCTTCATGCCAACCTTCACTGCCCTATCCTCTGCCTAGATGATTCCTTCAAGACTTAGCTCAGAAGTCACCTTCTCTCTTTCTCGTCCTGACAACACGCATGCGTATAGTCCCCTATCAGTCACCACGTGGTATTACAACTGTTGACCTCTGTGACTAGATCCCAAACGAAGCCAGACTAGCCCAAAGACGCCATGCCTAGAGATTCTGCTGTCTTCGTGTCTGTATTCCAAGCACGGAGCCAAGCACCCGGCATTCAACATGCAATGGATGTTGGCTGAGAGAATTAAAAGTAGTAATATTGCCTCCCATCTGTATAGAGTACGGTTCCTTTATCGACTCTCTAAGGTCGACAAGGCAGCTAGTTTTGTTCCTCCTTTAGAGATGAGACAATTGAGGCACAAACGAGTACAGGACTTGGCCACGTTCACTCTGCTCACTGGGGATGCACGAGTTCCATACTGGGGCTTACGGGCATTCCTCCAGTCACCTTTCCATTATTCCAGGACCAACTGTGTTTATGTATATCTGCTGGGGCCATACTCTCTACAGGTGATCAGTAGAGCTGTCGGTTGACTTACAATTCCAAGAGATTACATCTACACGACCCAGAGCTACAGGCTCCTCAATGAAGGTCTCTAGAGATAAGAGATATTTGGTTTCCTCAGGCTCCATTCCTTCAAACCGACTGCCAAAACTCTGGATCCACTCCTCCTCCACCATGCGACTTCCCCTAGGGGCATCATTACCATGACACCACGGCAGACCATGGCAGAAGCAAATTCCCAGCCTATAGGGCTTTCGAGATAAGGACTGGAGGAAGAAGTCCGGAAGCAGTTCCTAAGGAACCGAACCAAGCCTATGAGTGGCTTACCATCAGCAGAGTTTCAAACTGCTATTTTCTTCTATTTAACCTCCACAACTGAAACGTAAGACTTGTCTACTTCTCCAGGCTCAAGGAGAAAATGAAGCATTGATTCAGCTATGAAGAACTGTGTGGGACAAAATGCCCGAACAGCTTTAAATGGGCATAAAAATTCATAGTTATATCGCTGCCTAATTTATGCATTTTGCTTGACCCATTTGTAACTTATTGTACGTGTATGGAGTTGACTGAATATGTCCAAAAGTCAAAAAGTTTATTCTTCAGCCACCAAGATCTTCCCCCTACTCCTGTTTCAATAATGTCCCCTTTCACAGAGCAAGAAAAAAATAAATGAACAAAAATAATGGCAGGGTAGGGACCTAGTGGCAGAGGGGGGCAGGGTTTGGGGGGAAGCCAATTAGGAAGCTTTTGGTGGGAAAATACTTGCAAAATGACCCAGATCAACTGCTGATCCAGAGAGTACACAGCTGGGCAAGATCCACGCCCAGAAGGTGGACTTTGCTTTGACTCTAAGAGCTGTCTTTGATGATCTGGCCTAGGTGCACAGCTATGCCTACCAGATGCATGTACAAGAAAGCTCGTCTTCCAGTAAATAACTGGCCACACTGCCCTTGTAAATGAAAGCAAGGATGCAGCTTTTGAGATCACTGACACTACGGTAGCAACTACGGATGCCAACACGAGCAAGCTCCCGGACACGTGACCCGAGGAGACACTGGTCTCTCACGTTAAACGGAGAAGAGGGCTTAAAATGCAAAATAATGAGAGGTGCCTAGGTGGCTCAGTCGGTGAGCATCCAACTTCGGCTCAGGTCATGATGTAGCGGTTCATGAGTTTGAGCCCCATGTCGGGCTCTGCACTGACAGCTCAGAGCCTGGAGCCGCCTTTGGATTCTGTGTCTCCCTCTCTCTCTGCCCCTTCCCTGCTTGCACTCTCTCTAAAATAAATAAGCATTAGAAAAAGAATTCTAAAATGCAAAATGATGAAAAAGTACCAAATCCCTTTAATTCATGATAACAAATTCAATGTTTTTCAAAATGCACTTTCATAAATACATTACATTTTTAATATAAAAATCAGTCCTCACTCTTCTAGCACATATGGTTAGGCGGAGGGTGATGGAAAATGGGAAGAAGCCACTCTGGACTGAAGGACTGACTGGACGGCCTGCTTCCAACCAGACTCACAGAGTTTAGCTCCAGGTCTCTGGCTCCAGGGCACCTTTCCTGGACTCAGGTGAGAGTCCCCACCCCCAAACGGGCCTCCAGGAGAAGTGAGATGCATTTCTCCATTAGCGCTCGAATCGCACAGAGGGCTGATCTTCTCTGAATTGAGAAAAGCTCAATGGTGACCCACCATCTGGCTCTCAACTCGCTGGGATACCTGTCCTACTGAGCAGGGTTTTCGAGAGTCCCTCCAGGGGAAAAAGAAAAAAGGAAAAAGATATGAAGAAGACTACCTGTGTATCACTGCTTGTCTTCCAATTCTGTTTCTCACGAAAATGCCCATAAAGAAAATGCCCAGCTGCACACTGTTTCCATGATTGTCCTGCGTAAGATCAACAGAAGAGCAGCGTGATGAAACAGATCACCGGCGACCTGGCAGAACTGAGCATGTGGGCCGCAGCCCACCCGGGGGGGCCACACCCCGTTTCCTGCCCATAAATGAAAGAATCACAGACAGCATCCGGACGAAAGGCAACTTGGTCCTGAAGGAACTCACGCCGCTGCACAGCCTAGTGGACTATATACATATACATGCATCTTTTATCTGAATTTGTCACCACATGTTGCCTGTCCAAGAGAGATTTTTAGGATTGTCTCAGATTTGGGGGCACTTAAGATCTCATCTTTCACGAGCGTCTATTAGTATCTTTTTTACGTTTTTTCTAAATCAAAATTATACGTGTGTGTAGTTTGATTACGTATGTGTTTCTACACGTGTGATTATATAAGCCCGCAGTTTGAAGAAATGAGCACATTGTTTGCAACCTCTTTAGAAGAAGCCAACAGCAGACTTGTTCCCACCATTTCCTCTCCCTACAGACATCAACTTCCCCTGCCTAATGCCCTAGTGTGTGTCTATTTGCATCCACTGTGCTTGGTGTTTCAATTTAGAGCCTCATGCCCCTCAGTCCTGGGATACTTTCTCGAATTACTAGCTTTGTTTCCTCTGTTCACTTCTGGAACTCCCATTATTCCAACGTTGGACATCCTGGGCTGGCCTTCTAATTTTATCTCCCACCTCCCACGTTCCAAACTTCACTTTTTGGTGAGATTTTCTTAATTTTGTCTTGCAAGCTATTACATTTTCCATTTCTGATATCACATTTTTAATTTCTGAGAGTTTTTCTTTCCTTTCTTTTTTTTCTTTTTTTTAAATTATTTTCTGAACATTCTCTTTTAAAAGCAATCTATTCCTTGAAAGATGTAATATAGTGGAGACTCATAGTATGGTATTTTGGGCGGGGAGTTCTTCACCCGGCAGAGTCTCTACGTCTTCCAGGCCGCTTTGTTTTCTTTGTGTTGGCCTCTGTCATTCCTGTAAGGACACCCTGTGGGGTGATGCTGGGCCACATATTCATGTTCCAGAGAGGGACGCTAAGTGCTGGCTGGGAGCTTCGTGAGCACAGGAGGGGCACGAGGACTACAGAGCTGTCGGGAAATCTGCTGGGCCCTGTGCTGAGGAAGCCCGGATGACTTATCTTCAAGTCTGGTCTCCTGGTCCGGTCAGATGCTTCCAGCCTCCTGTCTGGGAGAGCCCAACCTGCTGCCGGCGTGCTTGGGAGCAGAGCAGGAACAAGGCTCACCATCCGGGGAATAAACTGTCACAGCCCCCTGCTTTCCCTGGGGGATACCTTCTTTGTGGAGGGAGCAGAGAGGCGCGCATGACTAGACACGGGATGGAAGAGAAGGATGTCTGCATTCCTCAGAACCCTTGATCCCGTGTAAGACACACAGACAACAGTGCCCCATCACAGGGATGTCTCTCCAGCTCGCCCGGCAAAGCGCACATTAGAACAGGGCTCTTCTAACAGGGACAGAGCGAGGTCAAGACAACGGCTGGATGCAAAGCAGAGACAGGGTTGGGAGAGGGTGGAGAGGGAAGGAAAGGAAGTGCCTCGGTTGTCAGGAGCAGTTACAAGGTAGGTGACATGCAGAAAAACACTTGTGAGAAAAGAAGTCGGGAGAAGTGGAGAGGCGAAGCAGAAAGAAAATCCTGCAGAGAGAGCCTTCCCGGGGCACTCTGCCAGTAGGTCCATTGGTGCAGCGGGCCAGTCGGGGTGGGGGCGCGGCAGGAGCAGTTCACCAGGGCCGAGCAATGGAGAAAACATAGGACCGAGGCCCAGACGCTGCATCTGTCAAACCTTAGGGGCTTGGTGTCCCACTCGGCTAAGGATCGAGGCTCCAGACACAAGCACCCTCTCTGTGTCCCGGTGCTCTGACAACGCAGGGAGCCACCGAGGCAGCGGCCCGCCTGTGTGTGTGGAGGCGAGAGGGGCGGACCTGTCAGGAAGTGGACTGGTACTCCTCCGGCCTTGAGAAACTTTGAAGAATCGCTTGTGGAAAAGCCCACGCTACGTAGAAATGTTCTTCCCTAAAACGTATCCATAGCAAGCCCATGTACGTTACTTGGGGCTCCATCACTACTCAGTCTGCCCCTGCACACTCTCCTTCCTGCCTTTTCACCTATCTCAGAGCTGATCACGGCACCGCCCCACCGGTCCTGCTGCCCCTCCCATCATCCTTGTCTCCGGGGATGTCAGGTGGTCGGTAGGTGGCCACCTTAGTCATGAACAGACACGTGGGGAAACAGAAGACACCCAGCTAAGTCACACGCACAGGCAGTGAGTCAGCAGTGCCTGTCTGCCCACTCGGACCAAGGTAGACAGTACCTGCCTTGTGCTCTTCCCACAAAAGAACATACCAGAAAGTGCATCGGGGAACGGGCACAGTGGATTTCAACACTATCTCCACTGCTCTTGTTTCCCACAGCCCAGAATGACCAAAAACAACACGAGTAAATGAGCACAACGAAACCCCCGACTTCCTGGGACTGAGAAGTCAGTTTTCTGGAAGTGGAGAGAAGTTTACCCTGGTTTTTCAATGGCCCAGAATATCATGACTATATATGGGCTGCTGAAATGTAAGTGGGATGCAGATGGCTTCATAAGGCATTATTGCAAGGAAAATGGATTACAACCCTACGAAGGGTGGCCATTAGAGAAGCAAAAGAAAATTAAACAAATCTAAAAAAGAGCCATTTAGCCCTTTCCACAAGCTGCGGCCACCCTGCTCGTTCTACTTGATGCACATGGGCAGTTCTCATTAAGGCAAATTGCAAGCGTGCAGCAGAGGAGGAACAGAACACTTATAAAACAGCCAGCGGAGCCAGTTTAGAATGAAATGTTTGTGCTAAAATTGCACCATCTCCCAAATTGCAGAAATGTGCCAGTTGCTTTAGGTTTCTGACAAAACTCCGTCTTTCGCAGTGGGTCAGTAGAGAGAAGAAAATGAGTTTGGAGTACGGGCCCAACTCTATAAATGACCATGCACCGTGACCCCCCTCCCCAACCACACCCACTTCAGGAGGTGGATCTGTTGCAAAGGATGTGATGTGCTGTAACAGTTTCCCAGGCACGGTTTCCAGAAAACACCTAAGGGGCTGGAAACCCACAATGGAGGCTCTATAGAACTCGAGAAAGAAAGTGTGCTTGCATACAGGAAAGGTTTCACTCTGCCTCACAAGCGATGATCCCCGTATCAGCTCAAAGAGAGGAGAGAAGAAGCGAATAAAGAAAACTACTGGGTAGGTAGGGTCTTCATATTAATAGCTGCTTTCCTGTCGCAGAACTGGACGTGACCGCATACCTTCCCAGGGCCGGTGGATGGGCTGGTGTTTGTCTGGTACTCACTCAGACGGTTGTCTTACAAACAAGATATTCTGCCCAAGACCATGGAAAACTTCAAAGTCTCTTAGCTAAGAAGTGTTTGCTTTACCTAAAGTAAGCAGGACTCGCCATCTAATGCCACGTAGCGATAAGGAAGCCAGGTCGCTCTGGTCGGTTGCCTATCACTAGTTTTCCAACCACCTGAGCCATTCTGAGAAAGCTGAAGTGAGGACAGGCCAGGGTATGTTACCTTCACAGGGAAGATCTCCTGTCCAAATCCATCCAAACGTTCCACCTCGTTGATGTACATGAGCTCGGCTTCTGAGGGCAGGATTCCACTAAAACCGAAACAGTGTCAAAGAAGGAAATGGTTAAGAGCAACAAAGGCAGTGGAAGATCCGACCCTCCTGATGGCAAATTCCAGAGCTGTGGTTTAGCTCCAGTTCTGGGAAGAGCAATCATCACCCAACTGTGAGGACGCGGTACGTTACTAAGTAATTCATTAACATATTCCCTACCAGCCTTTACTCAACGGGGAAGAATCAGAGGAAGGTAAAGTATTTAATTAAGAACCACAGCCCTATAAACACTAATTATTCCAGACATCCCTGTGAATAATGCTGCTTGCTTTAAAAAAAAAAAAAAAAGTTATTTTCTCCCACCTAGGAAAAAAAATCTCCACTGTTAAGAAACAAGGAAAAAGTTTATGAGGATGCTATTTTGGGAGCCAAGTGGCCAAAACGAGAGAGAGCTTAGGACCACTGCACAGGTCCTCTGAAGTCGGAAGGAAGGCTGCTCGTTTTCCACTGGTCCCAGAGAGCTCCACGTAGCCCTGATAAGAAGTTTTCAGGGCCTCCTCTCCCTCTTGACCTTGACTTTCCCATCCAAAGCAGATCTTTTAGGTCTTCACTCTTAACTCAAGCAGCCCCAGTCTCCCCAGCTCTGGCAACAGTTTTCGGAAGGTCAGAGAGAAGAGTTCTCCTGGCTAACAGCTTCACATCTATGTGGGCTTGCTGGTGCGGAAAGAAGAAAAGGAAAAAAGAAAGGGAGAGAAAGAAAAAAAAAAAAAAGAACAGGAAAAAGGGGAGGCAGGGCAAGCACACAGGTTATGAATCTATTTGCGCGTCTGGGAACAGGGCTGAGCCACGTGCAGGATAGAGCACAGCCGGGGGCCGGGGGTGGGAGCCAAGTGCCTTGGCGGGCCCTACCTGTGGGCTTTGTGTTCTTGGGCTACCTTCTGGGTCAGCTCCTCCAGAACGGCCTCCTCCAGGGCCAAATCCTATCAAAACAGAAGCAGTTGAGGTCATTTGCTGTTTGTTAGGAACAAACCTTAGAAGCTCTGTTCTCCAGAAGGTTTTCCTGATTAGCCTCACTTCATCCATCTCCCCTTTATTGCTTCAAATTGAAAGTTGTCCATTTTCGGGCTGACGGTCCGTTGTTACTTTTAGAACATGGCTCTCCACTATAACTTAGGTTCTCCACTTATAACTAACATGCCTCTTTCAAGGCATAGTTTGGGTAGCCACCTAAATTCTGGAGGGTATAGGAATAGCTCTTTTTTAATTTACCTTCTTCTTCTTTGTCTGCCTCCCAGACTCACTTTTATTGAAACTGCTTTGTCAGTACTTACGTATTTTTAACAATCGGGGTATGAATTTCCAGCCCATTATCCTTTCAAAAGCTGAGCCTAGCAAGGGGCTGTGCCTGGCCTTTTTGTCCACCACCACAATATCCGGGCACTAATTCAGAGCTACAGAAGGCAGAGAGGGCTCATTCAGATGTTACTTGACAGACCCTTGGGAGCAGAGGCCATGATGGCTACAAGTAGGGAGTTCTATAAGCTAACGGTGTGTGGGAACCCGCTGGTGTCTCCAGCACCTAAATCCCAGGGCCCTGGGGCCTGTGGCTCCTGTGGCGTTAGAGCTGATCGCACATACCTCTTCCCAACACCCCTCCGCTGACAGTGGGAATGTATCAGGGATTGTTACACGTTTACCAGCACAGAACTGTCTGGGATGGACGGTCTGAAGGAGTAATTCCAAGACAGGGAGACCAGAGCAACCAGTTCCTGAGACTCTGACAGGCGTGGTGATTCCAGAGCTCCCCGAATTCCTTGTGGTAGCCTGGGGAGGCTCAAGCCGAGGGCCAGCTGCCTCAGACCTTCCTAGGGGCCGGTTCCACACCATCTGCCCCAGGTCGATAAGCACCCCGACGAGGGCAGAGATATACGCGCCACTTCCCTCTGAGCTCCAGAAGGGGTGTCAGAAGGGCCTCTGAGCTACGTGTCCTGGTGAGGCCCTCTGAGGCTCATCGTAGACACTGAGGGTGGAGGGCTGGGGGCTGAAGTTTGGCAGAAAACATCCCAAATGCCGATTCCCTGGATTCAAGAATACCATCTATACCAAGATGGCCTCCAATTTAACAATTTTCCGTGGATGAAACCCCACCCCCAAAAAAGGTACACCTCAAAACTGCAAGAAACATCCCATCTCAAATCAGGGAAACATGAAAAATCACTATCTTTTAAATCTGGAAAATGAGGGTGTAAATGAGGTGCTGGAAATTGTATAGCCCTGCAGATGGTCACGAGAAACCTCGGAGAAGGTGCAGGCAGCTCTTATTTTCTGTGCATTAACTGATTAATTTGCTGTTTTCCTGTCTAGCCATCCACTGAAATGACTCAAGTCCACGACAGGGAATAAGCACCGTTTTTCGCCGGGGAACAGCAAAGATGCCGCGTGGCTTGCACACGGGAGCGATAGGTGTGCATCCGGGTATTGTGTCGTAGTCCTAACGCGGTACTAATTGTGAAAAGCTAATGAAAGGCATGTGGCCGTAGGAGAAAATAAAGAAAGGTAAGCGAAGATCAGAAAGTGCCCCATGAAACCTCAGCTTCCTACTTTGAAAGGAGAAAAGCCCAAAGGTGCGCCTCTGCTAGCCCACTCCATTCAAGCGCCTCCATCTGCGTGTGGGGCCTCCCTGAGGTATGCGCCCTGCCACAGGGAAGGCGCGAGCGGCCCTGCGTGAATGAAAAATGGCAGAGTGCATGCCTGTACACAGCGGCACACCTGTGGAGTACCCTGGGTACTTCGCTTTGTTCTTCGCTCTGCCTCAGAAATGCCATTTGACGAATTCGGTTGCTTTTGTAAGATCAAACAAGGCCATTCATCCCATCTTCCCTCCCCCACCAAAGGAATTTAGTCTTCTCTTTGAATTCTCCAGTGGAACCTCGCAGAAGGTTTACAACCTTCCATGGCTCCCCACTGCCTGCTCAATTAGGTCAACACCTGGGCCTGGCATTCAGACCATTCTTCGGCGTGACCCGGCCTTCCCTTCCAGGCCTCCTCTCTCAAAGGTTCAAGGCCTCAGGCAAACCCTTCTTTCTAACAGAATGCTTGTATGTCTCCTGACACACTCATGCTGAGCCTTCCTGGAAGAAACACCAGGGGCCCATCACACTGAGTGAAACGTCACCCTGTCCTTCAGGTTTCGTCTCAACTACCGTTCCCTTGACCGGGCTTCCATATTCCCCCATGCCGGATGTAGTAAGCCTTTCCTCTTCCACTCTGAGTGTGGCTCATACAGCCCTCCCCACGGCTGGCCTACTGTCTCTCTTACACAGTTATCCGGATGCTCCTCTGACCCTTCCTCCTTCACCCTCCCTCTTCTTCATCACAGACAGGCCCCTAACGGCACCAGCTCTCCTCCACATCACTTACGGGCCTATCACGGGGCTCTTACATGATGCCCACTTATAAGCTCTCCATATGCAGTAAGTGATCAATAAATGCTTATTGAACTAAACTCAACAGGCAACTCAGTAGGCAACAAAGTTTCACGTCGTCAAACCGGAGTTTCTAATCACGCAGAGCAGGTTAATGATCGTTTGCACCTTCTGCCTGTCCTCTGCTTACATTTCAAAATTCGTGGAGTGTTGCTGCCCGAAAAGCACAGTCTTCAGCCTCCTTGTGCTTGCGTGCCAGAGACAAGAGGGTCATGCTAATCATAAGACGATGACGATGGCAATGACAAGGACAATTACTTCCTGAGAATTCACCATGTGCCAAGTAACGTACGTCACGTGCATTCTCTCCTTTAGTTATCCCAGCTGGAGTAGGCATGCTGTGCTCATTTTTAGATGAGAAAATGGAGGCTTTGGTGAGACAAATAATCAAATTTTAAAATAAACTGAATTAAATAACGGCCCAAGTTCACATAGCCGGTAAATGGCAGCCAGGACACGGGCACAGAATGCTTGGCTCCTATAGTGTGAGCCACCTGACCACAGGCCACAATGTATCCAGGGTACAACATGGGGCAGAATGACAGGGCAGAAGCCCAGGAACATCCACAATTCAGATATACACACTGACATCAGGTTCTGTCACAGTGTCTTCAGTGCTGTCCAACAAGACTTTCTGCAATGATGGAAATGTTCTATATCCAAGCTTTCTAGTACAGTAGGGTTAGCCACCCGTGGCTACTGAAATGTTTTTATTTTTTTTTAAAGTGTATATATTTTGACAGAGAGAGAGAGAGAGGGAGGGAGGGGCAAAGAGAGAGAGAGAGAGAGAGAGAAACCCCAAGCAGGCTCCACACTGCCAGCGTAGAGCCTGATGTGAGGCTCAGATTCACAAACCGTGAGAGCTTGACCTGAGCCAAACTCAAGACTCGGTTGCTTAACCAACTGAGCCACCCAGGCACCCCTACTGAGTGTTTTTTAAATGTAGCTAATGCCACTGAGGAACTGAATTTTTAATTTTATTTAACTTTAAGTAACTTCAATTTGAATGTATATCGCCAGCCACATGTCACAATGTATGTAGCTACTATCCCAAGGAGGGGAAGTTTGGATCCAAGAATAACATATCCATATTCATTCGTTCGCTGTGAGATTTAACGAGGTCTATGCTGTTCAGGTATCTGATTTGCTCAGAGCCCAATGGAGACCGTCATATTCTGGAAAAGGTGTGATACACAACCCCTTCCAGCCTTCACAGACAGCACTGGGACCTGCCAAAGCATTCTAACATCTACAAACTCGTAAGTATCATGCTGGCAATCACCATAAAAAATTCTAAATAGCACCTAAGCCTGGTCTCTGCCCAAAGGCTAGGTGAGTAAGAGCATTTTAGGAGACAAAGGTGAAAAAAAAATTGTGGAAAATTCTTAACCCAATTGATTACCTCCACTAGCACAAAAAGGCACGCTCTCTAAAATTCTAAGGTGTGAGCTTCACTTTCGTCTCCCCAAGCGCGCTGGGGAACCTCTGAGATGTTAGAGATGTTGGTTCAAGCATGTTGACACCAAATCCTATGAAGAGCTTCTGCGCCAAGTAATATGCTAATCTCTTTGAATGCAGGTCAATTTGATGGGTAGAGTTAACAAGGCATGAAAAACAACAGATTTATCAGACGATACAGATGTTTTCTTGGCGGGAAGAAGAATAAGGACAGAGTTATTCATGAAACCATAGAGATCTCGCAGTATTTCCCTAACCTATAAGAATAAAGGTTAAGTATGCGGCAACCTAAGCTCATCTCAAGCCCTGACAGGGATAATGACTACAGCCTTACATATGCTAGTCTTTCAAAACTTGAACCCTTGTCACCAGACACACTACTTTCTCCCATGTGCCACAGCCAACTGGATGCCAAGTTCTGCTCGTTTGATTTCCAAAATATCTCTTGCTTTGCTTTCGTGTTCTTTTTGTCACTCATAATACCTAAATCACCTCCTGCCCAGAACACCATGATTCTCATCTGACCTCCTTTCACAAACGGTCTTACTGCTCTAATCCAGCGGTTCTCAAAGTGTGGGGTCTATAAATCCCCAGAGTCCACGGGTTCTTAGCCCTGAGATGTTTCATCTCATCTGCTGCCACTCCCCTCTGCCACTCCTGAGCGACAGTCAGATTCACCACAGACTCTTACACGATCACTCATGCCACCCTGCCCCTGCTCTTTCCCTCCCTGTCTAGATCATTCCTTGTTCCCTACCTGTCTGCCTGCTGCAATCCTGCCCACCCTCTGAGACACAACTCACCCACCATTAGTCTTTAAGCCTTTCCTAACCGCACCCCCCCCCCCCAGCAGAGGTAACCTCTCTCCACATAAAATCCTGACTGCACTTTATTACTCTTGGCTTTGCATTCTGATTTTGCAAACTTCCTATTTACTCAACTATTCGGCCGCTTCCCTGAGAACAACCACCGTTTCTTATATAACTTTATTTCCTGGTAGTTAGTTACCCAGGCCAGTGCTTTGGGCAAAACAGTTGATAAAAAAATAAGTGATGAATGATCAGGGTTTCTAAAATCAGAGCCAGGATACTGCAGCAGGTATAGCTTTTCAAAAATTTTAATTCCTCCTCATTAAAACTCTTCTCATTTACCCCAAAGCTTCCAAACAGCAAACATACATTCTCCCGGGATTAAAACCTAGCCTCGTTCCTAATTTAACCCAAGACTGGGCATTTGACTCCATTGACTCATTCAATGAAATTTCACGAGTGCAGAATATACGCCAGTTAACAGTAACAAGACAGAAAGGGTATCTGCCTACGGACCACAGAGCTGACGTCCCAGCTGACAATCCGTCAACACTGAACACGTTTAGATACTGAAAGGGCCCTGAAGAATGCGCATAGAAGGTGATTTAGCAGGAAGTGGTTGATGGCTGGAGTGTATCATACAGGTAGTCAAGGAAAAGGGAGTCGTCTTTGAGGAGGTGATATCTGACTCAAGATTTCAATGTCAAGTCACAGAAAGATCTGGAGCACAGTACTGAAGGCACAGGAAACCCAAGGACGAAGGTTCTGGGATGGGAACAAACTTGATATGTTCAGAAAGTTAGGAAGAATGCCATGGCCCTGGAGAGGTGGAAACGGGGACTGGGGAGAGGGGTGTCAGGGGACAGAGGTGCCTTGAGGAGGCGGGAAGAAGTACCTTTTTCAGTGTTTGTTTATAAAATGCGTCCCCACTTTATAAATGCATGGACTTTCCTCCCTGGGGAAATATACGTATGTAAAATCCTCTGAGATTTTCAAAGGAAACAATTAAACACCCAGAGAAGGTAGAAAATTAATTAAGAAAAAGGAAATCACACTTACCATAGGAAACAGCACATATTCTCTGAGGAAGTCTTGAGAATCAAACTGATTGTAGTCTCCAAAATCAGCTGAGAAGAAAAGCGGGGGGAAGGGTAGTATTTATTACATGAAATTAAAGATGGAATAAAGCAAGGGTAAAATTATCGCCACATTTATTATTCCCACTTCGTCCTATTTCTTCACTATTCGATAAAAAAAAAAACGGTGCCACGACATGTTTGATATTGTTACCACTTTTACTTAGCAATACTGTAAATATCAGCATGTGAACCCTATTACACAATTTTCTAGGGGAAAAAAATGGGGAAATTTGAAAGCGATCCCTGAGCTATTTTAAAAATTTGAAACAAACCTATACTTATGTTTTTGTTAAATATGCACCAACACATTATCTTAAGAATATCTGCCAAGGGGGCTTTTTAACTCAAGGTTAATTGGGAGAACTGAAGAGCCAAACCCATCTGCAACTTTTCATATATTTGCAGCTGGAAATTCCCACCGTAAATCACCGTTGGCAAGCAACACTGCACATTTTTACACCTCCTAAACAAGCTGACATGTTGCAAGATGCCAAAAATTCTGTTTTGTCCTGTTTTCATCTCACCATGGGATGTCTGAGCACATGCAAAAAGAAACTATGTCTATATTATCAATCTATACATGCCTTGCATCTAATCCTACCTGCTCTCAAAAAAGATCAAACTGCATACAGACTTAATTTCATGCAAAAGATCTGGCATCAGGCAGAAATGGGTGCAGGTATCTTTGGGGTAGTCCACACACAAGGCCAGCGTCCACACATTGCTGAGAAGACAGAGACGCACCTAAGAAACTCAGCATTTAACTAATGAGCAATTAGGTGAGGCATTCAGGATGGCAACAATCACATGCTCGGCCTGTCTTCAAATTTACTCATCAGTTACTGTATTTCATCACGACGTATAACTAAGTGGATGTGTCTTCCTAAGGGCCCAACAAGGGTTCTTGGGAAAATTATTTTACAAATATGAGAGCTAGGGGAATGGCTGGCTTCAAGACCCCAGCGAACAGAGAGTTAGTTCACCAACTTCCTTTAGCCTAAAAGCTATCACACCAGGATCTTCCAGGATCCAGGAGGCCTGTGATACAGCCAGGGATTGAAGAGTAAGAGGCCAAAACGAGTAATAAAGTGAAGAAAGGAGAAAACTTTTTAAAAAGAGAAAGATCCAATTTGCAGAGGAGGGACACAGTGGATCTTCTCTCTCTTCTTCCTACTAAAGGGGGTCTTCTCCTTCATTTTGATGATCTTTCTCTCATGACCACTAACTGTCCTTTCGTATTGTTCTGGGCACCGTTCCTTTCCTTTCCAGTCTTTAAGCGGAGAGATGGGATACAACATATTTTGTGTATTTTCATCCACAAGGTAACGATAGCTAACTACTGGAGTCGTACGTCCAACAAAAATTGCTAAACTGCTAATACTCCGGGATGAAAGAGATCAAAGGACGTCTGCCTCTTTAGACATTCTAGAACCCAAAAGGTTCAACTTCAGTTCAGAATTTGGGATGGGAAGTTCAGTTCACAGCTTCTACAACAACAGTCCTCACAGCAAGGGCTTGGCGGCTGGCATTCCGTCTGGACACGAAGTGATTTTAAAGAAAACAGTCTCTGAAAGGGAAACCTGTTTCTTTTAAAAAATTATATTTTACCTTCTTGTTTCCAATATGACTAAAGGCAATTAAGGCACCACTCAGTTAAGAGTAATGTATAAATATATGTAAAAGTCATGTGACATATTTTACATAAATATATGTAAAAATATATGTAACAACTTAGAAATGGTAAAAACAATCGCTCCCATAACTCGAAGTAGGATAGATTGAAAGAGGGGCGCCTGGGTGGCGCAGTCGGTTAAGCGTCCGACTTCAGCCAGGTCATGATCTCGCGGTCCGTGAGTTCGAGCCCCGCGTCAGGCTCTGGGCTGATGGCTCAGAGCCTGGAGCCTGTTTCTGATTCTGTGTCTCCCTCTCTCTCTGCCCCTTCCCCGTTCATGCTCTGTCTCTCTCTGTCCCAAAAATAAATAAACGTTGAAAAAAAAAATTAAAAAAAAAAAAAAAAGGATAGATTGAAAGATGAAGGTACTTCACTATGTGTTTGTTGCTTCGCAATATCTATCTATCTATCGATGCCATTACACATACATATACATATGTTCCTCTCTTTAAGTGTGTGAGTATAAATTAGACTGCAATATTTAAAGCTATCACACTTGAAACTGATGTGAAAGTCAAAGAGTCACGACATGAAGCCACAAAATATGACCACACTGGGCAGTGGAATCATTCTGAGAAAATGTTCCACAAACCCTGCATGTAGCTTTAATTAAAGTCAGGATGAAAGCTGCTATTTCTTCAAATAAAACTACAATTACACAAGCGTGAGCAATTTGCAAGCAGCCTTGCGAAGTCCATCAGCCTGCCACCAGAAATCACTATGTCTGCGTTTTTAACGTCTCTTGAAATGAAAAGTGAGAGTTACCGAGGGATCGTTTCAGTAAATGCACTTTTTTTCTCAGAGAGGCCAGCAACACGGCAAACAGAAAACGCGATCTCGCGGGCCGGCCGCCACGCTCCTTACCTTGCACGGCCAAGCCGGCCAGTCGGATCACCTGCTCCAACGCACACCGCAATCGCCCTTCAAGCACGTCCTTTTTGACTTGCAGGTAATACTGATACCTGTTTATGGGAACAGAGGAACAAATAACCTTAAAAACACATACTTGGAATATGTTCCCACGACATCGATGTCTTGCTGTATCAAACTCTGTGTGCACAGCGGGACGCACAGGTGATGCTGCTAAAGGTCAGCTGTATTAAAGATGGAAAGTGCCCTCTTGCCGTGTTTATCTTTCTTTGATGTGGCAGGTGCCACATCCCATGCATTCTCAGTTTGAGAACATTCTCATCAAATCACTTCAGTGTAGGTCCGCAGGATGAAATACTGATAAGGACCCATTCCGCGTCACAGACATCAGGAATAAAAATGTTCTTCCACACCTGGCTGCCCACAGCAACACAGCTGCCCAGCCTACATTCAACAGTGGGGCACTCCCAAAAAAAGTTCTAGAAACATGTCATTTTTTCTTTTTTTTTTAAACTCAAAAGTTTGGTAGAGCAGAACACAAAGAGGCCAAATAATTTGGCATTCTGCTAATGGATAGGATAAGAGCTTCCGAGAGCGAGGCTAACCCTACAGGTCTGTGGCTCACAAAAATCCAACCCAAAGTACATTCTCAAGCCAGCACAGCGCAGGTGAACAGAATGTGCCCATGTACAACATCAAACCTCAAAGTAGACCACTGCTCTCAGAAACCAATAAATACAGTGTATTGTTTCCTTGCCAATAACACTGTATTCTTAGAATCACCTACACATTTAGATATCTCCTCACCCCAAACCTTTCTTCCTAGGACTCCACTTCCCTTGACCATACTCTTAAAACAGTCACCTCTATAACAGACTTTTCCTAGCACCAATTCTTGGCAAATGCTAACAACCTTTCTGCTCTTGGTAACCATGACTTTCTACTTTTTCTAAACTTGGACATGTCAATGCAGGGAGTTCAAGAGTGATCCAAAGCTCAACTCTTTTAGAGAGAGGCAACAAACACTGACAGCTAATTATTGCTATCTCTACCTTGTTATCATGGATGTCATTACATATCAATCCAATGCCTATTTGAGGGAAGGACTCAGGCTCCCTGTCTCCTCTAATGGAGTCTCTATTTCTTCTCTCCTCTTGGGTCTGCTGGTCAGGGTAGAGACAACCATGTCAGGCTCTGGTGGGGAAAACCTATACTCAAATCAGAAGGACCAACGCTGAGTTATTTAATACTTCTCTTTTGTAAAACTTAGCATGTAATAGACAAACACCCTGTTCTTCCTACACCCAGCCTAACTTTCACCTAAAATATTCATAATCATTTTACAGGCTCCACTACTGAATCAAGAGCTTTACTTCCCATCCACATCAAGAAATGTATACTGGGGCACCTGGGTGGCTCGGTCGGTTAAGTGTCCGACTTCGGCTCAGGTCATGATCTCACGGTTCACGAGTTCGAGCCCCGCGTCGGGCTCTGTGCTGACAGCTTGGAGCCTGGAGCCTGCTTCGGATTGGATTCTGTCTCCCCCTCTCTCCGCCCCTCCCCCACTGGTGCTCTGTCTCTCCCCCTCTCAAAAATAAATAAACATTAAAAAAATTTTTTTAAAGAGAAATGTATATAATAAGTGCCTGTGCTGATTCTCAGAGACAAGTCCCTGGTATGTGTAGAAAATCTCTGTGCCCACTCCGTGCCCTGAGGTCAGTGGGCAGGGCTCTGTCTCACCTAGTTACTATATATATCCTTAGCTGGTGAGAGGCATCATGGATTCTAAATCCCAACAAATAGGAATACAGGTTACACATAAGAACATGTGGTTAAAAGTCTTTGGTAATGAAGCAGCAGTTTCTGACAGTGCGCAATCAGTAAGGAGGAAATACTAGGTAGGATATTTCTTAAAACCCTGTGAAAGTGAAGGCACTGCCTGGGGATGGAGGAAGGGGCAGAGTTTTGGACAATCGTGTTTGATGCAAAGAAAAGGGGAAGTCATAGCCTGTCTCTTCATTATTCACAGCAGAGAATCAGAGTAAATGAAAACATTCTGAAGCAATAATTGTGTATGAAGTTAAAGAAACACCAAGAGTAAATCGAAACATCACAGACTAAAGAAATCTGGATCGCTACAGTTAAAATATGCCACATGTTATCTCCTGGTTTTCTTCTTTCACCTGTTCACTCAAGTTCTGTTCCCAGGCTCAAGCGTATTCAAGCTCCACCTCTCCAAACGTTTCACTCGAGGTGAGTTAACACTACAGAAACGTGGTCCCATGCACTCGCATAATATAAGGGCCTGCTCTCTGCCCACTTTTCTCCCATCCCAAGGGGGAAAAGGTAGCAAGTTCTGCACATGGTACATGTCGAGGATCTGAGCTTCCATGGTTTTATTCGGCAAACCAAGAGCTCCAACAGAAATGGTTTACGTTAGTGCCTTTGCCTCAAGGCACATGCACCCTGCCAATGATGGGCAAAGCTCAGGTTCTATAGCCTCACTTGAAGAGCAGATTTGTGTCTAAAAATGCAATCTGATGCACATTATTAGTTCATCTCCTGGGGGAAAGCTCAGTAGAACTTGAACCAGGAGGGAAAACATGGGCTGTGGAAGCTTACTTCCCATCCCATGTAACACAGCATATTCCCTGTTTGTGTTCCCTTCCCTCAAGGCTCTTCCTTAGTATCATCTGCCATGTTCTTTCCTTGTGCCCTAGCCTGACTCTTGGTTTTCCTCTGGCACCTGCCTTGTGCCTCAAGGAAACAGTAAAAGTTCCACCCATTTGTATGAGGTAACTTTCACTTCCAGAGACTAAGAACTGTATATGCTAACTAACTTGGATGTAAACTAAAAAAATAAATAAAATGGTAAAAAAATAAAAATAAAGATAGTAAAATAAAAAAAAAATGAGTGATCAAGTCACAAATATGGTGACTTGATCATGGTGGAAACTCAAATGCACGTTACTAAGTGAAAGAAGGCAACGAAAGAAAACTACATACTCTATGATGCCAACTATATGACATTCTGAAGCAAAACTATGGACACAATAAAAAGATCAGCAGTTGCCAAGGGTTGTTGGGGGAGGGGAAAAATGAACAGAAAGAGCTCAGAGGATTTTTAGGAAATATTTTTAGTGAAATTTTTAGTGAACAGATGATATTATAATAATATATATCATTATACTGATACATATCCGTATAATGATATATATTGTTATATTTGTCTAGACCTATATAATGTACAACACCAAAAATAGACTCGAAGGCAAAAAAAAAAAAAAAAAGAGAGAGAGAGAGAGAGAGACTAAGAATTGCCCATGAGTCTTTCATGGAAGATCTTTCAGGCTTATAACCGGTCCAGTTCTTAGATAACTGAACACCTCCTTGTGGAAACCTAGGAAAGCAAGAGGGTCCTAAGTCATCAAAGGATCTTTTAGGTGTCAAGAGTTCATTGTGAAAGGAGATAGACCTTTGAAGAGGAGCCATTTAGACTCTGAAGATCACACTTTCTTTTAAATTTTTTTTTTTCAACATTTATTTATTTTTGGGACAGAGAGAGACAGAGCATGAACGGGCGAGGGGCAGAGAGAGAGGGAGACACAGAATCGGAAACAGGCTCCAGGCTCTGAGCCATCAGCCCAGAGCCCGACGCGGGGCTCGAACTCACGGACCGTGAGATTGTGACCTGGTTGAAGTCGGACGCTTAACCGACTGCGCCACCCAGGCGCCCCGAAGATCACACTTTCAAAAGTGGGGGAATCAGAAGAAAAGAACTATGAGGAAGTGTTACTTCATCTTACTTCCAGAGGATCCCGCTGCAGCTTTCTTCAGAAAAGTTAAAGGACATCGGAACCAAGTAAACAAAACAACCAAACAACAACAACAACACAAAACCCAGAATTTCGGGATAGGAAGGAATCTTAAGTTTACTGCAGAAAAGTACAATGGGAATGGAATTAGAAAGAAAGAAAGAAAGAAAGAAAGAGAAAGAAAGAAAGAAAGAAAGAGAAAGAAAGAAAGAAAGAAAGAGAAAGAAAGAAAGAAAGAAAAAGAGAAAGAAAGAAAGAAAGAAAGAGAAAGAAAGAAAGAAAGAAAGAAAGAAAGAAAGAAAGAAAGAAAGAAAGAAAGAGAAAGAAAGGAAAGGAAAGAAAGAAAGAAAGAAAGAAAGAAAGAAAGAAAGAAAGGAAGGAAAGAAAAAAGAAAAAGGAAAAGGAAAAGAAAGGCCAACCAACCAACCAAAACCAAACCAGAACATACAATTTCAAGGCAGGAAAAGTGGTAAAGTTCACCCCCTTCTCCTAATCCTACAACGCTGAATCTCTTCTTTTAGCATCCACTCCCTGCCATCTTGAGTGGTTCTGACTCATTTTCTGCTCTACATGCCCAGGAGAAATGTGGATATTCACACTTATTAAGCACTTCCTGTGCACAGAAGTTGGTTAGGAGCCGAGGGATATCCTGGAGAGGTTGATGACTGTCAACAGGGGCGCGCTTCTTCTCTTGGACCACTGACGCCATGGTTCTCGCTCCAGTGCACTACTAAGGGCTCAGCTTTTAAGAACCAAAGAGTGAAGCTTTTTAAAAGGTGTTACCCTAGCATTATCTGCCATAGCTAGAGCCTTTGATCATGCAGGGCCCTTTAGGAATGTAACTTGCAGAAGTCAGCGAAATAATCGTAGTTTTTCTCATCCTGCCGATTCCAACTTTCACCTACAGTTATCACTTCTATAACATGTGAGGAAGTTCTAGTACAGATCCATTCCATTCCAGGCAACAGTGTGTTCCAATTCACTAGCAAGGAACAGCAGCATTGTTCCCGGTCATTCAGGTTGGACGCAGGCTGAAAAACGAGAGGCTGAAGAGGCAGAGCTCTTTCCTGGAAGCCATCCAGACTATGCGAGAATCTGAACAGAGTTAATGATACGCTGTTACTACCACACGAGACTGTGGATGTGACGATGTGAGACTGCAGAAACGAGAATGAAATGTGAACCACTTTGGAAACTGTTTGTTTGGTACGTTTTTGCTCAAAAGGCACTTTTGTAAAGTATGATAATTCCATCCTGTATGAAGACTAAATTAGAGAATACGAGCTGAAATTCTATTTCTAGAATGTTTGGTTTTTGCTTATTTTTGATTAGAGATTCAATTCTAACGGCAGTAAAATGTAACAGTGAATTCTATTTTGGAAACATGCAATTTCACGGAAGTATACTCCACCCTGTCATAGCTTTGGGTGGAGGGGAAAAAAAAATACACCAATCCTCATGCCAGGAAAGTATTTGCCAACTTTCCAAAGGGATCCTCTTTGAAACCCCGAGCTCACAAGGAAAACTTTTTAATATTTTTCATATTCAAAGACCTGTAAATAGCCCACCTGACTGCTGGGGTCCAATGAGTGGTTTTAGGTTAGGATTCCGCTCTCCCTCTAAGAAGTGGTGAACAAAACTATGCTTGTTGAAAAGAATAAAAAAAAAATAAAAAAAAAATAAAAAGTTAAAAAAAACAAAACAAATTAAAAAAAACTCTGCTTGTTGAATAAAGGTAACATTACTATTTTCAAAGTTTTTTGTTTTGTTTTGTTTTGAATCCACAAAGATTAAAATTCCGATTTCTCTACGTGAAACAGAAAAGCTTCCTGATAGTCAGTGCTATTAAATATTACAACTCAAAACTGACAAATAATATGAACCAGTCTTTAGATGTCTCATCTGTCTGGAATAGTTCCATCCAATCTCAAGAAAACAAGTGACTTTTCCAAGTTCCTTCCTCCCCCTAAGCTTCTGAAAAGAAATTTTTTTTTTTTTAAATACCATACTGGGTCCCATCAATAGAGCATTCAGTTCTTCTGACCGTCGTATCAAAGAACTCTTTGAAAATTACACCCCATAATATCATCCTCAACATTTACAGATGTGCCGCTACGATCTTCAATCTCTTTTTAATTCATGTAAGGGGAATTTAAGTCCTTATGCAACTCTGCTCTATTTGCTGGTCTGTCGCTGCTTCTCTGATGGAGAAATTCCATGTGGTGTTCTGAAAAGTATGGACTGTACTACCGCAGAACCACAAATAAGGCGAGAGGAACGCAGAGGCCGAGTACATGTTGCTTTGAAAATATTTCTCCCACCCCTCCCACAAGAGACATGTTCATTCCAAACCCAGTTCAGCAGAAGTGCCTCCAACAGAGAACAGCTATGAAAGTATAAAAGCCTTAAGAGCTGGTCTGGGTCACGCCTCTACTCAAAGACTTCACATTGTCAGCACGAATCACAGGATGGTGGGGACAGGAGTGGGGGAGGCCACGTCTATTGCTCCAAATGGTTGCTCTCCATGAAGCCTCCCCGCTGAGAGGGTCATACCCACTCACCTCCCTCATCGACTGTGCTACAGCTTTGGCGTCAATGGGATGGGGGTGGAAGTGACAGGTGCCACTCCTGAGCCGAAGCCTTCTGAGCCATTTCTGTTTCCCTCTGCCCTGAGCCGCACGGAAAGAAGGCAGTGGACACAGTGGTCATGTAAGGTGGGCAGGAAAAAGCCTTTGTTTCTGAAGGGCACAGAGATCCGCGGGGCATACATCGTCAGAACATGATTTAGCCCACGTTGTTTGATAAGGGAAGGATTTCCAAGACCCAAGTCCTACCCTTTTGTTTTTAGAGAAGAAAACCGTGTGGAGGAAGAAGAAATGACTTGTCCACGGTAACACACTGCTCTTGAAGGCAGGGCCAGACAGACCGGAGCTCAGAGCTCTCCTCCTGCACGCGAGGGTGGAATCTGATTCCCAGCCACTGCGGCCAAGTCATCAGTTCCACTGAAGTCTAAAAGTAAAAACGAAAATAAAAATGCCACTGCCTGGTGCTTTTTGTGATCCCAGTGCCTCTAAGGAAAGGCTTCGATAACCAAGCAACCTTCCTCCCCATTAGATTGTGCCACAGCATGTGAGACAGACACTGGTAAGAGGAGCTTTTCCGTAAAAATGTATTATAGTCGTAAGTGGACCCATGGATTATTCGGATCTGTTGTGTTGGGTTTTCTTCCCACTAGCAGCCTCTGGGAAATTTCACTTTCCTGCCCCGGAGGTAGACAGAGGGCAAGAAGACCGAGCTATGCATTTAATCACTTGTGAACAACATTATAAGACAGAAAGGGGACAAAATGAAATCTAGAGAGCTGGGTCTCTGATTGTAGGTTCCCAGAAGGAGAGGCTCTACCCAGAAATGGGTACAAACGGCCCTTAGATGTATGTATTTCCAAATGCAGATTTTTTTTTTTTTTTTTTTAATTTTTTTTTTCAACGTTTTTTATTTATTTTTGGGACAGAGAGAGACAGAGCATGAACGGGGGAGGGGCAGAGAGAGAGGGAGACACAGAATCAGAAACAGGCTCCAGGCTCTGAGCCATCAGCCCAGAGCCCGACGCGGGGCTCGAACTCATGGACCGTGAGATCGTGACCTGGCTGAAGTCGGACGCTCAACCGACTGCGCCACCCAGGCGCCCCTCCAAATGCAGATTTTTAAAAAAAGTTTTTTAATTTATTTTGAGAGAAAGTGGGAGTGCGTGTGTGCATGCGAGCTGGGGAGGGGCAGAGAGAGAGAGAGAGAGAGAGAGAGAGAGGGAAGTTCAAGCAGGCTCCATGAGAGAGAGGGAGGGAGGGAGAGAGAGAGAGAGAGAGAGAGAGAGAGAGAGAGAGAGAGAGGCTCAAGCAGGCTCCACGCTGTCAAAAGAGCATGACACGGGGCTCGAACTCACCAGCAGCAAGATCATGACCTGAGCCAAAATCAAGAGTCAGACGCTTAACTGACTGAGCCACACAGGCGCCCCCCAAATGCAGAGTTTTAAAAAAAAAAGCAGACCGCAGTTCATCCTCAGTAAAGACATCCGCAGTCTTTACTGGGTGTGATTCAGCTGAATCAAGGTACTTCTATATTATGGATCATGAAAAAGGCTATCTAGACTTCATTCTGTTACCACCTTACTTAGTAACACCTGATGAGTTGTATGATCGGCACCTATCACCCATGCATTGCTCTTTTTACCCCCACTGCCCGAGGAGATCCGAGAGAGAAAGAAAATGCTTTCTCATAGTTAAAAATAGGTTACTGAAAGCATCCTGTAAGCTGTAACTATCGACCTGCATTACCACTGTTATTATCAGACAGCTCCTGTCTGCCTCTCCCTTCCCTACAGTTCAAGGTCAGTCAAACCAGCTTATCTCTTGTGCATGGTCAGTAGGGCTGTGACAACTTAGAGAGAGAAGGGCATTTCAATACCATCCCTACATTCCTCAGTCTGTGAAGGCTTTCCATCAACTACTGGGGTCGGAGGGGCGAGCGAAAGAAAGATGGGTTGTCGTTGTGATCACGAGGGAAAGTGTAATGACTTGAATTGCCCTTTCCTCACTAGAAAACTTCCTTCACAGTCAGCCACATCAGAAGAATCTTGCCAGAATGTACTGGAAACCAGCTCTCCCAGGGCAGAGCAGTATGTACCAAAACACTAGCATTGCTTTCTGGTTGACACTGGGCAAGCAAGAAATAAATGTCCAAGTTTCTACACTACGAAGGACAGGGGACTGAGGACAAGCTGTCCTAGAATTCTGGGGTACAGAACAGCAAGTGAACATCATTTTAACCCTGAGATTGACCGAGATACCAACAGGAGAGAAAGAGCACATTCCATCCATTCCAAAGGGTGTTCCCAGCTATAAATCCGGATAATGGACAGGGTGGCTCACCCTGTTCTCCCGTCTGCCGGGACCAGATAAACAGTAAGTACACAGGCACACAACCAGATAAACCTGACTGCCTCCTCCGTCCCCCTATCCTCAAAACCCCTGAGAAGATTTCAGTTTATGATTGTTCAAGTATAATAATGTGTTTGCTGCCTGACAAATGCACTATCTCAAAGCTTTTATACTTAATGAACGTTCGAGTTGATGGTCAATTAAAACTCTGCATTGTCAGGCAGACTACAAAGGCAAAACTTCTGCAACTGTGCAAAATTGAAATAACCCAACGGGGGAGGTTGGGGGGGGAGGGGAGGCTAAAACTATAACTCAAGAAAGATAACCTTAAAAGGGAAAGTTTGTCTCCTAGCCTTTTCACACCACACGCCACTACATGCGCGTGCGTGAAAATACAAACACGTGCATGTACTCAAACACACGCAGACAAGACGGTCCCGGCAAAACTTCAATTCCAGAAGTTTTCAGCGTTCGTCGATCAATGCCCTATTCTGCCAGAGACACCTTACTTCTTACGGAGACTCCTTAGGTTTCAGTGAGTCAAAGGATTGCAATTCTTTCCTAAAAAGGATGATGTTTGTTTAAATGCACACAAACACACACAAGCCTTACTTAGCTACTAGTGAAGAAAGGCCAATGATAGCAAGGTGTTGCAAAAGCGAAAAGCCTGCCACAACCTGATCCTTGCCTTCTGCTCTTGAACTCCTGCATTAATTATAACAAATTACAGGGAATCCAAGTGCAGTTTATAAGTCCAATAAACTCCCTAATAATAGCCTATAATTTAATCAAGGGTTCTCTTTAAAAAAGAAAAACTCTTTCACTACAATACATCAGAGAGGGAGAGAGAACACCCCAACACCACTTCTTCTGTCACCTTCAGTGCTCTTGGGTACAGATTCCTTTGTGGCATTCACATCAGGAGTACTTAAAAGAGCCAGATAGGCTTCACTGCTAGGGGCCGCGATGCCCTGAACTAGAAAAACATAAAAGAACTGGAAATACCTCGCCTTGAAAGCAAATACAGTCCTAAAAGCGTGTGACGTAACGTAAAATCTGAGTCTGTTTTGCTCTGTCTTAAAAATCTCCAATGACTCGGAGGACAGTTTGGAAGTTCCTCAAAAAGTTCATTATGGAGTGACCATACGACCCAGCAATTCTGCTCCTAGGTATCTCCCCGCGGGAACTGAGAACACAGGCTCACACAGAAACATGTGCACAAATAGCCATATTATCCATAATGGCCCCAATTTGAGGAAGGGGTAAACAAAATGCAGCCTGTCCATACAATGGAATATGACTTAGTCACAAAAAGGAACGAGGTACTGATACCTGCTACCAGTTGAACCGTGAAAACGTTACGCTAAGTGAAAGACGACAGACACTAGAGGCCACATATTGTACAATTCCATTTCTATGAAATGTCCTAAGGGGCAAATCCATGGATAGGAAGTAGATTAGCGGTTGTGTGAGGCTAAGAGAACAGGGGAGGGGGAAAGGAAATGTTCTGAAATCAGATAGTGCCAATGACTGCGTAACGTTGGGAATATACCAAGAACCACTGAAGGGTAGACTTTGAAATAGTTAAAATACCAAATGTTATGGTATGTGAATTTTATCTCAACAAAACATCCAATGACCTTAATCGGGAAAATGCTCACACTCCTGATACAGCTCACGAAGCTCCTCATGATCCACTCAGAACTCTTTTCTTTCTGACCTCATGTCTCACTACGCACCACATCCCCGAGCGGTGATCAGTTTACCGTGCTTCCCAAAACCCACCACACTCGCTTCCTCCTGCTCACTGTTTCTACTGTCTGAACGCCCTTGCCCGTCCTCCTCCATTTGGACAATCACTTACTCACCCTTCAAACCTCAGTTGAAATTCATCTCCTTTCATAAAGCTTCCCAAACCTCAACCTGTTAATGGCTCCTCCCCCCAGCCCCCCCAGTACCTCACCCACGTGTCTCCTGCAATGTCATCTACACCTCCCCCATTCCACCACAACGCCCTCACAGACTCGAGACTGGGTCTTATCATTTGATGTCAGTACCTGGCACTAAGTAGACACTCAGTAAACATTTCTGAGTGGATGAAATACTGACAGAGGGAGGGAGCGAGGGAGACTAATCACCTCATAGTGAGATTACTAGATGTTATTTCTAAGGTACGCAAGAGGCCCCTAAAAGCTTCAAAAATATAACTCACCACACACTACGCAGGAAGCCTTAAAAAACTTTTTGCTTTTCAGCAAAAGGGAAAAAAAATATTCCTTCAAAGACCTAAAAGAGCCAATACAGTATTGAAAGAGAGCAAAGGTGACACTACCTGATTTCAAGAGATTATGAAGGCAAAGACAAAACGGTGTAGCATTGGTGAAAGAATAAACAAATAGATCAACAGAACAGAACAGACAGTCCAGATATAAACCTTCATAAACAGAGTCAGCTGATCTTTGACAAAGGTGAAAAGGCAATACAATGGAACAAAGATAATCTCTCCATGAAATGGTGTTGGAATAACTATGAATCCACATACCCCCCCACCCCAAAAAGAGAGAGAGAGAGAGAGAGAATCTGGAAACAGACCTTATCCTTCACAAAAACAACTCAGAATGAATGACAGACCTAAATACAAAATGTAAAGCCATAAGAATCCTAGAAGACAACAGGAGAAAATCTAGTTGATCTTGGATATGGCAATGACAGTTTAGATTCAACATCAAAGACACAATCCATGAAAGAATTACTGACTTTGTTAAAATTTAAAACTCTGTTCTGCAAAAGGCAACACAAGAGAATGAGAAAACAAGCCACAATTGGGAGAAAATATTTACAAAAGCCACATCTGATAAAGGATTCATCCAAAACATACAAAGAACTCTTAAAACTCAACAAAAAGAACCCAATTTAAAAGTGGGTCAGAGATCTTTTTTTTTTTTTTAAGTTTATTTATTTTGAGAGAGCATGCACGTGTGTACCTGTGAGTGGAAGAGGGGCAAAGAGAGGGAGAGAGAGAATCCCAAGCAGGCTCTGTGCCGTGCTGTCAGCACAGAGCCCAACGTGGGGCTCAAACTCAGGAACTGTGAGATCATGGCCTGAGCCAAAATCAAGAGTTGGATGCTTAACCGACTGAGCTACCTGGGCACCCCCAAAATAGACAAGGATCTTAACAGATACTTCACTATGGAAATGTATAGATAGCAAAGAAATACATGGCAAGATGTTCTGCCTCATGACATCAGGGAAATTCAAATGAAAACAACGAGATACTAACTACTACATACCTCTTAGAATGGCCAAAGTCCAGAACACTGACAACCAAACGTTGGCAAGGATATGGAGCAACAGGATTTCTCACTCACTGAGATCCTGTCGAGAATGCAAAATGGTGGTTTCTTAAACTAAACACACTCTTACCATATGATCTAGCAATCATGCTCCTTGGTATTTACTCAAGGGAGTTGAAAACTTATATCCATACACAAACCCACGCATAGATGTTTACAGCAGCTTTATTCATAATTTCCCAGACATGGAAACAATCAATACGTCTTTCAGTAGGTGACTGGACAAATAAACCGTGTACATCCAGACAACAGAATATTATTCGGCACCAAAGAGAAATGAGCTGTCAAGACATGAAAAGATGTGGAAACTTAAATGCATGTTACCAAGCGGAAGAAGCCAATCTGAAAAGGCTACGCATTGTATGATTCCAACTATAGGAAAAGGCAAACCCATGGAGACAGTAAAGAGAGCAGTGGTTGCAGAAGGGAGGATGAACAGGCAGAGGACATGGGCCCTTAGGGCAGTTAAAATACTGTGTATGATACTATGAGAATGGATACATGTCATTATACATTTGTCCACATCCACAGAATGTACAGCACTAAGAGAGAACCCTCAGGTAAACTATGGACTCTGGGTAAGGATGATGTGTCAATGTAAGTCATTCTTGGTAAGAATTCTGATGAGTGATAATACTGATAATGGCAGAGACTATGCATGTTATGAGGGCAAGGGGTATGTAGGAAATCTCTCTACCTTTCCCCTGATTTTGTTGTAAATCTAAACCTGCTCTAAAAAAATAGAAGCTTACAAAAAAGAAAAAAGTATTCCTTCAGTATGGACCATCTGTTTACCAGTTGATGATTTAAACTATTTTCTGAGCGACTGAGCAGCAACGAAGGAAGCCAGGGCTGAATCACAGTCAAGGACTACAGACTGCGTGAAATAAACCCTCATGGTGGGCGTTAGAAGTACAGATCAAGGAGGAATAGGGGTCCATGCAGATTAGCATGACTCAAACCACTCCTCTACACTGACGCTGTAAAATATGGAGCCTTGTCCCTCTGATACTAGGAATAAATATGTCTTGACTCATCAGCTCAAACTACACACCTGCCTGCCCCCAAAATCATATATTCATAATATTACCGAGGACTCCGCTGTGGGAAAAGGGAGCTTAAGTTATTACATCGGTAAGCTGGGTGAGTCAACTCCCCAAAAATCTGTCTTCCTGGTAAAGAGCCAGGTTTGTGGCTAAGAAGTTTGCATAAATCCTTAAAAACTTGGTGAGCTAGCAGATGGAAGAGTAGGGCTGTTGTTCGCTCTATGCTTGGTCTGAAGGAAAAAAAGAAATGAAAATCAATGACTCTGAGGCGAGAGGATCATCTCTGTGGATGGCCATGAATGCTTTCTTAGAGTCTCTAATTAACGGTAGCTCCTACATTCTCACAAGCGAACCGCTGAAAGAAGGGAATTCTTCTGTCAATGAAGTAACGTTCCAGAAATGAGTAGGAAATACTATGGGCTTAATAAATGCTTGATGAATGAATGATGGAATCAAAATAATTAATTATATATCCCTAGAGACTATGATAGAAACAGAGGTTCCCAGCCTATACTAAGTCACATGACTAGACACAAAGGGTATCTGGTCATTACCCATGACCAGGAAGTTCAGTATGGATGGAGATGAATGGGGAGAAGACTGGATACTAGCATTCTGTCTTCTTCAACCCAGTTTCCTACCATCAAAGCAGGACAGTGCACAGAGGAGGCCTTCTTCTGCTCTTACACATAGAATGTGTGCCAGCCTATACAACTCTCACATACCTGGTAGACTCAAGAAACAACCTAAGATTCTATATTGGTCAAAGGCAGTGACAAGCCAGGGAACACCTCCCAACTGTGGGGACCCTCCAGTCTAAGATAAGTGTTGGAAGGGAAAGATCTGTCATTGATTGTGATTTGTTTCTGTTCATGGTGATGGGCTGCGAATCCTGACTGCCTTTATTTTTGTCTACAGCGGGATCAAGACTAGACTCTGACGCCTCAGTACTCCGAATGAACATCAGTTTCTACATCCTTCCCTCCAGCATCTCTGTCATCAAAACCATGACCCCACCCAGGTTTTGCCCCGAGAACTGGCCAAGTCTGATTTTACACTCTGGCTGCTGTTTTTACTTATTGACCAATCTAAATTTTAAATATTTCTAATCACTGGGTTTTTAGGTTAAGTGCTTAAACTCTGCAGGTGCCCACTCCCCTGGGGCCTGTCTAGTCACTTAATGCACACGTTCTCATATTTACAGCTTAAAAAACATATGAAAACTAAAAGGGTGACCCACGTTAAAAGTATATTTAAAAACACGGACAGAGCGCACACACACGCATGCACACACACACACACACACACACACACACACACACACATACACAGGCTATATGGAAAATTCATCAGAAATAGCAAAAGAGCTGATATTTCTGCCTAGAAGTCAGAACGAACTACAGGAGATCCCTTGAGATCCAATTGGATGACCTTTATTTCCATAGCATGGACCTACTGTAAGGCAAGTGCCGGGCCCACCCCACTTTGAACCTGCCAATAAGGTCCATGTTCAACCTCTCCCCAATCACAGCACCTCAATATCACAGCTTTTATATATTTCTAATGATGATAGGCTCACCCATCTCCATGAGCCCATAACTACCTTGAGGGCACAACCACCCCTCTTTGTTCAATAATTCACAGATCCAGTAGATGATCCTCGACTTGGTAACCACGCAAAAAGCATTATGATCATTTACTGACTCAGAGAAACCCAGTGAGTAAAAAGAATGCTTCTTTGGAAGCCAGCCACTCAAATAGTTGGCATAAAACAATATTGGACTCAGCAGCAAAATAAAATCCCCAAATCACCTAAACCCAGGTATTGCGTAATATAAAGCTTTTTCTCAGCCACTGAGTCAGAATATTTCATTCCATCCTCTTTGTTCCCACTGCATTTTGTAACTCTAACATGGTACTGATGGGGCAATTTGCTTAATTATGTAGATCCAACTTTGTTTCCTTGGCTATTTTAAAAACTTGGTTTGTTCATCTCTGTATTCTCCCTCAACATCTAGCATACTGAGGTCTTCACTGCACATTCATATTAGAGCAAGACACCATGACATCCATATGTGACGTGGCCTTCCTTAAAAGCCAGTTAAGTACAGACTATTCCTAGCTTCCTACATCGTTCCTAGCTTAGGCTCTGAAAGAAATAATAATAATACACCACATGTCTATCAAAAAGCTTTGGAGACTTGAACTCACCACAACTGAAATTAAAAAAAATTTTTTTTAATGTTTATTCATTTTTGAGAGACAGAGAGAGACAGAGCATGAGCAGGGGAGGAGCAGAGAGGGAGACACAGAATCTGAAGCAGGCTCCAGGCTCTGAGCTGTCAGCACAGAGCCCGACGCGGGGCTCGAACCCACGAACGGCGAGATCATGACCTGAGGCCGGAGGCAGAAGCTCGACCGACCGAGGCACCCAGGCACCCCACCACAACTAAAATTTTAATCAATTTTTCTAGATGTTAAGAAATCAGAAGACTCGAATAATCCTGAGTTGTAACAGGGCCTTACATCCACAGCGTTGTTTTCCAAGTGTTTTCATGTGTAATATTTCATGCCATCTCACATTCTCAAGGACTCTCTAAGATGGTCATGACATTTCGCATTTACCCACGAGGAAATGCAAACCCAGAGAGGCAACGTGACTTGCCAAGGCTTCTGATTTTACAGTCAAGTGCTTTTTCA
This sequence comes from Puma concolor, assembly GCF_028749965.1. Taxonomy (NCBI): domain Eukaryota; kingdom Metazoa; phylum Chordata; class Mammalia; order Carnivora; family Felidae; genus Puma; species Puma concolor. The sequence continues at coordinate 40,945,827 of NC_141683.1, forward strand.
TTATAACATTGTGCCTGTGTGGTCAAATGGCACAGCCTGTCATTTCTATAGGTCTGGAGCATGAATCTGAAAGGGAAAAACTGGAAGGACCAAAAAACAAAACAAAACAAAACAACTACAGAAAGTTATAAACACATTACACCATGAATCCGGGGACCATCTAGTGAATTTTAACTGCTGGGAATGAATACTTTTCTTCTGCAGAATCTTCAAAAGCTGCTGAGGATATCAAGTGTGGCAACAACTGCCAAAGATAAAATACCAAACCAGCAAACATCTCACTGCCCAAGAATCTAGCATCTTCCCATGCTGTGATTTCTGCCAAAATTGTGCTTGACATTTTCAGGCATGGAAATGTCTGTCTACAATTCTTCCTTTCAACCCCTGTCTAGGGCTCTAGGATTAAAGGACTAGATACTCCTTTTGTTGGATGCAATTTGAAAATAATTTTGGATGCCCTTTCTTCTTTTAGAGTGTGGTTTTCTAACTGCCCCAGTCTCTAAAAGCAATCTTTTTACATCCCCCAACATACAATAAACTTAAAGGTAGAAAATGCAATTTCCTAGAAAAGGAAATGATGATCTAAAGAGACAAAAGGCTACACATAGGTGGAAAGAAGCCCTTTGTTTAGGTATGGGGACAAAGAAGGGGGACTGTCAAGCAGAGAACTATAATTGCCACCTCAGAGAAAGTTTTTCATTTCTTTCATTTCACGGAGAAGGCTGCTCTAAACACATTCTTCCTTTTCATTAGAAGTTGAAAATTTTGGGAGCGCCTGGGTGGCTCAGTCGGTTAGGTGTCCGACTTCAGCTCAGGTCATGATCTCATGGCTTATGAGCTCAAGCCCTGTGTCAGGCTCTGTGCTGACAGCTCAGAGCCTGGAGCCTGCTTCAGATTCTGTGTCTTCCTTTCTCTTTGTCCCTTCCCTGCTCATGCTCTGTCTCTCTCCTTCAAAAATAAATAAACATTAAAAAATTAAAAAAATAATAAATTGAAAAATTTTAAACTATCTCATTAGTATAGGAACACACCAAATGCCTCTTTAGGAACTCAGAACTCACTGGGGCATTAAACCAAGAAAGGGTACCAGTTCAAAGGTCAAGAAAGGTGTCTCTGATAAGGCGAGCTCTGAACGGAGATCTGAAAAAAATGAGGAGCTGGCCTTATCAATATTTGGGGGAAGGATGTTCTGGTTCAGCCGATCCAAGGGCTTGTAGGAACACGCATAGTGGTATGTTCAACAATGGGAAGGGAGCCCATGTAGCAAGGAGCAAGCACGAGGACAAATGGTAGGGAACGATGGGGGAAAGGTCACAGAGGTGAAACGTAATTGAAGGATTTGGACTATACTGAGTAAGATGGCAAACCAGTGGAAGGCGCTGAGCAAAGGAGCCACATAAAGTGACACAGACTGAAAAAGAAAGGCACTGGTTGCTGTATAGACACTGGACCATAAGGGGCAAGGGTGGACATAGGGACAGCAGGCAGGAGACATGATGATGGACTAAGGTAGAGCAGGTGCAATGGATATGGGACAAAGCAGTCAGACTCTGGACATATTTTGAAGGTCGGATTTGGGGTAGATGAGAACAAATTCATGGATATCTCTGTAAGAGTTTCAGTCTGAGCAGCAGAAATAAAAATTTCAGATAAAGACTCCTCCTTTTGGGAGAAATGACAGACTGCTCCTTAAATTTGGAGAAAACAGACTTAACTATTGATTTAAAAAAATTATAACCACATTATCATTCACTAAAGCTTGTACGTTCATCAAACCACTTCAGTCAAACATTTGATCTCATCATTTTTACATTGAGGGGGGAGGGGACTCTTTTTGACATAATAATGGGTATCCTCCTTTTTTTCATCGTTCTTCTTCCTCTTCCCCATCCCCTAAATCCTCTGCTTCATATTTCCATATAGGAAATAACTTTAAAGAATGAAGCTCATAATATCTCTACCTGTTTTCTAAGATCTGAATTTTCAGTGCAGACCAACAATGGTTAGTTAAGAGTGTAGCAAGAGTGAAATGAGCAAAGGGGAAGTGGTAGGAAATGGGAAATGAAATACTACTTCTGTCTTTGGCAAAATCTCTGGGGAGCCCAAATCATGGCTACTTCCCACTTGATCCCCGTTATAAAAGTGACATACTTAAAAAAAAAAAAAAAGCAGTATCATCTTCAAATTAAAGGTTAATTAAAAATAGTCTTTGCAGGGGCGCCTGGGTGGCGCAGTCGGTTAAGCGTCCGACTTCAGCCAGGTCACGATCTCGCGGTCCGTGAGTTCGAGCCCCGCATCAGGCTCTGGGCTGATGGCTCAGAGCCTGGAGCCTGTTCCCGATTCTGTGTCTCCCTCTCTCTCTGCTCCTCCCCCGTTCATGCTCTGTCTCCCTCTGTCCCAAAAATAAATAAACGTTGAAAAAAAAAAAAATTAAAAAAAAAAAAATAGTCTTTGCAGTACAACTTGACCAAAAAACACGCCCTAAAAAACCAGAGAAGAAAAACAAGTTTGTGTAATTAATATTTACAAGTCCACACATTTTCTGTTATTTAAAATTTTATTATTTTTATGAAAACTCATCTAGAGTCACTCTCACCTTTATACACCTTTATACTACTGGCAACTAGGTTCTGTGCATAGAATGAAATCCCAAGTATTTCTCCACTTTCTCAAGTTAGTACATCCTGGGTAACTTCCAGCAGTTCTGACAGACAGGAATGACTGTGCTCATAGACAGGCTGCTTTTCTCATAAAAGTCATGATCATAGACTTAAGGTAAGTCTAAAGAGGAATTTGATCAAAAGTATAGACACAGAAAAACATATGGTGGACTTCTATAGTTTATCATTTATATGTCTTTATATAAACTCTTCTATATGTTTATCATCTTCTCTATGGAGGGGATCTGTAATAATTAGCACATGAAAATAAACCATTATCTGGGAATTGAAAAACACTGTTTCACTATCTTTTTATTTTTTTATAATTTTTAAAAAATTTCAATAGGCTCCACAACCAACGTGGGGCTCAAACTCACAACCCTGAGGTCAAGAGTCACATGCTCTACTGACTGAGCCAGTCAGGTGCCCCAACAATCTTTTTAGAGAATATAATTCCGTATTTAATTTTAATCATTTAGATAATCAGGGTACTGTATGTCCTTAAAATTCCCAACCGGAATTTTATAAAAATGGAAGGAGCCATTTGCAAGGTACTGTGACTATTTCAAAAACGTGACCTTCATGAGAGCCAGGATTTTCTCTGTTTTGTTTACTGCCATATCTCCAGTAACTGAAAGACTCCTAGCACACAACAGATGCTTGGTAAATACTTAGTGAATGTATACATGCATAGGTGAATGGATGAATAAATGAATGAGTGAATGAAAATGCCACAGTGATTTGCACCTTGTCCCAAAGGGCTGTTCAAGTACACTAAAATATTAACGATGCAAAAATTATGCTAATTATTTAGTTCAGGATAAGTATTTAATAATATTTATAGAAATATTTACATTCAAATATTTATAGAAAAAATATTTATAGAAAGTACTAATGGTAGAGAATTTTTTTTAAAACATAGGGTCTTACAATGAGAAGAAAAAGTAAAACTGATCCCTTTATAATGAAAATATTGGGTACTCTAGATTTGGAAGGTAGCATGTTTCCTTAATAATCACCAACTTAAAACTCTAAAGAAGAAATTACATAATTTAGTTCCAGGACACAGAATGAGACTTCATACCAGGAACCTGTGACCCAAGAGTAACAAGAAAATCTTGTCCTTCAAAAAATTATTTCTTCCAAGAAATCAAAACTGTATGCAAAATGATTTAATTGTTTCTTTAAGACATAAATATGAAAATCCTGCTGTGGTAAAGGAGATGTTACTTAACAGATTAAAGAGATAACAGTGAACCTAACTGGTTTCCCTGAGGCCACACAGCCAATTAACAGGGGTACCAATAGCAACGCAAATTTGCTGGCCCCCAGTCTTCTCTATTTCTGGCTGAAACCACACTGATTCAATATAATTGGACAATTATATATGCCTGTGTTGGCAGAAGGGAGGAATAAACTTCATCATCTCTATTTTATATACATGGAAACGGGGTCATAGAAGGTAGTCAGCTTCTACAGAGTGATGCAAGGAGTGAAGGATGGAGCTAAAATATAAATCCAGGGCTCTGTCTGCTACACTTCGCCCTTTCTACCACATTTTATAACACCCATGAGGTGTTTACACTGCAATTTTCCTTTCCTCAGGATGTTCTTCCTTCACACCTCCCACCTTTATCCATCAGTAAGCCCCTGCTGCTCGTGAGAATTACTTACTCTTTGTGTATTATTGGGGGGTGAGGTGGGGAACAGGCTTATGGACCCTGGCCTGGCTTGTCTTCTCTGTCAATAGTCTTGATTCATTTATCAAAATCCAATGTCTTCTTCAAAGCTCAATTCAACAGACACATCCTGTGATGGTAAATTTTATGTGTCAACTTAACCGGACCATACTACCCAGATGTTTGGTCAAAGATTATTCTAGATGTTTCTGTGAAGGTAATTTTTAGATAAGATAAACACTTAAATCAGTAGACCTTGAGTAACGCAAATGACCCTCCATAACGTGGGTGGGTCCCATTCAATCATTTGACAACATTAAAAAAAGACTGACCTCCCCCAAAGAATAGGGAATTCTGCCAGCAGACCACCTTTGGACTCAAGCTAAAACTCCTCTCTGGGTCTCCAGGCTGCAGAACTATCTTGAAGATTTTGGACTTGCTAGCTTCCATAATCATGTGAGTCAATTCCTTAAAAGAAGTCAATCTCTGTAGATAACAGAGATTAGATATAGATACAGTTACCTTGTTAGATCTGTTTCTCTGGAAAATCCTAAGATACCTTGCCAAAGCTTCCCCTTACCACTTCACCCATGAAGGATACCCCTGGTAGGTACCTATCATACACTACCCTGTCGTTCGGGTATTTTTATGTGACCATCTAAATCTTCCCTAATGGATTGGAAAACCCAATCGGGACAGGAGTGACATCATGTGCCACTTTGTATTTTACAGAGCTCCTTATACTTAGAAAATAATAAATGAGTTGAATGAATACTCAGAGATGAGTCCAGAAGGCAGAGGAGGCTTCCGGGGCAAAAGGAAAAAGGAAAAGGGAGATACCTCAATTACTGGCAAAGACCAGAAGAAGGACTGAGAAGCCCAGGGTGTCAAATACTGAACGGACCAGTCAGACAAGTCAGAAAGGTTTATGGAAGGAAAGAAGTAGAAGGCAATAAGGAAGATGTAGTCTTGCAATGCTCCAAATGCCCCGGTATGTTTGTCTCTACCTGCCAGGCAATGGTAAATCATGAAACATTTTTGACAAAAGAAGGAAAATGATGAAAACAGCCTTTAAGAAAGATGCTTTAGAATCAGTATACACACCGTATAACGCAGATGGGTGGTAGAGACACAAGAGGGCAAAAAATAATGGGAATAGTGTCAGGCACTATAAAGTGTGCTTTTCCACTTACTAACCAGTTTAATCCTCATAGGATCCCTCTGTTCATGAAGAAACCTAGTCTTGGGAAGGACCAATAACTCACCCGAAGGCACACGAGAGTAAGTGACAGAGTCAGGATTCAAATCCAAGCCTATTGGATTCAAAAGCCTATGCTCTTTCTCACGTCACCATATTTGAAGCCAGAAGTAGGGGCAGAGGTGGCTGGAATGGATTTAAATGAGATATGATACAGCAGAGTGGGAAACATGTGGACTCTGGAGCCATGCTGCATAGGTTCAAATCACAGCTCTGTCACTTACTCATATTGTGAGCGTGGGCAGGTCACACAACCTCTCTGTGCCTTAGTTTCATATTCTGTAAAATCAGAATACTAACAGTGCCAACGCTATAGCTGTGGCAAGAACTGAATGACTTAATACATATAAAGAATTTAGAATTGTGCCCTGCCACAAAGTAAGCACTCAATACATGTTAGTGATCATTATTGTTACTATTAAGAAAGATCAATAATCCTATTGATCTGCAACTAAGTGCCACAGTGCTTGCTTTTTTTTTTTTAATTTTTTTTTTTCAACGTTTATTTATTTTTGGGACAGAGAGAGACAGAGCATGAACGGGGGAGGGGCAGAGAGAGAGGGAGACACAGAATCGGAAACAGGCTCCAGGCTCCGAGCCATCAGCCCAGAGCCTGACGCGGGGCTCGAACTCACGGACCGCGAGATCGTGACCTGGCTGAAGTCGGACGCTTAACCGGCTGCGCCACCCAGGCGCCCCCCACAGTGCTTGCTTTTATGTTTACTGATGTGGCCTAAGGGCCTCAAACATAATAGGTACTCAATAAATATTTAAAGAATGATGAATTCAATACAAGGAGGAAAAGGAAACCAAGGTCAACTGTCTAAAATTTTTCGGCCTTAAAATATGCTTTTTATTTTGCTGGTGGTAATACAAATTTTGGAGAACTGTTGAGTAAAAGTTGCATATACATGTTCAGCAGAAATGAGTACATGTCTGAAGCCACACGCAAGAACGCGGACGTGTACAAGGATGCCCTGGATACATGCACTAGAAATGTAAATATCATCACAGTGCTTAATGGCTCCAAACCCGAAACAATCCAGTGTCCTTCAACAGTAAGATGAGCAAAATGTAATACAGAAACTTCTAGTTGTAAAATAAATAAGTCATGGGGATGTAACATACAGCAGAGGAAACACAGTAACACCGCAATAACTTTGTATGGTGACAGATGGTAACTAGACTTCTCATAGGGAATATTTCATGATGTATAAAAACACTGAAATCACTACGACGTATGCCTGAAACCAAAAGAATACCGTTTATCACTAAGACTTCTTTTTTTTTTTTAACACAGTATATTCCTGTGCTGGAATATTACGCAGCATTGAAAATGGCCAATCTCTTAACTACATACAACAATGCAGACGAGTCTCAAAAAATGTTGATCAAAGAAGTAAGACACCAAAGAACACATGTGATATTCCACTTTATTGCTTTATTCAAAGCAAAACCAATTCATGCTGTTAGAAGTCAGGATACTAATGACTTTTGGGGGACAGACATTGAGAGGGAACATGAAGGGTTCCTAGGTGCTGGTGATGTTCCAGCTCTTGATCTAGGAACTGGTTATGGAGGTGTATTCATTTTGCAAAGATTTACTGAGCTGCACACTTTGATTTCTGCACAGGACTGTATGTTAAATTTCAACAAAGAGACTCTTGGTCAACAAAATGACTCTTGGTGTAGAAGGTCACGATGTGACTCCGAGAGAAAGGCTTACAAGAACTTGGAGGAATGGTCAGGCCCAGTGTAAAAAATGAGATAAGGAAGGAGCACCCAGGTGACTCTAATCGTCAGTTTGTGACAGTAAAAGTATCAGAGTCATTCCGAGAAAAATGGGGTATTTAGAGAACAATTTAAGGTCAAGAGAAAGTAACGGGGTGGGGGGGGGGGTGGAAACAGTTCATCCGCGTCTATCTTTGTGGCTCTGTCCTTTCTGGATTGGTTGTCATAGAGTGAACAGAGTGTCCTGTGTAGAGACAGATGATCAACAAACGGTAGTTGACATCATCACCCAAAGAGCTTGAAGCAAGAATACAACACAAGGCAGAGGGGCTCATGTGAATGCAGGCTCCTGGAGAAAAGGGCTGTATTTTGTGTAGACTTCTGGTGCCTTGTACAGGGTAGATATTCAATGTATGAAAGAATGAATGTCCTGTCGGCAGGAAATCAAGAGTAAAATGTGGGTAATACGAACTGAAGGCACACATGTCAGAAACTACTTCTAAAGGCTGAAGATGACCGAGGTCTACTGCAGACCATTTATAAAGAGAAAATTATTTAGAAGGGCGGAGTTCTGGCAAACTGGGGATTAGAAGAGGAAAAGCAGTAGGCCTGAGGCCGGATGAGGGGTAAGGCACCAAAAAACAAGGAGAAAGGGAATTTCAGGGAGTGGGCTCTCCATGTCTAGAGCTGTACGTGAGTCAAGAGAACAGGAGTAAGAAAAGGCCACTGGTTCAGAGGTGGGGGTGTCCTTTGGTGACCTTCAAGAGAACAATGTGAGCAAAATCAATGATGAACACAATTTTCAAGAAAACGAGCAAAAAACCCAGACATCTAAAGGTAAGAGAGATATACAATAGTAGTTAGGAGGCATAAAGGTATCAACATATAGAAGTATAAGTATTTTGTAGTTAATTTCTTTAAATGTGTATTTGAGAGAAATAGAGAGAGCACAATCCAGGGAGGGACAGAGAGAGAGGGAGACACAGAATCCGAAGCAGGCTCCAGGCTCTGAGCTATCAGCACACAGCCCAACACGGGGCTCAAACCATGAACCGTGAGATCGTGACCTGAGCCGAAGCCGGACGCCTAACCGACTGAGCCACCCAGGCGCCCCTGTGGTTAATTTTTAAGATAGAAAAAAGGACATGGTTGAAAACAGAAGGCAAGGGATCTATGAGAAGCAGATATTAAAGATACTTGAAAATTACGGGAAACTGGAGTAAGCCTGGGTAAAGCTTTGAGAATCCAGAAGAAAGGTAGAAGGACTGGCCTTCTTGCAAACAGCAGACACCCAGTCCTTGGACGTGGCTGGGGGTGCGAGAGTGCAGCAGGGGCTGGACTGTGTCCAGCAGAGGCTATGGGAGCAGGAGGCACCGCTCTGGACGGAGATGCCTGGGCTGCTTGGCTCCAGCTCTGATCGGGCTGGTTTCATAAAGAGTCAGCTTTGATGATTTGTAATGTCCTTTATCATGACAAAATCCTGTGCTTCTTACATGAAAATCGTAAGAAGAGAATCCGTACAATGCCCAAATGAGCCTCCTTCACCATATCAGCAAATACCACTCTAGACAATTAAATATATATATATTTCATTCCCCATGGTCAAAAAGCTAGATTGATTCCCTCTTTCATTTGAATGCTTTCTAATGCAATTACTTATAAACTGAGTCAAGGGTAAGGAGGGGTAAAATGTTTTAGACTTATTTTGTCTACGTGCTTTTGGGTAAAATGCCAAGTATTGGAGAGCCATGGATAAGAATCTCTGTAGGTCAACTCAGCATTCTTCTACAGACGTTCAAAGCTCTAAATGCATTTCTAATGGTATTGCAGTTGTAATTATACAATGCTACAATTTAGCAAATAATCACATTAAGTAGGAAAGGAAAAATGCCTACTTTACAGTGTCATGGTTAAATAATTTGTGACACCCCTTTTGAAAATGAACCAGACATAAAAAATACTGTTCTATCTTTGGTATTTTCCCACTTCCTGTGGATAAACGATTTCCAAGCCTTTTCAAAAAAAATAACCATGGAATTTTTTGTGGGTGAAAGATTGTCAGAATATTAGCTCTCAGGATAATGCATTCACTCCTAACAAGGAGAACATTACAAAATCATGGGGCAGGGGGGCGTTGTGTGTGCACGCGTAAGCAACACAAAATCTCTTGATGTATGGTAAGGAGGCAGTCACAGAAATTTGCATTAAAAATTTTTTTGTACTTAAATATATTGTGCTTCTTGTTGGTAGGTGGAATCAAAGGATTCAATGAACCAGTCTAGAAAATGATATATCTATTTTAAAAACTGATCATGAAAAGAAACTTCAATGTTTTCACAAGTTTAGACTTATTTGGTTGAAAAGATCTTATAACTGTTTCTCAACTTACCTATTTCATCTTTAATTTAACTAAATGCAGTAGAAATCGACAAACCAGAGAATGGCAAGAGAATTACTAAAACCCACGTACAGAATTCTGTTTTAAACAATTCTTATTATTTTTTTTTTAATTAAAATGAAGTCTACAGGGGCACCTGGGTGGCTGAGTCGGTTGCGTGTCTGACTCTTGATCTCGGCTCAGGTCATGATCTCATGGTTTGGGGGTTTGAGCCCCACATCAGGCTCTGTCCAACAGTGCAGAGCCTGCTTGGGATTCTCTGTCTGTCTCCCTTGCTCTCTGCCCCTTCCCCACTTGTGTGTGAGTAGGTGTGCGCGAGCGCTCTTTCTCTCTCAAAAGTAAATAAACATCAAAAAAAAAAAAAAAATTAAGTCTACAATGTCAAAGCCTGGGGAAATTGTGGAAGAGGGTCCCTTTTAAGGTTCTAGGGTCCATAGTGTAGTATAATTCAGGCCAGCTGTTATTACTGCTTTCATTAGAGATGCAGGTAATGCTAAATTCGTGCACAATATATCCCTAAACTTTTATATATGTATGTAAACCATACATTATATTACGTATAATCTACTATGCATTACCAAAGCTTAACTAATTAAAAGGCTAAAATGCTACATTCTGAAGTAGAGGAAATACAAACTGACCAAAATTCCTGCAAAATCTTGGATCCTCATTTTGCTTATTTCAGGACCCCATGAAGATGCCCAGGTACTCTACAAAGAAGACCACGCCATCCATCCTCTAAGCTTCTCAGCCTAAACCACATGTTCCAGACTTTGCACCTCTTTCATTCTTCCCCAGTTCCTTGAAATCCACCCTGAGCATTTCTAACCTGAATTTACTAACCCAAAACACCATATATTGCTGAAAGAACATCGAGGTATAGTTGCATTCCATTTCACCAAACTTAAATAAGTGTAAGAATCACCTGTGGCACAAGATAAAACCAGATTTTGATTCAGGAAGTCAGGCGTGGTGTACAAGAATCTGCATTTTTAAAGAATGCCATGGGCCATTCTGCTAAGGACCGCCTTTAAAGAAATCAATGGGCTCGTTTCTTAGTTTTGCTTTGTTTTTTTTTTTTTTTTTCAAATAATTATCACTCACCAAGAGTCCATCATCTCCTTAAGTAATCTTTAATTGGAATCTGTTTATCTTTTCCAGACTACACCCTCTTCAAGTTACCAGTACAGCAAGATTAGCATCAGGTCGGCCTGGTCCCTCCTGCTGCAGCCAGCCTGGCTTCAAGACCCTGAACAGCTGCTCTGACCATCTGTGAGGCTGCAAAGGCCAGGCCTGCCTTATCCTCTTTGCTCACACTCATCTGATAACCTCAGCACAGTGAGCAGGACCAGCCTGGGCCCTCTATGGATTAGATCTGCTCCCTTGTATGGGACTGGGGTGAGGGTGGAGAACCTTCCTGGGGACATACATTTATGATAACAATACAGCTTTTGTTTAAATCACTTTTTGCAGCTTCACCTTTGGGAGGTGTCCCAGAGAACAAGGGACAAATCTGAAGTTATCTTCAACTACATCAAAACATCATTACCTTTTGAGGCTAATTTTGATTTCTGGAACTCAGGAGTCAGTACCAACTGGGGATTCAATAGTGTTTCTACTAAAACCGTGATACGGATTCTGGTCATCATCGATTAGGTACTAAGCCCCTTGGTGGTACTGTAATGGCTCAACGCGACTAGGCTGAACTACATTTCCCAGAAGGCATCTCCCTGTAAGTTTCCAGGTAGCGTGGGCGAGGACTGTTTCTTCTAGGTGATTGATAACCTACCTGCACAACTTTCTGAGGCTCGCAGCAATCTGTCACTACCCTCTAACAGATCTTTTTTATTTAAACACACTCTGGATAGGTGCTTTAATGCACTAAACACACTGATAGGGGCTTTCTGAAGCTGTGCTGATATCATTTCCTGATTGACCTTAAACACAGTAGGTAAATTTTGAGTTTACCGAGCCTGACCAAGAAACAAATATCTCCCTACTATAGTAGCTTGTTATTGAACTACATTTTATCCCCAGCTTTTTTTTTTTTTTTTTTAAGATTAGACCAAATATCAGTTCTTTGCTGATTCCATCAATCATTTTTTTTTTAATTTTTTTTTTTCCAACGTTTATTTATTTTTGGGACAGAGAGAGACAGAGCATGAACAGGGGAGGGGCAGAGAGAGAGGGAGACACAGAATCGGAAACAGGCTCCAGGCTCTGAGCCATCAGCCCAGAGCCCGACGCGGGGCTCGAACTCATGGACCGCGAGATCGTGACCTGGCTGAAGTCGGACGCTTAACCGACTGCGCCACCCAGGCGCCCCCATCAATCATTTTAAATATACAACACAGTCTGGCAGATACATAACCTGCCTTCAAATTTTTCCATCAGGATCCACAGTCGGTCCTTTATTTCAAGGATCCAAATTACTGAACTTTTCCAGTCTTCCCTAGAACTATGGGTTCCTTTCTTTAGTTATCATCATAAATGTCTTGACTACCTCCTTCAAAACATCTGTCACAGTCAAAAACATGTGTTTCTAACATTGTTTTATCTCCATGAGTTCCTATTAAAGTATCATGTGTCTGACTTGCTTTTAGTTCAATTTAAGTAAAATTTGCCGGGCTTTGTTCTGCATAACAGTAACACATTTTTATGCTGGCAGGAAACATTTTTATGCTGGCGAAAGGTCTACTCTCTCTCCCCAGCTGCAGGCTAAGATTGACGGGCTGACCTTGCAAGAGAGTTCGGCTGGGGTAAAATGAAACGTGTTGCAACATGTCCCCCCTATGATTACTCCTGCTCGCTTGCTTTCCTGCTTTCCCAAACTGCACCAGAAAGCAGTATCATTCTTTCACAGTCGCACCTGGTAACGTGACACTTGCTGACACCTTTCTACTGTTTATTTCCAATGTCTCAATTTTCCACTCCTCTAAAGGGCTTAGTGTCACCTGGCAGCTTGGCACTCTCCCTCTGTGCCCAGGGCTGCAGATGACTGATAACAACATTAAATAAGACCCATCTTAGTTCCAATCTCTGCATAATGCTCACCATTTAAACGACTCCATTCAAAGAAGTGCCTGTTCTCCTCTACCCTTTGTTTTCTTCTGTCTGAACTACTTCCTTCCTTTTGACAAAACTCATCTCTTCCAGTCCCAGTGTGTCTTGCTGTTGCAGGGCAAGGGAGGGGAAGACGGGCAGAGGCTTTCTGGAAGTTTGAGTAAATCCCATCCATGGACTCTGCCATGTATGCCTGGCTGGTTCACCTCAAACCGTTCCAGTATCAAATTAAGAGCCGGGCTTCTGTCACTAAGCTGTGTGCCCATGGGCAAAGTCCCTTTATCTCCTTGGTTCTGTTTCTTCCTCTCTAAAATGAAACACCTCGCCTCTGTAATGCGTGGTGTTTGGTGTTTAGATATAAAACTACATTCTAGTAAAGCTTGCTCTGTCTTGATAGGAGGCAAACGACACTTTCTTCAAGAGATCATGTTTGCTTAAGATTTCAGTGACTTTTTTTTTGGCCTACAGAACATTTGGTACCTTTCTGATGGATGGAATCATTTATGGGTAATCAGAACAAGGCAGATATTGAAAGCAATAAGGAGAGGAAATCCGAAAAACTTGAGCTACATCTCCAGAACAGAAAGTACAGGGCAATGTAATCTAGCACCCCAGAGTGATTTTACACAGAAACAAAGTTTTCAAATGAGTGCTTAAGGGAAATGATACTCCCATATCCAGCTACAGTCTCTGGCAGGTGGCCAAAGTGGTAAGACAGCTAGATGCTGAGTGGCATAAAACCAGCTGGGCCAATGAGAAGGTATGAGTTGACCCAAGTACTTCAAGTTATACAGACAGACCAAGTATTAGTGGCCACAGTCTAAATGCCCACAGGACCAGTCAGGTCACAGGACGAGAGCAAATGTCGTCAACTGTAACACCATGGGCAGTGCAGGAAGTGGGGTGAACCATATAGCATATGCCTGTATTACCACAAGGCATCCAAATCCAATTAAAAACAATTTTTTAATGTTTATTTATTTGTGTAAGAGAGAGCACGAGCAGGGGAGGGGTAGGGGGGAGGGGGACAGACTTTACGAAGAGGGCTCTGTGCTGACAGCAGAGAGCCCGATGTGGGGCTCGAACTCACGAACCGCGAGATTACGACTTGAGCCAAAGTTGGATGTTTAACCTATTGAGCCACCCAGGAGCCCCTCCAGATCCAATTGGGGAAAAAAAAAATGGCCAGGTGAAACAAAACCTACTGGTAGACCCAAATCAACCCTCATGGTACCCGTTTACCATCTCTGACCTTACGGGAACTTCAGCCCTCTGGGTTTTTTTGCTGACATTTTGGTGGAGACTTAAACCCCCTGTTGCTCTGGAAAATGCTGGGGGGTAGGGGCACATATGGACAGATGTATTTTTCTGGCAAAGTAACGTAAAAGATTCCCTTTATTTGATGGACGAAATCTCTACTCATTAGTAATGAAACTTCTGTTAGAAACACAATCCTTCTTCAGAGGATAATAACAGTGCCCGCTTCATAGGTTCCGGTGAGGACTGAAAAAGATAATCACTTAAGATATTTAGTGCAGCCCCGCACACATATGCTAGCCGCTATCATTATTATTATGAAATGATATCAGGTGACAGAAGGCAAACTACATTCTCCCACAGAACCCCACAGAGGAGGTTTCCAAGTCTGGGGTGGGGTCAGACAACCGCCTCACCATAAAGCACGATGAAGGATCCTGTGCTTTCCAGACCGTGCTGCTGCTCAAGCACTGGGGGCCTCTATGATGTACGAAGACACCACATCTGTCCCTTCCCTCTCCCTTCCCCACCCACTCAACCCGGACCCAAGGTCCCGGTGCCGAGACTCCAGGAAAAAGGGAGAGCAAAGGATTCTGAAGCACTGACTCCCTGGGTTCCCCTCCCCTCCCAAGATTTTCAAAAACCCATTTTGAAACGAACACACCGTTCACAATCCCACCCATTGTAATGATACCCCTACAAATCCTAAGAATCCTTTATAAGGAAGTGGATGTCTTTTAAAAATCCAGAGAGCATAGCTGGCATGCTTTGACATGACAAAACACCTCTTCCCATAGCTTCTGTTTGTTTTCCCCTCTCTCCACCCCTCAGCTGAAGGTAAACACTGGTGCCTGTGATCATCATGTTCTACTCAGTTTTTGAAAAAAAGGCAAAAAAAAAAAAAAAAACCCAAAAAAAGAATATCCTAAAATTTTAATCTGTGCTCGATTACAAATCTTTGTTATTTCATGGATTGAATGTATAATCTTTCTCAGTCTTCTGCAATGTAACTCTGATAAAGAGCTATTTTGGGGACGCCTGGGTGACTCGGTGGGTTGAGCGTCTGACTTCGGCTCAGGTCATGATCTCAGGGTTCATGAGTTCAAGCCCCGCGTCGAGCTCTGTGCTGACAGCTCAGAGCCTGGAGCCTGTTTCAGATTCTGTATCTCCCTCTCTCTCTCTGACCCTTCCCCACTCACACTCTGTCTCTTAAAAATAAACATTAAAGGGGTGCCTGGGTGGCGCAGTCGGTTAAGCATCCGACTTCAGCCAGGTCACGATCTCGCGGTCCGTGAGTTCGAGGCCCGCGTCAGGCTCTGGGCTGATGGCTCAGAGCCTGGAGCCTGTTTCCGATTCTGTGTCTCCCTCTCTCTCTGCCCCTCCCCCGTTCATGCTCTGTCTCTCTCTGTCCCAAAAATAAATAAACGTTGAAAAAAAAAATTTAAAAAAAATAAATAAACATTAAAAAAAAAACTATTTTGGAATCAATGACTAAGTGAATCAACAAATTTATCTTTGGAAATCAAGAAACCCACAAAGAATGCAATTAGGACCCTTGCTTAAGAAACTGAGTTATTTTCGGGGTGCCTGGGTGGCTCGGTCGGTTAAACATCCGACTTCGGCTCAGGTCATGATCTTACGGTCCGTGAGTTCGAGCCCCGCGTCGGGCTCTGTGCTGACCACTCAGAGCCTGGAGCCTGTTTCAGATTCTGTGTCTCCCTCCCTCTCTGCCCCTCCCCTGTTCATGCTCTGTCTCTCTCGGTCTCAAAAATAAATAAACGTTAAAAAAAATTAAAAAAAAAAAAAAAAGAAATTGAGTTATTTTCAAAATGGCTTAACGGGAGCATGATTTTTGTTTGCTTTTGAAAAGTTCAGGATACATCATCAAATACACATTAACCTATGATTGCAAATGAGGTAATTTTAACACTTTAAAAGCAAAGGTTTTTTGGGTATTCTACTTCACCTATTTGGGGGGAAACTTTGCTTTACGAATGATTAAAACATACATAAGTACATCTTGCTTTGTAAAGGGTGAAAATCAAATGTCAGGTGCATTAAAGAACACTAGCATTCCATGAATTCCATGAAGGCTTCTTTTGAAATATGAATGACACTTCTGATCTATTTCCTTCAGAAATTTGGATTTTTCCATTCATTATAGGACACCTACAATGAATAATAATGTCAAGTGATATTATTAAAATATTCTGACTTTTTATTACTATTTATTTTCTCTCCCCTAAAGGGAAAGAATAGTAAAAAAACAAAAAAACCCAAAACCACAGATTATGTTTATGTGTTAACTTCATTTTATTTGTCTACACTTTGTTTTTCTAGCGGCAGTAGGTTGCCTAAATAGCTAACAACATCCCTGCATATCTTGCAAACTCTTTTTCCTGGAGCATGGGGGTTAGAGAGCTGGACAAGAAGCTCCATGTATCTGGAAGACTTGAACAATGAAGCAGTGGCTAAGGCGTACTCTTGATTTAATTAAGAGACACATAAACTTTGCAGAGTCCTTTTTTCACAATAAACCATGAAGAAATCCTAGTTGAGGAATGAGAGGCACTCATCAATCAGCTTCCCTATAGGAGATTAAATTTATTTTATAACAGACTGTAGGATTTTCCAGTGAGTCACGTCCAGGAGCAGAAATGGTTACCAGGGTCACGTTTCTATTTTCTTATTTGCATAGATAGCGAAAATTTTATTTTTGTTCCAAGGCAGGGTTTTGGGTTTTTTTTTTAATTTACTTTTTCTCTTTGATCACACCTGTAACTGTAGACCCAGATCCACCCTTAACTAAGAGTAACTACAAAACAAGAGTAACAACTAATAACGTAACAACAAAACAAGAAGAGAATGAATAGAGATGCAAGGAGGACACTGTCCTGGGCGGGACTGGCCACATAACTCACAGGGTCTAGTGAAAAATAAAAATGCTGGGTCCGTGGTTCAAAAATTGTTAGCAACTCCAAGAGGGCCCCAGCAGAGCATTAAGCCAGGGGCAACGGCCTTTCTGAGCACAGGGCTGTGTAACTCACTGCACAGGTCACAGGCCCATGAAGCTGGCCCTGGTTTTGAAAGAGTCTTGCCAGGCCCTCTGGCTTTCACCAAAACAGTGAGAAAGCCTTCTCCAGGAGGTATG
Source organism: Puma concolor (assembly GCF_028749965.1). NCBI lineage: Eukaryota > Metazoa > Chordata > Mammalia > Carnivora > Felidae > Puma > Puma concolor. The sequence continues at coordinate 40,963,024 of NC_141683.1, forward strand.
TAGGGTCAGCAACGTTCGCTGTAAGGCCAAACTCAAACTGCAATAAATCAAATACATGGAAGTGAAATTAAAAGCTGCTTGGAGATACAGCTCTTTGCAAAAGAGGGGGACTGTGGAGATGTGTACATTTCACATTCTCTCTGACTGGCAAAGTGCCTAACAGGGAAAGGTGTTTCATAATAGTTGAAATGCAAAATAGTGCAAATGACAACTAACATTTTCATCAACTAATCTTTTGGGGAGCAGTTCTTCCCCTTCAAGACTTCTCTGCTTATTGCAAACAGCCATTTTCCTCTCTTGATCCCATTAAACGATACATTACCCACCCAGAAGAATGTTTAAGGTTAAATCCTAGTATCAATGGCATTTTAAAATATCTAAAATTATCTGGCAGAAACAACTCTGTTCTCAACTATCAACAGAGAAAGAGAGAGAGAGAAAAAGAGAGAGAGAGAAAGAAAAAGAGAGAGAGAAAGAGAGAGAGAGAGAGAGAGAGAAAACAAGTTCCCATTCACCAGCTGGAGCTGGCCAGAAGAGGATTTGCCATTCTCAGCAAATTGTATTATCTAAGGCGGACTCACGCTGAATCTTAAATCTGACTTGAAGGGAGTCCCTATTTCCCAGCCCAAGGGCAAACTTTAAATAGCCATTAAAATGACATTTCAAAATAATAAAAGAACTCAAAGAACCGGAGGAACAAAATAAATGGTGTTGTAAAAGGAAATGGAAACATTACCATAATTAGAGCTTTTAAAAGAGACACTTTAAACATTGGGTGAACGCTGACTTGTTTACAATAGCACTCAAGGCGCATTGCAAGAGCCTAAGCGGGGACAGCACTGGTATTTACAAGAAAGGAAAGGTGAAGAAAGCTTTTGTAAGGTCACTGGAACTACTTCCTGAAACTTAGTTAAAGAAAAAAATCAAAATACCATTTTGGCCTTGATGGGAATTGTAAGGTTTCAACTAATTTGGCTTTGCCATCAATGCCATATGCCCAAATATGTAACTGGAGGGAAAGAGCCCCCATGATAGTCTAAAAACTTACTAACCTAACTCCCTTGTCACTCACCGTCACGAAGAAACGCACCCCCCCCCCTTTACAGTACCTAAACAGTGCAATTTTCAACGTGGGCATTTATTCCCAGTTAATGGAATGACATCTCGTCCAGCAAGTTCTTCCCAGGCAGGAACTTCCTTTAACCTTGAAGAATGCCCTATACGGGCCCAAGCAGAGATCGAGTACTTCCTAAGTCCTTTTGATAATAACGGGAAGCCAAACCTAGTGGGCTAGCATTCAGCCTCATGGACCAGTACTTGAGAAGCTGCACAGAAGAACCATGAGCCTAGAAGTAGGGAGCCCTAGTGAGGCTGAGAAGCTCAGAAAACACAGAGGAAGCACCCACTCGACAGAGGGAGCTTGGAACAGGTCCCACAGCCCTGGAATATCCGCTAGATGTACCAGATGTGCTAAGCCTGTCCTTGGCGAGGGGAGCAGCTGTGCTGGCTAGAGCACTGGCTTCCTGGTTTTGCTTCTACACAGCCAGGAGGGTGGGCAGCCACCCCCCTTCCCCCAACAGGCAGGCTACAAACCTGTCCTGGAAAAGAAGGAAAGGTCATCTGATTTCATCAGGACAATCAGAAGATTCTTTGCACCATGCAAATGTACCATTCAACAGTGAGCAGTGCAAAGACAAACATGTTTTGGTGAAAGAAAAGTGTCTGAGAATTAAAAATTTTAGAAACCACAGGGTCAGCAACTTACCCTTTGCAGCCTAAATTCACCCTGAAAAAAATTACTCTTTTCAACATTTTCTCTTTAGTATTGAAAAAAACTAAACAGGAGCTTCCTCGCTGGAGAGAAGACTTGGAAAAACCCCAGAGCGAAACTAAAAGCGGTAACCTTGGCCAGCACTCTTCTGGCTTCCCCTTGCTATTATTAAGTATCCTTCTGTTTGACGACGAATTTCTCCACCTCTCACAAACCATCTTTCTTCTTTCTGTGGCCAGAAAAATCTGAAACCCTCTGTTTATACTGAGCCTGTTGCTATGCAAATCATTAAAACACATTACAAAAATCTTTCCTTTGAGTCAGGAGGAGAACATAATGGGGAGAGAGGAATCGCGAGCAAGAGTCCCTTCACTGAACAGCAGAGCTGGTGGAAAGGAATAGGGGGAGCAAAGTGGAAAAAATTACGGTGGTCGTGGTCCCATCCCTTGAGTCATTTTAACCAAAGTGGGAAAACTAACATTTTTAAAGCCCCAAGGTAATGTATCTTAGACTTTGGAGTGGGGCTAACAAACCCTGGTCTTAATCTCTTTAATTCCTATGGTTTCATGACTCATCTTCCATCTGTCTACTAGTGTCCTTTGTATCAGCTTTTTTGCACTTCTGTAAGAATACCGAGATTTTTTTCCTTCCGTGTGTATGCCTATGTGAATTCTTCTTTTGATATCTTTTGCCTTCTTGTTCAAGTATCACCTAAATGTAGGGCTTGAATTGTCCATTTCTTCTCCAACTCAATCATAGTACCTCGGCAGGTTTCCTTCTCTTATGAAGACATTTGTTCTCCAAAAATCATATCCAGATGAGACGAGACACAGTATGTCAAAATTAATGTCAAAAAAAAAAAAAAAAAAAAGAGCTTCTCAGTTTTCTACTTAAAAAAATATGGACTTGATCATTTGAAGAAAGTAAATCACCTTCTTGAACAGTGTGCAATCAACATCATTCTCAAATTTTTATTGTGCTGTTCCCAGGACTCTATTAACCTGCAAGTTTTCAAGGGTGGAACTGTCTGGGGACAAGATATGAAGCACAAACTTTTAAATACATCCTCCTTCCACTGCTATGTATCTTGAGATATGTGCGTTCACAAACACCCCATCCCCCCAAACAACCAGAGTGCTAATTCTAAATTCTTTTTCCTTATTCAGAAAGAAGACATGGCTGGGCCCTACTAATGCTATAGAACCTTTTTTCTTCACAAATAGAAGTAGCCAAACCTTTGCCAACATGTGTTGGGTGAAAACGAGTTTGGTTGGCTCCAGACAAAGGCTTACTTTTTAAGCACAGATGGCTGAATGGTTGCCTCCTCCGAGGGCTTGCCCACAGTGAAAGACGGATTCCTATTTCTAATCTATGCAAATATCTTACTCTGCGGGGCATCACAAAGACTAACTGTTTTGTGTCAGACACTGCAGATCCCAGGTGCAGCACATCTCCACCTCAGACGCCTGGTAACACGGGCAACAGCAAATGGCTTAAGAGTTAGTCACTAACCCGCTCCTAATGAATGTTGTTGGGGCCTTCTGTGAAACATTCCTCTGGAATCCTGCCCTATCACCGCTGCTTCTCCTTGGCTGCTCTGCCTGGAAGACAGTTTCAGTATTCAGTTTGGACCCTGATGCTTCTAAAACCTCCCAAGAAGGCTCAGATCCCCACAGGCTCCTAAGGAGCCCTGGTAGCGCTCTTCACCTTGAGTTCAGCTCATTTATTTGTGTCCAACATCAAACCCAGGAACCTTGCTCATTTTAAAATGTCGTTCTGTCCAAACGAGGGCTCCTTTGCACTCCAGTCTATATGCTTACAACCCATGGTACAGCTCACGAATCACACCTGGGTCACTTCCCAAGTATATGTCATTCTCTCTCCTCCTTCTCCATCAATTCTCCTTTCTTTACTTACACCACCTCTCTCGCTTATTTTCTCATCTCCCCAACTAAAGTCTTTCACTTGCTCTGATGTCCCTTGGCACATTCCAGTTTTAGGGTTCCTTGGAGCAACAAAAATTTCTGTAATGCTGGAAAAAAAACCCACAAAACCAAAAACCCCCAACTCCTCATGCTAACCTAGCTCCTAACTTTAAACGTTCTTTGCCATAAAGAGAAGGTCATACCTAACATATATACAGTTTAGTTCCATGTTTAAGCCTAAAAAATGTCCTTCAACATTTTGTTTTCTTTGCTAGTTTTTCTGATCGAATGACAATAACAGAGTTTGCTTCAAAAACCTCGGCTGGAAAAGATTTCATTCTCTCCTTATCAAAGTTCATCTTAAATGAACCAAGCTGACTGAGCAAAAAAGAAATTCTAAAGGAAAAGGAAAGAAGTCCTACCGAATCTCCAGTGTCAATAACCCCTACCATCAAAATTCCTACTTTATAACTCAAATTTTTGAGATTTAAAACACTTTTTGTTTCAGCTTGTAAATGCAAATATTGACAGTCAAATAATCTGGCATTGAGTTTACTTACCTGGAAAATCTAAAACCACAAAGAGCTTTAGAGGTTAACTAATTTGTTAATTACCAAGTCGGGATGAAAATCAGAACCACCCGAAGAATATCATTTATTTTAAACAATATATACTCCTGATCCACAGCCCTAGACATTTCAATTTAGACTTCTGTTACAGCCCTAGAATCACATTTATAATAAATGCTCCAGGTAATTACAATATAGCAAGCCCTGGTCTGTTTGAGAACCATTGATCTAGTCCAACATCCTACCCAATATGGCAGTCTCCTCTCCAAGACACCACCCCATCTACCCACTCAGTGCCACAGCACTTCCATAAACCAGGGCACTCACCCTGTTATAGGTGTGCTTGTGCCACCTTTTTATGGCTTTACTTATTAGAAACTGTGTTCTTATGTTGAGCCAAATAACCAAAGTCTTTCAACTCCTTGCACTTCACTTATTATTGGCCCAAATTTTGCCCTCCAGAGTTAACATAGAATTCCCCTCCACAAGAGAGAGAGAGCAAGAGAGAGGGAGAGAGAGAATCCCAAGCAGGTTCCACACTGTCAGTGCAGAGCCCGACGTGGGGCTCAATCTCACAGACCATGGGATGGTGACCTGAGCCGAAACCAAGACTTGGACACTTAACTGACTGAGCCACTCAGGGGCCCTAAGCCTTCATTTTTCTAAGCTTAAACAACATTTTTTAACTTCATAAAGGACAATTTCTGAGTCCCTTACCTTTTATTTCAATTTCTTCTCCTTAACAACTGACCTTACAGAATAAATCTGTCTAGAGTAACAACACTTCGTTTTTTTCCTACAGACTGAACTTTGCCCAATATGTTTTAATTTATAGTCTGCGTTTCCTCCTTGTTACCCACTGCCTTGCATTTCACAGTCCAAGAGCCATGAATCAGCAAGTACTTATTAACCTAATGCCGTGTTCCCGACACTGTGTAAAGTAGTGAAGGAAGATTCAGAAGCCAGTGGAAACTGTCCCATTTGGAGGAGTTAATAACTTCGTGCACAGAAAAGAAACTACATAAGTGAAAAAAAAAACGGAAAACAGTGCACAACAGTTTCCAACCAAGTGCTTCAAATGAATGATACCTGAAAGATGGAACACAGGTTTTCTGGTCAGGCTGTGAGCTATTTCATGGCCTCTGCTGACAGAAATACCACCTATTTAACAATAGTTTTTATTTTAAAAAGAAAAAAGAAAAAGAAGATGGAAACTATCACCTTAAAATGGACATAAAAATTTTAAGTGCTTCCTATTTTAAAATCTTGGGGCACCTGGGTGGCTGAGTCAGTTAAGCATCCGATTCTCAGTCTTGGCTCAGGTCATGATCTCAGGGTTCGTGGGATCAAGCCCCAAGTTGGGGTCCTTGCTGTCAGCGTGGAGTCTGCTTGGGATTCCCTCTTTCCCTCTCTCTGCCACTCGCCCTTACACACACACACACACACACACTCTCTCTCTCTCTCTCTCATTCTCTCAAATCAACTTAAAAAAATTTTTTTCATAAATAAAATAAAAATTTTAAATCTAAGAAACCACACATGCAATAATCAAATACAATATTCCTACTTTGCAGTGTGTTATTGGTACTGCTTCCTAGTACTCTGAATGCCATGAGCCAAGAAAAACGTGGAAAGTAGAAGCTTGATGTAATTCTCCTTATTACCAGAAAGAACCATTTGATGAGAAGACAACCCCTCCGCATATTTTAATGGAAAACTCTTACCAATAAGTGAACCGTACTAACACCAACCAACACCAACTGCTTCATTCATGGAATCACTGACTATGAGACTTTAGAAACATGCAAACCCCTCACTTTACAGATAAGGGAAAAATACCACTTCACAGATGGCAGGTGGTTTCCTCCAGGCAAGACAGCCAATGAGCAGGAGGGTGGGACCAATCCCAGGTCTCCTCTCTACCGATGGCTCCCTGTCTCCTCCTATTATGACCCAGGACAAGCAAAACTCTCACCCTTCTCAACGTTCTCCTCAACTCTGCTCCCATCATTAGTTATGTGTTTAATCCTCAAATGCAAAGTCTGATGCTACATTTTGCTTGGGAGCATATTAAGGGCAAAAGTAGAACAAAGAAGTATTAGGTGGTTAATCCTTTTTTTTTTATGCTTATTTTTTTTATTTTGAGAGAGAGAGATTGAGTGAGCGAGCAGGGGAGGTGAAGAGAGAGAGGGAGACAGAGAGAACCCCAAGCAGGCTCCATGCCATCAGCACAGAGCCCGATGCGGGGCTCAAACCCACAAACCGTGAGATCACGACCTGAGCCGAAACCAAGAGTCGGATGCTCAACCAACTGAGCCACCCAGGCGCCCCGTAGATGGTTAATTCTTTATTAAATTCTAGCCCATCTACTCTACCCATAGACTCCAACTAATCCTTCTATGCTGCCAGGCACAATGCTCTACTGGCTCAGGATCACTGCTACCTGACTAGCATCATAGGGAACCACTGGGGTTGGCACCACGGATTCAAACAACGATTCTAAAGCTGCCAAGCAACTGGTAAACAATCCCCAACTACTCCACCCTCCCCCCACTACACCCACCTACACCTACACACCCCCCAAATCAGCCAGCTCATCTACTTCATCTGAAGCCTCACAGCTGATCCACGCCCTTATGCACAACACAGAAAAAAATGCACCTACCTTGTGGCCTCCTGCTGAAGCCATGACACATTTGGCACATAGAACATGACTCCGAAGAAAAGCAGAGGCTCGTTAGCAAATTTGTCCAGATGTTTCTTCAGAGGTTTCTCCAGCTCCACCCATCGTGCTTGCTGGCTCTTGCTGAGAAACCAAAGGCCAAAGTAGTGTGTCTAGACGAAAGAGTAAAATAGCATCAGTCTATGTTTATCAGGGGTACCCCCAAGACTGCACAGGAGAGCAAGACTCTGACGCCCTACGCCACATTTGGTTTCCCAGTTCGGACACGAGGATCCAGCATTTACTTTCTGACTTTAGGACAGGCCAAAAGAAACCACATGCACACAATCCACAGGGGCTATCCGATATAGTATCCATAGCCATCGCTGCTGTTGGTACATGTGGGTACTAATGCACCGGTGTTTGGGAAGGGGGTGGGGTGCAGGGGTGGGGACAGGGTTGGCTTTTTTCCTACGCTCTCAAGGCCGACTTTCCTGTGGCTTCTGAATGCCTCGTGATCTCACGTGAAACATGCTGGCAAAGGCAAACACAGTTCTTTGCACCTGCTGCAAAGTAACTTGGTACTCAACTCCTAAGACAAAACCTTCTGCCAAATGAAAGCTTCCACATTGCGGGATATTTCCATACAGTACCAGATTTCAACGGAAAATTGATTCACTCCTTTTGAGTTTTAATGAAGTACTTTCAAAAACATCAGCCTCAACCACTTCATTATGCATGAACTGCAGCAAATCTCTCCCCCATATCAAGCTTTGAGAATGGAAGGATGTCTTCGCAGCTGCCAGGGGAGCCCCTGGTGGCTGTTCTTGGCAGATTATGGTGGATTTGATAGATGAAAGTAAGATTTTCACCCTTACACTTGAAGCCTCAACCAGTTTAGTTTTGAACAACGTGCTAAATGATTAAAACAGGTACTTTTATGCATCCAATCTTGTCTTTGTATTAATTCACACTAGGATTTCAGGATTAGCACAACAATCACCAAAAAACAGATCACCGCTTTTGAAATTTTCTTTTATATTTCAATTATAGCTTAGCACAGTTTACAGCACACCTGGAAATTTGCCTTCAAAAGAACGTTTTCATTTCGATGTTTAATTTCCAAAGGCATTCTTGTGCTGATGTTCCCACTCCAGCTGTCTGTCCCATCAGCGATATCACAGATCAATCCCTGCCACAACCCTACCAAAATCTGTACCAGAAGTCTTGATTCTGACTTCCCTAGAAAACCAGGCATGTCCTTGCCTACTTAAGGCTACAGACCAAAACACTCTCAAGGATATTTTCAAATGCATGTACTTTCAGATGGGAGCAATGATTTCCCCAGCTTTGCTCCATGATGTTTTAAAAACGTTTTTATTTATTTTTGAGAGAGAGAGCACGACCAGGGCAGGGACAGAGAGAGAGGGAGACACAGAATCCGAAGCAGGCTCCAGGCTCTGAGCTGTCAGCACAGAACCCAATATGGGGCTTGAACCCACGAACCATGAGATCGTGACCTGAGCTGAAGTCAGATGCTTAACTGACTGAGCCACTCAGGCGCCCCTACTCCATGATGTTTTAAAGGGCAAGCTCACATAAGCAATCTAGGCATCCCTTGAGCAACAGAATGCCAACACACAGAACCAAGGTAATAGCTCCATCAACTTGGACAAACTGCCTGAATTCTGACCCTATTTTGTTCACTTCCCAGCTTCAGTGAGCCTGGTGGTTGTTCTACGGTGACTGATGACGTAAAGGAAATGAAATGTGGCTGAGTAGAAAGAAGACGAGCTGTGAAGTCTACCCACCTCCGGGCATTTGCATTCACTGTCCTAATAACCCTATACAAATTCCTGAGGCTCCAGAGGGTCAGAGCTCCCATCTATAAGACGGGGTCGGGGGCGCCTGGGTGGCGCAGTCGGTTAAGCGTCCGACTTCAGCCAGGTCACGATCTCACGGTCCGTGAGTTCGAGCCCCGCGTCGGGCTCTGGGCTGATGGCTCAGAGCCTGGAGCCTGTTTCCGATTCTGGGTCTCCCTCTCTCTCTGCCCCTCCCCCGTTCATGCTCTGTCTCTCTCTGTCCCAAAAATAAATAAACGTTGAAAAAAAAAATAAATAAAAAATAAAAAAAATTAAAAAAAAAATATAAGACGGGGTCGTACTGCTATCATGCACAGGCTGTGAGGGGTATCAGGGACATCGTGTCTGTCCACTGTGCACATGGCACGTGTAAATTAACTGCTTCGGGAATGGTGCTCTCTGTGGCTGCTACTATCATTATCAATCATCGTCACCATCGGTAAATGAAAGCAGGCAAGCCTCAAGAAATCTTTTTCATCAGCACTCCTGGCATGCCTATGAACCACAGAATTAGAGGATAGAGGTTACCTGGAGATAAATGAAAAAAAGCAGGCAAGAGTAGAAGCTGGAAGGCCCGTAAGTAACATAAAAACCTAAAAGATGTAAGAAGAAAAATCATCACAAAATAGTCCCTCCGCTCAGATGTGCTTTAGTCTTACAGGTGTTTATGGGTCACTGGAACATCGCTCTGACGCTGTCCTAGGGGATCTATGATGTAGGCTTAAGCTAACCTTAAAATGAGGTAATCTGGGTACTTAACAGACCGTCTGTAAAGGGCCCAAGGCAGTTCTGCATTATACTGAATTCCAAATGGACACAGTGTTGTGTAAGGGTATGTCACTGCATTTTGGGTGGCTAGGAATGAGTCTGCATATAATAAATGAGGTAATATATATAAACAGTGACATGCTACGTAATAGTTATTTTCTTTGGAAAAGAAGCCCTTTTATAAGCCTGGGTGGAGAAAGGGAGGGACAAGCTTTGCAGTTGCTTAACAGGCCAGCCATGATTTATTAACTTTCACTAAAAGCAGTCCTGACATTAGAGGGTATAATTTCATGATCATACTTCATTCAAATTACAACAGTCACTCAAATTAGTAACATTCAAATTAGAAATGGTCCACATTAAATGCATAAACATCCTATAATCAATTTTGCCAAAACAAGAAAGAGTTTTGGTGTTTTTTCCCCCCCAGAGGACACAGACTACCTGAGTGAGCTACCATGCATTTATCCAATGGAGTAACTATATTACTACAATATTACTACTCAAGAAATGGGGTGTCCAGCATAAGGCAGAGCTGAGAGAGGCGGGTAACCTGGAAGATACAGTTCCTACCTAAGAGGCCAGAATAACCAGTTTTAGAAGCACTGAACTCAGGGGCGCCTGGGTGGCTCAGTCGGTTAAGCCTCTGACTCTCGATTTCAGCTCAGGTCATGATCTCACGGTTTGTGAGAGCGAGCCCCACATCGGGCTCTATGCTGACATTGCGAAGCCTGCTTGGGATTCTCTCTCTCCCTCTCTCTGCCCCTCCCCTGCTCGCGTGCATGCTCTCCAGGGCGCGCTCTCTCTCAAAATAAATAAATAAACATTTTTTTTTTAAGTGCTGAATTCAGTTATCTGGTGGGAAGGAAAATCCATTTACGAGATCCCTAACCCCACACCATTTTGTGAAGCTATGCCCAAAGTCACCTTCACTATTCCCACCCTGCCACCCCCACCCCATTCTTCCTCTAGCTATATCCCTGCCCTGGAGTATTCAACGGAGGAGAGAGACCCTGTCTCAAAGTTCTTAGCCTGCTCTATTTAAGTTCACGATGCAGCACGAGTTTATTCTGCCGTATCTTACGCAGTGCCTCTCAGGAAATAGCATCAGAAACTAACCTCTCACTTAAACCAACAAGTGCATCAATCAACTTCCTGTGTATTAGCCAAGGGACCATTAATCCCCTCAGGCCCAGCTGAGACCACACCAGGCTGGTTCATAATTGACTTGCCATCAACTCCAGCTGAATTCTGAAAGCTGAGCTTCCCTGCTAACCACTGCCCCATGATTTAGGAGAATGTGGTAGATGATTCCAAACAGAAACCACCTCCTCCGTGGCCAGAAAGATCCCATCATATTGCCCGAGTACATACCCCCAAACAGTTTTGTTTAATCTCTGAAGCTCCAAACATTAGCCAGGTCTGGCGAACCCTCACGATACCTCTGGGTGAGCTATTAATCCCATTTTATTTCTCTAGTTTTCTTTAGAAAATGGGTCTGGTTACCTTGAATTCTGCAGTGAGCTCACTGCAGTGAAGGAAAAAGAAGACAGACGAACCGGTGCCCAGGGAGAGGAACCCCATCTGTGAATCAATGACTAAAAATGCACTACTAAGAAACAGTGTAAGGAAAGACGCACTAACATGACATTTTCATAAGAGTAGTTTCCTGGTCTATTTGCTTTGGAGTTTCTCATTTTAACACAGGAAGCATAAATGTATGCGCGCACTCAAAAATATGCTAGTTTCTTAAGCGGCAGATTTGTGTGTGAATATTTTAGTGCCAAAGTAAGATCCAAGCACCAGGAAAAAGATTCTAGTGAATAAAGGCCTTTAAAAATAGTCTGGGGGTGTTCTGATTTGTTTGTTCATTTATTTGCAGAGATAGTGGAATCCCCCACGTTAGCTGTGACTAGGGAAGATTCTTTTTGAGGATTTTGCTTTTCCAGTTTTGTGACCAAAGACGCATCTTTCATGCTATCTGAAAGGGTTACAGATGCAGTCTTGGCAATGGCCAGGGATTAAATCCATGATCTTATGTCAAGCGTTTTGGAGAGTTAATCATCCAGAAGCAAACGTTTAAAATATCTTGCATTACTCTGTAATTGGTTGCCTGTCATACCCAGTGCTTCAGTTGTAAATTAAGAAACAGAGAGTTGGTGTAGCTCCACATAAAATATACAGGAATTACATACAGGCATTAAAACTTTCACTGAGGCATGGAAAATACTTCAAAAGATGACTATAAGCAGGCTCTGAAACGGCACTTCACGCTATTACATTCCAATGGCTTTGGAAAATAAACCACTATACATCAGTCGGATGACTGTAAAAAAACAACTTGTGTGCAATCAACCTCTACTCTGGGTAGGTCTGGGATTTCTGGAACTGACACGTCTATAATTAACAACTGCACCCCCTTCATTTTCCTAGCCGATCTTTCACAAAAGTAGAGGAAAAGACACTGCAGAGTCACATCGACCCAAGAAGTAAACCTCATAACCAAGAAAAAAAAAAAAAAATCACTCTTCTGAGGCTGTACAGCTCACTCAAAATATACAAAAAGATAAAGACTTACGAGTTAAGACGGGGGAAATTACTTCACCTACAGTCTCTTGTATCTAGAAACCAGACATGGGTGCCAGGTTGCCTCAGAGAACGGACGTTAAGCTAGTAAGATTTCACGTTATAATCTTTATACAGACAAAAAGCAATACAAAATTCAGAGACCAGACATCTCTCCCGCAGTCTTCTTCAGCTGATTCTTAATCAATGTTATTTTAGTCCACTGCAAATACAAACGTATATGGATAAGGGGAAGCAGGCTCCAAAACACAGCAATTTCCACTATTATCAGACAGGGCCAGGAAATGAAGTATTCCATTTAACCGAATTCTCTTATAATTGCACATTACGTTGTTACCAATGCCCAAAAGATTAGCATAAAATCAGACCATAGATATATCCTTAATGTAAGTTCACTTAAGCTATTCAAGATTCAGTATCTTTATAAACTCTAGCTGTTATGAGAATAGCAAAATGTGGGACATTCCTACTGTGGCCCACAGCTTGGCATAAATCACCTTTGAGTTCAAACGAAAATATAAATTTGCAAAAGAACAAGGGGATAAATCTGAGGACAATCACCCACCCTATGAAATGATCAGGGATTCTTTTTTAGGCTCCTTTAAAAACCAGAGCTGTCAGTCTAGTCTTAAGGGAGGTCCAAGAGTTATCGAATTCAGCATTCTCAAGAATAGATTCTCTGTCTTGAATAGAGTTTAACTATGAAGGTACCTTTGTGAAATTACTCATTCTTCCTCCATTTATGGTTCTCTAATTAAAAGCAGAGTCAGGAGTATCCCTCAAGAAAATAATTCTAGCAGATTTCTACATTTTATTAGAATCCTTTATATTCCAATAAAATTCTTGATAGTCATTATTACTATTAACATGGCCTCCTTGCCGCTCCTAGCACTGTTTAGTAGAAATATAACGTAAGCCACATCTTCAACTTTAAGTTTTCTAACAGCTACATTTAAAAAGCACAGAGAAATAAAATTAATTTTAAATTTCATTTAAAATAGTGTATTCAAAACAGTAGGCTTCCAACATGTAACTAATATAAAAATGATGAGATAGTTTAACTTTTTTTTCATACTAGATCTTCAAAATCCAATGTGTATTTTCATACTTACCGCACATCTCAGTTCAAACTAGCCACACTTCAAGTATTCGATGGACACCAGTGGCTACCCTAGTGGACTATACAATCTTAATAACTATTCAAGGAACTGAAAGAGTTTTGGCTCAATGTATGATCACAGCTTCTAATAATTCAAGCCATCTAAAAATGAAACCAACAGATTTATAAAAGGGTCAGAGCCCCATCTTTGGAAGGGTTGTGTCACAGTCCAGAGAGCCCATGTGATGTGTCACAGAGAAGACTGCCATATTGAGTGCCTCCAAGTGCCAGGCTCTGTAATACTAACAACTAACAAAACTAACTCTTTTAACCCTTCCAACAACTCATGGAGGTTGCTACTTTACCATCTCCATTTACAGATGAGGAAACTGAGGCACAGAGCAGTTCCGTAACTATCCAGGATTACACTGGTGATAAGCGGCAGAGGCAGGACTCAAAGTCAGGCAGTTCTCACAGCCACGAAACCTGCTGCTTCTCTGTGCAATTATTTTTAAAATGTGAGAATCAGTCATAAGACACATTATGTTAACTACTCCTATCTTATCCCAGGTCAGTGATTCTCAAACTGTATTGGAAGGTAGGAAGGCCACAAGGAGCCGGGGTTCCAGATAACCATCCCCTCTGCAAACATAACAGCTCTATTTTTTCCACTTAAGTTCCACCTAACATCTCATTTGGAGAAATGGGTGACATCCATTAATCCAAACGTGTTTTAACTATATTCTGAGCCTTGTCATCTTATGTCTTTCCCTTAATAAAAGTTCCTTGCCAGAAATTCATACCCAATTTTTTTTCTGAACTTAAAATAATTTAAAAAAAATTTTTCCTAAGGAGTTCATTTTATTTCCCGTAGCCAGGTTATTAAGTTCACCCAGCTAGCATCTCTGTCCTTCCTGTCACCCCAATCCTCATTCTCTTTCTGCTATTTGGTTCTTTTCCGAAAATGCAAGGTGTTCATGTCAGTCACACTCTGCCTTGAAGTCCTTAGATGTCTCCCCATCTCACGGCAGCATTTTATTCTCCAAACAATTCAAAGAGGATTTTACAGAAGGCTAAAATAATTGTGAAACACTGAGTTCGACACCTTTAAAAAAAATAGCATTTATGGAGGTGTTTCCCAAAGCATTTTACTACACTCCTTTTCTGCCACTACACATGCCCAGGAATTCGAACAGTGGAGGCAGCCTGCCTGGGGTTGAGGACAAGCCCAGTCACGGCCAGAAGGTCATCCTGTGCTGTGATGGCCCCGTCTGTAACATGGAGACGGCCAGAGAAACCACCACACAGAGTTGAAATGAGAATCAGATGAACTGATATGGGGAGGGCACTCAGCACAGTATGTGACATTAAAAGTTGGAGATTTATTTTAATTATTCTTGTGACACATTTTAGACACAATGTCCTACAGGAGCCAGTTAAAACTCCCTGGCTAGATACATCAAACCCTTCAAAAGCAGTCTCCTGCCTGCCTTTCTACACTCCTACCCTCCCTGCCATGACCTCTCCACCCACCCCTCCACACACACACACACACACACACACACACACACACACACACACAAACAGATCAGTGCAAAATGAACTCTGCCCTTCCCTGAAAATTCCACGTGCTTTCCTGTTTCTGTACCTCAGCACGGACTGTTCCCTTTGCTTTGTTTCTTGTTTGTCCTATTCTCTAAGCTCTAGGGTTTCTGGGATCGGGGACCCTCTCATGTTCAGCTTCCCTTGGGGCTTGATTGTATTTGCTGACCCTACGAACCAGGTCTGGGTCCTCTAAATGCCATTTGAAATGGCAGCACATCGATACATTCAAAACCAGATGTGAGCCTCATAAAGTCTACCATATGGATACATGTCATTATACATTTGTCAAAACCCACACAATGAACACCACCAAGAGTGAACCCTAATGTAAACGATGGATCAGGGTGATGATGATGTGTTAATGTGGGCTCATCGCCTGGAACACATGTTCCACTCTGGCGTGGGGGAGGGGATAGGAGTGGGGGGGTGGTGCAGGAGGTATGTTCCACTGCGTTCCACTCGGTTTTGCCATGGAGCTAAAACAGCTTTAAAAAATAAAATCCATTTTTTTTTTTTAATTTTTTTTTTCAACGTTTTTTATTTATTTTTGGGACAGAGAGAGACAGAGCATGAACGGGGGAGGGGCAGAGAGAGAGGGAGACACAGAATCGGAAACAGGCTCCAGGCTCCGAGCCATCAGCCCAGAGCCCGACGCGGGGCTCGAACTCACGGACCGCGAGATCGTGACCTGGCTGAAGTCGGACGCTTAACCGACTGCGCCACCCAGGCGCCCCTAAAATCCATTTTTAAA
The DNA here is from genome assembly GCF_028749965.1 of Puma concolor. Taxonomy (NCBI): domain Eukaryota; kingdom Metazoa; phylum Chordata; class Mammalia; order Carnivora; family Felidae; genus Puma; species Puma concolor. Next base: position 40,978,622 of record NC_141683.1, read on the forward strand.
ATGACTAAATGAAGTGGCAAAACACAAATTATAATTAATGTAGATCAAGAATTAAATCAAAGTTAATTTTCTTTTCCTAAGATAAAGCTCTTAAAATGTCTAGGATACATCTACAGAACACTTCTAAATTTTTGTTTTTAATGTTTAATTATTGTTTTTTAAATTTTTTAAATGTTTATTTATTTATTTTTTTTTTTAAATTTTTTTTTTCAACGTTTATTTATTTTTGGGACAGAGAGAGACAGAGCATGAACGGGGGAGGGGCAGAGAGAGAGGGAGACACAGAATCGGAAACAGGCTCCAGGTTCTGAGCCATCAGCCCAGAGCCTGACGCGGGGCTCGAACTCACGGACCGCGAGATCGTGACCTGGCTGAAGTCGGACGCTCAACCGACTGCGCCACCCAGGCGCCCCAATGTTTATTTATTTTTGAGAGAGAGACAAGTGCAAGCAGGGGAGGGTGAGAGACACAGGGAGACACAGAATTCAAAGCAGGCTCCAGGCTCTAAGCTGTCAGCACAAGAGCCCAACGTGGGGCTTGAACCCACGAACCATAAGATCATGATCTGAGCACAAGTCAGACGCTTAACTGACTGAGTCACCCAGGCCTCCCAATGTTTATTCTTGAGAGATAGAGAAAGACAAAGCACAAGCAGGAGAGGGGCAGAGAGAGAGGGAGACACAGAATCTTAAGAAGCTCCAGGGTCTGAGCTGTCAGCACAGAGCCCGATGTGGGGCTCGAACCCACAGACTGTGAGATCATGACCTGAGCCAAGGTTGGACACTTAACTGACTGAGCCACCCAGGCACCCCAACTACAGAATCCTTCTAACAACAAAGCCAAATACCCACCAGATCTGAGTTCCAAGCCTTAATAAAGACTCAACATTCTGTTGTATTTTAGATAGATTTCCACTTTCTCCTCTCAAGCTCCATCAACTCTACTTGGAAAATGACCCAAATACAAAAAGAAAGTCAAGCGAGTAGATCAGACCCCGTGTCCATCCCCTCCTCCTCCTGCTTCTGGGGAAAGAATGCACTCCTCCTCCAGGTGTGTGTGTGCAAATGAAGAACAAAGTAGGAGGTTGCGTGATCTCATCCTCTCGTTTGAAAGTAGCTATAGCATTGTTTCACAAAAGGCCATACCTTCCATGTCATCTGTCACAGAACAAAAGCATACAATCAAAAAAAAAAAAAAAAAGAAAGTGATTTGCTCTAATGTGAATGCACCCATTTAGAGCATGTCAAAATAAAGCCAGCATTAAATGTCAACCCCACCTTCGCATTAGAAGATCAATCACACTGCAACAGACACGTGACAGCAGAATCTAGACTTCACTGCTTTGTCTTTTGTGACAACACAGTTGTGGGCTAATCCGGGTCTGACCTTTGCCCTCTCACTGAGAGAAGCAATACTCTGCTGAGAGTAATTATTACCGTCCACATCTCCAGACCCGCCTCCGCATGCACCTTAGACTCTGCCTGGGGATTCACAGAGATGCCTTCTTGGCCCCCAAGAATGGCACCTGCTTTTGCATCCTTGGATCTTCAAGACTCCAGTTCCCCTGGCCCTGGATGGCCTTGCTTTCTTTGCCACCTGCTGAAGTCCTGTGCATCCTTCAAGTCCCCGTTCAGAGAGTGACGGCTCTGTTCATCCTTCACTGAAACTTCCTCTCCCCTCCCGGGGCCGCAGCGGTCAGCAGCACAGACTGTGTACTGCACAAGTCTAAGAAGAGCTACTGCCTTTCCGGCCTGCACCTGCATTGCATTTTAGCATGGATTGCATTTAATCTTGTGTTGTTGTTTTTTTTAAGTTTATTCATTTATTGAGAGAGAGAAAGAGAGAGAGTGGGGAGGGGCAGAGAGAGAAAGAGAATCCCGAGCAGGCTCCACACCGTCAGCGCAGAGCCTGATGAGGGGTTCAAACTCATGAACCGTGAGATCATGACCTGAGCCAAGACCGAGAGTCGGGTGCTTAACCGACTGAGCCACCCAGGCGCCCCTAGGTCGCATTCAGCGTTAACTGCTTATTTAAATGCTGGATTCCCCTACTCACCCGTGCATATCTTGAAGACAAAATTACACCTTATTTATCTTCCCTCATCAAGTCCTAACACAGTGCCTGGCACATTGCAGTTGCTCAAGATTTTCTTCAATGAAAAATTTTTAAGACTCTCAAATTGGGACAGTTGTCAATATTAGATGCAGCACTATGCATTTTCCATACTGTATCTCTTTTAATATTTACAACAGTCCCATAAGATAAGTAAGGTTATCATTATTTCCACTTTATTGGTGAGAAAACCGATGCCCAGAGAAGCACGGTAACTTTTCCAAGGACACCTAACAAATGACACAACTATAATTTGAACCCAAGTCCAGGAGGCCAAAGACTGAGCCTATAACTCCTTCAGCACGTGCTCTACTGTCTCCCAGTATATGCAAAGAATAGTTACTCCCCCGTGAGTTACAGAGAATATTCAAAAGTGGAACCAGTGCATATCTTTCGTAAACGATCTAGAACGAACATTTTCACAAGAAATTTAGACCAGTCTTCTAACCAACCAACCTCCAGTATTAAGGTTTTTCCTTTATGCCCATGCACACGCATATTTTTAAATATGTATACCCCAATGTGCTACTCATAAGCCAAAAGGAACCAGCTCTCAACAGGCAAAGGCAGCACCTTTTCCATGTTTATTTTGCTGGGTCAGCTACCAAGCCACATGTAGCTGTGTGACAGGAAAGTCTCCCTATACAGGAAAAGAAACTTCAAAGGAAGCTCTGATCACAGAAACTGAAGTATAAACATGAAGACCGGCAGGAGACAGAAGGACTCAGGTGAAACTGTCCCCAAGAATACAACAGTTGGCCTGTGGAGGATGCCAAGGGGAGAAGAACTTCCCCGACCCCAATTCCTTTGTGCATGTGGAAGAAGGTGGGTCATGAGGGGTGTGGAAGACATCAAACACCATCACCTCCAGAAGGCACCACCTCCCAAACCAGCACCCTGAGGTAATGGGCAATGTGGTCACAGGGCCCAGAACAACCACAGAGCTTTTTCTGCTCCTCAAATCTCAGGGGCTTGCAGTCCCTTCTGCGCTGGCAACCACTGAATTATACCACCTGACCCACTGGCCACTCTGCCCCGGGGCTCTCAGGACGCATATGCGTGTGCAGGGTTCTCACCAAAGAATTAAGACTGGAAGACTAAGGGCTTGCTTCTTATAAAGGACATGCTGCCCCAGGAGAGTTCCTTTTAAAGAGTGATAACATGACTGCCTTCATGGTCAACCCTGGCTTTGTTTAAGCCCAAAGAGGTCTAGGAATGCCTGTCGGTTGGGTGTCCAACTTCGGTTCAGGTCATGATCTCACCGTTTGGGAGTTCGAGCCCCATGTCGGGCCCTGTGCTGACAGCTCAGAGCCTAACCTGGAGTCGGCTTGGGATTCTGTGTCTCCCTCTTCCTCTACCCTCCCCTGCTCGCATTCTGTCTCTCTCTCTCTCAAAAATAAATAAACATTAAAAGAAAAAATTTTTTAATAAATAAAAAAATTTAAAACGCTCAGAGACAGCAGAAAGAAAACGAGGGTCATGAGGAATCCTGAAAGAAACAAAACGCCCATTTTATATGCGCCCACAAAAAGCCTCGCTGGTCATGCTCGCTTTAAATACTTTTTCATTTTTTTCCCCTCTTTGAAGAGGAAAATATAGAAACAAACAAACAAAAACTAAAAGCAGCTGCATCCATCCCCTCTGTGGGCGTTTTCTCCTAGATGTTCAGCTGGAATGCCAACCCGCTCCACGGCTGTAAAGAGAGACAATGACTTTGGACGTGACAAGGCCCCCCCCCCCACCCCCCGCCCAACCTCCTCATAGAAGGTAACAAAAGGGAAGCCGCCACCCCAGGCGGGGTCCTGCTTGTCACGGCATTGGAGCAGGCCTCCTGATCCACTGACGCTGTGAGATCAAGCCTATGCCAAGGACAACAGGATCCTCTTAAACAGGAGGCTGGGACTGCAAAGCACGGCAGGTGCCAAGAGACAGGTGGCCAGTCCCTTGAGTGAGTTCTGGCTCAGATGCCCGCCCACACCCGCTGTTACCTCTCGCAACTCTAGCCTCTGGGCCACGGCCTCCAGGCACTCCTGCCCGGTGCTCTCCACCGACAGCGTGCACTCGATCACATTGCTGTCCAGCAGGCGGATCCGTGTGACAAAGCAGTTCTTGCTCAGGACGTTGTAGCGCCGTGTCCGACGGAGCTTCAGGCCGAAAGGCATGATTGCGTGGCCCTCGGACGCCGCCTTCCTATCCCGGCGCCCACGCCCTTGAGATGGCCTTAGCAGCTTCGTGTCTGGGTGATGACACTACCGCACGTGCTCCTCCAGACGCCGAGAAAGGTGTCCATGCCCGGTGTGGCGCTGCGGAGGATCGCTGCGAACAGAGAAGCAGCAAGGTCATTGGCTGCAAGGGAGGCTGCGGATGCCGCGGCGTAGGATCCGCACACGCGAGCACACGTCCCCGGTCGGCCGGACGTCCACGTTCGAGAACCAGCAAGCTCTGCAGCCCTCAAGCCTCTTGGTGGAGCCCATGAGCTCTACCTGATCTTACAAGAGGGAGCTGATGAAATCCGTTCGACAGCTGAGGACGCGGAGGATCGGAGAGATGAGAAGACCTCACCTAAAGACGCACAAGGTGAATGGCAACGTCAGAATTCAAACCAACGTCTATGGGCCTTGAATTCCCATGCTTTTTTCACTGCACCATCCTGTCCACTCAAGAAAGCAGTAGCGGTGGAACTGGAACACTGTGTAACTTCTAAATAGATCCTCTCGTTTCAACCTCATTAACAGCCTGATGGCATAGGCTCTCTGATCCCCCCCTTTTACAGGGGAAAGAAGTGAAGCTCGATGATTTACGTGACTGGCTGATCCTGAACTTAGAATCTTATCTTGTTCCTTCTCCCTCTTTGCAACACTGCCTCCTTCTTTACCTTAACACTATTTACCTTTATTTTTATCTTAATATTTATTTTGTTATTTACTTTATACACTTAGAACGGATGATAGAAAATGAAGAGAATGCACATTTAATGGAAGTCAGCAACTTTCTACATTTGAAGTTTTAAATATATGAATCTAATGCATTTATTATCACAACTCTGTGCTCTTCTTCACCAAACAGGCAGTTAGATGTGGGGAACTGCCCTACCGTCATTTTGTTCTTTTACAAAATGCTTGACGCAAAAGCCTTGCCACCAAATTAAAGATAATTTACTTAACTAATAGTGAGATGTACTTACACCCTCATGTCCCACCAAATTCAAGGGATGACACTGCCATGGAGAACACAAAAAGAAAACAACAGCAAAAGTGGCTTTTACTGTTCTGCTCTCACTGGGAGTTTCTTCATCGTTATCTTCCAAAGAAGCCAGAAATGTTCAGACAACTCTCTGTTCACCTTTCTCTTCCCCATTAAGCCCAAAAGACTATCTCTTGCTCATGTGATTGTTGTGTTAACTCCATTCCCTAAGTCAAGCAGATCCAGCCTGACTGCACACCTTTCATCCAAAGAATTACCTCGGAGCCCCCTGACACTTAGAGGGGCAAATATGAGTAACTATTTACAGGCATTCCTGAATTAATAAATAAAATGGCTTTAATATTTAGAAACCACTCCCTGTCAGTACCCCAGGCCTCACAGAGGTTGTCAGGGCACAACCCTACAACAGAGCAAAACATACTCCCCAGACTCCCTCGGCCGGTCTTTGATGCCTGCCCTCTGGCACATTCCTTAGCATGACAGGTATGTTTTATGATGGCTTAAAATACACATGCGAGAGACTGTGGCTTGGTAAAACCTATTAACATTTCTAAATCACTTTGTGTTGGCAGACTGTCATGTTTACCTCTAAGGTAGACCAACCTGATGATCTCCTGATATCTGCAGGAAAGACTACACAGGGACCCACCCCAAAAAGCAAAAAAAGAAGTCAGGATTCAAATACAGAACCCTGAAGAGTTGACTGCTACACATTCCCTCACCTTGTTGAAGAACAAGGCAGAAGACACCAAGATTCAACTCATATATTAACCAGGGAGCCTCAAACAGAAGAAATATTTGCTCCGTGGGCATAAGCCACACTTCTAATCCTGGGCTAGGCGCTTTACATCTGGGTGTGCCTCACCTTAAACACCTATGAAAGAATGTGGCCGGCCGGGTACACCTTTATCCCAGCCACTATTAAAAACAATCCCTGCTATATATTCCATAGGACGCCATCCAGAACACACAGAGAAATAAAAAGTACACTGCACACCAAATGCACAGATAATGCAGTTTGTATAATAAACAAAAACACATGAAGTACTGGGAAAGAACGTAAATTCCCTAAAACAATTAACCATTAGGGCCACAGAGAGGTGACATTACACAGAACTCTCACTCTGTATTTTATACATTTCTAAAGTGTTGTAACGTTTTACAATCACCTTAGATTACTTTTGCAAATAAAGATTAGCTTAAAATGGATTAGCTACTAAAAATGGTATGTCAGAAGCAACATCTGCCAATCGGGCAGTGTATCTCCTAGAAAATACCGATTTTTTAAGGTTTTTTAAGCTATTTAAGCCTTCAATTTGCAAGAAACTTGCTAGGTAAGGTAGCCACAAAAACTTGAAAGAAAATTGGTCTGAAAAGTCAATGTCATGACATAAAATATTGAATGGGGGGGGGGGGTGCCAGAGGGGGGTGTGGTGCTCTAGAGTAAAAGAGATGTAGGACTTATAAAAACAAAATGCAATATGTGAACTTCAATCAAATCCAGGGTTAAAAAGATACCTATAAAAGACATGAGGCAATTAGGGAAATTTGAAATAGGGAACAGAAATGAGATGATATTAGTGGATCACCAATAAATTTCTTGGTTTTTTTTTTTTTTTAGAGACAGGGAGTGCATAAGCAGTGGAGAAGAGCAGAGAGAGAGAGAGAGAGAGAGAGAGAGGGAACCTCAAGCAGGCTCTATGCTCTCAGTGCAGAGCCCAACACAGGGCTTGACCCCACCACCTTGAGATCATGACCTGAGACGAAATCAAGAGTCAGATGCTCAATCGATGGAGCCGCCCAGGCGCCCCTCTTCTGTTATTGATAGTAGAATTGTGCTTGTGTAAACGGAATGCTTTAGGAGATGGCAGTGGGTATATCTAGGGGTAAAAATGTCATATTATCTATAATTTACTTACAAATGGCTAAAAACCCAATGCATACATATACAGATTCAGAGTCGAACAAACATGACAAAACATTAATAGTTGTTAAATCTGGATGGTGGGCATACAGATATCCACTGCACTGTTCTTTCAGCTTTTCTGTATACCTAAAAATGTTCGTAATCAAAGGAACAACAACAAAAAAACAAAACAAAAGGCAACCCTCAATACCGGTACTAAACATAGTCCTTACAGCTTGGTTTAAAATGCAGCTGGCTCTTTCTATGGACTTCTCTAATCCCTCCCTTTCTTTGTCTGAACTCCCACATCATTTCTGCCTATTGTAACATAGCAATCAAACTTGTGTTAATAGTATTAGCAAGGCTGACTCTAAACTCTTCCAGAACTAGAGACATGTTTTCTCCGTCTTTAACACCCACATCTTTCACCTAAATTAAAAGTTCATGGCATTTATGCCCAGAACTCGTGCGGTTGGAGGGTTGTGCTTCTGGAAAGAATTGCCAGGTGCTCATTTAAGACACCCCTTGCTTCTAGGATGGGTCACACCTAAATGATTCCAGGTAAACCATCTGTGTGACACTAATCTGTAAGAATAGGGTTAGAGGAGATGATCTGTTAGTCCCTTTCAGTGTTAACATTTTGATAGTCTATGAATTATCTGCCGTGTTTTTAAAAATGTTTATTTATTTTGAGGGAGAACACACATGCACATGTGCAGGGGAGAGGCAGAGAGAGAGAGAGAGAGAGAGAGTGAGTCCAAGCAGGCTCCACTCTGGGCTCTATCCCTTGAACCGTGAGATCACGACCTGAGTGGAAATCAAGAGTCTGACCCTTCACTGAGCCACCCAGGCCTCCCCTAACCGCCATGTTTAAGCTCTCAAAGAATCCATAGCACTTGTATCATGAGTCCATCTCCTAACTATTTACAAAGGCACACAGTTCTACAATACACGTGACCCAGCACCGTCTGGGTTTTAAGCCTCCTTCCTCTGCTTTGTCCTTGATAGACAGAGAGAGGGAGGATTAAGATATGCTACCAGACAGGAGCACCTGGGTGGCTCAGTGGATTAAGCGTCAGACTTCAGCTTAATGATCTCGCGGTTTGTGAGTCCGAGCCCCGCGTCGGGCTCTGTGCTGACAGCTCAGAGCCTGGAGCCTGCTTCGGGTTCTGTGTCTCCCCCTCTCTCTGCCCCTCCCCCACTCACACCATGTCTCTCTCTCAAAAATAAATAAACATTAAAAAAAAAAAAAAGATATGTTACCAGACGGGAAACTGGATGTGAAGTCTATCACAAACAAGGCCTCTCTGGGACTCCAACGACTTTCCCTGTGTGGCTCTCAGGGGCCACATCATATTCACTTCATCACATGAACATTGTAAAACCTAGAACAAAATGCCAAATTCTCATAAAAAGGTCACACGCTTATGAAACTGTAGATTTTCCTGATGATACTGGATTTCCAAAAGAGCTCAAACTAGGGGGTCGTCAATTCTATTTGCCAGAAGATTTGGTTTTGTTTAATGGAAAACTCTTTTAAAGACTGAAGTCACTGAAAGGATGAGTTTTATTTGTCCCCTCTTCAAGAACATATCAAGTAAATAAGGGCAAGCTGCAAATGTTGCTTCCATTCATGGAAGTTTAAGGAAACAGACTCTTTTCTTGGTTAGTACAGATAGTAAAGCCGGTAGTGCTGACTCACGATGTTTTTTTGTTTTTTTTTTTTCAAGACAAACAGCCTCTTATTCTAATTTCCAAACATCATCTGCTGATCCTCTTTTTCACAGATGTAGCTTAGTGAGAAAAGTAGCATCGGATAAAAGAGTTAGACCCCAGCCCTTTAGTGACGAGAGTCACCGGGAGTAAGAAGCAAATGTGAAGGGTGGCCTGGGTGGCTCAGTCGGTTGGGCGTCGGACTCTTGATTTCAGCTCAGGTCAGGATCTCATGGTTCATGGGACTGAGCCCCACATCAGGCTCTGCGCTGACAGTGCAGAGCCTGCTTGGGATTCTCTCTCTCTCTCCCTCTCTCTGTCCCTCTCCTACTGACTGTCTCTCTCTCAAATAAACATTAAAAAAAAAAAAAAGAAGAAGAAGCAAATGTGAAAAAAAAAAGGACAAGGAAAGTACCAACAACTCTGACCTCTCCAGCTCGGTGGGTCTTTGTCTGAAGGGATTGGAAGTGCATGTTAAAGGCTCCCCCGAAAGGAAGGACACCCATGTGACAGAAGGAGTGAAGTCAGGGGCACAGAAGGTCCTCTCTAAGAACCAAAGTTAGCTCAGGGAAGGAAACATGTGCACATCTTCCTGCAGGAACTGGCCTAAGTGCACACCCAGCAACTTAACCTTTCCCTGCCTCAGTTTACTCATCTGTGAAGATAATACCCACTCTGCCCATCTGCGAGAAGTAAATGAGAAAATGCTTCTGTGGAGCACTCAGTGGCTATAAAGGTCCCCTTCCTCTTCCCCCTCATACAGTAAGCCCAGTTTGCTCAAAGGATAGCAAAGCAGCTGTGGAAAGGACCGGAGTACGTGACCACCTAAAGTCTTAAAAACAAAAAAACAGGCAAAGCAGAGAACACAGAGTTGAATGCAAAGCGATGACAAGTCCAAGGGTAGAACCGTGCATTGTCCCAGCACTCCACCTTGTCATCCTCCAGTGTACCGTCACCTAGAGCAGAAAGGAGCCAATCATTAGAAGAAACACTCCCATACAGAGCCCAGCCTAAGTGGGTAAGAAGGTTGCGGCCTTTTCCTTATCTTAGTCAATAACAAGCTTACAGTGTCTGGTGTGAGGCAGCTGTTCTTTTTTTCAGTGGAAATTGATTCCCAATTGCTGTGGGTCTTAGAATCCAAATGGCTGCATCTCTACAGCTGATGGCATAGCACAGTCTCCCTCACCCCAGAGAAACTCCCGTGTGTGTCTCAGCTCCCCAACAAGAATCTTTTTTTCTTTTTTTTTTTTTTTAACATCTATTAATTGTTGAGAGAGAGAGAGACAGCACGAGTCGGGGAGGGGCAAAGAGAGAGGGAGACACAAAATCTGAAGCAGCTCCAGGCTCTGGGCTGTCAGCACAGGGTCTGATGCGGGGCTCGAACCCACGAACCGTGAGATCATGACCTGAGCCGAAGCAGGACGTTTAACCGACTGAGCCACCCAGGCGTCCCTACCACAAGAATTTTGAAGGGAGACAGCTATGTCAGGTTTAGATTTGTAGTCACCTTTGGATGTGGCAGGGCGTTAAATAAATATTTGTCACTATGATGAAAGAAAGAATGAATTCTGAAAGGGTTGAGTTTTTGAGGCCAAGGTAGGGCAGGGGCCTCCAGGTGACCTCAGTGGCACCTAAGGAATTTGGAGCCTTAGATAGATCTGACATGCGAGGGTGTGAGAAAGGCTAAAAAGTGCAGAGAAGAGGGATGAGAAGTTATTCAGCTCACTGGTGCTCTTTGGGGGTAAAAAATTGAACCCACACTTCTATAAGAACATTCCCACCCAAGCCTGTCTTTTCCAGCCCTTGATGTGTCTTAGACTGGGCGTGGTCTCAAAGACCAGAGAGATGCTACATCCCATGGAAGTTCTTTGCCAAAACAACAAGGGAATTACTGATGTGATAAAGAATCCCAGTGTGCCCACGATTGCCCAAAGCAATTTGTAGGGATATTTGCTCTGTAAACACACTTTAAGGGCCTTTCATAGAATAAGTTACAGCAGAAGAGGACAGGACATACAGAGAAGCTTCAAAGTCACTTCTAAAACTCATTCCTGACCGATCAGCTTCCTAAGAAGATCTAATATGTAAGTTTCCATCTTCTAACAATCAGCTGTGGATTTCCAGCACCTTGTACTTTCTTTTTTCCCCCTAAACATATCAACAAAACACCTGCCAAACGGAAAACACAGAGCAAAGCCAGCTTTCTCATAGAAAAGTCAGTCGGCTGATCTAATAAATTTTAAATATGATGAGTAAGAAGTGGAGAGACCTTTCATAATATCAACCAAAGACAGCTTAATCCCCTTTACTAAATTACCTGTACTAAATTTCTTTAGGGAAAAGACAGGAATTAAAATCCAAATCTTAAACGCGGTCATCTTTTTATTTCCCATGCTATATTATGTACGCTTACTTCCGAAATCTGAACATAAGTTCTGAAATCACGAACATAAGCTAACTGCTGTTCCACTGCATTCTATATTTACTAACAGTCTCTGGCATTTTTCCAGCATTCCATATTACTACAACTCCCAAGCACACCTCACAGAACTATGTAACCCTGGTCTGGGTGTGAGAAAGGAAAAAATGATGCAATGAGTCCATCCTGTGTATAAACACGCATGAGGCACAGCTCAGTTTTAAAAAGTACTATGTCATTTTTCTGAGGAGAGTTTTAAAAAGGGGTAGAAGGGGGGCGCCTGGGTGGCGCACTCGGTTAAGCGTCCGACTTCAGCCAGGTCACGATCTCGCGGTCCGTGAGTTCGAGCCCCGCGTCGGGCTCTGGGCTGGTGGCTCGGAGCCTGGAGCCTGTTTCCGATTCTGTGTCTCCCTCTCTCTCTGCCCCTCCCCCGTTCATGCTCTGTCTCTCTCTGTCCCAAAAATAAATAAACGTTGAAAAAAAAAAAGGGGGTGGAAGGGCATGAGGAAAAAAGAGTATTGGAAAATGGGAAATGCTTTCTCCGATTCCCCCTTCAAGACCGGCAGAGAGGAAGGTAGTTCGTTTTGGTGAAAATTAGAGTTAGTTTCTTCTATAAATGTTAGTGCTATAGAATACCCAGATTACATCCATACATTGCATTACTCGAAGCCAAGCAAAATGTTGTGTGAGGTTTACAACACAAGCCCCTAACTTTTAGTTGCTAAATAACTACAAAAACAAATGCAGAATGTCCACGTTTTTGAATTTCTTCCTTTTCCTCCCGCTAACTCAACTTCAAACATTCAGTGGTGGGATGGAGAGAAATTTGTCGAAATCTGGAGCTGCACTGCAAGTCAGAACAAAGATTCCTGCTACAGGACCCCATCACAGCGGTACCTCACCTCCACGAAAAATGGCTACATAGCAACTACATGTGTGCAGAATGTCTCCGAAAACCAGGAAATGGAGGCAAACATCCTCTGAGCAATCAAATATCATGAAGTCCTTATTAATGCTCTGCTCAGGAAACAAACAAACACAAACCACCCTCACAGTGCATTTACTCTGACTTTATATACCTTACATACCTTGCTTCTTAGCCCTTAGCAGACTGAAAGGAGATAAAGAAAAGTATGCTGGCAGGGAACAGAGAGGCAATGAGGGAGGCAGACTATAAAATTAAGCATTCCACAGCATGGAAGATAGTATCGAAAGTACCCTGTGGTAAATATGGATGACGGAATAACACCCAGCATATTTTGCTTAAGATGGCAGTAAAGAAATATACTTGTAAAGAGTGTAACTTGTAAACTTGTAAACTCCCATCCATAGTGGTTAAAAATAACCAAAAAAAAAAAAAAAAAAAAAGTGGTTCTTGAGTGGTAAAGCTTCTATTACCTGGAATCCCAACTCCCCCACCCCAAGCAGTGGTTCTCTGTTGTTTATTCCTGCTCTAATACTCAGAGCAAAGCAGTTTGGTGAAGAATCAAAGGCTGCATTTTTGACTGTTGGGGGGGAAGGGCAACGATCTGTGAGGACCAGCAGTTTGAAAAAGCCCCCCACAGGTAACTGCTGAAAAAAAATCATTACCCCATCCCCCACTTTGAGGATCACCGCCCTGAGGTCTCTAGAGAGACATGATCTTCCCACAGGAAGGATCTCAAGACATGAAAGCTTTCATTATTGACTTCACTGAGACTCTTAAGGCATTCAAAGCACATCTTGAATATTTTATAGATAAAATAATATGTTGTCTGGAATGTACTCAAAAATAACAGGACTGGGGTGGGTGTGGGGGGGCGTCTGAGCGGCTCAGTGGGTTAAGCATCTGACTTCGGCTCAGGTCATAACCTCATGGTTCGTGAGTTCAAGCCCCGCATCGGGCTCGCTGCTGTCAGCACAGAGCCCACTTTGGATCCTCGGTCCCCTTCTCCCTTTCTGAACCCGCCCCCCGCTTGCACTGTCTCTCTCAAAATAAATAAATAAACTTAAAAAAATATAATGGGAAGGGGACACTGTGGGGGTCCGGGTAAAGCAATATTGGCCACGTAGTTGCCAGCTGCGGTTGGTGGCAGACAAGGCTCATACCTTTCCTTATGGTTTTGTATGCGTTTGAAATTTCCCACATTAAAAAGTTGTTTTTTCTTTCTTTCTTTCTTTTTTTTTTTTTAATAAAGAAGTCTTTCTTAAATGGCACTTCGTAAAGCAACCTGGCAAAAATCCTCCACTCTGTGGAGCTATGTTACAGAGAAAGGGGGTCAGAATTCTTCCTCCATGTAACCCCTCCTGCCCCTCCAAAAGAAAACTTACATTTAACTAGATCAAATTGAGAGTGAGCATTTCTCATTTCATTGTTAAAAGATGGCAATAGGGGCGCCTGGGTGGCGCAGTCGGTTAAGCGTCCGACTTCAGCCAGGTCACGATCTCGCGGTCCGTGAGTTCGAGCCCCGCGTCAGGCTCTGGGCTGATGGCTCGGAGCCTGGAGCCTGTTTCCGATTCTGTGTCTCCCTCTCTCTCTGCCCCTCCCCCGTTCATGCTCTGTCTCTCTCTGTCCCAAAAATAAATAAAAAACGTTGAAAAAAAAATTTAAAAAAAAAAAAAAAAAAAAAAAAAAAAAAAAAAAAGATGGCAATAAAAATTCTTTTTGCAGGGAAAGTTGACAGGCTGGATAAAAGTACAAAGAACAACCAATGGGCAGAGGGGAAGGGATTCCTCCTGCCCAACCTGCTTAATCGACTGTATCAGAGCACCTGACTCTGGCTTACTTCTCTGATGAGCTTTCTCTGTCTATTCACGCCAGGAATGCTTTGTCCTACGACACTCCACCCTTCTTTGAGAGACAGTAGAATCTGCAACTCTCCAAATCCAGTTCTTTCTGGTGTCAGTGTCTACACCCACAGTGATGTGCGTCCTGGAATGTCACAGCTAATCATAGCCGGGAAGTAGAATGGGAGAGTCCTGTGAGTGTTGGAACACCAAGAAGGCAATAGCGAGCACCTCCATTTTTAAAGCAGATACGATGACAGAGGCATTTTCCTGAGCATTATCTCCAATGGTCTTATGAGACGGTGATTCCTAATGCCCCCATTTTTACAGACGACGGCACCAACTCTGGAGAGGTTAAGACCTTGCCCAAGATCACACAGTTACTAAGGATACCACCTGACCCCACGTTCTTACTCAATGAACCATGTTAAAATACCCAGAAAGGGGGTAGGAAACGACCTGGTGATATGAAAATAACAATGACAACAGCAAACAACCACATTCTATAAGGAAGGCTTCAATATGCCATCTGCAGTCTATCTTTGCTCAGCCCGAGTGGACTCGATCCGGACATGGCAGAAATGGATCCTGAGGCCGGTGACTCAATTTCAGTCCCAGGATGTTCTATCCAGACGGCATGGCAGCAGAATCAGGGTCTTATCCCTGCCACAGCACCCCATACCTCCTCCCCCCAACCCAGTGCCTCTTACCTAGACAACTTTCCGTCTACGGTTCCAGTGTGTGCAGCAGAGAGGGATAATCCCAGCACATCAATACAAGCTCTTCAAAAACCAATTTGAAAAACACAGTTACAAGAGCAACTGGAGAGGTTTTCCAGCCTGTTCATATGACTCACTCATCAAAACGAAAGAAATTCGCTGAAGGTAAACATACCTCCAGCCTGCTTCATTCACCCTCCTCTGGGATGTGCACCCTAATGGGGACAGAGCTGACCAAGAGAGGGGTTCTTTGTGAAAGGCTGTTACAAGTGACCTCCCTTAGCAAAGTTTTCCACACCTCCCTCTCCCGTTTCCTTCCTGTCCATGCCTGAATTCCCTCAACTCCCCTTGCGTGTCCAGAACTTTCAGATGGGAGGACTCACCCGTGTCACTTCCTATCCAAACAGAAGCAGCAGCCACGCAATCTCTGCCAACTCTCTTCAAGGGGGTCTATGCAGCCAGTGCCCAGCTTCCCTGGGTACGTCGCCATGTTCCTTGGTCTCTCTGGCCCCATCAGTGAGCCTCACTCTGATGTGGAGTGATTTCCCTGCATCAGCCACTTACAGGCTGTATAACCATAGCTCAGAGGCTGCCTCCCTTTCTGCATTTATACTATGGGGGTGGTAACAATACCCACCAGGTGCAGCTGCGGGACTACACCCGTTGGTAACATATCAAGGGCTGGCACAGAGTCTGGCACATGGTGAGCACTATTTGTATGTTTGCAGTCACTGTCATTATTGTTGCTGTTTCACTGAATACTGCAGGAAGCCCAAGGAAACACAGACTGCCAACGTTCGCAAGTGTATGAATCGCTTTCCAACAAGCCAGCGTTTGTAGAATTTCAAAAGCTAAGGCTATTTGTCACAAGGAGGCGAAGCATGAATACAAGACCCCTAGGTCTCACTGACTGGGAACCACGGACAGGATGCACAGTGGGCTCCAGAGACCGGGACCAAGTCAGTGAGTCAGGAATACAACCCAGCGGGTTCTGAACTGTTAACGACGCAATCACTTCCCCGGAGCCAAGTAGCTGAATCAGAGGGGGGGAAAGAATGGCAACAGGTAGGAGCCAGTATCAGCTGCTACCGAGTTGCATGCTCCCCACTGGTGTAAGCAACTGTCCATCACTGATGGGAGAAAACAAAGCTTCTAAACAGCGATGCCCATGCTACCGGCTGGCACCCAGGCGATAAACAGACAAGCACACGTGCACAGACACGCACAGGAAGCCCATCGTAATTGTCCCTTCTTCCCTCGGTCCCCTGCCTATGAGACCCACACACACAACCCAAGTGGGTTCTTGGAAAAAACTCGTGCTGTACATTAAGTAGCCCTCAGTGACATGACAGAGAAATGCACCTGTTGCCAGCACGGTCACTTGGCTGTCATAAAAACACTGTTAGCATGCTAACATTCCCGCTACCGTTAGTGACCTCAGACCTGAAGATGTGCTCAGTGGCCTGCATCAGCGCTGAGCAAGCCGGGGCCTCTAGAGACACTGCTGCCCATGGGGAGGGCTCTCCCCCTGGGCAGGGAATGACTGCAGCCCGGTAGGGGGTGGGCGGAGGAAGGAACAGGAGCGAAAACGTCAAGTGCTTCGGTTCCCGGGTCGGACTCTTCGTTCTTAAAAGCTGAGAAACTTAAATTTGTACAATATCTAACAAAGCCATATCTAATAAATACGGCGAGTGCTACGCAGGGTAAACGTAATTCAAGAGGCTCCCTTTGCTCTCTTGACTTACACCTATGTTTCAGAATATTAAGGATTTCAAATCTCCCTGCAAACAAACCCTGTCTGCCGAAATCTTGGTACAGAAGCAAAAATATTGCTGGGAAAAGAAAATGCGTATCTATCCTTCAACTAGATGGTGAGAAGCCAGGAACCAACAACGCTTTTACAGCTTTTATCACCCCAAATCCCTTTGCACTATAATTAACGCACACTCTAACTCAGCAATGCCACTTTATTTTTTTTTTTTAATTTTTTTTTCAACGTTTATTTATTTTTGGGACAGAGAGAGACAGAGCATGAATGGGGGAGGGGCAGAGAGAGAGGGAGCACAGAATCGGAAACAGGCTCCAGGCTCCGAGCCATCAGCCCAGAGCCTGACGCGGGGCTCGAACTCACGGACCGCGAGATCGTGACCTGGCTGAAGTTGGGCGCTTAACCGACTGCGCCACCCAGGCGCCCCTAGCAATGCCACTTTAAAAGCAATGGGTCTTAAGGGTCGCGTATAAGGATGGTGCAGTAAACATCATCTGTAGTAGAGGGTGGGGGCCTAAAAACGACCTGCATATCTATGACGGAATTACGTTTGAATGCACTCTGGCATAGCCACATGATTTAGGGCATTATGCTGTTATTAAAAATCAGCTAAATCTTTAGCTATGAACTCAGAGCAACAACCGTCAAAAATTCAGTAACTACCAGCTTGTTGGAAAAGCTGCAGAGTAAGGCATGCAGACCCAAAGCGAAGCCAGTCATCTTGTATGTGTTTGTGCCTACATGAGCTTGGAGAAAGGATGGAACAGGTCCATCCTCAGAGGGATAAAAGGTAGAGCACACATCTACTTTGTCAATATGCAATCTTTGGAGTATTAACACTGTGTTAAACAAAAACCTATTATTTAAAAAAATTTTTAAGATTTATTTATTTTTGAGAGAGAGAGAAAGAGAAAGAGACAGAGCATGAGCAGGGGAGGGGCAGAGAGAGAGGAAGACAGAGAATCTGAAGCAGGCTCCAGGCTCCGAGCTGTCAGCACAGAGCCCGATGCGGGGCTCGAACCCACGAACCGTGAGATCATGACCTGAGCTGAAGTCGGACACTTAACTGACTGAGCCACCCAGGTGCCCCAAGAACTATTATTTTAAATACTGCTTCTCCTAAATACTAGATATAAAAACATTGAGGAGAAGTCTTCCTTCAGTATTATATCAGTCATCACTGACCATTTCAGCTCTAAGATCATCTGAGTGGTTGCTATGTGTCAGAATTATGCTAGACTATTGCACGCACTGTATCATCTAACCCTCACAATCCCAGCTTACGGATAAGGAAACAGACTACATAACCTGGCCAAAGTTCCAAAGCAAGCAGGTGGCAGAGATGGGCTCCAAAGCCCAGTTTTTACAATTAGATGATACACATAGTAAGATACACATTGATCATATATGCCCCCTTCATAAATAACAATGCTTAGAACACAAATCTCATTAACCATTTGCTTTTAGCACCACATAAATCATACCTTGACTAAGAGCAAAAGCAAAAATAAAAAAAAATCACTTGAGATCAAGCATTCCTTTTCGAAATTGGAATTAAAACTACTTAAACCCTGGAGTGCCTGGGTGGCTCAGCTGGTGAAGCGTCAGACTTCAGCTCAGGTCAAGATCTCATGGTTTTTGAGTTCAAGCCCCGCACTGGGCCCTGTGCTGACAGCTCAGGGCCTGGAGTCTGCTTCAAATTCTGTGTCTCTCCCTCTCTCAGCCCCCTCCCCCGCTCATGCTCTGTCTCTCTCTCTCTCAAAAATAAATAAACATTGATTAAAAAAAAAAAAAGCCACTTAAACCCTGGGACTTCCCTGAGTTTCCATTCTTTTGAATTATTAAGCCTAGAGAGGCCATTCTTCTTCTTTTTTCTTTTTTTTAGAGTTTATTTATTTGAGAGAAAGAGAGAGAGAACAAATAGCAGAGGGGCAGAGAGAGAGGGTGAGAGAGAATCCCAAGCAAGCTCCACACTGTCAAAGCAGAGCCCAACTTGTGGTTCAATCCACTGAACCCACAAAATCATGACCTGAGCTAAAATCAACAGTCAGACACTCAACCGACTGAGCCACCCAGGTGCCCCTCCTTTTCTACTTTAACTAAAAATTTTAATCGTCTTTACTGAATTGAAAATTATAGGAAACTATGAGGAAAAAACAAAAATCACCCCAAATGTCACCACCTAGACATGACCAATTTAAAACTTTTGCATATTTTATCCCATTCTTTTAAGTATATTTTAAATTTGTTGACATAGCTGGGATTGTACTATGGTGTTTGACATCTTTCATTCTTTCTGATTGCTACTTATTACTTTCCCATATTACTGAAACTTATCCAAAAACAAGTTTAAACTATTGCATAGTATTCTATAGCACAGACCGACATTTATCTAACTGTTCCCCGTTGCTGACATGTTAGTTTGGTTCTGATTTTTGCTATTGTTCAAAAAGATTTGCCTATACCTCTAATTCTCTCTTTAACATAGATTCTTTTTTTAATATTAAAAAAAATTGTTAACGTTTATTTATTTTTGAGAGACAGAGAGAGACAGAGCATGAGCAGGGGAGGGGCAGAGAGAGGGGGAGACACAGAATCTGAAGCAGGTTCCAGGCTCCGAGCTGTCAGCGCAGAGCCCGACGTGGGGCTCGAACTCACGAACCGTGAGATCATGACCTGAGGCTGAAGTCGGACGCTTCACCGACTCAGCCACCCAGGTGCCCCCTTTTTAAATATTTTTTAAGTTTATTTATTTATTTTGAGAGAGAGAGAGAAAGAGAGCACACAAGAGCACAAGTGGGAGAGGGGCAGAGAGAGGGAGGGAAAGAGAGAATCCCAAGCAGGCTCCGTACTATCTGCACAGAGCCCAACACAGGGCTCAAAATCACTAACCGTGAGATCGATCACAACCTGAGCCTAAATCAAGAGTCGGACACCTAATCAATTGAGCCACCAGGCACCCCTCTCTTTAGCATAGATTCTTAAGGAGGAATGCTCCCAAGTCAAAACCTGTAAGTTTTTAGACGTCTCTTACTACATACAGCTAAACTGATTCCCAAAGGACTGTCAAATGCAGAAGCTATGGTAAGTCACTATGATTTCCATTTCTTTACCTGCAAAATGCTCAAGATGATGTGTTTTCTTAAGTACTCCCGCTGAAAAGCTGCCTAATGTAGAACAGGAAGGAATCAAACTTGGAGTCAAAAGGACCAAGATCAGGTTACAGCTTTCTTCTTTCTTATTGGGTCACCTTAAGCATGGTTCCTCAGCAAGGCAGAAAAGCTTTAGGAAAGGAAAATTTCAACCCAAAAAGGACATATCGAAGTCCTAACGCGAGAGCAGGTCTGCGTGGCAGAATGGCCCCCCAAATCCGGTCTGCAATGAACAGGATCCTTTCTCTCGTTAGCTCCAGTGCTATGTCACCATGCCACAGCTTTGGGAGCAGCAGTTCTGAGGACAGCTTTTGAGAAATACCACACGCTGTCCTCCGTCAGGCAGCAACTATGGAAATTACTTGGCCTGAACATCAAATGACTGTACTTCCTTATATTTATATACCATTTCCTCAAATACTACTATTCGCTCAGCCCAGACTACTGATTGTGGGAAATCCCAAAGAACAAGTAAAGACACCCTCTCTGCCTGCCAAATGGTAGGACATGCTCGGTAAGGATAAAAACAGAGCGGCACATACACTGGGCAGCTGGGAAGAGATTCGTCCAGACAGAGGCAAGGACGAGAAGAGACAAGGAGTGGATGCAAATGCACACCGACCGTCTGGAGACCGTTCTTGGGTTCCGGATAATCTACAGAAGGTAGAAGGGGAGGTAGCAAAGGTCCGCAGCTTAAGTAGAAAAAATGAAGAGAAGTTGCCTGGGTGGTTTGGTCAGTTGGGCATTTGACTCCTGACTTTGGCTCACGTCATGATCTCATGGTCATGGGATACAGCCCTGAGCCCCTCATCGGGATCTGTGCTGACAGTGCAGAGCCTGCTTGGGATTGTCTCTCTCCCTCTCCGTCTCTCCCTCCCCTCTCCTCTTCCTCAAAAAAATTAAAAAGAAGAGTTTCCAGTGTGGAGAGATTTTCACTTGAGATTTATGTAAGTGCTCATCTTATTCTATATAAATGCAATATTTGAAGCAAAAGCAATGCAAATTCAGCACAAGGAAAGAATAAAAATGAAGACATTGTGATTTTTTTTTAATTAATGTTTATTTATTTTTGAGAGAAAGAGGGAGACAGAGAATCTGAAGCAGATTTCAAGCTCTGAGCTGTTGGCACAGAGCCCGACGTGGGGCTCAAACTCATGAACCGTAAGACCATGACCTGAGCCGAAGTTGGATGCTTAACCAACTGAGCCACCCAGGTGCCCCCAAAATATTCTCTTTATCTTACTATTACATATGATTTTTTTTAACTGTTGCATTTACGCAAACACTGGAGCCATAGTCCTTAGTCTTTGAGAGCACGGCTTCCTGTAAGTCAGATTGGTAAATGAGGATTCTGATATAGGAACTAAAGTAGACAAGTAGTAAAAAATGAAGATTTCATTCCAGTACCTGTGCCTGGACCCTCTCAAGGAAGAGTGAACTAATTTGGAAAAAAAAAAAAATGTAATGGCAGTGAGTCATTTATACACTAAGTTAGAACTTTATTTTCTTAGGTTTACTTCTTTATTTTGAGAGAGACAGAGTGTGAGCAGGGGAGGGGTAGGCAGAGGGAGAGAGAGAGAATCTCAAGCAGGCTCCACACCAGCAGCACAGAGCCCAACAGGAGGCTCGATCCCGAGAACCATGAGATCGTGACCTGAGCTGAAATTAAGAGTTGGATGCTTAACTGACTGACCCACCCAGGCGCCCCTAATTTAGAACTTTTAGATTGTGGGTGAACACATCGAATAAAAATACTCAAGATGGTCATACCTTAATAGCTTATTCCAGTAACAATCTTTACCATGTTGAAATTTCTTCTTTGTAAAATATACTTAAATCTCTATTCGTAATTGTATCTATTTCCTCCTTGAAGTCTTTCATCCTGGAAAGGGCAACTGGGAACCATCATCCCAGCATCACACCTTCATATATTTAACTCTTATTATGACACTCATTGCCTCAGATTCCCCAACATAAATATTCCTACCTTTCTTGCCTTCTCTTTTTAGGGACTAGTTCATTGCCCTGCAATCATCTATCTCTGTGGTTCCCTATTCACTCTAAATCCTTCTTGTTTTCTTTTTGTTGCAGAACAAAACTGAGACAAGTTGCATTTACAACCTAACTCATGGAGATGGGCTTCATGTTCAGCAGAAAACACAGAGCACGCATGTTGGATTTGCCCATGAAATCCTTCCTTGAACAAAAAGATCTCTCACTGGAGAAGACACCACAAGAAAAGCTAACTGTGCTCTCGTCTATGTCAGATAATGAAGACTATGACAAAGGACAAAGAACGTCTGAAGAGGGTCTAGAACACTTAGGTTTAATTCTTTGCTCTGTCTGGTTACTTGAATCCAGTCAATAGTTATAAAGCTAGAGCTGGAGGGGATGCCTGGGTGGCTCGGTTCTTTAAGCATCCCACTCTTCGTTTCGGCTCAGGTCATGATCTCTGATCTTGGGGTCGTGGCATCGAGCCCTAAGTGGGGCTCTGTGCTGAGTGTGGAGCCTGATTCTCTCTCCCCCTCTCTCTGCCTCGCCCCCACTTGCTGGCTCGCTCTCTCTCAAAATAAGTAAGTAAACATTGAAAAAAAAGAGAGCTAGAAGTTGAAAGATAATGGGGTTTCAGTGGTGAAACAAAGATGTTTTCCCAACTGAAAAATCACTTCAAATCCTGGAGAGGAACACGACACACACATTACAAGCTCCGTGTCTGATGAACAAGGGGATGTCAAAAACCCCACACCAAAAAAATACAAATATAGAAGAGAAAAATCTGGGAGAGTAAGCCAGGCAGGCCCTCTGGAAGCTTAACTTTGAGAGGCACATGGGGCCAGGTGTGGGTTTCGACCAGGTGAGGTGTCTCGTTTTTGCCAAGCGTGTAGGTTGTGAGTAGGGAAGGATGTGAAAGCCGGGGAACTGTTGGAACGTCTTGATAAGGACATGTTCCTCCTCCCAGTCCAGATGGCACAGGAAGTGAGAGGGCTCCAGGAGGGAGGTGTCCGGATGGAAAGAGAGAAGGGGGCAGGGGTGAAATATCGTGACACGACTGGCTCACGTGCAAAGTTGTGCACAAAGAGTTCTTTAAAGCAGTTGGAGGTATGTGGAGATGTTTAAAGAAAACCAAGCAAGTGAAAAGGTGAAACATTTACAAACTCAAGAGAAAACAATGTGTTCAAGAAAGAAACCCCGATCCACATACCACACTTGGCTAAGCTGTACACATTATCTGCATCGTTATACTGAACGAAAAAGGCACTGAACTGAGTCTAACCAGAGCATTTGCGCTGCTCTTCTGGAATGATTGCGGTAAGGGTGATGGGGTATCAGTGAGCCTCAGTCCTTACCTGCCGCTGCCACTGTCACCACCATTGTCCTACCTAACATTACTGAGCACTTACCAGGTTTTATGTTTTTCATGCTAAGCCCTTTAAGTGGGCCTTGTGTCTCTCCCAGGAGTCTGCCACAGAACAAAAAGCATCATGAAGGCTCCCAGATGGAGCAAAGAGGGATGTTTCTCTAGCAAGGAAAGCCTCCTTTGAATGCCCTGCAGTCAGCCTTTGGAATTGTTTCAGCAAGGAGAGAAGGAGCGTCCTGCCCGATTTCAGGAAGTCTATGACAACTGCCAGGAGCAAGTCCTTATTAGATAAGAATAGAAGAATAAAGAAGGGCCAATGGACACTGAGCTAGGAGAAGTGCACCTGAAGAGGA
Source organism: Puma concolor (assembly GCF_028749965.1). NCBI lineage: Eukaryota > Metazoa > Chordata > Mammalia > Carnivora > Felidae > Puma > Puma concolor. The sequence goes on from NC_141683.1 coordinate 41,002,092, forward strand.
ATGCAAAATACAACTGACCTAGACCTCCAGCTCCCCAGCCCCACCACCCAAATAATACACAAGGTTAATCCCAACGCAAGCACACATGGATCTTGTGCTGAGCCTGAACCCGTGATGGGCAGGGGCTGAAGACATCCAGCCTTTTATAGGCCCTATCCATAGATGCTGGCACCATTCCGAGCAACATGACTCAGAGGGTCAAGATTATGGTCACTAAATGTTCATGGCCAAAGCCATACCCGAATTCTGTCAGAAATTATAGTTTGCATTTCTGGAGCATTTCTTCCATACGAAACCCTGCACAGGTTATTTCTAGTACCCACATCATCAACTGTGCATAAGCATTATACCCATTTTACAGACGAGTAAACTGAAGCCTACAGACAACATACTAGCTAGCGATGGAATTCACAGTCTCACTTAGGCTGTGTAGTCTCCTATCTTCCATAATATCTTAAAGGAGCCTTTACTGTGACTTTTCTACAGAGTCTGGAGGGATACAAGGAAGCCAGTCTCTACCAATGGAAATCTAACGTGGAGCTCATGACCCACTGACCGTGTTGTATACAACTAGTTAACCGTGTGAAAAAAATAGCACCTAGGACAAGGGGAACAAAGTTGCCAGACGACCCCAAGGTCAGAAGAAAAAGAAAGAATTGAGATTAGCAGGAGTGGAAAGGGAGAAGCCCCAGTCTTCACCCAACGCGTGCCTGGTGTTTGCTCTAGACACACGCCTGGCGTTTGCCATATGTTCCTCCTCTGTTGCAACAACAGAAACAACCCCCTTGGATCCTCCCATCCCTCCTGAAAGTGAACGGAGGCCAATCTTGATACTGTGGTGCTGAAAAATAACCCAAAAATGTGGGGAAGGTCTGATATTTACATGACCAACTGGCATATCCCAAGCTTTAACTTCGGCGTTTCTCAGGAAATCTGGAAGAGCTGACCTACTGTCACCCAGAGGCACCAACCTCCTACCTGTTCATATTAATTTCTGCACTTTGGTCAAATTCTCCACAGTATCCTTTCATTCTGCCAACAGAATAATATCAGATAAACACGTGAGGGGATGAATGGGTTCATTCAGTAGATGGGGGAGGGAGGGGCAGGGAATCTTTTCATGATATATATGTATTTCAAATCGCAACACTCTCTTTAAACATCTTACAATTTTATCTGTGGTTATACTCCAATAAAGCTGAAGTTTTTAAAAAATCAAAAGAATAAATACCAGAGGGGGGAAAAAAACTATACACTTTTCTCTTTTCATGGGTTAAGTGCAGATATGAACACAAACCCCACCACACGCGCTCCCTGTAAGCCAATTCCAGTATTAAAACAAATTCAAGGGTGGCTCCTGGGTGGCTCAGTCAGTTAAGTGTTGGACTCTTGACTTCGGCCCAGGTCACGATCTCACGGTTGGTGAGTTCGAGCCCATGTCAGGCTCCATGCTACCGGGATTTCCTCTCACTCCCTCTCCTTCTGACCCTCCCCGGCTCGCGTGCGCACTTTTTCTCTCTCGAACATTAAGTAAGTAAAAAAATTTTTTTCAAAAGAGATTCATTATTGCACATATTAAAAAAAAATTTTCTTTACTGTTTCCTTTCAAGAGAGAGAGATGGACACAGAGTGCAAGCGGGGGAGGGGCAGAGAAAGAAGGAGACAGAGAATCCCCAGCAGATTCTGTGCGGTCGGCACAGAGCCTGACGTGGGGCTCAAACTCACGAACTATGAGATCGTGAGCTGAGCTGAAGTCGGACGCTTCACTGACTGAGCCACCCAGGCGCCCCAGTTATTGCAAATATTTGTCAAGGACCTACTCCATGCCAGGCACTGTGCTAGACGGTAGGGATAAAACCATGTGAGACCAACAGCTGTGCCGTCCTCACAGAGCTCACCTATTACACACCTTAACTGAGTCTGGAACAACGGTCTGCACAGGTGCACAAGGGAAACCAAATGTAAGCGGGGCGATATTATCACGAGCATATAACAATCACTGACTGCACTGGCACAACTCTCACCTTTTTCCTTAACCCCATCTGCCCTCCTTTAAATAGCAAGTGCCAGGACATGAAGGAACGCCACCAACGTGCACTCACCCCTCTCATTTCTTCTGAGCAATTACCAGTTGCCAGACACTATAGACAACAAAGAGTACCATATGGTTCCTGTCTTCGGAAGCTCATAAGCTACTGAGGATGAATTCTTAAGAATCAGAGGGCAAACGGCATTCTCTGCAAAGAGGTTTGACAGCTGTGTTTAAACGGTTTTTCGCCAAAACCGACACAAAGTAATAGTACTGCCTTGTTCTCCTTACACATGTCCCCCTAGCAAGCACGGACGTCAAGACAGGCTCTTGACCTCTCTGCTCCATTGAAATGTGTGTCATCAAAATAAGCTTGCTGCTGCTCCTCAAAATAGGGAATTCACTCTACCCTCCCGTGATGGCATTCGAAGACATCAGAATTCTCCCTGGTCTACAGAGGGGCTAAGGCTGCTCATACAGCCGCATGAGGACGGTCCTTCAAGATCTGCTCCTTGTCTACCTAAATAATGAGGAGGAAGAGGAGGATGGTGATAAGGATGATGGCCATTAGTAACTGTAGCTTCAAGGTACGAAGCATCTACTATGTGGCAAACACTGTGATGATAAGCAGTTTCAGGCCATACGTCATTAAACTTACGACAGCCCTAGGAGATAGGTATATTATTTATCCCCAGACTTATCAGAGGAAACAGAGGATTGAAGAGGGTGAGATCTGGCTCAAGAAAAAAAAGCCAGGAACTGGCAGAGCGAAGCCCAAAGGCTTACCCACTGTACTATGGTCTCAGCCCAGCCACCCTTTCTTTCTTCACGTGCACGACACCTGCATTGGAGCCATTTCTATCCTCCACACCCCACTCTCCGATCTGCACCAAGTTGACTCCTACTTCCCTTTCAGAACTCATGTGGAGTCACCTTTCCAGGAGACGTTTCTAGATGCCCCACTCTAAGGTCTGATGCCGCCTGTCTGAATTGGCTCTGCCTTGGGCGCCCCCTGTCCCTCCCCCAGCACTATGCCACTCTGCCATTCAGTCGTGAGCTGCTCAAGGCCACGGACATCTCACAGTCAACAGTGCAGCTCCACAGCCCAGTGAAAGCACTTATGCACAGCAGGCATCAGATCAACTGTGCAGGTTTGCTGACTGAACAAATGAATGAGGACAGAGAATTGAGGCTAAGCTTATTCCAGGATGGTCTCTGAAACCAGAAATACCTGAGTTCAAGTCCTTGACTCCATTTCTTACCAACTTGACAATTCACTTACCTTCCTAAGCCTCATGTATAAAAATGAAGGTCGTCGGAGCGCCTGGGTGGCACAGCGGTTAAGTGTCTGACTTTGGCCCAGGACACGATCCTGTAGTTCGTGGGCTCCAGCCCCATGTCAGGCTCTGTGCTGAGAGCTCAGAGCCTGGAGCCTGCTTCAGATTCTGTGTTTCCCTCCCTCTCTGCCTCTCCCCGACTCATGCTCTGTCTGTCTCTCTCAAAAATAAACAAACGTTAAAAAAAATCTCCTAATAATACTATGTGAACTTTAAAAAAAATAAAAATGAAGGTTGTCATGTAGCATCTAGCTCAAAAGGCTGTTCTAAGGGTTTCAATCTAGCAGCCTAGCTCAATAAGTGGGACACAGTATGTGCTCAATAAGTGTTAGCTATTAGTAGTAAAGTACAAGTCAAAAACAAACCCACTACTAATAAAGGACTTTGCCCTCGATAGCCGGCTTTTCTCTTCCCTCCAATCTCAAGCAAATACAAAGTCACTCCTCTCCATAATGTGGCTGGGGGATAGGAAGGCTCATTTCTATAACCAATCCAGGTCCCTTCCAGACCTGAACATTTAAAGGTAACTTAGGTTTTTCCAAAAAGCTTTGAGGGCAAGGCGCCTGGATGGCCCACTCGGTTGAGCGTCCGCCTCTTGATTTCAGCTCAGGTCATGATCTCACGGTTTGTGAGACTGAACCCCGCATCAGGCTCTGTGCTGACAGCACACGGAGTTGGCTTGGGATTCTCCTGTCTCCCTCTCTCTCTCTGCCCCTCTCCCACTTGCCCTCTTCTCTGTGTCTCTCAACATAAACAAATAAGCTTTTTTTAAAAAAATTACAGAAAGCTTTGCAGAGGAAAAATGTCTCACACATAACCTTGAATTCAACCTTTTCTCCCATGACAAGCATTTCCGTGGTAACTCATGAAGTGAGCTCAGAATATAGCAGTTGCTTCTGTAACAATCACCTTTGACAGAGCACCATTAGTAATTGTAACACATGCACCACTAGGTCATAGTTTAAAATCTTAGTCATCGTGTGCCATATTCATCAAAACATCCTTGGCTGTAAATGACACAACAGAAGTGTTTCCCATTTTGTATAGCTCATGTTTCATGAGATCGAGCCCCACATCCGGTTCTGTGCTGACAGCACTGAGCCTCCTTGGGATTCTCTCTCTCCTTCTCTCTCTGCCCCTCCCTCGCTCACACTCTTTCAAAATAATAAACATTTTTTTTTTAATCTACACATTTCATTATAATAATTATATAGGACTAGGGATGGCCCAGAAGAACTCTAAAATCAAGCCTCACCTGACACGCTTTTCTGATGCTTTTATCTAGGTTGTAGAGAAAACTGCAGTGTAAGAACTCTGCGGGGGCTGCTGGAGTATTCCAACTTCCATTCACCGGTCTTAATAGAGCACAACTGCACCTCCCTCCAGGCTTGTGATGAAAACTTTGGAACTTACCAGGTTGGGCTTGGAAAGCGACTATTGACTGAGGTGGAGACATGAGGATTTCCCCCAGAGTTTTAGTTCCTGTGTGCGATGTACCAGAGCAAACTTCTACCTTTTTCCTTCTGTGTGTCAGTTTTGTTTTCTGTCTCTCCCTCCAAAAAAGGCCCATTTGCTACACTAGAACCTAGTCCAAAAACTCAGAACATTAAACAAGAACTTTACCTTTTCTACACAATTTTAATCTCTGCAGAGGCACAGTGGCATCAGAGAAGATGATACCAACTCGTGTGCTGGCCAACACCAGACCCACTTGATAGACATGGAGGGTCACCTATACATGACCAAGGGCCACTCAGATCTGAAACAGGGGCAGAACGATTATACTAGGAGGACCTTTCACAGAATACAGTCTTGTTGGCATCTATAGGAGAAAACAACAACAGCTTCTCAACTTGACTGGTGCCCAGTCTACACGGAGACAACGAGGCAAATTGTGGGGACACCCCACGGGTCCTTTCCCTCCCATTTCCCCTTACTTCTTTCTCACCTTACGTCGTCAGTGGCCCTGTCAGCCCTACTGAAGGGCCAGCATGCCCCAACATTACAGAGGTTGGAGATTCCCACCACAGATATGTAGTTTAATGCTTTCTGGTCAAAATGGGAGCGAGTCCTGTCTCCCCACAGTTAACCATCTAAACTACAGGCTGCGTTGTGAGTCACTGTCATCTAACATTAAGAAGTTAGAGCTGCTCTTTTTTTCTGAAAGTGGAAAGAAGAGGTTCTAGGAAACTGCCCATAGAGTGGAAGCTCTTGCATGAGCAAGGCAGAGAGAGAACCAAAGCTAACCAAATACTTGGGAGTCTAAAGGACGCATGGCCTCTCAGGACATTTCTAAAGCCAAGAGTCACCGCTGTGTTACCGGACGGAAGAGTGGGAATGAGGGAGGTGAGTTCTGCTCCTTGACAAGATTCAAGGAAAAGAAGGGGTGAGGTATAATTAGCAACGCTGACCGTATGTCTCTTCACCACAAGAGAGGCCTGCAAGAATTCCTCTTGTCCGACTCATGACACTAAATGAGTCTTGGAGATGACTTAACAATCCCCTCTGGATCAAGTAGCAACTGACTGACAACTGGAACCAGCCGTTGTGGTGAGATGTATACTCTCTTCTCAGCCTCATCCTGGAAAGGATGGGGACACATCCAGTTACTCATAAAGATGGAAAAAAAAAAAATCGAAAGACCTTATAATAGTTAAGAGCTTGGGCTTTGAAGTAAGAGACTCCTGAACTTGGAAGCCAGGCTTCAGTTTTAACTACCTGTAAAATCTTGGGCAAACTATTTAACCTTCCTGAGCCTCAGTTTCTCCATCTGTAAGAAGAAAATAAGAAAAGTCCTTGAACAATATGGGTTAGAACTATACGGGTCCACTTACACATGGAGTTTTTACAAGATGGTACTGTAAATGTATTTTCTCTCCCGTATGATTTCACATTTTCTTTTCTCTAGTTTATTTTACTGTAAGAATACAGCGTATAGGGGCACCTTGGTGGCTCAGTCGGTTAAGTGTCCGACTTCAGCTCAGGTCATGATCTCAAGGTTCGGGAGTTCGAGCCCCGCGTTGGGCTCTGTGCTGATAGCTCAGAGCCTGAAGCCTGCTTTGGATTCTGTGTCTCCCTCTCTCTCTGACCCTCCTCCATGCTCGCTCTCTCGCTCTCTCTCAAAAATAAAAAAACATTAAAAAAAAAGCATACAGTGTATAATACATATGACATACAAACTATGTGTTAATTGGCTGCTTATATTAACACAAAGGCTTCCAGTCAACAGTAGGCTATTAATAGTTAAGTTTGGGGGCAGTCATAAGTTACAAAGGATTTTCAACTGTGTGTGGGGGAGGTGGTTAAGTGCACCGCTCCAGGGTCAACTGTGATAGTAGCTACACATCACAGGGTACTGGGAGGATTACATGAAGTAAGGCATGTAAAGCAGCTGTCAGAGTATCTGGCCACAGCAAAATACCTAATTAATTATTTATTATTAGAACCATTACAATTAGAGGAAAGGGGGATAAAAAATTAACACTCAAAAAATAAAAAGATTTGAAAGGTAGATACTAAGAACTAACGTTAAGGTGAGGAATAAGAATTAAATGGTCCAAATATCTGCAGTATCCCCAAGGGAATCCAAATAAGAAATAATGTGCCATTGGTCCACTCCAGGGGGGAAAAATGCATTTGGACAAGACTGAAGTTGTCAGATTCCGTCGGGGCAGGGGGAAAAAGCATTTTGAAATGGTCACCATAGGGGCGCCTGGGTGGCTCAGTCGGTTGAGCGTCCGACTTCAGCCTGGGTCACGATCTCGCGGTCCGTGAGTACGAGCCCCACGTCGGGCTCTGGGCTGATGGCTCGGAGCCTAGAGCCTGCTTCCGATTCTGTGTCTCCCTCTCTCTCTGCCCCTCCCCCGTTCATGCTGTGTCTCTCTCTGTCTCAAAAATAAATAAACGTAAAAAAAATTTTTTTTTAATAAAAAAAAAAAAGAAAAAAGAAATGGTCACCATATGCTATCTTTTTTTTTTTCTTTTAATTTTTTTTTCCAACGTTTTTTATTTATTTTTGGGACAGAGAGAGACAGAGCATGAATGGGGGAGGGGCAGAGAGAGAGGGAGACACAGAATCGGAAACAGGCTCCAGGCTCTGAGCCATCAGCCCAGAGCCCGACGCGGGGCTCGAACTCACGGACCGCGAGATCGTGACCTGGCTGAAGTCGGACGCTTAACCGACTGCGCCACCCAGGCGCCCCTACCATATGCTATCTTAATAGATTTTTCACACCCACAGATAAGCAACACTTCATGTTTCTTTTCTAAACATAAAAATAAAACTCTCCCGGCATTCTTGGTCCTGAGCTTATCATGTACTCAGTAACTTTCCATTTTCCTTTTGTGCTCACAGATTTAGAAAAGTACTGCCATTCTTAACGAAAATGTTTATGCTCTGAAGTATTTATTGCCTCTACATAACTAGATCCCGGTGTACAGATGAGAAAGGTATCCAAGAGGAAATGCGGAATAATAGCGTGCAAAGTGTTCTAGAGCAGAAGGTCAAACGATGGAACGTATTTTATAACTGTAACAGGATAGGGCTGGAAACAGCGAGGCTCAGCCCAGCCCCTCAAGGCAAGGAATTTTTGCTCTGGTGCACACTGACCGCACGCGTGACCAACACGAACACACTGGAACCCCTTGGGGGAGAATGAGTTACTGTTACCTGCTCAGCTCCCAACACTTCAAATAGATTAGCAAATCATTGGTTCTCTGTTTCATTTTTTAACATTTATTTATTTTTGAGAGACAGAGACAGAGCACAAGTGGGGGAGGAACAGAGAGAGAGGGAGACAGAGAGTCCGAAGGAGGCTCCAGGCTCTGAGCTATCAGCACAGAGCCCGATGTGGGGCTTGAACCTGTGAACCACGAGATCTTGACCTGAGCCGAAGTCGGACGGTAAACCAACTGAGCCACCCAAATGCCCCTGTTTTGTTGTTAGTTTTTTTTAAAGCAACACCTTCATTTGCAAATAAAACATTATAGACAAAAGCAGAAGTGACTTTCTCCCATCCAAGTACTAACCAGGCCAGACCCTGCTTAGCTTCCGAGATCAGACGAGATCGGGCGCGTTCAGGGTGCTATGGCCGTAGACAGAAGTGACTTTCTGACACCCGCATATCCTCTGTGACACACACCCCCAACCCCCCCCCCCACCCTGCCCCAGTCCTAAAGTGACCAGGGAACATTATTTAAAAAGACAAAGTAAATAAATGAGAGCTAGAGAAAGATTTGAAAATCCTGAAGAAAAAGTTTATCTGGAACATGTAAATTTCCACCATTCAGTTTTAACTGGATCTATTATTACACGGAGCTGCTCTAAGTCATAAAAGTCCTATACAAAAATAGGCCAATTTCCATGATTAAACGACAGAGGGAAAGGAAAAGAATTCAATCAATCTACCTCAGTCTAAATGTAAGAAAACAAAATTATGAAACTGCCAGAAGAAAATCTCTTATAATGTGGAAGTATAGAAGTGTCTCCTAACTAACATCCCAAACTCTGAAACCATATCAGGTTTTGTCACATAATTTAAAAGTCCCGTATGACTACACATGCACCCCCATGTTTATAGCAGCACTATCAACAATAGCCAAAGTATGGAAAGAGCCCAAATGTCCATCAATGGATGAATGGATAAAGAAGATGTGGTATATATATATACAAGGGAGTACTACCCAGCAATCAAAAAGAATTAAATCTTGCCATTTGCAACTACATGGATGGAACTGGAGGGTATTATGCTAAGCAAAATTAGTCAGAGAAAGACAAAAATCATATGACTTCACTCATATGAGGACTTTAAGAGACAAAACAGATGAACATAAGGGAAGGGAAGCAAAAATAATATAAAAACATAGAGGGGACAAAACATAAGAGACTCTTAAATATAGAGAACAAACAGAGGGCTACTGGAGGGGTTGTGGAAGGGGGATGGGCTAAATGGGTAAGGGGCATTAAGGAATCTACTCCTGAAATCATGGTTGCACTATATGCTAACTAACTTGGATGTAAATTAAAAAAATAAAATTAGGGGCGCCTGGGTGGCTCAGTCGGTTAAGCGTCCGACTTCAGCTCAGGTCACGATCTCGCGGTCCGCGAGTTCGAGCCCTGCGTCGGGCTCTGGGCTGATGGCTCAGAGCCTGGAGCCTGCTTCCGATTCTGTGTGTCCCTCTCTCTCTGCCCCTCCCCCGTTCATGCTGTGTCTCTCTCTGTCTCAAAAAAAAAAAAAAAAAAAAAGTTAAAAAAAAAAGTTAAAAAAAAAAATTAAATTAAAAAAAAAAAGTCCCGTATGGCTGAAGACAGCATAATGCAGGTGACAAGACAGCCACCTGGGAGAAAAATCTTACAACATATGTAACATACAAAAGTCAGCATCAAAGAAATCCTAATAATCAATAAGAAACCAGAAAAACGGGCCATTTATAGCTGAAAGAAACAGGGCTAAAAAGCACATGAAGACATTCATCCTCACTATCAGGAAAATGTCAATTAACATGCAGCAAGAGGTCATTTTAAAAAAATCTCTCCAGTTGCAAAAACATTAAAAAGACTGATTATTTTCCATGCTTATGAGGCTACAGAAGTGTTACTTATTCGAATATACACAGGTAAGAATTTTTAAGGGGAAATCTGGCATAACCTGTAAAAACTTAAGTATGTGTGACCTTTTACCCAGCATTTCCATTTCTACGAATCTGTCCCACAAGATTTTACATGCAACTATTTAAAAAAAAAAAAAAAATGTTCAGTAGCTCCTGGGTGGCTCAGTCAGTTAAGGGTCCGACTTCGGCCCAGGTCATGATTTCACAGTTGTCAGGCACTGTGCTGACAGCTCAGAGCCTGGAGCCTGCTTCACATTCTGTCTCCCTCTCTCTCTCTGTCCCTCCCCCACTCACACCCTGTCCCTCTCGTGCTCTCTCTCAAAAATAAATAAGCATCAAAAAAAATTTTTTTAATGTTCATGTCAGCATTCTTTACAATAGGAAAAACTGGATACAACTAACATGTTGTATTGAACATGGTGCAAATGTTTAGACGAACCAGGATGGGTACATACAAAACAGCGGGGTTGGCCATGTATCTCTAAGCTGCAAAAACAAGTTCAGCATTATGCATGGTATACTTGTGCTTCTACTTTGTTTTTAAAATTTTTCTTTACATTTCATATTATGTACATATGTGCATAAGACAAGTTCTGGGAGGGGTACCCCAAATGTTAGCTGTTGGGAGGGTGAAGGGGGAAAATGTAAAAACTGCCTCAGCATGTTACACCCAATTTAATTTCACACACACGCGCAGGCACACACATACACACATGGGCAAAAGAACTGATGGAGTAATGACCTGTGTGTGGTAGGATTCTAGGTGATTTTTATTTGCTGCTTTATAAAATTTTCCCCATTTCTCACATTTTCTATAATGATCAATCATTGTTACTTTTATACTCAGAAAGATATTAAGAGTTATGCTTAAAATGCTATAATGAAGTACTTGAGGGGGCTTAAAAAAAACTTGAGAAAATAGTATTTATTGAATGTTATTGTTTGTGTCCCAAGAACTAGACAAAAATCATAGGGCAAAGCCAAGAGTTAAATCCCTCCATGCTCTTTCCATTTCAGCATTTTGATTCTCCCGACACAATAAAAAAAAATGGTAGATATTAATTAGAATAAAACATATCATTGAGAATGGGAGCTAAATGTGGTCCCACATTAGTAAAAGCTAGAATGATTACAGAAAGTTCCACAGAAAAAGGCAACACTGAGTGGATCGTAAAGAATTTAGAGTGGCATAAGAAAGAAAGAGAGGCCATGAATCCAGAAGTTCCTCAAATTATCTTATTATTCATCTGTTCTCAACCCGATAACTCTGGATATTTGAAAATTGCCACTAAAACTGCCACCTTTTAAAAACAGACTCAAATACAATGACGCAATAGTGACACACATATTGAAACACATTTAAATATGACATAGATATTTAAATATGCCTATTTTCAAATTCTCAAATTCCTACCCCCGAGGCTTCAAAGTCAATAGCCCACAAAGCACTCCTAAACATTGCTGGTGGTACAACTCCCATGGCAAGCCATGTGGCAATCTCTATTAAAATTACAAATGCACCAACCTTTGACTCGGCAATTCCAATTCTAGAAAATTCTAAGACTCGTACACGTGTGAAGAAGTCTTTGTAATTGCAAAATCTGGAAACAACCAAAAAAGTTCATCACAGAGGACAGGGTAAATGATGGTGTGCCCAAATAAGGAAAAAATGAATCAAAAGGTCCTCGGTGCACTGAAGTGAAAGGTTCCCAGGAGGAGACCACATACACAGCAGGACTGGTGCAGTGCGCCCCCTGGGTGGGAAATGGAGGGCAGGGATATGTGTGTCTGTATGTATACAAAATACCTCTGGAGGCCACGTTAAAACTTACGAACAGTTCAACGCTAAGAGGGGAACCCGAGACTAGTCCATGGGGTGGAAAAAAGGCTTTTTGCTGTATCACCTTTTTTATTTTTTTAAAATTTTGCATGACTTTTGTTCTTCACCCATTTGCACAAAAAGAAATGTAACCCAGAGTTTAAACTGAAGACATTTATCTCTGCCCTCGGCAGAAAACTTCAAAGCCAATACTTTATACAGCAAAATTAACCATTTATGTGAACTCAGAAAGTCTGCCAAAGTCCAAGGAAATGCAGTTTTGGAAACGGCTGATCCGCCGAGCCCTCTGTAACGTTGCTATAACGTTTCCAACTTCAGTACAAATGTTCTAAAAATGCCTCTGAGACCATTCCTAAAAAGAAAATAATACTCAGTTTTGTTTGATGTCTCTGAACACAGAAACATTCTTCACGTGACAGGAAACTCCGCTTCAAACACCACCACGTTTCCTACAGGAACTCCTGCTCCCGGCGACGCATCTGCGCCAGGCACTTGAGGAGGGACGGGGCCAGCAGCTCTACCTGCCTTTCTGCCAGCAACTGGTGTGTGATACTTTCTCATCCTAGGCATTCATGGCATTTGACTTTACACTTAATTCTAAAACATCAGTGAGCATGTGCCCAGGGATAAAAATTCTCTGCAGAACATTCTCCCAAATAAGTAACAACACGTCCGTCCACATGTGTTCATGTTGCCATCAGGAAAGATACCTGAAAAATGATCTCAGCAGCTTGGGGCAAAAGATGGACTCAGGTCCCAGATCCCTAATTAGAAAGGGCCATGGACCTACCCCGTCCCCTTCCTTGCCAAACCTTCAACCTCCTCTACACCATTCCAAGTCACTTCAAATTCTGTCTAAACCCCTCCCCCCAACTTCTCAAAGAACATGGGTTCACCTTTCCTGAACATTCTCTACACTAGAGGCTTTTTTTTTCATTTTATTTTTAATTTTAGAGAGCGTATGTGAATGGGGGAGAGGGGAAGAAGGAGAGAGAGAGAGAGAGAGAGAGAATGAATCCGAAGCAGGCTCCACATTCAGCATGGAGCCCAACACGGGGCTTGATCCCATGACCCTGGGATCATGACCCGAACCGAAGTCAAGAGTAGGATGCTCAACTAACCAAGCCACCCAGGACCCCTCACGCAAGAGGCCTCTTATAATCAGTGCCACCCTTTTAGCAACACAAGAAAGTCACCAATACCTTCTTCTGGAACTCCGTGAATAACAACTCTGTTTTGGTTCCCAATATAAGTGGCTACCAGACAACTGGATTACTGAATAAGGTGCTGAAATCTGTCTTGAGGAGAACAGTGTCCTAAGGCATCAGAACACCAGAGGGGCAGATAGAAAGAAATGTTCAGTAATCAAGTCTCCCCGGATTTCAAGGAACATATGAACCTTAGCTATCCCAGAAGGGGATACGGGGATAAGTTGTTACAGTCCATCTACAGTCTTCGTAAGACAGACTGAAAGAAGCCTGAAGCCAGCAGAGGACTGCTCTGGACCTGCGTCCATAGGGCATGTGCTGCCTCGGGTCTCTACATCAATAATATGAGGAAAACGCAGACTCGTTCCAGAGGGCGGTTGTGGGCACTAGAGGAAAGATTAAAAAAAAAAAAAAAATCTGGAAGTTGGTGATTATTCATTACTATTAAAACACTCACCATAAAGGATTCGCCATGCTCAATAGTAAATTTGAGAAAAGTAAATGAAGATAAAAATGTATTCTGATTGCTACGCTGTGCAGTTTGAAGTCAGCACCAAAGGTCAAGGAAAAATACAGCAAATAGTGAAATTCATCCTGGCAGAACTGGGTGAAAATGCCAAATTCATCTACTAATATTTTAGTAATATTACAGTGTGACTATAACAATATTACAGTCTCAGAAGCCATACGAGAGCAGGTTAAACACAAAACCTTAATCAACGAAACCATAATAAGAATTCTATGAACGAGCAGCTATCGTGTTTTTAAGGAGCGATCCTATGCCTATCTTATACCTGTTGAATTGCTACCCAACACTGTACTTGGAACACGGTAAGAGCCAAAAATAATTGCTAAGGAAATGAACTGGGATCACCATGTGCGATACAGAGAAAAATTGACTTACATCCATCTTTTGTGCCATACACTCAATCGATTCCAGGAGAGAGTATTTTGAAAAAAATTGTTTATTTTTCATTTATCTATTTTGAAAGAGAGAGTGAGCAAGTTTGAGCAGGGTAGGGGCAGAGAGAGAGCGAGACTCGGAATTCAAAGCAGGTTCCTTGCTGCCAGTGCACAGCCTGACATGGGGCTCGATCCCACAACCTTGAGATCATGACCTGAGCCAAAATCAAGAGTTGGACGCTTCACTAACTAAGCCACCCAGGTGCCCCCCAAATTTTTTATTGTACTAGTTAAGAGTCTGGGCTTTAGAGAGAGAGAGATCTAAGTTCAATCCCTTAGTAGCCCAGCAAGTGATATGATTTTTATTAAGCCTGTTCTCCCAGGGGCAAAAATATGCCTCATTTTCATGAAATACAGCTCAAAGAGTGGCAAGGGTTAAACACAAAAAAATATATGCAAATATTGCCCAGTACATCACAGACCCTGAAAAATATCTGTAATATTAAACATTTTTATAATTTAAAAGCTAAGTTTAAATGCTAGGCAGTGTAATGTAACTTTTGGAGGAAATGCAGCATCTGTCAAGGAATGAGAAGGAATTATCAAAAACAAAGTCAGAGTTATTATGTTATGTAAAATAGTTCCCTAATGAAACAGAGTTTGAAATGACAATATCACAGAAAATATCTCTGTGGAAAATATGAATGGAACAGTCCCATCCTTCTTGTATGAATTATTTGCATAGGATATAAACAGATTTCCCTCCAAGTTTTTTTAACAAGACAGAAAAGTGAAGTAAGAAGTTGTTGAAATTTGTAATTTAAAGGCTTATCGGGGCACCTGGTGGCTCAGTCGGTTAAGCATTCAACTTTGGCTCAAGTCATGATCTCACGGTCCTTGGGTTCGAGCCCCACGTCAGGCTCTGTGCTGACAACTCGGAGCCTGGAGCCTGCTTCGGATTCTGTGTCTCCCTCTCTCTGCCCCTCCCCTGCTCGTGCTCCATCTCTCTCTGTCTCTCAAACATAAATAAACGTTAAAAAAAAAAAAAAGGTTATCAGTATAGTTTACTGATAAAAAAAATAGCAGCAGCTTAACCCTGCAAAAGTAGACCAAGTATCTCAAAAGAAAATTCCAATCAAAAAGACAAAAGTCATGAAGGGAGGGATCCTGAACTTTAAATTCAAACTGTGAAAATCACACTGTCAGTTTATATTTAGAGAAACATATCATTAAAGGTAAAATTTAAATACAACTTTGTTAAAAAATAAGTAGTAACAACAGTAAAAAAGCAAGCACTATTTGGTGTTCATTATGACACTGTCCTAAGTACTCTATAAGAACAAACTCATTAAATCTTCAAAATCTCCAGTGACATAGTAGAGGTAGTAACCTTACCTGAACACGTGTTGAGTATTGTGGTTGGGGTGGGGAAAGACATGGAAGGACATTTTATTTTATTTCATCTTATTTTATTTTTTAGAGAGAGAGAAGGAGAGACCATGAGTGGAGGAGGGGCAGAGGGCAAGGAAAAGAGAAATCCAAGCAGGCCCCACATGGAGCCCAACGCAGGGCGTGATCCCAAGACCCCAGGATCATGACCTCAGCTGAAATCATGAGTCAGACGCTCAACCGACTGAGCCACCCAGGCGCCCCGGAAAGACATTTTAGACCTGGCATCTTGGACACAGGTCAGTAATCATTAGGACTGGACCTTATTTAAACACAGCCGTAAATTTATCAGCAGCTACCCCTCTTCCATTCTTGTCTCCAGTATGCAGGTGTGTATTTGCAGGACAAGATAAAACTTAAAAAAAAAAAAAAAAAAAATAGAGGTTAAGAAACAGAAAAATCAAAACCAGCACTCCAATCTCACTTCAAATCTCGGTTCAGGACTGTTAGGTTTCCGCAAAGCAAAGCACGGTGATAAGCGTCTTGTGATCCCACTTTGTAATGCTGGCCTATGAACAACCTGGTGGGGCAATTAGGGAAATTCATATGATATTCTGAGCTGCGGGAAGAACACAGACTTATGTCAACAACTATTAGGAGTCATTCTATTTCATCTGCACATAAAATATTTCTATCTGTTGAGCACCAAACATACCTGACTTCACCTACTCCAATAAGGTTTGCCCCGTGCCTTTTTACTCATTTATTTTAGTTCACAGGTGGTTCTCTGAGCTTCCATAGTAAGGACAAGCAAGGTTCCTGGGACTCCAACCACTCTGATCACAGAGCTTTCTCGTTACTGAGAAGTCTGAGAAATAGTTGGGAGATGAGTACCTTTACCAAACTGCAGGATTAGGAAACGAACAGTAGACACTGCCAATGACGTCACCACTTCCCAGCTCCTCCCCACGCGTTATAGAATGTGGGCAAATCAACCTGAGACTAAAGAAAAGTCTTCCAACTTACATTGTAACTGTAAAGCAATTGCCACTGCCTCCCCCCGATCCCCACCCCTGAGACCTTCACACTGCGGTCAAGGGGCCAGAAAATACATGAGGACAGTGACCTCACTCAATCGCCGTGTAGCCAGACAGGGAGACTTTTTGTCACCGCTGCATCGATGCACTAGCCCACCCTCCAGGAATGCATTGCTGCCTCAAACATACCATTATCGAGAACCAGCTACTCATCAGGGGCTTCCGAGGCATTATTCTTCCCTAATCCTTACAGCCAAGTGCGGGAGGTCTGTGTTCTTCTCCATGCACCAAAACCAACCCGTGCCCCCCATCACCTTCCCATGGAGGTCACATCCAACTTGAAGCAAGCAGACAAAGGACAGGCATCACAGAAACAGGACTTTCAGGACCAGAAAGTCCACAGACTGATGTTCCGGCCCCACCTGTTAATGTAAAGGGTAGGACACCCATCGGCCATGGAACAGTACTCAAGCATTTCCACTACATCACCTATTTCCAAGGCACCACTCTGCCTTGGTGACTGGGAAACGATCGTAAATGAGGCATGGCCCCAGCTAAGGCCAAACCCAATCACTAAAAGACCAACAGGTAAACGGGTAAAGCATACCCCAAAATAAGGGACCGGTCTGCAATTTGGGGACTCTTTCTGCAGGAGGTTAAGGTACATACTGAATCAGAAGGACAGCAGGAGTACCTTGGGTTAGGGGAAAAAAGTAGCTACGGCAGGGTAAGGAAAAGCTTTTGGTGATTACGGCATATAGAGGGTGAAGGAGAATGAGGATCCTAGGTTGACCCAAGCACTCTGTTTAACTCAATAGGAGGTGGCGCCATCACCAAAGTAAGAAACGCAGGAAAAAGGAACAAGTTTGAGGAGAAAGCCAATGAATTCTGTTTGCGCCATTCTGAGTTGAAGATATCAGCAGTCAATCTATATGGATAATCCAGTAGGCAGGTGGAATGGGGGGCCCCAAAGAGAGAGAGGTATGAGTTACCGGGCAGCTCACGGGAGTAGTCTTGAATATGGCTGTGAAAATAGATCCAGATTACACCTACATCCAACGGGTGATCAGTGGAGGAGAACCTTCAAAGGACAGTGAGGGAGAATACCCGGGGTAGGAAAAGGAACGTCAGTGGGACCCAACAGAGTCATGCTTCAAAGCGGAGGCTGTGGTCAATGTCAAACTCCAAAGGAAAGTCCAATGAGATACAAGCTGAGAAATATGCACTGTGGCCATCGGGAGATGTCTGGCCCGACTGCCCATACAGTGTCCGAGTACATGGAGCCCAAGCCTGAACAGGAGACGCAGCCAGACCTCGGAACAGTCTCAAAAATCTTAGCTACGAGGGAAAGAGACCAGTCTTTTTTCATTTGTTTAATTTAAAGAGTTTATAATAAGCAAGAAATATTCCAACACAGACCAAACTGTCAGTTCCGAACAGATTTACAATGAATTCTCCGAGGTAAATCTAAGCCAGAGAGACACTGGCCATGTCCGCCATGCATCCTTAGATAGGAGACAGCAGACAGATGACCGTGAAGAAAGGAAACTAAGAGCATTATTACAGAGGTTTCTAAGGAGGAAAAAAAAAACAACACAACTAGGACCCTAATAATGGGTTTGGAATCATTAATACAGAAGCACAAAATCCTCAGCCAAGCTTTTTTTTTTTTTTTTTTTAACATAAAGGCTATTTCTAATGTTTATAGAATGGTCTTAAATAGGCAAGAGCACCAAAAGCTTCAGGTGGACATAACAAATGGAAAACCGGAAACTACATCTTTGTGGTGGTGGCATTCTACCAGGTGACTGCCACTTGTTAACTAGGAATGAGGGGACTGACTTCTTGGAGACTGACATGCACCCAGCCTGAAGCAACCCCACTGAGGGGAGGGAGACCTCCCATTTCTCTTTGCTCCCCCTTTTTCTTTTCTTTAACATTTATTTATTATTGCGAGACAGAGAGACACAGAGTGTGAGCAGGGGAGGGGTAGAGAGAGAGGGATACACAGAATCTGAAGTAGGCTCCAGGCTCTGAGCTGTCAGCACAGAACCCAACGTGGGGCTCAAACCCACAAACCGTGAGATCATGACCTGCGTTGAAGTCAGTCGTTTACCCTACTGAGCCACCCAGGCACCCCCCCCCCACGGCTTTCTTATTTTTTTAAATGTTTATTTATTTTTAAAGGGGGGGGGTGGGAGGGCAGAGAGAGAGGGAGACAGGATCCCAAGCAGGCTCTGTAGCTGTTAGCACAAAGCCCAACATGGGGCTCGAACTCATGAACTGTGAGATTGTGACCTGAGCCGAAGTCAAGTCAGACACTTGACCGACTGCCCAGGTGCCCCTTGCTCCCCCTGTTACAAACATTTTACCTTTTCCCAGGCCAGATGACCGGTCCCCCCAAATGAGAAAATCTCACAGCCATGTGCAGCACAGCCGACTAAAAGAACCTGTGAGCTAGCAGGGGCACTACTTATTGTGGTTGTTTTAACACCAAAGAGAGGGCCATTTCATCCTGGTCTCTACACAACTGTGATGGAGTTAAATGAAGATTCAGCAGCCATCATTCTAGTTGTCCCTAAAAAGGGACACACTATTCATGGATACCACCTGCTTTCTTTGCAAGAAATGAGTCATGAAACTTCTGTGCTGTGTAAATTTTATGTGCAAAGGGAAAATTAAAAACCTTCACGGTGTCACATATCTAAGCGAACAAACTATGGAAGGTATATGGTCTTAGTCAAAGGAATGGTTTTAACCGTTATTCATTCTGAGCAGCGGGTCTCAGCAAAGATTAGGCGTTGTGTCTGGCAGGTTGCAGGAGTTAACCATGAATCTACTGGCCAACAACAGCCCCCTCCCCCAATCCTTCCCCACCCTCCAGGTCTGCAAAGCAGACACTGGCAAGGCAGGAATGCCTCCTGTTTCTAAGGCTGCAGATACGGTTAATCCCACATCAATGCCCTATCAGTAAAGGACATCTCAGAAGTCAAGACCTCAGCGTATGTACCTTTTTTCAATTAACCCTGAGTTAGTAGGGGTTCACCCTAGAATATTAAATTCTAGAATGAAATCTTCAAGAGGTGTATATAACACCTTTTAACCCTAAAACTACAAATGAGCTGTCACAGAGTTAAATTTACCCGTCTTCAAGATTTTGGGGGTTTAGACATTAGCATTTTCACCAGATGGATTATGACTGACTTTCTTTTGTTCTAAGCAGCACCAGCTAACGGCAGAGTGGGAGGAAAGACCATTTATTTACTTTACTGTTTTTTTTTTAATATTTATTTACTTTGGAGAGAGAGAGACGGAGTGGGAGACAGCGAATCCCAAGCAGGCTCCGCACTGCCAGCACAGAGCCCAATGCGGGGCTCGAACTCACAAACCATGAGATCATGACCTGAGCTGAAGCCAAGAGTCAGACGCTCAAGCGATTGAGCCACACAGGCCCCTCCTAACTCTCCTTCTCCATCTCCCTTACCCTCCACAACCTAGCCACAAAACACTTAATCAGATTCCACAGAAAAGTGCTCTTAGGATGAAAAGCGGGCCCTTCGTGCTGCACAAGTAGCTAGAATAGTGCATGTACCCTGACACTACTGAATTGTATCCTGCAAAATGGTTAACACGGTAAAACCACAATTCTTTTTGAAGATTTTTTTAACCGCAATTCTTGAAAAAGAATTTTTAAAACAAACAAAAAAAAACAAAAACACCAGGAATGCTGGTCTGAAAACCAACTCACACTAAAGGGATTTTTAACCTTTTTTTTTTTTTAATTTTTTTTTTTTCAACATTTATTTTTGGGACAGAGAGAGACAGAGCATGAACGGGGGAGGGGCAGAGAGAGAGGGAGACACAGAATCGGAAACAGGCTCCAGGCTCTGAGCCATCAGCCCAGAGCCTGACGCGGGGCTCGAACTCACGGACCGCGAGATCATGACCTGGCTGAAGTTGGACGCTTAACCGACTGCGCCACCCAGGCGCCCCATGGGATTTTTAACCTTTTAAGTAGATCTGATACATATACTTAGCTAAAAAGTGATCTGGTCTGGGATAGGAAGCAGCAGAAAAACCTAAAAGGGAGCTGGGGAAAGCCACAGAGCAGAGGTTGAAAACTGGCTGCCTAAGAGTGTAATGTGGCCCCATATTCATTCATTTATCTGTTCAACCAGCATCCACTAAGCACCAGCCACATGCCAAGGGCTGTTTTAGGTGCTGGGCATATAGCAGTAAACGGAACAGAAGAAAAACCTTGCTTACATTCTGATGTTTTGTGTGGCCCAGATAGTTTTAAACTTTGAAAATGATGCCCTTACTTAAAAATCACGATGTTTCACACAAAAATACAGATTTCAATTTGCTCTTTTTTACGTTTATTTATTTTGAGAGCGAGAGAGAGAGAGAGCCGAGGAGGGGCAACGAAGAGAGAGAGAGAGAGAGAGAGAGAGAAGCAGGCTCTGCACCATCGGCCCAACATGGGGCTGGAACTCAAGAACGCGAACCGTGAGATCATGACCTGAGCTGAAACCAAGAGTCGACACTTAACCAACCAAGCCGCCCAGGTGCCCTCAGTTGCTCTTGAAAAGAAGATCTGACTGCATTGGCCCAAATTTCAGCCTAGCAGCAAGGAGCCAGGATTGAAAGTGACTGCCCACTGACGGGGGAGCCCTCTCTGGTTTGGCCGTAATCTCCTCCACTCCCCACGTGACTACACGTGTGCTCCATTCACTTATGCTTCCGACCTAGCCTTGTAAGTATTTGAATCTTTAATCTGCGCTGAATTTTGTGCTCAGGTTCCAAGTCAGGCTTCAGAGTCTGAAATCTGCACTTGCCGTGACTAGCTATTTGGCTGAAGCGAAGATGCCTTCCTCAGTTTCCTCATCTGCAAAATGGGGTACAATAACAATGGCACCTATTTCATAGGGTTGTCACAAAAATTAAACGAGGCGATGTATGTAAAGGGTTTAGCACAGCGCTTAGCACCAAGCAAGTCCTCATTAAATCCTTGCTTTTCTTATAGCTGGTTGTGTTTGTTTTGACTCTTATCTTCACCATCATAATTATTAGTATGACTGCAAGAGAAACAATTAAAATACAGAAGGAATTCTGGGGCACCTGGGTGGCTCAGTCGGTTAAGCATCCGACTTCCGCTCAGGACACGATCTCGCAGTGCGTGGATTCAAGCCCCATGTCAGGCTCAGTGCTGACAGCTCGGAGCCTGGAGCCTGCTTCGGATTCTGCGTCTCCCTCTCTGTGCCCCTCCCCTGCTTGTGCTTTGTCTCTCACTCTGTCTCTCAAAAATAAATGTAAAAAAAAAAAAATTCTTTTTTAATTAGAACAAAAAAAATAAAATATGGAAGGAATTCCAATTGTGAAAGACTCCCTCCCTGCACCATCCCTGCCCCCAACAGTTTTTCTTTCCTGTCTTCTTTTTCATACAGGATAATTCTGAGAGTCTATTACCACCTGAATGTTCCCCCAGCCACAAACTCCAGTGCAGCAAGCATATCCAGCATACAACCCCTGGGAGCAAAATTAATAATCTGAGATTGTCCTTAAACAGAATAAAACACCCCCATTTTAGAAAGCCACAGCCTAGTGCTTGGTATAGTCTCTCAAGCTCTCTGCAAGTATATCATGAAAGGGACCATGAACTTATGGATGGCGTGCTGCCTACAGGAGCCCTCCTATAGGGTACATGAGAAACTCTGGGCTCCTCACTCACCAGCCCACAGACCGTATGCGGAAAAGTTTTCCAAAACTGCAAAATGGGCTGAGAGAAGTCATCTGCAGATAGGAAAGCATGAACCAGTGGTTTTGCAACTGAAAAGTTCACCCAGGGGATTTGTTAAAATGCAAAGCCACTCCGGGGTGCCTGGGTGGCTCAGTCGGTTAAGTGGCCGACTTTGGCTCGGGTCACGATCTCACAGTTCGTGGGTTTGAGCCCCGCATCAGACTCTGTGCTGACAGCTCAGAGCCCGGAGCCTGCTTTGTATTCTCTGTCTCCCTCTCTCTCTCTCCACCCCTCCCCTGCTTGCACTCTGTCTCTCTCTCAAAGACAAATAAACATTAAAAAAAAAAAAATTAAAATGCCGACCTCAAGTCTATCACTAGAGAGTGTGATTCCCCCTGTCTGGGGTCCCTTGCAGGAACCTTTATTTTTTTTTAATGTTTGTTTATTTTTGAGAGAGAGAGAGAGAGAGAGAGAGAGAGAGAGAGGGAGAGAGAGAGAATCCGAAGCAGGCTCCAGGCTCTGAGCTGTCAGCCTAGAGCCTGACACGAGGCTCAAACTTACAGACCACGAGATCATGACCTGAGCTGAAGTTGGACACTTAACCGCCTGAGCCACCCAGGCGCCCCAGGGACCTACTTTTAACGAGCGCCTGGCGGGCAGAGCTGGGGCTGCTCTGAGATGCCAAAGTGTACCCGCACGTCTTTTGTCAGATCCAACCTTTCCCCCATCACCCCAGCTCAAACCAACTGCTGCCCGGTGCTATGCTATGCGTGACATCACACACTTAAGACTCCAAAACAGATGTGCCGTGTGCCCTCAGGACCCTCATATATCGGAGGATGTGAGCACCCCTAAACTCAGCGTGAGCACCAGAACAGGCTCTCGAGGCACGAGCGTACTAGTGAGGATGTACGCAGCAGAAGCCCTCAGCCCCGCTCAGTGTCCTGGCGGTGCCCTTCCCTCTGCCGTCACCATCCGTGGCAATGACCCAGGAGCAGAACTAACTGCAAGAAAAGAAGTTCTTCTTCCCAGTATCTCTTCTAACATAGTAAAACGGACACATGGCCCAGGGAATGGCATCTTTGCAATCAATGCCTTTTGACCAGTTGGCTAGCCAAAACCGCACAGATCATAAAAGCAGGAAGTATACCTGCACCTCTCTCCCCAGAGAAGCTAGACTTACCCCACCCACTCCACTCCCACCCCCAGGTTCTCAAGAAAAGTCTCGCTGTATTGGTGCACGCGTGAGCCAACAAGCCCAGTCACAGAATGGGGACAGACCATTTGCCTCTCCAGGTACCTCGCCCTTCCCATCCACTTCTGAGTTAAAGCCATGGCACTAAACCAGTGGAAACAACTTCTCTATGATGTTTGTTTTGTTTTGTTTTGTTTTGTTTTGTTTTTGTTTTTCGCAGGGACAGTCTAAGAGGCCGAGGTGAGTATACAAATCGGAAAGTAATCCACAGCATGTCAGATTACTGTTTACCAGGGTAACAGTGACCAGTGAAATATGTTGCTGTCCCCATTGGAACAAGTTTAAAAGGGTCATCACTGCCAAATGTATGCCAGGCAGATAATATATTGGCCAAAACCCCAGCATTTCTATAAAACAAATGGTTTATTAAGATATGTTGCCTTTCGAGGGGTGCCCGCGTGGCTCAGTCAGTTGAGCGTTCGACTTCAGCTCAGGTCATGATCTTGTGGTTCGCGAGTTCGAGCCCCACGTTGGGCTCTGTGCTGACAGCTTGGAGCCTGGAGCCTGCTTCAGATTCTGTGACCCTCAGATTCTCTCTGACCCTCTCCTGCTTGTGCTCTGTCTCTCAAAAATAATAAATAAACATTAAAAAAAAAAAAACTTAAAAAAAAAGAAAAAGATATGTTGACTTTCCTGCTGGACACCATTCTTGCCATATAAGCACCAGAGCAGAACAAATACAAAACATGGTTTGGTAAAGTGTGTTTGAAGTTACCCGTGTTACTAAATGCTCTCCAGCTGATCCATATTGCTACCAGGCCTATACGTATTTATTTCCTTTGGGGATAGAATCAAATGTTAATGGAAAAGCAGTGTATGTTTGAGAACACTAGGTTAACTTTGATACAAGGTCAAAAACAAAAACAAAAACAAAAAAAAACCCTCAATGTGACACAAAGGTAGAAGGATCCACCTAGAAAATTTCTAATCTTTCCGAATAGAAAAGTCACACACGTTCCTTTGTTGCCATCACATCCCAGCTTAAAAGCAATTCCCATTCTTTACCACCATCCACACCCTTCAGCCACCACCACCCCCGCTCACCCCAAGCACCAGGCATACTGGGCTCCCAGCTTCCTCGTAGGCCCTGCATGTAGGTGTCCATGCTCTACGACTCTCAAAGCCCATGCTACCTCTCTCTTTCTGGCGACATTCTTGCTCTTTTTCCTTCCTGGAGGTCCCATTCAGCCTTTCAGACTCAGCTCCTTCCTTTTCAGCTAAGGTTGTCTCATACCACCCAGGCAAATGCAATCAGTCCTGCCTTTGCAATATTTTACTCAAACTGTTTATAGAGCAATCGTCAACCCCGCATATCTACTTCCTTCTGCCTCAGTAGCGCTCCCATCTCCATTTCTATGCAAGCACGGCAGGTGCGCGATCATTGTTTTCCCAAAAAGCAAACTTCACGTATGCATTAAAGAATGCACCATAGGGGCGCCTGGGTGGCGCAGTCGGTTGAGCGTCCGACTTCAGCCAGGTCACGATCTCGCGGTCCGTGAGTTCGAGCCCCGCGTCGGGCTCTGGGCTGATGGCTCAGAGCCTGGAGCCTGTTTCCGATTCTGTGTCTCCCTCTCTCTCTGCCCCTCCCCCGTTCATGCTCTGTCTCTCTCTGTCCCAAAAATAAATAAACGTTGAAAAAAAAAAAAAAAAAAAAAGAATGCACCATATTTCTTCCTTTCTGAAATCATTATTGTGCTAAAACTTAAGGAACCTAAACAGAGAAAGGCAAGCGCTTTCTCAAGGATATCTCATCAGAACGCTGGCCATCAAGGTTAAGACTAAAGACAAAGTCAGTCCATCCATTGCATTTAAAGAAGCAGCTTCACCAAACTGAATGGGGATAACATAGTTAAAATAGCTAAAGAAATATCGCTTAACCACCCACACCCAAAAATCCTATCACAGCACTCACCAGGAGCCATAAATGAGAAGAGGGGAGAACACAACAGCAAGGCAAAACATATCTTTCTTCTGAGATGAAATGGAAGGGGGAAAAAAATGGAAGCGGGAAGAGGAGGGCAGGAAAGAAAAGACTTAAAACATATTAGGTTTGTAATCAAGTCCTCTAAAAAAGGGACTTAAAATACAACGAATTTATAATGAAATCCTTTAAAGGGGCGCCTGGGTGGCTCAGTCGGTTGAGTGTCCGACTTCGGCTCAGGTCATGATCTCGCGGTCCGTGAGTTCGAGCCCTGCGTCAGGCTCTGTGCTGACAGCTCAGAGCCTGGAGCCTGCTTCAGATTCTGTGTCTCCCTCTCTCTCTGCCCCGCTCCTGCTTGCACCCTGTCTCTCTCTCCCTCAAAATACATAAACATTGAAAAAAAATCCTTTAAAAGAAGGAACCCTGCTTTGGTATCTTCTCATAACTCCTAACCTACCACTGCCACTTCCCCTAGCAGTACAGTAAGTTCTCAATAATGCTTGCTGATCCATAATAGACAGAAGTAACCTCCTCATATATTTTAACAGTGTCCAGCGACAGTCTGAAAAAGAGAAATGCCCAAATAATATGAAAATCTTAGATACTAGAGCATTCTTATTTGTGTAACAGGCTAACACCAAATTATTATTTAGAATAATAATTTATTATTATTGTATATAATAATTTATTATTGTATATAATTATTATTTACCATTATTGTATATAATAGTTGTTTATTATATGCAATAATTTCTTATTTAGAATAATAATAATTTGGTGCATATGACTAATTGTTACTCACTAAATCTACCCTGCCTATGCTTCTGCTAGATCACAGAGATAACTGCTTGTAGAAAGGAAAGTTCTTTCAAATTAATCTGGATTATTAATATTCATACAAAGAGTTTAACCCTCTTACCCCAAGACATCGTTTATTTGAGATACAAAAAGGCAGGGCTGTCAGGGAGGAGTTAAAACTCTGCCCATTATTTGGTGGAGACAGAAGAGGAAGATGAACAGCCAGGCTTCAGGGAAGGAAATGAGGGAGAAGTCTACAGACCCCAGTGCTTATCATGCGTCAGGCCTTCTGGGTAGAAAACATCATGGCCTTCTTATCTAGAGGCACTGTCTTCTCCCCTTTTTAAAAATTCTCTACAAGCTACACCTAAATCATTTTTTAAAGTATGGTAACAATAAAAATGAGAAAACGTAAGAAGGTTTTAGAATGCTTTTCCTTTAAATCCAACTGTGGTAAGCAAGGATATTGAGTCATCAACTCCAGCACAAGAGAAAATACAGAATGCATTAAGAATGATGACAGAGAAGTTTTGGGTAGAGGAGGTTCAAGAAACAGAACTGAGAAAGTCCAGCAAAACAAAATTCTAAGACTTCAGGACGGCTGGAATCTAAAGCAGGATGGCAGGTGGTTCCGCAGCAGGTGCGAAGAGAATGAGGACAATGGCATTCCTCGTGTCCACCATGACCGCTGCACTGGAGATCCCGATGGCCATCTTTCCACAGTGGGAACCAAAGAGCGGACGAAATGCACTCTAAAGGCCCCTTCCAGTCCCCACTTTTACTGTTCTGCATGCCTCATATACTCTCCTCCATCACTTTGACTTGTTGAGTTTATTGGGATCGGTCTTGTGATTAAGAGGCTTGTAAATAAATACAAAACATTTCACCAGTTCACTCAAATGTTTTATTGCCTGACCTCCTGCTTGGAGGTTACACATGGAGCTGATGAAAAGAATGTCATAAGCATTCTTTTCCACCCACCTGGACGAAATTGTTATTTACCCCAGGCTAGTGTCTCCTTAAAGGAGCTCAAATGCCTGCCTTGCTTTGTGTAACACAGGGGGAAAATAAAGCAGATTCACAATGACTGCCAGGGCCACATGTCATTTCACAGAAGGAATTTTAGGGGTAAAGAGTCATCTGTTTTCCTAACTTGAGAATGAAGTTTATCTTTGGAAGTGGCAGTTAAACAAAAACAGAACAAACAAACAAAAAACCAAAAAGGCAGCCAGATGCAATCTAAAAAATCGTTTTCTTGAAAAGACATTAATCAGTACAAGGTTCATGGTATACATGGCATGTTAAGTAGTATCAATAAAAAGACCTCTCATATAAATGCGTGCACATGTAAGCTGTTTTCATAAACTATTTGGCAAGCCCTTAATTAGTGGCAAAAAGGACTTCTTAGCTACCTACTTGAGCTCTGCCACAGAAAAGAGCTTTTTGAAAAGACAACAAATACTCTGAAAACAGCAGATCCCTCTCGTGTGTGAAAGGCACGTTTAAATACTAACTTAATGACAGTGTCAATAAATAGAAACAAAAAAGAACAATAAGAGTTAACGGGAAAAATCTCTTAAAGGTGAAAAAGGAGGCAGTCAGAAAAAGCGTCGGCGACATTGAGCCTACACGTGTTTCTCTGTATGTCAGAGGCACCTAAAACCATGCTTCGTGACACTTGTGTGTTTTGTTTATATTTAAGTTCAAAAACATAGAAATCAAAGGCTTTGGGGATCATTTTTTTCTCACCAGTTTGAGAGATTTCACATCTCTCAACTTCACATATAGCAACTTAAAGATCCAAAACTAGCTTTAATTAAATATGGAATGAACAATTTGGGGGGGTGCTATGATCATTGCTAAGGCAAGCTTTAGACCAAAGGCATGTCTCCCTTTCAAGAAGGATATAGCCTGCAAAATGACTGACCAACAGCTAATTCAGTGGACTCGAATAATCACCTACGTGCAGAATATAAACATCCAGGGGCACCTGGCTGACTCAGTCGGTTGAGTGTCCAACTTTTGGCTCATGGTCCGTGAATTCGAGCCCAGTATCAGGCTCTGTGCTGGCAGCTCGGAGCCTGGAGCCTGCTTCAGATTCTGTGTCTCCTTCTCTCTCTGCCCCTACCCTGCTAATACTCTGTTTCTCTGTCTCAAAAATAAACATTAAAAAAAAAAGAAGAATATAAAGATCCAGACCAGTA
This sequence comes from Puma concolor, assembly GCF_028749965.1. Taxonomy (NCBI): domain Eukaryota; kingdom Metazoa; phylum Chordata; class Mammalia; order Carnivora; family Felidae; genus Puma; species Puma concolor. The sequence continues at coordinate 41,030,362 of NC_141683.1, forward strand.
GAATGTAACTAAAGAATGCATAGGCAACACATGCTTTATACCCAGGTCTGAAACAGACTCCCTTTCCTAATTACATTTGTCTCAAACAAGCATATAAAAATACAAACAAACAAACGAACAAGTAAGATTCCTTGAGTTTATACCAAAGAGTGCTATGGAAGAAGTTGCCTAGAAGTGTGGTTAGCACACTCTAGGCTATTTTAAATAAAGAACATGAAAAGTGTACATGAAGACACAAAGAAAAAAGAGGAGAAAGAAACAGGGGAGAGGGAGAGGGAAGAAGGGAAGGAGGGGGAGGGATGATAAGAAAGCTGCAAAAATTGTACTTGTAAACCACAGATAACCAATTGTGAAATGAAACGTCACGGCATTTTTAGTGATTTATTGTGCAACTTTATGTTTAATATTTAATAAAACTGCACGTGATATCAATTATATTTAAAATGTTGCCAAGACAAGACTGAGAAGAAAAAGGAGACAGCCACTAGGCCTATTAAGAAGCAGAGAAACACCAACTCAAGATATTTTTAAATTGCAATGGTGATCGGGGCCAACTGTGTTCAAAAATAATGAAACTTACTCTGCCTTTTAAGACTCAATCATACTTATGAGGCATCTATGCATCTAGGAGACTAAGAAAATATTAATCCTTGGGTGATTCTGACATTTTCACAGTACAGGATCTACGGAGACAGGCATGATCCATTTTTATAGAGGCAGTGACCTTGGACCTTGCATCCAAAGGTCAACATAATCTCTCACAAGAACACACCTGCTTCCCCCCGCTCCCCACCATCTTCCCATTTTCCTTACACAACCTTTATTGGTAGTCATTCCTAACCAAGTATGAACCCAGAGTAATCACTATTAACTGGCCCCATGGATTTGACAACTGAGGGCTCTGTGGGCAGTTTCTGTGCAGGCTCCCGGGGGGAATGGGAGCCCTGGTGTCTCATAGCATTTCCCAGGCAGCTGGTCCCAGGAACACTGGCCACCACTACAAAGCCTGGAGCCCTTCCTCCTGCTGGGGCTCCTGCCTCAAACTTCTGTCACTGAGCATACAGCTACAGATCTCTTTTTGCACTGAAATAGTATTTAAAAGAGTGCCTTCATTCTAGAGTACGCTACATAAGAGATAATGGGCTTTCACCAGCTAGCTGAGAACGTAAGCACAGTTTCCATAGGGAAATCAATTCTTGGTTTCAGGCTAATTGATTCACAAACTTCTGGAACACTCTTTGATAAAGTGACACCAGAAGTGGAAACACCATGTTTCAAGGGAGTAAAGGCCAAAAAGAGTAATTTGTATCAATTAAAAACAAACTCTGTGTCTGCGGGTCTGTTTTCACCTGTGTCTGTGTGTGTATCTGTGTCTGGAATTAAATAAATAAATAAATAAATAAATAAATAAATAAATAAATAAATAAATAAATATTTTTGGTTAAATTAAAACCCAGTTAAAGTGGAAAGTAAGCAACTTAAGGTACGCTTTTAAAAGTATGAAAGGACTCACGATATAATAGGTTAAAGGAGAAATACCATATAAATACTGCAAAATCTATTTTTTCAGACAACAGTAGCCCCTCCCCCATTGTGGGGGCTACAATGACCTCCAGCAGATTCCTGAAACCTCCAGAGAGAACTGAACCCTATATACACCATGTTTTTTTTCTTATACATACATATCTATGATAAAAGTTAATTTCTAGACTAGGAGCAGTAAGAGATTAACACGATAATAAGAAAACAGAACAATTATAACAATATCCTGTTATGTGACTGTGGTCTCTCTCTCTCTCGAATATCCTATTGTACAAATATCCTATTGTCCAGTGCACACCCGTCTTCTTGTGATGATGTGAGACGACAAAACGGCTGAGACGAAGTGAGGTGAGTGACACAGGCATTGTGACATAGGGGTAGGCTACTACTGACCTTCTGAGGGTAGGTCAGAAGGAGGGTCCTCTGCTTCCGGACCGTGTGACCGTGACCATGGGTAATTGAAACCTGCGGAAGCCGAATCGCGGGTAAAGGAGGACTGCTATGCGCTCCTGTCCAGCAACCCCTACATAAAAGCTACCATCCCCTCTGCTTGGATTCAATGACCCACCTCACAATCATCTTCTCTCTTCTCTCTTGTCCATCACGTACTGCTTTCCAGACTAGACATTTTCAGCCTAGAATCTGAAACAGCCCTGAGTGTCTCCGGTTATTTCAAAATGAGTTATGAAATTCTCAAAACAGATCAATGTAATAAGCATGTGCTATAAAGAAATCGGCAGTGTAGGGTGTCAGGAAACCTCAAACCCTGGAGATGATGTTGCAATTCCCAAAAGGAAACAAATCACAGCTCAGGAGGAGCCAAAGAGGCACATAAGTGACACCCAGCAACTTCAGACACTTTGAAGATGAACACAGTAACAGCAATACCGTTAAATCTCTGCCAAGAGACCTGAGAGTCATGCCACACTGTCATGAAAGGTAACGTTTTGCAGAGGGCAATGGACAGACAGGAGAATATGTATCCTTTTCCACAGGACAGAGAGACTTCTGCTAATTCCACTCATCACCTCACCCCAGCGATTTCCAGTCTTTGACAGGGCAACCTTTAATACTATATAGAATCACCTCAACAACCACAGTGAAGCTCTGGACATATAGCCAAACAAAATCAACATTAATTTAGATGAATGTAATAACAAGTATATTACATACATTTTAACCCCATCTTTAAAAGTTTTTTTTTTTTTAATGTTTGTTTACTTTTGGGAGACAGAGAGACGGAGCACGAGTGGAAGAGGGGGGCAGAGAGAGGGAGACACAGAGTCCAAAGCAGGCTCCAGGTTCTGAGCTGTTGGCACAGAGCCTGACGCGGGGCTCGAACTCATGAACTGTGAGATCGTGACCTGAGCCACATCCACGCTTAACCAACTGAGCCACCCAGGAGCCCCTTAACTCCATTTTTCATAGGAATGATCAGAGGTAAATGCCACAGAATCATGGAAATAAAATGAACTATCACTACAAAAAATTTTGAAATTTAAGATTTAAATATGCAACTTGAATCTATTCCTAAATCTATTTTAGGAATCTATTCCTAAATCTATTCCTAATCCAAAAATGAATCAGACAACTAGTAGTTTCTTCTGAGAAGGGTAACAGCACAGAGGTTTCCTTCTTTGCTCTGACCACAAATTCAACCGCAGGGATGAAACAAAACGTTTTCTAGAACTACTAAGTTTTCAAAGAAGTGTGGAGTTAGGAGCCTAAAGAATCATACTCTATTAGACCGACTAATTCCTGATGAAGACAAGGAAACTGAGTCATGAGTCACTAAGTAACTTGCCTAAAACCAAAATAGCTAATTAGTAGCAGAGCTAGGGACTCAGGTTTCTGAAATTCCACAGGAGTGCCCTTTCCACTATACCACGTGGAGGACGACGGGGGATGGTTGGAGAGTTTGCAAAAACTCAAAATGGACGTGGCCCATTACACATCTGCCCAGAGTGGTTTCATCTTACATGGCCTAAGGACTCTCATGTAACAGGCTAGAGTCACTTCGTAGTGCTGCTGCCTTTTTTAATGGTAGTGGCTTTTTTTTTTTTTAAGACATATGTGTGATCAAACTGATTAAAATCAAGTTGGAATTAAAGTGTACACATACCAACAGTAATCCAAATACCATTGCAAGAAGTCACTGGCTTTCTGGGCCAAACAGTAATTTATGGAAAAAATATCCATAGAATGGATGTTTTTAATGGATCCAATTACCAGTACAATAGGCACAATAAGGAGACTACCTTTAGAATCTGTTTAGTAAGGACCTGAGGTCCCCAGACATTAAAACAAAAAAATATATATAAAGACCACTAGCTTTAGTAGAGAAGTTCTTCGAGCACTGCTCCCAGAAACAAAATACAGCAATGAAAGGACCCAAGATTATACCCCAATGCTGACTGACCCAGACGCAGCAAAGAAGGAGAATTCTGATTGGCAGAACGTTAGAAAATCCAGGGGGCTTTTCTTCCTTTTAGGCCTGGGATAGGGAAAGACATGACAGGTGACAGAAAGGGGGTTGCAGAATAAAACAGAACATCAGAAGAAAAGGAAGTAATGAAGCGGCAGAGAGAACAGGTGATGTTAAGGGGAAGGCAAAATGGTACACTTTATCCAAGAGGGTAGTGGGAAAGCACGTGCCATCAGCAGAAGAGAGTTTAGTCAAGACATAAGAATCAGACTAGACGGTTTAGGGTATCTGGAGATTTCCATGTGGGTGCAAACAGCGGCTTCTGTCTATATCAGGGCTGGTCTTTTGCTTTGCCCATTAAAGAACTTGATTTTCTGAGTTCAATCAGGACCGACCAACGCCAACTGAAAAACTATACCGAGAAGTCTAACTGTCAATGGGACTCAGCTCATTCTCAACCCAAAAGGTCTAATGTCTGGGCAAATCGGTTTAATACTCAGAAATTCTGAAGAGAGGGGATTAAATCACTCGACCTACTGTAACTAAGACAAGACTAGCCTGTTCACACATTGATGCTTCTGCTGCCTGTTCAGGGTGGCCTTTAAACATTAACTACATTTTTAACTCTTCTTTTTTAGTATTCCTTGTGGCTGCCACACACTCCTAGCGGTACAACAATATTTCTTTCTAGCGGGTACATCCATGATTCTGAATAGTCATGTATTTCAAAAATGGACTGGATTTTATAGTAGCCCAGAAATGCAGGCTGAGACATACCTAACCAATCACAGTCAGTCAAGTGGAAAAATCTAAAAGGTAGATGGGAAAAGCAGTTAAGCAGAGCTTGCAAATCTTTGGGCCAAATGCAGTTTGTGGTTTTTAAATTTTTTCCTCTGCATAGTGTTTTTTTCCCCAGAAAAACCTCAGTAAACAACATCTAAAAATCAATAAAGTGCACATAATGGTGAATGGTTACAATATTGAAAATGCTAACACTGATAAGCACTTCTCCTTAAAGCTCAATTAATTAATAAATATTTAATATTAATCTATAAAACAAAACAATGGCTAAATACAAACCATATCAGTTATAAAATCTGGTAGCAGACGGTAAAATTCTTAAGTGGTTTTGCCAACAAAAAAAACATAAAAATGTGTACATTATTTGCCATGATGCATTAATCCTTCTCCTGGGAATTCAACCCAAAGGAACAGTCCAAAGATGAAAGATGCTACCTGACAAAGATATTAATGGCATTTTATTTATAATAAGCAAAAGCCCTGGAAACAACCCACATAATCAACAAATGGAAAATGCTAATATAATGTATTATTAATTCAGTGGATTAGTTACACATCTGTTAAGGGCACCTGGGTGGCTCAGTCCAATGAGCGTCTGACTTCAGCTCAGGTCATGATCTCACTGCTCATGAGTTCAAGCCCCACATAGGGCTCTGTGCTGACAGCTCAGAGCCCGGAGCCTGCTTTGGATTCTGTGTCTCCCTCTCTCTCTGCCCCTCCCCCGCTCATGCTCTGTCTGTCTCTCAAAAATAAACATTAAAAAAATATACACATCTGTTAAATTTATACATTCATGAAGACTCTAGAAACAGGAAAACTATACCTAGTGGTATATGTGGAGAAAAGAGCAGAATAAAAAGTGTTCTCACACTATATTATTGTATGAGCATTATTCTATACAAAGGGCATGTTTATAGTTGCACAGTTAACAGAAAATTTAGAAAGAATATAAAAGGCAGTGGCTATGCTATCATGGTAGAACAACTGCTGTCAAGATTCGTGATGCATTTTAAAAACCAAACTATGGTTGTTTTAAAAAATGGGCTTCAGTGTGATACCCACAGTCGTAAGAGTCAAGAATTATGGGTCCTCATCCATATGTCACAGATACCTCATCACAAGCAAAGTATGCGTTTGTGAGACCAATGTCCTCAAAATGGCAAAGAAGAGAAGACGATGGGTCATTCACAAATGTACTTGTGAAAAAATGTACTTGTATTTGGTAACTGAGCACACAAGCAAATCAGAGTGTGTTGCCTACACTTTCCTTGGGGATCTGCAGCAAAGACATGAGGGAAATTAAGTGGGTTTTTGCTCCTGCCCTCTTTATAAACAACCTCAAGCAACTCATGGACATCAGCAAACACGTACTAATTACTATAGGATCAACACACTGGATCGTAAGAACCGCAAATTTGTCCTACGTCTACAAAAGCCATGGGTTGCGTTCAACATTCAATGTTGGTGAAAAACAGATGGATGCAGGTATGTTACAACAGTCTGGTAGTCACAGGTCTCCTTAAGTAAACAACTACCATGTTTTGTCTGACAATCACCCATCAAGTTAAGTCATGCATCTTCGTCTATTTGGGCTGATACATTAAAATACCACAGGCTGGGTAGTGTATAAACAACAGAAATGTATTGCTCATAGATCCGGTGGCTGGAAGTCTGAAATTAGGGTACCAGCATGGTCTGGCGAGGGCACTCTTCCAGATCACAAACTTCTCACTGCATCCTCAAGTGGCAGGAGGGACCAGGGAGCTCTATGAGGTCTCTTTTAAGAAGAATTTTTTTAACGGTTATTTATTGTTGAGAGACAGAGAGAGACAGAGCACGAGCAGGGGAGGGTCAGAGAGAGAGGGAGTCACAGAATCTGAAGCAGGTTCCAGGCTCTGATCTGTCGGCACAGAGCCCGACACGGGGCTCAAACCCACGAACCCAGAGATCGTGACCTGAGCCGAAGTCGGATGCTTAACTGACTGAGCCACCCAGGTGCCCCTATGAGGTCTACTTTAAAAGAGCACTAATCCCATTCATGAGAGCCCCACCCTTGTGACCTAATCACCTTCCAAAAGTCACATATGAATTTCGGAGGGGGGGGGGGGGGTGGTTGGGGTGCCACATTCTGACCATAGCACCACATCAGTGGATCCCAATGGTAGGCCACCATTCAGGCTTGGAGGAAAGGAAAATGGAAGAGAAAGGAAGAAAGTACTGGAAACAGGGTACCATTGTACAGGGTCCCATAGGTGGGACCTTCAAACCAGAGCCAAACACTATATACACATGTAATACATCCACATCCTTCTCCTCGACTCTCCCACAATCCAGTGAAGCAGAACACACAGCAAGTGTAAGTGCTTCTTTTGTCTTTAAAACTATAAGCAGCTTAAGAAACCATTTACAATGAGCAGGACAACCTTTGAGAAGAGCTCAGGAGTAACCTCCTTTTTATAAATACAACCTAGATACGTAACGATTCAGTATAAACCAGCATCCTATCTTACTGCACTGATTTTTTTTTAAGTTTCTGAAATTACTTGGTTTCTTCTGTATTAACATCCTTACCCTTACCTACTTTGAGCCTCAGAATCCAGTTTCCCCAAATGATTTACCTGTTATGAAAGCACAACTTCAGGGGCACCCGGGTGGCTCAGGCAGTTAAGTGACCGACTTTGGCTCAGGTCATGATCTTGGGGTTTGTGGGTTCAAGCCCCACATCGGGCTTTGTGCTGACAGCTCGGATCCTGGAGCCTGCTTCGGATTCTGGGTCTCCCTCTATCTCTCTCTGCCCCTCTCCTGCTCGTGCTCTGTCTCTCTCTCAAGAATAAACATTAAAAATAAACAAATAAATAAGCAAAACTTCATAAACCAATGAGTCCTCACCTTCCAAAGAAATTTGCAAAGAATTCCCAGAAGACGTAATGTAATTAAATTGTAAATTAAATACACAAAATGTAATTAAATTGAAATAGGAAAATATTTCAGGAACAAAACCCCAGAGACCTTCAAGGCAAATCTATTCAAAGTCCTATGTCTTCAAAAGTAATCTGAGTCTTGATATTCACACAATTAACATTCTAAATATTCCTGCTCTGAACATCCTGCAGTCAGCAACTACTACTGTTCAAATAAACTCGGCTTCACACACGGATGTCTGGTTCACACATCATCTTGCTTCTCCCCCACTTGGACTTGCTTCCCACTGAGCTGTAATATTTCTTACAAGCTTTACCAGGCTGTGTCTCAAAACACAGAGAATGGGTTTCTCAGTTCAGAGGATTTTTGACATTCCTCTGCTAAATGAGGTGGGAGGCATTTGCATTGCAGTGGTAGTTGCAAAATCCAGCTATCGCTCCCAAATCTCAGCACCACTTCCCATCCCAACACTCTCTCTGTCTCTCTGTCTCTCTCTCTGTGTCTCTAGGAGCTCTGGATTCGGTGGCCTACACATTTCTCTTATCTGCTCTGCAAGTCTACCTTGCCTTTGCTGGGATGTCTCAGAGCTTCATATGAAGAAATGTAACCAAGGTTATTTATGGGTAGGTCTAGATAACACTATTTCTAAACAGAAGCCAAAGACAAGTATACCCAGCGGGCAACATGACACTTGTAAAGTAAACCAAGTGAGAGGATACGGTTGGTAATAAAAAGTTTTAGTTTACAGTTTGAGGGGGAAAGCTATAGGAAAATCTGCTTCTTAGGTTTCAGTGGGTATTTTCTGCTATCTAAGCCATACGCCATAGGAGAATCTGAAAACCATGGAATTAAAGTTATCCAATGTTAGGCAACAGGATAATTAATACATCCGCCCTCCTAAGACTTAAAATTTGTAACAAAATTCAGCAATTTAGATTTGGCCATTTACCCAGTTGGTTTGGCCAAATGGTTTGGCCATTTACCCAGTTCCATAGTAATTATTACTTATGATTTGACTCCAAGATAAAAATTATAAAACCTCGTATCAGTTTTCATTTTATTTTTGTCACTGTTTTGTTTTCACATAAGGGTAAAGATGTATTTCAGTAAGATACAGTATAGTAAGAAAAATATGAGACCAAGGAAACAAAGAAAAGGATGAAAATGACCTTTCTTTTTATTTACAATGGCCTTCAGAAACCAGGAAAGAAAATGATAGATGGCCTTTGTTTTATTCAACTAAAGAGGTAAATAACAATATGTTCTGAAAGTTTCTGTCTTAAAATACCATCATTAGTAATTACAAAAATCAAACTGTAAACAATTATGAAACCAACAAAATGAAGATTTAAAAACCCAGCACTAGCAGAATAGGAGGAACACTGGATACTTAAATATTAATGATGGTACTATAAACTGATAGTCTTTCTAGAGAGCAATCTGGCCACCTGTAACAAGATCTACAAGCAATTCATGCTCTCTGACTCAGACAGCCTACTTTGGAAACCATAGCCCAAGAAAATATTCTCCAAGTAAATAAATGTAATTTGTTCCACGATGTTTGTAACAATGCTATTTACAATGGTGAAAACTGGAAACAATCCAAATACCAAACATTAGGGAACAGTTACGTCAATGATGGTATAAAAAATGGATCACCGATCCCTACCCTTTGGTCCCTTCCTGTAATGTCCCCCTCTACGTCCCGGCGACTTGCCTGGGAATCCTGTGGAGTGAGTGTAGGCCCCTGACTCATTGAGTCTTTGGCTTGGCCACGTGATATACTTTGGATAAACTGGACATGAGGAGACAACATATTTGCCACCTCCAGACAACAGTTCTAAGTGGGACTGCATGCTTCTCACCATATTCCTGTGATCAGCCTCGAGAACAGAATGTCCCGGATGGGGGCTGTCCTTTAGCCTGGGTTTCTGAGTGAGAAGACAGAGGAGCAGCACCAAGCCCAGTCAAGCCACCAAGAGCTGCGGCACATGCACAGCACTCGCCTAACATGGACGAGGAGCAAACGTTTGCTGTTTTAAGCCACTAAGATGTTGGAACCCTTTTCATAACCATAGCAAGAACTATGACAATACAATAGTCCTCAAAATACAGCAAGTTATAGGAAAACATATATTTGAAATAAGCTTGTGAAAATGTAGAAGACAATAAAAAGCAGATACCAATGACATCGAGATAAAAATAAGGCACGAAGTTAACTTAGAAGGATGTAATGGTTTCTAATTACAGCAAAACCTTGGTTTGCAAGCATTAATTCTTTCCGGAAACAAGCTTGCAATCCAAAGCACTCGTATATCGAGGCGAATTTCAAGAACCACTGGTTCAGTTGTGATCATGTGACATTTGAGGGCACGTGCTATTCATACTGCAAGACATCGCTCTTTATCAAGTTAAAATTTATTAGAAATGTTGGCTGGCCTTGCAGAACACTCACAGAACAAGTTACTCACAATCCAAGGTTTTACTGTGTCACTTTCTATCAATGAAATATGTACTCATATAGATCTTTAACTCTCTTTTATTTTTTTATCTTAGAGAGAGCGCAGGGGAGAGGGAGAGAGACAGAATCTTAAGCAGACTTCACACTCAATGCAGAGTCTGACACGGGCTCAATCCCATGACCCTGGGATCATGACCTGAGAGCTGAAATCAAGAGTCCAACGCTCAACAGACTGAGCCAACCAGGCACCCCTAATTTCCTTTCAAATGCTACTTTTATGTAAACATATCTTCAATAATTCTATTCATGTCATATTCGTGATAGCAATAATTCGAACGCACTTTTTCTGTATTAAATGATGTAAAGACTAGTGAACACCTGCATCAAAAGTGAACCTACTGTGAGGATTATTATTCAGTCTTTGAAAGTATCAATTTAGAGCTCATTCAATTCTTTTGTCAGACTATAAGAAAGGGAACTATAAGAAACAACAACAATAACAACAAAAGACAAAAGCAAGACTTATTTGCTGGGATAATCTACTTCCTAGGCAGAAAGCAAGATCTGAAAGAATATCAGCATTTGATAATAAAGTGTTACCTTTCAATTTGCCTTCACGACCTATGTTTAAAATTCCACTTGCAGGATTCAAGAATCTTAAAAAAATGTTCATCATAAGAAACAATCTGACAGACATTTGCCAGAAAATAAATTCAATGAAAATAAGCTATTAATGTGAAGATCCTATCATCTTCTATGGGATAGCAAGAAATTTAAATGTGTGTATTTTCAGCAATAAAAAAATAATAAAAGGGGGCGCCTGGGTGGCTCAGTCGGTTAAGCATTTAAAGCGTCCAACTCTTGATTTCAGCTCAGGTTATGAGCTCACAGTTCCTGAATTCAAGCCCTATGTCCGGATCTATGCAGACAGTGCAGAGCCTGCTTGGGATTCTCTCTCTCTCTCTCTCTCTCTCTCTCTCTCTCTCCTGTGCTCAAGCTCTCATTCTCTCAGAAAGAAAGAAAGAAAGAAAGAAAGAAGAAAGAAAGAAAGAAAGAAAGAAAGAAAGAAAGAAAGAAAGAAAGAAACTTAACTACAACTATAAAAATATATCCATTTGTGAGCAAAGACTAAAATATGAAAAATATGAAAAAATTTTAAATAGCTAGAAATAGACTTGTAGGTAGAGTTTTAATTTTTTTTTTTAGCGTTGTAGTTATTTCAGGGCAGAGATTTAACGCTTATATTTACAAAATCTGTACTTGCTATGAAATACATCAATGTCTCTCAGTTAAAAAGCCATCAGAAGTGAGCTTCGAGTTTCTAAAATCAAGTTCTGATAAGTATCTTCCTCAGTAAGGCAACCTTGGACTAGTAAACGAAGTGTATCAAACATAACGTCAGCATTTCTTGATTACGTGAGATCATTCTCAGGAACATCAATTGTGCATATTCCCTAAGTCCAAGATGATTGATTATCTGCCAGTACTGGGGAGGAGAATGTATGCCCTCCATAGACCCTCAACCAATAAAGAACTGCTCTGGATCCATTTTAAGGAATGTTGTCTCTCTTGCCTTTGGGAGGCAGTGATGCAGAATGGTTACAAGTAGGAGCTCTGGATTCAGGCCCAGATTTGCCTCTCAGCTCCATCATTGACTAGTATTTGCATGTCAATGGTGTGACACAGAAAACTAGTACTTACTAGTTGTGGGATCCTGTCCCTTAGCCTTTCTAAGCCCTGGTTTTCTCATCTACAAAATAAGTCTGTGAGAGTGCTTACAGAGTTGTTGTAAGGATCAGAAAGATAATCCACGTAAGTGCTTGACAAAGTACTTGCGCACCATAAGTAGTAAATAAATGCCAGCTAATACTAGTCTCCATCTGGTGGTCATCTAAGGTGTCATCAGGCTTGCTCCTTACCATCACCAATAACTACTGCTAATTTCTCCATCCACTGGCCCTGGGTCCTCTAAGGCACCCCTCCAAACGAGGCCTCCCAGGAATAATCTGATTCCTATCGATAGCAGTGCTATCCAAAAGAAATGTAATGTGGACCATGAATGCAAGCCACACAGGTTATTTTTAAGTTTCTAGTCGTCACATTTAAAAAGCAACGCACAAGAAATTAATTCTAATAGACTTTATTCAACTCAATATATCCAAAATATTATTTCAACATGTAATCAATTTTAAAATATTACGTTGTTTTTACATTCTTCTCCTTCTTCTTCCTTTTTTTTTTTTTTTGTACTAAGTCTACAAACTCTGGTATGTATTTGAGACTTACGTCTGCCTGAACTCAAATGAGGCACATTTCAAATGCCAGTCAAATGGGGCCAGTAGTGACATTATTAGTTTGCTTATTATTTGAAAGATTATAACCACAGAAAGACATCCCTTCCTTGAAAAACATCAAAAGCCATTTACTGAACAAACTGATGGATGGAAGAAAGGAAAGAAAGAGAGAGGAAGGGAGAAAAAACAGATGTTCCTGACCAGCACAGACCTGTGGGCCTAATGTCATGCTTAGGAGCTTGATCTATGGGGCCAGAGAGAACGGGTTCAAATCTCACTTCTTCCACGAACTAGCCACAAGACTTTCACAAATAACCTCTTCACCTCCCGTATTTCTCGCGGACAAGCTATGGATAAAAATAACATCTCTTTCATAAGATTGTTATGAGTTTAAAGGTTGTAGAGGGAAAGGAGTTTCCATACATAAAGCTCTGCTTTGTAAAAAGGTCGCAAATGGGGACAGGAAACAAATGATGACGGGGATACAGAGCACATCACCTTGAGGTAATAAAGGGGCCATGGTGGAGGAAAAACTGATCATGTTATAGCCACAATGCCTTGTTAAAAACGCCCCGTTACACAAAACAACTTAAACAGTGGCAGCTATTAATAAAATGATTGCAATGACTTTTCTGAAGCCCTCAATGGTTTATACCTCGTTAGCCTGCCTGCTTTCTTCTTGGCAGGATCACAAGCAAGGGGGGAACGGGGGGAGGAGGGGTGGAGGGGAGGAGGGGAGGAGGGCTGATTGCCAGAATTGGGAAAAACCAAGATTTTTCAGTAGTGCCAGCTTCTGGCCTCAATTAGACGGGACCACTGACTACGCCTAAATCTCTCCTCGAAGGATGTGGTTCCTATAGTGCCGTGAATGTAATCTGAATATTATCCTCGGCCGCATCAATACATAAAACTAGACGAGATGTTTACTGTTCCTGAAACTTTCCTGAAAGGCAGTTTTGTGAACAGATTCCTGATATTTTGTTTTAAACCTGCTCTTCTCCTGTGCTCCCATCCCTCCAAGTAAAAATCCAATTAATTAGTTTTTAAAAAGTTAGGTCTGGTCGGCTGATGAGGATTTTAGATATTTATCCATCTTAATAATCTAAGTCACCGTACTCTAATTTATGTTGAGTTTCTTAGAGATAACAGTCAGGACTTCTCTATTCCAGGGACCTTCTAAACCAAACTTCCTCTAGAGAGAAATAATCAGTGTCCCTTGAGATTACATGTGTCTCATAAAAGCAAATTAAAAAAAAAAAATAGGTCCTTACTAAAATGAATTCAGCTTTGACACACTTTTGTTTACTGCAAGACTTCTTGGGAGTCTTTAACAAATTCACATACACAGATTTCAAAGTGCTATGTTCATCCACTATTACCATTTTACCAGCCTACAAAAGAGAAAAATAATAATATGAATTGAGAACCAAATGATAGGGAGAGAGCCTAATTATCCCATGGAAATAGGCATCCTTTACAGATCTTTGCACTGAACTTCTGGCTTGACGTGCTGCTGTGCTGTGCATTTCTCCCTTTTATCATCCCTGATAAATATCAATCTTGAATACATATATAGTAATTAACCCATCAGGAGCCTCCAAATGAAGACAATTTATTAGAAAGGGAGGGAGAAAGAAAGGAAGAGAAAGGAGCAGAGAGAGGAAGAAGGAAGGAGGGGGGAAACTCCTTTGAATAACTTAGTGTAAACATCACTTCATATTCACAGCAAAGCTAAATGCCTAAACACTTTCATCAAGATGAAGGGACATGAAATACACACTTGTACCTAACCTAGTACTTGGAAAATAAGCCTCATTTTGAAAACAACCAAACAGCTGCTCCGCAGAAGCCAGCGCAATTCATCCTTTCCAGACTTTATTTTTAGATGCCTCTTAAGCAAAACAATAATTTTCTAAAGAAGATCATTAAGATCCGTAGATGCCATCTCATTATATTAAAGTTTTAATTCGTTTCATATCAGTCCCACGTTTCCCTCATAAATCACATAATTATCTAATATTCCATAACAAATTCCTTGCCTTTGAATAAAAGAACTGATAGGACCTTTTGTAAACGGGCAGATTTTAAAACAGTACAATCTACACAGAATGTTAGTGTAACCCATGGATTTCATTTAAACACAGAGAGTCGAAAAATCAGCCCCGTTTTTTTAAATGATAACTTGGAGACTTACGTACGTCTAAAAAAAAAAAAAAATACATACCTTCATCATCTAATGCACATTTTACAAAATGTATAGCGAAAAAGAATATGCTTAATAGATCACAGGATTTCATTGGCAGAAGAGAATGCTAATTGCCTGCTGGAGTCTTTAATGAAACCTAATTGCTGGCTGGAGCTGCCACCACTGACCCTGGTAACAGACTAGTACACCCTTCATAAACCTAATGCAGCATAATCCTCCTTCATTACGGTTATTATAGCTCTGCAGTGGGACACGTCTGCCACAAAAATAAACTCTGCTGCCTCTTCTCTAAATGCATGTGTCACTTCTCCATCCCAGAGTAAGTAAGCGTTGATGGCAGAAATCACCCTTACAACAAGTGGTACCACTTCACAGCCCAGATCTACTCCCAAACCTAGACTCACACCCACCCTGGGGCCCTACTACACAAACCACCAGCATGCTCCATGGCCATGGGGTAGAGGGCACAGGGCTAAAAAACAGGAAGAAGCTAAAAGAAGCAAATCACCACCCAACACCATAAGGCAAATAGGAAAAGTAGAAGAAATTATTTTTTTTTAAAAAAACCTGAGTTTGATTTAGGAATTCCACATGTAAACCCATTCAATTGACAGCCTATGGTTCAGATATTGAGCCCAAGAGATTGTCCCTTCAATGTGCTTTGAAGTTTTTTTGGAAATACTTACACACACACACACACACACACACACACACACACACTTCAATTGAACACATTAATCTTACTTCCTCTACTCAACAATTCCCCCAACCTGTTACTCTGCAGCAGGTGCTAAGACCCCAAAGAGAAGTAAATCACAAAACATATCCTTGAAGCGCTCACGACTTTGGGGAGAGGGATGAGCAAATGACCATAACACAATGTAATACGTATCAGGAAAGAACGTGTGACGCATGATAGGAAGACAGTTCAAAGTGGCAATGCACTCTCCTGATGATAAAAAGGGATTGTGATGCAAAACATCTCCGAAGACAAAAGAATCATACTAGACATTAAAAAACAAAGGAGATTATTATGTGACCAGGTGTGACCGAGAATTTAAAGGAACAGTTGCGGTAACAGTAGGAGTCAAAGCCGCAAGGTTTCAAATGTGAGAAATGTTTGCAGAAGGATGACAGGGAACCAAGAACGGCAGAGGCTAAATAAAGTCAGGTTAGGTGGAAACAAGAGCATGTGTCTTTTTTGTTTTTTTTTAAATGTTTATTTATTTTGAGAGAGAGCAAGAGAGAGCACGAGTGGGGGACGGGCAGAGAGAGAGGGAAAGAGAATCCCAAGCAGGCTCCAAGCTGTCACCACAGAGCCCGAAATGGGGCTCGATCTCACAAACCAGGAGATCATGACCTCAGCTGAAACCAAGAGTCAGACACTTAACCAACTGAGCCACCCAGGGGCCCCAAGCGTTTGAGCCTTGAATGCTCTGCTAGGGAGTCTGCATTTAACCGTGGGCTATTTTGTGTGTTTTTTAAACTAGGTATTTAAAAAAAAATTTTTTTTTTTTAATGTCTATTTATTTTTGAGAAAGGGAGAGAGACAGAGCACAAGCAGGGGAGGAGCAGAGAGAGAGGGAGACACAGAATCTGAAGCAGGCTCCACGCTCTAGCTGTCAGCACAGAGCCCGATGCAGGGCTCGAACTGACGAACCGTGAGATCATGACCTGAGCCGAAGTCAGACGCTTAACCAGCTGAGCCACCCAGGCGCCCCATAAACTAGGTATTTTAGACCTACAGGAGAATATAGTAAACATACATGTTCCCACCACCCAGCTTGGGAAAAAAAACAATAGCACATCACATCTCAGCCCTCACCTCCACCCCACGCCCCATGCCCCACCCCCTATATTTAGTGTTTATCCTTCTGGTGTTTCCTTATATTTTTACTACTGACACACAAGTATCTCTAAACAATATAAAGTGGCAAGACAGATTTCAAGCAGGGGAGAGAAAATATCAGACGCGTTCAAAACAAGCCTCTTGTAATGCAGGGGGTGGACCGGCCTCCACAGCTGGCAGCAGTGGGGCAGGCGACAGAAAGGTGTCAAGATAGCTGTCGTCGCTGAAGGGCTGTCATAATGAAGACAGAAGGGGCAGCCTCAGCCTTGGAGGCCATTCCTGGGGCAAGGAGGAAGCAGACCCGAATGAACCAGCAGAAGAAAGGCCACAGTCTGCGCTGAGCCCTAGGCAGGATGCGGGGAGGAGTGGGGCAGGTGGCTGGCTCTGGCTAACACCAAGGAGGGGAATGAGGCAGATCAGCCAGGCCACAAAGCACAACCTGGTAAGTGCCAGGAGCACTGGGGCAGGAGGACCTGACCCGGGAATGAGCTGGGGGTAGGCTGCCCAGGGCGGCGAGTCTCAAGGGATGGTTTTGACAGGCAATGCTGAGTGTGAGGATTCCTGGGCAGGGCAACAGCATAACCATAGGTGGAAGAAATTATTGGGCCTGTTCAGGAAGCAGCTGCAGCTCGACAGAACCCCGGCGAACAGTGGGACATAAATCTGAAGAAATCAGAAGACCATTTGGGTTATTATTCATGGAGAACCTCAAATATCAAGATGACGTGTGTATCGTGTGTACACGTAATTCATAATCAATTTCACTTTCACGACCATGAAATCTGCCTTAATCCCTCTTACTCGGGAACTAACATGATGGCAACAGCCAATCCTGTGATTCGGGGGATAATATCAAAGATACCATTGCTACTTACGACAGTTCTACATGCAGGACAGGCTGTCTTGGCTAAAGGCAGGGAGGCTGGCAATTCTGCTGTGACAGTGTCGGAGCGTCTCTCTCGCATTTTAAAAACTACAAACTCAGGGGCGCCTGGGTGACTCAGTCGGTTAAGCGGCCGACTTCGGCTCAGGTCATGATCTCGCGGTCCGTGAGTTCGAGCCCCGCGTCGGGCTCTGTGCTGACAGCTCAGAGCCTGGAGCCTGTTTCAGATTCTGTGTCTCCCTCTCTCTGACCCTCCCCCGTTCATGCTCTGTCTCTCTGTCTCAAAAATAAATAAACGTTAAAAAAAAAATTAAAAAATAAATAAATAAATAAATAAATAAAAATAAAAACTACAAACTCAGAGGTTGAATAATGAGTAATTCTGCCTCTTCCTCTTTAATATCAGGTACAAAATGCATAGCAAGGAAGTGAAGCATATTCTAATAAATGTACCTAAACCTGCAAAAACAATTTTGTTTTATGCCTTAACCTCCCCATGTTCCCACTTGTGTGATATGTACACTCCCTTCATCCCTGGGTTTCAAAAATGAGGGGAAAAAATGATCACATCTTCAAAAGTTTCCAAGTAAAGCAAAATTACCAGGTTCTTAAGAACCAGAGCATCAATAACTTCAGGAAACAGCTTAGGGATGTGACTCATCTCCTTAAGTAACAAGTAAGATATGTATAATGTGTAGATACTGATGTATATCATGTGTATGAACTGATGCCTGTTTAATTTTTAAAATCACATACAGTCATTAACATGACGTCACTTTCCCAGAGCACTGAACGTCCTATCAGAGAATAAGTAATAAAACCTCATCCCATCCTCTGAGCAATAGAAAGAATAATTGTACCCACTTCACAGGGTCACTGAAAAATTTAATAAAATCATTTCAAGGGCTATGAATGCTGGGATGGAATCAGCAGCAATACAGGTAAGCCATGGCGACTGGTGTCCTACATCCACATAGGATGGAGATTCTGGTCCTGAACCACCTAAATGGGGTTCCTGGTGGAGAAGCTTGTAACTCAGTACAGGAGACAAGGAGACAAACACATATGATATGATGAGACACAACTTGCCAACACAGGTAAGTGCAAAGTGCGTTAGGACTATAAAGAAAGGAATGCCTAACCGGTGGTGGGAAGGAATGTCAGGGAAGGTGACGCTCTAGTGGAATGCATAGGGGCCACACAGGTAGGAAAGGGGAGAGGTCAGTCGGGTGAGAGTATGACGAAGAAGAGGGGAATTAACGGTCACCAAGTCTCAGGTCGCTAGTACAGAGAGAAGGCACGGCAGATGGGAATGGGAAGGTAGTCATGGGGTAAAGAAGCCTCATCACACAGGTAATAAGAATCAAGAGAATTTAAATACTTGTTTTGTTTTGTTTAAAAAAAAAAAAAACCTCTTTGGGAAAGGAAAGAGTAGATGAAGGATTTATTAAAGGCAACCTCTGAAGCTCTTGCATGATCCCAAGAGGCAGTGGGGATGGAGGGAAGGGAGCAAAGTGAAGATATTTTGGAGATGCAAATTCTATGGGTCAAAGGACAGATAAGGTTCATTATTGGGGTTTACAAGCAGAAGTTGAGGGGTGCTAAGAGCGTGGTGTTGAAGAGAACTCCAAACGCTGGCTTTCGGCAGCTAACTCAACAGATGGCAGGGTCACAGACGCTGTTCAGTTTGACACAAGTGGAATTTGGATGCCCAGAGACATAGAAGCACCAGGTAAACCAAACTGATGGAAACCAAGCAGAGGGGGGTCTGGATTGGTGATGAGAACCAAGCAGATCCACCGAAATGGAAACATGTCGTTCATGCTCTCCTGGGCCGGACTGGGGCTAAGTGGTTGTTAAGTGACTCCAGGCCTCTCCAGAGCCCACAGACTACCAGCAACAGGACCATTCAAACCAGTATGGTAAAAATCTTAAGTGACTATGAGCCTGAGGACAGGGCTGGACGGACTCCTTAGCTCCGTGATTCTCAAAATGCAGCTGGTCAAGGACCAGGGCTGTTAGCATCATGGGAGTTCCTTAGAAACACAAATTCTTAAACCCCACCCCAGACCTACTGCCTCTTCTAGAAGCTGGAGTGGGCATGGAGAATAGCAATCTGTGTTTTAACAAGCCCTCCGGGTGATTCTGGTGCCCACTGGAGTTTCAGATCTACTACTGCCTTAGCTAATGCCCCAATTACTTGAGTGGAAAGGAGTGTGAAAAAAAGAATTCCGAGGAAATAGATTTCTAAAGACTTGAGGAAATTAAGTGTAAGTAAAGGATAAAGCATTAGGAACTTTTGCTAATTTCCAACACCAAGGGAGTTTTCCCTGTGAGCTAAAAGTTTGTAAGGCAAATTAGATCAAAGCAAGTGGCCCACACAGTAAAGCTTCCTAATTTAGTAATGTGGTTCAGTACTAAAATTTCAAACATCACAAATGTGAAGAAGATATTCTGCTCGTCAGAGGATGCCACACCATCAGCCGATCTCTTTCTCGTTTTCTCATCAGACACCTCCCAACATCAAGCATTTATGGGATGGCCACCTAGGGTTACAGGATCTCTGGATATGCAATAGCCCTCTGGGTCAAGCTAACCAACCAGGCTCAGGACGAAACCTTTGAGCAGGACCTAATTTAGTCCTCTAAGGAACTAAGCTAAATTACCCACGTTATCAAACTTTACGCACAAAACTGATCTAACAATGGCTACAGTATGTTTTTGTCCAGAAGCAAGGACATTGAAACAGGTCAGACAAAGACAAAACCAAGCCAAGAAATACAGAACCAACAAGAAAAAGGGAAAGGAAATTAAAACAATGTCAACTGCCATTTATAATCCAACTAAGACGTATAACCACCCCTAGCCCACAAGGACTATTACCTTTTATCCAGAGATGCTCTAAACCCTCATCTACAAGCATTGCCTCATATCCTTTCATTCAGAATTATAAATAAATCAGAGATTATTTTTATAATCAATGTGCATGTAATGCATGGCAAAGGCATGGCTGGTCTGGGGAACATGGACTTCCTCTCCCCTCCTGGCGCAAAAATCCCAGCCAGACCTGCATTTTTCCTGGGCTTTCTCCCCCTGACCTCTCAATGGGGTACTCACTCTCATGACCTTCTGGCCTACATGCAATCCATCCACACTGGGGATTTAACCAATTCTTGGCTATAACAACCCATTCTGCTTCAGGACCACGTATTACACGCTACAAACCTGCTCTACTGATGTTTTCCAAGCTGTTCCTTTCTTCTAACAGTCCCTCCTGTTGGGAGGTTGATATGAAGATCAATGAGTTAATGTTTGTCAAATACTTTAGGCTTCTCAGATGAAAGGCAACATTAAAGTTCAAGAGACCTGAGCTGGCATTACACTAGAGGTGTTGCAGTTGACTCTATATTTGGGCTTCAAAGAAGGAAAGAAATCAAGGCTGCAAAGACACTCCTTTGTGAAGATTGGCTAGCTTCTGCATTCTTGCTAAAATAAAGGCAGGCAGATTTGTTCTCAACATTCTTTAATTAACTGGACTCCAACATTAGAAATACAAGGATCTTTATATCAACACCGGACCCTTGTTTTCGTAAGTGGTATACAGGGAAAAGGATTCTTTTCCCTGCCCTTCTCTAAGTGGCTTTTCCTTCCCAAGCTTCCCTACTGTCTGATCATGCAATTCTCAACCTCCTCCTATATAAGGGGCCACATGAAAGCTGCCAGCCAACACATTTGCTTTGAGCCAACAGACCAAAAAAAAAAAAAAAAAAGAAAGAAAGAAAATAAAAGGTCAAAGACAAAGCTTTATGTGTATGTTGGCATGCATGTGAACTCAAGCTGCTGGAAAAAAAAAATGACACAAAGAGCACATTCATGGCCACATATAACTCCTCAAACATATAAATAGCCATCCTTGACCCAACACCTACTCTGTGCAAGTCACTACGTCAGGAAGGGAACATAGAGCATTGCACTGAATTCACAAATACCCTGGCAAGTCAGGTACCACTGGCCCCACCTTGTAGATGAAAGAACGGCACTCCAAAGGGCTGCAAAGTTTGGCCAATGTTACACAGCTGAAAAGAGGCGGAGCTGGAATTCAAACCTAGCTACATTTCAAACTCCCAAAGCTGGATCCCCTACTCCATCCAGCACACTGATAGACAGGAAAGCTGTAGAACTTGGTACACACCCCTTGGACTGCTCAGGAAGCACGGGGGGGGGAGCTGTGTGGCTCAGTCATCTTGATTTCTGTTCAGGTCATGATCTCATGGTTCATGAGATTGAACCCCGCATCGGGCTCTGTGCAGACAGTGCAGAGCCTGCTTGGGATTCTCTCTCTTCCTCTCTCTGCTGCCTGCCCCCCACCCCACCATGCTCTAAATAAATAAATACTTAAAAAAAAAAGAAAAGAAAGAAAGAAGAAGCAGCACTCCAGGGGGTTCAGACAGGGCAGGGTAAATTAAATCAGTAAGGGGAGATCACAAAGTAAATCAGTAAGGGGAGATCTTATTTCAAACATCGGTTTCAATCTCCTCATTACCAAAACTTGTTTTCCCTCGTTCTTTTTTAATCAGCCCAAGCAGTAATGATTTAATTGGCTAATTAAGTATTTCATCTTATCTCTTTCCCTTGCCTTATCTCTAACAAAGTGCACAGCACAGAGCTGAAGCATAGAATGGGTTCCAATCCTACACAACCACTGGTGACTAAGAAATCCAAAGGCAGCATAGCAGGTGAAAAACAACAAGAATATGGAACCCAGGTGGGCTACACTGTACAATCAAAGGGTTTATGTTGGCTTCTCTGGAGAAAAAAAAAAAAAATCTCCATAGTTCTTGACCCCTGGCCCATCCATTCAGGACAGACAGCAACCCTCCTAAAAATTCTGATTTTTCTCTGAATTATTTAGGTTCTTCCATAGTAAAACCGTCTAACTGTTCTCTTTCCATTCGAGCTGTCCGGCCCACACAGGGTACACACCCCTGAATAACTAAAGTGTGAATAATAACTGTGTTTAAACCAATGACGGAAGGCGGGCAAGTACGGGGATTGGCAAGAAAGGGCTTCCCCTCAGCCATGTCTGTGGTGCAGGTCCCACACCTCCAGTAAAACTCCTGTCAAGGGGCTGTTCTTGAGATAAGAGAAGGTGTTTGTGGAGGGGCTTGGATAAACACTCCAAACTGTACTCTCTCAGCTCTGCCACGTCAGCCAGGACTCAGCCACTCTGAAAACTGGTACGGTCCCACTTCAGCCCAGGGAAGAGGCACCGTTGAAAGGCAACCCACGTACAGAGTGCTACGGTACAGTGAGGAACCCTCTAGGCAGGATCTGCTGAATCCTGGACCATCAGGCGATACCCCAACTTGCCCGAAGATACTCCTGTTCTTGTAAAGTTTCCGAGAAAGAAAAACTAATCCTTACGACTGTGCTAAAGCAATAATGGCGTTTCAACGGAGAGAAAAACTGTAACACACACATGACACGTACATGGGCTCCTTCTGCACCTCGCGGCCACCCATTTAGATCAGGCAGAAGAGCATCATGTCGCTCAGCCCCCACTCATTAAGGCTATCATTTCCGTGGCACAAGCTTTTAACCCCGTCACCAAAAGATAAGCGGCTTTAATGCAAGGTTCTGTAAAGTTGCAGTATTATCACCTACTGCTGTCAAGTGGCTCTTTAAAAGGGAATCAAGTACCATTCTAATGAAAACAGGCACAGGCCAATTAGTGCCAATTAAAATGTTGATGGTCGCACAACTGCTGCTTGTGGAAACAGCAAGGCATGGAAGGGTGTCCAAAAAGAGAGACTCATAAGAGGGTAACATGCTTCTAGTTTAATTTCTGATATCTATCTATCTATCTATCTATCTATCACACCCCAAAGAGCTGGGGCTATGATCTCTAGTTCAAATAGCCAGCTTTTTGAACTCCTTTTCTGGATGACTCTCACTTTGCACAAGCTGCTACTTCTCCCTGGAATGCACCCCCCTCATCACTCCTACAGGTAAGCACCACTGTAACCCTGTAAACTCGGGGCACACCTCACCCCCTCATCAACAGAACCAAGCCTTCTCTGACTCTCAAAGCACCTCTCCCTCACTACACTATAATTCTTATCAGCCTGTGGGTTTCCTCCAGGAGGCTGCAGTTACAGCTTGCTGAACTACCTTTGTATCCTGTTTCCCTAGCACAGTCTAGAAGCTCAATGCTAGGTTTGTTGAATGAATGGGTGAACTAAGCCATTTTAAGAAATTAACTCATTGCTGGAAACCCTGTAACCCTATATTCAGCCTGCAGTCTAGAGATTCCTCGCCTTCACAAAGAGCCTGCAAGGGCCAGTTCCTGGACAGACTGAAGCCCAAACCCCACAATCTCCTTGATTTGTAGGTGGGGTTGGAGGGTGGGGGGACAGGAACAGAAGGAAGTGTTAGGGAATGCTAGGTAGGGGGACCACTACCTCCCTACTCCCTCAGAAAGGTGTAAAACTAACAAGTATTCAAAACCCAGACTTAGGGGTCATGCCCGGGAGAGAGGAGAGACTTATGAACAACACCCTCAGAACTTGTTCATACTCAGAACTTTGAAAGTTTGAGGTGCAAACCTGTTCTGAAATTATGTGGCCCCAGGTTTTGTCCCTACGAGCCAGCCCGACCACCCGAGTAGGGGCCAAGAAGGCCAGGAGTTTGGTGGCAAGGCTGGGGCCTAGTGGGAGCGCATAAAAACTCCTCTGCCTCCCAAGATCCCGTCCCCCCTGGGCAGGCGGGGAGCGGAGTGGGGCCGGGGAGCAGCGTTCCTCTCCCGCCGGAGCCAGAGCGACGTCGTTCTTCTCTCATCTTCCGGCTCCCACCGCTCGGGTCTCTCCAGCTGCCCTTTCCAGGCCCTCTCTCGGTTCCCAAAAAGCAGGAGGGAACGGGGAGGAGGGGGGCGACGGTGTGCGTTTAACCGCAAACTCTCTCCAGACAGCGCTCACCTTCCACCTTCACTGCCCAGACCAGACGTGCGCCTCAGGTCGGGCAGCTCCCACCGGGACAGAAAACCCCTGCGGCCCGGCCACCTCGCGCCCCCCACCGCTCTGCCAGCGTCCCGGGCCGCCGATCGCGAGCTGGCGCTGCCGGCGTTGGTCCCCGCCGTCGGCCGGGCGCCCGGAGCGCCCTGGCGGCCCCCAACCTCGGGCCCGACTCCCCGCGCCGCAGACGGCGCTTACCTGCTTACATGGCCCCGTCGGTGCCCCGGAGTCCCGCGCGGAAAGGCTGTCGTCCGCGGCGGTGGCGGCGGCGGCGGAGCCCCAATTCCCTAAGGAATTGATTCCAGTGGCTGGCGGAGGAGGGGCGGAGGGAAGGAGCCGGAGGAGGCGAAAGGGGAGGGAGGTTTCCGCCGCGATCCCTGCGCACCGACAAGGAGAAAAGGAGAGCCACCTAGGCACGGGGTTGTCCCGCCGGAGGGGGGCCGGGGCCAGAAGGCCGCGGAGGATGGGTGAGGTGGGAGGGGAGGGACAGACCGCGACCACCGGCTGTCTGCGGCTCCCCGAGGACCGGAGCCGGGAGAGCGGGCAGCGGAGCGAGGAGGAGCGCGGCAACCTGCCCCCAGACTGCGCCGGCTGCGCCCGCTCGCTCGGGGCGGGGGGAGAAAAAGTTGGGCAGAACTTTCCGGGGCCGCGAGAGCCCGGGCGGCAGGAAATGCGAGCGGCCGGGAGAGGAGGGAGGAAGGGGCCGTGCGATGGGAGGGGACGGAGCAGGCGCCGGCGGCCGTGGCTCCCCCACCCCCGGGCCGGGCGGCGGCGCAGGGGGCCGGAGGCGGAGGGAGCGCGGGGCGCGCGGCCGGGGGCGGGGAGGAATGCGCCCGGGAGGCGCGCGCGGCGGGGCGGCGGGGGGGGGGGGGGGGGGTGGGGGGGCGTCCGCGCGGGGGAGCGCCGAAACTTGGAGCCCGAGCTCCCGGGCTGGAGGCGAGCCGGCCTCGGGGACGTCACAGTGCTGGAATCCGAGGAATGCCGGGCGGCAGGAGCTCCGTGTGCAGGCCCGGGAGCAGTCGCGCACTTTTGGAGCGGTGGCTTGGGGAACTGTTTAAAGGTGAGGGCTGAGGAGGGAGGACGGGTGAAACTCCCTGGAGTCAGAGACGTGGGAGTGGAGAAGGAAAAGCCACCGCAGCCGGCACGACCTAGGCGGAGGCAGGGACGGGGGCGGGAAGGGGGGGGGGAAAAATCCCCCTTAGACCTTCGGAAACCGCAGGGGCGGGGCAGAGGCGGCCACTCGCGGGCCCCGACCGTGGGCAGGGACGGGACGTCTCATCTGGGAGAAACCCTCCGAGCGGGGCGTCCCCAGGCAGCCACTGCACAAGGGGAGACAGATCAGGGGAAAGGAAGGTGGCTTCCCGAGCATGCAATCTCCAGGTCTCTCCCCAGCGCACCGGGAGTCTCTGCGTCCTGGATCTGGCGTCTAACTCCCCCCACCCCCCCACCCCCGCTTCTCCCCACGCGCCGAATCGCGCAAGCAGTTTTGTGTGTGCTGGGAGCTGGAATACGTCGTTTCCCCGGTTCTTTCCGTGCCCCAGCCTTGCCCCTCCCAGCCTGGGTGGGCACTGGGAGGGAACTTCCTTAGCACTTTCAGAGGTGGGGTTAATGCGACGCAGCGGCCGTGATGGTAAAAGCACCCAGCCTAGCGAGGGAATCTGGGTTTAGGACCAGCCCTGCTCATGACCCAAGGGGTGACGGAGCCTCCCAGCTCCTGAAAGCCTTGGCTCTTGTAGCTGTAAAAATCGTTTTCTTAGTATCGTCTACTTTTCCGTGGTCCTTTGCGTTACCAAAAATATGTCTTAGGGGTCTGTTCTCTTACCAGGACTCAAAACCCAATCCTTTAGCCCTTTCTTAGGTTGAAAAGGGTCCTTGGAGTCGTTGTCACAGAAGATGTCCCAGATTGCTTCAGTGTCCCACATCTCATACAAAAATCCGGAGCTCTCAGGGGAGAGAACTGGGAACTAAAAAGCAAAACCTACTGTGCTCATCATGTACAAATTTGTGGTGACTTGACTTCTCTGAGTATTTGCCAACCGCCGGAACAGTGAAGTCAAGAAGCCCCCACACGGGCGGAAGGAAAAGGCTGAAGAAAATTGAAGTCAGTTTCTCAAACTTTCAAGGAGATAGCTGGATGGCTTCAGTATGGACTTGCTAGATTTCCAAAGAAAATTTCCGAATGCTTTGCTGTGCTCCAGGAAGTGTGAAAAGCACTGTATGTGCCCCCGTGTGATTACCCCATTTCCTAGACGAGAAAAGCGAGGAGTGAAGAAATCACCTGTCTCACCAAGGTTCACAACAGCTAGTGAACTAGGATAATGGACCCATGTCTGGCCCGAAAATTGCAAGCTCTTAAACTCTTCAAAATTTCACCAACATAGGATTCACATTAAAAATAAGTAAATCCCTGCAGGCTCTCAAAGTGATACAGAGGAGAGGCCTCTTGGGGTCTTGGAGGAAAGGAAATGGCATTTGTGTATTGCCCCTCTGTGATACCCAACTCTGAGCACAGAATGCCGAGACAGCGGTGGTATGGAGGCACAAAGGTTGCATGTAGACATACGATTCTGGTTCTGCCTCTGACCAGCCAGGTGACCCTGAACAAGCCACTTCACCCCGAGGCCTAAGTTTATTTTTTAAGTGGAGTGTGACATGGAGGTCAGAGTTTGGTTGAATTACTTCATCTCTGAGGTCTTTCCCGGGTCTGACCTTGAATGAATGTATGGTCCTCCAGGCAGACCGCATGCCTATGGAGGAAGCTAAGTGATAAAGCCAGGATGTCTCGGGGAGAGAACTGTTTTCACACTGCCTTCGGAATCAGAATGAATGTGGGGGGTGTTGCGGGGTGGGGTGTTCACAGGCAAAATACACACATACACACACAACTCACACACTAAGATTTAGCACTAAGCCTGCAGACTCCATTTAAATAATTTTACTTCTAAAAATTAAAAAAAATATTATTAATTTAGAAACCCATGAAGTACATCCGACCAGCCATATTTCTGTCTTTAGAATAGATCACAGAAAAGCAATACACAAGTAAGAATATTTTTTTTCATGTTTATTTTTGAGAGAGAGAGAGAGAGCGTGAGTGGGGAAGGGGCAGAGAGAGGGAGACAGGATCTGAAGTAGATGCCAGGATCTGAGCTTTCAGCACAGAGCCCTCCACGGGGCTCACACTCATGAACTGTGAGATCATAAACTGAGCTGAAACCAGACGCTCAACCCACTGAGCCACCCAGGCACCCCAGAATATTTTTTAAATAGAAAGTCCAATGTGAAGTGAAAAAAAGCCTTTCATTCTTTGAATAACTATATAAAAGCTAGTCACAAGCTACTTTTAAAAAAGAAAAAAAAAAAAAAAACACTTCCTAAATCTGCATTACACTCAAATCTCCTTAATATGCATCAGAATGAACAGGATAGTTGATAGCACAGGTCCCAAATACATCCTGACAGGTTTACTTGAAAACTGCAATTTTAGGAACTTGTCAATATTAAATATCCCCCCAAATATTTCAACTTGTTCTAAACCTGATTCAAACTCTAAATACAGGCAGAATTTCATGGGCCCTCATGATTCTTTCTATCTCCAATTTTTCCTCCCATTAATTTATTAATTGTACACCTTCAGAAACATTGAAATCACTCAAAGCAAAACAAAACAAGTTCCTCGATCAAAGCGGACAGGAAAGTAAGCAAACTTTTGCGGGAAAACGCTTATGATCTCCAGCGTTCTTCCACAAATGTTAAAGTCCTATATATTATTCATGTATTTGTTTTTATCCTAAAAATATTTGGAAGCTGATAGTAATGGTGGGAAACAACAATGGGGAGCTTTTTAAAAATACATAATGCTGGTCTGTATCCCCTGCTCCCCATATTTCATCCATCTTAGTCCCTGAGTTCAGGGTGGAGGCTTGGGTCGGTGTATGTGTGTAACTCATATTTTTAGACAGTATTTTATTGAGAACATTTTCACATTCAATAAAAAGCACGACCTTCATTGTATGTACAGTTTGACGATTTTTTTTTATATGGATGCATCCATGGGACCACCGTCCAGACCAAGATACAGAAAATGTCCATCACCACAAAAATTTCCCTTGTGTGACCTCTCAGTCTGTATCACCTCTCCAGGCTAACTTCTGTCACTATAGGGTAGTTTTGCTAGTTCTCAAACTTCATATGACTGGAATTACACTGTGTGTGTGTGTATATGTGTGTGTACATATCACTTTGCTTATCCATTCTCCTGTTGATGTTTTTGAAAACATTTCCAAAGTAATTCTGTTATACCACCCCCCTTTAATTCAGAACCACTGACTTAACAGCACAAATATAACAAAATAAGTCTAGATTATTAACACAAAAACATGTTAAGCATGAGAAGGGAAGAAAGAGAACACTTTGGAAGGATGAAATTTAAGAGTGCTTTAATCATTGTGTGCATTCAGAGCTCCTTATTAATGAAAACAAATTAGCGAATTGACTACAATATGAACTTCTTGTTATCTGGTGATTTTTTTTAAAGCTACATGATTCTGCAGAGTTGTTGTGTACAGCCACGAGTATAGTACCCAATGCCACTCCATGAGCTAAAATAGTCTGGAGTGTGAATGGCATTCTCTGGAGTTGTGCAATGTGGTGACCAGGGCACTATGCATTCTCCCTTTAGAGATAGTTTCATGGTACCTGCTTTGGAAGAATCATTTCTGACACAGAAGACTGAGCCCTTCTTCCCTCCTGGTTGCATCTTTGAGGCTTTTCGTTTGAGTAAGAGAAGGGCCCCCATCCCAGCCTTTCCCAAGGTTGACTAAGCCAGGAAGTCACATTCTTCTCAAATATTGGGAAAATGATGAGAGACTTACGGAGGCACAGATTAGATGAAAGAGTACACTGTTTATTTGGGTTTGCTCTGTAGTTTGGAGGTTTGGCATTACCTGCATCCTTTCATGTCACACAGTGTCTCCATTTCGTCATGTGTCCTACTGTTTCAACTCTCCCGCTCCTGACGCATCCTCCTCTCTGGCCATTTCCTCTCCATTTCATTTCTCTTTCCTTTACCCATTCTTCAGCAGAAGGCGCTCTGCCTCCCACAGGGACTGACTACTCCCTGACCTGAGCCAAAGGAGAAAGAGCCTCCATTTCCATGCCAGTCAACCTAAGCCACAAGTGAATTATTTCCTTGTTACTTCCTTCTGGAAAGAATGTCAAACACAAACATTTTGAGGTTGTACTTTTTTCAGGCTGGGAGGAGAAAGGCGAATCAGTGTCCTGAGACGCTTTGCCAGCTCTTCCGGCAGCTACAGTTGACCACTGGGCAATGATATCAGCTAGCTATCTGGACATCAGGCAGACTCACTCTAGGCACATCACTAGTTTTTCCAATGAAAATGTACATGATTCAGCCAGTTGGTTACTCTTTAAAAAGTCTATGCACTAGCAGTATGTATTAATCAAGAACACTCTAGAAAGAGTAATGCACCTGCATAATTGGTACTTTCAGCAAGATTTAAAGGAAATAAAACCTAGGCAGTATTAAGTATCTCACCAATTTCAATGTATTCATTATCCTTCTGTACTAATTTCACCTTGGGTTGCAAACACCCTTTGAATCATACCTTAAAGGCACAAGCTCTCCCATCGTATTCACCTGGCTCACCTTTCCTCACCTCCCTCAGCCCCAACATTGCCTTCCAGCTTTTCCAGGCTTGAAAGAAAACACACAACTTCTCTCCCAACACACTGGCATATGCACACACACATCAAATCACCACGTCCTCTGTAGGGCACACTGCTAGTGATGAGCTTACCCCATCGTTACTGCTTAAAATCATGTGTTTTCGGGAAAAGGAGGCTTTTACTGCTCCCGTAATCTCTTCTAGGAGACCTTCTTCATTGTGATTTAACCAATTTTAAACTTTGTAATGGAATTGAATCATTAACAAACCGTTTTCCATAGTCACTTATCTATGGTTGTTAATCTCAAAAACCTCCTCTAATGTTGAGTGCAACAGTTCTAATAGGCCAGGGCCACCATCTTAACACAAGTTCCCTTGGTTTAAGAACAAAACCCCACTTCAGACTGTTAAAGCAAAAAAGGAATTCATTGGCAAGATACCGAAACATGTCATGGAATCCGTGAGAAAGAAGGGCAAGACCAAAGAACCATGAGGATACTCTGCTTTTCTGTCTGGAGGTAAGATCCTCTACTCTTGCCTGTGTCCAGACTTAATAGCTATGTGACCCTGGGCGAATACTCTCACACCTGAATTTCCTCAAAAAGGGAAGTGATGTAAAAAGGGGGAAATGATGAACATATCTACTTCGTAGAGTTGTGGTGATGATTAAATTAGTCAACATGTGAACAACTCTTAGAACAGTACCTGACACACACTGAGCTCTCAATTATGGTACCTATCAACATTATCATCAACCTCGTTCTGTATCTGCAGGCTGGCTTCTGTCCTTCAGCAGGGACTGAATCTCATATCCAAATTCTCAGGAGAAAGAATGTGGCTTGAGATGTCAAACCAGGGTGTTGGAGAAGGAACAGGCTGCTGTGGCTGGACCCAGCCCTTCGTGTGGAAAGGACAGTTCCCAGAATGGAGACAGTAGCTGGGAAAAGGAGGCCTACAACTGGAAACCACACCAATGAGGGAAGGGAGAAATTTTTTACCAAACTCAAGTCTTGGGAATCCCTCTGTTCACTCTGTAACTATCTATTC
Source organism: Puma concolor (assembly GCF_028749965.1). Taxonomy (NCBI): domain Eukaryota; kingdom Metazoa; phylum Chordata; class Mammalia; order Carnivora; family Felidae; genus Puma; species Puma concolor. Next base: position 41,061,489 of record NC_141683.1, read on the forward strand.
CATCTATGCAAAGGGCCAAATCCAGCTTCTCATGTGTAGAAAAGAAAGCGACCCACTAGGGAGGTAAGTGACACAGGGTGGAAGGTAAGGGAATCAATATCCACTGAGCACTTACTATGCTGTAGGAACAAGGCTAGGTCCTGTGTATACATAATCTGAAATAATCCTTGTGACAGTGTTTGAGTGTCATGAACTGAACTGTGTTCCTCCAAAATTCATATGTTGAAGTCCTAACCCCCAATATGATCGTATTTGAAAATCAGGCCTTTGTGGAGATAATTAAGGTTAAGTCAGCTGAGCATCCGACTTCGGCTCAGGTCATGATATGGTTATGGGTTTGAGCCCCATGTCAGGCTCTGTGCTGACAGCTCAGAGCCTGGAGCCTCTTCGGATCTGTCTCTCTCTCTCTCTCTCTCTCTCTCTCTCTCTCTCTCAAAAATAAACATTAAAAAACATTTTTTTTAAAGGTTAAATGTGGTCATAAGGGTGAGACCCTTATCCAGTAGGACTGGTATGCTTCTAACAGGAGGAAGAGATACCAGAGCCCTTCTTTCTGTGCATGCACAGAGGAAAGGCCACATGAGGACATAGCAAGAAAGAAGGAGAGAGGCCTCGCCAGAAATTAACCCTGACAGCACCTTAACCTTGGACTTCCAGCCTCCAGCACTGTGAGAAATTCAATTTCTGTTGTTTAAGCCACACAGTCCGTAGTATTTTGTTATGGCAGCCTGGGCAGACTAACACATTCAGGTTGGTGTTTCTTCTTGTCTCCCAGAGAAATAAACTGAGACCTCAAGACATTAAGTACCTTGTACTTAGACATGTACTAAAACATCGAGTACCTAAGTGAATGGTAGAACCAAGATTCAGGCCTCCTCATCTCTACTTCTGAAGTTCACGTTCATTTTATTCTATTATGTTGCTGCAGGGTTTTTTAAGTACCACTGTGAGTCAGGTGGCCGAAATTAGACGGGACGGTAAAAACAGGGGAAATAAAAACATCGGCAGGATAGAGTGTGTTCTAAACTCCCCCCTTACAGTGGTTCCCCAGGGGACAGCCCTACTTGGCCAATAATAAATTGTGCTACCGAGAAGACACATATCCAGAGTTTACGTCTCCAGTTATTTCAAGTCCTTCCTTTCCCACGTTTATCTGAGTGTTCCCAGCAAAAGAGGAAATGGATGCTGCTGCTATAAGATCAGACAGCAAATCCTTTCGAAGAACTTTAATACCTTGCTACTGCTTATTTCATTAGTCCCCGAGACGCCCATGAGTTGATGTTCTCACCTGCGTGGAGTCAGAAGTGGCAAGTCAGGTCCATGGTTCCTCCGGCACACAAGAGGTTGCTTTTGACTGGCACGAAGTCACGCCTTCTGGGACTGTCGAGTCATTTCTGTTCGTGACAGCCATCTCAGAAGGTCAGAAATACCAATACCCTAATTTCTCAGAATAGTTAGTTGTGATTCTCTCCTCCATGAACTGAGCTGCACTGTGTTTCTTCCCGCTTCTATTCCTACCTGGCCCAGCTCTTAGGGAGGTACCCAGCTATAGAATTTGTCATGGCTGGCCAAGGAGTCATCAACACCTCCACTGAGCTGCATGAGGGCAGGTACACGAAGCTATAATTATCCCCATATAAGCTTCAACAAAATGTCTGCCTGAGGCCATTTTGTGGCACGCTAGTGGGAATAAGTGCCAGGTTGCTAAGAATTACTGGGATAGAGAAATTCTGAGTGAAATCTTGAAATTATTGTTCACAAGAGATAAGGAGAGTGATGGTGAGGCACATTATTACACTAAGTCAAGCCAGCCCTACATTTCTGAGTAAAAAAGGTCAACTGATTCCCATCTTCACGATGTACATTTTTGAGTCCTTTCCACCAACCTCAGAAAAAAAATCTTTGGAGCTAAAGGGTCTGTATTTACCTTCTCATAATTATGGTGTTCAGAATCAAGGGGCCAATCCAGATATGGCTCTCTTCCTGACACCGTCCTGTTTGTTAACGTTGATAGCTGCACCAAACCTCTGGAACAGTGTGCAACGTAAGAAAGCTCGGTTACCATCTTATGGGCTGCTAACTCTTCTCCTTCCAGAAGTCCTAGATGACAAATTTAAATATAACCCCACATAGGCAGCAATTCCTTAGTTTATTTTTCCTTCATCTCCTTAGTTCTGGGCTTGCTTTTTTAAATACAATCTAAACACCTAGAAGAAGTTGTCGGCAAGTAATAATGCAAACTGCGCTACCAGATTTATGGAGGTGAGAAATGGACAGCCTTCCAGACGGATTACAAATCCAGAGATGACTGGAAAGGAAAACAAGAACAGGGTGCATTGGTTTCTGACATGGGCAGCTGTGGCCAGAACACCCGTGCTCTGAGAGGTATGGGAGATGAAAGGAATCTTCTGCTGTGATTAGTGAAAAGGAACAACCTTCGCTGGGGGAGGGAAGGATCGGGTCATGTTTAGGATGCCTTTCTAAAGTACATGGGCACCTCAGCCTGCAGGGGTGAGATAGGGTTACCCTCGGGTATGGGCAGGGCTGTGTAAGAGAATCCAACAGCACTAAATCAAAACCTGTCCTAATCCTGGCTGCTTCCTGGCCACCTCCCCTAGACTAAGGGGTGACTCAGAGTGTGCCTGGCTCTGGGACTTCAAACATTTATGAGTAATTCCCACAGACCTGGACAAGGGCAATTAGAGGACTGGTTTGGAATGACCACTGTGGATCAAAAGATACTTCCTGTGGCCAGCAGGGAGAAGGCAATTGCCCAGGAAGCTCAATTTTGAGGTGTCTTCTGCTCAACTAGAAGGCAGAGGTGTCTTCCACCATACTAAATCATAGAGGCTGGAAAGAATTTGCTAAATAAGAAGGCTCCCTTCCATGGTCGGCACCTCCGATTTAGTGGAGTACGCAAAGACAAAGTTTTCAAATAATGAAAGAGAAGCTGAATTGTTAGTGATGGATGAAGACCCAAATGATCTGGCCACTGGCTACCTCTCTGACCTAATTTCCAACTGCTATTCCCTGGCTCACTCTGCTCCCAAGCAGGGTATCCGCATTCTGCCATTCCTTGAACATGCCGAGTACTCTCCGACCTCAGGACCTTTGCACTTACTGTTACCGCCACCAAGAACTCCACTCCTCCAGATGTTTCCTGCCTCGTTCACTCACCTTATTCCCTCCATAGACCTTTCCCAGCCATCCTGCCAAAATAGTACCTCTTCACAACACCATTTTCTATTCCTTTACCCTGCTCTAATTTCGTTATTAGCACTCACAGTGCCTCACATTGTTATCTATTTACACGCATTGCCTTTTTCCTTCCCCCCACCCCACCTTCTACCCCAGAAATTCCATAGCTTCAAAGATTTTTGTCTGTTTTGTATTCCACTGCCTGGAGCATAGATCTTCAACAAGTATTTATTGAATTGTTAAATAAGAAATTGTATTATTTTATGTCAGTATACGCCATTGTTTTCTGTGCTCAGAATCCTACCTATATTCTATGATTTCATCTTTACAACAGCCCTATGACGTGGGAGTTACTGTCCGCCATCTATAGATGAAGAAATTGAGGATTAGAGAGAGGAAGTGACTTGTCTGCTTTTGTTGTTAGTTTTAGATTGTGGTTTCTGTGTTTTGGGGGGTTTCGATGCTTGTTTTTAAAGACCTCAGTGGCATTGAGTTGAGGCATCCAGACTTCTCCCCAGCTCCTGCCACACCGTCTCCCTCAGTTCATGCACAGGCTCTCTTCTGCTTACTGTGTATTTGTCCCCTCTTTATGTCCTATGCCCAACTTCATTCTCCTCCTCCTCCAGACTGGCAGCTGATAGAGTAGACCCACGGCAGTAAATAGTCGTCCAGAGTATGTACTCCCGCTAGCTTGCCTGGCCTGACCTCCTGGCTTTGCCACTCACTCGCCGTGTGACATTAGGAAATTCTTGGTCATTATTGCTTGAACTATTGGCCTCCTTCCATTTCCTTTTGTTCTTCTGGTGTCCCTACCAAATGGACTTGGACACATGTCTGACTCTCCAAATTTCTTTTCCATTCTTTACCCTGTCCTTTTGCAATGCCTCCAGGTAAAACTCCTTGGCCTAATCTTCCAGCTCACATATTTACTACTTATTACTATTATTTTTTGAGTGTTTTTTAAATTTTTTTTTAGTGTTTATTTTTGAGAGAGAGAGAGAGAGAGAGAGAGAGACAGAGCGTGAGTGGGGGAGGGGCTGAGAGAGAGGGAGACACAGAATCCAAACCGGGCTCCAGGCTCTGAGCTGTCAGCACAGAACCCGACGCAGGGTTCGAACCCATGAACCACAAAACCATGACCTGAGCCAAAGTCGGACGCTTAACTGACTGAGCCACCCAAGAGCCCTGGAAGTTTGCACTCTTTTACAACCTCTCCCTATTTTCCCCAGCCCCCGGCCACTGGCAACCACTGTTCTACCCTTTGTTTCTTTGAGTTTAACTTTTTCTCTTTTTCTCTTTTTCTTTCTTTCTTTCTTTCTTTCTTTCTTTCTTTCTTTCTTTCTTTCTTTCTTTCTTTCTTTCTGGAGTCCACATACAAATGATATCATACAGTACTCTTTGCTCTGTCTCGCAGAACTACTTCTTAATATTTCTAATCCTTTTCCTCAACTGCTTATTCTCACTTCCTGTTCCCAGCAAATTCTCTCATTTCTTTAAGCACATTTATTACTCTGGCTTTTTACTTCTTTTCCTGTTTTTTCATGAGTTCTGCCTTCTCCGGTATAAGTTATTCCATTTGTTGTTCTCCCAACTTGCAGCTCTCAGAATCTGCCCTCTGAGCCCATCCTTGCCCCTTCCGGACATCGAGCTGCCTTGATTAGGAAAATGCACCCGTGGAGAGGGGCAGACATCTAGCAAGACCGTGCTTCTCCAGGTGAATCGGTGTGTGTGCTGGCTGCCGTGTGCCTTTGTGGGAGACACATGGTACTGTGCTCACCTGGTCTCCAAAGAACCTCTGAATAATCTTTTATTGGAGGCAGCCACTCTGTATTACAAGCAGATGCCCACAGGAGGGTGAGAGCAGGGGTGTGTGTGTGTGTGGAGGGGAGTTCTTGGGGACTGGTCAGACCAGCTATACTCCTTGCCATCTGCTCATCACCCTACCAGGTCAGAGCTCTGCCTTGTGGTTACCCACTGCTTCTGGCCTGTCCCCTGATACCCTGCCCCTGCAATCATCACCAAAAGGAAGGGGGAAATCTGCCTAGGGCAATACAGGGATGATGAAAGGGCAGAACTAAAACATTGTCCCCCAAACCTGGTCCCTATTTGTGACCCTAGGCCTTCCCTACCCCTGGCTACTTTCCCTGCCCGTGGACAGAATCAACCTCTATCCACCTCAGGAGTTTCTGGGACTCGTTGCTGAGAACAGCTGTCAGGTCCATCCTTTCCTATGGCATCTGTGCAGGAGAGAATACCGGGGCCGCCGTGCTTCTAGCCTCTGCTGCTTTGCTGTGTTGCTGCGCATTACAGCCCTGTAAATTTTCTAAGATCACCAAGCTGGCAAGTGATGGGATTCAAACCCTAGTCTTTTTTTTTTTTTTTTTTTACTCCAAATCTGTGTTTTAATCACAACACTCAGGGTGTGCTGACAGATGATTGGGTCGAAGTATACATCCAACTAAAAAAATTATTTCATTCCAGGTATTTTCCACTAAATGGAATCTGGCTCCTTAGAGAAATGGTGGATTCCAGGTCTGAGGAAAGAAATATACAAGAAAGCAATCAAAAGAACACTAGGGTCATCATCAAAGGATTCGGGAACCACCTTGAAGAGACTCTCAGTGGCTAAAGATGGGCCCATTTTAGCGTCTAGAAGGATGATAATGGCAATTAGTTGTAACATTTCAACTGTTTGTCAAATGATATGAGAAAAATAATTAGTCACCACTAAATGAGTCAAAACTCATTATTTTGAAAAATGATAAACAGAGGGGCGGAAAGAAACCGTCTTGTTTTCGCTAAGAAATTATACCACTGAAAATCAAGTAGCAGATGAGGAGGTTTTTTTCATTATAGAAATATCCTAGATAACAAATAGAAGGGATGATAAAATTAGAATACCATCATTTTGCCACCTTGGATAAAGTAGGATCAAGGCATGAGCTTCAGTGGTTGCTAACATCACAAAAAAGAGACACTAAACTATCACTATCTTGCTTTGAAAGAGATAACCTGAATCTGATCAAACTGCTAGAATAGATTAAGCTACCAGCTATCAATTATAAAAAAAATACAAGAGCCCAGGAATATGTTCAAACAGACCTCAAGAGAAGCAGTCAGCAAAATGTAAGGTATGGAAAACTCTAGATGAAATTTTTTTTTAAAAACAAATACATCTCAACAATAAGGGAATGAAATAGGGGTAAGTTTACAGATTAAAAAAGACTTAAAAGATGTATCAACTATCACAACATGTGACCTTATTTGTATCCTGATTTAAGTAAACTCAAACAAAAAGCTGTTTATGCCACTTATGAAGACATTTGAACACTGATTAGACATTAAGGAATTATTGTAAAATATTTTAGATATGATAACTGGTATTTTGTCTATGTTAAAAATAAAGAGTCCTCTTCTTTTACATTTTTTAAAAATGTTCATTATTTGAGAAAGAGACAGAGAGCAAGCAGGGGAGGGGCAGAGAGAGAGGGAGACACAGAATCGGAAGCAGGCTCCAGGCTCTGAGCCCTCAGCACAGATCCTGACGTGGGGCTCAAACCCACGAACCTCGAGATCATGACCTGAGGCCAGAGGCAGAAGGTCGACCGACTGAGGCACCCAGGCGCCCCAAGCGTCCTCTTCTTTTAGAAACATATATTGAAATATCTACAGGGGCACCTGGGTGGCTCAGTCAGTTGCGTGTCCAACTCTTGACTTTGGCTCAGGTCATGATCCCAGGGTTATAGATCCCACCCGGTGTCAAGCTCCGTGCTGAGTGTGGAGCCTGCTTGGGATTCTGTCTCTCTCCCTCTGCCCCTCTCCCCGACTCGTACGCTCTCTCTCTCTAAAGTAAATAAAAATTAAAAAATAAAGAAATATCTGTGGTTGAAATGTAATATCTGATTTTGTTTCCCGTAACACAGAAGTGGGAAATGGAATGTGCATAAAACAAGATTGTCAACGAGTTGACCATTATTGAGGCTGAGCCACGGGTATACGGGAGTTTGTCACACTATCCTGGTTAATTTCGTATGAATATGAAATAACGAGGTTGAAAAGCGAATAATAATTAGAAGTTTAAAAATGGATATATTACAAAAATCATCTGTTCTCATTTCAAACAGTATTGAAGTATTTGATTAAAAGGAGGATTATCTGTTTTCACATCCTCCCACTTCCATTTTAACACTCCCCAGAGATAATCACTTTAATTCTATACTGATGCAGACAAAAGTTTTGTGTGTTTTGAATATTTTTTTTTCTTTTTTTTCCCCTTAAGTGCAAGAAAAAGCCAAGATTAAGCATTAGTTGCTACAAAATGCTGACTGTGAGTCATCCTACATTTGGGGCAACACATACACAAGATTTTTTTTTAAGTCTGGAAGTACATAGGCCAAATAGTTAACAACATAGGGGAGAAAATGACATTTTCACCTGCACTAAATTTGAGATTTGGACCCAGCAAAGTAAGTTCAAAGGTACCTCACTTTGGAGATAATATAATATAAAAATCTCAAATTTAGGAAACAAATTTGTTCTAGATTGGGTGGAAGGAATCTTCACTAAAAACAAGTAACTATAACCAAAGGCTCCTTTAAAATGTGAACAGGACTGTTGATTTTAATTTTTAAAATTTTATTAAATTTATATGGAGGTTTTTAAATGCCTACACATGCACACACCCCATGGTCCATGATCTGGATTGGACATCAGGAGACCCAAATCTTGAGGTAAGCCCTGGAGAGGGCAGCAAAAGAACTGACCAATCCTATCAATTCAGTTTTTTTACACCATTTGTGTCAGCTAGAATTACTCCATTAAAATAGTTGATAAGTTCATCACAGTAGACTTGTCCAGGAAAGAGGAGAACTGAAAGCTCAGAAAGCATAAAAATATAAATAGAGACCAAGTATCATAACTAGATGAACCTTATTTAAAAACAGAGAGAAACACTTGGTGTGTATATCATTATTTCTCTTCTGACAAGGAGCAGGAAGATGGACTTGTGGGGCCCTTCCACATGCCAGGAACCACCTACTCCCACCCATCTGCCCAGCCAGCTCCATATGTTCTATCAAGTCAACGGAATATTTTTATGACATTTTTCCAATTAAAGAGAGCATCTTTTCTACCCAGTTTTTCTACAAACTCCTTATGAACACTTATATGATTGCATTTGTGTTAAATCCAATCTATTTCTTATAGACTATAGGCAGATGAATTAATGTTAATTATTTCCTGTGCACATAGTTGATCTTAACATTATCTCAAAAGTATTTAATAATCCCCTATTGTTTGCTAAGTGCTGAGAATACACCGTTGAGGAAGACACCTTCCATATTTAGACCAAAATAGGTCTTTGTTGCCATCTTTCAATACCTTCCTCTAACTAACAACAGCATTTTGGATGAATACATGCTCTTTGATAAAGATGGGTGGTGTAGTTTTTTAAATAATAGAATATGGGGAGAATGTTCAGTAACTTGCTTTCTTGAAAGCACATTATTACCACATTTTCCTGTATTCTTTCATTTAAAAAAGAATCATTCAAACTAAATGATAGTTGGCATAAAGCCTCAAAAACTGTTATGGCATAATCAAATCATGAAAACAGGATTGGGATTTAAGAAAACAAGCCTTAGTAGGCACATGAAAATATCATTTCTGGCTAAAATAGCACTTCACTCTACAAACTGTGAATGAAGGCCACAGAAGGATTCTAACTTCAAACTTCCTAGGATCTGAAAATCATACAAAGGGAAAACACCAGTACTATAATAAGGAACAAAACATTTTAATCTATGTAAAGAGCTGCTCTGCAAAGTTAGTTACATCTGTATGTGTCTTTTACATACGACTGATACTTACTTTTATCGATTTGCAGCCAGTGAAGCCATTGCTCCCAATTTTATTGTAGGAAGCAAGTACTCTAGAAAAATAATTTGAGAAAACTCTCTATACTTATGGAGAATTAGCCATTTCTTAACCAAATTCTGTTATCAAGAAAGTAAATATTAATATATGGCCACATAAAACTATCAATTTCCTCAAAAGTACACAGAAACAGGTGAGTTGCAAAAAATTGGCAGGATAGGGATTTAGGATTCAGGTACAAGAGACCCTCCACTCCAGCTATTGATAGCTGTGCCTGGGCTGTTGGAAAACATGGCTCTGGTCTCACCATGTGACACATGCTGAGCTCACCAAGTGACACATGCTGAGCTCACCAAGGTCTCAGCAAGAGTTTGTAACGGGAGCAAGTGACATATATATATATTTTTTAACATTTATTTATTTATTTATTGTTTTTTTTTTTTTAAACGTTTATTTATTTTTGAGACAGAGAGAGACAGAGCATGAACAGGGGAGGGTCAGAGAGAGGGAGACACAGAATCTGAAACAGATTCCAGGCTCTGAGCTATCAGCACAGAACCCGACGCAGGGCTCGAACTCACGGACCGCAAGGTCACGACCTGAGCCAAAGTCGGATGCTTAACCGACTGAGCCACCCAGGCGCCCCAAAAGTGACATATTTTTTGTACTAAAGTGGGATTTCATTAGAGTAGTTCAGCAGGGATTCACTTTGGAGAAAACCTAATATAAAAAACTCCAAACTCGTGAAATAAATATATTTGGGGATTGTTTCTTATTCAAGGTAAATCACCAAGGCTATAACCATTGACTCATTTTATATTATGTGCATCAGTATTGATTATAATATGAGTTTAATATTTACACAAATTTAGGGGTGCCTAGGTGGCTCAATTGGTTAAGCATCTGACTCTTGATTTCAGCTCAGGTCATGATCTTATGGTTCATGATATCGATCCCTGTGCCAGGCTCTGCGCTGACAGCATGGAGCCTGCTTGAGATTCTCTCCCTCCCACCACCGCTCTGCCCCTCCCCTGCTTGCGCGTGTGCGTGTACTCTCTCTCTGTCAAAATAAATAAGAATTTAAAAAATATTTACACAAATTTACACCTAATTTAGGATCTGAGCTTGAGGTCAGGCATGAGTGACATTATTACAAGTTATAAACTGGGCTTATGACTCTAGCATTCACTTATAGGTCCTTGTTTTCCAGACTATACATTAAGGGGAATTGGCCTAAAGTCTCTTTTAACTCTAAAATTGTACGATTCTTTGATTTTCCTGAGACAAGTCTGCTGCTACATCAGTGGCTTTAGAAGTTCCTGGTTCCATCACGTGCCCCTTTCCTCAAGCCTATTTTAAAGAATAGTGGTTGGGGCCAATGCTCTAGGAACCAAACAAGTAGACTTCTTGTGGTTCTAGAACCACGGTTACTGTGCCTCTGGCTTTTTATGGACATATCAGTCATAAATCACCTTTCAATCCTCAAACACCAGTACAGAAGTCTACGTAAGTACTGAGGTATTCTATGGGTAAAATACAAAAAACGGTTTATGAATACAAAATATTTCTAAAATCCCCCCAAAGTAAGTTAGTACATAAACTTTCCTCAATTTCTTGTGCTTTTCCCATATCATTTCTTAAATTTACAGTGCCTGCCACCACTTGTCTATTAAAGCAGGAGAACGGTATGAACAGGCAGCTAATTAATACATCCGAAAAAACATAGAAGACCACTGATTTTTAGTTCACTAATTTATTTATGCCTAGAAACTTAGGGCTGTAATTTCCCATTCCTACATAAGCTAGCATCATTTATTAATTCAACCACTGTATCTTGAACTCTTGCCGTATGTCAGGTCTTGTGCTAGACAGTAGACACAAGAGGTTACAGCCACATAGGCTCTTTGTGTCATGAAAGCTACAGCTAACACAGACCTAAATGTTAAATAAATGATTATACCAAATATATTCATAATTACAAGTCTTGCTAAATGTAACGAAGGAAAAGAAAACAATATTAAGAGAAAGGGTAGGTCTCCCAGCCTAGAATTTGGGATACTTGAATATTTAAAACAAGTTTTCTTTAATATGAGGTGCTTCCTAAAGATCAGATATGATATCTAACAGCAGGCCGGGGAATGCAGAACATCCTGCCTCTCCTTTCCCTATCTCTCTTTTCCTTCCTTGTCCCCAAGTGCCCACGTACCAACACCTTTCCTTCCTCCTCCTTCAGAGCAAACAAACAGGTCTCCATATACATCCAATTATGAAAAACAACACCTAGGAAGTCCAGTACTCTCCTTGAAATTAGCCATGATAGGTGGTCTACCTGATATAAACGTGTTATGAATGTTACGTGAGAAAGCATGAAGTACCTAAGCAGACACACTAGACGTCAGAGCTCAGGGTGGTAGGCCAGGTCCCAAACCCTATGTTCATTTTTCTGTCCTCATTTTCCTTGGCTTCTTGGCAGCATTACACACAGTTGACTACTACCTCTTTCTTGAAACATAACCCCCCTTGGCATGCGCTGCCCCATTTCTCTAGCTACCTATTCTCTACCCTATCTCTAAATGTTGGAATTACTCAGGGTTCAGTCCTGGGTACTCTCTGTCCTCGATTAATCTCCTTCTCTCCTTGATTAATCATGTCCATTCACATGGCTTCAAATGTCATCTGTAAACGATGACTCTCCAATGTACATCTCATGCTGAAATCTCTCTTCTGAGCTCCATGTTAGAGCTAAATACTTTTTTTTTTTTTTTTAAGTAAGCTCTATGCCCAACATGGGACTCAAACTCACGACGTGGAGATCAAGAGTCACATGTTCTACCAACTGAGCCAGCCAGGCACCCCAAAACTAAATTCTTAATTCACATGTTTTTTAATCCTGTTCCTCTTTCAGTCTACCCTAATGTGTTTAGTAGCACTACCATCTATACAGCTATACCAGCCAGAAACTTAGGAGCATCCTCGATGTCATAACTTCTCACCTTCTTCATCCATGCCGTCTTAACAACCTTGAATCAGCCCACATCTTCTCATTGCCTCTGCCAGCACGCTGGGCCAAGCTATCATCATTTCCCACCCGGACCACTACAGTAATCTTCTAAGAGTTTGTCTACATTCCCTTCTCCATGAGGCAGCCATTTTTCTCCAGGTTAAAAACCTTCAATGGCCTCCTACTGTAATTTGGAAAAAAAAAAAAAAGTCCAACTATTTTACTAAGAGTTCTGCATGATCTGACCTTTGCAAGCCTCTCCAATCCCATATTGGGCCATTTCTCTTTTTCTCATTGTACCTAAGACATCCTGATTTTCTTTTAACTTCCTTATTTATGCCAAGCTCCTTCCTATATCAGGACCTTTGGTTATGCTCTTTCCTCTGCAAGCAACATAATTAACCTCTACTTTCCATGTAGTTGGCTCCTGATTCATTGAGGCTTAGTTCAAAGATCCCTTCCCCAGGTCTTCACTCATTATTCTCTGTATCAAGGTCCTCCAGAGAAACAGAGCCAATAAGATAGATAGGTAGATAGATAGATAGATAGATAGATAGATAGATAGATAGATAGACAGATTCATACATACATACATACATACATACATACATACATACATACATATATTGTTGGGGTAGCAAGTCTGAAATCTGTGGGTGAGTCCAGCAGGCTGGAAACTCCCAGTTAGAAGCTGATGCTGTAGTCATTAGGCTTATTTCTTATCTTCCTCAGAGAAATCTGTTTTGCTCTTAAAGTTCAGCTCATTGGATGAGGCCCACTCTCATTATCTAGAATTGTCTCCTTTATTTAAAGTCGACTGATTTTGGATATTAACTACATATACAAAATATCTTCACAGCAACACCTAGCTTAGTATTTGACTGAAAAACTGGATACCAGAGCCTCATCAAATTGACACATAAAACTGTCATATCCTGCTAGAAGGATTTGACTCTTTTCAATCTTCATTTCTATGCCATTGGCATATGCATCTTATTTCCTCACACCAGGTACCTTGATAAGGGCCTAGATTTTTTTCCTTATTACTATTCCCAAGGCTGGACTGAGGCATGCTTGACGGGGCAATAGAATTTGTAGGCTAGGGAATTGCCTCCATAAATTCCCCCTCACTTGTATTTTTCCAGTCAAGAAGTTTGCCACTTAGAGAGGATACTAAATTGTCACAAACATTGTCAAAATATAAACTCTACAAGTAGTAATAATAGTTATCTTGTTATTGGACATTCTAAACTGGTCTTGGTAAAGAAAGGGAAAGGGTCTGTCTATGGCACAGTTTTGAGTAAGGCTCACTCTTACCCTCAGAGGAAACTACCTTCTCCAATCCCTTCTCCTTTTAGTCCTTACTGTGTACATCTTTGCCTTGATTTCCTCCTGTCTCTAAACCGTGGCTTTCTATGACTCTGAATATTCTTTTTTTTTTTGTACTTGAACCTGATTATTCCAGAATACTTAATTAATGTTTGGTGTTTCCCAGATTAGCACTCAGCTGTGTTACTTAGTATTTGAGAATCCTGAAGTTTTCCTTGCAAGAAAATAGGTATCTTTCGTCTTCTTTCTTTTTTTTTATAATGACATAACAATAAAGCACCTTTCTCCTTATACCATAACAGGAAGAGTGCACATTATAAAATGACAGGGGAAAATTTTGGGGAAAGACAGAGCCTTGATCATTTTCCAGTAATTAATTAAGAGGCACATCCTACTGAAAACAATGCAAAATCGCCACCCTTTCCCAAAGAATGGGAGGGAGAGTAAAAATACAGAGTTTACTAACTGTAGCCAAGTAACTTCTTTAGCCATAATTATCCTAAGATTCCCAAACTTGGAAAAATCTAGCGTACTTGCAAATGGGAAACATATCAAGTGACCCCCACCTGCAATCTTTGCACAAATAAGCGATGGGCAGTGGGCGGGGTGGGGAGGCTAGCTGGATGGTGAATCATGTGGGCCACTTGCTTTGCCTCCTTCTTGTGATAATGATCTTCTACCAACCCACTGAGCACCTCAGGGGGTGGGGGGAAGGCAGGAGTGGGGACAGGATATTATCTTCAATTTGGTCTACCTTGCTTTTCTTTAGAAGTACCAAGAGAAGGGAACAGAGGTTGAAATTAATGAGGTGGAAATGAGATTCTGAATTATCAGTGCATTTCAATTATCTCTGCTCACCCTTGCTGGTTGACCGCACTCAATTTCCTTTAGGCTTCCCTAGGTAAAGAAGTCTAGACTCATGAGAAAGAATTACTTCTCTTTCATGGGAGCTCTATTCCCTGTATCTACCTCTATTATTTTAAAGCGGGACTTAAAAAACTTAATGAGGCCTAAGTAGAACAACATTTTTACTTTTCATTTGTTGTCAAAAGCCTTGAAGACATTTTTGTCAATAGAGAAAGGGTTTTCCCTAGTGTCTTTGGACCATATTTCTAAAAAGCTTCTCCGTGTCACTTCTCTGCCTGTGGTCCCCAGAGTGTAAGTAACATAATACACCCTCTATGTAGTACTTTCTTCCTCAGTTTCTCCTGCCCTTGTTGGAGAAATAGCTTTCATTCTTCAAGACTGCTTTTAAGTTCTAATGTCAGAGAACTTCTGCAAAAACCAGATATGGGCTTGATGTGCAGTGGATTGAGAAGTTGAAATAACATAATGCCCACATGCCATAGCAGTGAAAATTCAATTATGTTCTATCTCCATGGGTATAGTAAACAATGATACACCAGGCAGAGAGATCATAAAGTTAATTCTTTTTTAAAGGAAAAGAAAGAGTATAGCTAGGGAAGAAAAGAGAAGGGTTTTTGTCTCTGGTTGACCAGCTAGCTCAAAGATCCTACCAGAAATAGTGAAAACTGCAGCCACTTGATGATGGCTTACAAGAAAGGGAATCTCATTGGTTTGAGGTCCTTTGTTTTGGTCTTTTTTCAGGACCTGGAGTGGGCCTGCAAGTAGGTAAAGTCTGGATTAAAGAGAAGTGAGGAGAGAGAATTCCAGTCAGAATCTGACAGGGCACAATGGTCAGAATGAGCACAGTGATGGTGCTGGTGGGGAGAGGGGTGGGCGCTGAGGAAGGTTGTCTGCCTAAGGGAAGGGCTGCCTCACAGGAGAAGGATGTAAGCCTCTTCTTTGAGGAAGAAGGGTCAGGGACAGTCTCGGTGTGACTGAGTAGTGGCCTGTGCTCGTTCTGTCTGGCAGAAAGCCTCCATTAAGAGCTTCTGAACTGCCAAGGAAATTAGTCCCCAATTCAGCCTAGTTAAAATTCAACCTCCTCCTCCAATCCCATTCCTTCAAGATCCTGTCTTTTGGCCATGAGACCTTTAAAATTGCTGGAATAATGGGGCAGAGAAGAAAAGGTTAACTGTTTTCTGTAAGCAATTAATTTGGGCATGCTATTTGAATAACTAGTATTCTAGTATTCTCTTAATTTGTTTTCCACTTGAAATTCAAAGCAGATTCATAACTACTCCATACAAGGACAAGATCTAGAGTTTTCTATCTGTCACCTCTATAGATGAATTATGTAATTACACACACACACACACACACACACACACACACACACACACACACACACACATTTCCAGAGTTACAACTTATTCCCCTCATTCAGTTTCGGTAGGTTCTGACCTGGTGCCCTTCACCTTTTAAATGGTGAAGGCAGTAGAGGAAATCTTAGCATTTGACTTTCAGCTCATCATAAACATACAGCTGTATATACAAGTTGTGTAAGAAAGCACACAATTACCATACCACTTGAAATAAAAATTGGCCATTTCCTTCAGGAAAAAAAAAATGTTGGCCTAGGAATCTTGTATTGTTCTCCTCCTTCTCCTTCTCCTTCCTCTTTTTTTCCTCTTAATTCTTGAAACCTACCAAGAAGATCCCAGGGAATGCATATAGTTTTCAAGTTTGGTTCTTGGTTATTCCAAAATACTCCTTTTTGGGATATACACGGACGTCTGGATCTTTATTGGATATGGTCTTTGCCCAGATGCCTAGCTCAGTCTGTTTTCTTGCTATTATCTTCAAGTGAAATCCAAATCTCTAGGAGGAGCTTAAAAAAAATAATAGCACCTGGTCTGGCACTCAGAATCTTAAGGGCTGAAAGCCAGAGCAGATTCTCCAACTATAAGAATCAAACCATTCATCGTCTGCCCTTCAGGTCTGCCAGCCAAGAGGGAACAGGAAGCTTGCTGTGAGTCCAAGACTGTGGAATGCAAAACCCCAAGCAGTTACTTGCTGTGGTTTTAAGCTTTGTCCTGGAAGTTAAGAACAATGTGAACACTCTTCTAAATAACATTCTAGCCAATAAATACCCACCTAGCACCTAAAGTCTTTGAACCTACTCTAGTATGCACTCTTTACACGATATTTCAACACCATATTAGTCTTTAAGGAAAATTTAATATGGGTACTTGTGTACCAAGTGCCCAGATTGCCTGCATGATTAGGTTTCTATTTAAGACTGAGCAGATCAAATACCCTCCCTAAAAATCCTTAGTAGGCATTTTAATGCTTTTTGGAAACCTCAGCTAGCTATTGGACCAACTTTCTCACGGGTCACCCTTGATTTATAGTTCACAGATTTGTATGGGGTGAGGGGCAGTTTGAGAAGGATCTGAGTTTGCCATGTTTAACATGTATGTGCATTTAGACTGTATGCTTGCTGGCAATCCAATTTAATAGCTCATTTCCAAATCCTTTCTTGGAAAAGGAATGTCGATTACATAATCATGAAAAACAAACCTGTTGCCATCCAGCATGAGCTAACATGTTACAGTACTTCATGGCCGAAGGTTATTAAGCCAGCACCCAGTTTCTTGCACCAAGGGGAACACTGGGAAAGTGAAGGCCTGCCAGTTTTGTTAAAGGAATGCCACTTAGTGGTAACGACATAGGCAATTCACCTTTCTTGTTAGAGCACGCTGCCCGGGGACTTTGGGTTGATTAAGTAAGTGTTCCTTGACCGCTGATTAGGACTGTGTGATCATTAGCAACCGAGAAGCCTATTAAAGCAATTCTTTAGATTAGCTGGTCTCAGTAGGAAGACCACCTTGGGTGTTCCTAGTCCTCAAGATTCCCATCAAATGCATCTTCTGCTGTGCGGCCTTCCCTGACACCTACACTTCTGGCCAAGAGAAGTAATGAGCCCTGATCTGGCATGGCCGTCCACAAGCATACAGTGTCTGTTAAATTCAACCAAAGAATTTTGGTGTTCTGGGTTTTTTAATGTTTTCATTCCTGTGGGCCTGGGGATAAAAGCCTCTGACTTAATTTTAATGTGTATTTCCTGGCTTAAGAGCCATACCGCAGGTAACCCTCCGATTCAAATACCTTATAAGCTTACTTTGAGGTGGAAACATCACCTTCATTGTTCCGGTAGAAATCGCAGATGATTAGGTGACAACCAAGGCAGAACAGGAAGCAGCCGTCCTTTGAATACCGCATGGCATGTCGCTGAGAGCTTTACACGGATGATCTCACTTCGTTCTCGTAACCACCCTAGTAGGTGGATATGGGTGAAGAGACTAGTTTGCCCAGTGCCTCTCGGCCAGTAGTGGTGGTGCCGGGTAGGAGGCTGCTTTGGTCGGACACGTACTCCCCCGCCCTGGGCTGTATCTCCTGGTTATCACAAGGCACAGGCACCTAGAGGACGAGGAACATACCCCTTAGTTGCTGTGGTCAGCAGATCACCTTTATACGCCCGGAATGTGTAGTCTATCAAATTCGACTTCTGCATGAAATAATACCTTTCCTCCTGGGAATCAAAGAGCCCCATGCAAACCTGAAAAGTGCTGGTTACCTGTGTTTATTTAAACAGTCAAGTGTTCTTGTTTTCTGGTTCGAAGACCTCAGAAGTGAATTCTCCTGGAAGGGAAAATATAAGGGTAATTTTAATGTTTTTTAAAGTTTATTTAGGGGCGCCTGGGTGGCTCAGTTGGTTAAGTGTTCATCTTCAGCCCAGCTCATGATCTTGTGGTTCTTGAGTTTGAGCCCCACATCATCGGGCTCTGTGCTGACAGCTCACAGCCTGGAGCCTGCTTCGGATTCTGTGTCTCCCTCTCTCTCAGCCCCTTCTCTGCTCAAGCTCTCTCTCGCTCTCTCTCTCTCTCTCTTTCTCAAAAATAAATAAACATTAAAAAAAATTAAGCTTATGTATTTTTTAGAGAGTGAGTTGGGGAGGTGCGGAGAGAGAGGGAGTAAGAGAGAGTCCCAGGCAGTCTCCTTGTTGTTGGCACGGAGCCCTATGCAGGGCTCCCACGAATTGTGAGATCATGACCTGAGCTGAAACCAAGAGTAGGACATTTAACCGACTAAGCCACCCAGGAGACCCAGTGTGAGTAATTTTAGATATGCTTTCTCTCTCAAGTATCTGACTAGCTGATACTAGCCAAGAGGGAAAAGTTAGGTTCCCTCAGTGGCTACTCCTCCGACTTCCAGGAGGCAAAGGAGACAGGAACAGTTTTACTCAATTTATTTGTGGTTCATTTGCTCTCTGCCTCTTCCAGTGAGCTTTTAGATGAGGAAAAACAAAGTGGTTATTCTCTCCCCTCCTCTCCTGATGTCTTTCTTTCACCAGGTAGCTGGGAGGGTACAGTTTGATAAATTTGCACTATTCGAATAGGGGCCCTCGGATCTCTCATTCACAAATTCTACATATTATTATTTATTGAAAACTTACTATGCACCCAGCAATGAAGTGGGCAGTAAGGGTTCAAGACTCAGCTTCTTTGGTGGATACCTATGGAACTGGATTCTGGTAAAGTCCAGCAGGCCTCAGATGCTGTTCAAATATTGCATTAACTCTCAAAAGCAGTAGTGGTTTTAGGGTTGTGAGGTGCGGAGACAGTTAGGAATTAGGAAGGGTTAGCAGTGTGGAGAAGTCAGGGCTCCCCTGGGGAGAAAGTGAAAGGAAGGGAATCATCATAAGATATTTGTCTAGGGTTTTTCTGGTTGGAGAAGGGAGGACTGGAATATAAGGGGGCAACGGAAGTTGCTGGCTATTTATTCTGTGATATACAGAGGTACAGCATACCTTTTCTGAAACCATGGCTCAGAGGCTCAGTATTTATGATGTCCCTTCTCTCCATGTCAACCAGGCCCCATCTAAACACACCAGGAGCCGAATTCATGTCATAGTTGTAGGGAGATCCCTCCCTCCCCCCACAAGGTAGGCTTGTCTGAGACTGTCATGTGTTAGCACTGAAAGTCTCATGTCTCTGCGACCCCTTCCTCCAGGGCATTTGGTCACATTGGTCCTCCTAACTGCTTCCTTGAAATTCAGCAAGCTGAACTTACGCAACCTTCATATGTATGTAGGGTAATATTTTGCTGAGAGTCAAGTAAGACAGTTTTAAAATGTTATATTCTCAGTTATTTTTTTTCAATGTCCTATACCTTAAAATAAAAACAAAAGAGCCTCCATCCAAATCCATTTAAAAATACTCCAGAACTATTCTCACCAATTTAGGGCACGAATGATGTAACTATTTCTCCAATATGGACTTCAAATAGAGTGGCTATACAATTTAGCTGCCAAATTAAGATATTTTTGAGAATAAAAGGGGGACTAAAATGATTTAAAAAGTGTAACTTTTAGCATATTTATTTACTGTGGTGCCTGGGTGGCTAGGTCGGTTAAGCATTCAACTCTTGATTTTGGCTTGGGTCATGATCTCACAGTTCGTGAGTTCGAACCCCACACCTGAGTTCCCTGCTTGGGACTCTCTCTCTCTCTCCCTCTCTCTCTGCCTCTCCCCTGCTCTTGCCCTCTTGCTCTCTCAAAATAAATAAATAAACTTAAAAAAAAATCTATTTACCAGCAAATTGGTTTTATGTTGTTGGATCTATAAAACAGTTTTAGTAAAAGCCATTTTCAAAAAAAGAATTGTTTCTTAAAAACCTATATATTCACATATATTAAAATAAAAAGGTTTGAAACATTTATGTTGATTATCTGAATATGAAAAATAGTCTAAGTGGAATAATTGTTGTTGGTATATATTCATATACTTTATCCATTTTCTTGCTTTATCATTTGATTATACTCTGTTATTGAGATATTTCTGAAGAATGTATTTTTTCACTGTGGTCTTACTATATATGTATTTTTAAAATAAATTTGTCACACTCCCTATCAGTTGATTCCTCTCTGTAGTCCACAGTGTTTTCAACTGAAAAATTACTCTTCAGGTGGCAAGGCTCATAGTAAGCTCAGAATAAATTCTCCTAAGTAGAGGAAATTCTCAATTCTATCCTTTTTATTTTGAAATGTGTAAGTATTTCAGTCAATGTATTTTCACACATGATTTCTGTTTGCTTCTTTTCAGAGTAGATTTCTTTAACAAATACTTTTGTTAGGCAAAACTTGTCATAAGTTGTCTCTATTTATACTTAAAAATATTTTGTATAATGTAGATGCTTCAAAATTGTTAGCTTTTAGGATTCCATGCCATTCTAGGACAGAATATACATTTATGAAATAAATCAAGGAGCTCCACTAAAAAATTATTCCACAAGTTTGTATATTCCAAGGTGCAGTTGTAGAATTTCAAAATTAGATTTTATAAACTGATTAAGCTCTCATTGTTTAATTTATTCAATTCTTTCCTTGCTTTTATAGGATAAAGTTCAACATCTCGTTGTTTCCAAATTTTGTTTTTAATAACTACCATTCTCTCAATGCTTCATGGAACATTTCTGCTCCATAAACATCTTATTTAGCAAGAAATTTATTGACAAAAGATAGAATGTATGCAGAATTTGTATTCATATGGTCCTCACAAAACAAATAATTTTATCTTCAAAGTTCAACTTTTTAATTGAATTCGCAGTAGCATTTACAATATGGCCAGATGAACTTTTTCACTTTGATTCCATGAATTTCATGAAAAAAATTGAACACTTACTGAAATTGATCAATTTGTAATTTGAAGCATCTGTTGAAACATAAAAAAAGGGGTCATTTAGCTGTCCACAGCTAAATTCTTCCATTAATGAAACTAAAGACATCAACAGTTGTTGCTTCCTATTTCATACAGGTCCAAGAAAATCTTAAAATAATGTCTAAGGTTTGAAGTAAATCCTGGAGCCTCTACAGCATATTTATTTTTTCCAGTTTTTCTTACTACAGGTCTCCTGGTGGATAGTAAATTGGCAAACATTTTAGGTACGTTATATATTCGTCATCAACGTCACTGAGAAATGAAAATTCTGTACTTAATTTTTTCGCTAAGCCCACGTTTGTTTTGTTTCTTGAGTTCATGGCTGCTGAGAGGGTTCATTGCAAAATCTTTAAAAAGCATTACCAAACAATAACGTAAATAAAAGTAAATAAGTACTTGTAGATTTCCATTGTCTAGTAAATGGCAAAACCATTTTAGCAGGATTGTTCATACCACTTGTATAAGTGCTTTGGCAGGCATGCTGAACCCCCATTTCCCACATACATTTCACATTCACCAAATTTCTCATTTCTCACATTTCACAGTGATCCCACCCACTGGCCTAACGACTTCATCATCTCCCAGGCACCACCAGGGACCAAGGCACGACTGATTCATACACCAGATGGCCACCAGGGGCAGCAGCAACAAACACTTCTCCCAATCCCAGGACCAGAAATTGTCCAATGCCACCTGGATGCAACCACTCTTTATCAGCCAGCATCCTGATAAAGGGGTCGAGTCGGTTAACTGTGTCAAGAAAGTTTTCAAAAAAGTGAGAGGAGTTATCATTGATAGTTCAGATTTAAGCTCTTGTTACCTGTTGAAACCTGTTTATTGCCCATGTACCTCACACACTACTAGAGAAGACCATGGTAGAATATGGAAGTACAAAGTGATCTACCAAACCCGTCCTGGCTTATTCTAATACCACAAGAAATAATAATATCTTGTTAAAAGCAACAATCATAACAACAACTCTGGGACACATGTTAAATCAGGGAGAGGCCAGGAAGTATATTCACTTTGTTTATTGACCACAGGAGTGCTTCATAAAATGACTTTCTGTACTCCCTCTTCAACCTATGAAATCAGAACTAGATATAGCCTCAACATTTGCATTTTTGAAAGGCTTTCCATGATATTCTTAGGGACACTAAAGATTTATTCCTGGTTTGGAAAATTCCTTCACCTCTTATTTCAAGGTGTCAAACCTGCTGTTTACAGAGATCAGGAGTATCACGCACTTTACTCCATGGTTTACCTAACACCTGGACCAAAACTGTTATTGAAAGTGAGCTAGAGACAAATTGAACTTAAATTCAGTCACGTGATGATAAATACTGTCATCTCCTTTGGCAAACTTGCAAGCTGTGAGATTTATTTTTGGCTGTATCTTTTTTTTTTTTTTTTTTTGCAACTTGGACCTGTGATAACAGACACATTCTTTCTTTTGAGGATCAGGTTTCCAACCAAAGAATAAAAAATATACTGAATATTGATTTTTTTTATGTTTACTTATTTTTGAAAGAGAGAGAGACAAAGTGGGAGTGGGGGAGGGGCCAAGAGAGAAGGAGACACAGAATCTGAAGCAGCTCCAGGCTCTGAGCTGTCAGTACAGAGCCCGACGTGGGGCTTGAACCCACAAACCAAGAGATCATGACCTGAGCCAAAGTCAGACGCTTAACCAACTGAGCCACCCAGGTACCCCAGTGAACGTTAATTTTAATAGTTTGGAAGAAATAGGTACCAGGTAAGCATTCTTAAAAAATGAAATACTACTGAAAAATTTTAAATCTGTAAATTATTTCACTTTATTCATTATAATTTCTATTGCAAGAGTCCTGAGAATGTGTTTCTAATTTCTATAAGGGAATTGATTCCAGCATGATGAGGTTCTATTTGTTTAGAAGATTTTCTGTATTTGCGTACTTTTTTTGCCAGTAACTTCTATGAATTTTTAGAACTATCTTGATCTCAATGTCTTCAGCTACAAAATGAGGATTTTAGTCTAGTGGATGTCCAATCTTCATTCTAGTTTCTTAAATTCATCTTTCACATCTATTTTGAGTGTTTGGAATTTCTTACCATGTACATGTATTTTATATTATTTTATTAATAAGTATGGGCCATTATTTTTCAGTTATTTTCCTCTACTTTAAAGAAGCAAATGTTAGCTTAAAAAGGGAGTAAACAAGAACATTAGATAGATGGAGGGAATGGACTGAGGGAGATAGAAAAGCAAATGTAGAGTCAGGATATATGGGACAGTAGTTATTTTTAAAGATTTTCTAAGGTATAGGGAATCACCTAGTGGTGGAAACAGAAAATGCTTTTTGAAAGTTTAGGATTTGGTTTCCTGTGCTTTAATTCAGTTCAGATCACTGAATAGTGTCCATATGGTTTGTAATCAATGTATTTAAAATACAGCAAGATGTTGAATATTTATTTTCTGTAATCGACTTTTAAAATCATACTAATATGTCGAATATGTAATATTATCCTCAAGCCTTTCTTTCCTAGAGGGATCAAAAATCCCCTAATACTAAGTTTGAAAATTAATTCTTGTCCCAAAGAATGTGTTAAATTCATGGTTCTGTAGTCAGAAGAAGTCTAGATATGCACAAAACAAGCATGAAAGCATGACCCTTATCTACCAGAAATGCGTGGTCTAATCAGAACCAGGCAAATCTATTACGATTACACTTTTAATTTCACAGATGAGGTAGCTGACATTCCAACTACTTAACAGAGGCTTTTGAAACATCTGAGAAACCAAGATGGATTTTTCACTTGTCAAAAATAATCATATGTATATGACCCCTTCCACTTACTTTGGGTTTTCCTCAGACGAAGACTCAGACGGAAGTAGTTTTGGGAGGTGATAATTCCAGGAATCAAAGTGGGGGGACAGGGAGAGTGAGACATGGAAAGAGGAAGAGTCAGGGGAAGGGTGTTATTTCCCAATAACGTCAGCAGGTGCCAAGGGCTTGATTCTTCTGTGATCTCTCAGAATTGCACATGTGAAAGATGGAATGTTGAGCCATGTATTCTCTGGCTCCTGACCACATTCATTAAGATTGTCCCTGGAAACTATAATTATCCCTATATTTCTAGGCTGTGCTTGTGTGGTAGGTTAGCAGGCTCCCTTAGCTCCAGAGAAATCCCTGGATCAGAGAAGTGGAGTAACCCATGGCTTGCACTTGTGGTGGCAAGAGTCTGAGCCCACACAGAAACGTCTACTAGAGTGGTGGCTAAAATCACAGGTGGGCCAAGGGGATATCCCAGAAATACTTTCTATGACCACACCTTATCCTGCTCAGACCCGCTTGTCCCCAAATTAAGTTAATTCTGTCATTGTATCTTCAAAGTGCTGGCCACAATCTCTAAAGACTTTGTACAGAAAAATTTGTGGATCAGGCTATGGTGGCTCCTGCTATTATAGCTGGTCCCAAGGCCATGACTGATATTCATCAACTTTCTGCTCTACCATCCATTCTAGGTTTCTCCATCCTAGGCCAGCATCAGCTGAATCTAATTTATTTGCCTGGTGGGGGGATTCCAGAACTTCATCTCAGAGTGGTCAGGCCTTGGGTTGCCTTGCCCTCCTTGGACTGTGGTGGCTGCAATTACTTGTTCACTCTTATTACCAGACATAAAGACACATAGGAGTATCCCCAGTGATTCCTCTGAGTTTCAGACATACTCTTCCTTCCCCTTTTTTGTCACAGCAAGCCTAGTTTCTCATGGTAATGTGGGTTGATTAACCTCACCAGTATTATAAGTCCTTTCTTTGCCTGCTGGTCCAATTGTGTTAATAACATAAACAAAAACAAAAAACCAACCAGCCAACCAAACAAACAAACAAAACAAAGATCAGCTGTAGCTTCAGGGTTTGTGTCACAGGAGTAGTGAACCCCACTTCCCACTTTACCCAGTAGAGCCCAAAGTAGAAGGGGAGGCACACATGGGTTATTGGGAATGATAGTGAGAAGGGCTAATTTGTGTTCCTTTCCTTGGAATCTGGACCTGGGTATTCTAGCTGTTGAAGACACAACGTGCTTTATCGGCTCAATACAGATAGTGCATTACGGAGGATGTTTCCCTAACTCTACAGGATGCTATGCCTAAACTAGCACCTTAATAGGCCGCTCCAATGTGGTATCTCGATTAGTTTCATAGTACCAAAAACCAAGTGGCTTCAAACAATAGACATTTATTGTCTCGCAGCTCTGGAGCTAGAATCTGAGATGACAGTGTTGGCATGAGTGGTTCCTTCTGAGGGCTGTGAGGGAGAATCTGCTCTATGCCCTTCTCCTGGCTTCCAGTAGTTGGCCAGCACTCCTTGGTGTCCCTCGGCTTGTAGCAACTCCATCCTTTTCTCGGCATTCTCCCCATGTCTCTGTATCTGTGTCCAAATATCTCCTGTTTATAAGGACATTGTCCTACTGGATTAGGACTCACCCTAACAACCTCATGTTAACTGATTACATCTGAAATAACCCTCTTTTCAATCGAGGTCACATGCTGAGGTGCTAGGGATTAGGACTTTCACATGTGGAATTATGGGGGCACTATTCAACCCATAACAATAGCAGACCAGCTACTTCCAGGAAATAGGCAGGATGTGGTAGTACGAGCAATCCTATGGTCACATACACATTTCTCAGTAGGTCCCCTGGTTGAAGGCAATTTTATGTAAGATTCCATGGCTGGTAGAGGCTCTGTAAAAAGAAAAGATAAACCCACCTCTGGAGTAGGTATTGATTCCTGCAGAGTGGAAGTGGGGGAGATCTAGTGCAAAACTGACTTGCCACCCAGAAGCTGGTTGTTTCTGTATCTATGCTGGAAAGATATCTAGAAAATCTGCAAATATTTAATAAACAGTATGTTTCTAGGGTCACCTGGGTGGCTCAGTTGATTTGACCATCTGACTTCAGCTCAGGTCATGCATGATCTCATGGTTCATGAGTTCGAGACCCACGTTGGGTTCTGTGCTGACAGCTTAGAGCCTGGAGCCTGCTTCAGATCCTGTGTCTCCCTTTCTTTCTGTGCCCTTCCCTCGCTCATGCTCTGTGTCTCTCTGTCTCTCAAAAATAAATAAAGGTTAAAAAAAAATACTTGAGCTGAATGAAAATGAAAAGTCAACAAATAAAATTGCTGTCACCAAGTAAAGTTAATATAAACTTGAAACGCTTATGTTAGCAATAGAATAAAGATCTAAAATCAGTTATCTAAACTTCCACTTTAAGGAGCTAATAAAAAAAATTAAACTTTAAGTATAAAGATGAGAGTAGAAATCAATGAAATTGAAAATGGAAAAATATTAGAGAAAAAAATCAATAAAATCAAAAGCTTGTTCTTTGAAAAGATCAATAATGTTAATAAAATTCAAGCTGGATTGATGAGAGACAGGGTGGAGGAAAGAACACAAATTATTAGCATCAGAAATGAAAGGGAGGAGTGCCTGGGTGGCTCAGTCCGCTAAGCGTCTGACTTCGGCTCAGGTCATGATCTCATGGTTCATGGGTTCGAGCCCCGTGTTGGGCTCTGTGCTGAAGGCTCTGAGCCTGGAGCCTGCTTCAGATTCTGTGTCTTCCTCTCTCTCTGCTCCTCCCCCACTCATGCTCTGTCTCTCTTTCAAAATAAATAAACATTAAAAAAAAAAAAGAAATGAAAGGGAAAAGATAATTCATCTGATAAGGCCACTAAAGGATAGTAACAGAAGATTTTGAAAAACTATGTTCCAATAATTTTGGCAACGTAGATGAAGTAGAAACATTGCTTGAAAGACACAAACTACTGAAACTGAATAAAGTAGAAATAGACCACTTTAATGACCTCTTTTCAATTAAAAATTTTAATTCCTAATAAAAAACCTGCACAGAGAAAACTCCAGGCCTAAGCATTAAAGAATAAATGATACCAATTCTATGTAAACTCTTCCTGAAAGACATAAGGACGAAATGCTTCTCAACTAATTTTATGAGGCCAGATTTAACCTGACACCAAAACCAGACCAGTTTTAACCATACTTAATGATACAACAAGATGGAAAACTATGACCCAATATCTCTCCTATACATAGTTGCAGAAATCTTCAAGAAATATTAGCAAGTCAAATGCATCAACATATAAAAAAAGGATAATATACCACACCAAGTGGCATACATAACAGTAATTCAAGGTTGTTAACAGTTGAAGATCAAACAGTGCAATCCCCATGATACCCGAATAAAGGAGAACTACCATCTGATCTTCTCAATAAGTTTAGCAAAAGAGTTTGATAAAATCTAATAACCTAACACCATGATAAAAATGGTCAACAAACTGAAGCAGAAAGAAACTTCCTTAAGCTGATAAAGGGCATCTATAAAAATTTATAGCTATCATCATACTTCGTGATGAAAGACTGAATGTTTTTCCCTAAGATCAGAAAGACAAAAAAGATGTCCACTCTCATTATACTATTCAACATTATACTTGAGGTCCTAACCAATGAAATAAGGAAGGGAAGAAAAATAAATAGAAAACATATAGATTGGAAACAAGGAAGTAAAACCATGTTGAGTTGCAGATAACCTGTAGAATATAGTAATCTACAAAACAGCTACTAGAACTATTAAGAGATGTTATGAGGTGAATTGCACCCCGCCCCCCCCCCCCCAATTTACATGTTGAAATCCTAATTCCTAGTACATCAGAATGTGACTTTACTTGGATATAGGGTCTTTACAGAGTTAAAATGAGGTCATCAGGTTGGGCCCTGTTACGGACTGAATGTTTGTGTCCTAGCTGATTAATATAAGACAGGTTAGCAAGTTTGCAAGACACAAAGTCATTTTACAAAAATAAATTGATTTCTTTATACAAGCAACAAAATACGAGAAACTAAAAATTTTTAAAGTCTGCTTACAATAGCATGCAGAAAAGGAAATACTTGTGGATGAATATAACAACATATGTATATACCCTGAAAATTATAAAACACTGCTAAGAGAAGTACTATTTAGAAGACTGATTATAAAACACTACTAAGAGAAGTGTTATTTAGAAGACCGAAATAATTGAAGACATATACCGTGTTAATGAACCAGAAGATACAATATTCTTAGATCCTTCAAATTGATCTACAGATTCAATGCAATCGCCATCAAAATTCCAGGAGGCTTTTGGAAAAGTTAGGATTCTTATTCTAAAATGTTTATGGAAAATAAAGGTCCTAGACAATTTAAAAAGGTCCTAAAACAATTTAAAAAGATCATAGAGAGCTTATAGTACTTAATTTAACGACTTAATTATAAATCTACAGTAATCAAAACAGTATGATACAGTTGTAAAGATAGACAATACAGGTCAGTAGAACAGTATAAGGAGGCAGAAATAATGTCCCTGTTTGTGTGTTCATTTAATTTTCAATAAAGGCACTAAGGTAATAATAGAAAAAGGATATGGTATTAGAACAACTGGATCACTATATGGAAAAATGTAAACTTTGACCTTTATATCATGCCATACAAAAAATAAAACTCAAAATGGATCAGAGACTTACATGTAAAAACTCAAATTATAAAATTTCCAGAAGAAAATATAGGACCATCTTTGAAAATTTGAGATATGTGTAAATTTCTCAGATCCAACTCAAAAAATCATGACCCATGAAAGAGAAGATTGAATTGACTCTATCAAAATCAAATTTCTGCTTTTTGAAAGACATCAAACACATTTGGAGCAAATGTTTGCAAACCGTGTATCTGACAAAGGCTTTGTGTTCAGAATATATGATATATCATAGGGAGAAGACCAGCAACTCAATAAAAATATAGGCAAAATATTTTAAGAGATACTTCACAAAAGAAGACATACAGCTAGCTAATAGGTACATCAAAAGATGGTCAACATATTAGTCATCAGACAAATGCAAATTAAATCCACTGTGAGCTAACATACACACTGAGCAGAATGGCATAAATTAATGACTACCAGTACCAGGTACTAGTGAGGATGTGCATCAGATCGAACCCTCATACACTGTAAAACATACAAGCACTTTGGGAAAGATTTTGGGCATTTCTTAAAAAGTTAAGCATTCACTTACTATTTGATGCAGTAATTTCACTCACATGTATTTTACAAGAGAAATGAAAAGCCACATTCATTCACAAAGCTCGTATGCAAAAATATGGAAGCTTTATTCGTAATTCCAAATAGGAAACAACACAAATGTCAATCAATAGGATAACCTGATTGCATATCCATGCAAGGAAATATTATTAAGAAGTTCAAAAAAATAAATGAGGAGGAGTCTCAAAAATATTATGCTGAGCCAAAAAAGCCAGACACAAAAGAGTAATGGAATTACATAATGTAATTCCAGTTATATGAAGCTCTAAAAAACCCCCCACAAATTTAATGTATAGTGATGGAAAACAGATCAGTGGTTGGAGTGTATCTTGGACTTTTGGGGGGTAGATACCTGGAAAGGGTCACAAGGAAACCTTCTGATGTGAAGGATTATTTAAATGTTGATTTTGATGTTGCTTACAAAGGTGCATGTATTCTTCAAAATCCGTTGCACGATACACCTAAAATGAGTGTATTTTATGTGAACTACATCTCAATAAAAATTTGAATATAAGATATAGATTTTCAAAACAGATAAAAACAAAATAAAATCATGTGCTGCCTCCAAGAGAAGCATCTAAAGCATGTAGACACAGAATTGTCGCAAATAAGAAGGTGGAAGAATAGGGGCGCCTGGGTGATTCAGTCGGTTAAGCGTCCAACTCTTGATTTTGGCTCAGGTCATGATCTTGAGGTTGTGACATTGAGGCTCCACCCAGTGTGGAGCTTGTGTAAGATTCTCTTTCTCCCTCTCTCTCTCTGCCCCACCCCTGCTCTCTCCCTCTCTCTCTCTCTCTCTCTCAAAAATAAAAAATAACAACCAAACCAAACCAAAATAACAACCACCAGCACCAGCATCACCACCGATATTGTTCCTGCCTCATAGAACTTATATTGTAGTGAGGGAGGCAATCTCAAGATCAGATACATACCTGTAAAACTAAAATGTCTTAAGTCTCCCTATAGCTGAAACATCATTATGACATAATAAAAAAACAAATTGCTGCTTAAAATAATAGGTTATATTGTCTTCAGGATTCAGAGAGCTTTTATTTAGAGAAAGAACTTTTATGGTTGTTGTTGTGTTTTTTTTTTTTTTTGAGGGGTGGGGAATAATTGATTAAAAGGAGGATGACAACTTATTTAATCGAACCTGAAAAGGAAATGGAATGTTATGAGAGAGATGTGATGCTTGCTGGAGGGAATGTAGCTTGAGAAAGTATTTATTTATTTTTTTTTAATTTTTTTTTTTAACGTTTATTTTATTTTTGGGACAGAGAGAGACAGAGCATGAACGGGGGAGGGGCAGAGAGAGAGGGAGACACAGAATCGGAAACAGGCTCCAGGCTCCGAGCCATCAGCCCAGAGCCCGACGCGGGGCTCGAACTCACGGACCGCGAGATCGTGACCTGGCTGAAGTCGGACGCTTAACCGACTGCGCCACCCAGGCGCCCCGAGAAAGTATTTATTAAAGGGAAATATTTGAGCAGTGTTAAGTGCTATGAGGAAGATTCAGGAAAGTAGGAGAGGTGGATGATTCCAGTTTACAAGGGCATAATTGAGAGTCAAGTTTCTGAAATGCAAGGGGCTCCAAACACAGAGTGGTCATTCAGCCTTGAGTTAGAAATATGCTTCCTGTGGTTGCAGCAGGAAAAACGGAGAGAGAAATGGTTGTTGATTTGGGCAAGGTTGTAGATGTCAGTGACAGGCAGTTGAAGGTGTTCCTGTCAGATGTCTTTCATTTTCTGTGAACTGGGAGATAAGGTCATCTTCTGAGAGCCAGAGTGGAGATGGTAGTTGGAGGAGATTAGAGAAATTCTGGACTTGGGACAAAGGGTTGTCCCAGTTAGAGGTCATACATTTAAAGTGGTTCCTATCTGCACAATCCTAGGATTTTTCACCAGCCCCATTCTGTAGCAATAGGGCTCTTAGGAAGGGTCTGGACAGGTGCATGCATATAAGTTTGGGGAGACAAAGAGAACAAGGGGTAAGAGAGTGGATACTAGTAAAAGGAGTAGTTTAAGTGATGGACCCTGCAATCTAAGCTGGAGAGGAAAAGATAGACTCAAGAGCACTGATTGATTGGCAGAAAGTAGAGATGGTGGATGAATAAATTAGTCCAGAGTGTAGACTGGCTCAGTGAGAGAGCAGCTTTAAAAAGAGAAGTGAGGGACTAATTTCACTTAGCATAATACCCTCCAGTTCCATCCACATAGTTGCAAACGGCAAGATTTCATTCTTTTGGATTGCCAAGTAATACTCCAGTGTGTGTGTGTGTGTGTGTGTGTGTGTGTGTACATTTTCTTTATCCATTTATCCATCAGTGGACATTTGGGCTCTTTCCATACTTTGGCTATTGTTGATAGTGCTGCTATAAACATGGGGGTGCATTATGCTAAGTGAAATTAGTCAGAGAAAGACAAAAATCATATGACTTCACTCATATGAGGACTTTAAGAGACAAAACAGATGAACATAAGGGAAGGGAAACAAAAATAATATAAAAACAGAGAGGCGGACAAAACAGAAGAGACTCATAAATATGGAGAACAAACTGAGGGTAACTGGAGACATTGTGGGAGGGGGGATGGGCTAAATGGGTAAGGTGCACTAAGGAATCTACTCCTGAAATCGTTGTTGCACTATATTCTAACTAATTTTGATGTAAATTTTTAAAAATAAAAAATAAAATTAAATAGAAAAAAAAGAAAAGTGAGGGAGTTGAAAATAACTCTCATAAGACATCTACGTTTGGTTGGATGGGATTCACCCCCTTAAAAAACGGGGAAAAATAGCAGGGGAAGGAAACCATAATTGAAATCACAGAATAGTCTCCATCACATGGTTCCTCTGTTCAAGAAGTCAATGTATTTCTTTACTGATTATTATAGATGAATGTAGTACAAGGTTTGGCTATACAGTGACCACCCAATAGTTATCTACTAAGTAATAAATAAATAGTAAATGTCATCCTTGAAAATCCTCTATTATATGTGTTTCTGGTTCCTTAGGTAGCTAATAGTTGAATAATTACCCAGGGAAGCAATGGAATTGTGATTGGTGCTGGAATCAGAATTGGGTTCAAATCCCAGAACAACCAGATGCTAGACTGATCATGGCAGCATCTAGTAAAAGTTCTCCTCACCTACCGGCTCCCTCCCTTTGTGGGGGGATTCAAGGATAGTGGAGAACAAGGTCTTGGTCCAGATGGTGGTTTTACATCCCAAGATGGTCTTAATTTTTATGTGCAAAGTTACTGGGAAGTTAAGAGATACAAAAATGAATTAAAACAGATTTTACTCCACAGGAATGTTCGAGACTGATAGGGGAGACAGACATAAATATAATGTATACACCAATTTCTAAGAAAGACATAGAAAATCGTTATTTTTTTTTATGTTGGTTTATTTTTGAGAAAGCGAGAGAGCGCTAGAGAGAGAATTCGAGTGGGGGAGAGGCAGAGAAAAAGGGACAGAGAAAATTCCAAGCAGGCTCTGCACTGCCCCACATGAGACTCGAATTCAAAAACCATGAAATCATGATTTGAGCTGAAATCAAGAGTGGGATGCTTAACCAACTGGGCCACCCAGGGGCCCATGGAAATAGTTATTTCTAAGAGCTGGGTGAAAATGGGGAGTTTTTATGAAGGAAGTGGCATTTGAACTGGGTACTGAAAGATGAGCAGAAAAGGTAAAGGGCCATCTAAAATGCAGTAACCATCTAATGAAAGGTAGAGAGAGGGTTACAGAAAGTTGGTAATGTATCGAGGAGGGCAACAGCATCAGAGATCCATTAATTTAACAATTCATTCTTTTGCTCCTGTCTTTAGAATCTTATTTTTTGTTGACTAGGGAAATAAAACAAGTACACAAACATACACAAAACTAGTGGGCTTCATATAAAGGAGAGATAACATCTACTTTTGGAGATGCTTCTGGCTGCAATGTCCTCCCCTGAATCCAGCTAACAAGCGTTCAGAATCACCTCTTTAGAATACGATCAATGGGACAACAGCAGTTAAGAGTGACATCCTGTATACTCTAGATTCAATTTCAAATTAGGGAGATTCTATGTGCCTCAATTACCTTTTAAATAAAATGGAAACACTCTCCTCAAAGAATTGTTAAGAATGACACTGGACGAAGAATGCATGGCAGGCATAGTACCTCATATCTATGTCCTAAAGTACATATTTAAAAATAAGTAGATACCTAGTGCGCAGCATTAAGAATGTTCGCCAGCCCGCACAATTCCGCCGGCTGTAGGTGATAGACCACACTCTCCTAATCAGCCGGGCCGGTTCCTACTTTCTTGCGGAAATAGCGGTTCCAAAAGGCCTTCAGACGCTGCAAGAGCACGTGGGCTCCGCCTCCCCACAACAACAAAAAAACACTGTAACTCCGGTGCCGGCAGGTCCGGTGGTGAGGACTTGATTTTTAAATCCGTCCGAAAGAACCAATCAGAGCGACCGTCCGAGTGCGCGGAAGCCGATTGGTTTGTAGCTACTTACGGCAACCAATAGGCGTG
Source organism: Puma concolor (assembly GCF_028749965.1). Lineage (NCBI taxonomy): Eukaryota > Metazoa > Chordata > Mammalia > Carnivora > Felidae > Puma > Puma concolor. The sequence continues at coordinate 41,095,167 of NC_141683.1, forward strand.
GAAGTAAGTTCCGTCGGTCCCGGAAGGGGGCGAATCGAAAACGGGTGGCGACCGCGGGCAGTTTGAATTGGAACCTGGGCTGAAACCCGCGGAGGCTGCGCCGAAACCCGCGGAGGCTGCGCCGGAACCCGACTCTCCCACGGGTCGTCTTTCTCTCCCCGCCAGCAAGGTGAGTGTCCTGCGTGAGTCGTGGCTTCGGCTGCAGGCCTGGGGGAGCAGCTGACTTTCTGTCCGAGGACCCGCGATCCCGCAGGCATCCGCGCTCCCTGGCCCAGGGGATGTAGCGGTCCACCCCCTCCCACCTGACGGGACCGGAGGATCAGCCTGGCCGGGGTGAGGTTTTTAGGGCCGCTCTGCTCCTGGGAAAGCTGTGCTCGCACCACTGTCCGCAGACCCAGCTCGCTCACGAGCTCGCACTCTGGGGGATCGGTTTCCTCGTGATAAATGAATTATAAGGTAAATGAATTGGGGACCAGCAGGTATTTTCCTCGCAGCCGTCTACGTCGTCTTCTTGGGTTTTCATCTGCCCGGTGAGTTGGTGTGCCTGCTGCCTCTTGCGAGAGCATTTCTCCTGCCTTCCACTTTTATTTGGGCACGCTTGGGTGCCTGGCTCTGTTATGTTATGAGGACCCAGAAAGAAACGACCTGAGTGCTATCCTTGAGCCTGGTCTAGAGGACCAGGCTGAGTTTTAACTCTTAGGCCTAGCCGTTGCTCTGTAGGCGGGGACTCCGCTTTCTTGTTGGAGTTGGGAGATTCTGATAAAGGGAAAGCGTGAAAATGGGCCTACAGTGCGTGTTTTGATTCGGGCATAAAGAGTGCCTTCCACATATTTAAGATAGAGCATTTTCTGCAAAATCCTCCTTACAGGAACCTTGACATCTAGGGCTTTTCTTCAACTACCCACCCTCCTTTACACCTGTTGCTTCTTACATCTTAATCTGGAGATTTACAATTTTTTGTCATTTGCCCAGTGCTTGGGTAATGATTGTTGGTGATTGATGCCCTCATCTGTCAAAGTATGCTGTAATCAAAAGTAGCTTGGGTCTGATGATTGTTTTAACCACTTCTTTATAGCAGTATCTTAGATTTGGAAATGGAAAAGCATTCAACTTGCCAGTTTTCCTTCTGTTTATTTTCCTCATCTCTATCATCTTTCTAAATCGCTCCTTTTAATATTTTGTTGGTGATGGCATCTGATGTAATGAGTTCAGTGGCTAGCATAACTGTTTAGGACAGTTATCATTGTGTGCCTCTGGGGTATTGTACTCCCATCCCCGAATGAGCAAGCTAGATTGAACTGAAGGAGAAGGCTATTGTGGCAGTGTAAATTGTCCTTTGTTGGTGGAGAGGCATGAGATTTCTTTCAGCAGTTTTTGGGCAAATAGGAGTGGAGTTTAAGATGCTGCGTTCAAAGAATTGAGATCTGCAAAAAGAAAAAAAAAAAAAAGCTGGCGGAGAAAACACAGCTTTCCAAGAACTTTGCTTCTGTTTTTTAATTTTTTTGAATGTGTTTTTTTTTTTTAATCATTCCTAGTTCTTTTACCAACTGTTTATTAGTTGTTCTGATAAAAAGTATCATGGGTGAAGTCAATTGAAGCAAGACACTACAATGTTTGTGGATTTCATTTAGTAAAAGAGATTCTCACCTTGTTGCCCAAATAACTGGAAAATGAATGCTTTTCTTTCATTTAAGTTCTAGAGGCAAACGAATAAAGAACAATTACCATACTTTTCTTCCAGATGATTTAAATATCCTAAGATGTGGCCGAGAAGGAGGTAGGCCACTTCTCTCTTGGTACCACAGGCTGAAATATATAAATGAAGTGTTTTTGACAATAAATATAATAGCTAGCAGGTGTAGAACACTCATCAGGAAATATAGTACTGTTGTAAGCCTTTGGGAAGTCACCACCATTATTATCCATATTTTACCAATGCAGAAACCAAGGCACAGAGCAGTTAAATAACATGCCCAAGGTCACACACAGCTGAGCTGGGATTTGAATCACTGAGTCTATATACTGGTTTCCTCATCAAGGTCTCTCTGGAGCATGTCTTTACTGCATTGTGCAATGACTCTAGCACCAATACGACACTCACTCTTTGTTCATTCATGCATTAGCTCAATACATAACTGCTTGGAAGGAGAGACAGGGTAGCTGTGTCATGAGAGACTATGACCAGGAGATATGACCAGGTTATGGATCTCCCCAGGGAAGGCTTCCCAGATGTGGCAATGATGTGAAGAGGGAAAGAAGAGCATTTGCAAAATAACTTAGCATGAGTTTTATTTGTTTATAGGATCTATTTCACCTGAGACCTCATAGCAAAATACTCATGTTTTGTGTAATAAAAACAAATGGAGTGGCAGAAAGAAGGTAGCTCAGAAATGAAATCTGAGAAATAGGAAAAACAAAGCCAGGGAAACCGAACAAGCATCTTCTGTACTTCACCATCAGAGTTATTGGTGTAACCTTTCAAAGGATGGAGAAGATAGATGTTATACTTCCTTATCTTTTGAAATGCGAAGTTTTGCAACTCCTTAGAGACTCCCTAGTCTCTGAGACTTGTAAGTTTCCTTTTACTGTATTAAGCCCAACAGTCTGCTTACTCTTTTCAGTTTACTTATAAATGCGTGAATAGTAAAGAAAGGAGAGCAAAATGAGCTGGGCTTTGGAAGAATGGAAAGAGGGTCTGCCTACGAGAGCGCTCCAGAAAATTCAAGAGCTGGAAGGACAGCTGGACAAATTGAAGAAGGAAAGGCAGCAACGGCAGTTTCAGCTTGAGACTCTGGAGGCCGCACTGCAGAAGCAGAAACAGAAGGTATCAGTGAAATGCTGGTATTTAAACCTTGTCACGTATTTGAGCTTGGTCTGAAATTTCGAGAAAAACGATCATGCTGTCTTCAGGTGGTATTCCGCCCCTCTCCTTTTTTCAGTCATTTGTATTTTAATTGCCTCATTTTCTTCATCCTCTGTCCTCATTTCTGCTTACCTGCTAAGATTCAGAGCTGCTGAGTTCCATTTTAACTCCGTTTGGGACCACACATTGGAAATTACTTTTGTACTCTGTACCACATGGCCAAAATTCTCCAGCTCCGAATTTAGGGGCTAGTGTTAGAGCCCTTTGCAGTCCAAATGGATATCACTTTCTGATAGTGGGCTTTTCACTTGGTATTCCCAGTCCTCTTCTCTTCTGGGCTAGAAAATGAAAACTTAGAGGTGCCTGGGTGGCTCAGTCAGTTAAGCATTTCCGCTCAGGTCGTGATCTCATGGTTCATGGGATCGAGCCCCATGTAGGAGTTCGGAGCCTGCTTGGGATTTTCTCTCTCCCTCTCTCTCTCTCTGCCCTTCCCTCATGCTCTCTTTCTCTCAAAATAAATAAATAAACTTAAAACAAAATAGAAAATGAAAATTTAAACAGTGCTTCTTCCTTACCTCTGCATGAGCCAACAAGGTAGTGGTATAGTCACTGCTTCTAAAACGTCTTCACTAGTGGGAGAATTTTTACAATAACTGAGTTTAGCAGCCAGACTTTGAAATGAATTGCTAAGGGAGGTTTATAGGGTTTATTTTTGATTTTGGTATCTCGAAAGGACGTTAAAGGCTCCCTTTCTAGGAAAGGTACGTGTGTAGCCCTGACCAAAGATAATGTAATCCATGACTTTGTAGAACTTTTCTGTCTATAGGCTACCAGGTGGGGTCATTTAAAATTTCTGTGTTCTTCGTGAAGCACTGACATGTGCATTATAGCAACCACATCTCAGAAACATTAGTTGTCAGTGTTGAGCTCAGATTTACAAATAATGCTTGGTAGAGTCACAAAGTAAGAGACCCGTTTCTTTCTGCACAATCTCCATTAGGTTGAGCATGAAAAAACTGAGGGTGCAAACCTAAAAAGGGAGAACCAGAGCTTAATGGAAGTATGTGAGAATCTGGAGAAGACCAAGCAGAAAATTTCTCATGAACTTCAAGTCAAGGAGTCACAAGTGAATTTCCAAGAAGGACAACTGAACTCCAGCAAAAAACAAATAGAAAAACTGGAACAGGAACTGAAAAGGTAATTTTTTTGAATGGTATTTTTATGGATGTCATTTATACGTGTTCGTCAGATGCATTTTTATCTTTTCCTTTAATGATATAATTATGAATTGCAGTTTTTTCCCCCAGTGGAATAAACAATGATTTGAGGAAAAGTAATTCTTCTGTCTTCCTATCGTCACATGGCTTAGTACTATATAAATTCATTAAATGGCTTTTTGCTTATTTATTTCTTTGTTCAGGATATGTTTATTAAGCTGCCTCATGTGTAAGACACTGTGTTTGTTACTGGGTGGTATAATAAATAACGCCAAATCTCTCAACAGTGAGTACTGAAAAGGCGGAGGGGAGTGAAAGCATGGCTAATACTGATGGCTTCTGTTTCCTCTGAGTAGAAAAGCTGTTGCGAGAATAAGAGAAGTAGGGGGTTTTAGAAGGACCTGGGAACACTCAGGGTCTAGCTGAGATTGGAGTCTAGGAGTTGATAGTGGGACCCATCTATAGAGTTGTACACTTTTTATTTCCCCGTCAGCATCTGCGATGTAAATGCTAAGAATGTGAATGGGAGGTTTGACTTAGGGTTATTTTCAGCCAGGGTCATGGGATAGGAGACAATGGATAATTGAGGCTGCTGCGAAGAGAGTGGTTAAAATACTGTGCCACGGAATCTAGGCTGGGGAGGGAAGGGAGCAAACTCAAGAAGAGCTTCCTACTGAGATCCCCATCTTCCATCTGAAGCATTACATAACCAATTTGCCAGTTTCAGTGCCATATTTAAGCAATAAAAAATGGTGCTTTTGACTTCTTTACCATTAAAAAGAAATCCTCAAACAACTTGAGACATCAGTCAAAATAAATAAATCTAGTAGGACCTAAATGCTAGCTTATAAATGATACCTTTTTGTTTTAATAGTGGAATTTGGTCAAAATAGCAAGGAGTAATACAGACTGGAAGCAAAATGGACTTTAGTAGGTTGCCCCATTGTTGATTCTGCTGATACACACCCAGAAATTTTTTTAAAAATGTTTTTTTATTTGAAATAAGTTTGTTTTTAAAGTTTATTTATGTATTTTTGAGAGAGAGAGAGAGCCCGAGACAGTGTGCCCGCGGGGGAGGGGCAGAGAGAGAGGGAAACCAAGAATCCCAAGCAGGCTCCACACTGTCAGCACAGAGCCTACATGGGGCTCAGTCCCAGGAACCATGAGATCATGACCTGAGCCAAGATCAAGAGCTCAACTGACTAAGCCACCAGGTGCTCTTGAAATAACTTTAGGTTTACAGAAACAGTAGTTAACATCCAATATAACCAAAGCATAATGACCGAACCAGAAATCAACATTGGTTCAATGCTATTAACTAAACTATAGGCCTTATTAGCATTTCACTAGTTTTTCCGGTAATGTCCTTACCAGGATCTGATGCAGGATCCCACATTACATTTAGTTGATGTTGTCTTAGTCTCTTTCTAAGCTGTGACAGTTTCTTGCCTTTTGTGTCCTTGCAGCTGTTGACAGGTTAACTCGTCAGCTCTTCTGTCCAATAGTCCTCAATTTGGGTCTCTCTGTTGTTCTTCTCACTGATTATATCAGGGGTTTCAGCAATGACATGGTTCATATTTTGCGCTAGATGGTTCTTTTAGACTAGATGTGGAAGGCTGTCCTGGGCACTGTAGTGTCCTTAATAGCATCCCTGGCCTCTACCTACTAGATTCCGGTAGCACCTATGCCATCTGCAAGTTTTGACAATCAGAAATGTCGTTAGGCATTGCTAAATGTCTTTTGGGAGGACAAAATCATTCTGGATTGAGAACCACTGGGTCCGATTCAGGTTATGAATTTTGGGTGAGAATACCACAGAAGTAATGATGTTTCTGTTTCAGTGTATACTATCAGGGTAACATGATTTAACATGACTTTTACTCTGATTACCTGGCTAAGGTGGTGTCTGGGTTTCTGGGAACCCAGAATAGTAACTGGGAAATTACTGTTTTCCCCTTTGTAATTAATAAATATCTTGATACGAAGGAATTTGTTTTTCCTAACATAACTGCAATAATCTTAATCCTACCTACCTCTCAAACATATTTTTGAAAGTTCAGACATTTTGCAATGACTCTGATTTGTCTTCCTGTGAAGAGAACTTAGGTGCACAGAAATCTTTTTATAATTTTGTTTCCTATCCATACCTAGAAGTTGCATGTTAGAATGATAAATCGTTTCTATTTCACTGAGTTTTTTGTTTTCTTGTTTGTTGTCTGCTGTACCAACCTCCATGAGAACAGGGACCTTGTCGATCTTATCACTTTGCCCCATGCACCTGGCAGTCGTAGGCCCTCAAATATTTGTCAAATGAATAAATGAATGAAAGATAGGCAGTTGCTTTTGAAAAACAGGTGCTAGAGAAGTCGGAAGTTGATTTCAGAAGGCCCGAATAGTTTTCTCTGAAAGCACGTTTTGGCTGCTGGTTTTAGAAATACTGGTTTTCATAATTTAGACAGAAATGTTTATATTTCTAATATTTTAGATAAACATACTTTTGTATACATTTCTCTATTTTATTGCAAAGTGACATTTGATAGCGGTACTTGCAGATACAAAGTGCTCAGAGTTGTGCATGACACCTAGCACCCTGGTAAATGTCAACATTATCATTAGTTGTTACAGTTGCCATTGTCACCATTGTGGGACTAGGACAGCACATTTAGTTTAAGAGTGTTCTTATTATGGGATGCCTGGGTGGCTCAGTGGATTGAATGTCTTGACTCTTGATTTCAGCTCAGGTCATGATCTAGCAATTCATGAGTTCGTGCCCCGCATTGAGCTCTGTGCTGACAGCTCAGAGCCTGCTTGGGATTCTCTCTCTCCTCTCTCTGCCCCTCCTCAGCCTCTCTCTCTCTCTCTCTCTCTCTCTCTCTGTCTCAAAATAAATAAACTTTAAAAAAAAGTATTCTTATTATCTATGACATAGGTATAGATGTTTATAAATGTTTATAAACTAACCTTGAGACTATAAAAACTATGAAGAGTACAATTGTCTATAATGTGACAACTATAAACTACAAAAACTGTTGAATGTATTTTCAAATTCTCATTGGTAACCTTCAAGTACAGGACAGAAATTTATTTTTTCCATCAGCGGCCACTGATTAGGTTTCAGGAAGGTCTCAAACACGTTAGGTTTGAACCATTTGAAATGTTGGTCAAAAACTGTTGAGTATTGATGATCTCATACAGAAAATCGTTTAATTTAGTGCTTTTTTTTTTGGCGGCAATTTGTGTTTTGTTCTGTTTTTTTCCATAGGAAATAGGAGGAGTAAAGGTTTATAGAAATAGTAGAAGGGCATACGTTTATTTAGTATTTATAATAAATACACTCTTTTAAAAAATGAACATAGAGGGGCTCCTGGGTGGCGCAGTCGGTTAAGCGTCCGACTTCAGCCAGGTCACGATCTCGCGGTCCGTGAGTTCGAGCCCCGCGTCAGGCTCTGGGCTGATGGCTCAGAGCCTGGAGCCTGTTTCCGATTCTGTGTCTCCCTCTCTCTCTGCCCCTCCCCCGTTCATGCTCTGTCTCTCTCTGTCCCAAAAATAAATAAATGTTGAAAAAAAAAAAAATGAACATAGGGAAAGGGGGATGAAACGTGAATTTGAGGGGGAAAGAAACACCCGATTTTACAAGATTCTTTAAAATTCATCTCTGGGGTGCCTGGTGGCTCAGTCAGTTACGTGTCGACTCTTGATTTAAGCTTGGGTCATGATCTCACTGTTTGTGGGTTCAAGGCCCACATCAGGCTCTGCACTGATGGTACAGAGCTAGTTTGGGATTCCCTCTCTCTCTCGCTCTCTCTTTCTCAAAAAAATAAACTAAAAAAATTTTTTTCTTAAATTCATCTCTAGAATTGCCAAACTTGTTATACCTTTGGTAGTTTATAGATCTGGACTATTCCTTGTGGTAGTGGCTAGCTACAGGTGGCTATTAAGCACTTGAAATGTGACTATTACAAATTGAGTAGTGCTATAAGTATACAATGCACACTAAATTCTGAAGGTTTGGTACAAGGAAATGTAAAATAATAGTATTTTGTATTAGTCAATAATTAGTATTGACTACAAGTTGAAGTGATAGTATGTTGAAAATACTGAGTTAAATATAAAACTAAGACTAAATTCATTTTTTCTTATTGCTCTTTTCATGTTAGTAGAACCTTTTCTACTGGATGGTGCTGTTACCTACCATAAGCTCAAATGTGATGATTTGATTTGCTGAGTAGTCCTTTTCAGTCCAGACATTGTTTCTTCCTTCTCAGATTGAGTTTGGAACTGGGTGGAGCCAGGGCACTGGGGCACTTTCTTTACTGCTTTCTTCACACCTTATATGTAGCCAACAGTCCACAAGAGACTGTCGCATGCACGTCAGTAGCCATTCTATACTGTGTTCATTTCATTTCTTGTGTTGAGCTGAAATCACAAATGTTACAGATTTGCAAGATCTGAGTCTTCTATTCCCTTAGGCTGTCTGATCTGAAAGGCGTTCAGAATGGGATATACAGTGTATAGCTTCCTATTTCTTTGTGACGGTTTCCAGCCCTGTCTTCTCTAGATGCACTACGTTAACTGGATTTTTGTGTCTATGTTTTTAAAGTGTCATAAAATTCATGGCAGGTATTTGTAAGGTTTTTGTAATGATTTCACATCACAAGTGATGTCATTCAGTTTCATGATTTGAGCTCATGCTTCAGCGACACCAGTTTCTTTCGATGTTTCTGAAGTTCTGGGGTGTTTGGGGGGTTTGTTTGTTTGTTTTAATATTCCTGTGTCTTTCTTTGGCTTAGAATACAAAATTTGCTCAGAATATATCCCCAGCCTCCCAACTCTGTTACCATAGTGGTTTTTACAGATCTTCATTATAGCCTTTATACCACTGGAATTCTTGGTTCATATTTCTGTTTCCCTGACCACACTGAGTGCCTTTGACGACTGGGGCTGAGTCTGTCACATGAGTTAGTTCTTATTAAATGTCTGTTGGGTACATGAAGTGCTGAAGAATTCTTAGAGGGATGGGTTTTTTGTAAGTTTATCACTCTCTGGGAGCGTAGTGCTGGCATTCTGTAGCATTTGCTCTGATGTGGCATCCTCTTGGGTCCTTTTCGAACAGATGTAAATCTGAACTTGAAAGAAGCCACCAAGCCGCACAGTCTGCAGATGCCTCTCTACATCCGTGCACTACACCACAAAAAATTTTTGCAACTCCACTAACACCAAGTCAACATTACAGTGGTAAGGATTTTTTCCCTTCATAGCTCTTTTATTGGGATTTTAATTTGGGCAAAAAAAATCAATTAATTCATCTTTGAATTCAACTTTAATTTGAGCATTAAAAAAAAAAAACTTTTTAATTTGGGCATTGCATGGGCAATATATCCATTTGTGTATCTGTTGAGCCATACTGAGCCACCAGTTAAGCCTTCAAACTTTTATTATCCTGCAGTGTGTTTTAAAAGTAATTCAGGTTGAGAATATTCAAAGCACCTATGTCTCTATAATTTGATACTTGAGTAATTTGATCAGCGTCTGTTGTCCAAACCCAGATGTTCTGTTTACTTCGTGTACCAAGCAAGATATTCACTTCTAGACTATTGTGATGATTGTTCATCTGTGAATTCCTTTATGAAATCAGTGGCCGAAGTCAAACTGTTTCTCATTGTCTTTGTTTAGGCTCCAAATACGAAGATCTAAAAGAAAAATATAATAAAGAAGTTGAAGAACGAAAAAGATTAGAAGCAGAGGTTAAAGCCTTGCAGGCTAAGGTAAGTTAATTATGGGCCTCACGATAGAGTATGTGGTTGAAGAAACAGTACTTTGATATACAGAAATACGAGGTTAGAGAAAAATCTGGTGTACGTAGAGCTCGACACATTTTTCTTACACTGAGAAGATAAAGTGCTGGCTCTTTACGTTAGTTGTAATCACTGTTCGGTTTTAAAAACAAGTAGCAGTGAAAAAATAGAGTGGGGAGATCAGTTTATCCCTAGACATCAGATGTTCATCAAATTCTATAGAAACTGTAACCATATAATTATTTCCCTGTTAAGATCTAATGGTAAGGAGAGGTTAGGAGCAGAGTCATTCCAGACGCTCTGTCTGGCTTTATCACCCGGAGGCCATTGCTTCATATTCATTCCTTATGGAATGTGGGGATTGCCACGGGGGACATGGGGTTTGAAGGTCATTATTTATGAAGTGTTTATTTCGAGGAGAATGTTATTAAGGTAATCTCCCCATTCCTGTTAAATAAGTTGCTGACCAGGGTATTAAATTCCATTTTGGTAAATAAACAGGTGGGCAAAGAGATTTAATGTCAACAAAAGAAACAAAATACAGGTATTAGAAACCCCTGCTTTTAGCTTAGGGTCTGACCCCCAAAATACTTGGTATCTGTAGAACTAACTTTACTGTCTCTGTTTGTGTGATGTTATTTGCTATAAAAAAGAAAAAAAGAAAAACAACAACAACAACAAAATTCCAGTTTTGCACCTCATGTTGCAAACTTATGTTTCTGCTAAACATAAGAACTCCATGAGATGGGACAATTCAGCAAAGAGTTTAAGGGTGAATTTATAAGTAGATACCTTAAATGTTGAGGGCCAAAAGGTACCTATTAGAGCTTTAACAATTTTAATTATTTTCCTGCCTCTAAGCCTTTTTTGAAGGTCATTAGGATTCTGATATATAGCAAAGGTATTGCTTCTCAAGATGAATAAAAATTCAACAGTAATTTTCTGGTTTGTCTTAGAAATATCATGTGCTTTGTTATCCGGTCCAGTCCAGTCATTGGTACCCATTCTTCTGACATTGATGCCCAGAGTTTTTTTGATGGAAGAATTCAAGTCTCTACAAACAGGAAACCTCTCCCTGTGGCAAGAAAAGCTTTTGTTATAAAGAATTTAATGCAGCATCTATGGCCATGTCTTGATATTTGTCAGAACGGAGGCAGAGAGAAGAACAAAAGAAGTAGATAAAGGGAATTAAGAGTACATTTGTTTGAGGAACACTAAGGAATATATAGAATCGTTGAATCATTGTACACCTGAAACTAATAAAACACTGTATTCTTGAATTAAAAAAATTCAAAGCAGTAGCAAATCCACAAATGTGTAATATATAATATAAAACACCTGATATGTCATTTTTTTGGAGTGGTATGGTAGAAAGTGAGATTCTTGAAAGAGTTCTTTAGATTAATATTTAATTTTGATTCTCTTTGTGCAAAGCTACAGGGGGAGGCGACCAAGGACAGGCATAGGAAAACCAAATTTCAGAATTCAAATGGTAGTGAATACTCACTTGTATTTAATGGAGTATATGAGGGATGCAAAATAAATATAAAAGCGGAACCCATCTTAATAGATTGGAACTCAGATGGTAGTGGCTTAACCCTTTAATGCTAAAGTCTAACCATTAGAAAGTTCCTTCACTGGATATTGGCACTTAATGGTTCCCTTGACTCGATGAACATTCTTTGTTGGTACACGGTGGAAGTGTTGACTTCTTGGTATTTTGTCTTTATGTTCTATCTGAAAATGAATAGCATTGAATATTGAGAAGTCTAAAGGGCTCTAAAGAGTTTCTATCTTTACAGAAGGTGAGTCAGGCTATTCCTCAAAGTACAATGAACCACCGGGACATTGCACGGCATCAGACTTCATCATCCGTGTTCTCATGGCAACAAGAAAAGACCCCTAGTCGGCTTCCGTCGGGTGCACTGAAAACTCCAATTAGGAGAGATTTCTCTGCATCTCCTTTTTTTGGGGAACAAGAGATGACTCCAAGTAGATCAACTTTGCAAACAGGGAAAAGAGATGCAAGTAACAGTTTCTGTGATAATTCTAGCAATTCTCATCTTTTGGATCAATTAAAAGCCCAGAATCAAGGTAACTTTTTCAGCTAAATTAAGTTGAAAGGAAATTTTCCTAAGATCATTTCAGAGGTGATTCCAGATGTTTCTAGTCCTAAGAAGTGCTCATGTATTTCGTTGGACACGTTGGAAGTAAGCACCTCAGTCTGGTGATGGGAAATACTATTTTGGGTTAAAAGATACCACAATTTTCGAATATACTTTTATTTGTACTAAAAAGCTGGTGCCTCGAAGCCTTCAAAAGTAGGCTGAGTGGCTTTGTCTTTCCAGAAGTATGGTCAGTAGGTTGATTTCAGTTGACCCTCCCCAGGCTTCTCATCTGACTTTCTTTTGTGGCCCCTGCAACAAGCCTGTGGTCGGCCCGGCTTTGGGCAGAGGTGAGGCGTGTGCTCTGCTCTGCCAGGTAGTCCATATGGGAGCAAACCTGTAACCTTGGCCATGGCTCCACGCTACAGCTGACAGCCAAGGGTACCAGGTGGTGTTTTGGAGTCTACTCTGCAGACTCTGATAATTTCCAGTGCTATGATATATTGAAAATCACCGTCAATGTTCACTGGTGAGAATTGTCCCACTGCCAGTGTCTTTGGAGCCAATATTGTGTGTATGTAGGGAAAAAAATGAAAAAAAAAATTATTGTTAATTTTGGCAGTATAGGAGGTTCATACTGTCTTGATCTTCACTGGAGGTAAAGCTACCAGAGAATATGGGAGTGTGATTTTTTTACTGCTTAGCACTCATTTGCATATGATATGAGCACAAAACAAATATTAGTTTGCCAGTATATAAAACCAAGTGGTAGTTTTAACGTAGGGTATTATATGGGATGCACTTTTTGCAGCCTCAGTTAGGTACTTTTCACGATTTTTAGAAAACCATTTTCTTTCCCAAGTTTCTCTGAAAACATCAGAAAATTTGTTTCCCCTGCTTCCTATGGGATATTAGAATACGAATGACAATAGAGACTAACCATTAAAATTAAATCCAATTAAAGTAGCTTCCATGTGTAACGTGAATCGATTGATATTTGTCCCACCAAAGGTTTCAGAGCAGAGTAATAACATAAATGACACCATCTGAATTTAGATGTAAATTTTTGGTGAAAAATACATATTAATTAAAGTGTGGACTTTGTTTGTGGTTTAAGAGCTAAGGAGCAAGATTAGTGATTTGGAACTACGTCTGCAAGGACAAGAAAAAGAAACAAAAGGCCACGCGAGTAAATGTCAAGAACTCCAACTCCAACTGGAGAAAGCAAAAGTGGAATTAATGGAAAAAGAGAAAGTTTTGAATAAAAATAGGGATGAACTCGTGAGAACGACAGCACAGTACGACCAGGCATCAACCAAGGTACTGGACTTTTCATGAGTTCTTGAAAACCTACACTTTGTCATATAATTCTTTGGAAATTTTTTTCATACACTTAAATTTCTGAAATAAATGTTAGTAACGAGCCTCATTAATACATACTAGGCAGTATTGGTGCAATTGAACTAGTAAGTTCTTTTTAGAGCTGGGTAAGTGTGGGGTCCAATCTAGATGCACGATCTCCCAGCAAAGTGGCTTGGGCTAGTTGCTGATTTCTTTTCCATCTCAGAGGGTGCAGGAGAATAAAGGTTATGTATATACAGCACCTGACACATACAAGAGGCAACTAAGTAATGGAGCTTTAAAGAGGTTTAGGAGGAAGGATAGAATTTAATTGATCTGGGGCGCCCGCCTGAGTGGCTCAGTCAGTTAGCATCCAACTCTTGGTTTCGACTCAGGTCATGATCTTCTAGTTCGTGAGTTCAAGTACCACATTGGGCTCTGTGCTGACAGTGTGGAGCCTGCTTGGGATTCTCTCTCTCCCTCTCTCTCTGCCCCTTCTCTGCTTGCTCTCTCACTCTTTCTCTCAAAATAAACTTTTTTAAAAAATTTAAAAAAAAAAGAATTTAATTGATATACTTTTTTTTTTTAAATGTTTATTTATTTTGAGAGAGAGAGAGAGAGAACGTGAGTAGGGGAGGGGCAGAGAAAGAGAGGGAGAGAGAGAATCCCAAGTAGGCTCTGCACCATCACCGTGCAGAGTCCAACCTTGAGATCATGACCTGAGCTGAAATCAAGAGCCAGATGCTTAACTGACTGAGCCACCTCGGTGCCCCTAATTGATCTACTTTTGGATCCAACATACATACTCCTGCAATTGAATCTCAAGGTTCCACTTAAGGCCAACTTTCTTAGCGTGTTTGAGGGTGTTTTGTTGTTGTGGTTGTTGCTTTGTCCCCAATCTATCAATAGTGTTTTATTTATTTATTTATTTATTTATTTATTTATTTATTTATTTTATTTTTTAAAATTCGTTCATTCACGGATTCATTTGATTTGTTGTTGACTGCTTGTTGTACGTCAGACACTGTTCTGGACCTGGGGATGAAGCAGTGAGAAAATAGAAAGCACTGCGTTTGGGAAGCTTCATCCTAATGTTGGATGTAACATAAATATAGAGTCACATAGATAATATGGTGAATGGTGACAAGTGTAGAGAAAAATGAATTCTCTTCTAGGACCAACTGATTATTTGGTGCTTCCTGAACCCAGTCTTTATCTGGGTCCAGCATTTTGCTCACATTTGCCTTTCTGCCTGGCACACTCTCCTCTTGGAATACTCTTGACATGTTCCTCAGCCCGTATGCAACTTCCTTCATCTTTTAATGCAGTGAGATCTTTTCTCCTGGCATCCCCCTTAACACCCGTTTATTGTCGTTACCTGTGTCCTAGCCCTTTGGGTTCCCACACTTGGCTAATTGTCAGAATGACAGAGAAACTTGCAGAATTAATCCTGTTAGATAGACCCATGTCTGATGTGGGCCCAAAGAATTTACTTTTAATAAACTCTCTAGATATTTCTAAGGCAGTAGGTAAGAACCTCTGTTGTAGGTAGACTTACATCTTCTGTTGGTCTCCTGAAGGCAGGTTCATTCGTCTTTTCTTTTTCTTTTCTTTTCTTTTCTTTTCTTTTCTTTTCTTTTCTTTTCTCTTTCTTTTCTTTTCTTTTCTTTTATTTCTTTCTTTCAAAATTATTTAAAGGTAATTATAGATTCACATGTACTCGTATAGAATAATAGCTTGTTAATAAGGCGAGTTACATTGATCACTTTTCAAATATTTGAATGAACCTTGTATCCTTGGAATAAACCCTACATAGCCATGGTGTATAATTCTTTTTATACATTTCTGGATTTTACTTGCTAATAATTTGGGAGAATTTTAGTATTTATATTCATGAGGGATATTGGTTAGCTGTTTTCTATTTTTGTTCTGTCTTTCTCTGGTATTTGTATCAGAGATCATACTAGCTTCATAAAATGAACTGGGAAGTGTTCCCTCCTATTTTTTGGAAGAGATTATGTAGAATCGGTGTTATTTCTCTCTCTTAAGATATCCATGACTTGCAAAAAAAAGAAAGAATTGGTGTTATTTCTTTCTTTATATGTTTGGTAGAATTCTCCATGAAACCATCTGGGCCTGGAGATTTTTGGGGAGGAGTTTTAAAATTACAAATTTAATTTTAAAAATAGTTATATAGCTATTAAAATTATTTTTTTCATATTTGATGAGTTGGGGTAGTTTGTGTTTTTAGAGGAAATGGTCCATTTTATCCAAATTTTTAAACTTATAAATGTAGTTATTTGTAGTATTTTCTTATCCTTTTGATGTTGGTAGGTCAGGTGATATTCTCTGATTCTTTTTTTGTTCTTAATTTTTTTATTATTATTATGTTAATTTATTTTGAGAGAGAGAGACACACACACAGAATGCAAGTGGGGGGTGGGGACAGAGAGGGAGACAGAATCTGAAGTAGGCTCCAGGCTCTGAGCCATCAGTGCAGAGCCTGCTACGGGGCTCAAACACACGAGTGTGAGATCGCAACCTGAGCAAAGTCGGACGCTCAACCAACTGAGCCACCCAGACACCCCTGATGTTCTCTGTTTCTGATAGTGGTGTCTTCTCTTGTTTTCTCTTTGTCAGTTTTGCTAGAGATATGTCAATTCTGTCAGTAACAACAATAAAATTTGTCAATTTGTTGATCTTTTATTGATCTTTCCAAAGAATCAGCTCTTTGGTTCATTTATTTTCTCTATTATTTTTCTTTTTTCAACTGTATTCATTTTTACTCTGGTATTTCCCTCTGCTTGCTTTAGGTTTATTTTGCTCTTATTTTTCTAGGTTGTTGAAGTAAGGAGCTTATATTATTGATTTGAGGCTTTTCTTTTCCAGTGCAGGCATTTAATGCTATAAATTTCCCTCCATACTACCTCAACTGTGTCCTACAAATTTTGAGGTATTGTATTTTAATTTGTATTTAATTACAACGTACTTTTATTTTGTATTTTTAAAAGTTTTTTAAAAGTGTTTTTATGTTTATTTTTTGAGGGGGGAGGGGCAGAGAGAGAGGGAGATACAGAATCCGAAGAAGGCTCCAGCTCCGAGCTGTCAGCACAGAGCCCAATGTGGAGCTCAAACCCATGAACCGTGAGATCCTGACCTGAGCTGAAGTCAGACGCTTAACTGACTGAGCCACCCAGGCGCCCCACAGTTCAGTGTATTTTTAAAACATTTTCCTTGACACTTCCTCTTTGCTTCATGGATTACTTAGAAATACCTTGTTCAGCTTCCAAGTGGTTAGAGATTTCTTTTCTTTTTGTTATTGATTTCTAATTTGATTCCATTGTGTTCAAAGAAGATACTCTATGATTTCAGTTCTAAGTTTGTTGAGGCTTGTTTTATGGCCTAAGACAGTGGTCTATTTTGGTGTATGTTTCATGCAGTTGGGGGAAAAATATATATATTCTGTTGTTGAGTGGAGTGTTCTAAAATTATCCTTAGCCCCAAATCATCTGTTGGTTGATGGTGTTGTTGAATTCTTCCATATTTTTGTTGGTTTCCTGTCTATCAATTGTTGAAAGAAGGATGGTGAAAGTCTCCCGTAATTCTTGATTTATCTATTTCTCCTGTCAGTTCTATCAGTTTTTGCTTCACATATCTTATAGCTCTGTTGTTTGGCGCATGCACATTTAGGATTGCTATGTCTTTGTGGACTGACCCTTACCAGTATAGAATAGCCCTCATTGTCTCTGGTAATTTTCTTTATTCTGAAGTCTACTCTTTCTGATATTAACGTAGCACTCTACCTTTCCTTAAATGTTTGCATGATGTATTTCTTTTTACTTTCAGCCTATCTTTTTATTATTATATTTGAGGTGAGTTTTGCAAAGACAGCGTATAGTTGGGTATATTTGTTTAAATCCACTCTTCCCACATCTGTGTTTTAATTAGCATATTTAAACCATTTACATTTAATGTAACCATTGATGTATCATGGCTTAAAACTGATATCTTATTTTTTGTTTTCTATTTCTTTTTCATTTTGTTGTTTCCTTTTTGCCTGTCTTCCTGTGGGTTACTTGAACATATTGTATAATTTCTAATACTTTTGGATGTATTTCTTTGTAGAGCTATAGTGACTTTTCCAGATATTACATTATATATACACACAATTTATCAGCCTATTGGTGTTGTCATTTAAGCAGCTCTAATGGATTACAGAAAATTTACTGCTCTTTTTATCCTTTTACCTTTGCCCATTTATAACACAATTTTCCTAAGTGTTTACCTACGTATAGAACCACATCAGACAGTGCTATATTTTTTGCTTTAACTGTCAAACATAACTTAGAAAACTGGAGAAGAGAAAGAAAGCCTATTATTTATACCAATGTTGTTGCTTACCTTGTTTTTCCTTCTTACCCAATTCCTTTCAAGTTTCCTTCTTTCATCATTTCCTTTTTGTTTAGAGAACTTCTTTTAACCATGCTTTTAGGCCACACATTCTAGTTTTTCTTTTTGTTACTGCATCCTGGAAGTTATTTCTTCAGGATATACGGATTCTGGGGTTGACAGTTCTTTTCTTTCAGCACCATCATGTTTTTCCCTTGGGTCCTAAAGTCCCTAGTTGCACAATCTTCTCTCCTCTTAGAGCTTTCTTTCATTTGTCCAGGGTTTTGAATTGTTCTCAACAGGAGGAATAGGGAAATGTACCTTTATTTATTCTTACTGGAAGTGGTAGTCCAGGTTCATTTTTAGACATTCTCCTAGTGCAGTGCTTTGCAGAGATACTGTTGATAAATATTGATTCAGTGAGTGAGGATGCAGTGGAGGGTCAATGGGATCATGACCTACCTTGACCCATATATTTATTCACTTTGTGCAATCTGAGTTTATAGTCTTTGTCTCAAAGACTTGGATTTGAGCCCTGACTCTGCCACATCCCAGTTGTTTTGCTTTTGAGTTCTGAGCCTCCGCTGTCTAATCAATAAAATGGTGTTAATAATGTCTGTGTCATAGGATTGTTGTAAAGAATGAGATAATTTTTAGGGGAGCCTGGGTGGCTCAGTCAGTTAAGCCTCCGACTTAGGCTCAGATCATGGTCTCCCAGTTCATGGGTTCAAGCCGTGTGTCGGGCTCTGTGCTGACAGCTTGGAGCCTGGAGCCTACTTCAGATTCTGTGTCTCCCTCTCTCTCTGCCCCTCCCCTGCTCGTGCTCGCTCGCGCTCTCTCTCTCTCTCTCTCTCTCTCTTCTCTCTCTCTCAAAAATAAACATAAAAAAATTTTTAAAAAAAGAATGAGATAATTTTTATAAAGGCTTAGCCTAGTGTGTGGCACATGGTGAGTTTATAATAACATATTATTATTACATGGAGTTCCTTGTCAGTTAAGCTTCTTTTCAGTTGCCTATCTGCCAACTCAGGCTTTCCTACATATCAGAATTATACCTACTCTATTATACTTTGTCTTACTGGTTTTGGTATGACAGGATCACTGAATCTTTGTTCTATCTAACGTATTTGGTAGGGTTTCTTCTTACCGGATCGTGAATTAAAACTTTTGACTAGGACAGTGCTCAGAACTTAGCTCTGGCTTTCTATTAGAAAATTTCCTCCAGGCTCTTAAGACCCATTCATTCAATGCTTTCTGGCTTCCTTTTTTTCCAGTGACCTACAAATCCACCTAGCTGAAAATTCAGCGTACCTTTCTCCCTCTTGCCTATTAGCATTGTATAACCTAGTCAAATGTGTTGCTAGTCAAATTATGCTTGGTTTTTGCTCTTCCCTGGTCTACCATTAGAATTACCCAGTAAGTAAAATGGAGCTAATTCAATCAAAATCAATACCATGTTCTTTGAACCTATGCTGTGTCTAGTACACTTCTTTTCCAAGTATTTGCAATCTGTGTGGGGTACAAAGTTTGAGCTCAAGTAGAAATATTGAGGCTGGCAACAAACCTGGAGTTCAGCACTCACATTTCACAGATGAAAGCTGAGGCCCCGGGGTCTTAAATGAGTGCCCAAGGTCACACACTGCATATTTTCAAGGATTTCAACCCTGGGCACGATTTTAGAATATTACGGAACATTCGTGACACCTAGTGGTCAGCTACTATTACGTGGATTATGCGTCATCAATATCGGAATGTCATTAGAAAATTTTAAATAAGATCTAAGTATCTTCTAAACGCTCTTTTTTAACCTACTCCTGTAGTAAGAATTGTTGATTCTGAGAGGGTAGTGGGATGTGTTGCAGTTTGAAGGAGGGCCAGCAGAGGGCACCAAGGGTTCATTCATCTCTGTCTTGCATGGGTTTTTTTCCCTAGCCACTGTCAACCACCAACATTGGGACCATCATTTGGGCAATGATTTTTATCGGAGTTGTTTCCTGCTGCATCCCCAGTGCCTAGCAGGGTGCTTGACATATAGTAGGCTCTCAATAAATATTTGTTGGATTCATATTTATTATCATCATCATCATCATCATTTTTTTTTTTTAAGTTTATTTGTTTTGAGAGGGACAGAGATAGTTTGAGCCAGGGAAGGGCAGAAAGAGAGAGAATGCCAAGCAGGCTTCGCGCTGCCGGCTCTGTGGCCCAATGCGGGGCTCAAACCCATGAACTGTGAGATCATGACCTTAGCTGAAATTAAGGCTCAGACACTTTACCAACTAAGCCACCCAGGCACCCCCTTATTTATTATTTTTATAAATACTTTCTATAATCTTTTTCCTTGGGGATTTAAAGATTCAAGAAGTGTAAAGATAGTGACAAAGGTGTCTTAATGTCTAAGGCAGTGGATTAATTTGTACCACTGGCTCAGTATTTTTCTTTTGAATTTGGTATATTTAAAGTTCTGATAGTTGCGAGGCGCCTGGGTGGCTCAGCCGGTTAAGCACCGACTTCGGCTCAGGTCATGATCTCACAGGTTCATGAGTTCGAGCCCCACATCCGGGCTCCGTGCTGACAGCTCAGAGCCTGGAGCCTGCTTCAGATTCTGGGTCACCCTCTCTCTCTGCCCCTCCCCTATGCGCTCTCTCTCTCAAAAATAAACATTAAAAAAAAAATTTAAAGTTCTGATAGTTGCAAAATCATTTAGTCATTAATGACCAGCTTTGGTCCTTTCATCTTTGGTTAGTTAATAATTGGTGTCTGACTGGTCTTCTGGCAAAGTATTATGTCATGCTTTCTTTTCCTCCAATTTCTCTGTTAAATTTCTAATATTTCTAATAGTTCTTTTTTTTTTTTTTTTTTAATTTCTGAGAGAGGAGGGGAGGGTGAGAGTGAGAGGGAGACACAGAATCCAAAGCAGGCTCCAGGCTCTGAGCTGTCAGCACAGAGCCTAATGTGGGGCTTGAACCCACGATTCGGGAGATCATGACCTGAGCCGAAGTCGGACGCTTAAGTGACTGAGTCACCCAGGCGCCCCATATATTTCTAATAGTTCTGGATGAGACTCTAATGAGTCTCAGAAAAATACTTTAGAAGAGATATTTGCCAAATACTGGCACGTTTCTTTTAGACCAGGGAGTTCTCCCCCACCCATATGAAGTGTTCTTATTCTTCCCTGGAAATATGGAGTTGTTTTGTAGGGCATTTTAGGGATTTGAACACCATGGGGAAGATTCAGAGGAACAAAACTTGATGATTTAAGACCATTTTATTCCAGTTTAATTTTAGAAGGGCATCCTAAGTTTTGATTTAGCCATCCTAAATTGGCCATGTACAAAGGCAAAAAGAGTGTCCTTTGTGTTATTTATGGCAGCTTGGTTAAAAACAGTTGTGATATTCTCTGGAGTGCTGTGAACCTTCAGAATTTAAAATGGCACAGTGAGAGCATTGTGGAAAGAAGTATTTTAATATTTAAAGTTTTCCGCAAAATCTTATTATGCTTGAAACAGACTGTCATATGAAGGTGATGGGTACCCTCTGATTATTTTACAGCTTCTAAAAGACACAGGTCAACATCATTGCATTTGAACCTCTCATTTCCATGCAACAATGTTAGATGAATCTTTATTCAGACACACATATTTCTTCTTTCATAGTTCAAATTATGGAGTATTTATTTAAATGGTCTAATACTTTACATCCTCTCTAATATTTCCCAAATACAAGCATTATGTGTGCTAACATAAATATAGTGGTTTTCGTAATTGCTGATCATTTCATTATTTTTTAAATTATTTTTTTAACGTTTATTCATTTTTGAGAGACAAAGACAGAGTGTAAGTGGGGGTGGGGCAGAGAGAGAGGGAGACACGGAATCTGAAGCAGGCTCCAGGCTCCGAGCTGTCAGCACAGAGCCTGACGTGGGACTTGAACCTGTGAACCACGAGATCGTGACCTGAGCAGCAGTCGGACGCTTTACGAACCGAGCCACCCAGGCACCCCTTTGCTGATCATTTTAATCCCAACTTTTTATGACACAAAATCTCAAAACACAAAGATGAACTTGAACCAGATCTCAGGACTCACTTTTCTAAAATTCCAAATATTTGCTTCTTGCCTCGGATCCTTGTGTAGTGACCATTTTTATTTGTTGTCAGTGTGCTGCGTTGGAACAAAAACTGAGGAGATTGTCTGAAGATTTGAGCTGTCAGCGGCAAAATGCAGACAGTGCCAGGTGTTCTCTGGAACAGAAAATCAAGGAGAAAGAAAAGGAGTTTCAAGAGGTAAGTAAGGTAAATGGATTCACGAGGAGTTTGCCCGGAAGGCTCTTGTTGGGCATTTCACAGTTTCATCATCTGAAAAGAGGAGCTGTTTGTCGTCACTTGGGGTGTTCCGTGAGAGAGGAACAGCTTTGTGAGGAAAAGGTTCCCCTGTTTTCTTTCACACTTCCATCTTTCGGTTTTCGATGGGAGAAGGGACTCGCTAACCAGCATGTTCCTTTTCATCCGTGTCCTCTGATTTGTTTGCGATTTAATACCAAGTAGGAAAGGATCATCTCTCGTCTTTCAAACACCCTCAGTTGTGAAGGGAGTTGTATCCTATTCTCCACCTGTTTCTAAAGCCCGTGGGTTGGCAAATATATGCAAAAGGTAGCTGATGTACTGGGGAAAGAAATTCCAGAAGTATTACTGCCAGGGGCAAGTGAGTTGGCCTGGCGGAGCGTATCGTATGGACTGAGGCTCTCTAACCTTTCGGTAAGAGCCTGGAAGAGTAAGAGCCTGGAAATGGTAATCTGGTATCCTGACGCAGTTATCAGAGTTCACTGGTGGCATATCCTTGCTCTCGTTCTCAATTGCAAGTGATGCTATGGTGTTTGAGATCTTAAACCCCAGTTTTGAGCGCCTTTGATTTCCTAGCTGAGGCGTGACTGTGACAGCTCAGCTCTCCTCTCTTTTGCCCCCTGGGCTTGTGGAAACAGAGATGAGGAACGTAAGATTGGGGATGGGACGGAAGCCGGCTAGCTTCCACGCGGTCAGCTGGCGGAGTTCTTCCCCTTTCCCCCCGCCGAGGCCTGCGTCCCATCACCGGGACCCGCACTCGATGGGTTATGTTTATCATGAGGTGAGTGGTCAGCCTGGCTCCCTGTTGTGCGCTGCTCTTTCAGTGTGGCATGGCCTGCAGGAGGTTGGCGGCTCACCCCGGAGTCTCCTCGTTAACCGGCATCCGTCCGACTGATGCGCGTGTCTTTGGTGTTTCAGGAGCTCGGCCGTCAACAGCGTGCCTGCCAAGCGCTGGACCAGGAGTGCACGCAGATGAAAGCCAGACTCACACAGGAGTTACAGCAGGCCAAGAACACTCACAATATCCTGCAGGCTGACCTGGATAAAGTAGGCAGCTGGCTTACCTCTCTCCTCACTTGTTCCCCCTTTTCCTTGTTCGTGCATTTTCTGTCTCACGGCTGACATTCTGATGCTTCCAAAGAAAAGCTGCCTTCCTTATCAAAGAAGAGAGCAAACTGAATCCTTCTGGGTCTGCGCTTCCTCATTTACAGAAGGAGGGGAGTGAGTGAGGATCTCAGATCTGAAGGTCTGGGGAGGGGTGTGATATTCCTGTGTATTGGGGTCATATCACCAGGTGGGAGCCGCCCGGAGTAATTCACGTCCTGCAAATAGTCAAAGTGCTGAAAACTATAATCCATTGACTTATTTGTTTATTGCGGGGGGTGGCGGGGGGAGCTTGAGAGGAGGAGCAGAGACAGAGAGAGAGAGAGAGAGAGAGAGAGAGAGAGAGAGAATCCCAAGCAGGCTCCTCACTGTCAGTACAGAGCCCAGTGCGGGGCTTGATCTCATGAACTGGGAGATCCTGACCTGACCTGAGCTGAGATCAAGAGTCGGATGTTTAACCAACTGTGCCCCGCCCCCCCTCCCCCCGGGCACCCCAGCAGTGAGTGTTTTAAAGTGTAAGTCAGGTTATGGGACTCCCCTACTCACAGCTATAGCTACTTCCCGCCTCTCTTATAGTAGAAGCTCATCCTTCCAAGGGTCTGCAGGACCCTGGTGGCCCTTCCAGCACCTTGCTTATTGGCCTCCTTGCTATTGGTAGAATACGCTCAGCATCTTCAGGGAGGTGCTGTGTCCAGATGGATCTGTAGGGCACCTTCACTTGCTTGAGCTTTCTGCTCTCATGTCGCTTTAGCCATGACATCTACCCTGGTCACTACATAGATCCCTATCCTCAAATACTTTCTGTTTCCTTTACCTTGCTTAAGTTTTCTCCATAGGGCATATCATCTGTTGTACAATACAGCTATTTCATTTGTTTTTTTTTTTTAATGATTGTTTATTAGAGAGAGAGAGAGAGAGAGAGACAGAGTGCAAGTGGGGGAGGGGCAGAGAGAGAAGGAGACACAGAATCCGAAGCAGGCTCCAGGCTCTGAGCTGTTGGCACAGAGCCCGGCATGGGGCTCGAACTCACAAACCGCGAGATCATGACCTGAGCCGGAGTTGGACGTTTAACTAACTGAGCCACCCAAGAACCCCTCTTTGTTTCTTTTTATGCTGTGTTCCTTCTGTCACTCAAATCTTTCCGTGAGGACAGGCTTTCGCCTGTTTAGTTCCCTGCTCTACCTGTAAACACAACCACCGAATCCCATAGCTTGAAAATAGCACAACAGATGGGTTATAGTCCTTCGCTCTTTTCTTGACTTGACCCATATAGCTTGACAGGGTGACACATTGTGGAGTTTACTGTGAATATGTCAGAGATTCATCTCTTTACTTTCTTAGTGCTTGCTTCTTTGTTTATTTTTAAAATTAAGGCTTTACCATTCAAGTAGAGTCTCATTTTATGGGAAATACAGGTTAACTCTCAAGTTCAGGATATAACCAAGTGGGACGAGTTGCCCTCTCTTCGTAGAGGAGCCAGAGACGGGGAAGCAGCTGGAATGGGGAGAGGTAACCATCACTGTCATGTGTTATGTACTAATTAGGGGTTCTCTGATGTGCTCATAATCCTGTCTCTATCCAGCTATCCAAGGTTGGTAGAAAATAAAAATCCTCCTTTCCCAGGATAACTATTAAAGGGTTTCCTTCAAGACCCTTTAAAAAAAAGTCCTTTTGGAGCACCTGGGTGGCTCAGTCAGTTAAGTGTCCGACTCTTGATCTCAGCTCAGGTCTTGATCTCAGAGTCATGAGTTCAAGCCCCACATTGGGCTCCATGCTAGGCTTTTTATTTTTTATTATTTTTTTCTTTTTTGGGGTTTTTTGTTTTGTTTTGTTTTGTTTTTTGAAGAGGTCTATGAGTCTATAAGAAAGGACCAGTTTTATTTTTGTTTCAAATGCAACATTCTGTTGGTAGTGTCTGAGCCTTGCTTTTATTGCATGTTTTCTAGTTTAATTATTCTACAGGTGGATGTTGAGGTTGTCAACGTTATCTTGTTCGTTGTAGCCCTGGGGATGGCATTACTGGGTAACGTGCATGTTTCTGTAGGACACCTTTCCACGTGTGAAATTGGTGGTCTCAAGGACAGATGTATTCTCCCTTGTAATCGATTCTGACAAATTGCTCTCCAAGAATTTGTAATTTACCTTCTCACCCAGTGTGAGAGGTCCTGTTTTTTCTCATCCTTGGAGATAATCCTGTTTTTAAAAATTTTGTCAACTAAGAAGTGAAAAAGTCATCTTAATCGTTGTTTCGATTCATTCTTCCTTGATTACCGCTGAGGATGTTTCTTTCAGAAGTTGATATATGTTTGTATTTTTTTGCATAAAACTGTCTACTTCTATTCACTCCTTTAAAAAATTGGTTTACCTTTTTCTAAATGGAACCAAAGATGTGCTCTATTTGTTGTATTATGGAAATGCATTTTTTTTAATGTTTATTTATTTTTTATTTTTGAGAGAGAAAGTGTGGGGGAGGAGCAGACAGAGAGGGAGAGAGTATCTGAAGCAGGCTCTGTGCTGACAGCAGAGAGCCTGACAAGGGGCTCAAACTCATGAACTGTGATACCATGACCTGAGTTAAAGTTGGATGCTCAACCGACTAAGCCACCGAGGCACCCCTGGATATAGAATCTTAAATCTGTTATATAGCAAATACTTATTCCCAGTCTATTTCATAGCAAATACATTCTCCCAGTCTGTTTCTTTTCCTTTCTTTTTTTTTTTTTTTTAAGTTTTTATTTATTTTAAGAGAGAGAGAGAGAACAAACAAGCTGGGAAGGGGCACAGAGAGAGGGAGAAAAAGAATCCTAAGCAGACTCTGCACTAACAGCTCAGAGCCCGATGTGGGGCTCAAACTCACAAACGGTTAGATTATGACCTGAGCCGAAATCAAGAGTCTGATGCTTAACTGACTGAGCCACCCAGGCACCCACTTCCGGTCTGTTTCTTATCTCAACTTTTCTTTTTTTTGGTTGTTTATTACTATTTCATTGCTTCTTTCTTTTTTTTGTTTTTGTAGTTAAGTTTTTTTTTTTCTCTTTTGCTTTCTCTCCAAACCCAGCCCTTTTTGATCTCCTCTCTGCTGTCACCCACAGTGCTCTGATGGTATTTTAAGTTAAACTTCTAATGCTGTATTTAGCTGTGACACATATTGTTTCTCACCCAAAATCGATGGCATCAGTTCTCATGTCCCATGACCATTTTACTTAAGAAGAAATAATTTAGGGGCCCCTGGGCGGCTCAGTTGGATAAGTGTCCAGCTTTGGCCAAGGTCATGATCTCAAGTTTCATGAGTTCAAGCCCCACATTGGGCTCGCTCCACTTCAGATCCCCTGTCCCCCTCCTTCTGCCCCTCTCCTGCTTGCCACGTGCGCTTGCTCGCTCTCTCTCAAAAATAAATAAATGTTAAAAAAAGAAGAAGAAATAATATATTTAAAAAGTAAAGCACATAAAAATTAAACCTGACCTTGTCTGCTTTTTACAGGTCACATCAGTAAAGCACCAGCTAGAAAAAAATTTGGAAGAGTTCAAGCAAAAGTTCTGCAGAACCGAACAGGCATTGCAGGCGAGTCAGATGCAGGAAAATGAGCTGAGGAGAAGCAGTGAAGTAAGTGAGGCGTAGATGAGTATTTATCAACTTTTCTAAGTGGAAAGAAACAAAACTGGTGATGGGATGGATCCTGTAGATCCCCTTTCCAAGGGTTGGCTTTTGAGCCTCTTAAAAACTTTGTGGAAAGTCCTAGGTTTAAACAAAAGCAACGACAGATGAGGGATTTCTAGATTTAAAATTCTTGCAAAAACAAGTAATCATCAGTTGTTGCCCCAACTTCCAGAGTCACATTGGGCATGTGCAAGACTGTCAGTGTCTTTCTTGGGAAATTCATTCTTGTTACACGAAATGGTGGCTGAAGTTTCTCCAGTGGTGTGGATACGAGGAGAGCACGCTGATGATGTGGGATTTTACTCGTACTGACTTTAATTTGGCTTTTCTATTTGGTGGTCTGGAGTTTATCTGAAAGGGTTCATTTGAGAACCATTTAGGGACAGTTAATAGATTGAAACAATTTGAATAGAGCAATAAATCAGCACAAAGAAGCATAGCAGAACAGAAGTTTCTTTTCTGTCAAATAATGTCACAGGAAAGCATTTTTCCCACTTCTTTAAATCTTTTGCGATCACTTTTTAGACTAAAGATTTTTTTTAGAAAGAGTTTTTTTATTAATATTTTTGATGTTTACTTTTGACAGAGAGAGAGAGAGAGAGAGTAGGGGAGGGGCAGAGCGAGAGGGAGACATAGAATCTGAAACAGGCTCCAGGCTCTGAGCTGTCAGCAAAGAGCCTGACACAGGGCTCAAACTCGGGAACGGCGAGATCGTGACCCAAGCTGAAGTCGAACAAACGCTTGACCGACTGAGCCACCCAGGAGCCCCTTTTTCAGAAAGAATTCTGCATAAAGGATATTTATTTATGCAGATGAGGAAACTCTAAATGTATTCATCCCCACAGCTTGGAAGAGTGTATCATGGTTGTGAAATCAGAACATCTGTCAGTAGCAGAGAGGTGATTGTTAAAGCAGGCGGCCTCAGAGGGGTAATGCTGTTGGGGACAGGAGGCCCCGGCTCCAGCAGCCCAAGTGGAAGAAAACTTGATGTCAGATGATGCTTTCATCAGAGAACGATTTCAAATGGAGCTGTTTGTTTCAGCAAAACAAATGTTTGCCTTTTGGCCAGTGGGGACCAACCAACAGATGCTTCTGCTAACATTTCCACAGGCAGACTGGCACCGAACCCTTCCCCCTGTGAGCTTTCCTTCCAGCCAGAAACTCTCCCGCGACTCCACTGGCTGCCTGGTGGAAACATTTTGTAAAAGCAATCGTCTGGTTAAGAGGGTCCAAACACTGTTCTCTTGGCCAAGGCGCGGTAGTGGGCTGGACATTGTCTTGCAGGTGTTTCAGAAGACACGTGGAGAGCCCCACAGCTGTAGAGCTGTCCACCGTGCACTCTGGCCTGTGCGGTTAAATGCATTTCACGTTGCACCTAAATTTCCTTGATTTTGGTTGTCCGGTGCAAATGCCTAGCACAGGGCTAGGGGATGCATGTAGTATTTGCCTTAATTTATGTTTGTGGGTATGTGTCTTCTTTTGAGGATGATATCAAGAATGCAAAGGGTTTAGCTATCTCTTGCACTTTGCTTTGGGATTGGCATTAGAAAAGTGACTTACCCAGTAAGTTATAGTCTGCACTATAACTTAGTAGCAGAACGATAGCTTTAGAGTCAGGAAGATCTGGGACTGCATCGTTTTCTGCCACTTCCCTGCTCTGTGACCTTAGGACAGTGACCTAGCCTTTCTGAGTCTGACTTTGCTCATCTGTATGTAGGGAGGACTAAATAATACCCTTTCCTTTGCAAGCTGTATTAATGATTGAATTTTGGATGGAAAGTGCTTAGATGGTCAACGGCTGTGACCGTCTGATGTGCCCACTGTTTGCTCTCACCTGTAGGCACAGAAAGTGATGAGCAAGGGACAGTGATTTGAGATTTCTCACATTAAACATATTGCCCATCCTGTTCCTCTAGCACTCTGGTAGCTTTTTCGGTATCGAACTCTAAGTAAGTGCAAACACACCTCGCATGCTTAGAGGTTTTGGGTGCTGAGATAATGTGACAGTTGTACTGAAATTTTCCTTGTCTGCATTTAGTAAACAGACATGCTGCTCACAATGAGAAGATATCAGTAGAGAAATGTGATTAAATGGCCCGATCAATGGCCAAATTCAGATCTAGTGTCAATGTGAAAGGAGGCTTTGGGTAAGCTGCTCATCCCACACCCCAAGGCCAGCCTGCTAGCATTGGGGCGAGGCAATAAAATAGCATCGTTGGGTAACCAGGATGAGGGATCACTTGCCTAGGGACCTTCCTGAGCACGGGGATCTGTATGACATCAGTTCTCGAAGGAGCTTGGTCTGGCAGACAAGAATGGTGAGGTGGGAAGGGCAAAGAACATCCTCCGCATCCATCCCCGGTTCATGGTATAGACTTCACCGCAGCAGGGGACATGTTAAGCTCCATTCATGGATGGGATCATGAAATGCCACACAGTAACTGAAATTTGTTTTGTCTGGCCCTGGGAAATGATGCTTCCCTTGCTGCTCCTAAAACTGAAGTTGATCTGGGTGGAATTGCTTGCTAAGCTCTAATGCTGGCTTGTGGTTATAGGGATTTGTGTTGTGTTTTTCTAGACTAGTGCCCAATTTTGCAAATCATTTGAGGACATAAGAGATGCCTAGGAGAATACATCCTTGTATGCCGAACTCATTGTTGATAATGAGCTACCCAATCAAGTCTTAAGTGGCTGTGGCCTCACAGAAAACTAATTGCTGATGGATGGCAGCCTACAGAGCCATTTTCAGATGTTCATTTTCCAAATTTGGGCCTTTTGAAATTCTTGGGTTGGTCATAGCCATAGTATTATAAGCCTGCTGGGTCCCAGGATTGGCTGAACATTTTGTTAGAAACAAATATTTACGGAGCTAATGCCAGAAGAGAGAAAGACATGTTAATCTTTCCATTGAGCTTACTATTCATTTAAATGCCCCCAGTTATGGACAGAGATAGATAGAGACCAACAGATACATGAACATCCAGTTGCCCCCTTCCTTCTCTTTTCTCCATTTACCTTGCTTCCTTCTATTGGGGATGCCCCCAGCTTTGCACACAGCGTCTTCTCAGCTTTCTTGCCCCACCTCTAGGTGCGGATGCCAGTCGACTTGATTACTTTTTTAGGGTAAGCAAATATTTCATAAGTTGCCCAATAAAAATGCGAAGTCAACCCAGGTGGCGAAACTCTAGTTACTCTTTTTTTTTTTTTTTAATTTTTTAAAGTTTATTTTTGAGAAAGAGACAGAGAGGGGGAGGGGCAGGGAAAGAGAGGGAGAGAGAGAGAATGTCAAGCAGGCTCCATGCTGTCAACGCAGTGCCGATGTGGGGCTCGAACTCACAAACCATGAGAACCTGACCTGAGCCAAAACCGAGTCAGACACTTAACCGACTGAGCCACTCAGGCGCCCCAAAACTCTAGTTACTCTTTTACGTTGAACTGATTCAGCTAATCTTAGCATGGATCTTGCAGATCTAGCTGCTGTCAAATTTGGGGAAGAAATGCTAATAATAATGCTCCATTACCCTTGTTAAAGTGCTTTAAGGTAGTTTTCCTGTCACATCTGTGATCTCACTTGAGTGGTGATTATTCTGAGCCCGGAGAGCAAACAAGCAATGATAATTTCTGTAGTTTAACGATGCTCGTTCAAGTCCTCGACACCCGTGCACCTTCATGGTCACTCTTGACAGAATTTAACACTGACTGGTGCAAGTGTTAGCCTCTCTGTCTTGAGATCAGTCGGAGCCTCCCATCAGCCCTGATTGATCTCTTAATTTGATAGAGCGTCCATTTAACTCTTGGAAGGGAGGCAGGATTGGGGCAAGGGAGCCAGAGGAGCGTAACTACAACAGGCTCTGTCTTGTTCTGAAGATGAAATGAACATATATGCACGAACACAGCAGCTGCCAGCAAGTTTTCAAGTACTCTCCACTAGCCAGATTCTCCCTCTTCTTGCATTTGGCTTTGCTGCCTAGGTACCCATCTGCTGGTAGTAACCAGGCTGATAATTGAAGGCAACTTTCCAACACAGCCTTGCCAAGACCATCTGTTTTCTAACAGTGCTGTTGGGTTTTGGAAGATGGGTCTTAATTGTTTCTTTAAGATTCAAAAATTCCCCTTTCTTCTCAGAGGGGTATTTTTGAAGTGCAATTTTTAAAAAAAAAAAGGTAGCCTTATGAAATGTTTTTCCCCCTAAGGATGTGAGGCACCTGATTCCGTCGGTTTTTAACAATCTATGCCGATTCCCTGCGGTCCAGAGGGTGGCATATAATACAGGTGGAGATACTTACCAGCGATGCAGTCACTGACAGTTGAAAAACAGATTGAAGAATATGAACAGAGGATTTATTATGTTGACGCACAAGTCTTACGTGGTTGATAAGCAGTAGCGGTTTTATTTGGCATATAAATAAATGATGCTTGTTTTTAAGATTCAAAAATAGGGGGCGCCTGGGTGGCTCAGTCTGTTAAGCATCCGACTTCGGCTCAGGTCACGATCTCACGGTCCGTGAGTTCGAGCCCTGCATCGGGCTCTGTGCTGACCGCTCAGAGCCTGGAGCCTGTTTCAGATTCTGTGTCTCCCTCTCTCTTTGACTCTCCCCCGTTCATGCTCTGTCTCTCTCTGTCTCAAAAATAAATAAACGTTAAAAATATATATATTTAAAAAAAAGATTCAAAAATAGGCCCAACTCCATGGAATGGACACGCATATAAGTCTCTGCTACTTTTTTGCATGGCTCCTTCACCTAATCAGGTACCCAGAGAACCAGATTCCCCCATCTAGAATTCATTCTTCCTTCCGTGTACCTACCCTCTGATTTCCCATAGCATACTCCACCTCTTTGTAGTACTTAGCGGATCCTGGTGTGAACTAAGTGATTGGTATCAAATCCTCCCCCGCTGCCAGGGGAAGACCTACCCTGAGGGCCAAAGACTCTTCTCTTATTTATATTTGTGTCTTTGACGACACAAATGCTTTCCAGCATCTTGCACACTGCTGATTTTCTTGGTAAACACTTAATACTCATAAAGACATCCTCGTTACGGTGAGCCTTAAGATGGTTTTCCAATGAAAAGTAAAAAATTTGTCATGTGAAGTTTTCGGTTCGTTAGCATATCAGATCTTTGCAAAGAGGTATTGGATCATTCAGGTGTGATAGGAACTTGGAGCTTGTGTCTTCGAGGATCTTCCAAGTAGGATTCTCCTTTTGAGGTCACTCTTGAGCCAGCATGGGGACATCCAGAAAGTTCAAAGAGGTCTATTTCTTTGAAGGAAAAAGATTATTGTCAGTTTTGGGTTTTGTGCTTTTGAGTTCTATTCATAAAATCATCTGATTGAAGTAAGAATGTCTAACTTCAGGGGCGCCTGGGTGGCGCAGTCGGTTAAGCGTCCGACTTCAGCCAGGTCACGATCTCGCGGTCCGTGAGTTCGAGCCCCGCGTCAGGCTCTGGGCTGATGGCTCAGAGCCTGGAGCCTGTTTCCCATTCTGTGTCTCCCTCTCTCTCTGCCCCTCCCCCGTTCATGCTCTGTCTCTCTCTATCCCAAAAATAAATAAACGTTGAAAAAAAAAATTTTTAAAAAAAGAATGTCTAACTTCATTAGGTGCACAAAGGGAAAGTGAGATTCCTCCCCAGCGAGGTACACAAGTGGTCCCATTTGGGACCCATATATGGCAGAAGTCATAACTAGCTTGAGTGGTTTTGATTGTAACCAATTAAATGTGTGCTTTAGGAAGCGAAGAAGGAAAACAGCCTCCTTAAGAGTCAGTCTGAGCAAAGGGCCAGAGAAGCCTGCCACCTGGAGGAAGAACTGAGGAAGGCCAAACAGAGTTTGAGTCAGAGCCAGAACTTCGCAGAAGAAATGAGGGGTAAGTACACTTAGCGTTTGGAGTTCTATTTCCATTAAAAAAGTTTGTTTACTTATTTTGAGAGAGAGAGCGAGCACATGGGTGAGCCGGGGGAGGGGCAGAGAGAGGAGAGAGAGAATCCCAAGCAGGCTCCGCACTGTCAGCACAGAACCTGATGCAGCGCTTGATTTCGCAAACCAGGAGGTCATGACCTGAGCCGAAATCAAGAGCCAGATGCTTCATTGATGAGGCCACCCAGGGGCCCCGGAGTTATTTTTCTAAGCTGATGTCCCATGAGGGAGGATGGATGGCTTTAGAAACGTTTTTCAGTTTTCCCGTATATCCTCCCAGAAAGATGTCTGTGGTTGATGTGGAGAAAGTTTTCTCTCTCCTACCTTTTGGTTTCAGAGTGATAGTTGGACATTGTTTTATTGGAACACATTGAGTCCCAAATTGCCTGGTTTCTCAGTACTTTGAAGCCAGAAAGGTAAATATTCTCCACACAAAAGTAAATTGTCAGTGTTGTCTCTCACCCCAGAGTGCTATTCTTTGTGTCTCGAGTGTATTTATTCGTTTTATTCAGACAGCTCATCTTCTCGCTCGATATCATTTCCCAGATGATGGAAAAATTCAATACGTGTTTTCCCAGCTCTTAATGACCATTGTTTTTTGATGACTTACTTCACTGAGAGATTTTATTTCCTCACTTTCTGTATAGACACAGGATTATGCTGCACACACCACATGAATCCACCATTTCACATTTATTTGTACATACGTATGTCTTTTTACTTACATTAATTTTCTCAGCCGGGTATTTGCACCTCTAGGATTTCTTTCAACCTCCCCTGTGAAATATGTGTCACGCTCCTCTGTGACTATTTTCCCATTTATTTATTTATTTATTTATTTATTTATTTAAAATGTTTATTTAGGGGCACCTGGGTGGCTCAGCCAGTTGAGCATCTGACTTTTGCTCAGGTCATGATCTCGCGGTTTGTTGAGTACGAGCCCCACGTTGAGCTCAGTGTTGACAGCTCAGAGCCTGTAGCCGGTTTCGGATTCTGTATCTCCCTCTCTGTCTGCCCCTCCTCTGCTCTCTCTCTTGCTCTCTCTCTCTCTCTCAAAAATAAACATTAAAAAAAAAATAGAAAAAAATGTTTACTTATTTTGAGAGAGGGAGGGAGGGAGGGAGGGAGGAAGAGAACCCCAAGAAGGTGCTGCATTGTCAGTGCAGAACCCAACACAGGGCTCCTCGTCACGAACCGTGAGATCATGACCTGAGGCGACATCAAGAGTTGAATGCCCGACCGACTGAGCCACCCAGGCACCTTGACTGTTTTCTCTTTTAAATTCTGATCTCCCTCAGACAGCTTTCAGTTATTCCACAGCAGTGGGTAAAAATGTCAATCTTCATCTTTCTTGAAAGAAAACCGTAAGAAAGGGAAGGGCGAGGGCATTTTTCAGTGTTGGTCACCGGTATCCTTGTTTGAGGGCCTCACAAGTGAAGTGGAGTGAGAGCCTTTGTGGTGCTGTCTTCATGAGCCATCAACTCTCAGCAGGTAGACTGAGATTAAACACGTTAAAACTAGGAACTTTTTTCCCTTTAGTGTAACAACTGAAGTTTATAATACATGCTAGCTTTATCATCTACCGTTGAGATTCTCACATTTACTCGCCCTCAGCGTACTTGAACGTGAAGCCTTCCCATCACTTGGCGTGAAGGCTTTGCAATGAGTGCTTTGAATGAAACCGCTACCATTGTTTCCAACTAGGAGGGGCCTGTGGGTAGATGTGAGTTACTAGGCAGAAAAGAAGGTGGCAGTGGAGCCTGGAAAATCTTCCGTTTGACTCTCCCACTCACAGACACTTAACTGTGAGGGGCTGGGATGTGGGTAACATTGTTTCTCAATAGTACTCACGCAGAGGCCTTGAGAAGTACTGGCGTATAGCATCATTTATTCTTTTGTACTAAGCCTGTGGATTTTGGCTAAAATGGTGGAATAGTTATTCACTTTTCTGGAAAATGAGAATTATTCTGTAGTGAAGTAGGCTATTTACATTTCAGTGCTGCTCTTCTCAGAGCTTTCTTTCAATAAGCATTTCAGAAGGGAAAAAATACACATATACATAAACACATACAAAGGAAAAAAAGTTTCAAGTACTTAAGAAAATAACCCCTGGGAATGTAAGCTGGTGCAGCCACTCTGGAAAACAGTATTGGAGGTTCCTCAAAAAACTAAAAATAGAACTACCCTACCACCCAGCAATTGCACTACTAGGCCTTTATCCAAGGGATACAGGTGTGCTGTTTCAAAGGGACACATGCACCCCCATGTTTATAGCAGCACTATCAACGATAGCCAAAGTATGGAAAGAGCCCAGATTTCCATCGATGGGTGAATTGGGTGAATGGATAAAGAAGATGTGGTGTGTGTATATATATATATATATATATATGTATATATGTATACACACACACACACAATGGAGTATTATTGAGCAATCAAAAAGAATGAAATCTTGCCATTTGCAACTATGTGGATGGAACTGGAGGGTGTTAATTAAGCTAAGCGAAATTAGTCAGAGAAAGACAAAAATCATATGACTTCACTCATGAGGACTTTCAGAGACAAAACAGATGAACATAAGGGAAGGGAAACAAAAATAATATAAAAACAGGGAGAGGGACAAAAACATAAGAGACTGTTAAATATGGAGAACAAACAGAGGGTTACTGGAGGGGTTGTGGGAGGGGGGATGGGCTAAATGGGTAAGGGGCACTTAAGCATCTACTCCTGAAATCATTGTTGCACTATATGCTAACTAATTTGGATGTAAATTAAAAAAAAAAAATTAAATTAAAAAAATAACCCCTTGCTGTTTTATGCAACAACACTTTATTAAGCTGCTTAGAAAGAAGATGAACAAACGTATTACATCCTTATAAGGACCATTTTCTCACTGTCTTTATACAATCTCAGATAATGATCAGGTGATCTACTTTCCAAACAATAATGCCAGTTTTTACAGGGCTTGAGAAGCTGTCTGTTTGGATTTTTTTTTTAAGTTTATTTATTTATTTTTGAGAGAGAAAGAGAATCCCAGTCAGGCTCCATGCTGTTAGTGCAGATTCCAATGCAGAGATCTATCTCATGAACGGTGAGATCATGACCTGAGCCAAAATCAAGAGTTGGACACTTAACCAACTGAGCACCCAGGCACCCCATGTTTGGATTTTTTTTAGTAGTTTGGAATTCTTGTAGAATATTTATTAAAAACATGACAACTTAGGGGCGCCTGGGTGGCGCAGTCGGTTAAGCGTCCGACTTCAGCCAGGTCACGATCTCGCGGTCCGTGAGTTCGAGCCCCGCATCAGGCTCTGGGCTGATGGCTCAGAGCCTGGAGCCTGTTTCTGATTCTGTGTCTCCCTCTCTCTCTGCCCCTCCCCCGTTCATGCTCTGTCTCTCTCTGTCCCAAAAATAAATAAACGTTGAAAAAAAAAAATTAAAAAAAAAACATGACAACTTAAACTTTTTTTTTTTTTTTTTTTTTTAATAGCTAAGAATGCCTCTCAGGAAACCATGTTAAGGGATCTTCAAGAAAAAATCAATCAGCAAGAGAATTCCTTGACTTTAGAGAAACTGAAGCTTGCCTTGGCTGATCTGGAAAAGCAACGAGATTGTTCTCAAGACCTTTTGAAGAAAAGGGAGCATCACATTGAACAACTGAATGATAAGTTAAGCAAAATGGAGAAAGAGTCTGAAGCTTTACTGATTGCTTTGGAGTTAAAAAAGAAAGAATATGAAGAATTGAAAGAAGAGGAAACTCTGTTTGCTCGTTGGAAAAGTGAAAAAGAACAGCTTCTAAGTCAGCTGGAGTCAGAGAAGGGAAGCTTGCAGAGTAAACTTCATCACTTGGAAACTTGTCTCAAGACACAACAAATAAAAAGCCACGAATACAATGAGAAAGTAAGAACACTGGAGATGGAAAGCGAAAATCTGAATGTTGAGATCAGAAACCTTCACAATGTGTTAGACAGCAAGACTGTGGAGGTGGAGACACATAAACAAGCTTACGTAGAACTACAACAGAAAGCCGAGCTCTCGGACCAGAAACATAAGAAGGAAGTAGAAAACATGTGCTTGAAAATATCTCAGCTTACCAGGCAAGTTGAAGATCTAGAGCACAAACTTCAGTTAGTGTCGAGTGAAGTAACAGACAGAGACCAGCGTTACCAGGACTTGCGTGCTGAATATGAGAGCCTTCGGGATCTGCTAAAATCCAAAGATGCTTCTCTGGTGACCAATGAAGCTCACCAAGGAAGTCTTTTGGCCTTTGAACAGCAGTCTGCAATGAATAATTCCTTTGCAAATATTCTTGGAGAACAAAGAAGCACACCTTCAGGAAGGAGCAAATGCCAGTTAGAAGCAGACCATAGCCCCAAAAGTTCAGCCAGCTTACAAAATCGAGTCATTTCTCTTGAGTTTTCATTAGAGTCTCAAAAGCAGATGAACTCAGATCTACAAAAGCAGTGTGAAGAGTTGGTGCAAATCAGAGGAGAAATAGAAGACAATCTCATCAAAGCAGAGCAGATGCATCAAAGTTTTGTGGCTGAAACAAGTCAACGCATTAGTAAGTTACAAGAAGACACTTCTGTTCATCAGAACGTATTTGCTGAAACTTTAGTTGCCCTGGAGAACAAGGAAAGAGAGTTCCAAGTTTTGAATGAAAAACTAGAAACTGAGCAAGCAGAGATTCAAGAATTAAAAAAGAGCAACCATTTACTTCAAGCATCTCTAAAGGAGCTACAGCTTTTGTCTGAAAGCCTGAGCTCAGAGAAGAAGGAAATGAGTGCTGCCATTTCTCTGAACAGAAAAGAAATTGAAGAGCTGACCCAAGAGAATGAGACCCTCAAGGAAATTAATGCAACCTTAAGTCAAGAGAAGATTAACTTACTCCAAAAAAGTGAGAGTTTTTTAAACTGTATAGACGAAAGAGACAAAAGCATTTCAGAGTTATCCAATCAGTACCAGCAAGAAAGACTTCTTTTACTACAAAGATGTGAAGAAACAGGACGTGCACTTGAGGATCTTAGTGAAAAATATAAAGCAGCTCAAGAAAAGAACTCTGAGTTAGAATGCTTGCTAAGTGAATGCACCAGTGCTTGTGAAAATAGAGAACATGAACTGGAGCACCTAAAGGAAGCATTTGCAAGGGAACACCAAGCATTTGTAACAAAATTAGCATTAGCCGAAGAAAGAAACCAGAATCTAATACTGGAGTTGGGGGCAGTGCAGCAAGATCTGAGATTGGAGATTGTGGATATCCAAAACAATTCCAAGAGCGAGGCGGATGGTTTAAAGCAAGAAATCATGACCTTAAAGGAAGAACAGAGTAAGATGCAAAAGGAACTTAATGCCTTATTACAAGAGAAAGAGCACCTGCTGATGTTAACGGAGATGAAACAAGAGCATCAGATTCTAGAATCAGAACCAATTAGCGACTCTATGAAAGGAGAGAGTGACATAAATGAATGCCATGTTCAGCTTCCGATGGATCTCCAAGTTGAACATCCCCCTCTAGACTGTTATAATGCACAGTTGGTACAGTCAGGAGCTAAGATGAGAAGGAGGGAATTCAAACTTCAGGAAAGTGAGAAGGAGAAGGAATGCCTACAGACAATTAGAGTAGAATTAGACACGGGAAACGTGCAACGAGACACTCAGTCCCAAGAACTCAGTGGCCCCGAAGACTGCGCCGTAGACACAGAAGGAAAGTACGTTTCTGGGCTTCATGAGTTTTCAAGTCAGAATGACAATGCGCATCTGCAGTGCTCTCTACAAACAGCAATGAGCAAGCTGAGTGAGCTAGAGAAAATGTGCGAAACACTGCAGGTCGAAAAGCTTGAGCTAATATCTGAGCTGAAAGACTCAAGATCTGAATGTATCACAGCAGCTAGTAAAATGGCAGAAGAGGTGGAGAAACTAGTAAATGAAGTTAAAATACTAAATGATGAACACGGTCTTCTCCAAGGCGAGTTAGTGAAAGAAACGGCAGAAGGTGAACTTGGTGAACAACAAAATGAGCAGAAATGTGCGTCCTTAAATCCTTTGAATGACAGTAATTGCTATGAGCACTTGACGCTCTCAAACAAAGAAGTTCAAATGCACTTTGCTGAATTACAAGAGAAACTCTCATCTTTACAAAGCGAACACAAAATTTTACACGATCAGCACTGTCAAATGAGCTCTAAGATGTCAGACCTACAGTCTTATGTGGACACATTAAAGGCTGAAAATTCGGTCTTGTCCACAAGTCTGAGAAACTTCCACGGTGACTTGGTAAAGGAAGAGATGCCAGGACCCCAGGAAGGGCATTTTCTGTCATTGTCTTTCTCTCGTATGACTGACAGCCCTGGTCTTACAAGTTTGGGAGAATCCTCTTTTTGCAAAGATCTTTTAGACCAGACAGGGGAAACATCTCTTTTGAATAATTTGGTCGGGAATCTTTCAGCCAACCAGTGTAATGTAGAAGAAGGATCTTGCTGCAGTCTGGAGGAGGAGAATCTGACCAAGAAAGAGATTCTGTCCACCCCAGTGAAGAGTGTTGAAGAACTTGAGATCCTCTGTCAGATGTACCTGCAATCCCTCAAAAAGCTAGAGGACAAAATTGAAAGTCAGGAGATTATGAAAAATAAGGAAATTGAAGAGCTCGAGCAGTTACTAAGTTCTGAAAGGAAAGAGCTCGACTGTCTTAAGAAGCAGTATTTGTCAGAAAATGAACAGTGGCAACAGAAGCTGACAAGTGTGACCGTGGAGATGGAGTCCAAGTTGGCAGCAGAAAAGAAACAGACCGAACACCTGTCACTTGAGCTCGAAGTCGCCCGGCTTCAGCTACAAGGTCTGGACTTAAGTTCTCGGTCCTTGCTCTGCACCGACATAGAAGATGTAAGTACATGGGACTTACATGCCCTTTCTTTAGCTACATGCCCAGTAGGCACTCAGTAAATGTTTGTGTAACTGAAATCTACACTAAATTGAACTTAAAATATTTTTAGAGCTCCAGGGTATAAAAACAAAATATACCAAAGTTTGTTTTTGTTTTTAAAAACATTTTTTAATGTTTACTAATTTTTGAGACAGAGACAGACAGAGCATGAGTGAGGGAGGGGCAGGCAGAGAGAGAGAGAGAGAGAGAGACAGAATCTGAAGCAGGCTTCAGGTTCTGAGCTGTCAGCACAGAGCCTGACGCGGGGCTCAAACTCACCGTGAGATCGTGACCTGACCAGACGCTCAACTGACTGAGCCACCCAAGAGCTTCTTGTATTTGTTCTTTAAACAAAGCACAACTTTAGGAAAATGAGTAAACCTGATTGTGGGGCAATGGCGGTGGTGGGGGGGGAAGATGTAAATTTCTGTAGTGATTCCGCTTAAACATATATATGGGAAATTAATAAAGTTGTTTTTAAAAGTCTTCTGGAGAAAATTAATATTATAGAGTCAGAAAGTCATCTTCAGAACTTGTATGTGTTTTCACTCTTTGTGAGTAATAAACCACACTTAAATTAGAGCTAATGGATGACAGTATGATGGGAATTTTATATTTTCTTACCCTTTTCAGACTGTTTTAATGTTACAGAGTTAAAGTCATAAAACTAAATGCAGGAGTTTATTACACATTACTGAATAATTTTCTTAACAATTTTCTCTGATGCAAATCTATGATTTGTTATCAGTCATTTAAAGAGCCATCTCTTTCGTTTTGGAATATGAAATCATTTAGTCATAACTTCGTCCTTTCTGGTCTACCAGCTAGCCTAGTAATGCTGTACGGTTGACAAGGCTCACCTGATTCCCTCGGTAGGGTAGGGAGGGCAGGTGGTGTGGTGGCCACCATAGTGGTCATAGCAGCAGATCCCCATTTTATAGATGAGAAGATGGTGAAGTCCAGACACGTGATTTATCCAAGAATATAGATAGTGAGTGCTGGCTCTGTGGTTATGTCCTTGGGATGGGGGGGAGCTGTTCATGAAACCTCTCAGTGAAGGGTGTCGTAAATGCTGAAGATGGAAGCTGAACATTTTATGAGGAATTTGTTAGCTCGCTGGTAATCACAAAAATAAATTTTATATTTAGGCTACCAAGAATATTTCTAGCAAGAAAAAAATTATGGAATTTAATTATGTTGCAATTTAGACCAAATAACTGATCTGAAGGGCTTATCTTCATGATAAATACCTTACCCAGTGCCTTGCCTGTGGCTAAACCTACCAAATGTTAAATTGCGTTGGATATTTGGATGGAGAGAGGAGAATGGGATGGGAAATATGCCATTTGAAGAAATGTGTGTAGCAGAGGCTAGACGCCAGTTTCTATAATAATTAAGCCTCCTTATTCTATATTCCTCCTGAAAAATAAAATGAATTCTCATTGTATATTACAGCTACAGGCTCTCCGGGGTGGGAATGACAGCTGTGACATTAAAGAGTCGGAAGAATGTACTTTGGAAACTAAAGAGAGCACACCAAAGCTTGACACTCACAAGATGTGTGAGAACGGTGTTCAGCAGGACCTCAATCTAGAGATGGAGAAAATAGCCGAGACAGGTGCAGCCCAATTCACAGGAGAATGGTCTAGGGAACAGTCTACAGAAACCAGTTACGAGACCCCAGTAGAAGACAAAACCCCGGGCCGTTCAGAACGCATTTCTCAATTGTCATTTTCTGACCCTAACGCTCTAGTACCGATGGATTTTCTGGAGAATCAGGTCTCCATTCAGAATCTCCAGCTGCAGGTTAGAGAGACATCGAATGAGAATTTGAGGTTACTTCACATCGTAGAGCAACGTGACAAAAAAGTTGAAAGTTTGCTAAATGAAATAAAAGAGTTAGACTCAAAACTCGATTTACAGGAAGCACAACTAACCACCAAGACGGAAGCATGTATAGAATTAGAGAAAATAGTTGAGGAACTTAAGAAAGAAAAATCAAATTTAAGTGAAAGACTGGGATCCTTTTCTTGTGACAACCAGGAGTTACACCAGAGAGCAGAGAGTTTGGAAGTCCTCAGTTCTAATTTAGAAGTAGGCACAGATAAATTTTCACATGAAGTTATTGAAGATAATGTAGCCAAGGTGAACAACTGGAGAGAGCGATTTCTTGATGTGGAAAATGAGCTAAAGAGGATCGAATCTGAGAAAGGTAGCATCGAGCATCATGCCCTCTCTGTGGAAGCTGCCTTAGAGACAGTTCAAATAGAGAAGCTATATTTAGAACAAGACAGTGAAAATAAGCAGAAAGTTATAACCCGTCTTGAAGAAGAACTCTCTGTGGTCACCAGTGAGAGAAACCAGCTTCGTGGAGAATTAGATACTTTGTCAAAAGAAAATAAAGAATTGGATCTGATGTCTGAAAAGATGAAGCAGAAAATACAAGAACTTGAATCTCATCAAGGTGAATGTCTACAGCCCCCTGACGTGGCTGGAGCCGAGGTGAAGGATCAAACACAGGTCCTTCAGACGTTGCCCTCCAACGTAAGTGAACTGTTGGTAGAGAACGCTCGTCTCCAGGAGCAGCTGCAGAGTTTGGAAAAGGACTCACAGGCCCTATCTTTGGTAAAAAGTGAGCTGGAAATCCAAATCGAACAACTGAATGAAGAGAAAGAATCACTTGTGAGGGAATCCGAAAGCCTGCAGACCAGACTGAATGAATCGGAACATGAAAAGCTGGCTGTTGCCAAGTCCTTGGAGAATGCGCTGATGGAGAAGGGTGAGGTTGCGGTGAGGCTGAGCTCAACGCAGGAGGAAGTGCACCAGCTAAGAAAAGGCATCGAGAAACTGAGGGTTCGCATTGAAGCTGATGAAAAGAAGCAGCTTCACGTCCTGGAGAAACTGAGAGCGAGCGAGCGTAAGACTGACTCACTTCAGGATAAAGTCGAGAACCTCGAAAGAGAACTGCAGATGTCAGAGGAAAACCAAGAGCTGGTGATTCTCGATGCTGAGAATTCCAAAGCAGAGGTGGAGACCCTAAAGGCACAAATGGAATTGATGGCCAAAAGCCTGAAAGATTTGGAAGCAGACCTTGTCACGGTAAGGTTCGAGAAAGAAAATCTGATGAAACAACTACAAGAAGAACAGGGTCAGTTATCTGAATTAGACGCATTACTCTCTTCGTGCAAAGGTCTGTTGGAAGAAAAGGAGAAAGAAAAAATACAGGTGAAAGAAGAATCCACAGCTGCAATGGAGATGCTCCAAACACAACTGAAAGAGCTAAATGAGGAAGTCACAGTCTTGTGTAATGACCAAGAAATCCAGGTCAAAGAACAGAGTCTAGACTCCTCGGCGCAAGAAATCCATCGGCTAAGAAACAGCATTGAAAAGCTGAAAGTCTGCCTCGAAGCCGATAAAAAGGAGCAGCTCCAGGTCTTAGGAAAACTGAAGGAAAGTGCACATCACACCGACCTGCTTAAGAGTAGAGTGGAGAGCCTTGAAAGAGAACTAGAGGCATCAGGGCAAGACCAAGAGCGTGTGATTCTGGAGGCTGAGAATTCCAAAGCAGAGGTAGGGACCCTAAAAGCAAAAATAGAGGAGATGGCCCAAAACCTGAGAGATTTGGAATTAGATCTTGTCCATATGAGGTCAGAAAAAGAAAATGTGACCAAAGAATTACAGAAAGAGCAAGGACGGGTATCTGAATTAGAAATACTCAATTCTTCATTTGAAAATCTGTTGCAAGAAAAAGAGCAAGAAAAAGTACAGATGAGAGAAGACTCTAAGATTGTCGTGGAGACGCTTCAAACACAGTTAAAAGAGCTAACTGAGAAAGTGGCAGCTTTGTGTTGTGACCAAGACACCTGGAAGGCCCAAGAACAGAATCTGAGCCGTCAAATAGATGCTCTTGAACACGAGAAGGCTCAGTTGCTACAAGGCCTTGACGAGGTCAAGAGCAGTTACGTTAGTTTGCAGTCTTCCGCCAATGGCCTCATTCAACAGGTAGAAGATGGCAAATGGAAGCTAGAGAAGAAGGATGAAGAAATCAGCAACCTGAAAAATCAGATTCAGGACCGAGAGCAGCTCATCTCTAAACTCTCCCAGGTGGAAGAACAGCAGCTTTGGAAGAAGCAAAAAGGAGAACTGGAAGATGTGATGGTAGACTTGGAGCAGAAGGTCCAGATGCTGCAATCCAAAAATGATACTTTGCAGGACACCCTGGA
This sequence comes from Puma concolor, assembly GCF_028749965.1. Lineage (NCBI taxonomy): Eukaryota > Metazoa > Chordata > Mammalia > Carnivora > Felidae > Puma > Puma concolor. The sequence continues at coordinate 41,139,032 of NC_141683.1, forward strand.
AACACTGCAGCATTCTTACAAGGCTCTGGAGAAAGAGCTCGAGCTGACAAAAATGGAAAACGTGTCCTTTGTTGACAAAGTAAGTGGCTTAATCTGTCTACGTTCGAATATGTAGCCATGAGGCAGGGAAACCGCTGTGTGGATCATGTTTCCTCCTGGACATGTTCACAGTATTGGACCAGACTCTGCAAGGGTTTTTATGTTTGCGGGGCCTTGAACTTTGGGGACACTCAGTTGGCTCCAGCTGTAGTCACTCTTTGCTTTGGCACACATTTACATGGGGCATGTCTGTGGATTAGCCCAGCTTTTCCGTGTGGCAGCTGGACATGGGAGAAGCTTGGGGTTAGGCATAGTTCTGGTTCTAATCATAGTTCACTTTCTTAGAGTAAGTACATCAGAGTACTAGTTTCCCAGTACCCAGCTGGGAGCTACTACCAAGGAGACTATAACCGATACTAGTTAGGCCCCTGCTCTGCCTTTTTGCCTTTATGAGAAGGTACTATTAAAGGTACTGATAGAGGGGTGCCTGGGTGGCTCAGTCAGTTAAGCGTCTGCCTTCGGTTCAGGTCATGATCCCTTGGCTCATGAGTCTGAGTTCCACGTCAGGTTCTGTGCTGGCAGCTCAAAGCCTGGAGCCTGCTTCAGATTCTGTGTGTCCCTCTTTCTCTGCCCCTCTCCTACTCATTGCTCGGTCTCTCTCTGTCAAGAATAAATAAACATTTAAAAAAATTAAAAAAAAAAGGTACTGATATAATTGTAATAAACAGAACCCTCATGCCTCCCAGGGTAGGTCTAGGGGATTTTATGCTTTCAGCCTTCTTATATCTTCTCTTTGTGCAGCCTACTGTTCTGTTAGCTGATGGCTAAGGGGCAAGTGTGCCATCAGGGGCCTCAATTATTAATGAAAAATTAAGGTTTTGCCCTCTAGGCTTACGTACTGATCTAGGAAAGTGGTTGCTTCAAATTCAATTTTTATTGGACAACTATTAAAAGCAAAGAGGAGTGTCCAGAAAATGGGATCAATCACGACTCTGTAATATTTTTCAGGAATTTTAAGTTTTGATACAACTTGCAAGAGATGGCAGTTATGATAGAGCTAACTTGGCAAATTCTGCCAGTCCGTTTCAACGCTGAGGGGCAAGTGCAAATGATGGGGCTTTAACTGGTTTTAACTAATCATAGGCATGCTTCTTTTTTTTTTAATTTTTTTTTTCAACGTTTATTTATTTTTGGGACAGAGAGAGACAGAGCATGAACGGGGGAGGGGCAGAGAGAGAGGGAAACACAGAATCAGAAACAGGCTCCAGGCTCTGAGCCATCAGCCCAGAGCCTGACGCGAGCCTGACGCGGGGCTCGAACTCACGGACCGCGAGATCGTGACCTGGCTGAAGTCGGACGCTTAACCGACTGCGCCACCCAGGCGCCCCATCATAGGCATGCTTCTTGAAGATTAGTATGGCATCGGAGGATCAGTGGAGATCCCAGAACTGATAAAAACATAAGACGCTACCTCATACAGTGGTCTCTAATGTTGACGTTTCATACAAATTAATACCCTTACGAGGGATTGTGAGACTTAGTGATGTTATCTTTCCTTGTCATTGCTCTCCTTATTGCTGTCTTTTTATTAAACCTTGGTCGAGAAAAGGTAAGCTTGCCAGTAGGTTTTAAGGATGGTGGTTGAGTGGATTAGTAAAGGGAGGATTAGCCAGGTCCCATTTTGTTATTGAAGGTGAAAGGGAATGTTATGATGTGTTGGATCAGAATGATTAATTTGAGCAAAACCGACGCCCCAAAGCAGATCCTAACGAAAGATGAAATTTCAGGTAAACACAATGACCGGGAAGGAAACTGAGCTGCAGAGGGAAATGCACGAGATGGCCCAGAAAACAGCAGAGTTGAAAGAAGAATTTATCGGGGAGAAAAATAGGCTGACTAGAGAGTTAACTGTAATGTCAGAAGAAATAAAGAGCAGCCAGGTAAGTTTCTCTGTGACAGGACGCTCTGATCATTCGGTGTGCGCAATCTCCTTGTTTGTTTTTGTAAGACCTGCAACGTACCCAGCTCTTTTAGCTTTAAAAAAAATCCAGGCCGGCACTGATGTCCTGATCAGTCTTGAAGTCTGTCATCTTCACCCTCCAGCCCTGTCAGGAGCCCAGAACGAGCCCTGGGAGGCCTCGGAACGCATGAAGATGCCCATCACGGAGCCCAAATATTTTTTCATAGAAGGCGACCCTTGTAACTACATTAACTCACATCAGAAATAGATTTCATGCAGCTTTCAGCAGGTTTATCTGCTTTTCCAGCCTGCCTCGATTAGGAGCCAGAATGTTGCTAGAGACAGATGCACTGATCTGCTAAGAACTAAAAAGTAACGGAAAGTCACAGTGAAATGTAAAGCTGGAGCAGTCTTGGGATGTTATTTTAGGGGAGGGTTAATGTGACAGATTTATAGCATCTGGGTCACCATTCCCCACTGCTGTTTCCGTGGCAGACATTGCTGATTCAGTGCCCTCCATTTCTCCTGAATCTCTTAACGCCGAGTCCTAGGTCACAGCCACCGTGCACACAGTGCCAGCAGATGCAGTGTGACACCTGCCTGCCAAACCTAGTTAAACGGTAAACACTCGTATATCCGTGTCGTCCTCGTGCATATTCATCCCCAGGTAGTACTTAGAAAAGGGGAACAAAACAAAGTTACGATCATGACCCCGAACAATTAGAAAAGGTTGAAGGGATGTTTGTGATAGTCTGTATACAGAGTTGGAGAAATCCGTACTTTAAATATGACATTTAATCTAATGCAAATCGAAAAGTTTTGGCATTTAATCTCAGGAGTTGACTCATGGAACTTTCTGGCAGTGCTGCATGGAAGGAGTTTGTACGAATGCTATTTGAGTGCTGCACCTGCTGGAATTTCTTTGGTACTGAAGCAGCTTGGGAGTATCCCAACTATAGTGTTATTTGAACCTAGTTTATAGGCTCTACTAAAAGGAAAAGCTAGGTGTTTAGCCTCAAGTCCGTACCTATGAATGTGTCCGTTTGCAGTGGCTTTATGCATTCTGTAGTTAATAAGTGCTCCTAAAGTCAGAGGGTTGCATGTTGAATATAACGGCTGTGGTTCCTGCACTCACAGAGCTTACAGTCTAGACACACAATAAATCACTAAATAGGAGATGTATAAGGCAATCGTAATCTGTCAAGTGCTATAAAGGAATCAGACAAGATTCTTGACTGAAGAATAGTTGGGAAGTGGGGTGTGTGGGGCTAGAAATCAACCTAATTTAGGTAGGGAGGTCAGAGAACGTCACCTGCATGATGAGGAGTCAGCTGTGAGAGGAACAGCACAGAGGAAGGAACCTTCTAGGTCTAGTGAGCAGTGTGGCTACATTCTGAGATTAGAAAAAGCTTCGTATTTTTTAGAAATTGAAAGGAAGCCATTATGAAATAGAAAATGATATGAAAAAAGACCAGAGAGAAATCCCAATACATGAGGCTGGAGTTTAAAGGGAAGATGTAGGGTGGATACATTAATTTGGCTAGTTCAGAATATAGGTAGTATTGCCAAATTATGGGAATTGTAGAAAATACAGTTGGAGAAGAGAAGGCAGTTTGGGGCCGAGCCCAGAGACCTGGCCTCTCAAGGTAAGATGGAGGAGGAGGGGCCAGCAAAGAGATGAGGAGCCATGATGAGGCCAGGGGAGTGTCTGTCCTGCCAGTGAGGAGTGGATGCTGTCTTGGGAGCATCACATGCTGCCCAGAGGTCAGATGAGGTGAAGAGTGCTCCTTGGATCTGCAACATGGAGGTTGACAAGGCCATGAAAAGCGATTTGAAGAGGAGGTGGGATAAGCCCACCAACAAGGTCTTGTGGAGTAAATGGAGATGAAGAAATGGGCACGGCATGTGTAGAAACACATGTGCAAACAGTCATTTGGGATCAGGCATGGAGAACACAGGTTCCTCCAGTGCTGGAGTTTGGCGTGTCATACGGTGAAGGGACAGAGGGGCAAAAATAGGGAGGGCATCTGGAAGGAAGCTGAAAGAACACGGAATTGAAGCTGGTCAAGGAGGAACATGTAAGTTTGGGGGGGGGTGGGCTCGAGTGTCAAGGTGGGAATGGTAGGGTTCTGGGGATGAGGTCAACGGCTTATTGCAATGGAAGCACTTAAGTAAGTGAGCCTGGAAACCTGGGAGGGTACCGACCAGGGTGCTTGAGCTAAAGTTGAGTTCTCAGGGATTCTGTATTCCCTGTGGATGTGACCCTGCACGTGGTTGGTCTGGAGCAGAAGAAACTGTCATTGCAAGTAAAATCACAATTTAAAGTGAATAGGTCATGAAGGGTTGTGGCACTATTCTGTAAAGATTTTGTCTGAGCTGTAAACTTTTTTTTTTTTTTAATTTTAGTACTCAGTATTTCCTAAAGATCTATATAAGATCCATATCCAGGTTCCTAATTGCTCTCCCATGATTTTATTACTTTTCTCATTAGGGTCAATTGAGGGAGCTCATGCTAGAAAACAGTGAATTGAAGAAGAATTTGGATTGTGCACATAAGGACCAGATGGAAAAAGAGGAGAAAACGAGAGAAGAAATAGCTGAGTATCAGCTACAGCTTCAGGAAGCTGAAAAGAAACACCAGGCTTTGCTTCTGGATACAAACAAACAGGTAAAAACGTTGGGTTTGGTTCCTGGAGGAGCTGGGGAGTGGTGCGTTGGCCATAGTAATGAGGCATGTTTTGCAAGAAGGTCCATTGATGTGCATTATTACGCAAGACAATCTTATGAAAGGTCCCCATCATATTACCTTCACTGTCTTCTCCAGATACCGTCCAGATCTTATTTTACGATGTGAGTTTTTAAAATCTATTTCTGTCTTGGAATAGAATAATAGGAGAAGCCCAAGGACTATTTGAAATGGCCCTTGCGACAGCAATTTTCTTTTTCGTTTGTTTTCCTTATAATTTTTTTAAGCTGAGCCTCCTGGCTAAGGTGACGTTTTTCTGCCCTAGTATGAGATGGAAATCCAGACTTACCGAGAGAAGCTGACTTCCAGTGAAGAATGTCTGTGCTCACAGAAGGCAGAGATGGAACTCTTGAAGTCCAGTAAAGAAGAACTCGATAATTCTTTGAAAGCTGCTACTCAGATGTTAGAAGAATTGAAGAAAACCAAGGTATGTTCATTTCTCATTACTTCATAACTTAGAAGATACATGAGGATAATGGTTGTTTTCATTGCATGGAATTAATGCTTTCATCCTGTTATCAAAATTTTTGGGGGGCCCCTGGGTGGCTCAGTCCGGGGCGCCTGGGTGGCTCAGTCGGTTAAGCGTCCGACTTCGGCTCAGGTCACGATCTCGTGGTCCGTGAGTTCGAGCCCCGCGTCGGGCTCTGTGCTGACTGCTCAGAGCCTGGAGCCTGTTTCAGATTCTGTGTCTCTCCTGGCAGAGAGAGGGAGTTCATGCTCTGTCTCTGTCTCAAAAATAAATAAACGTTAAAAAAAAAAAAATTTGTTTTTAAAAAATTTTTTTGTAGTCAAAAATAAAAGCATCATTTTTCTGCTGAGTTATTTTTATTTTTTTTTTAAAGTTTACTTATTTTGAGAGAGAAAGTACAAGTGGGGGAGGGACCGAGGGAGAGGGAGAGAGAGAATCCCAAGTAGGCTCCGTGCTATCAGTGCAGAGCCTGATGCAGGGCTTGAACCCACGAACTGTGAACACCTGAGCCAACCTCAAGAGTCGGATGCTTAACTGATTGAGCCACGCAGTCTCCCTGCTGAGTTATTTTTAAAAGGCAGTGGATGGGGCGCCTGGGTGGCGCAGTCGGTTGGGCGTCCGACTTCAGCCAGGTCACGATCTCGCGGTCTGTGAGTTCGAGCCCCGCGTCGGGCTCTGGGCTGATGGCTCGGAGCCTGGAGCCTGTTTCCGATTCTGTGTCTCCCTCTCTCTCTGCCCCTCCCCCGTTCATGCTCTGTCTCTCTCTCTGTCCCAAATAAATAAATAAACGTTGAAAAAAAAAAAAAAATTTAAAAAAAAAAGGCAGTGGATGGTCTGCAGTCTCACAGCTTGGATATACTTTATACATCGCTCAGTGAATCCTCCCAAACTAGAGGATGGTAAAGACTTTCTCAAGATGGATATGAAGATCAAGGTGATAGCCAATTGGGACAGGCCTCTCCAGCTGTAGATAATAATCTGGTGGGTAATTCCGAAGTCTTGCTTCACTGGTTTCCAAGTTCACTGCCGTCACCAGCCCACTTTTCCCATGCCTCATGCGGAGATCAAGGTGTGCCAGAGCACTTGGCCATACACACATATGTGTCCTTTCTCCTCTTTATCTCCACGCAAGGTTCCTTTACGAAAAAAAGAGGTGAACCAGTAGTCTTGGGATTGTTCAATTATAGTTGGTGCTACAGTAATCCTACTTGGAAAGAGAGGCTGTTTGATTCTTACAGATATTTTTCATAAGATGAATACCATCCAGGATGTATAATAATGAACTTGGAAGATAAATATCTACAAAGGTCTTTACGTAAAGATGGTTTAAATTGTAAAAATTATGATACTGTATATTGAATATACGCAAATAGAAAAGTAGGTGTAAACTTAACATTTGTTGCTCTTAAACAGTTCTCAAGGTGAAGGAAATACTGACAAAATACAAACTATTAACAGTCACAGTAACATTAACGGTCAATCGTGTTCTGCTACTACAAAATGAGACATATTTAGTAATAGAGCTTCAGATTTACTTTTTATTTATTCACTTCCTTTTTTATTTTTATTTATTTTTTATTTATTTATTTATTTATTTAATATGAAATTTATTGTCAAATTGGTTTCCATACAATACCCAGTGCTCATCCCAACAGGTGCCTCAATGCCCATCACCCACTCTCCCCTCCCTCCCACCCCCCATCAACCCTCAGTTTATTCTCAGTTTTTAAGAGTCTCTTATGGTTTGGCTCTCTCTCTCTCTCTCTAACATTTTTTTTCCTTCTGCTCCCCCATGGTCTTCTGTTAAGTTTCTCAGGATCCACATAAGAGTTTCACTTCCTTTTTTTAAAAAAGTGGAGGTAAAATTGATATATGATGAGTTATTAGTTTCAGGTGTGCTTTCTAAAGCTTGTCTAATCTTTGACCGTCCTGTGGAGAATGTCTCTGCATACACATCATGTACAAAATGGCTTCTTGTTAGATGAGCCTATTCAGATGCATATAATTTTAATGAGGTACCAGTTAATGAGCACTGTTGAATTGGAATTAAATGGATCTGTAATCCAGTGATGGTTGGAATCAGAAATAGAAAATTCTGGAAGTGCGGATTTACTGCAACACTGCTAATACATTATTTCAAGATGAAATAATATACCAAGAATGAAATCTACATGCAACATGAAATTGATGCTCAGGTTTTTTTTTTTTAAATAGTTTGGTCTGCCTTTGTATGATCATGATCTCTTATTGGAAACTCTTGGAGCTAGTTTGTTTTAGAAGTCTTGCATTTTTTAGATATTACATAATACAGTGCATGTTATGGAGTATCCCAGCAGGGTCTGGGGTAATCTATCATAATCAGATTCATATTTCTGCAACAAGATGCATGACTATTCTCACAAGGTGGGATAAATAAAGACTATATATAAATACCTCTGTATCTTAAAATTTTCCTCTAAATCATTGTCAGAGCTTTTTTTTTTTTTTTTGGAATTTGCAGATGTGGTTAAGGAACAGTGTGAACTACACTCCTGAGAAGTGTGTGATGCCATCAGTCTCTTACCATCCTATTCGCTTTCTGTTTGAGCAGCCGTAGAATTTAAATTTGTATTATGAGCCATAATATTCTTTGGCTTTCACTTGGCGTCACCAAAACAAATGCCATCTTGGGTATTGAAATTGTCAACAGCACGGGCTACAGATGGAAACACGAGTCTATCCTCAAGAATTTTTGACCCACCAAACATATGTCCATTATCTCCCACCCTAACCCCCCAGGTGTGATTCCCATTGGACAAACCCTGTCGTGGGCTCCTTCCTCGGGCACTGTCTTAGGAACCAAGATTTATGCTTGCTGATACTCAGAAAGTGACAAAACCACAGTGTCTACTGGGGAGACCTAGGAAACCGAGTAGGGAAGATAAATTGTTTTATGCATCTTTAGATGTTTTATTTTGAACATCATAATACTTAAATTTATAATATATGGTTCTTAATGATATCTCATGATTATTTTCCCATATGCTCATACGAAGAAATTCAAAGTTTTAAATTCAAGGTGTTGTTTTGTAGGCGGACAGTGTAAAATATACAGATCAGTTGAAGAAGGAAAATGAACGTTCGCAGGGGAAAATAAAGTTGTTGATCAAATCCTGCAAACAGCTGGAAGAGGAAAAGGAGATGTTACAGAAAGAGCTGTCTCACCTTGAAGGCACACAAGAGAAACAGAAAACAGGTAGGTGTTAACTAGGCACATCCATCAGCCAAAACTCTTCCACTCGTGAAGTCACACACATGTGGTGTGTCAGCATACAAGCGTTTTCAGTGCTCTGTCCTGCACCGCGTGCTGATTCTCAGCAGTTGCCATTTTCCAGTTTCTGAATTTTGTGCTTGGCTTGGGGTCATAGGGTTAATAGGATTCCGAACGAAGTCTGCATATTGAAATAGAATCATTGCATGTTCTGTTCTATAAAACACAAACTGGCAGCACTTTTTGCTAATGAGCTATTGCAAAAAGAGTTTTTCACGTGCATGTCCATTTATGTAGTTGCTACGTCAGAGGCAGATTGACATTCTGAGCTGGCATTGGTGATTTAGCAACAGCTGATTCTGGTTGTCCTTGGCCCATCCTCGTGGGTCAACTAAATGGAAGGCTTAGGGGCTGTATGTTTGGGTGTGGAGGTAAAATAAAAAAGAAATGGCAACTGTCCTTGTGACTTTTCTGCACTCCTGTCTTCAGAGCAGAATGCTCTTACTGTGTGGAAAGATGATGGCAAGCATAGTATAAGGGGAGGGGCCCTTCTGGACCATAGCTGCACAGGGTGGGTGGGTGACCTTCCCTGCCGAGAAGAGTACTTGGAGTATATTGTAGATCCAGAGAGTTTTTCCAGTGGATTCAGTGCTAATAACCATGGCAGCTACAAATTGACCAAGATTCCCACCTCTGAAGCACTTGTCCGTCAGAACCTCCACTTGCCCATCAGAACCAAGCACTGGTCCATCAGAACCTCCACTGCTTTAAAAAAAAAAAAAAAAAAAGCTGTTTTGGACTTGTCTTGTCACTGACCTGCTTCTGGTTCCCAAAGCCATTACAACAGACTTCATATTCTTTACCAATTTTTATTGTTTGTTCACTTATGATGGAAAGAATGGGCAGGTGAAAATCGGGGATGTGCTAGATTAACTCATCTGATCTCATATGAACTACAAGATGGGTTGGCTGGAATACGCATTTGAGATTTTGATAGATTTTATTTAAGCTATCCTAAGGAATGTCCTATAATCTACTGGACTTGTACCTTGGTATGATCCCTCCCAACAAGAGTTGTTTGACCTACGAGAACATATAGATATGTCTCCCCCCACCTTCTCTAAAAGAAAACCAAATAACGACTCTGAGGTTGTCGGCTTTACGATGCCCAGTGTCAACTAGAGAAGTGTCACGTGATGTACAGTATGTCCCTTTACTTCGGACAGGTGCTGTTGTGGATTCTAATGTAAAGGAATTAATGGCTGAGATAAAAGAATTGAAAGAAACTCTCGAAGAGAAAAGCCAGGAGGCCGATGAATACTTGGACAAGTATTGTTCCCTGCTCATAAGCCATGAGAAGTTAGAGAAAGCCAAAGAGATGTTGGAGACACAAGTTGCTCGTCTGTGTTCACAGTCTAAACTTAATCTCCAGAGTTCTCCTTTGCTAAATGCAGTTGTTCCAGAATCCTCTCCAGCCCCTTCTGCTACTGAAAAGAAGTTATCATCCAGCCAAAATAAAGCCCCAGGCAAAAGGCAAAGGTCCATTGGGATTCCAGAAGATGGAGGGGGCGCAGCGCCTTCTACCCCAGAGACGTTTTCTAAAAAGAGTAGGAAAGCCAGCAAAAGTGGTATTCACCCCTCCGAGGATGCCAAACACACTGAGTTTGAGCCAGAGGGACTTCCAGAAGTTGTAAAGAAAGGTATGCGTCATTTAAAAGCAAAATTATTTGTGTTCTTTTGAAATTCCAAATAAAAATTCACATACGAAAAGACAGAAGAAGCATTTATGTTTTAGTTTGTTGCATGACAATACTAATTGACCTTCAGAAGCAATAGTCCACCTTTAAATTGCTAAGGTATGTTTTGTTTTGTTTTGTTTGTTTGTTCGTTTTCCTGCATGAGGAAAGGACTAAGATCTAATTACTCATGTTACAGTACAAAATGTGCTAATAGATTTGAAGAATGACTATTCAAAGCTTGTTCGGGATTTGATATTCCTGGGCTGAAAATTCCCCAAATCAAGGGCACTCTTCAAGCTTTTTTTTTTTTTTTTTTCCCTGTTAGTCCTCGTCTCATCCAGGTAGGAGGTGAACTGGGGGATGTGCCTCTTGGCTGGAGCTGCTCAGCACTTGTTTTTTTTGTTTTTGTTTTTTTTTTTTTTTTGTTTAAACTCAGTGATCTTCAGAGTGTGGGCCAGGGACTGGGGCCAGTCTAGGAACCGTGTGTTACTGGTCCATGACAAAAAAAAGTAATGTTCAGAAATCAATAGTAAGAGTTTAAAAATGTTCATAACAATTTGACATTGTTGCCACATGCAGGCATGTCGTGAATGTGAGTTCTCCCTTGGCTCATTCTTACTTGGTTATACAGGAGTATCATTCCACAGCAAGTTGGAAATTACCCCCATGCCTTTCCCTCAAAAAATTATCAACACTAATTCTTTGCCCTAGATGATTTGAGGGACACCGTTCTGAGTAACTCTGGCTCTCAGGAAATCTGGCCCCCAAATAATTCGTTATATCTTCCTCATTCCTGTTTTTTATTTGTAGTGAAAGGGTTAAAAACAAAAGCAAATAGTTGCTTTAGTCAGCCATTAATGCCGCTCTGGAGGGTGTGCGCCATGCCCATTGGGACTGAGTTTCTCTTCCTCACCTCAGGTCACGTCCATTGCCACTATGGAGGGAGACAATGTGAGCAGACTGTGAAATCACTCTTTGGGAGTCGGCTGTCTCCTCCCACCCAGTCTCTACATGGGAGTGGGCACCTGTGGAGCAGTGGCTCTTACCATTTGACCTTCTCTTGTTTTAAGCAAGAGTCGGCCTTTTTTTTTCCTTTCCTTTTCTTTCCATTTTACCCCCCTTTTTGTCTCCAATCCAAATGTTATGGAAAGCCTTGCTCGTGTGTTCTTCAGATCTTAGAGGAATGTGAGTTAAGACATCCACATGAGAAGAAGAGGAAGCAGGAAATACATTTTTTGTTTAATGTTATTTCCCCTTCTTTTTCCATTGTGTTTTCCTGTGTGTCTGGGAAGAGAACACCTGCCCACTACTTATTTGATTTGGGGGTTCCCAGGGCAGCTGTGAAGTTAATCCATTGTCCATTGTGGCTAGCAGAAAGTGTTTTTGGAGTTACTCTTATGTTTGTTGAAACTTTACTTGATACGTATCGTTTCCCTTGTAGATAGAATTGGACCTAGCAGTGTTGACAGTCAGCATTTTTTGCCCGTAGGGTTCGCTGATATCCCAACGGGAAAGACAAGCCCGTATGTCCTTCGGAGAACAACCATGCCAACTCGGACCAGCCCCCGCCTCGCTGCCCAGAAGTTAACACCATCCCCACTAAGCCTCAACAAAGAAAATCATACCGAAACCTCCAAACCAACAGCTGGTGGCAGCAGATCACAAAAGGTAAACTCCGGCGAACATGTCTCCACCCTTCCAAATCCAGGAAGTTACAGTGTTTTCTGGGCAAGGGTCTGACACAGCACCCCCTGACCCAGGAGCTCTTTAAAGCCTGGCCTTCTTTCTCCACGTGCTAGAAGTAAGCCAGGCCTGAGGACGGTAGGGAGCGGACCAGGGGATAAACATTACATTATCCTGCGGCTGCAGTCTCATCCTTGATCCGACAGGCCCCTTACACTTTGACGGAAAATGTTAAATAATGAGAAATTGTCGATCAGAACTCAAAGGATTTTGTAAGCAAGGTTCGAGCTGTACGTTAAAGAAATTGAAAGGTAGTCTTTCTTTTGACCACAGGCATTGGTCATTGCTTATTTCACACTTTTCCCTCTAATTCATTGCCCCATGCCCCGGCTGCCAATTCTTTTTTATTTTTCTTCTTTCTTTTTTACTCCTTTACTTTACAAAAAGCAAGTATTTCAGTAGACATCTAAAGAAAGGGTCTCTGTTGACACATCTGTCTATTTTGATTGTTGAGGGTGGGACGACGATTTTAGTGACCTCTGTGCACCTGGCAAACGGCCCAGTAAATGTCATTTAAAGCATCGAGAATATTCACTTTGCAGATCTTTGTTCCATTATTCTATAAGGAATACTAGCACTTATGTACGCGAAGTATATGCATTTTATTGCACTCATAGTAAGTGGTGTGATAGAAGAAAGAAGAAAGTAAGGTTCACAAAGATCTAACCTGCCCAGAGTTAACGCTTACTGTCTCTCACCTCCACGGTCTTGCTCTTTTCCCCAGCGTTACTCAAACAAGAGGTCGCAGGAACGTTGCTGGAATAGTTCTAAGAATTCTAAAATTTTGTGATTTTACTTGCTTGCTAGAGTTTGAGTAACTATGCAGTGTGATTACCTTGACCCAGCAAACAAAGCTTTGAAAGTGTAGGAACCCCTATCTGTGTAATGTAATAATTCTTTAAGTGACTAGGCCTGCTCCTCTTCAGGATTTTAGATACCAAAATACAAAGACATTGGTGATTAGGTGCATCAAAACAAGAACATATTTGTAAATGTTACGTTGATATATAAGAGCTGTAAGCCTTAAGGAATGTATACCTGGTGTTAAGTTTTTTCATGACTTACATACTAAATAATTATTATTATTAATTATTTATCAATAATTTTATTATTAATTATTTATTAATAATTTTATTAATTCAGAGGTAAGGAAGAAAGGTCTAGCATTTTCTTTCACTCATCAAAATGAGCCCATCTGTTACCCGTATTAGAAATATTGACCATTTTGTGCAAATCCGCACCCCTCCGGCCCCCAGCCCCTGGCCCTTCTCTCTTTCTTTCTTTTTCTCACACATTCACTTTCGGATCTAGCTTTTGAATGCTGGGAACAACAAAACACTGAAGAGGGTACTGGAGTAAGTCTTGACTTTCCAGTGACCATAAGAACAGCTTCTTTTCCATAAAGTAACCAGTACCCATGGAAAGGGAAGTTTCCAAGCTTCACCAAAGCTTTCAACCACAAGACAAGTCCTGACCTGCGGTACAGGTTTAGGCTCTGGGGCAGGCTGTGCTACTTCCCTCACTGGGTGGCTGACTGGGAGCCCGTCCTCACTCCTCGTACATGCTAACGTCCATTCCTGCTTGTCTCACACCTTTGGTGATCAAGTGAAGTACTTAGCTGTCTGGCTCTCTCAAACCAGAAAATCTTTTTTTTTTTTTTTTTTTTAATGTTTATTTAGTTTTGAGAGAGAGACAGAGTGTGAACAGGGGAGGGGCAGAGAGGGAGGGAGACACAGAATCCGAAGCAGGTTCCGGGGCTCTGAGCTGTCAGCACAGAGCCCAACACGGGGCTCGAATCCATGAACCGTGAGATCATGACCTGAGCGGAAGTCAGACGCTTAACTGACTGAGCCACCCAGGCGCCCCCCTTAAAACAGAAAATCTTGACACATACGTAGCACCCTGTACTTTCACTGGTTTAAGGTGGCTCACTTTATCATAATTACTTGTTAAATATCTGCCTTCTGAGTTGCAGGAGGAGTACTGCGAGGTCCCTGATTATGATTATAGCTTACCTGTGTCCTCATGTCTAATACAATGTCTGACACTGAACAGATTATTTGTTGAATGACTGGGGCTGTTAGTCTTGTCCTGAAGCGATTACGATAATAGATGTTTAAACGTATGTTAGGAAACCATCTCATGAAATCACCACATGGGTCATTTTTTTCCTTCTTTTATGAGGAATTAATGGGAAAGCAGTTTACGTGGGGGGTTCAGACTTATTATCTAGGAACAAGAGCTCTGCACACTAGGGGGCCTGCTTTCCACACCACTGTTGAGTCTGCAGAGTACAGAGTAGTAACCATGGTTTCCTGCAGATTTGTGTTCGATGCATCGGCTACAGGCTGCAGTTGGCTCCAGCAGTTATGAATCGCTAAGCAATTTTGCGCACTTGTGCAAACGAATGGGGGTGGTTCCTCTTGAGAGGAGGTTATAGGAGACTTCGTGGTTAGATGCAAACTCTTCAAAACGCAGCCTACTGATTTTTAATTTAATTCAGCATTTTCTCAGTCGCCTTGTAAAAATGCTTGCCTCATCTGTTAAGGGTATTTCATCATTCAGTTTGAATGAATAGAGCCAAGGTATCCTTTCCTAAAGCTGTTGCTTAGAAACTCAGGATTATGAGCCCTTGCCTGAAGTGACTGGCTGAAGGTCTGAGACAGACAATTCCCTAGGTCATTCAGCAGGACCTTTAGTGACATCTGTCAGGACCTTTAGGGAAATCTGTCAGGTTTAGTGCAGAGTAGGTGAGGATCATTTTCTGTTATGTCTCTGGGTTGAACGAGCCCAGGAGCTCCTTGCTTGCTGGGGATAAGCGAGTCACGATTGTGGACTTGGTCTGAACCCGGGGTTGGTGGTCAGTTCCAGAGGACCTGCCCCTAAATTGTAGAGGGTGATGGTGATCAGTATAGTGGGGCCCTGCGTTCCTTCCTATGAATGAGGTTCACTTTCACTGCACCATCTGCATAGTCGCCCTCTGGCCACTGTGGCTGCAGACATAGTTTGTAAGACAGTCCAGGTTGGGGTGCACTTAATAGTTTAGACACTTGGTGAATTAGACCTCATCTACTTATATAGACAAGTCTGAGACCAACCCGCCAACATGAGGATCAACTTCACAGTTTAAACTGATCATAGACTATAATTTCCTCAGCTCAGTATCAGAGAAATTGAGTCTAGAGGGGGAACCCAAGGGGTAGACTTGGGCTATTTAATTGGGATTAAGAAAGAGTTTTATTGGGCCCCTGGGTGGCTCAGTTGGTTAAGTGTCCAGCTTCGGCTCAGGTCATGATCTCATGGTTTGTGGGTTCGAGCCCTGCTTCGGGCTCTGTGTTGACAGCTCAGCGCCTGGAGCCTGTTTCAGATTCTGTGTCTCCCTCTCTCTCTGCCCCTCCCCCGTTCATGCTCGCTCGCTCTCTCTCTCTCTCTCTCTCAAAAATAAATAAATATTTAAAAAAAGTTTTACTAACTCAAATATACTTTTCCCAATGTGAGTGATCCCTCTCTGTCTCTTTTTGTTTTAAACAGTGAATCTGAAGAGCTGACTTTCCTGCGTCAGATGGGTTCAAGGGAAATGCCTGTCTTTTGTATCACTTTCTATTAAAAAAAAAAGTACCAGTAAAACTCTGTTTTTTTTCTTCAACTTTCCATGGATGGTAATTTTCCACTAAGTCCTGCTCCTTAGAGGCTGCTCTTTTTTAAGTGTCCTGCATTTAATCTGAGAGGCAAGCTTTCCAGGGATTTGATCTGTTGGCCAGATTTACTATGTTTTCTGTAATGAAAAGTATTTAGCTGCCTTTTAAAACCACATACTTCCTATGGAAAGAATATAAATGGGGAAATAATTTCCACTCTTCTTTCTTTCTGCTTCAGAAGGAGCTCACTGGAGTCCATTGCCGTCTATCAATAGCTTCTCCCTGTGGAGAGCAAACATGAGTCGCCCTTGTCAAGAGCGCCCTTCCTCTTTTCCTTGTGAAGATCTTTCCACTTGGGTCCTCCACTCCTGCCTTTAACTTTGGTTAAATGAAGCTTTTCTATGCTCTATCCGTCCTGCTCCCCTTTCTCTTTTCTGACCCCATATCTTTAGTCACAACTGCATAAACCTCAAAAAATCTGAACTCTATCAGCTACCCTGCCCTCTTGTCTATTTCTTAAAAGTCTCACATTTCCTGAGATCGCTCTTTCTCTTAAAAGGCAGGACATCAGAAAGGGGAGTTACTCTTTCTGAACTTTATTATTTATTCTACTATAATCCAAATTCAATATGGACACAAAACAAAAACGTAAGGAGAATGTTAAAATGATGATATAGGAGAAACATGTTTTAGGTCCTTTGAATGTTGTAAATAGAGGTACCTGGGTGGCTCAATCGGTTGAGTTTCTGAGTCTTGATTTCGGCTCAGGTCATGATCTCACAGTTGTGGGATCAAGCCCTGCACCGGGTGCTGAGTGTGGAGCCTGCTTAAGATTCTCTCTCTCCTTCTGCCCCTTCCCGGTTCGTGTGCATGCGCGCGTGTGTGTGTGCACACACTCTCTCTCTCTCTCTCTCTCAGAAACACACACACACACACACACACACACACACACACACACACGTTGTAAATAAAGCTTACTCCCTATGAAGGTAGTCTTACTCATTGGAATCACAGTCACTTGAATGATAGCAGGGGCTCAGGGTAAATGAAAGCTGATTTGTGTTATCACTCAGGCATATATAAAGGTTTGACAGGTAGTCAAGCATATTCTGGGCACTAGGGTTACAATGGCAAGGAGGACAAGCTTTGGCCTTCAAAAAGCTTGCCTTCTGATCTGAGAAGGTCATGCTAGCTTTGGGAGTGAACCTTTGGCCATCAGAGGTGTCCAGGAAAGCTTGCAAGGTGACTTAACCAAGTTCATGTCCGATATCCTCCTTGTTTCTTCCCAGTGAAGAAGAAATACTAAAGCCGTGTATAACACCTACAGAAGAAGGATTGAATTTAAAATTTGGTGACATAAGCACTTTAATTTTCATGTTGTAGGATTGTGAATATGATTTAAATCTCTAACAAAGATGCTTTGTTTGTTATAGGTCAAGGTTGCTCAGCAAAGCCCAGTGGATTCAGGCTCCACCTTCCGAGAACCCACCACGAGATCTCTCTCGGTCAGTAACCTTCCTGAGAGGAGTTCAGCTGACAGCCCCAGGGAGGGCCTGAGGGCCAAGCGAGGCCGGCTTGCCCCCAGCCCGGAAGCTATCCCTGAGTCCAAGAGCAGCGAGAACTGCAGGGTCCAGTAGAAGCGACCTTGTGTGTCAGGACCTTGGATGGTGGCAGTATTTGAGTAGAAGGCAGTGACCCTGCAGGGGCTTTTCTTTAGTTAGGGAGCACATTATCTGTGGGAAGAAAACATTTCCTTATGAATCGAAATATATTGTACTCTTTAGCTCTCCCGTGTAGAAGTATTGGAAATGTTTGGAAGCACTGATCACCAATTCATCATTGATACTCTTCTTCAGTAGTGTAAAGGGTGCTGGATAAAGCTCTTTGGTGCTGTTACGCTTAGACGGCAAGCACTTTGTAACAACTTTTGTTTGCATGTGGATTTTACCCTAAGGGAATTCAAAATACAGCTTATACTTCCAACGAACAGCTCCCAGGGAAATGTAAACTTTTGCTTTGTGATATTTCCTATGTATAGAGTTAGGCAGGAAATAATTTTAGATCAAGAATTTCTTTTAGCCAAGTGAAATGAAGGAAAATCACGCACACATATACATATGTGGATGTACATAAGGTGGGTGTGTTCATGCTTAGCTTCCAGTGTGTTTTCTAAATGTTTGCCAATATAACCTGTACATACTTGTGTGTGGGGGTGACGGGGGTTGTGTGTTCATTTCCAGTTGGCCTGGTCGCAGGCTCCGAGATGCGGTATGTCAAAGTTTTCTGTCATTGTACTGTTTCTTTTTCAGACCAATTTGTTGCACTTCTTTAGTATACGTTCTCATCAATAGTGATCTTGTATTAAAATAGAGCATTTTTTGTCCTAATAAAAAAAATCACTCTTGGTTTCTGTAAAAATGATTTCTAAATAGAAATGCATTATGAACATTGGTGCTGTATCTTGCTGACTTCTGCAGCCTCTTATAAAAAGTAAAAGAGTCTTAACAAATGATAACTAGTACATTTAGCGAACATAGTTATGTTAAAAGACATGATTTGGAATGTGGGTCATGAAGATTTACAGGATTTCTCTAGGAATAATGTGTCCAGCCAGTGCCTGGTACATTGTGTACCCATCAAACTGCATCAGCAAGGATATACAAATATGTGGTATTTTCCAGCTCCTTTATTGATGATAGCATTTGAAAATATGCAGGCATTATGAGCCATAGCAAATCCAAAAACTTTGGAACAAGTCCCTTTGTCTTTGAATCAGGGTAAAAAAGTTTTCAAGGACATGAACTAGTAAAAGATAATTTGCTCTTGACTTTCAGTTCAAACTGATGTGTAAACCTTGACGAACACTATCATTTATATATTAAAACTGGCCTTTGGAAGGTGGCCTCTGTTATTGGATAATGCTTTGGTAATATTAAGCCACTTGGTATTCATCTACTGAAAGTGATATCCTGGCTTTCCTCCTGTTTCTTCAGCTGTTGCTTGGGGTTATGGTCTGGTGCAATATCCTTATCATAAATCACCCAAGGGCTGTCATGTGTTCAAGGGCATGGCCCGGAGTAGACATCGCTGGGATCAGGCCGTCAGCTTTGTTGGCTGTCTCCAGTTGTTGGAAGATTCCACTCAGTAGGTCTGGCTGGGCGGTTCCATGGGTCCTTGAGATCATCTTCCACCTTTTCCTAGGTGGACCATGGCTGCCTTGTTACAGGGGATATTTGGCATGCCTTCTGTTTTCATGATTGTAGAGAACTGTTCAGTCACTATAAATGGGCAGCTGAGACATAAAATATCCTTTTCCTCGGGCTAGCAATACTCTTTATACCATGAGTTGAGCTGCATATAGGATGAAAAGTAAATTCACCATAGCCCCAACTTGATAAGCCAGTTGAGTCACAAGTAAGATCCCAGCTGACAAATCATCTGGAGAAACAGACCAACTCCAGAGATCCAGGAGTCAGATTCTCAATCTGCACAATGAGGGGCTTGGTAGAGATGATGCTTTCATCTTGAATATTCTGTAGGAACTCAGTTGGCCCTTTGTTTCATTGGGAGTAATCAAGAGTCCAAAGGGACTGCATCTTTAATAAAAAGGGACTAAAAGCCAACATTAAATTGTAGCCTGATTTCCTAAGAGTCACCCCTGCACCCCTGCATGCATATTAACTTTGAGGTTTATCCATGGTTTTTCTCATTTGTCCCCAGTCTATTTTGTTGGGACTACGAACTTTTCACAGGTTTCTTTGAACTTGGAAAGAAGTCAAGACACTTCTTCCCAGCAGCCCCTAACTATTCCACTTCCCAACTGATTTGAGTCAGGGAAAAAATTTCTAAACAGTCTTAGGGTGGCTGAGCACATTGATCTTAGGATTTCCAAGTTAATGCTTCCAAAGTCATTTGGGTTATGGCAGTGCATCATGAAAGTAGCTTAAATGGGAAATAAGCTATGATCAACTCTTCGGATTCATCGGTTTAATACCTCACAGCCAGAGGTTGAACTAATCACTGGCATGTATTTCATATTTCTCTTTTGTGGTTGACAAAGGAATTACCTCTTTAGGAGGATTCTAAGTACCTGGAATTGGTAGTTGCCAACTGGTAGTTGAGTTGAATTCCCTTTAGAGGAAGGGGCTTTATGCTGGTTCACTGAGTAGAGAGAACACACAGAAGAAGAGAATTTGATGGGGCACCTGAGTGGTTCAGTCAGTTGAACATCAGACTCTTGATTTCACAGGGTCATGAGATCAAGCCCTGCATTGGGCTCCACGCTCCGTGTGGATTCTCTTTACCTTGGTGCACCTGGGTGGCTCAGTCGGTTGTGTCCAACTTCAGCTCAGGTCATGATCTCACAGTTCACGAGTTTGAGACCCTCATCGGGCTTGCTGCTGTCAGTACAGAGCCTGTTTGGGATCCTCTGTCCCCGTCTCTCTGCTCCTCCCCCTCCCACATTCTTGCTCTCAAAAATGAATAAACATTAAGAAAAAAAAAAAAAGATGGTCTCTCCCTCTCCCTCTGCCCCTCTCCCCCGCTTTTGTGCTCTCTTTCTCTCTCTCAAATTAAAAAAGAGAATTTGGAGTGCTTCTTGGAAAAGCCTGAGGACCAAAACTAGTATCCCACCTTCAGGCGGCACCGTGTATCTAATGCCTACTCACCTGAGCTATGCCTCACCTGCTGAAAACACCATGTGGAAAATTAGATGCATTTTACAGTATTTTTACATGTTGGCTCAAACCTTAACACCTTTGTGAGGTAGACATCAGGATCCCCACTTTATAGGCTGAGATTAAGAGACACAGGTAGAACTCACATCCAAGTCCGAGGAGACCTTGTTTATAACAATAATGAGTCTTACAACAATCTTGCAAGAGTGGGGATTATCCTCGTTGGATAAAAGACGAAATAGGCTTCGGGAGTTGAAGTATTTCAGCCCCAGTGTCGTCACCACAGAGCCCAATCTCTTGTGTATGTTGTGTATCTCTTGCCCTCTTCTATAGAGGCTGACTGGTCCAGAATAATTCTGATAGCACAAATATTCAAGAGATAGATGTAGTTTTTCTATCTTTTCTGTGCAGTGGAGAATGTCCTTAAGTCTAGGATGATGATATCTGATTTGTGTGACCTCATACTGCATTTTCAAAACTAAAATGAGACTAGAGATCCATTTCAACTTCAGAAAATTGTAACCACTAACTTAATGCATGAGCATTATTTAAAATTAAATGCTTTTAGAGAGTCTGTTTTGGAAAACCTTGAAAAATCTAGACATTTTTAAGGCTTTAAATACAAAAGTTTAGTATAATGCAAACATTAACAGTGAAAAGTATCAGAATGCCTGGGCACCCCATGTGACCTTGGGCAAATAACTCACTGTGCCTCAGTTTCCTCTGATAAAATTGGGAATAACAATAATACCTCTTGAAATTGCCATGATGATTAAGTCAGTCACTTTTTATATGTATGATTTTGCAAATAATAAAATGTTGGTTATTCTGCATACATATAATTACACAGATATTTTTTTTAAAAATATTGCAGCTTAAATTTGTTAGATAAATCTCTGTCCAACACTACACATTAATGTCAGTTAAAGTTTTCCCATACAAAATTCTCTCTCAATATCACTAATGCTTATTTTGCAAATGAGTGTAACCACTATAGATTTGTACATATCATTCAGTTACTGATCTTGCAAATTAATCATCCACTGGTTTTGATTTTTCTTTGGCTCATGAAAAATACCCAAAGAAAACAATTTACTGCAATTTTAATAAAAAATGAGTCGTGTTGAAGTTTATATGTAAATTCATTGTTTAGAACTCAAAATACATTTCCTTACAAAAACAGCATTGCAAAATGTGCCTGAATTCAAGCTCAGAGAGTCCATTTAGCTCATAGTATGTTAAAATGGCAATTGTATTTGTTTCAACTATGTAACCTCCACTCACAACTTTGTTTTTCTGGAAATATATATATTTTAAGCATCAGATTACCAGAAATTCGTTTTTCTACACCTCAGCCATTTTCCAGTGTGACCCACTCTTCTCTTCCCCCCGATTTTGTGCTAGACGGGAATTGTCCAGTGATCTTGGGAGAGAGTAATGGGTGTGTAGATTTCTGTCCACCACAGTTCTAACAGCCGCTGCTCCTGGTATGAAAGGGAAAGTGATTGATAGCTTTTAAGTCGGTTCTGACGCTGCAGGCAAGGTCTGTCCTGTGTAATGTTGGTGTATTTACGTGTGTAAATGTAAGTGATTTGTTCTGTTGATGTTTTAGAAAATCACAAGGAAACACACATATCCCCAAACTTCATACATTTTTGTTAACTTGCAGCCCACAAAATTCTCGCTGGCTCCCTGCCTGCCCCCCTACATGCCGCCCCCCAAAGAACGTGGCTGATGAATAAGATTACTGTCCTTTGTTATTCCTCTCTTTTCTGGGGCACCTTGAGGGTAATGTTTATCTGCATAAAAATACTTTATTTGCCAAATTGAATCCTTGCAGTTCAAATGCCTTATCTCCTATGATATTTAATAATCCTGTGAAGTGGGTCCTATTTTACCACTCAAGAGACCTAAAGAGGTTATTAAGTTTGTGGGAAAACAAAACTAAGGCTCTGGTCTTGATCCCCAGTCCAAGATTGTCATAGATTATCACCCACCCCCAAGGAGAGAGTAAAAGGATTCTAGAGAGTAAAAGAAGCTAGACACTGGCCTGACAAATTCTCTTCAGAATCCCA
Organism: Puma concolor; assembly: GCF_028749965.1. Classification (NCBI taxonomy): domain Eukaryota; kingdom Metazoa; phylum Chordata; class Mammalia; order Carnivora; family Felidae; genus Puma; species Puma concolor. The sequence goes on from NC_141683.1 coordinate 41,161,367, forward strand.
CGGGAACCCCATAGGGAAGTTTCCCTCTCTTGTGGCCTAGGACAACTCAGCACCTGAGGAAAAGTGTGCTTATTTAACCTCATTTAACCCTTTGAGGTAGTCGGGGATTTGGCACTGGGGTTTCCAGCAACACCCGCACTGTTACAAAAACCGCTTTGGTTTTTCTCCCCCAGGGGTGTATTTGCAAGGAGTCAGGAAAATGGCAGCTTTCCACAGTTACAGACTTTCTAGCGAAACACTGGGATATTCCTGAGTTTTAAATGTGAGCAGATCCTCTTGGTGTTGAAATCACAGCTGTGTTATCTAACTGAGCATTTGCTGGGCACATGCCCACTCCTTCCTGCTAGACCTTGGGCAGTCCGCACGAGGGTGTTATCTGTCCTGAATGCCAGCTGCTTGTTTAATGGCCATATTCTTGGACCTAGGCCAGCAGAGGGTCATGAGGGTGCCCTGTGCTAGCCCACAATGCTTTGTCCCCTGTGTGGTCAGCCTCTATTGTACGCCCACACAACAGACTGGTGGTCACTTTGCTTGGAATCCTAGATATGTGGGGAAGGAACAAAGGGCCACCACTCTGATTTATAAACAGGTGTATTGAGTGTGGAGACGATTTTCCTTCTGAAACAGCCACAACTCAAAGCAGAGAGGGGAGTTTCATCTTGGCTGTGCCCAGCTAGTTTTTTCAGAGGCTGGGTATTCAATTTATGAGACAGTCAGGGTCTCCCTCCCTCCATGTGGAAATACCACACGAGCGTGGACTTGAATGTATCATAGTTTAATGGCATAGTTGAATTAATAAATGGAGGAAGCCCCTCATCGCTAGAATTTAAAGAATACGTATTTCTTATTGAGAAGATTTACTGCAGATTCCACTTCCCAATCTGTTGTTATGAGAGCCAGAAGCCCAAATTAGCAACCTAAATCTTGTTCCAACATGTATCACAAAATTAGATTCTTCCCCCCCTTGACGTGGTCACAAACTCTTTTAAGAAGAGAATATGTTGGTTCGGAGGAGTCTCACACTGATTTCCCAAATGTGGCATAGGTTGTAGTCAATGAAGAGTTATTTTTTAAACCAACGTCAGCCAATTTTTTTTTTTTTTTTTAATCCCCAGATAGAAAATTTCTGTAGCTGTGGCAGAGATAGTTGACTGCTTACCCAACTGTTACTTCTTTCTTTCTTGCCTGGAGAACCCCACTTCTGTTCAGATGCTGGGTAGCATTTGCTCAGGAAATATGGCCCCGCCCCCAGGGAAGGAATATAATTTGCATGAGTCAATCTGATGGTGCCCTTCTCTTTTGCCAGGGACTGTTACGATAAGCACTCTGCAGGGACCAATTCTGAGGCTGGAAATAAAGCACTTCCCAAACACAAGACTGTCAGATCAGAAAGATGGGTCCTCAATAACTTTGTTAAGCCTTCGAACGGAACTTGTCATATCAGAAAAAAACGAAAACAAACAAAAACACAAGATTCTTTTAAAGCAACTTCCAGTAGGAAATTCTTTTACTTCACCCACAAGCAACCTGGTATAATTGCAAAGTCGGTTTTCCGATTTTTTGTTAGTCAACGTCTACACTCGTTACCCTCTCTCTGAGTTTGGCCTGCTACCTGAGCAAGAGAGCCCTTGGAAATCCATTCACTTAACCATCTTCTGTTCTACAGATCTGTCACAAAAAGCAATTCTGCTAAACTGGTCCAGGGCACCTGTCTAAAACCTAAGTTACGTGGGGAACGACATGAAAAAATTACATGGTTTTATAATGCCTCTTGATGCAAATCTTTGAAGTCCTTCATTATTCTGCCTATGGTGAGTTCCCTAAACATCAGGTGATTATAATAGCTGTAAGTACAAAATCAAATGATTTGTGGAGAATCCATGACTTCCGTTGTAACAACATGGTTTAATTATCTGGATTTTCGTAATCATCTTGAAGATGAAGAAATTGAGATCCTGGAGAAGAAACGGTTTGCTCTGCATCCCAGGCTATGTCCTAAAACCTAGATTCCGGCTATTCAGAATGGTGCTTTCAAAAATTGAGCACGTGGCCAATTGAATAGTTAGTTACACTTTTTTTTTTCTTTCTAGAAGTGATCATTCATGGCACTGAAAGGAATAGCAAGTTTGGATCACATCAAGAAAATTAGATCTTGTGTTCTGTGCAGACGGAATATTCCCCCCCCCTTCTGCCTTGGCCTTAAAGACCAGGGGATGTTACTAGGAAGCCCAGTAGGGAAACTATGATTAGGTTGCCAGCTGCACAGAGATGTCTGTGTGTGCATGTTAATGGAATAGCCATGGGGACAGACACCCAGGGCACGAACACCCAGCGTTTGTAGTGGCAGGACCAAAGAGCCTTAACACCTCCCTCGCCAGGCTTTCTCTGCAAGCCAAAGCTCACTCAAAATGCTGCCTCTTTCTGTACCCTGGGGCTTCTCTTTTAGTAGCTCTCTAACACAACTGTGTATGCCTTTTACACAATTTGGTTTTTAAATGAAAAAAAATTGTTTTGGATACGACGTGTCCTCCTTTCTCCTCCCAGAATCCTACTTGAAGTCGTTTCCATTTGTGAACACCAGAACAAAATCAGAGGATTAATATCAGCCTTTGCAAATTATTTCCAGGCATTTCCTTTACATAACGGTGGATGGGAGCCCCGCCATGTTACCTGAGAGACAATCAACCACTTGACAGAGAGACTGAGTTTTGGAGAGAAATTTAACCATAAGCTTAGTCTGAGTGTCATACCCAATGAAGATCAGATAGAAATACAGAGGAAGAGTCTCGGGTCATTAGAAAAGCAAAATATCTTTCAGTCAATATAATAATGACAGAGAATTTGGAAAATAGAAAGAAATTTTGTTTATAAACCCACCTTGGCTCAAAAATTATTTTTATCTGTAATAGTGATATGGAGAAAACATGGTTTTCTTATGTCACTTTTCATGACATCAGCAAAGAAGAGTTATCAGCCACATACTCATATACTCATCCTATTTAGGTGGTTATTTACTAGAGTCTTCTCTGGACTCTCCCCCCTCCCCTTTTTTGTTAATAAAGTAAAAAGATAAACATTTTTAAAAGGCTTTTGTTTTCTGGGATCACATATTAAATCCTCCCTCTACCTGGTTTCTGGTCTCCAAAATATTTTTTTAAATTGTTGAGGTAAATGCTGGGCTTTTTAATGTTTATTTATTTATTTTGAGAGAAGGAGAGGGAGAGAGAGAGAGAGTGTGTGTGTGTGAGCAGGAGTAAGGCAGAGGCAGAGAGAATCCCAAGTAGGTTCCACACCCAGCAAAGCCCCAAGCAGGCTTGATCTCATGACCTGAGCAGATATCAAGAGTTGGTGGCTTAGCTTAACTGGCTGAGCCACCCAGGCGCCCCACCCCTGGGGGTTTTAAGACTGGTTGGCTCAGACACCATCATCATCTCACAGTCATTGACAATGGGTGGATGGTGATGTGTCAGGAAATGCTGACAGACGGACAGTGAGGGAAGGCACAGTGATCGGATGGGAAGAGGCATGGGAGGGAGAGGATTTCAAGGTTGGGGTCTTGGCCCACAGGGGTCAGGCATTTCCTCTGTTGCAGTTTCAGCTCAAATGCAGGGAAGACCTGGTCCTGCCCCATAGCTATCCCTGCCGAGGTCCTTACAGCAGGACTGCAAACTCCGGGGCCCCTCCAGGGTTCCCCCGCTATTTCACCAACGCCCACCTATTGTCCAGGCATAGTCAAAAAGCCTCAACTTATTTAAAGAAGCTAGTAAAGAACTAGAAGTGGATTCCAACTCCAGCTCTGACTTCATTAACAATTTTAGCTTCTGCCACCACATTTTGGAGCAGGGATGCCTCCAGGATTGACCTGGACTGATGCACGTTCCACCACCCCAGTCCTACTTAATCTTTTAAAAGTTCTTCTATTACCCTCTTCAGTCTGTCTTTATTCTGTTCAACCTCCCATAGGCTGGGAGACCATTAGGAGGCAAATCATCAGACGCAGGAGACAGGTAACTGTTGTCACCTTAAAGTCAAATGTATCATTTCTCTCTTTCACCTCCAATGGATTTCTCTCTCGTGTTCCTATTTCCATCCATTTCATTGCTCCTCTGCTGCTTCTGTGGGCAGAACTCCTCTGAATCACCTTGGACTCCACTCTTTTTCCCTCCCTTCCTTCTTCATATAATACCTTGTTTACATGTTTAAGGAGATATTTTGTGTAAAAGCTTTTGTCAGTGACTATTGTTCCCAATGGTCATTCTTCATTCCTTCTTCTTTTGTATTACAGAACTCCAATTTTTGGCTGGGCATTTTATTGCCATTATCAAAAACGTTTTACCTTCATTTCAATCTATAAAACACAGCAGACATCACTGCTTGAATCCCTCATTTTCTGTTCATCAGACATTGCTTTAAATTTTTAAATTTTTACTGCGTATCTTTTTCATGTTCACTCTCTCCAAATACAGCTTGCCAGAAAATTCTGTGTAAACTTGGTAAATCTGGCAAAGTGCCCTGCATGGAGAAAGCTTCGATAAGTAGTGGTTGATCAGCTTATAGCTGAATGATTAATTAAAATTAAAAGAAACCCTGAAATACAATTGCTCAGAATCTGAATATAGATTTTTTTTTTTTCCAATCAGAGAATCAAGAGTGTAATTGTGGTCTTTCGGATTTTTATAAAAAAGACGACTCCAGAGTTAAATGAGTTTGATTTTTAAGGCTGCAGTGGCCATGATCACCTCTCAAAACATTTTATTTCACTATACCTCAGAACAAACATTCACTCCAACCAAATTAGATGCCTGATGGTGTCCTAATTCACCCACTACTATTCTTGCTTCTAAACTATTTTTCACCATTCCTTGGGGTCATTCCCGATCCCTAGTTCTACCTAATCCTTCAAAACCAGGGTAAACACCATCTTTTCTGTGCAGGCTTCTCTGACCACAAACCTTGAGTATCACCTTCTTCTGGGAGTGACAAAGTGGCCTGTCATTAGGTTACCACCTCAATCACAAAAATGTAACTTATGCTTATCTGACCATCTTCTGTTCTCATCTGAATTCTGTGACTCTTTGGGGACAGTAGAATATCCTATACCATTTTATACTCCCAGTTCAAACACAGGGCCCAGCCTATAAATACAAATACTTATTGATGATTATTGCCTTGATGACCATTGCCTTCTCTTTTTTATCAGGACACAGAAGGAGGAGAAACTGACAGAGATGTATTGATTTCTCAGCCTTAGCCCTGGTTCATACTAAAAACCATCCTCTTGGTTTTGTTTTTGATAAAGCTAGACCAGAGTCTTCTTAGTAAGCAATCAGATGGGTTTGGTGAACATCTTACGCAAAATTCCCATGTGATTAATGTCTGTCCCAGAATCCACAGAGCTATTCCCATTGTCCCAAGAGAATGGGAAACAGGAACTTTGCTCCCACTAGTTTGTTAACTATTTACTCCCAGCACAGCTAACTGTCCATCTTTCTTTGAGAGGAATCAAAGCATATGGCTCAAGGATCCAATCACAGGGAAGTTAAGAAATTGAAGCCCAGGAGATTCGCATTCATTTCTCTTCTCTTTTAACAAGATTACCTTATATGACTCTGCAAAGTACAGTAGAACTGAACGTATCCATTCCTCATACGTTTGAGATTTGTGAAAATGTCTTACATGCTTTAGATGGCCATCTGCTTGCGTTATCCAAGAATAGGTTTCCCAAATGAACTCTGAAAGATCTATAAGGTCTCAGGAGAATAGTTAATCCATGTAAATGTTAAAGTTCCTTTTGTAACATTCCTTTTTTTTTTTTTTTTTTGCTTACAAAAAATGTCTTCCCTTTCATCAATGGTACTTTGTAGAAGTACCATTTATAGAGCAATTTTCCCTCCGCTTCAAACCTACCTTCTATATTCGCTTTGTGATGCTGCAAGCACTCTGGGACATATTCCTGCTTTGCCATCTGGCTCCCCGATAGGCCGTCCCAGGAATGGGTGTAGGAGGGCACTGGGGAGTTGGAGGAAGAGGGGAACTAGTTTCTTCTCGCTTGCTTCCTCTCAGCACTACCCTTAGCCTCACTTCTTGAGTCTGGCAGTGACGGTTTATTTCAGTAGCAGCATCTGGATTCACTTTACAATTTCCCAAAGCGCCTCAGCCTCTTTGTGCTCCCTCAGAACCAGCACCAGCGAGGCCCTTCCCAGGTTTTTCCATTTAATAATTTTTACATCTTCCCTGTTTTCCTTCAGTTTAAGGAATGGTAACTGCTTCTTGCAATCGCGAGGTCTGTGAATCCTTTGTGTTTTTTGGTTTGTTTGTTTCCTCTTCAGTTCTGCAATACCTAGGTAACAATTCTTTATTAAATTCACTCTGTTTTGGGGCGCCTGGGTGGCGCAGTCGGTTGGCGTCCGACTTCAGCCAGGTCACGATCTCGCGGTCCGTGAGTTCGAGCCCCGCGTCGGGCTCTGGGCTGATGGCTCAGAGCCTGGAGCCTGTTTCCGATTCTGTGTCTCCCTCTCTCTCTGCCCCTCCCCCGTTCATGCTCTGTCTCTCTCTGTCCCAAAAATAAATAAACGTTGAAAAAAAAAATTTTTAAATTCACTCTGTTTAAATAACTGGTGTCACTTCTGTCTCCTGATTGGACCCCGACTGACACAGATCATGTAGGTTGTCTTGTGTTTGGAGGTAATATTTTAAGTAAATTCTTCAATCCATATTTGTTTCATCTTTTAAGATTTCCACCAAAGGTGTCTGAATTAGTGACATGTTCTGGAAACCATATCTCCCCCCTATAATAATCTATTTACCAGTCTTTATGCTAATAGTTCAGGACTTAAAGAAAATTTTACAAATCCCCATTTTCAGCAAGCGTGAGTTGATATTGTTCTGGGTTGCCCTATCCTCCTGCACCCCAGAAAGAGGGGATAACCTGGAACTGGAGTGTCCACCAGCCCCACTCTCGTGACACCTTCCAGATCACAGAAGGGGGCAACACAGGACACCATAAGAATCATCATCCCCAGGAAACTGATGATCCTAGACTTTTCTTGCTCTTGGCTGGGGGGTGGGGGGAAGAAGCCCCAGTGGGAACAACCAGAATTGATTTAAATATTCTTTTCAACATTGCTCAGCATGAGTGCAATTGTGTTTTAGGGACAGATGCTTTGGCTTGCAGTTGGCTATTCTGAGGTCAGAGGAAAATTTTTCCCTGGAGAACTTCTATGCTCAGAGGTAGTGCTTGTTGTCATTACTCATTGAATAGTTACTTCTGCTTTTCTAGCCGATTTTTCTTTGTCATTACGGAAGAGAGCAGAAGTTTTTAATTTTACTAAAGTCTAATTTTACAATTTTTTTAATTCCATGGATCACGCTTTTGGTGTTGTATCTCAAAGCTCATCGCTAAACTCGTTATGATTTTTTCCCCTATGCTTTCTTCTAGAAGTTTTATAGAATTGTGTTTTATCCTTAGGTCTGTGATCCATTTGGAGTCAATTTTTGAGAAAGGTGTAAGGTGTCTAGATTTGTTTTTTGTTTGTTTGGTTTGGTTTGGTTTTGCATAGAAACATGCAATTGTTCCAGCCCCATTTGTTGAAAAGACTATCCTTTCTCTACTGAGTTACCTTTGCTCCTTTCTCAAATATTAGCTATGTTTGTATGGGTCTATTTCTGGGCACTTCATTCTGATCCAGGTTCATTCATTTGTCAGCTATTGTTTATTAAGCACCTTCTAGTGAGAGCATTCTGCTTATGCACAAAGAGGAAGACAAAGTCACCGCTCATAGGCAGCTCTCAGAGCTGCCTGATAATCAACACAATAGTTTCCAGTACAGCTTGTTAAATGACACAATGGAAGTACACACAGAGTGCTAAGAGATCCCAGAACACAAGCACATAAAGCATCCTAGCATTTCTTCCCACCACTATTATGATTGTTTCCACCAGGGTCCAAGACATGGTCATCTTTTACCTGGATTTTTTTTTAGTTTTTAATTTTTTTTTTTTACATTTACTTATTTTTGAGAGACAGAGAGGGACAGAGCACAAGTGGCGGAAAAAGAATAGGACACAGAATCCGAAGCAGCTCCAGGCTCCGAGCTGTCAGCACAGAGCCCGATGCAGGGCTCGAACTCACGAGCTCATGACCTGAGCAGAAGTCAGATGCTCAACCGACTGAGCCACGCAGGTGCCCCTTACCTGGATTTTTAAAGCCCTCTTCTAAGTTCTCTGATTCTGTGCTTGCCTTTCCTTTAAAAGAAAGAGGAATTGTGTCATTTCTCTGTTCAAAATCTCCAGTGAACTCCCTTCTACCTTAGAGTCAAAGTCACAGTCCTCACATAGCCCTCACGAGCTTTGCGCCAAGTTCTCCTGACCTCATCTCCTATTCTCACCTCATCATTCTGTTCTGGCCTCTCCAGCCTCCTCACTGATCCTCAGAGGTGCCAGGCACTCATGTTTCAGGGCTTTGCATCTGCTTGGCTCTCTGCTAGGAATGATCTTGCCAGTTAGCTGCATTCCCCTCTCTTCCCAATTCCTTCAGAGTTGGATACAATCTATACCCTCAGTGCTCATTACCTGCTCAATATTTTACTTCCTCTTTGTCGTCTTCGTCTTCTTCATCTTCTTCCTCTTCTTCCTCTCCCTCCTCGTATTCCTCCTACTTCTTCTTAAACTGCCTCTCCCAAGTAAATTCCATGAGATTCTGGACTGTTGTCTCTCCTCTCCTTTCCTCCTCCTCTTTTTTTCCTCCCCTATGATCATAGAATAATGCTTGGAATATATATGAACTTGTCAAATATTTATGGAATGAAGGAACGAAACCATGGAAGAAATGGGGACACTTTGGGGGGTAATTCTGGTAAACTATCAGCTTCTCAAGGAAAGAGGACCTTATAAAGCCATCATTGATTCCCAGTGTCTGGGCATGAAATACATGCTTAATAAATAAGTAGATTAAAAAAAAATGACCCAATATGCTCAACTCCATAGTTGAGAACACTGAGGCACAAAACTTGAAATGATTCTGTAAGATCATGCACACTAGGAGAGGCACACACAGCACCCCAAGGCATTTGAGACTGTAGGGATGTGTATATCTTCCTTCCACCTTTATAAAACTGTAATCTCTAAAGCAAGATGAACTGATTGGGTAAAGAGGATTAATTAGAAGGCAGGAGGAGGCTTCATGGGTTAGAACATTTCTTAGGAGGATTTTGAAAAAAGGAAGCCTCAATTAAAAGGCAAAGTAAGGGGTGCCTGGGTGGCTCAGTTGGTTAAGTGTCAGATTCTTGGTTTCTGCTCGGGTCCTGATCTCACGCTTTGTGAGTTTGAGCCCTGCATCTGGCTCTGCACTGATGGCCCGGAGCCTGCCGGAGATTGTCTCTCTCCCTCTCTCTCTCTTCCCCTCCCCTTCTTGTGTTCTCTCTCTCTCTCTCTCTCTCTCAAAATTAAATAAATAAACTTAAAAAATAATAAACAAATAAAAGGCAAAGTAAGGGATGTCTGAGTGGCTCAGTCAATTAACTGCCCAACTCTTGATTTCCGCTCAGGTCACGATCTCACTGTCATGAGATCGAGCCCTGCGTGGGGCTCTGAGCTGACAGTGCAGAGCCTGCTTAGGATTCTCTCTGTCTCTCTCTTATCCTCCCCATCCCCCTCTCTATCACATGCACACACACACACGCACACGCACACGCACACACACACAGGCAAAGTAATAATTCCTCTCTTTCCCAAATCCTGCATCTTGGCTGAGATGTCTGCGAATGCAGGAGTATGCACCTGAGGGTCCTGACAGCAGCTTTGACAAGTGGCTGTGGTGAACTTTGCTAGCACAGGCTATGGAGGGTAGGGGCTTGAATGGATTCAACATCTTGGCAAGGACTTCTTTCATTTTCATCAACAGGATGATGTGCCTGATGTGCCTACGGTGAGGAAACAGTTTTCTCAGACTTGGGCTCTTCTCAGAAAGCATGAGAGATTACCTGGAGAAAGCGATCCTTCTCAGAATCCTTCTCAGAGGGTGTCTCTTGGCCTCCAGCCAAAGATCCCTATCCCAGTACAGCTCATTCAGAAAAAAGTGGAAAAGGATGAGATGTAGCTGACTTGGTACTCCCTGCTGTCCAGTATGGGGGGGGTGTACTGGGCGTGGGAACTGTCTGTATCAATCCCTCTCCCTAGGTTCAAGAGCAAGTTGCCATTGAACTGCTCTAATTATGCCATTGATGCTCTCGCTGGTGTTTGTGCAGATAAATAGGTGTGGCCAAGTCCAACCTCTTCATCAAATGGAATTTATAGCTTTCCCTTGTTTCTATTAACTGTCTCGCTGCTAACTTATTCCATTAGAGAATAAATAATACTGACTTGTATTTCAAGATTTATGTAACTGGTTCCATATGCTTTGACAATTCTATCACATTTTTAGACAGTTACATAAGATTTTTTTTTTTTTTTCTCATGGAATGTCAGGATAGTAACTTGGAGAGTTAAGGGCTGTCTTGTGAGGAACGTAAAAAATTGGAAAGTCAAACAACTAACTTCAAATCTTCTTACCAAAACTGATCTAGGAAGAGATGAGAGAGATTCCTTATTGTGATGCCCTACAGAGTAAGAAATGCTGCTTTTTTTTGTTCAAGACTGATATAAAAACTTTTTCTTTGTTTATTGTCTATCAGTAAACCATTAATATGTCTTAAATATGTTCCGAGTGTTGTCTTAAAAATTTCCATGCTTATCACTTGACACAGTGCACTTCACCGAAAGTTTGACTTTGGAGTTTCAGAAGCTTGATGAACCGGATTCACCCTTCAGTAAAGTATAACCAAGAAACAATAGAACATTTTGAAAATTCATGTTGTGCTTTGTGTTTTTAGACTCTTTTTTTTTTTTAAATTTTTTTTTTCAACATTTATTTATTTTTGGGACAGAGAGAGACAGAGCATGAACGGGGGAGGGGCAGAGAGAGACACAGAATCGGAAACAGGCTCCAGGCTCTGAGCCATCAGCCCAGAGCCTGACGCGGGGCCCGAACTCCCGGACCGCGAGATCGTGACCTGGTTGAAGTCGGACGCTTAACCGACTGCGCCACCCAGGCGCCCCTGTTTTTAGACTCTTATACACGTTACAAGAGGAAGAAATTTCTCCTTAGGAGAAGCATCACGACACCAAATCTCCTCAACCAGCATTTGCTTGTACTCTTAGGACCTCTTCAATAAGTCAACTGGTCTTTCAGAGTTTCATCACTTTCAATGTTATGTTATTGTTTATTCTGGTCTCCATTGTATTTATTTCTGATTGTTCTTTGTTGTTTCCTTCTTCTGTTAAATTTCAGCTAAGGATTTTCTTTTTCTAGCTCCCTGTGGTGTCATGTTGCTTATTTGAATTCTTTTCCTTAATACACGCAATTACAACATAAATTTCACTTGAACATCTGCTTTTGCTGCATCCCATAGGTTTCGGAATATTGAGTTTTCTTTCCCTTTTGTTTTGGGACATATTGGGATTCACTGATTTCTTGCTGGCCCATTGCTCGTGCAGCAGTGTGTTGTTTAGTATTTATGTGTTAAGTACTTAATAATATGTATTGTAGGTTTTCCAGATTTGTTCTATTGTTGATGTTCAGTTTTGTACCATTGTGGTTGGAAAATATACTTGGTATGACTTCAGTCTTCTCAAGTTTGTAATATTTGTCATGTCTCTTTTTATGTGATTTATCCAGGGGATTCTTCTGTGTGTACTTGAAGAAAATGTGTATTCTATTTTTCTTGGATAGAATGTTTTTTACACATGTCTTTTAGAACCATGTGTTCTGAAGTATACTTCAAGTAAAGAATGTTCTTGTTGGGAAAAAAAAATAGCTTTAACTGAGGGTACTCAGTTATGCTTTAACATAAAGCATATCAGAGGAGAGGTGGTTGGGGGGATGGGTAAATAGGTGAAGGGGATTAAAAGAACACTTATCATGATGAGCACTGAGTAATGTATAGAATTGTGGAATCATTATATTGCACACCTGAAACTAATATAACACTGTATGTTAAATATGCTGGAATTAAAATTAAAAAACTTAATTTAAAAAAGCGCAAGAGGGGCGCCTGGGTGGCGCAGTCGGTTAAGCGTCCGACTTCAGCCAGGTCACGATCTTGCCGTCCGCGAGTTCGAGCCCCGCGTCAGGCTCTGGGCTGATGGCTCAGAGCCTGGAGCCTGTTTCTGATTCTGTGTCTCCCTCTCTCTCTGCCCCTCCCCCGTTCATGCTCTGTCTCTCTCTGTCGCAAAAATAAATAAACGTTGAAAAAAAAAAAAATTAAAAAAAAAAAAATTAAAAAAAATAAAAAAGCGCAAGAAAGAACAATGAAAAAAAAAGTTTCAGAAATGGAAAGAGAGACTTAATTTTCACTCAACTGGGTCTGACTGACAACACTGGATTTTTCTTTGCACATGGATACATTTTCATGTACTCACCATGAGAAAACAATAAGGCCGGAACTCCTTCTATTCCCTCTGAGGTTTCCTCTCTCTCTTTTCCTCCTCCATTTGGCGAAAGGAGCCACGATGAATGTGAATGGTTATTACATAATCACTTGTTACAAATAACTGATTAGGATTTGGACTATGCCAACAGTTGCTCCTTGCCAGCCTCTTGGCAGAGCTCTGATCATGTTAGGTTTGGGGTAATCAATTTATTCTAATACAAACCATATTGGGTGATTGAGGTTTTATGCCTTTTTATTTCTTTTAAACAGCCTTCTGAACCAAATGCTTATTATCTTGAAACGCAGCCAAATTCTGGCCACCACAGGAGTCCAGTGTTAAGACGGAGCTCCTAGTACTTTAGATATTTTCTTGGCTTACATCTAAGAAACCCTTAGAAACTTGGACAGAAAAATTATGTCTGATTTTCTTTCTTATCTGCTGATTATTCAAGCTTCATTAGGAAAGTACCAATAACGTTTTAATCTATGGAACTTTTTCTGTCATAAAACCTTCCTCCTCTCGCTTTACTTTTGCCTCAGTTTTAGTTAAACAAAGAGTACCCCAAATTTTAGTATTCAGGTTCAATAATAAACAGCCACCATGGGGTGGGCGGAGGCCCGGAGAAGGGAGCAAGTGAGAGGGGTTTCTGGGAAGACATCATGCAAATTGACAAGCAGCTGTGCAGAGGATTGAAAGGCGATTAAGCTGAGAGATCCAGCATAGACGCTGGTGGGAGTAGGGCTATACCAAAACCATATTCTAAAGGCTACTTGAGGGTAACGTCCACGAGTCATGTATTTTGAAATGCGTGGGGTTGGCAGAAGAAAGGCAGGCACTTCAGATGAGCGCCTATGGATGAGATGGAGAGGTGGCCGAGGCTTGAGCAGAGATGACAAACTCAGATGCCTGTGGGGAGTGGGCAGGTGGCCCCCAGGCAGGAATGCTATTAGTAACATTTAACAATTGATATGGCACCAACCTCTCCCCCATCAGAACAGACACTGGCCATGGAGGTGGAGCAGGTCCAATTGCAGGGTCCTTTTGCCACTCGACACTTCCCCTGTATTTCCTGGACCCTGGGACATCTGTGACAGCTGGAGAGGCAGGGAGACGCTTGGAATCAACCAATAGAAAGTATTTCTTTTTAAAAAAGTTTCTTTATGTTTATTTTGGGGCGAGAGAGAGAGAGAGAGAGAGAGAGAGCAGGGGGAGGGTCAGAGACAGGGAGACACAGAATCCGAAGCAGGCTCCAGGCTCCAAGCTGCCAGCACAGAGCCCGACGCAGGGCTCGAACTCACGAGCTGTGAGATCATGACCTGAGCCGAAGTCAGACGCTTAGCCGACTGAGCCCCCCGCCCCCAGCGCCCCAGAAAGTATTTTAATAGTCTAACTCATCTGACAAAACTGTACTAGCGGATTATCAGCCCTTCCCACATGGGTTAGGTGGACTCTGAAGAGACAACAGAGTGGCACAGAGTGTGGTAAGCCTGAACGGGCATCCAGGAGTAGCTACAGTCCAGCGGATTTCATGTTTCTTGGAATCTCCTTTTTAAAAACTATTTTTTGGGGCGCCTGGGTGGCGCAGTCGGTTAAGCGTCCGACTTCAGCCAGGTCATGATCTCGCGGTCCGTGAGTTCGAGCCCCGCGTCAGGCTCTGGGCTGATGGCTCAGAGCCTGGAGCCTGTTTCCGATTCTGTGTCTCCCTCTCTCTCTGCCCCTCCCCCATTCATGCTCTGTCTCTCTCTGTCCCAAAAATTAATAAACGTTGAAAAAAAAATTAAAAAAAAAAATAAATAAATAAATAAATAAAAACTATTTTTTAATCCCGGGTGGCTGAAACAAAACACACCTGCAGGGTGATCATGGGCATTTGTCTTCATGGGCGACTTCGTATTCAGGTTTTTATCTTCATAGCTGACACATTATAACACCGATGTCCCAGCTGAGAAACCACACTTGTTTTTGACCTCTTCATTCTTTCCTTTCTCCATTTATTCATGTGTTTATTCAACATTACTGAAGATCACTTTTGTTCTTTACATTTTGTTGCTTATTTCCTGATACCTTTCTTAGGCTATCCATCTCCCAACTAAGCTCCTGGAATAGTACCTGAGCCTGTCTGTCCTGCACATCCAACATCATACAGGAAGCCCCAAATTCATTTGCTTTTTTGCTTATCTATTTAACATTTGTTGACAACTTCCATGTAGCAGGTACTATACCAGGTGCTGATATAAAAGACTTAGGAGACAGTCTTTTCTTGTTGCTCTTAATTAGCTTAGTGTCTAACTCAAACCAACCATCCACTGACAAAATATTATTGAGATTCTGGTTGACATCATCTTAGTCCTTAGAGATGCTGATTAAATGGTCTCTCTTTTTTATTTTCCCACCCCCCTCCCCCCCCCCGCTGCTCATGATACTAGTGGTTTCCTCAGCATCTCACCCCAGGACCTATTTCTTGGTCTGCGTTCCCAGCACACCCTTCTCCCTTCCTTATGTGGCTTTCGGACTTGCAAATCCTCTCTTCTCTACTGACCCCTCCTGGCAGTCTCAGGTCTCCAGTGGCACCAGGAAGACTTTAAGCAGCCTAGCTCATCAAGGACCATGGCCTTCTCTGAGCTGCTACCAAGATCATACTTGATCTGGGAGAGATTTGTGGCCTTTGCCCGTGGGCAGTACATAATGTTACCAAGTTTCCTAAAAGTTTGATGCAATGCAAAATATCACATGAAACGGTGGAAGGATACTGTTTGACAAAAAGAAGCAATAGACACATCAGACTGACTTAGAAGAGGGAATTGGTGGGGGATGGGAAGGAAAGAAGGACAAGTGTACTTTTTTTTTTTTAAAGGAAAGATTTCCCTTATTTAAACTTATGGAGGCTGTGAATAGTGGTGAGTTCTGACAGTAGCATTGTGCAGGCCAGGCCATAGGGGCTGGTCTGGCTCAAAGGCTGGAGTTTTATTTAAAGTTGTTCTTTCTTCACTTCACTACCTAACCCGTGCTGAGCTGAGCAGAGAAGACACAGGGGAAGATTAAAGATGATGGGTAGATGAGGGGTGCCTGGGTGACTCAATCAGTTGAGTGTCTGACTATTGGTTTCAACACAGGTCATGATCTTGTGAGTTCAAGTACTACATCATCAGGCTTTGTGCTGACAGTGTGGAGCCTGCTTGGGATTCTCTCTCTCCCTCCTTCTCTGTGCCTCTCCCTTGCTCGTGCTCTTTCTCTCTCTCAAAACAAACAAACAAACAAACAAACTTACAAAAATAAAAACTAAACAAAAACATGAGTAGGTGAGATTTCTCAGTATCTTCTGCTCAGACTTGTATGGTCAAGGCTATTTATGTGGAAATGGGAGGCTGCCAGGACATCTGGCTTGGTCCCACTGCCTTTCAAGGACTAGTGTGGGAGAAGGACCCTGGCAGCTTTCAGGGATCTGCCTACTTCCATACAACAACATTATTACTATGGCGAATGTTCTGTGTTGAATTGTGTCTCCCCCACAAAAAGGCATGTTGAAGTCCGCACTCCCAGTACCTCGAAATATGACCTTATTTAGAGTCTTTACGGGGGTAATCAAGTTAAAATGAGGTCATTAGGGTCGCCCTAATCCAATGGGACTAATGTCCTTACAAAAAGGGGAAATTTGGACCTAGGGACAGATACGCAGAGGGAAAGCAGTGTGAAGATGCACAGGTAGAAGATAGCCCTAGAACTCAGGTGATGCATCTATATGCCAAGGAACACCAAGGGTTGCTGGCAAAAACCAGGAGCTAAAAGAAGCCAGAGAAGATTCTCCTTTAGAGCTGTCAGAGAGAGCATGGCCTTGCTAACACTGTGGTTTGGGATGTCTAGCCTCCAAAATGTGAGACCACACATTTCTATTGTTTCGGGCCAGCCAGTTTTGGGTATGGCAGCACTCGGAAACTAATATTCCTTCTTAGTTCGTCAACAGTGCCATAGCACACCTCCCTATTACCGACTACATGCCGTATGAAAAAACAGTATGTTTCTTCTGCTTAGAGTGTGGAAAGCACCACTGTGTTTTGCAGACACATTTGCACACAAAGACAGTGTTTATCTATAGGCTAATAATACATAGTACCTTCTTTGCTGGTCTAGAACAGCACTGTTCAATAATGCAGCAGCCGCTAGTCACATGTGGCTCGTTAAAGTCAAATTTAATTGAATTAAGTAAATTATCAACTTAAAAATCCAGTTCCATGGCTACAAGTGCTCAGCGACTAGTCATGTAGCTAGTAACTATATATGCAGAATACAGATGCAGAACATGTTCATCACTGCGGAAAGTTCTACTGGACAGCATCGCTCAGTTGAATGTTCTGGTTCACAGAGAGATGCCACCTGCCTAAAATAAATAAATAAATAAAAAAGGAAATAAAGAAATAGAGAAAAGGGAAAAAAAAGAAGCCAATACAGTTGACTTAATCCTGAGACTATACTCTGATAGTTCTGAAGCGATGGTATAATCTTGAAATATTTTAGAGGTGGGAATATGAATTTCAACACTCACTGTATGGACAGAGGGCCAGAATGCTAACAAAGTGAGAGTTGGGTTGATTGAATGTTAAATAAATCAGTGTTTGCTGTCTGACCTATGGCCCAAATATGAAGTTTAATCAAGTCTGGGGAATAACTTAGAAACATTGAAAGTCATTAAGATCATTAGATCTGACTTGAGCAAAAGGCAAAATAAACAACCTTCCCAGTCTGATTTGGAACCAGCTCTTCTATGCTTTCTAAATCAAAGCTAAATCCTCTGAGTTTAAATATATTACAAATATTTTTGTTTGGCTATGTTTGTCCTCACTTCTGTATTTTTCAGTGTTTGTTCCATTGTTTTCTGTACCTTAGTTACTCACTGTCTCAGAGCCATAGGACTGTTTGCTAAGGACAGAATAGTCTAGGTGGCCTCTGCCTCCAGTCCAGAAGTCAACAGAACAGACTGTCTATATCTTCTGTGTTCTAGGTCCCATCTTTCATGGGAACGTAATCAGCCCAGGAGGGTACTTAGCAGTTTGACATTACAACCATGGTTTCTTGTGCCCCTTCATTTTTCATAATAGAATTTTTACATTCTTTCCAAACCTTTGGGTCAGAGTGACATTTAAATTGCCCCTCTGAACTCTTAGCTGCAATTTTCTTTGGCATACAGGGAGAGAGACTAAAGTTCCCTCTTTAGTGTGGTTAGGGGTTCACCAGGAACAATGGCAAGAATGTGGCTCTGAATTCTTAAATTATGGATAACTAAATAATACTTTACAGACAGAGAGGATTACAAAAAATTCTTAACTGACTGGTTGTCTTGAACCAATTAACACTCTTTTATAAAAAAAATAATTTTGTCTGTATTTAAGAGATATGTGGTGCTCTATATTTGGAAATAAATTGCCAGAGAAGGACTTACCTTTCCAAGGCCAGCCATTGGAATACATGATTTTTATATTTTTATATCAACTAAGAGCAGAGATGAATAGATAAAACAATTGGTCTTAGGCCACCTAATTATCTTTTTCTTTTCTACCTAGGTTCTGGACACCTCATGATTCACTCATGCTGGTTTCAAAGGGACTGCTTTTTCTCTTGTATCAAGGTCCTTATTACAAGTTAGAGATAATTCTCAAGTCTCTGCTCCCAAGGCTAGATCTCTGTCTTGGACCCCAGATCCACATACCCAATCATGTGGGCAGTTTCCCCATTTGATGGTCTCATGGACATCTCAGACTGAGTGCCCCAAACTGTCCTTCAACCCCAAATCTGTTCTACCGATAGTCTTCCCTCTGGTAGTTTCAAAATTCTATTTGCTTAGGCCAAAACCTTTGAAGTCAACCTTAATTCTTACTACATCAGGAAATTCTCTTCTAAAATATCTCTCACCATCCCCACTGCTGCCATGGGCCGCCACGATCTCCTCCTTTGATGACTGTAGTAGCCTCTGAGCAATTTCTCTGCTTCCATCCTTTCTATTTATAGTTTCCTGGCCAACAGGCCTGAGTGTAGGCCCCATTGCAGGGTTCTGAGCAGAGGAGTGACAAGATCCGACTTATGTATTAAAACAATCTCCTTCCTTAAATATCACTTATTCAATAAGGCCTACAGTAAGCATCTGATTTAAAATTACAAGCTACCAACATTATCTTAAATAGCCAAGACATGGAAACAACCTAAGTGTTTGTTGACAGATGAATAAAGAAAATGTGGTGTGTATGTGTGTGTGTGTGTGTGTGTGTGTGTGTGTATATATATATATATATATATATATATATATATATGCAATGGCGTATTATGCAGTCTTAAAAAAGGAATAAATTCTGCCATTTGCAACAACTTGGGTAGATCTTGAGGACATTATGCTAAATGAGATGAGCCAAAGACAAATACTGTATGATTTCTTTTAAACTAAACATAAAAAAAAAAAACAAAACCCGAACGCAGAAAAAGAGAGCATATTTGTGGTTGCAGAATGAGGGTCAGGGAGGGGAAATTGGATGGAGTGGCCAAAAGGTACAAACTCCCAGTTATAGGATAAGTAAATACTAGGCTTGTGATGTACAGCATTATGACCATAGCTGACACTGTTGTGTGATATATTTTTAAGAGAGTAGATCCCAGAAGTTCTCATCACAAGGAAAACACATTTTTCTTCTTTCCCTCTTTTTAGAATTAAAAATTTTATTTTTGTTTGTTTCATTTTCTTTTCCTTTTTTCTCAGTATCCGTATGAGATGATGGATGTTAACTAAACTTATGGTGATCACAATATACGTATGTTAAATCATTATTTTGTACACCTTAAACATACAGTGCTATATATATGTCAATTTTATTGAGGTATAAGATAGAATTACAAGCTACCCTTCCTTGGCATTCTTAATGACCTTAGCTCAATCAGTTCCTCATAGCACTAATCGCTTTTATCATAGTATATAATTTACCTGTTTATCACATTTATGGTTTGTCTCTCATCCAAACTGCCCCTCCCCCTGCCCCAGTAGAATGTAAGCTACCTGAAGACAGATACTTGGTTTGTTCACCAAAACATCCCAAGTATTGAAACTGTACATGGAGCATTGTAGGTACTCCATAAATACTTGCTGAATGGCTAAAGACAATTTTCTTTGTAACTCCCCCAGGATTCTTCAACCCTCTTCAGTGAGATCTACATCCTTTTCCTGCTCCTATATAAATTCTTGATTAGGTCCTATAGCTTCTCTAGTTTGAATTAGATCATGGAAAGGCTGTGGGACACTTTTTGTCATACAGACAGTCTTATTTCAGTGCTTTCAATGACCTGCTTCCATGTGATACATATAATTCAGACTTTCAGTCAAATATAAAGTGTTTCCTTTTCACCAGTTTGGGGATCCTGCAACAGGAAAGGGATCATGGTTGCTTCTGTTCCACATCTTTACCTTGTTCTACTTTTCCAAACCCTGCTCATTTGTCCAGACTTCTGACTCCTTCTGAAATAAGAAGAAAGAATTAAGGAAATGCACAGTATTCAGAGATTGGCATTTTTACAATTTGTCCTTGGTGTTTATGAGGCTTGGAATCTTTGGGATACATTTGTGGTCTTTCCCTTGAGATACATTTTGGGGATTTCTAGGAAACTCCCTCATTGGGATCCTCCAATGACCTGTCCTGTGATGCGGGATGCAGCTGGCCATTTACCAGCACAAATGCTCAGTCCCTGGGCATTGGGCCTTCAACCCCACAAGACTCCCTGGTAAACCTCTTGGGCAAGATCCTTTTGAAGGTGTCTCCAGCCTGGTTCCCACGAGACCCATAAATGGTTCGTGTGAATCTCTCCTACATCCTTGCCTGCATAAAAGTGTAGTTTTCTTCCAATGCTGCCATTTCCTGCGAATGCTGCTCTTTGGCATGGCTTTAGATATTTCAGCTGAGTCAGACACTGGTCCATTGAATGGGTTTCGGAGCTCCTTCACTAGGTCTCAAAATGTGGGATAAAACACCACTTTTTCCTTCCTTTTGGTGTGAGGTACAAGGCAAGCAAAAGGATGCAAGGCAAAATGACAGCTTCTCCAGAGAAATTCTTATCCTCAACCTTTTCAACTCCAGCCCTGTGTTATCCTCAGAATTGGTGATAGATAAGGGATTGACAAATGGATGTCTAGGGACCTTCTTTGCAAAGTCTTGTGGGGGCATGTGGGATATACTATTTTGTTGTCAGTCTATGTGAGAACAAACAGAATAAGCCACAGTTTAGCATGTTCTCACAACTTTAAAATAATAATAACATGAATTGGTGTTATCAGGATGTCTCCTGATTCAGTCTTGCTCCCACACCTGCCTTCTTCCAAGCTTGGAGCTTTCCTGTGTCCAGTTTCTCCTCCATTTCAGGGTTCAGCTTAGCTGTGACTTCCCACAGGATCCTGTCCAGACTAAAGCAGGCTCCTGTTTTGTTCTCCCAGCTCCCTCTTTATTTCCTTATTGTATTTATTACAGTTTGTAATTGCATATGTATTGATGTGATTAATTTCTGTCTCCTATGCCAGACTATTAGCGCCAGAAGGTCAGTCTGCTTGGTTCATAGCAGCCTTGTTGGAGCCCAGGAGAATTGAGCATACAGCTCCTGCTCAGAAATGTTAGGGGACTCTACAGAGCAATTTAGTGCCACACTGCCTGGTGTGGAAGTTGGGTCCTGCTGCTTACCAGCCATGTGCTCTTAGGAAACCTCTTTTCCTTGGTTGTAAGGCTGGGAAAACAATGGGACCAATCACTAGGGGATATTATATGAATTAGTATAAATACAGGGTTTAGAAGAGGGCCTGGCACATAGCAACTTGAGAAATGTTTGTGATTATTATTCACTGAATATAAATGAAACATTGTCTAAGTAGTAGGTGAAGTGTTTCTAGGGACCATTCAGTTAAGAGTTATCTTTCTGATACAAATCTCAATACAAATTCAGAGAAAACTCACCAATGTGACATGTTTCAGGGACTATGAAGGCATCCCTAATGGTCTGGAGCTGAGAGGTGCTCTCTAGTTTCTGCATTACACAGACCTGGGCACAGAATTGAGAATAGCCACCTAGTTTAGTGGTTCAAGTTAGCTTTGGAGACAGAGAGATCAGGATCTGATCTTGCTTCTTTCACTTATAACTCTTGATATGGGGAGGTTATTCAATTTCTCCAAGGTTCAATTTCTTTACATTTAAAAGAAACAACAACCCATAATAAGAGTATTATAATAGTGCTGGCTTCACAGGGCTGTTGTGAGGATGACATGATTTTGTATATCATAAATTCTCAAAAAAGGTGGCCATCACTAATATTGTTATTAGTAACAGTAACTAAAGCCATAGAGAAACAGTGGACTATGATTCTGTACGTGAGAGGTAAACTTATAGAAATTGCATGTAGAAAGTGTGTTTTTTGCAATAAGTGCTGTGACTAGCATGTTGCTGTTGGATAAAATCCAATATACATATGAGGAAATATATATATATATATGCCAAATATATATGTATATATTTATGCCAAATATATATATATGAGGAAACCAAGCCAAAAAAAATCTCGGTATAAATTAATAAAAGGTATTTCTATTCCCTGCTTGTTTCAGGTAACATTGACTGCAAATAATTTCTAGTTTATAACGTCAGTCAGATTGCAGGCATGACGAGCTGTTTGAATCCTGATAATCTCTGGATTTACAGGCTTGTGAAGCACCCTCCCCGCAAAAGCACTTTGAATTGTTTGTACGTAGCAAATCATCTAAATTGAAGGTGCTGGTGTTATTTCAACCAAAATCAACGTCTGGATTATTCTCTCCTTACACAAATAAATCTTTTAGTTTTAAATCTGCAAAACGCATATAAGATCTGCAAAATCATATCAGATTCTCAATGTCTGATTTAGTGGTACAAATATGTTTGGATTCAAAATAAATAAATCAACTTTTAAAAAATAAAGAGGGTGCCTGGGTAGCTCAGTTGGTTAAGTGACCAACTCTTAATTTCAGCTCAGGCCATATTCTCAAGGTTCGTGAGTTCAAGCCCCACATCAGGCTCTGCACTGACAGCATGGAACCTGCTTTGGATTCTCTCTCTCCCTCTCTCTCTCTCTGCCCCTCCCCAGCTCTCTCTCTCTCTCTCTCTCTCTCTCTCTGTCAAAATAAATAAATAAACTTAAAAAATATATATGTTCGGTTTACTTCAGAAATGCAGAGTTCTTGATAGTTTTCGGATAACCTGAATGAAAAAGTGAGATTTCTGTTCAGTGTTTCTTTCATTTACATTTATTTGTGTGTTTGTGTTTAAATTACATACCTGTTCATTTTCAGCAGGAGCAAATAAAGTTGATAAAAGACATTCTACTCCAAGATTGTGTTTCTCTTCAGAACAGACCGGAAGGCTGCACCTTGGGGCCAGTGCTCCGCAAGTTCCCGTCGTAATCAGTCTTCATGATTTAGCATTTTGAGGACACCCTCTTGGCTTATTTCTTTAGAGACAGTTATTCTCTTCGACTATGTATATTTGATATGATGTCATTTTCTTGTTTCCTCAGGGAAGCCAACAAAATTAAGCTAGAGTTTGGATTTTTTGGTCAGTGCTTATGGAAACCCAAGTAATACATTTAACAGGACTCCAGATCCGCGGTCACTAGTTTGCTCATGACAATCGCATGTCACAGAGCCCGACGAGGGGCTCGAACCCACGGACCGCGATTCTTGACCTGAGCCGAAGTCGGCGGCTTAACCGCTTCACGGACTGAGCCACCCAGGCACCCCTGTTGCAATTTCTTTGATCTCCCCAGGCTGCACTGCTGCACTGTGGGCTGCAGAATGTCAGAAAAACTATGTTCCCAAAGTCAGGAAGCCCCATGGCCTCAGGCAGGGCAAGCCCTTGGGTTTTCTTTGTCCTGGGTCCATTTTCTCTGTGAAACTTCCTCTCTTTCTGCATTCGGCCGTTGGGGTCCTACTCTAGATTCAGAGAGCCACAGCTTGGGAGATGGGGGAATGTGGTCGGGAAAAGACCTTTCATTCTACCTCTCAGTACTGTGATACGTCTGGCCAGGATATCAGAGCTTTCTTTCTGTTGCAGAGTCGTGGTCTGTAGCAGTTGAATGTTGCAAACTGGCAGAAAGGGAATGGACCCGGGGGTGACCTGGCTGCCACCTAAGTTAGTGCGGTCCGCAGTTCACGTTCACTGTGCTATCTGGATTTGTGCATACCTGCACCGCTGTATGAGGTGACCTTAACCGGGTATTACTGTGCAATAGAAATTTACCTGGAAAATGTACTGGTCTACTTTTAGTATTGACAGCTACCTAATTGTTTAGGTTTTGCTTATGAAAACACTTCTAGCACACTGGAAAAATGAAGTCTTTTAACAGCAATTTCTTTTGAGAACTTGTAAAATCCAGCATGGCTGTCAAAAGCATGGTTTATGGAATCTAAGAGAGAATATATAATATATATGCCAATATCACCCCCTTGTGTCCTTGAGAATGCAGATAAGGTGGTGGTGGTGTGAAAAGAGCGTATGAGTGGGGCGCCTGGGTGGCTCAGTAGGTTGGGCATGTGACTTTGGCTCAGGTCATGACCTCACAGTTCATGAGTTCAAGCCCCGCATCAGGCTCTGTGCTGACAACTCAGTCCCTGGAGCCTGCTTCGGATTCTGTGTCTCCCTCTCTCTCTGCCCCTCCCCTGCTCACACTCTGTCTCTCTCTGTCTCATAAGTAAATAAACATTAAAAAAGAAAAGAGCATATGAGCATCCAGTATTTTATCAAGAAACCTGTGGTATGATTCAAAGTGAGGGATGTTGTGGCTTACCAGATTTTAAAACATCTGAACAGAGAAAAGTTCTGCATTAAAAAAAGAAAACTATTAAAGTATTATATGTAGGAGGGTACTTTTGTAATCTTGAAAAAGGGAGAGGCCTTTCCAAGAAGTTATAACACCAGAATTATAAAGAAAAACTTGGTGGAACTGACTTTAAAAACTAATTTCTCATTAGTTTTTTCTTGGTCAATAAACTTTTCATTTTGAGATAGTTGTAGATGCGATTGCAACAAACAATACAAAGAGAGCTGATGGACATTTTACCCAATTTTCTCCGACGTAACATCTTGCAAAACTATAGTACAATATCACAGCCAGGATAATGACATTCATGCAGTCAAAATATATAATATTTCCACCACCACAGAGAACTTCCAAATTATCTTTTTTTTTTTTTTTCAACGTTTATTTATTTTTGGGACAGAGAGAGACAGAGCATGAACGGGGGAGGGGCAGAGAGAGAGGGAGACACAGAATCGGAAACAGGCTCCAGGCTCTGAGCCATCAGCCCAGAGCCCGACGCGGGGCTCGAACTCACGGACTGCGAGATCGTGACCTGGCTGAAGTCGGACGCTTAACCGACTGCGCCACCCAGGCGCCCCCCAAATTATCTTTTAGAGCAACACCCACTTTTCTCTGAGCCCATCCACTACTTAATATTTTGCAACCATACTCTGTTCTCCATTTCTGTATGTTTTTCATTTCAAGGATGTTATGCAAATGGAATCATATAGCATCTAACCTTTCGGGTTTGCTTTTTTCTTTTTTTTAACTCAGCATAACTCTCTGGAGATTCATCTAAAGGTTGTTGTGTGCATTAACAGTTTATTCCTTTTTATTGCTGCACAGTAGTCTAGGGTACGGATGTACCAGTCTGCTTCAGCTTTTACTCCTGGAAGGACATCTGGGTTATTTCTAGGTTTTGGCGACGAGTAAAACTATTCGTAATAGATGAATATGTACATACAAATATACATATAATATTATATATATACATATAAACATAAACAAATATTAAATATAATATTTCCACATAGAGGCATTGGTGGATATGTCTTTGTGTGAACATAAATTTTCACTTCTCTGGGATAAATGCCCAAGAGTGCAATTGCTGAGTCATATGGTAGTTGCAGGTTTCATTTTTTAAGAAACGGCCATACTATTTTCCAAAGAGGCTGTAATATTTTACATTCCCAGCAGCAATGTGTGAGTGATCCAGTTTCCCTGTATTCTTGTAACATTTGGCGTCTCCACGATTTTTCATGTTAACCAACCAGTGTGTACTGATACCTCACTGTGGTTTTAATTGGCATTTCCCTAGTGGCTAGTGATGTGGGCATCTGTTTGTGTGCTTATTTGCCATGTGTATATTTTCTTTGGTGAAGTGTCACCTCATGTCTTTTGCGATTCCTTTAAGCGGATTGTTTGCTTTTCACTTGTACTTGTACATTCGCTTACTGTGTTCTTTCTTCCTTTTTGACATCCCAACGTTCCTTCTTTAGTTGTTTACTCTCTGTTTAGAGGACTTCATTTAGCCATTTTTGAGGGTAGGTCTACAGATGACAAATTCTCTTAGTGTCTTTTTGTCCGGGAATGTCTTGGTTTCCCCTTCATTCTTGAAGAATATTTTCACTGGGGATAGGATTCTGGGAGGACAGAGTTTTGTTTTGTGTTGCTTTTTTTTTTCAGCACCTGCAAAATATGGTGCCCCTTCCTTATGATCTCCGTGCTTTCTTTTTTTTTTTTTTAAATTTTTTTTTTCAACGTTTATTTATTTTTGGGACAGAGAGAGACAGAGCATGAACGAGGGAGGGGCAGAGAGAGAGGGAGGCACAGAATCGGAAACAGGCTCCAGGCTCTGAGCCATCAGCCCAGAGCCTGACGCGGGGCTCGAACTCACTG
The DNA here is from genome assembly GCF_028749965.1 of Puma concolor. Classification (NCBI taxonomy): domain Eukaryota; kingdom Metazoa; phylum Chordata; class Mammalia; order Carnivora; family Felidae; genus Puma; species Puma concolor. Next base: position 41,187,573 of record NC_141683.1, read on the forward strand.
ACCGCGAGATTGTGACCTGGCTAAAGTCGGACGCTTAACCGACTGCGCCACCCAGGCGCCCCTGATCTCCGTGCTTTCTGATAGAAAATCAGCTCTCTTTCTAATTCTTTTTTTTTTTTTTTTTTCCTGTAGGTAGGCATTATTTTCTTTGGCTGCTTCCAAGATCTTCTCTTTGTCTTTTGTTTTCAGAATTTTTATTACAATGTGTTTTTTTAATTTTTTTTTTACTTTTTAATTTATTTTGGGAGAAATGTTTATTTTTTTATTTTGAGAGAAAGAGAGAGAATTTAGTTATTTTGAGAGAGAGTGAGAGAGGGGCAGAGAGAGAGGGAGAGAGAGAGAATCCCAGGCAGGCTCTGCACTGACAGGCACAGGGCTTAAACTCACAAACTGTGAGATCATGACCAGAGCCGAAATCAAGAGTCGGATGTTTAACTGACTGAGTCACACAGGTTCCCCATATTACAGTGTGTTTTAGAATGCATTTTGTTTTGTTTTTACCTTGTTTGGGATTCATTTAGCTTTTTGGTTCTATAGGTTTATGTCTCTTGCTAAATGGAAAGTTTTCAGTCATTATTTATTTGAGGACTTTTTAGCCTCACCCTCTTTTTCTTCTCCATCTAAGACTACATTGATATGAATATTAGAACTTTTGTTAGAGTCTCACGGGTGCCTGAAGCACTATTCATTTATTAGTCTCTTTTCTCTTTGTTGTCCAGATTGAGTAATTTATATCGTTCTGTCTTCCAATTCGCTGTGTCTTTTCTCTGTCCTCTCCATTCTGCTGTTGATCTCATTCACTGAGCTTTTTATAATGGTTATAGTATTTTTCATTTCTTTTTTAAAAATTTATTTATTCATTTTGAAAGAGATGGAGACAGGATGAGTAGGGGAGGGGCAGAGAAAGAGAAAATCCCAAGCAGGCTCCGCACTGCCAGCACAGAGCCTGACATGGGACTTGAACCCATGAAACTGTGAGACCATGACCTGAGCTGAAACCAACAGTCCGATGCTTAGCTTACTGAGCCACCTAAGCACCCCAGTATTTTTCATTTCTAAAACTTCCACTTGGTTCTTCCTTGTATCATTTTTATTCCTTTGATGAGACTTTCTATTATTTTCTGAGCCTTTCTTCTTTCATTTGTTTCAAGCATGTTCCAAATTGCTCATCGTTATCAAAGTTGTTTTAAAGTCTTCGTCAGACACTTTTAACACCTTTGTCTTCTTAGTGTTGACGTCCGTTGATCTTTTTTTCTCATTCAGTTTGAGATATTCCTTAGTCATGATCTGACAAGTGATTTTCACAAGGAACTTAGATAATGTTGTATTATGTTATAAGACTCTGAATCGTATTTAAATCTTCTGTTTTAATTGGCTTTTCCTGACACTACTCTGGTACAGACAGGGAGCTCTGCCTTGTTATTACCAAGTGGAGGTAGAAGTCTAGTTTCCCTGCATGGCCTTCACTGACATGTGAGAACAGAGCCTCTTTGTTATTGCTGAGTGAGGGTGAAAATTCTTGCTCCCTGGATGGTTTCTACTGACACCACAGTGGGGTGATTTTACTACTGTTGGGTGACAGAGAAAATCCCGAGTCTCCCCTAGACCTCCGCTGATGCCACCCCAGTAGAAAAAAGTGTTTGGGTGCCTTGTTACAGTCTTACTAGAGCAGAAACCTGGCTCACTCACTCTTTGCTGGCATGGATAGGAATGAGGTCGCAGAGTTTTCTGCAGTGTTTGATAGAGTAGAGTGATTACTGCCTAAAATAGTTCCACTTTGCTAGGCTCTCCCTCTCCTGGTTCTTTGACTAGAGATAGCAGACTTTTGTTGGGACTTCTTTTGTCTATTAGCATTTCTGGGTTGGCATTTCTGGGTTGGCAGTTACTTCAACTTGAAGTCTGAAATATCCGAGGCAAAAAGAAAACCCAGGAAACTCATCAATGTGCTGTTCTGTGCATCCCATGGTCCTTAGTCAATCTGCCTTTCTCTATCTTTTGGAGTCTTCTTGTGTTTGTTTTATATACAATGGTGAGTTTTTAGTTGTTCTTGGTGAGAGGAATAGCGAAAAGTAAATCTATTTCATCTTTCCAGGTGTGAAAGTATTCCTCATTGGTTTTTAAAATTTCTTGTAATATCCAGATATGAATACTTTTTCTGTTACTTGTATTACAGGCAATTTCTTCCAGATGCAACTTGTCTTTTAATTTTGCTTTCTTTGTTTTTCTTTGTTTTTTAAAGTTTTTTATGTTCTATTATGCTATGTTATGTTATGTTATGTTGAGGTTATTTTATTTTATTTTATTTTATTTGAGAGAGACAGAGACAGTGCGACTAGGGGAGGGGCAGAGAGAGGGAGAGAGAGAGTCCCAAGCAGGCTCCGTGACACCAACGCAGAGCCCGATGTGGGGCTCAAACTCACGAAACCATGAGATCATGACCTGAGCTGAAACCAAGAGTTGGTAGCTTAACTCTTGGCCATCCAGGTGCCCCTTAATTTTGCTTTCAAAATCTTTCACCATTTCATTCACAGGAATTTTTCGGAAGACAAAAAATTTTAAAAACAGTTCAAAGAAAATCGGAAAATTAAAAAAGAAAGAAATATGACTGGCTAACAATTAGTATATGAAATTTGGTACCAACAAATTCATTTTGAAGGAAAATGGTGGAGAGGTGCTACAAATGAAAGGGTTTTTTGTTTGTTTGTTTTTCAAATGAAAGCTTTTAAGGTTACATTTTAAGGTTCAAAATGTAAAAGCCATGATGAAAAAACTTAGTGAAATATCAGTCAGTTCATGGTTTCCTGTACTTTTAAAGAACTTAAAAAACTGTTTAAATTTTTTCATACTACTATGATGTCACCAGCTGTTAAAAACACAAAAAATATTTATAAGTCAAATGAAGGCTTTCAATTTATAAGAAATACCATGGAGATGTTAACGATTCTTCTAAAACTAGAGGTGTAAAGAATCTATTTTATTCTACTTTGCTATTTTTGTGCAATTCATAAAAGAGATATAAAATTAAAGCATTGGAAGTATTCCTTTCAAAGGCATAAAATTCTTAGTGATCTAGGTAAGACATATTGTCTCTATGAAGGCTGAATGATCTTCTAAGGGTATAATAGAACCATACTGTAATTTACTAAATGCTTCAAAGTACTAGGCCCCAATAAAGAAATAAATATTATCTAAATATAAGTTTCCTTTTAGTGTAATGGCCTCCTTTTCCTGTTTCCTAAGATGCCTTCAGCCTCTTATGTGCTTTTTGTATATAGTATTAATTCTGTGAACACAATACTCTTGAGAATTCACAGCATATCTAGTTTCCTCTGAAAAGTATTTTAGTGGATTACTTTGCTTGGTTTTGTGTTACTGGCCTCACATAATCACATATCCTATATTTGACTGGATGAAAATTACCTTGGAAGGTTTGGGAAATTTTATGGATGCTAATGTAGATATCTATTTCACCATTATATCTGCAATTGGCATTCAATTTTTCTCCAAGGAAAGAGGACATTGGCACTGGATTAAGCTCTAAACCGCATTTCAGCCTTGTTCATAATAAAAAGTTACCTGAACTATAAACTACCAGGAAAATTAGTTTGATTTATACTTGCCATTTACTTGTCTATTTCCTGAGATACTTGCTAATGCAATATGCAAGATGGGTAGGAATAAAAACAAAGAGAAGCAAATTAGCCACAGTTGGCTAGAAAATTCTCTCTTCAAAGTATAGTCTGAAATACCAATTAAATGTCTTCATGTCATGATGTAGGTACCAAATTAAAGAATGCTATGTGATTAATGAACTGTGGAAATGTAATGCTAATACAATATTCGATAGCCTGAAAAGGAACATTACTAAAACTAACAGTATATTTCACTGCCCTGGAAGGTAGTATTTGAATAGAGGTTTTAGGTTGGAACCACCTGGAATTGCCATTTTTGTAGGTCCAATATGGACAATTTCATAGGGCTCAATCTATTAAAATTGCCTAGACAGACCACACGTATGAGGCAAGACATTTTTAAATAGCAAAATCCTAGACTATTCTCATTATAGTGGGTGAGTGGGGATAAAGTTGAGGAGAGCAGGTGTAGCACGTTGGATCACATGACACAAGAAACAAGAAAACCAGCTCTTCGGCCCAGCAGGAGAGCAATTTTAAAAAGGTTGAACTTTACTGCCAGGCCAACTATCAAATCTTCACCACTGCTCCACACCCCCCACACCCCCCCCCCCCCCCGCAACAAGTACGTTGAGGTGTGAGAGTCTGGATCATTCCAGCGACAGAGGAACAAGCCATTCCCAGCATGACAGGGACCTGCAATTAATGCTGAAGAAGCAGGAAAAAATAACGTGGAAAATACAGAGAAAGGAATCGTGGAAAGATACAGAACTACAGAAAAAGGAGCAGAGCCTCACATCTATTTCTATCCTGGTGTGTGACCTAGTCTATTTATTTGGTGCTTTATAGAATAATTCCCTGGAATGCTCTGGTTTTTTCCCTCATAGACAGATCTGTGTGCTGTGCTTGTATCGCTTGAGAAGTGGTTTGAATTTATGAACAAACATGCTTCTGGGAGGAACAAAGCCGCAGTTCTCTATTGGAAACATAGTTGGGTTTCTAGAATTAGCTGTTCTAGTTGCTGGCACAAGTAGCCTGTGTACGTTTTAAAAATCCTACAACCTTTTGAATCTAAGTTTCTGACAGCCGTTCTTTGCCAAATACCATCTCCTTGGTGTATTATTAAGAAGTACATCACAGACTACAGAATGCTCCTGAATATGGAACACTGACTACACGCGATAGGCAGATAAAAGGAAAAGCAGCAGGAAACACGGTCATTTGTTTCTTGTACTGTGTGCGGTAATTGTCTCTGGGTCTCTTCACTCTAGTCGAAGAGGGGAAATATAAAAGATATGGAGCTCTACAGAGTTTTTAGAGTTATTCTCAGGAGTGGTCCTTGTTCACTTGGGAACATGCATGGACAGTAACGACTGCAATAGTAAATAAAATAAAAACATACAGGTATAGATTCCAAAGAACGTGTGTCACAATGTGTTGGAGAGAGAGGTGGCATTTATACCTTTGGCTGACTACAAGTGACTATAAGGTAATGCTGAGAGCTGACTTTTAAGGGAACACTCAAATGGCAACAACTAGTTGGAAAATTAGCACTCGTATTGAAGAGAGGCTATTAAAAAGGAAAAACAATTCTGAAGTGAGTCCAAGGGGGGGGGACAGCATGGATCATTTCTTTCTATAAAGTTCCTCTTTGTCAAGAAGATTGACTGGTTTAAGATTTCAACTTATTTCTCCTTAAGTGACTATTCACTGCTTACTAACGTCATTCAAATTACAATGTAAGCAACCACTGAAAATATCGGTTCGATACTGATCAAGACCTCATAAAGAATCTAAGATATCTTTTTGCATTTAGTGCTCTCTCGAAGTGTGTAGACTGTGATTCAATTTTCCTACACTGTGTACATTCCCACCTATCTATCATGTAAAAGAATATAAAACCAGCCATCAAGATGCTGACATTGTCTGTGTGTGAAAAGATAATGCCAGGGAAAGACAAGTTTTGGCAAAGGTTCAAAACAGTAGAGTCAACCTGATGTCTCCACAATTTGAATACATTTAAAACCATATCACATTCATTTCAGGCATATCCTCTGCTTCTGCTTTGGTTACCAGAAAACAGTTCAACTCACATGAATATTATTAGGAAATCTCGAGGAAGTGATCACTACTAAGATGCAAATACATTATTTTAGATAAAATGAAATTGGTTGCAAACACATTTCCTTGAGGACAGATTTCTGGTTTGTATCTTAAAGGTCTCATCCTGGTGGTCAAAATAAGTGCAAACGTTTATCATCCTACTGCATTTTAGGTACTGACCACGCCTCTCCCGAGGCAATGCTAACTCAGTAAATAAAGCCAGCTTCTTCCACGCTGTCTGACGGGGCATGCAACCCTGCTGGCCAGATAGCCAATATGCCAACTGCAATACATATGTTGCACATTGAATAAAGGAAGTGATTGTTTGCAAGAACAGTTTAGCAAACTGCTGCATATTACCCACATGGTGGGATTTCAACCTGTCACTTAATATTTTTCTATATATAACATTCATTTTCAAATCTCCAAAACAGGGCTGATGAGACACTGTCGCTAATGAGATTTCAAGACTTTTCTACTTTTTAAATGTTTTCAACTAATCTCTCCTCTTCTGTCTCTTGACAAATAACCTTGGCTTCAATATTATAGACAAGATTGAGCTCCGTATTACATGCATGTCTCAGTTTTCTTCCCTGCCACCTCCAAAACCCCCATGTATATTCATTAGACCCTCGTTCACTTCTTTTCTAGGTACAAATGTCCCTCGTCCTTGCTGAATCCAAAGCTGATTATCGGAGCTCACGATTCCATCCTGCTTATCCTCACGTGTGATCACACATCATGTGCAATGTCTCTTGCTCCGCCTCCTGTGCCTCCAAACATAGCAGGTGCATGGGATCAACATGCTTCTCCTCGATCATGCCACTGTTTCAAGTTCTAAGTATCCCAGTATAGGCCAAGGGTTAAAATCTGGAATCTAGCTGGCCTGCCTGAGTTCAGTTTCAGCTCTGACTCTTTTCAGCTGTGCGATCTTGTGCAAGAGCCCTTCTTCTGTAAAATGGGCATGATAATAACCGTGGTGTTCTGTTAAATCGGCTCTGGGGGCAGGTGAGAGAGGAAGCCCAGATTTGTGTGTCCTGCAGGTTCTAGCTGGTTCTAGCTGGTTCCAGCACACATCTTTCGCAGGGTTGTTGTGGCGATCGAGGTAATATAAGCAAAGCACTCAGAATGGGACCTGTCACATTGTAAGTACTCGGTAAGCGCTAGCTATTATTATTTCCTTACAGAGAGAATTTAAAAATTATTTTTAACCATTCATTAATTTCTTAAACCCTGGAGAGCTTTTTGGGCACAGAACGTGGATTTTGTAGTTAAAAAGACCCGGTTTGAATTCTTCACTGTAAGAGTTTATGACAGTTTTTTTCATTTATTTAGTTAACTTTTAAATTTATTATTATTTATTTATTTAAAAATTTACATTTATTTTGAGAGAGAGAAACAGTGGGGAAGGGGCAGAGAAAGGGGACCAGAGGATCCGAAGCAGGCTCAGTGCTGACAACAGAGAGACCAACATGAGGCTTGACCTCACAAACTGTGAGATTATGACCTGAGCCGAAGTTGACACTTAACCAACTGAGCCACCCAGATGCCCCATTAAAAAAAAAAATTTTTTTTAAATTTAAATCCAAGTTAGTTAATATATAGTGTAATAATGCTCTCAGGAGTAGAATTTAGTGATTCATCCCTTACATATAACACCCAGAGCTCATCCCAACAAGTGGCCTCCTTATTGCCCATCACCCCCTTAGTCCATCCCTCCAGCAACCCTCAGTTTGCCTCCCTCTCTGTTTTTATCTTATTTTACCTTCCCTTCCCTTATGTTCCTCTATTTGTTTCTTAATTCCACATATCAGTGAAATCATATGGTATTTATCTTCCTCTGACTTATTTCGCTTAACATAATACATTCTAGTTCTGTCCACATTTTTGCAAATGGAAAGATTTCATTCTTTTTGATCTCTGAGTAATATTCCATTGTGTGTGTGTGTGTGTGTGTGTGTGTGTGTGTGTGTGTGTGTGTATGTGTATACTCAATATACACTGTGTATAGCTCAATACACACACACACACACACACACACACACACACACACACACACCATATCTTCTTTGTCCATTTGGATGACAGTTTTTTCTTAATCTGTAAAATAGTGACAATAATGTCTACATTTTAGGGTAGAAAAATTCAATGAGATAATATATGTAAAATGCTTAGAAGAGAAAAATATTCACTAAATGTTTCATTTCCTTATTCTCCCATCCTCTATTGAAATTGCCTTCAGATACTTAATACAATGCAAAACAAAAATATATAAATCCGATTGGAATTTCTTAATCTTTATCTCCTTGATTTGTCTTATTTTGTGTATTTGATTACCCTCTCTCTGAACTGCCACAATATTGAATCCTAATTTTCCTACTTTTTTGCTTTTACAGTCTCCATTGATTTCTCTTCCCCATTCTGCCCTCTAAAGATATTCTCCATAGTTCTTTCTTTTCTCTTTTTGCTTACTCATCAGTTTTTGTTGTTATTGAAGTATAGTTGACACACACTCCTACATTAGTTCCTGATGAATAACATAGTGGTTGGACAACCCTATGTATTATGGTCACCACAACTATAGCTCCCATCTGTCACTACAGTGTGTCAATACAACACCATTACAATTCCATTGGCTATATTCCCTATGCTGTGCCTTCTTCCCCCTGTGACTTATTCCTTCCATAACTAGAAGCCTGTATCTCTCACTCCCCTTCACCCATTTTGGCCACTTTCCCATCCCTCCTTCCCTCTGGAAACCACCAGTTTGTTCTCTGTATTATGGGTCTGTTTCTGCTTTTGTTTGTTCATTGTTTTGTTTTTTAGATTCCACATGTAAGTGAAATCATATGGTATTTGTCTTTCTCTGACTAACTTATTTCACTAGCATAATATCCTCGAGGTCCATCCATGTTGTCACGATGGGAAGATTTCATTCTTTTTTATGGCTGAATAATATTCCATTATACATACATATATATATATATATATATATATATATATATATATATAATATAAAATATATATAATACCATGTCTTCTTTATCTGTTCATCTAGATGGACACTTGGGTTGTTTCCATATTTTGGCTATTGTGAATCATGCTGCAATAAACATAGGGGTGCATATATCTTTTCAAGTTAGAGATTTCCTTTTCTTTCAGAACATCTTTCTGTTTCTGAACATACCAGCTATCACACTTTTGTTTTATCACCTCTACACCATACCATAAGTTCCTGGAGGGAGACATTGTTTGATTTTTCTCATTGTAAATCATTAAAACACCAACTACAAATATCTACACCTCTATAAGTGCTTCAGTGCACTTCTGTGATAAAACTGATAAGCTACAGTAGAAAATTACTAAATTGATGTTTACATAGCACTGTTGTCATGGCCGGTTATAATGACTGCATTTCTTTGTGCCAGACTGTAAAGAATTGTCCTCTTGGGAGAGTCATACCCTATACAATGTCCAGCTGAACAGGTCCATGGAGCAAGCAAGAAGCTTAAGAATTGCAAGTAAATGATTATATTCTTCCTTTTGATGTGGCTCATATGTTGACCTAGGTCTTTGAGCAACTTTCCCTCTCTTTCTCTCCTTTCCCCCTTGAGCATGTAGATGCATGTTTCAAGCCTGTAAAACGGTAGAGAGCTAATGACAGTGCTTACTCCAACTCCGCATTTATTGGTTTGCCTAATCCTATGAAGCTAAATAACTTAGAAGGAACAAAATCACTACCACTTCTTATTTTTTATCCCATAGCTCTATGTGTATGTCTACTTCACTGTTTGCTGAAGACACTTAAAACTCCTCTCTCTTCACCTCAAATAGATTGTGATGTTTATCACCTTCTAGAAATGATAAGTGAAGGGGTGCCTGGGTGGCTCAGTCAGTTAAGCACCCAACTCTTGATCTCAGCTTGGGTCTTGATCTCAGGGTCATGAGTTCAATCTCCGTGTTGGGCTCTGTGCTAGTCTAAGTGCCTACTAAAAAGAAAGAAAGAAAGAAAGAAAGAAAGAAAGAAAGAAAGAAAGAAAGAAAGAAAGAAAGAGTAAGAGTCATTATTTCTGGATCCCTGAATTCGTTAACATGTATAAATTTCCACTTTTAAAAATTCTTAGTTCACTTAAAAAATCAGAGGCTAGGATACGAATAAACAGGCATATCTTAAGTCACTCACTGGCACAGGACATTCATAAATAGTTTGATCTAAGTCTTTCCATCGCTGCTTTGTCCTGATCCTAATTCTTACTTATCAATGACAGCCTAAAGAATGTATCTATTGGTCATAGTGAAGAAGTCACTATGGAAAGTGATCTCTTCTCCCTTCCCCTCCCCCACCCTCTTACCGTTTACCGTTCAACAGCTTCTGGATGCATTCACAAACATTGCATGGGCAACGATAATTGTAGAAAAGATGACTTTAATTTTGAATGCAGATCAAAATTCCTTGGAGGAAAGAAGTATCTTTGTTTGATGTATGGAGATTGTTTGGGAAAGAGACGTATCTTTGGACATATATTTGAAAAAGCCTCACCTAGTCCAAATCATATAGAGAACCCTCTCCACAGATAAGAAACATTTTTATATGTCATTTAAATATAGTTGTTTTAAACATTATGTTGGTGCTTTATTTTCATTTTTTTAGGTATAAAACGTGTTTCCAGACATATCACACCTACAGGGAATAACAGCTCAGCTTACAACACCTGGACTTGTTGCTGTTGTCCAAGGAATCGATGAAGTAGGTTGGAGGTCATTTGCATCTGAATATCAGTGTTCATTTTTCTTGGTCCAGAGGCATACCTCATCACAAACAACGCCTTTTGTCCCATGAGCATTTTTAGTTCATGCATTTGCTCATTGATTCATTCAACAGAAGATGCCACTGCTCCCCTCATATTTCTACCAGAGGAGAGTGCTATGTCTTTTCCGCTGGGTGAAACACTAGTGGAGTGAACCTTTCAGTTTCTTTCTCTTTTCACCTAATTAAATGGACTAACCAAGTTCAATGGTCAGCGCTGTTCCCTGACAATAGGAAATTTCTCTCTCAGGAAATGCCTATAGCCTATGCTCATGCAAGATGGGCCTGCATGACTATTCTCTACATCATAGACCCACTGGAAGGGGATTTTTAAGAGACTAGGGGTAGAGAAGGAAAAGTCTGACAGTTCAGTTTTGTTTTGCAGGCTCAGTAGTTTTCAAAGGCTCCCAGTTTGGCCTCAGGTTCCATCTATATTCTTCGATCCCGCTTTATCAGTCTTGTCTCTTTTTTGTTGTCATTATTAGATCATGATTAACAAAACTAATTTTTAGATCTCTCTACACTTCCACCGTCTGCTTTTTACTGTGAAGGGCCTGGATGGAAGAAAAGGTGAGTGTCTGACACTCCAAATCTCTAATATTATGAGATATAAAACATGTAAGGCAGCAGCCCTCGGGGAGCTTATCCTGTAGTTGAGGAAGCCAGGAGTGAACAAATAAATTCAATTAAAAATTTAAAGTATTGTAAGTTTCAATTTACCGATGCAGACAGGGACTCATAAAAGACCATAATCATTGAGTGTTGGACTGCTCAGAGTAGGATTTACAACAGAGAAAGTGAAACTCTGGAAGCAAGGTGGTTTCAAATAAGTAGAGAAGTATCCCAAAAGGCAGGAATAGAGCCAAAAGAGATTACCGAGGGCAGATTTGGGTCTAACGTAAGGAAGCTCTTTCTAATATGGAAGAGCCATATTAGTTTAAGATTATTGATTCTGGGAAAGGACCAACTAAAGTAACACCACTTTGAACAGAAAATATACTAAATTAAAAAAAAAGAGGTTTGATTGAAATCTAATATTGAAACTGAAATTATGAAAATAAACTTATTTTATTTTAGAGTTGACAAAATTCTGGTTTTAAATGTACATAGGTACTAATTCTTAGGGTAAAAAATAAGTCAAATAATTTTTTAAAAAATATTTCTGATTACAATATGTGATGGCATGATCTGAGAGTCTTTGCAAGAAGTTTGACTTTTGTAACCCGGTCAAAAAATTTAATGTTTGAAAAATTATTCTCTTCTTTTCTTTTTCTTTTCTGAATTTGGATGCCCCGTGTACAGTACTGATTTAGTCATTATCCTTACTCATTATATGTTTAGTTTAGTCATGGGCCTTTGGAGCTATTTATTTAATAATATAATGAATAACCCTTGAATCCATGACCCAATTCATGGGTCATAGTGCAAATTTCATTTCTGTGCCTCTCTCTATTCTCTCTGTTTGCCTCTACCCTTCCTGTTGTCACTGACTTGAATTTTATGCTAATCATTCTCTTGCCTTTTTTTTTAGTTTTTGTACTCACATTTGCCTCAGTGTTTAGTTTTATTTGCTTATGAACTTTAAAAACAAAAGTTTTATATGTAGTCTTTTAGGACTTGCTTATTTTTCTAAATGTACTATCACAAAAATTCAGCCATATTGCTGAATGTGGCTTTGATTCATTCATTTTATTGCAGCAGACCATTCCATTATATGACTTTACCAAACATGTATCTATCTGCACTTCAAAGTACTGAAGCTGTTTCCAGTTTTGTTATTAGCATTTCATGCTGCTACAAAAATTCTCTCTCTCTCTCTCCCTCTCTCTCTCTTTTAACACAGGTCTTGAACTCACAACCCTGAGATCAAGACGTGAGCTGAGATCAGGAGTCAGACACTCAACCTACTGAAGGACCCAGATGCCCCACAAAAACTTCTCTTTAATATCCACATGTGCAAGATTGTCTTTTGTTAAACTATGTGTCTCAGAATAGAATTGCTAGGATGAAAGGTATGCATACCCTCAATGTTATAAGATAAAGCTAAATTTTTTTTCTCAAAGTAGTTGTACCCATTTATAGTCCCACTGTTAATGTATAAGAGCTGTATTAATCCAACATCTGGATCAATCCAACATCTGCTGGAACACTTGATGTTGTCAGACTTCTTCATCTGTATCAGCCTATAGTTACAAAATGGAACCTCATTTGGCCTTGACTTGCATCTCCCTGATCTCTTGTGAAGCTGAGCTCTTCATATATGTAGGTCATACATGATTCATCCCTCTGAGATGGCTGTTCTGTTGTTCTCTGAGTCTTAGTTTTTTCCTTTTCTTTTTTTTAATCTAGAAATTCAGATAACAATGCATATTTTATGGAATGTAGCCAGATACTCTATACAAAGCCTCTGGTTCAGTGTCTGTCATGTAGTAGATCTTTAATAGAAATTGTTTTTTTCCCCCTTTAATAGAAATTGATATTCTGTTCCTGACATTATTTTCTGGTCTTCTCACACATTTCTGGATACTTTCCTCCCTTCTTCTTTCCTTCCTTTTGTCACCCCACCTCAGAGCCCTTCTCTCATGTTTCAGCTCAGTATCTAAAGGTCTGTAACCTACATGGACCATCTGAGACGCCAAAAGGTGCTTACTACCTTTTCGGACTTCCAAGAAGTCTATCTGAATTGACCACTGCTGTCTTTCTCACATCCTTTGGGAAGGACTTCTACTCGGTCTTCAACCATACTTTATTGACAGTTTGCTCAGCTTATGACCAGAGACCTTTGTTCTGTTAGATTCTGTGCCTGCTCCTCAGACTGACTGTATCATATCAGCTGTGGGATCCATTTTCCCAAGGCCTTTAATTTTCAACCCTTCCTGTGATAGGTGATCACACTTGACCCCTGGGTCCCTAGATGTGATTCTGCTGTGAGCTTCAGAGTCATTTAAGTCTGGGCTTCGTGAACTTGACTGTGCATGTGAATCACCCGGTGGAGAGGGGGGAGGTTGCTTAAATGCAGATTTGGATTCAATACATCTGGGTGAGCTATGACATGCTGCATGTCTAACCAACTCTCAGGGGATACCAATGCTGTCAGTTTGTGATCCATAGGTCACAAAGGTCTAGGTGATTTTTGAAGGTTTCTTCCAGCTCCAGATTTTAATGATCTGTGAGTAGAAAACCATCATGTTCTATTTCTGGGAACATTTTGCTATCTTTTCTCTGTATCCTCTCAGTGATTTATCAGTGACTAATTCATTTATTTAACAAACGTTTTTTGAGCACCTACATTGTGGCTGGCATTAATAAAGTGATAGAGCATACCAGTGAACAAAACAGACAAGTGGCCCTGTCTCTAAGGAACTACCATGCTTTAAATATAACTTCTAAGTACGGGGCACCTGGGTGGCTCAGTTGGTTGAGCATCTGACTTCAGCTCAGGCCATGATATCACAGTTCATGAGTTCGAGCCCTGTGTTGAGCTCTATGCTGATGGCTCAGAGGCTGGAGCCTGCTTCGGATTCTGTGTCTCCTTCTCTCTGTGTCCCCCCCACTTCTTGCACTCTGTGTCTCTCTCCTTCTCTCAAAAACAAATAAACATTAAAGGAAATTAAATATAACTTCTAAATATAAGCAAACGGTATTTACCTTTCATATCAACTTTTTTCTGTTCTTCACTAAGTAACACTTTAAATTATTTATACATGACAGAGACAAATAACACTACTCTTTTTTTTTACCCTTGGTTCTATGCATGGGTCTCCACCTAATACAATTTTAAAATTTATTAGGATTTTTAAAAATACTCAAACTGTTCACAATATAATTTTATTTAGAATGAACAACTTGTATCTTTCAGTTGAAAGTTATTCATAAAATAAACCATGAAAAAAAAAGCATGCTAAAACCTTTGCAAAGTAAACATTTAGGTGTTTTTTTTTTTTATAAGGGAAAATTTGATTTCCATATGTCTTCAAGTTTTCTTTCAGACGGACTTTCCCGCATTTATTATTTTGCTTTTATTTTTCACCACAGGAAGTAATAATTCTCAATAAACCTTAAAATTCAGGATGTCTTGGTGTACGTTTCTTTCCATAACACAGTTCAAGGCAAAGCTTTTGAAGTGGTATGAACTTCAAAGTTGGGCCATAAGCTTTGGAAGTGGATCTACCCTGAGACTGATTTTGAAACCAAGAGAATGATAATGCTCGTTCTTCCTTATGCTTCACACATGACAGAAGAAATTCGTGGTGACAAACAGCACCTCCACCAACGCCTGAAGTATTTAAACCGATAAGCACAATATCCACGTGCTGTAACTTAAGACTTCGGAGGCAGAAGTAAAAAACGTGTTGAAAAATAGGTAAGAGGAAGGTGGGAGGCTCTTTTTACTCTGCGCAATGCAGTGGATGAAAACAACTAATTTTCAAGCTTGGTTTGGAAGCTACACACATTTCTTTTTTAATATTTACTTAATTTTGAGAGTCAGAGAGACAGAAC
Source organism: Puma concolor (assembly GCF_028749965.1). Taxonomy (NCBI): domain Eukaryota; kingdom Metazoa; phylum Chordata; class Mammalia; order Carnivora; family Felidae; genus Puma; species Puma concolor. The sequence goes on from NC_141683.1 coordinate 41,202,615, forward strand.
ATGATGGGGGGAGGGACAGAAGAGAAGGAGACACAGAATCCGAACAGGCTCCAGGCTCTGAGCTGTCAGCACAGAGCTTGATGTGTGACTCGAACCCCCAAACAGTGAAATCATGACCTGAGCTGAAGTTGGACACTCAATCAACTGAACCACCCAGGTGCTCCAGATATACACATTTCTGTGAGGTGACCACAAAAAAGCAAATTTAAGATATTTCAATTAACCCATCTCATCAAGCCCAGTTATTAATATTTGTGTGAAATGCCATCAAATGTCCTGTGAAATAGAATAAGCAATAGAGATTATCAGAAAAATAAAATAAAAAACAATATCTAGCTCCCTAAAAAAAGGACAATATTAATGGGATATTGGTTGTGACACAGTAGTTATAACAGGTACAAATTATAAGTGTATGTCAGGCTCCCCTGTTTTCTAAATAAAGTTCTAATATTTTAAAGCTTTCAAAATCTCTAAATACTTACATTAATCAATGACATGTCAGGCCAGAAAGTCTAGACCTCGATGTCTTTTCATTTCTTTTTGTTTTTAATTTTATTTTTTATAAATAAAAATTAATTAATTTTTAATTATAAATTAAAATTTTACATCCAAATTAGTTAGCATATAGTGCAACAATGATTTCGGGAGTAGATGCCTTAGTGTCCCTTACCCATTTAGCCCATCCCCCCCCTCACAACCCCTCCAGTAACCCTGTTTGTTTTCCATTTTTATGAGTTTCTTATGTTTTGACCCCCTCCCTGTTTTAATATTATTTTTGTTTCCCTTCCCGTATGTTCATCTGTTTTGTCTCTTACAGTCCTCATCTGAGTGAAGTCATATGATATTTGTCTTTCTCTGACTGACTAATTTCACTTAGCATAATACCCTCCAGTTCCATCCATGTAGTTGCAAATGGCAAGATTTCATTATTTTTGGTTGCTGAGTAATACTCCATTGTATATATTTCCCACATCTTCTTTATCCATTCATCCATCGATGGACATTGGGGCTCTTTCCATATTTTGGCTATTGTTGATAGTGCTGCTATAAACATAGGTGGGCATGTGTCCCTTCAAAACAGCACACCTGTATCCCGTGGATAAATGCCTAGTAGTGCAATTGCTAGGTCATAGGGTAGTTCTATTTTTAGTTTTTTGAGGAACCTCCATACTGTTTTCCAGAGTGGCTGCACCAGCTTGCATTCTCACCAACAATGCAAAAGAGATCCTCTTTCTCTGCATCCTGGCCAACATCTGTTGTTGCCTGAGTTGTTCATGTTAGCCATTCTGACAGGTGTAAGGTGGTATCTCATTGTGGTTTTGATTTGTATTTCCCTGATGATGAGTGAAGTTGAGCATTTTTTCATGTGTCAGTTGGCCATCTGGATGTCTTCTTTGGAGAAGTGTCTATTCATGTCTTTTGCCCATTTCTTCACTGGATTATTTGTTTTTTGGGTGTTGAGTTTGATAAGTTCTTTACAGATTTTGGATACTAACCCTTTACCTGATATATTGTTTGCAAATATCTTCTCCCATTCTGTTGGTTGCCTTTTAGTTTTGCTGATTGTTTCCTTCCCTGTGCAGAAGCTTTTTATTTTGATGAGGTCCCAGTAGTTCCTTTTTGCTTTTGTTCCCCTTGCCTCTGGAGACGTGTTGAGTAAGAAGCTGCTGCGGCCAAGATCAAAGAGGTTTATGCCTGCTTTCTCCTCGAGGATTTTGATGGCTTCCTGTCTTACATTTAGGTCTTTCATCCATTTTGAGTTTATTTTTGTGTATGGTGTAAGAAAGTGGTCCAGGTGCATTCTTTTGCATGTCACTGTCCAGATTTCCCAGCACGACTTGCTGAAGAGACTGTCTTTATTCCATTGAATATTCTTTCCTGCTTTGTCAAAGATTAGTTGGCCATACGTTTGTGGGTCCATTTCTGGGTTCTCTATGCTATTCCATTGATCTGTCTGTTCTTGTGCCAGTACCATACTGTCTTGATGATTACAGCTTTGTAGTATAGCTTGAAGTCTGGGATTGTGATGCCTCCTGCTTTGGTTTTCTTTTTCAAGATTGCTTTGGCTATTCGGGGTCTTTTCTGGTTCCATTCAAAGTTTAGGATTATTTGTTCTAGCTCTGTGAAGAATGCTTGTGTTATTTTAATAGGGATTGCATCAAATATGTAGATTGCTTTGTGTAGTATAGACATTTTAACAATATTTGTTCTTCCTATCCAGGAGCATGGAATCTTTTTCCATTTTTTTGTGTCTTCTTTGATTTCTTTCATAAGCTTTCTATAGTTTTCAGTGTATAGATTTTTCACCTCTTTGGTTAGATTTATTCCTAGGTATTTTATGGTTTTTTTGTGCAACTGTAAATGGGATCAATTCCTTGATTTCCCTTTATGTCACTTCATTGTTGGTGTACAGGAATGCAACAGATTTCTGTGCATTGATTTTATATCCTGCAACTTTCCTGAATTTATGAATTGATTCTAGCAGTTTTTTGGTGGAATCTTTTGGGTTTTCCATATAGAGTATCATGTCATCTGCAAAGAGTGAAAGTTTGACCTCCTCCTGGGCGATTTGGATGCCTTTTATTTCTTTGTGTTGTCTGATTGCAGAGGCTAAGACTTCCAATACTATGTTGAATAACAGTGGCAAGAGCGAACATCCCTGTCTTGTTCCTGTCCTTAGGGGGAAAGCTCTCAGTTTTTCCCCATTGAGGATGATATTAGCATTGGGTCGTTTATATATGGCTTTTATGATCTCAAAATATGTTTCTTCTATCCCTTCTTTCCTTGGGGTCTTTATCAAGAAAGGATGCTGTATTTTGTCAAATGCTTTCTCTGCATCTATTGAGAGGATCATATGGTTCTTGTCCTTTCTTTTATTGATATGATGAATCATGTTAATTATTTTGCAGATATTGAACCAGCCCTGCATCCCAGGTATAAATCCTGCTTGGTTGTGGTGAGTAATTATTTTAATGTATTGTTGGATCCAGTTGGCTAATATCTTGTTGAGGATTTTTGCCTCCATATTCATCAGGGAAATTGGTCTCTAGTTCTCCTTTTTAGTGGGGTCTCTGTCTGGTTTTGGAATCAAGGTAATGCTGGCTTCATAGAAAGAGTTTGGAAGTTTTCCTTCCATTTCTATGTTTTGGAACAGTTTCAAGAGAATTAACTCTTCCTTAAATGTTTGGTAGAATTCCCCTAGAAAGCCATCTGGCGCTGGAGTCTTGTTTTTTATGAGATTTTTTGATTACTAATTTGATTTCCTTACTGGTTATGGGTCTGTTCAAATTTTCTATTTCTTCCTGTTTCAGTTTTGGTAGTGTATATGTTTCTAGGAATTTGTGCATTTCTTCCAGATTGCCCATTTTATCGGCATATAATTGCTCATAATATTCTCTTATTATTGTTTTTATTTCTGCTGTGTTGGTTGTGATCTCTCCTCTTTCATTCTTGATATATTTATTTGGGTCCTTTCCTTTTTCTTTTTGATCAAAGAAACATCTGGTTTCATTGATCTGTTCTACTGGTTTTTTTTTTTGTTGTTGTTGTTGTTTCAATAGCATTGATTTCTGCTCTATTTCCTGTATTTTGCTGGGTTTGGGTTTTATTTGCTGTTCTTTTCCAACTCTTTAAGGTGTAGGATTAGGTTGTGTATCTGAGATCTTTCTTCCTTCTTTAGGAAAGCTTGGGGTGCTATATACTTTCCTCTTATGACCCCCTTTGCTGCATCCCAGAGGTTTGGGGTTGTGGTGTTATCATTTTCATTGGCTTCCATATACTTTTAATTTCCTCTTTAACTTCTTGTTAAAGAAGTTAAAGAATACTTCTTCTGCCATTCATTCTTTAGTAGGATGTTCTTTAGTCTCCAAGTATTTGTTACCTTTCCAAACTTTTTGTTGTGATTGATTTCGAGTTTCATGGCATTGTGGTCTGAAATATGCATGGTATGATCTCCATCTTTTTGTACTTGCTGAGGGCTGATTTGTGTCCCAGTATGTGGTCTATTATGGAGAGCTTTCCATGTGCACTAGAGAAGAATGTATATTCTGCTGCTTTAGGATGAAATGGTCTGAGTAAGTCCATCTGGTCCAGTGTGTCATCAAAGCCATTGTTTCCTTGTTGATTTTTTGATTAGATGACCTGTCCACTGCTGTGAATGGGGTGTTGAAGTCTCCTACTATTATGGTATTACTATCAATGAGTTTCTTTATGTTTGTGATTAATTGATTTATATATTTGGGTGCTGCTACATTTGGCGCATCAATGTTTACAACTGTTAGGTCTTCTTGGTTGATAGACCCCTTGACTGTGATATAATGTCCTTCTGCATCTCTTGATACAGTCTTTATTTTAAAGTCTAGATTGTCTGATATAAGTATGGCTACTCTGGCTTTCTTTTGTTGACCATTAGCATGATAGATGGTTCTCCATCTCCTTATTTTCAATCTGAAGGTGTCTTTAGGTCTAAAGTGGGCCTCTTGTAAACGGCATATAGAAGGATCTTGTTTTCTTATCCATTCTGTTACCCTATGTCTTTTGATTGGAGCATTGAGTCCATTGACGTTTAGAGTGAGTACTGAAAGATATGAATTTATTGCCATCATGATGGTTGTAGAGTTGGAGTTTCTGGTGGTGTTCTCTGGTCCTTTCTAATCTTTGTTGCTTTTGGTATGTATGTATGTATGTATGTATGTATGTATTTATTTATTTATTTATATTTTCATCTTTTCTCCCCTTAGAGAGTCCCCTTAACATTTCTTGCAAGGCTGGTGTAGTGGTCACAAACTCCTTTAATTTTTGTTTGTCTGGGAAACTTTTTTATCTCTCCTTCTATTTTGAAGGACAGCCTTGCTGGATAAAGAATTTTTGGCTGCATACTTTTCTGATTCAGCACACTGAATATATCCTGCCACTCCTTTCTGGCCTGCCAAGTTTCTGTGGATAGGACTGCTGCAAACCTGATCTGTCTTCCCTTGTAGGTTAGGGACTTTTTTTCCCTTGCTGCTTTCATGATTCTCTCCTTGCCTGAGTATTTTGTGAATTTGACTATGATATGCTTGTTGATGGTCAGTTTTTGTGGAATCTAATGGGGGTCCTCTGTGCTTCCTGGATTTTGATGTCTGTGTCTTTCCCCAGGTTAGGAAAGTTTTCCACTATGATTTGCTCACATAACCTTTCTTCCCCTATTTCTCTCTCTTCTTCTTCTGGGACCCCTATGATTCTGATGTTGTTCCTTCTTAATGAGTCACTGATTTTTAAGTCACTAGTTCTTAAATTGTGCTCTTTTACCTTAATCTCCTTCTTTTTTTCTGCTTCATTATTCTCCATAATTTGTCCTCTATATCGCTGATTCTCTGTTCTGCCTCATCTGTCCTTGGAGCCATGGCATCCATCCGTGATTGCAGCTCAGTTATAGCATTTTTTACTTCATTCTGACTAGTTTTTACTTCTTTTATCTCTGCAGAAAGGGATTCTAATCTGTTTTCGACTCCAGCTAGTATTCTTATTATCGTGATTCTAAATTCTGGTTTAGACATCTTGCTTGTATCTGTGTTGGTGAAATCCCTGGCTGTCGTTTCTTTGTGCTCTTTCTTTTGGGGGTGAATTCATTCGTTTCATCATTTTGAAGGGAGAAAATGAATTAACCAGGTAGAAAAATTAAAGTTAAAAAAATTAAAATTAAAAAATTAAAAAAATATTAAAACTAAAAAATTAAACACACACACACACAAAATCGAATAAATGATGCTAGATCCTAGATGTGTTTTGGTCTGAGTGTTGAAAGTTGTTTGACAGATTAGAGAAAGAAGGGAAAGGAAAGAAAAAAAAGGAAATCGTTTTAGAATTTGAAAAAATGAATACATGGAAGTAGACTAAAATGAAATGATGGAAGTAAAATAGAATTTGAAAGAATTTGAAAAAATTTACACAAAAGTAAAGAATATAGTAGAAAAAATTAAGGAAAATATTTTTAATAAAAATTAAAAATAAAAATGAATTTTTTCTCTTTCTGTATTCAAGAAAAAGAAAAGAAATGAAAAAGAGAAAAAAGAAATAAAAAAAGGAAATCGTTTGAAAATTTGAAATAGTGAGTACACTGTAGTAGACTACAATAAAATGGAAGTAAAATGGAAGTAAAATATAATTTGAAAAAACTTACACAAAAGCAAAAAAATTGTAAAAATATTTAAAGAAAAATATTTTTAATAGAAATTGAAAATAAAAATGAAGTTTTTCTCTTTCTGTATTCAAGAAAAAGAAAAGAAACGAAAAAGAGAAAAAAGAAAAAGAAAAAAAAGGAAATCGTTTGAATATTTGAAAAGTGAATACACTGAAATAGACTAAAATAAAATGATGGAAGTAAAATAGAATTTGAAAAAATTTACACAAAAGTAAAAAATATAGTAACGACTTTTAAAGAAAAATATTTTTATAAAAGTTGAAAATAAAAATGAATTTTTTTCTCTTTCTGTATTCAACAAAAAAAAAGTGAAGAGAAAAAAAAAGAAAGAAAATTGAATAGATGGACCTGCTAACAGATTGAAATAGGACTGAAATTACTTCATTTTCCCCTAGAAGTCAGACTATGAAGCGCTTTTTGGTCCATAAACTAAGCCGGAGGTGAGACTTATGTTCTTGCAGAGCGAGGTTGGCCCAGTTGGGCGGGGCTCAGTGTAACGGCTCCGTTCTCCACTAGATGGCGCTGCTAGCCTACTGGGGTGGAGTATTGTGGTGCTCGTAGGTGAGTATGCGCATGTGTGGGAGAGGTGAAAATGCGCCACTCAGCTACCCAGTCTGTTCTCCCAGATCAGCAATCGCGCACCGTTCCTCTGTCTTCAGCTCTCGTCCACTCCCCGCTTCTTCACTCTCCGTGACCAGGCCCCAGGCAGCACCTCTCTCCTGACTTCTGTCTCAGGTGCGGCTGTTTTCCCCGGCCCCTTACTTCTGAAGGACTGCGGCTTTGACCCGTCCCACCCCTCTGCGGGAGGGTCTCACGGAGCAATGGCCGAATGTTGGCTGCACCCAGGAACGCTTGCTGGACCCTGCTGCTGCTGGTGCCCTGAGACCGCGGCCAGGTGCCACCGCCCCAGAAAAAGTTCGCGAGATAGTGTAGCAGCAGCTTTTCAGGGATTATGGAAAAATCACAACACACATCTGGGACCAGACATCACCCTTAAGGACCTTGCCCCAGCACCAGCAAATGTGGCCGCCTTCCGGGGTCTGCTGGGACCAGGTGGCTTCAACAGTCTCTACCAAATGTCCTTCCAGCAGTGGAACCACTTTTCCCGTGTGGCCCGAGAACCTCCCGGACCCCACTCTGCTCCTGGGGATTTGCCCTTCCCACCAGAGCACCGCCAGGTATGGAGCTGCGGAGTTTGCGCTCCCCTTGTTAACAGTCTTAATGGAATTGAAACCCTCTCCTTTCTCCTTTCTCCCTTTTTAGTTTAGTCCCTGTGGCCGTTTCCAAATTTCCACTTTCTCTCCGGCTGCTTTTGGGGAGGGGTGCTTTTCCCGTATTCTCCCCCCCTCCCCAGTCTCTGTACTCTCTCCACACACAAAATTGGTTCCCTATCCTCTGGGGTTTCTCACTCCCCAAATTCACCTCTCCGCGCCGCATATCTGCTGAATTCTGCGGTTCAGGTTCTGTAGATTGTTGTGTTAATCCTCCAATCAGTTTTCTAGGTGTGCAGGATGGTTTAGTGTTGGTCTGGCAATATTTCATGGATGTGAGACACACACACACAAAAAACTTCCATGCTGTTCTGCCATCTTGGCTCCTCCAATGTCTTTTCATTTCTATTTTATGGTCCCCAACTAGGGCTAAAAGAATTTCATATAAAGGAAATGAAAGTATATACATATTACAATGCTATGTAATATGATAAGATATATTTATGAGAGATGACTATGTTGCTTTCATCTGAGCATTACCTTAGAGCAGAATTTTTTTTTTTAATGTTTATTTATTTTTGACAGAGAAACAGAGCATGAGCAGGGGAGGGGCAGAGAGAGAGGGAGGGAAACACAGAATCTGAAGCAGGCTCCAGGCTCTGAGCTGTCAGCACAGGCCCACCTCGGGGCTTGAACTCATGGATGGCGGGATCATGACCTGAGCCAAAGTCGGACGCTTAATCGACTGAGCCACCCAGACGCCCCAGAGCAGAATTTTTATGCTGTCACTTCCAGTCATGTTTTTTGGTTTCATTCCTCTTACCTCTCACTCCTAAAACTTAGTAAAGAAAATATATTTTATTAAAGTAATTGGAATTCCTGTAGCTTGGTCGTGTTGATTTCTTAAAGAAAAACCTACATTTTGATTCATCACTACAATGTTTTGATGTATCAACCTCTTACACTTTTATTTATTAATATATTTTAATTTTTTTAATGTTTATTTTTGAGAGAGAGAGAGAAAGTGCAAGTTGGGGAGGGCCAGGGAGAAAGTAGATCAGAGGATTGGAAACAGGCTCTCCCCTGACAGCACAGAGCCTGATGCGGGGCTCTAACTCACGAACCCCGAGATCATGACCTAAGCCAAATTCAGACACTTAGCTGACTGAGCCACCCAGGCACCCCTCAACCTCTTATACTTTTAGAAAGAATTTCACACTTGGTGTTCCATGGTCAAGTCTTTGTCACAGTCTCTATTTGATAATTATTGACTTTTTTGATTTCAGGGCTTACAATCTAAATTTTGTAGTTATCGAGATAACTGACTTATTTAACTCAGCATAGTACCTTCCATTCCATCCACATTATTGCAAATGGCATGATTTCATCCTTTCTCATTGCCAAGGAGTATTCCATTGTATATATAAACCACATCTTCTTTATCCATTCATGCTAAGTGAAATTAGTTAGTCAGAGAAGGACAGATATATGTTTTCACTCATATGTGGATCTTGAGAAACTTAACAGAAGACCATGGAGGAGGGGAAGGGGAAAGAATAGATACAAACAGAGAGGGAGGCAAACCACAAGAGCTCTTAAATACAGAGAACAAACTGAAGGGGCGGGGGAGAGGGGAAAGTGGGTGATGGGCATTGAGGAAGGCACTTGTTGGAATGAGCACTGGGTGTTGTATGTAAGCCAATTTGACAATAAATTATATTAAAAATTTTTTGTAGCTATCTTACTAAAGGCAATTGTAGGGCAAATTAGATAATAACGTAAATAATCATAGATCCTATGCTTGATTAGACTGAATTTGTATTACCTGTTCAAGGCAACAGTTTACTCTCCCACTCAGTTCCTCCCTGTTAGCTGATAGGTGAGATCATATTAATTTGAATATTAACATAAGATATATACCCTTATGAAATCGACCCAACAGGCTGAATCCTGCACACTTTTCCCATTATTCCCTGGAAGAGTTTAGAGTCACATGAAGCCACGGTCATAAATTCAACTGCTACATAAGTTGTTTAGCCTCTCTGTCTTCCCCAGCCCAGTTGCATCATCATCGTTTGATCACAGTAGAAACTAGGCAAAAGACTGGACGTAGGTTAGCCCCTATCAGTGACACCAGATGGTGAAAAAATTGAGGACTTGTGAGCTGTTGATGAATCAGTGACAGGAAATTTCTAAAAGAAGAGTAGTTTTTGTATTGCAGTTACTGCTGAATAGCAAACAACGCCAAAGTTTATTAGCTTAAACAACCATTTTGCGTTGCTCGCAATTTTGTAAGTTAGGATTTTAGGATAGGCTCCTCTGGGCAATTCTTCTCCCATCCCTGTGGTGTTAACTGGGGAGGCTGGGGCTTAAAGGTCCGTTCCCGAAATGGGTTTTTCACTCACATGGCTTCTCAGCGCTCCTTGGTACTCTGTCTCTTTAGCTTCTCACCCTCCAGGGGCTCTCCAAGTTGCTCGGTATTATAACATCTGTGACGCCAAAGGAGTCAAACTTCTCACGTGGTAGCTGGTGTTCCACAGAGCCAGCGTTTTAAGAGAAGGCAAAAGTGTATCAAGCTGGAAGCTTCTAATTACTTAACTTCAAAGGTCCCAGAGTATCAGTCATCTGCATGCCATTTGTCCAGAGTCTCCTAGTTCAGTCTACTTTCAAGGGAAGCGTGAGAACAAATTTCACTTTCTTAAAAAAAAATTGTTTTAATGCTTATTTATTTTTGAAGAGAGAGAGCATGAGTGGGGGAGGGGCAGAGAGAGAGGGAGACACAGAATCCAAAGCAGGCCCCAGGCTCGGAGGTGTCAGCACAGAGCCTGACGAGGGGCTCAGACTCACGAGCCATGAGATCATGACCTGAAACAAAGTCAGATGTTAGCCAGCTGAGCCACCCAGGCGCCCACAGATTCCACTTTCTTATGGGTAATGACATCAAAAATAGATTTCATTGATGGGGAAATGGTACCAGGATGGTAGAAATTAATGTCAACTATCTGGAAACAAGTAATCACAAAGACTATTATTTGTATGGTATGTGAATTGACTGTTGCATGACTCTCGGGGCCAGAGTCTACACTGTGCATTAAAGAGTTTCCTGCTGGAGTTTGCATGCCTTCTTCATGGGTGAACTCCTTTGGGGAGAGTGCGTCTGGGGGCTCAATTCCTTCCATTTGAAAACCATTAAAATTCACTTTGCAGAGTCGCAAAAATATTTCACACAAATCACGTTAGCAACTTTAACATTATAATTGATTTTGGTTTATTACGCTTTTATTAACAAAATATGCTCTTGAAATTGTACAGTCTGCTGGTAACCATTTCATTAAGGAAGCATAAGTATAATTCTGAATTTAAACTTCTTATGAATACTGTTAGTGTATGAACACAAACTGCCCTCACTGATACCTGCCCAATGGTTTTGAAGTTAAACACTAATATGACTTCCCTAACATTCTTCAGCCTGGTATCTATGTCATGAATAGTAAATTATTCTATTTTTAGGAAACTAGCAGAGGGGAAAAGAGGAAGAAAAACTTAAATACCAACAAGGATTTCCCCCCACTTTTATTATTCTAGCATCAAAAGTTCTTGAAATATAATTCTGACTGAATCTAGATCTAAGAAGTCCTTAGTAAGTTTAAACAGTTTTAATTGCATTGGAAATGAGTACTTAATGGCTGAAGAAAGACCAGGCAGTACAGCCCTGGAGGAAGAGCTGGAGCCTGGAAGAACTCGAACTAGGGAGGGACCACAGTCCTAATGGAATGCCTTTCTAATTGCCACCTCTTTCCACCACACACAGAAGCCCATAAGAGTTCACCCTGCTCCCTGGTTTCTGATCTTGACATCACAACATGCTGAAGTGTGCTCATTCATCAACAAATGAAGTGTGCTCACTTATCAACAAATATTTATTTGGTGCCTGATGTTTTCCTAGAAGGTTAAAATATTTAGGGGAGTTGAAATATGGAAGATGCGTTCTCTCTGGTTCTTGTATCCAGAGATTAAAAAGAAATTGTGCCTCATGTTTGAAATAAACAGAATGCCTAAAGACTTAAGGGAGCAACTGACTCAACTTTCATTTTTATGTATTTTATTTTTTTAAATAATTAATTATTATTGTTATTATTATTATTATTATTATTATTTTTGAGAGAATGAGAACAGGGGAGAGGCGCAGAGGGGGAGAGAGAGAGAATCCCAAGAGAGACTGATGTGGGGCTTGATCCCACTACCCTGGGATTATGATCTGAGCCCAAATCAAGTGTCTGATGCTCAACTGACTAGACACCCCTCATTTTTATTTTTAATTTTGATGTCAGGTCTGGCGTAGGTTGGAATCAAATTTCATGCAAGAACCATTGACTTGCAGTCAAATGAGACATGATCTAGTTAATTTTGTTGGCAAATTGCCTCCTTGACTAAGGAAAAGTCAAGGCCTCAGCATGTCTGTGGCCAGAATGATCCCTTTGTATCCTGGAGGACGCGGCCTTGCTTCCTTTAAAGCAAGTAACAAACTCATTCTGGAAAAGGACTTGAGGGGGAAGAGCTTTCTTTTTGCTTGTGGTGGTGCGGAAATTGATGCAGAAATAATAGGTCAACATGAAGAGGAAAAACACGCTTGGGAAGGGGTGGTATTATTTCTCAATCTTTCCCGACTTCTTTGATTTTTGAGATATACCTGTAATTTGTATTTATACGACTAAGACACATATGGCGATACTTAAATCTTCAGGCCCTTGTTACTTTTTGCAGCACCTGTTTCTTTTACAGTTGTGGTAGGATTCTGAGGTCGTGGGCTTGGGGTGGGGGTGTGGGTTGGGGTAGAAGGTCTGTCATTGATGTTTTATTAATGTTAGAGGTAAAAGCACATGTACACAATAGAAATGGTATTTTGGGGAAATGACGACATGAAAAATGCTCATGATACAAAAACACTGAAAACTCAGAAGACAGTACCATACTATAGACTGAGACCACCAGACTAGAAAAAAAAAAAGACTGGAAATACAATACAATAAATACAATATTAACTGTGTTATCTTTGGGTGGGGATGTTCACTGTGATTTTAACTTTTTCTTAGTGCTTGTCTGTGCTTCCAAACTCTCTGTGGTGATCATGTATGATTAGTTTAATAGAGAAGAGATTCATCAGGAAAAGCAAAGTTGTTTCCTGGTTTTCAGGCTTGAACAGTGAGATTTCTATTACGTTCAGATCTAGTTAAAATGTGACCCCACAGCTGTTTTCCTTACTGGTTTGTAAGGTTTCCTTACTGGTTTTCCTTACTGGTTTCCTTCACTATCCCATTAGTGAAGTCTGTGTATTCATATGGTACTACCCATAGGAGACAGAAACTGATGAGACACTTCACATAACACCCCCAAAGAGAAAAGAGCAAAGGAAGTGAAGAACCCAGTGGTAAAAGCAGAGGAATAAACGGGGCAAAGCTCAGGATTCTTGCCCTCCATTTCAGCACATACAACCCAAGAGATTTTCTCAAAGTCCTACACTCTACCTTCACTTGCCCCTTGCCTTTCGGTATTTCCCTTTCTCCTTCCTTTCTCATAAACTTCTTTTCTCTTTCAAACCTCTGTTTTCTGGATAATGCTAATAATTACAGCCAACCACGATGTGCATGACAAAATAAGTTTATGGGCAGGGCCAGGATTCAAATCTCAGGTCCTTCTGACTCTCAAATTCTACATCATATTGCTTCCATATGGATGTATCCATAACTTCTCCATTTATCTATGAGCCAAGGGGGAAGAAAATAGTGTTTGATTTTTTTTCTTGTTAAAAATAAAAGAAAATGCAGATTTCAAAAATGCTTGTGAGTTTTCCATGTCATTTTGGTTTGTGTTCAAACAAAAAGAAAACCAAGTCCAAAGTAAGCATATCCTCCAGCTTTTCCAAGTGTCAAATGGCAATTGGGATATGTGAAACAAAGATTCAGATGGAATCTTCATATCAGAATATAAATACAAGCTAGGGAAGCCAAGCACATAAGCTGTTGAAAACAAAGGATTGACCATAAGCCATAGGACATTTATATTCATGTTTCTAAATAGCTCCCATTCATTACACACTTATATATAATTCTCATCTTCAGCAGAGTTTAAAGTAGGAGAAATTTCCCCCTTGCTATGGTAGCAGTGTTGAATCAAAAAGCAATTTGTATTTTGTTAGAGGATAAAGGTGCTTCAAGGCTTCTCTGTACAAATGTGGCCGAGTTTTAGCAACCAGAAACCCTCCCCCCACTCTCCTGATAATTTGTGTTTCTTCAGTAAACTGCAAACAAATTTGCAACTTTGCTTGTTATGTTAATATTTTAGCAATGATGAGTGTCATTTACTGTGGATCTAATCTTTTGGAAGTCTTTCTGGAGAAAATAAATTGTGTTAGTTATTACAAAGCTTAATTAGAGCTCAGCTAATTAACAATTCACATTTAAAGCTGGATTACATATGGCATCTATTGTTTTTGTCTATTAAATGTTTTTTCAAATAACAAATTAAAGTGAAATTCGCATAACAAAGCAAATCATTTGAAAGTGAACAATTTAATGGCATTTAGTGCATTCACGATGTCTGCAATCACCAGCCCTATCTAGTTCCAAAACATTTGTATCACTCAGAAGTTAAACTCCTATCCATGAAGCAGTTTCTTCAAATTCCTTCCACTGCCCAGCTCCTGGCAACCATCAGCTCCTGGCTTTATCCCTTCCGGATGGTTCATATAAATAGAATCATCCAATACGTAACCTTTCGTGTCCAGCTTCTTTTGCTCAGCATAATGTACTTAAGTTTCCTCCACATTGTTGCATGTATCAGTACTTCATTCCCTCTTTTGTTCTGCTTTTTTTTTTTTTTTTCCAGCCAAGGTATAAGGGATACACGAAATTGTAAAATGTTGAAGTGTACAATGTGGTGGGAGGGCACCTGGCCGGCTCAGTCGGTGGAACGTCCAACTCTTGATCTCAGGGTTGTGAGTTTGAGCTCCACACTGGATGTAGAAATTACTTAAAATCTCAAAACAAAAAGTGCACAATGTGATGGTTTCATATCCATACACATTGTGGAAGGATTTCCAGAATTGAGTCAGCACATCAATCACCTCCATCACCTCATACGTTTACCTTTGTTGTTGCTGTTGGGTGACAACACTTAAGCTCTATTGTCTTAGGAAATTTCAGGTATTCAATAATTTATCCACTCTAGTTACTGCGCTATACACTAGACCCACAGAACTTATTCATCTTATAACAGAAAGTTTTACTCTGTTACCAACCTCTTTTCCTTCCTTCACCCCAAGACTCTGGCAACCATCATTCAACTCTATTCCTGTGAGTTCAATTATATTTTTAGATCACGCATACAAGGGGGATCATGCAGTGCTGGTCTTTCTCCATCTTATTTCACTTAGCATGATTCCCTCTTGATTCTTCCTGTTGCTGCAGATGACAAAATTTCCTTAATTTTTGAGACCGAACACTATTCCATTGTATATATATTACCTTCCCTTCACCATTTATCTGTCAACGGACACTTATGTTGTTGTTACGTATCTTGACTATCTTGAATAAAGCTGTGAGGTACATGAGAGTACTGATAACCCCTCAAAATAATAATTTCATTTCCTTTGGATATACACCCAGAAGTGGATTGCTGGGTCATATGGTAGTTCAATTATTAATCTATTGAGGAAACTGGTTTCTGTAGTGGTGGTAACGGTTTACATTTCCATCAACAGTCAAGAAGGGTTCCCTTTTCTCCTCATCCTCACCGACGTTTGTTATTTCTTGTTTTTTTAATAATAGCCATTTTGACAGGGGTGAGGTGATCTCTCACTGATTTTGATTTGCATTTATCTGATGAATAGTGATATTGAACATCCTTTTATGTACCTGTTGGTCATTTGTTTGTCTTTTTTTTAAAGTTTATTTATTTTTGAGAGAGAAAGAGAGAGAGAGAGAAAGAGAGAGAGAAAATCCCAAGCAGGCTGTACTGTCTGTGTGGAGCCTGACACAGGGCTCAATCTCATGAACCATCAGATCATGACCTAGCCAAAATGCCAACCAACTGAGCCACCCAGGCCACCCCCCTCCCCCGTTTGTCTTCCTTGGGAAAAAAAATGTCTACTAGGGTCCTTTCTCCATTTTTTAATTGGATTATATGTTTTTTAATATTGAGTTGTAGGAATTCTTTATATATTTTGGATATAACTCCTGATCAAACTCCTGTCATTTGCAGATAACTTCTCCTATCCATAGGCTGCCTTTTCATTTTTTTATGGCTTCCATTGCTGTGCAGAAGCCTTTTAGTTTGATGTAGTTCCATTTGTTTATTTTTGCTTTTGATGTCAAATCCAAAGAAATCATTACCAAGACCAACAACAAGATTATCTTCTGTGTTTCCTTCTAGGTGTTTTACAGCTTTAGGTCTTACATTCAAGTCTTTAATCCATTTTTAATTGATTTTGGTGTATGGTGTAAGATAGGCATCGAGTTTCATTCTTTTGCATGTGGATATCTGGTTTCCCCAAGACCATTTATTGAAGAGACTATCCTTTCCTCATTGTATATTCTTGGTGACTTTGTCAAAATTAATTGACCATACACACATGGATTCATTTTTGGCCTCTCTATTCTGTTCCACTGATCCATGTATCTGTTTTATGCCAATACCATACTTTTCTGATTACTATAGCTTTGTAACATAGTTTGAAGTCAGAAACTGTGATGCTTCTAGCTTTGTTCTTCTTTCTCAAGATAGCTTTGGCCATTCAGGGCCTTATGTGGTTCCATAACATTTATTTGTGTCTTCTTCAATTTCTTTCATCAATCTTTTATAGTTTTCAGTTTACAAGTATTTCACCTCCTTGGTGAAATTTAATCCTAAATATTTCATTCTTTTTGATGCTATTATAAATGACAATGTTTTCCTAATCTCTCTTTCCCATAGTTTGTTGTTAGTGTATAGAAATGCAACTGAGTTTTATATCTTGATTTTCTTTTCTGCAACTTTACTGAATTCTTTTTTTAGTTCAAACAGGGTTTTGTTTTGTTTTGTTTTGTCTTTGTAGAGTATTTAGGGTTTTCTATATATGATATCATGTTATCTGCAAACAGAGACAATTTTTCTGCTCCCTTTCTGATTTGGATATCTTCTATTTCTATTTCTTACCTAATTGCTCTTTTGGGCTCCTGATCCCAGGAGTCATGCTGGCTAATTAGAAGCAGACCTTCATGGAGTAGCTAGCAAGGTATATAGTCAAACCCCTTCCATGGTAAAACTGGAGACTGGAGTTTTTGTCTGCTTTCTCTGTGCTTAATGGGATAGCCACAGAGAATGCTGACATGTCCTTTTTAAAAACTGCTTCTTGGAGGCACCCGGATGGCTCAGTCAGTTAAGCATCTGACTCTTGATTTTGGCTCAGGTCATGATCTCACAGTGAGATAGAGTCACACTTCTGGCTCTGTGCAGACAGTACAGAGCCTGCTTGGAATTCTCTCTCTCTCTACTCTTCCCATGCTTTCTTTCTTTCTCAAAATAAATGAAATGAACATAAAAAAAAAACAACAACACTGCTTCTCTGTTGTAGTCCTGTTAGATTTGTGAATACAAGCTCCATTTGCTCTCAGAACTGATGATTATGGGGCTCTTGGGGTCAGCCTTGAAAGTTGGGGTGCTATATGTGTAGTCCAAGCCCTTAGCTTCTCAGAAAGAAGCTGAGATTTGGGGGTTCCCTCCTGATTGTAAGATACTGTACCACAGGTTGATGGTGAGAGTGTATCTCAGTCTTTCCCACCTGTTTGGATGTGGATATTTTCTCAGTCCCCTGGTATGTGAGGGTCAGTCAACTAGTTTCTGGATTTCTCTCAAAGGGAATTCCTCTGTATAGCTTCATAGCCCGTGCTTCTGTGGGAAGAAGGAAATTCACAATCCTTCTATGATGCCATTTTGGTGCTATCACTCAAAAATCATCCCTTCATTACTTTTATGGCTTAATGATACTCCATTTTATGGCTATACCATGGTTTGTTTCTCTATTCATTTGTTGATGGACTTTTGGAATATTCTACTTTTTGGCTATTGTGAATAGGGCTACTGTACTAAATGTTTTTAAGCTTTTTTTTTTTTTTTTAATCTAAGCCATGTAAGCACATAGTTTCGAGAATCAAATAATTCTACAAGCCCTCTTATGCAAAGCAGTCATTATGGAAACAACGCTCCTAACACTTTGCTGCTGAATTTCCCTGCTCCCTTAAAGTCGGTAGAATAGTAAAGATTTCTGAATCTTTATGATCTTTGAAAATTGATCTGATCCCTTCTTGATAGTTCTTTTCCTGGCCTTTCATACCTGTGCCATTAATTCTCAGCCTACAGGCTCCTGGGGCTCAGGTGCTCTCTCTCCATGTGGCTGGTCCTCTCCTGCAAATTCTAAGCATCTAACCATCCCCTCCCCCAACTCCATCTCCAACTCCTTGACTCAGGGACCTTCAGAGCACCCCCACCTCCCATTTCATTGCAACCTGAAAGTACTTCACTTGGGGCCAGCTGTAGGGCTCATGTGTCTCTCTTCTTTCAGAGACCACAGTCCTGAACTGCCTGTTGTCTGCCGAATACCATATTTTCCTATCTGTTTTTTCTCAGTATTTAATGCAAGAGTGTGAATATATCCAGTTGCCGCGACTCTATCATGATGGGGTTCAGAAGCTTCTTTCTGAAAATGTTGGTGATTGTTTTCTTCTTGAGTTTCTTTCTTCCAGGCCAGGCCTTTTGTTTTTGTTTTTCTAATTTTTCCCCCCATGTTTATTTTGGTCTTTGTCTTTGGTTATAATCAAGGTTTTCTTCAAGCTCCTGGTGACTTTAGGCTCTTCATATGTAAGAGGAGGATACTAGAACTGATTGGAAACTCCATGTTTGTGGGTGGAGTTTGTCACCCAATGGGTTTTCCTGGAGAGTGATTTGATTTTAAAGCTGTTTAATAACTAAGATTGATCTTTGGTTAAGTGATAGCATACTTTGTTTAGAATTAGGAGCTGTGCTTATATCCTCGAACTTGTAGTGACTGAAGCAATGGCCAGTAGAACTTGTAAGGGGAAGCTGATGGGAACAAAGAGGCTTTCTTGTATATGTTAAATTATAAGCTGACCATTCCTTATTCTGTGTAAGCATAAGAGTACTTTGTTTTAAGTAAACTCTTACTTTATTTTGAAAGGGTGATTGTATGCATCAGCTCAGGCTGCCCTAACAAAATGGCACAGGCTAGGCAGCTTAAACAGAAATTTCTCACAGAGCTGGAGGCTAAGAAACCCAAGATCAAGATGCTGGCCAATTTGTTTTTTGGTGAGAGCTTTCTTCTGGCTTGAAGAAAGATGCCTTTCCACTTTGTCCTCATACAGGGGAGAGAGGGAGAAGGAGAGGGAGAGGGAGGAGGAGAGGGAGAGGGAGAGGGAGGTAGAAAAGGGGAAGGGGAAGGGGAGGGAGGACACCCTGGTTCTCCTTTGTAAGGGCACTAATCCTATCAGATCAAGGCTCCACCTATATGATCTCATTGAACTTTATTACTCCCTTAGTGGCCCTGTCTTCAAATGTAGTCATATTGGGGGTTAAAGATTCAACATATGGATTTGGGGGGCACACAATTCACTCCATAACAATGATCAACCTTTTTTCTTGTCTAGAATATAAGCTCCTTTGAAGGCAGGAATCATGTTTTGGTTTTTTGTTTTTGTTTGCTTTTGCTTTGTTATGTTCTCTCTTCATTAACACCTCTTCGGCTGCCCAACCCCTAATCATGTCCATAATCACCTAATCAAAAATTAGATCATGTGACCAGGTTAGTTCCAGGTGTAGCCTCTTAGTTCATAATTCATGTTATAAGGTCCTTCAACTCTGTTTGTGGTGGTTCCCAGACACTGAATGCCTTACTCAGTTGTTACTAGATACTATGCAGAGTGATGAAAACAAATGCTCTTATATATAAAAATCTTTCCATATCTCCTGACATGTCAAATTATCATCTGGGAATAAAATGGAGAATTTGTGGCCCCATGAGTATACATTAAATGCCAATCTTTTTTTTTTTTTTTTTTGATGTTTATTTCTGAGAGAGAGAGAGAGAGAGAGAGAGAGTGGAGGAAGGTCAGAGAGAGAGGGAGACACAGAATCTGAAGCAGGTTCCAGGTTCTGAGCTGTCAGCACAGAGTTGGACTCAGGGCTTGAACCCACAAACTGTGAGACCATGACCTGAAGGACGCTTAACTGACTGAGCCACCCAGGCTCCCCTAAATGTCAATCTTAAATGGAAGAGTTTTAAAGAAGCACCTCTTAGCATAATAAAGCCCCCTTTTAAATCATCGTACCCCATTCACGTGTATGTGTAAGAATTATCATAAGATAAAACAGAAAGGTACTGCACAAATCATTTTGCAACAATGCACTTCAGTCAATACTTTTTCTAATGAGACATTTTAAATTCTAGCTACCTGACCATCAAGTTAATCCATTGCTAACTGAGTAATTCTGAGGCTGTTTCACTTATAGGAGCATTATGAACTGTTGGGGGACATGATTTTTCATATCAATTTGTAACAACTCCACTCTTAGCTGACCTTTGACTATTTCTGGTCCCTGAATTAAACATACAGATAGACTTGTGACTCATCTGGATTTTAAATTTTGGATGTTACAAGGAGAAAATTTTTAAATAAACATTGCATTTTAATATGCTTATTTTTCCAAAGTGAGTGAATTGAACATTTCAGATTTTAGAACCCATAATGCATCTCTGTGTTTTTCAAACAGAAAAATGAGCTGAGGAAAAACCCATCTTTATTGTATTAGCTCTCTGTATTATCTGACTTTGTGTTCAGTGAGATCATTTTGAAAAGGTTAAGTGACTTGGAAATTTACAAGATGTACTTAGTTTTATGTCCTATTCAGTTCTTCTCCCAGGAGACGATGTTGATGACACTGCCCATTTTAGCCATCAGTATTTCCGACCTGTGGATCCATTTGAGTAAAGCTGTATTGAAGAAAAGGAAAAAGAGTAATAGTGGAATATGTATCAAGAGCAATGGTGGACGTACAAAAAAAATATGGGCTTCCTGTACATATGGAATTTTTAGTAAGACACTGTAAGGTCATTAGACTGATGTAAAAATTAGGGAACATACAAGGTGGAATATAATTAAAAGCTCAATCCTGTGGTATAAATTGTAAATGCCAAAATGCATTTGGAGAAAGGAGATAACACTGTGGCTTTAGAGGAACTGAGGCAGCAGAATATTCTAGGAGTTTATTATTGAAGGGAAGGTAGAATTCTGTCAGAATCCAGGAGGAAGGATTTCAGGCTCTGTAGCTGGAGCAGGCAGTCAGCAAAGACAAGGAGGTAAAAAAAGAGTATTTTTGCCCAGTGGGAACCTGCTGGAGGAAGGTCTGATTGGAGATGGAAATCTATAACGTGGGGATAATATTGGAGAAGATGCCTTCATGATGTAGAACCAATAACACACACGAACAGCTGTATTTCCTGGAAATTATTTTTTTTTACCATGCAAATTTTGGAAAATACAACTGAGGTGGGAGTTGTGAACACATATTGCAGCAGTGAGTCCTGGCTGGGGCTCTTGCTGGCTGTGTAACCTTGGGAAGCTTTCTTAATTTGTGTCATTTTGAGAGCCTCCATAATCATGGCCTCTTTCTCCTTACCTTGTTTCACTTCCTCCTATCTTCCAACATGCACCTTTCACACGTATCAGGCTGATTTCTGTCTTAGCTCACAAACCGGCATGCCTTTTATCTAGGTTAAACTTTTTACTTTTTAAAAAAACATCCTCCCTAGTTACAACATCTTGGTGAAGGCCTGATACCTTCGTAGGTTACGTGGATCTTTGATCTCCCTCTTCTCTGGAATCCTATTACATTTGGAATCTGTAGCACACCCCCATTTAATCCTTACTCATAAATTCTCCATGTTATGTAAATTTTGCTTGTATAGCTCACACTTGGTTATGACGTTTTTATAGCCATGACCACAATAAATATTGAGCTCATGGTAGATTCTCACTGCGCACGTCAGTTAGTTGGTTGACATTTCTGAATTTTTGGTGTGCTCTTTGGTTACTTTTACATTCTTAAGAATTGTTTACGAAAGCATGCTTTTCGAAGTCAAGAGAGAAAGAAAGTTACCATATCCCCCTGTGTTTATTTCCATTTATTTTGAGATCTTTCACAGCAAAAACTGAAGCAGGAAGTAACAGAAGAGTGTTTCTTATAAGGTTTCTCCATATGATAGTTACATTATTTTAGGTGAATACTCACACAACTGTGTTTCTTTCCCTAAGAAATTTTATATTTTCATTAGTAGATCCTCTGAACGTTATCTTAACAGAATTTATTATATTTTAATGTTTATTCTTTATATAGTGAGCTTTGAGAGTTATCACATGTTAAAAGTAATTGCCATCGCATTTCCTAAAATTACATTATCTCTATAAATGCCTATTCTTAGGAATTTATATTAAGAAAATCAAACTTTGCTACTAACATTATCATCATTAGGTAGATGATTATGATAAACTCAGAAAATTGTTCACATCTGAATTGCTAAAACAGATTTACAGAAATTTTTATTTATGAATATAGATGCATCATACCCCAGTAAAGCATCTTAATTGGAAGATGGGTGGAATAATACATACTTTTCCTTT
This sequence comes from Puma concolor, assembly GCF_028749965.1. NCBI lineage: Eukaryota > Metazoa > Chordata > Mammalia > Carnivora > Felidae > Puma > Puma concolor. The sequence goes on from NC_141683.1 coordinate 41,224,733, forward strand.
CATGCATATTTTCCAAAGACCTATAAGGTTTTTTTTTAAAGCAACTAAATTAAAATAATTTTGCTCTTTGATGTGATTTGCTAAATTCTTCTTAAGAAGCTTATTAGAACAAATGTTACGAAATTATACTCACATTGCTAATGTGACTTTAATAACAGAGCAAATGGATAGATTTTCCTTCATATCGCATTTTACTCTTCAAATTCTGTTTATATCAGTGTGTTATTTCCAGCAAACTCCAGTTGGCAAAGATAAACTTCTTTTGTTCAGAAAGGGCATGATACTCGTATTTTGGGGAAAAAAAAAAAGCACTTTTCACATGTTTCTTCAACTTGTACAAGTTACCAGGCTGATAGCACAGTAAACCAGTGTATTTGTTTGAGCCATTGTGTATATTACCTTAAAAACTTAATTATGTTTTGCATAATTAATACATATATATGGTGCATAGTTTAAATGTTTCAAAAAGTGATACAATATAAAACAAATTTCCTACTTACCCTTGTCTACCAGCAACCCAATTTTCTGTCTGAGTGAACTGCAATCACTTTATGGTTCTTCTAGAGAGAGTCTATGCTTACAGACGTATGCATATATACATACATACTTTATTTTCACATCAATAGTATACAATACAGTTTTTCATCTTGTTCACTAAACAACATTTACTGGGGACTGTTCAGTCTCAAAATCTGTGGAGATGTACTTTTTAGCGCAGCTGATTATTAATCCATTACATGTCTATATCAAGATGTCTTCAACCAGTCTCCTATCAATGGGTTTTCTGTAGTTTGTTTCTTTTTCCTTTTTTTCATTTTTTTAAATGTTTATTTTTGAGAGAGAGAGAGACAGAGCACGAGCAGGGGAGGAGCAGAGAGGGAGGGAGTCACAGAATCTGAAGCAGGCTCCAGGCTCTGAGCTGTCAGCACAGGGTCCGACACAGGGCTCGAACCCACAGACCGTGAGATCATGACCTGAGCTGAAGTCAGACACCTAACTGACTGAGCCACCCAGGTGCCCCTGTAGTTTGTTTCTTAAACAATCTTTTGTTCATGCTCCATGAACAGCTTTGCACCTACAATGTTGGAGCATTTCTAAAGGACAAATTTGTAGACAGAGAGTTGTTAGGACAGGAACCATACATAAAATTTACCAGGGTTAGTTTCACACCAATGAAGAGGGTAAAGCCCTGTTTATCCCTACCCTCACTGAAAAAGCATCAAACCTTTAGATTTTTGCAATGCTGACTTCATAAGATAATAAATAAGATAGCAAATGGGATCTTACAGCTGTGTTTAGAAATTTTTTTTATTATGAGCGAAGTTCAGTATCTTTTAAATGTTTCAAGACCATTTCTATTGTATCATAAATCATCTGTTCATATCCTCAGTCCATTTTTTTCTGTTGGTCTGTTGGCTTTAGGAGGAAACCATTATAATTACAGGCTAATGACATATTGATGCAAATATTTATTCCTGTTTGGTTTCCGCCATGAAAAAAAAATGGATTTTTTTTGTACATATTTGATTTTGTTAATATTTTCTCTGTTGTCTCCTGGGTTTTGTGCCATACCTAGGCCTTTTCTACCTTAAGAGTAAAAAAAAAATAATTTTTCCCTCAGTGCTTGCTAATGGTTTGGTTTGGTTTTCTTTTCTGCTTCTTTTATTTTTTTATTATTTTTTTTTTCAACGTTTATTTATTTTTGGGACAGAGAGAGACAGAGCATGAACAGGGGAGGGGCAGAGAGAGAGGGAGACACAGAATCAGAAACAGGCTCCAGGCTCTGAGCCATCAGCCCAGAGCCCGACGCGGGGCTCGAACTCACGGACCGCGAGATCGTGACCTGGCTGAAGTCGGAGGCTTAACTGACTGCGCCACCCAGGTGCCCCCTTTTCTGCTTCTTTTAAATAAATGTTTCATATCTTTGCTCAATCTGATATTTACTTGGATATGAAGAATAAAATAGGCATGAAGTAATTTTTCTTTATATGGCTACCCTATTGATACAGCATTATTTGTTAAATAATAACTTTATCCAGTAATCTGTCTTTATCTTCTGGAATGGAATGACATTTCATCATATTCTAAAGACCTCAATGTATTTGCTCCTATTTCTGGATTCTTTCTTTTGATCCATTGATAGTGTGTATTGACTACTTTAATACCATTATACTGTTTTGATTATTGTAACTTTAAAATAGATTTTAATATCTGACGGGCCTAGTCATTATTTCTCTCTCTTTTTTTTTCAGGGTTTTCCTATGTATTTTTTCATAGGAACTTCAGAATCAGCTTTCCTATTTAAAAAGAAACTCTTATTTTTATTTTAATCACAATGACAACAAACATTTATTTAGGGAGAACTGGCATTTTTGCAACATTAAATTTTCCTATCCAATAATAGTATATATTTTCCCATTTATTAAGGTCTAATAGTATATCTCTCCGTAGTGTTTAAAATATTTCTGCATATAGAGTTTTTACGTTTCGAGTTAAGTTTATTTCTAGACTTTTCAATACTATTCTGAGTTCCCCACTAGTTTGTCTTCTAACTTGTTTCGACAATTTTTATTTAATGTTTTTTACCTATTTTTAAGACAGAGAGACAGAGTGTGAGTTGGCAGAGGGCAGGGAGAGAGAGAGAAGGAGACAGAGTGTGAGTGAGTGCGGGCCAGAGAGCGAGGGAGACACAGAATCCGAAGCAGGCTCCAGGCTCTGAGCTGTCAGCACAGAGCCCTGCACAGGACTTAAACCTGCAAACCCCTTGATCATGACCTGAGCCCAAGTTGGATGCTCAGTGGATTGAGCCTCCCAGGCACCCCATTGGCTATTTTCTGAATTAATTTTGAACTGAGTCATTTTTCTGAATTCTCACATTTTTTGTAGAATAGTAGTTTCTAGGGGATTCTCTTGGATTTTTACAGGTTATAAGCCTCTAATCTTCAAGAAATGTAAACATGACCTCCTTTCTGCTGTTCACACCTCTTTCTTTCATTTAATTGCTTTGTCTAGTCAGTTGAGAACATTGTTAAATAGTTGTAATAGTGAACAGCCTAGTCTTGTCCTTGACTTAATGGAAATAATTTTACTGCTCTTTGACTTTTCTAGAAAGCAATTTATTTCATCTATGTTTTCATACTTACTTGCACATAACTGAGAAGTCTGTTTTGATTTGTGGTTTTATTCCCACACCTGTGATTTCTTTCTCTTATCTTTATTAATTTACTATTTATATGCAAAGAGTCACCTAATAAAACTTAGGTTCAGGTTTACTGGAGATAGTCTGCCCCTGGGTTTGGCTTTCATATTCATGGTTTTACTTGATTTTTGGCATCTAGAGATTTGTCTTCCTGACAAGCTCAGCAATGCATTTAAATGTGTTTAAATTATTTTCTTTAGCATTTCCAAGTGTTTTATGGCCCGGAAATCCCATATGTCTTTTTGAAGTTTACCAATCTTTTTAGAAAGTGCTACTTTCCCCCTTTTGTCTCCAAATATAGTTCTCTTTCCCATTTTTCTTCCTCTTCATTATTACTTTCATTTTGTAAATGTTGGCTTCTGTTTTGTAAATATCATTTACTGAACTTACTGGATTTGAAACATAATAGAAAAGAAGAGAAAGCACAATGCTTCATTGGCTGCATATTGTGAATGAATTGAAGCTGTTTTTTGAAAGAGTTCAGAAGAAACTGTCAGTGGCACCACCAGGTTCTAAGATGCCAAGAAATGTAGATGTAGAATTCAGCTTATTGGAAGGAAACTCTTCTAACAATCAGAACTTTCACAAACTCTAAAAAGTCCATGGTCTCCCCCACCTGCACTTTTCAGCAAGACTGCATCGTTGGGTATATTATACAGGGACAGGGGTATTGAGTAGGGGGTTGTAGTAGGTGGTCTCTCTAGTTCCTCTGAGCTCTGACACAAGCAAATGCCCCAGAATACTAGCCCAGCTTTGGCTGTTGCCCTAACTGGCCCTTGGATAACATTGTAATAAACAACTCTACTTTACTGAGTTGGCCTGCCTTGCGTTGGGTCTGAATATAATCAGGACTCATTATTCATCAAACCAGCCTGCACACACTGTGGCTCATCTTGTGGGGCCCCCTGGGAAACATTTCTGGAGTTAAGTGAGGATTCAGAGTAAAGCTAAAGCATTTCTTTGGTAGGCTTTTAAATGCTGAGATCAGTTTTTATTTTTTCTGCTGTTTTATCTGTTATATAGGAAAGTAATTACACACACACACACACAAACTGGTGCATGGTAGTTCCTGTGTGATTTCAAAAGTGATGCTTTTCATTTTTTCATAGGTCACAGTTGAAGCTTGAGTCATTTTAAACCAAGTGGTGTTTGGGGCAGTGTTGTGGGCATGCTGAGAAATTATAGCAAGTAAGCCTGATTAATGAGAATCTGTGGCCCATGTGAATGGGAGGAAGAGAAAAGAGGCTTAGAACTTTCACTGAAGACCATCCATGACAGATTTCTTGGCATAACATGATAGAAAGGCACTGGGCTATTTGTAGTCTGACCTCTTGTACAAGATGTATTTTTAATACACCAGTAGTCATTTATTATGTGCCTGCTAATATGTAGGGTATTTTACATTAGTTTAAGCCACTTGATAACTTCCAGAGTAACAAAACTTATACCCCTCTTCCTCCCACTGTTACAGATAAGAACAATGAGACTTAGAGGGGTTAATAATTGCCCATTTTGTTATTCTTAGAGGTGATGTTCAAAATATTTAACAACTTGGCTTTCCATCAAATGCACTCAGCATGCACTGAGTCTAGTCCACTGGACAAGGTACAATATTGCCACGAGGCCCTATAGATCTTAGTTGCCTCCTGTTATCTTTCCTCTAGTTTTGAAGATCATGACCACTGCTCTCGCCGCTTTCCTGTTCATCTCACACCCAGACAGCTTTTGGGTCTGGTGTGGTCAAGCACATGGCTCCATCTTTCCTCACTCCAATCTGTTCTAGCCTCACTGCTCATTAATCTTCTCAGGTCACTCATTGGTCACATCCTGTGGGTCCTGAGGAAATTCCTATGACTCTTCACTTCTGTTGACTGCTAATCTCTGCTATTTATGGAGCACACACTATGCTCCAGTCAAGATGTTAAGCCATTCCCATACATTTTCTGGTTTTAATATCACAGAAATTCTAATTAAGTAGATACTGTTTGTATTTCACAGATAAAAAAAATGAAACTGAGAGAATCCTTTGCTTACCTTCATGCACCTTCTATGTGGTGGAACCAAGAATGAGAATTTGCCTTGTTGTCTAAACATTTTGTTTGGTTTAAACAGGTCCTCTACAATAGGTTCAAATGCAACTTTGTGCCTGGCACATAATAGTTACTCAATAAATATTTGGTTGTGAGTAAATAAATGTTTTGATATCTTTATCTCTTTACTCTAGCAACATAGGCCAATTCATTGTTTTCCAAATGTGTATTACGTATAAATATCTAGAGGTTCTTATCCGTATGGTTAATTTTGATTCTGACATTCATGTACCTCCTCTTGATACTACTTATATATTTAATTTATTATTATTTTATACTGTGTACTATTATTTAATTTCTCATTTTCAAAAAAATGACTCAATTAGATAGTAAGTTTTTTAGAGAATGCATAGTCTCTGTAATTCCTTGAATCACTAACACTGTGCTTTGCTCATATTCATGATTATTTGACTAATGTTGATCTTACCTTTCGGTACCTGTTCTTCAAGATGGCAACAATCTTGTTCATTTTTGCTGAATATTGAATCCTTACAGCTGAACACAGGAGGCAAAATCCATAAGAAATGCCCAAAATTATGGCTATTCATATTCATTCTACATTCTAGGGTATTAACAAATGCATTGACTTTTGAAACAGATTTTGGTTCTGTCCCTTAATAGCCACATGATCTTATACAAGTTAATTAATCTCTCTGAACCTAGTTTCCTCATTTGTAAAATGAAATAATAATAGTGCTGCCCACACAGATTGTTATAAACACGTTGCACTTAGGATGAGCATAATAAATGGTTTGGTTGAAGTAGATGTGGAATACAATTAACTGTTACTGAGATTTATTTCATGATCTAGAAAGTTCATTGCAGAATAACATAAAAGTGCGTTCCTTCTTGAGAGTCCTAGAACACCATAAATCAAAGGATCCTAGGTTACGTTCTAGGAGGACTCTGAAATATCATCCATATATATAACTCTCTGCCTTACTGTTCCCTAATCCAACATTTCCCAATCGACAGGCCAAAAATAATGGATGTTCAGGATGTTTATAGAGGTTCTGTGTGAAAAGGGTTTTGTAGCAAAGAAAAAATTTATAAGAGCTAGATTAAAAACAGAATATGGCATAACTTGCAGCATTTTCCACTCTTTTTTGACCACTAGATACTTTTTCCCCCCTTGCATACTGTGTGATTGACTAGTAAGTATTTCTTAGACTACCCCGGAGAAAATTTAGGATGGCTAGTTTCTACTCTTGTGTCCAAGTGCTGTTCATTCCAGTGAACAAAATGTTCTTTAGAATATAGAAGAAGGGATTAGAATAGATTTACAGATAAATGTGATAAATATTCCTAAAATCAGCACTCTATAAGAACAATGGTTACTAAAGTAGTGACTAACCAATGTGGTGCTTAGGTTAAAAGGCAAATAGAGCCAAATTTTAAAATTTTGTCTTAAACTTCCTTAAGTGGCCACCTCCCTCTAAGTGTGGAAGTTTCATCTGGTATACTGGGGAGAAACTGAAAGCTTGTTTTCATTCTGAATGCATGCCTCTTTGAAGAAAAATTAAAACGTAACAGGAGTAGAACCCTTCAGGTGGAACGAGACATAAATAAACCAGAACATATCAGCCTTTATTGCATAGTCATTTTATTTTTGACCCTTTCCAGGGGTCAGAAAATGACAAAACTTCTTATTTTTAAATTTTTTGATGTTTATTTATTTTTTGAGAGAGAGAGAGAGAGAGCGCGCGAGCATAAGCAGGGGAGGGGTAGGGAGAGAGGGAGACACAGAGACTGAAGCAGGCTCCAGGCTCTGAGCTGTCAGCACAGAGCCCGACACGAGGTTCGAACTCACGGACCATGAGATCATGACCTGAGCCAAAGTCAGACACTGAAACTGACTGAACCACCCAGGTGCCCTTAGAAAATCACAAAACTTTTATTCATGGAAGATAATATGTTGCAAGTTGACAGCTGGCTGCCATTTTCAAGTTTTGAGATTCTTTTATGATCTGAGAAATTGCTTTGGTTTTCACATGGCTGTGAATATAGATTGGAAGCATTAAATAACACTTTGTAGAGATTGTCCTAAATAAACATCCTTTATTATTGTAGTTTCCTTTTTAATGATTTCCAAGAGCTGATGTTGAGCTAGCCCCCAAATGTTTTGCTTGGATTCTCCAAGCAAACAATAATCTGAGATGGGGGGAGGGGGCACTGATTCCAATGATGGTATTTACTTTTCCTTTATATTTTCTCTTTCATTTTCTTTTTTTTTAAGCAAAATTTACTCAACTTTGCAATGGACTTTCCCCTCCTTAGGCAGAAACCATTAAATTTTCTTTTTTATTAAATAGGCCTTGGGAAGCAAGAGTTCAGAATCGTCTGTGACACTGTCTACACATATTTTTCAATTACATATGTGCCTTAGAAAGGCAATATTCTATGTCATAAGAAGGTCTGCAAGGTCTTTTTTTTCAACAGTCACATTTATTTATAAAGTAGGCAAGGCAAAATGAGGGAAAAATTTTTCCCCAAGACCTAATTTTTCTTTTTTTTTTTTTTTTTTTTTTTTTTTTAAATTTTTTTTTCAACATTTATTTATTTTTGGGACAGAGAGAGACAGAGCATGAACAGGGGAGGGGCAGAGAGAGAGGGAGACACAGAATCGGAAACAGGCTCCAGGCTCTGAGCCATCAGCCCAGAGCCCGACGCGGGGCTCGAACTCACGGACCGTGAGATCGTGACCTGGCTGAAGTCGGACGCTTAACCAACTGCGCCACCCAGGCACCCCTAATTTTTCTATCATAAAAGCAGGTATTGAGGGATGACTATATGTCAGACTTTAAAATAATGATCGAATCATGACAGCACACCCTTTTTACAGATTAAAAAAAAAAAAAAAAAAAAAAAAAGAAAGAGCCAGGATATTACCCAGGCAGTAGCTTGCACAGCCTGACTCCTAATAGCTTCCTTCTAAAGACTGTGTAAGGTGCTCCAGTGGAGTCAGTCCAAGAAAACCATTGGGGGAACAGAAGGTATACCTTCTACTCCATACCCCCGCTCTCTCCTCCACCCTTTCCTTGACCCTCAGCTTCGGTTTGTGAAGTAAAAGTATACCCCTATTAGTGTTGCAATAAATACTTGAGTGGGTATAAGGTGTAGAGTTGAGGATGGGCACAGAAGTGATGCCTGTTGTATTCAGCAAGCATATTTGGAGCCCAGCTCAGCCAGCCATAAATGCCTGGTTAATGGTGTAACCCAGATTAGCATCTGGCCCTGCCTCTCAAGGGACTTGGCCGGTGTCCTAGAGGGAGGGACTGAATAAGAAGTTAACAGTAAATAAAGTAAAATGAAAGAAAGTAAAATATGCACCATTATTTCTCTAAGAAATTGAGAGAATGTGCAGAGTTGGCAATATGATGCAGTACATGTGGATTTCTTCCAGTGTGGCCAGTATGGGCGAGGATGGAAGGGTTATGAGTGGGGCCACTCTCTGGGGACCTTGGGAATCTCTTGAAAACAGGAGTAGCAGAGGAAAGGTGTGTCAGTCACGGCTATGTGTGTGCCTATGAGAAGAGTGATGTCTTTAAAGGTCCGGGACCTGGAGGAGGTGGGTCTGGTGCCCAGATTACAGTGAACCTGGTGGTGGGTCTTGTCAGCTATAATTGTGACCTTTTTGTATCCCCCAGACCCATTTGTTTCAGGGAGATTTGGTCACACAGTCTGGTATTTGTACTTCTGTTTGTGATAAATTTATGATAAGGTGTTCTATCCTCTCAATATGCCAATGCTGTGTTTATGGAGCTGTTTAAGCTAACAGGGAGACTTCCTTTACTTAGGAATTCCTGACTGATGGGATTCTGTTGTTCACTTTCATACTCTTGTTTCTACTTTCAGTGTATACTTCCATTTTTTTATATTCTACACTCTCTTCAGGTGGTCTTTATATTTCCTATGAAAAGACTCACAATATTCGATTTGAACAATAGTTAGGAGGGTCAATGTCTGTATCCACATACACGACCCAGAATGAAGACACAAAATATTTTTAAAAAATTCTGTTTTCTGAGCTAGAAATTCCTTCTTAGCTGAAATTCTCTATATTATCATATTATGCCTCAAAACTCTCAACCAGGAGAGCAAATGTTCTCTTTCTACCAGGAAATGAATTAACTATCATCATTTTTTAAAGCCAACTTCATGGAGTCCCTGATGGGCATGTGAAAAATAGTTCCCTTTTACTACTGAGGAAAGTTATGCCTGCCTGGAGTATATCCAGTGACTATTACATGGGTTAGTATAAACTTGATTTCTTAATCTGTCCCTATCTGCACCAAGACACTTCAATTATTCTGGTTCAGTTGCTGACATTTGCGGGTACATAAAGAAAATATACATCTTTTTAAACATATGCCCATGTTTTCAGGATTGAATAAGAGAGAAAGAGTTATACAAATAAATCTTGGTTAACTAAGCTGGACTTAGGTGCATACTTATGAATAGTTTGCATTCCGTTTTCTCCATCAAGTGCATCTCCTCAATTGAAATATGTGTATGTCACTAACTTTCTCAGTTTTAAATTCTGCGTTAGAGGTGAGTTTTTTCCAACATCGCTACGTGGCAATCAGAAAAAGTCAATATGAATCCTCGCTCCTCAACAAATACTGTCTGTTACCATCAGGTGGGTCTTCCTGCCTGTTTCTTAGCCCTGCTGTGTTCAGCCAAACTTGAGGCTTTAACAAATGTATCTACATAATCTGGAAGGCCTTCGCCAGTCCTATTTTGCCTTTTGCCTACATCCTGTGAGGCCTTGTTCAGGATATCTATGTACTTGGATAATTTTCTTTTTCAAATTCTTCCAAGTTTGTCTGTACTACTCAATCAGAATGTTAATACCTACCAACCTACTCTCTAGATGTCTCTACCGTATACTTCTACCCAAGCGGTGGTGGATATAGGTTTCATTCCTGACTTACTTCATTGCATGTATCTTACTTCTTCAATTATATCACAAGATTCTAGAGAGCAAACTCTATGTAGCAGTTTAATTGTTTTGTATTCCTTCACACTTAGAGGGAGGCTAGTATCTGTGAGAGGAGGGTAATAATTTCTTGAGCATTGGTTGCAGTTTGATATTTTCCCTGAATAGCTTTTAATTAATCTGTGGGCAGGTTAATTCACAGGCTAACGTAAGTAATTGAATTAGCTTGCAAGTTAATGCAACTTAGTAAGTCATTAGCAAGACATTTCTCAGTTAAATATACAAGACCATGGTTTTCAAGAATTTTATTCTGAATATTTTTTACTCCAGCTCCAAGAACTACTGTACGTAAGGAATTCTTTCTGTGTTCAGATTGAGAGAGCGCATGTAGTGGAGATTGTTTTTTTTAAACCATGTTTTAAATTCAGCTTCATTGGTTAAGATATAAGATGTACAGGGGCGCCTGGGTGGCGCAGTCGGTTAAGCGTCCGACTTCAGCCAGGTCACGATCTCGCGCTCCGTGAGTTCGAGCCCCGCGTCAGGCTCTGGGCTGATGGCTCGGAGCCTGGAGCCTGTTTCCGATTCTGTGTCTCCCTCTCTCTCTGCCCCTCCCCCGTTCATGCTGTGTCTCTCTCTGTCCCAAAAATAAATAAACGTTGAAAAAAAGATATAAGATGTATGATTGTTAGTATTATAAAAAAACTTTGCAATTCTCTAAACATTTTTTTATCATAAGTGTCTTTAAAAATTTTTTTAATTATTTATTTTTGAGAGAGAGAGAGAGAGGGAGAAAGAAAGAGAGAGGGAGGGAGGGGCAGAGAGAGAGGGAGACACAGAATCCGAAGCAGGCTCCAGGCTCTGAGCTGTCAATACAGAGCCCTACGTGGGGTTTGAACTCACGAACTGTGAGATCATGACCTGAGCCAAAGTCAGACACTCAGTCGACTGAGCCACCCAGGTACCCCCATCATAAGTTTCTTTTTAAATTGTGAGGTAATACATGCGTGGTATTGAAAACTCAGAAAAAGTGGGAAAGCAGAACAAACCAAAAACAAGGCAAAATAGGAATCTCCCATAATTCCACTGATTTCCTTGTCACTAATATCCTGGTGTTTTTTGATCATTACAGTGCGCTTTCTGGCTCAAGAAAGAATCTAGAACTTTTTTGAGGCCCAAACATTTACATTTACATTTTCTCTTTCAGGAAAAAGTAAACAAAATTATAAATAAAAAGTCAAGTTCAAATGTGACTATTTACATAGAAAGTAAAGGAAATCACAGAAATCGCAAAATTTATAAAGTAGGAAACTACCACAAATGTCAGAAATATAACAAATTACTGTTTTTAATGTTTTATTGTTTGATACTCCTCCCTTCTACACTTGGGGTTGAATATTCACTGACTGCTTCTTTGTAGGACAGCGATTTTGCTATACTGTTTTCAATAGAGAAGCTAAAAGGATAATTTATTCTTCCTTCTCACATAGTTGATCAAAATTCGTCTATTACTGATAATTCAAATTTTTTAAATGTTTATTTTTCAGAGAGAGAGAGAGAGAAACAGACACAGAGAGCGAGTGGGGGAGGGGCAGAGAGAGAGAGGGAGACACAGAAGCCAAAGCGGGCTCCAGGCTCTGAGCTCTCAGCACAGAGCCTGACGTGGGGCTCAAACCCACGAGCTGCGAGATCGTGACCTGAGCCAAAGTCGGATGCTTAACTGACTGAGCCACCCAGGCGCCCCCATTATTGATAACTTAGAGGAATTTTTTTAGCTTCGCACTTACCGGTATTGCCTCATCTGTAACTTCTCTGTTGCAGATGGAAGGAAGGGATGGGTATTTCCGACGAGGGGCAAGTCTCTGCTCCCACAAAGCCTGTCTAGTCTGGAGGAGGTGGAGGTGTCCATCAGACCAGGGCCAAGATGGCCTTCTGATCTGAGAACTGGGCAATGCCTCATACAGATCTTTCTCTTTGGGGACAAAGATACGACTTGAGCGTTATAGAAGATTCTTCAAGGTGTGTTCTTGCCGGACCTGGTAGATATGGAGATAGGTCTGGTAGCCTACAGGCCCTTGAGCCCCCAGAAGTCCACTGGGGTAGACAGGGTGACCTCCAGCTTGGGGAAATGGCTCAAGTAGCTCTTTTCTTCTTGAAAGAGGACATGCCCGATTTTAGAAAGGCTTGTGCAAATCAGGAGCCCAGAGCAGAAGTGTGGTGACTTTGTAGTCAATCCACCCCTTTTCTTGATACATATTTAAACCAAATGGTGTCTGAGTGAGCTGATTTTTTTTTAATTTAGCAATACCATATATTGTGACTTTTTTTCCATGCTAACAGATATTTTTCTAGAGTATGATATTGAAAAGATGCTCAGTAACCATCACATAATAAAATTTACCACCCTTTTCTTAGCCAATATTTTATTGTTAGACATTTAGGTTCTGTCTAATTTTTTAATACTGTAAACAATGTTGCATCTAACATCAGTATACGTGAATCTGATGCCATATTTCAGGCTAATTTTTTCTTAGGCTAAATTTCTAGAAGTGACAATTTTGGGTAAAACAATATGCAGAATTTTTAAAAGTCTTCTATATATATATATACATTAAGACTTGACACTTTGTCAAGCTATCCTATAGAGATAATGTAACAATATATCCTCCCAATAATAGTTTATGAGAGTAAAGTACTTTGTATTTCTTAAATGGGAAACACTATAAATTGAGACTATTTCTCAGCAACCTGGAGAGAGCCATTAAGGAACTGTAGACTGTTTTGAGAAAGACATACACAGGGCATGCCTGCCTGACATATTTGTCAGAACAAGACCACATAACACCTTGCACAAAAAACTTTCCACTAACATCAAAAGCCTGTGACCTGTCGTTGAATTATGCTACTTAGGTAGGTATGTATGACGTGTGATCTGATTGCGAAAGAAATTTAAGATGGAATCTTGAAGGTTTGGGTGTCTTTTAGGAAGCTGGTAGAATCTGGTGCAATATGAGTTCAAACCCCCTGCATATCTAGTGTCTGCAATGAAATATTAATGTCCTTTGGCTTTGAAAGATGGTAACAGCCAGTATTTTCTAGTCAGGCATGAATGCATTACTATAGTTTTATGTAAGTAAATCTGATGGCATGATTACTTTCTATCCTATTACATTTACTATGAAATATGAAGAAGCAAGGGCATGTAGCATAATAAAAACTACAGAACATTATTAAACCAGGAAAGAAAAAGAACAAAAGAGCTGTTACACATTGCTAAACAATTAAACCAATTAATGTTTAAAATGATGAGAATTTCTACATGTTACATAGAAAGAATTTAATTTATAAAAAATTTAATTGTTTTGGATATGTACAGTCTCTTATGAAGCCCACAATTTAAAATTCATTAAAGTCTTACTGTCTAGGGACAGTACTTTAGTGTGACATGTTATAAATAAGTCAAAGAAATTTAATCAAAAGTTGCATTTCAGATTCCATGAAAACAAGCAGTGATTCCTCTTAATAACTGTCTCGTGTGTCTTTTCTAGGAAATGCAAACTAAAAAAAACCTATAGACATAATGTACCAGCCTAAGGTAGACATTATAAAATTGAAATGGAAGAAAGAAAGGGGACCTTCAAAAGGCACATGGCGCTTGCCGCATTGGGCTTCTTACAGTATCTGGCAGACACAGGATATTGGTAGAGGCAGGCAAACGTGTCTCGCCCAAACGTGGTGCCCACACAAGGCACCGTCTCCACTGTTCGTGTCCACTTCCGACTGCGGTGTGGTTGTGTTTGCTTTCTTGGCATCCAAGTCATGTGAGGCTTGCTAGCTATAATGGAATCTGGAAAGTACAAAAACTCTGGTTGTCTTTTTGTCCCCAGGTGCAAGTTTTCCAGCCTGTCTGGTACAAGAAGCCACACTAGAAGGCAGTTGGAGTTGTTTTCGAGTAAGCACATTTGTCAAATGGGGCGCAGTTGACTTAACTTCTCTTGTTCACACAGAACACATACCACTTCATGATGCTTTTGTGTGCAGAATTCATCGAATGATCTAATTCAATCACATTTTGGGAGGTACCTACAGGTGCTTTAGGATCCACAAAGAAAAATGATTAAACGACTTCTATTACAAAATGAGAAGAAAAATCCACAAAAAACTATAGCAAAGAATGCTAGGACTGATACAAGGGAAGAAACAGGAACTCTGAAAAATTCAAAAGGAGGAGAGACTCCACACTTTGGGGGGAGGTGGAGATTTGAAAGACATCATGTAGGAGGTAGCATTTGAAATGTGCCTTAGATGGATAGAATTTTGACAGATGAGCATGCAACATTATAGGTGGAGAGAACAGGATGAGAAGAGGTACAGTACCATAAAAACATGGCTTGGGTTGGGAAAACAGAAAGTCACAAGGTTCTATAGCAACAGAGAGGTAGTGAGCACGATGCCAGAAAATTCACGCATGATGAGAGGACATCACTTCATTCAGTAGATGCATGGTAGCAGAAGTGAGGAGTGCCAGGAGATGGTGACTAAGATTTTGAGCAGTGAAATGACATGATCAGAGTCTCAATTTAATCAGAATACTCTGGTTCAAATGTGCTGGATTGCTTAGAATAGAGACAGGCTGAAGGCAGGAGACAAGAATGGAGACTACAGCCATAATCTAGTAGACTGACCAGAAGGACATGAGCAAGGGGGGTGGGGGTGGTGTCAGTGTGCACCCATTCCAGACCCCAGTTATGAGCAATAGAAACATCTTGGGCTAACCTAGGCTAAAAGGCAATGTATTGGAGAGATCCATAGGCTGGCCAGAGAAACAAGCACAGAAAACAGAATCCAGAGGAGAGAAGGGAGCTGGACCAATGCCAAGATGAACTCAAATGAGTAGCCTGGTTAGATAGGTTTCTGTTCTGGCTCTTATTGGCAGATACACCATTGGTCTATTGATGATTTTGCTGTTGTGTTGACTTCCTGAAGTGTTCCATCACTTCTTTAAGTTTCACAGGTCCAGTTAGGATAATCTGATTGGCTAAGTTTTTGTTCCTAAGTGCCAGGGACTGGAAGAGAGAGGCTTCTGTACGTTGGCTTCCAGAATGGGAGGTGGGATCCTGTACCTTCCCAATCCTACACACAGTGAAGGAGAGGGTCTGGTTGCTAGAAAGCCCAAAAGAAAAAAGGTCAGTGTTCACTGGTTCTTGCCTCTCTGGCTGGTTAAGAAATGTACCTTTTATCTACACTTACGCTGAAAAAGAAAAATAAATAATATTGCTCAAACAGCCATATTTTGTGATATTGAGTATCTCCCTCTTTAGTGGGAAATACTCAAAGCCTGGTCATATTTTGTATCTGGTTCAATATCTCTGAAAAATGCCCCTTTTTCTTCTACACGTGTTTTTATTCCCTTTGATATTCTGCCATCTCTGAGCTAATTGTTTAAGTTGACAATCATCAATTAAACTGAAAGGCAATAAGTTTGTGCCAATAATGGCACAAAGGGAGAGAAAGAGAGAAACATTTATGCAACTGACTGAGAGGCTGATCATTTGTGTCCTCCACAGCCCTTTTGATAATCCCTTGCCTCAGGTGTTTAGAGGTCAGGGTGATCCTAATCTTATCTGTTTTTTAATTTCTATGTTCTACAGGCCTATTGTCTTCCCTGGCACAGAGTAGATTCATTAACTAACTTTTCCCCTGGACATGATTGTACAAGGGGAAGTCCACAAATGATGAGTGGGCTTTCAGCCATACTCTTCCTGTACCCCAGGAAGTAGCTGTCACTCTGTTCTTTTTGCCAGTCAGAAGTAATCTCTAGTACCATGACATCAGTTCCCTCATTTTTACCCATTGTCAGGAGATGCCTGCAATTGTCAGCTTCCAATTCAGTGGAATCATTAGTATAATAGAAGCAAATCTGCTTCTATTTCAGAGAGCATTTCCTGCCTTATAGGACAGCACTCCCACTTTGCAAATGTTGAGTCCTTTTGGGCACTGTAACTACATCTCTAATATACTGATTGTATAATGTCTGCTGCATGTGGATGTTGTGGAATATGAAAATACCAGTGAATCTCCTAGGTACCAACTTACTGACTCATTTGTCTTACCACAAAGTGGGTTTATTGCTGGGAAGAAATGTTGTTTGGTATACTCTTACCATGATGGTTGGAAAGAACTCATGAAGTAGCAGGAGTAGGCAGACTGGGAGGTAGAAGCATCCCCCCGACCAAAGCAGCTTCCTGTCTCCAGCACCTGCTGGACCCCAGCTCCCTGTGTATCTTTTGCACTTGAAGATGGAGATGCTAGAATTTATGCAACCCAGGTCACAGATGTAGCTCACGTCCCATGGTTACCTGTGTGTTATTATAAATCATTTATTCTGAACCTGGGTTCAATAGCAAGCCATGAGCTTCTAAATTTCTTTTCAATGTTTATTTTTGAGAGAGAGAGAGAGAGCATGAGTTGGGGAGGGGCAGAGAGAGAGAGGGAGACATTGAATCTGAAGCAGGCTCCAGGCTCTGAGCTATCAGCACAGAACCTGATACGGGGCTCAAACCCACGGACCCCAAGATCATGACCTGAGTCAAAGTTGGATGCTTAACCGACTGAGCCACCCAGGCGCCCCTTTGCCATGAGCTACTACAGACGGCCTTCCTTTAGAACCTAGGGGGCTTCCTCTCTGATTCCCATTAGAGGAGTTTGTTACAGTCCCCAAACAACATCCTGATCTACTTGAGACCCTTTAAGTTCCCCCCACATATTTGGGTTATAGGTTGATGGAAAAATTCCTGGTTCTATTGACTGGCTCTACTCTCTGCCCAGCCAGAAAGCATTATCTTGCTGTTGGTCTCGCTCAAGGCCAGCAGCTAGCAGGCCACTTGGTAAATGTATCCGAACGTCTCCCCCAAATATGACTTATTTTGCCTTCCACATTTGAAGAGACACACGATAGATTGTGCCTCTTGTTGGTGGGGTGACGGATTTATCTTTTTCTTTAGAAGGGATATCCAACATACCTGATACCACTGAACCCTGACTTGTCTTCTTTACTAAATTGTTAGGCCTCTTTATTCCTATAGGATCTATCCCCTGCTCTCTAGCACTGATGTCTCTTTCTAAGAGTACCTGTTAGTTCCTGCCATGCAGGTCCTGCCAGCATGAGATATCAACAGGGTAGTAGCCCAGCATGATGGTTAGAAGTTCAATGTTCTGTAGGCTCAGTCATGGCATGGGGCTGAGAGCTGTGTAACCCTGAGGCAAGAATGTTAAGTTGTATTGCTTTCTTGTCAAGTGACAGGAATTGATTTCTGTCGTTGTTTCTATATTGAGATACAACAGAACCATTTGCCAGGATAAGAGCAGCATTCTAGGTGCCAGACTTATATTTGTTTTGCTCCTGTAAGGAGACAGCTTCCAAAATTTTGTTTGTCACCTGATTCAGGTTATCAGAATCCAGGTCTGTTTCCAAGACCTATTTTCTGTAGTGGCCAAACTGAAAAAGCTAAATGGAGGTCATAGGTCCCCGCCCCTGCATCTTTTAAATCTTTGATGACAACATTAATGTCTGCAATTTCCATGGCGGAAGTGGTTAGCTCTTGTTTTTTGAAGTTTTGGATTTACTGTTTTGGTGAGGAAGAGGAGGAACAGACTTCTAGTTGGTTCTTGCTTCTATCTTATCCCTATTGCCCTGAGCTCGTGAGCCCACATGGAGAACTTTCTAGTTTCTGAAGATACCCATTTCAGCTATTGGCTCTGAATCTGGAGAAATAACTTCAAACTGTGTTGGGGGATTCCCTGAGGTCACCAGGTCTGAACTCCATTTATTCTTTGATTCTCACATCAGGCCTCTGTTTGGTAAGTATGGACCATTTTTTATTTAAAAAATAAAATCAGACCTCAGTGAGTTGCTCATATATTCTGTCCCTAGAAACCTTGGTCACTGTCAAAGATCTGGACCATTTTGATTGCTTGCCTTGATGTCTATTAAAAAATCCCCCCTACTAAAGTAGCTGCTGCAGATTAAGGCTTTTGCTGGCCCAGGATCCTTCAAATTCAGTAGAAATCTGAAAGCCCATTTCAGTATAATATCTTGCAGAGGAATCCCTGGTTTATACAGAGTCGTGACTACAGAGATTTTCATAGATATTGGTGTTGTCCTTAAAGGACTTAGCCAAAGAAGTGCCTGCCTGATCACTCTGGGGCACAGAGTCTGAGAGTGAGTGGGCATGGGTCATATGATCAATACACCTCAACATTCTTATCTTCCAGAGTCTTCGGAGTCCGTTCATTACATTCCACTGAGGAATTTCTGGCATTTCTGGCATTTGCTTAGAGTGGTCCAACATTGAGTCAAGATTTCTGAGAACCAGCTGAGCACACAACCAGAACCACCCCTCCCAGCTATTGAGCAGGGCATTAAATCCAGAATTTCTGCTTAGTGTGCTCATGTTGATACATTTAGCCCTAACATAAAACTACATTCCTTTCTTCCTAGGTCGAATGCCTTAAAACATAATCTTATACATATTCCTTAGTGTTTTGCCAACATAAGCAAGCAAAGTTCTGAATTGGTTTTGGTGTATAATTCTTTATCCTTGAATTTGACTTTTTTTGTTGGCCCCCTGGGGCATGTTTGGATCTAGCTATAGTTGTAGGACTGGTGACAAGGAGTGTGTGTGTGTGTGTGTGTGTGTGTGTGTGTGTGTGTGTGTGTGCCTGCCTCTGTGTGCATGTGCCCACATGCCTGCCTGTACCTACATGAATGCTGGGTGTGGAACATGAGATTTAGCCTCATTTTTATAAATTAACTCTCTGAGGCAAGGAAGATTTTTAAAATTTTCTTTCACATATGAAGACCCAATTTGAGTTTGTAGATCAATTCTGTAAACTGCAGAAACATAAAATAATGACCATTCAAAAAATATTGCCAAATTGTTGAAGTCTGATTTCCCAAGGGATTCATTATCCTAAAATCTCTTTTCCAGATAAGGAAGATTTCCCTGGATCAAAGAGGTTAGGTTTGGCTGGGTTAGAATTGGTCTCTTATTTTCTGAATCAAAATCAAGACCCAAATAATTCCACTGAGACCTTGCCTTGAATCCGATAGTCCTTGTGATCAAAGATTCCCTTCTGCTCTCTATAACCTCGTTTTTTTCTTTCTTTTTCTCTTACATTGAAGTATCTTCCCTGAGATCAGATGAACTTGTTTATCAGAGATAGTAACATATTAAGCTTAAAAAAGAACTTGGGTTTTTATACTTACTTGGATTTGCAAGCCTATAACTGCAAATCTAAATCAAAAAGGAATTTAATGAGGGGCCCCTGGGTGGCTCAGTTTGTTGAGCATCAGACTTCAGCTCAGGTCATGATCTCCTGGTCCCTGGGTTTGAGCCTCATGTTGGGCTCTGTGCTGACAGCTCAGAGCGGGGAGCCTGCTTCAGATTCTGTGTGTGTGTCTCTCTCTGCCCCTCCCCTGCTCGTGCTCTCTCTCTCTGTCTCTCAAAAATAAACATTAAAAAAAATGAATTTAATGAGCACGTTTAAAAATAGAAACAGAAGCCCTATACATCATTTGTTACAGTGCTTATTTTTGCACAAAAATAATCAGCTGAACTATAAAAGAGTACAACAGATCTGACAAATCCCTCCTATAGCAAATATAACAACTAAAAAATTCAGACGTTAATACATCCTATTCAAATTTTACCAAATAGAGTTTATTTTGCCTGAATATAATCTGTATTCACTTGCCTGGGGGATCTGTGGACATTTGCACCCAGCCAAGTCCTTTTGATTCCTGTTGAGATTCTCATGATGCCAAGTTACTTCTCACATCCCTGACCTTGGGCTCATGGTGCTTGGGAGAATACTGTTTACTTAAGAAAGAACAAAGTAGCCACCGGAGCTTAAGTTTTTATCTATTATTTCTTTGTTTTTGTAAGGACATTATTAAAACAACTATAAGACATTGTGGAAGGAAATAAAATTCTAATTTCACCTCTAATTTTAACTCCCTGCCAGAGAAAATATTTTCATTCTCTCTTGTGCTTCCTTCGTGTCTGAACCAGGCAGGAAGGGCTCTGGACTTCATGGACAGCTCAAGCTTTCTGTGTGTTTCTTCCCAACCAATTTCATGTATCAATAACCATACTACAGTCCCTTTCTGTATTTTTATACAAGACTTGACTTCTTTTGTGCATATCATATATATACACATGTATATATTTATACATATACATATTTATATACATACACATATATACATATTTATATATATTTATACATATATACATATATATTTATATTTATATATATAGTGTGTGTGTATATAGTTTTGTGTGTATTTTGTGTGTGTGTGTGTGCATATATATATATATATATATATATATATATTTTTTTTTTTTTTTTTTTTTTGCCTTCTGATTCCAATGTTTCTCTGTCTTGACTAAATTACTAAGTTGCAAAATTTTATTTCTTTTACTGCTGCATGTCCAAAGAGGTCTCTTTGTCTTGTTTTTAGCCCTTTTGTCCCACTGAAAGCTGTCAGCACACCAGACCCTGAGCTGTCACTACTCCCAAGTATTCCAATCCATCTGGAGATTTTAGATATGGGTAGGATCCTTTTGACTTGCTCCTTGCTTCAAGGCTGGGCTGTAAATAGCCTTATTGTGCAAAACAGATTTAAATTGTACATCTTACTGTTTGGGGTTGAGAAGTAGTTGCTTTTTCCCTCCCTGCAACTCTCTGAATTCATGGGGTCTGCTACCTTTCTTACCCGCTTTTAAGGGGTGCCACCTAATTTCTCAACTCACCTCCCCCTCATAAGCTTTGCCAAATGCAACAATGGCACACGTACAAAGGATTAACAGCTCGCTTCTTCACTGCTTCCCCTAGACTTACAGGTTCACAGGGTGTGTGGTCTGTTTCCCAAGTTTGCACAGGTGACAGTGTTTTTCTAGTGTGTTGCCACGTGTAAATCGGCTGGCCACCTTTCCAACCTCTATTTACAGTTTTCTGGCTACCTGCCAAGTAACCGCTAAGCCGATGCCAGAGTTCAGGCTTGTACCATGGTAGCGCTCAACTTTTAGGTACCAATTTTTAGATCTTGGTTATGGTACAGTAACAAACAACTCTAAGATATCAACGACATAACACATAACACATGACATAATGACATATGGGAGAATCTATTTCTTGTTCATGATGTCCAAAGAGGGTTGGCTAAGCAGAATGACTCAGGGCCTCTGACTGCTGGAGAATCCCTGTGAAGCACATCCATTGATGGTTGCTGAGACAGGAAAAAGGGGATGTGCATGACCACGTGCTGAAATGACACACATTGGTTCTGTTCCTATTTCATTGGTCATGATGAGTCACGCAATCAGGCCTAGCTTCAAAGTGCAGCCCTAACTGTTGTGGGGTGAGTTGTACCACCCCCCTGCCCCAACAGATGAAGTCCTAATACCCAGGACCTATGAATGTGACCGTATTTGGAAATAGGGCCTTTACAAAGGTGATCAGGTAAAAAAGGCCATTAGGGTGGGCTCTAATCCAATATGACTAGTGTCCTGATAACAGGGAGAAATTGGGTCAGAGACAAACCTGCATAGAGGGAAGGCAACAGGAAAACACAGGGAGAACATGATGTATAAGCCTGCCGTTACCAGAAGCCAGGACAGAGGCATGGAACAGAGCCCCACAGCTTTCAGAAGGAGCCACCCATGCTGACACCTTGATTTTGGACTTCTGGCACCTAGAATTGTAAGACAATACATACCTGTTGTTTTAAGCCACTCACTTTGTGGTACTTTATTATGACAATACCTAGAAATGAATAGAACCTTCTATGTAGACAGAAGTTGGAGGAAGTTGAAATATTTGTGAACAGCATTAGCAACCATCATAATGTCTATATTCATGTAAAATATCCATAATGTTGCTAGTTTCAGTCCAGGTTTATAGAAAAACTTGTTGAATGTTCTTCACTTAACATTATTTAATTAACACGCCTTGGCATTTTATGCTTACATTTTCATCATGAAATTGCTGCATTACACTTTATCATATAGCCTAAAATTTTTATTTTACAATCTCCATGCTGTGAGAAAGTACTATGAATTGCAAAACCAAATATTATTTCTTTATTATTATTTTTAAAGGTTTATTTATTTTTGAGAGAAAGAGAGAGACAGAGCATGAGCAGGGGAGGGGGCAGGCAGAGAGAGGGAGACACAGAATCCGAAGCAGGCTCCAGGCTCTGAGCTTTCAAGCACAGAGACTGACATGGGGCTGGAACTCACAAACCGTGAGATCATGACTTGAGCCAAAGTCAGCACTTAACCAACTGAGCCACCCAGGCACCCCAAACAAAACCAAATACTTTTTTAAAAGTAAATACAATTCTCAGCATCAATTTCCAATAAAGCAATTAATATGAGGTGCCAAGAGTGCAAACACATTATATGGTGGTGCAATAAATGTACCTAATGCTAACTCTTAGAAAGTCAGAGATTATTGCTACAATACAGTTGAGTTTATTATTATACAGATAACATGTACGAGTCTGTTCTGTTACTAGGCTTTCTCAGAGCTGAAGCATATATATATATATATATCTTGTATCTGTAAATATTCCAAGAAATATTTTAATTTCATCCTTTCATTTGGAGATCAATAAAGTAAGGCCTGCTTTCTAGGGAATAGTCGATGGTAAAAATCCAAATTAGATTTGTTCTTATTCTCCATATCTGGTGTTGCTCAAGAAGAAAATCCTTTGATCTTCCATTCCTATTCAGATATATACCCTTGTAAGGGATGTTGTACTACATGCTGGAACACATTCTTCCTTCTTTCCCTTTCCAGAATTAAATTATGTATGAATCCCTGGTGTATATAAATATTTCCTTCTAGTTGGAATCTCACTTGCAGATGGTAGAATGTCATAAATATAAGTAAAAAACCAATAACCGGCTGAGAGCACTCAAGGTCTATCAATGTCACACATGTATGAAAAATGCATGAGATTCTTGGAGCGATGATACCATTTTTATTTCTTATCTATATTTAACCCTGAGAAAAGTGAACGAAACCACAGAATGAAATGAAATATTTTCTTTGGGCTACATTTCATGGTCTCAGGGTTGAATGAAAGAAATCCTTATGGAGCCCTGAAATTTGTGTAGTGCACTGAGACCATTTTAGTACCAAACCCAGTTCAATAAACTTAAGAGAATTTTCAGCACGCTGTGTGGGAGATAAGGTTCTCAATTCTTGTTCTTGCAATGTGTGTGCAATTTTTACTATGTTGCATAAAGCTCCAGACATGGGAAAAGTCAGAGTTGGGGTTATCTGAGGATGTCTAGGGAAGTGGCATGTAAAATCCATTTCATAAGACGATAGATTTTGGCTTAGAGAATTGGAGTCACTTGTGCAAGTTCAGAGGAAATAAATTTGGTTTTAGACCCAAGACTCCAAAGCCAAGCTCCCACATCTGCCCACTAGATAATGTTGTATGCCCCAGGACTCGGGGTAGGGTCCTTCCCTTGTTGACTGACATTTAAGATTTTAAAAATGGGCCATTTCTAAATGCTATTGAAAGTCTTGGTTAATCTTTTAAATCATGAGATTTACCTCTTTGTCATGTGTCTTTGTTTATAGTTCCCTAGATATAATTAGGGAAAAAAGATCGTCCTGCCTTATATCTATCAGCAGTGAGTCCCCCAGAGGGCAGCTACTGCCCAGAGCAGCATCAAATGTGCATTTGTGATTATTGGTCATCTAATATGTGTCAAACATTGTACTAAATGGCAGCACAGTGTACTGAAGATTTAGTTGGGGGCGTGGGGAGAAAGCCCTATAAATAGAAAACGGGTTGCTGCGTATCATATTATCACAAAGGATGACCCCATGAACTCTGCTTGAGGGCACCATGAAAGACTTCCCAAAGAGGTGACATTTGAGCTGGCTTTTGAAGTGTGAATAGGAGGTTGACAACCTATGTAGGTACATGTGCATCAGGATAATCTGAGCTCTAGCCATGTGGTGAGGTGAGATCATGATACAGTGGAAACAACTCTGGGCAGGAAATCAAGAAACACACGTTCCTGTCCTGATTTGTATGCTTTAACTTCTGGATAAGTCATTGGACATCTCTATCCTGCAGACTGTTTTATGAAAGGGTTTCGAAAAAGAAAAAAAAACCTTGATAGGTGAAAGGAAATTATTCACTCTCAGCAATCGGCTTCTCTGCCCTCAGTTCTTTCACACAAGATTTTATGCCCATGTCTGTTTGAAGTTCACCTTTTCTCCCTTCTTCCTGTTCCCAATATTATGTGCATTGAAAGTCATCTCTTTTCTCTTAATGAAGCATTTCAAAGTTGTTTCTCACTCAATACCATGTGCTTACTGAGGAGAAAAAATTTTAACTCAAGTTTTAAAATTTAAATACATATTTGAGTTCCCATGTTGAGTTGTGCAACATTGTACTGTGTGCTGTGGGTACATAAAGATCACCAGGTTCTGCCCATTCCTTGGGAATTCATAATTCAAAGGCAGAGACTGTTCCAGAAATAAGTCTGACTGGAACTAAAGTCGGGGAGTCTGTGATCTAGTAGTGGAGGGAGAGATCCGCTGTGAGGAGTAACTCTCTCATAACAGTCAAACTTGAAATCAAAGGCAGGGACAGATCCCCATAAAGTGCAGCAATATTGTAAAGTCTATAGAGAGTCACTCTATTTACACCTCACTTTCTTTTACATTATCTCATTTGATCCTTACAACGAGCCTGGGTTGTAGGAAGGTAACATTTTATTATTATTTTTTAATGTGCGGGAAATTCAAACTCAGGGAAATTGACTCACCTCTGCAAAGTTTACAGTAGTGGGTACGAGAACTGAGATTGATTTCTACATTCAGCAATTTGTGCATGACACCCGTTGGCTGGCACAGATTTTGGAGGTCAGAAGTGGGAAAGAACAAGCCTAAGAGACAAGCTTTTGGTATGGCTTCTCTTTCTAAAGAATTCTTGGTTGATTAATGTGTGGTGTAGGGGTGTGGGGGGAAAATACCTGCATCACCAGTTTCATGGATTAACCAACAGGTGGCACCAGGCCCCAATGCAAATGTTTTCTCCCTGAAGTTCCAGTAGGGACCATCTACTTTCCCTGGACTTATCAATTATATCAGGCAGATTAACGTAGGGTTCCTAACCGTGCTTCCTGAGATAGTCAGTTATTTACACACCTCAGATCAATAATCGAGGAATATAAAGCAGGCGCGAGGAAGTGGAAGGCCTGAAGACTTTGGAACATACTGGCTTTAGAATATTCCTTCTGCCATTTGGACAAGCAACGAAGTCCCTCTCAACTCTGGCACCTACCTTTTAAGTGAAGTGACCAGTGCCTACCTTTCGCAATGGCTTTTGAGAAGATTCACCATAATGTATATACATAATAGCTATTCAGCAAATGGTAGTTATATTTATTTACATCTAAAAAGGAGGTAAGGAAAGCATGAGTAAACCTTCATATAACTCCTCTCCCATTTGATTTAGAAAGACATGTCCAAGTTGTTAGTCTAGTGTCTACTACTGGTGAGGTATTATTCTTGTAACTGGCCTAGCTAGAAGAGGACTCTTATGAAGATCAGGCAAAGTGAAGAGTATTCAGTGGTAGAAAGAAAAGGAAAGATGGTCTTTGATTTTGCTATGTGGGTTTTGATCATTTTTCTCATAAACAACATTATTTTGTCAACGGTCCCAAAGGTCGTGGACCAATGCATACTTATTAAATACATAACTAAGTACTCTACATTATTGAAATAGAAGTTATAGATTTTCAAAATTTATAATTTATAAGGGAGAGAGGACTAATTCCCATGAAGCAATGGAAAATTCTAGGTTGTAATTATGCACAAAGTTAATTGCTAAATGGTATGTTTGTGTAGGATTAAGGGAAATTTTTGATTTCCTGTTCATAATCAGACTTTGCTCATTTCTGTGATGTTTGGAATGTGGTTTCATGTTTGGAGAGTAATTTCTGGGGAATCATAGCCAACTTCTCAATGTACAACCTAAAGGACAACAATAAATAAGTCCAGAGGGGTCAAAAGTCAAGAGTCCCCTTACAGCATATCTGTTTTCATTCAACAGGGCAGATCCCCCTCAGTAAGTCAGCAGAGTCGTGTGAACCTACTAGTTGAACTCTTTCAGGTTGCTAATAAGAGAGATGTCACGTTACCTAAGGAGAGAAAAACTTATTATAAGAAGGCAAAGAAGGGGCGCCTGGGTGGCGCAGTCGGTTAAGCGTCCGACTTCAGCCAGGTCACGATCTCGCGGTCCGTGAGTTCGAGCCCCGCATCGGGCTCTGGGCTGATGGCTCAGAGCCTGGAGCCTGTTTCCGATTCTGTGTCTCCCTCTCTCTCTGCCCCTCCCCCGTTCATGCTCTGTCTCTCTCTGTCCCAAAAATAAATAAACGTTGAAAAAAAAAATTAAAAAAAAAAAAAAGAAGGCAAAGAACAGGGAATACACAATGGGAAACTTTCTTAGAAAGCCTCATGCAGCCTGGAAGCTTGTTCAAGTACAACATGATTCGTACAATCTTGTTCCTTTTGTGCCTCCTCAACAACAGAAGGTTTTTGTTTCCTTCTCCTGTTGCCCAGGTGTGGACATTCTGCTTTCACTGCTCCTATTATCCAATAACTGCCTATGTTCCCCTACTTTTTTAATACCAGAGTTTCTAAATTGTGGTTTATACACATGCTTTCTGATATCTTTTGAATAGCTTCTTTTCATCACTTTTCTCTGTGTGTCTCCTTCCTTCTGTCCAACAACCATATAACTGTTGACTCTTGGTGTTGAATAGAGGATTTGATTGTGTTGCCCATGCACCATGGACTAAACATGCTCCTGGTCACCCAGTAAGCTTCTGGTGAATTATTTTGGTTGCCTTAGGTCAAGTGCCCTTTCCTGGTTCATTCAGTCCTGCCCAAGGTATTAGGGCGACATGGTTCAAAGCATGGAGACCCATATGTCAGGAAACTTGCAGTAATGGCAGCCATGTTGAGGATTCTCAGCAGGAGTAACATAACTGTAGCCTCATTTCATGGAGCTCCCAATGGGCCATATGGATAACTACTGCACAAGAAGTAAGAATTTAATGTTTTGACACAGGTTTCCCACCCAAGCTATGGGAACTGCACCCATGTGTATTAGTTTTCTAACTCTGCTGTAACAAATTACCACAAACTTAGTGGCTTAAAGCAGCACAAATGTATTATTTCACAGTTCTGTAAGTCAGAAGTTTTGTAAAGGTATCATTGGACTAAAATATGGATGTTGGCTGGGCTGTGTTCCTTTCTGGAACACCATGGGAGATTCTGTTTTCAGGATCATTTAGGTTTTTGGAAGAATTCAGTTCCTTGTAATTGTAGGATTAAGGATTCTTATTTTTTATTTTTTGCTGGCTGTCAGCTGAGGGCCCAGCTTCTAGAGCCTGCCTACATTCCTTGGTTTGTGGCCCCTCCTCCATCTTCAGAACCGACAATAGGAGGTCAAATCCTTCTCAAGCCTGAAAGCTTTTCTGCTGCTTCTTCTGTCTTTCCAACTTCTTGATAGATCCTCCTGCCTTCCTTTTCTACTTGTAGTGATCCATGTGATTAGATTGGGTAAGAATAATCTAGGATAATTCCCCCTTCTGACAGCCTGTAACATTAATCACAGCTGCAAAGTCCCTTTTGCTGGATCAGGTAACATGTTCACAGGCTCCAGAGTTGGAGCATGGACATCTTTGGGGGGCTGTTATTCTGTCTACCATAGTTCTTGACTTATCTTGTCCAGGACAGATCTAAATCCTTCAGAATCTGTCTCATTTTTTATGTTCTCCTGGAGACTTCAATTATTCTTGGCAATCCTGATTTTTTTTCTCTTCCTTTGACTTTCTACAGCACTTTTGGGTTCTTTCATATTTTGTCCTATGATCTTGTAGTACCCTTGGTGGTCCTTGCTAATCTGTGTGTGTGTATTTTGTGTTTCCTCAGTTAGATTATGAATTCTTGGGGGGAAATTCATGCATCTTTTGTATTCCTCACAGCATTCACTTAGTCCTGGACAGATACAAGCTGTTCAATAAATATTTAAAATACTATATAAGTAGCAGACTTTGGGAGAAGGAAGCCTAGTGGAGGATCTGTCCCTGGGATGATAATCACTTAATTGATCTACCTATCACTAAAGTGGGATGCCAAAGGATTCCTTTAATATGCTTTCTAATTCCCCTCCCTTACTCTGGCAGCCAGGGTTGATTATAATTTAAGTCATTCCAGCAAGACCTTTCAAAAAATATAGTAGAGACTCTGCCCTTGGATTTTATTGCTCTTTTCATGAAAGAGAGCTTCAGTTGACAATCCAGGCATGGTTAGAATTTAGGAATCCTTTGTGGGCAAAGATCACAACATAATATAATTACACTAAATTTAAGTCTCCTATAAAGATAAGAGAATAGAATGGTCCAAAGTTCAGAGTCAGGTTTGATGCCTAGATTCTATCATTTCTCTTATCTTCTAAAGTCCAAAGAGTGTGTCCATAGAGACAAAACCAGAGATACAAGTATTTATGTTATCAGAGGACCAGACAACAGTTCATTAATCTGTTTCTAAAAATAGTGCTTTTTAGTAAGGGCCAAACTGGAAATGCCCATTGAGAAATCATCTGGGGACCCATGCTAGGCTAGCTTACCTATTTCCCTACAGACAGAAGGCTGAGGAAGGGCAGGCATGCTGAGGCAGGTTTTTCTTTGCTTAGGGCATGAAGGAGGAAGCCTGGTTTGTTGTTGTTGTTGTTGTTGTTGTTGTTTCTTAACAGATATCTGAGGCAGGCAGCCCACAGTGAGTGAGAAATGAAGAGGCCCATCCTGATTTTGAAAAACTCACTGCTTATATGGCCTGGTTTCATTACTCACTCTGTGATTTCAACACTCAGAGAAGATATTCGTCCTCCTAAGGAAAAGGGGGGAAATGAGGAGAGACTGGAAATTTTATTCCCACTGCTCCTTCTTGGGAAGTGGAACAAAAGTCCAGGTCTTCCGTGGACCTGTAAGGGCAGGGGATAAACACCAACCCATCTCCTCCCTTCCAGAAACTAATCTTCATCATCAGTCACCACATTGAACTCTTTGGTACACATTTCCTCATGAATCCCCACCTTGATCTTGGGAGTGGACATTAACAGCATGTGCTTTGATCATTGGAGGCTGTTACTTCTCTCCTCCCTCAAGGGAGGACCTCTGATAAGTGTTGTAGATGCAAGTGGGGTACTGGTTAGGGGTGGGAGTTTTTCTGAGCAAATAATAAGGGTTAAATTATCTTCCGTGTAGTTCTATTTTGCTTTTGTAGTTGTTTTTTGCTTTGCTCTTTTGGAACCTCTCTATCTGTAGAATACTTTCTCTTTTGAGTCCTGTGTCTCAATGTATCAGGATATGAGGACACCTGGGTGGCTCAGTTTTTAAGCATCTGACTTCAGCTCAGGTCATGATCTCACCGTTTGTGAGTTCGAGTCCCACATCTGGTGAACACCAGCCCTGCTTAGGTAAAACATGAGCCCCATTTCGGGTAAGCCCCAATTCTCTCTCTCTCTCTTTCTCCTTCTCTCTTTCTCTGCCCCCTTCTCTGCCCCTTGCTCACTTGTGCCATCTCTCTCTCAAAAAAAATATACAGGATATGATAAGAGATGCTTCTCCCTCCCCAATGTCTTTCTTTGAAAACTTACAGATTCTAGATTTACAGAAAAGTTGCAAAAGCATCACTAATTTACATGTACTTTTTACCAAGTTTCCTCCTGATAACTTATATAAACATAGTACAGTGACCAAAACCAATGACCAAAACTAGGAAATGAACATTGGTACAATTCTATTCACTCAACTACAAAGTTGTAGCTTAAGTTTCACCTGGTCTCTCCTCCTGGAAGGTCCTGTTCCTGGTTGGGATCTTACCAGTACCTTATTTGCACTTGGTTAATCTGTCTCTTTAGTCTCTTCCACTCTGTGACAGCTCAACACGATTTCTTTTTTTTTTTTTTTCTTTTTTTTTTTTTTAACATTTATTTATCTTTGAGACAGAGAGAGACAGAGCATGAACGGGGGAGGGGCAGAGAGAGAGGGAGACACAGAATCCGAAGCAGGCTCCAGGCTCTGGGCCATCAGCCCAGAGCCTGACACGGGGCTCGAACTCACGGACCGCGAGACCGTGACCTGAGCTGAAGTTGGACACTCAACCGACTGAGCCACCCAGGCGCCCCTCTTTTTTTTTTTTTTTTTAAATGTTTATTTAATTTGAGAGAGAGAGAGAGCGCAAGAGAGAGAGAGCATGTAGGGGAGGGACAGAGAGAGAATCCCAAGTAGGCTCTGTACCATCAATACAGAGACCGATGTGGGGCTCGGTCCGACTAACCGCGAGATCATGACCTGAGCCAATATTAAGAGTCAGCCACTTAACTCACTGAGCCACCCAGGTGCCCCAGCTCAACACTATTTCTAAATCTTTCATGACTTGGCATTTTGGATGGGTATCAGTCGATTATTTTGCAAAATGTCTCTCACTTTGGGTTTGTCTGATCTTCTTTCGTGACTAGACTGAGGCTATTTATTTTTTACAAAAATACCACAGATAACAGTTGCAATCCTTCTCAGTGCACGTATCAGGGGGCAGATGTGTTCTATGGCTGGTGATGTTAATTTCCATCATTTGGTCAAGGTGGTGTCTGCTCAGTTTTCACTGTAAAGTCGTTATTTTTACATTTGAAATTATATTTATATTTGTAAATATAGTAGGGGAGGAACTTTGAGAGTATAGTAATATTCTCTTTTTCCCCAAACTTTTGCCCACTAATATTAGCATCCATCAGTGGATCTTGTTTGTAACAGATATTACTGTGGTGTTGGCCTAATGGTGATTTTCTCAGTGGCTCTTTACATTTATATTTATTAATTGGAATTCTTCTGTAAAGAGGAAATGTTTTGTATCCCAGATTTGCTTATTTATTCAAGTATTTATATCCACAAGAATTCATGGATATTTTTTTTTCTATGGCTTACAATTCATTATTATTATTGTTGTTATGATTTTGCCCAGTGGGTCTAGCTTTGGCTATTAAGAGCTCCTTCCAATTGTATCACTTTGGCATACCTCACTCTTTTTCACGCAATTGCTTATTTTCTATCATCACAAGATGTCCCAGGCTTATCTTTCTCTGCTCCAGTCTTGCTATTAGCCAGTTCTCCAAAGAGCTGGGTTTCTTTTGTGGAGAATGGTAGTTAGAAGATAAAAATTTGGGTACTGGGTGTGCTCATTGTTACTGTAGTATCATTGCTCCCAGGCCCTCTCAGAAGGTAGAATATGTACTAACTCACATATATACCCATACATTTATATTTATTTCTATATTCTTATATCTGCATGTATATTAAAACTATCAGTTCATACTGATATCTCTGATTCCAGCCCAACACCACAAGATCTGTTTAGCCTTCCCCTTTCCTTATTTGTAACATCTTTCTCCCACAGCGAGAACGCTAGATCTCATTATATAATAGTATCTTTACTTATTTGTTCAATCCTAGAATACACATAAAAGATTATAGAATTGTGGGGTGCCTGGGTGGCTCAGTCAGTTAATGTCTGACTCTTCATTTTAGCTCAGATCATGATCTCACCATGCGTGAGTTCAAGCCCTGCATAGGGCTCTGTGCTGACAGTGTGGAGCCTGCTTGGGATTCTCTCTCTCTCCCTGTCTCTCTGCCCCTACCGCACTCACACTTTCTCTCCCTCTCTCTCAAAAAAAAATTAAAAGAAAAAGATTATAGAATTGTTATCCCATAGCCCTGTGAGAAACAGATTTACTAACTAGAGTGTAATATTTTTGTGTATGGTGTGAGATATGAATCTAACTTTACCTTTTCCAAATGACTTGTTGGCATCATTGAGTTGTCCCAACACCATTGATTAAAAGTCAATTTTTATCCCAAAGACTTAAGATGTCACCTTTGTCATATACTAAAGGCTTATATATACTTGCATTTATTTCTGGACTTTTTAATCCAATCTACTGATCTATTTGTCTATTCATGTGCCAATGCCAGACTTTTTTTTTTTTTTTTTTTTTTTTTTTTTTGCTTTTTTTTAAAAGTAGGCTCCACACCCAGCATGAAGCCCAAAGCCGGGCTTGAACTCACCACCCTGAGATAAAGACCTGAGCTGAGATCTAGAGTCAGACACTTGACCAATAGAGCCACCCAGGAGCTCCTCAGTGCCACATTAAAAAAACATTAATGTTTATTTTTGAGAGAGAGAGAGAGGAGGGGGGCAGAGACAGAGGGAGGCACAGAATCCAAAGAAAGCTCCAGGCTCTGAGCTGTCAGCACAGAGCCTGACACAAGGCTTGAACTCGTGAACCATGCGATCATGACCTGAATGCCACACTTTTAATTACAGAAGTTTCATAGTATATTTCAATGTCTGGTAGGGCTAGTACCTTCCTGCAGTTTTCCTTTTTCAGTGTTTTTCTGACTATTTTGACATATTTGTTTTTCCAAGAAAATTTTAGTTAACTTGTCTAACTCTGTTAAACAACTTCTTGATAATTTTATTGGGATTGCATTGTTTATAAATTAATTTAGAGTAAGCTTTCATGTTTAATGCCAAGTCCCCTATCCAAAAACAAGGAATGCCTCACCACTGGTTAATGTCTACTTATGCTTTTTCAGGAGGTCTGATATGTTTATAATAATTTTCCCCACACTCTTGGTTGTTTACCTGCCTCATCCGCTCTCCACACATGTCCTAAGCAATGCTTTTGAAGATCTTTCTCTCTCTCTGGCTTCCTCATAGCACCTAATACATATTAGAAAAGAAGGGGGAGGAGGAGGAGGAGGAGGAGGAGGAGGAGGAGGAGGAGGAGGAAGAGGGGAAGGGGAAGGAAGGAAGGAAAGGGGAAAGAAAGATAAAAGGGAAAGAAAAGAAAATGAAAGAAAAAATAAGAGAAAAGAAAAGGAAAGAAAAAAAGAAAAGAAAAGGAAAAGAAAAGAAAAGAAAAAAGAAAAGAAAAGAAAAGGAAAGAACTTGTTATGGGGTCAACAGTGTCCCCCCACAAACAATTCACATTGATATCCTAATGCCCAGTATATCAGAATGTGACTGTATTTAGAAAAAGAGCCTTTACAGGGACAATTAAGTTAAAATGAGGTCATTAGGGTGGTCCTAATCAATATGACTAGTGTCCCTACAAAAAGGGGAAATTTGGACACAGATGCACACTAAGGGAAGAGCATGTGAAGACACAGGGAGAGGACAGCCATCTAGAAGCCAATGAGAGAGGCATCAGGAGAAACCAACCCTACTAAAACCTTGATCTTGAACTTCTGGCCTCCAGAACTGTGAGAAAATAAACTAAGCCACCCAATGTGTAGTATTTGTTATGGCAGCTTTAGCGAACTAATATGCATGTCTAAAATTTTTTTACTTGTATCAAGAGACTAGCCCTACTGATTAATGAATAGTCATTGTTTCTTTGCAAATTCCACTCTGGAGACAGGTTTTTTAGAACGGTTTGAATGTGCTCTGGAGCCTCAAGATTGCTGTCACTGAGTCAACCAATATGCAAGTGGCACAACCAATATTTTCAAGTGGTGTTCTCAGGGGTGCTGGAAATGTGACTGTATCTTTGCATAACTCACCCTTATCTCTCTCTTGAGCCTCATTTCTGCCTAATGGCAGAAAATTTACCTGGGTTATTCCAGTTTTAAGTATGTCGGATTAGGTGCATTGATTGGTTTGGAAAAATACAGTCACGTTTTGCAGTGCTCAAGTTGATAATGCCTCCTCTCATTATCTCCTTCCCTGTTCCCCTCTCCTTATCTCTCACTCCTGCCTCTTTGTACTACCTGAAAAGTAGCAGCAAATAGAGCTTCTTAAGACTCTATGGGTTTGGTTTTTGTTTGTTTGATTGGTTGGTTGTTTTTGCAGGCTAAGACAAAGCCTTTGCTTGTAATCATGGGCCCCACTTGTTAATGAGCCCAATCATTCCTTGCTCTGTAAATGCCAAAATTTTTCCTTTCCCTCTTTTTTCAGATCAAAGATCTGATCCTAAGCAGGAGCTGTAGGGTTTAGAGTCCCTTCTTTAAAGATGAAGATTCCCACCCCGGCCCCAAGATCATTACATAGGGAACCTCCTAATTCTTTCTGATATCACATTCTTCTCCATGTATATTGCAAAATTTCTATACATGGTGTCTCAGTGACAGCTATCCTTTGCTATTGCAAACAATTTGATTGTGAATATCCTTGTACATTTGTGCATTTGGTGGACATTTCCAAACTGATGTCCAGGTTGTCCATACTGTCTCTCATTGTCTCTGTATCCCCATCAGCAATGTGTGAGGGTGCCTCATTTCCCTACAGTTTCACCACCACTGAGGCCTATCACACTTTGACATCTGACAGTCTGCAAGATAAAAAATTGCACCTAATTTCGGCTGAAACATTTATTTCTCTTTTACTGAGATTGGCCATCATCTTTTCGTGTATTTAAGGGCCGTTTTAGTAGCTTATATATAGTTTTAGTAGCTTATATGTTTTTGCCCATTTTCCATTCTTCTATCGGTTTGTTGGTGTTACTGATTTTTCAGAGATCATTATAAAGAAAATTCTCTCTTTGCCTATACGAGTTTCAAATACATTTTCCCTTGATGTGTCATTTGTATTTTGACTTTGTTTATGGTGAGTTTTGCCATGCATAATTTTTTATTTTATTATCACCTTATGAGTTGTTTCCTTTGACATGTATGCATATATAAAACTAGGAATAGTAGCAAAAGAAGTTATTTTCTTCTTTCCTTCCTGCCAGAACAGGAGGCAGGAGGCAGTATCACTGGGTCTTTCAGACTTTATCTTAAATAGCTCCTCTGTAGAACTACATCAGAGTGGATTTGAAGTGTCGTCTACCCAGTTTTCACAAAAGAAAAACTCCGTGATTTGTCCCAATTTGCAGACCTACTAGTGTCTTGTACAGTCCTTCAAAACTGTGGACAAGTTTTTCTGAAAAAGGAAATAAAACAAAATTAATGGTGCAGAGTGGGTCCTTAATGAGATGCCATGTACGAGGAAACATGTACGGGTTTTGGTTGTTAACGATTCCACTACTGAAAACTACTAGACTCTACTCGATTGCCCAAGGTAGTAGATAAGAATAATACAGAGAAAAAGAGAAAGTTGTGCTTTTTGCTTTCACTCCTTGACAGACTTCAGTGAAATAGAAAAGAATACCTTCTAGAACATGTTTCAACATTTATAACTTTTTCAAAGTGTCACTTGTAACACTTGCCCCATACTTCTAGTATGACAAATGCTGCTGGATGAGGGGAGGTAAGAATGGGCTTCTAACAAAAGGAATTTCACTTCTGAATGTTGCAGAACTGGAGTTTGTCATTTGCTCTCTTCTTATTAGCATAACTTTAAATCATCTGGCAAGACTATTCAATTAATTAGATGCTTCAAGTAACCTGTTCCACGTTGCCAGTATGGTTTATTGTTAGGAACAAAGGATGGCCATAAGACACAACCGAGCCTGTGGGCTCACCTTGCCAGTAACAAGGGCTTAACATCAGCTAACTACAGCTGAAATTACAGTCTTGGTAGAAATTTCTCTACATTTCAATGTAGTGCACCCCTACAAACACCTCTCAAAAGAATACAGCAAAATAAAAACAAACAAACAAAAAACGTTAGGCAGTACAACTAATTCATTAGGAGATTGTAACAAATTTTCTTTTACAGCATTTAAAGCCACACATTGACTGTATTTACTATTTGTTAGAGACTCTGAACCGCTTCTGAAGATCACATGATTTCCTAATGAAGGTATAGGGACTGCCTGACTTAAAGGTCGGGAGAAGGGATAAGTCAGAACTGCCAGTTTATTTTATTTTCCCTTAAAAATACTTGGCTCCCACATACAATTTTGTTTTCTGTTCTCTAATAGCATTTGACAATTACTGTTAAACTACATGGAGGTATAGAGTTGTGACTAAATATCCGAGTGTTTAAGCAGATTTAATGATTTCTTTCTTTTTCAAAAAAGTAAAATCTTGGGACACCTGGGTGGCTTAGTTGGTTAAGCCTCCCACTCTTGATCTCAGCTCAGGTCTTGATCTCTGCGTCATGAGTTCAAGCCCTGTGTTGCCCTCTGCACTGGGCAAGAAGCCTACTTTAAAAAAAAAGTAAAATCTTAGTCATCCTATTGTAGTGTTTCATTTACAGAGGAAGGAAACACAGAGGCACTTAACTTAAAAAAAATTTATTACAAAATTTTCAAAATTTGGGCACCTGGGTTGCTCAGTCAGTTAAGGTTCCTACTCTTGATTTTCTCCCTCCCTCCCTCTCTCTCTCCCTCAAAATAAATAAATAAACATTAAAATTTTTTTAATTTAAAAAATTTGAAGTTGAGGCTTAATTTACATATAATAAAATGCACAGATTTTAAGAGTTCAGTTTGATGAGTTTTGGTAAATGTGTACACCTGTGTAACCTCCACCCACAAAAATCACATAGAACATTTCTATTATGTCCTTTGTATCTCATTTTTGTCATCACATTCCCCCTTCAACAACTGGCCACCTGTTGATAGACTTTTGGCTCGTTTCCAGATTTTTAATATAATGAATAAGTTTGCTAAGAACATTATTGAAAATATCTCTTTGTGGACGTGTGCTTTCAATTATCTTAGATAAATGCCTAGAAGTGTAATTTCCGGCCAAGGGGCAGATATATGTTTATATGAAACTGCCTAAGCATTCTCCCAAGGGTTATAACATTTTACATTCTCATCAGGATTGTGGGAGAGTTCCAGTTTTCCATATCACCAACATTCGGTGCTGTCAGTTTTTGACATTGACTATTCTAGTGAATATGAAATGGTACTCCATTTTAATTTTACTTTGAGTTTCCCTTTGGAACAATAATGAGTTTTTTAAAAATATCTTATTGGGGTGCGTGGGTGGCTCTGTTGGTTAAGTGTGCAACTTCAGCTCAGGTCATGATCTCGTGGTCCATGACTTCAAGCCCTACATCGGGCTCTGTGCTGACAACTCGGAGCCTGGAGCCTGATTTGGATTCTGTGTCTCCCTCTCTCTCTGCCCCTCCCCCACTTGCACTCTGTCTCTCTCTCTCTCTCAAAAATAAACATTAAAAAAAATTAAAAAAAAAAATTTTTTTTTCAACGTTTTTTATTTATTTTTGGGACAGAGAGAGGCAGAGCATGAACAGGGGAGGGGCAGAGAGAGAGGGAGACACAGAATCGGAAGCAGGCTCCAGGCTCCGAGCCATCAGCCCAGAGCCTGACGCGGGGCTCGAACTCACGGACCGCGAGATCGTGACCTGGCTGAAGTCGGACGCTTAACCGACTGCGCCACCCAGGCGCCCCTAAAAAAAATTTTTTTAAGTATCTTATTGGTCACTTGTTTATAAATTTTTTTGGTGAAGGATTTATTCAAATATTTTGTGCATTTAAAAAGTAGGCTTAAAAAAACCTGTTGATTTTTATTTGTAGGAGTTTATATGTCCTCGATACCAGATTTTTCAAAATGGATGTTTAGCAATTTTTTTTTCCTGAGTCTACACTATGCCTATTAATTTTTTAAGTCATAGTTCTTCAATGTGGAGAAAATTTTAACTTTAATGGGTCTAATCTATTGATATTTTCTTCTATGGTCAGTGCTTTTGTGATCTAAGAAATCTTTATCCACCCTAGAGCCTTATGACTCTCATATTCAAGCTTAGATCTATAACCCACTTCAAATTAACTTTTCTGTATGAAGTGAAATAGCAGTTGAGGTTGATTTATTTATTTTGTGTATGTGGATTCCAGTTATTTTAATTCCATTTGTATGAAAGACTTTCCCCCATTGAATTTCCTTGACATTTTTTGGGAAAACCAACTGACTATATGTGTGTGGATGTATTCTTGAAGTCTCTATTTTGTTTCATTGATCAATTTATTTATCTTTGTAGCAGTAGCACACTGTCTTAATTAATATTACTTTATGGTAAGTTTTGAAATACAGCAGTATCTATCTTCAACTTTATTCTTTCCTAGAGTAAAAGCTATTTCAGATTCTTTTCATTTCCACATACATTTTATTTTTTAATGCTTGTTTATTTTGACTGAGAGCGCACACGAGGCAGGGAAGGGCAGAGAGAGAGGAAAAGAAAGAATCCCAAGCAGGTTCTGCATTGTCAGCACAGAGACCGACGTGGGGCTCGACCCCAGGAACTGTGAGATTATGATCTGAGTTGAAATCAAGAGTTGGACATTCAACCGACTGAGCCACCCAGGCACCCCCCACATACATTTTAGAATCAGCTTGTCTCTTACTTCTTCAAAAGTGGCTTCTGGGATTTGGGGATTATATTAAAGAGACCAATTTGGGTAAAATGGACAACTTAATAACATTGAGTCCTTCAGTCTAGGAACACAGTATATCTTTCTATTTATTTAAGTCTTCTTTAATTTCTCTTAGAAATTTTTGTAGTTTTTAGTGTAGAGATCTTGTGCCTCCTTTGTTAGAATTATTCCTGGGTGTTTGACATTGTGTTCCTGTTGTAAATGGTAGTGTTTCAAGATTGCACTTTATCATTGTTAGTATGCACAAATACAATTAATTTCTGTGCTTTACCCTAACATTCTCCAACCTTACCAAATTCACTTGTCAGTTCTAATAGGATTTGTTTTTGTAGATTCCACAGGGATTTCTGGGTATGTGATCACATCGTCTGACAGTTTTATTTCTTTCTATCAAAACTATATGCCTTGTTTTTCTTTTCTCTTGCCTTATGAGCCTATTGCTTTCAGTACAATATTAATACTGTACTAGAATAGCACAATGAATAGAAATGGTGAGAGTGAACATACTTGCCTTGTTCCCAATCATAGGGAGAAAGCTTTCAATGCTTTACACTATAAGCATTATATTAGCTGTTAGTCTGTATTATAGTCCGTTCATTAAACTGAGATTTCCTTCTATTCCTTATTTGCCAGGTGGTCTTTGTAAAATCATGAATATGTGCTGAATTTTGTCAAAGGCTAGTTTTGTCATCTCTTGAAATGATTTTATAATTTTTCTTCTCCATTCTGTTCATGTGCCAAATAACACTGATCAATTTTGATATGTCAAACTAAACTTGTGTTCCTGGTATAAATCCTTCTTGATCATAATATATTATGCTTCTTATATATTGATGCATTTGATTTATTAATTTTTTAAGAAGTTTTGTGTCTATGTTCATAAAATATATTGGTTTACAATTTCCTTTTTCTTTTTCTTTTTTTGTTATTAGGTTTTGGTATTAGGCTTATGCTGACATCAAATTCAGTTGGGAAATACTTCCTCCTTGATTTTTCTGCAAGATTTGTATAAATCTTACTATTATTTTTTAAATCAACATTGCAGAATAGCAACACTTTAGGCATGATGAATTAATGGCAGTTCAGCAATTTCCAAATTTTGTTTTTGAAGTATATTTTAAAGGAAGTAACGGAGACATATTAATGATCAATCCCTCTATTTTCTTAAATTATCCTAATTTCTGAGTTACATGATCAGAACTCAGTTTGTATGGACTGTAATTCCTTGAATTTACATTTTTATTTTTATGTAATACCACACTTTGTATATAAGGATAATACTAAAGTGATCATATATAGTTGGTATTATTTGCAAAATTATGATAGTAAGCATTTTCTACTTTCATCCAATGTCCCTGAAATGAAAATTAATGCAGTAAATATTTTGTAGGTCTATATCAGAAAAAAATATCTTTATCCAAACAAATGTATAGGCCTTTTAAAAATGTGGGCTTTTTAAACTTAGTTACTATGAAACTCAACATTAAATTTAGCATTCAGTTACAATATTTATAATACCTAACTTATACCACTTTTTATAGATAACTTTTCTGAATTGGCTTAGAAGGATTAGGAAGAAACATTTTTGCTGATGCCCACCCACTGCACAA
Organism: Puma concolor; assembly: GCF_028749965.1. Taxonomy (NCBI): domain Eukaryota; kingdom Metazoa; phylum Chordata; class Mammalia; order Carnivora; family Felidae; genus Puma; species Puma concolor. The sequence continues at coordinate 41,265,021 of NC_141683.1, forward strand.
TTTCATTGAATACACAACACCAAATTTTTAAATTGGAGGAAGTGGTATAATTTACTTGTTGAACACCATGGTTCCAAAGTAGAACAGTCTTAGCCCAGGATTTTTTTGTGTGTGTGCTTAGCAATGAATGGGTGGGGAAGGAACCCCTCTAGCATCATGCATGGAATCCGTTTCTTGTGAAAAGCAGAAATCATAAAAGATAAGTCAGACCTCAAAGCAATATCTGAAGAAGACTAAGGAAAACAGCAGCACAGTAGTCCCAGTCTCCTGGGGACTGTGCCGCATTGGGTTCATTCTGAATCTGTCTCTCTGAACTGATCTCAGTCGGGGTTTGGTCATCATCACAGATCCCCCTGTGTTTATCACTGGTCTATCTCCTTCAATGCTTTTAAATCAGAAGAGAGGTTTTAGTCTTGTTGATATATTACTTCCAGGGTCACTGGCCAAGGATCCCTGCATAGGCATTATGACTTAGTTATTAAACCTTTATGGAAGACAATATTTAATTAATACTAGCGATCAAAACAGTTTTGTGCTTAGGCCCCAGGGGTCAACACAAACTTTTCATTCGTTGATTCAAAGTGTTTTTCCAAAAGTGAGAATTTAATATAAAGAATTTAAAAGAAATTTTCCATGGAGACTGTACTTACTCTCCTTTCTTCCTCCCACAAAATGTGACCATCATAAAAGAACTTACAGAACTCTCCTACTCGCAGGTGCTTGGTTTACTTAATTAACTTCTCTAATTGCCATTTTTACATTTTTAAATTGTGATTTTCCTATTTTATGTCCTATAACGTTGTGAACTGCTTAACATTTTTAATAGAAAGGTTATAAAAATAAATATATAACAATCCGAAACATTGAACAGATTGTGGTAAGTCGTTTTTTCATAGTTCTTCCCATAAGAGGGGTGTAGAACTGTCACAAGTTGGAGGCAGGGTCACCCTCCTTACATTGTCACATTATGTAATATTTCTGCAGGGAAACAAGAAGTGTTGTGGAGAGGCGTAAGGAATGCATAGGCATGAGATGCCATGTCTGTTCCAACAACTTCTAAATTCGTCTCTCCTGCCCAGACTTCTCCCTAACTCCATCTTGTGTATCCAACTGCCTGGTTGATGTTCTCACATATATCTACATGGCATATCTCAAATGGATTCCTGATATTCCTCACCATGTCTCATCCTCCCACTGCCTTCTCCTCTCAATAAATGACAAGTCCCTTTCTCCAACTCCTCTGGCAAAGCACTTTGGACCAGTGTTAGATTCACCTTTTCTACTCGTGCCCCACATCTCATCCACAGTAGGTATCATCAGCCATGCCTGCAAAACATTCCCTGGAACTGACCCTGTGCAATCAGTTTCACCACCTCCATCACCACCACGGTCCAAGTCATTGTCATTTCCTACCTGGATTATTGAACTAGTTTTCTAACTGGTCTACCTGCTTTTGTCCTGTTCTTTTCAGAATAATCCCGATAATTGAAAGATGCTGTTAAAATTTAGGGTGAATCTTGTCACTCCTCTGCTCCACTTCCCTGTTCTAAACTCTCCAAGAGCTTCCTTTCTGTGTGATTCAGAGTAAATGCCAGAGACTTTACAACAGGCCACAGCATTTGTATGATCTGGCCACCCATCACCTCTCTAAGCAACTTTCCTGCTCTTCCTCTCTTTGTCTTTTGTTCCACTCCAGCCACACTGGCCTACTTGCTGTTCTCTAACAGGGCCTTTGCACATGTTCTTCCTCCTATCTAGAACACTTTCGCCAGGTAGCATTCTGTATCCTCAATCTGTTCAGGTTTTACTCAAATTACGTTCCCATTGAGGATTTCACTCTCAATGTAACGCTGCAATCTCTCCCAGGACTTTTTATCCTGCCTCACTGTTTTATTTCGTTCTCTTTAGCCCTTCTCATCACTCACAAATCATGCTAGTTTCCTTGGGCTGCAATAACGAAGAACCACAAACCAGCTATCTCAAGACAACAGATATTGATTCTCCCACAGGTCTGGGGGCTAGAAGTCCAAACTCAAGGTGCCAGCAAGCTTGGTTCCCTCTGGAGGCCCTGAAGGAAAATCTGTGCATGCCTCTCTCCTAACTTCTGGGGGTTACTGGCAATCCTTGGTGTCCTCTAGCTTGAAGATGCGTCACTCTGGTCTCTGCCTCTGTCATCACATGGTGGTCTGCCTGTATGTCTCCATGTCCAAACTTTCCTCTTCCTAGAAGTACACCAGTCATATGGATTTAAGACCCGCCCTAGTCTAGTATGATCTCATCATACCTTGATTACACCCATAAATATGATTATACCATATTTCTGAAGGAGGTCATATTCACAGGTTTCAGGAAGACATATTTTAGGGGGAGAGACTCTATTCAACTCAGTACACTAATATGTTTATCTTGTTTGTTATCTATTTCCCACTGCAAGAGGTAACTCCATTACAATTTTGCTCATCACTGCACCCATCACACACAGAATAATGTGAGGCATAGAGTAGGGCTTAGTCATATTTGTTAAATAAATAATACCCTTAGTTGGCCAAGTTGGATTTCATTTAGATGGTAGATGCTGAGATACCTTGCAGCTGGTGATTACTGTGGTTTAAAGGGAGCCCGTTTTTCAAAGAAGCACAGCTTCTGGGCTAGGACTTCCGTCATAATGCTTCATTCTTTGATTCCCGCCCCCCCCCCCCCCCCCCATTCACAGGGCTTGGACTTGCTTCCAATCACCTTTGAAACTATAAAATAGGAAATAATTCCTGTTGTAAAATCCTCTGAGATCCTGAATAAAAGTCCTACATCCACGCAAGGACCATTCTTTTAAGACCGTTCTGATGTGACTTGATGGCAGAGGACACTAAAGAAACTTTTGCTGTGCCTCTGCCTTCTCCAAACTCCCTGGGTCAGAGAAAACCAAATGGGGCTGTCCAAGAAAAATATTTCCAAACAAAGCAAATAAAAGCCCTCGCATACTGTTGACGTCAAAGCAAAGCTCTACTCACATTTAATCTTAGTGTGTAAACTCTTGGGTTCAGATGAGTCAACAAGCAGCTAAGTTAACAGATAAAATATGAAGCCTCAGAGCTCAGTATGAGCCTTCAAAACCCACTCAAAGAACCCAACTCCAAGACAGACATTTTTTTTTCTCTCAACGAATGGAAGTTACATTGGATTTGCAAATGCTGAAATTCCTGATTTTTAAAAATGTATGTATATAATTGCTTTTTACTTAAAAAAAAAAAGACCTCAATTTTATTACTTGGCATTATGATTAGACTAGGATAAGAGGAACACGTTGTTACTGTTGTCAATCTCACTCCATAGTGGGTTAATTATTTAGTTACTGAGGTTGTTGTTCCTCCCCCTGAGTGAGGTTTCTTGCCAGGCTTTACATATATATGTTTTTTTGTTTTTGTTTTTGTTTTTGTTTTTTAAATCATAGTCATAGTTGGAGTGGGATGGTAGCCTGCCAATGGGGTGTCCTGTTACAGATTAAACTTTTATTTTTTTCTTTGCTGAAATCTGTTATGGGTTGAGCTATGTCTGCCCCCTCTCCCAAAATCTATATGCTGGAGTCCAACCCTCTGTAACCCCAGACTGTGACTTCATTTGGAAATAGTGTCTTTGCAATGTAGTTAGTTAAGATGAGTTCATTGGGCTGAGCCCTAAATCCAGTATGACAGGTGTCCTTATAAAAAGGGGAGATTTGGACACAAAGACATGCACACAGGAAGAAGGCCCTGTGAAGATGAAGGCAGAGATGAGGGTGAGGCTTCTACAAACCAAGAAACACCAAAGATTACCAGCAAATTAGCAGAATCTAGAAGAGATTCACGAAACAGATTCTTTCTCGCAGTGCTCAAGAGGAACGAATCCTGATGACATCTTGATTTAGGACTTCTGTCCTCCAGAACTGAGAGATAATACATGTTTACAGTTTAAGCCATCCAGTCTTTTATGGAAGGCCTAGCAAACTAATACAGAGAATTTTCCAGCTGCGTCCTGGGTAGGTGGTGATAGAACATCATTTTGGAATTGCGGGACATGGCCTCCTTTTGTAGGGTGTCTATAGGACATATAACCCTGATTGTCCTGGGAGAAGTGACCTTTTGTACTTTGAATTTAGAAATAAAAGCCTGCCCCATCCCTAGGACACTGGTCCGATGGGGAGAGTTCTCTGGGGTTCTGGGTTTTGTGATGTTGGGTGCTGGAATTAATTCTGACCTTGCATTTTGGGGCCTGGCACCAAAGTACCTTAAAACCAGCAGGTACACAAGTCTTGAGAGTGTGCCCCTGGACAATGAACTTTCTTGGCAGAATTGCTGTGAAAAGACTGGGAAATGAAAGATTCCTTCCCAGGTACTGTGCTAGGGACTTGGTTTCTGAGGACAGTTTTGACAGTACAGGCAATGCTTCCCCTTCCAGAAGGCCGTGGGTTTTTCACGACAGTCTGAGTTGACACTCCTCCAAAGCAGCCTCATGTCTCCTGCTGACAAAACCCCATGGTCTTCACATCTTTGACCTGCCTTGCTCCCCAGCAGCCCAGGTCCACAGCAGGCCAAATTCAGAAATCAAACTTTCATCTCTCACCCAATTTAACCTTTTTTTCCTCCCCCAGCTTGGGTGTGACTCACAAGTCTGCACCCTGCAGTGGGAAAGAGTCTAGTGGTTTGTTCTCTGACTCTCCTCCCTCCACCTTCTTCTTCACTGTACAGGGTCAGTGTTTGGAGGGAGAGGAAACAGAAGCAAAAGGAATAAAGGTCTTTTCTTTAGATTCTCTTGTTTTTGGTTCTGGTAGTTTCTTGGCTATTAAATGTCAGGGGTCCATCTGTAAATTCTTTCCTCACGAAGCTCTTCTTGTGGGTTCTTCAAGATGTCCCTGCAAGAACCTATGCACTGTACCATTCCCTGGCCTTGGTGATGTTCTTTCCTGCAGGCCTTAACATGTCCCAGATCTTATGCTCTGGGAAGACATACTACACAGGTTCTTTCTGCTGAGAATTCCTAGCCTTTTGTTATGGGCTGAACTGTGTCTTCCCAAACTTCATGTGTTAAAGGTCAAACATCCAGGACCTGAGAATGTGACTGTATTCAGAAATTGGATCTTTTAGGAGGTAATTAGGTTAAAATGAGGTCATTAGGGTGGGCCCCAATCCAGTATGACTGGTGTCCCTTTAAGAAGAGGAAATTAGGATACAAGTATGTGCAGAAGAAAAATGATGTAAAGACACAGAGAGAAGATGCTTAGCTACAAGCCAAGGAGACAGGCCTCAGGAGAAACCAAACCCATCAACACCTTGACCTTGGACTTCCAGCTTCCAGAATTGTGAGAAAAAATATTTCTACTTATTAAGTCACCCAGTCATGGTACTTTGTTAGGATGGCCCTAGCAAACTAATACACTCTGGAAAGGACTTGGGTGGTTTTGAGAGAGAGAGAGAGACAGGGAGGGAGAGAGAGAGAGAGACAGAGACAGAGACAGAGACAGAGAGAGAGAGCGGGCATGGGTACAAGTGGGGGAGGGGCAGAGAGAGAGGGAGAGTGAGAATCCCAAGCAGGCTCTGCACTACCAGCACAGAGTGCGATACGGGGCTCGAACTCATGAACCGCAAGATCATGACCTGAACTGAAGTCAAACGCTTATCTGACTGAGTCCCACCCCTGGTGGGACTCTTTCAATATGGCCCAGCCTGGCTGCCTTTGTAGTGTGCACTTGGCAGACAGGAACAATTATGCCTCCCTTTTCCTTCCAAATTCCCAATCCCTTCCTCTATTTCCATGCTCTGCAATGTCAGAAAACTACATGTGACTCCTCGCCTCAGAATTCTTTAGTTCAGGGGCACCTGGATGGCTCAGTTGGTTAAGCATCTGACTCTTGATTTTGGCTCAGGTCATGATCTCCCGATTTGAGAGTTTGAGCCCTGCATCAGGCTCTGTGCCAACAGCATGGAGCCTGCTTGGATTCTCTCTCTCTCTCTCTCTCTCTCTCTCTCTCTCTCTCTCTTTTTTCCCCTCCCCACATCAAAATAAATACATAACCTTAAAGAAAAAAAGAATTCTTTAGTACAGTAAACTTGCAGCCAGGGGTGTGAAGTCAGGATCTCTTTTTACCAAACCCCAAGCTCTCTTGAGGTCCTCCTCACCCAACTGAGAAATGGTGACAAAAGGATCTACAGTAGGGGGAGAGAAAATACCACAGCACTGTCTCTTCTATGAGCGCTCTGCAAGTCCATTCAGTCACTGGCATTCCGTCATCCTCCTCCCTTCATTCATTCCATTGGCAAATATTTGTTGAGTGTCAGGTCCTCTTCTAGACATAGAAGTGAACAAAACAAGGTTCCTGATCTCTTGTATTCCAGACACGAAGAAATTTCCCATTAACAACTAAGCAGAGCATATGACATGTCAGATGGCATTAGGCACTAAGGACAATAAAACAATATGAGGAGAGTTGGTAGTTCTGTTTTATATAAGATGATTTTATAAGAGGAAATGCCTCTCTGACACGAGAACACTTACGTGCAAACTTGTGGGAATTGGGAGTAACGTAGTGATGTTATTTGCAGGGAGAACTATCCAGGCAGAAGGAGTGGTAAATGCAAAGATTTGGAAGTGAGAGCACGTGGAGTTTGCTCACAGAAGAGGAAGAAGGGCAGTATGGCCGCTGCACAATGAACAATTGAAAGGACTTTTGATTTTACTCTGAGACGGATGGGAAGCACTGGATTATTTGGAGTACGGGAGTGATAAGATCTGATGAATCTTAGTGAGGATCACTCTGGCCTCAGGTGAAGAAGAGACTGGATAGAGGCGTGAGAGGGAATAAGGGAAATTGGTGTGATAACCCAAGGTCCACTCTTTCCTTTCTTACTTGGAAACCCTAATTTCACTGTGGTGCAATATGCTCATATTTAAAACGAAAATCAGGGGGGCGCCTGGGTGGCTCAGTCAGTTGAGCGACCGACTTTGGCTCAGGTCACGATCTTGAGGTCTGTGAGTTCAAGCCCTGTGTCGGGCTCTGTGCTGACGGCTCAGAGCCTGGAGCCTGCTTCGGATTCTGTGGTTCCCTCTCTCTCTGCCCCTCCCCCATCCGTGCTCTGTCTCTGTGTCAGAAATAAATAAACATTAAAAAAATTTTTTTTAAACACAGAAAACAGGGGTGCCTGGGTGGCTCATTCGGTTGAGCATCGGACTCCTGATTTTGGTTCAGGTCGTGATTCCAGGGTTGTGGGATGGAGCCCCCAGTCAGGCTCTGTGCTGAGCACAGAGCCTGCCTGGGATTTTCTCTGTTTCTCTCTCTCGCTCTCGGTCGCTCTCTCTTCCCTTCCCCCAGATACTGCTCTCTTTCTCCCTCTCTCTCTCTCTCTCTCTCTCTCTCTCTCAAAAAATATCAAGAACAATATAAAACAAAAAACGACATTTCTTAATCTTTCTTGCACACGGAGGGGCCAACGATAGGCAATTAGAAGGGGCTTCGGGAGTGCCACTTAAATAGGGGGCCGCCTCTGCCGGCATGTGCTTTTTGTCTGTTGTCTTTCCATGCTTCTTGCCTAATGTATGGATATGATGGTTGGAACTGAAGGAGCCATCATTGGAGAAATACGATTTAAAAGCACAATGAGAAGGCTCCTCACACCTATCAGCATGGCTAAAATTTAAGATAAAGGATAATACTCAGTGCTGCTGAGGATGTGAAGAAGCTGGAACTCTCATACATTACAGATGGGAATGTAAAATACACAACTCCATTGAAAACCTTAAAGGTTTTCTTCGAAATTTAACTTACCTTTACTGTATCATCTAGCTGTCTCATTCCTAGGCATTTACCCAAAAGTTATAGAAAATTAAGTTTATATAAAATCTGCACGCAAATGTTTATAGAAGGCTTATATGTAATTTCTAAAATCTGGAGACCACCCAAATGTCCTTCTGTGGGCAAATGGGTAAACAAATTGTGGTATGCCCATATAATGCAGTTCTGCTGAACAACAAAGAAGAATGAACTATTGATACATGCAACAACTTGAATGAATTTCAAATGGATTTTGCCAAGCAAACAAAGCCAAACCCAAAAGACTATATAGTGCATGATTTCTAAAAAAAAAAAAAAAAGGCAAAACAGTAGGGAGGGAAAAGAGAAGGGTGGGGATGACAGTGAGGGATGGGTCAATTACAAAAGGGCAGTGTGAAAAAATTGGGGGGGAAGGCCCAGAACTGGTGTGTGTCACAATTGTGGTGGACACACACCTCCATGCATTTGTCAGAACCCATAGAATGAATTGTACATCACAAGGAGTAAATTTTACAGTATGCATATTAGGAAATACAATTTTTTTTAATGGGGGCGGGGGGGAAGATTGAGAAACTGCAATCTATTCCTTCTATTAGGAAAATAGCCCAAACTGGGAAAATAAAATCATCTTGATTCCCAAAACTCAGTGCTGTGGTTCAGGTAAAAGATGACTTAATTCCCCTCCATGGATACATAGTCTGGTTCCTATTTTTTTAAAGAAGTACTTGTGTTTGGAAGGTAACACAGCTGACAGAATAGCCTGAGCAATTGAGTTCAGGTGGGTTTTCTCCATCTTAGTATCTATCCCTCAAAACATTTGGAGAGGGTCGGAACTGATGAAAAGATAAGCTATATGTTAAGCTTCTTTTCTTTCTGGTACATAAATGTTAATATACCAGATGAATTTCACCATAACAGCTGTTGTGGGGATCACATAGGACTAAAAAAACCCATAATGCCCCCCTCCTCAAAATATCTCTCAACTGAGATACACACTTTAAAAAGTTTTTACATGTAAATGATTCAGAAATACTGGGTTATTTTTGCTATTAGAAATGAAATGATTTGGAAAGAATATCTGGTGCCGGGGAGCAGTCTAACAAGACAGCTGAAATCTTACAAAAGGATGAAGAACCACAGCATCGGAACTAAATAAAGCTGCCGTCTGCTTCATCACCAGATGGAGGGCCCTGTGAGTCTCTTTCTCTGTCACCAGTCACTCCCCGTCAGTTTTCTTTCCAGGGACGCGCTAAGAGAGTTCTACCCTTGAAGACACATACAGAGAATCCTCACATAATTCCCTGCCTTGCTCTAAGCTGCCCCGGGTCACTTTCCAAGAGAGAGATGCCACCAGCTCTGGTTCACCCAGCAGGGAGTACCAAAAGTGAACAACATCCAGCCCGCTTGGTGCTCCCAGTGGGTGCAGATTTTACGGGGAAAAGGGAGATCTATTTGGGGAGGAGGATGAAAGGAGGCTCAATCATTGTGTGTTTACTGAGTTTTCTTAGTCACAGGCTAATAGAGACCCTGTGTTTGATCCACTTAGATGAGCTTATAAAATTTGTGACAATGCTCTCGTGCAGGAATGACTCCATGGCATCCAAAGTTAGCATGCAGAAGGCATCGCTGGGCTACTTGTCCTGACCTTGAGATTAAGGATGAAGAGGGGAAGTAAATGTGGAGGAGGGGCCCCCAAGCCCCTCTTGGTTATTCTCAAGGCAGCGGGAGCCCCTGTCTCATGGCATCTGGACTTTTTACTGGGCTACTAATTGGTTCAATATTCTATTTTTAAAGCCATTCCTTGGCCTGAGGGGCAGTAGAGACATCCTGGTCCCCAACGTCATCTTTTCCAGCTGTGCAAGTCAGTGCTTTCCAACAGGGTGGGGTTGAGGGAAAAAGAAGGTAAGAGGAGCCAAGCAATGAAAACCCTCCCCTCCAGTGTTTATGGCCAGTACGGAATCCTTCCTCAGTGACCTGAAATACACCTGACACATAGGCCAGGGCACGAACACTAGACTCAAGCAGAACTAATCCTGCGATGTTGGCTAAGTTGTCATTCCACAAAGGAATAGTTTCCACACGTCGTTAGTAGACACTAAATGGGAGGTTTGCACAGAAAGCAAAAGAGGAAGCATGTGCCTTGCACAGAGAGATCCTCTCTTACCCCCAGCACCCACCCCCATGCTCCAGCCCTTCCTTGAATCTGCTGCCTTTTTTCCATCTCCGTTGTGTCATGGACCCATTTTGCATTTCTCATGGAGACTTCTGCAGTCCTGGTCGACCATAGTCTCCTGCTTCTCCTCCAGTTTATTTCCATGGTGCGACCAGAGTGACCTTACAACTAATACACCAGATTTTGTCACTCCTTGCTGAAGACATTCAGGGCTTTCCTTTGCACTTAGAATAAGCCCCAACATTCTTATCATGGCTGATGAGGCCTTGAACTCACAGGGCTCCTGCCCACACCTCCGCACTCAAAGTATTTTATATAAATACACCCCCATGTGTTTTCTTTATAGGACTTCCCAGAATGGCTACTTATTTATTTAGTGTCTTCTCCATAAGAATGCACCACACGCTATGAGGGCGGATAACTTGTCTTGCTCACAGCTCCCTCCAGTGCCTAACACAGGCTAGACCATTGAAAGGACCTTTTAAAGCATTTATTGAATGACTGAATAAATATTAGTGGAATGAACAAATGAATGCCTAGAAGGAACTTCTGGTTTCCTGATCTTTTGTTTGTCATCTCAGAAACTTACTGTTGGGGGCTTAACCACAATTCTCAGTTAACTTTTCTGGGTCATTACCTGAAAAATGAAAAAAAAAAAATTTCCAGGGTGGAATTAGGAAATTGAAAACACTGAAGTGTCTTGGGTCCGATGCAGTTAACAATTTTAACTAGTGGAGAATATCTCTCCAGGGAGGTGAAGCTCTTCACCAGTACCAACTCATTAACTTCCAACTGCCCAAGGTGTCAGGTTAAAGACAGAGTCATAGGTCAAAGGAAGGCAGGGAGCCCCTCACAGAACTGAGGCACAAGCTATCAGTCCTCTCTGTGACAGAGCTTGGGCGGTGTGGGGCCGGGCAGCAAATACAAAAGCAAAAACCTGAACGATAGGGCAGAAGGCAGCTTGGGGCTCATTTTGCTTCTAGCATCCTCCTTCTGGATCTGATGCTTCTTTTTAGAACCTTCTGGGCCCTGCTGCCTGCATACAGGGTGAACTTGTGATGACGGCTGTCCAACTGGCTCTTCAAACCTGTCCTCTCAGCAACCTGTAGCTGAAGCAGGAAACCTAGACTTCATCCTTAGCTCCTTCTTTGACTTTCGCTCAAGCCCAATCTAATCAGTGCCATGATATGTGTGTGTGTGTGTGTGTGTGTGTGTGTGTGTGTGTGTGTGTGTGTGTGTTTAAATTCAAGTTATTTAACATGCAGTGTAGTCTTGGCTTCAGATGTAGAACCCAGTGATTCGTCTCTTACATATAACAGCCAGTGCTCATCCCGAAAAGTGCCCTCTTTGATACTTATGGCCCATTTAGCCCATCCCCCCACCCACCACCCCTCCAGCAACCCTCAGTTTGTTCTCTATATTTAAGAGTCTCTTATGGTTTGCCTCCCTCTCTGTTTTTATCTTATTTTTCCTTCCCTTCCTCTATGTTCATCTGTTGTGTTTCTCAAATTCCACATATGAGTGAAATCATATGACATCAGCACCATGATGTGTTAAGCCCACCTCCTAAGTGGCTCTCAACCCTTCCACTATCACCACTCTCGTCTGGCATCACCAGCGTGGCTGTCTGGACTACTTCAGCAGCATCCTAAAGCCATGAAGCCTTGCATTAAGTTTCCCTCAAATTCATCCTTCATATCAAAGCCAGTGACGTTCAAAGATGCAAATCAGACCACATTTCTCCTCTGCTTAGATTCCTTAATAACGTCTCTTGGTACTTAGGTAAGTCTTAACCTGACTTACAAAACCTGTAAGACTTTGCTCCCCCGCTTTTTTTTTTTACTCCTTTCAAATCACTTCACCTTATTCTCAGCCCACATATTCTAAATTCTAAGACAGTGGTGTTCTTTCACTTCATCAGACACCATGGACTCCTTTTCCTTAGGACCCGAAGATGCCTCTCAGCTTGGGATATTCTTTCTCCGCCTCTTTTCCTTGCCAGCTCCCATTTATACCTCAGGTTGACCAAAGTGGCATTGATTCCAGGAAGTCTTCCCTATTCTCCTAGCCTAGATTAAGAGCTCCTGCTAGATCCTGCTAAGGCACATCTCACTTTCTCTGTCACAGGTCTCATCCCTACTGGTTGCAACGTCTCTCCAGTTGGTTCACCATTGCTAAAACCTGCCACAGTGCCTGGCACATAAGTGCTTAATAAAAATGTGTTGACAAATGAATATCCCTCTCATACAGTCCAGTGGTGGTTGTTGGGAGACCCTGCTTTTCTGTGCTGTCCAACCTGATGCCTCCTCTTTGTCTTTATTCAGACTGTGCCCGTTGCTTTTACCTCCAAAGCCCCCGGACTATGGGTCCTCTGGCATCTGCCCCATCTCGGTAGCCAGGTTCAGTTTTAGGTCAGCTTTTCTCAGTGTGCCCTGTTTCATTCATCCCAGTTCAGTTCTGACGTTAGATATGGCAACAATGGAGGAGAAAATGGGCATTTTTTGATACCTGTCATTGGTTATAAGAAAGCTGGACCACAAAGATGAAGTGATTGCCTCAGGTAGCCATTTTTATGATGAAGAGGTCTTAGGCTGTGGGTAATCCATGTGTCATGAACTTTTCCAAATTCCTAATTTCCAAAGACGATAACTCCACTACAAATTAAACAACAGATAATTAAATTATCTGGGATAAAGTGTGATGTTCAGGGACTTGGCAGATTCCCACTGGCTCTTGCCCACACCTGAAAGATGTGTCTCAGAAGGTAACTAGAATGCTCTGTCACCCATTTTCTCTGGAAGGCTTGGAGTTTGGGTGCGAGGTTTGCCTCACTTTGGGGATGGGACAGAAAACTCCTGAAGGTCCTCTATCACTTAGATCTCAGCAGCCTGATACCATCATGAGAACCTTCCTCCCACTCCCTCCTCTCAGACATTCTTTTCTGTGAAACATCAAGAAAAGTCACTAAATTGGATGTTTTTAGTCAAAATGTCTGAAATAACAAGATATGGAGAGAAAGTAGACTACAGTAGTAATCTTGACCCCTTTCTCACCTCCTCTGGCTCTTTGTCATTCCCTCCTCAACATTGCCATAGCAAACACTGACTCCTTTCTTGTCAGAGTGATGATACCTTTTCAGATTTTGACAGCTGGAAGGTACGAGTGAAAGTAAACCAGAATCTTTGATTCCAACTTCCCCTCCCACATTGGTACTGTTTATGCAAATTGGAGAAAATGGGCTTTGTTATGTTTTATTTTGTATTCTGCTAACAAATACAGTGCATCTGTTAAGTGCATGTGTGAGGGAAGGAACACTGGTTACCCAGACATATGGGGAAGCATCAGATTTTCTTGGTTTTATGATATTACTTTAACTATCTACTTGACAGAAACAATAATCATTACAGATTGGAAATACCTTTGTCAGACAGCAATTTCCTGTGATGGGCAGCCTCACAATCCTGCATGATATATTGGGTTGACAGCTTGCAGGGAGATCCAGGGGGAAAAAATAGCTGTGAAAGGGAAAAGCTTATTTTAGCCAACAGACTTGGAAATTTCACAGACGTTATAGGATTCTTTTAAAGCTACGCATGATTTCTCCTCATCAGCTGCTAATTAAGGACGTTAATTTATCTATTTGTTTGATACTGGAAACATAAGGCTTAGTTCAGCAACAGTTATAATTTATCACAATTTTAGTATCTTTTGAGTAATTCAAAATTATGCCTTGCAATAAGTGATTTATGAGGAGTTTATAAGTATTCTTATTAAATCAGCATTTTTTATGTATTATTTTCTGGCATTACGTACCTCTGGAGACTATTAAAGTTTATTACTCAGTGTTCATTTTAATAAGAACCTTCTGACATTCCCCAAGGGCCTGAGAAAAACTATCCACGGGTTTCTGCCCAATATTGAGCATGGCTCGGATTGGAAGGCAGTCCTCTTCATCAATACCTTTAAAGGAGAAATCAGTGGATGGTCCAAATTTCGGCTTTTATGTAAATGGCTGATGTCGGAACTTCCTAGTCATTTTGACTTCATGACTCATTTGCAAACTTCCACATTTGCAGCAGCAACCCTGGCCTGCAGTGAATGGGTGCACATCTGGAAAACAGCAGTGCTGATAGCTGCTGGGAAGTCTTACCCCAGATGCCATATATCCCATGTACCTGACGCTGCCCGGGTCCTGAGTTCTGACTCTGGGAGGAAAAAGGAGGAATGTGGATTTGTGGGGACATGGAAGGAGGGCACTAGATTGTTGGACCTGCATTGTTCTGGAAGCATTTTGATTGAAAAAAAAAATTGTCTGAGCTTTAGACAAACTGTCAAGCTTGCTTCCCAGACAAAGACAGACAGACAGACAGACAACCCCTCCCCAAGCCTTCCCACCTTACACACATATGAAACCATCGTATACACCAGTTGAAACATAGGGGATTTGACTTTGGAGAACAGACATATAGGCAGGCCTTTCTTCTCTTCTGTTTAGTATGTGAACTCTTTCTGATACCCTATACACCCTATACCCAAACTGCCTTTTTACGCTGGCTTTGGTATGCCGTCTAGGCTATTGCTCTTGCCAGCTCAGTGTCGACTGTACTTCTGCGATTATTTAAATAAATATCTTATGACATCTCATTCCTAATATTTGAACATGGATGGGAAACAGGAAAACCAAGTGTTTGACGCTATTGATGAAGTGTTGACACTAGTGACAAAACTATCAAGACGAAGATTGTGGCCCCCAGAGCGTTTCCTTTTTTTTTTTTTTTTTTTTTTTTTTATAGCTTCTCTTGGACACTCATCAGACCTAAGAGTTGACTGTGGTGTTCAGTGCTAAGGGAAGATAGAAAAACAAGGAATAAGTTGGTAATGTGTCAGTGAAGTTGATCTAAAAAACAAGGTGTAATTAGGAATTTATTTTTTAGCTTTGTTTTGGAATACGCCTCCCCCTTGCAATGTGTAAGGCTATCGTTCAACTTTTCTATATTTGATTTTACTGTGTGTTCTTTGGAATTCAGCATGTGTAAAAGTAGAAACTCATCTCTGTACCCTATTACTTTATTGCCTTTCCACAAATGGGTACTGTAGACAGACTCAGAAGGCATCTTTGTCTCCTAATATACTAATATTGCTACTTATCATTGTAAGTGTCAAAATCCATGTGGTAATGTTTTTAATTTTCAAAACACTTATTTTAAACATTTTATTTGCCACGAATATTATTTTTATTCCTTATTGCGTGTCTACCTTTAAATAGATAGGGAAATTCTTCCCTGGGAGGCAACCTATCAGAATTATTTCAGTACTGCTATAAACTGCTCTGAGACTTAAAGAAATAAAATAAAACAATAAACCCACTGGATATTACTAACATTATTCTAAAAAACATTCGCTTTGATGACTTTGAAAGGCATAGGCAGGAAGTGAAAATAGGTGGTTAGGGGTTGATTACTCCTATAGGACTATGTCCTTAGAAGTAAACGGGAATTAAATTGCTATTAGCTTTCTTTTTAAAAAAGGGAATGTTCTGCATTTCACTGGGAATTCTGAGAAACAGGGTACAGGTATATATTTGCCAAGAGTAAAATACGCACTTGAAGAAATCATGCGACTTTGGTGATTCCAAACACTTCACCTGGTGGCTTCCAACACATGTTTCCAAGCAGAAGACAGCATGGAATAACACAGGTTAGGGATGCAGATAGATCTGGGTTTGAATTGAGGCCCTTCCTCATTTTGTTAACGGGGACATTCTGAGCATTATTCGTCTCATCTAAAAAAGTGGGGCATTGCCCAAGTGTTAGCACTAGTCATATATTGGATAACGTTTGTAAAGTGTCCAGTATAGGGCTTGACACATGGAAGAAGCTAAGTGATTGTATTCTGGCAATCATTCACTGTCCTTGGATTGGGAAGCCTGACTGTGGAAAGCTGAATAATGCCCTCCCCCCACCCCCTGACCCCCCAGATATCTACATCTGAATTCCTGAAAACTGGGACTATGTTATGCAACAGGGACTTGGCAGAGGTAGTTAAGTTAAGGATCTAGAGGTGAGGAGATTACCTTAGACGAACCGGGTGGGTGCAGTAAGTTCACAAGAGTTCTTTTTCATTATTGTTATTTTTGTTTTTTAAAGGTTTTTAAAAATGTTTTTTATTTACTCATTTTGAGACAGAGAAAGAGCATGAATAGGGGAGGGGCAGAGAGAGGGAGAGAGAGAACCCCAGGCAGCCTCCATGCTGTCAGCACAGAGCCCAACAGGGGGCTCAATTTCACAAACCGTGAAATCATGACCTGAGCTGAAATCAAGAGTTGGATGCCTAACCAACTGAGCCACCCAGACACCCCACAAGAGTTCTTCGAAGAGGAACGTGGGAGGGTTAGATTCAGAAAAGTCAATGTGACAAAGGAAACACAAACACTGAGATTGGATGATGGTATTGCTGGCTTCAAAGATGGAGGATGGGAATGTAAACAAGGAATGCAGGAGGGCTCTAGAACCTGGAAAAGATGAGGGAACAGATTCTTTCCTAGAGCCTCCAGAGGGTGTAGCCCTGCCCACATCTTGATTTCAGCCCATTGAAACCCATTTTAGACTTCTGTATCTCAAATGGTAAGGTAATAAATTTGTGTTGTTTTATAGCACTAAATTTGTGGTAATTTGTTACAGCAGCAATAGGAGATGAATACGCTGATTATTATTACTTTGGTAGCACATAAAAAGGAAAGACGACCTTCACCTCTGCTGTCTTATGGAATGAACAATATTTGGTGTAAACCAGGGCATGGTAATTCTACTGCCTTTTGATGCTAGTGGCTTAACAGTGAGCATGTGACCCAGTTCCATTCAATGAGTCATAAAGGGAAGACTGCTGGGTGGGGAGACTTTCTGGGAAGGCTTTTGCTCCCTAATAAAAAGAGCTGTTGAGATGAGAAATCTTGCCTCTCCCTGCCTGCCTTGAAGAAAGTTAAGGGGCGATATAATGCTTGGAGACTCTCTGAAAGATTGTTAATCATGACGGTCAAATCTGTGATAATAAGAGACGAAGGACTGAGCCGATAACAGCTAATGGCTGCTTGAGGTGAAGAGAAACATCAGTGAAGGATCAAAAAAGAGCAAGGAGTTTGCAGTTCAGGCAAATTTAGTTTTCTGTAGGGAGTTTGTGGCTGATTCAGGAACATAAGATCATGAACTCAAGATGTTCTGTCAGAAAACAAGCATCAAACAATACACTGGTACGACTGTTCCAATGTAGGGCTGAAAATCACACGAAACCTTTTTTTTTTTTTTGAATCTATTTCTTCTAGTGAGCTTTTCATAAAAGGACAAACTAATCAAATCCCTTGTACTGAATTTGACCAAGGTGGACTTACTATAGAGAAGCATTCCATATAAGATGAGTGTTTCTGGAAACTTCTATGATGAATTTTTCTCTTTGAAGAAGCTGCTTCTGTTTGGCCTGTCATGGTGAATGGAAATCACCATAGGTCTGAAATCTGGGCCTTTGCCTTTTTTTCCACTCACTTCTTTCATTGCACATTTTCTTGCTGCCTTTGCTGTTTCCTGCACCCACGTCCTTCTCTGTTTCTGTCTTTGTTTGACCTCCCCTCATCACTTGCCGGGTTACTGCAACAATCTTCCAACATGTCTCCTTGTTTCCTATGTCTCTTTCTCTAACCAATCTAGGCCCCAAACTTCAGACAAATGATCTTTTCAAAATACAAAACTGATCACACCAACTCCTGCCTCCGACCAGCCAATGCCTCCCTATCACTGATGGGGTGAAGTCCAAACTTCTTAGAATCCCTACTAAATAAATACTTCCAAAGTGTGGCTCCTAATTGGGGTCTCTGGCTATGACTTTCCTTCCTAGCATCTTCCTGTCTAGTCCATTAGGATTACCTCCAGATCCATGGGGGGACCAGGCCCTTCCCTGACTCCTACCTTTCATCACATTACCTCCTGTGCAGGGATAGAAATCTTTCGCTTCTCTGTACACTCAGGTCAAGCATCACCACTTCTGTAATGCTATCCTGGCCCTCTTCTCAGGACTCAGAGGGGATTGGCCATTTCCTCCTTGGTGCATACACTCTGCCCCCAGTCTCATTTTTATCTGTGTCTGTGTTGCCTTCTTACTGTGTGTTATGTCCTTTACGGGCTTAGAAATTGTTCTCCCCTGTTAGGTAGCGAACTTCTGGAGATAGGAACCATTCCTAAGTTGTCACTCTTTCCCTGGAGCTTAATACAGTGTCTGGGACATGCAGAATACACAATTGCAGAGATAGATAGATAGATAGATAGATAGATAGATAGATAGATAAAGATAGATAACAGATAAGTGTTGGTGAGATGTTAGAAAGTTAGATGCTTCATAATTGAGCAAAAGGAAACTTGCATATTTCCTTATTTAATGACACCCTTTCATGTTATAGTTCTAGACTGCACTGTCCAAATCATCTATTAAATACTTGAAATGTAACGTTTCTGAATTCAGATGTACTGTAAATGTAAAATATATATCAGATTAAAAAAAGAATGTATATCTCATTAATAATTTTTATATTGATTACATTTTTATAACAATAATATTTTTAAATATATTGTAGTAAAAAAATCGACTATTGAAATGAATTTCACCTATTGTTTTTACTTTTTAAATAAACGGCTACTAGAAGTTTTAAATTATTTATACAGTTCATCTTTAAAGGTCACCTTTTATTTGTGTTAGGCAGTTTCCAGTTTCCAAACTGGAGTTGGAGAATGAAGGCATGTGGGTCACATCTGACCAACCACCTGTTTTTTGATGCCTATTAACTAAGAATATTTTCATTATTGTTGTTGTTTTACATCTAAATGGTTACATTTTACATGCTTTTATAACTACCTGCATAATAGGCTTGATTTTGCCTCTGGGTCCACAGAACCTAAAATATTTAGTATCTGGATCTTTAAGAAAAGTTTGTTGACCCAGTTGTAGAAGATAAGGCCCAGTGTGATGAAATCAAAGTAATAAGGATAGCCACAAATAGAGGCTCTTGCCTTAATAGCAGCTCACACATCAAGTATTCCAGGTGGCATGATCTGTTCTAAGTTCTTTATGAGTAGTAACTCATTCCATCTTCACACCTTATTGAGATAGTTACTATTATTATCTCTGTATTTTGGATAAGGAAATCAAGACACAAGGAAGGGAAAGAACCCGCCTAAGCATGCACAGCTGGTAAGTGTAGAGATGGGATTTTAACTTGGGTGTCTTTTTTGAGGTCACATATCAAAATGTATGGGAAGATTTTTGAACCCAGCCTGTGGACTTCAAGTCCAACAGAGCTAGAGAGGTGGGTTGCTACAGGGTTACAAACCCAGAGGTGAGGAGATTCAGGGTGCCCATCTTGGGTGAGGGACAGTCTGTAATGAGGCATCTGGGGTAGAGTGGGGAATCCCATGAAGTTCAGAGGATCAAGCTAAGGGAAATCAGCGAATCAGCACTTAGTAAAGCAAACCAGGTCAAAGTCAGCTAGACCATCCAAGTGAAAGGTCAACTCAGAGAGGAGGAATTGAATTCCAGGAAATAGAACCAAACAGAGAGGCCTAGGAGAGTTCATGAAGAAGCTTAGGAGGCAAAATATGGGGAGATTCACGGGGCTAGATAGAGCATTGCTTTTTATCTCTTTGTAGGTGGGATGGAAGTTACTTTTCTTTGTTATTTACAAATATTATACATTACTGTAAAAAGTTTTTTATGTTTTTCAGAAAGAGAGAGACAGACAGAATGCGAGTGGGGGAGGGGCAGAGAGAAAGGGACACACAGAATCTGATTGATTGATTGATTGATTTTACATCCAAGTTAGTTAGCATACAGTGCAACAATGATTTCAGGAGTAGATTCCTTAATGCCTCTTACTCATTTAGCCACCCCTCCCCCCACAACCCCTCTAGCAACCCTCTGTTCTCTATATTTAAGAGTCTCTTATGTTTTATCTCCTCCCTCCCTGTTTTTATATTATTTTTGCTTCCCTTCCCTATGTTCATCTGTTTTATATCTTTAAAAAAAAATTTTTTTTAATGTTTATTTATTTATGACAAAGAGAGAGACAGAGCATGAGCAGGGTAGGGGCAGAGAGAGAAGGAGACACAGAATCTGAAGCAGGCTCCAGGCTCTGAGCTGTCAGCACAGAGCCCGATGTGGGGCCCGAACTCACAGACCGCGAGATCATGACCTGAGCTGAAGTTGGACGCTTAACCGACTGAGCCACCCAGGCACCCCAATCTGTTTTATATCTTAAATTCCTCTTATGAGTGAAGTCATATGATATTGGTCTTTCTCTGACTAATTTCACTTAGCATAATACCCTCTAGTTCCATCCACATAGTGGCAAACGGCAAGATTTCATTCTTTATGATTGCCAAGTCATACTCCATTGTATATATATACCACATCTTCTTTATGCATTCATCCATCGATGGCCATTTGGGCTCTTTCCATATTTTGGCTATTGTTATTTCCATATTTGACTATACTATTGTATAGTGCTGCTATAAACATTGGGGTGTATGTGCCCCTTCAAAATAGCATACCTGTATCCCTTGGATAAATACCTAGTAGTGCAATTGCTGGGTCATAGGGTAGTTCTATTTTTAATTTTTTGAGGAACCTCTGTACTGTTCTCCAGAGTAACTGCACCAGTTTGCATTCCCACCAACAATGCAAAAGAGATCTTCTTTCTCCACATCCTGGCCAACATCTGTTGTTGCCTGAGTTGTTGATGTTTGCCATTCTGAGAGGTGTGAGGTGGTATCTCATTGTGGTTTTGATTTGTATTTCCCTGATGATGAGTGATGTTGAGCGTTTTTTCGTGTGTCGGTTGGCCATCTGGATGTCTTCTTTGGAGAAGAGTCTATTCATGTCTTTTGCCCATTTCTTCACTGGATTATTTGTTTTTTGGGTGTTGAGTTTGATAAGTTCTTTATAGATTTTGGATACTAATTCTTTATACGATATGTCAGTTGCAAATATCTTCTCCCGTTCTGTCAGTTGCCTTTTAGTTTTGCTGATTGTTTCCTTCACTGTGCAGAAGCTTTTTATTTTGATGGGGTCCCAGTAGTTCATTTTGCTTTTGTTTCCTTTGCCTCTGGAGATGTGTTGGGAGACACAGAATCTGAAGCAGGTTCTGGGCTCTGAACTGTCAGCACAGAGCCTGACACAGGGCTCAAACTCACCAACCATGAGATCATGACCTTAGCTGAAGTTGGACGCCTAAGCCTAACCAACTGAGCCACCCAGGTGCCCCTCTACGTTACTTTTTGGATAGGTAATTTATATATTTGCATAAAATTTAAAGAGGACACAATAGTGTACCATTTAAGGAATTTGTTTTCTATCTACCCTGTCTGCCAACTACCCAGAACCTTACTCCAGAAGCACTGCCACTTGCTTATTACACACACTTCTTTTGTTGTTTTTTTTTCCAGCTTTACTGACATATAATTGGCATATAATGTTAAGTTGAAGGTGTACAATGAGTTAATTTGATACGCATATATTGCAAAATGATTACCACCATAGCGTTTGCTACACTTCTTTATATTTATACTTTCATTATTCTTTTCTCAGAGGCAGGGAGTTTTTGAGGAGTCTAGGCAGTTCAGATAAGAACATTAACTTTGATATTAGCCATGGTTATGCATGGAAGGCTGTGTGTGTTAGTGTTCCCAAACTCTATGCTGTAAGTGGAATTTATTGCACAAAACACAAATTATACCTGTATTGAAAATAAAGGAAGTTGATTTTGACATGTCTATGTTTAGAGCTCCACCCAATGAATAGTTTAATTTTTTGATTTGCATTTTTTTAAGTTTAATTGTTTATTTATTTTGGGGGGGGGTGTGGTGGAGGGAGAGAGAGAGAGAGAGAGAGAGAGAGAGAGACAGAGAGAGAGAGAGAGAGAGAATCCCAAGCAGGTTTCACACTGTCAGCAGGGAGCCTGATGCAGGGCTTGAATCCATCAACTGTGAGAATATGACCTGTCCTGAAATCAAGAGTAAGGCACCCAACTGACTGAGCCACTCAGGCACCCCTTTAATTTGCATCTTTGATTTCTAAGTATAGACACCAAAGGAAAGGCTCATATGCAATCATTATGGCCTAGAAGATTCACAGAGTGTTTGGGGTGAATACTGGTTATTGTGAACTTTGTATCTCAATATCTATCAATCTCTTTAATTTAATAATTACTTTTTCATTTAATAATAATTAATTTCATCTAATAATTATTTTTCATAAAATAAGAGAAGAGTAAAAATAACTCTAATCCACAATTGAAAAATCTTCTACACAGTGAAGGAAACAATCAGCAAAACTAAAAGGCAACCAACAGAATGGGAGAAGATATTTGCAACTGACGTATCATATAAAGAATTAGTATCCAAAATCTATGAAGAATTTATCAAACTCAACACCCAAAAAACAAATAACCCAGTGAAGAAATGGGCAAAAGACACGAATAGACACTTCTCCAAAGAAGACATTTGGATGGCCAACCAACACATGAAAAAATGCTCAACATCACTCATCATCAGGGAAATACAAATCAAAACCACAATGAGATACCACCTTACACCTGTCAGAATGGCTCACATGAACAACTTGGGCAACAACAGATGTTGGCGAGGATGCAGAGAAAGAGGATCTCTTTTTCACTGCTGGTGGGAATGCAAACTGGTGCAGCTACTCTGGAAAACAGTATGGATTTTATAGATACAAGATTTGAAAAAAATGTCTACGTCAAACATTTTTTTCCTCCTAATTAAGGCAGAAAAGTAAATCCTCAATTTAGAAATTTGCAGCCTCATCAGGATACAGACTAAAATGACTTATGGGTGTCAGCCAAACATGTGTTCCGGAGATGGCTTTCCATCAGGATTTTTATTTAGGAAAGGAAAATCTTGTATTTTTTTCAACATTAATATAAATCATGCAACCTAATTTGTAGAAGTTTCCTAGAACATTGTGGCAGATATTTGGCTGAAGCGTCTGGATATTCATTTTTTTTTTTTTTTTTTTAATTTTTTTTTTTTTAACGTTTATTTATTTTTGAGACAGAGAGAGACAGAGCATGAACGGGGGAGGGGCAGAGAGAGAGGGAGACACAGAATCGGAAGCAGGCTCCAGGCTCTGAGCCATCAGCCCAGAGCCTGACGCGGGGCTCAAACTCACGGACCGCGAGATCGTGACCTGGCTGAAGTCGGACGCTTAACCGACTGCGCCACCCAGGCGCCCCGGATATTCATTTTTTAAAGCAGCTATTTATTGAGTTCTTTCTACTTGCCTGTCACTGAGATGAAAGGCATTTAATGTTTATAGTAAACAAAAGAGTAATTATTATTTGCATGTTACAGATGAGGAAACTGAAGGTTATTCAGTTTTACTAATTTGCTCAGCTTCAAATTAGACCTGCTTGACTTCAGAGTTCATACCTTTAACTGTCATGCACTACTGCCTCTCTAATGACTTACATATTTTAAATTGTTACAAATCACGGATACTTTTAAAGAACTGAGAAGTTTTCTACTCAAAGAAACCTTATGGCTTGTCTTTTCATAAATCATCTGAACATGGAAGAACAACCCTTTAAATTCAATCTTTGAAAAATGACACACTTATTTATTAGTGAGTGATTTAGACAGGAAGACAAACAGATTGGCAGGTTTTTAAAATTGCAACTCATCTTATCTCAGGAAGGACTAAAAACTTCAGTGAGTCCCTGTGAAAAATTATCAGTGTAAAATTCCATAATTAGCTAGAGTAACAATGAGTTTTTTGGTTCTTCCTAGTCTAGCTTCTGGTATCTTTATAGCTCCTGAGGAGAAAGCATCTGAGCCACCATATTAGTTCATGTCCTCCATTGAATTAATAATACAAGTCAAGACCACAGTCCTCTCACTTATTCTAAGCCATTTTTCGGTCTTCATCTGTTGGGATCTGTAGCAATTGACAAGTATTTATGTAAATATTTACTGACAGCCCACTTTGTGAGTAGGCATTCAACACACAATGTTGAACAAAATGGCTATGGTCTCCTTTCTGATGGATCTTAAAATCTTGTAAGGGAGATATATCTTAAACAAAGAAATAAAACTCACAGAACCTGAGAGGAAGAACAACCTGAATTAGCAAGAATTACTGGAATAATAACTTTTAGGTAATGCCATAAATTTAATGTTCTTAAAGTATTGGAATGGAGATCTACCTAAGCTTTATTGATAAAACAGTTTATACTTAGTATTCATGGAAATGGTGCCTAAAATTTCCTGAGAATTTTCTCTCTCAAGTTAAAGATGGTTTCTAATATTGTATTCATTTTTTCATTTCTTGATTAGTCACTTAATTCTTTCAATCAAGCATTGATAGAACTTGTATCAAGGGCCAGTTGTGCAAGAGGTGTACATGGTCCTGGCCCTTAGGAAGTTCAGAGTCCAGTGGCAGGCAGCGGGGGTGGAGGTGGGGGTAGATTATCATATGAACAAGTAAAGACAAAGACAAATAATTAATGCTTGAATATAAACATCACCAGTATGTTGTGCGAACCTGGAGTGGGGGCAGCCTCTGTCTGGAGGTTGGGAACAAATTTTCAGAGGAGATGATATTACTGCAGGGTGCTGAAGAATGAATAGAACTTTTCCTTGAATAAAAGAGGGATACATTCCAGGAAGAAGGAGTGGCATGTAGAGGTTGTGGAGGTCTTATGTTTTGAGGGGACAGGAAGAAATTCCACTTGGGAGAGTGTAGGTGTGTGGGGTGAAAGGGAAGGGGTGTGAAATGAATTTGAGGGAAGGAGACCCTGGGACATGGTCACGGAGCACCTGTGTGTCCTGAAGAAAAGGCTGAACTTTTGTCATTGATGATTTTTAAAAACCTCTGAATTTTGTTATTTATTTATTTAACAACATAATCTGAATTTTTCAAAAAATTTTTTTCAGTGAGAGATACGTTGGAGTGGGGGGCAATGTGTGGCTTAGAAGCCAGTGATGAGCTGTCGAAACACTGCAAGCAACAATGAGAAACCAAAGTCAGGGCATAGTAAGGAGGATGGAGAAGGAGAGTAGATTTGAAACACATTTTAAAAGTAAAATTAATTGATTTTGTTGTTTCTGTTGAATAGTTTAATATACATGTGAAGGAAAGGGAAAAGTCAAGATGGCCACCACATTCCTGTGTTGAGAGCCACTGGAGTGTGACACCATTAATTTAGAGAGAAAACAGGAAAAGGAGCAAATGTGAATGGGGGTTGATAGTAAACTGCATTTGGGACAGTTCCAGGCTCAGCCTTCCCTGAGTGGGGAACATGGATATAGAGGCACTGCGAGGGGAAAAGGATACAGAAGTGAGTGAAATATATTTACCGCCTTGAGGAGGGGTGTAATCTAGAGACAGTGGCATGATATAAGCAAATTCTTTTTTTTCAAGTTTATTTTTTTTTTAATTTTTTTTTCAACGTTTATTTATTTTTGGGACAGAGAGAGACAGAGCATGAACGGGGGAGGGGCAGAGAGAGAGGGAGACACAGAATCGGAAACAGGCTCCAGGCTCTGAGCCATCAGCCCAGAGCCTGACGCGGGGCTCGAACTCACGGACCGTGAGATCGTGACCTGGCTGAAGTCAGACGCTTAACCGACTGCGCCACCCAGGCGCCCCTATTTATTTATTTTTGAGAGAGAGACTGAGAGAGAGAGAGAGAGAGAGAGAGAGAGAGAGAGAGAGTGCAAGCAGGGAGGGGCAGAGAGAGAGAGAGAATCCCAAGCAGGCTCTGCACTGTTAACACAGAGCCCGATGTAGGGCTCAAAGCCACCAACTGTGAGATCGTGACCTGAGCCCAAATCAAGAGTCAGAAGCTTAACTGACTGAGCCACCCAGGTGCCCTGTGAATTATTTCAATAGAGCAAGTGACTTAGTGCATTTGTGTTGCTATAACAAAATATCATAGACTGAGTAGCTAATAAATGACGGGAATTATTTCTCACAGTTCTGGAGTCTGGATGTCTGAGGTCAGGGTCCCAGCATGGCCTGGTGAGGACCCTCTTCTGGGTCGCAGACTTTTCATTGTATCCTCTTATGGCAGGAAGGGGCTAGGGAACTCTGTGCACTCTCTTTTTTTAATTTTTAAAACATTATAATTTATATTTAAGAATATAAATATATCATAATCACATCAGAATATTCTTTTCATGTTGATATATATTGGGGAAGGGTGGGGGACACTATTCTCCTTTTTTGCATATTCCTTTCACAGCAAATAGAGGAAGGAACTTCTCTGTCTTAAAGAATGTTGGAGGGACTACATCCTTCTGTTTTTGTTTTTTGTTTTCTTTTTTCTCTATGCTTACCCACTCATGTAGGCAGAAATAGCTCTTTTGGTGAAATACTGGGCCATATTTTGCTAGCGGGCAGGGTTCAAAGTTTTAGAAGTTCAGCTCTTAAGTCTTAGAAGTTCAGTTCGAGTGTGGTGGGCTCAACCTCTTCTTAACTTCCTGTCTCCACGTGGTAAACTCTCCCAGGAAAAGGTCTAGTACCTGCTTCTCTTATTCTCTCCCTTCTGCAGTAATTAGTCAAGGGAGACAGGTCAGTAGTCCAGGTAGCCAGCTGGGGGACTGGACTAGAAGTCAATCTGTGGGTCCAGTTCTCCCATAATCAAGTCCTTAGGTCTCTATCCAGGGGAAAAGGAAGCTCTGCCTTGTATCAACTCCAAGCCTGTTCTCCCAGCAAGCTGATACAAGAAATCCCCACAAGGAGGGGTGATTGGTGCTTGCCTGGTTAGTAATAAAGCTATTATTTTGATATCCATTTGCTTAATGATTTTCCATTGGCCAGAATCCTAAGGAAAGAGGGGTGAGATTTGTGTACCCCACCTCACATCCAAACCCCCAGAAATATACTTTATATCATCTTTTTTTTTTTTATTAATTCCAGCATAGTTAACATTCAGTGTTATATTAGTTTTGGGTCTGCAATATAGTGATTCAACAGTTTCATGTATTATTCAGTGCTCATCAAGATAAGCATATTCTTTTTTTTAAATTTTTTTTTTCAACGTTTTTTATTTATTTTTGGGACAGAGAGAGACAGAGCATGAATGGGGGAGGGGCAGAGAGAGAGGGAGACACAGAATCGGAAACAGGCTCCAGGCTCCGAGCCATCAGCCCAGAGCCTGACGCGGGGCTCGAACTCACGGACCGCGAGATCGTGACCTGGCTGAAGTCGGACGCTTAACCGACTGCGCCACCCAGGCGCCCCAAGATAAGCATATTCTTAATCCCCTTCACCTATTTCACCCATCCCCCTACCCTCTGGTAACCATCTGTTTTCTATAGTTGAGGGTCTGTGTTTTTGGTTTGTCTTTCTCTCTCTTCTTTTTTCTTTGTTCATTTGTTTTGTTTCTTAAATTACACATATGAGTGAAATCATATGGTATTTGTCTTTCTCTGACTGGCTTGTTTCCTTTAACATTATACTCTCTAGATCCATCCATGTTGTTGCAAATGACAAAATTTCATTCTTTTATGGCTGAATAATATTCCATTGTTTATATACACCACACCTTTTTTTTTTTTTTTAATTTACATCCAAATTAGTTAGCATATAGTGCAACAATGATTTCAGGAGTAGGTTCCTTAGTGCCCCTTACCCATTTAGCCCACCCCCCCCCACATAACCCCTCCAGTAACCCTCAGTTTGTTCTCCATATTTACGAGTCTCTTCTGTTTTGTCCCCCTCCCTGTTTTTATATTATTTTTGTTTCCCTTCCCTTATGTTCATCTGTTTTTTCTCTTAAAAGTCCTCATATGAGTGAAGTCATATGATTTTTGTCTTTCTCTGACTAATTTCATTTAGCATGATACCCTCCAGTTCCATCCACATAGTTGCAAATGGCAAGATTTCATTCTTTTTGATTGCCGAGTAATACTCCATGGGGTATATATTACCACATCTTCTTTATCCATTCATCCATCGATGGACATTTGGGCTCTTTCCATACTTGGCTATTATTGATAGTGCTGCTATAAACATGGGGGTACATGTGTCCCTTCAAAACAGCACACCTGTATCCCATAGATAAATGCGTAGTAGTGCAATTGCTGGGTCGTAGGGTAGTTCTATTTTTAATTTTTTGAGGAACCTCCACACTGTTTTCCAGAGTAGCTGCACCAGCTTGCATTCCCACCAGCAATGAAAAAGAGATCCTCTTTCTCTGCATCCTGGCCAACATCTGTTGTTGCCTGAGTTGTTCATGTTAGCCATTCTGACAGGTGTAAGGTGGTATCTCATTGTGGTTTTGATTTGTATTTCCCTGATGATGAGTGAAGTTGAGCATTTTTTCATGTGTCGGTTGGCCATCTGGATGTCTTCTTTGGAGAAGAGTCTATTCATGTCTTTTGCCCATTTCTTCACTGGAGTATTTGTGTGTTGGGTGTTGAGTTTGATAAGTTCTTTATAGATTTTGGATACTAACCCTTTATCTGATATATTGTTTCCAAATATCTTCTCCCATTCTGTCGGTTGCCTTTTAGTTTTGCTGATTGTTTCCTTCACGGTGCAGAAGCTTTTTATTTTGATGAGGTCCCAGTAGTTCCTTTTTGCTTTTGTTTCCCTTGCCTCTCGAGACGTGTTGAGTAAGAAGTTGCTGCGGCCAAGATCAAAGAGGCTTTTGCCTGCTTTCTCCTCGAGGATTTTGATGGCTTCCTGTCTTACATTGAGGTCTTTCATCCATTTTGAGTTTATTTTTGTGTATGGTGTAAGAAAGCGGTCCAGGTGCATTCTTCTGCATGTCACTGTCCAGATTTCCCAGCACCACTTGCTGAAGAGACTGTCTTTGTTCCATTGGATATTCTTTCCTGCTTTGTCAAAGATTAGTTGGCCATACGTTTGTGGGTCCATGTCTGGGTTCTCTATTCTGTTCCATTGATCTGAGTGTCTGTTCTTGTGCCAGTACCATACTGTCTTGATGATTACAGGTTTGTAGTATAACTTGAAGTCTGGGATTGTGATGCCTCCTGCTTTGGTTTTCTTTTTCAAGATTGCTTTGGCTATTCGGGGTCTTTTCTGGTTCCATACAAATTTTAGGATTATTTGTTCTAGCTCTGTGAAGAACGCTGGTGTTACTTTGATAGGGATTGCATTGAATATGTAGATTGCTCTGGGTAGTATCGACATTTTAACAACATTTGTTCTTCCTATCCAGGAGCATGGAACCTTTTCCCATTTCTTTGTGTCTTCTTTGATTTCTTTCATAAGCTTTCTATAGTTTTCAGCGTATAGACTTTTCACCTCTTTGGTTAGATTTATTCCTAGGTATTTTATGGTTTTTTGTGCAACTGTAAATGGGATCGATTCCTTGATTTCTCTTTCTGTTCCTTCATTGTTAGTGTATAGGAATGCAACTGATTTCTGTGCATCAATTTTATATCCTGCAACTTTGCTGAATTCATGAATCAATTCTAACAGTTTTTTGGTGGAATCTTTTGGGTTTTCCATATAGAGTATCATGTCATCTGCAAAGAGTGAAAGTTTGACCTCCTCCTGACCGATTTGGGTGCCTTTTATTTCTTTTTGTTGTCTGATTTCAGAGGCTAAAACTTCTAATACTATGTTGAATAACAGTGGCTAGAGTGGACATCCCTGTCTTGTTCTTGACCTTAGGGGGAAAGCTCTCAGTTTTTCCCCATTGAGGATGATATTAGTGTTGGGCCATTCATATATGGCTTTTATGATCTCGAGGTATGCTCCTTCTATCCCTAATTTCTTGAGGGTTTTTATCAAGAAAGGATACTGTATTTGGTCAAATGCTTTCTCTGCATCTATTTAGAGGATCATATGGTTCTTGTTATACACACCACATCTTCTTTATTCACTCATCTATCAATGGACACTCGGCTGATTCCATAGTTTGGCTATTGCAAATAATGCTGCAATAAACCTAGGGGTGCATGTCTCCCTTCAAATTCGTGTTTTCATATTGTTTGGGTAAATACCCAGTAGTTCAATTACTGTATCAAAGGGTTCTATTTTTAATTTCTTGAAGAACCTCTATACTGTCTTCCACAGTGACTGCACCAGTTTGCATTCTTAGCAACAAGGCACGAGGGTTCTTTTTCTTCCACATCCTCGCCAACACTTGTTGTTTTTGATTTTAGCCATTCTGACAGTTGTGAGATGATATCTCATAGTTTTGATTTGTATTTCCCTGATGAAAAGTGACACTGAGCATCTTTTCATGTGTCGGTTGGCCATGTGGATGTCTTCTTTGGAGAAATGTCTGTTCATGTCTTCTGCCCATTTTTAAATTGGATCGTTTGTGTTTTTGGTCTTGAATTATATGAGTTCTTTCTATATTTTGGATACTCACCCTTTATTGTATATGTCATTTGAAAATATCTTCTCCCATTCAGTATACTGTCTCTGAGTTTTGTTGGTTGTTTCTTTGCTGTGCAGAAGCTTTTATTTATTTTGATGTAATCCCAATAGCTTATTTTTGCTTTTGTTTCCCTTGCCTCAGGAGGCATATCTAGAAAAAAGTTGTTACAACCAATGTCAGAGACATTACTGCCTATGCTCTCTTCTAGGATTTTTATGGTTTTAGGCTTCACATTTAGATCCTTAATTGTGGGGTCTCTTTTATAATGCAATAATTCCATCATATGGGCTCCACCCTTAGGACCTAAGTACCACCCAAAGCCCCATCTCCTAACACCATCAATTTAAACATATGAATTTGAGGGAGACACAGATATTACAGTAGCATGGTTAAAGCTAAAGTACAAAGCACCATTAAATCTTAACAGTTCTTATCATACATAGAGAAGATAAAAACAAATGTTAGCTTCCCAGTTATGTCTATTTAATGAACTATTACAATAAAGGTAATGAGTTTCTACACATTAGCACTCTTGGGTCTTTGATTTATTTTCCTGGGCAAGAATTTTGTCTGGTTCTATGGTTTCTAAAGCACTTTAATATTTCTAACAAACAAATAGTTATTAAATAATAATGAAAATAGTATTTGCTTTATTTTGAAATCTTGCTTCCATTTCCACTCTCCTCTCACAGCTGTTCTTTTCTGGCTGGAGTTTTAATTGTTTCCTTTCTTACATCTTTTTCCTCTGTACATTTTCTTTTGTTTTTTTTTTTTACTATGGCATCATCAGAGTTTTTGCCATTACGAACATTGTTATTCTCCACTATCATTTACAACACCCTAAACTAATGTATCCTTGGGAAAAGAGTAGAAAAAAAATCTGATTTTGATATTCAGAATAGATTAATCCCACAAAGCTTTGGCCGGTTTCTACAATAACTCTTATTCAGAATTTCCCACTGGGGTTTTTTTTTTTTTTGTTTTTTTTTTTAGAGAGTGGCTACAGAAGATATTATTTTAGAGATTTATCTAATTCAAAATGATTCTTCTAAGGATAATTTTGGTGTGACAGTTACAGATAGTATAAA
The DNA here is from genome assembly GCF_028749965.1 of Puma concolor. Classification (NCBI taxonomy): domain Eukaryota; kingdom Metazoa; phylum Chordata; class Mammalia; order Carnivora; family Felidae; genus Puma; species Puma concolor. The sequence goes on from NC_141683.1 coordinate 41,296,496, forward strand.
AAGCAAGGTATTCTAATTAAATATTGTTTTCATCATCCAATAGCAATATGAATTGCATTAATTTCTAATAAACCATTGATGTTATAAAAAGTATTAACTTACTCATTATTTCTGGGGAGTTCTTCCTTCTATTAACTAACACCGAAAAAGTCCATTCTAGGGGAGTGTTGTAGATTCAGGGTTGCCATAGTGAAACCCTTGTTGGCAAGTTTCCCAAGTGGTTCCCTCTGTCAGTGAAGATGAGTGGTTGGATGGGGATAGGAATTGGATTTGTTTTGCATTGTCCTTATTTTCTCTTTCATCTTTTCATCAGAAGAGAGATTTGCTTCTGTCCCTAACTTTCATCGCCTTAGCAGGCCTTCCATAAACTGAAGTAGAATGCCACAACTCCTTCAGCAATATCTTCTGTTACTTTTACTTTAATTTTTTTTTTTATTATAGAGAGAGGGCATGAGTGGGAGAGAGAGGGGCAGAGGAAGAGACAGAAAGAGAGAGAAAGAAAGAATCTTAAACAGGCTCCATGCACAATGCAGAGCCGGATGCAAGGCTTGATTCTATGACCCTGGGATCATGACTTGAGCTCAAATCAAGAGTCAGATGCTCAACTGACTGAGCCACCCAGGCACCCGGCAATATCTCCTTTTAAAGTCTGCTTCTGAGACAGAATTTGGAGTGGCAAAATCTGTTTAAATCAGAAATGGTTTCCTAAAGGGTGCAATATTCTTTCAATGTTAAGTTATTTTAACCAACAGTTACAAAGAAATGAACACAGAGCCACAAAGTGGGTTCTCCCTGAACCTGCAGTCAGTTTCAAGATAGAACAAACAAATGCAAGTCTGTCATTCTACATTTTTAATTGAGATGTGGCAAATATTGGTTAAGGATGCTTTTTTCTGGGCTGTCAAAAAATATCTGCTCCTTGACCACCTTAACTATGAAATGGGAGATAATAATATCTTATTCACAGCATTGTGAACAGCATCAAATATAATGGCATGTGAAAAACAATTTAGGAATATAAGGTGCTATATGAGTATAAGCCAATGTTGCCATTGTTTTTGGTAGTGGTAATTGTAGTTGTAGATGATGTAGGAATCGAAGCCATGTTAATACCCTCTCCTTCTCAGTCCAGGGTACCGCATGGTGGACTGGCTGAATGCCTTACAGGTAATATCAGTGGAGAGGAAATTAAAAAACAGAAAGAAAGACAGTGGAAGAGAAAAGAATGTCTGAGGCAGAGTGGGAGGATTTAAAAAGAGCAACAAAAAGGCTAGGATATCATTTCCGTAACAAATGGTGTAATCTTAATTTAATCAAAGTGGGAAAGAAGCCAACATTTAAGGAGCACTTACAATGTCCTAGGTGCTGAAAGGTGTTGAATCTTCACAACTATTCCCTAGGTAAGTTTTTTTTTGTTGTTGTTGTTGTTTTAATTTTTTTTCAACGTTTATTTATTTTTGGGACAGAGAGAGACACAGCATGAATGGGGGAGGGGCAGAGAGAGAGGGAGACACAGAATCGGAAACAGGCTCCAGGCTCTGAGCCATCCGCCCAGAGCCCGACGCGGGGCTCGAACTCACGGACCGCGAGATCGTGACCTGGCTGAAGTCGGATGCTTAACCGACTGCGCCACCCAGGCGCCCCCTCCCTGAGGTAAGTTTTATTAGACCCATCTTTCAGATGTGGAAACTGATGATCATAGTGGTCATACATCATCCTGAAAGTCATCACACACCTTGTAAATATCAGAAGCAAAGATCAGAAACCCAAGAAAGTGGAAATTCACTGGGGAAGAAAATAAAATCAGTGGTAAATGGAGTACGAAGTGGAAAATATGTCTTGCCTGAAGGCAATTTAATTCACTCCCTCACCCCCAAACACTGTCCTAGCTTACCAAGAATGCAATTTTGGCCATATTTGACTACACACACACACACACACACACAAATATATATATATATATATATATATATATATATATATATATATATATATATATATAGTTTTTACAACTGGATATCTGTAGGTTCTGGTTGATATTTGGGGGCTGGATCTGCACATGAAAGGGCTAAGTACAGTTTAGTGTTTGGCAAAGGAACCCCTGTCTCCATTTTAGTGCTTGTATTATAGATATTTCTCCTTAAACATATAAACACATACATTCAAAGTGCTAGAAATACTGAGAAAATTGCAGAAGTCCTGAGGGTAAGCACACTGTGTGTCCAGGGAAAAGCACACCAGAGGAAAATAATTTGAATTCATTCAGTGTTTCCAGAGTACCAGGCACTGCGGTAAGCGCTTTATATGCAATAACTCATTCACCCTCCCCACAACCCTATGAGGTTGTCGCTATTATTTTTCCCATTTTACAGAAAAGGAAAGTGAGGTATATGGGAATTACATACCCAGTCCAAGACTGCACTGCATGTAACTGGAGGAGTTGAGATTTGAACCCAAGTTTTCCGGCTATATGGGCAAGACCTAGATTCTCTTGGGGCTTGTGTGATAAGGAATATGTTATTTCCTTTTCGTATGTCCAAACAAAACAGAACATTGCAATTCAAAATAATAAAACAGTCATCAACAAGTTAATGGTATTAAAAAAAAGCAAGAAAACTATTACGATATTTTTGAGACAATGGATAAAGTTAGAATATGGACTTAGTGAAATTAAAGGATAATAGTTATTTTGTTAAGTGTTTTAATGTATTGTTGTTATGTAAGAAGAAATTCACACCTGGAGTATTCCAGAGTGAAATGTAGTCGTATCTTGGATTTGCTTTTAAATATTTCATAAGGAGAAAAAGCAAGAGAGAGAGAGAGAGAGAGAGAGAGAGAGAGAGAAAGAGTATAAATAAAGATGGCAAAATGCTGATAATCACTGAACCTGGATGATGGATATATGGTGATTTATTGTACTGTTCTCTCTACCTGGTGTATATTTAAACTTTTTTGTTACAAAAATGTAGAAGAAAAGAAACAGTTCACTTAAGTTCACAGAAGCCCACTGCTGATGCCAACATCAATATGTGACAAATGAATGTGGTAAATACAGAGGAACAGCTTATTAGCACCAAGCAATTTACATGGAAGTGTCATTTTAAGCCACAAAATTGCACTGTTTACTTTTCATGTGTTAGTGCTTTTTGGAAAAAAAAAAAAAAGGAGAAAGGCAATAATATCATCTAAGTCAGTTTGTTTACTAGGAATAATGTTTATATAATTGTTTTAATGTGTTGTAGCTCCAAATTTATTTTTAGCATTCTTTGTTTTATTGGTTAATTCAAAACACAAACACTTCCTGGCTTGAGCAAAATCAGCATGTCCCTTCCACACCCGAGGAAGGTCATAATCACTTGTTCTGTCTCATTTGAACTTTGTGAAAAGACAAATTTTCACTTTTCAAAAGCTCACAAGTAGGAGGCAAATATATTTGCAAAGATTTTTCCCATTTAATTGCTCTCCAAACTACCAGAACATTTTTTAATCTTTTTTTTTCCACATTCACAGGCCAAGTTTGATGAGAAAGAGGTAAATGAAAACCAGACACTTGATAAAAGTTCTTTCTGTTTTAAAAAGTATACATTTTTTTAATGTTTATTTCATTTTACTTATTTAGTTATTTATTTATTTATTTTTCAATATATGAAATTTATTGTCAAATTGGTTTCCATACAACACCCAGTGCTCATCCCAAAAGGTGCCCTCCTCACTACCCATCACCCACCCTCCCCTCCCTCCCACCCCCCATCAACCCTCAGTTTGTTCTCAGTTTTTAAGAGTCTCTTATGCTTTGGCTCTCTTCCACTCTAACCTCTTTTTTTTTTTTTTTTCCTTCCCCTCCCCCATGGGTTTCTGTTAAGTTTCTCAGGATCCACATAAGAGTGAAAACATATGGTATCTGTCTTTCTCTGTATGGCTTATTTCACTTAGCATCACACTCTCCAGTTCCATCCACGTTGCTACAAAGGGCCATATTTCGTTCTTTCTCATTGCCCTGTAGTACTCCATTGTGTATATAAACCACAATTTCTTTATCCATTCATCAGTTGATGGACATTTAGGCTCTTTCCATAATTTGGCTATTGTTGAGAGTGCTGCTATAAACATTGGGGTACAAGTGCCCCTATGCATCAGTACTCCTGTATCCCTTGGATAAATTCCTAGCAGTGCTATTACTGGGTCATAGGGTAGGTCTATTTTTAATTTTCTGAGGAACCTCCACACTGTTTTCCAGAGTGGCTGCACCAGTTTGCATTCCCACCAACAGTGCAAGAGGGTTCCCGTTTCTCCACATCCTTGCCAGCATCTATAGTCTCCTGATTTGTTCATTTTGGCCACTCTGACTGGCGTGAGGTGATATCTGAGTGTGGTTTTGATTTGTATTTCCCTGATGAGGAGCGACGTTGAGCATCTTTTCATGTGCCTGTTGGCTATCCGGATGTCTTCTTTAGAGAAGTGTCTATTCATGTTTTCTGCCCATTTCTTCACTGGGTTATTTGTTTTTCGGGTGTGGAGTTTGGTGAGGTCTTTATAGATTTTGGATACTAGCCCTTTGTCCGATATGTCATTTGCAAATATCTTTTCCCATTCAGTTTGTTGCCTTTTAGTTTTGCTGGTTGTTTCCTTTGCTGTGCAGAAGCTTTTTATCTTCATAAGGTCCCAGTAATTCATTTTTGCTTTTAATTCCCTTGATGAGAAAGAGGTAAATGAAAACCAGACACTTGATAAAAGTTCTTTTTGTTTTAAGAAGTATACATTTAGCTATATTACATAGGTCAATATAGATTTTTTCCAATCCTTTTTATTTTCTTTTTTTTTTTTTTTTTTTTTAATTTTTTTTTCAACATTTATTTATTTTTGGGACAGAGAGAGACAGAGCATGAACGGGGGAGGGGCAGAGAGAGAGGGAGACACAGAATCGGAAACAGGCTCCAGGCTCTGAGCCATCAGCCCAGAGCCTGACGCGGGGCTCGAACTCACGGACCGCAAGATCGTGACCTGGCTGAAGTCGGACGCTTAACCGACTGCGCCACCCAGGCGCCCCCCTTTTTATTTTCTTTATAAATATTTGTCTTCCCAAGTTTGTACCAGAGAGCTTTGAAATATTAAAAAAAATTTTTTTAATGTTTATTTATTTTTGAAAGAGAGAGACAGAGTGTGAATGGGGAAGGGACAGAGAGAGAGGGGGACAGAATTTGAAGCAGGCTCCAGGCTCTTAGCTGTTAGCACAGAGCCCAACACCAGGCTTGAACCCATGGACTGGACCGCAAGATCATGACCTGAGCTTAAGTCGGATACTTAACCGATTGAGCCACCCAGGCGCCCCTGAAATATTTAAATTTTTTTAATGTTTGTTTATTTTTGAGAGAGAGAAAGAGAGAGAGAAAGAGAGCAGAGGAGGGGCGAAGAGAGAGGGAGACACAGAATCTGAAGCAGGCTCCAGGCTCTAAGCTGTCAGCACAGAGCCGGATGCAGGGCTGGAACTCACAGACAGGGTAATCATGACCTGAGCCAAAACTCACAGAGCCACAAAGTGGCCCCTGAAATAATTTGAAAATGATTAATATTTGAATATAGAAGGTCCATGATCTTTTCTCTAAAGTTTTTGCAGTCAGGTATTTTTTGGAATTTAGAATACTTCCGGTTACAAGCAAGTAATACTTTACATATACTATATACTGCATAATATCCCCAGTGGCATCTAGGAGAGCAGCTTGTAGTCAAATGGCTGCAACGGAAAGTATAAATATTCATACTAAATGGGCTAAAGATTCTGAGAAACTCCATACCAGTTTAGGTCAGATTTGGTTACCAGAGGAAAATAACCTGAGTCTAGCATAATGACTTTGGATTTTCAGTGCCATTGGACTTCAGAACTGCAGACGAGGGACCGTGGAGCTGTATACTGTGGGTAGGAATTCCAGCTTTGGAGTCAGACAGGCTCTGGTCTAAGTCTTAGCTGTGGCCCTTAGTAGCTTACTCCCTGGACCTCATTTTCCTCATTTATGACATGGAAATAATACCAACTTCATAGGATTGTTGTAAAGACAATTTACACAAAGTATTAGCAGAATGCCTGGCCCAGCGTAAGAGGTCAAAAAAAAATAGTAGCTATTATAATACTACATATGTCGTTAAGTAGGGCAAAGGTGTGAAAAGCATTTTTTTATTCTTTTAAGTCATCCTCCAGGTATTTTTATCTGTGTGTTTATTGCTGGGTGGGGTGTGCATCTGGGTCCAAGCTATTAGAGAAATTAAGCCCTAAGATAATAAATGTGGATCTCTGACTTTGATGCATTTTGCCCAAACTAAGGTTAGCATCAACTAAATGATTTTATACCTCTACGTTGGGTTGAATTTGAGAGATTCTCTAGCCTCTCCTTACCCCTGCCCTCACCCCTGCAACTGGAGTGGTCCATTAATTAATTAATTAATTAATTAATTAAATTAGAGAGCATGAGCGGGGGAGGGCAGAGAGCAAGGGAGAGAGGGAACCCCAAGCAGGCTCTGTACTGCCAGCATGAAGCCCACCGTGGGGCTCAATCTGAAGAACTGTGAGATCATGACCTGAACTGAAATCAAGAGTCGGACACTTAACCGGCTGAGCCACCCAGGCACCCCATGGTATGGTCCATTCTTTTAAAACTTCTGCAAGTGATAGTGGCAGCTCCTTGCAACACGTTAATTTCCTGCTGCATTACTTCCCATCCCTAGTTTCAGTTGTCAGAGACAACCTTTAACATTGTTTCCACTTCGGGAATTTAAGAAACAAAACACTTGAGGAAAGGGAAAAAGACAGAGTGAGAAAGGAAGATACAGACTTTTTTGTGTGTGTTGTTTATTTATTTTGATAGAGAGTGAGGGAGCAAGAGAAGGGGAGGGGCAGAGAGAGAGGAGAGGGAAGGAATCCCAAGCAGGCTCTGCACGTGTTTTCAGCGCAGAGCCCAATGCAGGGCTCGAACCCACAAACTGTGGGATCATGACCTGAGTGGAAATCAAGAGCCGGATGCTTAACTGAGTGAGCTACCCAGGCATGCTGAGACAGAATCTTAACTATAGTGAACAAAGTGATGGATACACAGGGGAGGTGGGGGGAGTGGGTGAAATTGGTGGCAGAGTCTAAGGAGTAAACTTGTGCCATGAGCTCTGGGTATTGTATGGAATTGTTGACTTGCTACATTGTACACCCTAAACTAAAATAATACTGTTAACTTCCTGGAATTAAAATAAAACCTATAAAAAATAAATCACATTGTTTCAACTTTTGTTTCTTCTGATGGTCACCTTCATAGCTCTCGATAATTTGCCTTTATCTCCATTTCTGACTCCTCAATATGAAAAATAACTAAAGAATTTGTACTTCTTTCCCTTTCTCTTATGCCCTCCTTCTAAAGTATCATTATTTTGAGTTCTTCTTTTGATTGTCTTTACAATCCTACACACAATATACATAAATATTTGTTCATTGTTTAGTGAATTTTCATTATAAGATGACAATATTAGCATCCACATATTTTTCTTACCCTTTTCTGTTCCTTGCTGTGCCTTCTGTCAGATACTTTTTTATTGAGAAGTTGTAAGCATTAGTATTTTGTGTTACAACCACAACAGAGTTTTTTGTGCTTCATCTGGAGTTGCGTGTGAAAGCGAAAAACCAATGAACAGAACTTCTATTATCCTTAGTATAGAAAAATATTCACTTCTGGGCCAAGGAATGGTCGGATTCCACCATCAAAGGACCATTCAGAGAAGAATGTTTTGAGCTTCAAGTTTAAATAAAGTCTCTCTTGTTAACTCTACCCTTCCCTAAAATCATACCATGTTTGATTTTCTTCATATGGGCTAATGACATTCTTGCATATTTCTTTGCTTGCTGGTTCCCAAAGATTTTGACTGCCTTTTTCCCCCGCGTCATATGCTCATGCTCATAGCTATTGTATCTAAGGAGTCTTTCTGATTTCCCAAATTAAATTACACATAAAACACACAAATAAACTGTTTGTAATCCTGGAACATTACATAAAATGGTGAAACTCTTTTAACCATTGACCCAATCTGAGACTACACACCACGTGTGTATAACTTGAAAACTTTCTAAATATAAAATGCCTTTCCCGTATTGAATTGAAATTCTCTCGCTGCCTAAAATTTGTCAATGTTTACTGCTTAACATACTGGCCTCTGTATATGTTAATACCTTTCATGATTTCTGTTCCTGATCTCCAGACTCACACTGCCTACTAGAAATCTCCCATTGGAGTTAGCCAAAGCAATCTCAAATATAACATGACTGAATTAAAAGAGAAACTTTCATAAGAATATATAACTTATAGTTCTACCTATATAAGCTTCAAAAATGGGCAAAATAAATTACAACATTGTTAAGGGAAATATATGAAGGGTAAAAGTATTTTAAAAAACAAGAATTTGATTATCTCAATAGTCTGTTACTGTTTACCGTTCATGGAGAGAAGTGGGTGTGATCAAGGAGGGGCATTGGGATGGGAAGGGATTCAAAGACGTTGATCATGCTTTATTTTTTAGACTGAGTACAAGGGTGTTTGCTTTTAACAATTCACATTTGTTAGATACCCTACTCTAAATGTGTGTGGCACATTTTGCAATTGAAAAATAGAGACAAAAGACTCTCTCTCTCCTCATTCATTTTACTTCTTTTCCTTCAAGCTCATTTCTCAAAACACCCCATTTTGGTTTGTGATTCTCACTACCTTCTGAGAACTGTTGCCACCGGGGTGACTGATAACTTTCTAATCAATGCAGAGACAAGTGTATGTCATTTCACTGAGAACCGTTTCCTTTCTCACAATGTTCTTCTCTATTGGTTTCTCTGGAAAGGCATTTTATTTCTTGTCTGCATTTAAAGCCAAGAGGTGAAACAAAAAACAAATATCAATGCATATTAGACTTTCATCTTTCTGACATTTAAAAGTAATTCCCCCCTTTCCTCAATCTCCTGCAAACAAAGTGGCTCCACTTTTTTTTTAAGTGTTCTTTCATTTTTTTAACATTTATTTATTTATTTTGAGAGAGAGAGTATGTGTGCACAAGTAGGAGAGGGGCAGAGAGAGCAGGGAAGAGAGAATCCCAAGCAGGCTCTGCACCAGGCAATGCAGAGCCTGATGCAGGGCTTGAACCCACGGAGCTGTGAGATCATGATCTGAGCTGAAGTCGGCCATTTAACTAACTGAGCCACCCAGGTCCCCGGTTCTATTTCTATTAACCAGAATATCAAACTAACCCGATAGTCACCTGCAAAAACGGATGAGCTGACTTCTCAGCTAACCCAAACACTTCCCCCCAATGTTTTTACACTTTACTTACAAAATTCAAGATTAAAGATTTCCTTTTTTTTTTTTAATTTTTTTTTAACATTTATTTATTTTTGAGACAGAGAGAGACAGAGCATGAACGGGGGGAGGGCCAGAGAGAGAGGGAGACACAGAATCTGAAGCAGGCTCCAGGCTCTGAGCTGTCAGCACAGAGCCTGATGCGGGGCTCGAACTCACGGACCATGAGATCGTGACCTGAGCGATGTCGGACGCTCAACCGACTGAGCCACCCAGGCGCCCCAAAGATTTCCTTTTTAAATAGACTTTATTTTTTAGAGAAGATTTAGGTTCATAGCAAAATTGAGCAGGAATTATAAAGAGAGCTCATATCCTCTCTGCCCCTAAGCATTCACAGCTTCTACAACTATGAATATTCCATACTTGAGAGGTACATTTGTCACAATTCATGAACCTACACTGACCTATCGTCAACAAACGTCTAGAGTCTATTTAGAGTCTATTTAGACTTTAGAGGTCATGATGTGTTGTACAAATGTCTAATGGCATGTATCCACCATTATGGTATTATACAGAATAATTACACTGCCCTAAAAATCTTCTGTGCTTGGCCTGTTTAGCTCCCTGCCCCCAACTCCCCACAACTACTGATCTTTTTACCATCGCCATAGCCTTTCTAAGAATATCATACTGTTGGAATCACACTATATGTAAGCTTTGCAGATTGGCTTCTTTTTTTTTTTTTTTAATGTTTTTAATGTTTATTTATTCTTGAGAGAGAGAGAGAGCACAAGCAGGGGAGGGGCAGAGAGAGAGGGAGATGCAGAATCCGAAGCAGGCTCCAGGCTCCGAGCTGTCAGCACAGAGCCTGATGTGGGGCTTGAAACCCACTGAACCATGAAATCACGACCTGAGCCAAAGTCGGACACTGAAACTGGCTGAGCCACCCAGGTGCCCCAGATTGGCTTTGTTTACTTAGGAATATTTATTCATTTAAGATTGTCCCCATGTCTTTTCATGGCCTGATAGCTCGCTTCTTTTTGGTGCTGAACAGTAGTCTGTTGTCTGGATGTATCACAGTTGATTTATCCATTCACCTGCTTGAAGGACATCTTAGGTGCTTCCAAGTTTTGGCCATTGTGAAAACAGCTGCTATAAACACCATGTCTAGGTTTATGTGTAGACATGTTCTTGACTCTTTTTGGGTAAATACCAAAGAGCACGATTGCTGGATCATATGGTAAAAATATGTTTAGTTTTGGAGGAAACTACCAAACTGTCCTCCAAAGTGGCTGCACCATTTTGCATTCTCTAATAGCTGCTTGGGTAGAGATTGTTATCCCTGGTAATCATTTTTAGCCACTGGACAATTTGTAGTAAGGAGGAAATCCAGGAAGGGTTAGTGTGAGAAATGCTCAAAAGGTTTGACTGTCATAATATTCCTAAATAATTGCTTTGTTTACAGGGAAAATGTTTATAGGCAACTTAATGACTGAGGAAGATGTCTTTTTAAATTTCCAAAGTAGATTGTTGTGATGATATGGTAAAAAGTCACTTCTGCAGGTCAAATTAACTTTAAGCTCTAAAAAAAAGTTATCTACCATATTTTGCACATTTTATTTGATAAGTAAGCATTTATTGAGCACACTGCATGTAGAGAGTTGAAAATTCAGGAAACGATCTCTACTCTCCGTTCTGTTCCTTGATGCATCATGTATCATTCAGCCAATATTCGTAATAATATTATAAAGTTATATTGAATATGCCACTTTCAACATGAAAATTACTATTGTGCTTGCATAAGACAACTTTTTCTAAATTTCAAATTAGCAAGCATTCAAAATCAGGATTTTCTCCAAATGGGTGAAAATGTGATCTCTTTTTTGAGGCCTGCTATATTTATATTTTGGTTTTTATAAATATGTATAGTAGGTTTATATTAAAGATTTCACAATTGTTGATCCTTTCATGTAATTAAACGTTTGAAAGAATGCATTTTTTCCACATTCATAAGTGATCATACGGATTTCCTCAAATTTTCCAGAGGAGAAAAAATAACTATAGTTGGGTGGAGACAGAGCATGGGATGGAAAGTTTCAGCCCCAAAGACATTTTTTTCATTGAGTTATGAACATGTGAACATGGAATTATAATTGAAACCATTTTGTATACTTCACCATCAAATTTACACTGAAATGAATGTTTTCCGAATTTAAACAACAGAGAGAGAAACTCTCGCTGGTCCATAAGATTTGTTAAACAGCCACTAGAGCACCACTGCAGTGACTATGGTGGAATTGAGAAGCAAATGCTAAGCTAGTCACGAGGTTAGACACATCTAAAACAGCTCAATAAAACCTATGCGTACGTCTGCCTATGTTTTATACTGAACCCAAATGTTGTTCAGTTGGTTTTAATGCAAGACAATTAAGTTTAGCCAGTATTATCTCCTCCAGTCGATAAATTTAAACAAAATTTGTCGACTTTTGGGTTTGTTCTTGTTGTTGTTGTTGTTCACCCTCTAATGATCTACATGAGCAGCAGGAGACCAATAATAGGGGTATGGCTAGATGGCTATGATCTAGGAATCCCTAGATCATAGGGATATGATCTAAAACAAACATCAGAAGAGCATGTCAGAGCAGAAGGACCTGACAGGTAGTGAATTTAACCTAAAACACCTTGGTTTACACTAAGTATAAACTGAGGCCCAAAGAAACTGAAATACGCACAAACCATACAAGTCGTTAAAAGAAGGGCAATTCTAACCTCCCGGTGTCTGAAAGGCTAGGTCAGTGCCTCTTTCCTCCTGAATCCTGTCCAGCTATAGGATCTTCTATGTGGTAGATGCTCACATGTATTTGCTAAATGAGTGAGTCATTGAGAATTGATTTTACATTTGTATAAGGAGCATTTAGATGACTGGAAATATAAAAGAGAAGTAAATGGACTGTGATATAGGTTTTTATACACATACTTTAACATTTTTCTTTACTAGGATTAACAATTTTAGCTACATTTCGTTATTGGTCTTTCACAAGTTTAATAAGATTCGCCATCTTTGGATAAAGTCTCCTTTCAGGAGACGCCGTCCACATACATCACTCTCCACCCCCATCTGGTCTGTCATCCATTTGTGTTACTGGCCACACACCCCAAAAACATCTTTGAATTTGATACTTGACATAAGTACACAAAGTCTCGCATCATCCAGGGTAGTGCTCAGGCAGATGACCTTTCCAATTGAGTCCTTAACTTAATGCCATGGCTGCCATCTACACTGGTCTTCAATCCTCTTGTCATCATCCAGAGCTGCCCTGACCCTAACAACTCAAGTCCCCATTTGTTTTCTGTCCACAACCTCTTACCCTTCCAGGTTTGTCTGTCCCTTACTGACCTCATCAAGTCCTCCGGTCTCTATATCCCTCCTTTAACTCCCAAACCATCAGCTCCATTCTTGCCTTCCCTTCCTTCTTTTCAGAAAGAGCCCATTGTCTGTCACCACACAGTTTTGCATAGATCTGTGACTCCCTTACCACACACATGCCTGTGTCACACCTACTCTACAAACCTTTCCACTCTGATGAAATTAATCATCATCGTATTACTGGAATTTTCTACTAAAATTGTCCTCACGTTGAGGCTGGGTGCCGCTCTCAACTCAAAGCTCCCAGTCTCACCGTTGAGTCCTTTGCCACCCAGAGGCAAATTCACATGACTTTCCTTTGTGACTTCTTATTTTAGTTCCCTCTAGACACAGAACTAAACTTTCCCCTTTTAAGCTCTTTTAGTTAGTTAGGGCTCTGATGGACCCTCAAAAGTAGCTGCCTGAATCTCTATTTCAACTCCTTCCTCTCTTGCCTGACCCTACTATACAGGCAATAAAAGGTTTCAAAACTGATCTTTTTAGCCTCCTTTATAGCTAGAGTTGGCCAAATGATACAACTTTTTTCCAACTAAGCAAAGCTGAAGTGTTGGCACTCCTCTTCCTCTTTTACCCCATCCTACCTGGACCATGAATGTGAAATCTAGGGCTGCAGCAGCTGTGTTATAACCATGACTTATAAGGCAACATTCAAAGGAGAAGGCAGCAGAAAGCCAGATGGGCTCTGAGATGATTTTGTGGAGCCACGGTGCCAGCAAGCTACCTCTGTAGCAGCCTAATCTTTCAAGTTTAGCAAAAGAGTGGTTTACATTTGTCATGCCTACTTCCTGTCTTCTTACTGACTTCTCAAACCACAGTACCAAAATTGTTCTTGAAAAGATTACTCCTAACTTCATTTTAAGTTTCCAGTTAACCTAATTGAGTTTCCTGTAGCATTTGCATTATTGAGCAGAGCCTCCTAGAAATTCTCTCTGCCTCTGGCTTCTCCTGATTTTCTTTTTTTACCTCTAAGACCAATCCTTCCCAGCAACTTCTCAATTCCTCATCGTACCTTTCCTACCTTTCCCATTTCCAATTCTGCCCTTTCCTAAGTGTTCCCCAAATGATGGTGTCCCGAGGCTCCCTCCATAGCCCCCTGATGGTTTTATGATTTATAGTCTCTGTGATTAATCGTCTTTGGTTTAAACACCAGCAATATCCTGGATAATGCCAAATGTGAATCTCCTGTTTAAATCTCTCTTTAAAGTTACAACCATGGCTCCTTAAGATGCACCTGCACTTGAATGTCGTATGGGTGAGGGTCCACTTAGGAGACAGAAAACACACAAGGAATTTAAATAGAGAACATTTAATATGAAGGAGTGTTAACTAGGAAAAGGTGACGAAACTAGGAAAAGTGGCAATAGAAGAAGACTCTAAGGGTATGAAAATGGTAAATCCAGAAAAGGAACTGCTGCCTGTAGGGCTGTGGAGGAGTGGCAATGTAAGAACTGAAGAATTGTAAAGAGCTGCCCTCTGTGGGGAAGATTACCAGGGGGCACAGGGCTGGAGCTGGTCTGAGAGGGTTTCTGAGACGAGTGGCCCTGGGTCTCCTACCTGCTCATCTGTTGGCTGCCATATTCAAATAAAAGCCCACCGGAAACAGGAAGGGAGCCCCTTCCTTCCGCCTTGCAGCATCTTTCCAGTGCTTTCTATTGGGAAAGCCTAACATTGAACCAGCTGGCAAAGGAGCAATGTCTACAAGGTCAGGCTGTAGGACACAAGCAAAGGAGGGTGGACCTGGGAGCTCAGAGACAATAAATAGATAACTAACACAATTGGTACACTTGTACCTCCCAGTCAGTCTGCCAAAAATAGAACTAATCACATTTCCCTCTGATTTCTCTTACTAAATGGTATCGCCATCTGCCCAGTCAGACACAATGGAAGCCTGTAAGGCATCCTGGAGTCTTTCCTTTTTCTTTTTTCTTTAAATTTTTAAAAATATTTATTTATTTTTGAGAGAGAGAGAGAGAGAGAGAGAGAGAGAGAGAGGGAGGGGCAGAGAGAGAGGGAGACAGAGAATCTGAAGAGGCTCCTGGCTCTGAGCTGGCAACACAGAGCCCGACGTGGGGCTCGAACCCATGAACCACAAGATCATGACCTGAGCTGAAGTCGGATGCTTAACTGACTGAGCCACCCAGGCGTCCCAGAGTCTTTCCTTTTTCTAATTCTCACATTTAATCACCAAATTCTAGTGATTTTATTTCCTAGATGTTTGTTCACTTAATAAATATCTATGGAGTGCCTACTACGCATCAGTTACCATTCTAGGCACTGGAGATATACAGTCACAACCCAAACCAGCTAAAAATCCCTACCCATGGAAGCCTACAGTCCAGGACTGAGGGGTGGGGCATAGATGAAAAGCAAGCAAACAAGCGAGTATATTATACAACATACCAGTAGGCAATAAGAGCCATAAATAAAATTAAAAAGGGAAAGAAAATACGGAATGTTGAGGTTTCAGTTTTTTATAGGGTGCTCAGAAGGTGGTATTTGAGTAAAGATTTGAAGAACGTGAGGGAAGAAATATTTTGGGAAAGAGCGGTCCAGGCAAAGGTACCAACAAGGGAAAAATCTTGAGCATGCCTGGTGTGTTTACAGGCAAGTCATAGGAAAAGATGTCATAGAGGTGATGGGAGACAAGGCTGTGTGGCCCTGTGGGCCATTGCAAGGGCTTTGGTTTGTGTGACTGGAAACCGTCAAATGATTTGAACACGGTAGTTACATCATCACATCTAAGTTCTAGCAGAATCGTTCTGGTTACAGAGTGAGAGTGGTCTGAAAGGGAGGTGAAGGCGGGGCAGGGGGGGTGGGGAAACAGGGAGACAGTGGGAGGCTTTTGTGCGAATCCAGTCGAGAGATTGCAAGGCTACTAGGCGGTAGCAGTGGAGGGGGCGAGAAATAGTTCTAGCCCAGATATACATTGAAGTCTCTCTGTCATCTCTGCCTGTACTGTCATTATCTCAGACTTGGCTCTTTATCTCCCTCCTTGCCTCCTACTCCAGCTCCCTGCTTGCAGCCCCAGCTGTCTTTTTGTCCCTTCCTCACATGGATCTTCACTGGTCCTTGTGCAATTCTGATTTTCTTCATTACTTGATTCCCTGTTTCCAATAGGTTAAAGCCCCAGTTCTTAGTATGGCACATAAAGGCTTTTCCTGCTCTAAATCTTTCTCTCCTAGCAGCGTGCCACATGCTCTGGGCAACCCAAATTGCACTCACATCCCCACACTGGCCATAACCTCCTCTCTGCCTTTTCACATTCTGTCCTTTCTCTCTAGGATTTTGTAGAACTTTAGTTTTGAACACTTCAATAGTTCCAGAAGTCTTCTCTGACCCCTCTCCACCCAGGTTTTTTGCCCCTCCTCTGACTAATTATTGCACACATTGTTCTCTTAGACACACATATACCCACACATACACCATATTGTTTAAAACCTGTCTCCCCCTTCCCCCCCCCACCGCTAGACCGAGAACTCTTTGAAAACAGTATAATGTGTTTTTCATCTCTAGATTCACACTTAAAGTACTTAAACATTATGGAGTGAATAAACTAAAGTAGTAAATGAGAGTTAAGGGTTATTCCCTCTAAGACTGATGCCCCACACACAGGCTTCTAGAAAGTGACTGTGCCCCAGCGAAGTTCCGTGGAAGTCATGTAAGGGCCAGAGCTAAATCAAGGTGGGTCAGCTCCAAGACCTAAATCTCTGCATGAGGATTCAAGCAAGAAAAAATGAGGGAGAAGAGTGGTTTCCTGGAAATGACAAATTCTGCCAACAGCTTGGTACATTGTATGGCTGTAACCTAGAGGTTTGTACCCCAGACTCTTGATCAAGACAGAAGTGAGTTTGTTCTCCCCCTACAAGAAAGTGCTGAGCTAGCAGATGAGACAGGAGCTGATGCTATATTATATGCCATGATATATTGTCATTTTATCCCAGCCCCAGGCATATCAGAGGAGGGGGGCTGGTGCTTCGCTATTCGTGTAGTATGAGGGCCTCACTCACCCAAGCTGAGCTCCTTTCCCAGGCTCTGAGGTCACACACATATACCTTCTAGATCTCTTCTGGATCTAACCCTTCTAGATCTCTTGCACTGATATGGAAAGCAGCGGATCGTGGGGCCATCCTCTTATCTGCTGCAGCTCCCATCTCCACTGGTCTTGGAGGAAGACTGCTGGGCAATGTGTCCCTTTTTACATGATATTAAGTTCGTTAACAAACAGAAATCATCTAAACTTCTGATTTAATTTGAATAAGATAAACACAAATTTCCAGTTGCTTTCTGTTGTGGAGATCAGACTATTCTTCCTTGCATGTCATTTAATTTTATTTGAGACTTATTGAGATAGGTAGGCCAGGACACCAGATGCGTTATAAAGACCCCAGGGAAAGCCTTTAATCCATTATGGAGGAGTTATTACGCAAAATTTTAGTTATTCCTAAAAAGCTCAATTTGAGCCATGAATATGCTGCTAAACATTTGGTTGGAGTTCCCTAACATGACTATTTCTCCCCTTTAAGTCTTAGATTACCCACACAGATTTTGACTTATGGCTTTACACGGTCGCCTTCCTTAGCATTCAGTCTCCCATTAGTGTTGGAAACTGCAGGCCAAAGTGGTGGGAGCATGTGACAGAGCACCAGATTCCATCCGTAGCTCAATGTGAGAGCCCAGGTAGACACCAAGGTTCGCAAATGGAGTCTGCATGAGGCTAAGCCACATGTTATTCCAGTAGGAATACCCAGGACAGGGGTGAAACTGGCTTGGGATGAGAAATTTGAGTTGACCCTGCCAGCTTCTTATAAAATGCCTTGTTGCTATTGAAGCTGCCTTTCCAATGGCTCAGGGTTGTAAGGCTGTGGTAGCTCTAGCCCTGGGAGTATCTTCTTCTGAAATAATTTAAATTAAAAAAATGTTTTTAAAAATGTTTATTTATTTTTGAGAGAGGGAGTCAGAGCACGAGCAGGGGAGGGGCAGAGGGAGAGGGAGACACAGAATCCGAAGCAGGCTCCAGGCTCTAAGCAGCCAGCACAGAGCCCGATGTGGGGCTCAAACACAGGAACGGTGAGATCATGACCTGAGCTGAAGTCAGATGCTTAACTGACTGAGCCACCCAGGTGCCCCTGAAATAATTTAAATTTTGATCCAAGAAATACAAAAAAGAATCAGATACTGGACGAGCTAGAAGGTTTATGAACGTAGTAATCTTTACCCTTAGCTCCTCACCTCTGGTCTACTCTCCAAAGGCAAATTCCTTATGGTTGTTTAGTAGCTTCCTCTTGCATTTATCTTCATATTTTGTATACTATGTCTTGATTTGCCAATTTTAGACATTGTTTTATAAATTTTAACTAAGGAATATTAGGATTTAGACCTTTATGTGGATCTGCCAGCCAGCCTTCACACTCTCTACTTATGCTGAGACTCCACTATACCACAACTTGGGGTAATCAAGGTTCAGAGTTTACATTTTTATGACTATAAAAATTGTTCAAGTAGCATAGTATAATTTCATTTCTTTGCTTGAACAAATGTTTGTTTTCCTGGAGTTAATCATTGCCTTGTTTTTTCATTTGTTAGAATTTTCTTTGCACCTATTGCTGAGTAGTTTCATAATCTTCCACAGCCTCTCAATGCAGTTTTCCATGTTTCAAATGAATCAGGTCACTCATCAAATTCCTGTTTTCCCTTAAAGATGTCCCTGTTGGAGCCTTTCTACTTTTTGCTTCAGTCTAGATGGTGTTCCTAGTCTGCTTCATAGCTGGTATCCTGAGATTTATCTTTGAGTGTTTTCATTGGATTCCTGCTTCCCATATCTTCTATCTTTTCCTTTCTTCATTTTTTTTTTCACTTATTTCAGTAAAGCCCTATCCTTCAGTGTTTTTTGAGAGAAGTATGTGGGAAATAAATTTATGAGATATTGCATGTGTGAAAGTGTGTTTATGTTCACATCTAATTTTTAATTTAATTAAATTTACCCCTAATTTCATTAGGGGTAAATTTTAGGATTTAAAATAACTTTCTTTCAGATATTTGAAGAATTTATTCCATTGCTTTCTTCAAATATTGTTAACAGTCGGTCACTCTTTCTCTGATTTTTTTGTATGTGATTTATTTTTTTCTCTCTGGAAACTTTTATGATTTCATTATTTCACATTTCAAAATGATGTGCCTTGGTGTTGGGCCATTTTTTATTCAATGAGCTAGATAGTGGGTGGGTCCTTTAAATTTGCACACTTCTGTATTTAGTTAAGTGAAAATTTCTGGTAGTTGTTCTTTGACCATCCTTCCCCACTCTTTTATTATTTTCTCTCTAGAACCTCTATTAGTAGAGTTTTGGACCTCTTGAATTCCCATATCTCTTCTGATTTTGCCCAGCATTTAGTCCTCTCACTTCATTCTATGAAATCTGTTGGCTTTATCTTCAAACTATTCCACTGAGTTATTCTAACTGTTGTATTTTTAATCTCAAGAATGTTTCTTTCCTTTGTAATTGTTCTTTTTCTATCTCTAACTTATTCTGGGATGAGGAAGGGAGATGGTCCAACCGTTTCTTAGACGATTCTCAACTGCTTTCTGAATTTTCACCACAACACGTCACAACTTCTTTGAGTTGTACCTGACGCTCACATATCCAGGCTCTCTGTGGGTGAACAGCACTGTTTACTATTAGGGCTACAAATCTGTGGTCACTCATGTTCCACTCTCTTTTACCCTCAGCTATTTGCCACTCATCTCCGTTTGCTTTTGATTTTCAATTTATTGTGGTTTAGCTATCTCTTGGTTTTACCAAAGATGAAGGTTGTGTTTTGACTCTTACTGCTTTATGCTATAATTTCTCAGAGAAGAAGGGGCCTGAACTATCTATTTTGCCATCATATAACCAAAAATCCTTGCAATATATATTAAAGGCATGATACCCTTTTTTACCTAGCAAATATCAGACTGAAGAAACTGCCCGTGACTCCGTTTGTTTGTTGAGTCTAATATAGAACTACTAACTTTCTGTTTATTTCTTTTTATAAAGAAGTATCAGCTTTATTATTTCTAAGATTGCATTAGAGAAATGGTTGATTCTGTTGGGTCTAGGGGAAAAAATATACAAGATGAGCTCAGAATATCTTGTCATACTAAACAGCAAGACCATTTTGGCCACTCTGCCCTACCAACTCATCACTTTTCAGTACCAAGTAATATGTCTGAAATTCAAAATGAGCAACAAAGTGGAAGGAAATCTTTCCAACATACATAATATGCAAAGAATTTATAGCAATAGAATAGGAAGAGTTTCTAAAAATCAGTAAGAAGAACATAAGCAGCCCAATAGAAAAAGAAGAGATGATAAAAGAAAGAATTCAATGAATTGTCTATAAATATAAATATATGGAAATAAATACATGGAAAGATGTTTAACTTTGCTAAGTATCAGAAGATTCCAAGCTAAATACAAATTACAAAAATAAGATTGACTTTTTAATCCCCAAATTTAAAATATTGGTAATATTTAGTATGGGCAGGAGTGTGAACAAATGGGTACTATCATATCCAGTGGTGGAGATGCAAATTACTGTAGCCTTTTTGGAGGGTCATAAGACAGTATCCTCTAAAATTTTAAAGGTGGTACCATTTGACCATTTCAAATGAAGTGCCACTTCAAGGTATCCATTCTTTTTTAAAATTTTTAATTAATTAATTAATTTTATTTCATTTATTTTTTTATTAATTTATTTTTAATTTACTTCCAAGTTAGTTAGTATATAGTACAACAATGATTTCAGGAGTAGATTCCTTAATGCCCCTTGCCCGTTTAGCCCATCCCCTCTCCCCCAATCCCTCCAGCAACCTTCTGTTCTCTATATTTAAGAGTCTCTTATGTTTTGTCTCCCTCCCTGTTTTTATATTATTTTTGCTTCCCTTCCCTTGTGTTCATCTGTTCTGTGTCTTAAAGTCCTCATATAAGTGAAGTCATTTGGTACTTGTCTTTCTCTGACTGACTTATTTTGCTTAGCATAATGCCCTCTAGTTCCATCCACATAGTTGCAAATGGCAAGATTTCATTCTTTTTGATTGCTGAGTAATACTCCATTGTGTGTGTGTGTGTGTGTGTGTGTGTGTGTGTGTATACACACACACACCACATTTTCTTTTTTTTTTTTTTTCAAAGTAAATTGGAATATTATAAAGCCCTAGAAAACAAAGCAAATAACAGAAATGCTTGAGCTTAAAATGATACTGTGACTGGGTTTATTTATTTTATTTTATTTTTTTAATATATGAAATTTATTGTCAAATTGGTTTCCATACAACACCCAGTGCTCATCCCAAAACGTGCCCTCCTCAGTACCCATCACCCACCCTCTCCTCCCTCCCACCCCCATCAACCCTTAGTTTGTTCTCAGTTCTCAACAGTCTCTTATGCTTTGGCTCTCTCCCACTCTAACCTCTTTTTTTTTTTTTTTTGTTCCCCTCCCCCATGGGTTTTTCTTAAGTTTCTCAGGATCCACATAAGAGTGAAACCATATGGTATCTGTCTTTCTCTGTATGGCTTATTTCACTTAGCATCACACTCTCCAGTTCCATCCACGTTGCTACAAAAGGCCATATTTCATTTTTTCTCATTGCCACATAGTACTCCATTGTGTATATAAACCACAATTTCTTTATCCATTCATCAGTTGATGGACATTTAGGCTCTTTCCATAATTTGGCTATTGTTGAGAGTGCTGCTATGAACATTGGGGTACAAGTGCCCCTATGCATCAGTACTCCTGTGTCCCTTCGATAAATTCCTAGCAGTGCTATTGCTGGATCATAGGGTAGGTCTATTTTTAATTTTCTGAGGAACCTCCACACTGCTTTCCAGAGCGGCTGCACCAATTTGCATTCCCACCAACAGTGCAAGAGGGTTCCTGTTTCTCCACATCCTCTCCAGCATCTATAGTCTCCTGATTTGTTCATTTTGGCCACTCTGACTGGCGTGAGGTGATACCTGAGTGTGGTTTTGATTTGTATTTCCCTGATAAGGAGCGACGCTGAACATCTTTTCATGTGCCTGTTGGCCATCCGGATGTCTTCTTTAGAGAAGTGTCTATTCATGTTTTCTGCCCATTTCTTCACTGGGTTATTTGCTTTTCGGGTGTGGAGTTTGGTGAGCTCTTTATAGATTTTGGATACTAGCCCTTTGTCCGATATGTCATTTGCAAATATCTTTTCCCATTCCGTTGGTTGCCTTTTAGTTTTGTTGGTTGTTTCCTTTGCTGTGCAGAAGCTTTTGATCTTCATAAGGTCCCAGTAATTCACTTTTGCTTTTAATTCCCTTGCCTTTGGGGATGTGTCGAGTAAGAGATTGCTACGGCTGAGGTCAGAGAGGTCTTTTCCTGCTTTCTCCTCTAAGGTTTTGATGGTTTCCTGTCTCACATTCAGGTCCTTTATCCATTTTGAGTTTATTTTTGTGAATGGTGTGAGAAAGTGGTCTAGTTTCAACCTTCTGCATGTTGCTGTCCAGTTCTCCCAGCACCATTTGTTAAAGAGACTGTCTTTTTTCCATTGGATGTTCTTTCCTGCTTTGTCAAAGATTAGTTAGCCATACGTTTGTGGGTCTAGTTCTGGGGTTTCTATTCTATTCCATTGGTCTATGTGTCTGTTTTTGTGCCACCACATTTTCTTTATCCATTCATCCATCGATGGACATTTGGGCTCATTCCATACTTTGACCATTGTTGATAGCACTGCAATAAACATTGGGATGCATGTGCCCCTTCGAAACAACACACCTGTATCCCTTGGATAAATGCCTAGTAGTGCAATTGCCGGGTCATAGGGTAGTCCTATTTTTAGTTTTTTGAGGAACCTCCATACTGTTTTCCAGAGTGGCTGCACCAGCTTGCATTCCCACCAACAATGCGAAAGAGATCCTCTTTCTCTGCATCCTCGCCAACATCTATTGTTGCCTGAGTTGTTAACTTTTTCCTTATATATGTGTAGCCTGATATTTATTTATACAATAAGAAAAACTGTAGCAACACAAGCTTGCCTCAACTTAAGGGATGAAATTGCAGCTTGTTAAATCAAGATATCTGCTTATCTGAATCTACCCATTTCTGCAAAATTGGATAAGCTTTGTTCTTATCTTGTACCTAAGCTTATAGGCTCTTGACCAGGTGTTTTCCACAGCAAGAGACTAATAATTGGACACTGGACAAGAACTTCTCTGTTTACTCACTATTGCTTCATGTCATGTGCAATCTAAGCCTTTTCTTTTTCTTCTTCTTCTTTTTTAAATATAAGCACACTAGGGGTGCCTGGGTGGCTCAGTCAGTCGAGCGACTGACTTTGGCTCAGGTCATGATCTCACTGCTCGAGCCCCGTGTCGGGCTCTGTGCTGACAGCTCAGAGCCTGGAGCCTACTTTGAATTCTGGGTCTCCCCCTCTCTCTCTGTCCCTCCCCAACTCATGATCTGTCTCTCTCTGACTGTCAAAAATGAATAAATGTTTAAAAACCTTTTAAAAAAAAGAAATCTTTTGATAAAATGCAATGGGAACTAGGGCCGGATGAGGTAATACTTTGCCATGAGTTCTTATGAGAAAACTTAATTCAACATGTATTTTCAGTTTCTTTTTGCTCAGACAATCCTTTATGTTTTCTGAAGAGCAACAAAATACTGACTTCAAGTATAAACAATTTCTTGCTGCTTTGTAGATGCAGTTCAGGAGGTGAAGAGGGTCCTCTAGTCTCCAAACAAATGGTGAGCACTAAGGAATTGCAATCTACTGCTTGTGCCAGAGGAGGTACAAACTACCTGATTATTTTATGCCAGCCAGTGACTCAACCCTGTCACCAAGACTTTGTCTCTGCTGTGAAATTGAGCCATTGCCTGTGATTCCCACCTTTTGCTCTGCAGTTCTGAGCCTTGAGGAAAATCCCTCACTTTTTTTTGCTCCTTGGGACTCCTTGGAGGTAGCCAGTCAGAACTGATTATAAGGGGTACATATTTGGGGCGCCTGGGTGGCTCAGTCAGTTAAGCATTTGACTTCAGCTCAGGTCATGATCTCACAGTTTGTGGGTTCAAACCCCGCACTGGGCTCTGTGCAAAGAGCTCAGAGCTCAGAGTCTGGAGTCTGCTTCAGATTCTGTGTCTCCCTCGCTCTCTGTCCCTCCCCTGCTCACACTCTGTCTCCCTCTCTCTCAAAAATAAACATAAAAAAATTTTTTTTAATTAAAAAAAATAAGCAGTATGTATTTTCTTTAGTTCTGTATAACCCAGGGTAAAAGCATCTGAACACAGCAACCCAGGAATGCAACGAACGTTCTGATGACTGTTTGCATTGCATTTGTAGCTTATTTTAAAGCCAGTGGTCTCTAAAATTTTCTGATTGTTCTTAAACATGTATCTTCAATATGTGTATAGTATTATGTATAAACTTTATGGATTTGCTTTTTACAATGCATTATATGTATATATATAATGTATACAAAAAGAATTAAAAAACAGGTTACATTAAAATTAATATAAATAGAAATTTTAGCCTTTTCTTCTTCCCTGATGGATTGTCTTATGTGTCACTTGGGAGCTATGCATCCAGCTTTAGAGATGGCTGTGCTCATCTACATGTGGACAGGGGAAACAGGAAATGAGAGGTCTGAACATCTCTCAAGGAAACATCCTAGTTTCAAAAGGGTGGCTGGTTTGGATATGCTTCATTCAACAAGGATAAGTTTTTTGACCTTGTACTTGCCTTACCATATTTACCATACGCATCTTACATGGGTTCCACCTATTACGAGGGAAGTGGAACAGCAGAATGGAAAAAGAGTTGATAAGGCTTTTGAAATTACAGCTTTGCCATTAATTAACCTGGAGATTTTGTACAAATAACCTGACCTATTTTAGCCTCGGTTTTCTCTGATGAAGAGGGCTCAAGCCGGAAGAATCTATGATGGGTTCATGAAACACATTCTTTTCCTGACAGTGTACAGTACTGTCAGATCTCTGATGAGAAGTTGGTGGATAAAGAGAGATATTCCTTGGTTGGGAAGAAGGTAGTGTTGGAACGAGGAGACTCCACTGAGCTGCAGACACCTGTGAGTGACTCTTCTGCACAAGTCACTGTATCGATGCCAGAATATCATCTACTACATTCCTGACAGAGGGTCATCTAACTTCCAGCCCTTGCTATGGAAAACTCATTTGTTCTTAGAGGTAGACCATTCATTCAATTAAGAAAGATTTGAACTGAGACTACATATTTAATGCTTGAAAACCATGAAACCATACGTAAATGTAGCCTAAAATAATTTATGTTTATAGATGCACAAGGCAACCCTCCAAAACATCCAAAGACACCTGCTATACTCCTCTTAGTCTCTTTACCCTTAAGATATACATGCTTGATTATTGAACAAGTCCTTACATGCAATGATTTGTAGACCCTTTGTTATCCTCTACTACTCTGGGAATGCTCTGGAATAGGTTTGGGGGTTACGGATGCTCAAAAAGTAACTCCCGGAGTTGGTTTTTCTGAGCATGCACAGGCTCCTGGAGAGCACTGATTTAGGGTGGGAAGCATCCATTCCTACTCCTTCCAAACTACTCACTCCAAGGAGTCTGTTTGAAAGCAGGCAAGGCTTTGAGCCTTTGGAATGGAACCTCATTCTTCACTTGTTTCTAGATGGCTGGCTTGAAGACTCAAATCGTAGTACTGGATATATCTTTAGATTTAACTCCCACTGTGTTTTCTGCCTGACTGGGATCTCTAAAAGCCATATCTTGTCAGTTCTCTTGGATACTGAAAATCATGTTATTCAGTTTGCCCTGATAACCTGGATTCTGACCTCATCTTTGCCCTCAGGACACCCAAGAACATTCTTCTCCGTGTGCCCAAATTCCAGGCCAAGTTTCTTAGAATTGCTTGTCTTATGGTCATCTCAGGACTGGAAACAGGCTCTCCTTCTTCCCACTCCCTCCACCTCTAAATGGCTGCACAATTGATTTCACATTTAAAATACACAGGCTTGAGGGGCAACTGGGTGGCTCAGTCGGTTACACGTCTGACTTTGGCTCAGGTCATGATCTCACTGTTCGTGGGTTCAAGCCCCGCGTTGGGCTCTGTGCTGACAGCTCAAAGCCTGGAGCCTGTTTCAGATTCTGTGTTACCCTCTCTCTCTGCCACTCTCCGGCTTGTGCTCTGTCTCTGTCTCTCTCTCAAAAATAAATAAACCTATAAAAAAATAAAATAAAACATACAGGCTTGAATTGTCAGTTTCCCTTATAAGCACACACCTTATTTACTCGCTTGGATGATATATATATTCTGTAGGTAGGAACTAGAGTTTTTTGCATCTTGCTATTGTATATAATGCCTAGTGCAAATCCTTGAACATATTATATGCTTACAGTTATTTGTTGAGCTAAAACAATGGCAAGGTATTACTTCTACTTCAAGGGACTTTGGAAAATTATTCGATTTGTTGGATCCATCGCTATATTTATACCTTGAAGAATTTGCATGTTTCCTCTTTGCTGACTCTGTAAGTTGTATGACAGGTTAGGTATCCCTTTTAGTTTTGGCTGTCAAAAAAATTATAGCTAAGTTCACTTACCATGTTGGCTCCCTGATCTATTTATCCTCCTCAATGCTAATTTCCCATTTCTGTTTCTATACTACTTTTGTCTTATGCTTTACTCTCTTACTTTTTAGTATAACATCTTAAATCCTTTTTTGAGCAGGAAGAATATTGTAAATACGCTTGTATAAAGCTATTTTTAATAGAAATCAAATTATTTATATTTCTTTTCCATTTTGACATTCAGAACGTATTAAATGAAGTGAACTGAAGTTATAAGAGGCAGAGAAGGTCTAGATGCCTACCCACTAAAGAAATATCCATCTTTTCTACAAAACAAGCTAATTGTCACGCTTTTTTTCTTTTGAAAAGCCGTGTAATCTAAGATGAACTGAATAACTGGAACTGAAAGTGGGAAAGAGACTTAAAGATTCGTGTATTTCAAAAAACACTACCATTTTTTCAGAATAGAGCCATCTGGACAAAGTCCATGTTAATATATGAAAGAAAGACAAGTAATTTCCTTGAAGCATACCTGCATGAAATACCTTCCAAAATAGAGAAAATAGGAATTTGGTGACCAATGAGAAATACTGAACTTAATGTTAAATGACTCTAAGGAACATGGAGTAACTATAAAATAATCAGAAGTTCGGAGAGCTGTGTTTGAAGTTGTTCTCATTGGAGTCCCGTCTCCATATTACTGTAATGCCACGACAAGGTGAAAATGGCAAGCTACCTATAATCAGTGCCAGAAAGGAGAATATATTTCTTACCCAGGTTTCATAGGAGTTTATCTTATACTACTTATTCGGGGACTTTAGTCTGACATTGTTCTCTAATTGACTCAACGGCATGTTTACATACAGGAGACACAAGTGGGAAAGACCTAGTCATTACCCTGTAATAGGGGAGCTCATGGCCTGGAACTAATCTAATTATACGAGTTGTATTCCCCTCACCTATTCAAATATCTGATGTGCGGCCCGAGAGAAGTATGGTCATGAGCTATGAACCGTCATCACAGATCCCAGCAGATCCGACGTTTCGGTTGCCATTCCAGTCTTGGTGCCTGTTGCAATAATTATATTCATCTTGCTTCTGACAGTTAAGTGCTGCCATTTTCCCCCTGAATTCCAGGATCCCACCATCCCCACTGACATACGGAATCCAAATCCACGTAGCATCCACACCCTCATCTCCGGACTACAGAAGTCATCTAGAACAGGATTTCTCAAAGATGCAGCTGCCCTTTTCAAATGATTATAGTAACCATCGTTGTGAAGAGAATGTCCTACAGGCCCTGTCCTGGAAAAGATCTAGATGGAGGCCCTTAAACCATATACAATAATTCCATTTTAACATTTTTACCTCCCTGAGCTCTTTTCTTCAATACCATGCCAAAGATGTCCTATCACTCCTATTTCATTTACTGTAGGCCATAATTAAGTGTGCACTTCAAAGAACTTCCCTATGAAACCATGTAGAACTCTTCCATATGTTCTTGCCAAAATATTGAATCTTGAGTCAAGGGTTAGTGGTCCCTCGTTAGTAAATTCTCCCCTATCTAGTCCTATATTCTGTGCCCCCATCCCACTCCTCATTGTTGAAATCCGCTTCTACACATGTTCCCCTAATTTCTGCCAGGAAATATTTGTGGGTTCTGCAATTCCTTTGATGTACAGGCTATTTTCTTTGGAGCTTACACTTCTCTGCTCAAGCTATGTTAAGACCTGACTCAGCTTGTAGCCAGGAGGCGATGAGGAAGAGGCAAATTTTGTGGAGAACCAGACAAATTTCTGCTGTCATGCTGTTTTGCTTATTCCCTAGTAAAAAGTTCACTTACTTAATATACACTCACAACATGCTCATATTTTATGTCAAATTGTAAAGATATCAACTTAGTAATATTTCAGATATATACTTTTGGCCATGAGAAATTTTTTTGCAGTGGTAATTGTGGAAAATTGATCGCAAAACATATGATTCCTAAATAGTAATCTCTTCCAGGAAGTTAAACTAATGATTGTTTAGTAAAAGAATATACTGACAAAACAAAATGATATTAAGACTTTCCTAGTCTTTTCAGTGCAATTTTATTCAGAGACTATATTCCTATTGATCAAACGGAAGAAGAAGACAAAGATACTCATTTGGGATTGTTTTCAGCTGTGTTTCCCCAGAGGGGGACCCTAACAGAAGGAATGAAGTAAAACTGGCTTGTTTGGGACCTGTGTTCAGAAACACAGACTATAAGTGAGACTGGCAAGGGAAAAATGCTGATTCAGAGGTACATTGATGAGCAGTAGCCCGGGGCGGGGGGGGGGGGGGGGTGGCAACTGTCACCTAATCCCTGTGCGATCTCTGGGAGATGATGTGCATATGGAACCCCTCAGAATGACCTAACCCAAGGAGCAAGGGAGTTGAGGCACTATTCTGCAATTCTCAACTGTCACTGAAGGCTGCCTCTAAGGGCCTTGAGTCCCTAGCACTTCAGGCCATCCCAGGTCACCTTCAAAATGTCCTTAGGTGGAGAGTTAGTTACAAGTGCCTACAGTTCGGCACTGTTGCCTGGATGAAAACGAGTACCAGGGGTTTGAGGCAAGATCTCAATAAATTTCACTTGGACAAATAAGTGATTCCCACATTGTTTAGCATTTAGCTCTCAAAATCGCAATTTAACGATATTGGTTGCTCTTTTATCAGTGAAGCACAGAGAAGTGAATAGAAGGATACTTTAATACTGACGTGCAAACTCTTCCCCTACCAGATTACAAGTACCAAGAGAGAAAGGAATTTGTTTCCTTTGGTCACTGTGATAGTCCCAGGAGTCAGTAGAACACCCAATTAATATTTTTGACAGAATTCTAATGTCCACTAACATTACTGAAATGGAAAGTTTCTCTCTCTTTTTTTAATTTTCAAAATTATGGTTTAATATTTAAATAAATACTTTCTACAAAGTATTAAGCAGCTAACCAGAGCTTGGTAAAAAGTAAGCACCTAGTAAATGTTAGTAAAATGAATACATGGACCAAAAGATGTCATTTTTAGTTCTGCTATATTTATTTTAATTAATTCTAATATTTAGCAATTAGAAATATTATTATAGTAAATTTTAATGGGAACTGGGGTACTTGATCTGCTGATAAATACCAGCAGATACAATTCTTTTATAAATGATACATGAGTATTTAATCTGCATATACTTTCTATTATTTTTAGTATATTTAAAATTTCAGATTATCCAGGTTCAGTCTACACTACTGAGTATTTTGGCTTCAGAAATGCAAATACACACACACACACACACACACACACACGCACGCTCACACACACACACACACACGCACGCACGCACACACACACACACCCTTAGCCATTTTCCTTTATTCTCTCCATAGAGATGTAGAAAATTCTGAGTTCAGAATAATTTATGTTTGTCACTGAATTGTATTAAATAATTTTTTCTTGCAAAACTTTTTCTTAAAGCTTTTCCCCGTAGGTTCTGCAAGTTGGCTTGTATGTAGTGAACATGTATCAGTTGAAAGTGGAGGGGAGTCTAACCCAGAAAAATTTGGGGTAGAGAGGAGAAGTCAACCTGAAATTAAACATGGACTTCACATGATCCACAAAATACAGATCCACGAAAGCTATATTTTCTTTGTTTTGCACCTATTTTAGAGCTTCTGGTATCTTCTTCATCTTAGTTCCTCCCCCCACCCTTTGGCCAAGACTGTATCTGTCTATACACAGTTTTATTGGCCTGTGACGTGGCTAATTCCCCTGATTCTTTCCAAATAGGAAAGTAATGAAGCTAATTTGATGTCTGTTACCCTATTGAAAGGGGGTTCTCTGCGGGATAAGGGTACATAGATTTTTCTCTACTGTCCCCCCCCACCCAAGTATCTAAAAATAATTAGTAGATTTAACACTGGCACCTTGAGCTCAAGATTGTTTCCAATTACAAATTAGCTACCTAAAATTATTGATAAATAACACTTCTAGTGGCACATTTATTGCAAATGTTTGTGGCTGTATTATGTAAAATATATATATAGCTTTATAACAAGTTGTTATGTGAAAAATAACTATAATTTCAACACAGGATGAATCTCTGTTTCGTGGAGCCCAAAGATTATAATTTTGAGTGCCCTCCCCCGCTCTGTTAGAATACACTGTTATAAATACAAAATTAGGTACAAAAGCAAGTATTTATTTAGAATGAGAAATTACAATGTATTATAAATTTATCAAAAGTAAAAAATCCTACCTAACCACAAAATTTGGAGAAATAGCATAACCTGTTACTATTAACTACTTGACACATATGTATACTATTTTTTCCTACATTTTTGACTACACACTTTTGCAAGTCTCATCTCACTATAGCTGTATGATTTAATTTTTAAATTCCTTATTCCTTGGCTGTATTATCAGTTACCTTTATATTTCTTCAAACCATAATATTGATAGTTACTTGATATTCTGTTCTCATCACCCCAATACCTGAATTTTTTGCAGCACGATTCTGTTCACTATCGATTTTGTTGCTTTCTGTATGGTGCCATATCACTTGTGTGTTTTGGTTTTGACTATAAGCTTGCATTTTCTGGAACTTTATCTACGGGAATATTTTAAGACCTCCACTGAAGGTGCATAGATTCAGAGAAAAATTTTGTTTGCTTCTGCATAGTCATCAGAAAACTTAGGACTACTGTAAATTTAATTCTCAGTTCAAGGTTTGATTATTTTTATTTTTACTTTCTTTTTCTCACAAGTAATGTGAGTTTGCATGGATGGCAGCTTGTGTTTCTGACTTCTTAGGGAGGAATTCCCCCCTTGACTTAGCACTAAAGTTAGGACAAGTATGTTATCCCGAGATCCCCTTCAGCATGTGGGCTCCTTTCTAGTTCTCTCTCATATTAAAGGTGAATCTCATTGACATCCTATGTTGTGGGGGCTCCTTATTGGACTCCGCATCTTGCATTGGCCCAGCACTGGGTCTTCTTTGCCTCATTCCCAGGGCTGTCAAAACTCAAGCTCAAGTTCACCAGGGCTCAGCTGATACTGTCAGCATGAAGTGTGTCAGTGGTCTGCTTGCCCTTCTCAAATTTCCCTTTCACTGGTTTTCTACCCTCTGAGCATCACTTATTTCGTTTCCAGAACCGCAATACTTTAAACATGGTGTTAAAAATGTCCAGTGTAGGGGCGCCTGGGTGGCGCAGTCGGTTAAGCGTCCGACTTCAGCCAGGTCACGATCTCGCGGTCCGGGAGTTCGAGCCCCGCGTCGGGCTCTGGGCTGATGGCTCAGAGCCTGGAGCCTGTTTCCGATTCTGTGTCTCCCTCTCTCTCTGCCCCTCCCCCGTTCATGCTCTGTCTCTCTCTGTCCCAAAAATAAAAATAAACGTTGAAAAAAATATTTTAATAAAAAAAAAAAATGTCCAGTGTATTTATTGTTCTCAGCTAGAGACAGTTTTTCAGTACTGTGTAAACAGCCATCTCTTTGTGTTTAAAATATGAAGGCTGTGGAAATAGGATGGGTTTTGGGTTCCCCCAGCCCTGTGTTTGGGTCCCAATTTCACTAGTTACTTTGCACCAGTCACATCTCCTCTGAATCTGTGTCCTCAAGTTTGAACCAGAGCCAGTAATATCATCTATTCCACCTGATTGTTATAATCCTTATTGATAATGTAAAGTACCTAACTCAGTGTCTGACATATTGAAGATATTCAACAAATGGTAGCTA
The DNA here is from genome assembly GCF_028749965.1 of Puma concolor. Lineage (NCBI taxonomy): Eukaryota > Metazoa > Chordata > Mammalia > Carnivora > Felidae > Puma > Puma concolor. Next base: position 41,328,550 of record NC_141683.1, read on the forward strand.
TCACCCTCATCGTCCTGATATTACTATGTACGTAATTCCTTACAAGACTTACTGTTACGATCTTATTGTGTGTTTGTACATACAGAAAACATTTTAACATTTTATTGTAAAAATAATATCCGTACTATTTTATATAGTTTATATATAATATATAATGTATGTAATCTCCATACAAGCATGCATACATACATATATAAATTTATCTTAAATGTCTTTGGTTTATGACATACAATCATAGACAATAACTCTGTAAAACAACACTTCCCCAAGTAATATTCCACTACCATTGCCCTAGTCCAAGCCACCTTCAGCCCTCTTCTTTATTATTACTACAGCCTCTTACATCACTGTTTCTACACCCACTCTTGGCCACTCTCAATCCATGTTGTATACCTCCATGAGAATTACCCTTCTGAAATGTCAGCCTGTTCATTTGACCCCTCTGCTTAATGGCTGTCACTGCCCTTGGGACAACATTAAATTCCTTTACGTGGCTGATGAGGCCCTTTGAGACGTGCCCCCACTCCTCCTCTCCAGGCTCCCCTGGTGCCCTGTTTCACCTTCGATGCTTCAACCACGGTGAAGTCTTTCTGGTCCTCAGGCTTCCTTTCACTTCCAGGTCTTGGCACAAGGTTTACTCCTCTTGTCTGGAATATCCTTCCCCCTCATTCGCTTTATGTGGATAATTCCTATTCATTGTATAGGTATCCCCTTAAAGGTTCCATTCTCCAAGAAGCATTCCCTGAATTCTTGTCCACTGAGTTAAAATTGGGTGCTCCTGCTTCCTATTTCCACAAAACTCCACTTTTCTCATCCCATGACATTGTGTGAGCTTCGTGGGAGCAGAGCCATGTGTATTTTGTGGAACACCAACGCTAGCAAAGAGCCTTCCGCAGTGTGGGTGCTCAAAATCTCAAAATGCATGAAGCACTGAAGCAAAAATCATCACGGCTCTCTGCCTCCAGCCTCATTTCCCACCCCTTCCCACCTCCCGCTGCTCTCCCAAACTACACATAGGTTCGTTCCTCAATGGGGCCATGTGCTCTTTCTCTCCCAGGCTTGGCACAGGCTGTTCCCCGGGACAACACTCTTCTTCTTCCTCCTTACCTTGCTAAGTCCCCCTCAGCCTGCAGCTGTGGGCTTACACGCCCCCTCCTCCAGGACGCCTCGCTCGCCCTCTGCTGCTCTTTGGTTGGATGTTGTGCTTTTGCCTCCTAACACTACCCACAGGTTTATCAACACTTGTTGAGATACTTCTTCCTGTTCCCTCTTGTACCTCTACTGCCCATCCCTGTGACTGCCACAGACTCTGTGCACCGTCAATTTTGGTGGAATGAATAAATGAGCGAGTGACTCAGTCGTCTCCTAAACACTTTGTGGAAGAAAACCCTTTAGAAATAGTGGCCTCGGAGTATTTATTTCCTGCGTTTTGAATTCGTGGGCAAACAAAACCATAAACAAAACCTATTTATTTCCTGCATTTTGAATTCGTGGGCAAACAAAACCTAAAAGGAATTTAAATTTGATTTACAGGACATAATATTTCATTCGGAGTGTGAAGTAGTAAATCATAAAAAGATTCCTAAAAACTTTGGATTGGGTATCTTGCTTGTAAAACAATTTTGAGCATGTGTCATATTTTTATATGCATGTGTTTATACAAAAACAGGCATTTAAAAAATTATTTATTTATTTTGAGAGAGACAGAGACAGTGTAAGTGGGGAACGGACAGAGAGAGAATCCCAAGCTGGCTCCGTGCTGTCAGCACAGAGCCCAAAGCAGAGCTCGAACTCATGAAACTGTGAGATCATGACCTACCAAACCCAAGAGTCCGACACAACCTACTGAGCCACCCAGGCGCCCCCAAACACAGGCATTTTTATATACATATGCATACAATATAAAACATAAAAACAAGAATAGGATAAACTATTAAGATAAATACAAATAGAAGTTATCATTTTCCCCCGCACTCCATCTCGAATACAGGCTAGAGATGAACTTAAGGATACTAATGAGACCTTGGCTCTATCAGTAGGTACATAATTCACAAATTCACAAGAAGAATGACTTAGGTCAGAAACTCTAGGCCTCGATTCAGTATGTGTAAAATCGGAATAATAGCTATTATGTGTGGGTTTTCAGTGATTAAAGAAGGTATTGTATGAGAACATGTTTGGTAGCATGCTAGGCACACAGCAAGTGCTAAATGTTATCTGACTTAAAATATTCCTTCTGACAAATTATTGTTAGATAATTTCAGGTATTCTCGACTTACTTCAGAGGTAACGTGTGTCCATGTACTGCAATGCTCATTTTCAGTTAGTGAAATATTATATCATGAAGTGGAAATACAACTATTTCATTAACCAATCTTATTATGCTATCAGGAAATAATTGGAATAGTGCAATAATCTTAATTGCGTGACATGAAACATTTTAATTCTTTTGATATGAACTACAAAAATAGAGTACAATGTATGCATTTCCTAAACATATAGATATGAAAATACAGAACTATATTTTATTAGTATATGCAAATATCTGCCTTTTTAAAAAGAATATGGCAATGGAAAAGTTCTTTGGTAAAACTATAACAATATTTTATTTTTAGTCAAAGGATGATCTATAAAACTCCTTCTGAGCTAATGGAAAATTAAACTACATTGCAGGCTTATCTATAGATTTTAATATTCCATGGAAAAACCTGTGTAAATAAAATAGAATTTTTAATGCCATCAATTTTTCATTTAGATATAATTTGGTCACGTGGAAGTTTTTTGGAAACACAGCAAAAATATCTGTGTGTATGCAGAAGATACAGGACTTGATTACTCGATTAAAGAGAAAATTTTAATTTGGACATCATGACAACATTGCCTAGTGTTTTATGGTCATCATACTTCTGTATATTAGTCAAGAAAAATTTAAATTGCATTAAAAATGGAAACCTCTCGGGGCGCCTGGGTGGCGCAGTCGGTTAAGCGTCCGACTTCAACCAGGTCACGATCTCGCGGTCCGTAAGTTCGAGCCCCGCGTCAGGCTCTGGGCTGATGGCTCGGAGCCTGGAGCCTGTTTCCGATTCTGTGTCTCCCTCTCTCTCTGCCCCTCCCCCGTTCATGCTCTGTCTCTCTCTGTCCCAAAAATAAATAAACTTTGAAAAAAAAAATTAAAAAAAAAAAAAAATGGAAACCTCTCTACAAAAGGTTGCAGGAAAATTTACAGACATGTGGAACAGAATGTGTGACATAAACACTTATTTATTTAGCATTTTTTAATTCAAAAGACTTTTTGTGAGTATCAGTGGGTCCCAGGCACTGTTCTAGGCCCTGGTGGTACAGCAATGACCATAGAAAATCATAGAGCTCACATGAGGAGGCAACTGGTTTCAAACGGTTAACAACATTCAGACAAACATACCATAGCGTCATGTAGTGAAATATACTTTGCAGAAAACCGTATCAGGTAAATGGATAGAGAATCAGGGGTGATGGAGGAAGCTGTTATTACAGGCAGGTTGGTCAGAGAATACTTCTTTGACGAGGAGAAATTTGAGCTGAGACCTAAAGGAAGTGAAGGAATAAGCCATGCAATAACCCAGGCAATGGGGAGAGCAAATGCAAATGTACCTGAGGTGTGAAAGCTCACCTGATAATGTTGAAGGAATAGTAGAGAAATCAGAGTAGCTGGAAGCGAATAAGTGAGCGAAGACTGGTACATGATTTTGCAGAGGTATCTAGGGACTAAATTATGTCAGGCCTTGTAGTCCACGGCTAAGCACTTTACACCTTAACTTTAAATGTGATGGGAGATCACCCTTAGGTGATTTTGAGTAAGGGCAGGAAGAAATAAGATGCAGGCTTTAAAAGGATTTCTCTAGGTGTTGCTTGGCCAATATACCAGGGAGGGGGAGGGGAGGAGTAGAAGCAGGGAGACAACAAGCAGGGAGATAGCATAAGGATTCAGGTAGGAGATGTGGTGGCTTGGATTGGGAGGGTGGGGCTGCAGTGGTGGGAAATCTCCGCAGCCACGTCTATGCGTCCAATGCGTGAGTGTCTTTTAGAGGCACAGCCATCAGAATTTGCTTTTGGACTGAACACGAAGTGCAGGAGAAAGGGAAGTCAGACATGTCTCCAATATTCTTGGCCTAAGCGACTGAGTGAATGGCGGGATCATTTGCTGAAATAGCACTGTGAGATTAAAAATTTGGTTTTGGGTATTTTAATATGAGACGTTTCTTAGGCAAAAAAGTGGATAGGTCAGTAAGACAGTTGGATACATGTGTCACGGAATTTCAGAGCCATCCATGACTCGTTAGTGTTAAAAAACTGGAGACTGAGAGATATCACAAGACTTCGTTTTCTATAACGTTCTTCTTGTAAACACTAAGTAATAATTCACATGATGTGAAAACATATGAAGAGGAAACTTGTACCACTTCTACCATAGAAGAGATAATCACCATTAAAATGTTGATGTTTTTGGGGCGCCTGGGTGGCGCAGTCGGTTAAGCGTCTGACTTCAGCCAGGTCACGATCTCGTGGTCCGGGAGTTCCAGCCCCGCGTCGGGCTCTGGGCTGATGGCTCAGAGCCTGGAGCCTGTTTCCGATTCTGTGTCTCCCTCTCTCTCTGCCCCTCCCCCGTTCATGCTCTGTCTCTCTCTCTCGCAAAAATAAATAAACGTTGAAAAAAAAATTTTTTTAAATGTTGATGTTTTTATTTCAAGGCTTTTTTTTTCTGTGCATGCACATGAAAACACACATACACATACACACACACACTTTTTTTTTTTAATGTTTGTTTATTTTTGAGAGGGACAGAGACAGAATGCAAGTGGGTTAGGGGCAGAGAGAGAGGGAGACACAGATTCCCAAGCAGGCTCCAGGCTCTGCGCTGTCAGCACAGAGCCTGACTTGGGGCTCTAACTCACAAGCTGTGAGATCATGACCTGAGCTGAAGTCTGACGCTCAACCGACTGAGCCACTTAGGTGCCCCAATACACACACAAACTTTAAAAAAAAAAAAAAGACAAATATAGAAACATGACAGAATGGCAAGGCCATAGAATGCAACAGACATTTAAACATAGGGACTAATAAGTAGAGATCGGTATTTTTTGCATTAACTGCTAACTATTACATTGGTAGGAGAATCATCACTTACATAGCAAATCTCCAACTGGTGGATATTTCAATGATTTCATTTTCTTCCATTAGAATCAGTCATATAAAAGGATACTATATACATTAAAAATTTTGATGTCAAGTGACAAATTGTCTTCTGCACACTGCGCCAGTATATATATATATTCTTATTGGTCTTATTGGTAGAATATAAAAGTGCCCATTTCCTCCAATACTTTCCGGCATCGTGTTTTATGATTTCTGTCCATTTTACTCAGTGAAAAAATACCATTTCCATATCTTTGGTTAAATACGATTTTTCATTTGAGCCTGGCAAATTAGAAGTTATTCCTTTGTTAATTTGTAGACTTTGTCCTCATTTCCTTGTGACATTTACTTCTTTAGTTTGTTTGCATATCTATGAGAATTTTACACAGTAAAGATACCAATCTTTGGTTGTCATAGATTGTAACTATCCTCCCCACCCCCTCCATCCTTTGTCTTTTATTTTGTACGTGGTGTTTTGGTCCGTCAAAGTTTTGTTTGATTGTTTGTTTTTTGTTTTGTTTTGTAATGTTTTTGCTTTTCCTGCTGACAATTTTCTTTTTAAAAAGTTTTTTTATTTTTAAGTAATCTCTGCACCCAATATAGGGCTTCAATTTACAACCCCGAGATCAAGAGTTGCATGCTCTACCGAGGGAGCCAGCCAGGTGCCCCAATGGCCCATCAAAGTTTTATCGTTTGGTGTACCTCAATCTCTCTTTCATACATTTTTTGATTTGATACTGTATTACTTACTGTTTCATTTTTAGTCTTTGGTGTCATGATTTAGCACTTTCATTAAGCAATATAATAATACCCTGTGGGTCTTTTTTTTAATTTTATTTATGTTTATTTATTTTTTGAGAGACATAGAGAGACAGAGCACAAGTCGGGGAGGGGCAGAGAGAGAAGGAGACACAGAATCCGAAGCAGGCTCCAGGCTCTGAGCTGTCAGCACAGAGCCCAACGCGGGGTTTGAACTCACAAACTGTGAGATCATGACCTGAGCCAAAGTCGGACGCTTAACTGACTGAGCCACCCAGGCACCCCTCTTTTATGTTTTTAGAAGTGCTTTCTTATATAGCATCTCATTTTATCTTTACAATAACTCAGAGAAGTAGGAAGAATAGGCATTATTTTCTCATTCTATTGACGAGGAAGTTGAGACACAGAAAGGGAAGAAACAAACATGAGTCAACACAGCTAGTAAGTGTTCAGACTAGAAAAAGTACATCGACTTCAACTCCTATGTTCTCTCCACATCAGTGAAAGTCTTGTTCAATAACTATGTGTGCAAGACTTCCAGTCTGTGTCCATGTCTTCTAGTCCTATTTTGTCCTTTTAGCACTTAGCAGCAATTGGAGGTACACAGTAGGTACTCACTAAATGCTTCATGGTGGATGCTCTTCATCAGTGAGGACAACGGTTTCACTCTGAGTGACTATCACACCAATTGGTAATGGCTGCCTCGAAGGCCGTGAGAACCATTCTGAAGTTACATCTAGGCTCAGCTAGAAAGTGTGTTGACTGATGAGTGACATCTGTAGTTGTGTAGTGGAAGGCCACGTATTCATGCTATTGAAGAGAATAATGATGTGTGCAATTTACGTTTTGCTCTGGAATCCCTTATCTGATTTTTAAAGCAGTCTTTCTTCCTAGTGCTTTTTAATTTATGGCACAAATTTATTCAACTCTAAAAAACTTAGAAGAGATCCACAGTTGTTTCAAAACAATAATTGTGTAAGTTATGCATACTCTGTGTGTATGTGTGTGTGCTATATAATTGAATTCCCTGAGGGAAGGTTCTTGGCTTTCTTGTTCACTACTACATCCCCAGAACCTGCATACATTAGGTGCTCAATCAATACTTATTAAATGAATGCATGAAAATCTAATGATTTCCGTTTTTCAGAAAAAGCCATGGTTTCTTTATGTGCTGCTTTTCACTGATCGGTACGCTCAATCTATCCTTGCCTAGGAATTAGATGGGCTCTGAAACTATGAGAATAAAATGAGTGAAACAGGACATTTAACTTTAGTGAATTTCCAGAGTTGTCTTATAGAGCCCTGTGATTACATGGATCACAATTTTAAAACTAGTTCCTGACCTATTGATTAAATTAATGCATATGTAGTAGACTCACGTAGTTTAGTTTTAGCCTTGGAAGGAGCCTGATAGTTGATTCATTTGCCATTCTCTTCATAAGGATGAGCTGTTTGAGGGTTGTAATACTGTTCTTTATATCACTGGCATATGGCCTGGTACCTCTTTAGGAGAGAAATTCTGTAGTTTAAGTTCATCTTCCTTCAAAAATGGAAGAAGAATTAGTAAATCAATTGGTTAGAGCCACATGTTATTACATGATTGGATTAAAGGACATTAAAACCCAGCACTGAACTCATACCCTATGTTATTCGTATGTCTATATGCACATCTACACCTACACCTACGTCTCGATCTGTATTACATCTGCATCTACGTCATCTATATGTATTTTCTTCCTGTCTCTTTCTTAGGAAAGTCAAGGCCATAAGGTGAATGTTTTTCATTTTCTCTTCTCTTGTTCATTGCAATGAAGTAGTTAGATGGATTCAAGGCCATCCTGTGGCCTGATCATCTCTCTTTCTCTGAAGGCAACTAATACACACCAGACCCCAAATTTAGATTAGAGATAATGGTAGTAATGGAAAATAAAGTGTCCCAATTGGGTCTCCAAATTAAGCGTTTGATGAAAGAGTATTGATAATAAATTGCCATTTTGCTTTCTGTTCTGCTACTGCCCCTTGAGCGTAGGGTGGTTGATCTAAAATCCGTTAGGGAGGAAAGATGAGTAACAGGGAGTTATTGGGGGCATTCCAATACCGTTGGTTTTCCTTCTTTTTGGCAGCAATGAAACTAGCCTCATCATCTATTATAATAGCTCACCGTATTCACTACATAAATGTTTGTTGAGGGGTGCCTGGGTGGCTCAGTTGGTTAAGCGTCGGACTTCAGCTCAGCTCATGATCTCACGGTCTGTGAGTTTGAGCCCTGCATTGGGCTCCGTGCTGACAGCTCAGAGCCTGGAGTCTGCCTCGGATTCTGTGTCCCCCTCTCTCTGCCCCTCCCCCCCTCCCCACACACTCTGTCTCTTTGTCTCTGAGCAAAGAATAAACCTTAAAAACAAAATTAAAAAATTAAAAAAATGTTTGTTGAATGAATCAATAGCTCATATCCAGCTTATAACCTGACACTTTCTCCCTTCAAGAATATCTCTCCCAAATGATTGGCCTCTGCTTGAATGGTAAAATATCACCTATGTTAATAAGACTGAAATTTTAAGTTAGAAAGTAAGTGTTCTGTACTCTTTATTTTAGGGGAAAAAATGATCATTGTAGAGCCAGATGGTAGAATTCTCACCTTTAAAAAAAACACAAACAAGAGTTTTAGGAGCCTAGTGAGAAAAATCACATAAGAATAAAAATTAAGGAAGGAAAGTTGTAACCTAAGGGATTATTTTTATGCACTTTAGATATTTCCAATTCTCTAAGTGATGATTGAATTTATCATTCTTCAGTCGCGAGTACATAAATTTTGTAAAGGGACAATCAGATAATCTCTAAATTATCAAAGAATGAAAAAAACCCATCCAGCTGCTGAAAGCACCCCAGCCCACGTGGAAAAAATGAAAATAAACATGAGCAAATGAAATGAAAATCACTGGATTAAAGATATGCTTTATTACACTCCATGAGGAAAAATGTGAATGTCTGAAACAATTGAAAATAACGTCTATTGACATTGCAGCAGATATTTTATAAGAAAAAAAAGGACTACAATAAAAATCAAGGTATAAGCAAAGCAGGAATTTTCACATTTTATTTTACCTTACAGTTCCATCTTTCTTCCCCTCTCGCCACCCACCCCCAGTTTGAACACTGTAATTTGGTGATTGCTGTAATTCTTATGACCCATTGAATCACTCTACCAAAAATGTTTAGAGACTTCCATCCATTTGGAATGAAGACAGTGATGATGTGATTTCTATTGTTGGAGAAACGGGGGAAAGGAAGCAAATGAGAAGACACTGGGGAGGAGCCAGGGAGAGGGTATCATGTCCTGGAAGAGAGGCACTTATCAGAAATGGATGAAGGCAAGAGACCATGAACACAAACAGGTGTTTCTTTTCATCCTCCTTGCCCTGAACTTCCCTCAAAAGAGTTTCCTTCTAAGTAGGATGACTATATAATTTACTGTCAAAACAGAGATACTTTTCTGAATGAGAAGGAGTGCTACATTAATAATTATGCCTGGACAATGGTGTAAATCCAACCTTGCTACACAAACAGGAATGAATGTCTACTCCACACCAGGTTTCCTGTGGCGTGATCTCCACCTCCTGTGATTACTACCTTCATCCTCCCTTGTGGCCATTATTAGAGTTTGATCAGTGTTCTCAATCACACAGACTCCCGAAGGGTGGATGCTCTGCCTTTGTTACCTTTGTTCTTCTCATAGCACACAGCCTAATGGGACTGGAATATAAGATGCCACCTTTCCAGAGAAACACCCAAAATCTTATACTTTGGCTTCTTCTTTGCATTTTTATGACTCTTTCAATGCTCTGTGTTACTGGAGCAAGCCACTCAAAGGAGGGGCTCTCCCACCTGTGGGCTGAGAGCTATCTCTGCAAACTATTCTGCTATTGATGGTATGTTTGCTCTGGACAGGGCTTTCTTCACCAGAAGTCCAAGAGGCAGTTGTGAGCTTATGAAAGACACTAAACCCATGTCGTCTGCCATTGCTTTAGGTAGTTGGGCTCATGTAAGCCTCAGCAAAAATAATGCACCCGATGGGTGAGTCTAGTTTATCAGGATCCTGCACTGAGATTTGAGATCAAAATTCCAGCTGGTAATAAATTATTCCTTTACCTAACTTCCATATAAAATAGATCAATATATAGCGAGTCTTTTCACTTTAGCTTCCTTTCAGTTTCCATTTTAACTATCCTGGTGCTCATAGTGTGATCTTCTGGAATATTCTGCTTTTACCTGCCTAGAATCTTCAGGCAATATCAAAAGTTTCTGAAGGTGTTTTAACTGGTCTGTATCACTTTCTCAGAAGCCTGTAATTCTCCAGCTGGGGGCTATTCACAAATATTTCAGAGACAAGGGTAATTCTTTTTATTTACTTCCAGACATCAACTTTTTCTGCTCAGCCATATATCTTTGGTTGTATTTCTTTACTGGTAGATTGAACATTGTTTCCAGCTCTTTGGGGATGCCTTTTCTTTCCATTCTGTTTATTCCATATGCATCTCTCCAATACATGCCATTGATTTTGCTGTTTGTTTTTTTTAATATTTTTATCTTTACTTTTTAAAATATGAAATATACTTCTATAAGGATGTGTGAGCATATATGTACCTTTTAAAGAATAAGAGTAATAAGTCAAATAATGGGTATCCACTCCAACGTTCATTGGCTTAAAATAATATTTGCTCATAATTTTCAAGTCAATAAAAATAGGTTATTTAATTGGGATATTATGCTCTGATTTTTTTCTGTATAAAACACAATCTTTCTTAAAAGATAAAATATAGTCTTTCTATCTGCGATTCCTCTGGACATTATTCTCAAATACTTTTATTATAATATAAAATACTATTGATGAATGATGTGAATTTTTTTCACAGATGAAAAATTGACATCATAATACCATGGTCTTGCAATAAAACCAAGCCAAAAAAAAAAAAAAAACAATAAAAACAATGACAGAGTGAATACAAATTGCTTTTTGGTATGATACGTTTAAGCTTTTTTCTTCACTTAAGTTTTCAAAGACAACAGTATATACTCTGATGTGATCTTAAGGCTAAAAAACCAAAAACATTTTTGTACACTTTGAAATAATACTGTATAATATTCATGTGCTATTGCCTCATTGGATCTTTCACATTCCCCAACTTTCTTTGTTTTTTTTTTTATTTTTTTTTTAACGTTTGTTTATTTTTGAGAGAGAGAGAGAGACAGAGCATGAACAGGGGAAGGGCAGAGAGAGAGGGAGACACAGAATCTGAAACAGGCTCCAGGCTCTGAGCGGTCAGCACAGAGCCAGACGCGGGGCTCGAACTCACTGACCGTGAGATCATGACCTGAGCCGAAGTGGGACGCTTAACCGACTGAGCCACCCAGGCGCCCCCCCCCCAACTTTCTTTGAATAAGCTCTTAAAAATTGCATTTAACAGTAGAAAAGTTGAAGTCTTTTAAAAGAGTTTTTTTTTTTTTTTTTTTAATTTGAGTGTAGTTGACACACAATATTACATTCGTTTCAGGAGTACAACATAGTCAACATAGTGATTCAACTTCTTCATGTGTTATGCTGTGCCCACCACAAGTATAGCTACCATCTGTCACCATGCAACGCTATTACAGTATCATTGACTATGTTCCTTATGCTGTACCTTTTATTCCTGTGACTTATTCATTCCATAACTGGAGGCCTGTAACTCTCCCTCCTCTTCACCCATTTTGCTTATCTTCCCACCCCCTTTCCCTCTGACAACCACCAGCTTGTTCTCTGATTCTGCTTTTGGTTTGTTTGTTTCTTCATTTGTTTTATTTTGGATTCCTTATATGAGGGAAATCATATAGTATTTGTCTTTCTCGGTCTGACTTATTTCACTTAGCATAATACCCTCTAGGTCCATCAATGTTGTCACAAATGGCAAGATCTCATCCTTTTAAGGTGGTAAAAATTCCTGTGTGTGTGTGTGTGTGTGTGTGTGTGTGTGTGTGTGTATCTTGGCTATTGTAAATAATGCTGCACTAAACATAGGGGTGCATATATCTTTCTGAATTACTGTTTTTGTTTTCTTTGGGTAAATGCCCAGTAGTGGAATTATTGAATTATATGGGATATGCATTTTTACTTTTTTTGAGGAAACTTCATACTGTTTTCCACAGTGGCTGTACCAGTTTACATTCCCACCAACAGTGCACAAGGGTTCCTTTTTCTCCACATCCTTATCAACACTTGTTATTTCTTGTCCTTTTGAATTTAGCCATTCTGAAAAGTGTAAGGTAATATCTCAATGTGGTTTTGATTTGCATTTTCCTGATGAGTAGTGATGTTGAGCATTTTTTTCATGTGTCTGTTGACCATCTGTAGGTCTTCTTTGGAAAAATGTCTAGTTAGGTCCTCTGCCCATTTTTTTAATCAGATTTTTTTTGGTATTGAGTTGTATAAATTCTTTATACATTTTGGATATTAACCCCTTATCAAATACATTATTTGCAAATATCTTCTCCCATTGCATTTTTGTTTACACATTTTGGATATTAACCCTTTATCTAATATATCATTTGCAAATTGCCTTTTTGTTTTGCTGATGTTTTCCTCCACTGTGCAAAATATTCTTATTTTGATGTAGTCCCAATAGCTTGTTTTTGCTTTTGTTTCTCTTGCCTTAGAAGACATATCTAGACAAATGTTGCTACAGCTGATGTTAAGGAAATTACTGCCTGTGTTCTCATGAAAAGTTGAAAACTGTAAGAGCAAAATCAAATAAGACAAAAGCTGCTTAAAGTCTTATTGTCGATGTTCCAAACATCACTTTTTTGCCCTCAGTCCAAAAGTGAATGTTCCATTCTGAAGTTTTTATAATGCACATATTTTCTGCTTCTCTCTAGCTCTCGCTTAAACACACACACACACACACACACACACACACACACACACCGAAAACACTAATGGATTCCACATAGGAGAAATGGTTTAATTGTTTTTTAATAATAGGATAAAATTAAGAAGATACAAAAGCAGCTTATGTTTTATATATAAGATCCCAAGAGAAATTAAATGGATCCATAATGAGCTGATCACAGGAATTGCCTTCCACACATTAGAGGCTAAGCATCGATAGCTCTCTAGAGTTTTTGAACATAATTAACTAATCCGAATAGAATAGTTGAACTATAATTTTAGGTAATGGTATCTAAACTGAATGAAATATAAATTACATTTCTCTTTAGTCATATTAATGTTGATTAAGAAAATATAGATTTGCTAAACAGTTGTGTAACCTGTGAGGGCTCCCATTACAAAAAGAGTGACATCATTTTGCAGAATTATTAATTGCTTCCCTTGATGCATGTAAGTCTTGGCTAACAAGTCATTAACCACTTTGCAAAAACAAGGACAGGGAAAAACAGCAAGCCTGAAATCTACACATTTAGTGCCATTGCTAAGAAAATAATTCAGCAATGGAGCTAAAGCATGCCTGAAACTATAAGGCAGTAAAAAATACATTTTCAGCAACAAAATTGACTTCACACCACATCTTCAGAAATATAGCATTCAACAAATCCTTTTTCAACTTTCCTATTCTGTTCTACGTTTTAAGGGGTCTTTCTCTCCTCTTGTTTGAGGGTAGTTATATGATACTGTCGTGAAAACCTCCTACTTGGGTCCCTACCTGGGACCTAAGATCCATTTTTCTTCTTATGAGAAACCAATGAACAAGTGGTGGTGACTATAGCATATTGTTATTCGAAAAGGAGTAAAAGGAAGGAGACCACATACCATCTGATAATCTGTTGTTCAACGTTCTCTTCATTTGGAGACAATCCTTATTTTCTTTTTATACTTTTTTGGAAAAATAAGATAAAATTTGCCCATCAGTGTCCTAACGTGACGTGAAGTACAGTGGAACATCTGAAACCTGGACTATCACAAAGGGCCATACTTTTTTTCAGTGAAGATAATAATACACTCGTACTCTGTACGATGGTCACCCTGGCTTTACTGCACAAAGCTGTCGTTGCTTCTGTTGTCTGAACCCACTATTCGAAGAGCATCCTGCTGTGGATTCTAAGACTCGTCAAATAGTTGACATGATCCTCCTCTCAACGGAGGGCAGAAGCTGTGTGGGTTTTAGTGGTCGGGGTACTACCTGTACTGCACGTGGTAGGAACCGAAAGGAGCATAAAGACTTTGGGCCACTCTTTACCTCTTAGTCTCCTCAGATTTTTCTCCCAGTGTTAATTAAAGGACTCAAAGTACTCTCCTGTCCCAGTTTGGGGAGGCATCTTAAATGTGATAGTTATTGGGGCGCCTGGGTGGCGCAGTCGGTTAAGCGTCCGACTTCAGCCAGGTCACGATCTCGTGGTCCGTGGGTTCGAGCCCCGCGTCAGGCTCTGGGCTGATGGCTCAGAGCCTGGAGCCTGTTTCCGATTCTGTGTCTCCCTCTCTCTCTGCCCCTCCCCCGTTCATGCTCTGTCTCTCTCTGTCCCAAAAATAAATAAACGTTGAAAAAAAAAATTAAAAAAAAAATGTGATAGTTATTAAGGCAAGTATACACTGAATTCTTATCTGGTAAATAGGAAGAAGAATGTAGTATACCACAACGGAATAAAATGATCCGAAACCGATTGTATGTGCGATTGTATTTTGCCTTGAATGCACAATGATTTTGTCCCCATTTCTGTAAATGGCATAATAACACAAAAGTTCTTGGGATAGGTGTTCAAAGGGAGAAATTATCTAAACCAGAATTATGGGCATATCCTCTCTACGAGGCTGTACGTCTTATGTATGGTGGTGATAGAAAAACAATGAAAGCATTGGATGCATCTTACTCTGTAAGAGGCAACTGTTTACATTTTTTATCATTATTATTTTACATTTTCTAGCTTTCAGCCTTCCATATTTCAAAAAAGGAAATTTTTTTTTTCTGAGTAGCAGCTAATGGATGTCTTAGAGTACTTATTGGGAGAGAGAAAAAAGAGAAAAGAAATATTCACCTTGAAAGTTGCAATATTCACTTGAAATTTGCTTCATTACTATGCATAGTACTCTTCATATATTCCTTTTCTTAGATAGGAATGGTTACATAAGACTGGATATATACTATGAGGTGAAAGCCAAATAAGAAACATTTCTCTATGAGAAAAGTAAAATTACTTTTTGGTTTTTTTATTTTTTTTATTTTTTTTTTTCAACGTTTTTTATTTATTTTTGGGACAGAGAGAAACAGAGCATGAACGGGGGAGGGGCAGAGAGAGAGGGAGACACAGCATCGGAAACAGGCTCCAGGCTCTGAGCCATCAGCCCAGAGCCTGACGCGGGGCTCGAACTCCCGGACCGCGAGATCGTGACCTGGCTGAAGTTGGACGCTTAACCGACTGCGCCACCCAGGCGCCCCCTTTTTGGTTTTTTTATAAGGCATAAATAGATGTGTATATCTAATGTATAGGCTTACGAAATAAGCTAGTGATGGAAACAGTTGGAATAGCAAAATCTGAAAATATGTATATGTAATTCATATAAACATGTAAAATATTCCAGTATTTATCATGTTCATACCTTGTTTTCTTCTTGAGCATTAAATGACTTGATCTCAGTTTAGAGGAACAGTTTCTTGTCCTGACTCCCAGAATCCTTATATCTTAGAAAAAAATTACAAACCATATGAAACAAGATAACCTGATTTGAGAAATCAACTGTCTTATTATCCAGACTGAAAGCCTGTTGTAGATTCATCACGAAAGGCTGAGAGGCATTTTTGCATTCTTGTCCGTCTTGCAGGGTCAGCCAAGCATTTGTATTTGTAGGACCTAGGCCCATGTTTCTCCAAGTGTGGTCCGGGAACCACCTGTTTCCACTTCTTGCAAATTTCTGGGATCCACTCAAAACTGACTAAGACATACTTGCTAAAAGATACTTCAAGTGATTCTAATGCACAGTATGTTTTGAGAATGATTTATCTCTTTCCTTTTGCACATCATTTCAGCTTCAGCCATATAGCTTTTGTTGGGGAAGTCAGGCTCAACAGGAGATGGACTGAAGTTGCCCAGAAGAGAGTTGATGAGGGGAGAGAGGCTGATACTTGGAAAGAAGAGAGTGGCCAGAGAAGAGATTCACCAAACCAGGTTAAGTTGATAGGGAATAGATTCTGTGGACAAAGATTTGCATAGCTCCTCAGGAGGTAGTGGGCTGCTGATGGCAATGACTCCTGGATGCTGGAAGATTGACCCCTATGGCCAGGCTGGTGCTCTGTGAAGACAAATGCTGGGAGGACGCCTTTCTAGCTTGCTCTGAGAAGCAGTATCATCAGGGACTTGATGGTGCCATCAATTATAGCAGAAAGAAAGACAATAAATATGGAAACCACCATCGATGAAAGATCAGGTAAACCTTCAATCTCCTGACATTGCATAAGGATTCGGTGAATGGTGGGGGATTGAGAACAAACATTAAAACTCAGTTACACTCTTGAGTTTAAAATGTTCCAAAGACACTCCCAAGAAGACCAACTAACAACCTCCATAGACAAGACACCATTGTGAAAATCCCAGAACCCAGGGGTGTGGCTGAAGCACTCACTCAGATGACAGACACCAAGAAGGACTGATTTAGAAAGGTAGGAGGAACAGTTTCTCTTTAACTACATTGCCCCTCCCCCAGGCTGGCACAGCACTGCACCAAGAGCCCCCCCTCCCCCAAGGCCTGCAATTTCTTCAGTGGGAAAACAGAGCTCAATGTGGACACCCAGCTTCCCAGGCATTGCAGGACACTGCCCAGGAGGCCCACTCAGGTCTCACTTCATGGGGATGACTGGGGGAATCTTCAGGGTTTGACCACTAAGGATAAGATAGAGATGAAGAAAGTGGGGCTTAGCGCAACCAGGGTTCAGATCTCAGTGGACCACATTCCTGCTGGCAGCAGTGCCTGTGCATATATCTCAGCCAGTAGGACCCCATTCTGGCCAGATGGGCAGATCAAGGCAGTGGACCCATTTGGCCAGCGAGCTTGGTTGGCAGTTCTACCTGATTTGAGTGCCTAGCCAATGAGCCCTACCACCACAGAGTCTATTCTATGGTTGCACTTGGGCAGGGAAACCAGTTCACAAATCCACCCAACTGCTGAGCACAGCTTCCAGTCCTTTCCAACCAGGGACCCTGGTCAAGGAATCCAGGTAGCCGAAGAACCCATCATACATTCCCACTTGGGCAAGGAGCCAAGCCAACAATCTTGCCTAACTGTTGAGAATAACGTTTGGCTCTGTATAATCAGAGAGCATCAACATTGACCCTGGGAAGCCTTGAAGCTCAGCCTACAGGTCTACCCAATTGCTGAACACAGCCTGTGGCCTTGCCCAGGTAGGGAGCCCAGCCAGTGACCTCACCCAATTATGAAGCATCGCCTGCTGCCCCATCTGACCAGGGAACCTGGACAGTGACCCTCCCAAGTATGGAGCACAGCCTCCAGTGTCATCCAACTGTGAAATATAGCTAGAGGCCCTGCCTAATCACAGTACCTGGCCAGCAACCTTAACCAACAGAACAGCACAGCCAGTAGCCAGTAGCCAGTAGTCTACCTGTGTGCAAGGCCCAACCTGTGGCTGTGACAAACTTTGGGACACGGCCTATGAGCCCTACCCGATCACAGAACACAGACTGTACCCTGTCCATGAGGAAGGCCTGCTCACATCCCACTTGAACTAGAAGTCCAGCAAGCAGCACCATCCAATTGAGGCCCCACCAGTTTAGGAGCAACTGTGGAGCCCAGCCTGCAGCCCTGCCCAATTGCAGAATTCAACCAGTGGTACCACCCTGCCAGGGAACACAGCTTGATGCTCCACCTGACCACAGGTGATTGCAGAGCCCAGTCAGAGGCCTCACTTGAGTGTGGAGCACAACCAGAAGTCACTCTCAACCAGGGAGCTCATCTTGTAGTCTTGCTTCAACAAAGAGACCAGCCAGCAGGCTCACTTAACTATGGAGCTCAGCCAGAGGGGCATGCTCCCTCCCCTCCCCAAGTGCAGAGCATAGGCAGTGGCCTCACCCAAATAGAGACCCTGATAGCAAGCCCTGTCTGCCCATGGGCTCTAACAGTTAACCCACCCAGTACCCGAAGCTGAACTGACTAATGAAGGGCTTTCCTGACAATGTGGGCCTATAAAGTCTGGAAGAGGAGACAACTTATATGAATGTGCAGATACCAATGCAAGGATATAAGGATCACAAAGAATTAGGTAGACATGACACCACCAAAGTAAACTACTAAACCTCCAAGTACTGATGCTAAAAAAAAAAAAAAAATGGAGATCTATGAACTGTCTGACGAAGTATTCAGAATAATCCTTGTAAAGAAGTTCAACAAACTATAAGGACACACAGAGAAACCATTTAACAGAATTTAAAAAACAATGCATGAACAAAACCAGAAGTTCAACAAAGGAATAGAAACCATTAACCAAAACCAAACAGAGATTTTTCCAGAAGATAGCAAAGTGGGAGGATCCTGAGCCCACCTCCTCCCACAGACACACTGATGCTACGACTACATATAATGCAATCCACTCTAAAGATGACCTGAAGACTTACAGAATGGCTTTTTCCAAAGAAAAAGTCATATCAAGAAGGGTAGGAGGGACAGAGATGCAACCAGGAACAAAAACCCCCACATGGCAACTCGCAAGAGGGAGAGATATTACAGTCACGGAGGGCCTTCCCGGGGAGTGAGGAAATCAAAGCATACCCAGCCCTGGGGACCTGCACCAGGAAGATGAGCTCCTATAAGGTCTGGCCTTGAAAATCAGTAGGGCTCACCTCTGGGAGAGCTGGAGGTCTATAGGAAACCAAGACTCCACTCTGAAAGGGCCAATGCACTATTATCACTCAATCCGAGACCTAGCAATTTGGATCAGCAATTTGAAAATCACCTGGGCTATATGTGAAAGAGCAAAATTGTCTAATTTTAGAGCATGTGCCAGAGGGGCAGGGATCTATAGGAGTGTTCTCCAAGATTGGAAGCATTGGTGGGTGCCATTTTTCTTGCCCTCCTTCAGCCAAACTGGCTGGATAGTTCTCACACTCTTCTATGTACCTTGCTAGCGCTGCTTGCCCTGCCCTGGTGGAGCTCTGTAGAATCACCTCATCCAACACACCTGCCCTCCCCAAAACAGCTCCTGCCCCACCATGCCCAGCGGGCAGCCTTGACCTGGACTGGCATCCCACAAAGTGACTCCTGTCCCAGGGCGTTGGGAAGGTTTCCCTGCCTGCCAGCACACCTGCAGCAGTTGCAACCAGGCCTCTCATCCAGCTGCATCAGGTGTAGACACCTACTAGTGTGTCCACAGCTGCTATGGCCAGGCATCTTAGCCAGCTGAGCCAGGGGGCCAACCCCTGCCCACTAGTGAGCCCACAACAAACAGTATCAACAATGGTCATTGCAGCTAGCCACAATGAACATGCTACTAAACAACCAATGGGTCAATGAAGAAATCAAAGAGGGAATTAAAAATACTGTGAGGCAAATGAAAATCGAAAACAATGGTCCAAAATCTTTGGGATGAAGCAAAAGTGGTTCAACAGGGAAGTTTACAGCCTCAAATAAACAATGTAACCTTACAGTCTCAAATCTTACACCTAAAGGAACTGAAAGAAGAACCAACAAAACCCCAAGTTAGTAGAAGGAAGGAAATAACAAGGATCAGAGCAGAAATAAATGAAATAAAGACTAAAAGATAAAAAGAAACAATAGAAAAGATCAACGAAACTAAGAACTGGTTCTTCGAATTTCAGTAATATTTCAATATCTTTGGAAAAAGCATCATGTTATCTCTTAGGGATTTACCTCTCTCTCTCTCTCTCTCTCTCTCTCTCTCTCTCTCTCTCTCTCTCTTTTAAGTAGGCTTCACACCTAGCGCATAGCCCAACATGGGACTGGAACTCAGGATCCTGAGATCAAGACCTGAGCTGAGATCAAGAGTTGGACGCTTAACCAACTGAGACACCCCAGTGGCCCTACCTATCTCTTAGGCTATTGATTCAAGAACCTATATTTCTAAAACTAAATAGTATAAGCATACAATGAGGTAACTAAAATACTCTTTAGATTTCATTTTCCTCAGTTCTTATATAATAGGATGGAAACTGAGTTATTTTGATTATACTAATAAAATCATTAAACACTTTCCCTCTATTATCTGGACAGTTGGAAATTATTCTGAAAGGCTTTATCTTGAACTCTAAATAACTATAAATTCTCTGGTTTGTGTCTGAAATATGGCCCAAATGTTCTGACCAAGGTTTATGCCTGATTTTTTTTTCTCTTTTATGAGAAAGGCAATCTGAATCATGGCATTCTAGGCTATTCTAAGCTTCCCACACACACACCTTTTTTTTGTGTGAGTATTATGGAAAGCTTCAATTAATTTCTTGCGTATGAATGGAAGCCTTTGATTTGAAAAAACAAATGTTTCTAGATGGTTAGGATGTCATCCTAGAAAGAGTAGCACATGATGAGTAAGAGAGCCAGGCTGTTTGTCCCAGCACCGACACCCATTAACTTTGTGGCTTTGAAGTAAGTCACATCATGTCTCTGTGACTTAGTTTTTCCATCTACACAACAGAGACCATACCTTTTTTATGCTAATATGCAGGATTATGGTAAGTGTAATGATTATTGTTAAGTTAAGCTTCTCTCCAAGGGTCAAGGACTTCCTGAGATAAAGACAACATGGATATCAGCAGTGGAGAGAGGAAAAATTAATGAATGGACCTAGGATCCACAGGGACTCCAACAAGCACCAAGAGATGAAGAGTCAGGACACGCTGAAGGCATGGATTCAAATCATACAGAACTTGCAAGAGAAAGAGAATGCAAAGTCAACAGCAGCAGGAGCTAGGACCCCAGACAATGGGAGTTGGGGCCTCTGGAGCCTCAAATATTCTTTCCTTGGGTTTAGCCGAGGACATCGTCAGTGGCAAGTATCAACTCCAAATGGGAGTTTTCAAGGATCGAATGACAAGAAGGAACTGAGAAGTTGGAGGTGAAGAATAAGAAGTAAAGGCAAAAGGAAGAAAGATACTGCTGGTTGTTCCCATTTCGTCTTCTGTTAGGGCTCCAGGATGAGAGAAGGAGGGGAAAAACAGAGGAAGTGAGACATACGTGGCTTCTCTGAGGGAACAGAAGTAGGGAGACCCTTCCAGGGAAAGATATATTTAGTTTTAAGCAGCGGAGTAGCAAGAGGATATGTAGTGGAGAACTGACTATATATTCAATCTGAATGAGCACAAGAAGCATATTTGCTATAATCCTAATTCTGGAAATGGGAACAAATACATTTTCAATCATCAGAGAAGCTAGTTCTAATTTGAACATCAATTTAAGAGAGACAGGACTAGAATCCAGAGATCTTGGTGTAAGACTTCATCATCGGTCAACCTAGACTGACTAGCGTAATGGTCTCTATTTTTTAGTTCCTATTGCTAGTCACCTCTTGTTATTTATGATAGGCATTACTGTCAGAGTGATCTTTAAAACACACACACACACACATACACACACACACACACACACACACACACACACACGCAAACACACATCTGATCATTGCTTAAAAGTATTTATTACCTGTAGAATAAAGTCCAGATACTTCAGTGTGACATTGGTAGTTTGGGTCATACTCCATCCAGCCTTCCTTTCCAAACCCCTTGATCACAGAAAGTTCAGTCTATTACCAATCTTCTCACCCCACAAAGCTACTGGAAACTGCGAGAGCAGATCTACTCTGGGTGTCTTTTGCAGACCCAGCACCATCCAGCTCCAGACTTCTGGTCTCTATGCTGCCTGTTTAGTCCACATAAGATCACTTTCTATCATCTCTAGAACAGTTTTACTCGGATTGTAGCTGATGTTAAGTGTGCAGCTGTGAAGAGTCTGAAACGTGACCCTACTTACAAGCTAACAAGTTCACCTGCCATAGTTTTACATCTCTATCTCTATCTCAGTCAGCCTGTCTCCTCCACGTCCATGGTTATCATCTCTGTCTCTACCCATAAACATGACATCTCAGGGTCAGGGAACAGACCTTTCTTATAGAACAGCTTGCATTGGGTCCCCAAGCCCTAATTCTTCGTGGGGTGGCACAGTGAACGCTCTCAGTACCTGCTCCTGTGGGATTTTGCATACGGGGGACGAACCTCCAAATTATGAAACTTGGAGTTTATATCAGAGTTGTTGGCACATCTGCCCATCTCCACCACACCCCTCCCCCGCCCCAGGAGGGGGCTTGGAGGGACATGGGGGACAAGGAAAGGAGAGAAAGTAAGAGAGAGAGAGAGGCAGAGAGAGAAGGTAAAGGAGAGGGGATTTTGTTTTGGAATGTAAACAAATCCTCTCTGGGGACAGGAGGGAAAGGTGTCTCCACCACTCTGCAGTGTAAACACATGGGTCCCAGGAGATAAATCTCTCTGTCTCTCCAGATGTTTCTAATTTTAGTTGCTCTTCATTCATCCTTTAACATAGGTACCAACACTCTTTTCTCAGAAAGCCCTGACTGGAGAAACAGGAAAATATTTATGGAGACTTGTCTCCCAGCAGCTGCCCTGCCTTGTACGATTTCATCTCATTACTTTTTTGTATCTTGTCTTATTTCTGTTGGTGAAAGATGAGGCAAGTCTATAAAACTCAGCACGATTTTAATGGAGGCTTGGGGATGATGGGAGGGAAGCACGACGCCGAGAGTAATTTATAATTGGTTCTGAATGTGGTCACTTTCAGAATCCAGACCCTGAAACAGGCCCATCCTCCAGGAATGCCTTTCAGATGATTTGCTGCCTACATCACAGGAACCAGGTGCCTGGGACCATCCCACCTTCTGCAGGTAAGACCGCTATTGTGCTTGTCTCTCACCAATAACACAGAGACGGTCAAACAGTGCAGTGGGCATAACAGAGCATGTCTCAATTTCAGCTTCATATATGATAAAGCCCATGCTGCAGGTCAGTGAGGGAGAGACATGTGATTTAATAAATGGCTTTGGAACAGTTTTTCATATGGAAGGAAATTAAAATATATGCCACTTCACACCATAGGCAAAATTTAATTTCAGGTAGGTTAATTAGGTGTGAAAGGTAAACATATTCTTTTTTTGGTAACTATTAACAAATCTGTCTCAATACCAGACTGTTTTCTGTCACATAGTATGTGCTTATTATACGCTGTTTGAAAATATGTTTTGAGATTCAGGAAGATGTCTCTATGTCTCTAGAGCTCTTTGACTATATATATATATATATGTGTGTGTATATATATACATATATATGTGTGTGTATATATATATATATATATATAGTTTGATATTTCTCTATTGCCTTCATTTTTAAATTGGTGATATTTTCAATATGATCCATAAGAATTGAAGATGAACAAATATCATAGATATGAAAAAACTTGGAAAAGAAGGTAAATACAAAAAAATTCAGGGGCGCCTGGGTGCCTCAGTCAGTTGAGTATTCAATTCTTGATTTTGGCTCAGGTCGTGATCTCACAGTTCGTGAGATCAAGCCCCAGGTCAAGCCCCGGCACAGAGCCTGCTTGGGATTCTCTCTACCCCTCTCTCCTTGCTCCTCCCCACACTCTCTCTCTCAAAATAAATAAATGAAGCTTAAAAAAAATCATGGGTATAGTAGAATTGTAAAACTGTATTTTTTCTAAATTTTTTTCTTTAATAAGTAATTTTAGGATGTTTAATAAAATCTTTATGTAAGGCATTCTACATTGCTTTTCAGCTCTCCTAACTCTATATTAGTACTAAATACCACGAGTTAAGGTTTTCACTTATAAGTACTTACTGAGTGGATTGAATTCATGAATTTAAAGACATTTTTCATGACAATGAAATTTAATTTAAATTTAAATTTAATTCATCAGATTTAAATTTCTATTCATCAGACAATTATATTGCTGTATCTCTTGGTTCCCTGGTAGAAAATGAAGGTGATGGTAACAAGACTAATAAGACTTATAAGACATCACCATATTCAGGGGCGCCTGGGGAGCTCAGTTGGTTGAGCCTCTGACTCTTGATTTCAGCTCAGGTCATGATTCCAGGGTTGTGGGATCGAACCCTGCACCAGGTTCCATGCTGAGCATCAAACCAGCTTGGGATTCTCTGCCCCTCTCCCCCAGTCATGTTCTCTCTCTCTCTCTCTCTCTCTCTCTCTCAAGAGAAAAAAAAAGACACAACCATATTTAAAATGATGTTAGAATGTGCAGTGGGGATTTGTCATTGTTTAGTCTATCCAAATTCCTTCTCAAGTTTGGGGGTTCCCCCCTTCAGCGGGAGTGGGTTGGTGAAGAGGGACTGTGGGCTAAGACCTTCTCCCTCTAAAGGAGCTGTAAGTGCTCCCCACTGGCTTGTTGGGTCTGCCTCACAATTAGACTCCAGACAGATTACCCAAGGTCTGCCCCTCAGAAACCCTCACATCCGATGTCTCAGGAGCCAGTGACATGAGGGGGGAGGGTCGGCAGCTCTCTCTGTGGACACAGTAGAGGCAGTAGTAACTACAAGTTTGGGCTCCTGACTGTGGAAGTGCGTCTGGTGGTGAAAATGGCTGCAGCAAAAAGAAGTGATTGATGAACTGGTGCTGGTAGGACACTCCCTCTCCTGAGGAGAGCCTCCTCACGACTCCGTCCCCACCTCCACCCCATCACAGTCTTATCCTGGGGCCTCCAAAGATAATCACACCCCAACAGTGTCAAATAATAAGTATACTTTCCACATTCTGTGTTATTCCCTTCTGAGCAATGCCATGTATAGAGCATTATATTTCCAGTTTCTTTTTACAGTCTCTTGTCTGCCCATAGTAAATATCATATTTCTTTAATTTTTAGAGCCTTTGCTCCCAAATTGCCTCTGAGAAAGTGCTTGAACTTGAGTACACACACACATACACACACACACACACACACACACACACACACACACACACACAAATCTCCCAAACAATAATACAACGACATAGGGCAGTTTCTATCCTTTCAGAAAAGAAGAAATATTTATCTCCACAAGCCAACTAAATCTTCAGAGACATAACTCTACTAGAAACATCTGTACTCAGGATGGATGCTTGAATAGAGGTGGGCTTTTTCCATGAAAATGAAGGAGAGATTTGCCTCAAAGTTTAATTCGATTCTTCATCGGTCAGGAGACAGAAGTACTTGCAGTTTCAAATGGCATTTTTTCCAGTTTCTAGCCACAAGATTAAAAGGAAAAAAAAAAGCAGGCTAAGCACCGCTTATAAAAAAGGAAGTAGAAAAGTAAAATTAATAGGACTTAAGGGGCAAGAAAGAACATGGTGTTAATATAATGGATATATGCTTCTTTGGGCCAGGCAGGCAGCCCAACACCCAACCAGTTTGATTTTTAAGTGATCTCATTACGTGGGTCTCAGTGGGAAACAGATCCATCCATACCTTTCACTACGGAAATTGAAAAAAGCCAGAAAAAATTCCCTGACCGTATCTCTGGCAGCCAGAACATGCACACCTGATTTCAGCTCCACCATTAGGTTACTCCTGCCTCGGAACCTGACCCTTGAGAAAAAGCTGTGGAGCCATGAGCTTTGAGCCAAGCATGGTCAAGGTTGCAGCCTGCTGTTGGCTTCCAGACCCCCTTACCTCCTGTTTACATTTCAAACTTACTCCTCTACTTTGTGAACACCTGTACGATTTTATTAATCTCACCTATGCACTACCGAGCCAGAGTTCCTTTCTACTGCTTGCAACCAAGAATGTAGACCAGAGAAAACGATAATAACTTTTTTGAGCCCTGAAATTGAAAACTGTATGACATGGTCATTGTTGGGATAAGAGGGGATAATAAAATGGCACCTCTGTGTTCCTTGCCCGAGTTCTTGACCAACAAACGTTTATTTGTTTATCTTGTTCATCTCCCCCAAGCTTCATGTTAGCACCATAGATCAACGAACACAGTTTTGTTTTGTTTTGTTTTGTTGTCTATTTTGTTCATGGCTGTATCCCCAGCATGTTAGATAGGACGCGATCTAGAACAGGCTTTCAATCGTTACAGGTTGAATTTATTTATACAGCTTTATTACAGACATAAGATTATATCAGAGAATTGGGCAGATGTATACTCTTAGGTGCAGACCTTTCACCACTGGCAGATAGAAGGGCAAGACATAGGTTCTCCACAGGCAGACCAGCTGCCAGGAAGAACAAGGAGGAGCAGTGCCAACTATGCCAACTTATCACTCCTAAATCTGCTTGCTGCTAGTTGGGGAAGGGTGGCCAGGGGGTGGACAGAAGCCACGAGTGTTATAAAAGGGAAGCTCCTACCACAAGAAAAAAAAAACACCAGGGCTGGGAAGCACTGCTCTCTGATAATTAGCGGTGATGTCCAGATTTACTGCTGTCCAGGCGGTGTTGAATGGGGTTACAAGGATGGGTCTATTTACATTTAGAATTTGATTTAAGTTTGGACCCTAAGTAGGGAGGAACTTTTCCCACTAACATGGCTTTAAAAGCTCCCTTTCCCCGAAACTATGAGCAATAAAAGAAAAAACAGATTAAAACTTCATCAAAATGAAAACTTTTATGCATCAAAAGACATTATCAAGAAAGTGAAAAAAGCAACCTACAGAATGGAAGAAAGTATTTGCAGGTAATATATCTGATAAGGAAGGGCATAGTATTCAGAATGTGTAAAGAACTCTTTCTATTCAACAATAAAAAGACAAAAACTCAATTAAAAAGGGAGCAAAGGACTTGGATAGACACCTCTCCAAAGATATGCGAATGGCCAATGAGCACATGAAGAGATGCTCAACATCATTGATCAGTCATCAGTCACCACAATGAAAGGCTTCACAACTTGTGGGATGCTATAATAAAAATTTAAAAGTGGAAACTAACAAGTGTTGACAGGATGTGGAGAAATTGGAACCCTGGCACATTGCTGGTAGAAACGTAAAATGTGGAAAACGGTTTGGTGGTTTCTCAAAAAGTTAAGCATAGAATTACCATATGGCCCAGCAACTCTACTCCTAGGTATATACCCAAAAGAAATGAAAACACCCAAGAATTGTAGCACCCAAGCAGCTACATGTCTACACATGTTCCTAGCAGCTCTTCATAATAGCTAAACGGTAGAAAAGCCCAAATGACCATCAATGGCTAAAGGATAAACAAAGTATAATATAGAAATGAAATATTATTCAGCCATAAAAGAAATGAAGTGCTGATACATGCAAAAATGTGGCATGTATCAAAAACATTATACTAAGTGAAAGAAACCCACATAAAATGCCAGGTATTGTACACTTCCATTTATATAAAATATCCAGAATAGGTAAACCCACAGAGAAATAATGAAGATTGGTGGTTGCCAGGGGCTGGGAGCAGGGGGAATAGAAAGGGATACCTTAATGGGTATGAG
This sequence comes from Puma concolor, assembly GCF_028749965.1. NCBI lineage: Eukaryota > Metazoa > Chordata > Mammalia > Carnivora > Felidae > Puma > Puma concolor. The sequence goes on from NC_141683.1 coordinate 41,355,948, forward strand.
CTTTTCTTTTGGTGTGAGGAAAATATTTTGGATCTAGATAGAGGTGGTGGCTATACAACATTGTGAATGTACTAACTGCCACTGAATTGTTCACTTTGGAATGGCTCATTTTATGTTACATGACTCTCACCTCAGTAAAAATGACAACAAAAAAATCCTACCTTTGGCAGAATACACAAAAATCTTTTAATCTGCTGGGAGTAGTTAGTCACCAAGGAAGATAGAACAAGGAACAGAGTGTCCAGGTTAGAGAGACAGCACTACCAAAGCCAAATATTCAATGGATATTTATTGAGCACCTTCCATGCTCCAGGTTCTATTTTATGTACTTGGGATACATTATTGAAAAAAAGCAAACAAAGTCCCTCCTTTCATGGAATATCTTATAATCGGGGGAGATGCATAATAAATGAGATAATTTATGTAGGATAGTCAAAGAAGAGAAGTGCTATGAAAAATAAAAAAACCTATATATAGTAGAGCACATGAGATCAAGAGTACTAAGTGAGGTTTTCAATTTCAAATAGGTGATCAGGGTAAGTCCCATTGAGCAGGTGACATTTGAGCAGATTCGAAAGAGGTGAGGGAGTTAGTTATATGGATATCTGGGGAAAGAGTGTTTCAAACAGAAAGAAAATGCTTGGAATCTTCTAAGAACAGCAAGGATCCTGGAATGCAGTGAGACTAGGAGATTGAACAGTGGGAAGGTCAAAGCCTATAGTGTTCTGGAGATGGCTATACGATTTGGACTTTTACTACATATTGCACGAGAAGTGTTTTGAGCATAGGAATGAATAACCTGACTTTATGTTTTATGAAGATGACTCTGGCTGCTGAACTGAGAACAGACTAAAGGGAGGCAATGATGGAAACAGGGAGACATGTTAGGTATCACTTGCAGTTGCCCCAGTGAGAGGTGAGAGTGGGTAGGACCAGGATGTTAGCAATGCAGTGGGGATAAGCAGTCAGATTCTGGATATATGTTGACATGGTGTTGACAGGATTGGCTTGCTGAATTGGCTATTCTTGTGAGAGAAAGAAACAGCCAAGGACCACTTGAAGTTTGACCTAAAGACTGGAAAGATATGGAGTGACCTTGAATTAATGTGGGAAGACCATGGATGGAGTCGTTTGGGGAAGGAAGATCAGGGGTAGAGTTTTGGACATGTTCGGTGTAAGGCATCCTTTAAATAGCAACAGGAGTTGTCATATAGGCTGTTGGGTATCTCAGGATGGAGCTTGGAAGAGAAATCCAAGCTTGGATGTATAAATTGGGAGTTGTTGGAATGTAAGTGGTATTTAAAGTCAGAAGGTCACAAGACTGGATGAGATCACCAAAGAGCCTGAGTGTAGACAAAGAAGTGAGGAGGACTAGGTCATGGCTTTGAGAGAGCTCCCACGTTAAGAGGCCTGAGAGATAAAGAGGCACAAGCACAGTAGATGAGGAGGAGCAACCAGTGAGATGGGAGGAGCAACCAGTGAGATGGGAGGAAAGGCAGGAAAGTGTGGTGTCCTGGAAATTCCAAAGGAAATCACAGATGTGTAGTCACAGATGATATAGTGATCCAGTCTGTCAAACACTGCTATCTATTCAGTCAGGCATGGACTGAGAATTGACCATTGGATTTGTCAATGTGATGGTAATTTGGGACTTTTACAAGAGAAGTTTCAGTGTAGCAATGGGGGAAAACCCTGCTCAGGTGGGCTTAGGAGATAATAGCAGAAGAGGGATTGCAGACAATGAGGGCAGATGATTTTCTGGATAAATTTTTCTACAAAGCAGGGCATCGGTTGGCAAAGGAAGTGGTTTCAAGAGAAATTACCTGAAGATGGGAAAAATAAGAGCATTCTATAAGACACATTGAGGAAAAGCAAAAATAAACCAGGAAAGATTGCTGTCTTAAAGACTATAGTGGTTCATTAAGTAAAGATTAAGATCAGAATTAATCAATTAATGATTCAGAATTAATATCCAAAATAGAAAGAACTTGTGCAACTCAACATCAAAAAATAATAATAATCTGATTTAAAAATGGGTAGAAGGGCTGAATACACATTTTTTCCTAAGAAGATAAACAAATGGCCAACAGACACATGAAAAGATGCTCAACATCACTCATTATCAGGAAAATGCAAATCAAAACCACAGTGAAATATCCTACCTTACACCTGTCAGAATGGCTAAATTCAAAAAAGACAAGAAATAACAAGTATTGGTGAAGATGTGGAGAAAAGGAAACCCTCATGCACTGATGGTGGGAATGTAAACTGGCACAGCCACTGTGGAAAACACTAGGTTCCTCAAAAAATTAAAAATAGAAATACCATATGATTTGATAATTCCACCACTAGGTATTTATCCAAAGGAAACAAAAACACTCATTCAAAAAGATATAGGCACCCCTATGCTTATGGCAACATTATTTACAATAGCCAAGATATGGAAGCAGCCCAAGAGTCCATTGATAGATGAATGGATAAAGATGTAGTATACATATATACAATGGAATATTGCTCAATCTTAAAAAGGCTGATATCTTGCCATTTGTGACAACATGAACACACCTAGAGGGTATTACACTAAGTGAAATAATTCAGACAGAGAAAGACAAATGCCATATAGTTTCGCTTCTAGGTGGACTCTAAAAAAACAAAACAAATGAACAAACAAACAAAAACCTGAAATAGACCCATAAATACAGAGAAGAAACTGACAGCTGCCAGGGGCAGGGGGTGGGAGACGGGCAAAACAGATGAAGGGGATTGAAAGATACAGACCTCCGATTGTGGAATGAATAAATCAAAAGGATAAAAGGTACAACACAGAGAATATGGTTAGCAATACTGTAGCCGTGTTGTAGAGTGAGAGACGGTAGGAACACACCTGGTGAGCAGGGCGTAATGTATAGGCTTGTCGAATCACCATGGCATAGACTTGAAACTAATGTAACATTGTGTGTCAACTATACTTCAATTTTAAAATAAATGGCTGAGGATTAATAAGGAGGGCTTGAAGAAAGAACTGATCTTCGTACTGATTAGATCACATGGGACATGAACAAGTTGGAGATACTATGGAGAGACTCACGGAGCCCATTCTACTGTCCTAACCACATAAACATGGAGACCCGGGAAATTCTCATCAGAATCTGCTGCCTAATAAGTTGTGTATTCTCATTTCAGTTGGTAGAGATGCATTTCTGGCAACATCACTTACTATCTCTACGTTTTGGCTTCTTCAGCTATAAAATAGAGATAATAATAGGGCACACCTCATAGGCACACTGTATGTTCCTTTCTCATCTTTATAAAATCCTAAAATAAGAAATTTCTCTAATTTCTGTATGATGTATGTAGGACCAACACTCAAAGTAACTGCTGATTCATCACCTACTGATCAGTGCGGCCACCAGCTGTGCTGCTGGAGCAGGATTCTGGGGTTCCCTGTGGTGTGAGGCATTACCCCTTTAGTGGATGAACTGTGCAGAGGTCAGTGTATAGATGGAATCAGGGTGGGGGAACTTGTGGGGATCAACAGACATTTATAAACACGATGGGTATTTCACTGTTATAACAGTCTGGTGACTATAGTGTCCCCAGCTGAATATTACCCCAGTGGATTCTATCTGAGTCAGGGAAAAAAAATTCTGACTTCCGGAGTGGGAAAAATCAGGTAAATAGCACCCCTTACAGAAATGTGTGGTAAGAGAGCTTATTTCTGTCTGGCTAGCCTAACTTTTCAGAGGCAGGGAAAGTTAGCAGAAGTAAAAACTTCAGGAGAATACAAAATTGCCTCCACATGGGGAGGGGGGAGCGGTGCGCGCGAGTGCGCTGGTACGCACATCTGGGGGCTGTGGTTCCTTGCCAGCCCTTTCTGCCTACTCTCTTTCTTGCTCCTGTCTAGAACATTCTAAGGATTGCTTCTGGTAATGCTGAGATCACGCTGTGTAAAAGTTTGTGCATTTACCTGTGCGTTTTTTCTATTCCAGCTTCCATCGGGTAAACATATGCATGAGGTCATCTGTCTTTCTCCTTTTTTTTTTTTTTTTTTTCTCTTGGCTTTTGGGCCTCAATGCACTAGTCATTCTTTAGAATTGGGTGATAATAAGAGCTGGGGTTGCATTGTGATGAGATTTTTAGTCTAGATCAAGTTGTTCTGCTTCTGCCTTTGCCTGATTTGGAACAGTATCTTGTACACTGTGTTGTTTAATTCTTTGAATTTTTGTTTTTTATGGGGGAATCCATGGGCCTAGAGTGATTGACTGACTAGACATAATTAAGGCACTTCTAGTTTCTCTAATTAACACCACTAAAATTTCATTCTAACTGCTAACAAATAGCACAACCTTTAAAATATAAGAAGGTTGATAAAAGGAAGACTTGGTCCTTTTAAAAAAAGTGACAGAACTGTCAGGGGACATATTTAAAAAACGAGGAGTAAATCAAGGTGAAGAAAAAAATCACAGATACTTTAAGGAACACAGTAGATATTTGTATAAGCTAATGCAATCAGTGGAGATTATAGATGGATATAAAAGGCTAAAATAATCGTATATAGGGAACATCTGAATATAAAGAAGGTAATAAAGTTAATAAAAGGAAGACAAATAGTCAACAACAACACAATGAACAACAAAGTGCACAACAGGTGTCCTAAAATTTTCAAGAAGAAGGGAAGATGAATGGTTAAATTAAGAGATAAGAAACACTGGTCAATAAGGCATTTGCAAAGAAACGATGGAGAACACACTCGTTATTAACTAAACTATTAGTGCACACAATGTGGATGATTGAAAGTTACAAATATGTATTATAATCACTTTGTCCTTTTCCACTTTAAAGGTTTAGAAGTCGATATTTATAATACTAAATGCTTTCAGAGCTTGGCAATCTCCTAATCTAGAGTGTCTACAAAAACACATAATACCAGAGGGGCATCTGGATGGCTCAGTCAGTTGAGTCTCCAACTGCGGCTCAGGTCATGATCTCACAGTTGGTGGGTTCAAGCCCCTCACTGGGCTCTGTGCTGACAGCTCAGAGCCTGGAGCCTGCTTCTAATTCTGTGTCTCCCTCTCTCTCTGCCCCTCCCCTGCTCGCGCTCTGTCTCCTGTTTAAAAAAATGGTTCTTAAACGTGTAATACCAGTTATCTCAGATGATGTTCCCTGGAGACCAGACATGGAGATACTGAGAATGTGCGTGCAGGGAGTTTAGTGGGGGTGCTCTTGGGATTGACACCATTGAAGGAGTGAGGGAAGCAGATGTGGGCAAAGGAAGAAGTGGAACTGTGGTATAGTTTCCACAGAGGCCTCCACTGGAGCTGAAGAAGTGTGGAATCTGCGTGGCCCTGTAGAGTTGTCCAGATTCAGGGCAGGAGCAAAGCGAGGAGTCTGACTTTCTCTCCATATCTGCCAGTCACTGCATGCGGCTTGTCCTCGAGAATGGTGCATACACTTGGATGAGGCAGTGTTTCTGGCCCGGGGAGGGTCTCAGCTGCCATTGGTCAACACCAGCTCCCCCGCAGCTCATAGAATGGGTACCCTGAGCTTGAAGGGGAGATCTGGGTGGCACAGCACAGTACTCACGGTGTCAGTTTTTATGAAATTCTCTTGGGGAGGAGAATACTTCTTGATATTATCCTTCTCTCCTAAAGAATAGTATCTGTTAACGTTAGGCAGCCAGGCAGATTATATTGAAGGAGATCTTGTTATGACTGTCTGAATAATGTATAAAGGAAGAAAATAAGATTAAAAAAATCGAATTACTGCTGTCCTAGGGCATATTCTCCTAATAGATACATTTCTGGACATTCAGTAATCTGTGTTTATTCTCTTATAACCATTTACTACAACATCTGACCCAGTGACCTGAAAGATTGAATACAGTGATTAAATATGCCTAATTTTCACCAGGCAATGGCTGAAGCTTTATCATTGCCATGCTAATGTTATGCTATGCTAATGTTGGTTTTACTTGTGACTTTCAGCTTTATCAATTAAAACAGAGGTGATGTATGGCCCCTATGAATGTCATTATTCCATAGCTGTGAAAATAAGAAAGTCATATTCTGGAACATTTGGAATATATTTACCTGTTCGTGATGAAAATTGGGCTGAAGAGAAATAAATTATTAGAGCTGAGAAGAAATTAAAACAGCTGCTTAACTCAAATCTTCCATATCTCACACTGGTTTTCTTCCCTTAGTAAAGCAGGAGAAAATCCACCAGAGGATTTTGGTCCCATATAACTAGACTTCTGTTGAATATTAACGCTGGGATCCGTCTCTCTCTTTCTGGAGATTTTCTTCCCTTGCCTTTCAAGACATTAGTTTCTTCCTGATTATTACAGCATACCACTCCATTCTGGCGGCTCTTCTCAGCTCTGTGAGGTCCTCTTTCTTTCTCCACTATTTACATGTAGATGTTTTCCCAGTTTCCTTGTCACTTTTCTTCTTCATTCACCAAATACTGGCCCACATTGATGTGATCTATTGTACGGCTTCAAATCTACTGCAATTATGGCGATATTTAAATACCTTTCTCCAAAGTTCCAGACCAGTAAATCCAATGACCTGCTAGACAACTTCATTGCATGTTCCACAGACATCTTGACTCAATGCATATAAAATACCATACCAACTAATAACAATCCTCCGGTATTCTCTACCTTGGTCAATATCTTCATCACTCATTGCCCTAGTAAGAAAATAAAATTATTTTTGACCCCATCACTCCTTCCCCAAAGCTGGTACCCAATCCATCTTCAACTACTGTTAATTCTGGCTTATTATCTCTTGAAACAATCTTTTTATCTGCACTGCTATTGTGTTAGCCTTTTTTAAATTTTTCCCTTGTATTTCTGCACCAACTATTTCTTTTTTCCATTGCAACTTTGCCTCCTTTCAATCATTTTTTATAACGATGAAAAAGATCTAACTCTCCTAACAATTGTTGTGAGAGTTTCTTCTGAGAAAGAAATACTCTTTATGAGAATATGCTTTGCCATGGGGTCAGCTGAATCACCCCAAGACAGAGATGTCTGCAGGATTCAGACAACAAAACAGAGGGCACACTGGTCAAATAGAGGGAAAGTCATTCCTAGTTCCTGGAATATTCCAAAAAGAAGTGTGGAAATCACAGTGGTCCAATAATGAAAAGCAGAGATGCATGCTCAAGGCAACCTGGTAAAGCTCCAGGGCAGTGGAAATCTAAGGGTGTTTTGACAATAAGGCCTCTTTTTCCCATCAGTTTTGCATCACTGACATGTAAACCTTTCTGTGTCTTCCCTAAGAAATCTTCAGGGCAGTGTTCAAAACCAAACCAAACCCTCAAAACTAAAAAACAATAGCAACAAAAATCCCAAAGACTGTGTAAATGAAGTGAAACTGTTGTTTTATTGTGTGTTTGAAACTGAGGGAGAGAACTGGATGTCCGATTAGGATTGATGTTGAAAGAGAAGAGAGGCCTGAGGGACAGGGGAGGCCAAACAGGAACTCCCTGGGAAACAGCAGAGGTCTATGAGAGAACTGGAGATTTGGGGCGACCCAAAGGCATTTCCATTGTGTCACTAGTCAGGGTCAATGCTGCTGACATCTGGGTTAAACACAGGTCACTGTGGTCAGAGCCATTATGCTTTCTTTTTTTTTTTTTAATGTTTATTTTATTTTTGAGAGAGAGGGAGAGTGTGCACGCACAGAAGTGGGGAAGGGGCAGAGAGAGAGAGGGAGATGCAGAATCTCAAGCAGGCTCCAGGCTCTGAGCCGTCAGCACAGAGCTCAATGCAGGGCTTGAACCCATGAACCGCGAGATCATGACCTGAGCTGAGGTCGGATGCTTAACCAACTGAGCCACCCAGACACCTCCCGTTATGCTTTCTAAAACACAAATACATCTTTTCCAAAATTCTATGACTCTGTAGCTTCCAGATAGAACCTAAATTTCTTACTAGGGAACACATGATCTTCAACCTGCACCATCATCTCCTGTCATTTCCTCCTCAGCTTCTAAACTCTAGTTAGGTACAACTGGTGAACATGTTCTCTGGGCATTGATGTTCACCTTCTCTTCTATGTATAGCTAAGCTCATATTTTGATAAATTTAAACATATTTCCCTGTCCTTCCCCTCTCCTTTTACCCTTCCTCCTTGTTTCATTCATTCGGCATGTGAATCATCTGCTTCTGCCTATTTGTCAAGGTGGGAGTTAGAGAAAGGGTATTTTCATTTCTTTGAATGCATACGTACCAAAATATTTGAATAGACATGTAGCAAAACAGATAATGGTGACATCAGATGGAGAAAATAACATCCATTGGAAATGTTTTGTAGGAAACCTCGTATTTAGAAGAAACTTAGTAGGTATACTCATATAATTAGAGATGGTAGCTAAGAAGTCAAAAGCTAGTTATGTATATGTAAAAAGACAATTACAGTGGCTCTCTCCCTCCCAGGCTGTACAAAGAATAGGTCATATGAGTACCCAGCCCCAAGGGGGCCATCTGTAAGAGCTCTCACTGGAACCAAAAAAGCTTCCACCTTGTTTTTGGACTCCTCAGCCTCCACAACTGTTAAGTAATAAATGCCTGTTGCTAAAGCAAAAAATAAAAAACAAAAAACGATAACTACAACGCAACATGGAAAATGTGATGGAAAGAGCCTGCAGAAAGTCCTAAAGGATGAGGTAAAAAGGGCACCTGATCCAGTTTCATGGACCAGCAAACTCCATTGTTTCGGAATCTTAGGTGCCCAGATCTACAGGACAACTGGAAGCTATTTTCGGTATTTCAGCATAAAAAGCCAGGAGAAATGACTCATTTACTATGGTGAAGTTGCGCATGCTAATTAAGAGGTCAACTTTCTTTGCTTTAGCCTGGAATTATAATTACCACACTGTGGATATATTAGTTATCCCAAGCTCATTAGAGGCTTTGATGGGCAGTTATATCTTTGATGAGTAAAAAACTCAGCAAATAAACTGATTTACTTAATAAATGAAGTTTGGTAGATAAAGATCTTTCAAAACAAGGGTCTCATTGTAACTATAAGGAAAGAGGTCCTTATAAAATTTTATGTCAACTATATTTCAGTTAAAGAAGAAAGAAGAGAGCTCCTTGTTGGTAGACAAACTGGAAAAAAAAAATGCACTTACACCACCATTTTTGTACCTTGGAAGCCAGAAAAATGGCATTTGTTGATGTAACAGTAGTTTGTACATATCAGCTGGACTTCGCCTCTCCCAGAGTGGGTTTGGTTCTTCTTTTACATTTGGATCCCTCCTGAGCAGTGACACAAAGCTGCCCAAGCAAATCCTCCACTGACCTAAATGTCCACTGTCTCACTTCAAACCCACACTCTAACCCTGTTTCCATCCCTCTGAGCAGCGGTGTGGAGCTGGGGGTGGGGCCCTGTCCTATTACCAGGCATTTTGCAGTTGATTAACTTGACCGTGTGTTCACCCTGTAGGAAACTACAAAAAGAAGAGACTTAACTGCTTGGTTTAACATGCTTGAGAGTCACCTCTCTTGAGATAGACAAGAGTCAACGGTCCCCGGGTGGGTGACTGTATCTTCAGCACCTGAGCCAGGAGTTATGGCTGCGCTAACACTGACACTCACTCGTGTGCACCACAGGACACTTTTCTACCCCTGCCCCCATCCTCCACAGGTATCAAAATGGAGATTTCAGTGATGAATATAGGAATGGGGAGAAGAAGGATTTGAGGAATCACTAAGTGTTTTTAGGGTAGCGTTGAAGAGTCTGTTTCTACTTACTCCCTATGTTACTGGAGTAATTCATCTTTCCTAGGCTTCACTTTCTTCTATGAAGCGGGGATTCTAATATCTATGTTGCTCGGTTATTTTAAATCAATGTAGGTAGAGTCCCTTATAGATAGTTGGACTTTTTTTTTTTTTAATTTTTTTTTCAACGTTTTTTATTTATTTTTGGGACAGAGAGAGACAGAGCATGAACGAGGGAGGGGCAGAGAGAGAGGGAGACACAGAGTCGGAAACAGGCTCCAGGCTCCGAGCCATCAGCCCAGAGCCTGACGCGGGGCTCGAACTCATGGACCGCGAGATCGTGACCTGGCTGAAGTCGGACGCTTAACCGACTGCGCCACCCAGGCGCCCCGTTGTTGGACTTTTTCTTAATGTTCTATCATGTGCGTCTACCCTCACCAAGCTCATTTGCCATGTTATCCCCCGTTATTAAATCCGACCCTCCCCTCTCTTGGCTGCATTCTATCCCTAGTTCTTTTCCTCCTGCACAAATTCTGTCCATTTCTCTAAAGACCGTGCCTACTTCTTAGACTTCTATTTTAACTGCTGTGATAAGGTAGAATTTCAAACTGATACTTCTCTTTTCCCAGTTCTCTGATTTAGCAAAACCTATCTGTTTCATTACCCTCCTGTTGAGTTCTATTTGCCTCTCTATAGATCACAGGTGCAACTTCCATTTGTGACAATGGGAGTGTTCTTCCTGGGGAAATCAATTCAAAGGAACCCTGGCTGGGGAAGAAAAGAGTCTCAGGGAAAAATAACAACAGCAGAGACATTTGCTTTTTAAGGATTTTCTAGGTCTTTTGATGTTTCCTTGGGAGCTATTTTGGGTGGAGGTGCCCTCAGAGGGGACCAAAGTGGGAAATGACGGGGATCTTGTGTTTTTAAGACATTTAGAACTAGTTTGCTATGATTTTCATCTAATAATACATTTCCAGGCATGCAGTAAAATGTTTTAAAGTGGTTTCGCATCTTATTTGATTCTCCCAGCAGCCCTTTCCAAGAGCTGTGAAATTCTGGGGCTGAGAGGTAGCTTGAGGTCATTTAGGTAAATGTGTTCCTCTTACAGCAAAGGAAGCCCATTCTAGAGACATTAAGTAATGAAAATCTAGGACAAGAACCACTGCTGACAGCTCTAGGGCCGTGTCCTTTATTGGAAAACCTGCTTGTATCTTCCTCAAGCTGATCATCAAAGTCTCACATCCCTCCATCCCTCCCACTTCCCATTATGGAAGAGCACACTCTGGGTTCTAGGTTGGTTCTAGATTTTTTGCTGGAAGTGGAACCAAAGGCTTTACATTTCTTCTACTAAAAAAAGGTTTTGATTAACTATTCTTGCTCCAGGACGTGTTCAGTGCTTTGCATTTTTTAATTTTTTTTTAAAGTTTATTTATTTTTGAGACAGAGAGAGACGGAGCATGAACGGGGGAGGGGCAGAGAGAGAGGGAGACACAGAATCGGAAGCAGGCTCCAGGCTCTGAGCCATCAGCCCAGAGCCCAACGCGGGGCTTGAACTCACGGACCGTGAGATCATGACTTGAGCTGAAGTTGGATGCTTAACCAACTGAGCCACCCAGGCGCCCCAGTGCTTTGCATTTTAACTGTGTGCCAGTGATACCTTACCTAACCCAGCTATAATTTGGTTCCCTCATTTGACTCCTGGAGAGAGAAAGTCATTTACTGTTAGGGAAATAGAAGGAAGGTAGGTTTGGTAATCTGCCACTCATTCTAATTCCCAAAGGAGTTTCTAATCAAGATACTTACTTGATTAGGAAAATACCCAAAATGGGAACTAAGGAGCCACTTTATAAATATCTGGAAGAGTTCCCAGTAACCTACATCCTGGATGCCGGTAAAATCTCAGATGAAAATGTGACATGGTCCAGGGAGCGTACGTGAGGCCTTTTATTCCTTGGCTTTTCAATGAATTAGCTGGACTAGCCACCCTGTCTTGTCATGGAGGAGGTGAAAGAGAAAAAAATGGCTGGTGATCTGACTCCGGAGACAGACTTTGTCCAGGTCACTTTACCACAAGAAGTCTCATGGGGGTCCCATGGTAACTTTAAAGAAGTGTAATCTTATCTACTGTAAACAAAGCCCTGTGCCTCTGGTTCTGAACTCAGACCAGCAACTCCTCCAGCACAGGAGAGGGGTTGGTTAGACCAGGGTGGGGTTAGGAGGGGAGCAGTGGGGCAAAGTAGCTCCCCACCCACCATCAAGTCTGACCTCAGCAGTTGTGAGACTTGAAAGCGTTAATGCAAGCCAACTCCTTAAGACATAAGAAAGGCCCACCACGGTTTAGTTACTATCATTTCTGGGCGCTCCTTATCCTCTAGGGGAATGTGAGAACACCACGATTACTCCCAGCGCGCAGGAAATGCAAACATGTGAACTACACTAGGGAAGTGAGTCCACAGATAAGATGAAATCTTTATACTTACTATTACGGAGGATTCTAGTTTTGATGAGCAGTGATAAATGAAGCTGCAAGGATCTTTTCATTTTTACAGATTGATGTAACGAGAAGTCATCTACCATTTTCTACAGTTTTAGCAGGTTTTTGTCCAGTTAGAGACTACATGTTTACCCCAGAAATCCTTTTAAAGGGCTTATCTCCTGTTCTTCTTGATGCTTTTGCACTAAAATATTTATTTTGTATGTCTCTGAATCATTCTAAGTTGATAGAAAACTCTCCCTCCTATTAATACCCCTGAAGAGTCTCTTCTAATAATGCCTTCTCCTATTAATATCCTCTCTAAGCTATTAATATCCCCTTGCTTTAGGGTATACAAGTGCTCTATTAAGTTCTGGACATTTATTAAAAATTCAGGGGTTCATGACTCCAAATGTGTTCTAGATCTTGCCATAAAACTTCATAAAAAGGAATCTAAAAGCACATACACAGAGCCAGGCAGCTGGAGTTCACTCCAAGCTCTACTATTTACTTGCTCTGGGTCCCAGGGCAAGTTACAAAGTCTCTGTTTGTGTTAGTTTCCACATCTGCAAAATGGAGGTGATAATAGCACAGTCTAATAGGATTAAAAGAGTTAATTAATATAAGCATGCCTAATGCTTATAGTAAACATTACCATTACTCTTATTTCATAACTAAAAATAATACTAAGATCCCTTTCTCTGATTCCTTATAAGAACCATGTAATTTATGAAATATACTGTGACCTTACTTCCTTGCCCTTTAGCAACATCCACTCTGGGTTTTTGGTTACTTTATTGATGAAAGGTTGCCACTAAGTACAAGGAAATAGCAAGCAGTTTTGGAAACAAACAGTATAAATAAAAAAGAAAAAGGGGCACCTGGGTGGCTCAGTTGGTTAAGCATCCAACTCCAGCTCAGGTCATGATCTCGCCAGTTTGTGGGTTCAAGGCCTGCGTTAGGCTCTGTGCTGACAGCTCAGAGCCTGAAGCCTGCTTCAGGTTCTGTGTTGCCCTCTCTCTCTGCCCCTCCCATGCTCATGCTCTGTCTCTCTCTGTCTCTCAGTAATAAATAAATGTTTAAAAAAAAATTTTTTTTTAAAGAATAAGAGAAAGAATATAGTGGCAAAGTCAAGGAAAGCCTGAGACCTGAAACATATTACATGTCTGTCCTAGCGTGTTCCATGTATGCAGGGTAACAGAGGAGCCTGACATGACAGACTAAACTCTGAGACTAGGAAAATCCTGAGATGTTTAGACATTTGTGTCCAATTGGACTGTACTTAAATCATCCACGTCGAATCCAATCTATGTCCATTTTCAGAGCAATAATCTGTCTATTCTTGTGGTGTATAAGGTTTTACCAACCTCTAGTGAGTTTCCGTGTAATGTTCCCTTAAGTGCTTCTTGTTAGTTTTATCCCACTAGCACCTTGAGTGGTCGTCTATGAAAAGATAGAGGTCCTGGTCAGCACCAACCACACATTTTTTAAAATATATATTTCACTTATCTCTTGACTAAGAGCCTTTACTCTGACACAATCTTAGTTTTAAACTAATACTGCCGTTAGCCCTCAAGAGGTTATTAAGTTTAGTTTGGATCCCAATCTGGCAAGAAATGGGAAAATCGAATGCTGAAAACATAGGCAATATAAAATGTCACTAATCAGGGGCCATTTACGTAATTATCTAGAGCCAGGCCTGGCGGTTGAGTAGTTGGTCTTGGGAGTCAAATGTATGAGTTTCAAACCCACCAGCTAAGTGAGGCTGAATAATTTTTTGTGGCTCTGTTTTCTCTTATCTCAGTAGTGATGAGACCACCTACTGGGGTAAGAAGGAGCGGTCCTAGTACAGTGTTTGGCACAAAGGGAGCTCCGCTCATCAGCAGGCATGCTGAACCAGACTCTATCCCGCTCCTGCCGAGTCCACCGTCAGTGGCTTCCCATTGGTCTTGGAATTACATCCAAATGCCTACTGTGGCCCACATGTCCATGTGGTCTGCCTCCTGCCCACGCCTCACTCTCATCCTGCCCCTCCGTGCTTCATGGATGACTTTGTATTGATCAAACAGCCACGTTCTTTCCTGCCTTAGGAATTTGGCATGTTCCGTACTTGGAAAGCCTTTACCCATGCTCTTTAAACAACAGGCTCTTTCTCATCTTCAGGTGTAAGTTCAACTATCTCCTCTGGGAAGCCTTCCTTGACTTCTCTGCTGAAGATGGTTCCCCTGTTCCATCACCCATGTTACTTCTCATGTCTCCTGTTTGTTTCCTTCTGTGCATGCATTACAATCTGTTATCCATATTAATTGTTTGTCATTCCTTCTACTTGTTTATTGTTGTCCTCCAGCTTCTAAGGAGGTAATCCATAAAGCCAGGGATCTTGTCTTCTTTATTCACTGCTGTATGTGCAGCACTAAGAAGTGTCTGAAACATAAAAGGGGCTCAATAAATAATCTTAAATTAATATTTTTGCTAAATATTACATTATAATTTCTTAAATTAAAATGTCATCCTTCATAATAATGTTATATTACTATCCAAATAATGGTTAGGGGCGCCTGGGTGGCTCACTCGGTTGAGCGTCTGACTTCGGTTCAGGTCATGATCTCACAGCTCGTGAGAGTTCGAGCCCCGCGTCAGGCTCTGTGCTGACAGCTCAGAGCCTGGAGTCTGCCTCGGATTCTGTGTGTGTGTGTGTCTCTCTCTCTGCCCCTAACCCACTCGCATTCTGTCTCTGTCTCTCTCAAAAATAAAGAAACATTTTTAAAAATGTAAATAACAGTTAAAAACTAATAAAATACTTTTAAGCTGTTGTAACAACTAACAGTTAAACTTATTTTCAGGGCTTATGAAGGAAACTTATTTCCCAGAGGGAAAGCCAAAAATGCCAACACTTGGCTGGGTAAGCCAGTTGAACCAGTCATTGTTGCAGTGAAATCAGAGGGTTGTTAACTAGTGGATTGGGTGAGGGAAACAGGATACTTGGGAATATTACAATTAGAATAACAATAGGTAACCCTATTATTGTTGGGGTACTGAGAGAGGCAAATAGATTTCCATTCGTTTTTCTTCCCAGGGATTAGGTTGTTTTAGCGTTATTGCAGATTTACGTTCTGGATTTCATGGATATGAATGGTTTGACATTTTTTGGTTGAAATATAATGAGCAGTGTTATAATTATTGATATAATAGTGATAAATCAGGTTGGTGTATCTAGTTGTGACATGTCATTAAGAGGAGCTTAGACTCCCCATCTTTAACTTAGAAGGTTAATGCTTATTTAGCTTCTTAATGATTTTACCGTATAGATGCTGATCATTTTTTGAAATATGGTAGTGGAACCAATTCAAGGACAACAGGGACAACAGGTATAAAACTGTGGTTTGAGCCGCAGATTTCTGAGCATTGGCCGTAATATAACCCAGGCCGTGTGCCCATTAGGGTTGTTTGGTTTAGTCTGCCTGGGATGGCATCAGTTTTTAGGCCTAGGGATGGAACAGCCCATGAATTCTGGACATCTTCCGATGAGATTAGTATGCGGACAGTCATTTCTACTGGCGGTGCTACTCAATTATCGACTTCTAGTAGTCGGAGTTCTCCGGGTTTTAATTCTTGAATGGGAATTATGTAAGGAGTCAAAGTTTAAGTCTTCATAATCAGTATATTCATAGTTTCAGTATCACTGATGTCCTATAATTTTCACAGTTAGGGAAGGGTTGTTCATCTCATCTATCATATATAGGATTTGTAGACAAGGTAGGGCAATAAGAATTAAAATGATGGCTGGCAGAATAGTTCAGATAGTTTCTACTTCTTGAGCATCTATTGTGCTTGTATGTGTAAGCCTAGTTGTCAGTATTAGTGAAATAGAGAACTAAGGAGCTGATTAGGAATGCAGTTATTAATGTATGGTCATGAAAGTGAGGAAGTTCTTCTATAATAGGGGATGTAGCATCTTGAAAACCTAGTTGATATGCCATAGAGATACAAAGGATTTAAACCTATAATTTAACTTTGACCAAGTTATATAATTTTTTTACTAATACCTCTTTATTGAGAAAGACATAGTGGTTATGGTATTGGCTTGGAACCAGCTTAAAAGGGTTCAATTCCTTCCTTTCTTATTTTAAGGGCACATAAGGTTGGCTCCTCAAATGTGTGATATGGAGGAGGACATCCATGCAATCATTCGAGATTAGTTGTAGTTAATTCTACTATTGCTACTTCTTGTTTAGATGCGAAGGCTTCTCAGACTATGAAGATTATTAACATTACTGCTGTTAATGCACTGAAAAAGAACCTATTGAGGACATTGCATTTCAAGTTGTGTATGCATCTGGGTAATCGGAATAATGTCGAGGTATTCCAGACAATCCTAGGAAATGTTGAGGGAAAAATGTTATGTTGACACCTACGAACAAAATCATGAGGTGGATTTTTGCCCAGGTGTTGCCGAGGGTATACCCTGAAAACAGGGGGAATCAGTGAACAACACCTCCTATAATAGCGAATACTGCTCCTATTGACAATACATAGTGGAAGTGGGCTACTACATAATATATATCATGAAGAACAATATCTAATGAGGAGTTTGCTAGTACAATGCCCGTTAGGCCCCCTACAGCAAATAGGAAAATGAAGCCCAGGGCTCATAAGATAGCAGGAGACCATTTAATATTTCCTCTGTGAAGGGTATCGAGTCAGCTGAATACTTTTTACTCCAGTAGGAATAGCAATAATTATAGTGGCTGATGTGAAGTATGCTCATCTGTCAACGTCCATTCCTACAGTGAACGTGTGGTGAGCTCATACAATGAAACCTAAGAAGCCAATAGATATTATTGCTTAAACTATTCCTATATAGCCAAAGGGCTCTTTCTTACCTGAGTAGTTGGTGACAATATGTGAGATCATTCCGAATCCCGGTAAACCAAGTTAGACTGAAATAATTGTCATTCCCGAAGCATATGAGTAAATCTAGTCAGATGAATTGCAAACTGATATTTACAACAATATCCAGAACAATGTAATGCCACAATATTTCTAATAACATCTGGAACCAGGTAATGCTGATATATGGGCATGCATAAATAGAACCATTAGATAAATGTTTGAGAGGCTGATTTCATGCCTATTTTTAGCAAGTGTAAGAAGCAAGTAAATTTTTATATTGTACTTAAGGTTTAACTTGATGGCTAAATGTCAGATTAAAAAGTTTTTTTAATATTTATTTATTTGGAGAGAGAGAGAGACAGAGAGGCAGAGTGTTAGTGGGGGAGGGACAGAGAAAGAAGGAGACACAGAATCCTGAGCAGGCTCCAGGCTTTGAGCTGTCAGCGCAGAGGCTGATGCGGGGCTTGAACTCATGAGCTATGAGATCATGACTTGAGCCAAAGTCAGGCATTCAACCGACTGAGCCACCCAGGCACCTCTCAGATAGTTTTTTAAGATATACAGAGGCAAGAGAAGGACATAGAGCCTTAGATTCAAAAGAGCAGTGATTTATTTCTGGTATCGTTTTTCCCAAGATGCACGGACCAAGGTAAAGTCCGAGTTTTCTCATCTAGGATGAATATCATAGAATTATTATAAGAATTAAATCAGACAATGGATAGGAATTTTCTTGGTCCATAGTAGTTTTCTTCTAATGAGGTGATAAAGGAAAAATGATGTATTTGACTCTTTAATATACATTTCTTATTAATAATTTTTCTTCTTTCATTGTAATATTTCACATGTCATTTTCTTTTTTTTTTTTAATTTTTTTTCAACGTTTTTTATTTATTTTTGGGACAGAGAGAGACAGAGCATGAACGGGGGAGGGGCAGAGAGAGAGGGAGACACAGAATCGGAAACAGGCTCCAGGCTCCGAGCCATCAGCCCAGGGCCTGACACGGGGCTCGAACTCACGGACCGCGAGATCGTGACCTGGCTGAAGTCGGACGCTTAACCGACTGCGCCACCCAGGCGCCCCTCACATGTCATTTTCTATTTGACTACAAAATAGCCCTTGGCCAAGAAACCAAAAGCAAAGCAAAGCTCAAATGTCATATGAAAACAAAAATAATTCAGTAGTTTTTATTACACCAACAATTGTTACCTGTGAAAACTGAACAAAGTTCATTTAACTTAAGAACTGATAGAATTCTTCCAACAACAAACCTATTAATAAATATTAGTGCTATAGAGATTTTCTAGTAAAAGAGAATAGAGTAAGCTCTCAGGCTCTCATTCATGCAGTGATTTCAGTGTGTTTTTTAAAATTTGTTTAATGTTTATTTATTTTTGAGAGAGAGAGAGACAGAGCGTGATCTGAGGAGGGGCAGAGAGAGAGGGAGACACAGAATCTGAAGCAGCACAGAGCCCAATGTGGGGCTCAAACCCATGAACCATGAGATTGTGACCTGAGCCAAAGTCTCAAAGTCAGATGCTTAACTGACTGAGCCACCCTGGCACCCTTCAGTGTTGTTTTAAAAACCAAATGCTTTGAATGCTGGGTATTTCTCTATAGACTTAACCTTTTTCCACCCTTCAGCCTACCTCAGTGATTCTCTCTCTCTTTCTCTCTCTCTCTCTTTTTTATTTTTAAATGTTTATTTATTTTGAGAGAGAAATAGAGGAAGAGCATGCACGCATGAGCCCACGGGGGACTCGATCCCACCGACCATGAGATCATGACCTGAGCCAAAATCAAGGGTCAAGCACTTAACTATCTAGGCCACCCAGGGGCCCCAGTGATTCTCTCTTTTAATGTGCATAAAATTACTGTGCAGAATTCTATATATAAACCATGTATACTGTGCTTTGGGTAAATTTAAGGGATTTTTCAAAGGTAGTTTTAATTATATACAATTATGACTTTACCTGCTGAGAGGCAAGAATTAACTTGCCCAACACTGATCCTTTACAGGCTGGTTTCAGAGTAAAAAAAAAAAAGATTTTCCTTGAAGCTCCCTTCAAACTAGCTTTGTATCAGTGCTTAAGATAATCAGTCCTAGTCAAATGCAAGTTTGGACACCAGCTTTCTCTTCCCAGACCATCATGGCCAGGAGAGACTGGAGTTACCCTCAACAGTGAATGCTTAAGATGGCAAGATAGGGTGGGAGCCAAGGTTCTGTCAACTAATATTGTTATTGTATCTTGGCCCTTGAACAACGAGGGGAGGAGCCATGCTTCCCTAATCATGCAATATAAAGCCATCGAGCCCAAGGGTTGGAGTCTCTTTCTTAGAATCTGCAATCCAGGCCTGCTAGACTTCTATGCACAGCCCTAGCAGGTCTGGTATATGGAATGATAGGCTATTTGCATTGATTTCCATGACACCCATTGACTTAGGGTCTCCTTCTTCCTTTATAAGATACTACTCTACTGTACTAACTTCTTACCACCTGTTCACCCCCTTCCCACTAAAATAATAGATGGAACAGTAAGTATAAACAAATTGTAAGCATTTACAAACTTTACTTTTTAAATCTTGGAGACAAAAATTTCTCCAATTCTTTATCTCTTTTGCAACAGAGTTAGAAAGTAGTTAAGGAATATTTGAGACTAAAACCCTAAACCTCAGTTTTTCAGCCGAC
Source organism: Puma concolor (assembly GCF_028749965.1). Taxonomy (NCBI): domain Eukaryota; kingdom Metazoa; phylum Chordata; class Mammalia; order Carnivora; family Felidae; genus Puma; species Puma concolor. Next base: position 41,375,734 of record NC_141683.1, read on the forward strand.
AGTGCTCTTCTGCCTATATTGCTATGCTACTGAAATCCAGCTCTGGCACGTGATTAGATTCTATTGGATCAGAGCAGCAGTAACAACAACAATAACAACAATAATGTAGACATCATTTTCAAAAGTGCTTTTGACAAGAGCTTCAAAATATTATCTTATTTAATTTTCATGAGTACCCTCCAAAGAAGCTATTATATTTGTGTTTTACAAGTGAGTGAATTGAAGCTCAGAGAGGATAAGGAACTTGTCTGTGCATACATAACAAAAAGATGATCAATCTCTAAATCAAACCCAAATCTAACCTCGGATTCCAAGCATTAAAAAAAGATTTTCTACCACCTTTACACTCTGGAGGTGAGAGGGATATCCGGATCTGCCATGTTACCCCAGTCTCTATTTATGTCCTCAATATGTTGTGAAACCTACTTTATATTAAGAAGCTTATGCTTTATTTTTCTTTAAATATTTGAGGCATTGCCTATGTAGTTACTGGCCAAATTTTTTATAGAAATATTATTTCTTAATACTTCAGCCATACAAAAAAATCATTTTCAGTAATAAATGTATTTGAAGTTCATTTACAAAAAGACCAGTCTCAGAAGCATTGATTGAACATATCTACACCTCTCGAGGATGACCAGTTATCTGATTTCTAAGTTCACTATACTTTTGAAGCATCAAACAGCATAATAGCAGAGCTCATTGATGGAGGCTAGTGGTGGTAGATGACCACTCTTTTATCCTAGTAAAACTATCATTTTATTTTGTTTTTTAGGTTGTCTTGACAGATGAGGGAAGTGACAGAAAAATAACAAGAGCTGATAGGAAAACTTAAATTTGAGATACGGGTAAATACTTCTACTACCCTCCAGAGACTCTATTGTTGTAAATTATATTGTTGTACATCATAATAGCTAATGTTTATGTTGATGACTTGGAGCCATTACATTCTATATAAATGCTCTCTTAAAAATGGTAAGAACACTTTAAATATACTTTAGAAAATTTTAATTACAGGTTAAATTGAATAGTAAACATTTTTATCATTATGAGGGCAAACCCTAAATTAGAAATCCATGATTCAGAGACACAAATTTTCTAGGGATCTCTACTTCTGTAGTAGAGTGCACCAAACCCCATAAAGAACTGAGGCTACCATTTAATTTACTCCCAAAGTATTTTGGAGACATTTGGTGGACCTAACTTCAGTCTTCTCTCCTTAGGTAGTTTGACTGTCTGTTCCTCCCTTTCTTCTTTAGGGTAGGAGGGAATGGGATTTGGAGTCAGTTCAGGTGACAATGAATCCCAGCAAATGTAGTCTTGGGCAAGATTTTCACTTCCCTTTACAAGAATGTGGTAACTACAGAGTTTGTTTGTTCGTTTGTCGCCAAACAATGGCGAAATGATTTCCTTTTCCACTTGTTATAGTCACTGAACTCTTCTGTGGGGGCCTTCTTCATATGATCGGACCACATCCTCTCACCACAGAAGTGGACGACATGACCCAGGCCTGGCCAGAGCACATTGTTCAAGTGATTGGTTCAGATATGAGGATGTGATCCAAGCCAAAACAATTCATCTTCTTCAGGGCTTTTTTTTCTAGAGTTTTCAGAAAAAAAGGCACTCTTTCTCCCTGTTGGAATTACTAGCTATGGGGGTAATGTCAGCCTGGAACTTCAGTGTTCATCTTTGATACACTGGAAAGAGCCTATCTGAAAATAAAGCCAACTCAGAGGGAAACAGAGCTGAGACACAAAGATGAAATGCCAGAAAAATGATGATAACCTTCGACCCTGTGGACTCAGCCAGGCCTGAAGGCAATATCATAGGTTTTCCAGTTATTTGAGCCAACTAAATTCTCTTTTACTTAAAATAGCTGGCATTGGATTTCTGGCAATGTCATCTAAAGAATCCTTATTCATATATTCCCTAAATGTCATTTTCTAATTTATAAAATGGTGATGAAATTCACTATGTCATCGAGTAAGATTTAAATAAAATGGTGAATGCCAATGACAGAGCACACATTGCATCCTCAATAAATGAACTCTGAATTCAACAATGAAATGCATTTTCTCTACAACAGGAACTTTCACTGTGATTTCATTCTGCCCACTTCCCAGCTGATAGACGTTCTCGCCTCCTGTGGATGGACCACTAGATGTTGGGCCTGCCTTTTCCATGGCCAAGTTGGTCAGGATGCTTCATACTGCTCTTGGCAGGCAGATGTTCTTAGAAGAAAATGTCTCCATCCTGCTGTGCCCTGGAATTATGAGACATCTCACCTAGAGAAGATAGAGATTTCCCAAGAAGACCACATTTAAAGCACAGATGAGCTGATTTTGGTCCTGATTCAGGAACATCTGGAGGAACAGCTGTGGATGACAAGAACATGTTTATCTCTTTTGAAAAGAAAAGTAGTGAAAAGGCAGGGAGTACACCGGGACAAAATAAGAAATCTCTTTCCATCACCCAAACTTGGAGTGGGAAATGATGAGTAAAAACACAGCTTATTTTAATTTTTTAATTCGACGATAGTAGACACACAGTGTTACATTAGTTTCAGGTAAATCTACACCTGTGATTCCACAAGTCTATGCATTATGCTATGCTCTCAAGTGTGGCCACCATCTATCTCATATGTAGATGACAAACTGATGGTTGTCAGAGGGGAAGGGAGGGGGGAAGATGGGCAAAATGGGTGAGAGGGAGAAAGAGATAAAAGCTTCCAGTTATAGTAGAGCTTGTTTTTAAATCAGATATTTTAACGAGTTGAGAAGGTAGAAAAGAGAACTAAAGTCTTAAAGCCACTAGCCTTTGTGCCTCCCACCCACAGCTAATATTAGTTACAAGGGTCTAGAAAGTATATCAGTATTTGATCTCCAAATATTTCCAAATGGCAAAACCTAAACTTCTTTCTTTTTTTTTAAGTTTTTTTTTTTGTTTTATGTTTATTTATTTTTGAGACAGAGAGAAAGAGACAGAGCACAAGCTGGGGAGGGGCAGAGAGAGAGGGAGACACAGAATCTGAAGAAGGCTCCAGGCTCTGAGCTGTCAGCACAGAGCTCGATGCAGGGCTCGAACCCATGAACCGTGGGATCATGACCTAAGCTAAAGTCGGACACTTAACCAACTGAGCCACACAGGTGCCCCCCTAAACTTCTTTCTTATTATTAGAAGGCTAACTCCCTTAGGATTACATTTGGGCGATTATGTCCTAAAAAAGTCCCTAAAATGTACTATACTTTCGTAAGTCGGTAGTTTTTCCTTTCTTTTGGCAAGATTAAAAAGACCATATACTATGACTTTTTCACAAATAAATTCAGTACTTTGGGCTCAACTTCACAAACTTATGATCATGGCTTTTAAAAGAACTTTTTTTTAAGTGCCTGGCTCTATGGAGAGAGCCCAAATGTCCATTGAGTGATGAATGGATAGAGAAGATGTGAGATATATATATACATACATACACACACACACACATATACATACAATGGAATATTACCCAGCCATCAAAAAGAATGAAATCTTGCCATTTGCAACAATGTGGATGGAGCTAGAGTGTATTATGCTAAGCGAAATAAGTCAGAGAAAGACAAATCCCATGATTTCACTCATATGTGGAATTTAAGAAACAATAGGTGAACATATGGGAAGAGGGGAAAAAAGAGAGAGGGAAACAAACCATAAGAGACTCTTAACAAGAGACAGCAAACTGAGGGTTGATGGAAGGAGGTGAGTGGGGAATGGGCTAGACGGGTGATGGGCATTAAGGATGACGAGCACTGGGTGTTGTGTGTAAGTGATGAATCGTTGAATCTACTCCTGAAACCAATATTGCACTGTATGTTAACTAGCTAGAATTTCAATAAAAATTGAAAAAGAAAAGAAAGGTGATAAAAAAAATAAATAATAAATTAGAAGTGCCTGCCTCATATTTACCCAAACTAGGAAAAATAAAATTTAAACCTCCCCTGGGGGAAAAAAAGAGACTAGTTGCAGTTTTATGGTCTAAACTCTATGTATTTTTTTTTACTGCAGCCAAGTTACTGAGGTGTTTTTCTCACAGAAAAGTTAGAACCTGATCATAAACTGTAAAGGCATGTTAGATTAGTTGTTATTATGCATTTTCTAATCCTCCTTCGCGTGGAGACTTTCTAGAAGACAGTTCTAGAATACTCATCCATGCTAGTGAAAAGGAGAAATTCAGGTTTCTTTTCAAGAGGGAGTAAAAGCCTTGCAAAACATATGGGTTTAGCTTTATTGCAAACAGTTTCTAGACAAACATAGATGAGCGATTTCACAGCAGCAGGGCACCCATGTAAGTAAATATTGAACTGTGGGACTCAAAAAAACAAATTCAAAGAAAAACATTAATCAGCTTGAGTTTCTCCCCCCACCCTACAACATTCTAAAAGAATAAACAGATCAACATTAAGGAATGCTTTCAACAAGAACAACAAGCAAAGCACAGTTTCGTGTTGCCCTTGATAAAAATTTTCAGCTATTTAGAGACTTTCTCTTAGCTATTGTTCATTTTGGGTCATCATGTATGTGAAATAGTCAAACATCAAAATACTGTAATGTCCTAATTACTTTGCCTTTGAAATATTGCCTATTCAACTTCTGGTTGACCCAGAAAATATGCTGCACCCCTTATTGGATGAAAGTAGGTACTAAGTGTATACCTGACTCAGAGAGTAGCTTACATACCAATATTCAGAGTTCCTTACTGAGAAGTACTTTTTTTATAGAAAGACATGATAAAGAGTCTCAGCTTGAGATCTTACAGTAACTAAATATACAACGTAAAGCAGAGACTTAAAATATTCTGAGTAACCTAGGTTTGAAACATTTTCATCTAAAATAATCAGGTAATGGGCAAGGAATAATTTTTGTTTCTTGGTTTATCACTGTAATTTTCTTCACTGTCTGCTTAGTGTAGCCAAAAATCTGTGCAAATGTAGCTGTTCTGAGAACCACACACCCAGACTCCAGGCACCCATTAGACAATGTTCAGCAACTCTCATCTTACCAAGCAGAAGACAGGGTCACTGGCTCAGTTCCTCTGCGGCCAATCGTTTCCATACTTTTCTTCTTGAGATAATTTTGCTTACATGCAAAGACATTCATTGCAGGGTTAAAATGGGGAGCAACTTTCTGACATAAAAGCAAAACTGTATATGTTCCTAAAATAGCATTATTGACAATGAGGCTAATGCATTTAGATTATTGAGTGGCCCATGTTAATTTGAATCTGTATTTGAATGTCGTTTTATACATGTCTTGTTTAGGGCTAAAGGTTGTATGTAATGGTAATTGTTAATGCCAGCGATGCTTTTATTTTATTCTCATAAATAAGTATAAACACATACAAAAAGTTCAGTAAATTGTAATAGGTAAATAATTTTTCAAACACATTTTATCGGCATTTATGAAAACCTAACCCCTGTTCAAAAAGTTTTCTCACTAAAAAATTGCATAAAAAAAATAACTTCTCAATAAGACTACCATTTTCAGTGTTGAAATTAGAGATCTATCTGGTAGGTAGATATAATTTTCTAGATCAAAGGCTTGTATAACTTAATATTACTGAAAACTGATCATCTTAAATGTGTGTGTGTGTGTGTGTTGGTAAACCCAACTTTAGAAAAAATAAGCATTCTTATTGGCTTAGTTTTATATTATTTTTATGATTACTTTTATACTGAATCTTTACAACACTTAATAAGCAATCATTTTTCTACCATTAAGGATTCCTAGTAATAAGCATTTTCAACTATTTGAGAAAATGTTACAAATGAGATTTTGTAAACTATTACAGAGTAATCCTTTGGAGAATGGTATTAGTTACCTAGTTTTTGCTTGTATGACAAAAAACAATTAGCAACTTTCCACAGTCAAATAGCTAGTTTTTGAAAAGTATTTTAGTAGTTATGATCATGTGTACAGTTTAAAATGCCATTTAAACAATATTACAACAGTGAAAAATAGTTTAAATCATTTTACCTGCAATATTCTCTTTTCAACAAATCAAGCTATTTTAATTTTTCTGACCTTTCTTCTAATTCTCTACCTGCTTACAACATTTTAAGTAGATTTATTTACAAACCATGCTTTTGTGAGGAATCTGTATATACCATAAGGCATATTTAAATGTCTCCTATTATTATCTATGCTGTTTGCTATTGTGTTTCTGTGTTCTTGGAGGGCTCTGTATGTATTTGGGAGAAAATAGATTCAAATATGGCTCACTTTTCTCTGTGTAGGTGATCTAGAGGTTTATGAGATGAAAGAGAAGATAACATTGATGCTATTCTTTTCATGTCACTGCCCAGTATTATAGCTTCATGTTTAGCCTTTGTTATAAATGATGCAGCTAGCTCAATATAGTGAAGGTCCCAGAGCCCGTGTTACATGACATGTCTAATACTAGGAGTCCGGAAGGTCAAGGAAGGTCACCATTCTTCCCAGAGTGAGTGGATAGTAGTCAAATCATCATACATAGCTACTCTAGAGTCTAGAGCAATTTAAAGAAATATTTTCAGCTCAGCCTCTTAGGGAGTCAGTGAAGAAGAAAAGCAACAATTCATCTGTAACTACTTAGAATCCTGGAGTATGTTAATAACTATTCCTGTGGAGAGGCATTTTACGAAAGAGTTTACTATCTATGAATACACTTCTTTTTAACTAAGGGCTAGAATTGGCAAAGTTTGTCTTTGTCTGGAAAGTTTGTCTTTGGTGGCTAAAAGACAGGTGCCAATACAGTTCTGTGAAGGCTCTTGAACTCTCCGAGGATGACAAAAAAAAAAAAAAATCAACTAGAAAAGCTATCAAAATTATGAGTTAGCTAGAAGTCATTCAAGAAATAACTAAGTGAAAGCTTTTTTAAGATGTATTTACAGATAGAAGTAGAATAAATTTAACTAGAAATTAAAATACAGATTTCTTAAAAATATCTTCATGATGTTCTGCATTTATGTATTGTTAATATCCACTTTGATTAATTTCTCTACTTGGTTCTGTTTACATAATTTTAAAATGTGTCTAACTAAAGGGATCATAATAATTACTCCAGAACCGTCAGCCCCTTTGTGTCTCCAGCAGCAAAGAATGGTATGCTTTAGTATTTTAAGTTATTTAATTTCTAACTAACAAAATATTTTAAAACTAATATAGATTTTATAGTCTATTTTATAGTCTAAATAACACTATATTTAATCATGGAACACATTTTTTTCAATAATTTCTTCTGAATATGAACACTCTGAGTAAAAGACAATCAGATAAAGGCATTAAATTTTTGTGAAGAGATTTCACTAGGAAACCATCTAAGAATTTATTGTGTGACTCATTAAGGATTTATTCAATATTTACAATGAATTGTCCATTAGATTTACTATCTAGAGGGAAAATGGCACTGGATTCCATGATGGAAGTTTAGGGGCCCATAAAAATTAAGATTTCAAGAAATACTGTATTTGCTTTCAAATAGCTTATCATTTTAGATCAGTGAATTAAAATCTCAGTGAAACACAATATGCTGTTGTATATAAAGAGCTGATATCATAAACTATTAGTGTGGCATGCGTTGCACAGTGGTCTTGATTTACTTTGTCAAGAATCTAATCTTCAGTATCTTTAACAACTGGTAGCAGGGAGGTGTGAAACCACATACAGGTAAGGTAATAAGTTCTCTCCCTAAAGTCTTAGCTTTAGAAGTTTCTTGAACTGGGTTAGGTTGAGTGGGAAGTGATAAAATAAGGTAAGGAAGTAGTTTAATTTACTAGATATTCTGATTGAAACAAAGACTACTTCTCTCTCTCTCTTTCTCTCTCCCTTTTATTTTTCTCCCAATCACTGTTATTGAGTAATGCATATTTTGTAATATGGAAAGATGTGTGGCCATATCTGTGTGGATTCAATACAGACATGTTCACTGTCAACATTTCATTTCTCTCTATATTCTTTCTAATTTAGACCTAAAACTGGCTTAGCATAGGATGCTGAGGATGCCTATAAGAAAGAAAAAAAATTTCCTCTTCTTTCCATGTCTATGTTTGAAAATAATAAATCTATTGTATAACGTAGTAAAAAATAAATTAGACTGGGAATCGATTGAGTATGGATTTAATTTCAGGTCTACTTATAAGTAGCCAATAATTAGCAGGGTGACTATGAGCAAGTTATTTCACCACTCTTCGTCTGGGTTTCCCTATTTGTTGAAGAGATTGGATGGAGAAACTTCTAAGACTTCTGTCACTGCTGTGATTCTCTGACTCTAAGAATTTACTGAGTTAGCCCTCTGTAAGCATTGTGAACAATACAGAAATAGTATTAGATATTATCTCTGCCCTCAAGGCCTTTGCAATCTAATCATGATTGAACAGTAAGACTAATATGACAAGTTGCTGGGAAAAAAATACAAATCTAATAGATACAGCTGTATGCTTTGTCTCCTAAGAGCTTTGTAAAGAGCTCTCTCTTTTCTGAAACACCCCTCATTCCAAGATACCCCACTCTCCCGGTTTTCCTCCTACTTCACCAACTGCTCCCTCTCATTCACTTTGCTGACACCTTTTTTCCTCACTAAGTATTTCTGTTCCTTGTGTGAGACCTCTTCCATCTTTGCATACTTTCTCCATATACGATCTTATTGATACTCTTGCCTTTAAATGCTATCTATATTCCGCTGATTCCCACATCTATGTTTAGCCTAGATTTTTCCTTTGAGCTTCTGGCTCATGTTTTAAACTACCTACTTGATCTCTTCATGTGGTTGGTTTATAGAAGCTTTGATTTTAACACATCTTATACCGAATTCTTGCTTTCTCTCCTCTCTCAGTCCTCTTAGTAAATATCAAGTCCATCCATCTTACCATTGTTGTTCAAGCCAGAAATCTTAGACCCATTCTTGATTTCTTCCTTTCTTTCTTCCTTTCATGGCCAAGCTATCAGTATATCCTGTTTCTTCCTCTGAGGTTTATTGTGCCCCTATTCACTTCTCTTCATCCCTGCCATCTTGGTCCAGACAATTACTCTTTCTCATTTGGACCATCACAGAACACTAATTGACATTTCACATCCACTCTTGTCATTTACAGTTTTTTCCCAAACAGCAGTTGGAGTAATCTTCTTAATACAGAAATCAGATTATATCAAACATCACAGCACAGTCTGCACATCACTCTTGAAAATTAAGCATTTTGCCATGGCCAGTAAAGCCTTGAATAATGAAGTTTTGGACCAGCTCTATGGTTTCATGTTGCAGCTCCTTCCCAGGGCCCTTTCCTCACACTCAAGCTCCACTAGATTTTCTTCGTTCTGTGAACAACCCAGGTTCTTTTCTGCCTTAAAGCCTTTGCATTTTTTTTTTTTTTTATTCCTTCTGCCTGGATTACTTTTCCTTCTATCATATGCAAGACTGACTCTTTCTCATCTTTCCATCAACTTTGTCACCTCTTCAAGAGGTTTTCTGGGGCCTCCTGTCTAATATAGTTCCATTCCCTATTAGTCTTAACAACATTTGCTACCCTTTTCCACTGCACTCATTACAACTTTTATTTATTTATTTGTTTGTTTGTTTATTTATTTTTGTAGATAGTCCTCCTGAGGCTGACACTATTAGATAACTACCCAATATTCAGCCCTACTTCTTACTAAGAAACACTTGATAGTCTTTGGGTGACCACTGCACCCAGATAAACAAAATTACTCACTCTCCTAAGCTCTCTTGCTGTGAGGGGTGGCAATGTGATACAGGTCTGGTCACTGAGTCATCAGCTGATGACTTCAGAGGAAGGTCTTGCTTACCTGTACTTCTGGGGAGTTCTTGCTTACAAATATCCTCCTCCTTCTAGAACTCCTTGCTCATTCCTACATGAAGTATAGACTTGATGTCTGGATATTCAATAGCAATTGTGCAATCATGAGTATGAAAGTCATGAACTAAACTTGATGGAACAGAAAGAGAAGAGTCTGGGTCTTTGACAACAAAAGCTCAGTTATATTAGGCCTGGACCAACTTACTTTGAATCTTTTGTTAAACTTATACCCCAAGTGCTTACAGCATTGATTTCTAGTTTTTTTGTTATTTGACCATCTATGCATTCTTAACAGCTGTATTTCTTTCTCGAATGCAAATGTACAAGAACAGCAACCATAACATCTTATAGCCCCAGCATGCTGGCAAATGCCTGATGTACAGTAAGCTCTTAATTAATATTTGTTAATCTGGGTGCCTGGGTGGCTCAGTCGGGTAAGAGTCTGACTTTGGTTCAGGTCATGATCTCACAGTTTGTGGGTTTGAACACTGCGTGGGGCTCTGTATTGACAGCTCAGAGCTGGAATCTGTTTCCGATTTTGTGTCTCTGTGTCTCTCTGCTCCCCCCCCCCCTTGTTCTCTGTCTCTCTGTCTCTCTCTCTCTCTCAAGAAAAAAGAAAAAAAAAACATTTAAAAAATTTTTAAGTTAAAAAAATATTTGTTAATTTAAGTCTACAATTTGAAACATAAAAACAACTACAAAAAAAAAAGCCAAAGCACACCTTAGGGGAGAATATTTTCAGCATATATGACAGAAATGATTTAATATTTTTAAAATATGAAGATTTTATAAAGCAGTAGGAAGACCATTATGATTACAGCAGATAAATGAGCAAAATATACAAAAACACCATTCACTTGAGGTAATAAGATTAATAAATGAAATAAAGAAAGAATATTATGAATAATGAAAATAATAAGGATTAAAAATAATAAACTGGCATATTTAGCAAAATATTTGAAAGAACTGAATGTTGTAAAATGCAAAGTGAAACTGATAATTTTAATTCACACTGTTTATAGTATAAGCTGGTTCAACATATTTGGAAAGAATTTTAGTGTTACACACCAAAAACCCTAAAAGTTACTTCCCTTTGATCCAGTAATCCATTTCCTTAGAAGGAAACTGTGAAAATGGACAATGTTTTACACAAGAAAATCATGACCACATAATTATTTATCAATGGAAAGAGAGGAAGCAGTTTAAATATCACTCTAGGGTTGCCTGGGTGGCTTATTCAGCTAAGCATCTGACTTTGGCTCAGGTCATGACCTCACGGTTTGTGAGTTTGAGCCCCACATTGGGCTCTGAGCTGACAGCTTGGAGCCTGGACCCTGCTTTGGATTCTGTGTCTCCCTCTCTCTCTCTCCCCTCCCCTACTTGCACTCTGTCTGGCTGGCTCTCTCTCTCTCTCAAAAATAAATAAACATTTTTTTTTAAAAAATTCAAAAATATATCAAACTCGAGAAGAACGGTTGTCCCTCGGCTTCCCTAACATATTATGTGGCCGTTAGATTTCACTATGAAGACTTTGTAGAAATATAAGAATGATTCTTCCAGGTACTGGCACAACCGAAGAAGTGGGCATCAGAGTCTTCTCTTTGGCAGGTCATGGATGACCATGGTAAGGCCTTCTTTATGGGTACCATAGGTGGTGCCATCATTTAAAAAGTCAAAGGTTTTAAGAATTGTCCAGTAAGTCATAGAATATGGGGGATTTGATTATATTGCAACCAGAGCACCACAGTTAAGAAGTAACTTAAAATGTGAGAAGACCTAAAGTGTGCTCAATATCTTAACAGTAGCCTTACAAGCAGTGAAACATGGAGCTAGGCAGGGTTGGGTCAGTAGTGGTGGGCAACACTCTCTCAGTTTATCACAAAGAACTGGAATCGTGTTGATGATTCCTTCCTCTGCCCAATATTCCAATGGTGTTCAGCTTGCTGGAGATCTTTCCCCATTGCCTCTAGCCCAGTTATGCCCTTGCCACTCATACACTTCAGGAAATCTAATAATTAATAACCCTGAGGTCCCAAGGTTGACATGCATAATATCATATAAATTGTCTTCTAAATAACTAACGCACGTGGATTTGAAATAAGCATCTGTTTTCTCCATCCTAAGAGTTTTGTGATCAATTAGGAAATAGCTATTTCCTAATTAAGCATTTGAGCAAGTATTTTGGCATTGGCTTAGGTAGGCACTGTAAGCTGGCAATCTGGATAATTCAAAATTCAGTCCTTATTTCAAACTATCCTAACTCAAAATCACTTACATAGCATCAGAAAATGTTTCTTACGATGTTGATTGGCTCTGATGAAAACATACCTATGAAGTTGGAAAATATAGGAAGGAATGGAAGAAAAGAAAGTGGCTAAGTGGAATGGGTGAATTGCTGATTCTGTGATGTATGAATGAAACAAATAATTATCCAAATGACTCTTTGTAGGATTCAATTCAGAGAGTAATCAGCTCAATTGTATTTCCTTCCTCTGAATAGTTTTTCCTGTTTTGTGCACGATCTGGTTCAGTTGAGACTAAGGTAATTCTAACTTATTTTATTATTTTATTTTATTTTATTTTATTTTATTTTATTTTGTATTTGATCACTTGGGCTCCTGTTTTTTGTCTACACAAGTCAAATTAAATGGTGAATTGTCCGTGAAACAATTTAATAAAAAGAGCTGCCATTTACTGAAGGTCTATTAGGTACCCATCTTTTCCTGTGGATTATCTCAATTAACCCTCACAATAGTTCTGAAAGCTAGATGTTATATTATTATTGCGTATTTCATAAGTAAAGAATCAGAGGCTCAAAAAGTTAAATTGTGACTTCTGACAAGGGACTCTGGTTTATCTGGTTCTAAAGACCATGCTGTTTGAATCCTATATGCAGCCTTTAAAAGAATTTTTTTTTCTTTTCTTTTTTTTTTTTTTTTTTGAGACTTAGCTTTGCCTGTGAAGATGCAATTTTAGCTTTTTATTAAAGACAAAGGTGAAGAAGAGTTATTACACATGTATGGCATTTGCAGATCTTAGTATCTCTGGTTTAGGAAAGAATTGTAATCTTGCCACTCAAGATTCCACCTACCTCTGGTAAAAGGAAGATTAGAAGATTGGAAAATTTGACATGACTTTGATGTGTTAAATGCTAAATAGTGCTGCACAGGATGAAAATTCTTTGGAAGAAGACCACGGGTATAACTATTTTTGCAGGTGTTTTAGAGCAAAAATCTGTTCACTCAGTAATTCCACATTTTTGGGAAGGACATAACTAGGAAAAAGTTTAGTTGTTTTTTTTTTTCCAAGGAAGCATCATGAAAATGCCAGAAATATAGAGGTAATTATTTTGATCAAGCTTTTATGTTACTCATTATGATGGCAAAATCAGTTTGTACCATAGAGAATTATTTGTCAAAAAGCTTGGAAATATGGCACATTGCTAATTGTAGCAAAAGCAATTACATTTGCTTTCTTGATTGAGAAGAAAGAAAATGAGTATTACCCATTAATTAATAAAATTACAAAGAGTCTCAATTCAAATACACATTTATTTTCTTGGTAAATACAAGGTGATTTGACATTTGTAAAATCCCGTGGCAATCTGGGTAGAGAAGTCCAGACTTTCTCAATGTCAAGGGAAGATAAATTTAAAGTTTATTAGTGACTCATTCAATGAAATGCATAGAAAAAAAAATTAGAGGTTTCAAGAAGGAAAACATTAATCTACCAGGACAAATGGAATTACAGAGGAGAAAGGACCGTCGTTAGAAATCTTTAACATAGTCTTGGAACATAGCTTTGTATGTCAGCTGTAATCCAAATTACAGATCTGTGTTTAACCAGATGACAACTAAGGTCATGATCTGAATTGTCCAAACAGATTGATCTATACCTTTGATGAGGCCCTGTTAGCCTTGGGACTTCCCTAAGCCTCTGAGTTGACACACAGAGAAGCACTGAATATCCTGCGACTGCATGGGCAAGTCTGCTCCTAAATCAAGCTCGTTTCTTTTAAAACCAAGGAATAATTTCCATTAAGCATGTGAGAGTTCTTTTAGAAACTTTTTGTGTGGGCTGTAGCTCATTTTCATTCCAGGGTTTTTTTTTTTTTTTTTTTTTCCATCACTCAGGACAATTCATTAGAAAATCCACCAAATTTATTTGAAGTAACCAATTAATCCTTTGAGAAGCAACAATTAATATGCAAATTGCACCACATTAAGAGTCTCAGGAGGAATGGATTAAACTGAAAATATACAGCCCTTCAGAAATTAAAAAAGACATGGTTTTACTGTCACAGCTTTTCAAAATCCTTGTGATTTTTTTCCTATGGTTCATTTTATTACCTCCTTGCCTAGAAATACCAAAACAAATGACCATGCCTGTCTTAAATGCATTACATCAGGAGACTAATAGAAGGATATTAAACATGATAGTCATATTGACGAAAGACCTGATGAAGCAAATAACAATATACATAAATAAATATGAATTCATAACAGAGTAATTACATCAAAAAGTAAATAATTATCATTGCCATTTCCTTCTCAGAAGTGCTTACAGAGAGATAAAGGACCGAGGTCATTTTGAGAACATCACCAACCAAGCAACATCTTTACTCGTGCGTGCAAATTCTGTGGTACAATCAGTTTTTAAATGTTTGTGGCTTTTTTTTTTCCTGACAACCAGATAATGTGAGGGAGATACTAATATTATCAACAAAACACTTTCAAAATGGTATCCAATACTCACTGTGTGCTTTCTATATACAATTTACTGCTCAGTGATTGGCCTGTCATCACCACCTCACAGCAGCTGTGTGAAATAGGAATTGTCATTCTTGGCAAAGTGATGGACCTGGGGCCGCCCAGGTAGCAGAGTCAAGATCTGAGCCCAAAGACTGAACACCGGAGACCACGTTTCTCACGACTGTGTTACTTCTAAGAAAGGTGCCGGAAAATATCACAGGCATTTTTTTCTGAGATTAAGCAGTAAGCTGTTAGAAGCCTGGAAAGATGAATATTGCTGTTTAGATCATTGCCATCATGGTTACTTCTTGCCATTATTATTCTAAATATGCAATAAGAAATACGCCATAAGGATGAATACACAAGAGCTTTCTTTCCCACTGAGCTCAAGGAGTTTGAAATAACATCATCTTATGATCTTACCTTGCATTTTCTCAGTAAGAGATTGGAAGAAGCCACATTCTTCCTCAGAGTGTGAATAAAAAATATTGAGTTGTCTATGGAGATATCGGTAGCTGATATTTGCAAAATAATTCCATTAATTATCAACATTACTCTGGAAAATAGTTACTTTCCACAGAACTACCCAGTACTAGATTCTCTTTCTTTGTTTTTTGTATACCTACCATGATTTCCTTATCATTAACATTACTGTCATTATCATCATCACCATCATCATCATTTTCATCTTTTCCCCCAAAATTTGAGACAACTGCTTGGACTCTATCCTTCAGGCACAGACAGTTTTGGCATAAAGTATTAATTAATTCAATTGACAAGCAACCGTTAAGCATGTATCCCATGCAAAATACATTTGATGCTTTGTAAGAATAATTTTAAAATTCTCTTTCGAGGCTGCAATTTCATTGGGTCAACAAATCATATCCACCATTATAATACAAGGATTTTTCAGATGAGTACTTCTAAAAGTTACAGAATTATATAGGAGTTCATAGGTCATTTCCAAGCAGGAATTAGGGATAGCTAGGAGGGAAACTTGAGAGTAGTCGTTGAGAAGGGGGCTTTTAAATTGAGTTGAATTTGAATTGAATTGTGAGAAGAGTAAGTTGTGTGTGTGTGTGTGTGTTTATGTAAATCTGTTTTTTATGTAATAGCTTTGCTAATTTTTCCCTTAAAGTTGGACGAGTCTTTTATAAAAAAAAAAAAAATACTGTGCTAGGCAGCCAGTCTAGCACAGCTTAAACCATAGCTCTGTTGCTTAGTCACTGTGTGATCTCAGGCAAATTATTATGTTCTGTTTCCTCATCTGTAAAATGAAGATGATGGTAATATCTGTATCTCATAGGGTTCTTCTGATAATTAAATGAATTAATGTGAGTAAAGCAACAATCACAATGCTTGGCACTATGTAAAAGTTAACTACTAGAATTATTATTTAAGTAGGGGTGGCAAATTCTAATCAGTGGTAGGCATTTAAGATGTATAGGTATAAGGCAAGAATTGTTTTGTATGTTTTAGCAATAGGAAGGAGGGCACTGTGAACTTAAGAAATGGCAAAAGCACAGATATGGAGAAATTGGGCTCATTTAATGCAACATTTCCATTTTGTTTTGTCTGGAGGAAAGTTTGTTTTTACTTTGGACTTTAAATCATGTTATATCCTATTTATCATGAGATATATTTATAGGTCAAACAAAGATAAAGTTTTTGAGGACTCATAAACATTAAATGTTGAGTCCTACTCTTTGCCTTAGAAAGTCTTACCATCAACAAAACTAAAAGGCAACCGATGGAATGGGAGAAGATATTTGCAAATGACATATCAAATAAAGGGTTAGTATCCAAAATCTATAAGGAACTTATCAAACTCAACACCCAGAAAACAAATACTGCAGTGAAGAAATGGGCAGAAGACATGAACAGACACTTTCCAAAGAAGACATCCAGATGGCTAAAAGATTCATGAAAAGATGCTCAACATCACTTCATCATCAGGGAAATACAAATCAAAACCACAATGAGATACCACCTCACACCTGTCAGAATGGCTAAAATTAACAACTCTGGAAACAACAGATGTTGGTGAGGATGTGAAGAAAGGGGAACCCTTTTGCATTGCTGGTGGGAATGAAAACTGGTGCAACCACTCCAGAATACATTATGGAGTTTCCTAAAACATTTAAAAATAGAACTACCCTATGACCCCAGTAATTGCACTACTAGGTATGGATCCAAAGGATACAAAAATGCTGACTAGAAGGGGCGCATGTACCCCAATGTTTATAGCAGTGTTATCAACAATAGCCAAGAGCCCAAATGTCCATCAACCGATGAATGGATAAAGAAGATATGGTATATATATATACAATGGAATACTATTTGGTGATGAAGAAGAATGAAATATTGCCATTTGCAACAACATGGATGGAACTAGATGGTATTTTGCTAAGCGAAATAAGTCAGAGAAATATAGATATCATATGATTTCATTCATATGTGGAATTTGAGAAATACAACAGATGAACAGAGGTAAAAGGAAGGAAAAATAAGATAAAAGAAGAGAGGGAGGCAAACCATAAGAGACTCTTTTTTTTTTTTTTAATGCTTATTCATTTTTGAGAGAAAGAGACAGAGCTTGAGTGGGGGAGGGGCAGAGAAAGAGGGAGACACAGAATCCAAAGCAGGCTCCAGGCTCTGAGCTGACAGCCCAGAGCCCAATGTGGGGCTCAAACTCACAAACTGTGAGATCATGACCTGAGCTGAAGTCGGATGCTTAACCGACTGAGCCACCCAGGCACTCCCATAAGAGACTCTTAAATACAGAGAACAAACTGAGGGTTGCTGGAGGGGAGTTGGGTGAGGGGATGGGTTAAATGGGTAATGGGCATTGAGAGGGGGCACTTGTTGGGATGAGCACTGGGTGTCATATGTAAGAGATGAATCACTGGGTTCTACTCCTGAAGCCAAGACAACACTGTATGTTAACTAACTTCAATTTAAATTTAAGTTTAAATAAGGGGTGCCCGGGTGGCTCAGTCAGTTAAGAGTCTGACTTTGAGTCAGGTCACAATCCCATGGTTCATGGGTTCGAGCCCCTCATTGGGCTCTGTGCTTATAGCTGAAAGCCTGGAGACTGTTTCAGATTCTGTGTCTCTCTGTCTCTCTGTCTCTCTCTCTCTGCCCCTCCCCTGCTTGTGCTCTGTGTGTCTCTCTCTCAAAAATAAATAAACATTAAAAACATTTTTTAAATAAATAAAAAAAGTAAAAATAATAAAAATAAAAAAGAAGTCTTACGTTTTTGATGAGACAGTAAGAGCAAACAGAGTCCCCACTATTGCCTACATGAAGTGGGTAAAGAACTAGAGATAAAACAGGGTCGAACCCACTGAAAATTAATTGTTCCTTTAAGAGGATTGAAAACAATTATTTCTACTGTTCCACATGTTTATGTAACAAAAGGGAATTCTTATCCTTGTTCTTTCCAGAGAATAAAAACTATTCTTCAATGCTACAGAACTGTATGTCTGATTCCTAACAGAAATTTTTCCTCTTTAGCAAGTATCCATCACTCTGATCACTTCGTGCATTTAATACTGTCAACCTAGGGGAAAGTGAAAGTCTGTTTCCAATCTTGTATTCTCAAAGCTTGTTGATTTATTTTTATAAGACTGCTCAGATTTTTATAGTAAAAAGCCACTTGAAAATCTTGTCTAAATACATTCAGGTGCATGCTAATTAATTTTTCTCCTGAAATTTGCACAACAAGAGAAACAGCTGGAGACACTTTATTAACTAATTGAAAATCTTGAGCTGGCGAGATACTTGGAAAAGAACAGAGGGGGAAACTAGCATGGTATGAAGGGAGACAAGTGTTCTTCCTGACAATGAGATCTAGTATTTATCCATTTGTCCATTGACTACTTCCTCTGCAAAGCTTCTGGCTCAGAAATAGACTGGAAATTAAATTAAATTGGTCTCTTGCATGATGCTCCAGAATGATAAATGTATGCACTTTTTGGTATTTGATATTTGATGGTTGATGCTGCTGTACTATGCATTTCAGGTCACTTTGTTTCAAAAGACGTGCAACTAAAAGTAGTTTAAACAAAGAAGGGAATTTATTGTCTCATTTAACTGGGAATTTCAAGGGTTGTTCTGATTTCTAGCATGGCAGGAACTCAGGTCATGTAGTATGGGTTCTATCTTGCTATATCTCATAATCCTCCTTTGTTATCTGGCCCGGGTACACTTTCTGGCTGGTTTTCTTTCTGTGGTGGGGAAGACAGCCCTCACAACCTCCAACTTAAATACTTATGGCCTGAGATCTAAAAGGAAGAGGAAGCCCCTTTCTCTAAAATACATATGTCAATTCAGACAGAAGACCCTGAAGGCTTGCTTACCTCAAAGTTCCTCTCACCTATGCTAAAAATCTTCTCAAACTTTAACATATATACACATCACTTGATGAACTTGTTAAAATGCAGGCTCTAATTAAGCTTACTTTTATATCTGTTATATGGATAACTTAATTCCCAAGGCTAGGAATTAATAAAACGTGATTCATACTAAGGAAGGAGATGAATAATAATCAATGGAATAAATAGAAATTAAGAACTGAATGAGGCTGTCACTTGAAAAGAGAAAAAGATTTATAAAAATTAAATAATTGAGACACCTGAGTAATAAACTGAAGTCTTGTGTAAACAGCAATGATTTTCTTTTCTCTTTGGGATCAAACAAGAGGAAAACTGGGTATCTCAGTTTCATTATTTAGTTTTATCCAAATGATAACTATAATTTCCATTATGAGATTACACACACTCCCATTATATTTTCATAACAATTCTGACCAGACACTTGTTTGTAATTCTGTACTATCAAATGCATATGAGTCCCCTTACTCTGAGCAACAGCCTTGCTCTGAGGACCAGTAATATGGCAAGTCAGGTCCCTAACTTACTCCTGTCTAGTGAGAGAAGCTCGGAGCTTCCGCTGGTTTAATACTTGGTTGTTAAAATGGCTTTCATTTTGATTCCCTGTGTCTGGCCTGTGTCCATTTTTTGACCTTTTTTTTTTTTTTTACTGGCTTTGGATTTCAGAGATCAGATATTTTGGTTCTGACACTGGCCATAAATCTAGGCCTGTGTCCTGTGCTATTGGTTTTATGTGATGAAGTTTCCATCTTCTGAGTCTGGATCTGATGGTATCTGGAAAATAATTATTTGAATCAGCTTTGTCTCGGTTGCTTCTTTCGGTTCATTTCTAAATTTTTTAAAAAATCTGTTAGTCCTGATGCTGGTTGCACTGGTTTTGATTCCGGATCCAACATATCCATGATTCATAATAATTAATATTATGTTAATAAATATTAATATTAATAATGATAATACTGATGAAAATGATAACAAAAACTTTTATTTAAATATATTAACAGAGTTAATTTTCTTAATAACCTTAAATATGCAATAGTATTCTCTTCATTTACAGATGGGGAAATCAAGGCACAAAGAAATGAATTGATTTGTCCAAGTTCACAGTGGTAGAAAGTAGTAGGGCCAGAATTTGAAGCAAGTGGTTTGGTTATAGAGCTTCCTAATATCAAGGAGAAAAATATGCTATATAGTATTTTAATATTAATGACAATAATGCTAATCATTTATTATGTGTCATAGTGCCTTTCCATAATGATGATGATGGTGATGATAAGAAACGATATATAGAACTGTCTAGTTTACAAGATCATTTTTTTAAATTTTTCAAAAAATTTTTTTAACGTTTATTTATTTTTGAGACAGAGAGAGACAGAGCATGAACAGGGGAGGGTCAGAGAGAGGGAGACACAGAATCTGAAACAGGCTCCAGGCTCCGAGCTGTCAGCACAGAGCCTGACGCGGGGCTCGAACTCACGGACCGCGAGATCATGACTGGAGCCGAAGTTGGCCGCTTAACCAACTGAGCCACCCAGCGCCCCTACAAGATCATTTTTGTATGCCTTATTTCTACAGCAGTGTCTCTCACCTGCAGTATGGATACAGTTGGGGGTTGGCATGGTGGGTGTCAGAATCAAAAGACACGTGTAGACTTGAGACCAACTGCCTAACAGGGGTCACTATTTGGAGGAGACACTGAACACCCTGTGGGAGAAGATCAGAGACGGGGGCATCAGTTTTGTCTTGGAACTGGCAGACCGTGCTCTCAGCAAAAGGAAGTTGTTGGGTAAACATGCCCTTTTTAAGGGAATAGTTGTTGGGGTGCCTGGGTGGCTCAGTTGTTTAAGCGACCGATGCGGCTCAGGTCATGATCTTGCTGTTCCTGAGTTTGAGCCCCAGATAGGGCTCTGTGCTGACAGGTCGGAGCCTGGAGCCTGCCTGGGGTTCTGTGTCTCCCTCTTCCTCTCTCAAAAATAAATAAGAACATTAAGAACAAAATTTTTATAGTGAACATTTGTTGTCATTCAAGCAATTTATCAACATTTGTCCTTTCAATCGTAAAGAATATCGTCACCAAGGGAAGTTCTAATGTGTGCAATTTCCTTGTTGTTTTTGTTGTTGTTGTTGTTGTTGTTGCACATGCAGGGGAGTCTCAGGACCCCGTGCTGACTGGCACCCGCCCACGGCCACTGTCCTGCTGGCTTGTTGCTTCATCCAGTTCTGTCCAGGCTGCTTTCCAGAACTATTTCATTAGAATTTCCAGAGGTGGTTCCAGGCATAGGTATGCTTCAGAAGCTGCCCGAATCATTCTGATGAGCAGCCCTGGTTAAGAATCCCCACGATAGAATCACAGAACCAACCAGAAGGACTTGGGCAAAGTAAGTGAGCCGAACCTCGGAGAGATGGAGGGACCGGCCATCCACAGTGGCTGGCAGAGCTGGTGACAGGGCTCACGGCTTTCCTCACTGCCTTCATCTTCTGTTTGATTCTATGGGTATTCCCAGCAACAAGTGAGAGTACAGCCCTCCCCCCATTCCTCCTCTCCCGCTTTGCCCTGGGAGTGACCTAGAAAGGGCAGAGCTGACCTTTGACCCAATGTCCCCGCGACCAGGAACAGCACTCTCCTTCGGCTTCCTTTCCGCGCAGACTCTGGTTCCAGTCTCAAGTATTGATCATCCGGCTGTGATTGTCCAACCACTACCCTAGCCAGTTCTCCCTCTATTCCCGTTTACCTTCTTGGAATGTGATTCTCTTCCCCCATCATTTTGGTTAAATATCTCATGTTTTTCAACATAAAATTTAGACCCCAAGGTAGGAGGAAGTCTGTCCTGAGTTGTTCTCTCTAGTTCTGAAAACCTTGCGGCCTGCTCAGAATCTGTAGTGGTTGCACCATGTTATACACAGCATTTCTCATGCTAGATGGATCATTTCAGTGAGTTTTTCTTTTATTTTTACCTGAATATAAATTAAAAGGAAAGTGGAGACGTGCTTTCTCATATATTTTTTACTTCTACATACCAGGTATTAACATAATAGTTTGACAAGGAAGATCTGCCATGGGCAAAGAAAGAGAGAACCTGAACCTTTGAAATATATAATCTGTTTCAGCTCTAAAATCATGTTAACTCTCCATTTTTGCCTTCACCCAAGGCTCATTGAAAGCCAAAACCTTGCAAAACTCAATTGGCCCCAGAGCTGAAGGGACAGCATACCCTAGCATTTGTTAATATCAGGTGTATAGACTTACATCTCTTATGTAGGTTTGCTCTGGCCCATAGTTGATTATCCATAAACCCTTGGAAATAGTTTATCCGGACCCCAACATTTAAGTAACAAAGAAAAGAGAACATCTTCTCTGATTCAATATAGCACTGGAACAGAGTAAAGATGGGTGAGATGGATAAAAATCCAATACTTTTACGTAAGGTTTCATATTAAGACATAGAAATTAGCATATAGGTTGCTGAAGATATTTTTTTTTTTTTTTTTTTTTTTTTTTTTTCACCATGACCTGAGCTGAAGTCGGACGCTTCACTGACTGAGCCCTGGTCAGGTGCCCCGATCAGGTTATTTTTTTTTTTTTTTCAACGTTTTTTTTATTTTATTTTTGGGACAGAGAGAGACAGAGCATGAACGGGGGAGGGTCAGAGAGAGAGGGAGACACAGAATCGGAAACAGGCTCCAGGCTCTGAGCCATCAGCCCAGAGCCCGACGCGGGGCTCGAACTCACGGAGTGTGAGATTGTGACCTGGCTGAAGTCGGACGCTTAACCGACTGCGCCACCCAGGCGCCCCTATTTTTAAGTTATATTATTAAAAAAAAGAGGGGCATCTGGGTGGCTCGGTCAGTTAAGCGTCTGACTTTGGCTCATGTCGTGACCTTGCAGTTTGTGGGTTTGAGCCCCGCATCGGGCTCTGCACTGATAGCTCAAGAGCCTGGAGTCTGCTTTGGACCCTTGTTTCCCTCTCTCTCTCTCCCCCTCCTCCACTCATGCGCTCTCTCTCTCTCTCTCGCTCTCTCTCTCAAAAGTAAATAAACTTAAAAAAAATTTTAATTAAAATTTAAAAAAAGAAAAAGAATAAATGGGGGGGAAGGTTTTTTTCTAGCAGTATTACCTGAATAAGCATATCACTGAGAACAATTAGATATGAAGGTTGAAACATTTCACGTGCACTGCTGAATCATAAGGTGTCTCTGGTGAGGCAGTCAGAAATCCTTAGAAGCCAGAAAATCAGTGAATGCCGAAACCCGTAAGGTAAGCACACTTTTGAGCCACTATTCTCTTGAGAACACACAAACCATGGTGACTTTGTACTGACAATTCAATGGTCACATAAGATGCAGAATATACTCCAAAGCCTAGTTCTAAACTATACCTAACTGGAGATTCTGAAGTCTGATGCCAGGGAAATAATAAGAAAGAGAAATATTAAAGACAGTTGCTGAGAATTTTCCATTCCAAGTGAGGCTTTTAAATCTTATAAATGTAAGCCCTTAAACATCTAGGCCCTCAAGTGGTTTCACATCCTTAGTGTAAGCACAAACTAGAAATAAATTTATTCCTCAGAAGGGAACAGTAATGCGTCTTGCCTATCTTAACCTTGCAGGTAACCAGTGGGGGAAAAGCAAACCCTTGAAAATCGGTAACTATAATCCAACCCTCATACAGGTATATGGTCTAGATTTATCCCATTCGTGTGGCAAAGAAATGAAAAACCTTAACTTGAAATTTTAGTGAAAATGGTCCTGGAGTTGTAATGCCTCCAGAGAGTGCCTGGCAGAAGCAAACACAATCTGTCTCAGGAGAATCTTTGTTTTAGGCCTCGAAATTCACACAGGTCAAGATTAGTGACACAAATATACAAATATGACAAAATACACAAGGACATACAGTACCCATATGTTAGAACCAGTAGAAAAACAAACAGACCTGAAGAGACTTTAAATATCAACACAGAATGTTGAAGAGGGAGTTGAAAGTATAACAGGAGAAGAAGAGACTATTAAAATGTTCTTTGTAGGTAGAAAAAGAAAAAAAAACAGAGCACCAAGAAGTGAAAAACAAAATAATTAAAATTTAAAGATGTATAAATGAATTCAACAGTAGATTTGACACAGCTTAAGAGAAAATTAGCAGAGTAGAAGACAGATATGAAGAAAAAATCTCCCTGGGATTTAGGAAAATGAAAGAAATATGGTTAAGATACATATAGGATATTAAAAAAGAAAAAGTATGATATAATCTAGTTATGGGCCCAGAAATTGATAGCAGAAAGATGATAGGGAGTTGTGGAAAATTACAAATAATGGCTGAGAATTTTCCAGAGTTGATCAGAGGTACCAATCCTTCTATTCAGGAAGCTCATTAAATCTCCAACCATGGTAAATTAAAAGAAATGCAAAACTAGACCCATTACGTAAAACTGTAAATTGGGGGAGGGGTGGAGAGAAAAGGGGTAGGGAGGGCGATATTTTTAAAAGCAGAAGAGGGGCGCCTGGGTGGCGCAGTCGGTTAAGCGTCCGACTTCAGCCAGGTCACGATCTCGCGGTCCGGGAGTTCGAGCCCCGCGTCAGGCTCTGGGCTGATGGCTCGGAGCCTGGAGCCTGTTTCCGATTCTGTGTCTCCCTCTCTCTCTGCCCCTCCCCCGTTCATGCTCTGTCTCTCTCTGTCTCAAAAATAAATAAACATTAAAAAAAAAAAATTAAAAAAAAAAATAAAAGCAGAAGAAAGTAAAGAAAATTAAAAATGTAATTCAACTGATCTAACTTTCTACTAGCCAGATATGCAGAATCAAAATAATTGTCAAATTAGAGGGGCGCCTGGGTGGCTCAGTCGGTTAAGCGGCCGACTTCGGCTCAGGTCATGATCTCACGGTCCGTGAGTTCGAGCCCTGCATCAGGCTCTGTGCTGACAGCTCAGAGCCTGGAGCCTGTTTCAGATTCTGTGTCTTCCTCTCTCTGACCCTCCCCCGTTCATGCTCTGTCTCTCTCTGTCTCAAAAATAAATAAACATTAAAAAAAATTTTTTTTAATAATTTTCAAATTAGAAGGCACTGAAACTCTCTCTCACAAATGAAAGCAACATAAGGATAGTTTTAGGTAAACAAAAACTGTCAGAATTTGCCTCTAGTAGAGCCTCTCGAAAGGAGGTCATTTGGACAAAAGAAAAATGTTCCTAAAGATCTAAAATGTAAGAAGGAATGGAGAACAAAAAGAAATTGGTGGGTAACTCTAAAAGAATATTGAAAGTCTAAAACAAAAATAATGTTTAATTTTTTAGATTAAAAAATAGTGTTGAAGTTAGGAACATTATGAAAATAATCCAAGGATGCTTAGAGCCTATATTTTGTTAAAATAAGTGTGCATATTAAATTGGGGGGGAATGCTAGAAGAATAGGAACATAGCGCGTAGCTTCCAAGCTGGAAAGGGATGAAAAGGAATATATAAATCTTATTCACTTGAAAAGAGTTCAAGAGGGGCACCTGGGTGGCTCAGTCAGTTAAGCATCCGACTTTGGCTCGGGTCCTGATCTCTCAGTTCGAGCCCCCTGTTGGGCTCTGTGCTGACAGCTCAGAGCCTGGAACCTGCTTCAGATTCTGCGTCTCCCACCCTCTGCCCCTCCCACACTCACGGTCTGTCTTTCTGTCTCTCTCACTCAAAAATAAATAAATATTTAAAAATTTTTAAAAAATAAAAAAGAATTCAAGAAAGGAGAGAGACAAAAGCAAACAGTTCACATGTAAACACAAAATAATATTGGAGAAACAAGTCTACATATGTCAGTCATAGTAAATATAAATGGGCTAACTCTCCATTTAAGAGAGAAAAATTGTCAGGTTTTATTGAAAGAAAGAAAGAAAGAAAGAAAGAAAGAAAGAAAGAAAGAAAGAAGAAGGAAGGGAAAAAAAAGAAGGAAAGAAAGAAAGAAAGAAAGAAAGAAAGAAAGAAAGAAAGAAAGAAGAAAGGAAGGGAAAAAAAAGAAGGAAAGAAAGAAAGAAAGAAAGAAAGAAAGAAAGAAAGAAAGAAAGAAAGAAAGAAAGAAGACAGAGGGAGGGAGGAAGGAAGGAAGGGAGGAAGGGAGTGAGGGAGGGAGGAAGAAGGAAAGAAAGAAAGAAATTCATCTATTTGTTAAGAAATAATCCTAAATCATCTCAGGTCACAGGAAAGATGAAAGACTAGAAAAAGACCCAATTATTAAGACTTGAAAGTTATAGTAATTAAGACAATTTGGTAAAGGTGTAGGGACAGTCAAATAGGCTTGTCTCCCATGCTCTGCCAGTCAGTGGCACTCTTGCCAGACTAGAACTCTGGAACTAGGGACCAAAAAGGCAGAAAAGAATGGTATCCAGTGATGGAGGTGGTTGTGGCAACACCAAGTTCAAGAATAGCAAATTCACTGCTTGGCTGCAGCAACAGTAATTTCTTCATCAGACTAGTTCTGCAATGTGATTTTGGATGTTTTTCCTGGAACATTACCTGAAGCTAGGAATTCTGTGAGCTACCCTACATCCTTTAACAAACAAATGCCCTCCTGCGGTGATTTTTCAGTCAGCTTCTATTACTAGTAACTAAGAATCCTGACCCATAGCAAAGGTGCTTTCCCAAAAGGAAGAAGAGAAAACTCTCTCCCTTTTTGTTGAAATACAGCTGATAGATACATTGTATTCATTTCAGGTGATTCAACACTTATGTATATTACAACATGCTCACCATAGTAAATGTAGCTACCATCTGTCACCATACAAAGTTACTACAATAGGATTGATTATACTCTCCATGCTGTGCCTTACACCCCCATGACTTATTTTATAACTGGAAGTTTTTGAGAAAAGGAAACCCTCATGCACCGTTGGTAGGGATGCCAATTGGTGCAACCATGTGGAAAACAATATGGGGTTTCCTCCAAAAATTTAAAAAAAGAAAGAAAGAAAGAAAGAAAGAAAGAAAGAAAGAAAGAAAGAAAGAAAGAAAGGAAGGAATACAATTCAGCAATTCTGCTTCAGCAATATTTGTTATTGAAGAAAACAAAAGAGAAAATCTCCCCTAGGCGCTTGCCCCAAGGATTATAAACTAAGACACTGTCATTTTGATCTTTCCTGCAAAATGGGAACAGGTTTCTGAATTCTTCCACTTTGCCATGATTTTAACTCCTCCATTTTCCAGCAAAATGTGAAAGATCAGGATCTATGCTCAGAATCTATCAAAGGTAGAAATAAACAGAGGCAAGGAATGCTTGTTTCATGTAAGGCAGACCACTTTTCAGAAGCACCTGTAGATGGTTTAAAAAGAAATTTCAGCCAAGGAGGGCTGATAAAGGAGATGAACTGCCTTTGTATTTCAAAAGCGATAGTCAATTTGTTTGGAGATTTTCTTTTCTTGAATTTTTTCAGTGAAAAAAATTCACCTGAATTTTTTTTCTGAAGTTGAGTGCTATGTTTGTACCTTGACCCAGTATTAGTTTTCTTAAATAATTATTCATGTAATTCTTTGTTTAATGCCTGCCTCCCTGGGACCCTCTATAAACATCATGAAAGCAGGCAAAGTGCTTATCTTGCTCATTTGAATGGTCCTGATGCCCAGCACGTAATAAGTGATTGATAAAAACATTCTAATTTAAATGATAGTGAATGAATGGAATCTGGTAGAAGCAAAAATTAAGAAAGAGATTTTTGCTATTAACTCCTTTTTTCTTTCTTCATCCCCCCCCCCCCCCCACGCCACCCCCCCATCCCGTTTTCCATCAAATGACAAAATCAAAGAACAACTAAATCCTTTGGAGTAAAGACATTTGTAGTACTGGTTCTGATCAGTATAAGAAACATCCAAAAAATTTGTCAGTAAAGTAATAACTTTAGTCTGAATGGTTTTAAATATAATGCCATAAAAAAGCACTTTAAAACATGAACATATATTTGACATGATTGATTAGGAGCGAAGAAGTACATATTGTGTTTTCCTAGCTCCAAACCAACAAAATGATTTAAGGTTGAAGATTCTCATTCAAAATTCAACAAGTTTCATAAAAACATTTTTAATTAAGTGGACTTAAAATGTGAAGATTTTACATCTCAAATAGACCTCTCTCAGGATTTTCTTCAGGATGTCCATTAGACCTTCCATATTTGAACAGCAAATTAACATCCAGAGCTTTCTTCTATATTCCTGTGTAGCCGTATCTGCTCTAACGAACTTGCCTTTCTATAGGAATTATTCTTTTTCAGTCTTTAAATGAAATTTCCACCTCTTTCCAAGACTTTCTTAATTAAACAATTCATCTGCCCCAACAGTGCCCATTTCTTCCTCTTGGAGACTAATAGCCCTTTGGAACTTTTACTTCAAAATCTTTCTTGATG
Source organism: Puma concolor (assembly GCF_028749965.1). Taxonomy (NCBI): domain Eukaryota; kingdom Metazoa; phylum Chordata; class Mammalia; order Carnivora; family Felidae; genus Puma; species Puma concolor. Next base: position 41,404,054 of record NC_141683.1, read on the forward strand.
TTTATTCTAGAAATGAAATATTAAGTCAAACCTGCAGTGGGCTTCCATGACTGACATTGTAATGCATGTAAGTGATGGTGGGCATGGTGGGAGAGGGGAGGGTGAAACTTTGTTGAACAGCTCGGCAGAGGGACTGCCTTCCATGTGGGTCCCCTAGATCCAGGCTCCTCCTTCCAGGCCCCTTCTCCAGAGCTCCAATCCATTCTTTCATTCTTCCAGCCTGCCTGAATGAATGACCCTGGGCCAGTCTTCTGTGGAACCAGAGCCATCTGGAGTTTTCTCCATTCTTCCTGATCTGTTTTGATGGTATAAACTTGATGTATTTGTTTGCTGGGACTGCTATTAACAAAGTACTATGGACTGGGCTGCTTAAATAATAGAAATGTATTGTCCCATAAGTCTGGAGGCTAGCAGTCTGAGGTCAAGGTGTTAGCAGGGTTGATTCCTTCTGAGGCCTCTCTCCTCGGCTTGCAGGTGGCTATCTTTCTGTCTCTTCATATAGTCTTTACTCTGTGCTTGTCCAAGTCCTAAACTCATCTTCTTATAAGAACACCATTCATAACGGATTAAGGCCCACCCGAATGACATCATTTAATCTTAATTACCTCTTTGAAGATCGTATCTCCAAGTACAGTCACATTCTGAGGTACTAGGAGGTTAGGAGTTCAACATAGGAATTTTCGGGCAACACAACTCAGCCCATAACACTTCTGTCTATATCTTGCTTCTCTGGGATTCAAGAGCCTATTTGTGAATTGTAAAAACAAAAAACAAAAAACAAAAAAACCCAGAACATTTGCTGTTTCTTCTGTCTTTGCCTTCATTGTAGAACAATTCTAATTTTCTTTGAGAAAATGAGCAATACAATTATGCATAAAGAAAAGCATACGGGTTACTATTTTAAGACACTATTTCACTGCTTCCTAAAATTAATGACCTCAATCACACAGGTGCTGATGGTGTCAGTTTGTGCAAGAGGAAGCCGACCTACAGAGAGTTTAAGTTAGGTCACGTGCATAAGGTTCGTGGCAGGATTTTAAGGGAAGAATGTCTGTCTCTAAACTCAAGCTCCAATTATAGAAGTGACTGTTCTCAGTTTCAATCGGACAAAATGTTTCAGTATATTTATATGCTATTACAGTCTCATACTGCTTACAGTTAATGGAAGAATAATATCAACTGAGTAAGATGGGCTTTCTGTAAAATTAGCATAATAACAATTACTCTGGCTATGGTAGGGTCCTCTTATAACCATAGGGTACTCAGTGAGGAATTAATGAACCTCATGTTGCTGCCCTGTGGTTCTAAAGCCTTCAATAGAACAGGACAGAACAAGGTAGGAAAGTGTTTCCCCTTCACTGATTGGAGCAGAGCCCAGGCCACTCAGATTCCTAGGCTTTAGCCCACTCCTGGGAGAGAATTACCAGCCACTTTATACCCAATATCTCTTGCCACATTTTTCTACTCCTTACAAAACAATACCAAGAAGTGACAGAGGCGATAGGTGTAGAAGCTGTTGGGATAGAAAACAATTTCAATAGATGTAGAATTTTTTTCCACATTCAGAGAATGTTTTCCTTTGCAGTAAGGGAAAGGAAAATGACCAATCTAATAATTTTGATGATGATAATCATAATGACAATGAAACGGTGGAAATTATTACCATGTGCTATGTTTTGGGCTGTGCATATAATTCTATTAGTGAGTAAAAAAATGATCTTGACAGACCCATTGAAATGGAATAAATAACAAAATTAATTAAATCTATTTGTCGTTATCCCCAGCAGATTTTATTTTTAGATTTTATTGGTAACAAAATAAATAAGTTTATTCATAACAAAGCAAGTTATGTGAACTATTTATGTGAACTCCAAGTCACATAAATTAACTTGTGTCTTTCTTTTAGAACAATGAAGAAAATATCTGTTGCTACTTTATGATTACCTTGTTAATAATTAAATTTTAACCAAGAAGTTGGAAAGAACACTTTAATGCAATGATTTATTTGCTAGACCAAAGGCTACAGGGAGAAGAGTGTAAAATGAGGGTGAAAGGGAGAATGTGGTAATGAGTCCGGGGATTCTGAACCAAGAGCTTGAGGTTCTGTGACTTTTAAGGAGGGGATGGAAGTTTGGACTCACTTACATAACAACAGGAGAGGAAAGGGGTGTATAAAAAGGCTCACCATCTCTAACACAGATGAATTAGAGTTAGGTTTAAATTGCAGGTTTTAATTTGTTTTAAAGAATTTTTCCAACATTAAACTTGCAAAATTCAGATAAAAGTTAATACAGGGGAATAATTCATTAATTCATCCAGCCAATGTTTGTTGAGTGTCTCTTTTGTATGAGCCCAATGCATGCATCAATAGATAAGAGACAGGGTTGCCTGAATGGCTCAGTCAGTTAAGCGTCCGACTTCAGCTCAGGTCATGATCTCGTGGTTCGTGGATTCAAACCCCCGCATCCTGGAGCCTGCTTTAGATTCTGTGTCTCCTCTCTCTCTGCCCCTCCCCCGCTCATGCTTTGTCTCTCTCTCTCTCTCTCTCTCTCAAAAATGAAAAACCATTACAATTTTTTTCAAAAAAATAGATAAGGGAGAGACAGTCATTGGCCTTATTGCATCTAAGAGTCTTGCAAAAGAAGCTAGGTAATCTTCCTGGATGCCCTAATGAATAGGGCAGAGTTCTTCAATGAGATTATTACTCTGGAATTTTTACTTTTGAATTAAATCAGGAGGGGAACTTGCCCTGTTCTCTGAGGTTTGCTGCTATTTTTGAGGTGGAAGAGGAGAACCATTTTCTCTAACCCCACCAGGACTGCGGACAATAGTCCCATTTATACTGCCCCAAATTGCAGGAAGCCTTTAAAAAGAGCTCCTTTGGGGCACAGAACGTCAGAGTTAGGACAAATACCTTGCTTTTTGGTGAGGTGCATTTCTTATGCACCAGCGGGCCAGTAAGCTGAAAAAAAGGAACAGAAGACTGACAAAGGGGGGATAGAAGAAACCCTACTTGTGATGGGGTCCTGGTCCCCACACTTGTTTAGTACCTCCCTGCCTTGGATCCTGCTTGCTCCTGGGATTCTTCCTTTCCTTCTCCCTCCCTAGAACCACAGTACCCATGACTGGCCATTGTTTCCTTCCCCCAGGTCCCTCTGATGCCACTGCATCTCTGCTGTCGGTTTGCTGGCTGCTGGCACAGCCCGTGACCCCTTACCCAGTCTCACTGATGTTACACTTGCTGCCCTTGTTTGGTAAAGAAGGATTCAGAGAATAATTCTTAACTCATCAGAGCCCCTCCCCCTTTCCACCCAGTTTGTAAACATGCGGATTCTTGTTCAACGGGATTGTGGAGATGGTAACTGTGATCAGCGAGGACTGTGTGGGCAAACTATGAAGTTAGACGCAATTTGTATTGGCTGGGCGATAAATTCACCCCATTTCCCTCTTAGAACTGTGTAAGATCATGAGAGGCAAGAACGCTAGCTGAGATGTCAAGCAGAAATGGCGAGACGACAAAGTATCTGTCATCAGAAGAACCACCCATCACGGCAGGTAAACCGAAGAGGTAGCCGGGTGCAGTGGGCACGTGGGTTGATGAAGACCATCTGACGCTCACCCTGGACACAGGGTCTGAATGCCTGACCCACAGACCAACTTGGTGGGTCGTAGAAGAATGAGCAAATATTGTGAGGAAATATTGGAGAAAATCTTTTTGGGTGGAGCAGCTGCAAGGTCTGCTCCCTGTCAGCATTCTGTGAGGAGCCAAGTCTTCCCTTCCCTGTCCGCTGGAGCCCGGACACTCTGCTCTGCTGGGACCTGTCCCGCCAACCTTGGGGGTCTCTAGCCTTTCACAATCCTAAAGTCCAAGCCTCATCTTGTGCCCTGGTTAATTAGAGGTGGAAGAAAGAAGGCGGAGGCTTCAGCTTTTCCTGCTCTGCTCCTCTAAGCCTTGGGGCCAAACTCTCCCGTTTGGAAGAAAGAGAAAAGAGCTTTAATTAGAGTTTTGAAATGCAAATCCAATTCACTCTGCCTGCTGTGATCCTGTCTTAAAGCTTTGAGCTTCCAGTCCCAACACCACCCCTTGAACTTCAGGCAATTTTCCTGCTTGTACTTTGGACGCAAAGGTCTCAGAGTAGTTATTATACTTGATTCATTAATTCATTCGATTCAAAAACAAAAATATTTTTTAAGCAGCTATATTAGTTGAATAGTTAAGTAAGTACATTCCCTGATTTTAAAGAAGAAAACTAACAGATGAACCCGTAAGTGACATAAAGCGATATGGAGGTCATAATGAGAAAAGAAAGTCGGTATAGGATAAAACAGAGGTAAAAGGAATAAGGGTTAAACCTCTTGGTTAAACCTCTGGGTGAGGTTTGAAGTCCCCTAAGTCAACCTCACTGTCCATTGAGTCCTGGCTTTAATACTGGGGTAAGACCAGGTCAAGCTTGCTTCCCATACAAAGTTCCTTTGGCCTCTGGGGCTAATTTTTCTTGTCCACAGACTACAAGGAAATATCACTCTGAAGTGTTTGGTTATCTTCAGTTTGAGGCTTTAATTAATCAGGTTTTTGCCAATTTATCATAATCTCAAGCAAGTGCCAGAAAAAAATCATAGTAGAATGGAAAGGCAAATTTCTTTTCTCGGAATCCATGGAAGATTGAAAGCAATAAAGAGGCAGCTTAGAACTGGGTTTTGCTATGTAGTTAGGCTTCATCAATTTGCGAATAAGGACGCCTCACTGCTATTAAATGCATAAAGTCTCATGTGCTAATTGCATTTTAAGAAACCGGCATTCAGAAGTTTGCTGGGAATGGACATTGGGTTTCATTTTTAGCATTTCAGTCCCTGTGCCTGTAAGGGTCCTCTGGTGATGAAACAGTCGTGGTGGCTTTATTGAAATAGTTTTTCAATCAGGTAGTGACTACCAATATTACAGGATATATGAAGTTATTGGTTATAGGAAAGAAAATCATCATATCCTGAGACTGGAAAGTAGGTCATATTTTTCAAACATCTGCTCCATGTGGCCTCAGCATTTTCCCTGAGCTTGGCAAAGCTTTTAGAAAGACAAAACCAAGGTTGTCCATAAATAGACAAATGGCTGTCAGTGACCCAACAATAAAGAGTTTCAGGTCAAGAACAAACTGATCTTGAAAATTTTTCCCAGTGCTCCTCAACAGCTAAACTGCCCAAAGAGAGACACTGTTGGGCAATTTTAAAAGTTGTTTGGGAGAGAAATCTTACTACTGTTATTCAAATACCATCATCTCATTTCACTCTCATGTGAACTATATGGTACGGACTGTATACAACTTATCTCTGTTTAATGAATGATGAATTCAAGAGCAAATGAAATTGGTGGCTTGTCCAGTCTCAGGTGGCATGGGGCCGACCTGGGATTGGAATATACCGAATCTACATGATTTCCATGATACCACTCTGCAGCTGTTTGGTGAATATTGTAGGGTCCTTGAAAACAAAGGATTAGTTTTAGCATTGTTCTTCCTCATTCTACCAAATATCACTCTGGGAGTGGATGGTTTGATTTCATTTACGGCACTATTTTCCCAGAGATATGTAGGTAACTATACCAGACAAAAGCCAAAAAGTGAAACTATAAAATCCCAATGACTAACATTTTATGACTGTAGAATAAAGTATTCTCAACAACAGTGAAGGATTGGATTTTTACCCTACTTGCAAGTTATGAAGTTAGCCCTCCACAGTTCCATAGAGGCCGGTGGAGGACACAGATTTCTCAAAGCAATAGCAGTAGCCAGAGCAACGGCATTTTTTCGTGTCATTTCCCCCAGACCTCAATTCCTACTGGGTGATTCCAAGAAGGCTGGATAACACCTGTGAAGGCAGTGGGTCACATTGCTGGAGGGAACCTTAAGCATAGAAAACCCAAATCTTCTGCAGTGGATGGTAAGCATGCCTGCCATTTGCCATCCCCAGAGGGAGATACTATTTCTATTTTCCCAAACTATTCATGATTCAAATATCCTTGAAAAGGTAGTCCCTAGTGAAGGACAGGTAAGCAGCCTGCAAGACGGTAAACAAGGAGAGAATTCTCTCCTCCTTTGTATGTTATGAGGGTTCTGCATTCAATTCCGATGTGCGGGAGAGGAGGTTCCCCCCTCAAGGAAGTCTCCGACACCAGCTGATTGTCCTCCACTTCAACTCAATTCTCTCACCATCTACGGGGAGGTAGCATCACATTTCACATGTTGAGGGGCTAGTCTCTCAAGACTGCCTTCCACATGTTAAGGCGCTAGGCCCTCAAGACTGCCCCTGCTTCAGATGCCAGTCGCAAGTCCGGGTCATAGCCTGTGCCTCTAACTGGCTGGCTATAAATCAGGGGTTCCGATAACTGCCTTCTTGGGTTAATTTGCTAGAAAGGCTCACGGAAGTCGGGAAACCCATTTAATCACTAAATGACCAGTTTATTACAAAGGATATTAAAGGTTACAAATCAACAGCCAAATGGAAGAGACGCATAAGGCAATTGTACGTGCGAAGGGCACGGAATTGGTTGCCCTCCCCAGCTGCTCGCGGCACCTCCACATGTTCACCAGCTCAGAAGCTCTCTCAACCCCCTCCTTTGGGATTTTTGTGGAGGCCTCTTTACATAGGCACGACTGATTCAATCACTGGTGATTGATTCAACCTCCGGTTGCTTCTCCCTCCCCGGATAGATGTAGACTCGGACTGAAAGTTCCAACCCTCTAATCACAGGGTTGGTTCTCCTGGCAACCAGCCCCCAACCTTAGGTGCTTTCCAAAAGTCACCTCATTAACATAACAAAACACACCTTTGTTGCTCTCATCACTTGGGAAATTCCAAGAGTTTTTGGAGCTCTGTGCCAGAAATAAGACAAAGACCAAATAAATATTTCTCATTATAAATCACAGTATCACATATGTTTATATGATCAAACCCCTCCTTACCTCTACGGCGTCATGTAGAGATCCTTCCAACCTCACTTGCTATGCTCCAGACATTCCAGACCTCTTTCAGCTCCTGAGTCTGCCATGCTTCTTTCTTTCAGAGTCTTGCTACATGGCTTCCCTCTGCCCAGAAATAACCAATCCCCACTATCAACTCCTTATTCTTCAGGTCAAACCTTCCTTCTTCAAGGAAACCTCTGACTTCCTACCAATTCCCCCAATGCCTTGAATGGTCTGGAATTCTTCCTTATGTGTAAGTTCGCATGTTATCAGGCCTCAGTAACACAGATGCTGGCGGAAGACGGAGACTCCTGGATCAGAGACAAAGGTCTGTATTGCCACAGCCCAGCAGGTGTCAGATGTATACATGTTCCTAACGTCTCCCAGGGATGGTGCAGAACAGTATAAGTCAGCACTGCACACACAGTGGGGTGCCTCACAGCTGAGGAACCTGACGCTGAAGAAGCCTCAGGCTTCTAAAGGGGACTCAGCCAACCTGCCTGTCCTCTGTTATGGAGGGAGCCATTGTCTTTAATGTCTTTGTAGGAATAGGAAGCAAATCTTCCCTACACCCCAGAGGGAGGCACCATCTTTATCTGCTGAGACTGCTTATTATACAAATTTCCTTGAAAAGAAAATATGGAACAAAAGCTAAGACAAGGTGTACATAAACATGAGAGACCCATGGAGATAGGTCTCCCAACGCCTCTTCACTACCTCATCTACATTATGCTAGATTTCCCCTGTTATAAACTCTTCTAAAACCCTGTTTTCTTCTCAATAACGCTTATTCCAATTACATTTAATAAAGTATTAGCATAACTATTTGTTTCATTTATGTCTTTCTCACTAGATTCTAAGGTCCATGTGGGTAGAGACTTTATTTCTTTTGTATCCTAAATACCTAACTCTTAGCAAAGCCCAGAATGATGAAGGAAAACGGTTGGGGCCTCCCTAATGGCTCAGAACCTCTTACAAGAAGACTTCCCAGATTCCCCGGATATTGGTTTGGTGTCCTGTGAGCTCTGTCAGACCCTGTGTGTGTCCCTATCATAGCACTCCATGCATAATTGAAATGATACTTTTATTTCTCTCACTCATTTACTAGACTTTCAGCTTCTCCCCAGCACTTCTTCCCCAGTGGTGAGAGCAATGTCTTCATAGAGTAACAGTTTAATAAATATATACTTTTATGTATACAGATGTAAGGCCCCACCTTCACAGTTGTATACATACATTAAACTGCTTTTTCTGCTCATTTCCTAATATCCTGTAAAAAAAGGGGGGATACATAAGTTACAAATATAAAAGGCACCATTTTGATTCAACGTGTCATCCATACTTTACCCAAAGAGGAAAAAAGTAGGTAGCTTCTTCGAACAGTAGCAATTATTTGGTTTGGGATTCTCAAAACTCAACTGAACACAATCGCCAGCTTAAGATGTTTTGCTTCTATGTCTGACATCTTTTAGTTAAAAATGATCACTGTGCTGCTTATAAAATTGAATTTGAACTATTCTTATTTTACTAAAACAAGGTGACAGCATAGCTTACTTGAAAGTGCATGGGCTTTTGAGTACAAACACCAGGGACCCAATCCTGGTTTAGTTATTACAAATTTAGGGAAGTTGCTATCATTCTCTTGTTTTCTCAATTCAAAAATAGAACTTGTTATTTTTTTGTGCCAAGAAATTGACATTATATTTTTCTCACGTCTCTGCATCCTCCCTTTTAACATTCAGGAACTCTTTCCCTTGTGAGTTTGGGCAGGTGGCCTTATAAATCTGGAGATGACCTCTGTACTTCACCACAGGCACGGGGCAGGACACCTGCCAGTCAGATTCCCCGCTCCAGTGTTTGACTCTGTAGCTAGTGACATAACAGAGGCGCTCACCCTCTGTCCCGCTTTCCGTCAACACGCGCAGTAGCCATGATGGTGAGGCTTAGTTCTTGGCACAGGAATGACAACTCAGTGCCTAGTGCTCAATGGTGGCAGTAACCTTTTCTCCATCACATCAGTTCTGCGGCACAGCTTTGGGCATTGTTCCTGGAAGCTCAGCCTCAAGTCTGCTTCCCTAGCACTCTGGGATTCTGGAAACTACCTGATATAGCCCTCATCTCATTTTCTGCCTACTCAGTCAGAATCAGCTTCTGTTGCTTGAATCTAAAAACCTCAAGTGGATGCGGCGCTCAGCAGACGTGATGACCTCAGCCCGTGTAGATCCAGTGGGTTTGGCACGTGAGAGTGGAGCTAATAAGCTCAGGTCAAGGCTGGGTTGAGAGGCTTCCAACAAACCCAGAGTTTAGGGCCTTACACGCCTGATGCTCTGAGCACTGCACACAATTATTTGGGTTCAGAAAGGTGAAAATGAGGCAATCGCTGATGATTCAAGCAAACACATAGGTTCTTTCCTTTGACTTTTGTTTCTTCGGGCATTTGGTCTGACTTCATGCTCTGAATAAATTCTGTTTCGTTCACTTGCCAAGGCAGCACAGTCAAGGGTGTTCAGTAAGCATGAAATGCTATTCATCCGAAAAAGCAAGGGGTATGGGGGCACCTGGGTGCCTCAGTTGGTTAAGTGTCCAACTTTGGCTCAGGTTATGATCTCACAGCTAGTGAGCTCAAGCCCGGCATTGGGCTCTGTGCTGACAGCTCAGAGCCTGGAGCCTATTTTGGGTTCTGTGTCTCCCTCACTCTCTGCCCCTCCCTCCCCCGTCCCCTCTCTTTCTCAAAGATAAAGAAATATTAAAAAAAAATTAAAAAAAAATTAAAAAGCCAGGGGTATTAAATACATAAATAAATAGCAAGGAACCCCCATTTTGGGGGACACACCAACCACTCAAGGAACCCCCATTTTGGGGGACACACCAGCCACTCAATTGAAATGAAAGCATTAGGGGTGCCTGGGTGGCTCAGTTGGTTGAATGTCTGACTATTGATTTCGGCTCAGGTCATGATCTCACAGTTTGAGTTTGAGCCCTGCATCTGGCTCTGTGCTGGCAGTGTGGAGCCTAACTGGGATTCTCTCTTTCTTCCACCGCCCCCACCCCCATCTTTCTGACCCTCTCCCACTTACGTGCGTACCTTTCTCTCTCAAGAATAAATAGATAATTTTTTTTTAAATTTAAAGATAAATAAAAAGTAAAGAAATGGCATTTACAAAAGTCCTCACATTTACAAAAGTTTGACCCCAAAATAAGGTGTTATTTTATCATAATTTGTTTTTTTGGTGGAAGTGTCTGGGTTCTTTGATCATAAGTATTAAAACTTTCTGTGCAGAGTTAGCCTTTAATTTGGCTTTCATGACTTTCTAAATTCCCTAAAGTTAAAAAGAATAATAAGCTATAAAGAAAAAAGTCCTGTACAGCTTGGGCTTAGAGAAAAACAAGGGATAATCATGAGCCCTTGGCTTAGATTCATGAGGGTCTGATTTCTACTCCCCAATTTGCTCAGTCCCCAGCTATAGGATAGCTGGATGCTTATACCATCCTTGCCTCAGTTTCCCTCTTTGTAAAAGTGGGTCATAAGAACTGCTTCGCAGGGCTGTTTTGAGGACAGAATACTTGAGATCATATACATTGAATCCCCTTCCTGGAGACTGACACAGGAGGTGCTCAAAGAAGGTGAATCGATTTTAATTCTGAAATTATTCTGACATGGTTGAAGATGATTTTATATGGTGAAGGGGAGAAATGCTAGGTTCTTCTACACTGCAATTAATTTTTTTAAAAATTTTAAGTTTATTGGTTTATTTTAAGAGCGAGAGAGACAGAGCACGAGCAGGGGAGGGGCAGAGAGAGAGGGAGAGAAAGGATCCCAAGCAGGCTCTATGCCTACATAGGGCTCAATCCCGCAAACTGTGAGATCATGACCTAAGCCAACACCAAGAATCCCACGCTCAACCAACTGAGCCACCCAGGTGCCCCTTCTATATTGTGATTAATGTAGATTTTTCAGGAAATTGCTTTTTTTGTTACCAATTATTTTCTCATAATCTTAAAAAATAGGCCCAAAATGATTATTCCAAATCCTTATTATGGAAAAGAATCTTTTCTTTTTTTCTTTTTTCTTTTCTTTTCTTTTCTTTTCTTTTCTTTTCTTTTCTTTTCTTTTCTTTTCTTTTCTTTTCTTTTTTTTCTTTTCTTTTCTTTCCTTCCTTCCTTCCTTCCTTCCTTCCTTCCTTCCTTCCTTCCCTCCTTAACAGGAGTGGTAGGAATGAGGATAAAGGGAGTGAAGATTCAGATTATGATAAATTGGGGCTACAGAGACCTAAGTTTGTTGCTTTGGGGCCGAGAGAACAAGGCAAGGGAAACGTGGGGCAGCCCAGGGCAGCCAGGAAAGAGGAGCAATCCTTTATTCCATCTGTGTTTCCTGCTCCTACACATGCCGTGTGTATCTGCACGCCTTCTCCATCTCCTCTCCCACACATGCACGGGAATGATTTGCTGCCTTCCTACAGCCTGCAATTACTGAGAATCCAAACCTGCATACACGTAAAGAAGGAGTGACCTTCCAAGTGGAATGCAGGCATCAAAGAGCTGATCCTCTTGAAAACCCCACCTCCTTTGAGTTTGAAGGGCTGAGAGACCTGAGTGTTACACAGAATGCCTTGGAGAGGGGGGTTTGTTTGTGCTTTGATGTGTGGCCAGAGCCCTTTGTAGAGCTTATCACTCGTGGTGTTGGCCTGAAGCCTTTGCTTGACAAGGGCCCCTTCCCAGCTCCTCCTGCCACACTGCTGGGGTTGTTAAGCACCATCTCCCGACTTCTGAGACAGCTTTGTTAAAGCAGTGCCTCTATGCACCCTGAAGTCATTCCTTTTGCCTGCCATGCTTCTGCTCAAGCTGTTTCAACTCTCCTGACAGTCTCTTGTCAGAAATTCTCATGGGGAATGAAGTTCTTCATCTCCTGCTCCTTTAGAATTCGAATTCTGAAAAGCAAAAGTTATTAAAGAACATCAAGGGAGGTCTCGAACCATAGAATCTGAGGCCAACCTTCAGGTATGTATTTAGCACCTTGGGTGGAAACGTTACAAAAGTGTGTTTGCCATTTACTATGCCCCGGCTTGGCAAACTTGTGTCTTGCTTATGACAGAGATGGCTTCTCTGGGAGTCCCTCACCAATGTCTGGCACCTTCCTGTTTTCAGGCCTCTACTGGCTTGGTTCAGATACTTCTAATTCCCCGGATGTTCAGTCATAGCCAACAGAGCTACTGGAAGAGCTCATTCAAGGAGGAAAGACGCTCCTTTTTTTTATGGCTGTACCATTAAACCCACGTTCTCTGTCTTTTCTGGACAGTTTGTATTTGATTAATTTTGCTAAGCCTCCGTTTTCCCATCTCAAAACCTAGGAATAATATTTTTGCTGTTGCCAAGATTGTTTTGAGGATTAATAAAATAACAGTTGGAAACCACCTGACATGTCATAGGCCTGGAGTTTCCTTCTCTTCATGTTTATCACGATTGCCACAATTTGTCATCCTTGGGGATAATTCCACCATCTGCTCTCTGTATGGGTCATGCCACAAAAAAATGGTGCTAAATTTTATATAGAAGAATGACACTGAGTACTGCCCAGGAAAAAGCTAATGAGACCTGTTAATTAACTAGAGGTTTTTCAACCCTGTGCTTTTGCAGGACAAGATAAATGACAGAAATTAGGGCATGATTGTCATATCAGCTGAAATAAAAAGGGAATTTAACAGTACATTATTGTTCTGGGGTCACCAGTGAAATGTCTTGCATATTGACTCTGAACACATCCAGACCCTTAATTACCAAAGAAATATTACATTCATTATTAGCGCTCATGTTTGAGTGGCCTAGAAGATTCTGATGATCAAAAGATTTCCAACTCTTGAACGTTCCATTAATCAAAGTTTTCTTAAATAAAAATCCAGTCAGTAGTAACCACTGCTTCATTTAGAACATGGAGATCAGTTGCCAGAGATGGATCCTGACTCTGATAATTATGTTTAAGACTACAATAGAAAACATCCAGAAGCTCCTAGGCAGAAAAATAATTACTAATGACAGCCAAGGTCCCATTAGAAATTTTAACGTCATTGTACATCAAATGATATATCTTTGTGATTTAAAATAAGAATAGTAAAGATTTGCTTATAACTTATGGTAATGCGGGGAAGAAAAAGGTAATTGATGACGAGACAAAATTATCTGCACGATTACTGATGCATGGGTACATTCTCATTTCTGATTCAGAAGAGCCACGTTAGTGATATAATCACAAGTTTTATATTTTCTTAGATAGCAGGATTTCATTGCAGTGTGTCTGCAGTGTTTTCCAATGGATTGGCAAATTCGTTAATAAGTAACCAAACCTCTGCCTCAAGATTTAGCATATTTAGGAGGAATTAGACTGGTATATGGAGTCTCAGCAGAAAACATCCATTCCTGATACACCATGATTCTCTTATTAGGCTGGTTCTAGGAGATGATACTTAATTCTCTATCCTGCCACGTTTATCCTCATAAGGGTGATTCACTTACAGCTCATTCTTGATTATCCATAGGCAAGCACTATACTATACTATACTACACTATACTATACTAGCTTTAGTAAATAAAATCTACAGGTGACATCAAACCATATTTTGGTTAGCTGAAAACTTGTCTAGTTTTCTTTGTGTTTTCACAGTACCTTGTGCTAGATCTTGGTGCAGGGAAAACAGACTTGAATATGTGAAGACAAGAATTGGTAATAAGGAATACTAGTCTGTTGGTATAGGACTCAGAAACATAGTAGAAAATCAATGATGAGTACTTTTACTATGTTTCATGTCTCATCTCCATCACTTAGTAGAGATAAGAATGTCTATGTATCAGGTCAAGGAAGAAGAAGAAGAAGAAGAAATGACCAGGGCTGTATGATTATTGAACAATCAATATTAAAGGGTGGAGTATTAACTAGGATATGCAGTTTGGCTCCTCACGCTAAACCTTGCCAGGGAGATTCTATCAGTCTTTCACAGAAAGATATTTCCGCTGCTAACCCTCAAATACTATAAAAGCCATTTGGGCCTAGGGTGTCTTGGAAATTATTGGTGACAGAGACTAGATGTAGATGCCTGAATTAATGCTGCCTGAAAACAATCCTGTGACTTGTTTATTATACATTTATATAAAAGCAGGGATCTGAAAGTTCTAGACTCACTGCTCTTGGTGTTGCAATAAACTCTAGTGAATTAGTTCAATCAAATGTTTCAGACTTCTAGCCCATTTTGACTCTTAAACACCCAACTAGGGTCATTTCTGTTGCAGTCTCATCCCAAATTAAGGCAAGCAATGAGTAACCAAAAACAGGTTCTTAATAAAGAAGCCAAATCTGAAAAGCTTCCATTTTGAAATGTAGCAAATTAAATCTGAGTTAAGCAATAGAAAGCAAAAAATGTCCATGTCAATTTAACTGTAATGAGATAATCATAATGTCATGATTATGTAAGTAAAGTATCCCTTTCTGTGGGATATGTAACACTGGCAAGTTTTGAGCATCTCAGATAAATTGGAAAGAACTTGGACATGAGTAATAAAAATGAAGGAGCTGGAAGAACTGATTTATGGGTGAAGATGAAAAGAATTTAACATGGATAGCTTGGCTAAGTGAAGAAGAGATCCTCTGATTAATAACTATGCATTCTTGAAGTGCATAACCACTAAGAAAAAATCAGTAAGTTTCTGGGTGTGGAAAACATGAATAATGGAATCAATTAACTACAGGAAAATAGGCTGAATATAAAATGTAAAACATCTATTTCTGGATTTTTCAGACGTGCCTCTTGAGGTACTCTCAATGTTAAATATTTTCTAGTAAAATGGATAAGTTCTTAATATTTTCCATCCTTTTTTTTTAAACAAAAGGAGCAAAATCTCCCAAGAGTTTGAAAGGATACATTTTGTTCGCAGTGGCATAGTGGTTTGATTCCAGGATCTTCAGGATAACATTTCATAAATCTAATGTAGTTGGTCCTGAAGCCTCAGAAGGGATTCTAGCTTTTCTCTGGGGAATTTCTCTCAAGAGTCTGAGAATTGCCAAGGCTTTGGCACCCATTGGTGCATGATGGTCTGAATGCACATTGTCCCCTCTTAAGAGGCATCTGGTTCCATTCAGAAATTGGATAAACCTGGAGTTAAAATTCATTAATGAAATATGTTAGCATGGTTAATGGATGGGGTTTTGATTTCTGAGACATAAGCTACAAATGCACCTGAGGTGGTGGGGAATGAATTCTGGGATTCCAGCAAAGCTGGTGCAGTTGTTTAACAACCTACCTGGGTATCAATCAACCCGACAAATCTTGAAGTGCACTTACTAACCTTTAATCTTGAGCAAATGCCTAACCTTTCTACGTCTTACTCAGTTTCCTCTTCTGTGAAGCATGGCAGTTCCAAGAGTTGTTGTGAGAATTATGTCAAAGATTATATTTATAGAGCTCATCGTAGTGCCCGATTCTTAGTAAGTGTTCAGTAAGTCTTACCAATTATTCTTGTTGTTACTAACCCTGCTTTCCACCTTGATTATATCCTCCATCCGTGATTACACCTCTCCTTCCAAAGATGAAGGCCAGTGGTGGGCCATTCTAGGAGGAGCTGGGAGACGGAAGGTAGTGTTCTCATTCCATGAGAAAGCATGGAGGTACTTCACATCAATATATATGCTGGTAAACCCTCCATGGTTTAAACTAAAGTCTGAATAGTCTGACATGTCAAAATTATAATATTCTGGTAGGAATTCAGTTTTATTGTATTTCATTATGAATAAAATCACTTTGCTTATTTCTCTTCTTTTTCCCAAGTCTTAGTTTGCTAGTTTTGTTGGCATTCTTTGTTACTAATTTTTTAAATTCGAATTTATATTTTCCTTTAATATAGTGGTTCCTGGTTTTATTATATATAAGCCACCCCAAATCCTTTGTGTAGAAAGTAAGACTATAAATAAATAAATGAAATATACATAGTTGAGATACTTATAAAACCAAGTTGTATATATATAGTTTAGGAATACATGCTCATGGTTGTAAAGGATAAAAGAAATTCATGTCAATGAAAAATAACAAATTAAGGATGCTGATTCACTCTGGGGGAAAGGAAGAGGAACTTGGGAAAGAGAATCCAAAGGGCTGTAGCTATCCTGGAAACATTTGGAACAGGCACAGGAAGATAAGTAGAGTGCAGGCTTCCGTACGATGAAATAATTTTCACTCTGAGTGATCCTGCGAAAGTTGGCATAAAGACAGACTACTAAAACGAATGAGATCAATCCAAAGGTGATGAGAACACTACGGCACAGTTGGCTTCTGCATGTGTCGCTCGTGACTTGGTTCTCTGTGCCTCAGCTTGTACCTTCTGACAGTGCTAATGTTCCTTGCTGGTATGAATATTTTCTGTCCTTATTATTTGATTTTTCTGGGAACTTGTTGTACATACAAGGGTTCTATTAACAGCTTTGACATATAAAGTTTTTAACACCAAATGCTTTACAAGCATCGTCTAATCCAGTCACTTCTTAAATTTCTTCATCCTCTTCTCTTAAAATGTTTGTGATTCTATACTCAGAATCAGCAGAATAGACTAAATTGAAAGACCATCTTCTCTAGGAAGGCTACCCCAACAATGATGTCAGAGACTGGGTTTTCAGGTACAGGGTGTAGCTGAATGGTCTTGCCTGGGTTCATCGTTGGAAGGGCATGGTTCTGGGTTAGGAAGACCTAGAAAAGGCACGATTGGAAATTAGAGCCTAGAACTGGAAAACAACGGTCTTGGGTGAAGAGATATAGAACAGGAAAAGAGATCAGGAACACAAGATGGGATCTTTTTGCTGAGCCCACTCAGATCCATGTGCAAAGGATTAAACTTGGTAATGAATAAACATCAGAAATCGGAGTCAGATGAGGATATCAGCAGTAGTTACATGCTCACAGCCACATAGCTGGTAATTGGGAGAGCTGGCTTCAAATCTGGGTCTAGAGTTCTTGTGCTTTACCTCTATGTTATAAACTTGTGTACACATTTTATAGTTACTTTTGCTCAGGTCAGCAAATGTGTGAATTCCTTCACTTGCCTGTAAAAACCTAATTTCTAGCTCAAGCTTCCACTGTTTCAGATGCAAACATTTTAATATAGGCATTACCAGGGAAACTCAGTTATGTTAAGTTCCTATCTATCATTTGAGGTTTGAGATTATTCAACTAAACCCCTCTTGTTCCTGGAGCTAATGCTATGCTTTGAAGGACACGCAAATGGCAGAGACAGGTTTGTTTCATGACTTGGGTTT
Source organism: Puma concolor (assembly GCF_028749965.1). Taxonomy (NCBI): domain Eukaryota; kingdom Metazoa; phylum Chordata; class Mammalia; order Carnivora; family Felidae; genus Puma; species Puma concolor. Next base: position 41,421,298 of record NC_141683.1, read on the forward strand.
GTCTTGGTGGCCTGCCATTGTGCATTCATTTGATTCTCTGGCTTATCTCCACCACAAAGGCATCTTAACAGCATTCTCAGCTGAACCATACTGGACAGGCCACTGTAATCCCTCTGTAACCTATCAACACTGTCTTTAGGCCAACTGTTGCACCCATTCTGGGGGACCACAACAGCCTTTGGATGCACTTTCACTGATTCCAGGGCCTAAGGAATTTCCTGGGTTGTCCCGAGCCCTCTCCCTTTATAGTCTGTGATGCCACACCACACTGGCATAGTCAGCTGCTTTCCAAGGACTTCACTTGAAAAGTGAGACCCAGGTTCTCTTAACTTTGAATCCAACAACTTAAATGGAGGGCTGAAAGTATTTTTGGCTCCCCATGGAGGCTGAGCTAGAAGAAAGGAGGGGTTAGGATACAGTCTCCCCCCCTCTCTCATTAATGGTTAACACCCATGGTATGTCTCTATTCTGTCTCTATTATCTTTTTCTCTCCAGCCTACAGCATTCTCTATCTAGACTGATGTGGGGGTGAGAATTGAGTTGGGCTGACAACATCTACTTCCTAATCCTTCAGTCTTAATTCATAGATCTGAAATGTTTGAGTTTACCTGTTCAATTTTTCCTTTTGAAATTCTTCCTTAGAACAAAAGATCCTCTGGGCTCCCAGGCTGTCAGGGTGGGTCACTTCTGTAGGGGACTGAGACAGAACAACACTCCAGTTCATGCTTGTGTATCATTTTCTAACTTGGATGAAAAATTATACCTTGTAAGAGGCATCTTTTTTAGGGGAGATCCAAGGATTCATAATATTATTTTGTAAATTTGCTGATGTTGAAAGTTTGCCCAAATAGTTAGGACTTCATAAGTTCAGTACAAGTTACTTAATTTGCTGCTCTGCTGTTACTTCAAGAACCTTGACATTTAAGACACTTATAAAAGGGAAAATTATGTAAGTTATAAAATTAACAAGTACTGTGGCAGTTCATGAAATACCTGAACCAAGTCTATCATAGTGCTAGTGTTGTTTCAAAGGTGAGAAAAATGTGGCATTGACAAGGGATGCCCGATTATGTGGGCTTGTGCTACTTACACTATCAGTCACCCCTGTGTGCACAAGAAAGAGCCCTGTTACAATCATCTTTAAGGGATGGTGTAAATTCTTTCATTCACTCAAAATTGTTTTATCCTGGACTTTTCCTTCATCTCCATATCCAAGCAGAAACCAAATTCTATTTGCAAATATTTGTCCTGGCTTCTTTACCCCCCATTATTAGTGCCTCAATTCAGACCCTTATCACCTCTTGTTCAGAATATTATGGGGGGTGCCTGGGTGGCTCAGTCGGTTAAGCATCTGACTTTTGATTTTGGCTCAAGTCATGATCTCACAGCTCATCCGTTCAAGCCCTGCATCGGGCTCTGTGCTGACAGCATGGACCCTGCTTGGGATCCTCTCTCTCCCTCTCTCTCTGCCCCTCCCCTGCTCTCTCTCTCTCTCTCAAAAAAAAAAAAAAATATTATAACAGCCTCTAGATCCTTCCTGCCCTAACCAGTGCATACTCTGCTTGCACACAAATATTCTTTATGAAATACAAACCTTATCTTGACTCTCTCCTTTGAAAACCATGATGCCTATCTACTGCTTATAGAATAAAATACCAACCCTGAGCAAGTTGTATAAGGGACTTTACTGCCTGTATCCAACCTATGTCAGCAGGCATGCATTCATTCATTCACCCATTCAATAGATTATTATTGAATGCTTTATGGAAAAAAATATAAATGGACATAGTTTCTGTCCAGGTAAGAGTGTGAGTGTGAATGAGGAGTAGGTAGAAAGGAGAAACATAAGGAGAGAAACTCTTTACATGGGAATATGCAAAAGATTTACTTCTTGGCCAAATCCCTCCAGGAAAATTGGGGAAGTTCTCATCTTCCACTCTAATGACATATCTTTTCCAACACATCTTCAATTCAGTGGTTCCAGCAGCATAATCTTTCACCTCTGCTAGATTATGACTTTCCTGAGAAGCAGATTCTTCCTTCTCTTTGTCTTCCCTGAGTTGTCTAACACAGTTACTTGACACACCGTGGCAGCTAGTAACCCATGGTTGAATTAAGACATTGTTCTGAATTTCACCTGAAATAAGCTGAGGTTTGGAACTATATTTGCTATGGAATGATGTTCATTTTAATGACAGTTATTTATGAAGAACAGCGTATTTATTATTTCTCCTTAGTACACCCTTAGATTTTTGCCTTAGTATCGCTTTTCTTTTTGAACTGTAGGTGAAAGTCATGTATAATTTACTCATTCGCTTTCAACACCTAGACTCTGGATTTAACATTTTCAAGGGACGGGTTTCTGATACTCCTAGAAGGAGAAGCTTCCTGATTAAAAGAACAAACTAAAGATGATAGAGGAAACGCTGTGACAAAAGTACTGAGTAGCTGAGAAAGAAGTCAGATGGACCATAGAAAGCTTCATGGAGAAGGTGAATTCTAGCTTGATTTTGAAAGAAGGGACTGGTGAAGATGGGTAGCAGCAAGGAGAAAGAACATTCCAGAGAAATCAAACTTTATGTAAAGATGAGTAAAGTGTACAGGGCACGAGATGCGGATTGGTTAGACTATATATAGTGAGGAGAACACTTAGCATTACAATAAAGTGTGTGGTGTGCTTGTTTATTTATTTATTTAAAAAAATTTTTAATGTTTTATTTATATTTGAGAGTGAGACAGAACACGAGGGGGGAAGGGGCAGACAGAGATGGAGAATCTGAAGCAGGCTTCATGCTCTGAGCTGTCAGCACAGATTCCGACACGGGGCTTGAACTCACAAACCGCAAGATCATGACCTGAGCTGAAGTCAGATGCTTAACAGACTGAGCCACCCAGGCGCCCCTATTTATTTTTTTAAAGATTCTATTTTGTACTTATAAGGCACTTAGCAATTTATTGATTGCCTGCATTGATAGGAAAGGGCTTAAAAAAAGCAAGAAAATTGAAATCCAGGTAAAATCTCCTAGAAAGTATATTACATTAATTTTAAATTCATAATATTCCTTTTTTTAATTAAAGTTTCAGAATACAGTGGTACAGAACACCATTATTTATTTTTTTTCATTTTTAAAATTTTGTTTTTATTTATTTTTTGAGAGAGAGGCAGAGAGCAAGCTGGGGAGGGACAGAGAGAGAGAGGGAGAGACACAGAATCTGAAGCAGGCTCCAGGCTCCAGGCTCCAAGCTGTTAGCACAGAGCCTGATGCATGGCTCGAATTCACAAACTGTGAGATCATAACCTGAGCCGAAGGCGGACATTTAACTGACTGAGCCACCCAGGCGCCCCCAGAGCACCATTGTTTATACCCACTCAATTGCCTTCCCTACTTCTGGAATTATATTCCCTTTCCTTTTGGAAACTTCCTGGTGGAAGTTTTGCATCAGAGTAACCCACCTGCTGGGTGTAGGGGGTAAGCACGGGACTCAAGCTGAGCCAGTCCATTCCAGGATCTCCCTTTTGTGATAAGGGAAGCTGAGAGATATGAAGTGAGGAGCAGTAAATGGTTATGCTCTGACTCTCTAACTAAAGCCGGTCTGAAGGAAGGAAGTTGCAACTCAAGAGAGAAACTAACTTGACAGATTGGAGAACTTCCTGGTTATTCTAGGCCCCACCCCAATTTTCTCTAAGGCCAACTGCAGCCTGGAGCTATTTGCAGCTGACTCCCTGGCCAAAAAAAAAAAAAAAAAAAAAAAAAAAAAAATCCCCCCTTTTGTCATGCAAATTTAAGTTATGTTTCTAGCATTTGCAGCCAAAGCTGATCTAGTGAGTTTAGTGACTTAAGATCTACAGAATCATAAAAGGAATGTTATGTTATTGTGAGGAGAAGCTCCAGAGCAAACCAATTTTCATTTTCTACTATAATCAATACTCTGATTCAAAAGAAGCCCGATTATTTTTAGGATAGTCTAGATGAGAACATCACTCTCTCAACTTGTAGAAGAGGAGGGTCATTAAGCATCATCTTCTCCCATCTGGGTCTGAATATCATGATGCCAGTTTTCTCAGTGTGGTAAAAAGGCATTAGAGCACAGAAAAAAGAATCCGTTTCCTGGCAACACAGAGTCCAATAGGCTCTTGTTGCTTTAGGTGCATCTGACATTCTACTGGACACAAATGGGCCCCTGCAGTGGCCAGATTGTTTTCATGTTTTATCTGTTTTCTTTTGAAAAAGGTTGCGCTCTCTACTTTGTTTTGTGATGTCTAGGGGTACTGTGTTTATGTGGTTTTTGGCAAGTTAGCTTGACCCCGGATTCCTCAAAGTGTCGTTCTCTGAGACAATAGAATGTGCATTAAAGGCTCTTTTAAAAATACAAAAGGCTTTTTTTTCTGGGGGGGGGGGGGCGGTGGTGGTGTCCCTGATTGGTTAAGGTATAATTATTTGTCAGAATGAATACAGTATTACTAGAACATTTTGAAGCAGAAGTAAAACGCTAAAAAAATTCAGCAATAATAACTGCATGTAAGAAAACTAAGGGAGGTGTCTTCTGATCTCTTTAAGATTCATATCACCATCACCATCTTTGCATTAGATGTTTATTTAGCAGGATCTAATGGAGAACATCTTGCCAAGATTTGGAGACACCAAAATGAATATGTTTTCTGACATCTACAGAATTTCAATCTTGCATAGAGGTCATGGCACACATTGGTATAACCAGAGTGTGTCTGGGCCACACAGAAAAAAAATTAGTGAAAAACAAACACCAAACCCAGCAATACATCTCAGACTCATCTTCTAGGCAGTCTGGCCTACCATTCCAAATTTCTCTCCATTGGTTCAGGAAGCTCTGAGGGAGTGTCTCACTTGTGTTCATCAACATAGATTCCTTATCTAGGTAGAGTCTGGGAGTTCTTCATCACGCAGTGCTGGGGCTGTTCTGTTGGCCACCTGGGGAGACTACCATGTTCTCTCTCCTGCTTTTGGCTCTTCAGGGATATCTCTTCAGGGATAAATCTAGTGATTTGTAATGGTGCCTTCTCAACTACTTTCCATGTGTAGGTCTGTTTAGCTTCCTAACCAGGCTTCTGTGGTCTTCTTCCTTCTCACATCTCGTGGATCTCTGCCTCCAGGGTGAGCGCCCTGTTCAAGAGAGGAGAACGTTTTCTGTGCCCACTTGTTGCTATGGTCTATTGCCTGGGCTAAAGAGAAACAGCACATTGTGTGTCTTGGGGCCTTATAGAGATCTTCATAAGGTAGTATTTTTATTTACTTACTTTATAAACTCTAAGTCCCAAGTATTTTAGCTGAGTTCTGCTAGGGTTATTGGGTAGCATGGTGACTGATGGGCAGGGGAACAATGGGAGCAGCATATATCAGATGGCACTTAAAACCACCCCACCTCTCCTACCCTGACCTACGGGGCTGGGATTAATCTTTGTTGACAACAAATTACTTTCACAAGATGCTTCTTTGGTTTTTAGACATGTAGATCTTATCTTTCTCAACCTCAACATCCCTTTACATACGTATTCATTTGATAAAAATACATTGAGTACTCACTAGGTGTCAGTTACTCTGCTATGTCTTAGGGTTATGGTGTGTGATGAAACAGGCCCAGTTTCTGTCATTGAGCTTCTTAGCAGGAAAAATTACAGCCACAAACCATCTGAATATTCAGTGGATAAAACAGTTTATATTGGCCTCTAACCCTTGCTGCCCAACCAATAAACAACAGTAGGTTGCATTTGTGAAATGCCAAGGAAAGAAGCACCATAGGATTTCAGAGGAGCGATTGATTCTTGGAAAGGCTGGACTAAGGTCTGTGGAAGAAATGGGAAATTAGTTGGGACTTGAAAGATTAGAGTGACCTGATGAATGGAAATGCAAAGGAATGACATTCCATAAGGAATGCATATGGTGGGTCCAAGAAGAGATAGGCAGCACAGATTTGTACAGATGCATGCCAGGAGGAACACTCAGGACAGTATGGAGTCACATGGACCTTGATTCAAATCACAGATTGATCACTTAGTATGCATGTGTGTGAAATTAGGTTAATTAAATTCTCTGAGCCTCAGTTTCCTAATCTGTAAAATGAGGATGTCAAGATCTACTTCATAGGTTATCCTATGGATTATAAGAGCTCAAAGTATATAAATGTAGATAAAGCACTAAGAATCGTGTCTGGCAAAGAGTGTGTGCTCAATAACTTATAGGTCTTGCCAGTTTGGTTGGAGCAGATGATACGTGTAGGGTAAAGGCAGTACTCATTTTGATATTTCACTTCAGAGTTTACCCATTGCTGTTGAGTGGGAGAAAAATGCCTGAGGAACATTCTCTGCCTGGTTACCCACAAGGGAAGGAAAAAAAATCAGATGGAAAAATAAATTGGAGAAATAGACTGGTTTCTTATACTTCTTCCAACCTCTTATATGATGTATGGAGCATCTCAATGACCCAGCATGATTCTGTCTGTGCACAGGACACGCATGCACCAACTGGGGACTGGGGAAGGACATTCCTTTACTGCCATTTTCCTTTCCTTGCTGTGCAAAGCAGGGGAAGACTTGTGTACAAGACGACCTGACCATATCACTATTATGTCATCAGATCAAGTTGAGTTATTTTAATTTAAAAAGTTATTAATAAACAGGGTTCAAGTGTTTCTCCTTCTTCTCATAAAACATCAGCTTTATGTGCTCCAATTTTGTCTTGTCCTTTGTAGCAAAATATACTTCACTGACTGATTCCACTGGCTCAGTCCCACTGTTGGCTTCTAATCTGTCTCCTTTACAGTCAATTGAAACTCAAAATCAACTGAGGGCTGTATAAACAGGGGCTTCAAAGTGAAGATGCCATTTTACCTGAAAGGACAAAATAGATCAGCTTCTTTAATTTAGAGTCTGCATACACAAGTCCTTGTTGAAATCACCAGAGTTGCTGCTGCAGCCACAGTAAGGTAAACTTAGTGGCATCAGAAATAATATGTCTGGCTCTGTTTGGTTCTCAATGTTTCTTTGCTAAAAGAATGCAAACTCATCCTAGAAAATCTGGGAGAAAAGCAGAGAATTACCAGTGGGAGTGGGACACTTAATCACTTAATAGTTGCAATAAAAACAACCAGGGGTGCCTGGGTGGCTCAGTTGGTTCAGTGTCTGCCTTCCGCTCAGGTCATGATCTCATGGTTTGTGGGTTCGAGCCCCACATTGGGTTCTGTGCTGACAGCTCAGAGCCTGGAGCCTGCTTTGGATTCTGTGTCTCCTCTCTCTCTCTCTCTCTCTCTCTCTTTCTCTACCCATCCCCCGCTCATGCTCTGTCTCTCTCTCTCTCTCAAAAATGAATAAACGTTAAAAAAAATTTTTTTAAAGTTGCAGTAAAAACAACTAAAACAGGAAGAAATTGAGAACATTTGGATAACACAAAAGAAGAAAAAACAAGTCGGAAAAAGAATTATTCAGGACAAGGGCACCTAGCTGGCTCAGTCTATAGAGCTTACAACTCATGATCACAGTGCTATAAATTTGAGCTCCACGTTGGATGTAGAGATTACTTAAAAATTAAATCTTTATATAAAAAAATAATTTTTCAGGATAGGTTAACAGTTTGCAAATGAGGCAAACCATGAATAATTGTTGAAAGAAGGGGATGTGCATATTGGGTGGGGATCCAAACAGTTGTCTTCATTGAATGAGAGCAAAACAATGGAACTCAAGGGGTTGATTATAGAAAGATGAATCAAATAGGATTAAAATCCCATTCCACTGTGTTTCCTTTATTTTGAATTCACAGCAGATAGAATATCTCCTATCGTGATTCAATTAACCATGGCATCCCTAAATGTGTATTCCTTGCTCTTTTGTTCCTAATAGAGCTTCTTGGCCCTTCTTCTGGTGTTGAACACCTGAACACCCTTGTGTTTTAATGAACTGATTAAGTATCTCAACGGAGCATGCCAGTGAGAACCATGAGGGCATGCAGCCCGTTGTGTCTGCCACTGGGTTTCCTGTGCCAGGCCCAAGACTGGGCACACATCAGGTGTTCCGTGAATGCTGTGACAGGAAGGAACAAGTGCCCCTTTTGCTTGGCCGAGCCAGCTTTCAGCCCATGTTTTGAGTATTCTTTAGATGGATTGCTTACCCCTTCACTTCCTCTAAAGCAATGCATTACCTCTGACATCCAAGAAATGTTTAAAAAAGGGGGGGGGGACCACAAAGCCACAGGTCTTTGTTCCCAAAAGGGTTTCCCTGCTAACACAAAGTATTTCATGTGTCTGATGAAAGAACTAAAATCAGTCTGGCACCATCGTGACAGTAACTAACAGGCCGACAAGCTGTGCTTTGCCTGATAAATCTCAGAGGACTGGGTGTGTTTTTCATACACTGCCAGTTTTAAGCTTCTACCTGACAGATGTCTGTCAGGCTGCGCGAGAAGAACGAGCCTCAGGGAAGCCCAGTGATGCTGCTTGCATGCACGGCTGACTGTGGAAATGGGGCTCACTTTCACTGCTAGGTGATCTCTTCCCTGGGCCTGGAACTGGAGATATTTTCATTACCCTAACTCTGGAAATTAGAGTCGCGTTTAGTTACAGGAACTTGATTGTTCTTATTCTTTGAGTATGGGGACAGCCTAGTAAAAGATACAGACTTGAGAGTCAGAGACCCTTCCGAGGTATGTGAAAGTCAGCAAAAATCAATGAGTCTGTCTTCCTGATCAATGAGAAGTGTGTCTACTAGTTTCAGAGAATTGCTGTGAGGAGGCAGAGAATGTGCTTGGAGTTTTTGAAATGGAACCTGCTGGAGACTGAATGCTTGTGTCTCCCCAAATTCATGTGTTGAAACCGAATTTCCAGGGTGACGGAATTAAGAGGTGGGGGCTTTGGGAGGTAATTAGGTCATGAGGGTGAAGGTCCCAGGGGCAGGATTTGTGCCCTTATAAAAGACACCCAGGAACTCGCTCTTTCCCCTTCCACCAAGTAAGGACATGGCAAAAAAAGTCAGTGCACCAGGAAGGAGGCCCCCACCAGACACACAATCTATTGGTGCCTTAAACTTGGACTTCACCGTCTCTAAAATGGTGAGGAATACATGTTTATTGTTTAACCCACCCAATCTATGGTATTTAGAACCTGGTTCTAAAGAACCTGTGGAGTAGTGGTTCTTACCTGGAACAATTTTGTCTTCCCCTACCTCGGGGGGCATTTGGCAACGTCTAGAAACATTTTCGGTTGTCACGACTGGGGGCAGGTGCTACCTGCATCTAATGGAAAAGGCCAGGGGTGCTGTTCAACATCCTACAATGCGTAGGACAGTCCCCCACCACACCGGGAATTGTTCAGCTCAAAATATCAGCCGTGCCAAGGCCGAGATACTCTGCTGGGGGGCATGAATGCTCTAGCTCTGTGCAGAACCTTATGGGTTTAATTTCTAGAAGGATCGCTGCCTCATTCTACTTAAACAAACTCCCACTCAGAAACCCACCAGTTGACACTTGCTCCCATTTGAAAAGCATTTGGCCTTTACTCTGTTAAAAGTAGGTTAAACGAATATGTTCTGCAGCAAATATATTTTAGAGACTTGAAGGACCACGGTATTCTTCAGGTCCGAAGGCTGTGACACCCTCCCCCAGTCTCACAACGTCTTCCAGAATATTTCCCGGTGCCCTCTCATCCTCGGACACACTCTATGTAGTGATGTGTAAGGTGTCTGCTTGTTGGATGTGCTTTCTGGCTCCTGACTTGCTGAGATTTCCAAGTCACTACGTTGGCAGAGTAGGCTCCTCACCTCTGAATGATGTCCCTTTGCAACCGCTAGATTCATACAGTGAGGTCCTAAGCCCTAAGACCTCAGAACATGACTGTATCTGGAGATAGGCATTGAAAGAGGTGATTTAGTTAACAAGAGGCCATTTGAGTGAGCCCTAGTCCACTACGACCAGTGTCCTTATAAGAGGGGATTAGGACATAGACAAGTACAGAGGGAAGACCAGCGGCATTAGGATCTCCTGGGAACTTGTTACAAATTTACATTTTTGGCCCCATCCTAGACTTGCTGAATCAGAAACTCTAGGGGTGAGGCCCACCCAGCAATTGGTGTTTTTATCAAGTCCCACGAGGGGTTCTGATGCTCACTCAACTTTGGATCTCTGGCCAGTGTTTTCGGTTCCCTGAGAATTCTCTTTTTTGTTATCGGCACAGTTACCTCTGCCTGCAAGGACTCTCTGGTACCCGAATCCCTCCCTAGAGTGACATACTATCCTTTCATTAAAACACCCTTCAACTGCTCTACTATGGGGAAATCAACAGCGAGTTCACAGGTTCAATGGTGCAATGTTTGGTCCTCTAACCATCCTTCCATTAAAATGAGAGCACTCGATATTTCTTCCCCTGAAAGTTACTTTTCCCAGACCAGGGTTAGAACTGCAGCGTTAAGTGTTCTTTTGTGATATCACTAGGCTATAAGTTCCAAATTTATGTAGTTGAAGAGGAAAGGAGGAGGGGAGGGGATCTTCTTAGTGGTTTTAGATTCATAGTAATGCTAGTAACTTAAATTTGTAAAGCACTTTTCAATGTAGAAACTCTTTTTACATCCTGAGACATTAGTTTCCTCACCTGTAGAGTAGGGATACTTCTACTTAGCTACTCGGTCTTTTGAAACAAGCCCATGAGCTTGGTTTCCCACTTCCCAGATGGGGAAATCAGGCACAAGAGGTCAGTCCTTCAAAGAGATAGCATGGGCCTGGTTCTAACTGATACCATCACTGAAAACTAAGAAAAACCCCATCTGTTCCCACAGTATACTTTTCAGTACTGAGCAGGAATGGACCAGGCATCCAGGGCTCTTGTTGCTATGTGCTTGGGAAAAAAATGATGCTTCTTTCCTCTTCTGATTGTGGATCCTTGGCCTCACTATAAATAACTAAAACGTACAGCCCAGGGGGCCCTACTTTCAATTCTATTCTGTAAACTTACGGAGGAGAGAAGACAGAATTCTCACTCTGGCTAATTAGGGCTAAAGATGATTTTTAAAATGCATTGTGACAAAAGCAAACCATCAGTGGCACAGAACTGTCAGCAGTGGGACACCTTTGGTGATACTCAGCTGCAGGATGCCCTGGAAATCAAGGTGACTCTTCTCGTGATCTCCGACGCCTGCACAAAGGATCCTGAGGACTATCAGGGAAAGGCAGGCTCTGTCCACAAGCTGGACAGCTATTTCTATATTTGACTCAGAAGCTCTGGGTGATGCTACAGATAATTGACACATAATTACCAGGAAAGCATCCAGATAATTCATGTAGGAGACTCTGCAGGAAACTAGAATATTCTGCTGAATCCTTGGTGGAGCAGCAGAATGACAACGTGCCTGTGTACGTGTGTGTTTATGTGTGTGTGCAAGTGCATGTGTGTGTCTGTGTGTGTGTGTGTGTATGTGTGTGCTTAATATATGTTTGTGTGTCCTTTACAATCCCCACAAATGTTTAAGGGAAAGAACTTTGAATGATGTGTAAGCATGTTAGGTTGTCTCTGAGGAAACATAAATTTCTGGGAGCCATGGAAATTGAGATGGAATTTTCCTAGGTTCTCTTAAGGAGAAATGAGTGCCAAGATTTAGGGTATAATTAGAATTTGTTAAAGTGTATTCTTGGCAACCTCCTACTTAATAGGTATTTTATGTCTTTTTTTTCCCCCCTTTCTTTCAAGGTGAGAGTCAATTGTCTGCCATCCCTTAGCGTGCTGGCAGAGTCTTGCTCTGGCCTCTGAAAACTGCCACCTGGCCCTGTTGTTTTTGGTTCTGAATGCATAAGTTATTATTATTGCCTTTTGCAGCATGATGATATAACTAACGTCCCAAATAGCTCACAATGATAATACAAGAGTTAACATTTACTGTCTCCTCTGCACTGGACGTTGTTCTAAGATTCCATAGGCAGTGTAGGATTTAACTCCTCCAATGTGGAGGCAGACTGAACACCTGTACTTATTTTCCTTGTTTTCTGTGAGCTCACTATAATGGGAGCAAAGAAGTAATTTTTTTTTTCAAAAAAAGGTATAAATCAGAGATTGAAAACTGGCAAACCACGGGCTGGGTCTTGCCAGGGGACATATTTTGGTTGGCCTCTAGAATGTTTAGAAAAATATCATTTTCTGACATTTAAAAACTATTTCTCATAAAAGTTAATGTCTCTGTCAAATCTGAAAACTCAAAGATTTGACAGCACTTGTATTTTCTTCTCACAGGTCAACCGTAGGCTGAGGGATAGATAATGGCCGCCATTTCGAATGAATGACGTGGTGCTGCCCAGACTTGTTTTCTCCCCCTGGCCCTGGCTATCATTTGATTTGATAATTCCTTATTTAAAAAATTCCATTACAGCAAAGGGAGCAGGGGAGGGCATCAATGAATGTGAAATTTCAACATAGTTCTAGAAGATTGAAAATGAATAGGAGGTTTTGATTTGGAAGTCACAGCTTAAAATACTCACATACTGAACTAGCAGAACCCTGGTGAGGCTGCACAGTCTGGGTTAGTAGGTAAGCGGAAAGGTGGAAGGAGACAGAGGGCAGAAAATGAAGGATGTATCTGATGATATGTGTGGGACTCCCAGTCTCTCCCCCTGTGCCATTCCAACATGTAGATATCTTCGCTCGGGTCAGAAACTTGGCTTTCCTTTCCTTTCCTTTCCTTTCCTTTCCTTTCCTTTCCTTTCCTTTTCTTTTCTTTTCTTTTCTTTTCTTTTCTTTTCTTCTTTTCTCTTCTGTCTTTTCTTGGTTTATTCTCTCTCTGTGTGTCTCTCTCATTGTTTTTATTGAGGTATCATTGACAAATAAAACCATAAGATATTTAAAGGGTACATCATGGGGATCTGTATACATATACATAGTCAAAAGATTTGGGCACAGATTTCCCCTGCTATCCAAAAGTAGAGCATTCCCATGAAAACTTTCATAGGCCCAAATGGCATAAAGTAAAGAAGCAATTACTGTTTTGTGCAAATGAAAATCCTCTTTTGGTGAGCAAAAACAGGCACTAACTTAGGTCTTTTAGAAAAGCAAAGTGCTGTAAAGCAAATTTTCAGAGAGCAGGGGGAGCCTGTATATGTGTATATATACATTGTGAAGAGATTCCTGACATCTAACTAATTAACACATCCATCACCTCACATTTGTACCTTTGTCCTTGCTGTTTGGTAAGAACATATAACTTCTCTCTTAGCAAACTTCAGACTTTCTTCATCTTACAGCTGAAACTTGGTACCTTTCTACCAACCTCTCCCTACTCCTGTGCCTCTCTCCAGGCTCCAGCAAACACTTTACTACTGTTTCTATGAATTTGACTTTGCTTTTAGATTCCACATATAAGTGATATCGTGTAGTATTTATTTTTCTTTGTCTGGCTTATTTCACTTAGCATCATGCCATCCAGGTCCACCCATGTAATCACAGATGGCAGGATTTCCTTCTTTCTCATGGTTGAATAATATTCCATTGTGTGTGCATGTATGCATATGCACACATATAATGTATACATATATACACATGTATATACACACATATATACATATATTGTATATATACATGTATATGTGTATACATATATGTGTACACATATACATGTATATATACGTATATATACATATACACACAAACACATATATATGCACACACACATATAAACATGTTCTCTATACATTCATCCACTGATAGACATTTACGTTGTTTTCCTATTTGACTATTGTGAATAAATGCTGCAGGGAACATGAGAGTGCAGATATCTTGACATCCTGTTTTCATTTTCTTTCAGTATATACCCAGATTATATAGATTATATGGTAGTTCTAGTGTTAATTTTTTTAGAAAACTTCATACTGTTTTCCATGGTGGCTATACCAATTTACATTCCCACCCATGGAGCGCAAGTTTTCCCTTGTCTTCACATCCCCATTAACACCCATTATCTCTTGTCTTTTTGATATAGCCATTCTAATGGGTGGGAGGGGATATCTCATTGAGGTTTTGATTTGCCTTTGTTAAGCACCTTTCCATGTACCTGCTGGTCATCTGTGTGTTTTCTTTAGAAAAGTGTATATTCAGTTCTTCTGCCCGTTTTTTAATTGGATTGTTTGGGGTTTCTGCTGTTGAGTTGTATGAGTTCTCAACATGTTTTGCATATTAACACCTTATCAGAAATATGATATGCAAATGTTTTCTTCCATCCAGGACGTTGCCTTTTCATTTTGTTGATGGTTTCCTCTGCTGTGCAGAAGCTTTTTAATTTAGTGTAGTCCCAATTGTTTATTTTTGGTTTTGTTGCCTTTCTTTTTAGTGTCAAATCCAAAAAATCATTGCGGAGACTGATGTCAAGGAGCTTCTATGCTGTCTTCTAGGAGTTTTATGGTTTCAGATCTTTTTTTTCCCCCTTAGAAAAGAAGTAAAACTATTTTAGGGAGAATTGGAGCAGCTTCAGCAAAGCTTTCCTCATTTTGGCATAAGGAGCCAGAATGCCCAGCCTAAGAACCAGCTCTGCCTTTCTCCTGCCCACAGTCATTGAACTTCAAGTCAGCTACTTTGTTTTCCCATTCTTAAATGTCAATCAACAGCCAAAGATTACCACTCACTTTTGAAAATATTGCAAAATGAAAAAGAGGCACCAAAATAAATATGTATGGAACCTAGTCTGGGAGTAAATAGATAATTCATACACAAGAGATAAAGTAAAAAATTAAATTAAGTTAAAAAAAATACTTTGTATCACAAAAGAGATCCAAGGTTAATGCATCCACAAAATAACAACAGAATTCTATTAGTAAGGGAAAGTCCAAAAACAAGAAAAACCACTTAAAAATTAAGCATGTGACTTATATGAAATTTAAAATCAGTGTTGGTAGATAGATCTCTCAAAGATCACCCAGAAAGTAAAAAGTATAGAAATATAGAAAATATATATTATAAAAAGAAATATGAGTTATAGAGATCAGTAGTGAGCCTCAATATCCAATCCATAGAAATTCCAGAAAAATGGAACAGAGAAAAGTAAAGGGACAAAATTATCAAAGAAATAAGAGAATTTTGTCAGGACTCAAGAATCAGTTTTTAATATGTTGTACACCTGAAACTAATATAAGATTGTTTATCAATGATACTTCAATAATAAAAAAAGAATTACATGTACAGTGAAAGGGGACCACTGAAGCTGTGTCGAATGGACAGACACACCCAGACACATCAACAAGAATAAAATAAGTGACAAAAATCTTTCAGAGTGTAAAAGGCAACATAAATTAAAACAAAACAAAATGAAAAGCAAGCCGTCCTTCTCACCAGTGACAACAGGTCTCCAGGTTCTGAAGGATGATTTGAAATTTAGCACCTGATTACCGATAAAAAATGATAAATCTGGTATGTCAAATTAATGATCAGGTGTTCTTTTCAAACATGTTAAGTACTCAGAAAGTTTACCCCCTAGAAAGTTCTCCAGAAAAATCAATAAAATTAACTAAAAAAAAAATTTTTTTTTTAAGTAGGAACATGAATTAGTGGAACTAACCCAAGGATCCAATGAAAATAAAGTATAATCCCATGACAATGAGATTGGAGACTGGCTTAAGGACCTCCACTCAAATTCAGGCAGGTTGTGTTTCTTTGTTGTGGAGAAGGGGAAGCAAGAGGAAGTGCGAGACTCTTAATTTTTCAGGATTTCCTCAGTTCCGTTAGTCAGTTTTGTACCTAGATATTGCACTATCTCAACTCTTGTTCATTTTGTGAAAGTATATACTAACTGATTGTTTTTTCATTTATCATGCAATAACATGTTGCGTGTGATTGCATTTTTTTGCACTTTTGTTATTGAGATGTGGTGTATTTTCCTGTGCATCCCAGAAAAAAAAACATGTACACAATGTGCCTAGAAAGCAAAAAGTTCAAGTTAGTACAAATGCATATTACCTTCTTCTTACAGAGTTTTGACTTTGCTTCAAAAGCACCACACTCCCTTAATTTTCCTACCTCATGGCTACTCCTTGGTTATCTTTGATGGTTCCTCCTTCTCACTCCATCCTCTAAAATGCTGCAGCACCCAGGGCTCCATTGTCAGATCACTTCCTTTCTCTATCCACACTCATCACCTACCCAGGTGATTTCATCTAATCCCATGGCTTTTAATACCATCTCAATAGAGATGAATTAAAGATTCATGTATTTATTCCACAATACTCCACTTTTCAGTAAATGGCAACTCCAGTCACCAAGGGTTTAAAACATACAGTCATCCTTGGGGCACCTGGGTGGCTGTCGGTTGAGCGCCCAGCTCCTGATTTTGGCTCAGGTCATGATCTCACAGTTTGTGAGATTGAGCCACACATGAAGCTCTGCACTGACAGCATGGAGCCTGCTTGGGTTTCTCTCTCTCTCTCTCTCTCTCTCTCTCTCTCTCTGCCCCTCCCCTACTCTCTCTCTCTCTCTCTCTCTCTCTCTCAAAATAAATAATAAATAAACATTTAAAAAATAAAATAAGATGTACAGTCATCCTTGACTCTTCTTTCTACCTCACATCAGATCCCTCAGCAAATCTTGTTGGCCCTGCCTTCAAAAATCTCCAGGTTCCCAGTGTTTCTTAACACCTGCACTGCTGTCACCCCCCAAGCACCTGTTATCCCTTGCCTGACTTATCACGATGGTCTCCTCCTTAGGATCACCCTGCCCCCTGTACACTAGTCAGAAGACAAATGCCAGAGGGATCCCTTTAAAATGCAAGCCACGTCATGCCTTGTCACTGCTTTAAACCCTCCCCTGGCTTCCACCTCACACAGAAAAAAGCCAAAGCTATCTCACGGGCCCACAAGTCTTTCTGCGAGCCCTTGTCCCAGCCTTCTACTTTGTCTCTCTGGGCTCCTCTGCCCCTCACCCTCTCGCCTGTCCGTGCCACTCCAGCGTGGACTGTGGGTCTTTGCGTTTCTTTAAACTTGATAACTAAGCTCCTATCTTGGAACCTTTTCATTTCCTGTCTGGATTATTCCTCCCCTGGTATCCCATGTCCCTACTTCCTTCATGTTCTTGCCAAAATGTCACCACATTGGTGAGAATTTCCCTGACTACCTACCTTATCTTTCATTGCAACCCAATCCCCCGTTCCTGCTCTATTTTTGACATCTGTAAAAACAATTATCATTGCCTGAATTCTTATATGCATTTATGTATTCATTGTCTCTTTCTCTTTGTTTGTTTTCTTTCTTTTCTTTTTCTGATTTTTTTAACTTGATTTTTTTAATTTACATCCAAATTAGTTAGCATATAGTGCAACAATGATTTCAGGAGTAGATTCCTTAGTGCCCCTTACCCATTTAGCCCATCCCCCCCTCCCACAATCTCTGCAGTAACCCTCTGTTTGTTCTCCATATTTAGGAGTCTCTTATGTTTTGTCCCCCTCCCTGTTTTTATATTATTTTTGCTTCCCTTCCCTCATGTTCATTTGTTCTGTCTTAAAGTCCTCATATAAGTGAAGTCATATGATATTTGTCTTTGTCTGACTAATTTCGCTTAGCATAATACCCTTCAGTTCCATCCACGTACTTGCAAATGGCAAGATTTCATTCTTTTTGATTGCCAATTAATGCTCCATTGTGTGTGTGTGTATATATATATATATATATATATATACCACATCTTCTTTATCCATTCATCCATCGATGGACATTTGGGGTCTTTCCATATTTTGGCTATTGTTGATAGCGCTGCTATAAACATGGGGGTGCATGTGTCCCTTTGAAATAGCACATCTGTATCCCTTGGATAAATGCCTAGTAGTGCAATTGCTAGGTTGTAGGGTAGTTCTATTTTTAGCTTTTTGAGGAACCTCCATACTGTTTTCCAGAGTGGCTGCAACAGTTTGCATTCCCACCAGCAGTGCAAAAGAGATCCTCTTTCTCCGCATCCTTGCCAATATCTGTTGTTGCCTGAGTTGTTAATGTTAGCCATCCTGACAGGTGTGAGGTGGTATCTCGTTGTGGTTTTGATTTGTATTTCCCTGATGATGAGTGATGTGGAGCATTTTTTCACAT
Source organism: Puma concolor (assembly GCF_028749965.1). Classification (NCBI taxonomy): domain Eukaryota; kingdom Metazoa; phylum Chordata; class Mammalia; order Carnivora; family Felidae; genus Puma; species Puma concolor. The sequence continues at coordinate 41,439,351 of NC_141683.1, forward strand.
GTCGGTTGGCCATCTGGATGTCTTCTTTGGAGAAGGGTCTATTCATGTCTTTTGCCCATTTCTTCGCTGGATTATTTGTTTTTTGGGTGTTGAGTTTGATAAGTTCTTTATAGATTTTGGATACCAACCCTTTATCTGATATGTCATTTGCAAATATCTTCTCCCATTGGCAGTTGCCTTTTAGTTTCACTGATTGTTTCCTTCACTGTGCAGAAGCTTTTTATTTTGATGGGGTCCCAATAGTTCATTTTTGCTTTTGTTTCCCTTGCCTCTGGAGACGTGTTGAGTAAGAAGTTGCTGTGGCCAAGATCAAAGAGGTGTTTGCCTGCTTTCTCCTCGAGGATTTTGATGGCTTCCTGTCTTACATTTAGGTCTTTTATCCATTTTCAGTTTATTTTTCTGTATGGTGTAAGAAAGTGGTCCAGGTTCATTCTTCTGCATGTCACTGTCCAGTTTTCCCAGCACCATTTGCTGAAAGGACTGTCTTTATTCCATTGGATATTCTTTCCTGCTTTGTCAAAGATTAGTTGGCCATACGTTTGTGGGGCCATTTCTGGGTTCTCTATTCTGTTCCATTGATCTGAGTGTCTGTTTTTGTGCCATGTCTCTTTCTCTTTGAACTGGAATGTAGCTTTCCAAAGACCAGGGTGTTCTGTTCATTGCTGCAGTCCGAGTGTTACAGGGATGCCTGATAGTACATGCTCAGTAAGTATCTGTTGAATACATGAATGAATTAATAATAAGTAGGCTCCAAGTAAAATGTTTTCAAGATGGATGGAATAGATTCAAAGGAAGAGATGAAAGGGGGCTAAAAAATGCTAGAAATATAATTAAGATTATATTTCTCAACCTGCAATAATGTAATTACATCTATACTATTTGAAATGGACATTCTAATAAATAATAGAAAGGAACATGGAAAATAGAATTGTGTTTAGTAATGAATTTGTAAAAATTGCTTTAAAAATCAGGGGAAATTGGAGTTTATTTCACATGGACCAAGCTGTAGCTGCTTTCAAATTTTAAAAGCCACTGAGTTAAAGAGCCTCTTCTGTCAACATTACTTTCACTTTCCTGGGCTAAGTCAGTGGACTGGGTCTCCCAGGAAGAGTAGACTCAGCATCACCTGGAACCTGTTAAAAATGCCAATTCTCAGACACCGCCCCCCTCCCCCATCTGCCAAATCAGAAACTCTTTGGGTAGAGCTCTGAAATTTGTGCTTTATTTTTTTTTTTTCAAAGTTTATTTATTTTTGGGACAGAGAGAGACAGAGCATGAACGGGGGAGGGGCAGAGAGAGAGGGAGACACAGAATCAGAAACAGGCTCCAGGCTCCGAGCCATCAGCCCAGAGCCCGACGCGGGGCTCGAACTCACGGACCGCGAGATCGTGACCTGGTTGAAGTCGGACGCTTATCCGACTGCGCCACCCAGGCGCCCCTGAAATTTGTGCTTTAACAAGTCTTCCAGATGATTTGGATGTGTGCTAAGGTTTGAGAAGGCTGGCTCTGACCTAATCTGGCTCCCCAGACGGCGATGCTCCTTTGTACCCCTCCCAAGTGGAAGCTGTTCTCCAGTTGCATTCCTTGGACGGCTGGCTTGGAGTAACCATGGACTGTTTTCTTCCTTATTCCTCTTTGCCTCCCATAGGCCACTTTTTCTCCCTCCTCTCACAACACACGGGTATACGCGCGCGTGTGCACACACACACGCACATGCACGGCTCATCAGACCAGACTTACTACCGTTACACTTTCTTATTTGCCATTAACCTTTGTCTTCTGCCTCATGTACAAACAAGATCATATTTTATTTTATTTTATTTTATTTTTAATGTTTTTATTTATTTTTGAGACAGAGAAAGACAGAGTGCGAGTGGGGGAGGGGCAGAGAGAGGGGGAGACACAGAATCCGAAACAGGCTCCAGGCTCTGAGCTGTCAGCACAGAGCCCGACGTGGGGCTCAAACTCTCACGAGCTGTGAGATCATGACCTGAGCCGAAGTGAGACGCTCAACCGACTGAGCCACCCAGGCTCCCCTAAGATCATATTTTAAAACACAAAATGAAACCAAAAAAACCCACTCTTGAACCTCCTCTCCCTTCTAGTCATTGCCCCACGTCTCACCTTCCTTTTACAGCAGAACTCAAAATAATTCTCTAAAAAGTCTCCTTTGTTTTTCTTTCAAACTCACTAAGTCAGGCTTTTACTGACACTGCTCAACTAAAAGTGCTCCTATCAAGGTCACTTTGCCTTGCTAACTAACTCCAGGGAGCAGTGTTTAATCCTTATTTTATTGACCTGTCAGCAGTTTCCAATGGTCTGTCACACCTGCTTCCTCAGACTACTCTCTTCCCTTGAAGTCAAGCCACCACACTCTCTTGATTGCCTCCAGCTCTGTCTCCTTTGCTAGTACCTTCTCCTATACCTGAGTACTAGGTCAATACCCCGAATTCTAGAGTTCAAACCCATACGCCAGTGTCTACTCACCATACCCATTAAAGCTAACATGTGCAAAACTGAGCTCCTACATACACCCTCCCAGGCCTACTTCTTTACAGTCTTCACTTTTTCAGCTGATGGTAACCCCATTCTTCCAGTTGCTTAGGCCAAAAATCTCAAGTGATCCTTGGCTCCTCCTTCTCCCTTGTGCCACATCCAAGTCAACAACAGCAAAACCTGTTGGGTCTACTTCCAAAATACATCCAGAATTCGACTGCCTAACGTCCTCTCCACTGCTGCCATCCTGCTTCAAGCCGCCATCATGTGTCACCTGGGTTGTGTAGTAGGCTCCCAGCTGGTTCCATTTCCTCTCTGGTTCTCCGCGAGTCCATCCTCAGCGCAGCCCTGGACTGATCCTGCCAAACCTGAGTCAGACCTCACCACTCCTTTCCTCGAATGCCTTCGGTGATTTCCCCTCTAAGTCGGAGTGCAAAAGAAAGTGCTTGCGATGATGTAAAAGGTCCTCCGTAATCAGTCCTCCATTACCTTCTTGACCTAAATTCCTGCTCAGTCTCTCCTTCCAACGCCATCCTCTTTACTATTTTCTTCAGGCACGCTTCCACTTCAGGGTCTCTGCCCTGCACTAGCCACTCTCTTCGTCCGGACTGTTTTCCTCCAGGTATCTGCCTCACTCCCTCTCTCTCTCACTGTCCCCTCCACCCCCCCTGCACCCCCATTACTCAAAGGTCACAATTCTGGTGATTCTCATCTAACATTAAATCGTCTTTCCATTTTCTTTCTCCCTTTCATTTTTCTCTCTCTTTATAACTCAGCACTATATAACATACAGTCTATTTTATTCATCTGTGTTGTTCATTGTCTCTCTTCCACACTCTGGTATAAACTCCATGAGGTAGAAATTTGTGTCTCTTTTGCTCTGTCCTAGATCCCAGAGCCGTGCCTGGCACATGGTAGGCAGTTCATACCCATCTGTTGAAAAATGAATGACTGAAAATTTGAGTTCTTCATTTCAAAAATGTATTGACATTCAGCCACAGGCCTAAGGGATAATATAAAACTCTTGCATTTTTAATGGAAAGAATTTACATACTTTTGTGATAACTTTGTTAAGATCTATCCCTCCTCCCGCTTAATTGTTAGCCCCATAAGGACTGGAACTGAGTGTTTTGCTCACAATTGTCCAGGACCAGGACGAGGTGAGGTAAGTGAGGCATGTGCTTTGAGCATAAAATTGAACTGGGGAAGGGTAACTCAAGTAATCGAGGTAAATAAGATTTTACTGGTGATCAAGATAATATTTTAATGCAATATTTTTTAAACGTCAAAATTAATGTAAAAGCCTGTGATGAACAACATATCAACGTTTTACATAAAGATAGGATTAGTATTACTGACTTCTTTTAGCCCCAGTTACCAATGTGACTCCACTTTGGTGCTGATTTCATCTTTTGGTAGCTGATAACCTTTTGCTGAATGAATGAATAAATGAAGCCCAGCAAGAGGTTCTATACGAAGAGGAATCTATCTCTTGGAGACCTTTCTTTGTGCCTTGACTTTAATAACTAAAGAGACCAACACTTATTACACGTCAAGGATTGACCAAAGGGCTTTATAAATATAAATATAGAATAATTTAGTTAAGCTCCCCCCAAACCCTATAAATAGTTATTATTATTATCATCCCCATTTTACAGATGTGGAAACTGAGGTCCAGAGAAATGAAATGATTTCTGTGAGTTCATAGTGGCAGAGTTAGCTTGATAGTGGCTGTGTCACTATCTCCTTGGATAGGAAGTCTGATGGGTCTGCAAGGCACCAGGAGACATTCTAGGAAAAGGGCATCTAAGCAAATCCCTTTTGCTGTTATAGAGCAAGTTCACATGGACACCAAAATAAATCATGAAAACATAGGAAAAAACAGATGTCACGATCCAAACACTAGGCTAGGGAAACTAATGTGGAATTATTTTATGAAGCATGTCAAACATATGGAACAAGTTACAAAAGCAGGGCCCTTATAGTCTTTGTTTTTAAAGTACCGTTGGGTTTGGAAACCAGAGTGTAGTATAGAAAAGAGAATGAGAGAAGGAGAGAAATTATCCCATCCTCTACAGTAGCAGACACACGTTGCTCTGCTCTGATAGATTTCTCATCATTATCAAACTTTAAAACATGACCTTTTCCTATGAGAAATAACTTGTGGTATTGTCATGGGAAGGCAAGCAATCTAGTAAATTCTAAATGGTTTTGTATATAAAGGGTAGGATCACAGGTGGGGATCACTTGCTCCAGACTATTTGCATGTCTATTCAAAGCAAATGCCATTGACGTTAACCACATTAACTTGGAATTTATGGTGCAAGGGCTCTGTTGAGGTTTGTCCTCAAGAAGAAGATTTGCCATTTAAAATGTGTAAGCAAGTTTTCAGAGAATAACTAACACATTTAATCAAATATAATCTCTATACCCTTTATAAGAGCGTGATCTTCCCTTGCTTTGTGCGAGATAGTGAAGTTTTATTGCACGTCGTGAATGTTGGCAATAATACATATAAAAGTCTTTGGGAAATACATCAAGGGCAAAAAAATGTGAGAGGGCTTTCGTATTTGCAGTCTCTATCTTAAAATAAATTGTGTAATACTTGGATAATGACATAGATTTGACTTACAGCCTCTCAGCTGACAACTTCTGACTTCCCTCTCCTCTTCTCAAACCTTGCCTACAGAAGCAGACTCCACATGGGCCCTGGAGGCTGCAGGCTTTCCGTCTCTGAGCTCCTAAGCTACCCACCCTGGCAACTCCACCTATATATTTAGACTAGAAAACAATACAAAAATAAATGTGTCTATCCCCAGGCTCCAAGGAGAAATTTATATTTCAATCCAACTTCTTTTAAGATGTGTTGAAATAAGGTAAGATGTTTTTTGCTCTCCTTTTGCTTTTACATGAATTTCTGGGGCTCTTTGAAGTCCCAGAGGGGGCTGACAGCCCTAAGGAGTTGTTTTTACCAGATCTGAAGAGTGCTTGTCCACCTGCACCAGTTTGTTCCATGTGTTCTTGAGAAGTGGAAACTCAGCTATTGGTGGGTGTTGGTGTATCTGAAGAGTGACTCTCAATCACTAAAAGCTCCAGTGGAAATAACAGAGGCTTTTTAAAGTACCGAGTTCTAAAAGCAGGGGTGGGAGGGATAGGCCCCAAATACCATTTTTCAGCATAAGACATAAGCTCATTGGTTATCTCCCAACAGGAAAATAAGAGTCAGGGAATCCCCCTTCCTCTGAGCTGTCTGTACAGGTGGCAGTCTCCCCTACTCGGCATCGTGGCCGCCCCCAGACCTCCGGTGAAGCCCAAGGTCATTAAAAAGAGGACCAAGAAGCTCATGCCGCACCAGTCCGATCGATATGTCAAAATTAAGTGCAACTGGCAGAAACCCAGAAGCAGTGACTATTCAGAGTGTCCGGAAGATTCAAGGGCCAGATCTTGATGCCCAGCACTGGTTACAGGAGCAACAGAGAAACAAAGCACAGCTGCCCGGTGGCTTCCGGAACTTCCTAGCCCTCAACGTCAAGGAGCTTGAAGTGCTGCTGATGTGCAATAAACTTTACTGTGCAGATTGCTCACAGCGTCTCCTCCAAGAACCGCAAAGCCGCTGTGGAAAGAACAGCCCCGCGGGCCCTCAGAGTCAGCAATCCCAGGCCGCACAGCAAAGAAAATGAATAGACAGCTTATGTGCACGTCATATTTGTGTTCATAAAACCATAAAACTACCAAAAAAAAAAAAAATCAGGGAATCCTGAGGCCAGATTTCTTTGATATTTCTTCAAACACATAAGTCTGAGAGAAAACACTAGATTTATAATAGTGCTTCCATTAGGCAACATGACAATGAATTAACAGTCTAAAATTGCAAGGAGGCTGAGGGACAGGAATGACAAACTTGTTAAAACACTGCTATCAATTAGTTGTGTGAACTTGGGCAAGACATTGCACTTCTGGACCTTTGGTTTTTGTTTTTCTCTGTAATCTCTCTTCCACGTATGCAAGATGAAAGTAAGAAGTCTGCAGATATAATTTCATTCATTCACTCATTGAACAAATGAGTTGATCATCTGCTTTTGTGCCAGGTGAAGTACCAGGTACTGATGATTCAGTACCACGCAAGACTAGACTTGGTTGCTATGCTCTTGGAGTTTACATCCTAGAGGGAAGAGCCACACACTAATCAAATATCATAAAAATAAAGGGGAAAATATAAATATAACAACTTTAAAGGGGAAAAAATTACTTGGGTTATGTAAGCATTTAAAAGGGGGAATCGTGGGGCGCCTGGGTGGCACAGTCGGTTAAGCGTCCGACTTCAGCCAGGTCACGATCTCGCGGTCCGTGAGTTCGAGCCCCGCGTCAGGCTCTGGGCTGATGGCTCGGAGCCTGGAGCCTGTTTCCGATTCTGTGTCTCCCTCTCTCTCTGCCCCTCCCCCGTTCATGCTCTGTCTCTCTCTGTCCCAAAAATAAATAAACGTTGAAAAAAAAAAATTTAAAAAAAATAAATAAATAAATAAAAGGGGGAATCGAGCTAGTCCACCATGGATACTACATTTGGTGCAAGGGATAGTTCAGGAAAAATAAAATATTTATGACCACATTTTTTTTTCATAGTTTTATTGAGTTCACATAGTTCAAAAAATTTTATATTCTTATTTAATGATTTGAAGGAAAAAATTAGTAGCTTATATGAAAACTCTACAGGTACAGGGTCAATTTTTTTAGGAAAAGCGAAGCTTCTAAGAACTAAGTACGGATGGACCTCTTTTGTGTGAGAGAGAAAACGAGATGCATTTGTGAGCTGGCTTCAAGGCATGGAATGAGAGGGAATGTGTGGAGCCTAGTGGGCAAGATGGCAGTCTGTGGGGCAATGTGACCTATGCCTCTCTCCTGATCCCTTAAAGCTTAAATCTACTCAACTCACATAGTGCTTCAGTGGAAACTGGTGTCGAGGTTGGTCTTTGCAATTCTAGGCAGTCGGCCAAGAAACAGAGATACTTAAGGATGTCAACTGTCAGGAATCTGCAGAAGGCTAAGCCAGATGGTCTTTGGGCTCTTGCAAAGGTATGGCATTGGATTTAAGGTTAACTTCAATAAGATTTGTTAGGAAAGTGGGTCCAGCAAACATTGGAGCTATACTAAAATTTAAATTATATACTATATTAAATAGAAGAATGCTGAAAACTGGCCCTGCTTTTTAACAACTAAAATGGCATCTCTGATGCCTGTATTCATGTACTTTTTTAGCTTCACGTCCATGTGGGTTTCAGGTAATCTCATGACAACAGCATCTTCTTTTTCTACAGCCAGTGGTGGAAGCCTGCTCTCATCCAACTTTATACTTTATATTAACTTTATACCTGGAAGTGAGGGGGTTGATGCCTCTGGGGACATTGTCTTTATTTAGAATACGCATGCCTTTGTTTAGAATTGAGCGATCATAAGGATGAAAGCAAAATCATTTAAAAAGTCTGTATTGTTTCATTATGTTGTGAAAACCTACTACAAATGGCATTACAAGTTAACCTTATCATCCACCCAAGACGACATAAACTAGCACACATGTAAGGAACCACCGTGTGGACATTTATTTTAAAATATGTTTCTGCTATTAGCTGAGGGACTAAAGCAGAGCTTCGGTTTCAGGCCTTACAACATTTAAGAGAAAAAATATTTGAAGCCTAAAGTCTTCAAGGTGCTCATCTCATTTACATATGATTTCCAGAGTCTCAAACCCTACTTTCCTGAAGGTTCAGTGTTGTTACTGATCATTTCCCAAAGTTTATGGCTGACACCTTACAAAGTTCATGTATATTACTTTGTGTAAAGCTTTTTTCCACTAGCAAAAAAAAATAAAATTTTTTTTTTAAAATTAAAAAAAAAAACAGAACAAAACCATAAAGAAACCCCTGGGATTCGTAAATTCTTTATATTAATACCTCGTGTCATAATGTCATCATATAGTTCTTAAGGAGTTTGTGTGGTATGGCATTTTCTATGGAGTAGTGAAGGTAAATAAATGATTATACATATGATAAATCATATATAGCTCTATATAACTACATATAACTATATATGAACTGCATTTGTATTAATATATATAATTATACACACATACACATACACAGATGTCTCACCCTGGGTTCCCTTGAAAATTAAGCTTGACACAAGCTTTACAGGCTAATACTTCATTGGGAAGAGAGTCCCAGGGTAACCAGAGTGAGAAAAAAGAAGTATGGCAGAGAATAGTGGGAAGCAAATGCAAGAAGATGGTTAGCATGCTGACCACTGCTTCACAAAGAGCCACAAAGAGACAGTCATCCCATCAGCTGTGCACCTGCTTGACCACGTGTGGCATTGTTTGGAAAGACAGCATGGCAAAATCCCGCATCTAAAAGCCCATCCGGGGGAAGAAGTGCGATGACATTTATCTGCCAGCTCTCTTTCATCTTCTGCTTCTAATTGGTCACAGTTTGTTTCATGGGAGTTGACTCATCAATACTTAAGAAGTTCTATCGCCTGGTCCCTTTGGCAGCTTTGGGGAAGCCAGATCCCTCTCCATGAGATACGTACTTCTGAATTCTCAGCCTGGAAACAGTGGGAGGAACCAGGGACTCCGGACGTGTTGCTTGTTTGGCCTCAGATATGAAATCATGCTTCAGACTCCTAGATTCATCAGCAGCCGAGATGGAGGAAGTTGCTGAGGGTCTGGGAAACAGGTAGGGCCAAGAGAATATAGATAGGAGCATAAGATGTATATAATGCAACACAAATTTTGTATCCAGACACAGTAATAGTATCAACATAATATACAGTATAATGCATTCTCAGATTTCTGCATTGAAGGAGGGGAAAAAAGATATACATAAGCTTAAATGGAATATAATTTAGAAATATGGTGAGCTTTGGAATGGGTGTTTGTATTTGCTAAAATCCAAGTAAGTCTGAAAAGGGAGTAATGAAGATGTATTTAGGAGACTTGGCTCAGGAAGCTAAAGAAAACCACTTTTATCTCTACTCCCCTCTTCTGCCCTTGGCAAATCGTGCCGTCAAATCGTGTTCCACTTGCAGTCAAATCATGTTTATCTGGAAACAGACAAGATAGTCCTCCAAAAGTGTCCAAGAATCAGATGCCTAGGAAGAGATGTCTTCCCAAGCAAAAGAAATAGTTAGGTCTTTGGATTTCAAATATCTTCACTCCAGGCTGACTATAGAAGTAAACAAAAAGAGGTAAGAAGCCAACAATGCAAGTGGAGAAGCTGAATCAATAAACTTGAATTCCAGAAAACTGCAGTGTGGATAATCATCTTCCAAGTAAATAAAACTGAGTATCGTAAGTGCTCAATTGTAAATCTATTTTCTAGATGCCATAGAAAGAGATCTGTATATGAAAAAGTGCATTCCAGAAATCAACAATGTGGGGGATCAAAATAAAATTATTAGACCAATACACTTATAACAGAAAGTTATTATGTAAGGAAGTGTCATGGATAAGTTGATTTAAAAAAATTTTTTAATGTTTATTTATTTTTGAGAGAGACAGAGACAGAATGCAAGTGCATTAGGGGCAGAGAGAGAGGGAGACACAGAAGCAGAAGCAGGCTCCAGGCTCCGAGCTGTCAGCACAGAGCCCGACCCGGGGCTTAAACTCACGAGGTGCGAGATCATGACCTGAGCTGAAGTCAGATGCTCAACTGACTGAGCCACCCAGGTGCCCCTGGATAAGTTGATTTTAAAAATAAGGGGCAAATGGGGCACGTGGGTGGCTCAGTCAGTTGAGCATCTGACTTCAGCTCAGGTCATGATCTTGCACTCTGTGAGTTTGAGCCCCATGTCGGGCTCTGTGCTGACAGCTCGGAGCCTGGAGCCTGCTTCAGATTCTGTGTCTCCTTCTCTCTCTGCCCCTCTGCCTCTCGTTCTCTGTCGCTCTCTCTCAAAAATAAATAAACCTTTAAAAAAAATTTTTTTAAATAAATAAAAATAAAGGGCAATTAACTTTGGAGTGAGATTCTGGAAGTACCCATTAGACTTCCATACAGAATATGATGAATACAAACTCTTGAAACACAAGCTTTCAGGAGATAAAAATATCTTTGGGAGCCCTTTAACTGTGTGTTTGGTACTCTAGAATGATTCAGTCATTTATGTCTTAGTTATTTATACTCTAATTGCAAGTCATTTGTTCTAATTTGTTAATGTAGGCCCTGAATACATGAATTTGGAGAGGCTCTTTAAGATAGATAAAGATTGCCCCATGGAAATAAAACCTCTACATCTAGAATTGCAAACTAGTGGCCTGTGGGGGTAAATCATGCCTGAAGATATTTTTCAAAAGGTTTTAAAAATCAGGACATTTGCATAACATTTTAATATATGGCCACACTAGGTGTTCAGTCTTGCAAGGCTAAAAGTGTTGGCCGAGAAGTGTCTTCTGGCTGGAAGGGTCCTCACCTTGATGCAAGTGTACCCTCGATGCTGGGTACTCTCCCGTTTCCTCACTCCCACTATGTCCATGCTAATCATTCTTGTCTTCTGTAGGCAACTGCATTTGTAACTCCTCTCTACTCAAATAGCTGTCTTCAAGAAAATTACTCCAGAGAGATGTCACCCAAGTGTTCAGCTTTCAACTTGTTATCAGTGTTTGCTGACTTTGGTTTCACCATGCTCGGTGGTTTTATTTGGCTTTTCTGTGCTCCTCATTGCTGTCTCTGGCCATACCTCCAACTCTTCCTCTGATACAGGTGCCATTTTGATGTGTTGCCTTTTCTTTCTTGGGACACTTTACACCTACTCTAATTGGTTTGGTTTCCTTCCTCTTCCTTCGTACTGAAAGTGAACTCTACAACTCCTACAGGTTGAGGCACCCTGATATCCATCCAAGTGACTAAGTATGACTGACTTGTTACTTTCAGTGTGCCTGTGATAGATGGATTGCACAGATGGCCCCAATTTTCAATGCGTCCCTGTACCCACATCCTTTGGCAGTGGATGTCCCCCAACACCAAGTCCAGGCTTGCCTTGTATCTTGCTTTGGCCAATGTGACCTTAACAAGGTGACCTAAACAGAGCCTTTAAAAATGCACTTGTACATTTCCACTTCCTTTCTTGCCTCCGATTGCCTTGAAAACATACTCAAGTTGGCCTGAGAACATATCTAGGCTAGCCTCGTAGGGGGACACAAAATATATGTACAAGTGAGGACATGAGGAGATCTCACTTGTCCCAGCTGAAGCTGAAGCTATTCCATATCAGCCTGCAGTCAACTGGCCCTAAAACACATTAAAGAACCCAGCCAAGATCACAGAGCCACTTACCTGACTTGACTTGCAGCTGATGCACCAATGAGCCCAGATGAGACCAACATTGTCATGCTCAACTATACAATAGTTAACAATAATAAATGCCTAGTGTTTTAAGCCACCGAGTTGTGGAGTAGGTGTGGTACACAGCAATGGCTAACTGATACAGTGTCCCAGTCGGTGAGATTTGTGCTGAATTTACGATGTAGTCTTCTCATGAAGAATGAGCCTATGAGGTGCCTGGGTGGTTCAGTTGGTTGAGTGTCCAACAGCATGGAGTCCACTTCAGATCCTCTGGACCTCTGCCCCTCCCCTTCTCATGCTTTCTCTCTCAAAAATAAATAAAATGTTTTTAAAAATGAGCCTATGGGAAGAGCTTGAGTAGTTACACACTTAATAATATGCTAAGAAAAAAATATTCTTACTATATTTTGAAGTTGCTCAGAAACAAAAAAAAATAGAAAATAGTTGAAGGGTTGCTTTGGGATCAGCTGTTTTGATTCGGGAAAATGTAAACATGTCTCATCTAAAAGTTGAACACGTTCTGGAGACATTCAAACCCAATGTTTGTGTTGTAAATGGCATTCCAAACCCATTTCTACATAGGTAGGGGAACTTGGGCTGACATACAGAAGAAATTTCCCAACAAACCATTGCATTCACTGTAACTTTGAGGTCTCTATGCAGAAATGTGAGTAGAAATAAGTGCATTGGGGACCGCAGAAGGTTTGGCAGTGTATTTTAGATGCTTATCTGAGCCACACAAGTTAGGAATCTGGGATGGAAATCTCCTAAGAATAACCATTCTCACGAAATTTCCAATCCCTCTTGTTTTTGGCAGAATTTTAAATTCCGTGGAAGTGGCTCATGTCGCAAGACTTCTGTGTGGTGCTGGCCAGCACCAGGAAGAAGAACGGCCCAGGAAAGGAAAACCAAACCAATGTGGCTGCATGTTTTCACGCCTTTGAAAAGGTTTGGGTTTGGCTCGAACCAAGAAAGAGCACTTGGGGTTTTTATTTTCTGCCAACTCCTTCAAATACCATTCACCTGACTCATGAAGCTTTGAACATCAGGAAGAAACAAGGGAATGAATAAATTCTCAATGTTCCTCGTGTTCAAACATACTTTGAATGAGACTTCTTACTGGGAGAAGAGACAGAGTACAGAATACCAGTGGGGCAAGATGTACTCATACCATAAAGTCTTTGCTGGCGTGGAGTGGTAAAGCAATTGTTCATCAGTCAGTTCATTATGTGACAGGAATGTAGGTGATACCATAGTGCACAAGACGTAGTTTCTCCCTTGAGATAGCTCACGTGGTCACATAAGGGGGGACAAACCTGGACCAAAATCATCTTGTCCATTCTGAGATTTCACTGGAATGTTAAAATCTGGTAATGCACATCATTTGTGTTTTTGACAATAATTTTGCTATTTTACTATTGCACATGCTGATTCCACTGTCTGGAACGTCCTACCACCTGTTGCCTGCTTAGCAAATTCCAATCATCTCCCAAACGCAGCTCAGACATCAACCTTTATCTTGCCAAACATAATTAACAACTCCCTCATCTTTGCTACCTCTCTGCTTTGTACAAATTTCTATTAATGCATTTAACATACAAACTTGTGTTCTTAGCACGGTGCCTGGGGGCAGAGTAGGTGTTTGATAAACGGAAATGGGTTGCACAATACGCCACTATACGAGCTTTCTTTTCCAAAATACAAAAGCCCTCAATCAACATTGGCCTCTTCCTTATCTCCTAACCCCATGCTCATCAACCATTCATCATTCCCAACTTCACTTTGATCACTGCAGCTTCCACACACCTTCTCTGACCTCCAGATCACTGTGTCAACCTTCTCACATGCAAACATAAAAGATCGGCAGGTGCTCATGCATTAGTACTTTTCCACCAATGGGTCTAATTCTAAGGTGCTGATTTAAGGGGATCTTAACTTCTGGACTCTGGCAACATTTAGGGCACTGAATTATTGGACATCTAATAACAGGGTAATATTTGGATTTGAAACATAGAAAGTCTTTCCTGTGAAGTTAAAACAGGATAAGGATAATCTGATTTCGTTTATTTTTCAAGTTGCCAGTGGCTGGGTACTTCATCAGATTATAGCATGAGACGGCACTAATGAAGCAAAGGTCAGAGTTCATATCTCTGCCTGGTTCGGTTAGCGTTGTTATTTTTCACATTTCCCTTCCATTCTCAGCCAAGTCTCCAGCAAATTAAAGCAACTGTGCAATGGGGTTCCGGAAAAGAGCGGCCAGGAGGGGCAGAAACCCACTTTTATTTCTGGAAAGTCAACTGAAAGTGTACATGCTATTCATGCGTGTGCATGTGTGTGTTTGTGCCCAGGAGGGGCATCTGGGGGCTATGCACAAATCTAAGTGTCTGCCTATCTAATATCTCTCTCTCAAACGATTTGAAAATCATTCATTGTTTTAGTCAGATGCAAGGATTATGTTACTCGAATACTGGTATTTAATGTACATTATCACATTTGTTATCATATCAAAACCAGATGTTGAAAATTTGGGCTAGAAATTCCATGATACGGATTGCATTACCTCAGGGTCACCCTACCACCTAATGTTCACTGCTCAGCTGTATTTTGTTATGGCTTTAATAGAGCAATAATGTGTTTCCACAAGTCTTAGTCTGGTATTAGATGACATGTGGGCTAATTTTGGTGGGTTGAGCAGACTGGTAGGGGGTTATACAAACCAGAGCAATTTGCTTTCCCAACAATAAGAAAATACATGAAGAATTGTTGCTAATAGTTAAGGCATCTCTCTCTCTCTCTCTCTCTCTCTCTCTCTCTCTCTGTCCTTACCTCCCCTCTTCTCTCTCTTACCCTTTCATTATTTATCTTTGGCTCCTTTATTTAAAAAAAAAAAAAAGCTCTTGTCATTTTTGCTGTCTCCAAATGTCCCTCAAACTTCTTCCAGAAGCAGAATCTACCTCCAATTACTAACTTTCTTATCTCAGCAAAAGCTATTTGAAAACTTCCTCTTAATTGCCTTTCTCACATTGCTTCTGTAACTGATAAAATTAAAGCAAGCAAGCTCAGAAAACTGATAGCATTCTCAATTTTAAAAAATTATAATCAATGCAATTTAGATAAGGTTAAAAAGAAAGGAAGAAAGAAAAGCCTACGTGGAAGCAAGCCAACGATTCATCTGTTTGCATTAATAAGTTCCAGCAATGGTACCACAGGCATGGAAAGCCTGTTTGCCACTGCACTTAGCAAGCACATGAGCTTAAAAATAAACTTTGACAACGTAGATCTCTTTGTCCTTTCAGGAATGGAAAACATTATGTACTTCAAAGCATACTAAGCCTGATTTTAAAATATAGTTGGGATATTGTTACCGTGGCAATTGGGAGGGTCTGTAGGCTGCACACAGTACATGGATGCTTCGTGTGCAATAGTCCTCAAGCCACAGACTAGTGAGAATACACAACGCTGGCAATTTTAATATGCTCCTTCATAGGGCAGAAACGTCTGTCTTCTAAGCTCCCTGGAACAACTGGGATATAGTTCCTCATTTCAATCAGGGAATTTCTTCCTGAACCAAACTGCGAAAACCGAGTATTTGAGTAACACGTTTCACTTGCAGCGTTTGTTCATTTTGGAGTGTTTTTGGACAGGAAATTGATCTACAGGGTAACATTCACACAAGAAAGGAAACAGTATGGGACGATGGCTTGTTAGTACAAGTGACTCTGTTTTGGAAATTACAGATGAGAAACCTTGGTGGAAGAACGGCATTAAAGATCAAAAGCATGATGACTCCTGATGAGAACATCCCCAAATGATGAACCCGCAAGCAAAAAGGAACTTCTACTGTAAGTATCTCAGCAATAATCAAGTATCTCGTTTGTTTTTAAATTTTCTAGAGTATGTGGAGTAGATTTCCAAGCAAGTGTTTGATGTAGGGAGTCTTCATAGACAAGTCTATAATTAAACTCATTGGGTGGTTCCAACAGAGGGTTAGTTACTGGAATTTTTTCCATGACCTTGCAACACTGAAATAAACTGCATGCTCATGTGGACATGTTTTACATAATAGGCATGTTATATCAGGCTTTTATTGTGTGATGTATTAACTCTGGCAATGCAAAGTTGATGAACATAAGTACCTACACATTCCATTACGTTTGGACTCTGGTCGTTTAAACTGTCTTTGCTTAGGTTTCATGTTATGGCTAATCCTGTAATCAATATTTCCATATATAGATTGACACATGTTATATACAATTTACCTGGAATATTAGTTATTTTCTCAGTGAATCTTATTTGTTTACTAGGGAAGAGGTTTACTAGGGAAATGGGGAGGAAAAACTATGATAGTTTACACTCAAACTTGGGAACTAAGACACTTTTTTCTTCTTACATTTCCATATTTATTCAGTTCGAAGTTTTGTGTGAATATCGTTTAGATGTCTCTATATAAGATTTCTCACTCCATGGGAACAGTGTTGTGGTCTTGGAAATGTGAAGCAAGTTCATCGACACCATAACCCTGTGTAAATATAAATACAGCTAAGTCGTTCTTCAGTGCCTAGCAGAGCACATACTTAACAGTTTTTGAACGTGCAATATATGCTGGTGTTGGGTAATAGGACAAATGTCTTGATTGTAATCATTTCATATCAGGATTCCAATTTATTAACTTATCCATGAATATGATTGAATTCTGTTTAACAAGGAACTGCATAATAATGAGGTTACATTGCATTATCGTTTTCACTAAGGAATTTCTTTAAAAATCAAATTTCTGGGGCGCCTGGGTGGCGCAGTCGGTTAAGCGTCCGACTTCAGCCAGGTCACGATCTTGCGGTCCGTGAGTTCGAGCCCCGTGTCGGGCTCTGGGCTGATGGCTCAGAGCCTGGAGCCTGTTTCCGATTCTGTGTCTCCCTCTCTCTCTGCCCCTCCCCCGTTCATGCTCTGTCTCTCTCTCTCCCAAAAATAAATAAACGTTGAAAAAAAAAAATTGTTTAAAAAAAAATCAAATTTCTAATTGATTGCTATTCTTGGTTGTTTCTCTTTTGAATACAATGAGTTTGTTGAACTCATTGTTTATTTGAAGACATAGAAAGTTTTTGGAGCAACTCACTATACAAAATATCAGCTAATTTCCAATCAGTACGTAATTTCCATGTGTTACTTTGTAGCATGGGAACTTGTAATTAGCTATTTCGGAGCCCCCTCTGCTGAAGATTGGTGGGTAAGCTAAACCACTGGCCAAGCCCCCAAATGGGGGAGATCATTTTTTTAGGTGTAAGGATCATGAAAATAAACTGAGAAGCAAGTGGATGAAGAGACTCTTGGAGTCAAACCGAGTGTTCCTGGAGTGACAGGAGAGAAGCAAAAATACAGAGAAAGGCACTGAGTGGGAGAGAGCCGGAGAGGTAAGGCAGATTTATTAGAGGTGCTATCTCTATCTCCTCTGAGGCCAGAAAACGCTGTTCTGGTACTCAAATTCTGTTCTAGATCACCTGCCATAGATACTTGTGAAACTGAACACATGTCCTTCTGCTAGTACATGTAACAGGAATGCTGTACGGGTGATTTTACCACATCTTACTAGAAGTGGTGGTGGGATGATTTGGGTAGGAACTGACAGGAACCGTAACTTAGCAAGAGTTATCATCAAGGTAAATTTTTGGGATAATCATATGTAACATTTGGATAAGCTTAAATTATCCCATTAACAGTTCAGTTCTGTCTCCTACTTAAAGGTGTATCTTACATGTAATTTATACATGCAGATCTATCAGAATATAATTCTAATTAGAATAAGATATTCTACAGGAATCATTTGGAAGTTCTCTTACACTTTTTTCAGGGTAAAATCATCTGGATTGATTATGTAGAATTCTGGGACCTCAATCAAGAAATGATGCAACATTAGAGAAGTCCTAAGGGATTTGGTTATTTAACGAAAGCCAAGTCCATAATGTATGGTAGAATGATTAAGATTTTGAGGATTACCTTCAAAAGGAAAATGTAGGTTTAGAGCCCCTCCACCCTCCAGCAAGCTCAGAATATAGTTACGGATGACAAATGATAACTTGAATTTTTATGGCACATTAATTTTTTTCTAGTTAGTTATTTGACATCAGAAAGATTTACAGCCAGAACTGTTCAAGATTTGCTGTATCAAGAGAAATGACCTCCCTGTCACTGGTGATATGATATAGACAAGGAGATTTAAAATGGAGGGGGGATGCAAGTGTTTTGAGTCAGACAAATGTTTATTAGAATTCCAGATCCACTACTTATAAACTGTGTGAGAAATTTACTTAAACTCTAAGTTTCTGATTCCTTATATATAATATGGAGTTAATTCTTCCCTCTTAGAATTACTACTATAAAGATTAAATGAGATAATCTGTGCCCATGGCTTGGCCTATAGCAAGTGTACAAAAAAATGGCTAAGCTGTATGAACTTTGGGGACCTTTCTGACTATGTAGTTCTAGTAATTCTAGCTGTTTAAAATAATCTAAATTCCTCAGTTGTGCTAAATGCTACCCAGAGATGTGACTCAATAGAAATATCTCTTCTTCACTTCACGGGGTCCTAATATAAGAAAAATTATTAAACAGAGCTACTACAAGTGCGGTGAGAGAATGAGTAAGGCAATCAGAATCTATGAATTGAAAATTATTAATATTTTTAGATGTTTTAGATGTATTAGGTGGCAAAAATCAACTTGACCATTCTACTGTCTCAATGATTAATACAGTGGAAACACTGGATTGGCTATCACTATTCATTTCCTCTTCCATCTGTGTCTAATCATCTTAGGAAACCCACTAGAATCAGCAAAATCATTCTCAGCAGAAATGGTTTTCTGAGAGTTTAAGGACTGAAAATTTTTTCATCTTCAAGATATTTTCTATCACACTTCTATAGTTCCTGCAAAAGCCAAATTTTTATGTGGACGGTGTATTTTGATAATTTAATTTATTGTGTTTATTTGTTACATGCGCACAGCACTTCCCAGGACCATCATTCTTATACTACTGCTTAAACTGGCTTTAGCAATGTTTTACACATCACAGATATGAAATAACAATCTAGCTGTCAGATTTACTATATGGAAACTTACTATGTATCTGGGAGAGTATCAGCAGTGGCTATCAAGAAAAATATTATCTTGTATCTATATAGTGTCATTGTCCTTTCAAGACATTTCCACATATATTATTTTATTTGTTCTCACCCTTGAAATAGAAAGGGATGCTACATTTACTTCATCTGCTGTATAATATGAATAAAAAGCAGAATTAAGCAAAATAGTCTATGGAGAATGTTGAAGATGCAGCAATGAGACTCTGCGTCTAGCATAATTTGTCTAATGGTTTTATGACAATCTGATTTTTATCCAGAAATATGTGATTCACCTGCTTCTTTCATGCTGTAATAGGAGCCTTAAACTTGAGCAATAATTAACACTTACCTTGTATTGTGCCTTCCCAGACACCAACCAACCAGGAACACACACAAAACAGATACAGTGCAACTAGGTTCAACCTCAGTCAGGTGTGCAGAAAAGCCTGAATGTCTAGAATTCTCTGTCTTGCCCACTACTAATATATCTTAGGTATTTCAAGAGAGTGAAGGTATTTATATTTACCCATTTAAACTTTCTATTTTACAAAGGAGTCAAGGCCACAGCTGTGCTCTTGGCAACCTTCCTTGGCTGAAATGATATGGATCTGGACAATTGTATTGTATATATTATTGGAAGTTCTCTTAAGAATTAGAGGGTTTTTTGATATCATGTGCATGAACGCTTTTTCAGGGTAGAATCGTCTGGATTTATTATGTAGAATTCTGAGGCCTCAATCAAGAATTGATGCAACAGTAGAGAAGTCCTAAGACATTTGATTATTTAAAGATATTGGTATATATCATTATATACCATTATAATTGGTTTAACCAATTAACGAAGTGACGTCAGGTAAAACTCTGCTCCATGGTTCCTCAAAGGCTGGTAAACTACATCTTATAGGTATAGATTTCAAGACTCTGGGCATAGTTATATCTGTTGATTTGAGCCTAGTAATCAGATGTCTTCCCGGGTATAACTGAAGACTTTAGCCAACAGGAACCACCATTTATAGGTACAAGAGAAAAACAGAAAACTATATAGCAGCGGGGTCCAACTATCTCACACAAGTTAACCACTAGGTGTTTCTGAAATGCAACATGTTGGTTTTTTTTTCACATTCGTAGCTTCATCTGTTGCAATACTCTTCCAGCCTGGTTCCTAATTTCTTTTCACTTAAAAGGTTAACATTGCCCCAAGTTCTGCACAGTACTTTTGGTTGGTGCTATTTCATGAAAATGTAGGCTTAAAGAAGAAATTGTAGAGAGCTTTGACGCACTTGAATTGAATAGAACGGAGCTTAGAGAAGCCCTTGTTCTGGGTGAGCGTTGCTCAGACACTATTATCCTGATTATTCCTTCCTCCTGTGAGAGAGACGTCCTCTAAGTTAGATTAAGTGCAGCAGACCTAATAGAGGTATGATTACAGGTCATTACATGGTATGATGCCAAAGGTTTTTGTTTCCATCGTGCTGTTTTCCTCCTTTGGAAACCCGAGGTGAGGAGGGGCCAAGATGGCAGAACAGCATGGAAGTTTTTTTATTGCGTCTCTCCTCCCTGAAACCTGAGGTGAGAGGTCAAGATGAATCAAAAAGACAGTCGTGTGCAAAAGCCACCAGTTTCTTTTCACGCCTTGACAATTTCGAGTTCTGAGTAGTGTAGTCCTGAAAAAGTTCTTGCTTCTTTCCCTTCCTGTTTTTAAGATTTGTTTTATTTTTGAGAAAGGATTCTCACTCCTTCAGGATGAGACAGCCTGCTCTCTGAACACAGATTTGGGGGTTGTATATATTTTTGAAATTATTTAAAAATCCATGTAAAGTAAAATTCACTAATTTTTGTGTGTGTGGTTCTGTGAGTTTTGACAAATGTATAGTCATGTAACCACCACCAGAATCAAGATAAAGAACAGCTCTTTCACCCCCAAAATATTCTCTTATACTCCCTCCACGTCTAGGTCCTGGGACCACTTATTTGTTGTCTCTATAGTGTTGCCTTTTCCAGAATGTGATATCAGTGAAATTATATAGCTTGCAACCTTTTGAGTCTGGTGTCTTTCACTTAGCAGAATACATTTGTGATGCATCTGTGTTGTAGTGTTTACCGATATTTTTTTTTCTCTTTATTGCTGAGCAGTATTTTATTGTAGCAGTTTGTTGATTTATTCAACCATGAAGAACACTCAAGCGGTTTCCAGTTTTGGGTGATTATGAGCAATGTTGCTCTACATGTAATATGTTTGAAGCACAGGTTTTGTGTGCATGTAAGTTTCCATTTCTCTAGGGTAAATGAATAACTAGGTGTGGGGTTGCAGAGCATATGGTAAATGTACATTTAACTAGAAGAAACTCCTAAACTGTTTTCCAGAGTGACTTTACCATTTTGCATTCCTTCTAGCAACATATGAGATTCGTAGTTACTCCGCCTCCTTGTGAGCACTTGGTATTGTCAGCTTGTTTGTTTGTGTTCATTTGTCAGCCATTCTAATAAATGTGTAATGGCATCTCCTTGTGTTTTAGGACATTGAGCATCTTTTCATATGCTTGTGATCTGAATGTCCTGCTTGGTGACAAGCATTCAAATCTTTTGTCCATTTTTTACTGGACATTCGTTTTCTTATTTTTGGGTTTGAGACTTCTTTTTAAATTATGGGTATAAATTCTTTGTTCGATTTATGATTTGAAGATATTTTCCACACTCTGCCTTTCATTTTCTTAACCATTTCTTATAGAGAAAAAGGTTTTAGTTATGACAAGGTCAACTGATTCATTTTTTTTTCTCTTATGGGTCAAGTCCTTGGTGTTGTATCTAATGATTCTTTTTCTAAAGTAATTCATGAATATTTTCTCTTGTGTTTTCTTTTTTCATAAGATGGTAATTTTATGTTTTACATTTAGGCCCTGGGTCCACTTTCAGTTAACATTTTTTATAAAGTAAGAGGTGTGGATGGAGGCATGTATGTGTATTTTGCATGCAAATGTCCAATTGTTTCAGCGCTATTCATGGAAAAGACTATCTTTTATTCATAGAATTATATTTGTACTTGTGTGTTAAAAGTCAGTTCAGTAGGAGCACCTGGTTGGCTCAGTGGCCACGCGTCTGACTCTTGATTTCAGCTCAGGTCATGATCTCATGGTTTGTGAGGTTGAGCCCCACGTCAACCTCTGTGCCGACAGCAGGGAAACTGCTTGGGATTCTCTCTCTCCCTCTCTTTCTGCCCATCCTCCACTCATGTGTGCTCACTCTCTCTCTCTCTCTCTCTCTCTCTCTCTCTCTCTCAAAATAAAGAAATAAACTTAAAAAAATAATAATAAAATAGATTTTAAAAACAGCTCAGGGGCGCCTGGGTGGCTCAGTCGGTTAAGCATCTGACTTAGGCTTAGGTCATGATCTTGCAGTCTGTGAGTTTGAGTTCGAGTCCCTTGTCAGGCTCTGTGCTGACAGCCCAGAGCCTGGAGGCTGCTTCAGATTCTGGGTCTCCCTCTCTGTGCCACTCCCCTGCTCATGCCCCACCCCTTCTCTCAAAAGTAAATAAACATTTTTTAAAAAATTTTTTTAAATGTTTTATTTATTTTTGAGACAGGGAGAGACAGAGCATGAACAGGGGAGGGTCAAAAAAAGGGAGACACAGAATCTGAAACAGGCTCCAGGCTCTGAGCTGTCAGCACAGAGCCTGACGCGGGGCTCGAACTCATGGACCACGAGAACATGACCTGAGCCAAAGTCGGACGCTCAACCAACTGAGCCACCCAGGCGCCCCAACATTTTTTTTTTTAAAGTCAGTTCACTATATTTTTGTAAGCTTATTTCTGGACTCTCTATTTTGTCCCATTAGTTTTTGTATGCATACTTTCACTAATACCATACTTCACAGTACATTACGAAATCATGTAGTTTAAGTTCCTCTAAATCTGTCCTTTCTCAGCGTTTTTCTACAGACTTTGCTTTTCAATATACAACTTAAAATCAGCTTGGAGCGCCCAGGTGTTAAGCATCAGAGTTAAGCATCCAACTCTTGATTTCGGCTCAGGTCACGATCTCACAGTTGTGGGGTCAAACCTGGCATTGGGCTCCATGTTGGGCCCTGAGCTGGGTGTGGAGCCTGCTTAAGATTCTCTCCCTCTCCCTTTGACCCTCCCCTGTCCACATGTGCTCTGTCGCTCAAGAATAAAATAAAATCATAAGTAAATAAGTAAACAAACAAACGAATAAATAAATAAATAATCAGCTTGGCAATATCTACAAAAACCCTGCTGGGGTTTCGATTGGGCTAAGTGTTAAACCTACAGATAAATTTGGGTAAAGTTGATATCTTCCTACTATTTGAGTCATATAATCTATTTAGCTTGGCTTCGTTTCTATCCTCCGTATTATAGTTTGTGTCATATAGATTCTGCACAGTTTTGTTAGATTCATACTTGGGCATTTCGTTTTTTGGAGCTATTGTAAATGATACTTCAAAAAATTTGTTTCTAATTTTCATTGCTAGTATATAGATATATGTTATATCATGGGCAAAGAGATTGTATATGCGTATGAAGATATTTGTAGAGAAGGCCTACAAACCAATATGAATATGCCTAACAACCAAGTAGAGAAAAGCCTAACACACACACAGGAAAGAAAGTATAAAGTAAATACAAGTGACTCTTTTATTTTTTTAATGTTTATTTTTGTGAGTGATAGATAAAGAGAGACAGAGCACAATTGGTGCAAAGAGAGAGAGAGACACAGATGGAGAAGCAGGCTCCACGCTTCGGGTTGTCTGAACAGAGCCCGATGTGGGGCTCGAACTCACAAACTTGTGAGATCGTGACCTGAGCCGAAACCAAGGTTCGGACACTTAACCAACTGAGCCACCCTTGTGCCCCAACACAAACCACTATTAAATATAAAATGAAGCTCAATTTCACATGCACAAAGAGAAAGGGAAAACATTTGGGAAATCATATGGGAAATATTTTGATATGTATGTTATCAAAGGTGTAAGAAAACAGATGCTTTTATAAATTACTGGTGACTGTTAAAATTGATATAACCTTTATGGAAAACACTTTTTAATGTTTATGAATATTAGTGATGTACATAATCCCAGACCTAGCAATTCTGCTCCTAGTTCATTCTACACATGTCGATGGATAATGTCATATGTCTAAGGGTATTTACTGCAGTGTTTCTTTATAGCAAAACATGGTAATGTAAATTTCCATTATCACGGATGTGGTGAAAGAAATTATTGTGTGCACACATTGTTGTATAGTTGTGGGGAAAATAATAAAACAGTGTAATACACACTCATGTAGAGTGTCTCAATAATATCATAATGTAAACTTCTCATTAGAATATAACCTTCATAACTAACCTGAATTCTCCATGGGTGCAGAATTTTTTCCCCTTTAACTCACTGCTGTACCTAGAACAATACTGTACATAGTAGAACTCAACAAAGGAGGTGAAAGATGTCTATTAGGTCATTGGACATATGACTCTTGAGTTGGAGATAAAAATTCAGAATTGTTAGCTAAATCCATAGATGAAGCTGAGAAAGTTGTGGTAAGGTAATGTGTTGAGAAGGGGCTGAGCATGTGTAACTGGCAGGATCAATTTGTAAGGGGTAGATGGAGAAAGAAGAGACAAAAAGGAAGCTGAGAATGAGCCACACCATAGGTGGTGATCTAGGGGAAAATGGTATTTGGAGCCAAAAGAAGGACTTTTAAGAGAACAGTCAATGCGTTTATACCTTTAAAAATAAAAACAAGGGGCGCCTGGGTGGCTCAGTAGGTTAAGCATCTGACTTCAGCTCAGGTCATGATCTCACAGTCTGTGAGTTTGAGCCCTGCGTCGGGCTCTGTGCTGACAGCTCAGAGCCTGGAGCCTGCTTTGGATTCTGTGTCTTCCCCTCTCTGTCTGCTCCTGCCCCCACTCACACTCTGTCTCTCTCTCTTTATTTTTTTAAATAAAAATTAAAAAAAAAAGAAATGTAAAAGATAAATGTGAAACATTTTATACAGTGAAGAAGCTCTCAGGACTCATAGGGCTATGTCTTTGGTTCATGATATAGAACCAATCTTAAAAGGCTACTATTAGCTAAAAAAATGGGATGATTTGAGCAGGATACTAATTGCAATGAACTGAAATCCATCAAATGTTTAAATCCAGGAGATCATAATGATAAGAAAACAATTAACTGGAGATACAGGGAAGGCCTATTTAAAAGTGGCAGGTAAGCTGAAATTGAGGGCTAAGTAGGAAATAAGTGGTGAAGGTAACAGGAAACATGTATGCACCCAGCCAGAGGATGAGAAGAACTCAGTCCTGTGTGGCTGGAAGCCCATGAGTGAAAGGGAGAGAGGTTCAAAATGAGGTTGGAAAAATATTCAGGGCCGGTCACTCAGGAACATATAGTCATGCTGAGGGCTTGATCTTGCATTAGAAATGAGGTAGAAAGTTCTTGAAAAGTTTTATGCAGGGGAGGGACATGATCAAAGTTGCAGCTTTTCTTTTTTAATTTTTTAAATGTTTATTTATTTTTGAGGTAGAGACAGAGTGTGAGCCGGGAAGGGACAGAGAGAGAGAGAGAGAGAGAGAGAGAGAGAGAATCCAAAGCAGGCTCCAGGATCTGTGCTGTCAGCTCAGTTGAAGTTTTAAAAGATCACTTTGACTGCTACAGGGCCCGTGAATTGGAGGAGGTCAGAACAAAATCAGAGAGAGAGGGAGAGTTAGGGGCTCCTGCTCTCCTGCTCACGCTCTCTCAAAAATAATAAACATTAAAATTGCTTACTTTCAGTTTGGTTTTACTTTTTTTTTTTGAAACAAAGTATAGACTGTCCAAAAGATGGGTTGCAAGACTGTGTTTCTTACTGTGCTCTTATAGAGACAAAAAAAAAAAAAAAGCCCCATTTCTATGTAAAAAGGAGCTATTTCTCCCCTTGAGAAACATCCACATGCAGGGCTGATACTGAGTTGAGATGCCCAGTTGTTAATGGCTAGTGCTCATATGTTGGTGCATCTGTCCTGATTGGTCGGTGCTGATGAACTCATGTTTGTCAAATACTAAAAACTCACTCTGCTCGGGTCATAAAATTATATTTCCAATTGTCTTTTGGAACATTTCAATTTGCCTATATGGTTGGGATTAGAAGTTGACAATAGGCAGCATTTAGACATGCCACATACAGTCCTACAGTCCTTTTGAGGAGCAGGGAAGGAAGATTGTTAAAGAAATTTCTCTTAGAGACGTTGCAGGTCATCTCTTGTAGTCTCTGTTTCTCAGTACGCTTGAATATTCTGCATGGAGAACACAGCAGCTGATTTGCCTCTTTTATGCTTTTCTTCTTTGATACATTATTGCTTTGTTTTAAAAAGGAGACCACAATTTCTTACCATACTTTATTAAGAAAAAAATCCAGGAGAATTTTATTCAACATGAGTTATCGTAGATCTATTGGTTAAATTTCATGGTATTAACTGTCTTTTTCTCCCTTGTTGAATGAGTGTGCATTTTCTATCATTTCCTACCATTTCCATCATTGGTACTTTATTAGATGCCCTTCGGAAGTGTGATGTTTGGGATATGTTCAGTGGGGGCATTCTATAAGGACGGTTTTCTGCTAAGAACTGTTAATAACGTTTGAGACCCGATTTATTGAATAAGTGTATCAAACTCAGAAAACTTATTAATAATCAGAGATAAAGTGTGACTTACAAGGATTCTCAGGCTGCTTTTCTTAGGTGGCTTGTAAATTGGTGAAAACCTAGTGACAACACTTATTTTCTTGTGGGGGCTCTTATATCATCTCAGAAGCCAACTTCAAAAGAGGGATTCCAAAACTATTTTCAGCATTAATACCTTTAGATCGCAATGATTTTCCAATGTGATTATTTCAGGCTGGAACTCATTTGGATGTGTGAATTCTAAAAAAAAAAAAAAAAAAAAGTGCTTTATGCTTTATTGTTTGATCCCACTACATACACTCACACAAACTATTGGAATTAATGAATCTCCAATTACAGGCACCTGGCTAGCTCAGTTGGTAGAGTGTGATCTTGAGATTGTTCAAGACCCACATTGGGCATAGGGCTTACTTAGAAAAAAAAAAAAAAAAAGAATCTCCAATTAAACTGTCATTCATAGAGTATACCTTTTAATCTCCTTTTAGAATTCTTCTGGCCCGCCTAACTCTAACTTTCTAGTATAAACAAACACATTTCAATAGTGATGACGAGACTGAATCATTTTGTTAGTTTTAAGTGACCCAAAACTTAAAAATTTAACTTAAAAAACTTTAAAAATTCTGTGATTTTTAAAATCACAGAATGTATATTTTCGTTGGTAGATGATAGCTAGATATTGGTTATCAAGAACATATTTTGTAACTTTGCAGTAACTGCCATCTGTGTTTGGACAGTGAAACACTTATGCTCCAGAGAGTTATACGAAGTGAGTATGATTCTCAGCCTATTCTCAACCTGAATGTTTAAGAAATATCATTTAATTTTCCTACAAAGGGAATTTCACTTTTATTTCAAGTTCTCCATTTTACTTGGTAGAAATTTCATCCTGGGTGAACTTGGGGCTTCTTCCTCAGAGTCTCTTCCGTCCACTCAGGATCTTTCCCAATCCCAGGTTTGTTTCTAGGTTTGGGTGCTTTCAGAGATCCAAGTACTTGACATGGATATTTTGACATCTGTGTTGGTGGCATTTGCTGTACCACAAGTGGTTACTGAGTCCTCACAGGCTGTGTCTTCCTTGTCCTAAACATCAGGCCTTGTCAAATGTGTTTGGCAATTTTTGAACCCCTCTTAGGAGACGTGAAAAATGTGTCTGCTCCCTTGCACCACTCTGGGGCGGCAGGGAATCAGATGTCGTCTCAGTCCCTTTCAGGCTGACGCCTTTTGCAGCCATTGCCACTCAAATGCTACCACGGTGAGTAGGGTGTAGTGTACTTTAAAGACACCTACAACCTGACTGAGGTCTGCCTGAAACCTGAGCAGGTTTCAGGTCACAGGCTCTTCTTGTGTCCCCAAACCTGTCTGCGGATGTGCATCCCCCACAGCCTGACTTGGCGGAAGTAAGATCAAGGGGATGTGCCAGGCCCTTCCCAAGGACTTAGGACTATTTAATCTCTCGTCCTCTCTTTGATTTTTTCTCTTGTTCCAGCCCCAAGAATCTTTATGTTCTCTGAAGCAGAAAAACAAAACAAAACAAAACAAACCTTGCATTTCATACGTCACGAGTTTTCCAACTTTATGTTTATAGAAGGACTTTGGCTTTTGCCACCCAGAAGTCAGTGAGTGACTTCTTTGTTCTTCTTTCCTTCCCAGAGGCTGTAAGTCTAGAAATGGCTTTATCAATGGGGTAAAGTCACATGAGTATAAAAGAATTACTAAGAATGAAGGAAAAGAGCTCAGTTATATAATATCCAAGTATGAACAGTATGGTTGTTTACACATGGCTTTCCACAGCCTACAGATTTTTAAACCGAAGGAAGTGACCCTAAAATGTGAGCAGTCCGTTTTAATGGAGCTCTCGTGACTGTGACACAGCTGTGTAAGTCCCTTTCACATTGCCAATCTTGCATTTCAGGAGCTTTCTCTAAGGCTTAGTTTGTTTTTTGTTGTTGCATTTCTTTTTTTCCTGTTCAGTTAAATTAGGAAAGAAATTTACTCTTAGAAATACATGGACTCTCTGGGCTCCAGCCAGCCCTATATTACAAAGACATCTTTCTGGGCACCCCTATTTGACAAAGAGAATTCCTGCGATATTACCCAGCTGTGCATAACTGAACGTGTCAGTTCAGTGACCCTTTAATGAATCACCTTTTAATATCTGCCCCCTGGCTGTAAGAATGTCACTTCAATATTATTTTACAGTTTGAACTGAGTTACACCGAAGCATTTTGAGAGTGGAAAGACACGACAGTATTTTACTTTAAATGACTCCACAGCAACTGTGGACAATAGTTGAGTGCCCTAGTTAGTGAGCCTGGGCATGTCATAAACAGATGGGGCATCTAAGTATATATATTACAGCTAAAGTCCAGCAATCAGCAAATGTCCCTTAGTAAACACCCAAATCCTAGATTTGTATTGACCTCTAGAGTGGCACAAAACAATTTCAGATCTCCAAAAACAATTTTTCGTCTGCAAGACACTTTTTCTGTTGATAAAACGTAGATGAGAGAGGTTGCTCGAAGCCACCACAGTTGGTCACTGTAGCAGTTATGCCGGAACCCAGAGAGGTCCCCTTAAATTTTACACTATGTCCTGTTGTGCTGTCACCCACCCTGTACACGCTACAGCCCTTGAGTTCTTGTCAGTAAGACACAGAAGAGAAGCATCAAGTCTGCATACCCGGCTCCAGGGATTTCCCTAGCCAGTGCCAGGAAAATCCACCTGGGGGCGAAGTAAAGTTGTTGCCAAGAAGCGAGCAGGAGAAAGGCAACTGTGGCTCCTTTGTGGATGGAGACATTTATCTTCTTTCTGGCAAAGTAGCAGTGACGTGAGGTACCCGAGGAAGGTGTAGGGACGTGATGGGGCAGGTGCTTCCTCCAGGCACAGCCCGGTCTGGACACCCTGTGCGCTCTGTGGATCAGAGGTGACAAGTCGCAGGGACTAAAAGGATCCCCGATGGGGCCAGTATTTGGTAGAGGACTCCCTGGCTGGAGCCAAGGTTGGGGCTGTATCTGGTGTCCACACAGCATCCGTGTCAGCTTCTCACAGTATCTGTTCATAACGTTAAGAGGTCCAGGGTTGCAGATGCCCAGTCCACGGGCACAGAGAATAATTTGTTCCTGATCCTGGCATTCAAGGCTATATAAACGTATGTGGTCTTCCAGGTTTATTAACACTACCTTCATACAAAAATGCTTGTGCTAGCTGAGGTTCCTAAGCAATCTGTTTTGAAGATGACTTGTGGTTTTTCTGCCCTAAGCTTTTTCCGTAATATTCCTCTGACCTCTCAAAATCTTACCTGTGTGCTAAGTACCTCCTCCTTCATTAAAGCTTTTCCTGTCTGAAAACTCCCACTGAACAAATAAATGTTACTTAAAAATCAAAGAGCCCTAAATGAGAAAAAGAAAATACCCCAGCTATTCTTTATTTTTTTTTTTCACTAGGAGACTATCTGACTGCTTGTCGTATGTTTCAGTGATAATATAAAAGCAAAGTTAATTGTCCCTCCATTGTCTTTTTATCCATCCCTACCTACCAAAGCTAATAAACAGTGTACAGATTAGACCCCTACAACTTTCTTTTTGCTCCAGGTATCTATAGGAGTCTATTCTTTTCCCCAAATCAAATCATATTATACACATTACATTGCAATTGTGTGTTTAGCTTAGCGATACGTCCTGGACACTCAAGCCAATACATCTAGTGGTCAAGAGCCTAGGCTTCAGGGTCACAGTGCCTGGTTTTAAGTCCAAGCCAGGAGCTACATATTCCTATAACTTTGGGAACGTTTTCTAACCTCTTAGTTTCCTCCTTTGTTAAATGAGGATAAGAATTTGAACCTCATGGGGTTGTTATGAAGGTTAAATTAGTACATATAAAGTACTTTTATAAGCACATGCAATACACTGCCTACATAGATCAGAAAACATGCATATACACACAAACATAATTTTATGTAAATCAGGTTATCATAAGGCTTTCATTTCAGTATAATATTTGCTCTTTTGGTTCTTCTTTTGGTCCCTACTCTCTCCTTCCTTCCACATTTGCCTCTCCTACTCCAAACACTTGAATTAGTATAAACATTAGCAAGTATAAACCGACCCTTAACTAGTGTAGTCTTACACGCAGTCTTCTGTAAAGTTCCTAATGATTGTCAAATCTGATCTCAAATGTATATATGTATACCTGTAATATACACATGTATATACATATACACATGTGTGCATGCTTTTGTTATTGTTTACTCTACAAAAGTGAAATCATATTACATACAAGGGTTTTTTTGGCATCTTTTCTCACATAGTAAGTTTCAGAAATCCCTCTCGGTTAGCAGATATGAACAATAATATTATGTTCTACCGGTTACCATAATCTATCTCTTCGTGTACACGTTTTTGTTACTCCAAAGAGTGCTGTAAATAAACATCTGGGCTCACATATCTTTAATTTTTGGTGTTTATATTTCCATGGGATATATATCCAGGAGAGAGACTGCAGGGTCAAAAGGTTTATGCATCTTTAATTTTAACAAATGTTCCCAGGTTGCTTTCTAATGGAGCTGTACCCATTTACATTTCCACTAGCAACGTAGGAAATACTTTTTCCACATAACCCCACTGACAATGTTACCGCTGCTTGAATTTTTTGTCAGTCTGATAAGTTTAAAGTGACGTTGTCTTGTTAGCTCACTTTCTATTTCCTTATTAGTGAAATTTTTTTCATTACATATATCTTCTGGCCATTTAGATTTGCTCATCTGTGAATTGCCTATTTATATCTGTTGCTCATTTTTCTTACACTGTTGCCCGTTTATTGTCAATTTTTAAAACTCTCTTCATATAATCATAGCTTTCAAACCCTTATCTGTCATCTGCATTGCAAACCTACTTTCTAAATTTGTTTACTGTATTTATTGTATCTTCTGCCGCACAATACTTTTTTATTAGCTTCTAAGTATTCTCCAGAAGTCCTAATAAAATATTAAAATTATTGTTATATTTAACATTTTAATCTACCTTTTGGATATGACATGAGATAATATTTTACATATATATGTGTATATATATTATATATTTTATATAAAATATGCTTTATATACATATATATAGTTTAAAATATATATGAACTCATACTGATATTAATAATTATAATCCAGCATTATGGAGCTCATGCTAGTTGCCCCCAATCTCCTGCTTATCTGTAACTCCTTTCTCTGACAGTTAGAAACCTGATTCCTGTGATTACAATTTTTTTACTTATTTGTCCAACTTCTAGTATACATTTCGTTTCATAACTGTTGACCTGTACCCTTGTGAGAAACAAATTTACCAACTTGAGTTAATATTTTCAGACAAATCATTTTGCCTTTGTACCTAAAGTGTCTGGTAAAAGCAACTGTTTGCCAAAGTTACTTAGGTCAACAACTTTTTTCCATACCCCCTTTAGTGATATTATGTCATACGTTTTTAATACAGTTAAACTCCTTTGTCATAGTCTACATTCCATCCTGTCTTCTCCTGACATGTGGTTGAGTTTTTAAAACTTCATATACTGGGGGCACCTGGGTGGCTCAGTAGGTCAAGAGCCCAACTCTTGATTTAGGCTCAGGTCATAATCTCACAACCCTGAATTCGAACCCCTGAGTCAGGCTTTGCATGGGGTATGGAACCTGCTTAGAATTCTATCTCCCTCTTCCCCTCCCCCACTTGTTCTCTTTCTCCCTCTCTCCCTCTCTCTTCTCCCCAAAATAAAAATAAAATTGCATATAATAAGGCAAATTTCTGTGTTGTATAGTTCAGTGGAGTGATGCGTAGATGCATAGAGTCAAGAATTACTCCTGTACCATACAGAAAACTTGATCACCGTACAATTCCTTTATGTAACTCCTTTGTTGTCAATTTTTTCTCAATTTCTCAGCTCCTAGAAACCACTATCCATCTTCCATTCCTATAGTCTTCCCTTTTTCTTAATGTCATGTGATTGAAATCTTATATATTTAGACTTATCGTCTGGCTTCTTTTACCTCGCAAAATGCATTTAAGACTCATTAATGTCATTGTATGAATCACCCAAGGAGGCATCCATTATAGAGATGTGCCATAGTTTGTTTATTCATTCACCTGTTAAATGACATCTTGGGGATTTCCAGTTTCTTATGATAATGGATAAAGCTGCTATAAACATCGGTGTATAGGTTTTTGTAGGAAAGTGTTTTCAATTCATTTGGAGAAATACTTACGAGTAAAATTGCTGGCTTCTGGGGTAAGTGTATGTTTCACTTTACAAGAAAATGTCAAACTACTTTTTAAAATGGCTGTACATTTTACATTCTCAGAAGCAGTGAAGGAGAGCTCCTACATCCTTAACATTTGCTATTGTTGGCTTTTTGCTTTATAGAAGCTCTTTATATAGTCTGGACGTTAGTCCTTCTCAGATGCACACAAAAACAAATATATTTTTTTCCTGCTCCTCTGCTTGTCTCTTCATTTTCTAAACAGTATCTTTTGATAACCAAATTTTAATTTTCATGAATTCCAATGTATTAATATTTTATGGGTAGTGCCTTCTGCGAACTGTGTGGGAATCTTTGCCTACTTCAAGTTTGTGGAGACTCTCCTGTGATTTTTTTCCAGAAGTTTTATAATTTTAGCTTGTACTTTTAGGTGTGTGATCCACCTTAAATTAATTTTTTTGCATGGTGAGATGAGCCTGGGGGTTCATTTATTTTCCATATGGATATCCAGTTGTTTCAACACGATTTGTTGAAAAGACATTCCTATCCCCCATTGAAATGCTTTGATACCTTTGTTGAAAACCAGTTCTCTACATATGTATGGATCTGTATCTGGACTTTTACTCTGTTCCATTGATCTATTTTGCTATATCTACATCAATATCACATTATCTTAATAACAATAGCTTTTATAAAAAGCCTTGAAACATTTAAGTCCTCCAACTTGATTCTTTTCCAACATTTTTTTAACTGTTCTGTATTTTCAAATTTTTAGCTTCAGCTTGCCAGTTGCTTCAAAATGTCTGCTTAGATTCTGAATCGGTTCATCCTGAATCTATACATCATTTGGGGGAGAATTTGCATGTCAGCAAAATTAAATCTTCTGATCCTTGAATACGCTATAAATCTCAATTTGCTTGTCTTTAATTTCTGTCAACAATATTTAGGAGTATTTAGTGCACAGAACTTGCAAATCTTTCATTAAATTTATCCTTTAGTATGCCAGGGATTTGGGGATGTTATGAAATATGGTGTTGTTTCCTTAATTTCATTTTTCTAATTATTTGTTGCTAATATGTAAGAGTGCAACTGTTTTTGTGTCTTGACCTTATATTCTGTAACCTTGTTAATTCACTTATTTGTTCTAATATTTGCTTTGTAGTTGCCTTAAGATTTACTAAGCAGGTAATGATGTCATCTGTGAATAGAGGATGTCTCACTCCTTCCTTCAATTCCTTACTCCTTTTATTCTTCTTTTTGCCTCATTGCCTTGATAGACTCCAGAGGTCAGAGCATTTGCTGCTGCTTCGTCATTAAATATGCTGTAAGCTGTAGGCTGTTTGTTTGTTTCATAACCAGTTTTTATCAGGTTGAGAAAGGTACCTTTTTTTTTTTTTTTTTTTTTTTGAGAAAGGTAGCTTTTACTCCCAAGTTGCCAAGAGCTTTTTCTTTTTATTATGAAAATGGCTATAGAATTTTGTTATCTGATTTTTCTATTTCTACTGGGATGATGACATGACTTTTATCTTATCTGTTATTATTTTGATGTGGTGAATTCTGCTGATTAATTTTCAAATGTTAAGCCAATATCATGTTCCTAAAGTGAACTCCAATTGCTTGTGACAGATTGACTATTTACGTATTGCTGGGTTTAGTTCACTAATTTTGTTAGGGATTTCCAGTCTAAGTTCATGAGGGATATTGGTTTGTAGGTTTCCTTTCCTGTAATGTCATTGCCAGGACTTTTTTTTTAATTAATTAATTTATTTATTTTTGAGAGAGAGAGAGAGTGCACACAAGCAGGGGAGGGGCAGAGAGAAGGGGAGACAGAATCCCAAGCAGGCCCCACATCATTATTGCAGAGCCCTACGTGGGACTCGAACTCACAAACCGTGAGATCATGACCTGAGCTGAGATCAAGATTTGGATGCTTTACCGACTGTGCCACCCAAGCACCCCTGTAATGTCATTGTCAGGTTTTGATATGAGTTATATTGACTTTGTAAATAAGTATTCCCCTCTCCATCACTTTTTCAAAGAATTGTGTGATATTGTATTATTTCTTCTTTAAATGTTTGATAGAATTCACCAGGGAAGTTACCCAAGCCTAGAGTTTTCTTTTTGGGAAGGTTTTAAATTGCTAGTTCAATTATTCAACAGTTAGTATTTAATATCTAGACGTTACTATTTTTTTCTCCTAAGTCAGGTTTGATAATTCGTGTCATTCATAGTATTTGTCCATTTCATCTACGTTGTTAAATTTATTGGAATTGTGGGGCGCCTGGGTGGCGCAGTCGGTTAAGCGTCCGACTTCAGCCAGGTCACGATCTCGCGGTCCGTGAGTTCGAGCCCCGCATCAGGCTCTGAGCTGATGGCTCAGAGCCTGGAGCCTGTTTCTGATTCTGTGTCTCCCTCTCTCTCTGCCCCTCCCCCGTTCATGCTCTGTCTCTCTCTGTCCCCAAAAAAAATAAATAAACGTTGAAAAAAAAATTAAAAAAAAAAATTTTATTGGCATTGTGATTTTTTTTAAAAAGATGCCCTTAGAGTTTTTTTAAGGTTTGTAGAATCTATAATGATTGCTTTCATTTCAAATATTGGTCATCTGTATTCTCTCTGTCTTTTTCTACCCAAGGTGGTAGAGGGTAGCTGTGTGTGTTCGGTGATGTGGCAACAGGTAGATTGTTAATCCTCTTCTAAAACCTGAGAAGCGGCCCAAGACAGTCTTAGCTGCCCGGTCTCCTCGTGTTATCAACGTGGGGATAGAAAAAAATGTAATCCACCTGTTTATCTCTTCTTCAAATCTTAGAGATTAGGGAAACTTGCATCTCAAGAGGGACATCACAGATCCACCCTCTCCTTTCAGAGTTCCAAGAACCTCTTAAAGGCAAACCTTCTTCAGGATCTACCTCATTCAACTCCTTGCCCTAAGGCAATGTTGTCCTCTGAGCTTAAATCAGGCCCCGGGGGAGCAGATTCACAACCCATTAATTCTTGCCCACCAGGCACGTATTGCTTTCTGGTACCAACAGTTGTTTTTACCTCCAGAGATGAATGATTGCTTCAAAGCGGAAAGTGATGGCAGGGTCGAGGTGAAAACCCCTTCCATCTCAGAGCCCAAACTTTATACTTTAATTTGTTTGTGAGCATTGTCTAGAAAGGTCTATCTAAAGATTCACTTAGCGTTTCTAGTACTGTTGACAAGCTCCAGAGTCACTTCTTATTTTTCTCTTCATATATCTCATTTAGTCCCCAATGAATGTGCAAATGGCAGAGACAGTGAAACAATCGATGGTGCTCCCGGAAGCCAGAGCTCTCTTCGTTTCTCAGTAAATTTTAAAGCAATATTCTTTATTTACAATATCTAATCAAGAGGTATGGTTATCTGACGTTCTTTCTCAATGTGACCCTTCTTTAACATCACTGAAGCCACCAAAAAATATTTTATTCCAAGCACGTCTGCTTTCTGGATGCCACTTTGTTTGCCTTTATTTCTCTTCCCTCTCTCCTGTTATGAGGTCATTTACATGACAATGGTATCTTCAGATGGTTTATCAATATGTTATGATTATTTTCACCTGCAGCTGAGAATACTCTCATGTCTTTTGTTGTTGCCATGGAAACAATTATGCTATCAAAAGAAGAGAATTAAGATTTCATTTAGGGTGGAAATGAGGTTGGACGGATAATGTTAAAGAAATGAAAAGGTGCCTGCTGTTTGTACCTGAAGAAAAACAAGATATAAATTAGATAGGAATTGGTCATTTTGTTTTAAGACATGTAAATCAAATTTGGAGCCATTTGCGTGAGTTTTGCCCATACAACAAAGCTAAAGAGAATATCATTCTGTGCCTTGATTGGTCTTCAATCATTTTCAATGGCATTGAGTCACGCACAAAAATTACTGTCACCTGAATATACTCCTGCTTTAACAAGCTAACTCATAACTTACTGTCCCCAGCAAGGCAGGGACAGTTCTTTTCCCTGTTTATAAAACTTCTCACTTAAAAAAAACCAAAATTAATCCTGAAAGATAAAGGGTAGTTCAATCAGCCATTTGCCACAGAAGCCACTGAGTTATATAGTATTTTCCTTGAAGTCTCCATTTGGGAGATCCCCCCCCTCCCCCGGTTTTCCAATAAAACCACCCATGACTGTTTATTCTATCACCTTCTAAACCAGAAATAAAAAAATTGTCAGATAATGTATTGGATATTGAAGAGAAGTGACTTTAAGGTAAGTTATTTTGTCACGTAATAGAGGGACTCAATTTAATGGAAAGGAAAATCATAAAATTTAACCTGGAGTTGAGAAGAGTAGGGAAAACTTAACAACTTCAAGATATTTTTTTAAATGATTGTCAGAAACCAAACACAATTTTATTTAATGGAGTATTTTGGAATTTTTCTCTACAACTTCTCTTTCTACACGTATTTTTCTCCTTTTTAGGCACTATGGATAGTTCGGTACTTGGATTATTGCCGTCACATATAATTTGCTTTCTAATAATTTTTTATTTATCCTCTGGTGAACTCACCTACTCTGAGCCTCCTACGATTTTCTGCAACGCATTGTAATAGAAACTAGGAACTAAGCAACCTGACTGTGCCACTTTGCAGAACATTATGGAATATCGTTCTTCGGGCATTTTTAGAAATGGGGAAGGATAAGCATGGTGTACAGAAGGAGCTCCGAGTTGAGTGTTTAATCTGTTCTAGCTCCTGTGGTGTATACTTTACATTATATCACAGCAATGCAGGGACCACAGGCTTTTGAACCAGATAGTCTGGGGTTGAATCTGAACTCCCCACTTACTGTCATGGGATGTTGGGCAAGTTACTTAGCTTGTCTCTGTCTTTTGTTCTTCTCTGTTAAGAAAATAGTACTTTATCCACCTTAAACCCTGTTCACGGCCAGTAACCAGTGCTACATAATATCTGCAATTACCTTTAATTCTTAAAAATAAACCTATCCAGGGGTGCCAGGGTGGCTCAGTCAGTTAAGCGTCTGACTCTTGATTTCAGCTCAGGCCATGATCTCACAGTTCGTGAGTTCAAGCCCCGCATCAGGCTGTATGCTGATGGTGTGGAGCATGCTTGGAATTCTCTCTCCCTCTCTCTTTGCCTTTCCCCTGCTCTCTTGAGCTCTCTCTCTCTCTCTCAAAATAAATAAATAAAAACATAAATAAATAAACAAACCTATACAGAAAGTACGATTATTACTTCCATTGTACATTTGACAAAGCAGATGGTTAGAGAGGTTACATAGCTTGCCCAATCCTAGTTCAAGAACAAGATCAGAATCTGAGCCTAGACCTGTTTCGCTTTAAAGACATCATTCTTTACGATTATACGAGATGTGATATGTGACTATGTGATATTGGGAAAGGTGGTTAACCCTTCAGAGTCTCTATTTCCACAACTGCATGACTAATGGGGATCCCGGGACTTAACATAAATAGAAAGACTGACGCACTTAGCGGAAGTCTCTGCTTACGAAGCAAGGAAGTCACTGTCACCTGGCGTGACACCTGGCGTGAATGATGTAGCAGGAGGCTGTTTGGGAGTTTAGGTACAGTGTGGCTACCTGCTAGCCGTGAGGTCTTAGGCAAACCAGTTTGTTCACGTTTAACTGGGATTCAGCCAGCTATCGGTTTTCAGTGCCTGCCGGCACTACACCAGGTGAGAATAATATCCACCGGACATGTCAGCCTCTAACGGCTGTTGAAGGATCAAATAAAACATTTGACACGAAACTGCTGATTGCACAGCATCTGTCTCTGCAGGCAAGAAGGGACTGTGCTCCGCGTGGACTGCTCAGAAATCCCTCCCTGACTCAGAGCCAGCCAAGCAAAACAGGCCTGTGCAAGGCTGGGAGCTTTGACCTAGGGCTTGCCTTGGTTTTGAATGTTTATATTGTATGTTTCACTCCCCCCTCCTCATCTACCATCTTATTTCTAGCTGGACTAAGAAAAACCATTAGAAGTTCAGCATCAGTGGCCAATGTTTCAGGAACCAAACGCTCGGTGAGAAGATTATGCTTCACTCCATTTTTCTGTTTTGTTGTATTTGGGGAGCTTAAGTAAGTAGCTCAGTCACTTCTTAGGGATTTACTTTGATTGAGTAATTTTTCTCATGAAACCTCATTTTTCTTATCTGTAAACTGAGGATAAAAGCCACTAATAAAAGCCACTTCCAAAAGTTAAATATGATAGCAGACTTGAATATGATAGTCCATATAAAGTGCTTACTGGATTCTATTATGTGCTAACTGGGAGTTGGCTGGTGAGAAGAACTCAGAGAATACAAAATGAGGTGAAACTCAGATATAAATTTTATTTCTTGCGAGCAACTCTGATTCCAAAGTGATGGGGAAGGACAACTTTTTTTTTTTTTCCCCCTAAAATGGAATTTGGGAGTTTTCTGTGGTACCTCCACCATTAATATAGACACTCGAGAAAATCATATATAGTCAAACTTTAATATTATTACTTTGCTGAAAGGTTGGGTTTTAAACTCAGTTATTTGTTTTCAAAACTGTGTGCTGATTAGTTTAGATATGCCTGGGGAGAGGCAGAGAATTAAAACATCATTCCCGCCACTGCTGATTTTCAGATGAATCAAGGAGTTTACAACTCTATTCTGAGATACGTAATGTAATCAGGAAGGGGCACAGCCTGTTAAACGTAGTTTTGTCTGGAGTATCAGGTTTGGGACTTTTCAGAAGCATACTGATAAAATGGTCTTTTTTTCCCCATAGGATTTCACAGTTTCCCAAACAGTATTTATGAATAAAGTCATAGAGAGGACATAAGGACAAGGGAAGGAACAATGACTGAAGAAATCATTTCATTGCATTTGTGGGCATGTTTTATTGCAGATGCTGGTTTAGGAAACAAAGGACAAGAAAAGAAGCTTGGGAAAGCTCCTAGAAAAGCTAGAGGTTTCTTTTGTAAGATGGGTCAGTGATGGAGACAAAGGGCTGATGGTTGTGGACGTGAAGAAGAGCACATTCTTGTTCAAAATACAGTAAAACCTCGGTTTGTGAACATCATTCGTTCTGCAAACAAGCTTGTAATCCAAAGCACTTGTCCATCAAAGTGAATTTCAAGAACCATTGGCTGGATTGTGATCATGTGACATTCGGCGTCATGTCCTACTGGTATTGCAAGACATCGTTCGTTTATCAAGTCAAAATTTATTGGAAATGTTTGCTCATCTTGCAGAACACTCACGGAACGAGTTACTCACAATCCATGTTTTATTGTATAACCTTGAGAAACGGCATCAGCAGAACTAGAATGGATGGACCAAGAGAGTCCTGAGCTGATTTGCCCAAGAATAATAGCAGAACGTTAGAAAGTATAAACGCATTGCTTTACATTCCATCGAAACTTTTTTGTCAGTGGCCCCGTTGCTCAACAGTGACCCAAGATGCTAAACTTGGAGTCAACTTTTATTTCTCCTTCTCTTTTGTCAGATTCTGGCTCTTATTTTACAAACCCTCTTGGGTTGACTTTATTCTGTCATGAATTCATGAATGGTCTTGCCATTTCGAAACTCTATGAACTCACCTCCAGAAAATTTCCCCCAAGACAAATGCCCTTTTTCACCTCATTTACTTTTTCTAAATTCACAGTGGCTCCCACTTAACCAACAGACAAAATCCAAACTTACCTTTCCATTCTAGGCTTTCTCCCTGAATCTAATCTTATCTCTAACTATACAATAAATGTTTACTAAGCATCCAGTATGTATTTCATACTCTGCTAGGTACCCATGATCTTAGGTAAATGAGTGCATGCCTTCAGGGGGCTAACACAATCAGTACTTGAATGTATCCTAAAAACACATGTCACTTCACACCCACTAAGGTGACTATTATAAAGAAACAAATAAGCAAAAAGAATATAACAAGGGTCCGGGAAGATGTGGAAAAATTGATATCCTTGTGTGCTATTGGTAGGAATGTAAATGTTGCAGCTGCTATGAAAAATGGCATGTCAGTTCCTGAAAAAAGTTGCGCATGGAATTACCACATGATTCAGCAATTCCACTTCTGGGTATGTACCCCAAAGAATTGAAAGCAGGGACTCGAACTTGTACACCCACATTCATAATGGCATTATCCGCGTTGGATATCCAGCGGATATCCAGCCAAATGGAGGGCAGCAGGAATTTGCATTAACGAATGCATGGTAAACAAAATGGGGCATGTACATACAATGGAACCTTGAAAAGGAAAGAAAATGTTGACACGTGCTACAACATGGATGAACCCTGAAAGCATTATACTAAGTGAAATAACCAGCCACAAAGGGGCAAGCACTCTGATTCTGGTAATATGAGGTACCAAAAGTAGTCAAATTCACAGAGACATAAGGTGGAAGTGTGGTTTCCAGGGGAGGAGAAGAGAATGGAGAGTGAGTGTTTAATGGGTACAGACTTCCATTTTGGGGAGATGAAAAGGTTCTGGAGATGGATGGCGGTTTAGTTGTATAACAATGTGTATATACTTAATGCCACAGAACTGCGTGCTTAAAAATGGTTAAAATGGCAAATGTTAGGTTGTATATATTTTACCGCAATAAAAAAGAAAATAAAATAAATAATTGGGTAGTAAACAGCAAGTTAGCTAGTCCCCCAAAGTGGAGTTAACAAGGTAGATGACAAATTCAAGAAACCTATAGGTGATGTCAAAAAAAATATCAACATGACAATAAAGATAAAGAAAAGTTAGATGTACAGGATTCCCAAAATATGTAGAGAATAGGAGGATAAGACAAAGATAATAAATAAGGAATAAAAATTTTTGTTGAGTTGAAGAACATATGTTTGCAAATTGTGCAGGCTCTCTGATAACAATAAATCAATGAACACAGAAAAATACAGTTTCAGTACTGTCTTCCCCAAAATGCATTTAGGAAAATATAGTCTGAGTGGGAGAAAGGTTGACTACATATTAATAGGGTTTGGAATTAGCATAAACATTATCCTTCTCTTAGTGATTTGTAAACCTCATGAGCTCTGGGAATTCCTATAGTGAAGAAACTGTCGATTTTTATAAAACCCAGCATTTCTCAGGTTTATTTGAACAAAACACCTGTTAATATCCTAAAACACACTTTAGAAAGGATGGTATAATTGAAAGTGGATGGGATTTTGTACCTGGGAGAACTGGCTTGAATGCCAGTTTCCTGATTCTCAATTTTCTCAGTTTTAAAGTGAGCATAATAAGGGAAGCCTGGGTGGCTCAGTCAGTTAAGTGACCAACTCTTGGTTTCGGCTCAGATCATGAACTCATGGTTCGTGGGTTCGAGCCCCATGTCGGGCTCTGTGCTGGCAGTGCAGAACCCACTTGGGATTCTCTCTCTCTCTCTCTCTCTCTCTCTCTCCCCCCTCTCTTTCTGCCTTTCCCCCACTTGTGCTGTCTCTGTCACTCTCTAAATAAATAAATAAACTTAAAAAAAAAAGTGAGCATAATAATATCTATTTCATTAGGTTGAATACTAAAAGTTATGGTTTGCTTGGCAAAGTAACCTATTGGTCAACTTACTTAATTGATAATCATTTACCACCATCATACCCATACAGTAGCATCCTGAAAAAGGATGACAAAAGGACCAATTTTGATGGGGAGATACTACAATTGGGCCATAAATGGGGATCCTGATTGGCCACAGTGGTGTCCTATAGACAGATACCTGGCTGAGAGTTAGTGTGTGTGTGTGTGTGTGTGTGTGTGTGTGTGTGTGTGTGTGTGTTTTGTTAGTGAATTGGCAAGAACTTCTTAAAAGATGAAGCATTAAAGATAAATTTGATATTAGCTAAACTATGAGGTAGTAACTTCTCCTACCAATAAAATAAACCTCAGTGGCCTCATATGAAACCCAATACTGGCTGGGTAGAGTAATTTGTCTATGACTTTGTACCATTAATTATGTCCCTGTATAAGCTGCTGGAGGGATATAATCTCTTTTCTGAATGTGACAATTTTCCTTTGCCAACTAAAATTCAAAGAGAACTGTAATCTTGCTTGTTGCTGTTCATCAAAGGATGACCTTGTGAGTAATACTTGAGATAAAAATGTTTAAGGATTATGCACATCTTGGTTTTTTTTCCTAAATCGCATATGAAATAACTCAAAATATGCATATAACCTTGGCTTAATTTGATAGATAGCATCTGAAAATCTGTCCTTGAATTATTATCTGAAAGTCCTATTCTTCCATCTATGTATAGCTTGGCCTTGAATAATTTTTTAAAATAAAAAATGCCCTTGAGTAGTTATCCAAGGTGGTCCATGCGTTCCCAATAGATTTTCCTGGGCACTCACTTACAAATAAATATAAAATTGTCCATTCTGTTTTTCCTCACTTTGCCATGCTAACAAATGTATGACTTCTGTAAGAGTGTTGATGTGTGTTCTATGAATATGTCCCTTGTTGCTAATATTGGTACAGTCAATTTGTAGTAATTGCCCTGTTGAGGGACTCGCTATTGGCAAAACACACACATCCATTATGTTGTAAAAACAGCCAGAATGGAACAAGTGGAATTCTACGGCTTTCTGTGTGATTGATTACACATATTAATAGTTCAAATAATCATGGAAAATCTAGTATAGCAAGAATTAGTTACAATACAGGAGTGATTCACAAAGAGTTAGATCTTAAGCTATACTCAGACTGTAAATTCTAGGTCATAGCCAGGAAAAAGAGCCTAATGGAATTGTCCCCTGGGGTGAATAGAAATCTCTGTTAACAAATGGTTTTGATTTGGAAAATATTGTTTGAGAAATACAACAGCTATACATTTTATAGAGATGTCCCTTGGCATTATACACACACACACACACACACACACACACACATACATATATACATACACACATACACACGTATACACACAATTTTACATGTATGTATGTATGTATATATATGTATCTAAGAAAAATCTTTAAGGGATTAAATATATACATATTCATACATTTTAATTTCCAATGCTATATCAATTTAATAGTTTACAGGTGAACTATATCTGAATAAGGTCAAATTTTATCTTCTTATACAAGAAGATGGAATTTTGGGAGACTGCATTTTCTGATACAGAATACTAATTTCCAACTTTGAAAGATCATAGGCAATATGTAGCATAGTTAGAAGAAAGCTGGCCTTCGAATAAACAGATATAGGTTTTGTTGAATTATTACCGTTTTCATAGGCTCAGGTCAGTTTTCTCAGGTTTTTAAAACCTATACTCAATTACATAAACAAAATTTTATCTCCTTTTCTATTATATGAAATTTGAGATTATATAAATAACATGTCTTAAAAATTAAGGTAATGGTAAAATAGATTTTATATCAAAAAATATATATTTTTTGACCTTCCTATGTGATATAAATTAGAGCCTTGACCTTACTTCCTCATCACAAGCTTT
Organism: Puma concolor; assembly: GCF_028749965.1. Lineage (NCBI taxonomy): Eukaryota > Metazoa > Chordata > Mammalia > Carnivora > Felidae > Puma > Puma concolor. Next base: position 41,483,634 of record NC_141683.1, read on the forward strand.
TCTATACAAGGAAGTATGAAATTTGAGCAGGGCATAGGTCAGTTTCAGTGTTTTGTGGCAAAAGAGAAACTGATATCTATCTTTATAGTGGTTTTTCTAACAATTGTCTAAGATGATCAAGTCAAACTTGATTTCAAAATATTTTAGATAGAGCCTGGAAAAGATTGGAAATGATTAAGAATATGGCTCCTTATAAAATTTGAACTAAGAAATTTCAGCATCATGACAGGAAAATATTGCCTGGGTTTGATTCACAGCAAATTAAATATAATTTAATGTTTTCCTTGAAAAGTTTTTTTTCACAGAATATGGGAAGATATATTAATACCAATTCCTATAGTAATCGTGGGTTTGCACTATGGTAATAAAAATAATACTTTATTGAACACTTCATGGGGCCATTATGCTAAGCATTTTGGATTAAGTTTGAAAGACAGAGAACATTGGCTTCTTTGGATTTTCTGACCTCATTCTCAAAACAACTGAATGAAGTAGTTAGGGTGATTATCTTTATTTTAGAAATGAGGTTTAGCAAAGTATAGGAACCAAGAATTTGAGAGATAAAGTAACCTGCCCAAACTCACACATCTAGCAAATGACAAAACCCCGATTTCAACCTAGGGCTCTTTGATTCCTGAGTCCTTGATCTTAATCATAACTTCACAATAGACACAATCAATTCTATTAAGCGATGATATGGTGTCTGTGCTCTCTATGCATTAAAACTTTCAAATATATCTAGAAAATTTGCCAAGCTTTTCAAAAATTATTTTTTTACAGTTTGGCTTACTTAAAACTTTCTTCCTTGCTTCAACACTGCAAAAACTACAGCTTTTGTGTCACAGATCTGATCAAGCCTTTAACAATCGCTCTACAGAGTTAAATATCTCAATACAGATATATTTTTTATCTCTATTGACAAAAAATTTTGTGAACAGTGGTCAGATCTGTATCAAGGAAGGCAAATAAGTGGATGTTTCAGACACTGGTTTAGAGGCCAGTGTTTGGAAATGAAAATGCAGAGGATTCTCCACAATATGAAGTTTTCTTCATTCAATTTTACCAAGAATATTGATCACAAACCTAGAATTTTTGGCGTGATGTCAGTGAACATTCCAGTGATATATTTTCCAACTCAACTTCTTCATTTGAAAAATTTTTGACAAACCTTCAAATATACTGCTATGCTTTTATAGTTACCTCCCCAGGTTGTGACAGTATTACTTACTCTTCACCCCCAATGTTTATAGCAGCACTATCAACAATAACCAAATTATAGAAAGAGCCTGAGTGTCCATCGACTGATAAATGGATAAAGAAGATGTTGTATATATACATACATATATATACATACACATATATACATACACACATATATACACATATATATATACATATATACATACATATATACATATATTGTATATATGTATGTATATATACAATGGAGTATTAAAGAATGAAATCTTGCCATTTGCAATAACATGGATGGAAGTATAGCATATTATGCTAAGTGAAATAAGTCAGAGAAAGACAAATATTATATGATTTCAATCATATGTGGAACTGAAGAAACAAAACAGATGAACATAGGGAAAGGGAAGGAAAAATAAGATAAAAACAGAGAGGGAGGCAAGCCATAAGAGACTTAAAATTTTTTTCACTTAAAAAAATTTGTTTAATGTTTATTTTTTGCTAGAGAGAGAGAGAGAGAGAGAGATCAAACAGGGGAGGGGCAGAGAGAGAGACACACACACAGAATCCAAAGCAAACTCCAGGCTCTGAGCTGTCAACACAGAGCCCAACACAGGGCTTGAACCCACCAACCATGAGAGCACGACCTGAGCCAAAGTTGGATGCTTCACTGACTGAGCCACCCAGGTGCCCCTTTTTCATTTTTATTTATTTATTTTTGAGAGAGAGTGAGCACACACAATGAGCAGGGGAGGGGCAGAGAGAGAGAGGGAAAGAGAGAATCCCAAGCAGGCTCCGAGTTGTTACTGTGGAGCCCGACACAGGGCTCAGACTCACAAGTCACGAGATCGTGACCTGAGTCAAAACCAAGAGTCAGATGATTAACCAACTGAGCCACACCAACTGAGTCTCCACAAGAGACTCTTAAATACAGAGAACAGACTGAGGGTTGCTGGAAGGGAGGTGGGTGGGGGGATGGGCTAAATGGGGGATGGGCATTAAGGAGGGCACTGGCTGGGATGAGCACTGGGTGTCATATGTAAGTGATGAATCACTAAATTCTACTCCTGAAACCATTACTACACTGTATTTTAACTAAGTTGAATTAAAAAAATAGATAAATAAAAAGAAAATATTACTTACTCATCCATACCAAGAATGAACACATAGCTGAGCACAATTATCCTTCAACAGACACACCACTGCTAGTAACAAAAAGGGGTGATTGGGATTTTTTTTTTGTAAATCGTGAATTTGGTATCAACTCTATGTCATCGGTTAGCACTTAACCTAGAGTTGAAGGAGGACTATTCTGAAAAGTCTCTTGTGTTTCCTTTCCAAGTAAAGTGTGGGTAGCATTCACACTACAGCCTTCATGAGAATCTCCAGGAATAAGAGGTTTTGTTATTGTTTGACACACTTAGTGATTCAAAGGGAAGTTTCGCATGAAATTTTTATAGCCTTTGTGATCTCCTGAATAGATTCCTAACACTGACTGATCTTAGGTGCTGCAGAGAATCATGCTTTGCAGTAACACAAACCAGTAACAACACATTGAACAAAAAGTCCCTCTTCTTCTTCGTTTTTAAATTTTTTTTTTTCAACGTTTATCCATTTTTGGGACAGAGAGAGACAGAGCGTGAACAGGGGAGGGGCAGAGGGAGAGAGGGAGACACAGAATCGGAAACAGGCTCCAGGCTCCGAGCCATCTGCCCAGAGCCCGACGCGGGGCTCGAACCCACGGACCGCGAGATCGTGACCTGGCTGAAGTCGGACGCTCAACCGACTGCGCCACCCAGGCGCCCCCTTCTTCGTTTTTAAAAAGGCTTGCATGAGTTTGGATTCAAATTTTATTCACTCAAAGGGGCCACTAGTGGTTTAGACAGATTACCTGGAGTAAATTGTATTCCCTTCTTTGCTAGGACTGTGACTTGCCACCGAGTACTCAACCAAGGGGTTAGGGGAGACTGAAATCCACCATGCTGGTCCACGAAACCCCATGCCTTGGTCAAGCTGTGTCAGCCTGGAAGAATTCCTCTAAGCCCGGAGATGCATCCAAGTTTTGTGTGTATCAATACCTTTCATTGCTGGGTAGTATTCTCATACACGAGGTGTCACAGTTTACTTAACCATGCACCCATTGAAAGCAACTGGGTGGTTTCCCTGATTGGCTATTATGGGTAGGATTGCTATGAACGTTATGTATAGATTTTTGTGTGCACATAGTTACTATTTCTCTGCTGCTGAAGAACATAATTGCTGAGTCATGTGATAATCGTGTTTGGTTTCATAAGCAACTGCCAGACTGTTTTCCAAAGCAAGTGTAACATTTTACGTTCCCATCAGCAGTATATGAATGATCCAGTTTCTCTGCTCTCTTGCCAGCATTTGATGTTGTCACTAAGTTTTATTTTAGCTCCTCTGATAAGTATATAGTGATATCTCATTGTATTACTATGTTTTAAATTTGCCTTTTCCTAGTGGATAACAAGGTTAATCATATTTTCATGTACTTATTTGCCATCTGTACATCCTCTTCAGAGAAATGTCTCTTCATGTATTTTGACCGTTTTCAAATTGGATTTTTTTAAGTGTGATTTTGAAAACTTTATATAGCTAGATAACAGCCCATTGTTGGATATGTGGTTTACAAATATTTTCTCCCATTGTGTAACTTGTCTTTTCATCCCTTAATAGGTTCTTTCAGGGGCAGTTGAGTGGTTCAGTTGGTTGAGCATCTGACTCTTGATTTCAGCTCAGGTCATGATCTCATTGTTCATGAGATCAAGCCCCACGTTGGGCTCTGTGCTGGCATAGAGCCTGCTAGGGATCATCTGTCTTCCTCTCTCTGTGCCCCTCCCCCACTCATGCTGTCTCTATCTCTCTCAAAAATAAATAAATAAACTTAATTTCTTTTTAAAAAATAGGCTTTTTAACAGAACAAACATTTTTGATTTTTATGGAGTCTGAGTTACTAATATTTCCATTTAGGGACTGTGCTTTGTGATGTCAAGTGTAAGAACTGTTTGCATGACCCAAAAGCCCCAAGATTTTCTTTTTTTTTCTAAAAATTGTACAGTTTTGTATTTTACATGAAAATCCATGTTTAATTGTGAGTTAATTTTTTAATAAAGTGTGAGGTTTGGATTTAAGTTCTTTTTTCCCCCCTTGGAAGTCCAATTGGTCTAGTGCCATTTGATGGAAAAACTGTATTTCTTCCATTAAATTGCTTTTAGACCTTTGTACAAAATCAGCTGGGCATATTTATGTGAGTGTATTTCTTGATTCTCTATTCTATTCAATGGATCTATTCTGTTTTTGTTACTACAACTTCACAGTAGGACTTAAGATCAAAGTGATTCCTTCTACTTTATTCCTATATGTCAAGATTGTTTTTGCTATACCCAAGCCTGTACCTCTCCACATAAATTTTAGAATAACCTTGTTTATGTCTATAAAACCCTTGCGGAGCTCTTGATAGAAATTTTAATTAAGCCTATAGCTCAATCTGGGGAGAATTGACAGCTTTACTGCACTGAGTTTTCCAATTCACGAAGTCTTCAACTTCCAGCTGTTGACTTTTCTTTGATTCCTTTCACCAGCATTTTGTAATTTTCCACATACAGACCCTGTACATGTATGTGAAGTGTAAATCTAAGCTTTCGTTATCTTTGGAGTAAGCACAAATGGTACTACATTTTAATTTCAGTTTCTACATATGAGCATTTAGAAATGTGGCTGAGTTTTGTGTGTTGGGATGACTTTTTAAAAGTTGTTCATAGTTCAAAGATCTCTTGTAGTATTATAACTTTTCATTAGTTAATTCATTCAACAGGTATGAACCGGGAGCTTCAGTGTGCCAAGAGCTGTTCTAGGTGATGGGGATAGGATAATAATAAAAAAAAAAAAATAGGTTAAGTTCTTGCACTATGGCATTTACATTTTAATCGGGGGACAGGAAGAGAGAAAGGACATGGAAAATACTATAATGTTCCAGATGATGATAAATGCTATTTGAAAAATTGCAGATTAAAAGTCTGGTGACTACGTAATTTACCTTCAAACTGGAACAGTTTTGAGAATAAAAGAGGGTAGTGACCTAAGGGTACACATTAAACAGAAGGCTTTATAAACTTGGATTCTCCTAGCAAAATATGGTCATTTTACTTAAAGTCTTACAGAGTGCTCTTTGAGGTCGGGGGTTACTATTGTTGATGCCCTCCAGGCAAAATCCACCACAAACACACCTGTAGTTGAACAAAGTTGGGTTTATTAACTCTTTGCAATGAGGAAGACCACACCATGGAGGACTGTGGAATGTCTCAATAAAAGGTTGCTAATCAAGAGGGGCTTCTTACTGTATTTGAGCATGTGTTAGGTGATTTCAGAGAAGTTTCAAAGAAATGTGATTTTGCTTTTGAAGGAATACTGTCAGAAAGTCAAAGCAATTCTATGACTGCCTTAATAATCTTAATTTCATATGTAAGATAGAGGGAATAAAGTGGGGCTAAGGCTGAACAAATATAGAACAGCCGTTCATAATTAACAGGAATAAGGGGGGTGTTTGACAGCATTTATTCTCTCTCTCTGTCTCTCTCTCTCTCTCTCTCTCTTTTTCTGCTCACACATAATTACTGAGTAGTCTTGTTTATATCTTGATCTATGACATCACAGAGTAGCCTTGTCTAATGTTGGTGTTCTATAAAATTGTTCATATTCAAAAGAAAATGCTTTTGCTAGAGTTAGGACAGCTCCAGGCTGAGGGTAAGCAAGATGGCTTTCTTTCTTACTATTTTACATATGGTAGTCAGAAGCAGCCATTCTAACAAGAGAACACATGACCAAAAACCGGAAGGAGGTGAGATAGTGAGTCCAGGGACATCTGGCCACAGCATTCAGGCTGGGGAAGCAGTGGGTGCAGACATTCTAAAATGGCACATGCTTGGCATGTTTGAGAACAGGAGGAAGGTCAGCATGTGGCTCAAGTGTCAAGATGCAAGTGTTAGGAAATCATGTGGGGAGGACAGTAGCGGGTCCAGATCATGTGGGTGTCCCATAGGTAATTAGAAGGGCTTTTGCTTTCACTCTGGGTGAGATAGGAAACCTTTGGATTGCTTTGAATAAATTTAATAATGTAAATATCACACATTATTTTAAAATAAAGAGTATGTTCTCCTTCAGACAGAAAACATTTATTATTATTTATGGCATTCAGTTATGTATTCATTCAATAAATATTTATTAAGTGCCAATTCCATTCCAGGTGACTGTTCTAGGCCATGGGTGACATAACCATACATAAGATGGACAGGCTTTAGTGATGGAGCCTACATTATGGTAGCTAAGACAAGCAAAAAATGAACAGTGGTATAATTTCAAATAGCGACGACAGAGGTAACTACAATGGAGATTAATTCAAGGTAATGGCATACAGTATTTGGGGAAGAGCAGGATTATCTTCCTAAGATGGTCTGAGAAGGACTCGCTAAAAAATGATATTGGAACAAACCCTTAAATATGACCAAAGAATCAGCATTCCAAGGAGAGTATGTGTAAATGTCCTGATGTGAGGAAACCTGGCAACGTTCGAAAAATGATATAAAGCCAGTGAAACCAGAGAACCGTGAATGAGAGGAGAGTGTTAGGAGATGATACGGAGAAGAGTTCCCGGTATAATGAGAAGCCATTGGAAGGTTTTAAAAAGAGAAATGACACAATCCAACTGAGGTTTTACAAAGATCACACTGACTGTAGAGCAGAAAATGGACTGAAGGGGATGCACTGAATAGTCATTGCAGTGGCCCAAGTGAGTGCTAAGAGTTGGGACCTGGGCCAGATATGGATTTTGTGGGAGACATTTAGATTCAGGATAAATTTTGGAATTTCAGCTTTCACAGCTTACTATTAGATTTAGTGGTTTTTAATTGGGAATGTTTTTCATCCTTCAGGGGGATATTTGAAAATGTCTGGAAACTTCTTTTTTTTTTTAAGTGGGCTCCATGCCCAGCATTGAATTCATGACCCTGAAATCAAGACCTGAGCTGAGATCAAGAGTCAGAAGCTTAACTGACTGAGCCACCCAAGGTGCCCCAAGTCTGGGGACAGTTTTGGTTGCCATGACTGGGAATTGTTATTAGTATACAGACACCAGCAATACTGCTAATCATCCTTCAGCGAACAGGGCAGTCCCCCACAATAAAAACTGTCCAGCCCAAAATGTCAATGGTGTCAAGGCTGAGATTCCCTGGATTCGATGTTGTAGGAGAGGAATCCATGATAATGGGTAGTGCCCTAGATTTTGGGCATCAGCAATGAATAGTGTTCATTTTGTGATGAGAAGGAAGGAGGCAAGAACAATTTTCCATCATGACTATCACATAAGATTAAGTAGCATACTATAGATGAGGATAATTATAGGTGGTTCTCTAAATTTTTGCCATGGTGCTAGATTTCTATTTCTTTTCTGTAAATGGTAGTTATGTTAAAGTCAGCTGCCTAGATGCAGGAGACAAGTAATAGGTTACTTGCTGCCCCAAAATCCAGAGGGACACAAGCTTCCCATGTCTTCACTTGCAAGATTTTTTGGTGTTTGTATGTCTGGGTTCAGTCATTTAATGATGAGCTTGAAGCTCTCATCTCTAAAACGGAAGTAAGATGAACAAATCAATGGAGAGACGTGGAAAACTAAATTCCTCTCAGGCAGGAGGATGCTACCTAGCTCCTGGAAATTCTCCTGGGATAGTAGCGACTGATATCTTTCCTAAATATTTTGGGTGATGGATAGGGAGGCATCAGAAATCAATTGATTGACTGACAAATGTTTGAAGTCCTAGTATGTATGAGGACATGAGGTTAGACATTGGAAAATATGTTGCATGAGCATTGAATTCATCGATAAACAAACAAGTAGGTGGGGAGAGATAAAATGGACAAGGCAAATTATAACAGCCTGTGGAAGATGTTAAATGTACGTTGCTGTTTTTCTTTTTAACAGGAAATTCACCTGAAAAAAGTTATGTTTCCAGGCTTGAACTCAAATCACAATTTTAACCAGGAAATTCTAGGAAATGGAAAATGGAAAAATAAATGAATACTTTCTCTTTTCTGCACTGTGTTTCTAGCTTAAAAAGGTAGAGAGACTTAGATGGATATTTGTGAACCAAGTACAGCCCTGGCTATTGTGTTTTGCTTTCATGTATTGTGACTTTTTTTTTTTAATCAAAACTTTTCAAAGCCGTCTTAGTAAACCAAAATGGCCCCCCATCTTAAATAAATGATAGCATAAACACCACAAAAACATAGCTGTAATCTTTGAGCTGCAGCTATATTTTTTGAGCTTTGCTATTTCTGTTATTATTAATTCCATGATTAAAGAAATCTATGGTTGTTGAGATTTCCCTTTATTCGGAGTTGTCAATTCCTTGGTGGAAAGGAATTGGATAATAAGAGACTGAAAAGGAGTTCTGAGTCTTTCTCCTCCAAATCAGAAAGGTTCCTTTTAAACATTAGCTGTGACCACTGAAGCCCCCAGGCCAGTTTGAAAAACTTTTAAGAGGTTGAAAAGATACTTTATTTTCAGCACCATCCCTCCACCATGTAATCCAGACACACAATTCATCACATGAGTATAAATGGTACTGTATTCTGTTCAGTGTAACTTAGCTTCCTAGACATTTATCAAATGCATGTTTGAAGTGGTTGATTCTCCTATAGGTTGCATTGCCCACCCTCCAGTGTTGAGATTTGCTGAGAACAGGAAGGAACTATGAGTCAGTGTGCACGAGGGAAAGTCAGCAAGTCTGTGTCGAGGTCACTGGTGTGTCTTTCTATAAATAGCAAGTGATAAAGCAAACCACAAGAAATCTGTGGAGACAAGAAAACTATTACCTGACTGGGGATATTTTTTGACTTATGAAAGAGGGCTTTTGGCCTTATCCATGCAAATGAATCAAGGCTTGTTTAGAAAGACTATTCTCAATGCGTGTGTACTTTTTTTTTTTAACTGTTTATTTATTTATTTATTTATTTATTGAGAGAATTCCAAGCAGGCTCCACAGTCAGTACAGAGCTGGACGTGGGGCTCGATCCCAGGACCCCAGGATCATGACCCGATCTGAAATCAAAAATCAGACTCTTAACTGACTGAGCCACTCAGGTGCCCTAGTGAATTTGTACTTTAACCCATTTATCAATATGTCTAGAATGTTCTTTCCACTAGGTTTGTTTTTATTTGTCTTTACCAAATACTATGCATGTTTATGAAACCATATTTTTGAATCACTAATTTGACCAAACATTCAAAGGAAAGTTAATACCAATCCTTATGAAAATCTTCTAAAAAATAGAAGAGGAGAAAACTCTTCCCAACTCATTTCATAAGGCCAAAATTACCCTGATACCAAAACCAGAAATGGATACCACAAGAAAAGAAAATTATAAGCCAATATCTGTGATGAGCATAGATGCAAAAATCCTCAACAAAATATTATCAACATTACATTAAAAGAATGATACACCATGGACTTCGAGCTGTATCACAAAGCTGTAATCATCATGACAATATGGTACTGGCACAAGAACAGACCCTCAGATCAATGGAACAGAATAGAGAACCCAAAAATGGACCCACAAACGTATGGCCAACTAATCTTTGACAAAGCAGGAAAGAATATCCAATGGAATAAAGACAGTCTCTTCAGCAAATGGTTCTGGGAAAACTGGACAGCGACATGCAGAAGAATGAACCTGGACCACTTTCTTACGCCACACACGAAAAGAAACTCAAAATGGATGAAAGACCTCAATATAAGACAGGAAGCCATCAAAATCCTCAAGGAGAAAACAGGCAAAAACCTCTTTGACCTTGGCTGTGGCAACTTTTTACTCAACGAGTCGCCAGATGCGAGGGAAACAAAAGCAAAAATGAACTATTGGGACCGCATCAAAATGAAAAGCTTCTGCACAGCGAAGGAAACAATCAGCAAAACTAAAAGGCAACTGACAGAATGTGAGAAGATATTTGCAAATGACATATCAGATAAAGGGTTAGTATGCAAAACTTATAAAGAACTTATCAGATTCAACACCCAAAAACAAATACTCCAGTGAAGAAATGGGCAAAAGACATGAATAGACACTTCTCCAAAGAAGACATCCAGATGGCCAACTGACACATGAAAAAATGCTCAACATCACTCATCATCCAGGAAATACAAATCAAAACCACAATGAGATACCACCTCACACCTGTCAGGATGGCTAATATTAACAACTCAGAAAACAACAGATGTTGGTGAGGATGCGGAGAAAGGATCTCTTTTGCACTGCTGGTGGGAATGCAAACTGGTGCAGCCACTCTGGAAAACAGTATGGAGGTTCCTCAAAAAATTGAGAATAGAAATACCCTACAACTCAGCAATTGCACTACTAGGTAGTTATCAAATGGATACAGGTGTGCTGTTTCGAAAGGAAACATGCACCCCCATATTTATAGCAGGACTATCAACAAAAACCAAAGTATGGAAAGAGCCCAAATGTCCATCGATGGGTGAATGGATAAAGAAGTTGTGGTGTATATATATACAACAGAGTATTACTTGGCAATCAAAAAGAATGAAATCTTGCCATTTGCAACTACATGGATGGAACCAGAGGGTATCATGCTAAGTGAAATTGGTCAGTCAGAGAAAGACAAATATCATACGACTTCACTCATAGAGGACTTTGAGAGACAAAACAGATGAACACAAGGGAAGGGAAGCAAAAGTAATATAAAAACAAGGAGGGGGACAAAAACATAAGAGACTCTTAAATATGGAGAACAGAGGGTTGCTGGAGGGATTGTGGGAGGGGGGATGGGCTAAATAGGTAAGGGGCATTAAGGAATCTACTCCTGAAATCATTGTTGCACAGAGTTATGCTAACTAACTTGGATGTAAATTTAAAAAATAAGTTAATTTTTTTAAAAAGGACAATACACCATGATCAAGTGGGATTTATTCTACTGATGCAAGAAAGGTTCAACATCCACAAATCAATCAACATGACGCACCACATTAAAAAAATGAAGGATAAAAATCATATGATCATCTCAATAAATGCAAAAAAACATTTGACAAAATTCCATATTCATTTATGATAAAACTCTCAACAAAGTGGGTATAGAAGGAACATACTTCAACATAATAGAAGTCATATAAGGCAAACCCACAGCTAATATCATAATCAATGGTGAGAAGCCAAAAAGCTTTTCCTGTAAGATGAGAAACAAGAAAAGGATTCTCACTGTTGCCAGTATTATCCAACATAATATTGGAAGTCCTAGCAGAACAAAGAGGCAAGAAAAAGAAATAAAAGGCATCCAAATCAGAAAGGTAGAAGTAAAGTCGCAATTTGCTAATGACATGTAATGTATAGGAAACTCTAAAGACCACCAAAAAACTGTTAAAACTAATGAATGAATTCAGTAAAGTTGCAGGTTTCAAAATCAGTATATAGAAATCTCTTACACTTCTGTATACTAATAACAAACTAGTGTAAGGAGAATTTATGAAAACAGTCCCATTTACAATTATATCAGAAAGAATAAAATACCTAGGAATAAACTTAATCAAGTGAAAGACCTGTACATTAAAAACTATAAGACATTGACGAAAGAAGTTGGAGAAGACACAAATAAATGAAAAGATACTCCGTGCTCATAGACTGGGAGAAGTACTATTGCTAAAATGTCCATACTACCCAAAGCAATCTACAGATTCAATGCAATCCCTATCAAAATTCCAAGGGCATTTTTCACAGAACTAGAACAATCCTAAAATTTGTATGGAACCACAACAGGCCCCAAACAGCCAAGCAAACTTGAGAAAGAAGAACAAAGTTGAAGGCACCATGCTCCCTGATTTCAATCTACATTATAAAAGTCGAATAACCAAAATTGTTTGATGTTGGCATAAACACAGACACATAGATCAATGGAACAGATAGAAAGCCCAGAAATAAACCCACCTTCCTATGGTCCATTAATTCGCTACAGAGGAGCCAAGAACATACAATGGGGAAAGGGCAGTTGTTTGGTCTACATTGAAACTCTGTTACTTAATGTACCTACCTCATGAATTACTTTCCAGCTAGATGTTCTGGACCACTTGCTACATCTTCTCTGTCAACACCTGCCGCTTCACCTTTCACTTTGATGTTACGAGACAGCTTCCTTCCTTAAACCTCATGAACCAATTTCTGCAAACTTCAAACTTTTGCAAACTTCAAACAGCTTCCTCACCGCTCAGCCTTCATAGAATTGAAGAGTTAGGGCCTTGCTCTGGATTGGGTTTTGGCTTAAGGGGATATTGTGGCTGGTTTGATCTCTTATCCAGACCATTCAACCTTTGCCCATATCGGCAATAGGGCTGGTTCACTTTCTTGTCATTTGTGTGTTCACCGGAGTAACGCTTTCGATTTCCTTCAAGAACTTCTCCTTTGCATTCACAATTGGACTGTTTGGTGCAAGAGGACTTGCTTTCAGCCTCTTTGGGTGTTTGATGTGACTTCCTCACTGAGTTTAATCATCTTCAGCATTTAAAGTGAGAGACGTGTGACTCTTCCTCTCACTTGAACACGGAGAGGCCGTTGTACGGTTAGTAACAGGTCTAATTTCAATATTTCTGTGTCTCGGGAAAAAGGGAGATCTGAGGAGAGGGAGAGAGACAGACCAACAGCCAGTTGGTAGAATAGTTAGGACACACACAATCTTTATTGGCATCTCCAAAACAATCACAATAGTAACATCAAAGATCACTAATCACAGATCACCGTAACAAAATAATAATAATTAAAAGCTTAAAGTATTACAAGAATTACCAGGATGTGACACAGAGACATGAAGTGAGCAAATGCTATTGGAAAAATGGTTCTGAAGACTCGCTCAATGCAGCATTCTCACAAACCTTCAATTTGTAAAACAACACAAGATCTGGGAAGCACAATAAAGCAAAGCACAATAAAATGAGGCATGCCTATGATTTGAAAAATGAACATATAATTAAAATTCCATGACGATTGCACTGGATAGTCATATTCCATGACTATCATAATATATCATTAAATCTAAAATACAACAGAACTCTGAAAGTTTGACCTTGAATAATTAGTCGATATTACATTAAGAAATGTCAATGGCACTTAGTCTCTTAAAGTATATGACCATTTCTCCCGAGCAAACAGCTGAGCAACACTTGAGATTTACCAGTGTCTGGGTGTTTTTATACCACCTTCAGACAAGTGTTTTATATTTCCCAATCACTGTCTGCGATTAGAAATCCTTGCTACATGCTCAGAACGCCTTTCCATTTCAGAGAGTATAAGACACCGATCAGTTCCTCAAGCTATTAACAAAGACTAACAAATGAATTTTGCACTGTTTATTGGTTTTCAACAAGACCCCATAAGGCATGCCCGAGCAGGTGCCTTTATAGTTACAGGTATATTCTCAGGAGTTTGGGGAGTTTGGCAGAAGAAAGGGACATTCTCCTCCAGTCACCATTTGAAGAACTTTGTATTATGAGGAAGTAAAATAGGCTCCCAGAATGCCCTTTGTTATTTCCTGTCTTCTTTGGGGCTTCACTTTTCCCCACTTGAATAAAGACAGACAATCTTTCTAGTCTTCCTTCCTTCCAAACTTCCTTCCCTTCCTCCATTCATTGCAGTTTAAGCCCTTTACCTTCTGATTGAATTTCTGTATCTTGAAGGAATGTTCATTGGGCCTATAGTAAGAACCCTTGTTACCTGCCATTGATCTGATATACCTGAGAAATGGCTACAACCAATTCACATGGAAATCTACATTCAATGATCATATGATGCACTGTCCTTGAAGGATTCCTGTCTGGTGGCAATTTCTCTTTTCTATGCCATAGTTGCAAATCTATACAGGTTGCAAATCCCAAAGCCCACATTAAAGCCCAAGGTCCTCAAAGATAAAGGACACCATGTTTAATTTATTAAAATGTGTCATTTATTGGAAGGAATAGCTTATAAAAATACTAAAAAACATGGACAGCTAGGAGCGTAAGGACATCTAGTATAGCTTATTTCATGGCAACGATATCTATTGCTAGTATTTATCAAAAGTGCTAACTAAAGATGAAGGTCTGACATAATGCCTCTCTGAAAGTTTGTTTAGAGAAAGAGAAACAGGTTAAGACAAGAATACTGTAATTACCTAAATGTCTTCAAGTACAGAACATTTATTTTAAAAGGCAGTATCCACACTATGTTTGTAAGACATCATGTGCCTTAAAAGCTCAGTCAGGGTGCAGAGACAACAGAACGGGATCAAACTCCTGGAAATGTCTTTAACTACCCTGGAGACTCATCAGTAGAATAGGAATAATATTAGCAATTATCAACGATGTTTGTTGTAAGAACAAATTGGAAATGGTTTCTCACTTGCCTAGCTTAGAGCGAATGATACATAAATTTATTATTTATATCACCCCTTTTTAGTATATGTGCTACCGAAGCAAGGACTGTATCACCCCCTTTTTAGATTTATGTTCTGCTGCTCATTTGTAACCTGCCTTCAGCCATTCTCCAGCTACCTGCATTATGTACTTGGATTACCCAATAGTCAGATGAAGACTTCTCAGGGCAAGAACAAACCAGAGATACAAATATTTCTTTGGAATGAAGTTGAACTTTGCATAGTTAAGCATAGAAATATTATAGAATAGTTGTGATTTTTTTTTAATGTTTTGGTTCCTACTTTTTGACTCAGTGTTATTTTAATTTCGAATTATACATGGTGGGTGATATGGGGAGAAGAAAAATAATCTTTTAAGTGCTTATAATCCTAGTTGGGCATGTGACAAAGGTCCCACAAGTGCAGAGGGACTAGAGGGGAGACCGGGACAGAGAGTGGTCTCCACGAATGGCTCTAGGTGGGAGAGCCAAAGGTGGAGCCACACAGGTGACAATGAAAAAAGATGGCCCTTGCCTCAGCCAGTATTTATACATAAGAAGCAATGATTTTGTGGAGTAGAAGCTCCATCACCTGCTTGAGAAGTCTTAGCTCTGCCACTGAAGTTCTTTCAGCTCTGATAGTCTAGGACTTGTATTTTTCTATTTGTAAAAACACCAAATTTCAGATTCATAATAGGAGCAAAGGAGCAGGGCAATTGGACTGAAGCAGAGGAAGGAAAAAGGAGAGAAGGAAGAAAGGGAAACAGGCCAGGGAATGATAAAAGGAAGGGGAGAGAGGGAGGAACAGAGAGAAAGGACAGTGAGCTGAAGGAAGGAGAGAGAAGTCATAGAACACAGCACAGGCTAAGGACACGAGTTCCAAAGTCAGACAAACCTGTTTTCACACTTGGCACTGCTACTTCCTGGCCTGGTAACCATGGACAAGCTGCTTCATCTCACCAAGCCCAAGGGTACCTTTCAAGGGGCCTAATCATATCTCCCCCCAGGGAGGTTGCAAGAATTAATTCAGACCATAAATGTGTACATTTATTTATCTAATAATAAATAATGGTGGCCATCATGGTGATGATGATGGTGATGATGATGAGCGAAATTAACAAAGTTTAAGAAGAACAACAAAGAGATGGAGAAGAAGCCTAGGGAATGGAAAAGTAGAATACAAGAAGTAAAAAGGAAGAAATGAACATGAAAGAAATTGATGTGTTCAAATGCCAGAAGCACCGAACCAAAGCTTTGTCCCTGACCCTTTGCAAGGAATACCATCTCTGCCTCTTACCCACAATCATGAGCCTCCACCAGATAAATATTTTTCATGTACTCATCCACTGGCCGGCAGAGGTACTTACTCACAGTTGTGGTATCTGCCCCCTTCTTTCCCTTTTAGGAGGGACAGAATTGTACCTTATACTGTGCCTTTCAGTACCAAGCCTGAAACTTAATTGAAGACAGAATCCAGGACCACTGGTTGTTATGAATGGGAATGGATATATGCTCACGCTAACTCAATGTACCTGAAAAGAAAAAGCAAAGGAATCATTTTTGAGTCCTCTTTCTTTCACTCATCCATAAGCCCTGTTAATTTTACCCCCCAAAACATGCATTAAAATCTACTTTCTTTATAATACTACCTCATTAGCTCAAGCCACCGTTGGCAATCACCAAGATTTCTATAATAACCTTTGCTTCTGCTTTTGTCTCCTTCAGTGTTTCTCCTAAGATAAAATCATTCTCCCCATTAAAACTACCCAAAGGCTTCCCCTTGCACTATGTATAAAATCCAAACCCTTTCTCCTTGTTTACAAAGCCCTACATAATCGCCCCTACCGATTTTCCCAATTTCATTCTACTTTTCTCCTTGCCATTTACCCTCAAGCCACACTGAAGATGTTTTCCTCTCTGATTCTTGAGCTTGCCAAGTTTTGTTTGTTCCCCTCTAGGGCCTTTCGAATGGTTATTTCTTTTCTTTCTTATCTTCATATGCCAAACTCCTTCTTGTCATTCTGATTTTAGCTTAAAACTCAGTCTCCAGGCAGCTCCAGATTGGCACTCTATGTAAAAGTTTCTCAATCTCCTGGATCACATTACCTTATTTTATTTCTTCACATAGGTACGTTTTCACTTCTTTCTGGTGTGTGGGTGTGGGTGTATGTATGTATGTACATTTGTACGTCTCTGCGTCCCTGGAATTTCATGTGTAAGAGAGCAGAAGACTTACCTGTCTTGTTCACAAATCTTTCCCCAGTCCCAAGAGTTGTGCCCAGTTTATAATAGGAATTCAATAAATGATCTGTTAAATTAATGATTCAACCTATGAATACAAATACCTTTTCCAGTATTTAAAATTCTTTGTAGGTAATCAGCATTCCATTCTAGCCATTAATTCAGAAGGCTTTCCCACCCCTCTCCTAGTTTGGTAATGAGGAAACTTTGCTAAGGCAGCAGTGATAAAAATGACATGAAAGCCTATTTGGAAAAAAAAATAATATTTTATTTTTAAAACTTTTTCGATATACAAACAGCTGAAAGCATCTACCTGCCTTGTGCTGAAGTGGGGATAAGGATGTTACATTAAAGAAAAAAAATACCACTTCTGTTATGATTTTAAAACAAAATCTCACAGTGTGCCAGTGGCTTTAAAAGACAGACACTGTTGAAAGAAAAAGGATTTTCTAAATATCTGTAGCTCTCATGTAACTGTTCAAAAGGCCAGGCCTGGCCAAACTAGATCACAGAATTTTGGGTATGGTCAATCTGTGCTAGACAAAAGGGGAAGTAAAAGAAAAGTCCATCCAATCTAGCCCTAGAGAAGAGAAAGAGAGAGAGAGAGATGTGGGGGGTAGAACGTCAGACATGCATCCGTTTCTCTCCCTCTGGTCTAAATCCCAGGGCTATGGAAGTGTATGTTACAGAAGCCTAGGGAACACACATGGCAGACATTCTCTGGTTTTACTCCCCTTTTGTAGGGAGATCATCACACGGGGGGGGGGGGGGGTGATGAAGCAACAGA
Organism: Puma concolor; assembly: GCF_028749965.1. Taxonomy (NCBI): domain Eukaryota; kingdom Metazoa; phylum Chordata; class Mammalia; order Carnivora; family Felidae; genus Puma; species Puma concolor. The sequence continues at coordinate 41,501,314 of NC_141683.1, forward strand.
AAGGTGGGCTTGGGGCCTCGAACACGATTGACAAGTCTGGTCAGCATGCCCTGGGACACTGCGGTCTAGACACATACAGGGTGCCTAGATTGCTCTATGCAGCCTGGTTTCCGCGTCCCTGTGGCATGCAGAGAAGGCCTGCCTTCCAGGAGAGCAGGCAGGCCTACCCGGAGGTCCCTAGACTTGGCTAAGTTTCAGAGGGTCTGTGGTGCTAGGCAGCAAGGTGGAGTGACAGGTGGAGCCCGAGCCCCAGTGGAACAGAGGAAAAAAATACCCTAGGTGTATTGACCAGAGAGGTTGAAAGAGTTGATACGAGTAGAACACTCTGGGAGAGACCAGCCCGGTGATACTTCAGGAGAACCAGCTCACCTGCAATAAAGGAGTAGTGTGACCTTGGTGGCCTCCTTTCTTCCAATGCCAAGAGACGATGTGAACATTTTCCTGTGCCCTAGGCACCAACACTAAAAGGAGCAAACAGGGGCACCTGGGTGGCTCAGTCGGTTGAACATCCAACTTTGGCTCAGGTCATGATCTTGCGCGTTCCTGAGTTCGAACCCCACATCGGGCTCTCTGCTGTCAGTACAGAGCCCACTTCAGATCCTCTGTCCCCCTCTCTCTGCCCCTCCCCCACTTGCGGTCTCTCAAAAATAAATAAAACATTTTTTTTTAAAAAGGAGAAAACAGAAGAGAAGAATCTGAAGGAAAAGAGCAGTTATTCTCAAAAGACCGGGTAACACCTAGATGCCTGGTATAAATTAATGGCTCAGGTGGACTTTTAAACTGACTTAGATTCAATTTCTAACTCCCTCCTTCCCTCCTTCTTTCTTTCTCTCGACGTCTCTTTCCCTTTGCTTTCCATTCCTTTCTTTTCCTTCCTTCTCTCTCTCTTTTTCTTTTTCCCTTGCCATGTGGTAGGGGTAGATTTGAGAAAAATCAGAGTAGTTTTAGATGAAATTATGAATCTACATTTTCTCTACACACCAGAGTATAGTGTGAATTACTTTCGTAACCCCTTCTACAATGTTCAACTGAAGCTGCTTCCTTCCTCCTAATGCTTTGGGTCTTCAGGGAACACAATTACCTTCGCTAGAAAATATGACCAATGATATTAGCACAAAATCTGATTTTTGTAATTTATCACCATTCGTGTGGATAAAAAAGTATAAAAGAATAAATTTAGGAAGAGATTTAGCTATTTAAGCTAACTATTCAGTCGAAGAATATATGATTATACAGCTAGAAGACTATATATATGTATATATATTAATTTCCAAATGAATATTAGAAAAATTTGGATCCTACAGTCATATTAATACAAATACATCCAGTACAAAATTTTTTAGCACGCTGCATATTCTGATTGCTTGTTACCTCTTTGTAAAATTTGGCATTATGGTAGGTAATTTGTATATCATGCTATGTACTATGCTCAATTTCCAAGCACTTTAAATATTCATTTAATCATATTGAGAACATTTTCCCATGCCATTGAAACACCTTTAAAAATAATTTTTAAGGTATATGTAATATTCAACAAGTCATATGTATTATGATTTATTTAACCATAGTTCTAATGATGGACAATTAACTTAGAACATTTTTTCTCTTGGAAATCTTCTGTTTATACATAAAATTTTGTGTGTATTACCCAGTTCAAACATGGTAACATGTTAGCTGGCTTATATGAGACTCAAAAGTTTAGGGCTAATGGATTCATCTGTTGCCACCTATTGTCACCTCCAAACAATATGGTCTTTGCTTATTCCCAAAATATTTTGAAGCATCTGCTTTAAGCTTCCATGTAAAAGAAATGAGATTTAACATACTTTAAACTTCAAAATTGATTATAAATGTGTTTCCATATTTTATATAGTTGATATTTCAAATTAAGCTTCAATGTCCTTGTTAACAAAAAATTTTTTTTCAAGAATATGAATATGACATCACATGCTTCTATGCTCAAAAGTTAAGACTCCAAAGAATGAGTTTTTTCACTGTTTTGCTGGTATGGGATTTTTGTGATTCAAAAATTATTCACACAGCTTTAAAAAAAAAAACTTGTGATAGTCTGTCAGATATGCAAGTAGTCTTGTGGATTAAAAGTTAATCAATTCACTAGCACTAACTCTTGGGGCCTTTTCTAAAACTATTTTAGGAGTTAGTTTGGATAACTGAATGGACTTAAAGGGAAGTGAATTTCTTTAAAAATGTTCCAGAAGTAATATTTTTCTCTAACAAAAAAAAGTGGTTGTCCTTATAATTAGTTTTACCTACTGAGGTTAAACCTGAGACACTGGGGCTCAGGCTATTTCCTTGGGAACAGATTATTTAGGAAATAGCTGAGAGGTAGGATGGATAAAGAAGCGAGTATTTGTATTTGCTTTATTTTCAAAAAGAAATAACCTTGAAGTTTTAGAAGACTTCATTAAACATGGACTTTCAGCTCTAAAATTTATTGATAAATTACAAGACACTTTGAAGTAATTTTACAGTGTAATAATAGATGCTAACAATCTTCAACACAATATTAGAATTTTCATTGTAACATTCTCCCTTTCTTACCATGCACTCTGGCCAATGCATGGCTTTCATTAAATACTACACAGCTGTCTGACGGAGTTAATTGTGTAAGCCTGTTCAAAAGGCCAGAAATTACTCTCATGGAATCAAAACATTATGCTGGAAACCAAAGAAACAGATAAGAGTGTGGACTTTAAATTAAAGAGAAGAGGTGTGTCCCGGGCAATAAACAAAGACAGTCAGTATTGGTTTGAATAGCTATCATCTTTTTTTTTTTTCTTTTTAAGTTCCACTTCAAATTATTTTAAACCTCTCGAGATATAAATAAGACACGTGATCAGCTCACGAGCCAAGTTTGTTAATCGTGTGGCTAATACCTTAACCATTCTACAACATTGGATATTGACATGTAGGTGGAACACAGAGGGAAAATGAAAATGGCGTCAAGCTTCAAAAAGGGCAATTCTAAGGAAGAAAGTAGGAAAAACACAGAATCTGCAACAACCCTAAGCTGGAAATACATAATAAAATCTTTAAGCTAGTATTCACAATTGGACATGGGATGGGCTGAAGTTTAATTATTATCAAGTAATAATTGATTAGACAATTGTACAAATAAGACCACAGAAGGCTCGTTTTAACCAAAGCCCTGCTTTTAAAATCTTTTGGTATGTTTAAAGCAAGTTTTACTAATCCCAAACTTTTCATTTGATCTTCAAATACTTATTACAGCATTTACTATGAGCTGGGCATTGGTCAAAAATTTGGGGATACAGGAAGGAAAAGATTTAGGCCCTGATTTAAAAGAAGGATGAACACATCAAAAAACCAATGAATACAACACAGTGAGATTAAGAACTATGAAAGGTATGCCAACAAATTGGACAACCTGGAAGAAATGGATAAATTCCCAGAAACATACAACCTAACAAGACTGAATCATGAAGAAATAGAGAATCTGAACAGACTGGGTACTAGTAAAGAGACTGAATTAGTAATCAAAGGCTTCCAAAAAAAAAAAAACCAACAACAACAAAAAAAACAAAACAGAAAGTTGAACTCGGTGCTAGAAAGAGCAGTCCAGCAAGGTTCTGTGAGAGAAGAAAAGAGAAGGTCATGCTAAATCTTAGAAGGAGTCCTGAAAGATGAGTGGAAGTTAGCCAGATGGATTTGGATCAAGGAGTGAGATTTTGTGCAAATGGGTCCAAGCATTGGAGAGCTTGGCTTCTTTGGGGGAGCATAGCAGTCGGCTGGAAACTAGGGTGACAACACATGGCAGCAAGGTAGAACATGAAACTGAAGAAATATGCAACTGAAGAGCCTTCTGTTTCTTGCCAGTAGCTTGGATTTTACCCTGAGGGCCATGGGAAGCTGCTGGAAAGCTTTCAGCAGAATTGTACTCTGACCACAATAAGGAGAAAAGATTAGAAACAAGGCCAATGCAAGGACACCAACTCAGAGGCTACTGCAGTAATCCAGGTAAAAATGCTGAGGTAACATGTCCATCTTGCTTAACCAGTTTCCATCCACATCTCCATGCGTGTCTGCGTTTTGGATTTTCTATTCAACATTTCATGAGCACTTGAAAGCTATTTTTCCTGGCTCTTTGGACACTAATGGTGCCAACAATAATAACTGATATCTATTGAGCTCTTACCATATGCCAGGCACAAATCTAAGCCTTTACATGTCACAAATTATATAATTCCTACATACAGCCCTGTGAGGAAAGTACTATTATTATCTCCATTTTCAAGAAGAGAAGGGAACAAAGCAGTCAAAGCAAATAAGTGACAGAAACTCAATTGGGAGTCTGTTTTTGACCAATTTGCCATATGTCTGTTTGCTGTCATTACTGTCTTCAATAACATAATTCTTTGGGTAATTCTCTCCTCTACCCTAATTACTCTCCCCAGCTTTATTTTGATTTCATTTTAGTTTAATGAGCTTTTAGCGCTCTAGTTTCTGCCCCTGGACTCGACCCTATCAGGACCCTGGGCAAATCCCCCAGTTGGAGTTACCTGTCTCCAGTTAAGACAGGACAGCCTCGGTAGTGGGATAGACAAGAATGAGTGACTTTTAAAACTGTTTATGACTTAGAGTTTGTGGGATTTGTTGACTAAGTGCATATACTGGCTTAGGGAGAAGTACAAGCTACAAAGATGTTATACCACAATTATTGGCTAAGTCAATATTCAGTGCTTACTTCATTATGATTAAAAAGTGTTACTCACAGTGACCCATATAGAAATATATGAGTGTATTTCTTTTCTAGTGCTACTCATCTTTTCTCCAGAATTAGTAATTCTTAGTTTTAGTTTTTATTTGCTTATTTCCCCATGTACCTATCACTGTATTGTTCCTCAAGTCTCTGACAGAAGTATAAATCTTTTCTCAGTGCACCATCCACGAGGAAATCAGTCAAGTTCATTTTTTTACTTGTTTGGCTCCAGCTCAGATTATTTGCTCTGTAAGCCTATCTAATGTCTGAAGCCCTGGGGCTTCCCTTTACCATGTTTCCTCGAATTGCTTTTGCCTCACTTCTATGCCCTGTGCTCCACGTCTTCTAATTTCTTAATCTATTTCTTATTTTTTTCAGAATTGTTAATGTTTACTTCTTTTTGAGAGAGAGAGTAAAAAAAAAAAAAAAAAAAAAAAACCACAGAGTGAGAGCAGGGGAGGGGCAGAGAGAGAGGGAGACACAGAATCTCAAACAGGCTCCAGGCTCTGAGTTGTCAGCACAGAGTCTGACTTGGGGCAGAAACCCACAAACCGTGAGATGGTGACTTGAGCCAAAGTTGGACGCTTAACCAACTGAGCCACTCAGGCACCCCTCTTAAACTATTTCTTAGCTTTGTTGGAGCATATCATCCCATAGCTGCTAAGGAAGAGTTCATGGAAACTAGGCAGAGTCTACATTATGCTCGTGTTAATGATGGACATGCATTCTGATGTAGGTCTTCTGACCTAAGTGGAAGTGTCATGCCACACTGATTTTTACGTTTTGAATGTCATCTCAGCCTAGGAAGTAAAAATTTTGAGAATTTTCATGTCTGAAAATAACTGTATATTATACTGGCATATGATTAGTTTGGCTAGGTATAGAATTTTCATTTCGAAATTTTTCACTCAGAAATTTGAAGTTATTGCTAAAGTGTCTTTAAATTCTGGTATCAATATTCATAAGTTCAAAAAAGACCAAAATCACTCTGAATCATGATTTGTTGTGTGTGATTTATTTTTTCTCTCTTGAGGTTTTATTTTTACCTCCAATGCCCTGGCAGGTTCTAGCCTTTTCATTTATTGCGAGCTGTTTCAGTTTGGTGACCGTTGGTCTTCAGATCTGGAAATTTTTCTTGTATCATATATTTCATAATTTTCTCTGATAAAATTTTATCTATTTTCCTTTTTGTGGAACTACTATAATTTTAACATGATAGTTCTTGAACTAATCCTCTATCTTATATTTTCTTTCCTATTTTCTATTCTTTGTGTTTTCTGTTATATTTTGGGGGCAATATCCTTAACGGTATCTGCTTAAACTTTTTTGCAGTTTTTAAAATTCTGTTACCAAAATTTTTATTTCCAAGAATATCTTTTTTGTTCTATGAATTTTTATTTTTTATGCCTTCCTGTTTTTATTTTGTGGATGCAAGCAATATCTTCTCTTTTTTGTTATTAATTAATTTTATCAAATTTTCACTTAAAAGATTTACTTCTTGGGGCACCTGGGTGGTGCAGTCGGTTAAGCGTCTGACTTCAGCCAGGTCACGATCTCGCGGTCTGTGAGTTCGAGCCCCGCGTCAGGCTCTGGGCTGATGGCTCAGAGCCTGGAACCTGTTTCCGATTCTGTGTCTCCCTCTCTCTCTGCCCCTCCCCCGTTCATTCTCTGTCTCTCTCTGTCCCAAAAATAAATAAATGTTGAAAAAAAAAAGATTTACTTCTTTATTCTGGCTTTATTGAAATATAATTGACAAAAATTGTGTATATTTGAGGTATGTAATGTGATGATTTTGTAAATGTATACATTGTGAAATGATTACCACAATCAAGCTAATTGGTATGTCCATCATCTCATCTAGTTACTTCTCTTAGCTCTCAGAGTAATAGTTATGGTTTCTCTGAAATTTTCTTTCTTTTGGTTTCTGGATTGTCTTTTTCTCTGAGATTTTTGTTTTTCTATTGTTTTGATCTTTTTTTGTGTGTTAAAGAATTTCCTCTTGTATTTGATGATCCCTGGTGGTCCATTTATATTTATGAGAACTAATAGTAATGTGCGGTATGGTGGAGAGATTTTGTGGAGTGGTAGGTTTCTGAGTGACAGACTCTGTAGGATTCAGGCAGACAGTGAGCAAGAAAACCTTTCTTCTTGGCCTGTCAGCTTCTCCCTAAATTACCTAATATTTGGCATAAAGAGGTAATTTAAGCCTGCTGTCAGCATTATGGAAGCCAAGAAAGGGAATGGAGTATTTCTTTAAACTACCTTAAAAATAAGATGGACTTTTCTTTAATTTGATCTGTATTTTTCCCCAATTTGTTGAAATTAGTGATACTTTTCTTCATGAACAGTTACTGGGTATTTGGACTATGATTGTCGCCATATATTTTCAGACTTGTAAGACCCCAAAAATCATCTTTGAAGATAATTAAACTATTTTATTAAGTTGTTATGATGGCTGAAACTTTTGCCATTATTGAGGAAAGCTTCCTTTATATACACCCATGCTACCTAAAAGAAGTATCCAGCGTCAATCATTATACCATATTAGCTAGTCAGCCTTATTCAGGATCCTCTGAAGAAATGGCATGCAGAACAGGTTACTTCTGATTGGGAGAAGAATGAAGGAAACACATAATGCACAATAGACTAAACTTCATTCCCCTAATGGAGTACCATAACAGAGGGTCCTGGGATGCATTAGGAACTGGGGGATAGGATGCCAAATGGAAATCCAGAAAGAACACAAAGAAACAGAGCCACTAGAAAAAGCCTCCCTCCACAATATTTTGAAAGGGAAACAAAATTAACAGCTGGTTAGATCTGAAAAGGTGAGAGCTTAAAGGTGAACAGAGTGGCAAGTAACTCACAGAATGTATCTAAGAAGGTCTTATGGATGAATCCACTTGAGTAGAGCTCTAAAGTACAAAAAGTAACATGATGTAGGGGAGGACAGAGAAAAAATAGATTGTTATCTATCTGATTATTAGCATTTTTGTTGTAATCTAAGTAAGCTAGGTAAGTTTATATGTGCTCACGTGAAGAGAATTAGAGAACTGAGATTCCACATGAATCATTCAAACTAAAATGCCACCTTTACCTGAAATATCTTAAATATCCTGATAATTGAGACAAAATTGTGTCAGTTTTGCCTTTTTAAAAGCTTTCATGCCATGGATAATTGGCTCAGTTGCATGCGTGCGTGTGTGTGTGTGTGTGTGTGTGTGTGTGTGTAATATGGATCCAAATAAAATAAATAACTGGATGGCATAGAGTCTAGAAAATTTAGAAACTGCCCCAATGCTAGACATAGGACATTTGGCTACATTGCCTTGGTGATGATGAGCTGCAGAATCCAATGTCTAGAACAGTGTTTGTTTCCCTGGGTGATTCCAGCAGGCTTGGACTTGCTCAGTATTTTCTCGCGAGCTCACCGCTCTGACACTGAGCTTCTCCATAAAGGGATGCAGGTAACTGGAAAAGCAATGGCGTGTCATAGGTACAGCTGGAACCTGGGTCAGGGAAGAAGAGGATGAAACTACAGCTGAGTCTGGTTTTCCAGGAGACAGGCAACAGAGGCTACTCTTTGTCTTTCTTAAACAACAAGGCCAAGCTTCATTAAGGGCTGAGTTGTTTAATATTCAAGTGTTCAGGCTGAAGTCTTTCTCTGGTAATTGTTTTATACTTCTACTTAAATTCCTACGCAGTTTCAAATAGAAAAGGTCTGACTTCCTCTCCCTGCTATCCCACCCCCACCCCCCCCCCCATATGCCTTCATTAGTTCTTGTGTTTGTGGGTTGTACAGGAGTGTGAAGCAGTGTTTCCATTTCAGTTGTGTTTTATCAGATTAGGTCATTATTTGACTTGGGGAAACTCTGGAAATGAAAAGTGATAAGAGATTACAAATGTGCAGGAATTGCAACATGTCGCTTATTTAAAGTAGTTTTAATTGGAGGAATTAGACATTATATTATCAAAGATCTGCTTTCTTACACATAGAGATGCACCTAAATACTTTAAGCAGATGTTTACAAAACATGATGCAAACAAAACTTTGAGCCAGAAGTTGCAAAGAAACTTACATGCTCTTTAAATTTTTTCAAAAGACTTCTCATTGATACTTAGTTTTAGCCAGATTTTCAGGGAAGAAAAAAGAATAAAAGGCAAGAAATGGACTTTAGCATCAAAGGCATGAATTGAGATACATAAAATCCGTGTATTAGAACATTTCAGACCTCAGAAACAGTCTTTCCTTAGCAGCGGTCATATGGCTACTGACTAGAAGTAAATTATGACTTCTTAATCTTTCAGTGTCACATTAAATGAGAATTAGTTACCCAGGAGCCAAGTGATAAAAGGGACTTTGTCTAGGCAAATGCTGTTAGGAAATTGTGCATGTAATTAACTTGCAAGCAAGCTTCTTTTTCTAAGTAACTGCTTTGTTTTCACAAATACTATATACATTCGTATTTGATGGGAAAATTTGGATAACTTGCTTTAGCTACCCATGTACTAAGGGGGTCTGGCCATTAACAAGTCACATGTCTTTGGAAGAAAAATTGGGAGGAAGGGAAAGAAAGATGTCTCTTCTGAAATTTCAGAATTTCAGAGCACTGTTCAGCCAGTGCTCTAAACGGAGTGTGGATCTGGTGACTGCTGAACTGTTTCTGATGTGGATATTTTAACTCTAAGTTAAGCTCTTAACTCAGGAGTTTTTGCTTTGGTATAGTAGTCAGTAGAGAGGGCTGGCCAAGGTAGTCAGACAGGGTAGAAAGGCATGGAAGAGACTCTTTGCCCCTTTCTCTTTGTCTCATGTCTACAGGACCTTCTTTCATTATTTCATGTTTTTTTTTTTTAATTTTTTTAACATTTATTTATTTATTTATTTATTTATTTATTTATTTATTTATTTTGAGACAGAGAGAGACAGAGCATGAATGGGGGAGGGTCAGAGACAGAGGGAGACACAGAATCCAAAACAGGCTCCAGGCTCTGAGCTGTTGGCACAGAGCCCGACGCGGGGCTGGAACTCACAGACCATGAGATCATGACCTGAGCCGAAGTCGGACGCTCAACCGACTGAGCCACCCAGGCGCCCCTCATTATTCCCTAAGTTAAGGCCAAGTATTAGATTTTAAATGATAGAGGTTTTTACTCTAAATTTGATCAGGGAAAATGGATCATTCTAAAACAAAAACCTGTATATCTCAACATGGATAAATCTTGATAACATAAATTCTGAGTGAGAAAAAAAAAGGCAGTTGAAAAGCATTCATATAATAAGATACCACTGTGTAAAATTTAAAATACTTTAGGGGCGCCTGGGTGGCTCAGTCAGTTGGGGGTCCGACTTCAGCTCAGGTCACGATCTTGTGGTCCGTGAGTTCGAGCCCGGCGTCGGCTCTGGGGGCTGATGGCTCAGAGCCTGGAGCCTGCTTCCGATTCTGTGTCTCCCTCTCTCTCTGCCCCTCCCCCGTTCATGCTCTGTCTCTCTCTGTCTCAAAAATAAATAAATGTTAAAAAAAAATTTTAAATACCTTATATTTTATGGCTGCATACATACATGGGAAAGGTATTTACAGTCACAAGAAGGATAAATGAACACCAACTCCAGAAGAGCGGCAATCTGGGGGGAGGGAAAAAGAAGAGAGGAACAGGGTGGTCTGGGGTCAGCTGGGGCTCTTGTTGTAATCTGTTTTTCCTCAAAAAAGGAAAAAAATATATATCTGAAGCAAATATGGTAAAATGTTAGTACTTTTAAAGTTCAAGTTTATGTTGGGGCACCTGGGTGACTCCATTGGTTCAACATCTGATACTCGATCTCAGCCCAGGTCTTGATCTCAGGGTTGTGAGTTTGGGCCCTTCATCGGGCCCCATGCTGGGCATGAAGCCTACTTAAAAATAAACAAACAAACAAATAAAATCCAGGTTTATGCTATTTTCTGTTCTTTTGGAGTATTTAACAGTTAAAAATTTATAAAATATATATAAAAAAAGTCTCTGAGGTTGCTGAAATACTTGAGTTCATTTCAACAAGCTTTTGTTAGAATTTACTATGTAGTAGGCATTAGGGACACAATCATGAGGGTGACATGGTCCCTACCGTAAGGGACACGTCAAGAGGGGAAGAGAGATGTACAAATACAATCAAATGTGCTGATCACAATCATGTTATGTATAATGGTTTCTAATAGAAGGATCGACTCTGTGATGACTTCACTAGAAAATGTTGAGGAGATCTAGACCTGATTCACAACAAAAAGTCATCATGAATTGAATTAAAAAATAACTTACTTTCACATTTAATAGTTTAAACAAATTGCTAACAAAGAAGTCCTCAAAAAGAAGTCCTCAAAATATGACTGGCCAATATCCCATTATAATTTATTTAAATAGATACTTATTGTATACCTAACAGATGGTCCCTTCCAAGTGTGCCTTTATAATTCATTGTTTTTATTTCTTTGGGGAAATGTTGTCTTCCCAGCTAGATAATCAAATCTTCACAAAGAGGGCTTTCCAGTTTTCATATTTTTATCACCCAGTCTCTGGACTTTTAGAACAGTCCTTTATAAACAATAACATTGGTTTGATTTTTACTGAACACAAATTATATGTGTGTATATAGAATTACAGTAAGGAGGGGACTTAACCCCCAAGTCAGAGTTCAGGGCTGAGGGCAGCAGGGAAGACGCCTGGGGTTTTAAAATCTATGCTGCCCCCAAATATGCAGATACAGTATATGAAGAACATAATGCCCCATATAAAAATGGTACAAATGGCATCCATCACGTTAGGCAAAGGAAACACTACAGTTAATTACCAAGAAGGTTGGCAAGGCATTTTGGAATCCGAACAACGCAACACTGGCTCCCCTTCTTGAGAAAATATTAATGGAAAACACTAACGTTTTTTTCCACCCAACTTTCTTCCAAAGAAAAACTACCACAAAACTTAGCATTCCACTGTTGGGGTGGATATGAAAATGAAAAAAAAAGACAGTTTATTCTGTTCACAGCTGTACTTGATGGCCAATAGATTTTTATCAACAATTGTTTAAAACTAGAACAGTAAATATTCAACATCTTGGTTTTAATTAAACTGAGCATCATGTGACACATTATTATGTGTGTGTATGTATGTTAAGATGCTAGCATAACGTGAGGGGAGTAAGAGAAATCCCTAGTAAATGAGCAAAGGGGGAACAGGTACAATATCTGAGTCACAGTAGAAGTAAACACACATTACACCTTTAGGCCCAATAGCAAACTTCTTCCTGGGGCCCTTGTTGTGCTTATAGGTTATTTGCATACACTGGTCCCCTTAGCAACCAACAGCTTGGCGATATAAAAGTTTTACTTTAACCAAAAACCTGTTTGTGGAAAAGAAGAGTTTTATCTGTGTCCAGAAAACAACATTGATAATAATGAAAGGGGAAAAAAGTCAGGCAAACCCAGAAAAGTTTAAAGTAATCATGGTTGCTAAGGAGATACAAAGTAGTCAACACAATTAAAGGGACAGTTTCAGATAGCAAGAGTCCAAAATGTTGGGACCAGGGCCAAAGGGAGATCTGAGTATGTGCATGGTAAAGAAAGTGGCACCACTGTATCTATAATGGTGACAATAGACCTTTAGATCTGTTTCTGGGCTCCCAGAGTAGCCTCTTGAACCCACCTATGGTCTCCCTTTCTCTCTAACTGGATGCCACTTCCCTGTCCTTTGTTCTCTGCATCCTAGTAAGGGCTTCACTCCTATCAGGTAGATGGGAAACGCTCCCTGCCCCAGGAAGGAGCTACCTGAGTTGCAGTGTCCTTTTCTTTCTGGAACACAAGGGCTAGAATCTGACTCTGTCTTTTGCAGCCTGGATTACCTGATTCCTTCCTGAATCCCACTTGCCCAGTTGGTTCCTAAAAGCCAGCCTCCAGGGGTGCCTGGGTGGCTCAGTCAGTGAAGCATCTGACTTTGGCTCAGGTCATGATCTCACAGTTTGTGAGTCTGAGCTCTGCGTCTCAGGCTCTGTGCTGACAGCTCAAAGCCTGGAGCCTGCTTCGGATTCTGTGTCTCCCTCTCTCTCTGCCCCTCCCCCGTGCTCTCTCTCTCTCTCAATAATAAATAAACGTTAAAAAAAATTTTAAAGCCAGCCTCCAGGTGTTTGCTGGGCTGAGCCCCAGAAAATAATTGACCTCTTCCTTTGTTTCACTTCTTATTTCAAGTCCATATTCTTTACTCTCTCCATGGTTCAGTGCCATCAGTGGAAACAACAGTATTAATAGTCACTAATGTTTATTGAGTTCTTACTATATTCCAGGCACTGTTCTGAACACATTTCAAGGATTAGCTCATTAAGATCTCATTAGAAAGAAGAAGTTGATATCTTTTCATCCCCATTTCACAGATAAAACAAAAAACAAACAAACAAACAAAACAAGGCACAGCTCATACATGGCTGGGCCTGAACTTGAATCTAGGCAGCTCCTTAATCTTGGCCACTGGGCTATGCTGATTTGCATATGAATCTGTGCCGTAATAGAATTACAGGAGATAATGAAAGACATGGAAGAAATATAGTGACTTTCAATGTACCTAAGATACCTTGATGTGAGTTAAATGCTTTTTGATCATAAATGTCACAGTTACCATGAAATCCTTGTTTGAAGGTCGTAAAACCCGGGGATTTTGTGTGTGTTGGGATAGGGGTGGTCTTCTGGTCACACCAATTCAACAAAAATCTTGATTGCCCACTAATATATCAAAAAGAATTCAGGTAAGATGCCTGCCCTCAGAGAGCTTTTAGTCAATTAGGGGAAGCCAGACATAAAGACAAACACACAAGTGTAAAATTTTCTATAAGTGTACATCAGGACACATGGGCAATTGTGATCAAATTTATCACAGGTAAACAACAGGGAGAGATTTCTCCACAGAGAATAGTCAGATATAGGATCAGGCAACTGTCCTGTTCAAATTAAATTAATTACCTGATTACATTTTTTATCTTCTAATGTCTGAAGAAGCAGAGATTTCAGAAGAACTTGGGGCCAAGCTTAACTTTCCTCATTATATCTTGTTCTCATTCAAAGTATAGATACAGGGATCGTGAGGTGTGGAAGTTTCTATGATGGTTCCAAATGTTTTGAATGGCTGCTTTGGCAGGTCACAAATATATTTACATAACTGGCTGCGTTGTAGTCCTAGTGGGATGCTGACATGTCTTGTGACTCTCCGGTCTGAGAGAAGCTTGTAGAGATTGTGACAACCCTGAATTAACATTCGCCCTCACTTATTACCTAATCATGGACATTAATTATGTCATGGAAGGGTTTGTGGTGAAGATAGATAAGGTCTGTATTTTGAGTGGCTGCTTTGGGAAGGTCAAAAGAGCTGTCTGTAATATCTAGCCTTCAAGCACTTCAGATGTGATTTCCAAGCTGAAAGCTGGGCCAACCTAAGAACATTCTATGGGGACTAACCTGCATCTTCTGGGCCCCAGCAACTCTTCCTGTTGCAGGGCTAGAGCCAGATCCCCATCTGAAGCATCTAGCAGCACAACAGAAAGAAGCAGGCATTAAGCTGAAGCCTGGGAGAAAAGTATAATTAAGCCAATTCCATCAGAAGCAGGTAGCACTGTCTTAGAGAAGAAATGACAGCACTCAAGATTCACTCTTTCAAAGGAGGAAGATGAACTGGAAAACCCACAGGAAGCATAAGTTACTTCATCAGCTTAGCAGTGCACTGCATGTTGGGGCACAGAATTTGGGGTGGATGAGGGGTGGCTTTGTCTATAGCATAGCCCAGTACTTGGAGCTCCAGGAAAGGGGAAAATATGCAATAGAAGAGAGTTCCCATATGAGATCTAGCAGGGAAGGTACTGGTAAAAGAGGGCAGTGAGGCTAGGAATAGGGTAAGAGGAGTGACACCAACTGATTCAAATGTGGGGTTGGATCTGGTCCTTATTTAAAATTGTGAAAGTTTGATCATCATGGATTTTTTATATTATTATCATTTTTTAAAATGTATTAAAATAGTATTTACCTTGATTGTTGTTTTTGACACTCCTTTAAAGTTTGTGCCCAGGGGGAGTTCCACACTTGCCCCACCCTGCCAGCCTTGTACGACTGCAATTGAAATAAGATGTTTCAACACTTACTGTAGCCTGGAAAATAAAATCATCGCATTTTATTATAGATGTGACCTCCCAGGGCATCTGATGCTACCTTAACCCAGAGGCTAAATCAGAGGGCCTAAGGACCGTGTGCAGCCTACAGACGTGTTTTATTGTTAATTTCACACTGTTGACTTTGAAAATTGATCTAGTTGCCTCCATTTTGAAATTGAAAGATGTCTTCTAAAACAATGTAGATATCTGACTTTTCTTGAAAAATTAGAACGCCTAATACACTGGATCCATGTTCTTTCATGGCAGTAATCAACTAGAGCCAACTAGAGTCTC
Organism: Puma concolor; assembly: GCF_028749965.1. NCBI lineage: Eukaryota > Metazoa > Chordata > Mammalia > Carnivora > Felidae > Puma > Puma concolor. The sequence continues at coordinate 41,516,502 of NC_141683.1, forward strand.
TCCTCCATTTCACTGGACCCAGTTGGTATGTATATTTACTGCCTAGTGTTGTAGGCATTGAGATTCTGAGCCCTGATTAATTGCAAAATTCTCTCAATAATACCTCTTAAAATGAGCTTTCATTTAATAAATGTTGATTTTTGTGCCTACTATGTGTGAGATATTGTGCTGAGGAACAAGATGACAAGGTACTTTCCCTCTTGGAACTTGTTTTGGTCTTACAGGCGATGTTATGGGTTGAATTGTATTCTCCCAAAAAGACATATTAAACTCCTAACCCCATCCCTCAGAGTGTGATTTTATTGGGAAATAGGGTCTTTTAAGAGGTAATCAAGTTAAAATGAGGTCAGTAGGGTGGGCCCTAATCCAATGACAGGTGTCCTTTAAGAAGGGGGAAACTGGGACACAGAGATAGATACAGAGGGAAAGCAATGTGAAGACACACAAGAAGATGCCCATAAGACTGGAGTAATGAATATATATATAAGCCAAGCAACACCAAGGATTGTTAGCACGTTCCAGAAGCTAGAAGCAGCAAGGAAGGATGCTCCCCTCAAGCTGTCAGAGAGAACATGGCCTCAGAGAGATTTCTGACTTCTGGCCTCTGAGCTGTGACCAAGATTTCTGATGTTTTTAGCCACCCAAGTTTTTGGTACGTAGCTATGGCAACCCTAGGACAATAATATAGGCAGTTACTAAATAATGACTTAAACGAGTAGCTTCATAACAGTCGTGACCAGGAAAATGATGAGAGTGTACATGTGGGGGTGGGCTGATCTTGTTGGGAGCTTATGAGGCCTTTTCTGAGGAAGGCGTGTTTTAGCTGAGGTCTGAAGGACAAGTGGAAGTTATTTTCTAGTAGTGAGTTATTTACTAGAGTGAGCACAGTCTAGGCTGCAAGATCTGATGTGCGTGAAGTCTTAAAGGAAAGGAGGAGGGTGGAATAGTCCAGAAACTGGAAATCTGCTTGGTGGCTGACCCACAGAGAGGAAATTGTGTGTCTGGTGGTGGGCCCTATATAGAAATGGGCATTGGCTTACTGGCTATGTTACTTTGGGGAAGTTATTTTAGTTTCTCTGAAGGTAATAATAGTAGTTACCTCGTACGGTTAGTATGAGGATTAAATGAGATAATAGATGAAAGGGTTTTAAAAGAATGGCTGGCACGTGTGCCTTGATAGATGTTACCTATTGTTACGATTCCTGTTGTTCTTGTTACCGTTGTTATTGACAGGGCACAGGGGCACAGGTGTTGAGGACCCGGAGATGACCTTCACATTTTGGTCTCTGTCCTGAAAGCAATGGGAAGCTAGTGTATGCTTTTCATCAGGGCTTCAACTTAAGCAGATTTTATTTTTAAAGGATCTATCTGGCTGCAGTGTGCAGAGAATGGGTCACAAATGTGGAGATGAGGCCATGAGTGAAAGGTCCCAGGGATAGGTGGTGTGGCAAGCCTGCCTTGATCTGTTTGTGGAATTTGGAGAGATCAACACAAATACCTTAACATTTTTTTTCAATTCTACCAAAAGCCACATTCTAGTTTGTTTTATAGCTTTCTTATACAATAAACACACCCTGGGTGATACAATTCTGCCATCAACTTAGTAGATGGCCATGAACAAGCCTTGTATGTGCTCATCTAATCACAGACACAGAAAGGTATAAAGGAAAGCTAGGTTCTTGAAATCTGCATACGGTGAAATTAAGATCTTTGGTCATTGAACACATTAAAAAGTACCTTTAGGAGATTCCAATTACATTCTCTATTTGCTTTTTTTATTACCTTTATGTCTTTGACTTCATTTTAGAAGAGAGATCGAATTGATTTGTTCTTCACACACAAAAAAATGGATTTGTTCTTCATTGCTGTCAGAATTTGTGGTCTCAGGCGAAGGCAAAATGCTGGACTGGCAAATATTCACAACAAATAGAAGTTTTAAATAAAGTACTGGATGTGCTGACAATTCATTAGGTAATGAAAGCCATCAAGAAAAATTGAAAATGCTCTAGTTCTCTCTGTATTTATGGCTGATTTTAATAAAAAGCATCACATTTGATGTAATTAGTTTGCCCAATATTGGCAGACTTAAAAAACTTACCTAATGAATTTATTGTTGGTGGAAGATTTACCTGTGATGCCAGAGGTGAAGAGTGCTAAAATCTAGATACATAGCAGCTAAATGTTCATTTCCTACTGATAGTTTACGATACTCGGTTTTGGAAGGGGAAAGAAATCTGGAGCAGAATTTCCTCTTTGTAAACTGAATATATTCTATTGTAACAGAGGACCATTTTACAAGGATTTCTTTACTTCACAATGCCTTTATTCAGTACCTTATTCCTAGTTGAGCAAAATTATATGTAGATATTAGCTTATTTTTAATAATTAATGCTGGTGGCTACATGATTAAAGGATCGACGTTTGTATACAAAAGATGAGTGTCTCAACTCACATGAATTTTCAAAACTAAAAAGAAATCATATGGAACTAAGAATTGCCATTATAAAAGAGACTCTTGTTTGCATGAGAAAATCTTACCTTTCTCCATATGTTTGTGCACATGTATTTATTTTAAAGTAAGCACATATACAAATCCATTAAAAATATTGCTGAGTGTTACATATTTGAGAGTGACGTTTCTTTTCACCAAGCGAGTGTCCTGATTTTGATGAATTTTGCCAAGTTATAGGGAAAAGCGATATTTTTCATTTCACTTTTCAGCGTGAAGCACTTTAATCTGAAACCCTCCCAGCAGCTCAGTGATGTTTTGCTGAATAGACATGGACACGGTTTTACTGGTGTCACTTTCCTTATTTTAGCTCCACGATTACAAAGATTTGGCGCGTCTTCTTCGCTACTCTGTATCCCCGAATGCTAGAAACATGCCTTCCTGTTACACAGATGGTACTAAATAAATAAATGAACAATTGAATGAGCGAACAAGTACATTTCTTGTACCACAAATGGCACAAAACGTGTAGGTGGCACTGCACATGGAAAGAACTTTTGAACCGCGCCCCTTTGAGAATGAAACTGAACGGTGATGTGTGCCTGCCATGATTTGTCGGCCAAACCATGGCTTGTCTCTAGCCCAATTTCTTACCACTGCAGAAACGGCCTCTGTGACTGGGAGCTATCAGAGCAGAGTGAAACCCGATCCTGCTTTTCATCCAGGACTCTCAAAGTGTGCCTCATGGAGTAGCAGCTTCAGCATCACGTGGCAACTTGATATTCGCGTCAATATCTGTGTCTGATAAGCGCTCTGAGACATTCTGATGGAGGCTCAGGTTTGAGACCCACTGCTCTAGAGAGTCTTTTGCTATCCTTTCGATGACGTCCAACTTTCCTTCTAATTAACATATTCTAATTTTAGGGTTATGAATACTTCAGATGAATGTGCTTTTGCCTTGGAGGAATTGCCTTCTTAAAGTAATTTGCATATTTCAGGCCTGACTGACACTTTATAAGCTTACTTGGGATTTCACTCTTAGAAGTTGGATTATTATCTGTTGCTGCATAGGAAGTGACCCCGAAACTTCGCCGCTGAAAACAAGGAACATTCACGTTCTCACAGCTTTGGGGGCTCAAGAATCTCAGAGGAACTTTCTTGAGGGGTTCAGGCTCAGGGTCTGTCGAGAGGCGGTACTCAGGTGCTGTCTAGGACTATAGTCATCTCATGGCTTGACTGGGGAAACTTCTGCTTCCGAGCTCCCCGTACGTGGCAGTTGGAAGACCTCAGGAGTTCCACTTCCAGGCTCACATGGGTCTCTCCTTGGGACTGGCTTATCACATGGGAGCTGGCTTCCACCAGAGAGAGAGATCCCAAGAGAGAGTAAGAGAGAGCGCACGGTCTTTTCATAACCTAATCTTTAAAGGAACATCCCATCCCTTGTACTCTATTCTATTCATTAGCAGCCCACAGTCAAGGGGAAGGTGAAACACAGGGCATGAAGAGCAGGTGGCAGGAATCATTGAGAGTCAACTTAGAGACTTCCATATAGGCTAATTATTTCTCACTTTCTCCAGTTCCTTGCATTGCAGTGTTTCAATTCAGACTCTCGATTTTTAGTTTCAGAAATCTCAACCCAAACTGGCTTATATAAAAAGAAAATGTGTGTGGCTTATGGTGCGGTTTGGTCTAGAGGATCCATCAAATGTTGTCACCTGCTCCTGGTCATCTTGGTTTTGTTTGCTCTGTATTAGCTCCATTCCCTGGTGCCTTCTCCTCTCTTATTGGAATAATAACCTCCAAGGTTTTGGGTTCAAGATCAGCCATAGAGCGTGAGAGTCTCTTCTCTCAGAAACCATGGCAAAAGTCTCGTTGGCTGAGTGGGTCACAGGCCCATGCCGGAGTCAGTTAAGAGGTGGAGGAATCATGACTATATTGGACACACACTGTGCCCACAATCAGGATGAGTCCCACAGGAAACACAGCAGCTGTGAGACAGGGAGGTAAATGCCCTCGGAGGGACCACATCAGGCGGGCCTTTCGCTGAAGTACGGCCTATACAGTTGTCTCCTCCAAGTTTGTAGTGAACTAGAACCTCTTGGGAAATGTCCACCTTCTTCCTCACCATCCACTCCCCTCTCCAGTGGATCCCAGAGCCCTCTTGATCTACTGCCACGTCTCATCTCCTCCCCTCCCTCCTACCCCATGAATCTCTCACCTGGGCTAAAGCAATAACATCTAAATTCGCTGCCTACCTGCTTACATTTTTGTTCGCCTTCTGTCTGTTCTCCATGTAGCAACCACAGTGATTTTTTTTTTTTTAATGCCATTTGATGAGGTTAGTGCTCTGCTGAAAATTTGTCAAAGTCCTGTTAATTAAAATCCAAGTGCCATGTGGCCTGGTCTCTGCCTGCCTCTCCAGCTTACTCACTGTCTACCACCAATCCTCTCTCTTTGAGCTCCCCCAATTCGAATTGCCACACTTCTGCCTTTCTGTAGTTTTTCTACATGTTCCTCCTTCTTCTGAGGCAGTTCTTCCCTTACATTTTGCCTCTCCCTCTCTCCCCCTACTCTCCCCCCTCCCCCACCTTCAGGCCCCAACTGTAATGTCACTTCTTTAGACAGGCCTTCCCTGATCCTCCAACCTCAGACACTCTCATTGTTCTCTCTACCTTCTGTTTAGTGCATTGACAAGAACTTTAACTTTATGTTTGTTTAACACCTGCCCTCTGTAGACCGGAAGCTCACAGAAGGCAGCAACCTTGCTATATCCACAGAGCTCCTGTGGCCTGTAGGCATTCAGTCAATATCTGATGGACATGATTCATTCTTTCTCATCTCAAACGTATGCAGTGAGGTTATCCAGAAGATTCAATAAGTGGCAAGAGTTATGATAGAGTTGAAATTTGCTGGTGGTCTGGCTTGGCCAGGAACCCCTTGGTTCATAGGGTTCGGTCAAGCACACAGGAGAGACTAAAGTTCTTCTGAGAACTTACAATGATAAAGCGCTATATGTGGTCTCACTTTAATTCTTACAGCAATCCATTGTGAGTTTGGTGTATTGTCTCTCTTTCATAGATGAGGGAACTGATGTTCAGAGGGATCAGGGGACTCTCTCAAACTCACATGATTCGCAAATGGAAGAGTTAGGATGCCCACAGAGGTCACTTAGACTCCAAAATTACAGGTCTGTTTGGAATTATGGGAGAGACAGTGGTATGCCGTGTGTGTGTGTGTGTGTGTGTGTGTGTGTGTGTGTGTGTGTGTGACCATGAGTAGGCCAAGGTCAAAAAGCAAAATAGACATAAAAGTGAAATCCTGTAGATTTCACACTGTTAGCTGGAGCAGATCAACAGTTCTGAAAGCACCACAATGAAGGGAGTGTAGAATTTGGGGGAGCTCAACCTTTTCATTACATATTTCAGGTTTTCCTGTCCATTGAAGCAAAATTAAGGGGTTTTATATAGTCCTGCAGCATGAAGGAAATGAAGTCCACCTAGCCTATCACACTTTTGATGGGATTTGTATGTAGTAAGAAATGCAGGCCTAAAATTAGGACAAGCCACCCCGTTTCCCTGTTTCTCCAGCTTCGATGATACAAACTACTCTTCTTCCTTGTTTCCCCCTCACTTCAAACACAGTGAGTGTGTGTTTGGCACAAGAAGGTTCTTCAAGCGGTAGGAGTATTTGGCTGAGGGGGCCGTGAGGGGCTGAAGTGGAAAGCAGAGCTCAAGTCAGTGTGGAGACTGGTTATTTGTGAGGCTGAGGCTGGCTTCTTGCAGTGATTTCCGCTAATGTTACAGTTTGGGGTTTTTTCTTTTGGTCTTACTTTAACGTATCTGTAAAGTAAATTTGTGCCCCCCCCCCCATATATATGTGCCTAATGAGAGAATAATGTGAGGGGGTAATGGAAGGCAACTGCTACAGATGCACCGATAGAGAAAAGGAGAGGAAAGGACAATTCAGTATTTGGGATTGGGGGTGAGTCCTCCATTCAATGCATCCTGGAAAGAGGCTCACCATGCAGGAGTATGTAAACTCTGAGTTAATCTCCCACTGTGTGAGCATTAGTCAGTTTGACCGAGGACCGGTGCCTGACAAGGGGTGGTTAAATTGGCAAAAGACCCAGATGGAACAAAAAAGAATCCCCAAGTTGTTAAGCAAAAGGGGAGAATTTAAACAAACAAGCAAGCGTCAAAGTGTTTGGGATCACGTCTGGAGAACAAAAAGCCTGGAATAGGGCAGAAAGGATTCTGGAGGTGAATTCATGTCATGTCCTATCTGTGTTGGCCACCCTGGCTCCAAATGCCTGAGGAGAATGACGTCCCACAGTCACACTTTCATTCAGATGTTCATCAAACACCTGTTTAGCACCAGTCACTGGTTATCGTGGATGCTACGGGGGACAGAGAGATACGGTTTATGCCCTCACTGAGCTTCTAGTATAGTCTGAAGTAGCACAACACAACGTGACAAGTACAAACATAGAAGCCCAAGTTGCATGGGAAGCAAAGAGTAAGGCACCTGACTAGCTAGGATTCAGGAGACACTTCCAGAGAACTGGGAGATGGGAAGGATGATGTCTCAAGATTTGTTTTACGTGTCCACTTAGCTAGGCAACAGCAGCCAGTTATTTGGTCAAACACTTAATCTAGGTGTTGCTGTGAAGGTATTTTGTAGATGTTGCACTCCACAATCAGTTAACTTTTAGGAAAGATTACCCTTGATGATGTGGGGTAGGCCTCATACGATCAGCTGAAGGTCTTAAGAGCAAAAACTGAGGTTTCCCAGAAAAGAAGAAATTCAAGACTGGAGCATCAACTAGTGCCCGAGTTTCCAGCCTGCTAGAACTGCCCTGGGGATTTCACACCCCCATGAGGGTGTGAGCCAGTTCCTTACAATAAATCTTTTACACACACACCCTCACGCCCTATTGGTTCTGTTTCTCTGGAGAACCCTACTAATACAATGTCTTAGTCCTATAAAGTTGGGGAGAGGACTGGGGGAAGACACGTGAAGGAAGATGACTGTACTCAGAAAGGTCTGGAATGAAAAAGAGAAGCCAGATCAGGAAGCAAATTATATGTAACCTAGAGAGTTTGAAAAGGTTTTAAGTGAGAGGATCAGATTCACATTTCAGAAAGGACATCCGATTACATTGAGAGCAGAAGTCGAGAAAAACATGTTTCAGTTCCAGCAGGAAGGAATTCCTAATAAGGAAGACATCTTTAACAGGAGAACGAGGTGCTGAATCTATTCTGGAATTTAAAGAATAACCTGGCATTTTTAAGCATTGATGGCCACGGGTTTGCAAAAGATTTACAACGTTCTTTTTACCATCAGGAGTGTTTCTGCTCTGCCTGACCTCCTTAGGTCTGTAGCTTTGACTAGTTTCTCACGTATACAGCTTTCACTAGGAAATACTCCCTGCAGCTGGTGAAATGGTCCACTGTGGCCAGGCAGCCCTTCTGGAAGATAAACTCTCACACACAGCGGTGGAGGGGATGGGGGGTCAGCGGGGGATTCCCGCAGAGAAAGTGAGAAAGAAGAGTTTACACTCGGACTGAAGTTCCGCTGCATCACGAGTGTGGTGGGGGGACTAGCCAATTTCAGCTGCAGCCTGTACTCCGCGCGCTTTCTCCCCCTCCTCTGCGGGCTCGGTTCCCTCACCCCTGCAGCCAGGCGTTCAGCCGCCCCCGCGCAGCAGTCTAGAAGTCTGGGCGGGGTCTGGTACCCACCCGGCTGGGATCTAGGTGCCGAGGTGTCAGGGAGCGCGGGGGTTCACAATGATGTCCCGGGTCTCCCTCTCCGCGCTCTACCGAGAACGTCTGCAACCTCTCTCCCCAGCAAAGGGGTCTTGCCCTGAGAGCCCACCCATTTTTCTTCCATTCCCTCTGCATCCCTAGGTGTCTTCTTCACCTTGGCTCCCGGTGCGTTCCCCATCCTTTCTGGTTTGGAACCTTCTGTTGATCAGAGCTCGCCGCCCAGGTCCTGCCCCCATGGAGGTGGGGTGGGGGTTGCTGGTGACTCGACAACACTTCCCCAGGCGTAGGCTGAAAGGAGCCAGCAGCCCATTACCGACCCCACTCCAGGGGTCTCAGGGCGCCAATGGGGGCACTTCTCTGCACAACCCTGGCGGGGGGGGGGGGGGGCGGTGAGCAAGGGGAGCGGAGGATGTCCACGTGCAGGGGTCCTGGGACCCGCGCCCCAGAGCTCAATCCCACCCCCCTCACCCCCCTCTGGAAGAAGATGGAGAGTGAGAATGGGGATGTGGGGAGGGGGCAGTATAGTGGAAGGGGCTGCGAGGAGAAGAGGCAGCAGGTGAGCCGAGCCCCAGGGCACTGCCCCTAGGCGAGGAGGCAGGGGCGACGGCGGCAAGGGTTGGGCTAGGAGGGGGTGCGGAGAGGCGAGCCCAGGCGGGGGAGATGGGGGGGGGCGGTGGGGAGCGGGGAGGAGGCGAGGGGGAGGGAGTTCCAAGGAGCGGGCGAGGGACGAGAGCCGCGAGCCTGGAAGGGAGAGCGGCGGAGGGCGGCCGAGCCGCGGGCGGGAGGGCGCCCGGCGCGCCGAGCCCGTGCCACACCCCCCGCCCCCCGGGGCCCGAGGGCTTTGCCGGGGGAGACACACAAAGACATGCGAAGAGGGGCAGAGCGAGGCTCGCGCACAAAGACGCAGGGGCGCACGGCCGCACGGGCTGCTCCGACCGCCCCCGCGCCGCGCCTCGCCGGGGACCGGCCAGCGCGGAAGCCCGGGCGGAGCGCGCGGCGGCGGCGGCGGCGGCGGCTGCCGGCCGGCGCGGGACCCGGGTCGCCCGCGCTCTCCGGGTGACCCGGGCCCGGCCGCAGGCGCGTGCGGGGGCGGCGGCGCCCGCGCCCAACTTGGCCTCGGCCTCGCCCTCTGCCCAGCCCGCCGGTGTCCCCTCCTTCCCGCGATTTCGTTTCTTCTCACGCTCCCCCCCACCCCCTCCCGCGTCCAGCCCCGCTCTCCCCACCTTGTAAAACAAAGCCGGGGAAAATGCCTGCCCGTGCAGCTCGGAGCGCGCAGCCCGACTCTGAATAAGAAGTGAGTACAATGGCGTGTTTGTAAAAGCTTCAAGTCCGTCTTTTTCAAAAAACATTTTGAATGCTGCATGCCTCATGCTTCCCAGCGCCTCGCGGGAGAGACCCGGCTATAGAGCAGGAGGTGAGACCCCCGGGTAACCCTACCACCACCACCCCCACCACCCCCCGCCCGGCGCTTTCCCTCCCCAGCCGGGACTGGTGGGAGGGCTGCAAATGCCCCGCTGGCAGCAAGCGGACGTTCTCCACCTTCGTTTCCCGTCCAAGGTGTTGGGTCGTAATTCCGGCTCGGAGGCAGATCGATCCCCGGCTCCTCCACTGGCTGCCTCTCCCCCACCCCCTCTCCCGCTGGTGCCTGGGGCTTTGGCATCTATCTGCCTAGGCTATGGGTTTGGGACACCTTAAGGGAGTTTCCGAAGGAGGAGGAGGGTCAGCCCTTGGGAGCAGCCGACCGGCAGGACGCATGGTGACCCTGGTCACACTTGTTGCCCCTTGCGAGGTGGGACAGGCGGTGGTGCTGAAAAAAAAGCTCATTTCTCTTGCTATTGAGTCGTCAGCCGCGGGCCCGGCGCGTAGAAGACATATCCGTGTGAGGATGGGAGACCTGGATTAAGAGGAGACTGTGATGTGCTAGTGGCAGAGGAGGGAGGTAGCGATGGTGATGACAGTGTGTGAAGGGACGACTCTTTGATTCCTTGTTCTAAGGAGCACCCCTGCCCCATCATACATCAGACGGCGTGGAGATGCAAACACAGAGGTTCCTTGCCCATGTCAGCTGGGGAGGAAAGGCTGTTGTTTTTTATTTTGGTATTTCACCAATTGCTGTCCATTCCGTCTGCCAAATGTGCATTTATATATATTTCTGCTAATTAAAAAAATAAGGCAATAGCTTCAAAGAATTAAACTTCAGCAGGAAATGTATTAGCTTAATGCACACACACAATCTTCTAAAAACATATCTGTTTCTTTCCCCCAAAAGCATATAATTATGATGTTTTAGTGTGGTGTTGGGATTTGGGATTGGGATTTGGGGGCCTCAAGGTAAAGTCTCGGTGTTCTCCAGTTCTGCCGACCCGAAACCTTTGGTGTGAAAAACCAGAAATATAAGAGCACAGAGAATTGGAGAGGAAAGGCTTGGAAAGCTTTCTCCAGAGAGATAATGTGGATTTCTGTTATTTTGATTCCGAAGATGGCTTAATTTTAGATTACGACCTTTATTTTTCACCCAGGACACACTAAGTAGCTTGGAGGTGGAACCGGGTAGCTAGTCGGCAGGTGACAGTGATATTAGCTGTTACCAGCATGTCTATTAAAAAAAAGTTATTTTTGATTAGAACATTGAACACATAGTGCTAATTTTGAGTGAAGTTGCCTTTCTAACTATAAAGGTGTTGAATGTTACATTTAACTCTGTTAAAGGTGTCTACTAGTTTGTGGCCTTATTCTGAGCAGGGGACCGCATCAGGAGGGAGACGTGTTCATACCTGTATACAGCAGGTTGAACCATAGGAAGTTGCCGAAATGAGCCGTATATATGTGGAATCTCCCCTTGGAGCCATGGGTGCAGCTACTCTGTCAGAGCTCTGATTTCATCTCTTCGAAGTCAGAGTCCTTCAGGGGTTTGATTTGCTGGTTTGAGGCGCCCTCTCTTATCTGCCATCACTGTGTAACACTGCTTAGGGCTAGTGTCTCAAATAGCTTTGTTTGCAAAGCTTCTTTGTCACGGGCAGCCGAAGATTTAGGAACTCAAACAGGTAGTCCCACCACCAGTGGTGGTCAAGAGGGCAGGGACCCCAGCCCTGTGAAAACTGACACTTTCCATTCTCTTCTCGTTCTCAAGTAATTTCCGGTTCCTGTGAGGGTCTCTGGGTGCAGTTCTGCAGTGATTTCTCATATACTTACCTGAAAGTGTTCTTTCTGATTAGGCTTTTATTATAGACACCAGAGCAATTTTACTTCTATCTATGACAATTGTGGACTCTTAAAGTGATCGTTCTGGTTGAGTCGGTGTTTTTTTTTTTCAGGTCCCCCTGGTTTTTGTTCTTGGGTTTTTGTTTTGGTGGTTTGTTTTGTTTTGTTTTGTTTTGTTTTTTGGCTATTCTGTTAACTCTTTTGGTTCAATGTTGCCTTTCCAATCAAACATTCTGTAGTAGATAGCTTATTCCCTCCTTAGCAAGTGAAAATCTAGTATCTTTGTATTTTCTAAGAAGAAATCCACTAATGATATTTTTGAGCAGCTGAGATAAATCGTAAATGGATCTAGAGTCACCTCAGAGTATATGGGAATTTGTAAGAGAACACATAAATCCACGCTAATGGGGCAGTTCGCTTTGTACAGAGGGTCTAAGGTGTAAGATAAGGTTTTAAATTCTTTGTTCTGGATAATGTTCACTGTTGACATGGAAGCAACTTCTCATGTCTTAGCAGCACCTAGGATGGTGCCAGAGAGGTAGCAATACTCTGTTTTTTTTCAAGATGCCAGAGATTGAAAAGTAAGATGTAGAGAATGTTTAATCATGAATCACTTTAGAGGGTAGGCAACAAAGAAATGATTGGGCAATTGAGTGGTTTGCTTCCCATCATGTTTTACCAGAAAATGACTAATGTTTTACTTTGAGCAACAATGTTTGGATCACAAATTCACTTATAATACAATCCCTTTATTACAACGAATTTCTAAATAAAAACAAAGAATGTTCTTGATGTCAACTGCTTGTGGTACAGAGGGTTAAGTTCTTAAGAACAGAAATAGTCCGTGAACCTTCTTGATGAGCATTCATGAGATCGTTTAGTACCACCAACTCTTAGGAGTTCAGTCTTTGCTGACTAGCAACGGTGAACAGATGTAAATTTAAAAGTTCATGAGGAAGAGCTCAGGCATCTTATCTTTTTTTTTTTTTTTTTTGTAAGTTTCTTGGTCCACCTCCTGTTTCCTTCCTCTGGCTCTGGAACCCCAATAGCAGCAGAGAGCTGAGACCCCGCCCCTTGTCCTTGAACCTTTACGTATGGTCCCAGAGCAATCCAGTAGGAACACTCAGGTTGGTTCCAGAGCTTCCACCAGGAGAGCAGCGGAGTTGAGTCCGCCTTTGCTCATCCCCTAAAGAAGCCCAGCCATTACCCCCGTACCCTTCTCCAACCTAACCTTCACTCTCTGTTGTTGTCAGTGGCGGCACCTGACTTGCTGGACCCTAAATCTGCCGCTCAGAACTCCAAACCGAGGCTCTCGTTTTCCACGAAACCCACAGTGCTTGCTTCCCGGGTGGAGAGTGACACGACCATTAATGTTATGAAATGGAAGACGGTCTCCACGATTTTCCTGGTGGTTGTCCTCTATCTGATCATCGGAGCCACCGTGTTCAAAGCATTGGAGCAGCCTCATGAGATTTCACAGAGGACCACCATTGTGATCCAGAAGCAGACATTCATTTCCCAGCACTCCTGTGTCAATTCGACCGAGCTGGACGAACTCATCCAGGTAATAACGGCACAGAGGAGTTGTTACCCTGCTTCCTCTCCGGGGGAAAAATGTAGCAGTAAGAGGAGGCTACCGGTAGCACAGTGGCGCACCCGCGGGGGGCCCTGTTCCACTTTCGCTTCGGCATTGACTTCCTTCTGGCTTAGCCGTCCCCTTTCTGCACGTCTTCCCTCTTGTCTTACTTCTTCTCTGTCTTCTGCTTCGCCTTAATTGCTCCCTCCTGTTCCTTCTTATCTCCTGCGGCTCCTTCTGTCCCACTGTCTCCCTGATTTCTCTTCCTTTGCCCTGTCAGAACTGCCAGTGGACACCCGGGGGACGTGGGGCCGCCTTGGCGAGGGCCCTCGTGGTTAGATTATCATTGCCGACTGACAAGCATCGCTGTGGCAAAGGAGTGGAAAACCCAAGGCAGAAGAGTGCTTTAATCACGCCCCGGGCCGTCATAAGATACAAACGATGAGCTTGTGGCATGACCTTCTTGAGACGGGTGTCCCTCATGGGTAACAAACTGTAGCTCACCTCTTTAACCCAGCCGAAGTATCACTCTGATAACTGCCTTTTCAGGTGCCCAGAGAGAAATGATTGATCCTTGCCTCTCTAAACCCCAGCTGAAAGCAATTTACTATTACACAGAAAAATAGAGTTTTTGCATCTTAAAAAATAATTTACGCGTGCTCTATAATGGCGGGACAGCGTCTTTATGGAAAAATATTTTGTTTTAAAAGTTCATCGCAGAATGATTTAAAAGTTTCAGTTAGGCTCCTTGGAAATGGCTGTATTGTTGTCGTAGATTCCTTCTGTTGTAGATTGTAAAACAATTCATTGGTCAAACCAAGAATCGGGAAGGAAGAGAGCCCCAGACTGTTCTTTCAAGGAGAGATCTGACTGGTTGTTGCAAACATTTTAAATGTACAGATATTCATTTTCTTATAGAACCTACTTTGCTTAACTGGTGTAAGTCAAATTGGACTCGAAATGATCTGAATCATGTTTTTCCTCATCTTATATTTGGTTTTACATCATTTGAATGAGTTGGAATTGTAGATTGAAGGAAGAAACTCTTACTGGTTTTAATCCAGTTTCCTATTCGAAGGCCTTTTCGCTCTTACTTCCCTTTTGCCATGGATCCCCAAATGCTACCTCTGCCCTTCGTGCCCCTGTCTGTTTGTAGAAAGCACATACAAGTTCCTATTCAAGTCTCTTGAAAGCTATCAAAGGTACTGTCCTCTAACTCATATTTAGCTCCTACTGTATTCAGACACTTTTGCATCTCACCTATTTGATTTACACTTTGGAAAGGCTCTTCAGACACTTGCATACTGAATCCTGTACTGTTTTTAGATGATGGCAATATTTTCGGTATTGACAGTGGACCTGCCAACTAATAGCACTGTCCCAGCTACCCCATTACCTGCTCCTACATGAGATCACTTTCTCTTCACTCTGTCTTTGTGCCACAGAATTCTAAAAGGTACTCAGATAATCTTAAAGATGGGGCCCTGGGTGGCTCAGTTAGTTAAGCCTCCAACTTTGCCTCAGGTTGTGATCTTACAGCTTATGGGTTCAAGCCCTGCATTGGGCTCTGTGCTGACAGCTCAGAGCCTGGAGCCTGCTTTGGATTCTGTGTCTCCCTCTCTCTCTGCCCCTCCCCCACTTTCTCTCTCTCTCCATCTCTCTCTCAAAAGGAAATAAACATTAAAAAGAAAAAAAGAATTCCCATTTCCCTAGGATTTTAAAAGAAGAGCTCTAAATTATCTTGGAAGTAGCATGGGGTAAAACCCTAAACGTTGGGATCAGATAGGATGTGTTTTAAACTCCAATTGAGCACTTTTCTAGAGGTGTCATCCTGAATGAGTAATTTTCCTCTCTAAGCCTAAAATGATCCATCTGGAATGAGGGAAGTCTAGCTATCAAACAGGGTTGCTGTGAACAGTGAAGAGAGAATCCCTGTGCAGCATTCAGGATATCGCAAAGCGTTAGGTTTGTTTGCTGTTCTTAGTTGCGCAGCCCCACCCCTCCCCTCCCCCCACTGTCCCTTTATGGGGTTGAAGCGTCTGATTCAGATAGTTGCGTTCTTATCATCTGAAGTGGCGTGATTGGTCTTGAGCTGGGAAAAGAAATGCCTGGAATTTCAGGACAATGCTGAAGGAAACCCTGTATGGATTTGAAATTGGTCCCACTGTTCAATATTGCCTAGATCTATTCATACCTGTGAGGATAACTTGAAGGGCATGGCAGGTGGGGACAATCTGGAGGTGGAGACTGGTCATTTTTGCTATATTGTTTTTGGAAGGGATACAGACAGAGCTCAACAATGACCTAATCTTTTTCTTTCCGCCCCACACAGGAATCTATTTTAGCTTTATTAATATTCACGGCTGATGAGAATTTTTGCCTCTTAAAAATCTCAAGTATTTTATGCTTATTCAGAAGTTGCCTGTTGTTTATTGCCATATCACGCATCTTTATAACCCCATAGATGTAATAAATTATTTTATTCTCTTTGAATAAAGTGTCTTCTGGTAAAAGAGATGTTTATAATGGCATGGTTTCAGAGATCGAGATCGGTGTTTAAATAGGGAGAAAGGCAAATAAGCCAGTGATCTTTCTTTTTTTTTTTTTAATTTTTAATGTTTATTTTTAAGAGAGAGAGACAGAGCAAGAGCCGGGGAGAGGCAGAGAGAGAGAGGGAGACAGAATTCAAAGCAGGTTCAAGGCTCTGAGCTGTCAGCACAGAACCCAACGTGGGGCTCGAACTCACAGATTGCAAGATCACGACCTGAGCCGAAGTCGGATGCTTAACCCATTGAGCCACCCAGGTGCCCCACCAGTAATCTTATATTAGAATTACATCTCATTCATACGATCCTCGTAAGTGTCCATGGGTCTTTCCCACATCTATTTTCCCATTTAATCATCCCTTAAAACCTCACAAGTAGGTATGTTAGACAGTGCTGTCACAGCATGAAGGACAAGGAGGCTAACACACAGCAGTCCCAGTGACTTACTCCAGACACCATTATTAGGATGAGTGTTCAGGTCCTCGGGATCTTGATCTGCTGTTATTCCCAGGAGTCTCTGCTCTCTCGGCGTTTTTCAGTGCTGAGAGGGGGATCAACTGGAGAAGTTAGAAGTTCAGTCCTCATATTAGTAGAGAAGGAATTCTGGATTTCTTTTATGAAAAGAGTGAGGAAGGAGGAGGACATGGGTAGTCAGACTGTAAGGCCAATGTCAGGTACAGTTAAACTAATTTGGCCCCAAGCCCCAGATTATTAATTACACCTCCGCCTGGGCTATGGTAACTTCATACCAGGCTGTGCTTGCGTGAGAGGGTGGGTTAGGGGAGGGAGAGGAAAGAAAACGGAGAATTAAGGCTCACAAGAGCACCTGCTTCTTCTGCTACCTAGTCCCAGCATGCGCATCCCCTCTGAGTGCCATCTTGACATCAGCCCGCCAAGGCAAGATTGAAGAGGGGGCAGAGATATCAAGACAGAAGCATCGTTGCTGGGCTGAAGTGCTTTGACCACTTTGATTTGCAACATCCGTTACATTTAAGTTAGTGTCAGTACGGAAAAACACAAGCAAACACTCTGAAGTTTTAAAAGCCACGAATACCATTAACGATAACCAACATTTAATGAGCACTGACTGTGTGCCAGGCACTGTGCTAACCTTTTCTGTGTATTGTCTCATTTAACTCTTAAACAGCCATATGAGCTAAGTGACTTATTATCTGTATTTAACTTAGGTGCACATTGAGGCAGAGGGAGCTTAATTTTCCAAGAGTACAAAGTGGTGGAGTGCACTGTTATTTAAACCTAAGTGGACGGACTCCAGAGCTTACGCTCTAAGGTCCTGTATTTACTACCTCTAAAAAAATTAACAAACGTTAAGTTTGCTCTAAAGCTTCCTGTCATTCTATGTATCAGAGTGTAATGGATATCGAATTACAGTTCTCCGCACCTAGCGATGTATATTATATAACCTATCTCTCTCTCCATATAAAAACGGAGCGTATATAACCCGGATTTTAATATTCTTTTTGGAGAGCACTTCCTGGTTTTCTCCTGCTTGAATGTGGCAAACCAGTAGAGGCATGGTTACAGTAGATACACCTTGGCCTCAACCTAGTTATTTAAGTGTTTGCTGAATCAATTCTGGGATTAAAAAGACAGGGTAAATCTCTGATCTCTACACTGATAATAAAAATACTTCATGGGAGATTTGACTTATTTTCTCACGTGAGCCACACACCTGCTGCAAGGTAGGGAGGGAGGGTATTCTGCCTATTTTGGGGTGAAGAAACTGATACATTTGCATGAGGTCATATGGCAGCCTCAGGCCTAGATCTCTTGAAGCCCTCCTGCTGAGGGGATTATATTCTCTTTGCACTATTCCTTTCTTAGTTTGGTTTTTACTCCTATCATTCAGTAGCGTTTTTTGAGCATGTGTTGACCTTCGTGCTAGGTATGGGGCAAGTAAAATGATGGAAAAAAACATAGTTTCTCTTAAGGTGCTCCCTCCAAAGACAAGTGGAGGAGACCACTATAAACACAGCTACAGTAGAAGTGCTTAGAGTTTGGAGCTAGACAACTGAGGAAGAAATTAACCACTTAGTGAGAGTTGGGAAGACACAGAGAAGAGGTAGAAGGGAAACTGGATGTTAAGTGCTGAATCAGAGGATTCTAGGGGAAGACAAGGGGGTCAGCAAATGTTCTAGGCAGAAGGGGCATGATTTGCTCCAGTAACTGAATGATCTAGATTGAGGGGCAGGGGCTTCAGCAAGTCTAACAAGGTACAACAGGGCCTACTGTACCGTACCAGGGGGGTGGACTTCATCCTGAGCCTGTTCACCACCTGGGGTGGATGTGCCATTGGGACACTTGGTTATGTTCCTAGAATGCCAGTGAACTTTAAAAACAAAACCAAAAACGTTGTTTTATATCAATTATATAATCATTCATTCAAGACCACGTCATTGAATTCCTGCTATGTGTGTTGTCCTAGGTACAGAAGTACAGTGGAGAGTAAGACAGGTGAAAGCTCTTGGCCTTGGTGAGGTTACATTCTGCTGAGGGAAGAGGATGTGTTAGATAGTATTAAGTCTCAGGAGAAAAAATAAAGCAGTGAAAAAGGTTAGGAAACGTTGGGTGGTATTGGTGATTCATTTTACATAAGGTCACTGGGGAAGCTTCACTAATATGGTGACTTCTAAGTAGAGGGAGTGAGGGAACCAGCCAGGTTTGGGGAATCACACTCCGGCAGAGGGATCAGCAGTAGAGATGCCCTTCCTGACTCGAGAGTGTCCCTGGCAGGTACAGGAACAGCAAGGATGCTAGGAGGGAGTGGTAGGAGATGACATCAGACAGGTAGCGAGGGCCAAGCCCTGTAGGGCCTTGTAAGTTATTATATGGAGTTGGCTTTTTGGCGCACATGAGTGTCCTGCTCTGGCTTGTTTCCCCAGGATCACTCTGCCTGCTGAGTTGAGAAGAGATTGCTGGAGGCCGTGGACAGAAACAGAAGGAGCTGTTATTTGGCTGTTGTAATAACCCTTGTGATAGATGAGGGGGGAGCTTGAATTGAACCAACGTGGTAGGAGGGGGCCATGAGATATGGTCAGATCCTGGAGACACTTGAAGAGAGCCAATGGATTTTGCCAGTGGAGAAGACTTACAGTGCAAGGGTGAGGAGTCAAAGAAAACACCAAAAGTTTTGTCCTACGGATCTAAAAGAATACAGTTCCCAATTTGCAGACGTGAGAAAAAGTGCAGGAGGAGCTGGTTAGGGGATGATGTCAGGCGTTTAGGGTTGGACATTGCACTGAGCGTGTCAGTTCGACAGGGTTGGGTTATTGAAAAGATTCTCAGGACCCACATAATAGGACTTCTAGATCTCCAAGGCAGGAAAGTGATGAAATGTAACAACAGCAAGGATGGGCACCGTAGGCCAAGGTTGTATCACAGCCAAGGCCTCCCTCTGCCAGGCCAGGACATACTTCGGTCAAGAGCCACCAGTATGTGCATGGAATACCTTGGAACCAGGTCTTGGCTGATCATATCCCTGCTGTTCACAAAAGCGTTTTCTTGGTGGGTAGCCGGCCTCAGTGGCAGAACTTTTCAAGAGTCTCACCAAGGTGCAAATCATCCGTCACGCCGTTACCAACAAATAATGCCGACAAGCTGGTCCTAACCCCCAGAAGCTACTCAAGCCAAGGTTGGAAAGCAACACTCTTGGTCAGCATGTCTCACACGCTGGGGACAGTTCTGTGCAGGTACTTCAGCAAAACAGCTTAGACAGATTCCAGGCCAGCACAGCCATGTTAAATTTGAGGTGCCTCTGAGGAGATCCAAGAGTGGATGCTGAGTGGGAAATGGGATGTGTAGGAAAAATGATGCTGGAAATGTGGGTTTGGAGTTCAGGGGAGGGGTCAGGCTGAAGGCTCATATTCGGAAGTCATCATTTTACAGAAGGCTTTTCAAGTCAAGCCATTGGATGAAATCACCTGGGGAATGAGTACAGTTTGAGCCAAGCAGAGCTCCTGGTATGACCCTAGGAGCACTTCAACAGGTAGAGAGTCCTCTAAGGAATAAAATCCAAAATTCAGGTCCATTATTGATTTACAACCTAACATTTCAGGAACACAGCTCTCATTTGAGGAAACTGTGTCACCCTGTGCCCCCAAACCCCTTGGGGTTTTATTTTTCCTTGTCTTTAGGGAACCCTTTAAAGAAAACATTTAAGAAATCTCTCAGAGGCACCTGGGTGGCTCACTTGGGTAAGCATCCAACTTCAGCTCAGATCATGATCTCATAGTTCATGAGTTTGAGTCCTGCATCTGACCGTGCAGAGTTTGCTTGGGATTCTCTGGCTCTCTCTGCCTCTCCCCCACTTGTGCTCGCTCTCTCTCTCTCTCTCTCTCTCTCTCTCTCAAAATGAATAAATAAACTTAAAAAAAAAAGAAGAAGGATGTCTCTCAGCATGGGAGCTTTTGAAGGTGTTTAAATGGGGAAGTCTGTGTTGGAGGTTATGACTTTCTTAAAGGCAAATGGGATGGTTTGGCATATTAAAAGCGGAGTTTAGAGCTGACTGGATATGGTAGTGAGTGATGCTACATGATTCTATACATGATAGTTTGGTGGCTGTCATTCCAGTTTGTATAAGCATCCGGCTTGTTAAATATTGGGCTTCAGTTTTGGAAAGCAAACAGTCACCTTTTATCATTTTATCTATGGACACAATAACTTGTCCAGAAAGCTCCTAAAAGGGCTTTCTTATCAGTGCCTTTACCCTTCTTGTTCTCTGGATTAATCTCTGGAAAAAGCACTGCAGATAGTCTAATGTGTCAACTTCTTGTATATGTCATAATGTTGTAGTTTGGATTATTTTAGCAGATTATCCAGGAGGCCCTTAAACGACTGGGCTTTGGTGGAGAAGATTACTCAGGAATGCAGTCTTGAGAATTACAAGAGGGAATGATGCATCAAGGGAGATACAGGGGTCTTAAAGAAAACTTTGTCAATTTCCAGTTTCCCTTGGACTTGCCCATGTACTACTGTCAGTGAACAAACTCCTGTTTGCCGCCCCTTCCTGCCCATGGGTTCATGCTCTCTGACATTCACACAGTAACAATCGTGTCTCATACAAAATCCAGGTAATACAAGAAGGTGCAAAGGAAAAAGTAAACATCTAAAATTCCTCCACCGAGAGGTGGCCAAGACCCACACGTATTTCCACACAGAATTTCACATGCATGGGATCGGGTACGCAGGCCATTTTACGGCTCCATTTTTTGCGCACCCTTGTGTAGGGGATGCTTCGGGAATATTTCACGTCTTGGCTTTAGATATCGTTTAAATCCCCACATACCTTAGGTAATATCATTATCAGTAAGAGCATGAGGTGATATATATTTTTTATCTCTTTCAGCTGTTTCTCTGCTTTTCATTTTTATGAATATTTGAATATCCCAGCTGGATCCAACAGTAAACAGTAGTTCAACTAGCTCACTATCTCTACTCTTAACTGTGCTACTGATGGATGTTGGCAAAGAGTGCCATGGTTCCTTCCACAAAACCAGCTTTAAAAGGGATGGCTTTTAAAAGGGATGACGCTCAGGCGTCATGACGTTAGGAAAAATCTGGCATGGATCTTATATTCAGAAACTTAATTATCTACACTGTTTGAATTTCATTGCGTTTCAGCGTGTACCTTCTCTTGGTATGTGTCTTGCATTCTACTCAATAAAGTTTTACTTTTCACGTGATCTTTCATAACATTACATCCTTTATCAAGTTTTAGGCCATTTATTTGCCTGATGAACTTTGTGGACTAAGTCATGTGGTTCCCTTCTAAAGATAGCGACATTATCTTTCTC
This sequence comes from Puma concolor, assembly GCF_028749965.1. Classification (NCBI taxonomy): domain Eukaryota; kingdom Metazoa; phylum Chordata; class Mammalia; order Carnivora; family Felidae; genus Puma; species Puma concolor. The sequence continues at coordinate 41,537,852 of NC_141683.1, forward strand.
ATTTTTATCCCCTACCACGTTTAGAATTCGTTCTCAGGCAGCTCCCCTGCTTTGAAAATCTGTGATGATGTGTGTCTTAGGTCTCTGCCTTTCGAATAGTTTTGTTTTGTAATCTCTTCCTTAACACTTAGAGTGGCCCCTTGATTATTTTACTTATCTTTTTTTTTTTTTAACTGCTTTCTGCTCAGTTCAGACTTTGATAAGTGTCGATTTGAGCTGTGGGCAATGTTCCAAAGAGGACGAGTCATACTTTAGCGCCAAGAGTGGTCTCTGCTTTAATTCTTTCTTTCTTTTTTTTTTTTAATGTTTATTTATTTTTGAGAGAGAGAGAGAGAGAGAGAGAGAGAGAGAGCATGAGCGGGGGAGGGGCAGAGAGAGAAGGAGGCACAGAATCTGAAACAGGCTCCAGGCTCTGAGCTGTCAGCACAGAGCCCAACGCGGGGCTCGAACTCACAAACCGTGAGATCAGGACTTGAGCTAAGGTCGAAGGCTTAACTGACTGAGCCACCCAGGCGCCCCTGCTTTCTCTCTTTTTCTTTTCTTCCCCCCTGTTTTATTTCTATTACCTCTCTGTTACTTTTCTAGTTTTTTCTCTGTTGGCATTGTTGAATGATGTCCTCAGGCAAAGAATCCCAGTGACTCTGGAGGCTTCTTCTAGATTATTGAAAACGCTGTTTGAAAAGGGGAGCCTGGTTTATTTTCTCCCAAATCCATTAGTTTTCACTTAACAAGGTTGAATGAATCTCAAGCCTCATTTGTATGCCTTTTTTTACCCAGGCTTGTGAGGTTTTAAAAATTTAATTGAACATTGAACACTTCACAGTCTTCAAGATCACGGTGGTATTCCTATACTTTGAGTTTCCTTTTTAGTGTTAAATTAAAACATCACATAACAGATACATAGATTTACATTTATGCCTTCAAATACATATTTATTGTATCTACATTTTTAAAAACTGTTAAAACCTTTTTTAAAGATCTGTAACGAAACATTTTTATAAGGGTTGATTTCGATAAGTCTTTAGTAAATAATCTTTTTAGGGCTACTTACATTTTGTGAACTGATTTTTCTTATACTCTTATGTGCCCCCTGACAATAGCTGTTTGATTGGTGAAATGTACTTTCTCTATGTAGAATGGCTATATTTCCCCCCTATGATTAGTTATCTTGCGTATATGTTCAGAAGTATACTTTACTGCTTTCACTCATTTTGCTTTTCATTTTTCTCAGAAAACTCCAGTTTATTTAGAATTTCTTGTTATATGTATGTAGGAGAGCTCTAATTAGTGTGTCCTCAGTCTATAATAACGTTGAGTGAAAATGCCAATATTTGCAGACTGGTAAGTTAAAAAGTATGTATTCCTTGGAGGGGTATCTAAGGAATCAAAATTTCCCAGATGCTTGTGAAGTATAATGTGTTCTCTGGTGATGAAGCAGTAAAGGGAGCTTTGAGAAATAAGCAAAGCAGTGAATGTCAGGACTGTGGAAAAGGAGAAGAATGTCAATAGGCACCATCAGACGATCACATGGCTTACATTGATGCACATTTCAGGGAAAAGAGCCTCTAATCCTTCAATTTTCTATTTTTAGGATCCCAGCATAGTTTCTTGACTCTTGTAAAGTTCCTTTTCTGCAGTTGTGCTTCTGTTTTTACTTTGCTAAAACTCACTTAGAGGAATACAGGGATTCACCAGAAACTCAGAATTGCTAAAACAGGTGGTGTTCCTTTTGGGCAAATGAAAAAGTCCCCTTTCCTGTCACTGTTATTCGGGTCCTCTACAGGTCGGTTAGGGAACATTTGATCCAAGTGACAAATACAATGGAATGAACTCCTCTCTCCTTGCATGTGATGTGCTTTCAACATCTGGGTGATGCTAATGGTACCAGGGAAGTGGATTCTGAAATTTATGGAGGAAGAGGCACTGGTTTGTGTCCATTTAGAAATTTTGATGTCAACCCCAAGAGCAGAGATATGTCACGTCTCCTCTAGATTGGAAAGGGAGTTCTTAGGGAGACTTTGTGTTAACCCAAGAGTCACCATACTGTGGATCTGTGGTGCTGTGTGTGTTCCCAACAGGATAACAGTGTGGTCAGGATTCACTAACAGCTTTCCAAGCAGGGCAAACCTACGTGGAATAGGATGGAGAAGCAGAGTTATTACAAGCATTTAGAGTTCTTATATTTTATTTTTCATGGGGAATACAGGGAAGGTCTTAGTTTCCTTAAAATGGCCATGGAAATGCTTACAAACTGTGATCTTTAATGGACAGCGTATTTTCATACAGCAACACCTCAGATGATCGGGACCTCGGTGTTTCTTCAGCAAAGCTAGTGAATGTGGCAGAAATGTTTTTAGTCTTGACTTTAAAGCATGCCTTGGTGGTCATGCTTCTTTTAGGTAAAATAAAATTCACAGTGTTAATTGCCTAACAGTCCATAAGAGAATTGAAATACTACTGGGTGGGTTCCAACATTCCTGTTGCACTAGCGGTTGGTAATGGTTTCTCAGCACATTTGATTTACTCTTGCTTCTCAGACAGTGAGGTAGGCTGCTGCTGTTTTCCATTTGTCCTGGTCCATGCACCGCTCACTGAACGCAAGACAGAAGTGGAGATGATTATTCCCAGCTGTCACAAAATAAAATTTTGTAAGACAAAGTTCCGTTTAATCATGGTCAAAATAGCTTATCATTCATACAAGAAAAAAAAATTGATTGGCAACATAGTTTTCTGAATCTGATTTTTTTTTTTTTTTTTTTTGGACATTTGGCCACACACTGAACATCCTGAGTTCTTTTTCTGAATCCTCATTCAGAAATATTTCTGTATTCATGTACCATGTTCAGATAGCATATTAGTGTTTACAGAGACCTGAGGTAAGACAGTTGGTGGGAAAGTCTGTTCCTCTAAAGGAAGAAGTAATTAAAATGCATTCATTCATTTATTCGTTAAACATGTAATAAGTTTTGAAAGGCGTTGTTCTAAGCAGGGGGCATAATCCACACGGATTATGATTGTGTGGACTGACAAGAGTCCTGCTTTCTTGGAGCTGCTGTGCTAGTGAACAAAGAAACACCTCAACAAGATAATTTCAGAAAATACAGATGTCCTGAAGACTGAACAATGGCTTAATGCCACAGAATGATGGGGGCCGTGCTCCTCTACAAGAGCTGTGTTCAGACACGCTTTCTCTTGGACAGGTGACATTCACGATGAAACCTGAATGAGAGAGGGTCAGTCCTGTGAAGATCTTGGGGGGCAGGGAAGCGTTTCAGGAAGAGAAGGCAGCAAGTGCAAAGGCGAGAGCATTCTTGGTGTGTTCTGGGGCCCGTGCAAACACCAGTGGGGTTGGGCCATCATTCGTGTTGTGAGGGAAGCAAGCCAACACCTTGTAGGCCTTGATAAGTGCTCTTGGTTTTACGGGCAGTGGGAGATCAACAAATGGAAAATTTTAGAAGGAAACAGAGTATGTCATAATGATCCTAGGTGAATACTCTGGTGACCTGGTAAGGGGAAGAAATCAAATAAAAACAGAACGATTGGTTGGAGAAATTTTAATGAAAGTTCATTTTGGAAAGAATTTTAAAGACGGAGGCTGAGAGGGGACAGACAGGGTTTGGGCCAGAAGACTGTCCTCTCTTCTCGCCTTTCAGGAAGAGATGCTCAAGGGTGGTGATCCAGGTAATGTGTGTACTTCTGGAGAAGATAAAGAGAGAGGGGAGGTGGCTGGTTGAGGGTTCTGAAGCTGATACCACATATTCAATTCAGTGTGTCTAAGAAGGAGATGATTTTAATGAGCAGAGATAATTGCTAGATGATTTATTTTATTTTATTTTATTTATTTTATTTTAATTGTCTTTAAATAAATTCTACTTTTAGGATAAAAGATTGTTGTTTATTTTACTATCTTTTTAAAATTATTTTCTATTTAAACCCTTCCACAACCCTACTGTTATATCTGGACATGTTACAGCTAATATGCTAATGTAAATGATTGGATAATTGCTTTGTCCTTAATAAATATAGATTTTCTTCTTCTTCTTTTTTAAATCTGGTTAACAAGTTCCAAAGCTTCACAATGTTTTTTATTTCTGGAAGATGTTTTATCAGATGATGACATTTGGCTCTTGAGTTGAGCTGGCCTGCAAATCTATTTCATGAGGCTAGTTTTAAATACTTCGGCTTAATTAAAATTGTCAATAATCTTATTTTATAATAACAATATCATTCTTGAGGCATATTTTTCTTGGATGCTGTACTATGCTGTTATTCAAAAAGTATTTTTTGATAGGACAGGAGCTTCTGCTTTATTTTCCATTACTCAGCTCCTTACAACCTTATTATTTCTTGATCCACAGAGAGCTTGTGTTTATGTTTGTGTGTTTGCATTTGTGTTTTATTCCCTCTGATGCTTTCCTGATGCAGGATTAAATTGCTTCAAGTAGCCTTCTTGATAGGGACCTAAATGAGACTCCTTTCTTCTTGAGGGCAAAGAAAGAAAAAAAAAAGTTAATCTCATGTATAAACCAAACTAGGGGGCACCTAGATGGTTCAGTCAGTTGAACATCTGACTTTGGCTGAGACCATGATCTCACAGTTTGTGGGTTCGAGCCCCGTGTCAGGCTCTGTGCTGACAGCTCAGAGCCTGGAGCCTGCTTCGGATTCTGTGTCTCTCTCTGCCCCTCCCCTGCTCCTGTTCTGTCTCTCTCTGTCTCTCAAAAATGAATAAACGTTAAAAAAAAAATTTTTTTTAAACCAAACTAGCCTGGGTGTCTTAGAGTCTAAAAGAAAATACAAAGAAAAAGCAATACTGGTAACTGCATCTGAAAGGTCATAACGAGTGTCTATAGAAAGTGCCAGCAAGGGGCGCCTGGGTGGCGCAGTCGGTTAAGCGTCCGACTTCAGCCAGGTCACGATCTCGCGGTCCGTGAGTTCGAGCCCCGCGTCGGGCTCTGGGCTGATGGCTCAGAGCCTGGAGCCTGTTTCCGATTCTGTGTCTCCCTCTCTCTCTGCCCCTCCCCCGTTCATGCTCTGTCTCTCTCTGTCCCAAAAATAAATAAATGTTGAAAAAAAAAAAAATTAAAAAAAAAAAAAAAAAGAAAGTGCCAGCAAAATTTTATCATAATATACTTTGAATTATTTGCATGTAACATTTTAAGGAAGAAATTCATTGAATTTAGAACCTGTAGAACCTGAAATCTACAAGTACATATTACCTAGTCAAACCCTGTCACTTTAGAACCAAGAAAATAAACGATTCAACTATTTTCCTAAGAGTACCACTAGTTAGTGACAGAAAAAATACCGTCACTTCTAGTCCACGACTTCTGGTTCACCACTTTTCCTTTCCACCAGTGTCTCTTTTTTCCTTTTTCTTTCTTGCTCTTGTAAATATCAGCATGTTTCTAAGATGAGAGCTGCTATTCTAACATTTTTTATTTTGAAGTAAGTAATCAAGATGTTTTCTTCTTTGCCCTCCAGAGCCGCAGCCTGCATACAGGCTGTGTCCCCACAGAGATGTGACTCATTATTCCGTATTTATCATCTCAGTTTTCCTGCTACCAGTGCTTATGCTGCCTCTTTATGCTGAATGAATGAGTGAAACATCTCAGAGTTTTAGGATTGGGGGAAATCCTGAATCTCAAAGAAAATGAAAGTGAGTAGTGTCCTTATGAAGTTTCTTGCCACCAAAGTTGCCAGATGAAGTTATAACTGGATTTTTTAAAAAAAGGATTAAGCTTTTCAGCTAAAGGGTGATAAACCAAAATGCATTAGGAAAAAGAAACAAGACAACTTAGAATTTTGCTTTTTAAACTTTGATAAATGAATGAAACTTCCATGAATTCCACCCATTAAGTGAATATTGATTGAAATCTTACTATTGTGTAGCTGGCACTGTGCTAGACTATGGGTTCTTTCCCTCTCAAAATTGTATTTTATGATATGTATTTTATATCCTTAATGTCTTACTTTTGCAATCTGTTATAAATATATAGCTCTCTGTTTAACTATAGATTTATGGAATCTTTTTGAAAGACTTTGTAGTAATGCTATTTTATGGGTGTACCAGTCTTTTAAAACTATTCTCCTATGTCAAGGATTTTATCTTTTATTTTATTCTTTTATTGTGGTAAATAACACATGAGATCTACCTTGCTAACAAATGTTTAAGTGTACAATAAAATATTGTTAACTATAAGCACAATGCTCTACAGCATATTTCTGAAGCTTTTTCATCTTCCTTAACTGAAACTCTACACGCGTTGGACAGCAAATCCACATTTCCCCATCCTGCTGCCTCCCACCCCTGGAAGGTACCATTCTCCTATCTGCTTCTATGAATTTGACTACTTTAAATAACTCATGTGAGTGGAATCATTAAGTCTTTGTCCTGTTGTGACTGGTTTATTTCATGTAGCATGATGTCCTCAAAGCTTCATCCAACTTATAGCATGTAACAGGATTTCCTTCTTTTTTTAAGACTGAATAATATGCCATTGTCTGTATATTCCACATTTTCTTTACCCATTGGTCCACTGATGGACATTTCGATTCTTTTTACGTCTTAACTATTGTGAATAATTCTGTAATGAACATGGTATTGCAAATATTTCTTTGAGATTCTGTTTTCCGTGATTTTGGATAGATATTTGGAAGTGGGATGGTTGGACCAGAAGCTAGTTCTATTTTTAATTTTTGAGGAACATCCTTGCTATTTTCTATAGCAGCTGCTCATTTTAGATTCCTACCAATAGTGCCCAAGTGTTTCAATTCCTCCAAGTCATTGCTGACACTGGGTGTCTGTTTGTTTGTTTGGAGGGTTTTTTATTTGTTTTTATTTGTTTTACCTTATGAGATGTGAGGTGATATTGTAGTTTTTATTTGCATTTGCCTGACTATTAGTGATGTTGAGCAATTTTCATATACCTGTTGGACATTTTTATATCATCTTCAGATAAATGTCTAATCAAGTCCTTTGCTCGTTTCTTTTTAATCAGGTTATTTGGGGTTTTTTGCTATTGAGTTGTAGGAATTCCTTATATATTTTTTGGATATTGGCCTTTTCCCAACATATGGTTTGCAGATATTTTCCTCCCATTCAGCAGTTGACTTTTCACTCCATGGATTATTTCCTTTGCTATGCAGAAGCTTTTTAATTTGATGAAGTGCCACTTGTCTATTTTTTCTTTGTTGCTTGTGGGTTTTTTTTTTTTTATTTTGTTAATGTTTATTCATTTTTGAGAGACAGAAAGAGACAGAACACAAGCAGGTGTGGGGCAGAGGGAGAGGGAGACGCAGAATCCGAAGTAGGCTCCAGGCTCTGAGCTGTAAGCACAGAGCCCAACGTGGGGCTCAAACTCATGAACCGCAAAATCATGACCTGAGCCAAAGTAGGATGCTCAACCAACTGAGCCACCCAGGTGCCTGTGTTGCCTGTGGTTTTAGCAACATTTCCCAGAAATCATTGCCAAGACCAGTGGTATGAAGCTCTTCTACTATATTTTCTTCCAGTAGTTTTATAGTTTCAGATCTTAACACTTAAGTCCTTAATCCATTTTGAGTTGATTTTCATGTATGATGTAAGATAAAGGTCCAATTTTATTATCTTCTATGTGGATGCTCAGTTTTCCCAACACTATTTGCCGAAGAGACTGTCCTTTCCCCATTTATAGTCTTGACACTCTTGTTGAAGCTCATTTGACCATTGGGTTTATTTCTGGCCACTGTTCTGTAACATTGGTCTATACTTGTTTTGCCAGTTTCAAACTGTTTTGATTAGTGTAGCTTTGTGATATGTTTTGAAATCAGGAAGTGTGAGGCCTCCAGCTTTGTTCTTTTTCAAGATTGTTTGGGTTATGTGGAATCCTTTGTAGTCCCATATGAATTTTAGGATTTTTTTTCCTGCAAAAAAATGCTATTTAGATTTTAATGGGGATTGCATTGACTGTGTAGATATTTGGGGGTATTATGGGCATTTTAACAATATTAAGTCTTCTAATCCATGAACATAGGATATCTTTCCACTTATTTGTCTTCTTTAATTTCTTTAAGCAAATGTAATAGTTTTTATTATACAAAGCATTCACTGCCTTGTTAAATGTATTCCTAAGTATTTTATTCTCTTTGATGCTATTGTAAATGGGAAAGTTCCCTTAATCTCCTTTTGGATTGTTCACTGTTAGTATAGAAACATAGTGATTCTTATATTGATTTTGTATTCTGTAGCTTTGTTGAATTCATTTCTTAGTACTAGCAGTTTTTTTGTGGAATCTTTTGGGTTTTTTTTTACATGTAAGATCATGGAATTTGAACAGAAATACTTTGACTTCTTCCTTTCCAATTTGAATGCCTTGTATTTCTTTGTCTTGTTGTATTGCTCTCATGAGGACTTCTAGTACTTTGTTGAGTAGAAGTAGTCAGAGTGAGTTTTTTTTTTTTTTTTTTTTTTTTTTTTTTTGCCTTGTTCCTGATCTTAGAAGAAAAACTTTCAGTTTTTCATTATTGGGGATGATGTTAGGAGTGGACTTTCATATATGGCCTTTACTTTGTTGAGCTAATGTTCTTCTATTTCTAGTTTGCTGAGAATTTTTATCATAGAGGTTGTTGGCTTTTGTCAAATGTTTTTTCTCTTTCTCTTGAGACAATCATGTGATTTTTATCCTTTGTTCTGTTAATGCAGTGTATCATATTGATTAAATTTCATGTATTGAAACGTCTTTGCATCTCAGCAATAAATCCCACTCGGTCATGGTGTATGATCCTTTTAATGTGCTGTTGAATTCAATTTGCTAGTGTTTTGTCAAAGATGTTTGCATCTACATTCATCAGAGATATTGGACTGTAGTTTCTTCTTATAGTGTCTTTGTCTGGCTTTGGTATCAGAGTAATGCTGCTTCTGTAAAATGAGTTTGGAAATGTTCCCTCCTTTTCAGTTTTCCGAAAGAGTCTAAGAAGGATTGGTGTTAATTCTTTAAATGTTTAGTAGAATTCATCAGTGAATCCTCTGGCCCTGACCTTTTCTTTGTTGGGAGGTTTTGATTACTGATTCAATCTACTTACTAGTTTAGGTATGTATATATTTTGTTTTTTCATAATTTAGTATTGGCAGATTGTCTGTTTCTAGGAATTTATCTATTTCTTCTAAGTTATCCAATTAGTTGGGTATAATTTTTCATAGTAGTTTCTTATAATCCTTTATATTTCTGTGGCATTGGTTGTGATGTCCAGTCTTTTATGTCTGATTTTATTTAATTTGAGATTCCTTGTGTTTTTCTTAGTCTAGCAAGATTTGTCAATTTCTTTTATCTTAAAAAAAAAACCCTCTTATTTTTGCTATGGTTTTTCATTCTCTATTTCACTTATTTCTGCTGTAATCTTTATTAAAATTTCCTTCTTTCTGCTAATTTTTAGTTTAGTTTGTTCTTTTTCTGGTTCTTTGAGGTGTACGGTTAGGTTCTTAATATTTGAGATCTTTCTTTTTTCATGATGGTGTTTACTGCTTATAGACTTCCCTCCTAGTACTACTTTTGCTGCAACTCATATGTCTTATTATGCTCTGTTTTCATTCCATTTGTCTCAGGACATTTTCTAATTTCCCTTTTGATTCTTCTTCAGCCCATTGGTTATCCAGGAGTGTGTTGTTTAAGTTCCACATAATTATGAATTATCCAGTTTCCCTCTGGTGTTGATTTCTAGTTTCATTCCATTTTGGTCAGAAAAGATACTTGGTGTGATTTTGGTCTTCTTGAATTTGTTAAGACTTTTTTTGAACCTAACATGTAATCTGTTCTGGAAAAGATTCCGTGTGTACTTAAGAAAAACATGCATTATTATTTTGTGTGTGTGTGTATTTTTTGTTGACTGGTAGGTTCTGTGTATGTCTGTTCAGCCCATTTGGTTTATAGTGTTGCTCATGTCTTCTGTTTCATTATTGATCTTTTGTCTGGATATTCAATCCATTATTGAAAGTGGGGCATTGATATCTCTTGTTATTGTGGTGTTGCTGTCTATTTATTCTTTCAGTTCTGTCAGTGGTCGCTTGATATATTTGAGCACCCTGATGTTGGGTGCATATATATTTATATTGTTACATCTTACTAGGGAATTGGCCCTTTGATCATTATATAATACCTTCTTTGTTGTTTGTGACAGTTTTTGACTTAAAGTTTATATTGTTTTGTGTAAGTATGGCCATACATGCTGTCCCTTGGCTACCATTTGAATGGAAAATCTTTTTCTACTTTTTCATTTTCAGTCTGTATATCACCTTAAACCTAAAGTAGTTTCTTATAGACAGCATATTGTTGAATCTTTTTTTAAATCCATTCAGCCACTCTGTCTCTTTGACTATATCTTTGAACCCATCTACATTTAAGATAATTACCAATAGGAAAGAACTTACTATTAATATTTTGTTAATTGTATCCTGTTGGTCTTATAGCTTTTTTATCACTCTTTTCCTCTCTTGCTATCTTCTTTGTTTTTGATGTTTTTTGTGTAATGATTTTTTTTAACTTCTTTATCCTTTTGTTTTGAAAATTTTCTGTAGGTATTATCTTTGTGGTTTCCATTGTGTTTATATAAAACATCTTGTTGTTACAACACTCTATTTTAAGCTGATAACAACTTAACTACAATTGCATACCAAACTCTTCTTTTTTTCCCCCCACCAAAGTTTGTGTTATTGAGGTCACAAATAAGACTTTTAATTTTGTATCCATGAACATATTTTTGTAGTTATAGTTATTTTGTATACTCATGTTTTAACTTCTGTATCACAATTAAAACTGTTATGCATCACCATTACAGTTCAACGGTACTGTATATTTGTCTACCTATTTATCTTTACCAGTTACGTTCATACTTACATGTACTTTCTTGTTGCACTTTAACAGCCTTTTACTTCAACTTGAAGGATGCCTTTTAGCGTTTCTTATAAGGCAGGTTGAGGAGTCATGAACTCCATTAGCTTTCATTTATCCAGGAAAATATTTATGTTTCATTTTTGAAGGACAGTTTTACCAGGTATAGTAAACCTGGGTGGCAATTTTTTCTTTCTTTGAACCTATCATCCCATTCTTTTCTGCCCTACAGGTTTTCTGCTGAGAAATATGCTTATAGTCTTACAGGGGCACCCTTGCATACAATGAGTTACTTTTGTTTTGCTGCTTTCAAAATTGTCTCTTTGATTTTGACTTTTAACAATTTGATTGTATGTGCCTTGGGTGTGGACTTTTATAATTCATTCTATTTGGAGTCTTTCGGTCTTCTTGAACCTGGATGTTCATTTTCTTCCACAGATTTAGGAAGTTTTCAGCCATTATGTCTTCAGATAAGCTCCTTTCCTCTTTTTCTCTTCTACTTCTGGAACTTTGGGTGTATGACTTTGGGTCAGCTTGATGGTAGACCATAAATCCCTTAAACTTTCTTCTCTCTTTTTCATTGTCTTTCTTTTTGTTCCTTTGACTGGATAATTTCAAATGTCTTGCCTTGGAGTTCTCTGATTCTTCTGCTCAATTCCTCTAAGAGATTTTACAGTTGGGTTATTGTGTTCTCCAGCTCCTAAATTTCTGTTTAGTTTTCTTTTATATTTTCCATCTCTTTGTTGATATTCCCATTTTGTTCGTGCATTGCTTTCTGAACCCACTGAACATCTTTATGACGGTTATTTTGAATTCTTTGAGGTAATTCATATACCTTTGTTTCTTCAGTGTTCATTTCTGGACATCTATTTTGTTCCTTTGAATCGTGCTTTCCTATTTCTTCATATGCCTTGTAATTTTGTGTTGTGATCTACACATTTGGTAAAACAGTCACCTCTCTCAGTCTTTACAATATGACTATGTACAGGGAGAAGCTTTCTCCCTTGAGATTCTATAGGTATCTCATGTCTTTTCTGTAGATGTGTTTCTCTGAACTTGTGCATGTAAATTCCCAGTTACATGGATTTGCCAGTTTCTTTTTTTTCAAGAGCTTGTAATCTCTTGCTACCTCTGGTGTCTGTCTGAAGTACTGCAATTTTTCTTGAGCTATTACAAGCCTCCCAGGGTTTTGTTATGCTCAGTGGTCTTGCAGTTTTTAGAATAGACTGTATCCCATCAGCCAGTGCTCTGAGTTGGGCAAGACATAAACCAATCCTTTGTGTAGCCCCTTCAAAATCCAGAGTGTTGGACACATGCTCCACTTTTCCCTCTTCCCCTAAGGGAGAGGTTGCCAAGCTCTACTGGCCCATGTCTGCTAGACTATAGGTCCTCTGGAGCAGAAGCAAGCCGCCTAGCTCATAGTGTTGTCATTGTCCCCTAGGCATCTAGACGGTGCCAGGCTTCATCAGTACTCTGACATAGCAAGGCAAAAACCAATCCCTTGAGCGGTACCCCTTAATCCAGAACCCCTTAATCCAACTCTTTGCCTACTCAGGGAGAAGCTGGGGGCTAGGAGTTTTCTCACAGTTGCACCATGCTAAACTAGGGGGAGTGAGTTTTCCTCCCAGCTTTGATGTGACTGGTTTTGTGCTCATTTGGAGTTCAGGAGCCTCTTAACTGATTTCTGGATTTCTCATTAAGGGAATTGGTCTGTGCACTGTTGACCCAGTATCTCTGTTGGAGGAAGTGGATCTGGGGGCTTCCTCTTTCACCATTTTGCTGATATCATCTCTCCTCTCTTGAGGTTATGGGTTTTAAAGCCAAGAGCAACTCAAGTAAGTTTCTTACAATTATGGAAACAAAAAATAAGTAAACTAATAAGCATATAAGGTAATTTCAAACAATTCTGAGTGTTTTCAAAAAGTAATAGAGGCTACATGCTACAGAATTGCTGTCTGGGCCAATTAAATTGGCACATGAAGGAATTCATGTATTTTAGCACAACCTGAAAAACAATAAATAGTCGACTGTGAATAGACTTGTGGATACTGAGGGAAGTTATTCCAGGTAGAGAGAAGGGCAAGTACATGATCTGACTTATGACTTAAAGGCATTGCTGTGGTTACCCTGGGAGGAACAGATGTAAGTGGACAAAGTTGGAACCCGGAGGGAGGTGGTGGTGGCCTTATATGAGGACAGAAGTAGAAGCAGTGGATGTGATGAGATGGGATTAAATGGGATATTTTGAAGTTAAAGCTCATGGAATTTGATGTGAGGTGCGAGGGAAAGAAGTCAAGGATGGTGCCTTCCAAATATAGGTTTTGGGCTCTAAGAACTGAAAAACTAAAGCTGCCAATTAATGACCCAGGGAAAACTCAGGTGGAGCGGGTTTCAGGGAGGAGGTTGGGAATTCATTCTGGCATATGGTCGGTTTGAATTGCCTTTGTTGTTGTTGTTGTTGTTGTTGTTTTATTCTTTTTATTTTTTTTAATGTTTATTTATTTATTATTATTTTTTAAATATAAAATTTAATTGCCTTTTAGACACCCAGGTAGGGAAGCAGTCCAGAATGAACAACACATTTGGGAGGTGTCAACATACTGACGATATCGAGAGCCTTGAGTTGAAATGAAATCACCTAGGAGTGTTGGATGGGTGGAGAACAGAACCAGAGGCTCAAAGGTGAAGGGAATGAGACATCCTTCAGGGAGCCTGAGAAAGCTAGAGAGGGTGGTATTCTGTGGGCCAAGTGAAGACGTGCTGCCAGGTCGGAGCGATTAGCTGTGTCAAGTGTTAACTTACTCTCTTCACTGTGACGTGTAGTATACAATTAGTGCTGTATCCCATCGGTTCACAATTGTAACCACTGCGTACTTAGGAATCAGTAAGCACAAAATATACCACAAATAATTCTTGAGCAGTTAGCATTACACTAGACACAGAGGCTGTGTGTGACATAAACATTTAGGATAAGGCCTAAGGACCGTTTGGGATACATTAGACATAGGGATAAAATAAACAAAGTGCTCACCCCAACTTCAAACTGACGATTGGATTCTCTTTAAAAATTTATTTATGAATGTATTTATTGCTTGGGACTTCCCATGTGATTTCACATAAAAACAATACTATAAATGATAACTATGTCCAAAGCTAGTTGACCAAAGCCACAGTACAGCTAAACTGTATCACCAAGATGAGAGGCTGGTTTTCTAGGTTAATTATCATTTTTACTTACTTTGAACTAGTGATGTGTTTAGTCTCTCTATGCTTCAGCTTCGGTGGAAGGTAAATTATATATATATATATATATACACACACACACACACACACAAGCATAATACATATATACATATATGTGTGTATACATATATACATGTATATACATATGTGTGTATATGCACATATGTATGTATATGTATATATATGTATATATGATTCCTGTTAAGTGATATATATATATTGGTAATGGTCACAGGGTTAATTTTATGAGATGGTGAAGTACATCAGTCTTGCACTGCTGAGTCCAAATAGTTCCTTAAGGAGACAAAGCTATCTAGAGGACACCCAGTAGATGCACAGCAGATACAGCAGGTGATTAAAAATGAAAATTGAGTGACACTTAGGTGTATTCAGTCGTCTCCTGATGCCAGCACTCTGGACCTGCCAGTGACTGCATGTTATGTACTTTTCTCTCCCTCTCTCTCTCTCTCCTTCTCTCTCTCTCTCTCTCTCTGTCTCTCCCTGCCCAGTTTAAACCTATCATACTTGTTCCACCAACATAAACACATGCTTGGTTGGAAGGAGTCTGGGGGCAGGAGAAGTGATGATCTCTAAGGATGTTGGGCCAACCTGATACGCCTCCAGGCATTAGACCCCACCCCCGACTAAAGACTGCCCTAGCAATGGAATCTTTGAGGAAGGAAGACCCTCCACTGTCATGCTTATCATGTGGATTTTGAAGCATCTTCCCTTTCAAAGGTTGCTGTGCTCCGAATTGCTCTTGGGATTGGTATCCTTGTGTGAATGAAGATGAACAATACCGCATATGTGAATGACTAATGTAGAAAACATGAGGAAAGATGCCAGGCTCGTTTTCAGTGCTGATCATTGTGGTGTGTGACACTCTGAAATCAGTCTGAGAGGTGCCCGAGGGAAGGGTTTAATTGCATTTTTGTGCAATAACTACTGGACAGGTGTCAAAGGGTAGCTCTATCATTCCAGTCGGCTTAGAAAAATATAAGACATTCTATCAGGTTCCTGTTTCTCAAGAAAATGGATTTCAACCAATTCAGTATTTGCTACGACTGGTGAGTGTATGGGTGTGTAATTGAGAAATACGAGGAAAACTTGGAGGAAAGCTAAGAAGCTCAGACAGGATGGGTATGAATCACTACGTTTTGGGAAGTTATTCATATACTATTTTTGCTGTCTTGATTTTGTGACATTGAGCCAAGAAATATAAACATATTAAGCAGTTTTGCCAGACTTCCTTTTCTCTGTGTAATGTTAGCGAGTCATTAGTAAACTAACCTGCAGTGTATTAAGAAATTTTCCCTGGAACCTGAAGGCATAGTAATTTCTTTTAGACTTATTAATGGCAGTGAGTCAGCTCAGTTGAAGTAAGAAATACATTAAATTTAATGGGGAGGGGCTGAAACAGAGGAACTGCCGATCCGAATATTATTGAAATATTCTAGTAATGTGATATTTTGCCCTTACTGATGACTGATTTTGGTAATGGGAAGTTTGATTTATTCAAACACAAATTTCCTTAGCTGGTCACTTTGTTGGCTGTGTGTGTGCATTTTCAGAACCTGAGATTTTCCGTCCTTGCTATGATCTTTTAGTTACAAATTCAGAAAAGGCAAGAAAAAAAAATCATTTGTTTTAGAAACCTATAATAAAGAAAAGGGTTGCTTTTCTGTGGAGACTCGAATAATTTCCCCATTTCCTCTGTGATGACTTTTATATAGGTTAAAGTACTTTTTTGTTTAAATTTGTATCTGTTACGGAAATATGGGCTTAAGTGTGCTGGAAAACCAACTGAATTAGAGATCAGTGGTGTTTTACTGAAAAAGCCATCAGAATCTCTGAATTTGGGAATTCTATGGATCCACGTAATTGACAGAGTAAAATTCGCTTTGCGTCATTTTGGGCTATTTCTTTTTCTCATCAGTTTCGAACTTCGGGCCTTTAAAACAGCGCATGAATAAATGATGGTTAGTGTGGCATGCCCCAGGCAAAATGGTATAAAAATATTGTCTTAGATACTGTGTCTTCTTGATCTCAGTTTTCTGCCTACGTGCATCCTATTTTAAGGACAACCTCCTTTAAAAGAACTTCCTAGACAGAGTGGCTATGACTTGAATTAAGTTCCTATCTTATTCTCCTAGAACTGTCTCGTCTTTGTTATCTTTTATCTCCCCCCGCCCCCTGCCCCCTACTTGCTCTTTTGTTTCTTCCTGACTTCTTGTTCTACCTCCTTCTTTCTCCATGTTGTCCTATTCTTTTATTAATCTCTTTTCTACTGCCTGTACTTATGCTGAGGTGAGGTGGAAGGGGCCAGAAAGATAGACAGAGATTAATATTCTGGTAGAATATTAATATACCCTAGAAATAATATGGAATCCAGGAAAATATGGAAGCACGCACAGCTATGGGAATGCATATTTTAGTGTGCTTGCTTCACATGTATTTTTCTGGCTCTCCAGAGTTGCAAGAACTCAGGGTCTTGACCACATTTTATCCTTTCTATACCACAGTGTGATTTCATGCAGGACTCCAAGAATAACAGAATTGTAGTGTTTCATGTTCCGTCCTTGTCTGATGTATAAATCATCTCCATAACAACTTTGCCAATGGTCATTTGAACTTGGATACAGTCATCCAAATGTATTCATTAGTAGAAGGTTGGTTATGTGAACTATTTTACATGTAGCTACTCAGTGAGGTATTGATGACTATGAAATAAGGTATTAATGGCTTCAAAATGCCTTACAAAATCTTAGGTGATATGAATATAGTTGAAAGCACATTTAATGGATAATTGCTAACAAAACCAAAAGTTGAATATATATGTATGTTCAAAAATGGTTTTAGGGACTGTGAGTGATTTTTTTATTCTTATTTTTCCAAAATCCAGTCATTTGTACATTAATTTTACCATTAAAATTGTATTCCAAAATGGATATAACCAAGGAAGGCAGCTCTTATACCAAGAAGTATGCCTCTTGCTTTGGGCTCTGTTGATTACATCCATCTCTCACTCCCTGTTCTTTCCTACTCTGGATTTTAAGTTTTTGTTCCTGCTAATAGGAAATAAATTTACACTTTAAAAAGAGCAAGAAAAAAGCTGTACATTTCATTAGTCTGTATAAAAATAGCTTTGACATGCGATAGTATAATCTGTAAATAGAAGGAAAGACATGGGAAGGTAAGCAAGATGTTTATTTTTAGAGGTGCTTTCTAACATCTAGTATGCGGAAACTGCTTCCCTTAGGAAATACTATCCTTTTTTAGGTTATAGGAATTAAGTTTTGGGGGGCACCTGGCTGGTTCAGTTGGCAGAGTGCGCAACTCTTGATCTCAGGGTTGTGAGTTCAAGCCCCACATTTAATGTAGAGCTTGCTTTAAAAAAAAAAAAGAAAGATTTAAGTTTTTTGTTTTTTTTTAAAAAAGGATGCTTCTTTATAAGGAGTTTCTAATTGGGGATGCCTGCGTGGCTCAGTCAGGTGAGTGTCTGACTCTGGATTTTGGCTCAGGTCATGACTCCAGGGTCCAGGTTGCTCCACGCTGAGCGTGGAACCTGCTTAAGATTCTCTCGCTTTCCTTCTGCCCCTCCCCCTGACTCATGCTCTCTCTCTCGCGCGCCCTAAAATTATAAAAAAATAATTAAAAAAAAAGTTTCTAATTAATGTGCGATTAAACATAGGTAATGGATTACATGGAAATACATTCAAAGATTTTTAAAGCCTTTAAAAAAAAACATGAAATGTATTCTGATTCAAATTGTATCCAGCAAGAACAGTAGATTAAAAACATCATAGCATTACCTTTCTTACTTAAAAGATATACACTGGAGAAACCTTGAAAACTTGCTTCTTTACCAGGCTCTAAATTTAGAATGGTTTAATCACCTGTGTTCTGTATAAAATATGCAAATGTACTACTCCATTTTCTTTCTTCACAGAAATCAGTAATATGTTTTCTCAAAGGAAAAAGATTATCGATGCTACTTTAAAAATCTAACCTTGGGGCGCCTGGGTGGCGCAGTCGGTTAAGCGTCCGACTTCAGCCAGGTCACGATCTCGCGCTCTGTGAGTTCGAGCCCCGCGTCAGGCTCTGGGCTGATGGCTCAGAGCCTGGAGCCTGTTTCCTATTCTGTGTCTCCCTCTCTCTCTGCCCCTCACCCGTTCATGCTCTGTCTCTCTCTGTCCCAAAAATAAATAAACGTTGAAAAAAAAAAATTTAAAAAAATAAAAATAAAAATCTAACCTTTGTCAATACTTGTATATAACAGTTTATTTAACTGTGGAATGTAATTTTGGAATTTCTCATTATTTCAGGGATTTATGTAGATTCCTCTACTTTTCCTAGCTAAAACAAAAGTTTTATCTCTGCATAACTATAGAATTTCTGAAAAACTGAATTTCATGTAATGTGTCTCAAGTTCCTTTATCAAATTGGAGGCTAGAATGTATACTATATGCAATATTTGATAGCAAATGATGAATATATAAATGTCCTTTTACAAAATATAAACGTCTTAACTATTAGATAAAACTCCTGCCTTTTCAGATATATGCAAAAGTTGGACACAACTGGAATCCCCAGTAAGAATTCATCAGTTGGCCCATGTTTTCTCAAAACAGTATTCTCAGCCATACAGGGTTTTAATCAATCTAAGATGTATATATTCTTCACATAGAACTATAAGCAAGAACGTAATAGATTGATTTGATATTCACAGTTCCTGCTTATGGGAATTAGCTTTTTTTTTTTTTCAACGTTTTATTTATTTTTGGGACAGAGAGAGACAGAGCATGAACGGGGGAGGGGCAGAGAGAGAGGGAGATACAGAATCGGAAACAGGCTCCAGGCTCTGAGCCATCAGCCCAGAGCCTGACGCGGGGCTCGAACTCACGGACCGCGAGATCGTGACCTGGCTGAAGTCGGACGCTTAACCGACTGCGCCACCCAGGCGCCCCAGGAATTAGCTTTAATGCTGCAGTAATAAATATCCCACCGAAATGAAAGTTAGCATGTTATTACATGCTATTCTCTTGTATGCTAATATGAAATTACCATCTTATAGACCCAGAAGGGCTTAGCTGTTGGCAATTTTATATGGTTCAACCTAGTACTGTCATTAGCTGAGAGCTGCCGCTGGACTAGGATAGTCTTGTGGATCAATATGGTAATACAGTTGGTTTTCAAGAAGTTGTTTCCTCCCTCGCTGGACTGTCAATGGTCCCAAGTGGTACTCTGACAGAAATATGATCTCATGCAAGGAAGCCAGTGTCATTACTTTAGCTTCCAGAATACCATGAAAGGACAAAAAAATGAAGAAGCATTTTCTGCCCATAGTTTCTGGGCATTTTTCCCAGTAATACAAAGGACGTAGCATGGGATTCCTCTGTATATAAGTTTACACTAAAGATCTATGATGCTCCCTTTCAGTTGAACCTAATTTGATATGTCCAAGAAGCAGTCCCAGTGATTAAAGACTACCACGTGTCACTGACATCAGAGGAGAAGCTTCTTGTGCAAATTATATCTGTAAAGAACATTTCAGATAGATATGGCCAATCAAGTTTAAAAGAACTCTTAGGGGCGCTTGGGTGGCTCAGTTCTTTAAGTGTCAGACTTCAGCTCACATCATGATCCTACGGTTCGTGAGGTCGGACCCTGCATCAGGCTCACTGCTGTCAGCACAGAGCTCACTTTGGATCTTCTGTCCCCCTCTCTTTCTACCCCTCCCCAGCTCATTCTCTCCCCCTCTCTCTCTCTCTCTGTCTGTCTTTCTCTGTCTCTCTCTGTCTCTCTCTAAATGTATAAACTGTAAAAAAAAAGAAAAACTATTAGGAAATACACAAACAAGTGCGACTTTGCATTGATTCAAATATACCAGTCAGGGTTGCCTAGGCTCCACAGTGACGTATGTGAATTATGCGCCTGTAAGAGTAAAGGCCATCTTGAGATAGTCTCTGGATTTATCAGCAGGACCCTTGAAAGCAGTTCACATCATCTGACATTAGGTGATCGTGGTGTTGACATATACCCAGAAGATTAGGAATGGGATCAACAATGATCCTGTAGCTTTTGGCAATGGTACTCATACGTCACGGTGTAGAATTGATGGATGATGATTATTTTTGTGGTATAACAATACATAGTAATGATACCTACTGCTATGTCTTCTCACAAAGTTCTTTGGCAACGAGAGCATCAATTATTATTTCGCTTTTCTCATTATGGACTCTTCAAGTCTTTCAAAATAATCTTGCTTGCATACTTGAATTGTTCAGATGAGGTGTTGTGAATGTGTGATTTCATTCTTTTCCTCAAGGCTAGGCCCCTCTCGGGATAAAACTTGCTCCTCCACAAGCAAATAGTGGCACAAAAAGATATATAATTGTTCCTTACAGAAATCTGGCAAGATAACACTTATGTTTCTCGTTAAGGAACTGTTTAATAATACAGATGCCAGTGTAAGTATAACTGGATTTGGCCCCTGATGTCAATGATTGGAAATAGTGTTCTTTTCCATATGAGAAAAACATGAGGTCCGTCTTAAATACCCAGCCAAAAGAAGTTGTCATTGAGCCACGTCAATGATATGTCAATGATACATCATTGGTATAACCCAGTTGGGAGCTAATAGTTGATACCCGCAGTTTAGAATTTTTACATCATTTAAAACTTTAATGTGACTTTACTTTTAGGATTAGAGGTATGAAAATGTATTTTAATGAAGTCATGATTACAATATTAACAGAGGAGGAATTTGGAGAAGGCATTCCTTCAGAACATTCTGTATTGTTTAGATGAGCATGAACATCTGAGCATCTGAGTAAGGGGGGAAAAAGCGAAATCAGAGCCTCCAATGTGACCTGTGTTTTAAGATCTATGATATAACCCACTCTGAAAACAGTACATTCATCAGGTGTACTGATGGGTTACTTACTGATGGGTACGAAGGGTTACTTAATTTTCAACATAATTTCCTTCAATGGCAAAATAGCTAGTCAGGTACCTTTTACCACATGAAAAAGTTGTTCCTAGGTATTGGGCTCGCGGGAACATTTTCATGATAGTCAATGATTGCCTTGCGTTCCGAGGTTAGTCCCATACAATTACAAATAAGTGTGTCCTATCAATGTTTGGTGTCAAAGCTGAATATGGTTCCAAAACTCCAAATGACATTGAGATATCAACGTCTTACAATTCAAGTAGGCACAAGATCACAGTAGAACTCTGTGAACTTCTGTTCTAAAGACATCGCTGTCATGGAACTCGGATTTTTCATCATAACTGTTATGAGTAATTACCTTTATCAGCTCAGTGAGTATAAAGCTCTTAGAGCTCTGTGTCTGAAGTTACAATTTATATTCTTGAGTAGAACCATGTATTCAGCTTCTTTTTCTTAACGCACGTTCTAGGATTGTCTATATCCTGAAGAGCAAAAATGAAATGTGAATCCAAACAAGATTATCTTATACTGTTTCTAATTGTATATTTTAAGTTTGGAAGCCCTTCCTTAATCAAGACTTCAAGTACTAATATGTTAGGATTAAATTTATAGGACCAAAATGTCCTTTATTCTCATCTAAACAATTCACTTTATTCGTAACTTATCAACATGACTCGATTGTCCACAGAAGTTATTATTGATGACATGATTGTTACTTTAGTCACATTATATGGCACATGCACAAACAGTTTTAACGAAGGCATTTGTTAAATGCTTTGATGGCCTGAATTGATGAAATTGCAGAGACTCTTAGATCTATATCAGTACACTTGTCAAAGGGCATGCAGTTTCTTGTAGCTGTTGACCAAGAGACCTTGTACAAAAACATAAAATAAAATCGTAAGAATATTCCAATTTAGGAACCTCATGGTAGACTCATTCTCATAGTGAGTGATCTGACATGTCACCAGTTCCATCTCAAGCTCTGTGATAACTATCTACAACCCACACATTGCCAAGCATTACTGTTTCTGAGTCTACATTTGCTTCCTTTGCATTTAAATAACTTGTGGATGTTATCCCAGTGTCTGGGTAATGTTGCACCTCATCATTGAGAAGCAAAAGAATGGGCTAAAATAATGGTGCTGACCACGTAGGCTGTTTTAAGTCAATTGTTGGCAAAATTAGCTTGCATCTAGTCAATCAAATAATGTTATTTAATAGGGTGGAGTCTAAAGACGTGTTTTATCTTTTTTCACTTATCACTTTATCACCCTTATTTTTTGTTACTTCTCTGTTGTTTCCCCATTACCTAGCATCATAAACAGTTGGTAAATATTTTTGAATAAATGAATGTGTTAACGAAATGTCTCTAAAATATAAAACTATACTTTGGATGCAGTTATAATCTATCTAAATCCCAACCTCCTTTTCCTTGTTTTTTTTTTTTTTTTTTACTGGAAGCATTAGTTTTCCTGGGAGTTGCAAAGCTAGAGATTATTGTGCCTGTGCTTATAATGTTTGTGTGGACATCCCTTGTATGTTTATTGCTATCTTAAAATATTTCCAAAGACATTTTTAGGCTTTTAAGTTGTGTTTATGTGTCCCTTTTATTTGCCTGCTCTTGTAATTATTTAATTAAATACCATTTCCTTGCCAATAGTAAATATATTTAATGATAAAACACTAAAACCACTTTTTATGTGACAAAAAACAAACAAGTCTGCTCTCAATTATTTTTATTTAACATTGCTCTGGAGATGCTGGCCAATGTAATAAGAGATGAAAGGTAATAAAACATAACTTTTGGAAGATGCAGAGATAAAATGCCATTATTTGTAAGCTATATGCTTGCTTACTTTGGTTCTCCAGGTAGAAAACAAAATCAGACAAAAAAAGAAAAATACGAGTTCAGTATATAGCAGATTCTCAAGATGTGGTCCCAAGACCCTTTCAGAGGTTTGATGTGGTCAAAGCTATTTTTTTGAAAATACTGAGATGTTTTTGCCTTTTCTGCTCTCATTGCCTCATGAGTTTACAGTGGAGTTTTTCCAGAGGCTATGTGATGTGCTCTCCAGTAGGTTGAACACAGAAGCATATATTAGAATCTAAATGTTTTCTATCAAGCAGGATATTTAAGAGATTTATAATTATAGCAGCACTCTCAACAATAGCCAAATTATGGAAAGAGCCTAAATGTCCATCAACTGATGAATGGATAAAAAAATTGTGGTTTATATACACAATGGAGTACTACGTGGCAATGAGAAAGAATGAAATATGGCCCTTTGTAGCAACATGGATGGAACTGGAGAGTGTGATGCTAAGTGAAATAAGCCATACAGAGAGAGACAGATACCATATGTTTTCACTCTTATGTGGATCCTGAGAAACTTAACAGAAACCCATGGGGGAGGGGAAGGAAAAAAAAAAAGAGGTTAGAGTGGAAGAGAGCCAAAGCATAAGAGACTCTTAAAAACTGAGAACAAACTGAGGGTTGATGGGGGGTGGGAGGGAGGGGAGGGTGGGTGATGGGTAGTGAGGAGGGCACCTTTTGGGATGAGCACTGGGTGTTGTATGGAAACCAATTTGACAATAAACTTCATATATTGAAAAAAAAAGAGATTTTTAAGTTACAAAACAGTGCCTCACTTCTCACTATTTTTTTTTGTTTTGGAAAACATAATAATCTTCATAAACGTAGGTTACTTATGTTAATGTATAATGGCCTTATTTTATTTTTACATGAATTAATCAAAACGTTTTGAAAATTAGAAATTCCAATAAATATAGTAAATATCAAAAGTTATAACTCATATATACAAGTCTAAAGTGGTTTTGAGAAAAAAAATGAGAATTACTAGTGCAGAGAACAGGCAATATATATTTGTGTATTCAGCAGCTATGACTAGTTATAATTTAAAATGGAAAAACATAAAATACTTAAGAATAACTTTACAGACCTATGTGAAGCATATATAAGTACTTTATTTCAGGAAATTAAAGGGGACTCAATCACTGGAGATTCATACCATGTTCTGTGATAGGAAGTTTCTCTATGCATTAATGTTCAGTTTCCTTAATTAATTTATAGATTTCATATATATCCAAACAGTGGAAATATGTTCAAAATTAGCTTCATTGTGTGCTGTGTGCATACATGTGCATTTATCTATATTTGTGTACATTTAATGGATAATAAAGGAAGCATTGTTATTTACCTTTACACACAATAAAGGATATATAAATGTAAACAATTCTTATCAATTCACTAAGGATAAAATATTAATATTAGAGGTAATAGCATTGCTAAGCACTTGTAAATTGTTGGGAGTGCAGTTGTAAATTATAACAACCTTCCTGGACAGCTGCTTGCTACTATATATCAAGAACGTTAAAATATTCATAATCTTTTTTTAATGTTTATTTATTTATTTTGAGAGAGAGAGAGAGAGACAGCACGTGCATGCGTGTGAGCCAGGGAGGGCCAAACAGAGAGAGAGAGAGAGAGAGAGTCCCAAGGAGGCTCTGAAGTGTCAGCACAGAGCGGGAAGCAGGGCTCCATCTCACAAACTGTGAGATCATGACCTGAGCCGAAATCAAGAGTCAGATGCTTAACCAATTAATTGAGCCACCCAGGTGCCCCCAAATATTCATAGTTTTTAATGTGGCAAACTTATTTCTAGCAATCTGTCCCAATGAAGTATTCAGAAATGAAAAAAATGTATTTATACATAAATATGTTCAGAGCAGCACTTTTCATAGTAAGAAATTTTAGAACAGCTTATATGTCTACATATCTGGCAGTGATTAAGTAAATACGGTAATGACAAAGAAAAACTACATATAGAAAAATATTAAGTAAAAATAGAGTATA
The DNA here is from genome assembly GCF_028749965.1 of Puma concolor. Taxonomy (NCBI): domain Eukaryota; kingdom Metazoa; phylum Chordata; class Mammalia; order Carnivora; family Felidae; genus Puma; species Puma concolor. Next base: position 41,562,786 of record NC_141683.1, read on the forward strand.
TGTTTCATATATTTCATAAATCCAACCATGTAAAAAGTGTAGCAAAACACCAGGAATAGATACTTTAATACATTAACAGTGTTTATCTCTGGAGTCTGGAATTGTGGATAAGTTTTATTATTCTTGTTATGCCTTTCTGTATTTTCCTAAATTTTTTATAATAAATATATATTGTTAAAAATTTTTTTTTAATTTTTTTAACATTTACTTATTTTTGAGAGAGAGAGAGCAAATAGGGAAGAGGCAGAGGGAGAGGGACACACAGAATCCGAAGCAGGCTCCAGGCGCTGAGCTGTCAGCACAGAGCCCGACGCGGGGCTTGAACCCACAAACCATGAGATCATGACCTGAGCCGAAGTCGGACACTTAACTGACTGAGCCACCCAGGCGTCCCTATATTGTTTAAAATTTTAAGAGAGCATTGCCATTTAATTAACTTTACACAGAACTACTAAAGTTTTAGTTTATAAGGTAAAACAAATCAGACAAATGTAATTTTATATTGCATTTTCAGCTCTGGATTCCATGCTCTTTTCCATCTGATGGTAACTTTCTCAGGTAGTGCCCTCCGTTTTCACAGTGCAGTTTTTGTCCACTTGCCAGTAGACTGAGCTTAAACAAATCACTTTACCTCTCTCAGTATTTAATTTCCTTGTCTATCAAATGAAGCTCCTTCCAATTTTAAAATCTGGAAATTAAATGATAAAGATCTCTAAAACTATACGCAGAAAACACCTTTTCCTACAATCCGTATGTCTCTCTTTTACTACACAATTTTCTCCTAACATGTTCTCTTCTGTGTTTTGTTCTTCTGGATATCCCTATCCTCTGCTCAACATCTGATGATTTGGGAGATTATAATGTCATCTTTCTGTCTGTCTCTCCTTACCACTCAAGGCAGTGTCCAGATCCTAGTGTCCCTATACGAATATTGTTGATTGTCATCTAGGGGCTTTCGGTGATATTTTGGTGATGCTATGAGATGGTAATCGAATTTATAAAGAATCTGCAGAGATTCTAAGAATCTAGATATACATGGAGTAACTTAAGTTTGATAGTGAATTGCTATTGCCTTTTTAAAAAAGCATCTTATTGTTATATACACTCTACAGCTATACACAAACCAGGCTTGGCTGAAACATTCAAAATGATTAGCACTTTGGAAATAACCTGCTTTTTGATGAAGCTTTTATATATTATTTAAATTGTAAGTGTGCAATATTTTTGCTCTGTGTTGCTTCCTAAAAAAATAGTAGTTGATTCAAATAAGTCACTCAATATGCTAACAGAAGAGATACAAATGCATATTGGTGCAGTATGATATGCTCCATACAGATCCATTCACTTGACATCAAATACAATTTTCTTATCATGTAACTTATTAAATTATTTAGTAGAAAGCCTTAATCTGTATTGTATACTCCAAATGAAAAAGCAAGCCTTAAAATGGATTCTTTGTCTAATTCGTCAACTAGGGTGAAATATGTGCTGTTTGATGCCTCCGTGTGATTTATGTGTACTGATAAATTTCTTTTTAAACTTGCAGCAAATAGTGGCAGCAATAAATGCAGGGATTATACCTTTAGGAAACACCTCCAATCAAATCAGTCACTGGGATTTGGGAAGTTCCTTCTTCTTTGCTGGCACTGTTATAACAACTATAGGTAGGAGACAACTTATCTTGTTTTCTAATCTTGGTACAGCTTGTGAGCTAAACTTCATGTTTGAATTTTTCTTTTATGGTGGGTCAATTTGGTCTATAGCATGTAGAAATCTAGATTTTCGTAAATGGATTTTGAAAAGAACGTTGAAAGGTTTGAACAAAGGGATGGTGGAAATGAATTCGTGATTGTACCAGAATACTAATTTACGTTTAAAATGCATATGAACCCCAAAAGCAGTGTACTTGAGTCATTTGACTAATGGATAAGGATGTCAGGAAATGGCTTGAAATGATGATTTTGGGGGGGGGGGGGGACAAGTGGTTTTAAATTTCCCTGCCTCTTTGATTCTTTAGTGTAGAAAGAAAACGTTTGAGTACTGTTTTGACATTCTTTTCATGAAGTTCTTATCTGATATGACCTTTACCAATTTGTAAATTTTAACTCTATAGTTCAACAGATTATCCCTGTTCTTATATGCTTGCGTGTCATGATTGCTTCAGGGACTTTTAAAAATATATTGTGTTTGCAGTAGTGCACATGTGTAAAAAAACCAACACCGAAATATGAAGATTACAAAAAGAATTAAAGTCTAAACCCTCGCTGTTTGCCTTCTACTCATGTTGTTTGTTATAATGCTAAAAAGGACCTCATAGTGGAACAGGGTCTCTTTTTGGGCTTGACTGTGCATACACTCGGCACTTTCTAGGAAGCAGAGAGGGTGTATATAGATGACTTTTCTTCTGGTAGTTAGTCATTCAGTGCCCAAGAAATATCCAGAGGCTATAAATACAGACCCCATAGAGAAATCCATGCTTGCCATGCCGTGGGGATTAGGAAGGGTTACAGCTGTCTTGTTACATGGAAGGAGGTGGGTTTAAAACATAATTTTCAAGATAGGGAAGGAAATGACTCATCCCAGTTATGAGGGAATTTTAAGTGGAAGAATTCTTCCCTTCGACATATGCTTGTGATGAGATTTCCTCTCATGGGCCTGATGTCTGCTTTTGGGGTGTGAATTACGATTCTAAGAGTTTTCATATTATTATGTGATGCCATTGATAAATTATGAAGTGGATAAGATTTTCAAATCAGTACTTTATATCAGAGTCCTAAATAAGAGGACAGAGACAATGTATGGATGAACTCTTGCTTAAAATCTTCCTTTGGAAAAAAAAATTTGTAGAGTCTTGTCATTATCCAAATCCACCATAATGACTCTTTGTGCTGGATCACTTGCCAGTGAAATAAATACCTGAGCGTGTTGATTTTTGCCTTTGTTGAGAGGTCAAGGAACTATATTTACTTTTCCGTTTCCAGCAGCTAGGTCAAAAGTGGTATGGCTGTGAAAATCTGGAAGAATGGCAACCTGGATTTCTAACCATAATGACAGGTTAACCTCAGAGCTTAGACATCTTGGCCATTTCTACTATGGAAATAACTGTTTATTGTGTAAACTACTTAGAGTCTAGAAGAGAAAAAAAACTTCACAGACTCAGTGAGAGTGGTTTGTTTCTGCCCAATGAAAACTCAAAAGTCCAAGTTATAACTCTTCATGACCACCACTAAATTATTCTGCAAGAGACTTAGTCATTATGCTGACTTACTGTTGCATCCTATGTTTGTAAACAGTCTCATATCTTGAATCCCAAATTCAGTAAGTTTTGCAGACATATACTTCAACACATGAAAAAATAAACCATTATTACCAGCCTTACCCCAAATTATAGCCATTAAGCACAGTAGCTGATTATTTAGGTTGTTTAGGTAGCTACCTGACAACAGACCACATTCTCTACTGTTCTATCTCAGGCTTTAGTCTTAGGTGGATTAAGTCATTCTAGGTCACCCACACTTCCTCCATGGTCTTTTACTCCTAGGTCAAGGTCATCTCCTATGACCTTAGAACAGATTATGATCTAGGGCAGGATAAAACTTTTGGCTTCTTTATGCGTGTCCTTTTGACACTTAAGTCATCATCCAATAAAATTCAAAGTATAATTATTAATCTTTGTAATGACAATAATTATGTGAGCTTTGAAGTGGTTTTTAACAATCACAGACATTGCAACCTCTAGCGCTGGCTGCATTGCATTAGTTATTTAAAAAAAGAATTTGAGACAGTTTTGTAGAATAAATTACAGGGGCTTTTACACGGTGCCTGGAACAGGCAGTGCTTGATGGAGCTGTGTTAGCTACAGTTGTCCAAGATGCGTCTATTTGGTGTTATCAATTTGCCTAAGAAGCCAAAGGGACTGTTATTATCATTGGAAGTATGCCCAAGGGAAGTTTAATGATACAAAACAGATTATTAAAACTTAAGGCCTAATTTTACAGTTTCTCTTCATATATCTACATACTCTCCCAATTCATATGCTTCCAAACCCTGCACAAATTCCATTCCACAGTTGCACAGGCTCCAGTCCATTCTTCGCTGTTCTCAAACCTCACTTCCAGTCATCAGTCAATTCTGTTGGCTCTTACCTCAGAGCACATCCACAGTTAAACTGCTACTCACCATTCAAACTGCCGCCATTTTGGTCCAAGCCGGCATCATCTCAGCGTCAGCATCCTTGCAGAAAGAAACCTTCTACTGAGAGCATTTGTGTGCTTTACGAGGCAGAGCAAACACCATACTCCTCCCCACCTCACTTAGTAAGATGCAAGTAGTTCTGTGAGGTTAGGGATTTTTCTGTGTTTGCATCTTTTGTGCGTCCCCAATGCTTGATCCACAGGGGGTGCTTAACAATTATTTTTGGAATTTAATAACAAATAGGCATTCTAAATGGTCTGAACTGTGGTTTGCTGTAAATTACATAACGCTAAATTGACCTATTATACCACATTCTTAACAGCTCTTTAAAAAAAATATTTCTTTATTTTGAGGGGGGGAAGGGCAGAGAGAGAGGGAGAGAAAGAATCCCAAGCAGGCTCTGCACGATCAGCGCAGAGCCCGACGTTGTGCTCAAACCCATGAACCGTTGAGATCATGACCTGAGCCTAAGTCAAGAGTCGTATGCTTAACCCACTGAGCCACGCAGGCGCCCTCATTCTTAGCTCTTTTAACAGATTTTATGACCAACTTTTTTGTTAGTTTGTTCATTTATTTATTCAACAAATAATACAGCACCATCATTCTGCTGCTATAAAGATAAAAGATAAATTGGCTGAGCCTAAGTTGCACACAGACCAGTCAGGAAGGCCAGTGGACAAACAGTCATTTATAATCTAGTGTGTCGCATGCTATGGGTTAAGAGTATTTAATGGGAACATCTAGGAGCTACATGTTACAGAGATACTGGGATAGGTAGATGGATAAGGAAGGGACAAGGGATACTTGTCTTTTCTTAGTAAATGTTATCTTAGGGGAGACTGGAAAGAGAATTAGGAGTTTTCCAGGTGAGTGAAGGTGGAAGGGGAACATCATAGGCACTGGGAGTCTGTGTGGGAGAGATTAGGGCTAGGGAACAGTGTGTTCTACTCGGGAATTCCAAGTTATCTAGAATTGTTGTTTGCAGTTGAAGGGATTTATCCTCAGAACCATGTAAATCAGCAAGTCAATGTCAGTGGCTCCTGTTGAATCAGTGCTATTTCTGCCACTGCCAGGACATAAAAGATACAGTCCCTGCTTGCAATCCAACTTGGGAGATACAATGTACACTTATGAAATAACTGAAGAATAACAGAAATGAGTCTTGTATAAGCAAATGTTATATGCAACAGTGGCTTAAACAACGGAGGAAGATTGAGCAAAAGGAAAGTACATGTGGGCTGGAGCTGGGACGAAAGGCTTAATTAGAGAAGTTGGATTTGAACTATGCTTTGAAGAAAATGTTTTGGTTGAGGTCGATGGAGGGGGAAATAGCCTCCCAGGTCTGCGACTGAGCAAGAATACAAAGAGGTATGAGCTTGGTTTATTTTGCGGATAGAAAAGTAAGAATTTGCGTAGAGTAGAGGAATTGTTTAAAGGAGTAGCGGTTAATATTATTGGCTGGTTCAGATGGCAAGAATTCAGCTGAATATAATTTGAGTTTTGAGAATTTGGGACCTACTACAATAAGACAGAACATCCGTTGGTTTTGGGTTTTTTGTGGTTGTAGTTGTTTTGGAGGATGAAGTGACAGGTTGCAAGTGACTTTAGAAGGTGCATCTGTCAAGAAGAGGATGCGTGGAGACTGACAGTTGAGAGAGCAATTAGGAGACCGTCTCAGTGACCCACAGAAGGGGGATGGGAGGGTTCACTGAGATGGTTGGAGTTGATGTTGCAAGAAGAGAGGAAGACAAAATGTTGAAGTAATTAGCTGCAGGATTCAACAGGCCTTGGTGACTAACAGAAGTTGAGTATTGAAATGAATATTTAAGCAGCAGGCTTGCAACTCCTAGACAGGGCTAGTCTAGCCCGTGAAAAGAATTTTTTTCAATGGCCAAGATTCATACATTGTGTTCTATTCGGAAGCTTCACTTTAGTCGCCCTTCCCTCAACTTTTGCTTGTTTGTTCTTTGATTCAGACAGACTAGGAACGCAAGGTGGTGGGCTGAAGAGACGAATGATCAATCAGGACATTAAAAAAAAAAAAAAAGACCATTACTGATGACAATAAATGCCACCCAAGAAGTTCATGTGTGGTGATAGTAGATAGAGGGGGGAGCACGTGGGGGGGAGGTGTTCCGAAGGAGGCTGATTTAAGATCTCTCTGAGCAGGTGACCTCAAAGCACGAGAAGACGGCAGCTAGGTAGGGAAGAGCCAAGATGCGTTCAGGGAGAGGGCCGGCAATAGCAGAGAGCCTGAGGGGGACGGACGCGGGCATGTTCAAGGGATACGGATGAGTCCCCGTGGCAGGACGTGGAGGAAGAAGCAAGGTTAGCAAGATTAAGAGGAGCCAGGGCGTCTGGGACTCAGGAAGTCATGGCAACATTCTGAATCCGCTGGGAAGAGCCGCTGAAAGATTTAAGCACGTGAGAGGGATGATGTGACTCAGCTGCCATTCGGAGGGCACGAGGGGAAGCAAGAAGGCCAGAGAGAAGGTTGTCGCATCAGTCCCTGTGAACGAAGATGTCGCCTTGAACCGAGGAGGTGGCGGCGAGGAGGGTAAATCGTGTATCTGTCCCCTTTTTGCCCTCCTCGCCACCACTTCGACAGACATGTGATTAAAAAAAAAAAAAAAAAAAAAAAGAGGGGCGCCTGGGTGGCGCAGTCGGTTAAGCGTCCGACTTCAGCCAGGTCACGATCTCGCAGTCCGTGAGTTCGAGCCCCGCGTCAGGCTCTGGGCTGATGGCTCAGAGCCTGGAGCCTGTTTCGGATTCTGTGTCTCCCTCTCTCTCTGCCCCTCCCCCGTTCATGCTCTGTCTCTCTCTGTCCCAAAAATAAATAAACGTTGAAAAAAAAAAAAAAAAGTTCGCTGATGGAAATACACTTATCCCTAAGAACAGTGCCAAAGGGGGACTACTCGTGTTTTCTCTTCCAAGTTATTTGAAAGCTAATAAGAAATCACTTACGGTCTAGGACAAACTGTTGGCAAAAATGATGCAATGGGTAATACTTTGAGTTCGGTTTAAAGATTAGAATAAGATGTCAGATGATTTTATTACCTGAAGGCATTCAAATATAATGAGATTTTCCCCAGCGGAAAGTAAATTGGAATGCCAGGGCCAGGATCTGCCCAAGCTTATCGCTCAGTCACGATCTCTGAGCGTCAGAATGCAAATAACAAGGGCACCACTGTGGACTCTAGCAACTGTAAGATCCTGCAAGCATCATGTTGAGGCTTATGGAACACATTTCCTTGGAGTGGCAGTTCTCCTATTTACAAAGGACTCTTGTTTTCTACCACTTCAGTGTAGAGATTGAAATCAGTTATGCAGCTTCTATGTTTATTTTTCCTGTATTTTGAACCAGCCCACCGCCTTCAGTTCGCTTTTACCTAGATTCAGTTGGTGAAGCTGTTGTGACGATGGCCACACATTTACTGTGAACCCCTATTTCGCCTGTTTAACATAATGCCTAATTGATTAGAAAAAGAGCAACAACAAATAACAACAACAACAATAAAAAAAACCGGGGAAAAAAAAACAAAACCAAAGGTTTAGAATCACTTTAACCAGCGGTTCCAAATCAAAGAAACGTCAGTCTGGGAAAGACAGAGGCTACATTGTAAACTGGGAGGCCTTATGCGTGTCTTTAGCAGGGAGTCCGCCGTTTCTGTCGGATATGGTAGAAAGCTACAACTGAAAGAGTGAGGGGAAAATTGTCAGACTACTTTCTGTTCAGTTTGGTGATTTCATGAAGCCGCAATCCGAACTGGGAAATGAGTAGACTTGAAACGGTGGTGTAGAATTTGACAGAGAGCATTCTCCCAGAGGATGATGTTGTTGTAAGCTTTGGGTGTTGAGTGTTATCTTATTAATGTAGTACGCTCATTACTCTGTGGCATTTCACTAGTCTCTCGGCTGTCCTCAGAGCATTGCAGATTGGTTTTCGGAAACCCATTTTAAAGGAAAATTAAATGTTTTTAGGCAGCTTAAAAGGCAATCTTGCAAGGTGACTTCTAGCTCTGACCCTACAATCTCATCGCATTTTTCTTTATGCCAGTTTGTTAAAGTGGATGAGTATTTTTTCCAAAATAAGTAATTCTGGCCTTGTGCAGCTGAAACACAGACGTTGAAATTAAGAGATTGTTTTGGATCTTTGATTCTGTTTCTCCTCCCGTCCACTTAAATTAATGAAAATAGAGCCTATCTCAGGATGTTAACATATGTTCCTGTCACTCAAAATCTTCACATAGGTTTATTTCTTTTCCAAGTTAACATGCATTTCTCAGAGAAAGTATCTTCTGAATGGTAGTTAAGTTTGCAGAGTACAAAATCACATTTGATAGGCAATAAAGCAGAATTATTACATAAATATATTGTAGACTCCAAAGAAATAATGAAATAGATTAGTCATCTTTTCTCAGGGCATACATTTGTTACATCAGTCACAAAGAAGTTCAATTCAGAACCCTTAGTTCTTAGAATCCCGTGCTGATTGGAAGGAGGTTGAGGAACATTAGGAATATAATCTTCCCGGGAGTGAGGCAGCATTTTTGTTTGGTTTTGGTAGTAGGAAAACACACCGCAAGACAGTACAGGTTTAACAGAAACTGACGGTCCCAGAAAGAGGAGGGCTGGCTATGATAATAGCATAGTGGTCGTTCATTTCTTGGGTATGTTCACATCAGGAACTCCTTGTACTCTGAAAAAAATACGCTTTTGTATGTTTCTGCCTACTTTTGAAAAGTTTGCAATAACCTATTTTTAATCTTCTGGAAAGCTATCACTGTCAAATGTTGTGATCAAGAAATTACTCCAAAATTGGAAGCAAGCAATTGTCGCAAAGTTCATGCCCTGAAAGAGATACAGAATCCATTTTTTTCTTGCCTTCCCCCCCTTCTCAACCACTGACATGGAGCATGGTTTACCATGGGTTATCGATTTTGTAGAGCATCTGACTGACCACCAAATGTCCAAGCACTGCTCTGAATGGGATTAAAACTAGGTGAGATGATTATCAAAAAAAAAAAAAAAAAAATACTTTTTCTAACTGCCTCAAATAATTCATTTGATAATAATTTTTGTCTGGACCTGTCTCCTTTCAGCTAGTAATTATGCTACATATTTGTTTGCTTCCCAATCCTTTTTGTGTGTGTGAAATTCTTTAGACTTGTGCAAACTTACTCTTGGAAAATTGGCATTGTTATTTAAGCGGTGCTGTAAATGTAGCATGATGTTTACAAAAGACGTACCTGTGCCAAATGAGGTTCGTGTGCAAGTATGGTGGTTTGGGTGGATATGAAGTACAATGTACATGTGACTAATTCTAACTGGAAATTGGAATTTCACGCAGCCAACTCTTGGTTCTGACATCCCATTGGGGGTGGGGGGAAACACTGATAATAGAAACAATTGAAAGTCACAGGTCATCCAAAAATGCACATTAATTACAAATCTTCAGCCTCTTCCACCTTCAATTTTATTATCAAAACGAAAGCAACAAATACATGGGCAAATTTCGTTGATGTGTTTCACCTCTCCCTTAATGCGCTTAGGCTCCCCTCTATGCTATCAAAGCGTAAAATTTCCAAGGGCAAGCGGCAAGAGAAGAAAAAAAGGAGAGGAGGGATATGAAAGTCATAAGCTGCCCAAATTGCTGGTTCAAAGAATGTGTGTTTTCATAGGTAATTTCAGGGGCATTTGTAGATAATGGGAGCTGTGTTTTAAGTTAAAAAAAAATAATAGATCTGGGCATGATCTCCTAATATACATTGTATCACAGCTAAATAATGTGCTGGGCATACTTATGCAGACACTTCCGTTACTTTTACTCCCATAGTATAGTTTAGGATGAACATATTTCTCCCTCTTTTTTAAAGGAATGATCCAATAGAAGGGACATCAGATTTCACTGCAGAAAATCTAAGTCCAGGTTTTTGTGCCACTAGCTAGGGTTGTATTATTGATCTAGTCGCTGTTCTATTATCCTTAATATTCTTGTTTGTCCGTGGGGCTAGTATTTCTCACAGAGCTATTGTGAAGGTTAAATAAGATTATGTACGTGAAAATAGTTTGCATCCTGAATGACAGTATATTAGAGTAAGCTGATTTTATTAGAGTAATTTTTATTACCTTATTATTAAAATAAGCCAATATTATTTTTTGCACATTTATTTATATTACTAATGTCAACATAGAAAGAAGTACATTTTTCTTACACCTTGAATGCACCCATTTTCACTCATAATACATATCGTGTTTGCCTTCATGTAATTTATTAGGGTTTGCTCAAACCACTTATTATCACAATGCTAAGTGCCAGATTTGACTAGTTTCTTCATGTAGTTAACGTGTATTTTGGTTTAATGAAATGAGCTGATTGGTTATTTAAGTGACCTATAGATAATCCACAGTGTGATCACTGAAATAGTATATAATGTAACCTTGAGGTATTACTATTACTTGAGTATAATAAAGATTAACATTTGTGTAAATCTGTTTGCTATATGATTTTTTTAAATGTATGCCTTTATATTAGTTAGGATATGCTAAGTTATTTCCTGTAACAAACAATCCCCACATCTTGGTGGATTTACAAAATAAAAGTTTTCTTTTATTCACACTGTATCTTCAGTGTGGATTAACAGTAGGGCCCTGCCCACCGTTTTAGCTCAGAGACCCCGGGTGACACTCGTCCCTCTTTCCGTGGCCTTTCCTGGTCACTTTGGCATAGGGACCAGAGCATGGGAAACTGTGCATGGGAACCTGCACACTGGCTCATGGAGCTTCAGTAAGTGCACACACTGTCTTCACTCACATGACATGGGGGCCAAACCAACTTCAAGACTGTAAGTGGGGAAATGCAATCCTACCCTGTGCTCAGAAGAACCCAGATATTTGGTGATCGTCTTAATAAGTGCTATAAACAAATACACTCACTGAATACCCCTTCTTAAAGGTTACTTGATATTCCAACAAACTAAACGTTGACAGAAAGTATATTTTACATTTTGCTTTTCCAAACTATGTCTCCCTTAATGCCAGCACTGCAATGGAATTTTTATTTTTCATATGTAATATTGGCTCCTGTTGAATTATTAGAGATTGTGTTCGCAAACGACGTCCCCACATGGTGGTTTCATCCATGAAACGATCTCAAAATGAACATAAAAATTAATATGTAAAACTCTAATTTTAGCTTTTAGGCAGAAATTCTGCTGTTATTGGTGATGTTATTTAGGGATTCCATTAGCATGTATTTTAGTAATGATCGTTTAACAAAGTCAGAATCATGATGATAAAAACATTAAATCCAGGAAAATAAATTAAAAGATTGAGTTATCTTTGGTGTAGAGGCAAAATAATGCAGGGGTCAGCAAACTGTGGCCTGTGGGCAAAATCCAGCCTGCCACCTGCTATGTAGTTATTAGAGTACAGCCACACCCATTTATTTTAGTATTATCTTTGGCTGCTTTGTACTAGAACAGAGACCATATGGCCCTCAAAGCTGGAAGTATTTACTATCTGGCCCTTTACAGAAAAAGTTTGCCAACCTTGGACTAAAGGAAAGAGTGTAAGGCAAGGAAAAAAGGATAGAGTTCATAAATAGAAGCTCTAGCTTTGAGATTTGATTCTAATATTTATTCACTGTGTGATTTTGACTACATCATTTTCTGAGTTTCCTCACATGTGAATATTCAAATGGCTTCCTAATAGGTGAATAATAATAAATATGCTTGCTATCTCATAGGATTTTATGAAAACTCAGAGGATAGTATATTTAACAATGTTTAACTGCCATGTACAAAATATTGATCATTTTTCAAGCATATACTGTTTTTTCCCCTCATTGTCTAATGAAGGTTGAAATAAGCCTCGTGAACTTCTAGAAGGCATATGGATAAGCTTCGTGTTTTCTGGAGAGGGGGTCCACAGTGTATATCAGGTCCTCCAAGGTATCCATACTCCTAGAAAGGGTTTAAAGCCATTGGCTTAGATAATTTCTACTTTTTTTTCCAGACTGATGTAAAATATAATTTTTGTGGTACTTCAAAAATTTTGTGGTACTTCAAATTTATATGGGTAAAAATCCATTTTAGAAACATAGCAAAAATATGCTCATGTAGATGCTAGCACACTAAATGATCGCTTGGAGAACTAAGGATAGTGCTCAGAAGGAAACCATGTGAAACTACAGTTCTTAAAATAAGAAAATCGTATTCTATTGCTGAGCTCTGAGTGATATTATAGTGTTAGATATTTTCAGTTCTCCAAACTCCTGTGTATTCTGAGTTGTTTTCTGTAACCACGATGAAAAATGCTGTATTTTCGAAAAGTAGAGAACGACCAATCCCAATCCATGACTTTCTGCCTTTCAAAAATTCAGACTTGGGGGAAAAAAATTTCCTACCAGGAACAGGAGTCAATATATTCCTTGGGGGATATTTTAGGGGGTGGAAATGGTACATTTATGATAATAGAAAGGAGGTTGTTATAATAAAGATACTCTTACTATGGATAATAATTGAAAGAAAAAATAGCATAGGCCTGATTATACATTATGTTTCACAAACTCTTTGTCTTTCTGCAATGTTTCCTGGTTGACTTTTATAAATGTTTGCTGAAAGTCTGAAGGCGTGCCATGCTAAGTGCCATTCAAAACTCATAGATAAAAAGATATAAATCTAAGAAAGATATAAATCAAGGTAACTCAAGACAGGTGTTTTGCCGATGTCAATACAGAGAAGAAATAATACTCTTTTATGGGGCAACATTGGGCATGAAAATAGTTAATGGTATGCTCTCTTAAAGTCAAATGCTGTATACCTTTCCTTAAAAATTTAAATCAGGAGTACAGGTACATGAGTAAACAAGTGAGAAACAAGCAGTGTAAAAACTATGAGTGACAGCAAAGTCTTCTGCCTGCATCTGAGCCCCCTCCCTCCATCATCTACACAGAGGCCACCACTGTTACCATTTCTCGTTATTATTCTAGACATCATTTGGGCGTACATATAAATGTGTGTGTGTGTGTGTGTGTGTGTGTGTGATTAATATATACACGGTCCTTTATTATGTAAGTGAAAGCCACTCTCTGCTTTGCTATTTCTGTGTAATATGTCCTGCAAATTTTTTCTCATCACGTCCTGAAGATTTGCTTTATTGTTTTAGCAGCTGCATATTTTTCCATTTAAATGATATGTCATATCTCTGTCCCCTTTAATGGTCATTAGTTTTTTGTCATGAGGAACAGTGCAATACTGGATACTTAAGTGTTCTATAACATTTCTGTATGTGTATATGGCTATGTAGATAATATATCTGTATCTAACTTTGTGTGTGTATATATAGATATGTATGTATATGATTTCACGTTTCCTTTATCCAGTACTATTTTTTAATAGTCTTTTTGCTATGCTTGATTTTTAAAAAACCACGATCGTGACTATTTTATCTATCAAATTGCATATATAGATTGGTCTTTTCTCATATATAGTAGTATATGATTAAAAGAAAAATGCACAAATGTATAAAAAAGGAAAGTAACTAGATACGATTATGCTTTTTATAGTCATGTTGCAGTGTGTGCTTACTTGATGTAGTTGACATAAGTTGATATCATACCTAATCATTGATTTTTGGAAATATTTAACATGATCCTTATGGATATTATAAATTTAAGCTGGTTGGCATGTCTGTCATCGGATAGGTTATTAGTCTTGCAAATTAAAAACTAATAGGGGGTGGGTGATGGGTATTGAGGAGGGCACCTGTTGGGATGAGCATTGGGTGTTGTATGGAAACCTATTTGACAATAAATTTCATATTTTAAATAAATAAACAAATAAATAAACTAAAAACAGTGGCTCAGATCTTTTTTAAAATTTTTTGAGTTTATTTTTTATTTTGAGAGAGACACACAGTGAGAGTGGGGGAGAGGCAGAGAGAGAGAATCCCAAGCAGGCTCTGCGGTGTCAGCACACAGCCTGACACAGGGCTCAAACTCACGAAACCGTCAGGTCATGAGCTGAGCTGAAACCAAGAGTCAGATGCTTAACTGACTGATCCACCTAGGTGCCCCTCAGATCTTTTACTATGAACCTCAAAGATACAGAAAGTCCTTCCTTAATCTACTTGTCATTTGGAATGGCTACTTGTTGTGCTGTGGTGCTTTACCTTTGTAAAGTGGAAAGAACAATTTTGTATACTTTCTCCAGGCAATGTGATCCATTCATCTAATTGTTGTATAATCCAGCATGAGATCCAACATGTGTCATTTAAACTGTGAAAGAAAGAATTCAGCATATCATTTAAATACTTTGTCATTAGGAGGGTTTATCTCACAATTATTAGCTTATATAAATCCTCAGAGAGACAATTTTTTCAGTGAAGCTACAGGAGTGGAATAAATATTTGCATGTTTGCAAATGGCTTTCTTGCATGAAAGATCATTTTGTCAGATTCTGGAATCACAACTTTTCCTCATCACAACCCTGAAGATTTTTCTGTATCGTCTTTTGACATTTGCTGTTAGACAGAAGTTTGATACTGGCCTGATATTCTTTCCTTTATTGGTAACCTATTTTCCATAAGTGCCTCTGTTTTTAATTAAAGATTTTCTTTTAATCTTGCACTGGATTCATTTATTTTGTTGGGTTTTTTAACCTTTGTTTAATTTTATTTTTGATTATTCTATTCTAATGATTATGTTTTTCCACCATCACGGACACTGACAATTTTTTGTGCCGTTCTGTTCTTTGTTCTCAATTTTCTCTCTCTACTATGTGCCTTTTAAAATTCTTTCTACCTTTATTTTTTCTGTAAATCTGGAAATTCGTTTGTATTCTGTAAGCTTAAGCAATGGTTAGAATTCCTACTATTTCAATTCTCCTTAATTGTCTTAAATACAGACTTTAAGTTTGCAATTGCACAGTTTCCTTTAAATATTATATTATCCTCCCCCATCTCTTTTTCTTTACTTAATTTTGTCTTTAGATGCCAGTAAACTCATTTTTTTGTTGTTGGCTTTAGGCTCCAGATTTATAATCTAATGATTTATTGTCTCCTATTGCGGTTTCCAAACATATTCTGGGTTCTGCACCATTTTCAGAAATGGACTCTTCCTATTCGTTCATTCATTCATTCGCTTGGCAAGTATTTATTGAGCAACTATTAAGTAGTATCTAGATGTTTGGAATACATCAGACAAACAGACAAAAAGCTAGAGAGAGATTTAACACAGAACTAAATTATACAGCATGTTACATGTTAATTATATAGCGGTGGGGAAAAAAATAGACCAGGAGTAGGAGGTATAATTTTAAAGGAGTCTAAAGATGATATTTCTCTTCTGGTTTTCTATATTACTTGCTTTCACTTTGGATCTGTGTTTCTAACCTGTGGACATATACTGGAGATGGGGCCTAAAAGTTCTTTCTCCTTAATTCAACGTGGGCAGGCTTTGTAGCAGACTAACATAAGTATAGTTGCATTTCAGTCCACTTCCCTCTCCTGAGTGGAATATCCTCCCATATTCTCCATCTCTACACTCTGAATTGCTGCAGAAACAAGGATATAGAATTTTTCTAGCTATTGTTCTGAGCTGTCTTTGAGACAGTCTTATTGCCTTCCAGGGTTAGGCTTTCTACCAGACTGAATTCAGACTAAAAAGGACTTAACCTGTGAAAAGATTACAGAAAGGGGAAAAATGTATTAAGAGTTGACGTTTAGGGCAAAGTCAAGACTTCTCCTAATTATCTCTCTTTTTTTGTGCTCATGCTTCACTTCAAGGTCCAATGAGAGTGTGCAAGAAATTAAGACGTTAGGATGCTGCATGTTGTGGAACAGTGGGTTATCACATCCCCTCCACACATCACCTCTCCCACCCTCTGGAATCTTTTCTTTAAAATAAATTTATGAATTTCAAACAGATATAAAACAGGGGGATCTATTTGTGCTTGTGTGTGTGTGTGTGTGTGTGTGTGTGTGTGTGTGTGTGTGTCTGTGGTGGGGCAGGGGGTGGTGGGTTGTACCCAAGGGCAGGCAGCTCATTTCCATAGTAAGGCAGGACTTTGAGGTTGGACAGATCTCTGTGAAAACACTGGCTGTGCCACTTTTGATTAGCCTCTATGTGTTTCACTTAACATTCCTGAGCCTTGGTATAAATAAGTTTTAAAACACCTTTTCCAGAAAGTTACTTTGGGAATCAACTGAAAAAAAGATACCCAGTTTTGGATTGGCAAAGCAAGGCATTGAAAGATTAAATAACATGCCTAAATCATGCGGTGAGTACGTGGCATTAGTGAGGTTTTAAAGCCACAAAGCCTGGCTACAGTGTTGGCACTTGTAACCTCTGACCTATATTGCATCAGATGTTGAAAAAAAGTAGATTATATGTTTCACCATAAATTTCAAGCGAACCTCCTGATGGTTGAGGGCTTAGTTCTAGACTCCACCTTTCTAGATGAAGGAGCTATGCCAGTGTTACCTTTGGAAAATTTACAAGTAGTTTGCAGAAAATCGGCCCTCCAACCCTCTTTTTACTTTATAAATATTGAGCTAAGTGAAGTATATCTATCCTTACCATGTGTGAGAAAACCTTGTATGATATTTAGCTAAATGGCCGTAGTGTTTTGATGTTGAGAAGATAGTTTTCAAATATGTAAATGTACATCCTTGGTTTTCTTTGCAGTGTATCTTTAAAAAAATAAGATGCACAAATAAATTAGTTTGAGGAAAATTTCATTTGTCAGAATCAAAGAATGCACAGGAATCTAATCTCATAGCAGAGATGGATCTTAAAGATGCCAATGGCTGTTGAATTTAGAGTGACTTTAATCAATGCCCCTTAATGACTTCGGTGATGTGTTCTTTCATCTAAATGACCCAACTTCAGCTGTCATCACTCAGGGTCAGTATCTGGATAATTATGCATCTTTCAGGTAGGTTGGCTTCCACATTCTGTCTTCTGTGTGACGTAGGCAGTAGTTGATGAGTTTTGCATCACTGCCCCGAGGTCATAGCCAAAGCAAGCAGAATTCCTTACACCCTAATTTCAAGTGAAGTTATAATAAATACACATACTCAACACTTGAAAACTTTGCATTTTCTGTCTCCAGCCTGTGCTACCTAATGACCCCCCAGTACTTGAATTTCCTTGGCCTCGTTTTTTTGTATTTGTGTAATGATGCCATTAGAATTCGACTGGTCATTTCAACTTTTACATTTTCCAGTTTTGCTTGAAAAAAATTCCGATGCCTGAGATACCTGGGTGGTTCAGTTGGTTAAGTGCCTGAGTCTTGATTTAGGCTCAGGTCATGATCTCACGGTTCATGAGTCCTTGGGCTCTGTGATGAGAGCGTGGAGACTGCTTGGGATTCTCCCTCTCCTTTCTGTCTGTCCCTCCCCCCCCCCAGAATAAATAAACTTTAAAAATTTTTTAAATTTCTGTTGCCTTGGGGCACCTGGGTGGCTCAGTTAGCTAAGTGTCCGACGTCAGTTCAGGTCATGATCTCACAGTTCGTGGGTTCGGGCCCCGCACAGGGCTCTGTGCTGACAGCTCAGAGCCCAGAGCCTGCTTCCCGATTCTGTATTCCCCTCTGTCTCTGCCCCTCCTCCACTCGCATTCTGTCTCTCTCTCTCAAAAAATAAACATTAAAAAAAAAAAGTTCTGATGCCTTTCCCCCTCAATTCATGGCACTTTATATTGTGAATTTAGGCAAATAATAGACCATCTCAGACAAGACACTGTCTACCAGTCCTATGAGAGAAGTCAAAGTAGTCCCACCAGAATAGCAACCTACGCTGTGGTACAGTTATTATTGTGTTTACCACTTGCTAATGAAGGGTGAAACATTCTGATCCCTGCCAGTGCCTGCTTGGCTGTGATAGTGAATGGTGAACTGCGGTAACTTAGAGCACTTCGTTTCACGGATTACTTTATCAGTGCAAGTCACTGTTTTTGCTCCCGCATAATCTGCAAAGTGAGGAACGTGAAAAGACCATGTTGGCTCAACTCCTTCTAAATTTAAACACGTCTCAAGTGAAAAAGTAAAATTGTCATCAACATCACCATCATTGCCACCATAATTTGTATCAATAGCTGACACTCAGCAGTACCTGAGCCATGAAAGTGACTTTTTATGGCCAGGAGAGTGATTTTAGCTGGCTTATATTCATTGGGACTACTCACCACCATGGGTCAATCACCATACTAAGACCTTTATGTGTATTATGTCACATAATATTCATTACTGTTTTATAAATGGGGAAGCTGAGGCATTTTAGTAATATTTTAGTAACTTTCTCAGTGATACAGTGGGAAGCTAGCATTCAAACCCAGATAATTGGGCTCTAGAGCCTACAGTCTTAAGCACTGTGCTATCCTGACCTCCGTATACTTGGAAATAAACTTGAGTGAGTGTGTTGGACTTTATTAGAGGAAAATGATGGCAAACCAAAGATAGCATAGCTGTTCTGGCAATTCAGATCATTAACGCTTACAAAGTCTAACTTCCTAAAATGCAAAAAAAATTAATTTTAATTTAATGTCTATTGTATTACTTCTAGGGCCTTTTGATGATAGATGAATTCTATCGTTGTATTTAATGTCTATAGTATTACTTTTAGGACCTTTTGATGAGTATCGTTGTATCATTTTACCACTTCTAGCGTTAAAAAATTATTTAGTGACACTTGTAAAAGAAGGTGAGGCAAGTTTTCTTTAGGACTATTGTGATAGGTATAACCACTAGAGTGGACTTTTGTGGTAGGGGAGAGAGATTGGATTCAACTCTGAATACAGCAAGGCAAAGCAGGAGTTTACAGCCATGGAGAAGAGAGGGGTGTCAGTGGATAGAAAATTACTGAGACGAAACATTAAGGTAAAGGAGGATTTGGGCCAAAACAACTCAGGATTCTTGTTGAAGGCCTATCGGGTGATCAGATATCACCTTGGCAGTGGTGAAGAATAAGAAACTCGATCAGATACAGAGGGTGATCAGATATTTACGATGGGGGATTCGGTCTACACTGACTTAGCAGGATTCTTGCTAGAACTGGACTTTACATGGAAGGATACAGGGAGCCCAAGGTTTAGTCAAAACAGGGAGCCCAGGGGCGCCTGGGTGGCGCAGTCGGTTGAGCGTCCGACTTCGGCCGGGTCAGGATCTCGCGGTCCGTGAGTTCGAGCCCCGCGTCGGGCTCTGGGCTGATGGCTCGGAGCCTGGAGCCTGTTTCCGATTCTGTGTCTCCCTCTCTCTCTGCCCCTCCCCCGTTCATGCTCTGTCTCTCTCTGTCCCAAAAATAAATAAACGTTGAAAAAAAAAATTAAAAAAAAAAACAGGGAGCCCAGAAGAGCCTGAACAGACTTTGATCAATGAGAGAATCTGCCGATAAATAGTACAGTTTTTATTTATTGACGCCAAGTAGGGTCAGTAATATGACATCAAATTATACTGAAGTTCCTACAGGAAAATTCTTTTAACAATACCTTTAAAGTATGATTGCCAGGAAATGTGTTATCATAGAAGTTCAGACTCCTGGCTCATAATCTCTCTCAAAATGTGGGAAAGCTTGTCATTCATATTTTTTGCTAAGAAGTAGTTCCTCATTTTTTTAATGCTGTTGGGTCACTTTTTTCCTTTCTTGGGAAAAGGGGAGAATCAGGTAACAGGCAGTTAAATAGCACAAGAATTTGCAGCCATTTATAGAAACACTTCATCACACCTTGAACAGATAGTTGGCCCGCATTTAGCGGTCACGTTTTATCAAAAATGCACATCTTTAAAAGCACTCAGACTCAGGACGCCTGGGCGGCTCAGTCAGTCAAGCGTCTGACTTCGGTTCAGGTCATGAGCTCGCAGTTCGTGAGTTCGAGCCCCACATCGTGCTCTGTGCCGACAGCTCAGAGCCTGGACCCTCTTCGGATTCTGTGTCTCCTTCTCTCTTTCCCCTCCCCCACTGGCACTCTGTCTCTGTCTCTCAAAAATGAATAAACATTAAAATAAATAAATAAATAAATAAATAATAAATAAATAAATAAAAACACTCAGACTCAAATCTAAGGCGGTTCGATGCCCTCTCTGTGAGAGGCATGTGGGGACTGAGAAGAACTTTGGAATGAACTGTCTCCCTTCTGGGTTGTCCTCACTTTGAGTTGTTCTCACCAGGGAATGGCGGACAGAGCTCTAGAACTAAATGTGCTTGTTCTTCTCCCCTCGCATCATCGCTCTCTCCATCCTCCTGCATCTCACCAAGCACATCTTTACATGGGTGAAAAGGGGGACAGGACGAACTTCCAATTACTAAAGAAAAACCTGGGGAGGTTAGGAAATGATGTGCAGGTAGATTATTATCATTTCTTGGCAAAATTCTTTTGCAAAAGAAATTTCCTCTCAACTTTTAGCTTTCTGTGTAGGTTATGTAAAAGAATCTTGTTAGCAAGAAATGCTTGGTAGCAATTTAATCAGACATTCATGATTTTAAATATGTTCAAACACCAGCTGAAGAAATATGTAAGTTGTGGGGTGCCTGGGTGGCTCAGACAGTTAAGCGTCCAACTCTTGCTTTTGGCTTAGGCCATGATCTGAGGGTTTGAGCCTCTGCCTCTCTCTACCTCTCTCTCTCTGCTGCCCCCCCCCCCCCCCACTTCTTAAAAGAGATGAATAACTTAAAAAAAAAAGAGAGAAATTTTGGAGCATCTGGGTGGCTCAGTTGGTTAAGTGTCCGACTCTTGCTACCGGTTCAGGTCATGATCTCATGGTTCGTAGGATTGAGTCCCCCATGGGGCTCTTTACTGACAGCACAGAGCCTACTTGGGATTCTCTCTCTCCCTCACTCTCTGCCTCTCTTCTGCTCATGCACACTCTCTCACTCAAAATAAATAAATATCAAAAAATGAATATTAAATAAAAATTAAGAAAAAGAAATATGTAACTTCCTATAGATTTGCAACTTTACAACAGTGTTGCAGGATTTTATTATGTAAGTTGCAACTGAGGATAGCAAGGGAGCCATCTTGTGAAATACTGTTTGAACTGCAGGCACATGGCTTCTGGGCCAAGAGGAAGTGTGATGAGGTTGAAGTTAAAACAAAATGTCAAAACAGCCCTTTGACTTAGTGACTTTAATTGACACATTTGTTTTGATGCACCTATCTATTCTTTTCCAGTCCAACTAGGTAAAACAGCAAGTATTAGCAGAATGACATGTCCAGGTTTGGATCCATACTCAGTGGTGTGTAACTGAGAAGAATTCTAAGTTTGAAAAATAGTGTCCATCGTCTTGATCCCAGATAGTTAGCTCTAAGCAGTTGAGTTAATAGTTTAAATCTCAGCCTTAACAGCTGTTTACCCTTGAACACATTATTTTCCTTCAATAAACCTCAGTTTCCACATTCAGAGAGCAGGGATAATTAGTTGTGCTTAATCTCATAGGGTTGTGAATGTTTCATTAAATATCCATAGGAAGGGATTAGCAGTATATCTGGCACATAGTGAGAGAGTGATGTTCAGTAGATAACAGTGTTGGCCGGGGCACCTGGGTGGCTCAGTTGGTTAAGTGTCCGACTTCGGCTCAGGTCATGATCTCGCAGTTGGTGAGTTTGAGCCCCACGTCAGGCTCTGTGCTGACAGCTCAGAGCCTGGGGCCTGCTTCGAATTCTGTGCCTCCCTCTCTCTGTGCCCCTCCCCTGCTCACACTCTGTCGCTCTCTCTCTCAAAAATAAATGTTAAAAAAATTTTTTTTTAAATAACAGTGTTGGCCATTAGTTTTATTATTGACAATGAAAATTATTTTATTATTTTTTTATTTTGGGCAATAAAAACATAGTAATATAGTAATACCACAGCCAGTCTAGAAGAGGTGCTCTAGTCAAGGCCATCCTAAATATCAAGGAACAGAGGCAGATTTACCTTCAGGCTAATGAGAGTGCAGCTTCAGGACCCCCCACTTGGTTGGGTTTAGTCCCTAAGTTTGTATTCTCTTTCCTAAAAGCCCCCTTCCCCCACACTGCATAGCTTTAGACCCATAAACCCTGCCCCTGTCACAGGGGTATAAATTAGAATCACTTCTGCAGGTATTTAAAAATACATGAGCACATTCCCCTCCCCTCCCCGTGGAAGACAATCATTTAGTTGTTCTGGGGTGGATTTTTTCCCCTAAGTTTCATATGTGATTCTGATGTGGTTTAAAACCAGCGATCTGGAAGAACAATGTACAACTTTGCAAAAGGTCTGAAATGAATACGTCTTTTCAAGACACTATTTAATTGTCTTTTGATTAAGATCATATTTTTCTGGAACCATATTGTTTTCTTTAGTGTTTGGTTAGGTTCTTTGCTATATAGCATAGCTTTAAAAAGACCAGATGTGATTATCATTTCACTTTGATTTCTGAAAGGCTTGCTCTTTTTTTTAGGTTGCTAAGTGAGCATACCCCGAATTTATATTGTTCTGTTTCTCACCCACTTCTAACATATTTCTCTTATGCCTTACAATATTAATGTTTTTCTGCAGCTAAAATAATTTAAATTGTTTTGTGTTAAAATAATATTTTGATTGTTATTTTTAGAGGTGATTTTTAAAATATAATTTGCGCAGATCAAGAACTTCTCTTTTCCTTGTCAGTCCTGAATAAAATTAAAAGCAGTAAAAAAAAAAAATTAGTACTGTAGAACTATTTAATCTGGTAAGTCTATTTAACTAAAATATGGGGTATTAACAAAAGCCCATAGATAATTATTTTCAATTCAACCAATTTTCTTCAGCATCTGTTATGAGCGAAGCACTAAACAAGACATGGAAAGGGAAGAAAAATTCTTAAAACACAGTCCCTTGAAGTTTATCATCAAAAAGAAAGGTAAAAGCATATGATTAAATGGCAAGAATTCATGTTAGAGTAATGTATAATTTCTCCAAAAGCAGCAGAAAGTACTGTGTTTGTTGAGAGATGGCAAGATGGTACCTGGTTGAAAGGGTAAGGAATGGCTGGGTGTTGGAAGGGGGGACAGAATGGACAGACAGGATCTCAACATGATAACTGAGGGGCCAAATTTGTGCCAGCTTCAGAACAAACAACATAAAACACATAAAGAATCAGAAAAGTCCAGCTCAGTGTTTTTCAGCAGGTAGTTATGACTCTAGTGTTACCGGAAGGTACAACAATTGTATAACCATGAATATTGGGAAAAAGGGACAGGTGATGTGTACCTAAAGACCTTGGAATACCTAAGTGTTTAGTAGGAGTATCAGGACTTAAAGCTGCTGTGCTCTGGGGAGAATGAACTATTATGAGATGGACTTGTGTGAGAAAAGACCATATTTGGCCTGTTTTGATGCCTTGGGGTAGTGGTGGTGGAACAAGTAAGAAGCAGGGAAGGAAATCAAACGGTGGTCGTGCAGAAGGGATCGGCCTCATTGCCTACAAAGCCACGTGGCTTCGGGGTCTGGGCATGAGGGAGATTTGAGAACTCTGGCTGCTGTGTGATGATTGCTTTACCTCCAACAAGATGGTGGTGCTGAGGCTTAAGTGTTGGGTCAGGGTGTCATCCAGATGACAGAGTTCAGGGGTCTCCTCAGCACACTTGATGTGGGAGAGTGGGGGCTGGAGAAGGCACACACTTCTGTGAAAATTACTCCGTGAGAAAAACCTTTATAAGACAATCCATGAGGTATTAAAGATAAAGGTCACTATAGGAGAGTGGCAAGACAAAGTAAGATGCCACTGTAGTTATCTGCTGGTCACCACTAAGAACAAAACCCTGAACTACTGTAGGGAGGGGGATGAAACTTGCTAGTCTGGTCATTTTTAAGGGAAAAGTACTATCCAGAAGTCAAGCAATAAATAAGAACTGTGAATGCAACCTATGAGCAGAAGAGATTGTAAGGGATAAAGAGAGACGATAGAGGGATATCTTCATGTAGCACCTTTTCTTTTTTTTGTTTTGTTTTGTTTTTAACATTTATTCATTTTTGAGAGACACAGAGAGACAGAGCACAAGCAGGGGTGAGGCAGAGAGAGAGGGAGACACAGAATCCGAAGCGGGCTCCAGGCTCCGAGCTGTCAGCACAGAGCCTGACGTGGGGCTCAAACTCATGAACCGTGAGATCATGACCTGAACCAAAGTCGGACGCTTAGCCGGCTGAACCACCCAAGCGCCCCCATGTACCACCTTTTCATAACCCCAGCGTTTTGGTGAGATCCACAACCAAACAGCTGTTTGAGAACATTTTAGATGCAAGCTCTGAAACTTTATCAGGTATTCTTGAAAATCTTAGCACTTAGCGTGAGGAACTGCCAGAAGAGAATGCAGAGGGGCTGCAATAAAGGGGAGGCAGCAAGAAAGGAGCTTGGGGAAGCATTAAGTTATTTAGACATCCAGTGGAAATGCACTAGGGCTGTAGTGGTGACTAAGACATGGTGCCTGGCCTTCCACAACTTCTGATTACAGAACTGATGGTTACAATCTAGAAAGATAAGTCTTAAGATAGGGAAATGTGTATGCAGGATGGGGGTCAAACCCAGTCTTGGGGGTGCGTAGCAAGGCTCAAGGAGAGCTTCTTGGAGAAATTAATATCTAACCTAAGTAATGATGGATATTTAAGGGTGAGTCAGATGAAGAGTGGGTGCGTGGAGGGTGTACATTTGAGACAAAAGAAGAAACATAATCAGAGGAAGTTCGATGAACTTACTTGGGTCTTTCATCTATGTGGTGCTTCTTTTCACATAGGGCGAGATATTTTTTTCCCTTCCAGAATAGTAATCAATATACTCAAACATTTTAATTAAATAATCACTCAATTTCCAACCTACCTGTAATATTTTATTTTTTTTCTTTTTTTTTTTTTTTTTTTTTTTTTTTATTTTTTTATTTTTTATTTTTGGGACAGAGAGAGACAGAGCATGAACGGGGGAGGGGCAGAGAGAGAGGGAGACACAGAATCGGAAACAGGCTCCAGGCTCTGAGCCATCAGCCCAGAGCCCGATGCGGGGCTCGAACTCACGGACCGCGAGATCGTGACCTGGCTGAAGTCGGACGCTTAACCGACTGCGCCACCCAGGCGCCCCTCTTTTTTCTTTTTTTTTTTAATTTTTTTTTTTCAACGTTTTTTTATTTATTTTTGGGACAGAGAGAGACAGAGCATGAACGGGGGAGGGGCAGAGAGAGAGGGAGACACAGAATCGGAAACAGGCTCCAGCCTCCGAGCCATCAGCCCAGAGCCTGACGCGGGGCTCGAACTCACGGACCGCGAGATCGTGACCTGGCTGAAGTCGGACGCTTAACCGACTGCGCCACCCAGGCGCCCCTACCTGTAATATTTTAAAGAAAACCATATGTGCACATGTGTTCTTTTCTGTTTTGACCCATCCCATTCTACAGTAGCTCAAGCTGTTCCCTAAAGGTCTTGTACATGTCTTGATGAGGTAACTTACAGGTATTTCACATTTCCCTTAATCTTATAAATAAGGCATTTTTCCATTTAATTTAGCACATTTAAGGTAGTGCTGAAATATTATAATGCCATTGGTTTCTTCATATATATCATGCCTTCAGCACTTTTGCTGAGCTTCTCTCTGTACAACAACTTCCAGCATTCCCCTGTATTTGCTAGATATTTAATTCTACCTGCAACTAATATGTTTCTCTTCATAATAAATATTTCTTTTACATGTTCACTGCCACTACATGTGCTAGAGTTTTCAGAATAATACTGTACAGTAGTTGCAAAGTGGATGTCCTTTTTCCCTCCAATTTGAAGGGAATTCCTTTTGTGCTTTAGTATGAAGTGTGATAGTAAATGTTTTGAGATAGATCATGATAAGACAATAATTTTCTATTTCTAGCATTCAGAGAACTACAAGAAATGGTAGAGAATATTGTCCAGTGCCTTTCGATCTATAAATGTCATGTACTTACCGAGGCTTTCCAAACTTTTTTTTTTACTGTTGTGCCATATTTCAAGTAGTAGAAATGTCTACAAAGAATAATATTGCACATAACCATCTATCATTCGCTTTCATCACATCTTAACACTGCTTTATGCTGTTTTTGTTGTTACTCTTTTTAGATAAAATAATACAGGAATTTGAAGGCTTTTAATCATCCTTTCCAGTCTCGCTGGGTAGCCCCCTCTCCCCACCCCCCACTCATTAACATTCATTGTTTCCTTGATCTTCTCTCCCCTTTGGGCAGGTACCCCTGCTTCCAGATATGTTTGGGTCTGTTTCTGAGATCTCTATTGTGTCCTGATTGGTCTGTCTTTCCCCGTTCAATACCACATTGTCTTAATCATATTGTTTTTGGCTAAAGTAGGTCATCATGTAGGACAAATCTGCCCACCTCATTTTTCCCCCCCAAATTTTCTTAGCAATTATTGGTCCTTTACTTTCTTACATGATTTTTATAAAAGTTCATAAAATTTTACTGAAAACCCTTGCAAAATATCTATTACAATTGCATTGTATTTAACATATTTTGGTAAAAATTAACACCTGTATCTTTCTTCATTTCTTCAGGTTTCTTTTATGTCACTTATTTTGCAGCTTTTTTGGTAATTTTCTCCATCAAATACTTAAATGTTATTTATTATATTCTTAGCTGTCTTAATTGCTAATGTTATTAAGACCCTTTGATTTTGTACTACATTTGATGATTGGTTCTTTCCGGGAGTATAGGAATGTTATGTGTGTGATTAGGTCCCAGACACTGGGCCTAAAATACCTGGGTTTGAATCCCAGCTCTCCCACTTTTACTAGCTGTGTCTATCCTTGGGAAAATGATTTAACCTTTCTGTCCTTCTATTTCCTCATTTGAAAAATGGAGAGTATGGGGCGCCTGGGTGGCGCAGTCGGTTAAGCGTCCGACTTCAACCAGGTCACGATCTCACGGTCCGTGAGTTCGAGCCCCGCGTCAGGCTCTGGGCTGATGGCTCAGAGCCTGGAGCCTGTTTCCGATTCTGTGTCTCCCTCTCTCTCTGCCCCTCCCCCGTTCATGCTCTGTCTCTCTGTCCCAAAAATAAATAAACGTTGAAAAAAAAAAATTTTTTAAAAAAAAAAAGAAAAATGGAGAGTATTAGTACCCACCTCGCAATGGTTATTATGAAAATTAAGTCAATTAATATGTTTAATTGGTTGTAAGACTGCTTAGCACATATAAATATGCTGTTAGTTTGCCTACTGACTGTGCTAAATACATTGATCTGCTAATCTTCAACCAATAGTATGATTAATAGTGATTACAATAATTATTGTTATAGCACCTAACATATATGGAGAATATAATAAAATTTCCTGAGCACCTTTCATGTGATACCTAAGTCTATGAAATAAATAATAATAGCAATATACCATTTATCAAATGAGGAAATAATTTACCAAAGGCCACATATTTCTTGAGTCAGGAATCCAGGAATGGCTATAATATATTGGAAACACAGAGTTTTTATCCTTGTATTTCTTTCAATCAGTTAATTTTAGACTTTTTAGACTTTTAAGAGCCCTGATGTTTGGAGGCGCCTGGGTAGCTCAGTCAGTTAAGCCTCCAACTTCGGCTCAAGTCATGATCTCGCCGTTCCTGAGTTCGAGCCCCACGTCGGGCTCTGTGCTGACAGCTCGGAGCCTGGAGCCTGCTTCGGATTCTGTGTCTCCCTCCCTCCCTGCCCCTCCCTTGTTCACACTCTGTCTCTCTCTCTCTCTCTCTCAAAAATAAATAAACATTAAAAAAAAAAAGCCCTGATGTTTGCATATCTTACTATAAATCTGTGGACTTTTTACCAAATGACCAGTATTTAACATCTTAAAAGATATTGATAAATCTAAACAGCTAATTCCATCTGACATAAATACAAATTCACCTTACAAGCTGCTTGATATAAATATTCATGTACCTCACCTCCATCTCACCAAAAAGTTGCATTGACATGACAAAAAACATATGAAAATTATGGGGGGAAAGTCCATAGTGTGTGGAAGGCAGGGGAGATGTCGAAGGAACCACAACAGGAATGGATTTGAGAATGATGTGTAGCACATAGATTCAGGTGACAATGAAATTCGAATTAAGGAGCCCACATTCCAGATACGAGCAAAATCTTGGATTCTAAAGAGAAAGTTTTCTAAATGAACTTCATAAAGACTCCAAAATTAGAAGCAGAAGTGAGCCCAGGGGCGGCAGCCTATAAATTAATCAAAGTTCTGTGGAACCACTAATCTTAACTTGTACAGTAGCTGACTCCAGTCTTCCTCCAGAATAAAGCTGCAACTTTTCCGTTTGAAAGGTTATCGGGAAAAGCACTTCGAAAAAGAGTAAGGTTGTTATGCAGATTTCAGTCCATGCATTCTCTACAGATGAAGTTTTCTAGAGATTTAATCATTCCCTTCTCTCTGCTACTGAGGGAGACACGCTTACAAATGGATATTTCCCTTATTCCTTTAAATATCTCTTACAAAAAGGTAACTTCTAGTTGGTTTGCAAAGTTCCTTATGTGTCCACAGCTTCTTAAAAATAACTAGCTTAAAATAATCAGTATGCCGGGGTGCCTGGGTGGCTCAGTTGGTTAAGCATCTGACTTTGGCCAGGTCATGATCTCGAAGTTCCTGAGTTTGAGCCCCTGCTGTCAGCACAGAACCTGTTTCAGATCGTTCGTTTCCCCCCCTCTCTGCCTCTCCCCCTCTTGCTTTCTGTCTCTCTCAAAATAAATAAATAAGCTTAAAAAATAATAATCGGTATGCCAAAGAGACATCTTAGGGTGGCAAAATTTGCTCTGCTACACCTTTGAAATCCTTGGAACATTAAAAAAAAGTTAACAATTTCGGCGCACCTGGGTGGCTCAGTCGGCTGAGTGTCCTATTTCAGCTCAGGTCATGATCTCACAGTTCGTGAGTTCGAGCCCCACGTCGGGCTCTCTGCTGACAGCTCAGAGCCTGGAGCCTGCTTCGGATTCTGTGTCTCCCTCTCTCTCTGCTCTTCCCCTGCTCACATGCTGTCTCTCTCTCAAAAAATAAATAAAGATTTTTTAAAAGTTAACAATTTTAAGGTTGTTGGTTATTTTTTGGTAGGTGTTTGAATGAAAACAGGATTTCAAAAGTTGCTATTTAGCTTTCATCTTTAAGTAATTTTAGCATATTTGAATTCTCTTAAATTAAGGCAGGACACTCTTCCAATAAATGACCACGAAAGCTCTATAGTTAATAGTATCATCGGTATAAAGAGACAGAAATACATTTAATGAAAATATTGGCGTTGTTGCATGTGTTACCCCCTTCGGTTTTCAGCATCTAGTTTAACTGGAACATTAGCTCTACTTTGTGGATTATTGAAATGTTTGCTTATTAAAATATTTTATATTAAAATATATTTTTAAAGGATTCTTAACTAGTTGAAATTTATGATTATATCTTTTAATATTGGGGAGTTTCTGAATTACCCTTGAGGTTGTTAATAAACAAATTTCACTGAGTACATTTGAATTGGCTTTATTAAATGATTCATGAATTGGGCAGCATCCCATCTAGCTAGCAGAAGGGAGCTCGGAGGAGTTGTACAACATGCGACACTTTTAGAGAGTAAGTATGGGACGATAAAGTTACTGGTAAAAGGAAAGGATTCTCTGGGCAAGATAGCTCTCCCTGAGAGGGAAGAGCAGGAAATCTTATTATGTGGATCACCTCATCTTCCTTTCGGGGTGGGCAGAAGATGAGGGTGTGATGGAGAGGGCCGGCGTGCTCCGCCACACTTTGGCTCTGATAGGAAAATTCCTGACCTACTGGTTAAGGTTAGGACTAAGGCTACATTTCTGGGTGAAGTTGAAACTGCAAGTAGATTAGCTATGAAGCCCCAGTTTGGGGATTCGGTCTAAGTGGTGCCATTTTGGGCCCATGGTTTGTTGTTGTTGTTGTTGTTGTTGTTTTAATTTTTTTTAAGTTTATTTTTATTTGTTTTGAAGACTTAGGCAGTGTGAGTGGGGGAAGAACAGAGAGAGAGAAGACAGAGAATCCCAAGCAGGCTCTGTGCCATCAGCGTGAAGCCGACATGGGGCTCGAACTCACAAAACCACCAGATCATGACCTGAGCTGAAACCAAGAGTCGGATGCTTAACTGACAGAGCCACCCCGGGGGCCCCTGGGCCCCTCGTTCTATAGCTGGGGTGCCGGGGTCAAGAGCACCTGGCTCTGGGGTTCCCAAACAGACCATGTCCGGGCACTCTCTGCTGTCAAAATCCAAAGGCAGAGAAATGAGTGGCAGTGAAGCAAGAAAGAAATTTATTTCAGAGAGGCCAACGCTGGGAAGACAGAGGACTAGCATCTCAAAGACTGCCTCCATAGGCCAAAAATACTTGCAGGTTTACTTACAAAAGAAAATGGGCAAACGTGGGTGGGCAGGCGCAGGTAGGCAGTGAAGGTTAAATGGATCATTGTCTTGCGGTCAATTACAGGCAGGGTCTTCCTGGCTCAGTTAAGACTTTATCGCTTGAGGGGGCAGTTACAGTCTCCTGCCTGTGGCAAGTGCTAGGCTGGAAAAAAGAATCCAACCAGTAAGTTTGAGGTCAAAATGGAGAGACCCAAAGTCCTGGTTCAGTTTTCTTGTTTCTTTTTAACAAGGTCATATGTTTTAAACTATTACTCGTTTATAATCAACTAATTTTTTTTTTTTTTTTTTGTATTTAGGATTTGGAAATATCTCACCGCGCACAGAAGGGGGGAAAATATTCTGTATCATCTATGCCTTACTGGGAATTCCCCTCTTTGGTTTTTTGTTGGCTGGAGTTGGAGATCAACTAGGGACCATATTCGGAAAAGGAATTGCAAAAGTGGAAGATACATTTATTGTAAGTATAATAGACTTTTAACTACATATGTTGTTGAATTTTTTAAAATTTAACTTTTCTATCACCTCAGGTACAGTTAGACATTCAAGTTATTGGGTTTTCAATAACCTTTTATGCATGTAACTCACTGCATAGTTATTTTTATATTTAATTTGAATGAGTAAATTAATGCATGAGAAAAACCCAAAAATACGTAGAAATAAAGTAGAAATTTGACAGCCCTAGGTTCAAATTCCAGATGTCTTGCTGTATTCTCTCTTTTTAAAAACACGTTTGAATGTTTATTTTTGAGAGAGAGAGAGGGGCGGGCAGAGAGAGAAGGAAACATAGAATCTGAAGCAGGCTCCAGGCTCTGAACTATCAGCACAGAGCCCAACACACGGCTCAAACCCATGAACTGCAAGATCATGACCTGGTCCGAAGTCGGCAGCTTAACCGACTGAGCCACCCAGGCACCCAGTCTTGCAGTATTCTCTTAAGTTAGCTATTTTACCCTGAAACCTCCCTTTTGTCATTTCTATGATGTGAATAGGTACTGGTGATGGAGACATCACTCTGAGAATTAGAGAGAAAAATAAAAGCTTCATGTAGCTAGTAAATACCTGATGATATTTTCTCATTTAAATTTGCTTTGGTATCTTTTTTTATTGCTGGTGGCATTCTAAACTTATATAGCCCTTTTGTGAAGGACATCATATTTAGCAAACCCGATAAAGGCGATCTTGTAACTTAATTCAGTGAGGTCACTGATAGAAACTTACCTAAGGGGTGTAATTCAGTAGAACCACAAATAATACACTCGACGATGTTCATCACTATATTATACTCAATAGAACAAATAAGTAAAATGAAAATGCTTTTATTAGAATTATAAATGAAAGATAGTAATAAGACCACTATGATTACAAGCTTCTATTCTTGAAGGAAATTACCAAGAAAATGGTTGCATGAGAGGGTGGGATTATAAATGATATGTTATTACCATCACCACTATTACAAATGCATTTTACTTATTATTCAATAGTGTTTCATCTTTTCACAAACATTTCAACAAAGCATTTTACATTTAATTATGTTGATGAAATAAGACTACTGAATATTGGTTTTTCCATATATATTCCAGTTTTCAGCATTAGTTATATTTTATATTTCAGTTCACACTTCACCCTCAGGTAGTTTTACAGTTAGAATGGAGTAGTATGGTGATTCCAAAATATGAGTGTCATCCTGTTTGGGGTATTATACTTCTCTTATATTGATATTTAAAGTATCTTGCATTTACATTAATTGAGAGGGAAGATTAGTGCCATCAACTTGGTAATGCTGAATTGTTCATTCATTCAACAAATTTTTTTCTTAAATTTTTTTTTAATCTGATCATAGTTGACATACAATATTGCATTAGTTTCAAGTGTATGACTTAGTGATCTGACAAGTTTAAACATTATGCTGTCTTTGCCATAATTGGGTATAGCAACCATCTGTCCCATTACATTGCTATTACAATATCACTGGTTTTCTTACGTTGTGCCTTTCATTCCCTTGACTTATTCATTCCATAACTGGAAGCCCGTATCTCTGTCTCCCCTTCACCCGTTTTGCCCAATTCTCCCTTTCCCCTCCCCTCTGGCAACCATCAGTTTGTTCTCTGTATTTATAGTTCTGATACTGCTGTTTGTTCGTGTATTCATTTGTTTTATTTTATTCAACGAATTTTGGGTTGCCTACTGGATGCCAGGCAACGTTTTTCATGCATCTACATTGGGGCATAAAACACATAAAACACATATAACACCCGGTGGTGAATACATGACAGTGGTCATGATTCCACACTTAGTACTAACCACTGTTGTGAGAACTTTACAAACACAAATTCGTCTAAATTTCACTTATGTGATAAGGATGGTGGACTAGAGAAACTTTTTTTTTCACTTTCTGTTCTAATTGGTTTCCTAGATCGTTATCTCTAGAAATTTGTCAAGTTTTAAAACTTAGTGGTTTGGGGCGCCTGGGTGGCGCAGTCGGTTAAGCGTCTGACTTCAGCCAGGTCACGATCTCGCGGTCCGTGAGTTCGAGCCCCGCGTCGGGCTCTGGGCTGATGGCTCGGAGCCTGGAGCCTGTTTCCGATTCTGTGTCTCCCTCTCTCTTTGCCCCTCCCCCGTTCATGCTCTGTCTCTCTCTGTCCCAAAAATAAATAAACGTTGAAAAAAAAAATTAAAAAAAAAAAATAAAACTTAGTGGTTTTTATATGGTGGGGATGCGACCTATAATTTTAATAGCAGATAGGAAAGATCCAGTTAGAGATATTTAGCCTCAAATGAAGATCTGAAGATAAATTGTTGTATGTACAAACATATATACAAATATGTTATACTGAGGAGATTCCTGATAAGAGAAGAAGGTGAAAAAATATGGTTACTCTGAAGACAGCTGTCGTGAAGGGGTATTGAAGATTTATCCTTGCCTCCATGTCATGTTTGATTTATTCCGTTGTACAATTTAAAGCCATGGAAGAGAGAGATAATTCATCTGGTTCACAGGGAAATCAACTGTGGCCATTAAGTCTGTGAGCACTTCAGTTGAATCAATTGAATAATGATAGGAAAACATACAGGGAAATTTTTCATAAAATTAATAATTTTTATCAATTATCAGTAGTCCATATTTAATTTTTTAATGTTTATTTATTCCTGAGAGAGAGAGAGAGAGAGAGACAGAGACAGAGTGCAAGCAGGGGCGGAGCAGAGAGAGAGAGACAGTATCCAAAGCACATGCCAGGTTCTGAGATGTCAACACAGCTTGACGTGGGGCTTGAACTCACAAACAGCAAGATCATGACCTGAGCCAAAGTCGGACGTTTAACCAACTGAGCCACCCAAGCGTCCCATCAATAGTCAATATTTAGTTAACAGTTCACTTTTCTCTATTTTGCTGTATTTCCAGATTATGCTTGGCTCGCTATCAGCGGTATGCCTATAGGATAGAAATATTTCAAAAGAAGTTTACATGAACAAGGAATGATGTAAATCTCAAATTGTATTCTCAGAGCAAATGTAATTTATTTTGAAAGTATTTTACCTGTTCTAAAGCTATGTAAGGGTAAAGTGGCATCGTCATGAGCATTGATTGCTTTGAGTTCGGTGTGTTCTCTCCAATTTTTATAAGACAATTGAAAATTAATCATGAAAGGGAAAAAAATAACATCCTTACTTGCTAATTTGTTGATAGCTGAGTGTTAGGTTAGCTTTGCAGGTGCACCAATAATCAATAAATCTCCATCAGTGTCTCTTTCTCGCTGTCTTCATTCTCACCCATAGAAGTGGAATGTTAGTCAGACCAAGATTCGCATCATCTCAACCATCATATTTATACTGTTCGGCTGTGTACTCTTTGTTGCTCTGCCTGCGATCATATTCAAGCACATAGAAGGCTGGACTGCCCTGGACGCCATTTATTTTGTGGTCATCACTCTAACAACCATTGGATTTGGCGACTACGTAGCAGGTAAGTTTTTCCTGGCACCAACAGTACTCGCCTAACCCGTGTCCTTTAGACTTTTTGCTTGGGTTCATAGCACAACACAGTGTGTCTGTCTTAATTTCCCAGGCCTGCCTTAATAAACAAAATTCCCCAAACTGGGTGGCTTTAAACAAAAGAAATTCATTGCCTCACAGAAGTTCAAAATCAGGGTGACAGTAGGGGCACGATCCCTCTTGAGACTCTAGGTGGCCTTCCTTCCTCCTTGTTTCTTTCAGCTTCTGGAGGAGGCAATCAGTTTCTGCCTGTCCTGCCCCATTATTATCCCTGCTTATGACGTCACATGGCATTTGTTCTCTCTGTGTCCCTGTAGCTGTGTCCCTCTTCTTATATGGACACTGGTCATACTGGATGGAAAGCCCACTCTACTCCAGTATGTGTTCAGATTAACTAATTACATCTTCAAGGACCTTATTTTTCCTATAAGGCCATGTTCCAAGGTCCTGGGGACTCACATACCATTTTGAAAGACCATTTAATCCATAACAGTGACAGAGACAAAAGATAAGTCATTCTTCTGTGACAGTGGAGGTAAGCAGAAAGGTGCAGTTGAACATTTAGATTTCATTCTAGGAAAGAAATATATGTTGCTGTTTGTTCAGAATCTTATATTCCCACCTTAGTTTCAGAAACCAATCTGCCCCTTAATTTTTTTTGTTTGTTTTTGTTTGTTTGTTTTTATTTAGTGTTTCATGAATTCGAGTTTAACTTCTCTTTGCTCTTTTTACTTAAGCCTTTTCATGACTTAGTTTTAAAAACACCTGCAAACTTTAGAAGATATTCTAAGCTATTTTCAAACCTTCTTTTCTCTAAGATATTTAACTCTTTTAATTTCCAGTTCTCAGGGAAGTATTTTTCACCTTAACCAAAGTGGCCACATTTTTTTGTTTTGTGTTTTTTGATATTTCCTTTTGTACATGTTATTACAATTACAGTTTGCTTTATTGTTTTATCTCTTAGGTCTTCACTTCCTATCATTTTAATTCTTTCTTTACCATTTATATTATCCAGTTGTCATTATTATTCTAACTCCAGTTTTCAATAAATTATAGTAATGATGGTAAAAGTAACCATGGTGATGTTCTATCATGGACCATTTTGACTAGCTCTTGAAAATCTAAACCATTCTTTTTTAGAAAATCCGAGTTGAAGTATTAGAAAATCATGCTAAACACTATAGTAGGAATGTGCTCTTCAACTTCCCGGAATAAACTCACCAGCCTAATTTAATTTTAAGAGAGTTTTATGCTTTCTGGCTGTTTACTGTTCTTTCTCATCCCGAACTTCTTACTTACGTGTTTTCAGAGAAAAACTGTTTTGCACAGTTCTCTAATATCTCAGAGAAGCCTGATGGTTCATCTGTTTCTATTGATTTGTTAATTATAGTTGAGCCTGGCAAAGCCCCCCTTTCTAGGGAACATAGATCCTTGAAGGTGGGGATGTTTTCCTGAAGGAAGCTTTGCTTTTGGTCAGAAATACTGTGCACATATCTCTGTACTGGATGGAGGCCCCAAAAAGGGGAGGGTGCATCACTCTGCTGGAGATCCTTTAGTTTTCTAATTAGCAAACTGTAGGCAGAATAATCGCAGACATTTGTAGCTCCTTAGAAGACACGCTTCTGCTCTAAAGCACCCATTTTTCTAACCTCTCATGGAAGGTGTATGATTGGCTTAAGTAGAAATAGAAAGTGCATTAATGTAGGAGAAAGGAAGACACAGTGAGATGATAACAAGATTTAGACTTGTGGTATGTTAACCCCGGTCTCTTGTGCCACTTGATAAATATCAAGTCTTGTAACAGCGGTGGCATATACAGGTATTAATGCAATCTTTGTATTGCATGTGTTATTTTCATTTTAGTTTTTAATTTTGTATGGTAAGGCAATATTTTGTTTCTTTTTCCGCTTTATTGAGATAGAATTGAAAATAAAATTGTAAGATGTTAATAAGTATACACTGTGGTGATTTGATATATGTACATATTATAAAAGCATCTAGTTCATCTAGTTAATTAACACATTAACACATGCATCTTCTCACCTATTTATCTTTTGGAGGGGGCGGGCGGTAAGAACATTTAAGTTCTACCCCTAACATTTCGATAATCTAATACACTGCACATATTATTTTAAGAAATTGACTGACTACCAGCCCAGTATGTGGCCTGGTCTGGTTAAAAAACAAAACAAAACAAAGATTATAAATAAATTTTAAAAAGTGGGTAGAATCCTAAAATAATGTTGTATTTGTGACCACAGTGTAAAATGGCTTAGAAAAAAGAACAAATATTTTTACTTTATGGTTTTGTAGAAGATGAAAAAAGAAAACCACCTTTTTTTTTATACTAACCTTAAGAGATCAACACTTGGAAACTGGCTAGAAGAGCAGTTCACTGAGAACATCTTACGTGTAGGAGTGGGGACCCTAAATTCAGAGTTACGGCACAACACTGTAGGGGAGCATTGTAATAAAATGATATCTGTGCGCCATAAGTGGAATCTAATAAACACCCATTATTACTAAGATTTTATCATATTGCGCCCCTTTGTAAATCCATTACTGTAATTTTATTTCTGCAGAGGAAATAATAAAAACTCACTAGAAATATGCCTTGCTTGGGGCGCCTGGGTGGCTCGGTCGGTTGAGCGTCCGACTTTGGCTCAGGTCACGATCTCGCGGTCCGTGAGTTCGAGCCCCGCGTCGGGCTCTGGGCTGATGGCTCAGAGCTTGGAGCCTGCTTCCCATTCTGTGTCTCCTCTCTCTCTGCCACTCCCCCGTTCATGCTCTCTCTCTCTCTCTCAAAAATGAATAAACGTTAAAAAAAAATTAAAAAAAAAAAGAAATATGCCTTGCTAATAATTAACAAAGGAATTTGATGGGATTCAAGTGACAAATGCTGAGAAAGATAAATTAGAGAAGAGTCTTCACATGCCAGGTCCTTGTGCCCAGGGAGTGGTTTTGGAAGGAGTGTGTACATGAGGCAGATGTGGCCAAGGCGGGGTAGGAAATGTGTACTCTTTGCAAAATTCTTTGGAAAAACAAAAACCTCGAGTTCTTTTTTTAAAGGTCTGGGAAAAGAATTGCCTCACTTAATTCAATAGAGTACACACAAATAGGTTTTGCTTCTGGGTACCTTGTGGCTGTGGAGTAAAAGCTAGCTATTGAGCAAAGTCAAGTACCCCTTCCGGGAAGTATCGGTTGCTTACTTTCTAGAACCTTCCCTTTTGAAGTGAGATGTCACTACAGATAGTAATCTCGCTTAAAGTTGGTGCTTTTGCCAAGGAAAAGTAGGAGGCACTGCTCCAACTTAAACCTCCTCATCTTTCTATTGGACTATAAATCTCAAAAGAACACAAGGATATACCTCCTGCAATGCACACTCCCCATCTGATGCCCTTCTCAAACCTGCAAACCCTGCTCGGAATAGGATTAAGGTTTAATCATGTTCTTGTGTTGAACCCCTTTGAAGACCAATTAAAGAACATATTCTTCAAACTGATATTATTAAAGGAAAATAAGAAATTTTGGAGAGCAATATATAAATTGTTTAGGATACAAGTTGTAATCTTGGTGTAAATATTAGAAGCATCTTGAGAGCAACAAGTAAAAATGTGATGTTCTGAACCAGAACTCTGGAGCACAGTGCTCATCTCCAGGGTATGAGCAAGAAAGTCCATGCCAGGTGTAATTTCTGCCATGGGAAGCAGACAGAACAACTCCTGTTTTGATGTATTTGTAAGCCTCATTCCTTACTTTTTACTTGTTATATGTCGTAGTGTCCATGATGTAATTTGTAAGAACATAATAGATTGCTAATTCATAAATAAACATGCATTTAAATTTGCATGTGCAAAACCTTTTCACTGTCGGGGATATTGAATCAAAAGTATTTACAGATCACTGGTAAAGACAAATCAACACAGTGTTTAGGTCTCATTGTGTATGTGACTGAACAGAGAAATTCAGCATTTAGTAATTTTTCTGCAAGAAGAGACCTGGAAAATTTAAAAAAAAATTAATGTTTATTCATTTTTGAGAGACACAGAGAGACAGAGTGTGAGCAGGGGAGGGGCAGAGACTAAGGCAGAGACTAAGGCAGACACACTATCTCAAGCAGGCTCCAGGCTCTGAACTGTTAGCACAGAGCCCCACACAAGACCCGAACCCACAAACCGTGAGATCATGACCTGAGCCAAAGTCAGACGCTTAACCGACTGAGCTACCCAGGCGCCCCAAGACCTGGAAAATTTTAATTTTATATTTATATTTATGCAAGGGAGGTGTTTTAGTGGCTCGCTGGTTACCTTAGTGACTGGTGTGTGCTCCCTCCTGATGGCCTTTTTTGTTCTTTCACTAGCTTTCAATGTTCTAGAACTAAAATGGACCCACGAGGCCACAGGGTCACTCCCACACTTGTTTTACACGTGAATAAACAGACCCCCATTACTAAGACCAGTGCTTGCAGACTAACGCTTCCTAAAAGGCGAGAAGAAACAATGTCAGTTATTTAGCAAAGTGTTGTTTTAGCAGTGCCTATAATTTATAGTCAAATTATAGAGGTAAGTTAAAATTAATGGCAAAAATTATGTTTGAGAATTAACTGTTAATTTCCTGCATTCTGTTTCTTAACTTTTGCCATCTTATTTTCCATTTGATGAAAAGTCTGGGGTGACAAGTTGTTAAATCATGCTTACCTTGTAGACTGAGACCTAAATCATCCCTTCACTAAAACCTAAGCAGTAGGGGCGCCTGGGTGGCTCAGTCTGTTGAGCATCTGATTCTCGATTTCAGCTCAGGTCATAATCCCAGGGTCATGGGATCAAGCCCTGTGTCAGGCTCTGTGCTGAACTTGGAGGCTGCTTAAGGTTCTCTCTCTCTCCCTCTGCCCCTTTCCCCAACTTGCATGCTCTCTCTCCCTAAAAAATAAAATAAAACAAAACTAAGCAGTAATATTAATTATCTGGAAATGTGTGACAGATTGAAATCTGTTCATTCAGGCTTGCCTCTATGACTGGTCTTTCAGGTCTATGATTTTTTTTAAAAATGGTGCTTCTTCAAATTTA
The DNA here is from genome assembly GCF_028749965.1 of Puma concolor. Taxonomy (NCBI): domain Eukaryota; kingdom Metazoa; phylum Chordata; class Mammalia; order Carnivora; family Felidae; genus Puma; species Puma concolor. Next base: position 41,602,401 of record NC_141683.1, read on the forward strand.
GAGAGAAGTCATATAATTACCAAATTAAACACAATTTAAAATTCTCCCCCCCACCACCCAAAATAAAATTCTTTTCCAAAGCTACTATCTCGTTTATATATACTATTAGGGTAAGAGTGGGTCAAGCAAGTCAAGAAGCACATTTCCACATCTTGTTTAGAAGCTGCCTGAAGAAGTTCTCAAAACACACCCTTTTTCACAAACTAGGTTTGTTCATAAGATATAATTTGAATGAGTGAAAGCCAGATGAAAAATTACAGTTTCACAAATAAGTGTCCTCACATTACCTGCTCTTCTAATAAAAAACAAAAATTTTAGCCAAAAATATAGATGTTCTAAGAAATCCTCATGGTTGATCTTAGGAAAACACATTTTCCATCAGAGCATAAATTAATTTAGCCATCCAGATATGTCTCCTTGGAATTTGGATCAATCTTTAGTCGAATAATGAAATTTTCCATATCTCATAGGTGGCTATTGAAAGTGTAGGGGCTAAGGACTGGCTCTCCCAAGATGGGCCACTATGCCATAAAGATTATTTTGAGTTAAAAGTAACCAAAACCCACCAGATGCAGGAAAAGCTCTCTGCCTCCCCCTCAACTGCCTAAATATATTGGAAAAGAGAGCCTGTCCCAGGAAGAGAGCTATTAACAAAGACTCCCCTTTACCTAAGAAACTTACCTGCATAATAGGACAACCTTTGTTTTTCCAAACATCTCTTATCATCTTCCTGGTAATGATCTTCCTCCCCTTTGTGTCCTTAGACCCCTACCCCTCTTCTTAGGTCATATAATCTTCATGTTGCTTCACTGTCTTTGAAATTTCACGTCTATGTGGATTCCCTGCCCATACACCTATTAAATTTCCGCTGTTCAATCTGTCTCATGTCAGTTTGATTCTAAGTCGAGCTAGAAGGACCATAGGGCAGAGGAAGGGCCTCCTCCTCAACAAAGCTTACTGAGTTAATCAGGCTTTAGGCTTAGTGCCGATATGCTCCTCTAAAATACAATTTCGGACTTTCCAAGGTAAAATTCTTCTGATACTTTTACCTTTACTAAATTTTTATAAATTTTCCCAGTTGTATAATCATTTGTCTTCATTTTTTTTTCTTAGAAAGAACATATTTGCATATCTCATATTAAGAATTAAGTTTTCTTGGGGCACATGGGTGGCTCAGTCGGTTAAGCGTCTGACTCTTGATTTCAGTTCAGGTTATGCTCTCCCGGTTCATGGGTTCTGGCCCTGTGTCAGGCTCCCTGCTGACATCATGAAGCCCGCTTGGGATTCTCTCTCCCTCTTTCTCTGCCCCTCCCACATGCTCTCTTGCTGTCTCTCAAAATAAATAAATAAACTTAAAAAAAAAGAATTAAGCTTTCTTGGAATTATGTTTTCAAAGTCATTATCAGAAATGAAGTTTTTCGTAACCAAACTATTGATTTTCCTTATAACTGAAAACATGAGTCATTCGGTGGAGTGCTCAGAGCTTGCTGAATGGAAAGGCAATTTATCATGAGAACATATAAATCTCTGTTGAGAAATCATAGCAGGTTTTTTGGTTCAAAACAGTTCTAACAGAGACCCTTTAGAGAACAGTCCTGATGTTGCCTAATGTTTTGCAACTATGTCAGTGGCCAGCTGTTGAACTGATCAATAACAGTAAAAATTTTCCAGGACTTCAGTGGGTAAGAAGGAAAGTAGCTGATGAGGAGTGAAGTCTACTGAATGATGAACAGTCACCACTCCCACCACAACAATGTCTCAGAAAAATCACTTTTATCAGAAAGGGAGGGTGTATGTGACTGCTAGGGGAGATGTATTATATTCATCATTCATTTATTTATTCAAGTGTTTAGTGAGCACATACCGGGTATTAGACCCTGTGCTTATATTGTGATAGTGATAATAATTGCTCTAATTCCTTTTCCTTTGGGACAGAATGTTTGAAAATTGGGGGCAAAAATTAAATAGGGAACTTTCTTGTCTTCCTGGTAGTCATTCTGTTTCATAATATAGGAAAATACTGCAAAGAGTCTGGTCACCCCCAGATTCAGCCAGTAACTCTCTGAGAACTCACAAGAGAATGGATGGTTGTCTGCATGATGAATTAAATAGGATTTGACTCAAATGGGCCAGAAGTCCTAGGACCTGGGGGCAAACCAATAAGTTATTTAACTTTTTAGGTCCAGAATGGATCTATATAGAAACATGGTGGAAACGTGTGCAGGATAAAAATGAGAAGGAAAATATTCAGTGATTGATAGTCGTGGCTTAGTGAGATAGGCAGTAAATTGTACTAAGTATAATGCAAAAGGCTCCAGATTGCTCTATAATGAGACTTAAAGGTAGCTTCTAGGAGTAACAATTTTGTATGTCTTACATACTCTAGGTTTCCATCCATGTGAAGGAAGAGTGAATGACAGTGTATCGATCTTTCTTTCTGATCATGAAACTACTGCTCTTCTCATGGCTGTTTTCCTAATTTTAGATCAAGTACCTAGTAGGAAATGGACAACATCTTGAATGCTGACATGGCAAATCCCAAAATATAGGTTCAAATGTTAGAGAGACTTCGTTAACTTGTTTTGCCTTTTGTTTTTCTGACTTAATAGCATATGAGAAGTTCGGCTTAGTAGGTGAGCTGTGGTTTAGGACTGAAGTCATACTTCCATTTGTAAAAAAAGAAAGCAGAGTTTGCAACGTTATTGAAAGAGCCTCTTGGTTCCTAAAACCCTAAGGAGAGTCTTCATTCAGTTAAATTGCTTTACTATAAAAAATATATATACTAAAGCAGAAAATAAATTCCCCCTTTTATATTAAGGCAGGCTAGTCTTATTAATAAAAGTAAAGCTAAACAAACAAAAAATTAAAATCAATATTTCATATCTAAACTAAAATGCTTAAAGACCAGGTAAAGAAATGATGCCCATCTTCTTTAGAACAAGGTTCTATGTCCATATCTATATTCTGCAATACAAATATACTTTTAAACCAGAGGAGGGGGGCATGGAGTTGATGACTTTAGTTCAGAATGGCTAGATGATTCTTTAAATCCAGGATTCTCCTCCTCCTCTTCCTCTCCATCCTCCTCCTTCTGCTTTCTTCTTTATAAATATTCTGTGATTCAGGAGCATCTCAGAGAAAGAAAATCAAATATAAGTATCTCGGGGAGGGCATCGCATACTCAAGTTCTTTAGAGCACAATAGGGCCAATTACTAGAAACTGTTGGAATGAGGACAGAAGCATGGTAAGGAGGCTTCTGAAAAAATCGTGCTTATCTTCAGACCCCTGGTTTTTCTAGGTAAGACCATTGAGGGGCAGGCTGGGAAGAGGCATATCTTGTTTGACTTAGTGTCTCTAGCCCTAGCTAAGTCTCCACCATGCAGTTTGGACTCAAAAGGCTGGTGGATAAATGATAGCAAGGACCGGAACTGAGACCATAGGTGACATACACAACCTGGTTAGTGGGAAAAAGCCTGTCTTTTGGAGCGAGGAAGCCCTGGTTTTGAATTCTAGCTCTCCTACCTCCTTTCCTGTGTGCCCTGACACATGTTATTTTACCTGCTAAGACTACAACTTCTCTATTGTAAGTGGGACACTTACTGTTGGGATTTCTAGGAGCCAGTACAAAAACCGGCTTTTACTCCTGAGTTCTGAACAGACTGTGAAATGGCAATTGAATTACTAGCTTAATTACTGATAGGGGCAGCTGGAGATGTGGCTTAAATCTATGGTGAATGGTCTTACTAAAGCCCTGTCCTAAATCAATGGACACATGAAGAATGTGAACACAACTCCCTCAATACCTGCCCCCCACCCAGGGCGTTAGGATGGAATGATTTCATTTAGATGGACAATCAGGAAGTCTTACTTTTCAGTCTTCTCTCAATCAGATTGTGAATATTTTGGAAATCAGCTGAAGTGAGAATAGACTTGGCTGTATAGAACTACCAGGGCCTTTATTTAGAAAAAAACCAAAAAACCTGTATGTGCCTGCTATAGCCTCATGGGCTGTTCTGCCCCCTAACCAGTAATTCTTTGGGGCCAGGTAGGAGATGGCTTTTTTAATGCTGGATGGAGAGATTGTTCCAAGCAAATTCACTATTGCTAAAATGGGTCCCTAGCAATAATGCCATAAATAACAATAACAATAATAATAATAATAATAATAACAATAATAAAGTTTTCCTGACCTATATTTTTAGTAGTTTAGTCTGCTAGATAGATTTTGGCTGATCTCCCTTCTTAAGCACTAAGGAGAAAGCCAGAGAAAAATGGCGCCATCACGTATCATGGGAGTCAGGAAGAGACTTATTTTAACTACTTGGAATAGTTCATAAGATTCCTGAAACCTTTGTACCTCCACCCCTCTTTACTTATTTTTATTACCATCTGTGTATTCTCCTATAATGATTAGCCAGGAAGGTCTGAAAATGGAAAGGACTTGTGCATGTATTTTCAGTGGCAACCAAGAAAACAGCAGTGAGGTGACTGTTCCTGCCAAGTGGGTGAGGAACCCAGGAGGGGAGGGCGGGTTGTAGCAGACTGCAGGCTGCAGCTCAGGAGTCTGTGGAAAGAGGGGAAAAAATGATAAGGGTTGCAGAGTAGAGATGGGGGTGGGGGGCACAGGCAGCAAATCCAGGACAGAGACATTACCCGAGGGTCTGAATAAGCAAAAGACCCATGTACAGGTTTCCTGAATGTAGCTAGGCTAAAATTAATGCTTCCAACAGCCAAAAAAAAATTTTGTTGATGTTTCCTAATTTAAAAATAAGACCAACAGCCCCTTTTAAGCAAGTTATCTTGACATTACAGGTATTTTAATTTGGATTCTTGGATCAAGCGGATGGAATAGTGTGGAAATTAATTCGTAAATCTTAGAGAGGACTTATGAGTTGCTTGACAACACTCCTGTATACACCATTTTTCCTTAGATCATTTGCCTGCCGGTATTTCACTCCTAAGAGCAGCAGTTGAGAATGGGAAGCATTCCCCACCCCCACCCCCAGGCTTAGAAGCCACCAAGACTTGTGGGATGAACATTTTACCCAAATATAGACCTTTCAGTGATTAAGCTAATTTACTCTTTTCAAACTGTGACATCCTGTTTATAAGAAAGAAGACTTACAAAAAGTCATCTTGAGTATGAACCAACTTTTAAAATCAACATCTTGGTGAACTTATGTGTTAAGTGAGTCACAGCTATTGGGATGAAGACTTTCTGGTTTTGAAAGAGAAAGTACTCGGGAAAAAATGTCATTTTGGTTTCTTTGAAATGGAAACATTTGAAAAATGGAATTCGCTAGAGAGCCTATCGTATAACAAGTTTCCACACACAACTTCTTAAGTCACTTCTGTGAATTTGTAGAACTGCATTCCCCATGGGCCGACTCTTAACCATCATGAGATGCATTTGGCCTCCACAATCCTTCCCAGAAATGGTATTTTTGAAAATTTTACACAAGGTAAAATTTTTACCATATTTTGAAGGTGATATTATTTACTTTGGAAACTGTGCTTTTCAGATTACTCTTTGTCCCCAAAGAAAGCTGAACTTGTGTCTGTTACTTGCCCAAGAGAAAAATGTTCTCTTTTTACTCTGACCCTTTGATATTTGACAATGTCATTGTGGGCAGCTCATAGTCTAATGTATATATAGTAATGCTTATTTTCGACTTTGTGTTTGACTTTCATGCATACTTGCTATTTATCAGCTGTTCTTCCGAATGGACGGATTGAACCTTTGTGAATGGAGTACATCTGTGACCCCTCTAAGCATCTAATCTCCGTGCTGTTGATACCACAATCCTGATCTCTTGCTCTGCCCTGTTGAACGTTAGATCTGTATGTAAGGATCCATCCTTCACTTGTTGGTACCGCAAGCACTTCAAACCTATCATGTACCAATTTGAATTACTATTTTTTTTTAGTCACTATTCCTTCCCCTGTGTTTCCCGTTCAGTTACTGTCATCATCTCCCAAAAGAGGAGCTCTGGTCATCCTAGAGCCCTTCCTTGATGATGCTGCCTCTAATACCTTTTCTTTCCATTCCAGCCCTAACTCAAGCACAATAACCTCTTGGGTAGTTCAGAACAAAAGTTTTTCATGAGACTTTTCTTGTGAACCTGCCTTCTCTGCTGCTGGATCTTTCTGAGCATAGGGCCAAACATGAATATAAGACTTATCACCTATAAACTTTACCTCCACCCCATCGTGTTAGGAACACGTTTTTGCAATCTGACACAATTCACTTTTTCTACATTCCTCTCTTCTACCCATCTACTCCCCGGCCCCCATCCATATGTAGAGTTAGCTACTAAAAGTCCTTTGAATATGCCGTGTATTTATACACTGAACTTTTCTCTGTTTTGATCTTCATTACTGAAGACCCCCTTTTCTCTTCTTGCCTTTCCCCTTCCAGAAGTAAAAATCATTTCTTCCATGTCCTCTCACAACACTTTTTTATTCTTATTTGCTATCCCTTGATCTACCCCATTATGGGAAATTGTCTATGTGAGGCTTTCTCAGAGTAAATTATGAATTTCTGCAGAGAGAGACCTGTTCCTCTCTCTTGTGAAGAGAAGTAACTGTTTTCAGTGTTGGGGAATTAATAAGTGCCCCATTAATATGTGCTGAGGTAGGGATGTGTTGAAATGTATTCAGATTCTCATAGGTGCAGCTTTTGTACCAAATGGATGGAGAAGCAACAAAGATTAGAGTAAAGCAGAAGAGGTCCTTTGCTAATTTTGTCTTGACAGCTAAGGATTTAAATTTGTGACCTGCATGGGAATTCCTCCAAACAGTCAGAAAATAACGAACGGCAATATCATCTACAAATTACTATGTGTTCCATATAGACCCACTGACGCATTGTCTCAGGCATTTGTTATCAATCCATTGTATTGGTGATTTTAGAATAAGACCCACTTTCTGACCAGGTTGACTTTGTATTGATTGGTAACCATGTATTGATTGGCAGTAATGTAAATACGCTAAGGCAAATGCATACCCCAAAAGGTGTCATTTCTGTCTTCTACATGTTCAGTAGATGTGGAAAGAGAAACCAGTACACATGGAATAATGAACCCCTAGACTAGCTAAACAAAAAAAGAAATCTAGAACAAAGAAAAATCATTATGACCTAGAGATGTAATGAACAGTCTCATTAAGAAGAACCTAGTGACTGAAATATAACACTGGATGCTGGATGTTAACTTACTGGAATTAAAATAAAAACTTAAAAAAAAAACAAAACTTGTGACTCATTCTTGAAAAATAGAAAAGGAGAGGAAAGAATTCCATATGAAGACAATAACATGGAGCAATTGACAAGATTTCTGTTTTGCAAGCCAAAATTCAGTTGGTACTTTTAGCAAATATCCATATTAATTACTTTCATGAATACAAAGTTATTTTGTCCTGCTTTATTTTTCTCACACAGGTGGATCGGATATTGAATATCTAGACTTCTACAAGCCTGTCGTGTGGTTTTGGATCCTTGTAGGGCTCGCTTACTTTGCTGCTGTCCTGAGCATGATTGGGGACTGGCTCCGAGTGATATCCAAAAAGACAAAGGAAGAGGTAAGAATTAAGAAGTGTGCAAAAACACTCCTATTTAGCTAATTCAGTACAAATTATTTTTCATCTTTTTTGACATTTATTGTTTACAATAATGTTACAATTATGTTTGACACAATTGTTTACAATAAATGTTACTTAAAATGTTTAACATTTATGTTTGGTGTATATTTGCTGTATGTTAAAGTATAATTCAGTTAACAAATATTTGCTTAACACCTCTGTGTGCTAGATGCTATCAAGGTGCTGAGGCTAATTTATAATGAAAAAAAGATGTAATTTAAAATATTTTCTTCACCATTTTTTTTCCTTTTTCTTTTGTTTTATTTCTTTTTTTTCTTAAGGTCACAAAGTAAATGTTATTCCATAAAGAGAAATACAATAGAAAATGTTTATGTCAAGGGGCGCCTGGATGGCTCAGTTGGTTAAGCATCTGAGACTTCGGCTCAGGTCACGATCTTGCAGTTCATGGGTTTGAGCCCCACGTCAGGCTCTGTGCTGACAGCTCAGAGCCTGTATCCTGCTTTGATTCTCTGTATCCCTCTCTCTCTCTCTCTCTCTGCCCCTCCCCTATTCACACTCTGTCTCTCTCTCAAAAGTAAAATAAACATTTAAACATTTTTTAACAAGAAAATGTTTATGCCAAGATGTCAATAACATGAAAAAGTGAATGTGTCATGTAATATTGAATTTTTTAACTATATTAAATTTTTCCTCCTTTCTTATGTTGCTATAAATGTGTGCAAGTACACACATGTATGCACACATATGTACCCAAAGCTGTATGCCTTAAGGCCAGTTTCCCTGCGTACAGATTTCAGGTATTCAAAAGATACCCTTTTACCTATTTTGTACAACTATACATACAGAAATGAACATTAGAATCTTGACTCATGAAATTTTGGAAAGTTTAAAGTTTAAATCTTGATCTTGAAATTTTATACTTTGGAAATTACATTTTGATTTCATGTTTATAGACCCAGGAGTATTATCAGTTTGAGGGACACAGTAGTGTTTTATTATGATTTCTGTATTTTTAGTTTGTAGATTTTAGCCAACTCTACCACTTTTTTGAGAAAAACAAATCTGTAAAACCTTCAGTTATTACATCCATTATCTTCTTTTAATTACCCCTCCATTTCATTATCTGGTGTTCATATGCTAGGAGACACCTGGTGTTAAAATCTTTAATACAGCAAAGCTGATTCTTTAAACGTAAACCCAAGAGAAATAGACTATGATAGGAAATGATAAAATCCATTTCTCTCTACAAATACTTTCTTGAAACTCATCAAGTCATATAATTTGTTACCGGTACCCTAGGTGTCTATAGTAATTAGAAAGACTGTAAGTGATTCAGCAGTCCCTTCATGGGTACCATATTTCTCAATTAAAAACTCACATAGTCTGTATGCATTAATTTATATCTTAGCTGCACCATAAAACCAAATATTTTATTATAAACAAATCATGAAGATAATTTGCTTGACATTCTGATTTAAATCATGTGAAAAGTTCTGCTTAGAACAGGACCCCAGTTGATTCACCTCCATCTTAGACTTTGCGCGCGCGTGTGTGTGTGTGTGCGCGCGCGCGTGCGCGCACAAGACAGAGAGAAAGAGAACGTGAGGGAGAGAATATTGTAATTGTTTTAACTTTGGTGTGCTTTTAAGGATCTTGAGATGCTACAGGAAAAAAGGAAATTGAAGCTAAGAAATGTTTCGGATAACATAGCTAAAAAGAAAATTTCTCAAACCTCTAGCCATAAACAAGATTTTAAATGGATTTTTAAAACACACACAAGTATTTATTTTTTAATTAATTAATTTTTAAAATTTGCGTATAGTTGGCACACAATGTTGCATTCGTTTCAGGTGTACAACGTAGAGATTCAACATCTCTACACAAGCATAGCTACCGTCTGCCACCATACAACGCTGTTACGAGATCACTATGTTCCCCGTGTGGTACTTTCCATCCCCGTGACTTACTCATTCCGCAACTGGAAGCCTGTACCTCCCAGTCGCCTTCACCCATTTTGCCCATCCCACCCACCCCCTTCCCTCTGGCAACCACCAGGTTTTTTCTTTGTATGTGTTGGTCTGATTCTGACAAGCATTTATTTTGTAAATAAAATAGAATTGAACCGAACATATCTTCTTCAGATAGATAGGAGACGTTTTGTGAAAGACACATACACACATATTATAAAAACACTATATATTATATACACACATGCATATACGCATACTAAGATTATTATGGATCACAGTCAAAAAGTGTAAAAGCCACTAAGGCGCATATAGAACAGAGGGAAATTTTATTTTTATTTTATAGTGTAGACTATTTGATCAGAGTTTGAAACCTGTATTATTAAAAACCAGGGCTTTGTGTGATAGGACTAGCTGGTACAAAGCCGGAATATCCTTTTCCAGAGTAATGAGATAATGATCCGCAGGAGTCCCGCCATCACACACATGAATGATGAGGGGCTGAAACAACAGACATTTATTTTCTCACGGTCCTGGAGGCTGGAAGTTCATAGTCAATGTGCCAGCAGGCTTGGTTTGTGGTCAGATCTCTCTCTTCAGCCTACAGATGCTGCCTTCTCCCTGTGTCTTTACATGGCCTTTTCTCTGTGCACGTGCATGGAGAGAAAGCTCTGGTGGCTTTTCCTCTTCTTTGTAAGGACATATGTCCTATCAAATCAGCGATGCACACTTATGACCTCATTTAACCTCAATGACCTCCTTAAAGGCCGCATCTCCAAATACAGTCACATGGAGAGTTAGGGCTTCAACATGTCTTTAGAGGACACAGTTTGGGCCATCACACCATCTTTTGAAATAAATTTAAATTTCTACATGAACTGGCTTGTGTAACGTGAAAAACAAGTTCATGTGCCTTCTTATGAGTGATCTTCGTGATTCTCAAACAGAAGTATGAGATGCGTCACCGTGTTTTCGTGCTATTAAACAGTGAAACATAGTAAACATTGCTTTTTTCTTACCACAAGTCTCTTAGCTTTCACTTAACCTTTTGAGTAACTTGTGGTTTCTGGTGACTGCATCTGCAGAAAGCTCATGTGAGTCAAGGCCATGAGCGAAAGTTAACTTGAACCCTCCTGGAGCTGCAGCCACAGCTGCTCTGGACAGTGGCGCCAATTAAAATGGAGCCATCGGTTTGAGCAGATGTGTGTTTTCTAATTTATTTAAAATGCAATGTAGAGGGTGGGAGGGAGGGGAGGGTGGTTGATGGGTATTGAGGAGGGCACCTTTTGGGATGAGCACTGGGTGTTGTATGGAAACCAATTTGACAATAAACTTCACATATTGAAAAAAAAATAAAATAAATTTCTCTAGAAAAAAAAGAAAGAGAAAGAAAGAAAAGAAAAAGAAATAAATAAAATGCAATGTAGAGAAATGACAAAATTGGGTTACAAATTCAACAGGGGAATGGGACAGACGATTTATAATTTACCTACAGATTATCAGAGCCAAAGTTTTTACAAATGAAAATACTACAAACATTTCTACAGCAGTGGAAGAAGGATTATGAGATCATTTTAGTTTTGAAATAACTCACTAGATGGCATAATGGAATAAAACACAACTAAATACAATCTAGTCATCTTAACATAGATGAAACGTGCATGCTGGGTGACTGTTCACTCTGGATTCCTTACCTTCTGTACCTAAACCATTCCAGATGCTGTAACCTCTACAAACTTCCTACATTCCTAGAAGCAACAAGTTATGTTTGGCTTTCAGTTTTGGTGAATAAAAATGCAAATCTTTATTTTTAATAACTTGAAATTTTCCCTATTAAAAAATGTTAACTAATATAGAATATACAAAATAATACATAGTATTAAATTTCCAAGTGATAATATTAAAAACATTCTTTCCGGGGCGCCTGGGTGGCACAGTCAGTTAAGCGTCCGACTTCAGCCAGGTCACAATCTCGCGGTCCGTGAGTTCGAGCCCCGCGTCGGGCTCTGGGCTGATGGCTCAGAGCCTGGAGCCTGTTTCCGATTCTGTGTCTCCCTCTCTCTCTGCCCCTCCCCCGTTCATGCTCTGTCTCTCTCTGTCCCAAAAATAAATAAACGTTGAAAAAAAAATTTAAAAAAAAAAAACAAAAAAACAAAAAAAAAAACATTCTTTCCCTGAATGAAAATATTTTGCCTCCCAATGTCTCCATTATATATTATTTTTTGTTTTGTTTTGTTTTTGTTTTCTGTATTCTTTTAAAAAAACTTTTTTAATGTTTATTTTTGAGAGACAGAGAGAGAATAGGGGAGAGGCAAAGAGAGAGGGAGACAGAATCTCAAGCAGGCTCCACACTGTCAGCACAGAGCCCAATGCAGGGCTCGAACTCACAAACTATGAGATCATGACCTGAGCCAAAACCAGGAGTCAGATGCTTAACCAACTGATCCACCCAGACACCACTGTTTTTTGTATTCTTTTTTTTTTTTTTTTTTTAATTTTTTTTTTTTTCAACGTTTATTTATTTTTGGGACAGAGAGAGACAGAGCATGAACGGGGGAGGGGCAGAGAGAGAGGGAGACACAGAATCAGAAACAGGCTCCAGGCTCTGAGCCATCAGCCCAGAGCCTGACGCGGGGCTCGAACTCACGGACCGCGAGATCGTGACCTGGCTGAAGTCGGACGCTTAACCGACTGCGCCACCCAGGCGCCCCTGTTTTTTGTATTCTTAAACCATACCATGAGTATCAGTTGAGTATAATTATAGACCTCTACTCATATGTGGCCTTATTTCTGGTTTTTTTTAATGCTAAAGCATACTGTTTCCAATGATGACTAATTTTAATGAAAATATTATGGTCAGGAATTAGAAAAAACGGTTTTTGATGAACATGGTGAAATGAAATGTGTTAGTATAGCTGATGCACCTGAAATATTTGCAGAAGAAGTTAGTTGAAGCAACACTGCATTATTTCAAAATGTCATATATAATTACAGTTGATGTGCATTCCTCAAGGATAATGATAATGACCTCTACAAAAGTGTTTACTTGTTTCATTATCTTTAAAAGTTTAATAGAGAGTAGGCATAGGTTCAACGCTAAGAATTGGTATGACCAATGATCTTTTCCTGTGAAGCCGTGTACCCCCTTCTGAAGAAATGATGTTTCCGTTTAGAAAATAAAGATTATTTAGGTATTCTGGATAATACAGTAATACCGCTATCTGAGACAGGTGTAATAAAAGTAAGATGTGACCACAAAAGTCACAAGGGAAATTTTTAAGCAAGCACAGAATAGCACATCCTTATTATACATAGTTTGCTACTGTTCACCTTCCTTGAGTTTGACACGCCTGTGATTTCTGTAGAGTTCTTGTGTTGATGTATATGTTCCCGTATCTGGAGTGTTCCTGTCCATAGGTGAGATGAACGCCACCACAGCCCCCACCACAGAACGCCAGTGTTGTCAGACCATGTGGCACTACAGCTGGCTACAGTGAGTGGACAGCCCAGCGTCACTTCTTTACCAATATCATGTGGGTTTTTTTTTTTTTTTAAGTTTATTTTGAGAGAGAGAGTGTAGGAGGGACAGAGAGAAAGGGAGGCACAGAATCCCCAGCAGGCTCCGCACTGTCAGCGCGGAGCCCTATGCAGGGCTCGAAGCCATAAAACTGTGAGATCATGACCTGAGTCGAAACCAACAGTCACTTAACCGACTGAGCCACCCAGGTGCCCTGACCAATATCCTGTTGTTGACTCTCTGGAGGTGTTCATGCAAATGGAGACGCTCACCTTAGTAGGTTGGCCTTACATCATAGTAAGAAAACTGCCTTTGGTGGGGAACTGTAGTTCCAGAAGCCTTTAAAGGCTGTGCCTGGAACTTCTTTTGCCCCAGGGACCTGAGAATATGGAGGAAGATGGTTTTCTTCTTGTGCCTAGCTTGTGGCAGCATGTGGTCTTGCCCTAATCTCACTCGGGATGGCGATGCCTCCCTTCTGTGAAACAGCTGGGACTCGGCAGCAGGATTTCTTGTCCCGGATGAGCAATTAAAGAGTATTTGTGGCCTGAGTCCTGGAAGAGTAGCAGCCAACCAGTTTCTTGTTATTTTGTTTGGGAGAAGTGCTTTGAATACGAAAGGCTTTATATGCCATTTGAAATAGATTAGGCTTTATTCTGAAAACCTTGGAGAGCCACTGGAGGATTTTAAGTACGTGGAATGAATGATCTTGTCAACAGTGAGGAAGATGGATCAGAAATGAAGCTGGATGCAGACGATCATTCAGTAGTGATGATTGATTGCGAGAATCCAGGTTCTGTACAATGAAGACTACGGTGCCAGCAGGATGGGGATGAAAGCACGGGCTTCAAAACTATTTGGGGGATAGAAGGAATAGAATGTGGCAACCCATTAGCTTTGGGCAGTAAAGAGAAAAAGAGGATGACATGTTTCTGGCTTCCGATGGAATTATGGAACACAGGAAAAGGAGACATTCTGGAGGCAGAATGAAGATGATTTGGACGTGCTGTCTTTGAAGGATGTGTTAGATGTCAGGTGGCTAATTCAAGTGTGAACAGTGGTAGAAGGATGGGAGCTGGAGAGATAGTTTGGGGGGTCATCACTACATAAATGACAATGTAAGTTGGGAGTAGGATAAATTCACCTAATCGAGATTTGTAAAGTAAGCCAACAAGAGAGCTAAAAATGGAACCTGGAGTGATACCTTCATTTAAGGTGGGGGAGGGGGGTGCAATACAGACACTGTAAAGGACTGTTTAGCAAATAATATAGTCAAATATATTGATTCACGATAGGATCTGTTGGAAGGACAAAAGAGTTGAGGTTTTGAAGAGAAGATAATTGAAGTGATGGATAAGATTGGCTACAGACAATGGGGGAAGAAAAGGAATCTAAGGAAAGCCTAATGCAATAAGATAAAATAGGTAAGTAAAGTAACTAGAATTCCCTATGAGGTTGTGCTCCAGGGGCACCACTCCTGTAAAGAAAAAAAATGTAAATATTGTCTTGGAATGGTGCCATGCACTGGGCATACTCTAAGATAGATCTTTGGGCACATCAAGCACAATTCCCAAGAGCCACATTCAATGTTTTCTTATGGAGATAGGAGCCCTCGGAGCACAAATAAAAGAAGATTGTGTGTCTCCACTGCTACCTGGGTTGAGCAGTGTTAGCAGCCCTGATCCTGGGTACTGCTGGGCATGCACATGTGGTAAGTATGGACCGTGAAGGGGTGGGAGGTGAGCTGTGACAGTGAAGATACTGGAGGCGTGGAGACCAGTTAGGAGATTATTTAACATCTGATTCATTCCTGAAGCATTCATGATCTCAAGGCTCTGTGCTGGGCATGAAGCCTACGTAAAAACAAGATAAAATAAGAAAGACGTACTAAGTACTATATGATGTGTGCTGCATTAGGTTCTGGGAGTAACTCTTTATCGGTGTTAGTTTGAGGCTGGTATCCTTATTGGGAAGATTCCATAGGTGGTGTATTTCCTAGTTGATATTTATAATTTTGCTTTTACTTTTGTTCTAGAGGTGGAGAAAGGAGTTTTGACTAAGAAGGTACTTAGTCTCTGATTAGTTTCTAAAAGAGTCTGCCTTTACTTTTTTTTCCTTTCTCTTCCCCCATCCCACCTTTCCAACCTTCCTTTCTTTAACCTTCAAACAACATATCAGACTTTGTAGTTGTTGCTTTGATTTCCAACATTGGGGAGAGGGGCATTTTTTCTGGTCTATTTTTATTCTATTTTATTTGTTCTCTGTTGAGATACTAAAATAATCATAAATGGGGGCGCCTGGGTGGCGCAGTCGGTTAAGCGTCCGACTTCAGCCAGGTCACGATCTCGCGGTCCGTGAGTTCGAGCCCCGCGTCAGGCTCTGGGCTGATGGCTCAGAGCCTGGAGCCTGTTTCCGATTCTGTGTCTCCCTCTCTCTCTGCCCCTCCCCCGTTCATGCTCTGTCTCTCTCTGTCCCCCAAAAAATAAATAAAACGTTGAAAAAAAAATTAAAAAAAAAAAAATAAAATAATCATAAATGAAGCTGGACTATGGATACAATATACAGTAATCATAGACATCGCAGGTTTATATTTCAATGCATATAACTTTGGTTAAAGGGTAAGAATAAAATAAAACAGAGGCAGGCAATACCACAAAGTGTTAAGATACGCAGATGGGGCACCTGGGTGGTTCAGTCAGTTGAACATCCAACTCTTGATCCCAGGTTGTGGGATCAAGTCCCACGTCAGGCTCCATGCTGATGGTGGAGTCTGCTTAATATTCTCCCTCACTCACTCTCTCTCTCTCCCCCCTTCCCTCCCTCCCTATGCCCATCTCACCTGCTTGTGCTCTCTCTCTCTAAAATAAAAAATAAAATAAATAAAATAAAATAAGGCAGATATAAAGGGCCCTACTTTTCTATCCCATGGGGAGGGAGGCTCCCCTCACTGTACTATGGGGAAGAGCTCAGAACAATCAGACTTTGGGGTGCCTGGGTGGCTCAGTCGGTTGAGCGTCTGACTTCAGCTCAGGTCACGATCTCGCGGTCCGTGAGTTCGAGCCCCGCGTCGGGCTCTGGGCTGATGGCTCAGAGCCTGGAGCCTGCTTCCGACTCTGTGTCTCCCTCTCTCTCTGCCCCTCCCCCGTTCATGCTCTGTCTCTCTCTGTCTCAAAAGTAAATAAACGTTAAAAAAAAATAAAAAAAAAAAAAAAGAACAATCAGACTTTGAGGTCACATGGTGAACTCTGCCTGGTTGTGCTAAGGAGACGGGTCCTTCTCATTCCAGGTCCAGCTACCTACTTAGTAAATAGAAATTTGGAAAGTAGAATAAAAATAAATAAAAGAACAAATAACAATGTAAAACTTAAATTATGTTTTGAGGTAACAGTAACTTTTTTATACCAGTACATCTCTAATTTCTAAATGAATTTTATGGACAGCCATTTCTGTAGAACCAAGACCCCAAGTTATGTCTCTGGTTCATCTCAGGATTATACTGCATACCATGAACCTTAGTGGGTACAACGTTAGGAAGTCCTTACCAGTCAAATCATATGCTGAAAACAAAATAAGATTTGAGAGTAGTAAAAATGGAAATACTTTTCTTCTACAATATACTTTATTTCTTTTTCAATATTAAATGAGATAATGATGCAAAGTGCTCAGCTGTCTAATAATTACTATGAAGGAAACTGAAGCACAGGCGGTAAGATTACTTGCTTAAGGTTATAAAGGTAGTAAGTGTTAGAATAAGTAATCAACCCGGATGGTGTAACTCCGTGGCCCAACCTTTCTGCCTCGCTGCCTCCTGAGGGCCAAAAAAAGTTAGTTGTGTGTTACCGTTATCGTTCTTTTTCTCTTCTTTTCATGTGATATGTAGGTGATATCAGCACATTACAAATAAGTACCCAAATCTGACCCATCTTCTACTGTGTATCTACAGAGAAGGGCTTTGTGAATTTAGTTTGGTCACTGGTTGTGTTATGGGTCAGGTCAGTGATCTCTTGAAAACTAAAGTTTTAACTAAAGTTTTAACATTTTTTTAAACGAATGGAAATGATTTGTATGATTTCTGAAAAGTGCATGGGCTCTGAAGCCCTTAGAAGAGATTTAATACATCTTACCTATTTGCTAGCTTTGCAAACCTCACCAAAATACCTAAGCTCTCTGAGTCTCCGTTTTCTTATAAAGTAAGATTTTTTTTTAATTTTTTTTTCAACGTTTATTTATTATTTTGGGGACAGAGAGAGACAGCATGAACGGGGGAGGGGCAGAGAGAGAGGGAGACACAGAATCGGAAACAGGCTCCAGGCTCTGAGCCATCAGCCCAGAGCCTGACGCGGGGCTCGAACTCACGGACCACGAGATCGTGACCTGGCTGAAGTTGGACGCTTAACCGACTGCGCCACCCAGGCGCCCCTAAAGTAAGATTTAACCTCCTTTGTGAGGCTGCTTTATAAAGACTCAATGGGTAGAGTGGGGGGTGTGGCTAAATGCTTCTAGATGCTTGTTCTTTTCCTCATGGGTCTGTGAAGAAATTAGCATCAAATTATTTTCACAAATCAAATAATTGTATAAAGTTCTAATACTATCAATACTAACCATCAGTTCAATATATATCATTATGTATTATTCTAAAATGCTGTGAGTGTTTATATGTCTAAATCTCTCATCTGGTTGAAATAAAAAGTCAACATAAAAGAAGAGGTAAACAAGAAACCATTATGGGTATACATATTGCTAGAATTTAAACACAAACCCTGAGTCCGTTTGAAAAGTCTAGGAAAAAGTAGGTGCAAGAATTTCAAGTATGTTGGGTGTTCTCTGGACTTGAAAACTAGGTTCTGCACTAAGTGTTCCTTAAATCTACCCACATTACTATTATCTTAATTCTTTTCTTGAATTGAAGCTGTAGATTTTCTGGTGTTCTGACGTGTGGTCTGAGGAAGAATCCATTTGTAGTTTTCCTTTTATTAAGGAAAGAGTAGTTCAATTGTTACTTAAAAAAAAACATGCAGGAATATTCCTTTCTTTTTTTTTTCCTCCTTTAGACTGAACCTTTACTATTTATAAATTGCAACTTCTTTTTGCTTCAGGTATTTCACAGAATGTCACCCAGTAATGGAAATTCAGAGTAATTTTTTTTCTATTCATTTGTACATAATAGGAAAATAACTTAAGTTAATAGTTTTTGCCTCAAAGCACTTTATAGGTAATTTTATTTTCTTTAGCTAGAGAGCATATTATGGGGATTTAATGCATCAAGATATAATGTTATCTGTCTCTTTTGACTGTTTTGATTCTGCCATCTGTTCTGAGAATTTGTGTTAGGAAAAGTGGTCACCATGAACTTTGCTTTCAAAATTGTTTTTGGACTTTCTTCATCAAACTAAAGCATTGTGCTTGCCTGTATTCAGAGCTAAAATCAATCAAATCCTGCAAAACATCAAACTTGTGTTTGCTAAGAACACAAGTAAGTGTGTTTTCAAAGATGGATCAACAAAATAAATTTGTTTTTAGTTCCTTTTCATAGATGGCTCTTCCTAAAAGAATATTTGTTTGTAGTTGGTTGAAGCTGAGTAGGGGGCCCACTTTGAAGTTTAATCAGGGATTATTTGATCATCTTTTGCAACAAAGTATGGTGATTTGTTTCTCATTCAGTGGATGACACCCTAATTGTAGAAAAGGAATTTAGTTCTTCCTGCCTAAACTTGATATGAACCAAAAGAATGGCTTCCAATTAATCATGGTGTGTGTGTGTGTGTGTGTGTGGGGGGGGGGGGGGTGTGTGTACCTCCCCCACTCACTCGTTCTCTGTCTCTCAAAAAAAAAAATAAACATTAAAAAAAATTTTTAAAGAACTGATATGAGCAGAACAGGAAGATTTCATTGCACCCGTGAGCCCTTCAAAAGCTTACTTGCCTCTGGCACAATGACTATAGGAGATCATGGTGCAGGTGTCAGCCTGGGTCCCTGAGTAACCACAGTGAACAGAGCCGACTGCTGACATGTTGTGAGTGATTAGCGTGAGTGAGAGATTAAATTTGGTTGCTTTAGGCTGCTAAATATAAGGGATTGTTTGTTAGAGATTATAACCTCCTCTATTTTGACTAATCTGGTAAAATCATAAACATTGCTCTCATTCAAGGAAAGAGTGAGAATAATAATAATAATTGAGGGGATTAAAATTTTATGTCCCATGCACATATTTGGGGAATTTTATATTAGCTTCCAAATCTCTGATGGGCTTACATATATTCTCTGAATTGATAATATTTAAGATATTATGTTACCTGTTTTTGTACTATTTAAGATTCACTAATAGTTTTATTAAAACAGAAGCATCAAGGTAAGAGTTGAAGCATCCTACTCTTTAAGGAAACTTTAGATGGACTTCAAATTGATGGAGACCAGATACTCCTATTTCTGTAAAAAAGCAGTCACTGCTTTCATTCAGGATTATATATTCATTCAAGATCAGGTCCAATAATATTGAATCTATTCTATATGTAAACTTCCCAGAAGAAAGAATCTTTTTTATGAAACTGATGTTGAGTTTCATAAAACCAATGCCTAACACCAAAGTGATCACAGATATAAAAGAGCAAATATCCTTATATTATTTTTGAAATTTATTAGGTTGAACTGTATGAAATTGTTGACATTCAATTACTTTTGAACTTAAGAATCACAGTTCCATATGGTTCAGCCTAATGTTCTAAAGACCCGTATTTACAAAGCAATCTCTTGGGGTACCTGGGTGGCTCAGTCAGCTAAGCACCTGACTTCGGCTCAGGTCATGATCTTGCCGCTCGTGAGTTCAAGCCCCACATTGGGCTCTATGCTGAAAGCTCAGAGCCTGGAGCCTGCTTCCAGTTCTGTGTCTCCCTCTCTCTCTCTGCCCCTCTCCCACTCATGCTCTGTCTCTTTCTCTCAAAAATAAATAAACGTTACAAAGCAATCTCTACAAATATTATAGTTTTCATATTATAAGCTATACATTGGCTTGTGACCTACACTCTTGGCAAAATCATACTTGGCTGGGCATATCTTTATTCAGTACTTGGCTAAACCTTTCAAAATTCCATTGGATTATATACAAACTGTAGACTGATTATCTCAACTTGAAGAAGACCCATTGGTTATACTTGAATGTTCTACACATCTACCCTTGTTACACGTGGTCAATTGTCACTCTAGCCTATAGTTCTGAGTTTCCCTTTTCTTTTCTCACCTGGCCACATCATAACTGCTGAAGCTCTCTCTGGGGCCACTTCACTCCAATCATGGATATAGATCCTCACTTTATTCCTCTTAATACAGCTAATATGAGGCTGAGAAAATCTATAACTTTGCGGGAGGTTTGGAGATCGCCTAAGGGAATTATAGACCAGAAGTGGAAAACTTGGTGCTAGGTAATCAAAGCATATTGCTCCTAGAGACCACTGGTCATCATCTTCAAATGTCCCACCTCGGCCATTTCACTCCTCAACCTCTGGCTTCGTGGCATATTGTAGTGGTCTGCTTATCACTCTAGATGAGTTTATTCTGTTGGATATTCCCTCTTCTGAGTGCAGGAACCAAACAAGCACAAAACCCATTGATGTGATAGTAATATAATATATTCAATATATAAAAATGCACAATATATGCAAATATGCCCTGCCCCAAAAGGAGATATCCATTTAAATTATTCAACATGACATTGGATTGGTCCAAAGCATCTCCATTTGGGGCGCCTGGGTGGCTCAGTCGGGTCAGCATCTGACTCCTGATTTTGGCTCAGGTCACGATCTCATGGTTGTGAGGTCAGGCTTGTCACTGGACATGTAGCCTGTTTAAGATTCATTCTCTCCCTCTCACTTTCCTCCTCCCCCACTTGTGCTTGAGCCCCTCTCCCCCAGAAAGAAAAAGAAAGAAAGAAAGAAAGAAAGAAAAAGAAAGAAAGAAACTCCATTTGGATTGCTTCTTCAGGTGAAGTTGTTCTAAGAACTGGGGATAGGTATTTGATTACATATGTCTATGATAAAACAAACAAAACAAACACCCAAACATGCTCACCAAAGTAGTTACTTTCATAATGTGGTGGATCCAACTGCAAGGGTAAATTCCAGCTCCAGAATATCAGGCTGCTTATGATCCCTGAAATGTCTGTGTTTTCATCGAAAGAAAGAAAGAAAGAAGGGAGGAAACAAAAGCTGCTTACATCTTATAGCTGTTTATTCCTGCTACACATATTTGTTCATAACTGCTCTGGTTTTACTGGTTTCATAATTTCTCTATACCAATAAGCACTGAGTTATCTTTTGAGGAAAATCTTATACAAAGGAATTTATTTTCAAAACTAAAAGCTATGTATATAAATATGGTGATATTCTTCATGGAATTTGTCACAAATGCCAAGGCTTGTAATGTGTCAGTGGTCCCTTCAGTTTCTTGGTGCCTATTTGTGAGAAGCTACGATATTTATTTTAGTGAGGGTATTTTTATGCTGTCTGATGCCATATACAAATAAAAGTCTTTGCACCTTACCAATCCCTCCATCAGGAACACTCTTCACTTTTTTCCAGAATTATCAGGCTCACTTACTAATATTTTCAAGTCTTTAAAAAAAAGAAAACAACTTCAGGGTTTCATCATGAAAACAATTTTCCATTCCTAAAACAACTTTAGGGGAGAAAAATCTTCCTTATTAAAATAACCTAATCTGGGGCACCCAGGTGGCTCAATTGGTTAAGCGTCTGACTCTTAATGCCGGCTCAGATCATGATCTCACGATTTGTGGGATCTATCCCCCTGTTGGCCTCTACACTGACAGCACAGAGCCTGCTTGGGATTCTGACTCTCCTTCTCTCTCTACCCCTCACCCCCGCTCTCAAAATAAATAAATAAATTTAAATAAAATAAAAAATCAAAATTGCAAATGTTAATAACTTTTTACTTCTTTAAAACACTCCCCTGCAGGGGCGCCTGGGTGGCGCAGTCGGTTAAGCGTCCGACTTCAACCAGGTCACGATCTCGCGGTCCGGGAGTTCCAGCCCCGCGTCAGGCTCTGGGCTGACGGCTCGGAGCCTGGAGCCTGTTTCCTATTCTGTGTCTCCCTCTCTCTCTGCCCCTCCCCCGTTCATGCTCTGTCTCTCTCTGTCCCAAAAATAAAACAAAAAAAAGTTGAAAAAAAAAATTAAAAAAAAAAAAAACCCACTCCCCTGCAATACTACCCCTCCATTCAGCATCTTTCCCGTACTATCACGTATTAAAGAGAAAACAGTATTACAGGAATGCTTGATAGTTTAATTTAACTAAGAATTTGTTCAATGATTTTTTTTTAATCTTTGGCTTTAGTAATCTTTCTGCTTTTAGACATCAAAAGTGCTACAGCAGTAATCTGTGGGAGAGAACATTCATTTTTTTATCACATACCATTTTGTCAAGGAGGCCTACGCCTTGACCATCCTAGTGAAAGCTGAAATCCCTCTACCCCTAGCACTCTTGATTCTCCTTACCCTGCTCTATTTTTTCATTATAATTACCAAGATCTAGCATTCTATGTGATGTACTCATTTATTAGATTTCATTGTTTATTTCCTGATTCTTATCCTAGAAGGTTTTGTTCTTAAGAGAAGGAACTTGTGTTATTTTACTTCATCAGAATCAGGTAGAACAGTTCTTGGCATATAGTAGACACTCAATAAATGCTTGTTGAGTTCAATGAATGAAAATTATAGAGATAAATCAATGGTTCAGATTCTAGAGGAAGGGGTAGAATTCAAAATCCAGAAAAATATGGAGAAATCTAAAATAACTCAAGGAGTTTCTTTTTCATGCTTACTTTCAGTATTAGCATATCTTGTACTTCCTCAGTTATTTCACTCTGTCAAATCATGTTTTAATTTAGTTCATTTCTTAAATTTTCGGTAGAACCAAGGTATTCTTACTTTGGTGGTTCTTGTTCATTTTATCATTGCTTGTAGATACAAATAAGGTATAATTAATACTTAAGGGGTGGTTAATTTCATAATTAAATAGCTTGACATATAAGCTACTTAGAAGTTTCAATGGGCTAAAACTATTCATATTTCAGTAAAAAAAAAACTTGAGCAATTACTGTAAGATGCAGTCTGAAGTTTGATACTATCAAGCTAGAAGCTAGTTCAAAAGTTAGTCTCTATCTGCCAACAAATGTCAGGAAAATTTCATTTTTATTCCTGATGTGATGGATTTATGACAGGAAGATTCTTGGCAATTTTAGTACCTTTATGGTAGTTTGTTTTGTTTTATTTTTTTAATGTTGTTTTAAGTTTATTTATTTGAGAGAGACAGAGACAGCACGAGCGGGGAAGGCACAGAGAGAGGGGGAGAGAGAATCCCAAGCAGGTGCCACGTTGCGAGCGCAGAGCCTGATGCAGGGCTCTCACTCACAAAACCGTGAGATCGTGACCTGAGCCAAAACCAAGAGTTGGCCGCTTAAACAGCTGAGCCACCCAGGTGCCCCTGTTTTGTTTTATTCTAAAATAATTGATCCTTATTATTTTCTGCTGCTCTCTTAGAGAGTACCTTCCACTCCCATCCCCACCCCATATGAAATATTGCTTACAGGCAGTTGATTTTATTTTAAGCACCAGGAATTTTTCCAGAAGACTTGAATATTTTTATCTTTTCTATGCCACGTAAAATTGCAAACTTGCCGATTTGAAGGTCATTTATTTTATTTGAAAAGTGAAATACGTGCATAAGTGAAGAAAAATGCAGGCAGGAAAGGGGATTTGTGCCCAACAGACCTAGAGGACAATACACATAATAAGAGTACTGGATAAAGTGAAGAGGGTACTTAGAGAAATTGTTTTCTTAACATGAAAGTAATTTAATATGGAGTTGTAAAAGACGAATCTCTGTGTTTTCCAATATCCCCAAGTGGAAAATATAGTTACCTCTAATGCATGATGCGAAATAATCTACTGTTTTTTTTTTAATTAGAAAACTTCTGAAGATGCTGGCTTCAAAATAGTTGTTAATTTCAAATAGCACAGGTTTTCGTCTCACATTGGAACTAACAGGAATATTCTTGATTGGAAATGGTGTGTCTGAGATTCTATTTCATCTGCTTGGGAATTCCGAATGAGCAGCTTTGGGAAAGAAGTAGTACCACTTCCTCTCCCCTCAATAATTTTACACACTAGGGGGCGCCTGGGTGGCTCAGTCAGTCAAGCATCCAACTCTTGATCTCAGATCAGGTCTTGATCTCAGAGTCATGAGTTCAAACCCCACAATGGGCTCCATGCTGGGCATGAATCCTACTTTTAAAAAAGTAGAAAGCAAGATGGGGCGCCTGGGTGGCGCAGTCGGTTAAGCGTCCGACTTCAGCCAGGTCACGATCTCGCGGTCCGGGAGTTCGAGCCCCGCGTCGGGCTCTGGGCTGATGGCTCGGAGCCTGGAGCCTGTTTCCGATTCTGTGTCTCCCTCTCTCTCTGCCCCTCCCCCGTTCATGCTCTGTCTCTCTCTGTCCCAAAAATAAACGTTGAAAAAAAAATTTTTTAAATAAATAAATAAATAAATAAATAAGTAGAAAGCAAGAAAAAAAGAAAAAAAATTACACACTAAAAGATCCTCAAAACACTGATACCATTTCTGGCACTGACATGCTAAATTATATATTTTATATTTGTGCCTCATGAATGACTACATGGAAAATAAAATATGTACAGTTTTTATAATTTGAGAGAGAAACATTTGGAAATGGCTGCTTGACTGGAGGAAAAGTGTTCCTGGCTTTGAGATGACATGTAGTTTTAAAAAAAAAACTTTTTTTTAATGTTTATTTATTGAGAGAGAGAGACAGAGTGTGAGTGGGGGAGGGGCAGAGAGAGAGGGAGACACAGAATCCGAAGCAGGCTCCAGGCTCTGAGTTGTCAGCACAGAGCCTGACTGCAGGGCTCGAACTCATGAACCACGAGATCATGACCTGAGCCGAAGTTGGATGCTTAACCAACTGAGCCCCCCAGGCGCCCCACGGTGTCATGTAGTTTAAAGCCTATCTAAATACGAAAATCTAACCAGACTAAATAAGTTTGTCCACCTAATGTGCAGCACGCCATAAAGACTGACACCGAGCATTTTCAGTGAAGAAAGATAAACTATTCATTGGTGTCCCACAACCCAGGAGACAGGGCGCTAATGCTCAAAAGTCCTAAACTCCCTGATGGCTTGCATGTGAGGATTTTTAAGGGCAAAACTTGGGGCAGGGGTCTTCTGAGAAGATGGATGCCATCAATTGGAGGCCCAGGAGGTCATGCTCACAGGTGTTCTGGTGTCACTATGCCTGGTCCCCCAGAGGTCCTTCCCAAGAGACTTGGAACCAAAAAGTGTCTGTATTCTTTATGTTAGAGATTTCGTCAGGTGCATTTGGTGACTATATGTTAATGGTAGTGCTAATTAACTACTTATAAGCTAGTTCATTCTGACTTGTTCCTTGGCCAATGCAGCCATGCCTGGAGTGATATGACCTCTAGAGGTCATTCTTTCTTCTGAAGTGATGAGATGGATGCTGGCTTCAAAAATGCTTTATGCACTTTTATATCCAAGATAGAAAAGGTTGTGTTATCCTGCATTTGACCACTGGGAAGCTCATGTGCTTCGTGCAGTCTTTTCGTTGCAGCGCGAGTGATGCCATCATTAGCGGGTTTTTTTGTAGGAGGCTCAATGAAAAAGGGCAAGGTAGAGGATTCTTATATAAATAGGCAGATTCCATCTTAAAAATAGTCCCCCCAATTTTACAAATGTTGGAAGCTACAGAATTACTATAAATGATGGCTGTTATTCAATAGTCACATGGCAAAGCTGCATCTTATGAAATAATACCTCCTTAAAATAGAGGAAGTGTTGAAATATAAATTTGAAGCGGCCTCTGGAACCCCTAGCTCGCCAAATCCTCGCTTCTTATGAACCAAAGTGTAGGCTCTGTAAGTTGAAAGCACATGACTCAAAAGTGTTTCAAAACTTCTGGGGAAATGTCAAAGTTCTGGAATTTAATATTGACGAATATTCTATGTTTGACATATTTCTCCTGCTGTTGATTTGCGGGTCTTTGCATGAGTCTTAATTTCACTGCCAGCTGAGCCAGAAACAACCTTAGGTGTGTGTGTCTATGTCATCACTTCTTTGACCCTGCTTACTCTTACAGATACTTCGCATTTGCCCACTTTTGACATCCATGGGTGGCATGATATTCTTGCATTTACTCAAGCTCTCAAGTAGTGGGCATTTTGTCTCACAACACAGCCACATGTATGGCTTGTCCCCTGGTGGACAATATGACAATTTGAAGAGATTTTTTTTTTTTATTTTAACGTTTATTTATTTTTGAGAGACAGTGAGAGACAGAGCACAAGGAGGAGAGGGAGACACAGAATCTGAAGCAGGCTCCAGGCTCTGAGCTGTCAGCATAGAGCCCAACGCGGGGCTCGAATCTACAAATCGCGAGATCACGACCTGAGCTGAAGTCGGTCGCCCAACCGACTGAGCCACCCAGGCGCCCCGAAGAGATTTTTTTAAACTAAAGGAAAATGAATTGGTTACTTCCCTCTTCTCTTTTCCTGGTAGTTGCCACCCTCCATTATTTAAAATGCACAGGCAACCAACTTTACATCTGAAGGAAAGGAAGATAAAGAAGCTAGTGAGAGGGGGACTTGGGAGTAGTTTAAACCTTCAACAGCTTTGTTATGATCCCGCAAGACATTAAAATCAGACCCAGGCAAAAAGTTCCACCACCACCAACCCCCACCTCCCACTCCACCCCACCTCCCCACCCCTCCAACCACCCCCACCTTCCCTGAGTATTTAATGTGAGTGGGAATGAAGCAAGGTTTCCTTAGTCAATATCAACTCTAATGCTGGCAAGGTGCCTGGAGAGGCATTTGGGTTTGTCATTGCTTTTCCCCTTCCTTTTCTCACCTTCTTGAATATTCCTTGCCTTTTTAGCGTTTGATGTAATACAGGCTTCATAAAATAACCAGACCAAGGTATAAGAGAGACGCATTATAACACAACTCTCTATTAAATGGATAAAGTGGGTCAAATCGTGTTCTCTAAAGCATAAGGTGATATCCTAAATGTTGTAGATGAAAGTCAGCCTGCCCAAGATTAGCAGTGGAAAAGAACGGGTTCTTGGTAGAGTTCCTTAACTTTTTATGGGGTCTGAGTAGACGCTTTGGAAGGCCCCGACTGCCACCAGCAATCGGTATTCGTACCCATCATGCTGCCTTCCCACAGACTCTTTAGAACGTTCATTTAAGGGATATTAAATGACAGCTTTGTGACTTTCCTTTCACAGTGGATCCTTCCTATGTTTTATTCTTGCATTCAGTGGTCTTGTTTTTCCCTAAATTCTAAATCCATAAGCCATCAGTGGGTACACCCGGGGAGACAAGTGTGCAGCACTTCTGATCTGTATGCACAGTACTCCGGGTAATCCCCTGCACTCTTCTGGGGTGAGAGACGAGCTGTGCCTTTCTGTCACAATATTTCCATCGCTCCTTTTATTTTCTGTCTTTTCCTCCTGCTTCTTTTTTGTATATATTTTTAAAATTTTTTTAATGTTTATTTTTGAGACAGAGAGCAAGAGAGAGAGAGTGAGTCAGGGAGGGCAGAGAGAGAGGGAGACACAGAATGCAAAGCAGGCTCCAGGCTCTGAACCGTCAGCACAGAGCCTGACGCGGAGCTCGAACTCATGAGCTGCGAGATCATGATCTGAGCCGAAGTTGGACGCTCAACCAACTGAGCCACCCAGGCGCCCCATTTTTCCTCCTGTTTCTTAAGGAACAGCTTTACAGTTTGGCCACATTAACTGAAACACAGTGTCATACTTTTAAGACAGCATGTCCTGCACAGCAAACACATTTCTGTAGAGCTGATTTGGCAATGCTAGATCGGGTTTGGGAAAGGCAGCTGTGAACACTTGCTTCGTGTGCAGAGAACGCTGCATTATTAGACCCTCTCTGCTCCTTTACTTGTTAGAGAATGAAGGAAGAATTCTAGTTTTGCAGTTTTCCAAAACTACACGACCACCTTTATTTTTTTATCCTAAATGTTTGTTTTACACATTCATTTACGAATAAAAGCATGATTCTTGAGGCATCTGGTGGCTCAGTCGGTTGAGCGTCTGACTCTTGATTTTGACTCAGGTCAGGATCCCAGGGTTGTGGGATCGAGCCCCATCTGCCAGGCTCCGAGGTGAGCATCGAGCCTGCTTAAGATTCTATCTTTTGCCCTCTGCCCCCTCCCGACTCATGCGCGCTCTCTCTTTCTCTCTCTCTCTCTCTGTATCTAAAATTTTTTAAAAAAGAATAAAAGCATGATTCTTTGTAATACAGTTTAAAGATGGCAATGAAAGGAAATTCCATGGACCAGACTATACGATAGAAATGTGTGCAAAGCACAAATGCAAGCCACATATGTAACTTGAAATTTTCTAACAAGCTCACTAAAAAAAATTTTTTTTAAATGAAATTTTTTTCTTAATTTTTTTTCATGTGTATTTATTTTGAGAGAGAGCACAGGGGAGAGGCAGAGAGAGAGGGAGAGGGAGAATCCCAAGCAGGCTCTGCGCTGACAGATGTGAGGCTCAAACTCCAGCATCATGAGATCATGACCTGAGCTGAAACCAAGTCAGACGTCTAAGCGACTGAGCCACCTAGGCTCCCCGAAATTATTTTTCGTAATATATTTTATTTGACCCAATGTATTCAAACTGGTATCACTTTGATATGTGAATGTGGAATAATGTAAAACTTCTGAATGAGATATTTTACATTTTTTGTGATAAAATTTCCGTATCTGGTTCTGTGTTTAACACTGACAACACATCTCAGATCACACTGGCTGCATCTGAAGTGTATAGACTAAGATCAGAGTTTGGATTATGACTAATTACAGAATATAGACTAAGAATCTCTGGCAGTAACCTGTTTTCAAACAAAGCTGCTTCTGCGCTAATGATATCGGTTGGGTTTTAACTTCTAAAAATTTAGTGTCCTTAATCGGTATCATTTCAAGGAGTTAGAACAGTGAAGAGTAAAAGGCAAACCGCAAAGACTGTGAAATAAATGTGTAAATTCACAGTGTGTATTGCATAATACACAAATGTGTAAATTACTTACTCTTTCCCTTATCTGAAGCCATTTTTGGAGAATATCTTTGAGTTTTATATTTCTGTTGCTACCTCTGCCTTTCGTCTGATGTGTCGACGTGAACATCTATACATGGATCATCAGTTATTTCTGAAGACGTCCCGAAATGTCCACCGTCCACACCCATGCAATTGTACGTAGGAGAGTTTACTCTATGAGAGAAATTTCCCTTTTGAAAAAGAAGTTAGAAACATAACTATCTTGGTTCTGCTTAGACCATACTACACATTTTCTCTCACGTTCCATTTTGCATTGTTTAAATATGAGGAAGATGTTTTAAAACTGATAGAGAATACACTCAGAGATAAATGCATTAACCTCTGAAAATAACACCAAAAAAGAACAACAAAATGAAGACTTGTTCTCTTCTCACTTCTTTATTACTCAACTTTTCGTCATTTTTTTCACGCTGTACCAGTCTCCAGCAGCAAACCAGTAACTGGCACTGACAGTGATTCCCGTAACGTGCCTGATCAGAGACTGGTTTAGCCCCAGAAGCGTAACTTTTTCCTTTGACCACCAAAGGAAAAAAATACCTATCTGGCACTGCTTAGAATAAAATTGCCAATATTGTTACATTTCATGACTTTGAAATTAATTTAATAGCTTTACATTTTAAAACAATCACCTTTAGTTTACCAACTGACCCCGAGTTTTGGGCATTGATGTGTGTGATTTACATAGTTTGATAGACTTAGGTTAAATAGCTTAAAGAAAAAGTAGTTAATATTCTCTGCACAGTTTAGTGTTTTAAAGCTCTGTGGGGAGGCCCCTGTGTTTCTGGTACAGATCGGGTCTGGAGAGAGAAAGATGACACAGTTAGTCACAGTCTCAGGCTTCAGTGACCACCGTCTAATAGGAAACGTGATAGATTAGAAACAGTAGCCACGGTAGAATGCATGGCTATCAAAGTATGTAACAAATAGTGTTGAGGGGATTTTGAGGTGCTGGGAGAGTATAGAAGTGATGCTTCATGGGGAATAGCTACAACAGGAAAAAGAGGAATCACAGTTTAGAATAATGGGGGTCAGAGAGTAAAGAGCAAGAGAGATGGGAGTTGGGGCAAAGGTTAGGTCCAGGACAGGGATATTTGAATGGGCACTGACCTACAGCAAAGGTTATAGATCTGGGAATGGTAGAGGTAGAGTTTAGTGAGACTGTTGCGCTCAGTGAGTCATTCACATGCAGATTGGAATCCCCCCAGTATGGTGGAAAAAGCTGCAGCCCAAGGGATACTTTATCATTCACTACGTACTTACCATCTCAAATTCCACATGACCCACGTGGGATTGTGATATGCCCTTCCCCCAAATATCCTTCTCTCATGTTTCAGTTCTCCGTAAATCTCACTTGAAACCTGTTCGTTTGCTCATGCCAAAATCTGTTTCATCCCCCTGGATACTTTATTCCTCCTCGCCCCCGCAGTTCATACATCACAAGTTCTAGGGATAGTATCATCAAAACACATCAGTGCTTTTCTCTGCTGTCTCTCTAGCTCCAAAGCCACCATATTAGCCTGCCTGATGCCCCTCAACTGCAGCACCCTACCTAGGTGTCTGGCTTCCCTCTCCACCTCCCAGTGATACATTTCCTTTCTCCAGTGGTCTCCAAAAGGTTTACCGTGAGTCATTATTTGCAAAAGACATTGAGCATGTGCCTCTACCATATGCACATTTACTTATAAGTTACATACATGTACTCCTGTGTTCCTGTACCAATATATTACACATATACTTAAAACACATGCAAAGGTAGAAATGTTGGGGCGCCTGGGTGGCTCAGTCGGTTAAGCATCCAACTCTTGATTTCAGCTCAGGTCATGATCTTGTAGATTCGTGAGTTCAGGCCCCATGTCAGGTTCTGTGCTAACAGTACAGAACCTGCTTGGGATTCTCTCTCTCCCTCTCTCTCTCTCTCTGTCTGTCCCTCCCAGCTCTCTCTCTCTCTCTCAAAACGAATAAATTAAAAAAAATTTTTAATTAAAGCATAAAACACATGCAAAGGTAGAAATGTTAGAAGATGAAAAGGAAGTCACCTTAAAATATTTTCATTGTGTTTACTGATAATACAAAAACCTTTTTGCTTTCACTCAAAATTATTAATAATGAGAACAGTACGATTTGTATGTTCCCATGCTTTCTCAGATCTGGATTTAACACTCCACATTAGGGTAATTCCTAATTCTACTGCATAGTGCAGTTTATTTTGATTCTTGATTTAATGGTGGTCATGCCTGAAAAAGGTAATTCACATAGATCTAAATGAAAGAAGTACATTTTTTATTTTGCCTGTGGAACACTGGACTCATTTTTCAGTATCATTTCACAAATTGTACAAATGGCTTTCTTGAGCTAGGAAATGGCCATCGGTACTGATGTCAAATGGTTATTTTTAAGGTCAGTCTGTGTTGAATATCCACTGAAACCCTTTGGGAGACTTCAACAGTTTGAAAAACCCTTCTTCCAAGCTTACTAGAATTTTAAGACATGTGATAATTAGCACCCTATTTGGGGGGACACATATAACAATAACATTTCCAAACACCTACTGAAAAAAATTCTTCTTCCATTGTACACATTTAAAATTTTTTTTTATATTTTTAGGGCACCTGGGTGGCTCAGTCGGTTGAGCATCTGACTTCGTCTCAGGCCACCATCTCATAGTTCGTGGGTTCGAGCCCCACGTTGGGCTCTGTGCTGACAGCTCAGAGCCTGGAGTCTGCTTTGAATTCAGCGTCTCCCTCCCTCTCTCTCTCTCTCTCTGTCCCTCCCCCACTCATTCTCTGTCTCTCTCACTCTCAAAGATGGATAAACATTTAAAAAAAATTTTTTTTAATTTATATTTTTTTATATTTTATATACATCTTAGTATCCCCTAAAGGGACAGAGCAGATGAGTTTTTTGTTTCAAACTAACTACCATATAGTCAAGTTCTCTGACAAAAAGTTCACTAACAAAAAGTTAAGTTCACTACAGAAAACATTTGTCATCGCAGAGTGGCTCATCAAACTTTAAGAAAAAAATGCATAAGTGATCTTTAAGTGTTATGCCACAAGGTAACAGTGTGTTAGTGCCTAAGATTTTAATGGCTACATCCCATCTTATTACTTAGCATTACAGAAATCCTACAATGTAAAGATTTTGATTTTATAACCCCATTGCCGATAGCCCATAGCCTGTAAATTCCAATACACCAGAATACACTGACAACAATGAAGTGAGGGGGCCCCTGCCAACCTGCCCATCATCGAAATCCTGCTCTTTCCTCATCATTCTTCCATGGACCACAGGGACCAAGCGAGAGCACTTGTGGCGTTCAAAATATTAAATATTAGTAGAAGCCTAAGAAAAATAAATAAAAGTCGAAATCTTATTTTGTCTGCATTCCCAGGACTTTTTTGTCAACACATGTGGTGTATACATAGAAACCAAAACCCAAACTTGACGTTGTTATTCTCTGCTTCAAATTCTTCGATTGTCCCGCTTTGCTCTGAGAATAAGTTCAACATCTTTGAATTAACATGACTTCTGTGGTCATGCATAATTTGGGCCCTCTCAAAGCCTCATCTTGTAGATTTGTTAGAATTGAGCCACATGGGCCTTCTTTCAGTTCTCTGACTGCACCAAGCTCTTTTTCACACGTGTCCTCTTTTCCACATGTGTCCCTTTCTTCCCTTCCCTTCCACTCCCTTCCCTTCCCACATGCTCTGCCCTGGCATTGACCGCTCTTCTCCACACTCATCACCTTGCTAACTACAGGGATGATCTCAGATCAATTATCGTATCTCTCTAGACACCCATTCAACCCATCCAGTCTAATTATTCCTTCTCCTTATATGCTTTCATCATGTTCCTTACTTTGGCATAACTACACTTGATAGTGATTTGTAATTATGTATTTATTTGTGAAATTATTGTCTCTCTCACCCAGTAAGCACTATGAGGGCAGTAGCTTTTCTCCCAACACAATCCAATGGGCCTTTGCATCATGAAGCTCCATGTTTGAAATTTACGGCATTCTCCCATAATACTCTTTACCATCCTTTTCTCTGTTATCTGCCAACCTCCTTGTGACATCCCCAGATTCCTTTGGTTCCTGAGATATTTATTTGACAGAGATTTATTAAGTGTCTACAATGTGCCTATACTGGGCTAAGCAGTTGAGATAAAACAGTACACAAAATGAAACCTATGAAACATAGGAGTGGTCTTCCACTTTTATAAACATCAATGTTGAATTTGCTTCAAATAGCAGGGGTTCATAACCTTTTCTGGGTCACATACTCTTTGAGAGTTTGCAAAGAATTCTGATTCCCTTCCCTAGTAAAAAAAAATGCACAAATCGAGGTGCCTGGGTTACTCAGTTGGTTAAGCGTCCAACTTGGGCTTAGGTCATAGTCTCTCAGTTTGTGAGTTCGAGCCCCGTGTCAGGCTCTGTGCTGACAGCTCAGAGCCTGGAGCCTGCTTCAGATTCTGTGTGTGTTTCTTTCTCTCTCTGCCTCTCCCCTGCTTGTGCTCTCTCTCTCAAATATAAACTTGTTTTTTTTTTAAATGCACAAATCCTCATAGTGTATGTATAGTTGCAAGAGTTCCATGCAGTCCCCGAAGCTCATGGTTGGGTAACACGTCCTAAATCAATCATGTTAAAAGTACCAAAATATTTACATTCTTTTCATAAAACTCTGGGATAGAGGAATAGGGAAAGGTGATGTGGAGAATAAATAAGTGAGCCACAACTTGTGTCTTTGGAGGAGAAGGGTGTGGGTGGGAGGAGAAAACCTTTGCCCATTGCTGGCCAACACCATGGTTGCAAAGCATTGGTTCAGAGCAGTAGTCCTCACACTGTGTGTGTGAACTCCCTGAGAGGATTTTGAAAAGTGAGGTCTGTCCATGCATATTTTTTTTAATTGTTTTTTTTTTTTCAACATTTATTTATTTTTGGGACAGAGAGAGACAGAGCATGAACGGGGGAGGGGCAGAGAGAGGGAGACACAGAATCGGAAACAGGCTCCAGGCTCTGAGCCATCAGCCCAGAGCCCGACGCGGGGCTCGAACTCACGCGAGATCGTGACCTGGCTGAAGTCGGACGCTCAACCGACTGCGCCACCCAGGCGCCCCTTGCGTTGAATAATTTTAAAGGATATAATTGTCAGTGAACTTAAACACTGACTTTCAACTACAACTATGATATATTTTGTAAAGTACACCAGTGAAATATAAGTATTACAGTAATTGATACCCAGTATAAATCTAAATAGCACATGAACAAGCTCTTCTCACTCCACCCTCACTCCACACAATTTTGATTGTCCCATTTTTCGGATGTTAACCAAGATCACAGAAAGCAGTGTCTGCCATGCTTCTCAGCTATATAATTATTCCTCTCCCTGTGTAATTAATACATATGGGGAAGTACTTTGAGATTTTATGGTTGTCCCTTTCATCCTCAAACTCTTCTTTATGTATGTATCTATGTTTCTATGCGTTTATGTGAAGCTGCTGTAATCCATGAGCTATCACCTGTTACAAACATCATGTATTTTGACCCCCAAGTAGTCCCAGACTTGGCCAGCAGTAGCCCCTGCAAGCTGTCTTCTGTGTCTTTGGGTGAATCCCCGTTATCCTTTGAGTAATTCTTTACTTTCTGGCACAATAATACGTCCTAGAGTTGGCTTAAAAGTTCTCTGCCATGGCCTCAGAATCATTCATTTCTCCAAGGAACCATGGTTTCTTTTAGTGGGTAATGACATTTAGAAATAGAGATTTGGATGCTTTTAATGGCGTTGTTACTGTTTCCAGGCACTCTGAATAGACAGAGCTAAAGAATACATTATATATTCATGCATACACATATTTTAGCTTTTTTAAATTTTTTAATGTTTATTTTGGAGAGAGAGAGAGAGAGACAGAGACAGAGCATGAGTGGGGGAGGGGCAGAGAGAGAGGGAGACACAGAATCTGAAGCGGCTCCAGTCTCCAAGCTGTCAGCACAGAGCCTGATGCGAGGCTTGAACTCACAAACTGTGAGATCGTGACCTGAGCCGAAGTCGGACGCTTAACCGACTGAGCCACCAAGGTGCCCCTCTATCTATTCTATATCTATCTGTGCATCTTGAAAACCATGAGGATGTTAATTGGACTATGGTGATCATTTTGCAATATATACAAATATCAAATCATTACATTGTACACCCGAAATTAATATAACCATATGTCAGTTATACCTAAATTAAAAATAATTGCAGAAAAAAATGACACCCCAGTTCCAATCTGACATAAGAGGTCGTTCTAATTTTCTGCTTTTTTATATTTGTAATTCCTTTCTCTACAGTGAAATCCTCACCTCTTTATTATTCTGTCTGCTGTCCCACCCCCAACCCTTCAGGAGTGCCCTCCCCACCCTGCTTGGTCTCCAGCACTATATCTGGGCCTCCCTTGTGTGGGTTGTGCCCTCCATCCCTCTTTGGCTCTGACACCCCATATCTGGCTGCCACCCTTGTGCAGGTGCTCCCTTCATGCCGATCTAACTCTGACATGCTACTAAGGCGCTGTGGCTCCCTTCCCCAATGCCACCACCCTGCCGACTCCCTAGTCTGCTTCCCCTAATTCCTGGAGGGCTGAGCTGCTTAAGAAGGGAAGCCACCAGGGTGTCTCAGTGGGTTAAGCGTCTGACCTTGGCTCAGGTCATGATCTCGTGGTTTGGGAGTTCAAGCCCCATGCTGACAGCTCAGAGCCTGGAGCCTGTATTGGATTCTGTGTCTTCTCTCTCTGCCCCTCTCCCACTCTCACTCTGTCTCTCTCTCAAAGATAAATAAACATTAAATTTTTTAAAAATAATAATAAGGAAAACAAAAGATGAAAGGAAGCAAAAACATTTTTTTAGTGGACAGGTCTTGTATTTCTATATGAAATTCCTTTTGTTATAAGGAATCTACTCTTAAATCCAGGTTTCTTGAAAGAGTTTTGAAAACCTCAGTCAATGCTTTTATTTTATTAAGCATGTAATGAGTTGATTTTGTGGCAAATGCTTATAAAGTTCCATCACCCCTTCATTCAGTTTTTACTTTTGACTGGTTATTTTTCACACAGCGAGATACCTTTAAGAAAACAACAAATACAGGATTCCCCACCATCACCCCCACCCCATCACAGAGTTTCTACATTGTAGTGACAGACAAATATCTAGCTAATTGAGTCGTATGTGATATTTTGGAAAAAAGTACATAAATTATTTTATATTGTTTCATGAATTTTAATATCCCTATCTTGGGGCGCCTGGGTGGCTCAGTCGGTTAAGCGGCCGACTTCGGCTCAGGTCATGACCTCGCGGTCCGTGAGTTCGAGCCCCGTGTCGGGCTCTGTGCTGACCCCTCAGAGCCTGGAGCCTGTTTCCGATTCTGTGTCTCCCTCTCTCTCTGCCCCTCCCCCGTTCATGCTCTGTCTCTCTCTGTCCCAAAAATAAATAAAAAACGTTGAAAAAAAATTAAAAAAAAAAAAAAAAGAATTGGAGAAGGGCACCTAGGTGGCTCAGTCGGTTAAGCATCCAACTTAGGCTCAGTTCATGATCTCACGGTTCGTGGGTTCAAGCCCTGCATCGGGCTCTGTGCTGACAGCTCAGAGCCTGGAGCCTGCCTCAGATTCTGTGTCTCCCTCTCTCTCTGCCCTTCCGCCACTCATTCTTTCTTTTTCTCTCCCTTTCTCTCTCTCTCAAAAATAAACATTAATTTTTTTTAAAAAAGAACTGGTGAAATTGCTAACTAAAAAAAGTAGTTTATATTAAAGAGGCATTATGAATATTACATATACTTTACTGAAAACCAGAGAAAAACATCATGTGCCATTCCGTGAAGATAACGTGACACTTAGTAATCCTTTCAGTTGTGTTTGTTTGTTTTACCCTGGTTGGTAAAGAGACTACTTTGGTCTTTTTATCAACGTTTTTTATTTATTTTTGGGACAGAGAGAAACAGAGCATGAACGGGGGAGGGGCAGAGAGAGAGGGAGACACAGCATCGGAAACAGGCTCCAGGCTCCGAGCCATCAGCCCAGAGCCTGACGCGGGGCTGGAACTCACGGACCGCGAGATCGTGACCTGGCTGAAGTCGGACGCTTAACCGACTGCGCCACCCAGGCGCCCCGTACTTTGGTCTTTTTAACAGTGCAGTTCAACAATACGATGAAATGTCAATACTTCAGAAAATGAATTAATAATAACTGTCAAGAATTACAGGCTAGGCAACCTCTGAAATTGGAATGCAAAGTAATCTTTAAATTTTTTTCACAAATTTAACCAGAAGAAAGTTTTCAACTCAGCTACTTGCTTTTAGTTTTTAATTTCCCTCATGTCTTTAAGATATATTGTTTGAACACTGAGAAAAAGAAATTAACATCCCACTGTCAAAGAGCAGGAAAATGCATTGGAGAAAGACAAGAAAAACCTCTTTAGTCTTATTCCTGGTGAAGACGACAAAATGGCCATTAAATCCTAAATGCTCAACTTGGCTTTAGATTCTTTGGAAGCCATCCTTCAGGGAGAAAGGTCTCTGGCCATGTTACCCTACCATGTCAAAGCAGTACAACTGAATATTAGCCATAAAAAAGAATGAAATCTTGCCACTTGCAACGACGTGATGGAGCGAGAGTATTACGCTAAGTGAAATAAGTCAGTCAGAGAAAGAGAAATACCATATGATTTCACTCATGTGGAATTTAAGAAACAAAACCAATGAACAAGGGAAAAAGAAAAGAGACAGGGAGAGACAAACCAGGAAACAGACTTAACTATAGAGAACAAACTGATGGTTCCCAGGGGGAGGAGGGGTGTGAAATAGGTGATGGGGATGAAGGAGGGCACTTGTGATGAGCACTGGGTGTTGTATGGAGGTGTTGAATCACTATATTGTACACCTAAACGAACACTACACTCTATGTGGATTAACTGAAACTTAAGCAAAAACTTTTAAAAAATCAATTGTTAGATCTGCGCATTAAAAAATGTTGGGGGTTTTTAGTTTATTTTGAGAGAGTGTGAGAGCAGGAGGGACAGAGACACAGGGAGAAAGAGACAATCCCAAGCAGCCTCCGCACCTTCAGAGCCTGATAGGAGACTCAGTCTTACAAACTATGAGATCATGGCCTGAGCTGAAACCAAGAGTGGGACGCTTCACTGACGGAGCCACCCAGGCGCCCCTAAAAAATGTTTTTTTTAAGAAAAGTTGAAGTTCTTCCAAGTATTATCCAGTAGTTGAGTTGGCTTTTGTTAATTGGAAAAAAAACTTACAAAAACCTTACAGAGTTTCAGATAGAAATTCCTCATCTAGTTATGACTCTATGAAAGGGACTGGCTTACCTATAATGAGTGATTATTATTCATAGTTAATTGAGCACACATGGAAAGAAAAAACCAATTAGAATAGAAAATAGAGATAAGGTAGGGTAAGGTCTGTAGGGAGAAACTGACTAGCAAAGATTGTAGAACTGCAAAAATTGGCCTTGTTCATGACCTGAGACTGGAAGGGAGTCATTCAAGGAAAGTGACTGGTGGAAAGCGATGTGAAGGAAAGGAAATTTGAATTGCTACCTTAACACAGAGGACTAGTGGAGCCACTGTTGCCGACTTTCCAAATTGTACCACAAATCTCCACTCTAGAGCAGCTGCCTGCAACTAATTGGGGGAAAAAATGTCGCTGAGATATTCAATCTTTGGAAATGGACAATTTAGAACATGAGCAACTTTTTATTACTATTAATGATCTGAAAACCAAAAACTCTATAAAGGATGCTGTAGAATTTCAAAGCTAATGGGTCGATGGGAAAGTAGGATAGTTATGATTCTGGGTGAAAAGCTAAAGCAGAGAACGCTAGGTTTTCCAGCTGAATGGAAATGTATGGAAGGGCTAAAGACTTGTTCGGTCAAAGTGAAATAGAGAGTTAAGGTAAATAAATAATTCAGGTTAGAATTATTCTAAATTGGAGGGATTTCACAAGTTCATTTGATAAATTAAGCAGCAGATTAAAATGAAATAAGATTTAACCCCATGGTGATTGTTGAATTTTATAAAAAAAAAAACAGGACTCATGAACAGCATGGTTTAAAATTATAGAGCCCCCCGTGCTGACAGCACAGAGCCTGCACGGGTTTCTCTCTCTTCCTCTCTCTGCCCCTCCCCCCTTCTCAAAATAAATAAACATTTTTAAAAAATAAAATTGTAGGACCCCTTGCATATTAGTTAATATTCAACAGCAATTTTTCAGGGAACCCCAGCCGATGAAGAGACAGTGACTTTTGCCTTGTGAGAGGACACCTGCACCCTGGAATCTATTCTCTTATCAAAAGTCAGGCTAGGATTGTGTCTTCCTGTCACAGAAGCATGGCTCAGACACAGAGCAGAAGGGAAAAGAAAGTATAAGGCATTACTGCTCCTCACGAATCAGCTTTACTCTCTTGAAAAAATAAAAAAAATAAAATAAAAAAAAATGTAGCTGGTATTTTGCAGAGTTGCTTGAAGGAAAATAACCTTAGAAATGCAGTTGATAAAGACCAAACATTTAAAAGACCTGAAATTTTAAAAAAAAATTTCAAACTTAGAACACTGACCATTCTCTTTAGGTCATTACACTTTCTGTTACCAGGAAAGACTATTCTGGTGAAGACTGACCTGGGGTAGAGACAAGGAAACTTTCAGAAGTGAAATCACTAATAAATATGAAAGTCATCACACCTAGATGTAAAGTGTAATGGATTATACTTTAGTAAACAAGGTAAAGATTCAGAAGTAGTGATTCAAACATTCTCCGTCTTTTTAAGAATATTTTATTTTTTAATTTCTTTATTTGAGGTATAATTGACATACAACATGACATTACTTTCGTGTATACTAAATAACGATTCAGTATTTGTATATATTGCAAAATGATCACCACCGGTCCATCACCATACATAGTTACAGAATTTTTTAATCTTATTGGTGAGAACTCTTAAGATCTACTCTCTTAGCAACTTTCAAATATGCAGTATGGTGTTATTAATTATAGTTGCCATGCTGTACATTATATCCCCATGACTTATTTATAACTGGAAGTTTGTACATTTAAATTCCTTTCACCCATTTTGCCCACCCTGCTATTCCTGCCTGTGGCAACCACTAGTCTCTTCTGTTATCTGTGAGCTTAGTGTGTGTGTGTGTGTGTGTGTGTGTGTGTGTGTAAGATTCCACATGTGAATGAGATCATATGATTATATGATATTTGTCTTCCTCTGACTTATTTCACTTAGCATAATGCCTTCAAGTTCCATCTATGTTGTTGCATATGGCAAGATCTCATTTTTTATGACTGAATATATTTATATATACACCACAGTTTCTTTATCCATTCATCCATCGATGGACACTTAGGTTGTTTCCATGTCTTGGCTCTTGCAAATAATACTGCAGTGAACATGAGGGTGCGTATATCTTTTTGAGCAAGTGGTTTCATTTTCTTTGGATAAATGCTGAGAAGTGGAATTGCTGTATCATATGCTAGTTCTATTTTTAATTTTTTGAGGAACCCACATACTATTTTTCAGAGTGGTTGCAGCAATTTGCAGTCCCACCAACAGTGCACAAGGGTTGCCTTTTCTCCACATCCTGGCCAAAGCTTGTTACTTCTTTTTTATACTCGCTGTTCTAACAGGTGTGAGGGGATATCTCGTGGTGGTTTTGAATTGCATTTCCCTGATGATGGGTGATGTTGAACACCTCATGTACGTGCTGGGGCTCTATGTATCTTCTTTGGAAAAATGTCTATTCAGATCCTCTGCCTATTATTTTCATCAGATTGCTTGTTTTTTTGCTATTGAGTTGTAGAAGTTCTTTATATATTTTGGATATTAACCTCTTATCAGATAATAGGATTGGCAAATATTTTCTCCCCTTCTGGAGGCTGCCTTTACATCTTACTGATTCTCAGGCATTTTTTTCTTTGTAACTTTAAAGATTCCTGCAAGGTATATTTTTTTCTTTGATGTCTGGCTGAGAAAAACTCCCAGTGGCAACTGCAATCCAATTCTGGTACATGTGTTGAGCAAATAAAAAGCATTCCATAGAGAACTCTGCCCTCACAAGCTTTTTTCAGGGCTGGGTATGCTAGACACTGAATCTACACAGGTAGTACTATAACATCAGTAAGGGGAGATTTAAAAGGAAACAAAAAACTACTCAAAAATTTCTGCAACTCAAGAAAGTCAGCAGTAAGCCCAGGATCTGTTTCATAATAAGCATTCAATATGTGACTGTTGAAATCTACACTTGCCATTTTTACATACTGTTGTTTCTACTACCCTTGCCTATATGCATTCATTATTCTACATAGTTGTAATCAAAATAGAGACATAATTTTACTTTCTTCATCACTTTACTCAACACAACATAATAAGAGAAAATAGTTTCTCAAGCTGAGGACTTCTCATGAACACTGGCTTCTTAAATGACCTTTACTAATCTCAATATTATTGTGCAATTCAAAGTATAGTATTTTTTCCCTTTGGCAAAAATTCTTGTCCAGGATAAATTTCTATGAATTGACTTTCATCAAAGGATATGAACATTTTAGTGATTAGTAAAATTGATTTATAAATTGCTTTCTCTTCAGGCTGTACCAACACACACTGATCTAGAACTTATGCAAATAGCAGCTTCATAGGCGAGTCCCTGAGAGTGTCTGTTTTCAGGAAGAGGGCTGTGTCAGTCAGCAGCCACAGATTTCTCACTAGTCGGTCAGAAAGCATCCAGGAGTCTAGTTTGTTCAAATTACCATGTTGGGCACTTTTATGAGAAGAAGAAATAAATAGGATGCATAGTTTCTGTCATTAAGCTTACCATCTAGATTGAGAAAACTAAACTTTAAATTACTCTATTCGAAGCATTGTCCCAGAAGCTGCAATGTGAAGGGGGAAGAAAGGGTGAGCTTGATAAGAAATTGGCCAGTGATCTTTACCCTCAAAGAATCTGCCATGTCGGTGGTTGATTTAGAGTCAATGGAGTGATAAATACTCCTTATGATTACAAATGAGCTTCCTGTGAACTTCATAAATTGCAAGTTTCTAAAGTCGTGAACTTTCATCTTTCTTAGGCCACCTTGTCAATCTTATGTGATTTAGGTAAATTGCCCTGAAAGAAGTTGAAATATGGCAAGTGCTTGGTTTTAAATTATGTTGCTACCATATCAAGGGCCTCCTTAGTATTATTTCAGATACTTTAGAGAACCTGAAGATTCTAGGGCTTGGAACCACTACTGAAGAGGCAAATACTGGACCTCTGTAATCATGAGACTTTGCTACCCTGAAAAGCTATTAGATGCTTAGCAAGTGTTCATAGTGGCAGACGAAGATATTGGTGATTCTTCCAAAACAAAAGCACTAACCCTTCTTTAACTTTAAATGTTATATACATAATGATGTTGCAGCCAGGTTCTGGGATAGTCTAGTCAGGTATTGGCACAAAAAATGGTGACTTCTGATTTTTACTTTGATTTAAAGGGGTTTTTATTTAAATGATGTTCTTCACTTTGAGAACCATTCTTAGAATGGTGAGGAGACTCTACAAAGTCTAAAAAGTTTGAGGACACATACTTTGAACGTTTACTATGAATAGACCTGGCTGTATCTTTCTCCTGAAAGGAACAGGATTATCCCATCAGAGTCAACCAGGAGGCACACTCTTCTTATTGGAGCTTGGTTTCCAAACATGACTGATTGGTCTGCCATTCATTCATTCATTTGTCCAAGAAACCCTTACTAAATCCCCACTATCTACACTCTTCTGTGTTCTGGGAAACCTGAATAGGCTACAGCAGACATATCTTTTCCTCACCATGAAGCCAAGAGAGCAATGAAACTAATAGTTGTAATACATTGTGATGAGAGTAATGCTAGGGAAGTACAGACTGCTGTAATGACCCTGATGTACTCTGGGGGCGGGGCGGGGGAGGTCAGGGAATGGCTCCG
The DNA here is from genome assembly GCF_028749965.1 of Puma concolor. Classification (NCBI taxonomy): domain Eukaryota; kingdom Metazoa; phylum Chordata; class Mammalia; order Carnivora; family Felidae; genus Puma; species Puma concolor. The sequence continues at coordinate 41,645,649 of NC_141683.1, forward strand.
GGAAGCAGTCTAGGGTGACTAGTTTAGGATGAGTAGGAAATGCACTAGGCACTAGAGAAGGACTTGGGAACACTACTCTGAACAGAGAGAATAATAACCAGTGAATGAATAAAGGCAAAAGAATGAGTGGTGTGTTTGAGGAAATAAATGTTCAAGATGGCCCCTAAGAATAGACTTTGAGAAGGATGATGGTTAGAATTGAGGCCGAAATAGGTAGACCCTAGAACATATGAGCCACTTGAAAGAGTTTGGACTTTCTCCTAAGTGAAGCAGGAATCAATTGAATGGTTTTACACAAGGGAAAGTACCTGATCGATTCGTGTTTATTAAAGGGAACTCACTGTAACTGCTGTGTGGATAATGCATTTGAGAGAGGTGGACGTAAGTCAGCAAGACTGGTTAGGAGGCTGCTGAAGCAATACAGATGGGCCAAAACGGTAGACAGGACCACAGTTTTGACAACAGGAATAGAGAGAAGTGAAAGGAATTGAGAGAAAAAGAGGGAAATTGGGAAAACTCAAGGCTGATTTGACATAAGATTGAGTGAGAGGAAGAACAAAGGATTATATTGAAGTTCAGCCTGGGAAATGCAGTGGTTAATGGTACTGTTCACTGTGATAAGCAATTAACTAAGAACAGGTTGGAGAAGTTAAATGATTTCATTTGGAGATAGGCTGAGTTTGAGATGCCGAGACGTCATCTAAAGTGAAAGTTGTATGGATACAGAATTCAGTCAGGGATTAGACCTGGAAATAGGTATTTTGGTAGTCATCAGCAGGCAGATGGTAATTGAAACCATTGGAAAGAGACAATCATCCAGGGAAAACGAGAAGACTAGAACTCTGGGGAACAAAGATAGTCAAGGAAAAGGTAAAAGAAAGTGAGTCCCCAAGGTGATTGAGAAGAATTAGCCTACGTGGTAAAGCAACACCTTGAGAGGGTGCTGATTTGGAAACTAGGACCAAAGATTGATTGGAAGGGAGGCAGTAGTCAGCAAAACCCTTTGGTGAAGATCAGGCAGAGCAGGGACAAAGAACGGTCCACTGTAAATTTAGTGACAAGGGTAAGAGCAGTTCCCTTAGAGTTCAGAGGGCAAGTGACTGTAGCACTCCATTTTCTTCCTTTGCTTGTAAATCAGATCACATGGCCTGTGAGCACCGTGTACAAATCCGGGACACATGGAATCTGGGGGGAGACCTCTTCTCTGAGTCAAGTGCCTAAGCTGCAGGAACATTCACTGTGATCCTTTAGGAGCTATTTTTGCTCGTTTGGGGTCCTCTGCTTCGTTACTAAGTAGTGTAGACTGCTTAGTTTTAAGCAGATGAGATACTATTTGATTAAGTGATTGAAAGATTTTTATAAAAATCCAATGAGACAAAAAATGTTTTAGTGCATAAGGATTCATTGTAATTCTCCAGAACACCACAAGCATTAACATTTCAATCAAGAAAAATTTTACTTATATAAATGTGACATTCTAATTTCTTTGGAAACAAAAGAGCACCTTCAGAGTTTCAATATACAGTTTCATCCTTATTAACAGAAACGGGACTATAGGATACTGTTATTTGATCAATAATGACTATATTGCTATAGACAATTCTGTAAGGTCAGGATATTTTTTTAAGAAACAGGAATAACTAATTATTTTGATGGCCTTGGTTTGGTTTCTGAGGGACTCTCTTTTATTTTTCTCTTTTTCTTCCTCCTTACTTTCAAGTTTTGAGTTTGAGTGGCTACATTCCTCAAGTCCAGTATCGTGAAGAATAATAGAAAAATCAGGGCACAGTAGAGAGGAAACAGATACCACTGTTGGTTTACATAAGTAGCCCTAGAGCGGGAACTGGAAAAACTTTTATTCTCCCAGTGTCTTTAGGAAACCGTGACAGACTATCCTCACCCTAATATATAAACTGCCAATGGAATAGATTTCCATACGATGTGAATTTGCCTGATGCTCCTCCAAAAGACGTTTAGTCCTTAAAATTAATAAGATTTTACTGGCAGGGCACCTGGGTGGCTCAGTCAGTTAAGTGTCCAACTTCAGCTCAGGTCACGATCTAGTAGTTCAGGAGTTCAAGCCCCGTGTCGGGCTCTGTGCTGACAGCTCAGAGCCTGGAGTCTGCTTCGGATTCTGTGTCTCCTTCTCTCTCTGCCCCTCCCCCACTCACACTCTGTCTCTCTCTCAAAAATAAATAAACATTACAAAAATTAAAAAATATATATATTTTACTGGCAAGGCAGAATAATATGGTGGAGCTAGGCCTCCAAGTTTGAATTCTGGCTTCAGCACATATTTACTGTGTGTCTTAAGTGTTTTAACCTCTCTAGCCTCAGTTTCTTCTGTCAAATGGGGGAAAGAACCATCCTCAAGGTGATGAAGTAAGTTAACATTTTTGAAAGAGCACCATCCAGCACATAGTAGGCACTATACATATATACAGAATTTTACACAATCCCATGACATAGACCCGCGTTACTAGTGACAGTCCTTTTTATTATGAGTAAATGTTTTTTGAGTTCTATACTGAATTCACCATTAGTTTTTAAAATATTATCCCAGTTGTAAAAATGAGCAGAACATAAACATAATCACTCTCTTGCCTTAGCCTTCCTTTGACTAATGAAGTACATCACCCAGTGCATCTGACCAGGACGACGGTTCAGTAGTATCGTTTACATATGTCTTCAACATGTCCAAAGCGCCTCATGGCTTAAAGTTCCATGTAACCCAGGGTTAGGTAATCCGTTGCATTTCTGGGGAGACCTGCCAAGAGACCTCAGACCACGTCTCCACTAGATGCTTAGAAACTGTGAATTACATTCCAGGGAGAAATGTCCCATTTTTTCAATCTGTTTCTGGTATTCTGCTTTAAGCTCTCAAAGTACCCCTGGCAAGCCACATCATCACCAGCCTCACTGTCATAGTTAGTAATTTTGTAGTCCTTTATATTTTAAGGAGACACACGCACATCACTTATCTCTCCTATGAAACCATTATTACCCTTATTTTATAGATAAGGAACCTGAAGTTCAAAAAAGGTAAAAATCGCTTGCCTGTGGACACACAGAACGTGAGCGACAGAACAGGACCTGGAGGTTGTCATCCCCCTCCCCCTCTGTTTTTATCAGCTGATACAAACTGTGAGGCAGCACTAATGGATACTATTAGGACCAAATGACTAAAATTGGTTAAGTGGGGGAAAAAAGCCATTTGCAAAACAATGTGTCTCATGTAAGACCATTTCTGTAAAAACATTAATGACAATCAGAATGGGGGAGGAAGTAAGTACAGTCAGTATACAGAGAAGACGGTTGTGCCCTGAAGATGCGTGTCCTACCCCCGAGTAAGCGGCGGCTGGGATGGGTTGAGTAACTTCCCCGATTCCGCAAACGTTCATTCAGAAACTAGACCTTGGACTTAGTCTCCAAATGGGCCTCAAAGTGGGCTTGCCAGCTCTCCTTCCTTTGCTTTCCCTGAAAGCAGAAACAAAATATTTTACTGCTCATTTAGTAAACGGAGAATTCCCAGATGACGCCAGTGTGGGTTTGGACACAAAGTTCTTGCACACACCACTTCCGCCCTCTCAAACCTGTGTTTGCATCCCAAGCAAACACAGCATCGCTACCGGCACCAACCAGGTCACCGGGGTTCACATTCTGGGCTTTTACTCGGTCTTGCTGCTCCTACCGGTGTCTGACTGCCTTTTCTACGTTCAAATACTTCTGGAAATTACAGATGAAAACATAACCCACAGCGTCTCAAAAAGTTAGAGATTGCCTTTTTACAGCTGCAGAAGCTTCAGTGACAGAGGCACATCTAGCACCTCTAATACAATTCGGTTTCGAGGGTTTAAATTCACGGATTAATTTGTAGAGCCGTATCTATGTCAAACGGAGCCTCACGCTGCACCGCGTGCGTAATCACACCAATCCTCAGACCTCCGGTATTTCGAAAGGCTCCGATCTCCTTTTTAAAACACAAAACGCTCGAGAGAGAAGGCACACAAAATGCTGACTGTCGTGTTGGTGTCTCTCTGTGTTTTCTCCGCGTGCGTGCTCCAGGTGGGAGAGTTCAGAGCCCACGCCGCTGAGTGGACGGCAAACGTCACCGCCGAGTTCAAGGAGACCAGGAGGCGCCTGAGCGTGGAGATCTACGACAAGTTCCAGCGCGCCACCTCCATTAAGCGGAAGCTGTCGGCGGAACTCGCCGGGAACCACAACCAAGAGCTGACCCCGTGCAGGAGGACCCTGTCCGTGAATCACCTGGCCAGCGAGAGGGACGTCCTGCCTCCCTTACTGAAAACTGAGAGTATCTATTTGAACGGATTGACGCCCCACTGTGCAGGCGAGGAGATTGCGGTGATTGAGAACATTAAATAGCCCTCTCTTTGAAGAGCCTTAGGCGTAGCCATAGGTGAGGACTTCTGTATGCTCTTTAATGACTGTTGCTGGTAGCATTTTTTAAATTGTGCATGAGCTCCAAAGGGGGAAACAAAATAGATAACACCCATCATGGTCATCAACCATCAAGAGAATTTGGAATCCTGAGCCAGCACTATCTTTTTGATGACGCTTGTTGAACGGTCCACGTTCTTTGACAAGTGGAATAAAACAAGCAATGTCTGATGCCTTTCTGTGCCCAGACTGTTTTCCTCCCTCTTTTCCTAATGTGCCATAAGGCCTCAGAATGAATTATAATTGTTTCTGGTAATAATGTAGCTTTGAGGGATCAGTCCTTAACTTTTCAGGGTCTACCTAACTGAGCCTAGATATGGACCATTTATGGATGACAACATTTCTTTTTGTAAATGGCAAGAGATTCTTATGCAGCCTTTTACCTAAGAAATTTTCTGTCAGTGCCTTATCTTACGAAGAAACAGAACCCCTCTAGCTAATGTATGGTTTCTCCTTCCCCGCCCTACCCCTAGGCTCACCTCTGCAGCCCTTTATCCCACAACTCCCGTTTGAATACCATACCTTGCTGGAAACAGTGTGTAAAATGAAGTGATGATGCCCGAAGAAGGAATAGATGCCACATTAGATGGACATTGAAGCAACACTCAGAAATTCTAGCGTTAAAGGCACTGCAAAGAAATGAGGTGCACAGATGGTCCCTCTGAGTATTTATTTGACTCAGGTACCAGTGGTACATATACACAGTGTAATTATTTCCAGGCCGGTAAAATTGGTGGCTCCAAACAGTCCCTTTTTTCCTGGCAGTATTTGGAATTTATCATTTAATAACTACATTTTTTAAAGGTGGAAGAAAAAAAAATATATATATATATGATCTGATAGGAGAAAGCTGTCAGACATGGATAGTATTGGAGGTGATTTAAGACAATTGGTGTGAAAGAAGATAGCACGATAATGTGTTACGAGGCATTTGCTAATAAACATTATACTGCCAGCACCTATTTGCTTTTTGACGTGGAAGGCTTACACGATTTTCTTTCCCTGGGTGACTTTCGCCAGACAGGGGAGGTGACGCTGTAGCTGGAGTTGGGCACAGCCTAGCCTTGTGTGGGTGTCCCTCTGGAGCTGCGACTGAGTTTGAGAGGAGAAGTGGAAACTGGGATCACTGTGATATATTGCACATGGAAAAAAATGCAGATTGCAGGCATAATTCATCTTTGACATTAGAGAAAAGCTGTTATAGCACAATTTAAATCTTGGGAGCTTTTTTTTTTTTTAGATAGAAAATGCTGATAACCCTTTTTAGTTGAATTTTATATTCTGTAACTCTTTGGATGTTTCCAAGATTCAGAAAAAACTCATTACAGGCACCTAGTAGATTGCTACTCTCGTTTATTTTCATACTTAGATCTGCTGTACATTGTATATATAATTTTTAAAATGCAGAAAGATGATTTCCCCAAATACAATTACAAAACATTTCTTTTATTCTGGGGAGTGACAGTGGTGGAAATATCTGAATAAGCAGCATTCAGATTAGGGTCTTAAAAAATAAACAGGATCTTTAAAAAAAAAAACATCTAAATAGATGCTTATTTTCCAAAATTTAAATTTAAGCTAGACATGTAAATATTATGTAAACTTGTTGAAGGTACTTTTATAAACTTAAAAAATTCTAACCAAAATTTTAGAAAGTCGGGCTCTTTTAGAAAGAAAGCTACACTCATCTCCTCAATAACTGTTCTGAAAGTTCATATGGTGGAATGCACCATGTATAAACTGTGAATTGTATTGACAAATAAAGTTTGTAATTAAAGTCAGCATTTTCTGAGTGTCCTGCTTGCTGCTGAGAATGCAGAAGGGATTCTAGCTGAGTAGAACTCCAGGACGTCACTTTTCATGCTGAGTTTTCTGTGGCTCCTTCATTCATAATATTCAAGAAATATTTCTGATGCAGTATTACTACCCTTGGCAAATACAGAATGTTCTTCTTGGTGACTGTTAATCGAAAGTAAACATCCTGAAATTGCACTTTTGAAATAGGGTATTTTAAATTGCATATAAATTCAAGATTGTTTCTATTAAATCATGACATATCAATAGCTTATTTTATCACTGTTAGACCCTGTCTTGACACTGAGTTAATCTGAATGCCAAAAACAGGCACCTGAATATTCTTTTCTAAGGAAAAAAATAAAACAAAACAAAAAACAATAAAAAATCCTGGCAGTGTTGAAGCCTAAAGAAGGCAGTTGCCAACTAAATTTCTAAACCTCATGCCCCAAATATTTGAACATACCTTATCAGTGTCTTACATAAATATATTATTTATTCATCCCCATGCACCTTGATGCTTAGTAAATAGCTTAAAACTCGTTCCCGACATTATCCTCAAAATTGGGGAAAATCTAAGAAAAAGTGTGTATTTTATCAATTTTATTCCCTCAAGCTTTGTTCACTTAATTTGTAAATTTAAAATTACTTTGTTTACTGTGGAAAGAACATTGATAAAGGTTTTAACATAGTCTAGAATCTTCTAGTGAATTTTTTTTTTCCAATAGACCAGTTTGAGTGAGTTTTGCCCTGAAGAATATCGGAGGAAAAAATTAAGTACTAGAATCAGCAAGGATCAGGAACTCTTTGACATGAAATCTTAGACATGGATTCTAGACAAGAATCCTCTACCTTATAGCTATTAAATGTAAAAGTGATTATTTTGGAGTTCTTTCAATTTCTCATACAAATCTATGTCACACACCCTTTTTTCAATAACACTTCACTCTTGTAATACAGGAAATAGTGAAACTTCTAAAGCCAGGAGGGAACTGAATAATTTGTGTCTTGGCCATCAAAAAGGTGGGAGCAGTGTGTTTGTAGGGCTTTGTTTCTTTCTCGAATTCTAAGGAGCATGTGACACACAAGAAGACTAAATCCCTCCTTTGTGTAAAAAATGTGTAGAATTCTTTGATTCTTAAGGCTAGACATTCAAGCAGACTAAGTTAAATTTCAGATGGAATACGAAAACAAACAAACAAATTTAGCCATTCTAAAGATTTGATATAGCTATTTACGCCTAGGAACTGGACACCTAGATCAACTTCTATTTTTGTTTTCTTTTTAAAAAAAAAAACATTTGCTGTTCTAAGTAAAATCATAACTTATTTGTGGTTTGCATTCTTTATTAAAATGTGAGTACAAATTTGCTTTTGTATAAAGTAAAAGATGTCTCTATTTGAATACTCATAATTTCATTAAAATTAATATATGATTTTGCCCCAGCATGAGTTTACTTAAATGTGTAAAACTTTCATAGTGAAATGTACTGGCCTTGCACATACTCTTGTGTCAGTTCCAAGAGGGAACCTGGTTACTTTTAATAGGTGGTTTTCATTGTGGTTTTAAGGGGAAATTTTCATAAGCCCCATGTGCTTCCTTCCTTCCTCCCACCCTACCATAAAGGTTTATCCAGCTTTTTTTTTTCTTCACATTTTTATTTATTCTTGAGAGACAGAGACAGAGCACGAGCGGGGGGGAGGGGCAGAGAGAGCGGGAGACACAGAATCTGAAGCAGGCTCCAGGCTCTGAGAGGTCAGCACAGAGCCCGACACGGGGCTCGAACTCATGAACTGCAAGATCATAACCTGAGCTGAATTTGGATGCTTGACCTACCAAGCCACCCAGGCGCTCCAGGTTTATCCAGCTTTTGTTTCACACTTGACCCTTCCCCCCTCAGATCTCAACTACGGCTTCCCATAAGGCAGGGATTAGTTCCAAGGACCAGGAGTTTCGGCTCTGCTCTTTTATTTGACTCAACACTATTTGTTCACTAAACCCTAGCTGTTACTACTTTTAATATTCATGAAACCATTTGTTATTTTCCTAGTATTAGCATTAGAAAATATTTTCACCGTGTTATGCTTGTCTCAATATACAACTATTTTTTTCTTTTCATCTGTCATTCCTGTCCAAAGTATTTCTCACTGCCTTGTCTTTATTCTTTCTCTTTTGAACTCAGACTTGGATTTCTCTCTGACCCCAACACCCATGTATCCAATTTCCATTGGAGATCTCTACTTCTCAAAGGCATTTCAACACATCCAAGACTCTCCTAATTGTTCCCCAGACCTGACCCTCTTGGTGTCACCTATTTCAACAAATGGCACCACCATCCATTTGGTTGGGCATTCTCCTTGATGTCTTCTCCCCCTCAACTCCATAACCACCTTTCACCAAAGCCCTACTGTCTTGCATCCTGAAAATGTCTTGAATTTGTACACAGCCACTATGTTTATCCAAGTTACCACCATAGATCTCCTCTTGTACTAACTGCTTTTGCATCATTCTCTGCTCCTGTCATTGATGGTAGAGTGCAAATTTCAATTTAATTGTGCTACTCTCCAACTTAAGTACACTGTCTTTCAATTTTATAGAAGACCAGAATCCTTCACATGGCCCAAGGCCTTCTGGTCTGCCTTATGCCATCATCTTCAGATTCACCTTGTATCACTCCCTAAGTCTCTGTATCCCAGCCCCGCTGGATTTCTTTTACATTATGCTGATGCTGTCCCCTTGCTTGGAATGGTTGCTCTCCTTTTACACCTCAACCTTTTCACCCAACAAACTTTTACTCATCCTTCAGAACCCAGTATCACTTCCTTTGATAAGCCTTCCCTGACACCAATACAGGTCCCTTTACAATATACTATATAAAAATCTTATTCCTTTCCCTCAACTTATGATTAGATATTCGTCACTATTCTTATTTGATTATCTGTATTCCCCACTAGAACTCATTTGTTTTAGCTTACTAAAGTTATTACTTTTATTTCCAGATCCTAGCCAAGTACATATAGCAGGTTTCCAAAAATACATGGTGAACAAATAATATAAAACAGAGGTTTAATTGTTGTAACAGTCTGAGGTATACTTGTGTGTAAGTATCCCAGGTTTTCAAGCTCCACAGACATTTGTTCTCTTCTACTGGGTTAGTAATAAATGGGATACAGATAGCAAGTTACTTCTCCTATTAACTTACAAGCTGACTTATTGTGTAGAAAAAGATCCAAGCCAATTGGTCAACCAGAGAGACTTTTCAGTTGGCCATACGTTTACTCCTTGTAAGCAAAGGTTTCGTTATTTCCATTCCCCAAATTTGGCTCACAATAGATACCACTGAAATTTTTCAATTATAATTTAATCTGGAAAATTTGTTTAGAAATTAATCATAAAAATATGTTTGCTAATACTAGTAAATGGATGCCTCTTATTAGTAGAAAACTAAATACACATTTCTTTCTCCTTGCCAAATGAAATTCAGCTTTTTCATGCTTAAATTTATAATCGGTCTGGGAAGAAATCCATTATTGGGCACATTTTGAACTGTATCCAATAGAGAATATTAGTCACTTACATGGTATAATTTTGAAATTAACTCACAGAATAAACATTGGTGTTCATGTAGTGCATGCCTGGATTTTGCAGATGGTATTTCTTTTTATATTACTATACAATTAATAGGGAGTAGTATATACAGGATTTTTATTATACTGTCTACTTTATCTAAAATATTTTAAATATTATTGACATTAGACGTATGTTTATTTATTTTTATTAAAAAATTTTATTTTATTTTTTTTTTTTAATTTTTTTTTAAATTTTTTTTTCAACGTTTTTTTATTTATTTTTGGGACAGAGAGAGACAGAGCATGAACGGGGGAGGGGCAGAGAGAGAGGGAGACAGAGAATCAGAAACAGGCTCCAGGCTCTGAGCCGTCAGCCCAGAGCCCGACGTGGGGCTCGAACTCACGGACCGTGAGATCTTGACCTGGCTGAAGTCGGACGCTTAAACGACTGCGCCACCCAGGCGCCCCTATTAAAAAATTTTAAATGAGCATCAGTGGCAATGTCTGGTCCAGATTCAAATCTTATCGTTGCCCACGTGTTTCAGAGTTGAAAAGGTAAAGTATCAAGATACTGTCAATACATCTAATTAGCTCCTCTTATTTCTTAGGTGCAGAAATTCAGAGTTTACACATGCATTGAGGAAACTTAAGATTGCCAGTCTAGATATATCCAAGTAGATTGGCCAAGTGTATGACTCTTTTCAATGATTATGTTGTATGTACAAACAAAATATTACCCTGCTCATGGCTTACCTGGTCAACATGTTTCAAGAGCCTTTATTACACCAATTACTGGAAATACCAAGACAAATAAATGTCTGCTCTCTGGGAGATAGCAGTCCCATGGGTAAGAGACTGACATGCAGCACAGATACACAGAATCTTCTCAGTGCTGAGGAGCCCTGAACGAAAGGTTCTTGCCTTTTTATCGACTTGGAAGGTTAAGGCACAAGGGAAGGGGGAAGGGCTAACAGTGGGAAGTTACTGAGTCAGGGTGAAAAAAAGTGCCTCAGCTGAGGCCCCAGTAAGGAGGTCCCTGTATCTGAGTCCTTGACTGCTACTCCCTCTGGAAAATCCCAGTGGGCTGGCTGTGGGAAGAATGGCTTCCCCCATGATGCCCACCAGGCGAAGCCTTGAATCTAAGTGCCCGTGGCTGAGCCTGAAAGATCACACTAGGATTTTAGTCTGGAGCCAGACTCCACTGAAGGAAATATGATGCCTGTCTGAGAACATTGAATTTTACACTGGAAAAGACATTTCAAACATTAAAATGGGGAGTGATATGAATCAATCTGCACTTTCAGAATGATCGCTCTGGCAATGGTATTGGGTAGATGCTAAGCAGAAAGAGCTGGGAGGAAGTCAGAGAAATCTGCAGCAGTCCCTGAGGAAGGGATTCGGGTCTAAACCATATGAGGTGCACTGGGAGACGCCAGTGCATCCACCATTTTTATCTAGGATTAGGAACACGGGGCTAGGGGAAAGCGGGAGAAGTTTCGAAGGGGAGACTGATACTTTGAATTTAAAGTGACTGCAGGGTCAACCAAAGTGAAAACTCTCACTGGGCAGTTAGAATACTCAAATGCTCTCAGGTCAGGCATCCCAGCTAGAGAAATGAATGTGGGAATCACTGATGTTAGAAGCATTTCACTTTAACGGTGAGAAGCTGAAGTCACCATAGTCCATATTGTTAAGTAAAAGGCCCCTTCTAAATGTCAATCCGGTTTTGAATGATATATGTCAGTTGTATTTCATTGTATTTCAAGTATTTCATTGTAAGTCAGAAAACCCTCTCATGTGAATTAAATAAAAAGGTCTTAGAGCATTTTCAACCTAAACATTAATCAAAGTCTACATTTTCTTTATGGTAAACAGTTTTTACCAGCAAAACATTTATATATATAAATGTTTTGCTGGTAAAAACGTTTATATATATATGTATATATATATGTATATATATATGTATATATATATATGTATATATATATGTGTATATATATATATATATATATATATAAATGTTTATATATGTATGTTTGTCCTTCATTTTGCCATGCCTACATGACTTCATTTGGTTCTGTTAATCTTTTTTTTAATTTTTTTTTAACGTTTATTTATTTTTGAGACAGAGAGAGACAGAGCATGAACAGGGGAGGGGCAGAGAGAGAGGGAGACACAGAATGTGAAACAGGCTCCAGGCTCTGAGCTGTCAGCACAGAGCCCGACGCGGGGCTCCAACTCACAGCCCGTGAGATCATGACCTGAGCCGAAGTCGGATGCTTAACCGACCGAGCCACCCAGGCGCCCCTGGTTCTGTTAATCTTAACATGTTCCTAGGATATCCTCTTTTCTTGAAAAGGAAAAATAAAAAAATAAAAATAATTAACAAATTAAAAAAATAAAAAAATAAAAATAAATAATAAAATAAGAATAAAATAAGAATAAATAATAAATCATAACAAATAATAAATAAAAAATAATAAAAATATAAAAAATAAAACTAACTCATGCATTAAAGTAGAAAAATACACATGAAAATGGACATGACAACTTTGGTGGACAATGTTGGTGCTGGAGCTAGATCCCCAGTTTGCTGGGCTGCTGGTCCCATGTCCTGATGTGCTCAGTGTTAGGTGCTACCCATTCACAGCTGCCCCCTTTTCTGGAGAGCAACCTTCTGCAGATCAGAAGCCACCACTGGGAGGTTACCCAGCCCCAGCCCCAGCACCATACTGTGGGCGAGGCACAGCCAATAATTGACACGAGGATAACAAAAGGCAGACATACTTCCTTAAGGTAGTACTAAGTCTGTGCTGAAACCAGAGCTCTCTGTGGGACCAAGTTGAGGCTAGTCTCCAGCTGAGACCACATTCTTGCTTAGCACCTTCCCCTCCTTCTCCTACTTCCCTCACTCCCTTTCTCCTGAGCGTGCACCCCCAAATATCACACGCATCTGAATCCCTATCTCAGACAACTTTAGAAGTTACCTACTGGAATAGAAGGTCAAGTCCAGGGTAAAGAGAAATAAAACACAGACATTTCAATACAGAGGTGATGACTCCTAGCCACTTAATACAGCTCCCAGTGTCTAAGCGGCCAAAGTGAAAAGTAAAACACTTATTAGTGATTTGATTCTCACTGTCTATGATGAGACAGTATATCCGTGTCTCATGAACACAAAGCCGTTCTAGGACTGAGTTCTAAAAATAAAAGTTTTACATGGGGCTTCATATAAGTAGCAGAGAGAGATGTAGGAGAAACAGAACACAATATCCCTACAAAAATGTTATCGTGGATTCCATGACTGTTCTTTATGTTAGTTCTAGATATAAGACAATGGCATCAATTTTAGTTTAGTGAAAGCATTTCTTCTGCATGGTCAAAATAATACGATTCAAGTGCACATCTTTTGGGTATGTGCCTTGGTAATGTTTTAAATTCCCATAGCAGCAATATTTTACAAACTTCAGTGTCTCTAAGAAAAACCAGAAAATTGGATTTTAAAAGGCAAATTTCTGAGTCCTATCACTGAAAAAGCTTGTAAAGTGGGTATAGAGTAAAGCCCAGAAAACTGCACTTTCATGCATACCCCATCTGCCAGTTTGTCAAGATTTACATTTTGAGAAACAAATATAGAACACTAGGTAGAAACAGTTCTCAAATTTTCATTTATATGAACACAGTTTTCAATAAGAATTGGAGAGCAGAAATGTTGAGGCGTCATTCTCTGATAGTTGACTGAATTCCTGGCATGTGTATTGTAAATTGAGTTTGGATTGGTAAACTTTATAGATTGAATATGCAGATGATAGGTATGAAATTTTTTGGTGAACGTGGAGGTCAGCCAAGTTTGACATGGCTCACAAGGAGGTTGGCCATGAGATGGTCCTCTGTTGAGATTGGTTAAGAATAAGAAATGAGTCTATTCACAATTCATTTGGGAATTTATAGAACCTTCCTTATTGTTTATAATTAAAAACAGGGGCGCCTGGGTGGCTCAGTCGGTTGACCATCTGACTTCGGCTCGGGTCATGATCTCGTGGTTTGTAGGTTTGAGCCCCACATCGGGCTCTGTGCTGACAGCTCAGAGCCTGGAGCCTGGAGCCTGCTTCGGATTCTGGGTCTCCCTCTCTCTCTGACCCTCCCCGACTTTTGCTCTGTCTCTATCAAAAATGGATAAATGTTAAAAAAAAAAAAAGTTTAAAAAAACAAACTTTTCCCTAGAGACAGTTCCACCCTCACGTTTGATCACTATTCTTCATTCCATTTGGGACATTTTTTTTTTCAGGTATAATTCTGAAAAGGGTAAGATTTGAAATGGCAACATAAGACACAAAAATACTGAATGCATTGAAATGATATCGTCGTGGCATAGGCTAGAGAAATCTAAAGATTTTTTCCTTGGCTTCAACGTTACAAAGTGAAACAAGCTGGGTAAATCAGTCACAAAATAGCTAAATTATAGAAGTTCAAACACACATTAACTGTGATTAAGGAAGAATGGTTAACAACAAAATACAACACACAACTTGGGAAAATTTAACAACATGGCTTCCAAGTAGATCAGTTTCTTGGCCTTTGTTCTATTGATATTTTGGACTGGATGATTCTTTGCTGTGGGCTGAGCTCTACATTGTGGGATGTTTGACAGCCGTAGTGACCTCTACCCACAAGAAGCCAGCAGTATCCCCTAAACTGTGAGTACTAAAAATGTCTCCGGAGGGTGTCATAGGTCCCCTCAAGATCAACTGCCCCTAGTTGAAAACCACTGAGCCAAACCATTGTATTTGATGTAGTAAGGAGTCAAGTAATGTCAACCAAGGGGAAATCACATACAAACACCTGACGAAATATAGGAAGTTGAGAAATTCTCACAAACTAGGGAATGCTGTTAGAGATTCAGTACCAGTGGAAATTTTGTTCAAACCAACGGAATGAAACCAATGAATGAGAACACCTAAATTGCCTGAAAATTTCTCCTGAGTTAACTTGACCTGCAGCATTCAGTGCTAAACAGAGACTTTTCACGATTAGGTTTAGATTAAGTGGAATTAAAGTCTTTTTTGACATTGTGGTCTAAAATTCTTACATTGTTCATCTATGGGCAGCCATTTAAACCAACGTCTGATAGTAAGCAGTTCCATCTGCTATGCTTGCCGCAAGCCTGCATTAGTTAGGTCCACATTTTGGAAGCTAGTGGCCTAGGAATAAGACTTTCTCTTTTACCCTGAGAGTCACGTAAATCCTCTTTGAGCCTTTTCCCCATGTGTTCTCTGAGGAAACCTGCTGCAATGGTATATTCTACTTTGGAAAGGTCTTATCTCATCTGAATCCAAGTAGAAATCTCCCTCAGCAAAACAGCACTCTTGGTGTCTCAGTGTAGGAATTAAAAAATACATTTCCTATTAATTTGTGAATGCTGTCCTCATGGCAAGGCTGAATTTTAAAGGCTTAACATTTGCAATTTGATAATTTCTTGCAATCAGCCATGGAACATGACCAACATTACAATGAGGTATTCCAATTTTCATGAATTATTTTGGCAACGGTTCTTAGCAGAAAAATACTTAATCAGAACTTGATCATTTTCTGCCACGTAAGTATAGCAATGCCATCTGCACACTGTAGGAAATGCACCACAGTTCAAAGATGGGATGATTTTGACTTCTGCACCCTACTTAACCAAGTGTATCAGGGCTTTTTCAAATTTCTTTAAATTGATTGCTCTGAAATTGTAACTCAACTAGGTGGATCTGATCTCTTGTTAATGTGGCTGTGAAGAATCAAAGCTCTATGTCAGCCTTTCTCAAAAATATTTAGTTAAGCACTACCCATTAGTTTTCTTTGGGACAAAAGAATGTTCGGTGGTGGAAAAATTTGAAGGTCCACAACTAACACCACCAAGCTAAAAGCTTTCAGAGGTCTTACAGTAAAGAACCTGTATTCATTAGGGGCACCTGCGTGGCTTAGTTGGTTAAGCGTCTGACTGTTGATTTCAGCTCAGGTCATGATCTCATGGTTCATAAGATCAAGACCCACAACAGGCTCTGCACTGACAGCACAAAGCCCGCTTAGGATTCTCTCGCTCCCCCTCTGTCTCTGCCCCTCCTCCATGCAGGCATCTGCGTGTGCATGCACCCTCTTGCATTCGCACACACTCAAAATAACTAAATAAACTTAAAAAAGAAGAGTCTTCATTAATTAATTACGCCCAAATTTGGCAACTTAAAACAGACATTTGTTATCTCACAGAGTTTCTAAAGATCAGGAATCTGGGAATGATTAGCTGGGTGGTCTGGCTCAGGGTCTTTCATGAGGTTATAGTCAAGCTGTTGGCTACAGCTGCAATCATATGCAGGCTTGACTGGGGCAAGGAGATGAATCTCAAAGACGGCTCACTCAAATGGCTGCTGGCAGGAGGCCTCGGTTTCTTACCACATACATCTCTTCACAGCACTTCTGAATGTCCCCATGACATGGCAGCTGGCTTCCCGCAGAATGAGTGATCCGAGAAAGAGAAAGCAAGCAGGAAGCCACAGTGCTTCTGATCATCTATCTTGTGAAGTCACACACAGTCACTTCCACTTTTATTCTATTTGCTGGACGTGAATCACTAAGCCAAGCTAACAAAGGGAGGGGAACTAGGCTCAGCACTTTGAAGTGAGCATCAAACAATGTGTGGACATACTGTACTTTGAGCCACCACATATGGTTTAACCCATCATTTTCTTTTTTTTAACCACATTAGTTTCTCTTACCGTAATACTTATTACTATGGCTAATAATCCTGAAGAATGGAAGATAATTAGGGAAATACTGGGTTACACTCTTGGTTTTCACTCAAGGAAATGAGGACAAGGAAAAAATTACACACAGATTATGTGTATATAAATATGTAATTCCACAAAGTTCATCTTTGGTTTCTTCTTTTAAGTTTATCTTTGAGACACAGACAGACATGGTGCAAGTGGGGGAGGGGCAGAGAGAGAGGGAGACAGAGAAGCCCAAGCAGGCTCTGCCCTGTCAGCACTGAGCCCAGTGTGGGGCTCGAACCCATGAAATCATGAGATCATGACCTGAGCCGAAACCAAGAGTCAGAAGCTTAACTGACTGAGCCACCCAGGTGTCCCTGTTTTCTTCTCTTCTAAGTTTGCAAATATATCTTTCACATTTTTAGAGGTAAGTCAGTTAACTAATATTCCTGAAAAAAGTTACACAAAGAAAATGCCACTCATTGCTCACATAACACGTAGATTCTATGTACAGTCTGTTGTGGTTGGAGGCACTTTTATTCTAGACAAAAGGATTTCCCTAACTTCAATATAAAATGGTAACAATTGCAGGAAGGATAAAGTAATGGATGATTATGGCCTCTGGGAGCATTCCCTTGGACAGCCATTGAGAATTTATAAGTATAGGAACCTTCCAGACGGAAGTCGAAGGTACATTTATGCACAGACCTGTTAGACACTGATACCGTCAGTTAAACCAACCGAACTTGACTGCGCATTTAAGAAAATCATTTTGGGTTTCCAAGAGAAGTTTAAGCTTTTTGATGATGTGAGCTAATGAAGTAATTTAGGGACAGATCATACATAACCGATTCTGCATTCTTTAAAAATGTACATCTCGAAAAAGAAAAGGAAAACTCATTATTATTTTTTTTAACGTTTTATTTATTTTTGAGACAGGGAGAGACAGAGCATGAACAGGGGAGGGTCAGAGAGAGGGAGACACAAAATCTGAACCAGGCTCCAGGCTCTGAGCTGTCAACACAGAGCCCGACACGGGGCTCGAACTCACGGACCGCGAGATCATGACCTGAGCCGAAGTCGGCCGCTTAACCGACTGAGCCACCCAGGTGCCCCGGAAAACTCATTATTAGAAGTATATGTTACACTGGCTCTTCACAAGTGACTTTCATCCTACTTACAAATTTTCATGGAATAGTAACTACACTTCCAGTGAAACAGAATCACTGTAGCAAAGGCAGGAAATCATACCTGCACCTCACTGTAGAAATAAAAGCAAAAATGTCCTATTTTTAAAGAATATTAAGTATAAAAGAAAATATGCATCTTTTCGCTACTTTTTATCTTGTCCTTACTTTTTATTTATTTATTTTTTCAACGTTTTATTTATTTTTGGGACAGAGAGAGACAGAGCATGAACAGGGGAGGGGCAGAGAGAGAGGGAGACACAGAATCAGAAACAGGCTCCAGGCTCTGAGCCATCAGCCCAGAGCCCGACGCGGGGCTCGAACTCACGGACCGCGAGATCGTGACCTGGCTGAAGTCGGACGCTTAACCGACTGCGCCACCCAGGCGCCCCTTGTCCTTACTTTTTAAAGGACATCTGGGTGAAAATCTCTGTGTGACTCTTTTTTAGCTTTGCTTCTGCTACCAAGAATCATTTCAGTAGGCAAGCATATTCTACTCAGTCTTCTTGCCCAGTTGCAAAAAAGAATTGTTTAGCATTCAGACCCCAAGGGACTGGGTTGTTAGATAAGAACAAAACTGAACATGACAGGACTGACCCAGAGGCAGGGAAGATTCTGGAACAGCCCTGGCGCTGATGCTGACCACAAATGAAATATACCCAGGAATCATCCTTTACCTTTTAAACAAATCTATATATATGTCTGACTCTGAAATTAGATTAGATGTAATCATCGCAAAAAAGTTGGTAACTACAGCATATCCAATTACATCTATTCAGAAGCCATATTTCTTTCTTTCATCAATTAAAATTAATAGGGGAGACTTTAATTAGTGCCAGCCCTCTGAGAATGCAGAATATGAAGATTGATACAGCCTGGAATATTAGTGGTTTCAGGAGTCTCATTTGCCTCCAAATATACTTCCCACTGGTCTCAGACCTAAAGGAACTGTCTCTTGAAACCCAATTAGAAATAGAATATATGTTCAAAAGAAACATAAATATTACCCCAGTGTTTTTAAATTCTTCTAACTTCTGGGATATTATCCCAAAAAAATAAGTTTTTTTTTAACTTTATTTTTTATTTTTTAAAATTTACATCCAAATTAGTTAGCATATAGTGAAGCAATGATTTCAGTAGATTCCTTAATGCCCCTTACCCATTTAGCCCATCCACCCTCCCACAACCCCTCCAGCAACCCTCAGTTTTTTCTCCATTTTTATGAGTCTCTTATGTTTTGTCTCCCTCCCTGCTTTTATGTCATTTTTGTTTCCCTTCCCTTATGTTCATCTGTTTTGTCTCTTAAATTCCTCATATAAGTGAAGTCATATGATTTTTGTCTTTCTCTGACTAACCACTTAGCATAATACCTTCCAGTTCCATCCACGTAGTTGCAAATGGCAAGATTTCATTCTTTTTGGTTGCTGAGTAATACTCCATTGTATATATTTCCCACATCTTCTTTATCCATTCATCCATCGATGGACATTTGGGCTCTTTCCATACTTTGGCTATTGTCGATAGTGCTGCTATAAACATGGGGGTGCATGTGTCCCTTCGAAACAGCACACCTGTATCCCTTGGATAAATGCCTAGTAGTGCAATTGCTGGGTCGTAGGGTAGTTCTATTTTTAGTTTTTTGAGGAACCTCCATACTGTTTTCCAGAGTGGCTGCACCAGCTTGCATTCCCACCAACAATGCAAAAGAGATCATCTTTCTCCACATCCTCGCCAACATCTGTTGTTGCCTGAGTTGTTAATATTAGCCATTCTGACAGGTGTAAGCTGGTATCTCATTGTGGTTTTGATTTGTATTTCCCTGATGATGAGTGATGTGGAGCATTTTTTCATGTGTCAGTTGGCCATCTGGATGTCTTCTTTGGAGAAGTGTCTATTCATGTCTTTTGCCCATTTCTTCACTGGATTATTTGTTTTTTGGGTGTTGAGTTTGATAAATTCCTTGTAGATTTTGGATACTAACCCTTTATCTGGTGTGTCACTTGCAAATATCTTCTCCCATTCCATCAGTTGCCTTTTAGTCTTGCTGATTGTTTCCTTCCCTGTGCAGAAGGTTTTTATTTTGATGAAGTCCCAGTAGTTCATTTTTGCTTTTGTTTCCCTTGCCTCCAGAGATGTGTTGAGTAAGAAATTGCTGCAGGGAAGATCAAAGAGGTTTTTGTCTGCTTTCTCCTCGAGGATTTTGATGGCTTCCTGTCTTTTTTTTTTTTTTTTTTTTTTTTAATTTTTTTTAACGTTTTATTTATTTTTGAGACAGAGAGAGACAGAGCATGAACGGGGGAGGGGCAGAGAGAGAGGGAGACACAGAATCCGAAACAGGCCCCAGGCTCTGAGCTGTCAGCACAGAGCCCGACGCGGGGCTCGAACCCACAGACTGTGAGATCATGACCCGAGCTGAAGTCGGACGCTTAACCGACTGCGCCACCCAGGCGCCCCTGATGGCTTCCTGTCTTACATTGAAGTCTTTCATCCACTTGGAGTTTATTTTTGTGTATGGTGTAAGAAAGTGGTCCAGGCTCATTCTTCTGCATGTTGCTGTCCAGTTTTCCCAGCACGACTTGCTGAAGAGACTGTCTTGAATCCATTGGATATTCTTTCCTGCTTTGTCAAAGATTAGTTGCCCATACGTTTGTGGGTCCATTTCTGGGTTCTCTATGCTATTCCACTGATCTGTCTGTTCTTGTGCCAGTACCATACTGTCTTGATAATTACAGCTTTGTAGTATAGCTTGAAGTCTGGGATTGTGATGCCTCCTGCTTTGGTTTTCTTTGTCAAGATTGCTTTGGCTGTTCGGGGTCTTTTCTGGTTCCATACAAATTTTAGGATTATTTGTTCTAGCTCTGTGAAGAATGCTAGTGTTACTTTGATATGGATCGCGTTGAATATTCAGATTGCTTTGGGTAGTATGACATTTTAACAGTATTTGTTCTTCTTATCCAGGAGCATGGAATCTTTTTCCATTTCTTTGTGTCTTCTTCAATTTCTTTGATAAGCTTTCTATAGTTTTCAGCGTATAGATTTTTCACCTCTTTGGTTAGATTTATTCCTAGGTATTTTGTGGGTTTTGGTGCAACTGTAAATGGGATCGATTCCTTGATTTCTTTCTGTCGCTTCATTGTTGGTGTATAGGAATGCAACTGATTTCTGTGCATTGATTTTATATCCTGCAACTTTGCTGAATTCATGAATCAGTTCTAGCAGTTTTTTGGTGGAATCTTTTAGGTTTTCCATATAGAGTATCATGTCATCTGTGAAGAGTGAAAGTTTGACCTCCTCCTGGCAGATCTGGATGCCTTTTATTCCTTTGTGTTGTCTGATTGCAGAGGCTAAGACTTCCAATACTATGTTGAATAACAGTGGTGAGAGTGGACATCCCCCAAGGAAATAAGTTTTTAAGTTTATTTATTTACTTATTTTTGAGAGAGAGAGAACCAGTGGGGAAGGGGCAGAGAGAGAGGAAGACAGAGGATCTGAAGCAAGCTCTGTACTGATAGCAGAAAGCCCAACACAAGGCTTGAACTCATGAACCGTGAGATCATGACCTGAGCCGAAGTTGGATGTTCAACTGATTGAGCCACTCAGGTGCGAGGAGGTAAATACAAAGATGTTTTAGAAGTACTGGTTATATAACCAGATCCCCCCATCATCATTAGATCACAGGAACTACTGGCGTCAAATCATTACTAAGAACTTAAAATTCTTGGGGCATCTTTTTCTTACCTTCTGACAAGTGCTCTTTCCCCAGGTCTTTCCAGGAATCCCAGAGGTCTCTCCATGCACCCACAAGCCAGTCTCCCAGTGGGCATCACTCTTGCTTTGAGCTTCTCACCAGGGAGCGTCTCTCTCTTTGGTGTTACCACTACTGCTCTTATGAAATACTCCATCTGCCATATCTGTGATTCTTCCATTGCTTAAGCCGTGACGTTACTGGTGGCAAAAAGGAATATATCCAAAGCAATTTTGCTTCGTGATCTCGATAACTGAGAAATTGAATTTTTTAAAAAATGATGTTAGATGTTAGGTTTTACTTACAAGCCCTTTGCTTCCTACAAATAGAAATGAATCCATGGTTGGTCCGTGTATGGATTGTGAGTAGCAGCCACCATGCTGATCTGAAAAGCAATATTCCTTTTGGATCCTGACATTCTACTGCTCTGCTAAAATTATCATACTGACCCTCCCTTCTAGGCCCCCATCCTGGACTAGATCTGTCTACCTCGATCTATCTAAATTTCAGGTGAGGCTTAAAATTGCATCTTTGCTACATTTCTATTTTCAAAAAACTAGAAACACAGTGACTTCTCAAGAGATTAGAGCAGAAAACGTCAGTCCAATATGATGTGAACATTATATTAAATGTTAAAACACTGCCAATATAGAGGAAATGTATAGAAGTGTATAGACTCTAATGTCACATATAAAAAATCATTATTTAGCAATCATATTTCATATACCCAGAGATTATAGTAATGAGCATATGTGAAAAAACAAGCCATGTAAGAACATATATTGTACTTCTAATATACATATAGATATATACATTTATATATATACATACATAAGAAAAATTATACACTTCGTAAAAATTTTTGGATGGAGCAGAAAGAAATGTATATAGTAACCCACTGACATTTTAAAAGTTCATTCAACAGTCTATGGGGTGCCGGGGTGGCTCAGTCATTTAAGCATCCAACTTTGGCTCAGGTCATGATCTCGTGGTTCAATTCATGGGTTTGAGCCCCATGTCGGGCTCTGTGCTGACAGCTCAGAGTCTGAAGCCTACTTCAGATTCTGTGTCTCCCTCTCTCTCTCTGCTCCTCCCCCACTCATACTCTGTGTGTGTGTCTCTCTCTCTTAAAAATAAACATTAAAAAAAAATTTTTTTTTAAGTTCATTAAAGAGTCCAGTAAGATCCCCAGGGAAAGGGAGAGCCGGTGGAAATTCTGTCAAAGCCTGGAAAGTAATTCAGGTCCTGAGAATGGGGGCTGGCCAAGGTGGGAGACCACACTGGGGGATGGCCCTAGGGCAGCAGGAATCTTGTCTTATGGAGGAAAACAACAGGGGAGATGATTTGATCATGGAAGGAGAATGTTGAGGGTTCTTTAGTCCCTTTTTGATTTTGCTTTGGGCTAACCCAGACTTCAATATTTGTTTCCTCCTAGAGTGTCATAATAAAACGGCCAGGGGCCTTATTCAGAAGCTAAAACACATTTTTTAAATTGTATTGGTTTTTGTCTTTGCCCTGAACTCATTTAACCTCTCAGAGCTTCTCAGTGCTTTAACTCTTCTCCTTTTCAAAATCTGTATGTTCATTAGGGATGTACAGCATACTGCAATTATGTGATTACATTTAATAAATGACATTAGAGCAACTATAAAAGTCTGGCCTAGGTCACACTCTCTAATAAATGTTGAGATAAGAGTTAGAGGTAAATCTCTAACAGCACATCTGATTAACTGGAACAACACTCACCTTTGCTCATTGAGTTCTAGAGTTCTAAAGCTTTCTGAAATTTTAGGGAGAAACCTAAGGCTGATCCGAGGCTGTTGAACTGAGAAGTTGGCAAGCTAAAAACAAACATAGTCACTAAATGTTATTAGTGACTCCATCTTAAAGTGAAATGAGATGTGCCTTATCAGTCTTCTCTGGAATCCCCTTAGGAGCTGAGTATACTTACTCATGCCCTTCAAACCTTGTCTAAAGAACAGAGTCAAGATTGATTGGGGTTTCTATGTGTCAGCCATTGATCACTGGGAAGAGATGTTTATATCTGAGGTGTACAAAGATGAAAGAAAAAAGACCTTAGACAATATTGCTCTACTGATGACATTTTGATATGTCCTGCGATGGCCTGAGATAGGAAAATCTGCTAATCTTCTCCCAGAGAATGTATTTTTCTCTACTTGGGAACTCTTATATAATTTTCTTAGGGTGTTGAATCATAGTTCTCTGAAGACAAGTATTTTGTTTTTGTTTTACTTTATAATGCACAATGGCTTAAGCTTTTTTAATATGGAGGGTATTTGGGGCAGGGTGAGTGGAAAGTGAGGCAGGCAGGTGAAGGAAGTAGAGGAAAGGAGAAGCTGATCTAGCAAACTCTAAAAATGATGTGGAGGGGAAGGTTGTGACATAAGTTTCTAATTTTTGTTATACTTGAGAGGCTTTGGAAGGGGTCTGCACTAAGGCAGGTTGTCCTCAAATATCTGTTGGGTTGATTATCTTCTCAAACAGTCCAGCTTACAAACGAACATCAGATTCCACAGCTCAGGTTCCTTGGTAAGCCATAGCCTGAGTATCTGAGGAGTCTTGTCCCTCCTCACCCAGGATTATGTTCTGATCATTCTAATGGGTCCTATTATGATAGTAATGACTCTTTAAGGCCCCAAATGCACTAGGAGAACCACATACCAAAGCTAATCCGTCAAATCCCACAGCAGATATTTTCCCCACTATGCTAAGCTGACTCCCAGAAAGTTCTACTGCCTAGAGTCACAGGGCTCCCATAGTAAGTTACAGTCTCAGTGGGTGCCAGCAATTCTTCTTCTACAAAAATGTCTTAGGAGAACCATCCATGGGGAAATATCAGCTCCTTCCTAAGCCAGGATTCCTATTCTTTTAGCAGGCTGTAGACATTGATGTTGGAGGAATAGCTCTTCTAGACATACAAGGGCCACTCAATACAGACCATAGTGAAGCTTGACTGCCACTTCCTTCATCCTGCCCTAGGTCAAGAAGGAGCCCAATTTTCAACCTCAGCCTTTAACTAGAAGACCAACCTTTCCTTTTTTCCCATCTGTCTCATCACCTTTCATCAGCATGGGTGCTATCAGAGCAGCCATACATAGTAGTAGGTGTAGGATGTGTGTTTGGGGAGCAGCTAAGTGTGATCTCCCCCCTCCTACAAATTCACTGTCATCTTCAACCCAACCTCCCCCAATAGAACACTCTGGCAATGGTCCATGGGGAAGAGACAGAATTGTCTTCTAGACTCCAAATATATTAGAGGCCAGAATAGGTAGATCCTTGAATTCCTGAAAAAATATGACTGAGCTCTTTCCTCAGATTAAAAGGCTACTGAAGTAACATCTAAATTATAAGCAGTTTTTTTCTTTGCTACAGTGAGACCCAAACTCTTTACTTCATGCAAGTAAAGGCGTGTTCTTAAGTGGCTCAGCAAGGTAACACCTTACTCAGCTTTTAATTGATAAGTTATTTCTGAACACCAAAGGGATGGAAAAGACTTCTTACCTAGAAAGTATTTTGACTGCTTGAGGGATTCAAATGTAATAGCACATCATCACAATTTCAGGACACGGAGTGGAAGTGATACCATGTTTGGGCTCTTTGCACACAATAAACCAACCCCCAGATCTTTTAATTGGCTAAAGATAATCTGTTACATGGATCTAGTGTAAAGGTAATCAAGGTAATCATTTCCTGAATCAGGATATATATGTTAGAACTGAAATACTGGTCTTTACACGTGTTCATTAAATTGCATTAAATTAGGTGCCCTTTGGGAAATTACTATTTCTTTAATCTAGGAAATCTGTCTAATAACAATCTTGGCTGAACATTTTTCCACTGAATATTGGCATCAAAACACGGGCACTTAGATGGAACTTAAGAATTATTCGTGGTGGAATGGAAATGGTGTTCTAGTCTGGGATCTAGCCCTAATCCTGCTAGTGTGAGGACAAGCCAGATGAACCTCACTTTTCTTATCTTGAAAATACAGGGCTGCATCTGAATAATCCCTGTAAGAAAACAATTCTGATACTGCTGTGCCTTCTTTTATAAACTCCGGAGTCATTAAAATCTATCTATCCTGATGAGAAGTAGCAATAGAAATGTAAAAGGACCAAGGGCAGACCAATTCAGCCATCCAGAGATGAACAGCAGCAGGGAAGGAATGAGAGTCAAAAGAGAAGAACTCAATTATTTTCATTTTCAACCTCACGTTAGGCCAGCAAGATCTTTCTATACAAGGCTTCGAGAGAAAAATCGAGGCCACTCTGGTCATTAATATCTGGGACAAAATGTGTCATGACATTTGTTTTATTTTAAGTGGCATTTCGTTCAGTGGAGACTGTAAACGTGTTTGGGACGTCTTAGTTGTCACTCGGTGACAGAAGATCTTAGAAAGCATGTTGGCACGCTGCCGAGTGGAATATTTGTTCTTCTAATTCCCCATACAGTAGTTATTTATCTGTCTCCAAGGCAATTCTAAATGCAACATCTCAGAAGCAGACTGAAAATTTAGAGTCAAGAAAGGCTACTGTCCCTCCCAGACCCAAGTAATCAACTGGCTGTCAGAGCATAAATACGAGCAGGAACAAAACAGAGGAGAGATTTTAGCAACTACTGAATGAAGATGCAATGACTAATTAACTCTTATTAAAATGTATTTTTTTTCCACAGTATACATAGTACAGCTTCATGTTATTTAATCTCTACAGTGAGGCGTTTGCTTTACTTACAGCAATTATTATGTGAAAGTTGCTTAAATTTTGAAACCTTGCACCTTCAGCAGAGCCCAGTGTCTGCAATTATACTGAGGTGGGTTCACAACTTTGTAGAAAATGTATTTTGCCATTTTCTTTGTGTCTTATATTTCAAATTTAAATTACATTCCGAAAATATTGAGAAAGCTCACAGTAACATATACATAAAATTAAAAAATAAGATTATAAGGGCACCCGGGCAGCTCAGTCGGTTAAGGGTCTGACTCTTGATTTCGGCTCAGCTCACGATCTCATGGTTCAGGAGTTGGAGCTCCACGTTGGGCTCCACGCAGGCAGCGTGGAGCCTGCTTGGGATTCTCTCTCTCTGGTCCTCCTCTGTTCATGTCCTCTCTCTCTCTCTCTCAAAATAAATTAATTTTTTTAAAAAAGATTATAACCAAGACTCAAATTCACACAAAAAAGAGTTTTCACACTAAATTGCAGACATGTAAAATCTTACCCCTTTGACCAGTTGTCAAACTTTGTAAATTAGCTGCCTACGGGCACTGGGCTATGTTTGTTTCCTGTTGTACCCAGAGAAAGGCAGTAAGTTTCACTGGGCCCTTATTATGTATAAGACGTCCTCAGTGGGGATGCCTGGCTGGCTCAGTTGGTGGACTCTTGATGTCAGGGCTGTGAGCAAGCCTCATGCTGGGTG
The DNA here is from genome assembly GCF_028749965.1 of Puma concolor. Classification (NCBI taxonomy): domain Eukaryota; kingdom Metazoa; phylum Chordata; class Mammalia; order Carnivora; family Felidae; genus Puma; species Puma concolor. Next base: position 41,672,590 of record NC_141683.1, read on the forward strand.
TAGAGATTACTTAAAAATGAAGTCTTAAAAAAATCATCAGGGGCTTTATAAATATTGGCATTAATCATCCCAAGAATCCAAGAAAGTGGATTTTATTATTCTCCTTTTCACTTGTAAGGAAACTGTCTCTTAATTATACCAAATAATTTACTTAAGAAAATACACATAATAAGTGAGAAAACCGACATTCTATCCCAAGGGTCCTGGAACTATAAAATGTGTGTTCCTTTCCCTACTGCCTGCTTTCCAAACAAAATACAGAGTTCCAGCATGGGATGAGATAAGAATAAACTTTATACAGACTAACTACTCTAGGCTAATAAGAACTGCATTTCTCAGTTTTTAGTGCTCATTGTGTATATATATTTTATAGATTTATCTAAAATTTAGACTTTTTAAGTATTATGATCTGGAAGAAGAGTTGGAAGAGGAAGCATCCATTGAGATGGGTTTTTTAACCCTGGTCCTTCCCGGGTTCTGTGAAGATGTCAAGATTTCCAGTTTTCTGTAATTGATCCCGCCATAAGTGGTCCTCAGTTTCTCCTATTACCTTGATATGTGTGACTTCAAACCCACCCTTCTGATCACCCTGGAGCCAGTCTATTTCTGCATAACCAAACACTCTGACTAACCCAGAGGTGGAGCACATTCCGTGAACCAACCTAAACGAGGACTCTTCGGGAGACAGAGCTGGAGACACTCCCAAGTGCTCCGTGCCGGCATTGCTGGGGGCCACCCTCGGCAACTGCATGGGATTCCTTGGGGGAACGCATGTCAACTTCTATGAGGATAATGGGAGGTCACCATCATTTTGTTCTCTGGAAATGTACTTAGTGACCACAGTTGGCGGCAGGGCAGTGCTAGTTTTAAGAAAAGTTATAGGCAGTGTGTTTGGGATACAGGAATGCATGCAGAAGACAGGAGTTCCAGCTCTCATCATTGTTTCGGCACATTACACGTAAGCCTTTCAGTTCAGAAAGAACATACTGCGAGCTCTTTATTAGAGAGCAGAATGAAGAAAAAATGGCAATCACCCTGGAAACCCTTCATAGAGAAGTAGTTTCTGAGGAACCAGAAGAGGATCTCCTCATGGTGTGCAGACCCAAGTTTCGGCTCAGTAGACAATGTAAGAAATTCAGTGTTATTTTGGCCATTGTTTTCATAATATATCACTTCAAAGAGATAGTAAATTGATTATATATGCATCAACTGTTTGAATGTATGATTGTAACTTAATCTAAGATGACTCCAAGTTACACTCAAAAGAGACTCAAAAGTGAACTATTAAACTCTGACATTAACATTGCGTCCTTCTGTCAGTTTACTCTATTTATAAATAACCACTCTTTTTCAGCATTTTGGAGGACCTCAGCAGGCTTTGGTTAGCATGTTCACAGCCCAGATTTCCAGACAAACTCTCTTTTCCAAATTATGTTTAGCTTGAGGTTTGGAAAGTGAGTGAGCTACTGTCCCCTTGGTTTCCTCTCTAATTTGTTTCACATTTACTCTTTCCAAAGGTGTCCAGATCCTTAAGGATTTGCACTAGCTACCGGGTATTTTCTGCCTTGCCAGGTGTCATGCAATCTGGTTGGAGTGCCTCATCACAGAAATCACTTGGTTTTAAGGGATTTTGAACAACTCTGTTTAGGAGTTTTTCTTGTAAGGTCTGGAGGCGTGTGAATTTTTTTATTTTTTATTTTTTTATTTTTTTTGAGAGATAGAGTGAGCATGATCAGGAGAGGGGAAGAGAGACAGGGAAAGACAGAATTCCAAACAAGCTCTGCACGGTCAGCACATAGCCTGACATGGAGCTTGAACTCACAAATCGTGAGATCATGACCCAAGCCGAAATCAAGAGTCAGATGCTTGACTGACCCACCCAGGCACCCCGCCGTGTGAATTTTCTTAAATAGTACTTTTTCCTACTTATTTTTTTTAATCTTAGTACAGTTGACATACATCACTACATTAGTTTCAGGTGTATGATATAGTGATTCAACTTCTGTTTACATTATGCTGTGCTCACCACAAGCATAGCTACCACTTGTCACCATACAATGTTATTACAATACCATTGACTATATTCCCTAGACCGTGCCCTTTATTCCCATGATTTACTCATTCCATAACTGGAAGCCTGTATCTCCCACTCCCCTTCATCCATTTTACCCTATCCCCCAAGTCCCCTCCTCTCTGGCAACAATCATAGTTTTCTCTGTATTTATAGGTCTGATTCTGCTTTTTGTTCATTTATTTGTTTTGTCTTCTAGATTCCACATGAGTGAAATCATATAATATCTGTCTTTGTCTGACTTATTTCACTTAGCATAATAACCTCTGGGTCCACCCATGTTGTCTGAAATGGCAAGGTTTCATCCTTTTTTATGGCTGTATAATGTTCATACACATGCACACACACACACATGTGCACACACACACAATCTTCCTCATCAGTTTGTCTATCAATGGATACTTAGGCTGCTTCCATATCTTGGCTATCGTAAATAATCCTACAATAAACATAGGAGTGCGTGTATCTTTCCGAATTAGTGTTTGCATTTTCTTTGGGTAAATACTCAGTAGTGGAATTATTGACTCATATGGTATTTCTGTTTTTAATTTTTTGAAGAAACTCCATACTGTGTTCCACAGTGGCTGTACCAGTTTACATTCCCACCAACAGTGCGTGAGGGTTCCTTTTACTCCACATCCTCGCCAACGTTTACTATGTCTTGTCGTTTTTATTTTAGCCATTCAGACAAGTGTGAGGAGATAATCTTATTGTGGTTTTGATTTGCATTTCCCTGATGATGAGTGATACTAACCATGTTTTCATGTGTCTGTTGGCAATCAGTAGGTCTTCTTTGGAAATATGTCTATTTAGGTCCCCTGTCCATCTTTAAATTGGATTGTTTGGGCTTTTTGATGTTGAAGTTGTAGAAGTTCTTTATATTATTTTGGATATTAACCCCTTATTGGATATATCATTTGCAAGTGTCTTCTCTCATTCAGTAGGTTGCCTTGTTTAGTTGATGGCTTCCTTTGCTGTGCAAAAGCTTTTCATTTTGATATAGTCTCAATAGGTCACTTTTGCTTTTGCTTCCCTTGCCTTAGGAGACATACCTAGAAAGATATCATTATGGCCAATTTCGAAGAAATTACTGCCTGTACTCGCTTCTAGGATTTTTATGGTTTCAGGTCTCACATTTAGATCTTTGATCCATTTTGAGTTTACTTTTGTGCATGGTGTAAGAAACTAGTCTCGTTTCGTTATTTTGCATGTAGTTGTCCAGTTTTCCCAGCACCACTTATTGAAGAGGCTCTCTTTTCTTCCATTGTGTATTTGTGCCTCCTCTGTCATCGACTTGCCATATAGCGTGGGTTTATTTCTGATCTCTCTATTCTGCTCCATTGATCTATGTGTCTGTTTTTGTGCCAGTGCCATACTGCTTTGATTACTACAGCTTTGTAGCGTATCTTGAACCCTGAAACTGATACCTCCAGCTTTATTCTTCTTTCTCAAGATTGCTTGGGCTACTTGGGTTCTTTTGTGGTCTCATACAAATTTTAGTATTATCTGTTCTTTTTCTGTGAAAAATGCTGTTGGTATTTTGATAGGGATTGCATTGAGAGTATTACTTTAAGTCAAAGTATAAATAAAACCCTAATAATTATATTCCTTCTAGTTTATGCCAGGGGTAACACTTGAAACTCTAAATAATTATTTACAGTTAACTACAGGCTAGATTCTGTTTCATCTAAAGTTACTTCAGGAATATACTATTTATTCAGAAAATGTCAGAACAACTGAGAATACAGTACAACAAGTGTATTTTCTTTTTTTTAATTTTTTTAATGTTTATTTATTTTTGAGAGAGAGAAAGAGACAGAGCATAAGCAGGGGAGGGGCAGAGAGAGAAGGAGGCACAGAATCCAAAGCAGGCTCCAGGCTCCGAGCTGTCAACACAGAGCCTGACAAGGGGCTCGAACTCACAAATCGAGAGGCCATGACCTGAGCCGAAGTCAGATGCTTAACCGACTGAGCCGCCCAGGCGCCCCCAATAAGTGTATTTTCTCAATAAATAGTACTAGCTGAATTAAGAAATATTCTGGAAATTACCCTTCTTTAATATAATTAATAAATAAATTTAAAAAGTTTATGAACGTTATAAGACTTATCTTTGTTGCCTGCATGAAAAAGTCAGCTGCAAGACGACAGGGAGCCTTCCATAATTATTTTAATGCCATTTTGCAGTAGCTACCCATTACTTTTCTCTGTCCTGAACATTTTCCACCCTTTCTCCAATGTCAGCATCCCAACTTTCACTGGAGAAATACTCCTCCTTCATTCCATGGCAATTCTGTTGGTGCCTCCAATGAGAATATCTCTCATCTTGCCGGGTATAGATGTGGCATGTTACACATTGCTAGCCGCAGTAACCAGCTTCCTGTTACAGATCTCTCTCCCAAATTCCTTTATGCCAGCAAAAAAAGAAACTTGTAGACCATTTCTGTCTTATTTGACTTGTAATTATGGACTCTCCAGTCATAGGCTTCAAAGATGGTCAGGCCAGCCACCACTGAAATAGAGATTTTTTATGGCTTTGAAGATGCAAATAATTCCAAATGCTGGACACCAAAACACTCTACTCAAGCTCTGGCATTTTTCTAACCTCGTGTTATGACCATTGTAACTTGTTGATCTTTTATTTACATCTTGTATTGTATTTCTCCCACATTTGTCAGATTTTACTAACAAGCCTCCTCTACCAGTGAATGCAAAGTTTGATCCATAGCACGTTCCAGGCTGTACAGGTCTAGGCTACCTGTACAGATCAAGGAGATCTGTTTTCAGGTGGCAGAACAGGGAAAAATCTTGACAGTACCTAATTGCAACATGTTTGCCACAAATCTTTTCTTTCCCTCCAGGGAGGATTAATTTCTCAAGAAACTGGTAATCTGTTAAACCTAGGTGAAAAACTAATCAGAAAATTTACATAAGACTTTCAAGATATGCTTAATTTACTGAACGCACACTAGACAAGTTGAATTCTCTGTTCACCATTACCAGGTCATGGAACCCCTGACTTGCAATTATTCAGCCTTTGCAATGTGCCGCTAGCATTCAGGGGACCATGCCCTCTCATGTTGAGTCAATTCTTATTCCCTTGCACCACCAAGTTCAGGAGCCAAAGAGTAACAGTGAAAGTGAAAGTTCCCTCTTGGCTCAGTTCTGGGATCATTATTGTGTCTGGGATGCTCTAGAGTCTACACTTGGGGTCCAACAGCCACACGGCAGCTCCAAATGTAACCATTCATTATAAAATTGTGTTATCTGTGTTCAGCCTCAGCCAACTGTTGTATTCAGAAGTACGTATCTAAATGTCCAAAATAAATTTTAAACCAATTTAAACCTTGACTGCAGCCTTGTGTGAATAGACAAAGGGAGGGATTTCGTGTCACACCATGCAGCAAAGATATACATCCACCTTCTTCCTCAAACACCTTTTTTTCACAGTAGGACATTCACCCCACCCCCTCCCTCAATTCTTTCTCTTTTCCAATTCTCCCAATTTCTCCCAATACGGTTCTTTCCCTTTCTCTGCTTCTCATATTATTATTTTTCTTTCTTTCCCTTTCAATGGTTCCTTGCCCTTCCTAATAAAATTCAATGTAGACTTCCTAGGGTTTTATATCAGTAGAGGTCCAGTCAAGACAGAAAAACCAGAACAAAGAGAATATAACATAAATTTTTAACTAAGAATAAAGTTGATAACTAAGAACATGAAAAGGTAAAAAGAGAATTTTACAATACGATAGAGACAGCAACCACAAGAAGTCACTACTACTCCCAGTACTGACACAGAAAAGGGATGATGGTGGGATTATTACAATTTAGAGACTTAAAGAAGGAGCCTGTGTAGCTGAAACCCTAAGCCTCTAAGAAGGAGGTGCTGGGGTTTCTGAGGGAAAGTATGATCAATTAACCCCATTCTGCAGTTTTGAGAAAAACGGCAAACTGAGTTCAGCTACTGCTCTGGGAAGGAGCTCCCACTCTGGGATGCAATCTTGCCGGGGTGACTCTCACAGGGATGACAAGCAGTCAGCCCACAGGGAAAACAGGAAAAGACCAAGTCTCTCCCACTTCTTTATCCGATCATATAATCTACCTCTGGCGCCCTCTACTGGCAAAGTCTAGTGGCAACAAGAAATGGCGGGCGGTAATCTTGAGTAAAAACGAGCTCCACTTGAAGGCAACAGCCCCTAGTGAATGTTTGCAAGGTTTTCAAACAAGGGAAGGCTTGTCTTTGAGACACACAGAGGCAATCAGCTTCTACTGACAAGGGAAGCTCAGAGTTGACTTGGATCTGAGATTCTTAGTTTCACCGGATTGCAACTTGATGTGTCCATATCAAGTTGGAGTCCTTACTCTTTTCCTAATCAAGGCCCCAACTTTCTTGTGAGAGACTTGGTGAGGCTGTGGATTCAACACACACTGTAATTCTGCATGCTTAATATTCTGAGTTTATTTTTTTGAAATACCGGTCCTGTGGCTACAAAAAAAAAAAAAAAGACTCATTGAAGGTTACCATAGAAGCTTCGTGGTTCTCTGACCATGACTTGAACGAAAATTATACAGACTTGCTCATCACTTCTGTTCTGTAAGCACTCCAGTACACTTATGAAAATCCATGCCATACCACAGTCTTCATAGGCATCTTTATTCCTGCAATTGTCAAATGCGGTAGCCACTTGAGTCCCCAAGGCACTCACTTCAGTAAATACTTCATCAAAATCAATCACTGGCAGTAACTTGATTGGTTGTAATGAGGTTACATGCCATGGGTTTTAAAATCCCAATTCCTGTTGGAACGGAGATCAATAATGCATTTAAGCTCAAGAACATGACTAAACTACTTCCCAAATAATTTTGAGGATCTGTTTCCCAAAATGACCCCTGGTACCAATTTCTCTGTCAGTAAGCATTCATTCAGGAGACAGACACAATAGTACCTATTTGAACCATGAAAATTTAATACAAAAAACTGTTAACTAGTTATAAGGCTCTTAAATGCATAACGGAAAGCCTAACAAAAGAACCTGAAATGTATCAAAGATATCAATTGCAGAAGATAACTACCGCCCCTAGGGTTGAGGTAACAAAGGGGAAGAGGTTAGAATTATTAAAATAGAACTTAGATATGGGCTCTGTGGAGCTGAGACGCAGACATTTGAGGAAGAGATCCTGCTCGGTTAGTGCTGGCGTATCTAAGCTCAGAGAAAGGGCCCTGTGGGCTTGGGACCCAGGTCTCTGGAGGGAGGACACCAGGCCGTTCTTGCTGGCGTCTCTGGGAGCCATGAGGAAGCTGGTTCTGCAAGTGTAGGGAAAAGACAAACTGGTTTCAGCTGCTGCTATGGGAAACGAAGACCCTGTTCCTGCAGAGTGAGGCAACAATTCTGAAGTGACATTCACAATTACTGCCCTGGGGAAGAATACAGTAAAGAGAGTGCTGCTTGCTCCTCCGGCAGCCTTGCTGGCTCCCTCTAGCGCCCCCTATTGGCAGAGCCTCATAGGGAGCAACTGGCAACCCTGAATCACAAAGCAAGAGTACAGAGGGAGGCGTGGGGAGCCAAGGACAGTGACTTCTACCGGGCAGAGAGGCTTCTTCTAGCTCTGCTCTTATCCCCATTCGCTTTCTAAATCCAAGGCAGGAATCTGTTTAGAAGGTAGACAAAAGGAGAAAAACCTAGATCCATCTCACATTCTGTTTTCAACGAATTCCATAAAATCATGTTGTTCCTTATTCCAGGGACATTTGGCACTCCCGGCGACTTGCTCTTCTTCCCCTGGCTTTTCTACAACTTCTCTAACTGTTCCATCTCAGTCTCATTCGCAAGCTTTGGGCCTCATCATCTTTCCCCCAAACCTGCCCTTTCAATAAGTGGCATTAACTTTCACAAAGTCACCCAAGGTAGATATTGAAGAGTCGCTCCCCACTCTTAACCAATCCCCCAGGTGGATACCAAAAGCAGCGTATTCTACTGGCTCCCTGATCACCTCTCACATATCTTTCCTCACTTCCTTCCATTTTGCCCTTAATTTTATTTAGGCCTTCACCTTTACTCATTAGCCCTCTTCTACCTGATTTTCCTGCCTCTACTCTAGGCCTCTAATCCTCTAATCCTCTAGGCCCTGTTTAAACTCCCTCGGTGCTTCCTATCACTTCAGCCCAGTGGTTTGCCCCCAGCACTGTGCTAGAATCACCACAGTGATTTAACAACAACAACAACAACAACAACAACAACAGATACCCGACCCCTACCATGAGAGACTTCATTTGAACTAGTCTGGACAGGTGTCCCGTCTTTTATATTTTTCGAACACTTCCCAGTTGATTCTAATGGTCAGCCAGGATGGCTCACTACTGCAGCCTAAGTATGCAGTGCTTCTTGTAAGTGCATTTCTATTCACTAACCACATCTTCAATCCGTGTCTCAATACAGCTAGTCTTAATGAACCTCTTGCTCTGTTGCCTCAAATGCCCTCTCTATTCCTTCTCTTCCTTATAAATTCCTAATCCGTTAAGACTCAACACAGGAAGTGACTATTCTCAACTACTAAAGTTATATAATGAACAGCTAAGAGTACGAGTTTTGGAGTCTGGAAGTTTTAATCTCAACTCTACCACTCAATACAGCTATGTGGGCTTGGGCAAGTTGCTTAGTCTATCTATGCTTTGAATCCTCATCTCTAAAATAGGGATAATACCAAAGAAACAATGTATTTGTACTGCCTAGTAGAGTGTCTGACAGCAGATATTCTCTAATAATCAGCAGCAGCATACAATTATATTATCTACCTTTCTTCTCCATCATTTACAAGCACAGCATTGGCAAGAACCGTCTTTCATTTTTCTACCACAGTACTTAACACAGCAGTTGACACACCATAGGTACTAAGTAAAATGCCTACTGAATGATAAAGATATGGCTCCTGTTCTAGACTTCTCAGAGTCTATTAGGAAAGACAGTCAGAAAACCTTACTCTGTGAATTTTCCTTCACTCTTGTATCTCTCTTGCAGTTACACAATGGGTGACTAATGTAGATACTCATAATTTTTTTTAATTGACTTCTGTGAGGTGATACAGCACAAAAGTTTTTCCTTCATCTGCAAATGAGAATTGTTCACCTATCTGAGCCCCCATTTGTACACAATATACCCATTTTTTTCAGTAACATTTATTGAGAATTATATTCATCAGGCATTGCCCTAGGTACTAAGAAGAGATTTGTGAATTTCAAATCTGGCCCATTACACATATAGTAGTATGCAATGTTGGAAGGAAGGAAGGAAGGAAGGAAGGAAGGAAGGAAGGAAGGAAGGAAGGAAGGAACTTTCATAATAGTGGTCGCTCTTTTCAAAAGGAAGAGAAGGAACAGAGGGAGAGAAATGCAGTGAGATAGAGAAAAGAAAGAAAAGATCACTGGGGTGGCTGCACCTGACACCCCCCCCCCACATCTCCACCTTTACAAATTTCTTCTTTACTCTTCACAGTGTTTTTAAAGAAAGTCTATGCAGTCTTTCAAGACCAGTTTCAAATACCATCTTCCCATAAGGCACTCAGGATCCTCCAGTCAGAATTAAACATTTCCCAGTAGATGTGTGATCACTGTACTTTGTGTCTGTTTCACACCTACAACTCCACCTCACCCCCACCCCAAACCCTGCTGGAGACATCTGGTCTACCTCTAACTCTTCCAACTAGACTATGTACTCTTTGAGGCCAGGGGGCTGGCAAATGTCTTCATGCCCCTCACAAAATGTAGCATAGCTCAATACACAAAACGGTTATCCAACAACTGTTTTTTGACTGCAATTTTATCCATTATCCAGGGTTTTTTTCCACCCTCTTTATAACCTCATTTACTGGAATGTTTGTACCACAGTCAACAGGACCATCATCACCATCATTATCATGACATAAGCATAAATATTATTAGGATTAGAGACTGTAGAAAATAACCCAAAAAGTGAGTGTCTTACCTTCAACTTAATGGGGAAAAGCACAACCTCAAAATCACTTATCTTTAAAATGTCTGCAACAAAGGTAGAGAAATGCCATTAAAAAAACACAACACAACATATTTCCAAAACCTCAATTTCCTGTGAGTCATCCTTAGGGAAACACAATATGAAAAGAATCAGCACAGATTCCAGATGGGAAGGTTCCTTGAAATACCCTCAGAGTTGCATAAGGATGTCCTCTGAATTGTTTGCAATGTATTAATTTATAGTGGGTCAGAACAAGAAATGTGTGATCCAGCCTGGTCCTTCTCTCTTCCCAAGACCTCTTATCTTAAGTGTTCACTGTAATTTGTCTAAATTAGAAGTATTTTTTGAGTTTATAGAATTCAGTAACAAATACTGAGAGCCTTCTTCAAGTCTCTTCTTTAAGTCACTGCTTTAACAGCAATAAATGTTCAGACTTATTTTTTATTCCATGAATCAATTATATACGACTAAAAAGAGGCAATACATCAAGATCAAGAACATTAAATTAAAATTGTTAGAATTCTTATCTTTCTAACCTTACCCCAAGCATGCTTCTTCTTTCTTTCCTTCCTTCCTTCTTTATTAACAAATATTATTGAGGGACTATTGTGTGCCAAGCACTCATCTATGTGCCAAGGAAAAGGAGGTAACCTGCTTCGGGAGGGGAAGCCTTTGTTCATGAGGGGGTAGCCTGACAATAAACAAATAGGTCTACACCATAATGTCAGAAAGCAATGACTGAGAAGTACGATGAAGGAAAAAAAGGTAAGGTAAAGCAAAAATGTGACTGTAGAAGGTGCAAAGAGGGACAATAAAATATGGAAATTTGAACTATGGTAGATAATTATTTTAGATTTCACAGCATATAACATGCTTACTGCGTTAGCCTTAGGCCAAGAAAGTGCTCACCTAAACTGCTATATGTACTTTGCCCTGTCACTTTGTATTTCTCTGTGGGATATTTGGAAGCCAAGATTGTCCTAAAATAGAGCTGACCGTGAAGAAAGGGGCCTGGAGTCTTGACACATTCTCCAGAATCTGTAGAGAATCCACCAACCCTGGAAAGCAATGATGGAGGGAAGTTCAATCTCTGGTCAACATTAAAGGGGTTAAGTATTAACAGTAATAGTCATATTTTATAAACTATGAGACTGAGGTGAAGTGACCTGCCTTGGTTTTATAATTTATAAAATGGGAATTGAATACATACCTCATGGAGTTGTAGTGATTAAAGCTAATGGTTAAAAGTATAAAGTGATTCAAACCCATCATGATCAAACTCCAAAGTCCATGAGATCTCTACCAAGCCAGCCCTCCTGATCCCAGCAGGCAGACTAACATAGGCATCAAGGAAGTCTTGCCTCAAGACCAGAAGTGCCTGGACATGGGTGATGAGTGCGGCTTCAAGACACGGGGCCTATCAGGACAAGAAAAGTCCCACAAACAGAAGGAACTAAAAGTGCCTGACCCTGAAGTAGAGCAGAAACTGGGGCAAGAGCAAAGAGATTCAGAACATGAGTTTAGGAGTGTAGCTTATTCGGAAACCCAGTGATTAGAAAAGAGTCACAGGTTGATATGAGATTAACACCAGATTTTGCCTTCTGACTCTGTAAAATCTAGAGGCGTCCATATTCCCAATGGGATGGAGCTCAGCCTGCTGCTTACAGTAGAGTTAAGACACCCAGAAGTCAAAAAACAGTTATGATGACATTGAAAAACAATGTGTGTCATAGATGTGCCACTATTGATCGTGTGTTAATATTCATGTGTCATTAATAATAATGTGTCATTACTGATTATGAGTTAATATTCATAATCCTTAATACTTAGGATTCCTGATCCTTAATCTTTAGATAGCAATGGATACCATGTGTTAACCCATCTGAATGTTTTCATTAGGTGCCAAGGTCCAGAAGTAGACACTGTACAGAAGAAGGAACATGGGTCTTGAAACTGAAATCTGAGTTTGAATTTTAATTCCCAAGCAGTGAGAGTTCATACTAGTCATTTAACTTCTTTCAGAGTCTACAACTACAAATTTGGCACCATTTTCGTCCTGTAGTGTTCATTGTTATTATAGTGTTCAAGTAAAATTGTTATTAGGATAATACGAATACACTTGAGGACTATGAAATATTGACATAAGCGGTGATTTTTGTGTTCCCCTACAGTTGCAGGTAAAATGTTATTGAACCAGTTCTATGTATCAGTACATTTAATGCTGGGATCTATCATTACTTGTGGCAATTGTGGTAATTCTCTGGCCAAATTTTCAACTCTTGTAAAAATGAATGGTTCCTTAAATCCATCTATTTAGAACTTTGAATTTCCTCTATTGGCTTGACTCAAATTTATTTTTTTTTATTTATATATGAAATTTATTGTCAAATTGGTTTCCATACAACACCCAGTGCTCATCCCAAAAGGTGCCCTCCTCAATACCCATCACCCACCCTCTCCTCCCTCCCACCCCCCATCAACCCTTTGTTTGTTCTCAGTTCTCAACAGTCTCTTATGCTTTGGCTCTCTCCCACTCTAACCTCTTTTTTTTTTTTTTCCTTCCCCTCCCCCATGGGTTCCTGTTAAGTTTCTCAGGATCCACATAAGAGTGAAACCATATGGTATCTGTCTTTCTCTGTATGGCTTATTTCACTTAGCATCACACTCTCCAGTTCCATCCACGTTGCTACAAAAGGCCATATTTCATTTTTTCTCATTGCCACGTAGTATTCCATTGTGTATATAAACCACAATTTCTTTATCCATTCATCAGTTGATGGACATTTAGGCTCTTTCCATAATTTGGCTATTGTTGAGAGTGCTGCTATGAACATTGGGGTACAAGTGCCCCTATGCATCAGTACTCCTGTATCCCTTGGATAAATTCCTAGCAGTGCTATTGCTGGGTCATAGGGTAGGTCTATTTTTAATTTTCTGAGGAACCTCCACACTGCTTTCCAGAGCGGCTGCACCAATTTGCATTCCCACCAACAGTGCAAGAGGGTTCCCGTTTCTCCACATCCTCTCCAGCATCTATATTGACTCAAATTTAAAAAGCCAACATCTTGACCCCAAGTTATAAAAACATTTCAGCCTATTCACATGTAAGTGCAAGGCCACCACTGCCAGAAGAGTGAAGAAAGCTGCTAAGACAGGTGTTCACGATGACCCCTGACACTTGAGTGTCGAAGGCTCCTCACACTCTTCCTCCGGTGGTAGTCTGAACTGAACAGGCTTCAGAGGTGGTCCTAACTGCAGATGGAAATTGTCAAGGGCCCATTGTAACAACAAAACAGAAGGCAGCTGTATTATGCAGTTGCTCATAGGCTACTCAGGGGAAAAGTAGGAAAGATTAAGAGCATGACAGAAGGAATCTGACTTTTGTACGGGTTCACTTACGCAACATCATGAAAGCTATGTCTTCTTTCTCCACACTTACAAATATTCTCCAAGGAGTCCTGTCATTAGAATATGTGTATTTTTCTCTTAAAAAGGGACTAGGATGGGAAGAGATGTTTGGTTCTCTGATATCACCACCTGGAGACATTGGGTTTAACTGGACCTCCATAATACCAGAAATAAGAGAAGGATTAAGTAGACAGGTTTAATGCTCTTAAATGCCCTAAGTGAAGGTGCTAGGGGCCCTTAACTACTGTGGTAAGTAATGGTGGTTGCTCTTTTCAAAGAGTGAGAAACAGCATGGTCCCATAAGGCAAGAGAAACTGCTCCGTGGTTTTCATGGATTCAAGCATCCATCCACTTGGTACTAACTACCTAAATTTTAGGAAGACACATAACAAGAAGACAGTTATTTCTATAACATGAATCTTGAAATCCCACACCTATGATGTGGTGGGAAATGTCCCAAGCTGCTGGTCCACAGAGCTAAACATCCCATGAGATAAAGCCTTCACACTCTCCTAGACTTCACTCGAATTCTTCATTTTAATCTATCAAAATCGCCTATGCTTGGCAGCTCACGGTATTGTTGCACATCTCCATAGAAACATTAGAAATGCCCACAATAGGATTCTTTCTCTGATCAAAATTCCACCCAAATTAAAACCAGGGGTGTAGTTTTCTCTGGCAAAAATTAACTTTGCAACTGTGTCATCCAGATGTACAAAGTCTTTGACAGTTTGTTTATAGAGTGTACACAGTACTGCTTTGGAAAACAGAGAAGCTGTCGTTTTGGCAATTGACTGTCAATGCACTTGAGTTAGTTGTTTGTGGGACCTTTACTGGAAATCTGAACATCCGATGGACTCGGAGGATGGCTTTGTTTGGTTCTCTGCCAATCAGTATCCTACTAAGCCCTCAGAATCTTTTACACAACTTAGCTTCCTATCATGTCCTATTAAGATACAGCCATAGTTCAGGGGAACATATGTGGCATTTCAAATTATATACTCCAAGAATGGCGTGTCCAAGTTAATTAGTTATGATTCCGAGCACTGCTCTGAATGTCAATGATTTTCTTATGGAGTAAAGGAGAAGGAATGTGTGTTTTTCCACTATTTCTCTCTGCTCATGAGTTTGTACAGGGCATCAAGAGTCATTTAGAGTCACCTTGTTATGTTCTTACAGGCTATATCTGCAATGATATACAATAAAACCTGACAATCAGGTTATGACTTCATAATGTCCAAAGTTCCAGGACAATTAATCTTTAAAAAGTCAAACTGGGGGGCGCCTGGGTGGCGCAGTCGGTTAAGCGTCCGACTTCAACCAGGTCACAATCTCGCGGTCCGTGAGTTCGAGCCCCGCGTCAGGCTCTGGGCTGATGGCTCAGAGCCTGGAGCCTGTTTCCGATTCTGTGTCTCCCTCTCTCTCTGCCCCTCCCCCGTTCATGCTCTGTCTCTCTCTGTCCCAAAAATAAATAAACGTTGAAAAAATAAATAAATAAAAAATAAAAAATAAAAAGTCAAACTGAGTCTGTTTTGTTTGCAGAAAAATTCTCAGAGTCTTATTAGTACAAATGGTTTAAGTCACTGAAAAACATCATTTAAAACAACTTTGTATCTTTCTTGGTCATCTCAGGCTGCCATAAAAAAATACAGACTTTTGGTGGCTTAAACAACACAAATTTATTTCCTCACAGTTCTAACCTAGAAGCCCAAGGTCAAGGTGCCAGCATAGTTGATTTCTAGTGAGAGTGCTCTTCCCGGCTTGTAGAAGCCACCTTCTTGCTGAGTCCTCACATCCTGGGGAGAGAGAGAGAGCAAGTTCTCTGGTGTCCTTCTTATAAGGGGACTAATCTCATCATAAGGGCTCTGCCCTTAGGAACTCATTAACATGTTTATTTGTTTAAAAATAAAGGACATCTGGGTGACTCAGTCAGTTGAGCCTCCAACTCTTGATTTCTGGTCATGTCGTGATCCCAGGGTCATGGGATCGAGCCCCACATTGGGCTCCATGCTGAGCGTGGAGCCTGCTTGAGATTCTCTCTCTCTCTCTCTCTCTGCCCCTCTCCCCTGCTTGCACACACTCTCTCTCTGTAAAATAATAAATAAATAAATAAATAAATAAATAAATAAATAAATAAATAACCATCCTAATTACTGGAGAATGGCACTGCAATTCTTTGCATATACAAAGGATGTATATGACAGAGCCGATGATTCTAAGGAGTTCACACATAACAGAAGAGGTAGGCATCTAACAGTAGCACTGGCACCTGTCAAAAGAGTTCTCATCAGTAGTGAGCAACAGAAGACTTAATCAGTAGTGTCTGTGGGTCTTAAAAACATGTTCTTTCGGACACAGTTTTTCACATTGGAAATTTCCAGCTTAGGAAAGAGTAGACAGAGTAATACTATCATAAAATGTTTGAAGTGCTATCATAAGGAAGGAGATTGGGTTTTTATCTTTAAAGGTCCAGAGCCGTAAACCAGAATCAATGGATGTAACTCTGAGGAGATAGAAAGTTTGATAGAAGAAAGAATTTTCTAAAAGTGAAAGCTGCTAAAGGCTGGAAAGAACTTTTTGGAAAACAGAAAACATAAGCTAGAGATTCTTCTAAAGAACACTTGGGCTTTGGAAAGGGGTTGGGGTACACTAATTTATGCTCCTTTTTGACTCTGAGACTCAATATAATTTACTGAGATTCTGGCTAGGAATTGTGTCCACTCTATCTTTTTTTAAAATGTTTTTATTTATTTTTGAGAGAGAGAGACAGAGTGCAGGCAGGGGAGGGGCAGAGAGAGAGGGAGACACAGAATCTGAAGCACATTCTAGGCTCTGAGCTGTCAGCACATAGCCCGACGCGGGGCTCGAACTCACAAACCGCGAGATCATGACCTGAACCAAAGTTGGACACTTAACTGACTAAGCCACCCCAGTGCCCCTTTTCCACTTTATCTTAAAGGTAAATTTCTTTTAAACTTCCTAAGGTTTTATTTAACCCATAAATCCCTTGGCAGTGCTGCCTAGTGGCCAAGGCCAACAGTTAGAAGACAAGTGATTATATAAGACAGACTTCAAGAACAGAGTGAAGGTGGCAGAACAGTAGACCTGGAGTGCAGAGCAAAACTTCACTGTAGGGTGAAAGCAGCAATATCTATGGATTATTTGGGCACAAATTTAGGAGAATATGGACGGCCAGACAAACAAATAAAACTTGGCCTCAAACAATAGCAGACCGTTGGGAGGTTCTGGAGTATAGGACGATGTGTTAAAATTAGCATTTTAGGAAGACTGTGCTGTCAACAGTGTGAAGATTTAGCTATTAAAGCAGGACTCAGGGGTGAGGTTTGGAAAGTAAGGTTGGGAGAGGGCAAGAAGTGATGCACTGACACACAAGACTGATTCATCAGGACTCATTACCGGATTGCAATGGAAGGAAAGAAAGGATCCAAAATGACAGCACCCTTTCAAGGCTGAGGTACTGAGAGAATTGTGGTGCTGTGGAATAGAATGGAAGAGGAGTTAGAAAAGATTTTAAGGGGTAATGATTTGGACGCCACCTCCAAGGAGGGGAGAAGTTTCCCACACCACCAAGAAATTCTCCAATGCCAGCTGGGTGTCCTACTATTCAATCCAATTCTGACACCATCTGCCTAGAGACAGCCCCATGAGACTGCTCTCCACTTCAAATGCCAATTGCAAGCTCACGTTCTTACTTGTGCTTCCGACTGACTGACTCAAGGTCAGAGGTTCCTCTTTGGGCTTACTAAATTTGCTAGAGGGGCTTACAGAACTCAGATTACTGGTTGATTATAAAAGACTGTGACTCAGGAGATGAAAGAGACGCATAGGGCAAGGTATGGGAAAAGGGTGAGGAACTTCCATGTCCTTTCCAGGTCCAAACTCGTCCCAAATCTCCACAGGTTCACCAACCCAGCAGCTCTCTGAACCTGGTCCTTTTAGGTTTTGTTGGAGGCATCATTACATAGGTATGCCCGATTCAATCATCTGCCATTGGTGACTGAACTCAACCTCCAGCCTCCCTCCCTTCCCCTGAGGGAGGCTGGGGTGGGACTGAAAGTTCCAAGTCTAATAATCATTTGGTTGTTTCTCCTGTCAAGAAGCCCCCATCCTGAGGTGTTTCCCAAAAGTTACCTTATTAACATATCAAAGACACCCCAATTTCTCTCATCATATAGGAAATGTCAAGGGTTTTAGGAGCTCCTATGACAGAAATGGGGGCAAGACCACATATATATTTATTATAAATCATAATATCACAGTCTAGATGGAAACATTCTGGTGGCATGAAAAGATTGCAGGTCATTTCTTTAGTTCATGATTTCCTTTTGTATCAAGACAAAGCCTTACCTGAAGAGAATAACTCTGTGATATATGGAGTTACATCCCTAGTGTGTGAAAAGTTTTTCTCCCATTTAACATCTATTTTCTGAATAGAAGATAATTAAATTACCACTGGATCCATATTATCTTTTATCATTTGTTAACTTTCTCTTGATTCTTTTCCATCAATAACAACAAAACAAATCCATTTTTTACATTTTTAGAATTTGTCATTATCTCAAAGTAGTTAGATTCCAGCAAGCCATGCACTGATTTTCTAAGGAAAGGAGAAAATTCTGTCTCTATAAGGTGTTTAAAATTACAGCGTAATAGTCTTTGGATAATTATATAACATTTTTAAATTAATACTCTTTGGAAAAGCGTGTAATAGTATTTCACTTAAATGACAAGCTGTTCTTTTGTATTCAGTATTTTATTATGAAGAAGAATGTCTTCCATAGGTAAAAGCAGAGAGAATCGTATATACTGAACCCATTTTCTACCTTTAACAATAATCAGCTTCTGCCCAATCTTGTTTTATCTCTTCCCCACTCACTTAGCCCCCACCTCAAAATATTTTCAAGAATATTCTAGACACCGTATTATTTTATCTCTAAATAGTTCAGTACACATCTCTAAAAGATATGGACTCTTTTTAAAAAATATAATCACAATGCCATTATTGCATTTAATAAAATTAAAAGTCCCTAACAGTCTCATATACCCATATTACTTTATCATTTTATTAGTTTCTTTTTGGTTTCTAAATCCAAATATGGCCCATACATCACAATTTATTGAGATATTTCCTAAATTACTTTTAATCTACAGGAACTTCTTCAATCTCTATTTTTTTTTCCTTTCAGCTTTTTGTTGAAGAGACTGTATTTTGCCCTATGGTTTCCCATTATCTAGGTTTTGCTGATTGCATCCTCATGGGTGTCATTTTACATGTGTCTCTTTCCTCTATGTATCCTATAAAATGTTAAGTACCTGGAGTGGTTTAATCAGCGTCAGGTGTGATTTTCTTCTACTACTTCACAGGTGGTGTTGTGCTCCATTATGATATAATGTCTGGTTGTCTCTCTTTTGTGATTTTAGCAGCCATTGGTGATTGTCGTAAGTCTTATACAACATATCATTCACAAGAAAGTGCACAAATTTTCCAGCATTTAAATTACGGTAGCTCTGAAACAGATACCGGTAAGTTCAACACTCCCATATTTATTTCTTATGACATTATCTTTGCCTCCTAAAATATTTACTTAACAAGTAATTTAAGAATACATATATTTAACTAATCTAGGAGTAACAAAAAAGCATTTGGTTATTTGAATGTATATATCATAAACACAATGATATGCTGTTTATCATTAAACATGTTGTTTTCTCTATCTCTTCCATATCATCAATTTTTAAAATAACTTATCCTTTTAAATAAACTTTTGCCATTTTTTTTCTAATTCAAAAACCCTTTTCACTGACATTATGGATGGTAAATGTTCTTATTTGCATTTTTTCTACAATAGTTAAGCCATTTTGCTGTGTTTCCTAGGTCATTGATAGACACAGTCCTCATCTTGGAAATAACAAGCTTTTATTTCCTATTCAACATTTTGTTTTCCAATATAACTTTGCTTAAAACTCTATATATGACCTTAATATCAAAATTTGATAACATATATTCATAATAAGAGAATTACTAAGGATATGAGTTACAATTTTTCTACATTTTTCATTGGCTACAAATATGCTTGTTATATATTTGGCTCATATTAATGTAAAATACCTCTTCCTTATACCTGCCTATATTTTAAAATTTCACTTTTTATATTTTAATAAGAAAAAAGTACATACTTTTTAGGTTTCTATGTTGTTTGTTCATTGATGGAGCTTTTAAAGCAAACACATTTATCCTCCTTTTTTCCATCATTATACAAGTCTAACGAAACATGTTGGTAAGGAAAACAAAATGCCGAATCAGACCTATAAATACAGAGAGCAAACTGATGGTTGCTGGAGTGGAAGCGGGTGGGGGAATGGGCAAAACGGGTGATGGGGAGAGGGAGATACAGGCTTCCTGTAATGGAATGAATAAGTCATAAAAATAAAAGACACAGCATAACAGTCAATGATATGGTAATAGTTTTGTATGTTGACAGATGGCACCTACATTTGTGGTGAGCATACCATAATGTATAAACTTGTCCAATCACTGATTTGTACACCTGAAACTAATGTAACATTGTATTTTAATTGTACTTAAATTTAACAATTGGAGGAGTGGGAGGGGGGAGGAGGAGGAGGAGGAGGAGAAGGAGAGGTGGTGATGGTTGAGGAGGAGGAGGAGGAAGGGAAGGAGGAAGAAGAAGGAAGGAAGGAAGGAAGGAAGGGAGGGAGGGGGAAGAGAGGGAGGAAGGATGGGAGGAAGGAAGGAAGAAGGAAGGAAAAAGGAAGGGAGAAAGGGAGGAAAGAAAAGCAAAAGCTAGCCTGATAAGCCCTGGAAAAAATAAAGCTGTTGTTTCTTAATCATTCGAGAAGTGCCAAAGTTTCTAAAATTAAAGAAAAAATAAATCAAGCAAATAAATCTCAGAATATATTTATATTTGGAAACAATTTCTTTTAAAAATATTAATGTAGCATTGCTGTTTTTAAATTGACCTTTCTCTCTAATCAGGCTGCTTTATAGCAAAAAGAGAAGAAAAGAAGAACTAGGCCATGCAGAGACCTTTAAAAAGGTCTATTCACCTCCTGTAACCTTTTTAATTTGTCAGTTTACTTTTTGTTGTTGTTGTTGTTCCATTTGAGGTGTGAGAGAAGGAAAAGTTCTCTCTAAATAAATCAAGCAGATTAAAGCTAATAAATTATTATGTCAGAGAGAAAGCTCAAATAAGAAACACCATCAGGAGAATGGCCAGATGGTCTGGATAATGACACTGGATATACCCAAAGAAAACCACAGCTGTTTATAAATGCATCTGTTGACAAATGTTGATTTTGAATGGAAACCTACTCCAATGAACCAATGAGACTATTTAATTGAAGTTTAATATGAAAGCAGAAGAAATTTAATAATAGAACAGAACTTTAAAGAACTATCAGACTTCTGCTCAGCATGCGCCCTAGTTCGTTTGAATATATTTTTATTGTATACTAGTTGGGGTTAATCACAACCAAATGTTGGGAGTGTGTATTCCATATAGTTGGTCTCAACATATTTGCATCCCATGTGGTAAAGAGTTTTCCACTCCAAATTTAATTACTCCTATGCATGTGCATGAGTGGACAGGATATATATATCTATGGAAGTTAATGGGGCTCTGAGTTACATCCTGATTCCCAAGGATAACTTATACCCACAGGAAGCCATCAACTTTTGCCTTCCCCCTAAAATAATAAAAATACCCTCATCTGCCTCATAGAAGCAGAGCCACATACTATTTCTTAAAATTTATAAAATTCTTCAAGACCTAGGGCTGTCATGATTTAAAAACAAGGGTTCTGTTTCCATGAGGCCTCCTTCCTATACATAGATCCAACAGACCTGCCTGTTCTCTACCATAATCAGGCATTGCAGGGATGAAGGAGAATTAGAAGGTCCTTTGATTCAGGCCCTGTTACTAGCCAGGCAAATGCCAAAATATCTACGACTAAAAAAGAAGTCTACTTTTTCTGCATTTACTGCAAATGCAATTAATACAAGGAACACATAAGATCTTTTTGCTTGGGGCACCTGGGTGGCTCAGTCAGTTAAGCATCTAACTTCGGCTCAGGTCATGATCTTGCGGTTCATGAGTTCAAGCCCCGCATCAGGCTCTGTGCTGACAGCTCAGAGCCTGGAGTCGGCTTCAGATTCTGTCTCCCTCTCTCTCTGCCCCTCTCCCACTCTCACTCTGTCTGTCTCTCTCTCTTTCTCTCTCAAAAATAAATAAACATTTAAAAAAAATTTTTTTAAGATATCTTCACTCAACTAATTTTACTGTGATGGAAATAAACATTACATTCATTTAAACACACAATGATGTGACTTCCTATACACCCTAACAGGATAAAGCATTTATACAGTAGGAAAAAAATGTAATGAGTTGCCACTTTTCTGCTTAGATTCCACTTTGCAATAAGTTTTTGTCACTGTTGTTGCTGTTATCATTGCTGCCCAGCCATAATATAGGTTCCTCTGTTTGTTTGCTGATATTTTACATTCTGTGCTTCATCAGTCTCCTTCCTCAAACATTTTCTCACCAATCTGCTGCTTGATGAAAATATTCTCTCCATGAACTTCGACCAACTGGTAATAAATTTTTCAATGGAAACTTTTTCATAGTTAAACATGGAGTAATTGCACACACTTTGCCTGGAGAGCAGGGAGCGAAGACAGTAGCCATTTTTTTTAACCAAGGGTTCTCCAAGCCACAAATGGTTACAATGAACTCTCTTAACAGTGCATACTTGCCTAGATAATATTAAATCATTAACAAATATCTTTAGTGTGTGGAAAGGCTTAAGTGATAGACTGAACACTTAAATACACTTCATTTTTAATAGATTCAGACACATATTCCTAACTGTTTTCATTGGTTTGCCTTGGGGTTGTTCACATTTAACTTCTTGGTATTTCTTGTGCTAGATAAATGCTCTTGCTACAATTCTTAAGCCTCTTCCCTACAGCACTAAGGGTAGTTGAAGCACATCTTCCTGCTTTTCTATTAATTTGATAGGTAAACTAAATCATTGTTTATTTTTCTTCTTCAGGTGACTCAAAACCAGTATCATGAATTTTGCCATTGAATCAGTCTACCTTCAACTCTTCAGGTTGTCTTGCCTAAGAGGGACAGATCCAGAAATGTTCACTTCATCGACATTAACCCTTAATGTAATGCTAATCCTTACGGGTAACTAAATTCATTTGTACACAAAAGACACTCAGGTCATTTTAGAGCAGTATGTGCGGACTCGTGCCTAATGCATGCCAGGGTATCTGTGGACGCTCTTGATATGGAAGCCATCACCAGAGTTAAAGCTGGGAGCATCAACCAATAACAAGGCAGATTACTGTTAACAACAATGTATAACAATTCAGATGATTTTATTGCTCTTAGAGTCTTACAAGTGCAATAACCCAGTCCTCACTCTTCCTTAGCCTCTGGTGTTTTGAGTTCCACCTGGAACCCATTTTCTCAAGAAAGCCACTTGGGCATGTTTTCCCCTTAGATAACTACTAGAGACCAAAATATATTCTAACTGGAAAAGTGAAAATTTCTTTTCAAATCATCTGGCTCTTTTGTCTACATGATGCCAAACATCTGGATATTTGGGATACCTCCAGATGATTGACTGAATTTTTCATTTTCAACCAACATGGTTTCTGGCATCATGGAAACAAAGCATTAGGCTTTGTTTACACAGTGGCTTCAAGCCAATGACTAAAGAGTAAACTGGTGCCTACCCACATGAGCTGCCCTGTCTGATAAGAGGAAACATCTGCTATTAGTTACTTCTTTGTTCTGTAACCTAAGAGGGTTGGAGGAGTGGAGTGGTTGGCAACCGACAGCAAGAGGTGAGATCAGAGATAAAAATAGGGGCTAAATCTTGAAAGGCTTTTAAAACTATGTTAAGGAAATAGAGAACCGTAAGCAGCAAATAATGAGTTCACATTTGATTCTAGAAACAATCACTCTGGTCACAGTTTACCAACTTGACCAGAGTCTGAGTAACTGGAGATGACAAATAATCTATAAAAAGTCTATGGCAGTAATCTAGGTGAGGAACTGATGATGGCCTGGACTAGAATATTGACAGTAGTGACAAACAGTGAAGATTTCTGAGTAGTAATGGAAAGGATCACAAATATACTCTAGGAAATTTGACAGTCCTATATAGGACCAAGCAGAAAGGAAAGCAGTTAGAAGCTGGAATGATAGACTATGTGAGAAATAAGGGTCTGAACAAAGGTAATGGCTTTAGGAATGATGGAGGAAATGGTTAGGAGAGAGGTATACAAGTTAGAATGTCTAGGATTCAGCAGGATCTTGCATGAAGAGTAAGGTTAAAGGTATATTCCAAGACTAGTGAGGTTTCAAGATATAGTGACCAAGAAGACGATACCGACAACAACAACAACAACACGGAATCAGAAAGTTTGGCTTTGACGAAATAGGAGAGTTCACCTTGAGATATTGGTGACATCTAGGTACAGCTCGGTGAAGATATTTGACTAGTGGTTTTATAATGCGGAACTGGAGCTCAGGGGTGTGGTTGGGACCAGATATATAGATTTGAAATCAGAAAAGTGAATGAAATTAACAAAGACAGAAGACAGTGAAAACTGGCTATTACATCATAAAAGAGGGAAGATGAGACAAATCAGGGGATAGAAAAAGAATAATCCTCAAGAAAGATACTAAGAGTAAAGTAAGGGAGGCCAGTATCACATGAGCCATGTGGCACAAACACTGTGCCTGGTTCCCTCTACCATTTATGCTTCCCAGGCACAGGAATTTCCTTCAGAACTTTCCTGGCAGTTTTGTAAAGACAAAGAACACTCTTGGACTATGATGAAATAATTTCTGCCTCCCAAACACCAGACTGGCTTTGGCTCTTAAAAGTAATTATTTTTGACAACTGGACTATGACCATAGTTCTTCCATCTATTTTTCTAATTGTGATTTGTGTTGCATGGGGAGAGTTCTCTACTCTACCAATTACCTTCTAATTCCTCTGGTTCATCTACTTTCTTCATCCTTCCTATGTCTTCACCCTGGTGGCTTGGTCCATCATTATTCTAGTTGTTTCTCTCTGAATGGAGCCCAATAAACTCCAGTTTGGCTGCTTAGGTCTCTGAGCTAAGAGAGTCTGTCTCTTAGGACCATGGACATAATAATGGTAGACTCACATTACTTATGCACATATGTAAATCAGAAATTACCCATTATTTCTGCCCCTCTACTGACTTTCAATGGCCACTCACTCCATCACTGCATTTAGAATGCAAAATTGACATTTTTTAGTTTGGAGATACTTAGTACATATCCCAAGGAGGGGAGAAAAGTTCAAGAAGGAAAATGAGTAAATCACATACTGTAGAAAGGTTGAGAGGGATAATGGAGAAAGGATAATTGCATCTGTTAATGAATAATGGATATTTAAAGACACTAAAATGTTGATAGCAGAAGAAATACTATATTAGATAACAAAAAATGAGTTTCTCCATTTACAGAACCTAAGTCCATGGAGGGAAGTATTAGGTGTTAATAACCTCTACTTGAGTATTAAAACCCACTTAACAACTTTTGCAAAAGATTCTATAATGTAAATTTCAACTGGAGGTGTTCTCTCTTGCTTGCTTGCTCTTTTTCCCTCTCACTTCCTTGATAAATATGTTCTTGTAACCAGTGCATGGTCAGTGCCGATAGTACAACTCATATTCAGCAAAAGAGAATTCACTGCTATTTAGTTTTTTAACCTTTTTCATTGCTCCTTACATTCAACTACTTGTTTAGAAAGTGAATCATGTTGATATCAAATCCTCTCCAGCGAGTCCTACCAGACACATATTTGAGGCACAGGGATGAAAATCCAATACAGCTATGAGGACAATAAAATGAGTTTATGGCAAGCTGTATTCAATAGACAAGGAGCAAAGCTAACATCTTCCTGTCCTCTTCAAGTACTAACAATATTACTACAAATGCGAAAAGGACAGGCTTGTGAACAAATTCTCCCTTCCACATTGGCCATCACACATTCCACTGGCATCCTAGAATATAGAAACTTGGTTTGGGGGCAAAATCCAACTCAACTGACAGTAAGAAAGTCTCTGATCCTGAACTCCTGCAATGTTCATGGGAGATTCTCTGCAACTTCTGGTTGTCTTTGGGTATGTAATAAGACAAGGTTGCTTTGAAAATTTTCAAGGCTTTGAAACCATTCAAGGCTTTGAAACTATCTCTTATGTAATAGTATGGGGTGAGAAACAGGAGTATAGCTACTGTCCAAGCAGTCCAGCAGTGTTTCAAACTCATAAAAATAGAGGATCTTATCATGAATTCATTTTAGAGAATAGTACAAGTAGTTTTGCAAGGTTTGTTGGTTATTTATAGCAGACGACTATGTTAACCCTGCATCCTAGTCTCCTTTCTTCCTTGAGGGAAGAGCCCTGATTTTGTTCTCGGGTCCACCACCTCCCTCTAGGACTCAGTGAAAAATGACCCTATCCCAACTCCAGAGGTAAATCCTGGTTGGTATAGATTACTCAAGATGAGACCTTTCTTCTTGCTGGTGTTGAGTTTATAAGAGGTCATATAACCCAGCTCCAGCCAATGACATGGAAACGGAAGTCTGTGGAGACTTCTGAGGTATATTCCTAGCTCCCTTTTTGCCTCTGGATAGTACTGGGCCTTAGATGTGACATCTCTTCCAACCATGGGATAGCCGATCTGAGGGCAAATCTAGCAAATACCTAAATGAGGGGTAAAAGGACCCTGCATCCCTGACAACTTCCTTGAGCTGGAGAATCCAATAATGCTGACCCCCACCATCCCTATGGATGATCAACTCTGGGAGGTAACACCTTTTGTCCTTATTTATTGAATCAGATATCTTTAAACTGCAAACAAACATTTTTAGCTATTGGGGTCTGCCATTTCAATATGTTATTGAAGGGGGACAATTGACTCTGCTGTGGGTTGCAGAATTTAGTATTTAATCATATTCAAAAGCATGAATCAGAAATCAGAAAAGCTTTACTGTTGTATATGAAGGAGCCACAAGAACCTTGTCCTGAATATCAGTCTCTTAAAAATCACATCAAACAATAACAATTTCAGTATTACCATTACCATTATGTGTCAGGTACTATGCTAGGTGGTTTATGTACCTTATTTCATTGTTTCTCTTATTAATATTGTAAGGCAGGTATCAATAATCACTAATCTTCAGACGAGGGCCACAGACATTAAGCAATTTCTATAGGCACACAGTGAATTACAGTAATAACTAGTAATCATTTTGTACTTACTATAGGCATTTTATGTATAAAGCATTAATCATTACATCGACTCTGTAAAGAAAATGCTTTGGAGGCACCTGGGTGGCTCAGTTGATTAAGCATCTGATTTCGGCTCAGGTCATGATCTCACGGTTGGTGGGTTCAAGCCCCCTGTCAGACTCTGTGCTGACAGCTCAGAGCCTGGAGCCTGCTTCAGATTCTGTGTCTCCCTCTCTCTCTGCCCCTCCCCCACTCGCTCTCTGTGTGTGTCTCTCTCTCTCTCGGTCTCTTTCTCTCTCTCAAAAGTAAATAAACATTTTTTTAAAATTTAAAAAGAAAGTGCTTTTGGGGCTCCTGGGTGGCTCAGCTGGTTAAGCGACTGATTTCAGCTCAGGTTACGATCTCGCAGTACATGAGTTCGAGCCCCATGTCGGGCTCTGTGCTGACAGCTCAGAGCCTGGAGCCTGCTTCAGATTCTCTCTCTCTCTCTCTCTCTCTCTCTCTCTCTCTCTCTCTCTTTCTCTCTCCCTCTGCCCCTCCCCCACTCACACTCTGTCTCTGTCTCTCTCTCAAAAATTAATAAACATTAAAAAAATCTCTTAAAAAGAAAATGCTTTTATCTTCCGTGTTTTGCCAGTGGGGAAGCTGAAGCACAGAAAGCGCCAGCACGTTTCCCCAAATCACAGTAGTAAGTAGCAGTTAGCATGTAGCCACAGAGCCGCACACTTCCTGCCTCCCCACACACTAGAGCCAAGATTCAGAATTACAGCCTATGTCCGCCTAAACTCTAAGCCGATGTTTTTCCCTCCAGGTTGGGTAGGAAGGTCGGAATATATTTTGGCTGCCTGCTCTCCTCTGTGTTAGAGACCCAGAATGGAACTAAAACTTGAAAAACAATTTTTATCACATGAATGAAACCAGCAACCGCTCTGGTCTGGGCAAGGGGAAACCGGACAGCTTGCTCCCTCTTTGACTCCAGAGAGCTCCTGCTGCATCGTAGAGAATGACAAGGAATAATGAGCTTGAACAACAAGCCAGCGTCAAGGCACACATGGAAACACAGTCCAGGGCCTTCCGTAGCAAGTCGGCCAGAGCGATGCAGATGAAATCTTGTTCCACAGTGTAGATGATGAAAGAATCTAATGTGACTATCCAGCCAGTGAAAATTACTGGACGTAGGTTAAGACGAAAAACATATTCAAAAATGGATGCAGAGGATATAGGGCAAAGATGCGATATTACAATCCTATTAACTTGGTCCTTCTAAAGTCTTTATTGATTACTAAATTGAATATAATATGTAATTGAATTTTCATCTTTTTCTGATTATTATCATTCAACAAATATTTACCATAAGGCTGATGCTTCTAGGCCGTGCTGGGCTCTAGGGATGTGGCCCCCTGTATCTTCCCATCACACTTAGGACCCATCCAAGTCCTTACTTTGATCTACAAGGATCTCCCCACTGCTGTCTCACTTATGGCCACCTTTGCCCGTGCTCACCGTGCTGCGGCCACACTGCTCTGGCGTTACAGGGCTGTTCTGGCCAAAACAGGCTGGACAAGCTTCTGCCTCAAAGCATTTGCTCCTCTCTCCCTCCCTTTCTCCAACCAGACGACACATCTCCCAGATCATTTACACAACCGGCTCATCCCTCACTTGATTCAGGTGTGTGCTCAGATGTCACTCCATCTGTCACTGCCCTCTCACTCTATCTCATTTCACATTACTTATTTAGGACGTATTTGTCTGTTCATTTATTTTTTATTGTCTCTCCCTGCTCCCGCTGGATTTTTGTAGGGCTTTATTCCATTCATGGCTCTACCCTGAGCATTTACCATAGTGACTGACGCATAGTTCTCGATAAATATTTGTTGAAAAAAAGAGAAGGTGACACTAATGGATATGAGAGGAGCTTTAAGAAACATTGGCGTCTCCTCCAGAGAATCACAGTTCAGCACTACAATACCGAATAAGCCAAAGGGCTTATAATGTTATGATTTAACTGAACAGTTGTCTATTATATAGTACAGTTAAGCCTAACCCCCAAATGGTTACCCTTTCCATTTTCATATCTGAACACAGGTTAATAATAAAAACTTTACTGCTGCTGCAATTTTTAAAAAGCTGCAGGTGTTCTCCTGATTGCTGATATGGAAATTGCTGGTGAGCCCCTATTTGATACGGCTGGTAAATTAGGTCTTCCCTTGTAACACAGAAACTTGTCATACAATGACTAGGGAATGGTAGCACTAGCTAGCAAACCCCTAGGGCAAGCAAGAAATACTGTTCTTCATTCCAGGTCACACCTAAAATCAACTTAAATGAGTTTTGTGATGGCCTTGGCATTCGGAAATATGGATTGCGTGAGCAGCTTCTACCCAAGCAAATCCAGTACATTCCATTTTTGTGCTGAGCATGAGGCTGGCCTAAAAACGGGTGCCAAAACCAGATGTTTGACTCTGGAAAAAGGGCATTCCACACATTCATCAAGAACATTTCTTGGCAAATTCAAGCCAATGGTACAGGACACATATGTGTCTCCATGGTCGATAGTGCAGAAACCGCATTGGTTATTTACAAGAAGCATTATAAAATCGGATGTATTTATAGAAATGCCTGTGAAACATGCAGTTATTTTTAACAAGAAAGAGTTGTTTGGGGCAGATGCATAAATTGTCTCACAAATGAAACGATTGACTGTAACACAATCCACACTTTCAGATATCATCTGATAGCTTCACCATCAAGTGTTTATTACATATGGCAAGGGACTGGGAAGTGTATGACAAGATTTAATAAGTATAGATCTCAATCTCTGATAAGGAACATGCTCTCAAAGAAAAATGAAAGGCTCATGCTTGTGGAGAAATCAAGTGTGCCTGAGAAATTGACCATAACCATTTTACGGCCATCAGCATGCAGTATAGAACCTACTAGACCAAGTCTCTGCTCTTGTCTTTGGTCTTTACAGATTGTAGTAATGGATGTGACTGAATTCTTCAGTGGCACCCCACTGTCTCCTCCCCGCTAATGAAAGATCTCAAATGATAAGTGAGTAAGAATAAGACAACCAGGTCCTTGCATCCTAATTGTTTAAAAATTATGTGAAAACTAAAACATAATGATATTTTAAAAAGGCAACTCCCAATACAAAGTTTTATATTATTAAGCCCTCAACAGACATCCCTCTTTCCTACCTTCACTGACATGGTGTAAATAAACCAAAATTGGTATGAATCAATGGAGGAATAGGCCACTATAAACAGAAAACTTATGTCTCTTTGGAGAATGTAGGTTTTGAATTGAGCCACTTGTGGTAGGCACAAGTGATAGATGGTAGACACAAGAGACCGTGTGGCATGATCTTAACCTGAAGTAGCCAGTAAGAACAGAACTATGTAGGAATTAATTCTGGCCGCAGAGAAAAACAGATGATCTCACCTGTTTGTCCACACTGCCTCCATAACCTAGCACAGTGTCTGACATGCAGTAGACATTCAGTCAACATTTACTGCGAAAAAACACAAGCAAACCTGTGTCGAACTGACAATGACATTACCGTGAAAGAGGGATCGTGCACCGCTGAAACACAAAACTGAGGTCAAGGGGAGGGAGGGAGTCTTCAAAGCTCTGCTGACATGGCATGCTCATTTTTCCAGCTCGGACACACGAAGAGCTAGGAAATTGTCACCCCTGTCCTTACAATTAGAAAAAAAGTTAACGAACTGAAAATCAACGGACCCCTCAGAGAACTGAGGTCAACAGGGCAAACTGCCACCCTGAAATCTGGAGACAAGAGGAGACACAGCATCATCACAGAAATCTATGGGAGCCATGCACTGTAAGAAACGCCTGCAGTGGTAATTTTGCCAAATTATTAGAGGCTGAGAGTGAGAAGCTGGTGTGAGAAGGTGGAACTCCTGGGGGCCACAGTCTTATAGGGCCCCCACATTTTCACGGGCATTATGTCCAAGAATCCCACCAGGGTCTCAGAGTGAAGAGACAAGGAAAATTCCCCGTGTTTCTGACGGGGGGGGGGGGTAAGTAACCCCGTATTTGAAATAGCCCCACAGCATTCTCCATAAAAAAGACCTACTATGCAGGGACCAGAGCCTTATCCCACCTGAGGGAAATGCAATTACGCACATACAGACTCCACTCAGGTAGAGGGAGAGGCCAAGAAAAGCTTCTCCAAGGTCACAGGAAGACAGGCCCACTGAAAGACTAAGATTAAATCACAAGAGTAAAAACCAGAATACTTCCCCCTTCTCCATATCTTACACCACATCAATGGGGCTCCGGTGTGATAACAATGGATTATGGCTAAAATAGCAGCAAGACAGGGGCGCCTGGGTGGCTCAGTCAGTCGGTTGAGCATCCGACTTCGGCTCAGGTCATGATCTCACATCAGGCTCCGTGCTGACAGCTCAGAGCTTGGAACCTGCTTCAGATTCTGTGTCTCCCTCTCTCTCTTCTCCTCCCCTCCTTGCACTCTCTCTCTCTCTCTCAAAAATAAAAATAAACATTAAAAAACTTTTTTTAAAAATGGCAGCAAGATTATCACCTCCTTTTAAAGAGGAGTTATTAGAGAAGCCCAAAGACAACAGGAGAAATAAAAACCCAGGACACCAGAGTGATCTGAAGTCTCAGACACCTAAATTAAACAGCCCAACTCCTGGCTAGATTAACATAAAAGCTCACATTAAAGAACTGTTTACCTCAGTTTCTACTGTTTGATAAATCATGTCCCACTTTCAGTAAAAAAAAAAAAAAAAAAAATGCAAAATATGCTAAAAGGCAAATAAAAACAGTTTGAAGAAACAAAGGAAGCATCAGATCCAGACTCCAATAGGACAAAAATTGGGGAGTTATCAGACAGGGAGGGAATTTAAGACAACTATAATTAATATGTCAAAGGCTTCCATTTCATGGAAAAAGTAGACAACATGCAAGACCAGATGGGTAATGTAAGTAGAAAGATGTAAATTCTAAAACAAGAATCAAAAGGAAATGCTGGAAATTGAAAATACTGCAATTAAAATGAAAATGCCTTTCATGGGCTTACCTGTAAACTATATATGCCTAAGAAAAGAATCAGTAAGCATGAAGATATGTTAGGAGAAACTTCCCAAACTAACATGCAAAGAGGAAAAAGAATGGGGGAGAAAATAGCATATTCAAGGGAGGGGGCTAAGTAAGAGATACACACACACACACACACACACACACACACACACACACACATACATGTATGTATGTTTTAGTTATATATAGTATACATATGCATATGTTATTTTTTAAGTTTTAAATACTTTTTTCGTATAGTTAATATTTATATATCACTCTATAACAAGCAACCCCCTACAATTTTTAAATATATTAACTCATTTAATCCTCAAAACAACTCTATGGGATAAATGGTATCACTGTCCTCATTCTACTGATGAGGCTATACAGATTGCAGTGTCTTTCCCAAGATACACGGCTAGGAAATGGTAGTCTGAGAAATGCCAAGATAAAGAAAGGGTAAGGAGGAGGAATGTATAATCCCAGACCCACATCTAAGAGAAGTCAGGAAAGGACCAAGGAATTCAATGAACGCATTGCTAAACTGAAATAAAATGGATAGGGGCGCCTGGGTGGCTCAGTCGGTTGAGCATCCGACTTCGGCTCAGGTCATGATCTCGCGGTCCGTGAGTTCAAGCCCCGCATCAGGCTCTGTGCTGACAGCTCGGAGCCTGGAGCCTGTTTCAGATTCTGTGTCTCCCTCTCTCTCTGGCCCTCCCCCGTTCATGCTCTGTCTCTGTCTCAAAAATAAATAAATGTTAAAAAAAAAAAAAGAAATAACATGGATAATAAAAGCTGTAGCGGCCTATAAAGGCCAAGATCGTGAACCACCTCCACCATGGCCCATCTAATAGTAGGTTAGAGGATTTATAATGGGAAGTATGAGATCAAACTGAAAATGCTAAGTGGGTGATAAAATGGAAATGCCTGACTCCAAGGATGAGCAGTAGGCCATAGGAACTGTAGAGGCATAGGAATTAAGTAAGATTTGATAGGAAGGAAATAGGAGGATGGGTGAGCATATGAGGCTTTCAGTGAATTACAGACATAATTATGAACTCAACTGGTGCTAAGGACTTAAAAGTGACCAAAGTTCCTTTGCAGCATTGAGATAAGAGACACTCACAACAATCTGAGCACCAGGAGGGGAGAGTACCTAATAGAGAAGACACAAGGAATCAGCATAGCTGCTTAGATTATCCAGGAGTCCTTGAGTGCAATTCCGAGAACTATCTTTCTGTTCAGCCCGCCATCCTTATCAACTGTCATCATTTACTGAAAATCCTGATGAAATTCTAGGCGCCTTGAGAATTCCCACAGCATGGATTAGGTGATGGCTGAATCGTTGCCTTCAATGAGAACACATGCTAATGAAAACATTTCCTTTTGATTTGGAGCCAATTGCTAAAGTTGTATATTTGAACACATGGATGTCTTCTTTACAAGTAAAGCACAAAACCAGAGGCTGAGCAACACTTGTGGAAGCACAAAAACTGTGATCATTATCTGGCTTTCCAGAAACATCTGGAACTTGAGTTTCTGTTTTCATTACTCTGGAAAGCAGTAAGCTTCCTCCTGACATTCACCTCCAGTTGACCTTATTGTAACAGTGCTTAACAGAAGCCCCAGGTTTGTCTATGGAAGTAACATTTAAGACATTGCCCGAATCATCTTGTGATCTCTACTGTCCCGAATCATTCTGCCTTGGAAGTAAGCTGGGAATGGCTCTTAAGATGTAACTGCATTCATTTACTTAAATGTTTTGTTTCACTCATCTTCTGTACTGGCATTTAACTTGTTTTCATAAGACCAAGCTCTTCAAAATTTCCAAATACTTTATAAATGTTAATTATAAAAGTATCTGATCCCTTCGCTGCAATCAACTAATTCAGGGTAGATAAGTAAAAAGATCTTGCAATTGGGTCAACTTTTTACCTTTTGTTATTGGTTAAATTCTTTAAAAATAGAACCTGGTTTTGGCAATTTAGCCCCCCTAGATGTGTGAAAATGTCACCTATCAAGTAGACACCTCAGAACACTTCTGTATTAAACAATTATTACAGTAACTTACCCAAGAGTTTTGATGGCCAGATAAGCCTCCCAATTGCTCAAATTATTACTCATGTAACAGGAGATTAAATGCAAATAGAGTAGAAGAAGAACTAAAAGCTGTGGCATGTACTTTCTATGCCAACAGATTGTGGGGTCACTTGTCTTCCACTTAAAGACCCATTCAGTGTGCTTCATGGGGTAAAGGAGAAATTAAAAACTATTAACACACAATCAAAAATACATGAGTAGAACCAGAAAGCCCTTGTGGTGGCTTTGAAAGAGTTCATCATCTCTAGCAGTCGTAGGGCAGATACAGCTGAGAACAAGGTCAAGTCTGATGGTAATGAGTAAAAGTTACAGCATCAATGGAATGTTCAACCTTGTCAAGTCTCTCAACCACTGTAAGAGCTTTAGTGAGGAAGGGTTGAGAATAATCGTCATTGGATGGACACATCTGGGCAGAAATGAATGAGGTAGAAAATTTAATTTTTTGTTGCTTTGACTTTTTTTTTACACTTTAAGGAGCTTTATCAAGATAGGACTTAACACAATAAACTCCACATATTTAAATGGTACAACTTGATGTATTTTAACATACTTGTGTGTGCGCACACACACACACACAAAATGAAACTATGATCACAGTCAAGATAATTAACATGGCCACCATCTACAGAAGTTTATAATCCCTTCCCCTTGCCACTGACTTCCTGCCCGATCCTCATGTAAACCACTGATCATTTTGTTACTATTTAGAACAGGCTTTATTTTCTAGAATTTTGTATAAATTGACTCATTATGTGCTCAGTATGTACTTTCATTTGTCTGACTTCTTACGCCACACACAATTGTACTGAGACTTATCCATTTTGTTGATGCAACATTCATTTTTATATCTAGTAATTCACGGTAGTAGTATTATAGTATTCTATTAGTATTCCACTGTGTGAATATAACATATTTTGTTTATAATTTAACTTGGTAATAGATATTTGACTTGTTTCCAGTTTTTGCCTCATATACAAATAAAGCTGTTATGCGCTTTTGTGTGCAGTCATTGTGCAGACATAATCTCTTTTGGGTAAATAGCGAGGGCAGGATATCAGGGTTGTGTAGTAGACATATGTTTAACTTTTTAAGAAACTGCAAAACCATTTTACACAGTGGATACACTATTTCATGTTCCCACAAGTATTGGGGAACAATTCCATTTGTTCCATGTCCTCACCAAAACTTGGAATGATCAATGATCTTTTAAAACTTTTGCCATTTTAATAGATGCGTAGTTATAACTCTTGAAAAAAACCAGTAAGAAGAAAAGCCAACATTGAAATCTACCCTGGGACAACACAAATAATAGAATTGAGATACAAGGATATTAAAACAGTAATGATGTCTGTGTTCTGAATGTTCAAAAAGCTAGAAAGAAGAAAAGACTCAACAAGCAGAAACAAGGAAGATATAAAAGGTCCCAACAAACGTCTAAGGATGAAAACAAAAATGTCTGAGCTGAAAAGTACAACAAATGGGATCACTGCAGATTAAGCCTTGTAAGAGAAAAAAAAGTAGTGAACTTACAGATGTAGTAAAAGCAATTATCCACAGTTGAGAGAGAGAAAATAAGACTGGAAAAAAAAAGAGTACAATTTTAAGCAGCCAAATACACTTATTGGGGGAGTCTTAAATAGAGGAAGTGAGAACGAAAAAATAGTTGAAGAAACAATGGCTAAAAAATTTCCCATACTTGATGCAAACTATAAATCCACAAATCTAAGAAGCCAAGCAAATCCTAAGTACAAGGAGAGGAATTATATATATAAAATTTATTGTCAAATTGGTTTCCATACAACACCCAGTGATCATCCCAACAAGAAGAATAGAAGAAGAAAAAGATTATGCCAACATAGTATAATAAAATTGCTTGAAGTTAGTGATTAAGAAAAAATTTAGGCTGCCCCTGGGTGGCTCAGTCAGCTAAGCACCCAACTTTGGCTCAGGTCATGATCTCACGGTTCGTGGGTTTGAGCCCCGCATTGGGCTCTGTGCTAACAGCTCAGAGCCTGGAGCCTGCTTGGGATTCTGTGTCTCCCTCTCTCTCTGCCCCTCCCTCACTCTTGGTCAGTCTCTGTCTCTCTCTCTGTCTCCCTCTCTCTCTCTCAAAAATAAACATTTTTTTAAAAAATTTTTAAAAGAAAAAAAAATTTAAAGCACACAGAAAAGAGACACATCATGTGCACAAGAACAGAGATAAGAATGACAGCAAAATTTTCATTAGAAACAATGCAAACTAGAAGACACAAAAAAAGGAAAAAAAAGTCAATCTAGAATTCCTTACCCAGCAAAAATATCTTTCAAAAAGGCAAAATAGACTGTTAAAAAGATACAAAAGCTGGAAATTCTTATTATTAGCATATCTTCCATAACTTCAGGTAGTTTCTTTACCTGCATATATTGATCACTATTAATTTTAATTTAATTCAAGGAGGCTTCTGCAGATTTCTGGAGTTATTTCTCTATGTAGCACTTTCCTCTCTGGTACTCTGCTCTGTGTACTTTAGCTGATTTTTTTCTCCTGTTTTTGTTCCTTCCTCTCATCTCTGGGAGGCCACTATGCTCCTGCATACAGTCTGGCCAGTCTTTTGTTCAGTTTTTTAGCTGGAAGGTAAATCCAGTTCCCTCTTACCCCATCCTGACCAGAAGTTGAGACTGGGAAATTTAAACTTCAAAATTCCTCTTAGCATCATTTACCAGTGGAAAAATCCTCTCCCAACTACTCTCTGGAAAAAGTAATATTCTTAAAAAATTTTTTTAAATGTTTATTTATTTTTGAGAGAGAGGAGATAGCACAAGCAGGGGAAGGGGAGTGAGGAGGAGAGAGGATCTAAAGCAGGTTCCATGCTGACAGCAGAAAGCCTGACACAGGGCTTGAACTCATGAACCACGAGATCATGACCTGACCTGAAGTGGGACACTTAACCAGCTGAGCCACCCAGGTGCCCCTGGAAAAAGTAGTATTTTAATGACTGATACTCAAGTTGATGCCCATTCTTGTCTGGACACGTCCTGCCACCTTTCATTGCCTCTAACCTATGAGGACATAGCCTGGACTGAGTGACAGGCCTATTCTGGAAGGAGACAATCTTTACATCAATAGGACTGTAAGACATTACCATTCTATGTCAGAAAGTACCTGAGGAGCATGTGTGCAAGGGGATTCCAATGGGATTAAGCCAATGGAAACCAAACAAAAGACTTGACTGGGCAGATTCACTGTCATATGTCCTTCTACCTGAGTTTCAGAATTAATTTGTTCTGTTGAGCTCCAAGGAGCCGCTTAACAGTTTTCTGGATTAAACAATAAAAAGGTGAGGTGAAATTGCCAAAATCTTCCTTACATACCATAGAGAGGGAAAAGTCCAGAGTCTTCAGGAAGTAGGAATACACTGAATGAAACTTTTCTATGCAATTTGTTCAGCCACTCCCAACCATAACATCTAGGTGAGACTGGAGAAAAGATAAAGCATTAAGAAATGCTTTTGTGAGAGAACTGTCTATATCTTTGAAGCACTCTGTGGTAGCTGTCCTCTGAAGACTAGAAATGGCAGAGAAAGATGCTATTGTGCATCAGGTTCATTGATCCCAACAGGAATAATGACCCCTCAGACTGGTGAAGGTGCTTGCCAAAGTAAAGTAGGCAAAATTACCACACTGAACTATAAGAAGAAAGTTATAACCAAAGTGTTTTAACTAACTGAGGTTTGCTAGACTTGGAATTGCTAGAACCC
Organism: Puma concolor; assembly: GCF_028749965.1. Lineage (NCBI taxonomy): Eukaryota > Metazoa > Chordata > Mammalia > Carnivora > Felidae > Puma > Puma concolor. Next base: position 41,710,288 of record NC_141683.1, read on the forward strand.
AAGGAAGCAGTCATACACCTAAAATATTTGCAACTGAGAACTTCTGGCCATTTGGGGCTCCTTATGAAGCTGAACCAACAGTAAAATGGTTGGAGTTCAAGCTCATTAACTGGGAAAAGTTAGGCAGTGGCTATGTAATGAAGGCAAAGAAGGTTATGTTTAGAACTCAAAGAATTCAACTGCCTTATTACTCTTACCCAATAGTCTGTTCAATGAAAAAAACTCAGAAATCCAATAAAAACAAGGCAATCAAGCACTCAGCAATGAATGAGCCACCCACTAGCTGAGGGGCTGGTAGAAGACAAGAGGAACACGGAATGTGTAATGGAAGTTGGCAACAATAATTATCATTATTAGGTGTCATGACCAGGTACAGAGGCACAGACTCTAACACCTGTTACATTACTTGGTTGTTTCCTTTTTCCTCTTTTTTTTTTTTCATGCTTCCTTATATGAAAAATGCTAGCAGCAACTAACAATTTAGGTTTTAGCTGGAACTAAGACTTTGTTCATGCAACCTCTCACTGTTCTGGTAGTTGGTAGAAACTTTTGCTTTTTCTGTGCTGGAGACATGAATTTTTCACTTAGATGAAGGACAAAAGCAGATGTTGATGGGCAAAATACAGATAACAACATAGATAGATGATAGATAGATAGATAGATAGATAGATAGATAGATAGATAGATGATAGATAGATAATCTTTATATATCTCTATATATATTTCTTCTTGTCAAGATCCTTTTTTCAACCATTTTCATTCTCTTTTCTGACCCAGGGTGCTCAACTGCATGAACTACATCAATAGTTAATGCCATCTGATTTCCAGTGGGTTTGATCAATTAGCCACTTTGGCAAGAGACTGGAGGAAGACAGAGAAGTAAAGTTAGAGCTCCCTTTCTACAAGGCTCAACAAGCTGACTGTGTCTTTGATACAGGTCATTGCTACATAGGTCATTACTCTTAAACTGGCTGACTTTATATGACTCTTTCCTTCTAGACCACGGTAACTGTACCTGACCTCTGTCCACCTAAGGTGGCCACCAAGCCCTATGCTATAGCATTATCCTTTTGGGTTTCCCTAAATCCACCTTTGTAAATATCTCTTGTGAATAAACTCTCTTTTAATTATCCTATTTTGTGTATGGTATCTTTTTCCTGCCGGAATCTGTCTGATACAACTTTTTCCTCCAAACTAATCCCCCTTTTCTTTAAAAGCTAAATGTCAAAAGGAAAGGGAGAAATTAACCCTAAAGTGGATATACTATTGAAATATTAAGCATGTCTAAAACTGGGCTAGACTTTTCATAACTCAAAGTGAGTAGCGATCTTATGGAATCAGTTCAAGGGGTCATTAATATGGTAACATAAAATCAGCAGAAATGGGTAAAAAAAAGTTTTTATGGCAAAATAATTAAAACCATTTCCTATTTGTTGCCTCTCAACAACTACCCTTATTACACTGGGTATCTCTGTCACTATAAAGTCCTTTTCAAAGAGGCACAACTCAACGTAAATTAAAAAAAAGAATCCCAACGTCCTTGCATCCCTCAAAGAAAATTAAAAATATCCAACTTAAGTGACACTTGTCAAAGAAGATTTTTCTCTCCCCTCAATTCCTGAACCCTCTGTCAAGCAAGTTTCTCATATTAGGGGCTTTGCATCCTTTCAACATGGGGAAATTCCCCCAAATTCTCGCCAGTTCTTCAGACTACCCACAGCTTTCCTGTCTTCTGTCCTTCTTCCCAACCTTTCAATATATACACAAAATTAAGCAAGCTTTGTATCTGCTCCAGAAAACAAGCAAAGATAAGCCCTGTTGTGGGCCATCTTCTTTTGTCCATTCTCTCTATTCTGGATTACCAAAACAAAACAATGACAAAAGGCAAAAAACTGATAAATTGTTTGGCAAAATAAAACTCTCCTAAAGAGTAATGGATACTAAAATGAAGTGCCCAGTGGTTATAGGGCAGTGTAAGAGGCACTGTTCCTGAGTCTACCATTCTCTTCACACATGAGGCTTAGAAGAGCATGTAAGCAACTAATATGCACCCAATGAATACTAGCAATTTTTTTGTGGCCTGCAAGAAGGATGGAAGTCATTTGGGGATCTCTGAACACTGAAACTTTTGAACATAAAAGTTTGGATTTGAAGAATCCTTCCACAGAAAAGTTGACTACAAGATAGTTGTACTATTTCCTTTATCAGATTAGTCATCATCCAGTTACCAGATGGAATAATTAATGAATTTCCTCACACATTTTACTTTTATCCAGTCAGTGGATGTAGATGTGGATGAAAAGTCTCATGAGCCCACATACATTCAGTTCTGTGTTTTGCCTGGCAAATTCCTTCTGCTATTTTGATATTCTAGACTCTGTGTTTTGGGTTAATGAAGAATACCTTTCATTTCTGGATTATCTTGTATGCACTGTGTGAAATGTGCTACGTACAGTATCTCACACCTACAACAGCTCTCTTGGGTATGACTCCATCAGATGAATTTTAAAAACTTTTAAAGTGTTTTATTATATTTTATCCCACTGGGAAAAAAAAAACAAAATAACTACTTGTGGCTCATGGAAATTATTCCTCAGAAACATTATTTCCCTTTTGTGGGATTCCTTTATTTTGGAGTGTCAGGCTGGTCTGTCAGATATAGTTTTCCCTCAGCATCCCTTGCTCTGCTATGTTGCTAGAAGGCATGCTTCAAGCTACCTGAACTTTCAAAAAGGTGATAAAATTTTCTTTTTGGCCTCTAGTTATCTCTATAACCTCAAATCTGGCTTCTTAAATTTACAAAAAAAATATCATGATCCTTGGTAAATATTACAGTAAGCTATAATTCAACATTTCTTCTTCTCAGTAGAGGCCATCTCTGTAATCTGTACTGAGGTCTCCCTGGGAGTCTTTTTTTTATGTTTATTTATTTTTGAGAGAGAGACAGAGCATGAGCAGGGGAGGGGCAGAGAGAGGAGGAGAAACAGAATCCAAAGCAGGCTCCAGGCTCTGAGCTGTCAGCACAGAGCCCAATGTGGGGCTCGAACTCATTAATGGTGAGATCATGACCTGAGCCAAAGTCAGGTGCTTAATCAACTGAGCCACCCAGGTGCCCCTCCTAGGGAGTCTTTTTAATACTGTTATAGAAAATAAGACATACAAGAATGAGACCACAGTAGAAAGAGCTTCATAGTAAATAGCCTTCCACTGAACTTTAAAAGGACAATGACACTTTAACAACCTCAAAACTATCCCAGCTCCTCTGCATTAGACACAATCAGTAAAGAAGTGTTTAGTAGGGGCGCGTGGGTGGCTCTGTCAGTTGAGCGACCGACGTCAGCTCAGGTCATGATCTCATGGTTTGTGAGTTCGAGCCCTGTGTCGGGCTCTGTGCTGACAGCTCAGAGCCCGGAGCCTGCTTCTGATTCTGTGTCTCCCTCTCTCTCTGCCCCTCCCCTGCTCATGCTCTGTCTCTGTCTCAGAGATAAACATTAAAAAAAATTTTTTTTAAAAAGTGTTTAGTGAGCTCTCCTACAGGAGGTATACAATAATACTCTAGCACTTGAAATGTTCCTAAAGGTATTTCTGGTTTCCAACTTACAGAATGGCTACTATTCTGATGATGTACAATCATAAATAAAATATCCCATGGATCTCATTTTCTTTTACATTACTTAGAATGGATTTGCTATCATCGCCTTAGTGTAACAGCTAGTTTTTGCTACATAACAAAATTGGAGGCTGAACTATGAATTTATCATCATGCACACTTCTACAGATCAACAATTTAGGTTGGGATCAGCTCTGCAATTCTGCCAATCTAAGCCACTCATGTGTTTGTCGTTGGCTCTCAGCTTCTGGTTGGAGCCTATCCTTTTGATCAAAATAAGTCATCCGAGTCACAATGGGAAGGCACTGCCATAGAGCAAGTTTGTAAGAAGTAGGGGAGGGGCACCTGGGTGGCGCAGTCGGTTAAGCATCTGACTTCAGCCAGGTCACGATCTCGCGCTCCGTGAGTTCGAGCCCCGCGTCAGGCTCTGGGCTGATGGCTCAGAGCCTGGAGCCTGTTTCCGATTCTGTGTCTCCCCCTCTCTCTGCCCCTCCCCCGTTCATGCTCTGTCTCTCTCTATCCCAAAAATAAATAAAACGTTGAAAAAAAAAATTTTTAAGAAGTAGGGGAAAAACTGGGGCCCTTACTGCAACCAATTCACCAACTTGTTGTTGTTGTTGTTTTCATTTCTGTCTCCTATAATGGCATCTCCTGGACAATGAATGTCCCTGCAGGACACTTTTCTCAATGTCACGACATAAAAAGTAAATTACTCAACCAAAATGTCTTCTGCTCTATGACATAATGACCTATCATCCTTCAACTTATGCTGTAAGGAAGTAAATCTGAGCCAACAGCTTCTCATGAGATCCCAGGGGTATAAGTGAATCTAATAAAGACACCACCAACACCAAGAACACCAAAAATAAAACATTTAGGCAAATAAATATTTTGACATCTACATTTGACAGCAAAAAAAAACAAAAATAAAAACACACCCATGTCAATGGTACCTCTATTCTTCCCTTTTCTCCTTCTTCTTCAGCTAAGGGTCTTATCACTCAACTGAAGTTAGTTACCTGCTGTTATGATCAAATTGAACCTAGAAGAATTTGGCACCAAGTGAAAATGGGAAATCAACTGCCACCCACACTCTCTAACTTGGGAGCTGCCAAGAAAAAAAATGGGCTTTTCAAATGTATTGTTTCAGAGCTTGGAGCTGCTTTCAATGGTGGTAATACGACACCCACCCCCACCACTCCATCCAATCCAAAATCCCAAAAGAGACAGCAGAAAAAGCTATTCTACTGTTTACCTCACATAACCCCACATTGCTATTCGTACACATAAACAGGTCATCTTAGAAGGTTGCTTCAATGTCTTGAATTCAACCAAATGGTTTACTTGGCATAACCGTACGTCTTCTGAGAGCTAGTCAGTATCTTCCTACACTGAAAATTAATTACTCCTTCATAGGAAATGTTCACTAAGTAAGAAACTGGAGAATTGTAATTCCAAGAGACAGAAGATCTTATTAAAGGGTTTTTTTGAGAGAGAGAGAGAGAGAGAGAGAGAGCAAGAGAGCACGCAACCAGGGGAGAGGGGCAGAGGGAGAGGGAGAGAGAGGATCACAAGCAGGCTCCACATCCAGCATGGAACCCAACGCAGCGCTCCATCACATGACCGTGAGATCATGACCTGAAAGGAAATCAAGAGTCAGATGCTTAAACAACTGAGCCACCCAGGTGCCCCATATCTGATTAAAGTTTTTAAAGACCTCCATGGGTGCTGTGTTGAGAATTACAGGAGATGCAAAAATGGGTACTGGGAGAATAGTGAGGAGACTATTGTGAGAGTCAAGGCAAGAAATGATGGTGGCTTAACCTAGGACACAGCACACAGGTGGAGAAGAATGGAAGTATTCTGCAGATAGATTCAAATCACTTACAGGTAAATTAATGTGGTGGTGGTAGTGGTGGTGAAATACAGAGGGCAATCAAGGAGGACACCTACATTTTGGGCTCAAAAACTTATAAGTAAAAGTGGTGGTAATATGCTAAGATACATTCAGATGACTCACAGTAAATTAACGTTGACTTTTAGTATAATGTTGAAAAGAATTGATTTAAGTGACAATGTGAGAATTCTTGCTGTGTTCTCCATCATAAGGGGAAATATTCAATATTTTGTCATTAATTAAGATTATAGCTATAGGGTTTTTTTGTAAGCACACATCATCAGATTAAGAAAGTTCTCCTTTAGTCATTAGCTGCTGGGAATTTTTATCACTAATTTGCTGTGTGTGTGTGTGTGTGTGTGTGTGTGTGTGTGTGTGTGTGCATGCACGCATATAGATGGATAGATTTCTACTTTTTTTTTAATTTTTTTTTATTTCTTTTAACGTTTTTATTTATTTTTGAGACAGAGAGAGACAGAGCATGAATGGGGGAGGGGCAGAGAGAGAGGGAGACACAGAATCGGAAGCAGGCTCCAGGCTCTGAGCCATCAGCCCAGAGCCCGACGCGGGGCTCGAACTCACGGACCGCGAGATCGTGACCTGGCTGAAGTCGGATGCTTAACTGACTGTGCCACCCAGGCGCCCCAAGACAGATTTCTACTTTAATTCTGCTCTGGACAGAGATTGCACCCTGTTTCATTTCAATTCTAGCATATGATCTATCTTAGTAAATGTGCCACATGTACTTTAAAAGTATGTATCCTATAGTTCCAGAACTCTATAAATATCAATTACATCAGTGTTTTAATAGTATTGTTCACATTTATGCCTTTACTAAATTTTTGGCTAGTTGTTTCATCCATTACAGCCCAATGACATTAAACTCTTCAGCTGTAATTGTAAAATTGTCTGCCTCTCCATTTAACTTTGTCAACTTCTGCTTCATGCACTTTGAAGTTTTCTTATTTGGTGCCTACATGTTTATGACTATTATGTCTTCCCGATGAACTGGCACTTTGTCGTTATGAATTATTCCTATTTATCTCCGGTAATACTCCTTGTCTTAAAATCTGTATTTTCAGATATTAATATAGTCACTCTAGGCTTCTTGTGCTCAATATTTGTATGGCATATTGTTTTTCTAAACATTGACTTTCACTCTATGAGGGTTTTCAGTTTTAATTATTCTGATTATATCTGTCTTTTGAATGTTTAGTCCATTAGTATTTAATGTAATAAATTTGTATGTCTGGAATTGTGTCTGCCATTTTATTACTTGTTCTCTGTTTGTCCCTCTGTTTTTTTTCTTTCTCTGTTCCCCCATTTCCTGCCTTCTCTTAGTATATTTGAATACATAATTCCATTTTAAATGTATACATTGGCTTTTTAGTAAGCCATGTTTTTCTTAATGAGAGGAATTGGGTTTTATAATAATCTTAGTCATATGAAACAAAACTAAATATTTTTTGGCCACTAAATATATAAGTACAATCACAGTGATTATCTTTTTGTGATGCAATTTTTATTCTGTGCTCAATACTGGTCTGAGAGCTTTATCCATGATGATGCTTATGCTTATATAAAAGGACAAAAGAGGAAAAGCCAATGTACTGTTTAGGGATATACATGCATCTCTAATCACTAATGAAAACAAGAGAATGGCTTAGGGTTAAGATATAAGATATACAGAGGAACTATAATGTCCTATTTCTGAAACAGGGTGGTGAGAATATGGGTATTTTTCTACTATTATCCTTTAATCAATACATTCATATTATCTATGCACATTTCTTTGTATAATATATTTCCCAATAAAAACAATGCCACACAGCCAAGAAAGAAAGAAAGAAGGAAAGAAAGAAAGAAAGAAAGAAAGAAAGAAAGAAAGAAAGAAAGAGGGAGGAAGGAAGGAAGGAAGGAAGGAAGGAAGGAAGGAAGGAAGGAGAAAGAAAAGAAAGAAAGAGAAAGAGAGAAAGAAAAAGAAAGAAAGAAAAAGAAAACTAAACATTTACTTCTACTCTACAACATGGAACAAGAATTGAAGTACAGCAGCCTTGGTTTCTAAGCTTAAGAAAGGAGACTAAACTGGTATTAAACACTTGAAGCTTGTCTATTTTTTTTCTCACTGTAAGAACTCTTTAGTTTTTGTTTTTGTTTTAATAGCGTCTTTGCAGTATGACTAGCAATTTCATTCTCTATAAAGTCCAGACATACATCTTCACTGCAGGTTAAGCCATTAGCAGCAAAAAAAGACAATGCTATAAGGAAAAATCCAGTGTAGGTAAAGCACAGATGTCTCTACTAATTAACTAGAACAGCAGGATAAACAATGAAAAAGGTGAACGAAGTTTATGGTATTATTCCCTAGGAAAAACATTTTCATTCAGTTCAAGGAAAGAATTTCTTAAAAAGCTGTTTAACTACTTTAGAAGTAAAACATACACATACCGGAAGCACTAGAGACTTTTTCAAATTAATTCAGTGCCAAAAAATAAACATGTCTATGCTGGAAGAGTAATAGAAGTTAAGATGAATTTGTTTAGGCTCCATTAATTTTCTGGTTATTTCCTTGCCATACCAATGAGCTCCTTTCTCTGTCCATGACTTAGTTGCAAGTAGGACGTTAACTCTTTGGGATTCCTTAGTGTAGTTGTTCCAAAATATTTCTTGCCATCAGAAAGAAGGGTGTTTTTACCTTTTTTCTGCAGTCTTACTTTTCACATGTTCATGCAAGAGAAGGAGTACACTACTGATATGCACCACAGCATGAATCAACATCAAAATCATGATGCTCGATGAAGGAATTCAATCATAAAAGATCCCATACCAGGGCACCTGGGTGGCTCAGTCAGTTAAGCACCCAACTCTTTTTTTTTTAATATATGAAATTTATTGTCAAATTGGTTTCCATACAACACCCAGTGCTCATCCCAAAAGATGCCGTCTTCAATACCCATCACCCACCCTTACCTCCCTCCCACCTCCCATCAACCCTCAGTTTGTTCTCATTTTTTAAGAGTCTCTTATGCTTTGGCTCTCTCCCACTCTAACCTCTCTTTTTTTTTTTCTTTCCCTTCCCCCATGGGTTCCTGTTAAGTTTCTCAGGATCCACATAAGAGTGAAAACATATGGTATCTGTCTTTCTCTGTATGGCTTATTTCACTTAGCATCACACTCTCCAGTTCCATCCACATTGCTACAAAAGGCCATTTTTCATTCTTTCTCATTGCCACATAGTATTCCATTGTGTATATAAATCACAATTTCTTTATCCATTCATCAGTTGATGGACATTTAGGCTCTTTCCATAATTTGGCTATTGTTGAGAGAAGCACCCAACTCTTGATTTAAGCTCAGGTCATGATCTCACAGTCCTGAGATTGAGCCCCACATAGGGCTCTGCACTCTCAGGGCTTGGGATTCTCTCTCCTTCTCTCTGCCCCTTCCCTACGCACTCTCTCTCAAAATAAATAAATAAATTTTTTTTAAAAAGGATCCCATACCATAGAGTTCCATTTATATAAAAATTCTAGAAAATGCAAAACTATAATGATAGAAAGCAAATTAGTGGTTACCGGGGAGCATTAAGAAGCTCAAGAAGATTGACTAAAAAAAGCCACAAGGGGAGTTTTTGAAATGACAGATATGTTTTATATCATAATTATGGCAGTAGTTATGCCACTGTGTTTGTTAAAAATCAACGTAAAGGCTTGCAATTGGTACATTTTACTGTACATAAGTTAAACTCCCAAGAAACTGACCAAAAATGTTCAAAGCAAGCACAAATTCCAACTTCAAATTGTTTCTCAAATATTCTCTAAAGCTGCCAGTAAAAACGTGCATTAAAATAAAGGCAAAATAAGTTAAAAATCTGTTGGAACTCTCAGTGGCCAAGCTGAAAGCACTACATGCTCCAGACAATTATTTGCGATTGCTGGAGTAGGAGAATTTTGAAAGCATGCTAAGCATTTTATGCACTGTATGAAAAAAACATGAGAACTCTGACCCTTGGGAAATTAAGATTATGCCTGTATGTTAAACTGGACTTTTTTCAACACTTTGACTACCTTGCTTATTACACTTTGCATACATATTCATCAGTCAACTCATGCATGGATTTCAAGTAAATTTGAATGAATCGACCCTATCTGTATCTTTATTAAAGACCTATAGCTTCACTATAGATACAGTGTACATGCCGCTTAATTCTAGCTCCTCAGTCTTCAGACAAATGAAGGCAGGAGCCTCAAGTTGCTAAATTTGCAACCCTCCTTCAACAACTTCCCACAATTCACTTTCCTTCTCATTGTTCTTAACTGTTTAGTTGCTTTTAAGAGTTGTCTCTGTATCAGACACTAATCTAGACAGACTCATGATTTTTCTTAATCATTTGAAGATGATTCCAAAGTTCACAGATTTTTCCTGTGGGTTTTTTTTTTTCGTATCTACAGCAAATGTGGTATTTTGCTACATGTGGTGGTACCTGATTACATAATATCCTCATGTTGACGAAAATTAGAAAAATTGGAAAGGAGAAGCTGGAAATTTAGAAAGGAGGCAACGTGTATATAGAAGGGCAATATTCGGTGTCCCTACAATGAAGACTGGGCAAAGAGAAAAAAGCTGAGGCAAAGTATTCTAGTTGAAGGTTTAGGAACTGTATTCCTTCGTGTCAGAGAAGCTCCAGGGAAAAGTGGGGCAGAGCTGATAAATGCAGTCTAGAGTGTTCTGTTCACTGGGATATAGAGTCAGTATCGGGGTTAATGACTCTGACTACTGGGAAAATACAGAAATAAAGATTTCCCACTTAGCTGTGCTCAATTTTGCAGTTTAACATAACAATAATTGAAAAGCTAACCAGAACATCACCTCCATGAAGCATATGAGCATCTCTGTATCTTCAGAATTCTAAAACAGAGCAGGTAAGTCAACTTGCACTTTCCTAACTTTTTCTGTGTACTATATTCATCTCTTGGTTCACTTTCCAGACTCAACATCCTCTCAAACCGTTTGCATTACCACAGTGCTTTGACTATGTTAGATCCCTAACAATTGTCAACAACTGCTTTTTTTTTTAATAAAGTCTTCATAAAGGAAAGATTCCTGTGTAAGTTCAATTGTTAATAAACACAGATGCTGCCAACAAAGCTAGTAAAAATTAATTACTAGAAATTTTTAAGTTGATGTTTTTCCTCTGACCCTGTAATTTCACTTCTAGAAAAATATCCCAAAAAAATAGTAAAGGGTAGGCAAAAATGTTTAACTATGTAGAACAAGAAGGAAAAGGGAAGGAAGAAAGGCAGGAAGTAGAAAACAGGAAGAAAGGAGGAAGAGGGTGAGGGGCCCCAATGCAATAGATTTACAGTTTTAGGATTTACCTGTCTTGGATCTTTTTGCCACTTCTACACTACCATATTTGGTTTCAACCAACTTACTCAATATATGGAACTGTATGTTCCTTCTCTCATAATTCTCACTTCATGAAGAATATTTTTTATCATTAAATAAATGGCATAGGAAATGAATGTTTCTTTTCAGAATAAAGTACTTCAAAATTCACCATGCCAGTTGCTATTGAATAGACCTTTTGGGAATAACTAAGTCTGTATACAACTTTGTCCTTCATTTCTAGTTATTATGTTAAAAGGTATTAACAGCTATTTGATTGCTGAGAACAACTGAAAATAGTGTCTGAGTCAACTTCTCACAGAGAAAGTCTTGGCTGCCTGATCATGGACCACCCTTGCATCTTGGCTAATATGCTGACCACTGTTGGTCAAATAGGAATTGGGTTAAGGACTGTGAATGGTTTACTGCAAGTCAAATTATTGATATGTAACTTGAATAATTGCATGCTCTTAGCACCATATTTATAAATTGTTGAGACGAACATTTCAATATGTTATGCAAAGAAAAACTTTCCAAATACATACATCTCAGAGATAGCCAAAAGGGTAGCAGCTGGTCTGGATATGGAACACATTTGGATTCAGGATCAGTTCCTGTGTTTGGGGCTATATATTATCTCCTCTTGGACACTGAAACAAAATTAGTTCTGTTGGTCAGATGATAAGCACAATGGCAAGCACTGAAATAGCCAGTGAAAGCTGATGTTTCTTTGTCTTTAAGGTATCATTGTTATTGATGTTTTTTGTTCCAGGAGGAGATCAACTCAGGGATGAAAATATCTTCTTTTCTATTCTTCTCCAGAAAGCACTTTCAGAATCTGTACACAGGCAGGCTTCATTTTGTGGAGTTCTCAAACAAACAGACAAAAAACAAACCAAAAAACTTCTAGAAGGTATATTTTAAAAAAGAAGTTATTTATCCATCTGTATTGCTCTTAAAGTAAGTGAATTAAAAGAAAATTCAAAAATGTTATCTTCTTTTGAACTCGTGAGAATGTTAGTAATCTTATTGTCATCACCACACTGCAGTCATCAGAAATTATCTCTCTAGCATGGTGTGGTTAAGCAAATCAAAACCTGACTTCCGGCCCAGTGGAGTCTCTGACCCAGGCTATTAAATGAGATCAAAACTATCTGAAATATGCTCAAGAGCCAAATGACAAAATAGAAAATAGAATCAATGACCACATTCAGAAAGAACCAACTGTTAAGGAAAAAAGATTGCTTTCCCAAAATCATATTGAAACTTAGAACTTTCCAATTAATTTGCTAACTTAGCCACAGTACAAGGCCTTATTCAAAGTATATTAATGTTTCTATTTGCAAATTTTGTCTCTTTGATGAAAATTTTGTCAATCATCTATTGGAAGTTGCAGTAAAAGCCCCTTCTAACCAGAAAACTACTTTGAAATCAATTCTCTCACTTAATAAATGGAGAAATTGATAAATATGGAGGTTATTTGTGGCATCCAAGGTCACACACTAGTTAGTGACAAAGTAAGGGCTAGGATCTCGGCCAATTAACCCCCAATTCATACTCTTTCTCCTACTTGGCCATTCATTCCCTCAACAAATATTTATTGAGTGCTACTACTTACTATGTTCCTATTACTGAAATAGATGTAACAGATACAATAATGAAAAATAGGAGTATAGTTTCTGTTTTCATGGTTTTCTATTCTTTGGAATCTAATGGTATAAAATTAAAAATAAGCTAGTAGAACAAATTTTAAAAATTAAAAGGATAACTTCAGAAAGTCTTAATTGTAACAAAGAAAATGAAGTAATGGAACGGCAAGTGACTTGTGAGCTGTTATTTAGTGACTTGTGGTATTTCATTAGCCAAGGGCAAGGAAAGTCTCTCTGAAGGGATATTTAAGCTGACTGCTAAGGAGCTAACCATGCAAATTTCAGAGAAACAGATGCTCCAAAAAGGGGAAATACAGAAGCCCTAGGGAGTGACTGAGGTGGTCAGGTCAAGGTAGGTAGAACGTAATGACTGAAAAGGAACATGCCACAAGATGGTAGTGTGTTGAATAGTGCCCGCCCCCTCAAAATTCATGTCTGCTTGGAGTCTCAGAATGTTACCTTGTTTAGAAATAGGGTCTTTCAAAGTATAATTAAGGTAAAAATCAAGAGGAGATCACACTGAACTAGACTGATCCCTAAATTCATAAGTGTGAACTTGTAAGATACAAAGAAAGACATACACGCACAGGGAAGGCCTTGTGAAATAAAGCTAGGCAGAAACTGGACTTATGCTGCCACAAACCAAGAAATTCCTAGGGCCACAAGAAGCTGAAAGAGGCAAGAAAGGGTTCTTCCATTCTTCAGATGGAGTGTGGCCTTACTGACATCCTGATTCGGATCTCTAGTCTCCAGAATTGTGAATGGGATACAGTTCTGTTGCTTTAAACCACCGAGTTTGTGGCCATTTGTTTTGGCATCCCCAGGAAACTAAGAAAAAGATGAAGCCAGAGAATGAAGCAGGCTCAATGCCATGACAAAATATTGGAATTTTAGTCTAATGAAAATTCTCAGTGTTGGAGAATTGATTTATGGCTTACAAAAAGCATGGTGGATACTGTGTTGAAGAAGAGATTTTAGAGGAGTAGGCAAGAGCTGAAGCAAGGAAACCAAGTAGATGCTACAGTTAGAATGTCCCAAGTAAGAAATGATGGTCATTTGGTCTAGGGCTCTAGTAGGATATACAGAGGAAAGTGGAAAGATTTGAGATAGGCTTTGTGAGTTGAATATATAGAACATGTTGATGGACTGGATATGGAATTCATCATTGCTATAAAATATTTGCTACCAACTTTAAAAATAGCAATTATTTCACATTTTACTGTGTTAAGAACAGCAAGTGCTCCGCCCCCCCCCCAGAATTCTGTTTCTCGTTCAATAAGTCATAACTTCATTATTATAATGAATTTTTTATCAAGACTGCCACTGAGGAGAAAAAATGGAAAATAAATTAATTCTGAGTGTGTTTGATATGAGAGATTTATTACATATCAGTTACTTAACTAATTTTAGCAGCATTGAAAAAAGTTATTCTTATTTTTGGATGAGTAAACTGCAGTTTCAGACACAGTAAATAACATGACGAAAGACACATGTGCCTACGTGTAAGACTTACTAACCCTCAACAACAGGTTGATCTTCAAAACAATCATTAGATCTGCTCATCTAGCTACCCAAATGACAAAATAACATACAAGTTGAGGGGCAGGATTTAAGACCCCAATATTTGCTCTGTATTGGAAATCAGGAGACCTGGGATATGATATTGACTATTTTTTTTTAACACTGTCACCTTTGGTGAAACTAGACTATTTGGGCATTTGTATAGGGTATTTTCGTCCAGAGCTTCTATTTTCTGATAAGAATCAGTGGTTCCTTTTTATACCTTTATCTACACAATTCTTTCCTCTGAATAAATATGGAAAATTCAATAGAAATGTTTTGATAACTGGTTCCTCTGGCACAGAAATGGACCATTCTTGAGATATGCAGGAGAAAATACTGGACAGGAGACAAGTTCTTTAAGTTGTTATGAAACAATGAAGAGTGCAAAGGCATTGGGTTCCTATCCAATTATCTGACAACTACTCATGCGTTCTTTCAATCATACTGATTGAGCACCTACTCTGTACCAGCTACTTTTCTAGTTATGGAGGATTTTTTTAAATCTCATAAGCTCATTCTGATGATTTCATGATTAAACATTAAAGTTAGAGATCTCATTCATCCAGTTTTTGCCTATATATATTGAATTCACAGGACAATGTTTTATTTGCTTTGCTTATATAGACAAGACTGGCACACAGAGTAGAAAGGAGTTGAGGGGAAAAGAAAACATTGGTATTACTTTTGGAAACACCATACATTCTTTGGTCTTTGGAGTCTGCATCTTTAAAACTAAAATAGGCCTATTTAGAGAAAAAAAGTATGGACAAAGAATAAGAAAACAGATTCGACCATTCCCACATCTCTCTGGGGCCTACTCTTTAAAGACTTTGATGATTTCCTCTTATAGGGACTCCAATGACATGGCTGGAGTATTCTGCCCCAATCACCAAAATGACTACAATGTTTTCATATGACTGTAAATGATACAGGGTAAAGGTTAACAGCTCAACAATATAAGATTTCCAGTTGAAAAGCCAGAGCTTTCCAAGGAAAATGTTTAATTTTTTTTTATTTAGCTTGGGCCCAAGAGGCAAAAATCTCTTGGAAACAAATTAAATTTGCTACTAGCTATCATTCTCTCAGTAAGCTGTAGTGTAAGTTTTGATAAACATAAAATAAAATTTTAGTTAAGAAATGTAAGGGAAATCCTAAATGGACCTCTTCTATAAGAAATGAAGGGGAAAATAAAGGTATTTGACATTTCATATTTTCAAAACACAAGATTTTACAAACACTGGCGTTGGAGTAATTTGGATTAGTGCTCCTTAAGCTAGTCATCAAATACAGACATTATTTTCCAAATGAATGGTTCTCAGACTTCCAAATTTTATAGACAATTTTTTTCCAATTGGGAACACTAATAAAATACTTCCAGATTTTTATTTTGTTAACTAAGGGCATTTAAAAAACCCTCTACTATTTTTCTAGCACTGTCTTTTTATAAAGGAAGTTATACTTGAACTTTCCAAAATAGAAAGAACATAATCACAGAAGAACTTAGCAAAATATTCATTAAAAACTTGGCCATGGGCTATGAGAAGAACTCCATATCCAGAAATTACAAACAACTTATCCTAAATCTAGTTAAATAACTTACCAAAACTAGTTAATACAGGAGAGAGACTGGCACAGGTATTATTATTCAGTATTAGCTGTTGAATAGAACCCAGGACTCTGCCTTTTAACTCAATGTCTCATTTCCATACATATTATGCAGAGATAGTCAGAGTGTGCTTTTGTTTCTAGTTCTGCCTGCAAGCTTGCAGTTTATCAGTGCCTTTGCTGCAATGGATCCCTTCCTATCCATATTCCAAATGTCTGCTTGAGCAGAAGATCTTCCAGTGCTGGGGTTTCCTAGCTACTTTGATAAGGACACATGGGATAGCAGTGTGCTTCAACACATGCTTTATGCTAGTGCTCTTCATTCATGACAGAAATTCAGAATCACCTGGGAAGTTTTCAATAAATACAAAAGTCTGGTTAAAAAGACATAAGACAGGGGTGCCTGGGTGGCTCAGTCAGTTGAGCGTCTGCTTCGGCCCAGGTCATGATCTCATGGGTTGTGGGTTCGAGCCCCATGTTGGGCTCTGTGCTGACAGCTCAGAGCCTGGAGCTGCTTTGGATTCTGTGTCTCCCCTCTCTGCCCCTCCCCCACTTGCACTCGCTCTCTCAAAAATAAATAACAAAACATTTTAAAAAATACATAAGACATATAGAAAACAAATAGCAAAATGGCAGACATATATTCTACCTTACCAGTAATTTAAATTAAATGTCAATGAATTAAACATATCAACTGAAAGACAGTAATTAGCAGAATTGATTTTTTAAAAAAGATCCAACCATACACTATCTAGAATACACACAATTTACAATCAAAGACACAAATATGTTAAAAGTTAAAAGGTAGCATATATTATACAAACTGCAACAGAAAGAGAGTTGGAGTGGTTATACTAATATCCAACAACATAGACTTTAACAAAAATTGTTACTAGGGACAAAGTAGTATATTTTGTAATAACAAAAGAATCATCTTACCAAGAGGTATAATAACCATAAACATATATACATCCAACAGCAAAGCCCAAGAATACGTGAAGCAAAAACTGAATTCAATGGAGAAATAGTTCAACAATAATTGAGACTTCAAAACTCCATTCTCAATAATGGAGAAAACGATTAGACATAAAATCAACAGGGAAATAGAAGGCTGAATAGCACTAAATCAAGTAGTCCTAACACTATACCCCAAACCAGCAGAACACACATTCTTCTTTACTAAACATGGAATATTCTCCAGAAATAGACATTAATCAGGGCATAAAGCAAGTCTTTAAAAAATGAAAATAATACAGAGTATGTTGTATGAATATAATGGAATGGAATTAGAAATCAACAAATGAAAAACTGAAAAATTCACAGCACAGAAACTGAACAGCACACTGTTAAGCAAGCCATGGATCAAAGACAAAATCACAAGGGAAATTAGAAATACTGAGACAAATGAAAATGAAAACACAACACTTCAAAAGCATTAAAAGCAGTGTTCACAGGGAGATTTATAGCTGTAAATACTTATAATTAAAAATAAAATTACCAAGGAGCACCTGGGTGGCTCAGTTGGTTATGCCAACTTCAGCTCAGGTCATGATCTTGCAGTCAGTTGAGTTTGAGCCCCACGTCAGGCTCTGTGCTGACAGCTCAGCCTGCTTTGGATTCTGTGTCTCCCTCTCTCTCTACTTCTGCCCCACTCATGCTCTGTCTCTGTCTCTCAAAAATGAATAAACACTAAAAAAACAATTTTTAAAATATAAATTTACCAAATCAGTAACAAACTCAACCCAACACCAGAAGGATGCAAATAATAAAGATCAGAGTGCAGATTAAAGGAAATAAACATTAAAAACAGAATTAGCAAAATCAAAGTTGGTTCTTTTAAAAGATCAACAAAATTGACAAATAGACCACAAGACTGACCAAGAAAAAAAAAGAGAGAAGATTTCAACTTCTAAGTTAAGAAAATAAAGTGAGCCATCGCTCAAGATCTTACAGAAATAAAAAGGATTTGTAAGAAAATTCTATGAACAATTGTCTGCTAACAAATGAGATAACCTGGATAAAACGGGCAAACTCCTAGAAACACATAAACTACTAAAAGTTATTCAGAAAAAAATAGAAAATTTAAACAGACCTATTACAAACAAACAGATTTAATCAGAAATCAAAAAACACCCCCCCCAAAAAAAACCCAGGACCAGATGGTCTCCCTGTTGAATTCTACTAAACATTTAAAAAAAGAATTAACACATCCTTTCCAAACTCCACACAAAAAGTATGAGAGGTGAAACTTCCTACTTCTTTTTACAGAGCCAACATTACCCTGATACCAAAGTCAGATAAAAATATCACAAGAAATTTTGGGTTGATGCAGGGTGTGATGTTAGAAAGATGGCAAAATAGGAAGACCTGGACCCTCCTTCTTTCTACAAACACATCAATTTAACAATAATTCATGGAAAAATTCCCTGTGAGGGAAATGCAGAAATTAATTGAGAGCCTCCTACATCCTGAGTGAATATGAAACTAGACTCATCAAAGCTAATAGAGAGATTTGGGACATCTGCCCAGGCACAGCAACATACAATTAGGAAGAGATCCCCCAGCTTCTCCTAGGGGAGGGAAGGAATTGGTTCAAGTGTCCAGTGCCCCAACTCTAAAGAGGGTACTCTCCAGAGGACTGTTTTCCATCTTGCCAATCTTGGATCTCAGAGAGTCCTCCACAGTCTAGGTGCCTGAGAGAGAATGGAGATAGCAACTCCCTCTAGCTCATCAAAAGTAAGCAGACCAAAATCACAGCTGACTGCTTCTCCTTGGGGAATACAAGAAGTACTCTGCTGTCTAATACCGCAACTCTTCTGCGGACTACCCAAAAGATGAGCTTCTGACTTGCCTGCCTTGGACTGCTGATGGCTGCACAGAAGCTAGTAAGAACACAGCTGGAGATTTGGGATGGCCGTCACTGTAGTCTTCCTCCCAGTTCAGCACAGAGTGGGTGAAAAAACCCAGGTCCCATCTTCTCCCCAAAGAGGGAAAGAATTAAATTGACTGTCCAAAAATCCAATTTGGGGGGACATGTCCACGGAATTGGCTTTATTCTTGCTTGTCCTGATGCAATGACAGGACTTGGCATACCCTAGACCCCTGGGAGCTGCAAAGAACAAAGAAAGTGGGCTTGACCAGACCAAGGGTTTGAGAGGCTCCCAGAATCTCAGGTTGGGCTGAGATTTCTCCGGTACAAGGCAAGTCTATGAAGACTGGGAGAGGTACCTGCTTTTTCTAATGCATAAGAGTCGTAAGAAAAAGGAAGAATCAGGTAAAGATGTTCCCTATATAAAGAATACATAAAGAATAGAATATATACATTTTGAAACTCAACATCAAAAAAAAAAAAAAACTTAATTTTAAAAACAGCCAAAGTGTTTGAATATATATTTTTCCAAAGAAGATACACCAATGACTAAAACGCACATGAAAAAATAACTATCATTATTTGCTAGGGAAAAGTAAATCAAAACAACAGTAAGATAACATTGATTAAGATGTTATCTTAAGTAATGGGTAAGTAAGATACCCATTGATTATAACCAAAACATGGATAATAACAAGTGTTGATAAGGATTTGGAGAAATTGGAACTCTTATACCTCACTGTTATGAAGGTAAAATGGTGCACCACTTTAGGAAATAGACTGGCAGTTCCTCAAAATGCTAAACACAGAATCACTATGACCCAGCAACTCTCCTCCTAAGCATTACAGTCAAGAGAATTCAAAACATATATACTCACAAAAATATATACAATAATATTCAGAGCACTATTTGTAACAGTTAATAACTGAAAACAACCCAAATATCTACCAAGTGATTACAGATAAGCAAAATAAGGTATAGCATACTACAGAATATTATTTGGTCATAAAAAAGGAATGAAGCACTAATACAAGTTACAACATGGTTGAACCTTGTCAACTTTATGCTACATGAAAAGCCAGGCCGAAAGACCACCTATTGTATGATTTTGTTAATACAAAATGTCAAGAATCCATAGAAACATAAAGTAAATTAGTTGTTGCCAGGAGTGGGGGGAGGGCATACAGGACTGCTAATGGGGAAGGCAGGGTCTCTCTTTGGTTTTGAAAACGTTCTGAAATTAGATGGTGGTGATGTGAATATACTAAATCTAGGTTGCAGATAATACAGTTTGTGAATTACAACTCAGTATAAAGAAAAACATAAATCTTTTTTTTTTATTTTTTTATGTTTATTCATTTTTGAAAGACAGAGAGAGACAGAGCACAAGCAGGGGTGGGATGGGGGGGGGGGGGGGCGGGGGACACAGAAACTGAAGCAGGCTCCAGGCTCTGAGCTGTCAGCACAAAGCCTGACGCAGGGCTCGAACTCACAAACTGCGAGATCATGACCTAAGCCGAAGTCGGATTCAACCGACTGAGCCACCCAGGCGCCTCCCAAAAATAAATCTTATTCAGAGTAATTTTATTTATCAAAAAGTTGTGAATACATTGCAGAGAGTTTCCATATATTCTATATCCTATTGTCTATTATCAACATCTTCTATCAGTATAGTATATTTGTCACAGCTAATGAACCAATATTGATACATTAATTAAAGTCCATACTTACTCAGATTTCCTTGGTTGTTACCTAACATCCTTTTTTAGGATACCACATTAAATTTGGTTATCGTGTCTCTTTAGCCCTCTCTTTGCTGGGACAGCGTCTTACATTCATCTTATTTTTGATGACTCCAGTAGTATTTTTTTTTTAATTTTTTTTTTCAACGTTTATTTATTTTTGGGACAGAGAGAGACAGAGCATGAACGGGGGAGGGGCAGAGAGAGAGGGAGACACAGAATCGGAAACAGGCTCCAGGCTCCGAGCCATCAGCCCAGAGCCTGACGCGGGGCTCGAACTCACAGACCGCGAGATCGTGACCTGGCTGAAGTCGGACGCTTAACCGACTGCGCCACCCAGGCGCCCCTCCAGTAGTATTTTTATTATTTTTTAAATTTTATTTTAGAGAGGGAGAGAGAGTGCGAGTGGAGAAGAGGGGTAGAGGGAGAGAATGTTAAGCAGGCTACACACTCAGCATGGAGCCCAACACGGGGATGGATCCCACAACACTGGGATCACGACCTGAGACAAAATCACGAGTTGGGCGCTCAACCAACTGAGCTACCCAGGCGCCCCGATGACTCCAATAGTTTTGAGGTGTGCTGTTATGTGCTTTGTAGACTGCCCCTCAACTAGGATTTGTCTGATGTTTTTCTCACAATTAGACTGGAGGTGTAAGTTTGGGGGAGGAAGATTACACAAAGCGCTATTCCCATCCTATCATATCAAGGGTATCATACTATCCAGACAATTTTTGTCTGTTGTTATCTTGATTGAGTGAATTAGTGTTTGATTAGGATCAGATTTTTCCACTATCAAGTCATTCCCCCACCCCTTCCCTACTGTTCAGTTGGAAAGGAAGTTACCTTATGCAGAGCATACTTAAAATTTGGGGAGTTATGTTCCATCTCCTTTAATATAGAATATCTACTTAAATTATTTAGAAATTTTCTATGAGGGAGATTTATCTATTGTTTCTTATTTATTTATGAGCATTGATATCAGCATGGACTCATGGATATTTTATTCTGTATATTTTTTATAATCTAATGATATTTTAATTTTTTGCTCAAAGTGCTCCAGCTCTGGCCACTGAGACCTCTTTCTGTTGGTTCGTTTGTCCCACTGACATACTATTATTGTGTTTTTTCATTCGTTTGCTTTGTTTTTTATCAGCATTGCTGTTCTCTCTGTACTACAAGATGCTTCCAGGCATCATCTGGTATGCCCCAGTCCTAGAATCAGCCATTTCTCCAAGAGCCAGTGTTAAATATTAAATACTTAGTCACTGGAAAATAGCTGCTTCCCTGGGCCCCCTGGGTGCTCCCTCACCCTCCTTTCATGTTGGTCCTTTTCCACCACCTAGTAACTAAAAGGTGAATGCCCTGTACAATAGGAGGCCCAGGCACCCAGAATCCTGTCCCGGTACAAGAGGCTTCTTCATCTAGCATCTGTTCTGATTGGTCTATGCCAGTGCCAGACAGACTGTTAAATACTTTGACTCTCACCCCTGCTTTAGAGCTAGTGGTTGTTCTAATCTTTGCTTTCTTTAACTTATGCTGTTTAGAAGAAAATGACATTAGAAGTTAGCATGTGCTATTTTCTTCCTAAAAAATGTCTTTCTGTGGTCAAGACAGACAGTAGACTGTATGTCATAGGGTTGCTTCTTTTGGATGGTCTTATGTAAAAAAAAAAAAAAAAAAAAAAAAAAGTTGATCTAAGTTTTCCTAAGGAGAAAAATTCATCTTGTCACAGGCATATTTTAAGAGGACATAATTTGAGGGGGACCTAGGTGGCTCAGTTGGTTGGGCATCAGACTTTGGCTCAGATCACGATCTCACGACTCGTGCGTTTAAGCCCCATGTTGGGCTCTCCGCTGTCAACGCACAGCCTGTTTCAGACCCTCTGTCTCCCTCTAGGTCTGTTCCTCCCCAACTTGTTCTCTGTCTCAAAATAAATAAAGAAATTTTTTTTTAAAAAAAAGACATCATTTGAGAAGACTTACTTCACTTAGGTCTTTTGCCCTGATTCTGATTGTTGGACAGATCACAGGAGCATTTCTTCATTCTCCAGCTTTGCACAACCCTACGGCATTCTGTACTGTCATTTAATTACTCCAACTGATTTAAGTTTTGGCATGATGTTGTCAGCTTATTGGACATGGAATGAGTCTCGGACTGCAGGCAGACATTTCGCTATCACATGAAGAAGGACTCTGTCACTAAGGATGTGAACTACTAGATCACTTAGGCTCTTCCTGTGGCTTAGGTGATTTGCTTTTGTTATAATGTCCTTATGCTTCTTCTGAATAACTGGACACAAAGAGATGTATAATGGGTCCCATTTCCCTTTCGTCCTAGGCTTCTAGTAGGCTGTGAGTCAAATTTGTGGTTCTATTGTAGCCAGTGTGTAGAGTTTTATAAGATTAGATACTACTGTGATATTGTCTTCCTAGTATCATTTTCTCTTTCATTCTTTCACTCATATTTAATTATATACCAAATATATAAACAGGGACACCTGGGTGGCTCAGTTGATTAAGCGTCCCACTTCAACTCAGGTCATGATCTCACAGTTTGTGGGTCAAGCCCCGCATCGGGCTCTGTGCTGACAACTTGGAACCTGGCCTGCTTCAGAGTCTGTGTCTCCCTCTTTCTTTGCTCCTCCTCTGCTTTCACCCTGTCTCTCTCTCAAAAATAAATGAATATTAAAAAAATAAATAAATAAATAAATAAAATGAATATTAAAAATATATATGTATTATATATAATTTATATTATATTATGTTATTAATATATATTAATTCTATTAATTATAATTATAGTTACTTATAATGTATTGATATAATTAACATATATTAATATAATGTATAATATTAATATATATTAATATATTATATGTGTATATATATATACATACATACATATATACATACATACATACATACATTGTGGCTAAACTGTGGCCCAATCAGTCACATAAATATTATTTAGTGGTTATTACTTTTATTATAAAATGAACAGATTGAATCTCACATAAGTGTCTTTCAAGCCTTTATTTCTCCAGTTTTGTTTCTGCTCTTACACTATTTCATTGCCATATTTAGCCCTCCATCTGCTTATATATCACACTCCTTTGCCAATAAGTCAAGAGAGAAGCCTGATATCAAGGTGACTTATATATTTAAAATTTATTCTATTTCTCTTTGTTTTTATTCACTAGAGCTCAACAAATGGAAATTGCATTCATTCAAGGAGTTAAACATTTGTCTCCTTCTCATGAACTCAATTCTGCCATCAACTTTCTCTGTTGTATTGTGCTTATTTAAACTGTAAGAGCTCTCCCTCAGTTTCATTTCAAGCCACTTGAAATCTACCTTATATTTCAATGGACATGAATGACTTCAATGCCTAGAATCTTAAGACCAGCCCAAGAGAATGCTGTCTGTAACTCTGGCCATAATCACATGGCAAATATGTGCTATTTTTGCCTTGTGAGTAACCCCTCTCCTTCCTCTGTTAATAGTAACCGTATTTCCTCTAAGGGACATATCCCATATGGTTTGGTTAGAGCTGTTAGTGCTATCTAGTCTTGGAAAATCAGCTGGATGATGACTCTGTTCACGACAATTTGTTTAAGGATGGGCGAGTGACCCAAACTGGATCTAAGTGAGCCTTCCCTGGGGCTTTCATGTTCAAGTTACTGAATAAAAAATTCTGTTCTCGCCACTGATAAAGAAAAGTGGCATGAAGTGAATCTTGGGTGTAGGCAGCTATTTTGCACTCACATGAAGTTTCATGGGTAGAAAGACATTTGGCACCCTGAGGACATTGCTTTGAGCCCTTGCTTTCAGCCATGCCCGGAATCAACATCCTTCATCAACTTTTCAGTTTTGTAAGGCCAATGAATATCATTTTTGGTTAAGTCAAACTGAACAGAGTTTCTGTCTTCTGCAATTGACAGTCCTGACTAATCACTGTATATTGTATGAGGTGATAAAAACTTGTATTAGGTATAAACCAAGTGTCACTGGAATACAAAGGAGAGGGTCACTAAGCTTGAAAGGGGCCAAGGAAGGCTGTTCAGAGGATGTAGCAGATGAACTCAATCCTAAAAAAAATGAGTTTTCAAAGAGAGGAAGCAGATCAAACAGTGTGTTCAAAAACCTGGGATCATGAAAGAGCACAGCACATCAGATTCTGGAATCCAGAACATGTGGTAGGTAGGTGTAGACCGTGGCTTATACTCAAGAAGCAGAAGCTGAGATGGGAGTTTTGCATACAAAATATTTAGTAGACATCAACACATGTAGATGAGAGGAGTAAAAACTAGGACCAGATAGAGGAGAAAAGACAAACCTCAAAACTTTGGCCAGCCCCCTCGAGAGCTTTGGGCTGAAAAGATTAGCCTTTTTAAACTCCCATTTCAATTTATCATTGGACGAGGGCCACTACGGAAAGCGTGTGTCTCCAGGCACAAGTGTTCTCTGCAACTGAGGCAAATCTGAGGCAGCTGACAATCCCCTCGACAATGTGCTCAACAAACCCTTGTCTTAATGAGCGTCTAAGTAATGCATTTCTGTGTCTTTCAAAGGAACAAAGGGATGAATTTTAAAAAATAAAGAAAGGGGCGCCTGGGTAGCTCAGTTAGTTAGACATCCAACTTTGGCTCTGATTCAAGCCCCACGTCAGGCTCTGTGCCGGCAGCTCGGAGCCTGGAGTCTGCTTCAGATTCTGTGTCTCCCTCTTTCTCTACCCCTCCCCTGCTCATGTTCTGTCTCTCTCTCTCTCAATTTTGAAGAAATTTTAAAATTTTTAAAAAAAATTTTAAGTGTTTTAAAAAAAACAAATAAAAAATAAAGACAGAACATTTCTCTTCATAAGGAACCTCAAATACTATGCTATGAATCTTGGCCTCTATCCTGTAGGTATTAGAAATCTTCAGCTGGGAAGTGCAAAGGTTATATGTTCTTTTCAGAGAAGTATTTCTGAAATTCATCTGTTTAGTCACTGAGAATCTTCCATATGCCAGGCACTATTCTTCATACTTGAGTTATATCACCGAAAACAAACAACAAAGAAAAATCTGCATCCTCATGAAGTTCATATTTCAGAAAAGGAAGATGGACATAAATAATAAACATAATATATCCATAAATTATAGACTACATTAGGGAGGTTAGCGCTATGGAAAAAACCGAACAAGGCAAGAGAGATGAAAAGTGCTGGGGAGAGAGTTACAGATTACAATTTAAAATAGGATGATTTACACAGAAGGCATGAGCTACGGAATACATGGGAGCAAGCACGCCAGGCAGGAAACAAAGCCAGTGAAAGAGCCTTCAAGCAAATGCTTGTCCAGAAGGACTGAAGAGAAAGGTCCGAAGTCATCTCCAGAAGAGTGTGAAAGTGAATGAAAAAGGGCAGTGTTTCCTCATACTTTTTCTTTCATTTTTTAGACTCCTCTCCTCCTAGAATCAATGTTTGCTTGCTCGGGGCAATATAACCCCCACTAAGAATGAGAGAGCTAAAGAAATGTAGCATTATTGCCAGGCAGGCAGCGTTTATGAATGTTCTTGCTGTCATTAGGTTCGTGGTCGTGAAGTTAAAGAATAACCAATCAGGATGGCTGCATGTTCTATTCCATTCACAGTCAGCTATATGGGTCAAAGCACGGAATAAGCAGAAGTTCTATTTACCCCATGTTGTGGTTCACCAAACAAGAACAACAAACCTAAGAGGAGCAAAAGAATTAAAGCTATAGTCAACACAGGGATTATGATGATTAACCATGGAATACAAAGTGGATGAGCAAGAAGGAATGTCAAAGGAATGAAAGACAATAGAACAGTGTTTAAATCAATGGATTGAAGGTTCTCGTGACTAAAAGGATAGTTGAGGTTTGGCTTCTACAAGAGCTGAGAGAGAAAAGTAGAAACTGATGGCCTGAGAATAGAATACATAAAATTGAATGTAAGGAAAGGTTACAGAACTGATAATATCAAGGTATGGCGGATGATATAGTGCTAAGTGCCAGAGGCAGGGGCAAGGGAAGATCAAGTTCCTCTACCATGTCTCCTCTGATACCAAGTCAGGGAGGGAGGAAGAGGAGACCTTGTTAATTCAGGGTGAAGGTGGAAGCCCCGGCTCCCCATGTGGTCTCCACTGGCACCAGGGTTGAGACCTGGTAGTGTCCAATGAGGATAAGAATTCTGCTCCCTGCTCAGCCTTTTATGACACTACCCATGAGGCAGGAGGAGTGTGGTTGGGTGACTCTCCTTACAGCCTAGTTGAGTGTGGAGGTCTGGATTGGCCTTTGCTGATCTGGGTGGGCATAAGACCACATTTATTTCTGTGATATAGGTTGGAACAGAGCGATTCATTTCTAAAACTTTTCTGACTTGCAGGGCTGCTGATTTCCTGGTCCTTTGGATAGTGATAGAAGGCTTTGTTGGGTGTTTTGTTGCTGTTGTTTTGACTTTTTTCTTCTCAAAGAGGGCTTATGGTAGTTGTGGCCATTGAGAGAGCTCAGGGTTTTTAATGACCAAACTGGGTAAACCAAGGGTTTCTTTAGAATCTGAAGAGAGACAAGTAAGGGTAGATGTGGCCCTCAGAGAATCAGGGTATCTGGGATAATGACCAGTTCCTAGTGTCAAGATTTGGTCAAAACTCACCCTCAGACATCAGTACCAGGGCAAACTGTGTGCCCAAATAACTTGGCTGAAAAGGAAACAGAAGGCATCCTGGCCTCCCATATGGTATTTAGAACAGACTGCCCATCAGTGTGACTGGAGAGGTACTTCTACACCCCTTATCAGGTATAAGTGGATGCAACCATTTTTTTAAACTTCTGGAACTCTGTGAAGCTCATGAGTATCCAGGTCCATTAAACCTCAGTGGAATGGGGAAAAGGATACAGCAGGCCAACAACTCCAGGGTTCACTTTCAGGGTAGCCTTATAACAGAGCTACAATGGCAACAAAATCTAGAAGTTAAAGCAGAATGGTTGAATTTAAGCCATAAGTCTGTTATATAGATTTACAATCCTGTTACATTAAAAAATCCATGGTGTAACAGTAACTGTTTTTACTCAAAGGAAGATACAATACGGAATTAATTATATGGTAATCATTTAAGTGCAACAAATAATTTCCCTCAAAATGGACACTTTACTCACATTAAGACAGACAACTGATTTTTTTTTCCAGATCCACACCACTTTCTCCCTACAGTACATATCATCGTCTATTAACAGGTTGAGCTTTTCTACCTCTGTCATCATCTGTCACTGGACGTGAGCTTCCCCAGGAAGAATGTGAATCTGGCCAATGCAACTCTCTTCAGGTAAAGCAACCCTAAAAGAGCTGACGGCCAGGTCAGTAAGTCCTTCCCTAAATGGGATCTGGGCAGCACAGCCATCTCCTTATTCACCAGAAACAGGATATCAATAAAGACTGGTTGAATGAATGAAACTAGCAAATAATTAAATAACTCCATGACAGTGCAAACAAAATAACTAGTTTTGTTTCAGCTTCTGTTAAATTTTCAGCAAAAAAATTACTATAATTTTGTAAAATAGACAGTTCCCTCTGTTTTATCTTCCATTAGTCAATTAACATTGCTTATTAAGCACTTTGTTCATAAGTATGTTAAGAACAATGGAAATAGAGGGTACACTTTCTCCATTCAACCATACTAAAATCTTATTTGTTCTCCAGACTATATCCAGCCTGCATATACATATCATAGAGTATTAGAACTTGATGGTCCAAAAATCTTGGAACAGAGAGATCAGTAACTTGAGGTAGGACACCCTTATCTTACTACTAAGGGAATGGGGTCCATAAATACAAAATAACTTACTAAAACACCCAGCTTAACAGTCATATTGGTTCAAACTTCTATCTGGATTGATTCCTCTCTGAGTTGAGTGTCAAAAAGAAATTTATGATTTCTAATTTCATAGGAAACACAGCTAATGGAATATGAAATGATATGCTCATATTAATTATTAAACTGATTTTAAGTGGTGAAACAGATCAGAATTCAGGTCCCTTCACTGCCCACTTTTATATATTTTTATTTGCATATTACTTTATTCCCCACTGTTACATAGTGACTTTGAACTATTAATGTTGATCTTTTTGTTCATCTGTCTTTGTATATTTCAGTTACTATATGTCACTATATAAAATCTTTATTCAATATGATTTATGTGAATAGGATAACAACTCACTTATCTAGAAACTTCTTGGTGAAGACAAATAAAATAAAAATAACAAAAAGAGCATCTGGGGAACTGGATTCTTGCTACCAAATCTTTCAGGAGCTGTGTTATCCTGAACAAGATCTGCAATTTTTTCAATTTCCTGTTTGGCTAAAGGAACATTAAAACTTCTATGAAGTCCCACTTGTCTATTTTTGCTTTTGTTGCCTATGCTTTTGCTGTCATATCCAGGAAGGCATTGCCAAAGGCCAATATCAAGAAGCCTTTTCCATATTTTCTTCTAGGTCTTATGTTTAACTCTTTTATCCATTTTGAGTTGAATTTTGTGTGGTGTAAGATAAAGATCCAATTTCATTCTTGCTTGTGGATATCCAGTTTTCCCTCATTTCTTAAAGAGACTGTCCTTGTCAAAGACCAGCAGACTATATCCGTGTGGATTTATTTGAGGGGCTCTCTATTCTTTTCCATCAGTCTGTAGGTCTATCTTTCTGCCAATACCATACTGTTTTGATTATTGTAGTTTTGTAATATATTTTGAAATCAGGAGGTGTGCCCAGTTTCTTCTGTATATCAACAATACCTTGAAAACCTGTTAAAAAAAAAAACTCCTAAGAAGTATAAATTTTTAAACTCTAATGAATATTTGAAAGTCCTTCATTTACAACATGGTTTAAACTTATTCTGTGTGCTTCTAAAGGAAAGAGGTAGAATAAAAGTTATAAAAAGACTGGTGTCAGCTCACTAAGGAGAATTTTCTACTATATAAAATTGTCCAACAGATCTGTTTGCCTCAGATATAATAGCTTCCCTATCACTTCAAGATTCAGTGGGCTGAACATTTGTCTGAGAAGTTTTCTAAAGTGTTCTTGCATATTCAGAAATGTTGGATTAGAGAACCTCAAACTTTATTTGTAAATCTAAGTTTGCACAATTCTTTGGAAAATAAATTGGCTGTTCCCTGTAGAATGACTTACACCACCTGCTCCTTGGCTAGTATATGCTTTCTGAGTTATTAACTGAATGTTGGAATTTGTCATCTTTGTTATTATAATAGGCTACTCTCTCCTAGTAAGTCAATTTGGCAAACTTCAAAGTTTCTGTGGGACACCCACAGTATGGGGGAGATGTGAGCAGGGAAATACCAAGCTTTATTCAAACAAAGGTGAGGTACAAGGGACTTCTATCCTTATCTTTATTATTCTGCTTTCTCCCTTGTCTAATGAAATAGTACATTCTTTACTGATTACATAAGACTTTTGTCAAAGTGAAATAAATATTTTTACAAGTATAAAGTGCTATATGAATATCATGTTATTACTCAAGATCATTATTAAATGATATCCAAGCAAGTGTCATCTCTGACACTAGAAACTTCAGCCCAACAAACATGAGAAAATCAATCAATGAAGCTTTTTGACATCTATTAATAGCAGATTATTGGAGCCTTCTATATCAACAGCCTCCATTTGAGAAAGCTTTAGCAAACATAATTTTAAGGGGCTAAGAATGGAGTAAGATTTCATTAGGCAGTCTTTAAAGAAAGCTGCATAGGGGCGCCTGGGTGGCTCAGTCAGTTGAGTACCCAACTCTTGATTTTGGCTCAGGTTGTGATCTCATAGTCAGTCGTGAGATTGGGATCAAGCCTTCTGTGGAGCTCTGCACTGGGCTTGGAGCCTGCTTAAGATTCTCTCTTTCCCTCTGCCTCTGCCCCTCCCCTGCTAGTGTGCTCTCGCTCTCTAACTCTCTCTCTGTCTCCCAAAAAAAAAAAAAAGGAAGGAAAAAAATAAGGAAAGCCACAAATGAAAATTAGTGCAAATTACTTAAATCCATTCAAAGTAGAACTGTAGAGACAAAGATTGTGTCATATTATACATAGCAATCAGTTTCATTAACTCATTCAGCCCAGCCATCTGTTTTATTTACATGCTAGCAGATTACCAAAGTAAGGTTTTCACTTTTTAGTCTATTATTTCATGTAAAACTCTGCTCTAGTTGACAAGACTGGAATGGGGGAAGGGGACGAGACTCACACTTGTTTCACCACCAAATGTTCTGTGTCTTATTTCATCTTAAGATGAGGAAGAAGAGCACAAGTACCAACAAAACAGTGTTCCAATGACTTCTTCTCAGAAAAAAAAGACTAAGGGGTGCCTGGGTGGCTCAGCTGGTTAAGCATCCAACTTCGGCTCAGGTCATGATCTCACAGCTCTTGAGTTCAAGCCCCACGTCAGGGCTCTGTGCTGACAGCTCAGAGCTTGGAGCCTTTTTCAGATTCTGTGTCTCCCTCTCTCTCTCCCCTCCCTCGCATGTGCTCTTTCTCTCTCTCTCAAAAATAAACATTAAAAAAAATTTTTTAAAGAAAGAAAAAGAAGACTGAAAAACATACCAGTTATATTTAGTGTTAGATGTTGAGTATATTTTGATTTGAAATGCACCATAAATCAAGGGTAGCTCTGTACTAGTTTATCAGGTTTCTAAGAATTACTAATTCTGTCCCCTTGAGTAAGAGATAATTCTTTAGACAATAATAATTAGACCCTCACTCTTCTGACTGGAGCCTGGGGAAAATAAAAAAATGATGAAAAAACCATTGGATGCTTCTTAGGAACAAAAAGGAGTGGGGGAACAAGCAGTGGTGCTAAGGAAGCAAGAAGAATGATCTTCATGCAGGCAGGCAATGAGTATTTTGCTTACTAAAATGTTTTAGCAACTTACTAGACATGTCTCTGGAGGCAAAGGAAACAAAAGCAAAAATGAACTATTGGGACCTCATCAAGACAAAAAAAAAAAAAAAGCTTCTTCATAGCAAAGGAAACAATCAACAAAACTAAAAGGCAACTGACAGAATGGGATAAGATATTTGCAAATGACCTATCAGATAAAGGGTTAGTATCCAAAATCTATAAAGAACTTATGAAACTCAACACCCGCACAAAAAAATAATCCAGTGAATAAATGGTCAAAAGACATGAACAGAGATTTCTCCAAAGAAGACATCCAGATGGCTAACAGATACATGAAAAGATGCACAACATCACTCATCATCAGGGAAATACAAATCAAAACCACAATAAGATACCACCTCACACTTGTCAGAAAGGCTAAAATTAACAACTCAGGAAACAACAGGTGTTGGGGAGGATGCATAAAAAAGAGAACACTTTTTCACTGCTGGTGAGAATGCACACTGGTGCAGTCATTTTGGAAAACAGTATGGAGATTCCTCAAAAAACTATAATTAGATCTCTCCTACAACTCAGCAACTGCACTACTAGGTATTTATCCAAAGGATATAAAAATGCTGATTCAAAGGGATATATGCACCCCAATGTTTATACCAGCTCTATCAATAATAGCCAAATTATAGAAAGAGCCCAAATGTCCATCGACTGACAAATGGATAAAGATGTGGTGTGTGTGTGTGTACACAACAACAGGAAGGAACAACGTGGATGGAACTAGACAGTATTATGCTAAGCAAAATAAGTCAGTCAGAGAAAGATAACGATCATATGATTTTACTCATGTGGAATTTAAGAAACAAAACAGATAAACATAGGGGAAGGGAAACAAAAAAAAGATAAAAACAGAGAGGGAAGCAAACCATAAGAGACTCTTAAATACAGAGAACAAACTGAGGGTTGCTGGAGGGATGCTGGATGGGGTGATGGGCTAAATAGGTGATGGGCATTAAGGAGGGCACTTGTTGGGATGAGCACTGGGTATTATATGTAAATGATGAGTCACTAAATCCTACTGCCGTAACCATTATCACACTGTATATTAACTAACTTTGATTTAAATAAAATTTAAAAGATAATAATAATAAACAAGGAGAAATAAAGGGATATGGACATGGTAAATATGTGGATAATCTTAACAAATGATATTTTACACTTTCTATTAATTTCTTGAAAAACACAACTGACTGTATATATTTAACATCACTGAACTATAAATTTAAAAGTAATTAAGATTTTAAAAATGTTTTAAAAACCTAACTTCAGCTTCATAACTTCCCAAATAAGAGTAAGCCAAGAAAGTATAATATAGAAAGTTGGCAATGGTCAAGGGTTAGTCCTAGATGGGTCATGAAGATCATATCCATCATCAGCCATACCCACCCTAAGGGAAAGTACCTACACAATAAGGTTATCCAAAATTAGCAGCTGGAAACCAGGGGGGTGGATGCACCAAGACATTGGTAATTGGTATAATTATATTTTCTCTACTTTGGCCATAACATCCAGATTTTCCCTTTTTTTCTCTCCCACCTCTGTCTTTTCTTTTTCTTCCTTCTTTCTCTCTCTCTCTCCCTCCCTCCTTTCCTCCCTTTCTTGCTTCCTTTTGTCCTCCTTCTCCTCCTCCTCTTCCTCCCTTCCTTCCTTTTCTTTCTCTCTCCCTTTCTTTCTTTCTTTCCTTTTTTCTTTCTTCCTCTCTGCTTCCTTTCTTCCTTCCTTCCTTCTTTCATCCCTTCCTTCCTTCACCTCCTCCTCCTCTTTTCCTTTTTCTTCTTAGTATGACACTGGATACATAATGTAGGCAGACTAGAGACAATTTGATGAGCTGGTCCTTATTTTTTTAATTGGCCCATAAGCTACTCCTCAATACCTCCATTAAAAAACTTATCTACATAGTTTCCACAACTTTGTATAAGATTATCATTTTTATCTTGTGGAAAATTCTTAAATATTATAATTTTGACAACAATGCAACCGTTTGTTCCCACTTTACCAATGCTGACAATTCCACAGACAGGGCTTATTTTAAGTAAAATAGATTATTATAATAGACCCAAATTATTCAGGTGACTCCATGTTTTATTTCCTGTTTAATTATTAAAGAAACTATTAAAATTAAATAAGTACATTAGCTAAGAAAGCCTAACAGAAATACAAAGTGGTAAGATCAAATGAGCCAAAATAAAAGTCAACAATAGGAAAAATAAAGATAATGTGACAATATAAAATAAAATTTAGAATGGCAAAGAGCAATGAAGTAAGAAAAATATTAAATAATATAAACTATTATTATACAAGATAAAAAAGCCAGAAAACTGCATTGTCGATAAAAAAAAAGTCACCAGAACAATACAGATAGACTGAAAAACAATCTTATTAAAAATGACCAATAAAATTTAAGAATAAGTAAAACAAGGCAAAACTCCACTAATAAAAGATTTCATTTCTTTTTGTGGAGTAAAGTGATATTCCAAGGTGAGTAAACAAGGATGGGGCATTCAAATCGAACAAGTGGATTCCCTTGGCCTAACAGAAGCAGGTAAGAGGGTAAGTTTCTCATTTAATTTTAAAAGTATCTTTAGGATCTCTCTCAAGTGATTCCTGAGAATGAAACCCCCCAGCGGGAACCTCCATCAAAGACAATAAACCTACTCTTATAGCCCATGCATTTCAACTTGAAGACATATTTTTATCTAAAGACAAGACAATCTCCAGTTGGTATGGATTCTCCAGATCTGTGCAAGAGGCACATCTAGAGAGACAGTTTGTGGACTATTTTTCTCACCAAAGTGATAGATGTCCTGTTGCTTGTTTCAAAATAAATGCATGAAAAACAATTTTTACAGAACCTTAAATCACCCACATTATAAACATACTGCAACACACTAGGCTCCTAAAACCTTGATTAGCACAAATCTTTTGGACTTCTGGTTCTTAAAAAAAAAAAAAAAAGACACAATCCTATTCCTTATCCAGAAATTCCTTATCAATAATTTCTCATATGCATTTTGAAATGTATACAATAGAAATGTCTATAGCTGTTCTTATTTAGGGGTCTCATATTGTACAGTTTTCCTGATGGCTAAAGTTGACTTCAATATATGCTTCCAATTGTAATTGATTATTAAACATTATAATAACATAACAGACATACACAGAATCAGTTATAGTGATT
The DNA here is from genome assembly GCF_028749965.1 of Puma concolor. Classification (NCBI taxonomy): domain Eukaryota; kingdom Metazoa; phylum Chordata; class Mammalia; order Carnivora; family Felidae; genus Puma; species Puma concolor. The sequence goes on from NC_141683.1 coordinate 41,744,734, forward strand.
GACTTTACCGCCCATATTTAGTAATTTCCTATTATCCTGGTAAGCCAGTTACTTCTGTGTGATCACACTGACATGACAATATTTTCATGAAGATCTGTTCTCTATTGATAAGATATTTCTTTATTTTCAATAGGACAAGATCTTTTCTACTTCTGCTGCACTTTTTTCTCTCTTACATCATCAGAAAGCAATATCTTGATGAAACACATTAGAAAAAGGGAGTTGTCTAAGCACACAATCCAGTTTTTCTGAATTTAGCTAAAAACTGGTCAATCTTCAGGAGTTACCTGGGGACAAGGAGGAGCTAGGACAGGGCAGATGGGGAAGCAGGGCTTCACTCTCCACTGTTTATATTTTTGGCCTTGAAATAAATATACATTAACTATTTATTTGTTAAATTAATTAAATATTTCAAGTGACTTAAATTTAATCAAATAGCTCATTTTTAAAAACCTGACATTTTCTTTGAATTTTCTGAATTGTAGTAACAAAGAGCCGAAGTGACAACAGCCAGGACACATGGGCCATCTCTTAAGAGATCTTGGGTTTAATGTCCCACTGGAAAAGCCACCCAAGTGGCTCTACCTGACTGTGAATGCTTGATGTAACTAGTTATTTGGCTTAACTCAAATAAACGTTAAGAAATTTATTGCTGGATTAAACTCAACCTGTTTGGGAATTAGTTTTTGTTCTTGTTTGCAAATGATTTTGTCAGCATTTCTTTTCATTAATTGTCACCAGCTCAGTTTGTAATTGTCTTCTTGTATCAACCACATGAAGTGTATCAGTTCTATGTTCCCATTTTATAAAGAAAGATGGTGCTGAAAGCTAAGAATATTTCGCTATACTTATAGGGTAAGTTGAGACTAATTTTAGGGATGTAATGGAGACGTTAGTATTTTTGTTCCCTGACAGTTCATTAGAGATGGCTGAAAGCCCATTAAAAGCAAGTATTTTTAAATAGAAACTTTTCGGGCCATGCCTGGCTGGCTCAGTCAGTTGGGTGTCCAACTTCAGCTCAGGTCACCATCTCGCGGTTTGTGTATTCAAGCCCCAAGTCGGGCTCTGTGCTGACAGCTCAGAGCCTGAAGCCTGCTTCGGATTCTGTGTCTCCCTCTCTCCTTACCTCCTTCCCCCTCATGCTCTGTCTCTCTCTCCCTCTATCTCAAAAACAAACATTAAAAAAAATTTTAATTAAATAAATAAAATAAAAAGAAACTTTTACTGGGGCACCTGGGTGGCTCAGTCGGTTAAGCATCAGACTCTTGATTTCTACTCAGGTTGTGATCTCACGGTGTGTGAGATCAAGCCTCATGTGTGGCTCTGCACTGAACAGCATGAAGCCTGCTTGGGATTCTCTTTCTCCCTCTCTCTCTCTCTGCCCCTCCCTCACTTGCTCTCTCTCTTTCTCTCTCGAAATAAACAAACTTAAAAAAAAAAAAAGAAAGAAAATTTTACTAACATAGGGGTTTTTTCCAATCCCATTTCTACAACAGGAAGGCCCCAGGAAATGTAGAGCTACATCATTTTTTTTTCCTTTCTCACTAGCGGTTTGTTTTGGTTCCCTATGCTACATTTTCCATACCAGTTGATCCACAATTACCACTGAGCTAAAAATAATGTTTCCTAAATTGCCATAATCAGTAATACCATTTTATGATGAATTTAGTTGCTTGAGAAAAACACTGTTTTACTTAAATATGTGTCTCAGAATACGAAAAAAAAAAACTGCAATTTTTCTTGATAACTATATGTCAGTTTTCAGGTAAGGCATATGATTCCAGCATGGAAGTTTATTTTTTAAATTGTGCTCGACTGTTTGAGCCTCTTCTTTATTATAACTATGACTCTATAAAGAGACAACATGTTAAATTTTCTCATTTAGAGAAAATTTCAAGGCCTTTCTGGGAACGTAGGTCCTGTCTTTCCAGATCTTCCGCTCCATCATGCACCCATAGGACACTATGGAAAATTGCAAATAATCTCTTCAAAACAAATAGGTTTCCTGCAAGTTTGTTTTCTGGGGGCTTTCTTGTTATCTAGAGAGATATAAAGTCATTGCCTTTTGTTTTTAATTTTTTAAGATTTATTTATTTTCAGAGAGACAGCATGAGTAGGGGAGGGGCAGAGGGAGAAGGAAAGAAAGACAGAGAATCCCAAGCAAGCTCCACACCATCAGTGCACAGCCCAATGTGGGGCCTGAACCCATGAAATTGAGAGATCATGACCCGACCTGAAACAGAGTTGGACGCTTAACCGACTGAGCCACCCAGGCGCCCCAGTCGTTGCCTTTTTAGATCTGGAACATCCCTTTAACATCATTAGTCCAAATTTCCCATTTTACACAACTCATGAGATCCCGAGACGTGAATGGACTTGCGTGGAGGCAATCAGCAGCACCACAAGAAAGGGCAGCAAGTGCCAAGTGCAGCTCAGGTTTCCCTCAGTGCTTTCTGTCCGCTGCTCCCTTCCGCCCCCAGGAAGAGGTTCTGTAATGAGGTCGGATACTGCCACTCGGAATCTGCTGGAGAAGAGACTGGCCCTGATTCGCAACAGTACCAGAGAGGGCATAGTCCAGTGCACCAAGTAAGCAACCTAAGAGGGCTGGAACCACTGCGTCGCAGAAGCCTCACATCAAAGCCACAATGACTTGCTCATTCATATTGAAAGCAGACAGGATGAGACCAGTAACCTTTCCAATTATAAGGGGTGCATTTTTGGTAGAGTAGCAAATGAGATCACTGGGGAGGAAGGAAAAGAAAGGAAAGGCTAGTTCTGGGGACAGACAGCCTCTAAACAATATTCAGAATAATTTCCTCCTAAATAAGAACATGCTCCACAGAAGCAGGTGAAAATGTAATTTTGGAGCAGTTGATAATGGTTCTGTCTCTGACATGTGTTCATTCCAAAAAGAACCGGGGCATCTGTTTGCTGATTCTGCAGGCAGTGTGTGACTGCAGTGAGGAGGACGCAGGGCTGCCGGAGCCCTGATGCTGGGGAGTGCAGTCTCTCCCCAAGGCAGCTAGAAGGGAAAACCATTACGGTGCTTGGAAAAGGGCAAGAAAATGAAAACTGATTGGACTGTGAAATGAAGTCATCGTAACTGTGGCGTAAAAGTCAAGAATGATAGAAGAGTGTCATGCACAAGAAATGAGAGAGCCCTTTCTGCCTTAGAAACTTTCTTCTGTTTTTTCCAAATGACTAAGCAATGCCTGAAATATACCTCCAAGTTTGTATCTATCATTAATCTAATTCAGGAGAAATGTCTTCCCAGTCACAATGTCTATTTGATCTGATTTCTTATTGTTCCCCAACGTGTTCCATTCCACTGACACCTCATCTGCTGTGCAATGTGCCTCTATGCCTTTGTGCTTGAAATACCTCTACTTAGCCAAATAATGCCCCTCTTCTTCCCTAATTCATGCCCCTGACCTCTTCAAAGTAAGATCCACAGGCTGTCTCTACCAGCAAGTCTTTTTCTTACTAAATCTTTCTGATTCCAAGTAGGTATTTACTAGGAAGCCTCTTCATGTGCACCTACTTGGATTATACTGCATTGTTTTGATGTGTGAATACTTTGTTTTATAAAGTGCATAAGTTTTTGTTATGGATTCTAGATCTATTGCCTCAACAAATCCAAAATTCCTTGAAGATTTTCCTTATTCGCTTTCTACTTTTACTGAAGAATTGAGCATATTGCCTGTGTGCCCTGGATACCCATACTAATTTTTATGGACTGTTTCCAAAGGGAAATCAGTCCCATTCTCTAACTCCATTTTTTTTTTTTTTTTTTTTTTTGTCATTTCACCACCAGGAATGTCAATGAACCATATTGAGAAAGAAGGCACACTAGGGACAAAAACCGCTAATGCACTTTATCTGATTTACCTAATTTGTCAAACTCGTAACTCTTCATAAACATACTCACCATGAGAGAAGAAGAAGTATCACCTGACTCCACTTAATTTAGAGAAAAACTGATACCATACCACACTATACCATACCATACCCTATCCTACCATTCCATACCGTACAGGAGAAAGAGTTACCCCCAGAGGGCATTAGAGCATTTGTCTGGCGGTCTCTGAATTGGCCTATTGTTTCCCAGGCTGGAAACATGGAAGACAGAAGTGGAGATTGAGTTCTTGCTCTATCCTAGGTCTTCTGCAAAGGATACTCTGTCTTTTCATTCCTGTAGAAGCTCCAGTTTGTATAAAGCATATAACCTGTAGGTAATGGGCAGGCAGAGCCAATATAGGCCCTTTTTAAATAGTCTCCTGTTCTTCAGATGCCATTAATACGACAGAGCCCCTAGAGTTGAGGCTTTCGTGTAGCTGTTCCTCAGGGCTTTCTTTCTCAGACTAATGATAGCAAGCCAGCATTTTGACTAAATGCTTACATAGGTCTTTCTGGATTTAAATTTTTTTTTAACGTTTATTTATTTTTGAGACAGAGAGAGACAGAGCATGAACAGGGGAGGGGCAGAGAGAGAGGGAGACACAGAATCTGAAACAGGCTCCAGGCTCTGAGCTGTCAGCACAGAGCCCGACGCGGGGCTCGAACTCACGGACCGTGAGATCATGACCTGAGAGGTCTTTCTGGATTTAGATCATTAATTCCTCTATAATAATATACCGTAGGGACTATATATTTGAAATCTTAGTAATCTGTTTAGGAAAATCAGTCATACCACAGGTGAATTAAACATGAAAATGTACTTTAAAAAAAAGCTCATTACGGTCATCATTTTGGTTTTAGTCAATCATTCATCATTTACTAATTCATGTAACAAAAATACCTTACTTAAGTACCAGTTATGTGCCCAACACTGCTCTGAACATCTGGCAGAGGAGAAGAATAAATAAAATATGGCCCCCAACTCAAAGGACCTAGAATATTTTTTTGAAACACAGACAAATAAATAGATGATGTATTCAGGGTTCTCTGGGAGCTCAGAGAAGATAACCTTTTGGTAGGAGAATTCTAATCACAGATTAAGTCAGTGTCATACCTCTGAATTGTAGGCAAGCTGCATCATAAACAGGGGTTTAGGTTGGGAAGACAGAAAGTGATGTATTTAAAATTACCCTCCAAGGTCATTAGGACGTTGCCATATTGAAAACCATCCTACCATTCTCTTGACAGGTCCAAAACATTTTGTCTCCTTAAGTTTTGAGTACCAGATGAAGTAGAACCATGTTGTATGGAAAAAAATGTATTTTAAAATTGTACAAACACTCCAAGCTTGGCAAAATGTTCACACTAAATAACCGACATCGAAAAACAGATCTGAAGAGATCATGCTTCCCTCTCAGGCTCACTTCAGGGCTTTTGCTCTTTGAGCTGAATGCAGGACTGAAATTTCCACACGATTCTTTTCTTCTTTTTTACATGAATGCATGCAGTTGAATTCTCATCAATTAAATATAAGATGATGCAATTTTGTCTTCTGACTGTATCCACATGTCAGTCCTCCCCCCCTTCTTCCTCCTCTCTCTCTCTCCCTTCCCCTCCCCCATATATTGCATGGGCTTGCCATTCACTCTAATGTCCAAATACCAAGCTGTAAAAGTGTTTTGCCATCTTAAGAGTCCAGCTCATTTCAGCTCTTGCTCCTTTGCTGTAACTGTTGCTTGTCATTTTGCCTTTAATTCTGCAAATACGAGCTAAGCATTTTCGTTCTGTGCACTGCACAAGGACACAAAGATAAATAAGACTCCTGAGTTCACAGCATTTATAGTGGCACTATTTTCACTATTTTTTCTTGCTCTCTTTTATCTCTTCAAACTTTTCACAATTTGTATCTCACTATATTATTCTGAGCTCAACTCCCCCTCGTTCCATAAAGCTGCCATACTGGTTGCACTGAATTTACGCTTTCTCTCCCAAACAGTTCCCTCATCTCCTGGGCTCCTAGCATCTTTACCCTCCCCCGTCATGAGGAGGCAACCACATGGCGGCGGCAGCAGTGACAACTTCGGTTTCTTCCTTTATAGTCACGTCATCATCACAACTTCTGACTGCTGTGTCAATGTTGGGTACATCATCAAAAAGACATGACTGCCAATTGCCCCATGATCTGGACCCAGGCACTTGGAGGCTCTTCACTGGAAGAGGCTCTCTCCTGTCCCAGGGATATGGATTCCCCTTGCCTTTCCCACTCCAGAAGCTGTTCCAGTGACATAGCCTTGAGACAGTGATGTGGTGTTGAAAACAATTGCATAGTACCTGTGACTGAGTCCAGTTAGGGCCTCTTGATAAACTTTTAAGATTTGGCAGATGCGTGCATGAATCCATTAGTGTTGCTGCCTCCCCAAACAAGCCTTATTGTAAGTTGCCTTTGCTTATTAAAACCGCCAACTCACCGAGCTGGGTGAGTGTCCTGCCTCTCTCTCTTCTGTCTTTTCCTGCCTTCCAAGTACAAGGAGCAGTTTCAGATTATACCTGGGAAGTTCCCAAGAGGGTTTTGAACCAACAATCGAGTTGCTAGGTTCCCCTTGCCTTTATAATGAGGTCATCCTGCTGCATGGTTTGCCTTCCTCGTAATAGACATGACTGTGTATTTCCATGGATATGATGAGTGAGGCAGGACTGGCTTTCTCACTGAGAGCCAGTAAGAAGACTAACCTCAAAAGAGGTTTTAAAACCCTGATTCTCAGATGCTTAATTTTCCCCATTTCTGTTTCAAAGCTTTGCCCTGCTCTAGCTAAGACACACCATGACTCTTCTTCAAAAGATGCCTGTTCGCATTTAACTGCAATGGTTCCAGAATTTTTTTTTTAAGTCTGCTAGCTATTTAACATTTTCTTGCCTCCTGCATATAAGTATAATTTAAAGTGATGCCACTTCTTGGAAAATTCCTTTGTGGAAATGAAATTTATTCCCCCTGAAAGACCTGACTGAATATTTAAAATTACACAAGTCAGCCTGAGTACATCTACTTTGATCCTTGGGCCTGTGGACTCACTGCCTCTGGATGGATGGAAGGCAACCTGACAGTGGCTCCTGTCCAGGCCTCACAAGGGAACACTGTTGCTTTTGTTTTTGTTTTTGTTTTTGTTTCTGATCAAGGAACAAAACTAAGTTTTCTGATTTCAAAAAGGGAAAAATAAAACATAAAATATTTAGGAGCAACTACTGAGGGATTTTTCTCAAGGCAGCTACAAAACATACAAACCCACTTAAAAACACTGCATATGTCAATCAAAGCATTAAATGAATAAACAGAATGTAAGTGCTACAAAGGATAATATTTTTTGTGTATTTTCTCCAGTGTTATATCCTCATCACCTAGAACAATACCTAGCACACAGTCAGCAATCATTAGATACTGGATGAATGAATGAAAACCTTTTTTTTTTTTCAGCAAAGCTAAAAGCCATGCATGCCCAAACAAGGCAAAAGCTATCTCTGAATGAGGTTCTAGGCTGAAGTGCAATGGTTGCCCCTGCACCTGTGCTAAGGATGTTAAAGGGGAAGAGCACCTGGCTGGCTCAGTTGGTGGAGCATGTGGCTCTTGATGTCAGGGTTGTGAGTTCAAGCTCTACATTGGATGTAGAGATTATTTAAAACCTTTAAAAAGGGGCGGGAGCAGGGAAATGCCTGGAAGGTGGAAAAGAATCATGTTACTGTGACTGGAAGAGGAGGTGGCTTTGGGGTGGACTTCTCCCAAAGTGGTAGAGAAGTAACTGTCCCCCGCAGCCCCGTAGGGCCTATTCAGATGCTGGAAATCGTCTAGTTTTGCTGTTTGGCAGAGAAGCATATTAGATCCTGTAAAATTAAGACAGGAACTCAGCTCTTCTCACGAGATTAAGACAAGCCCATTTTTATCCTTCCGTTTAAGGAATGAGTTGCTTATTCTTTCATTCCAAACCCTCACATTTTTGTGTTTCTTTTATTATCCTACCCTGGTGGCTCTCAGCCCTGGCAGCACATCAGAGTCACCTGCAAAACTTTAAAAAATGCCAGTGTCCAGAGGCCAGGCCCACCCCACCCCACTGTGACTCACCTAGGGGTAGGGCCGGGCCCCGGCATTGGTATTTTTTTAAAAGCTCTCAAGATCACTCTGATGTGTGCCTAGGGCTGGGAAATTTTGCCCCACCCCATGTTTTGACTGAGATCTATTTTGCTGCCTTATCATAAAGCACATATAATTTTTCTTACTTCAACAACTTGATGTATCTATTCCTTTCTCTTCACCCCATGTTGATTTCTGCACCCTTTACTGGTCTCCATGAATACACCATCTGATTACCAACTTGCCTTCATGACCATTCTGACTTCTTGCAAAACACTTAAAAACAGCCTTTTCAGAAAGACTCCAAAATGTTACTTACACACATAAGTGTATGCAATGTAGATCTCCAATTTTATTCTATTTTGGTTCAGAAAATGACTATCTCAACAAAGCAAAAATGTCAACAACAAGGGGTCTTTTAAACAATAAACAGTGCTGAGATCACTCTGTTGGAATGTTAGCAAATCTGAAAGAGGAGAGAAATCTCAGCTTTATCTTCAAACATCTTTTTTTTTTTAATTCCTCTTTTAGAAATTACCTCCATAGACTCAAAACGGCTCTAAAGCCAAAGCAAGGTAGGAGCCTAATCCACTGATTATTAGGACACATAGTTCTACTTTTCTTTTATTTTTAAGTTTATTTGAGATGGAGAGAGAGAGAGCAAGTGGGGGAGTGCCAAAGACAGAAGGAGAGGGAAAATCCCAAGCAGGCTCCACGCTATCAGAGCAGACCACAAAATGGGGCTTGATCCCACAAACCATGAGATCATGACCTGAGATGAAATCAAGAGTTGAATGCTTAACTGACTGAGCCATCCAGGCGCCCCTAGAAAATTCTTTTAAAAAGTGTCCTCTTTAATACAAATCATTTAACTTGCTGCAGCTTGCCTTTCCTATCTATGAAATGAAGAATATAGAATATTTTAGCCCTAATATTCCATGAAAATGTGACTGATCATCAAGACCCTGACAAAATACTTTTTTTTCCCAAAGAAGATGAAGAATGAAATAGAAATTTTCAAAGCCAAAAGTTGTTTCTAAACCAGCTACTCTGACTAAAATAAATCCACCTCCTACATTCTTTTGGGAATTCTACGGCTGGCTTCAGGGTGACATTTGTCTTTGGAAGGAAACTTTTGATCTTGAGCTCCTTAGTCTTCAGCTGTCACTCAAAGTATCAATTTAATAGGTGCACATTTATGAGCCATGAACTACTTCTTCTTTCATATTTTGAGGCAATGTGTGCTTTGAAAGAGTTATGGCAAATTTTCAGATCTATCAGCACACAGATTTTTTTTTAAGAAAATAATTTTCTGTCAATCTTCTTATTAAAGTACAACTAAAATTAAAGTCTATGGAACAAAAGAAGCAGTTGGCAAAATTTCTGGGACTTGACTCGAGATGGAATTATTAATAGGTATGATGGGGAGACAGCGCCATCCAAAAACCCACTGTAAGTTGAACTATATAAAATCCCAAAGTCTGGCAGCAGGATTTCTACCATTTTCAAGAGACAATAAATGTTTTGATGGCATGAGTTAGCTCCACGGTCCAGGAACAAGGAATAAAATTGTTCCTTATTTGGTTTTTTTGTTTGTTTGCTTGTTTGTTGTAAGCATTATCCGTATCCATAAGAAGAAAATGTAAACAAGAGAAGCCTGAAGAATGGCATCCTCCGAATGAGAAATGTAGTGGGGTTGTTGGTGAATACCACATGAGGACTAATTTGGTAAACTGAGTGCAGTGAACACTGACTACTTTCCACGAAGACACCTGACTATCTGGTAGCCATGGGAGGGAACCAGGATGAGCTCATACACCTACAACTGCAAACTACCTATCTTCTCCCTTTCATTCACTGAATATATTCACTAAGAATAAGTCACTGTGGGGAATGGGAACTACAGAGATTAATTAAGAAGAATTTCTGTTCTCCAAGAACTTCTATCTACCGGAAAGTATAACATGAGTGTATGTCCCACAGGTAGAATGGCTTTCTTAGACAGTAAAATAAAAGGAGGGAAAAGCTAACTCTCTCCTTGGAGGTTTCGCTGTAGAACACTCGTTTTATTGTAATTAACGTGATTCAAATGAAGCTTTAAGTTCTGCAGGTTTAGGAAGTTGAGAGCATCCTAAGGAGGGCTACATCTCTCAGGCCAGAGGAAGATGAATATAAAGCTGGTTTTTAAGACTGTGGTAAAAGGAGAATTTAAATTGACTCATTTATCATCTTTATTATATTACATATTATATTTGCATATTATTATAATTTCAACTTACAAATTTGTAATTGTGTATGGGCTAGGTATTGCTTGTGTCCATTTAACCATAGAGGACATCTGGGGGAACTATGTATTTGCCAACAAGTTTCTTGGTAAACAAGGAGTACAATCAAGCAAAGTTAGAATATCCGGTGCTTAATCAGGTCAAGCTAAGATAATAATATATTCATCACCATAGTATAAACTGCCTGCCAGTGAGACCAGACAACTCACGAGCCACGTCTTCTTCTACCTCAAGACCTAGCTTCTACTGACACTGCCAGTGTTTAACTTCTGAGCATCCATTCTGTAATGTGGATAAACTCACCTTCTGATCAAATCTTTATCTATATGTATTCATTAGGCTATAACTGAATCTTATAGTTACTGGAGCTCTTGTATCTTTTTAATGTGACTTTGCACATCTCTGCCATGATCAGTATGAAGAAACCTTACTATTTAAATGTCAGTATGCAATTTTATATCACTTATATTGGAGGGAAATATGCCAAATGCATAATTTATATTCCTTAATTATCTGGCTAAGCCAGCAACTCTAGATAGTGGACCTACTAAAGTAGATGGGCGAAATAAATAATCATAAGCCATGAATAGATCAGAAATTTATTTATTTTTCTAGGATTTTTTATTTATTTTTAGAGAGAGAGCACAAGTGGTAGAGAGGGAAAGAAGGAGAGAGAGAGAGACAGAGAATCTTAAGCAGGCTCTACACTCAGTGCAGATCCCGACACAGGGCTCAGTCCCACAACCTGGGATCATGACCTGAACAGAAATCAAGAGTCAGACGCTCAGGGCGCCTGGGTGGCTCAGTCAGTTTAGTGTCCAAACCTCGGCTCAGGTCACGATCTCACGGTTTGTGAGTTTGAGCCCCATATTGGGCTGTATGCTGACAGCTCAGAACCTGGAGCCTGTTTCATATTCTGTGTCTCCCTCTTTCTGTCCCTCCCCCATCTGTGCTCTCTCTCTCAAAAATAAATAAACGTTAAAAAAAAAAAAGTTACACAAACAAAAAAAAAGTCAGACACTCACCTGACTAAGCCACCTAGGCACCCCAATCAGAAATTTACTTTATTACTCACGAAGTATATCTTAAATATTACATTTAAATTTGTATTTCTCGGGGTGCCTGGGTGGCTCAGTCGGTCAAGCGTCCGACTTCGGCTCAGGTCATGATCTCACGGTCTGTGAGTTCGAGCCCCGTGTCAGGCTCTGTGCTGACAGCTCAGAGCCTGGAGCCCATTTCAGATTCTGTGTCTCCCTCTCTCTCTGCCCCTCCCCTGTTCATGCTCTGTCTCTCTCTGTCTCAAAAATAAATAAACATTAAAAAAAAAATTAAAAAAAAATAAATTTGTATTTCTCTAATGTTTTAGAGTTGCACAAAATTCAAGTGAATCAAGATAATTTAACCAAACTCAGTAGGCAGTTTAAAATGTTAGAAGCAATGGTTCCTATGCCCAAACTTACAACATTTAAGTAAAGAAAAAGAGAATGAAATCACAAAGTAGTTGAAATTATCACATGGGTACAAAGATTTAGAATAACAGTCCTATAAAACTGTCAGTCCTCCAACCCAAAAGACACTTTGTGGCCTAAAGGCTCATAGCACGCCACTGTAAGGCATTCTCTCAAATCTGATCAGAAGGTCCATTTCCCACTGGCCCTAATAACCAGCAATGATCTGATCTACCAGTAATTTGGAGACAACACAGTATAAACTATTTTGACTTTATTCCTACATGAGAGCCTCTGCTTCTCAAGGGAACCAGCCATCAGCTAGAGTCTGGCCTAGAACCAGAGAGGAATCTAGGTAACAATACAGACTTACATTTTTCTCCTTGTCTCCACTTTTTCCTCCACCCCTTAATTCTTCCTTTGACACCCCTCTGTCTTGTCCAATCTCAGTTTACTGTTTACCTTAGTATGCTTCATTAATATCTAAGCATAAGGGGCAAGGTCACCTAGAACTACCACCTCAGAAGACAGATGCACATTTAGATTCCTTCTTGGAATTTCTGGATGGTCAATCATCGGACACTACAATTTTTCATCTGGCTATTGAGTGTGACCACCGACATAGATCAGTTTTCCCCTCTCATGATACAGGTCCAAAACATCTGACTCACTTAGAAGTCCCCATATCAACTATTCCCTACTAAATATAGTGGGAAATTTGTATTTGTTATTTAGAGATATATTTAGTAGAAGAAACAGGATGCCCATGTAAGATGACTCAAAACTGAATGCCAACATCACAGTATGACTCCATCTACACTTAAGATTAATTTAAAAGACTCAATTGTTCATTCTAGAAAAAATTAATTCAATTTAATTAATCATATACTATGCTAAATTAAATCTTAATTCCACCAAGTTTTGATGTAGCAACAACACTACTTATTTATAAGTCCTTCTTTTCTTGACAGTCTGCTCCATGTCACAAAACTGTCAAAGTTTCTATCATTTCGGTCCAAATATTTAATAAATAATTTAAGATAATCTATCAAATAGGCTGTATTCTGTGATAGGTATAATCGAAATGTATTAAATATTGGCTTTCTTTTTCTTTTAGGAGTTACATTCCTTCCTCTTTTATTTTCGTCTTTAATGCCTGCTTTGAAATGTTGGGATCCTGTAAGTTTCCCCCCATCATCCTCCCATATTCTCATTTTTTTTAAAAAAATGTATTTTCACACTGCTTACTTCCTAACAAACATAGTCTGGTTTAATTACATTACTTTCTATTTTTATATCTTTTTTTTGTCCACCAGACCACGGGCCCTTTGGAGGCAAGAAGGGTATCTTCTTCACAGCTATCTCTCCAGTGTCTATCACAATATCTCAAATTTATCGGGGGCTCATAATTCTCCCAGGTATCAATTTTGTTGCAGTTGATATACATATACAAGCGTCGCAGTTGATATTACAAGTGTGAGTACGGTTTCAATTTCATGACTATATTTTCTTGTCTGACCTGGTGTATCGAACACACAATGCCTGAAGAAGAGTTCCTAGAATTCTCATATTTTGATTTACATTAAACCACAAAAGTCTGAGATTTCTGAGTTTTTTAAACATTACCAGTAAAATATGTCTCTTATAACAAAAGCCTCTATCTTTCTAATGTTAAGATTGCTATGCATGTTGAATAAAAGACCGAAAGGAAAGAGTTAAAAAAAGAAAGCTCTGATCTTTAGCCCAAGAGATCTGCAGAGATGGCCCTGAACAGTAATTAGCAAACCATAACAATGCTGTTCTACTAAAAACCTTAGCCAGTGAAAATCCCTTATGGAGAAGTGTCTAATGTTATTAGTTTCAAATCTAGTGCTGGCCTTTTGATATATATATAGAATGTAATTTTCCTCTCTCTTATTTTAATAACATTGCTCTGGCTGTCTTCTATAAATTGCATTAAAGGTGAGTGTACTATTGATAAACATAATAAACCCCAATCACATTTCAGCATGTTAATATTAAGCCTATCACACTGTACTACAGACATGACAAGTTAATTTTTAAGTGTCTTTCTCATTCACGTTTATAATCAAAATAAGCTTCCACTTATTTGAAGTCACAAATTCTCGTTTATAATTTCACATATCCTCAATTATCTGGTTTTTATTGATTTTCCATTAGATTAATAAATTAACATACAGTGCAATTTTTAACAGAGTAATTAAGAAAAGTAATTTTATTGACTAGAAAAACTCAATATTCAAGGTAAAGCATACACCATTTTTCATTTATTCCATAGTATATGTCAAAAATGACATTAAAGTTTTAAATCACACTACCAAGTCGATTTAATTTTCAAAGAATATTAAATCAGACATACTTTTTAAACACCTCATGTTTAGACTATTTTAATGATGATATACATATTGCTTTAATGGATATAAAATTTACGCTTGGAGCTATCCTGTTGCAGAATGCTGGAAGTTTAAGGGGTTGCTGGCTGACTAGGGGCAGGTGAGCTCTCTCACTGTGGGATATTTCTCCTTGGACATCCTGCAAAGTACTGGACCTCTGTCTGGAGGCGGCACCTTTCCAACAGGCAGCTTAGTTTTCACCTTGTGGCTTAGTGGGTTCCAGGCACCCCCCTTTTTAAAACCTGCTCAAGCTGCCTGGAAGAATCAGAATAGAGCCCCAGCTCTTGGGTCTCAGAAGCCTCAATCTCAGTGATCTTCTTGCCTTCTGGGACTGGTCTTTAAAAAGACCAGTTTTAAACATTTCTATTTCTTTCTTCCATTAGCTACTTCTGGGTGTCTAATAAAATGCTTTCATTGCTATCTCTTGTTTATTTAATTTTAGATTATTCCTCAACTCTCTACTTTAAAAGATTTAGACCACTTAAAATAACACATCTTGTTACATTCATTAAATAGTCACATCCCTTAAAGATTCATATAATCTTCCATAAGAAACTATTTCAGCTATTATACAAGACTTTCATTCAGGAGACTGAGACTCAGAGTGATTCAAATTAATCAGAATTATAATAGGGCAGAAGTTCAAAACGTAGGGTTCAGGTAGGGTCCATGTAATTATGAACAGCAAGTCCAACCTCTTTCGTCACTTGAGTGAGAGGAATTTAGCACATAAATATGTGTGTTTTCTTCTTCCCATACCCTCTGCTAACGTCAGCATCTGGCACACTGACACCTTTTATTTAGACGATTGCATACAGCTGTTAGTTACCCCAGCTAGTTACCCCAAAACACACTTCTGATTATGTCATTTTCCTACTTAAACCTTTCATTAAGTCTTAGCATGGCTTACAAGCTATTGTGCTTTTCTTTTTACAGATAAGGAAACTAGGAAGAACACGTTAGGGGCACCTGGGTGACTCAGTCAGTTAAGCGTCTGACTCTTGGTGTCGGCTCCAGTCATGATCTCACGACAGTGTGGAGCCCGCTTGGGATTCCCTCCCTCTCTCTTTGCCCCTCCCCTGCTCATGCTCTCTCTCTCTCTCTCTCTCTCTCAAAATAAACAAATAAACTTTAAAAAAAAAAAGGAAGAAGAGGTTAAATAATTTTCTAAGAACAAATGATTAAGGAAAGACTACAGCCAGGACTCAGACTCAGCTCTGTCAGAGTTTACACGTTGAGGGCTGGCAGAGTGACCTGAGGCAGCTGAAGAAAAGGAACTGGAACTTTCACATTTTTATTTAGTACCTGCCACATTACAGGTGCTTTGTTAATTTCTGCTGCTACAAAAGTAAGAAAAATATCGGTCCCAGTGCAATGTAAGGAAGGTATAAAGAAAAGTATTAGTCTTATGTCATTTAACTTTCTTTCCTATTAATCGAGGAGACTATACCATGAATAATTTACGAAGTTTCCTATAAACTGATTGTGGTTCCTCTTAACTCCGTCAGCATAGCCACAGAGGAACACAGCAGTGAAGAATGTGGGCTCCCGATTCCAAAGACCCGCACTCTAGCTCCACTCCCTATAGTGTGGTTGTGAGGATTAGGTGATAATTCATGCCGAGTGCTTAGTCCAGTCCTAGTAAATAATATGTTCTCAGTCCACAATTGCTATCGTTAAATGATTTTTTAAGTATCTGTCTTCCTACAGGGCAGCAGCATTCAGATGGGAAAGGGATTATATATTTTAATATCAGAACCCTTAGTGTCTATCAATGCTGACTTTACAGATTAATTAATAAGTACTACTTGGACAAATGGCATGAATTATGGTATATAATTCTTTGCATGTACAAAGACAAAGACTCAAAGAGGGGACAAGACTATTTTGAGTCACATAGTATGGATGGGGGCAGCGGAAGAAGCCTACGCTATAAAGGTGGGCAGACAGATCTTGAACAGCTTTATAAACCATGTAAAGAAGATTGAACTTCATCCTGAACGGGGGAAATCATGAAGCATCTTATGCTTAAATAGCACAATCAGATTTGCAAATTTTGAGCATACACACTCCAAACAATATGGAGGCAATACTGGAGAGGAACCTGGTGGGAAGTGCATGGAAGAGTTGAGGAAACTTCTATGATCCGGGTAAGAAAGTAAGGAGAGTCTTATGCAAGGCAGTGACAATGCAGACATACTTGAGCGCCACCTGAAGGAAAAATACACTGAACTCTTTTGTGAATTCATGGGGTGCTCCCACACTGGACGAGGTCTACACAGTAATTGCTGAATACCAGTGTTCAGACTTGTAAAATCAAAAATCACCTTGGAGAGCTCTGTAAAAATATAGGGTCCTACGCTCATCCTCAGAAGTTCTAATTTAGTAGTTCAAAGGGAGGGTCCAGAATGCTGTATTACTCTAGTTCCCAACTGCAGCTTCCATGCATTGTTTAAGTTTGAATTGCACAATGTTCTACTTTCTTTTTTTTTTTTTTTTTTTTTTTTTGCCATAATCAATGAATGGCCAAATCATCTTCTTCTTGCAACCACTGGCTAGCATTGTTCTAGGGGAAGTGGTGCATACAAGAGAAACGCAACACATTCAAGTCCCTAGTTCAAGTACCTTACAATTTGATTAAGATAAAGATAACATACAGTAAACAACTAGAGAACAACTAACTGCTAACCCATAAGCTACTGGCGATAGATAGCATAAATGCTCCAGAGATGAGGTTCTCGTGGAAACTGGACCCAATGTAATTTGGACCCATGATAGGGAGAGTCTTAGAAAATTAAAGGAGGGAACATAATAGCCCAACTATGATATGATGAGCACAGAATGAGCCATTCATGTGGAGAAGAGTGAGAAGAACATTATGAATGGAGTAAAGAGTCAGAAAGTAAGCGGAAATCAGTGTAGTCTGATAGGCTGGATAACATAATGGAGAACTTCAGGGAAAAAATTGTTCTAGGAATATGAAAATAGGATAAGAAAGGTAAACTGAAGAATAGAGAAACTTGGAAGCCTAGCCTAGGGTCATGACATGAGGTTATAAGAGCATAGGTTTAAGGCAGATACATAAACAGGAACATGCGATGGTTAATTTTATGTGTTAACTTGGCAAGGCTACGATACCCAAAAATTTGGTCAAATATCAGTCTAGATGTTGCCATTAAGGTGTTTTTAGATGTGCTCAGTAGGCACTGAGGAAAGCAGATCGCCCTCCAGAATGTGGGTGAGCCTCATCCAATCAGTTGAAGGCCTTTAGAGCAAAAGATGAGATTTCCCAAAGAAGAAGGAATTCTCCTCAACAATGTTCCAAAGAAGACCTGCCTGAATTTCCAGCCTGGTGACCTGTGGAATTCAGACTCAGGACTGCAACCTGACCCAAATTTTCAGTCCGCTGGCCTGCCCCACAGATTTTGGATTACCAGTCCCCACCATCATGTGAACCAATTTCTTAAAATCTCCCCCTCACTCTCTCTCTGTATATATATCTTACTAATTCTGTTTCTCTGGAGAACCTGGACCAAACAAAGAGGATGAATACCAGAGATATTATGAACAAAAAAAAAAAAAAAAAAAAAAAAAAAACAGAATAAAAGGAAGATTTAAAAAAAAAATCAAAGGTAACTTCAAAGCTTCTAGAAGACTGAAAGCAGCTGCAGTTTCAGGACTGGCTGTGATCTACTGTCTTCATGTGCTTCCCTCAAAGGAGTTTTGCTCCCCTGAGTATTTAATGGTGCTGGTAGACAGGCCGCATTATATCATTGTGCTGTCAGCAACCCCATTGACCTTTTAATGATCTGGTTTCTTTTACAGTCAGTACTACACAATTTAGACTTTTCTTTTAATTATTTGATGTTTTCTAATTTTAGCATGTTTCAAATAGCCCATTCAACTTAAATAGAGGCTTAATTGCCTTAGAATTGAAAACTTTGGTATGCCTTTTTAAATATCTAAAATAACTAGTGGGCACTCACCCTCTTGGATTATGGAACAGGGCAATGGACCAAAAGACAATCTAATTTCTCTGCTTTGATGTCAATGAGAGGATGAACACAATGTAACCCTGGAGTAGCCAATTATTCTTCTTACGGGAAATTGTGATTCCATTCTTCTCTAACACCCTTCTGCCTCAGATCTATCAAGTACGTTTTTTTAATTCTCTCCTGTTCACACTGACCTCTGATGAAAAAGTTTCCCATGGTGGAAAGTGAGGGGGAGAAAAAAGTCTCAGAAGGTTTGCACGGTGCTGTAATTTTCCTTCCGTATGGCACTCTATGCCAACAAAGTATTCTGAATGCTTATTTCATCCAACTCACCACTCCTGATAATTTCAGTGAATTTCAGCTAACTACAGAGACACTCTATCCACCTTATTATTCCCAGTTTTGTTGAGAGAAGTCAACAAAATGTCTTTAATGAATGAGCTCAACTAAATCTTTGCAATTGACAACAAAATTATAACTTAGGCACCTGCAATAGATGTAGGAACCGTGATCTTTCACAGCTTAAGAGACGAGCCCAGCAGAGTGCTCTCTTTGTTAATCTACATGCAAACACTTATATTTTGTAATTTGCTGGCCGTATTAGTAAGCACGTGTAGCAGACACTATTTTCCTTGAAAGTCAAGCATGTATTAACTCCTATTTTTAGGACCCCAGTTTTACTCAGGAATCCAGTCCTAACTAAATTTCAGGGAAGGCAGATTGGTCTAAACCACTTCTGCCAAACAGAACATTCTATGATTATGAAAATGTTCTATGTCTGTGATATCTAAGATAGTAGCCTCATGCCACATGTGACTACTGAGCATTTGAAATGTGGCTAATGCACAGGCCTCGACAAGTACAAAAAGATCGCAATCATACCATGCGTATTTTCAGATTACAATGCTATAAAACTTGAAGTCAACCACAAGAAAAAATCTGGAAAGCCCTCAAACACATGGAGATTAAAGAATATCCTATTAGTGCTCGCTTTGGCAGCACATATACTAAAAAAAAAAAAAAAAAAAAAAAGAATATCCTATTAAAGAATGAATGGGATAACCAGAAAATTCAAGAAGAAATTTAAAAAAATACATAGAAGCAAATGAAAATGAAACACAACAATTCAAAACCTTTAGGATGCAGCAAAGACAGTCCTAAGACAGTATATTGCAATTCAGGCCTATCTCAAGAAGGAAGAAAGGTTCCAAATATACAGCCTAACCTTACACCTAAAGGAGCTACAAAAGGAACAGCAAGTAAAGCCTAAAACCAACAGAAGAGAAATAATAAAGATTAGAGCAGAAATAAATAATATAGAAACAAACAAAAACAGTGGAACAGATCAATGAAACTAAGGAGCTGGTTCACTGAAAGAATTAACAAAATAGACAGGGGCACCTGGGTGGCTCAGCTGGTTAAGGGTCTGACTTTGGCTCAGGTCATGATCTCACTGTTCAGGAGTTTGAGCCATGCATCAGGCTCTGTGCTGACAGCTCAGAGCCCAGAGCCTGCTTCAATTCTCTGTCTCCCTCTCTCTCTCTCTGCCCCCCCCCCCCCGCTTCCTCTCTCTCCTTCTCTTTCTCTCCCTCTCTCTCTCTCAAAAATAAACATTAAAAAAAAAAAGGAAAAGAAATAAACCCCTAGCTAGATTTATCAAAAAGAAAAGAAAAAGGGCCCAAAAGATAAAATCATGAATAAAAGAGGAGAAATCACCACCAACACCACAGAAATACAAACAATTATAAGAGAGGGGCACCTAGGTGGCTCAGTCAGTTAAATGTCTGACTTTGGCTCAGGTCATGATCTCACAGTTTGAGTCTGAGCTCCGTGTCGGGTTCTGGGCTGACAGTTCAGAGCCTGGAGCCTGCTTCAGATTCTGTGTCTCCCTCTTCCTCTACCCCTCCCTCACTTGTACTCTGTCTCTCTCTCTTTCTCTCTCTCTCTATCAAAAATAAATAAACATTAAAAAAACAATTATATTATAAAATATATATATATACCCACAAACTGGGCAATCTGGAAGAAATGGACAAATTCCTCGAAACTCACAAACTACCAAAGCTGAAGCAGAAAGAAACAGAAAATTTGAACAAACCCATAACCAGTAAAGACACTGAGTCGGTAATCAAAAATCTCCCAACAAATAAGAGTCCTGAGCCAAATGGCTCGCCAGGGGAATTCTACCAGACATGTAAAGAAGAGTTAATATCCATTCTTCTCAAACTGTTCCAGAAAATAGAAATGGAAGGAAAACTTCCAAACTCATTCTATGTAGCCAGCCTTACCTTGCTTCCAAAACCAGACAAACACTGCATTAAAAAGGAGAATTACGGGCCAATATTCCTGATGAATCTGGATGCAAAAATTCTCAACAAAATACTAGCAAATTTAATTCAACAGTACATTAAAGGAATTATTCACCATGATCAAGTGAAATTTAATCCTAGGCTGGTTCAGTATTTGCAAATCAATCAATGTGATATACCACATTAATAAAAGAAAAGAACCATATGATCCTCTCAATAGATGCAAAAAAAGCATTTGACAAAATACAGCATCCTTTCTTGACAAAAACCTTCAACAAAGTAGGGATAGATGGAACATACCTCAACATCATAAAGGCCATATATGAAAGACCCACAGCTAATATCATCCTCTGGAGAAAAACAGAGAGGCTTTCCCCTACGTCAGGAACAAGTTGAGGATGTCCACTCTTATCATTACTATTTAACAAAGTACTAGATGTCTTAGCCTCAGCAATCAAACAATCAGGCATCCAAACAGTCAAGGAGAAAGTTAAAGTTTCACTATTTGCTGATGACATGATACCCTATGTAGAAAACCCAAAAGCCTCCACCAAAACACTGTTAGAACTAATACATGAATTCAGCAAAGTCACAGGATATAAAATTAATGTGCAGACATCAGCTGCATTTCCATACACCAAAATGAAGCAGCAGAAAAAGAAATCAAGGAATTTATCCCATTTGCAACTGCACCAAAAACAGTAAGATACTGTAGGAATAAACCTAACCAAAGAGGTAAAAGATCTGTACTCTAAAAACTATAGAACACTTAATGAAAGTTACTGAAGAGGACACAAAGAAACGGAAAAACATTCCATGCTCATGGATTGGAAGAACAAACACCGTTAAAATGTCTATACTATCCAAAGCAATCTATACATTTAATGTAATCCCTATCAAAATACTACTAGCATATGTCATAGAGCTAGAACAAATGATTTTAAAATTTGTATGGAACCCCAAAAGACCCCGAATAGCCAAAGCAATCCTGAAAAAGAAAAACAAAACTGGAGGCATCACAATTCTGGATTTCAAGCTATACTACAAAGCTGTAGTCATCAAGATAGTATGGTACTGGCACAAAAACAGACACATAGATCAATGGAACAGAATAGAAAACCCAGAAATGAAGCCACAACTATATGGTCAACTAATCTTTGACAAAGCAGGAAAGAATATCCAATGGAAAAAAGACAGTCTCTTCAACAAATAGTTCTGGGAAAACTGGACGACAACACGCAGAAGAATAAAACTGGACCACTTTCTTACACCATACACCATATATTTTGAAATAAATTCAAAATGGATGAAAGACCTAAATATGGGACAAGAAAACATCAGAATCCTAGAGGAGAACACGTGCAGCAACCTCTTTGCTGAGCAACTTCTTAAAGACATGTCGCTGAAGGCAAGGGAAACAAAAGCAAACATGAACTTTGGGGACTTCATCAAGACGTTGGGTTGATGGAGGGAAGTAGGTGGGAGATGGGCTAAATGGGTGATGGGTATCAAGCAGGGCACTTGTGATGAGCACTAGGTGTTGTATATAAGTGATGAATCACTGAATTCTACTTCTTTTTTTTTAAATGTTTATTTATGAGACAGAGAAAGATACAGCATGAACGGGGGAGGGTTAGAGAAAGGGAGACACGGAATCCGAAGCAGGCTCCAGGCTCTGAGCTGTCAGCACAGAGCCCGACGCGGGGCTCGAACTCAAGGACTGTGATATCATGACCTGAGCCAAAGTCAGATGCTTAACCGACTGAGCCACCCAGGCGCCCCTGAATTCTACTTCTGAAACCAATATTGCACTGTACATTAACGAATTAATTTTTTTTTTTAAATGAAATGTGGTTAGTGCAACTGAGAAAGTAAATAGTCACGTGTGGATGGTAGTTACCATACTAGACAACATAGAAAAATACAGATGCTGTTCTTACATTATCCTTGCAAGTGAGGGGTGTAAATGCATAAGGTTATAAGACAGTAATGACCAATGATATGAAACGGAAAGTCTGAAGGAAAATGTCCAAGAGCTTTAGCATGCCTACTAGAAATACAAACCAACAATATTAAGTGTGAATATGAATATGAAATATGAATTCTCATGTACTGAGGCTAGGAGATCAAACAAGTACAACCACTTTGGGGGGGGGGTGGTTTATCTTATAAAACAGCACTTGTCCCTACCAAATGATCAAGCAAAAGTTTAGGTTTATAAAGAAATATTTGCAAATGTGTATAATGAGACACACACACACACACACACACACACACACACACACAGAAAAGAATATGCAAAGAAGCATTGTTCACAACTGCAAACATTTTTAAACAGTCATGTCAATCAAAAGAGAATCAAAGAAGAGGGTTGTGGAACACTACCTGACAGTGATATGAGTACAGAACAACCAAATATATTAACAGAGATAAACATTAGAATGACAATTTTGCCTGAGAAAAAAGACAGCTGCAGGGGACAATAAACATCATGACACCATTTTTATAAAGCAAAAAACAAAATAAAAGGTAAATATTTTACAAATGCGTATGTATATGGCAAAACTAAAGAAAATCAAGAAAATTTTGTATATGATTGAAGCTACATGAAGGGTTAGGAATACACTGGGGTATCATCTGGGTGAAGCACACATGTAGGTTCAGCAGGATTAGAAACATCCTATTTAAGTTGTTACTATGCTCCACAAACTCCATATGTATTATATACACTATCTTGAATGTATGAAATCTTCATACCTAAAAGGATAATAAGCAAGAGACGATCATTTTACTGAATCAAAAATCAACACAGATAAAAACCCCAGAATCCAGATGATACGATATATTGCCTAAGATTTCCAGGTTTTAACAAAAATTATGAGTGAAGCAAAGAAACAGGAGAGGATTACCGATACTGAGGGGGAAAAGCACTGAACAGAAATTAACTCCAAGTGGTTCCAGATCTTCCATGTAACAAAGATATCAAAGCAGATATTACAAATATATTTAAAAGTTAAAGAAAATTATGTTTAAATAAAAGAAAACATGATGACAATAATTCATCTCATCGTGGTAATATTAAAAAAGAAATACAAACTATGCAAAAAGAACCAAATGAAAATTCAAAAGTCAAAAATTACAATAACTAAGCTCAACAGTAAATCTGAAATGGAAAATCAATCAGTAGGCTTGAAGCTGGATCACAGAAATAGTTGATCAGAGGAACAGAGAGAAAGACTGAAAAAAAAAATGAAGTCAGTGGTCAGATGTATGGGACAATAACAAGTGTATCAACATACATTTAATGGGAGTTCCAGAGTAGAGGACATAGGACACAAAAAAAGTTTTTGAAGAAATAATGGCAGAAAACTTTCCAAATATTATGAAAAAAAACATTACATCTTGAATACATACGTCCAAGAAAGTCCCTGAAACCCAAGTAGGAGAAACACCAAGAAATTCACTCCTAGACACATCATAGTCAAACTTTGTACAGTCAAAAACAAAGAAAAAGTCTTGGAAACATAAAGAAAAAACCAACTGAAAACTGACTTCTTATCAGAAATAATGAAGGTCAAAGACAGTGGAATGATATATTCAAAGTGCTGAGAGAGAGGCACACTTCTGGAATGTAGTCTGTAGTTCCTCAAAAAGCTAAGCATACAGTTTCCGTTAGACACAGCAATTCCGGTCCCAGGTAGATACCCGGGAAAAATGAAAACATACGTCCACACAAAAACTTTTACATGAATATTCAGAGCAGCATTGTCCATACTATTCAAAATCGAGAAACAACCAAAATTTCCCTCAACAGATAAATGGATAAACAAAATGTCTTCTACTCAAACAGACTATTATTCAGCTATAAAAAGGAATAAAATTCTTATATATGCCATGAAATGGATAAAACTTGAAAACATAGCAAGGGAAAGAATGCAGTCACAAAAGGCCATACATTGTATTGTTGCATTTACATGAACTATCCAGAATAGGCAAATCTACAAATATAGAAAGTAGAATAATGGTTGCCTGAGAGGGGGGAAGGGTTATGATAAGGGGCAGCGACTGCTGACGAGTATGGAACTTCTTTTCAGGTGCTTAAAACTTTCTTTAATTAGATAGTGGTGATTAAGTCACAAATTTATGAATATACTAAAAACCACTGAATTGAAGATGATGCACTTTATGGTATATGTATATCAATAAAATGATTATTTTTTTAAGTGCTAAACAGGGAAAAACTGTCAAACAAGAATTCTATATAGCAAAACTACTCTCAAAAGTGAACGCAAAATAAAGATACTCCCAAATAAGCACACTAAGATAATTTGTTGCTAGCAAACCTGGTTTACGAGAAATACTAAAGTAAATCCTTACAGATGATGGAAGTGACATGAGATGGTAACTTATACAGGAAGAAATGAAGATACTAGAATCTTAAATATGTTGGTTGTAATGAAGGCCTCTACAAATAGATTTTTCTTATTTCTCTTAACTTCTTTAAAACATAAGAGATGTAATAAATGCGGAGCTATATTATTGGGTTTTTAATACATATTGATGATATTCTACATTTCACAACAATAGCTGAAAGGTGGGGGGAGGCATATATCTTGGAACTAAGTGTCCACTTTTTATCTGAATTAACTTAGTATTATTCTGAATTAGATTTTGATAAGTAATGATGCACACCACAGTCCCTAGAGCAATCAGTAAGCAGGTGAGTCAAAATAATATAGTAAAAAAATCAAGAGTAATTAGTAAAAACATTAAAAAATATTTGCCTAACACGAAGAATACATAAAAGAAAGACTAGAACAACAACAGATCAATACAAAACAAATAACAAAATGGCAGACAGAAATCCAATCAAATCAATAATAACATTAAGTTTGAATAGATTAAACACCCTACTCAAAAGGCAGAGACTGGAAAACTGGATTAAGAGTAAGATCCAACATATGTTGTGTCTGTAAGTGACACACATTCAATTCAAAGATACAAACAGGTGGAGAGTAAAAGGTTGAAAAAAATGACATCATGCAAGCAGCAACCATAAGAGAGCTGGAGTAGCTACATGATTATCAGATAAAACATATTTCAAAATGAAACACTGAGGGGTACTTCATGATGAGAAAAGGGTCAATACGACAGCAAGATACATACATATAAATGAATGTATGCCTAACAACAGAAATTCTATCTAAATAAAGCAGATACTAACAGAACTGAAACAGAAATGGACATTTCAGGGGCACCTGAATAGTTCACTCAGTTAAAGCTTCTGACTCTTGATTTTAGCTCAGGTCATGATCTTATGGTTCATGGGATTGAGCCCCACATTGGGCTCTGTGCTAACAGTACAGAGCCTGTTTGGGATTCTCTCTCTCCCTCTCCCTCCCTCTGTCTCTCTCTCTCTCTCTCTGCCCCTCCCCAGCTCATGCACATGCCCTCTCTCTCACTCTAAAAATAAATAAATAAACATGAAAATTTTTGAAGAAGAAAAGAAATAGACATTTCAAAAGTTAGAGGGGCACCTGAGTGGCTCAGTCAGTTAAGCGGACAACTCTTGGTTTTGGTTCAGGTCATGATTTCACAGTACGTTGAGTTTGAGCCCCACATTGGGCTCTGCACTGACAGCTTGCTTGGGATTCTGTCTCCCTCAGTCGCTGCCCCTCCCCTGCTTGCTTTCTCTCTCTTTCTCTCTCTCAAAAATAAATAAATAAATAAACATTTTTTTAAAAAAGTAGTAGAGATTCCAATATCTCAGTATCAATAACTAATAGAACAACTCAAAAAAATGCAGCAAGTATATATAAGACTCGAACAATTCTTTCAACCAATTAAATCTCATTGTAACATATAGGACACTGCAAATAAGGACTGCAGAATCTTTTTCAGTGCACAAGAAAAATTCTCCAGGAGAAACCACACACTGGACTACAAAACGAGGTTCAATATAATTTTTTTTAAAGATAATCATGTAAGTATACTAAGTATGTTTTCTGACCACAATTAAATGTACTGGAAATCAATAACAGGTACCTGGAAAACACTCCAAATACATGGAAACTTAAAAAAAAAAAAAAAAAGCTTCTAAAGGAGCCAAAAAAGAAATTGAAAAAAAATTAGAAAGTATTTTAAACTAAGTTGAAATGAAAATATAACATATCACAATTTGTGGTTTGCAGCTATGTATTTTGTAGTTCTCAGTGCGCAAATCTTGCACATTTTTGTTAGAGATTTCACTAAAATGACTATAATCAATAAGACAAAAACTACTAAGTGTTGCTGTGGATATGGAGTAACTGGAGTCTTCCTCTTACATTATTGGTGGGAATGTAAAATGATACAGCCACCTTGGAGAAGTTTGTTAGTTTCTGAAAATGTTAACTTATGAAACATCACAATTCTACTCTCTAGCAATCTACCCGAGTAAAATTAAAACATATGTCCACATAAACACTTTATTTTCATTGCAATATTATCCATATCAGCTAAAACTAATGCTTAATGCAAATATCTGTCAACTGCCAAATGGATAAATTGTGGTAGATCCATTCAATAGAATACTACCCAGCAATAAAAGGGAACAAAAAATTGATACATGCTGTAAATAGATGAATCACCAAAACATTACACTATGTGTAAGAAGCCAGATGCAAATAGCCACATATTGTATGATTTTATGAACATTTATTTTAAATGTTCAGAATCGACAAATTTAGAAATACAGAAAACAGATCAATGGTTGCCTGGGGTTGGGAATAGGGACTGATGAGAAGCAAACTCAAAGACATTTTTTTGTATGGTAGAAATGCCATATAATTGGATTGTTGTGATGATTGTACACTTTTGTAAATTTACTAAATGTCATTGCATTGTAAACTTACAATGCTAATGGTTTGTAAAAATTATACTCCAATAAAGCCATTAAAACACATGGAAAAGCATTCACCCAAATTCAGTATTTCTTTCATTTTAGTTTTAACTGTATATAGCCAACTGAAAAATTACCTACCTTTCAGCAAACTGCTAAGGGAGTTCAATCATACAAAATAAACAGGCTGCCTAAAAAATGTAAGGTTAATTAACTAATTATTCATTTTCAAATTAGGTTCTGTATTGACAAAAGCATTCTATGAAAGATCCGTCAGCACTGACAAATCGATTTAACATGAAATTGCCTGCATTGTACATATACAATGTATAGTTATCCTAGTATGTTTTCAAAATCAATGCAAGGATCATAACATGAAACCATGTTTTAATTTACAAAATATAGTTTAAAAAACTAGTTATTACCTAGCTATCTTTCTGAATGATTTCAATTAATTCCCTATTTTGGTGCAACCTGTCTCTGCTATCCACAGGGAATTTAATCTTAATTTCTTTATAAAATGACCTTTTCATGTTAATCAACTACAATTGTTAATTGCTCCAACATCAGATCAGTATTACTGACTTCAAAGGATAATAAAATTTAAATATGATCAGAAATGTACTACTAGAGTTCCTTAATCCGATCTAGAATTTGGAGCTGGAAAGAGAGTATTAGGACACTCTGTGTGCAGTGGTTTGTTGGTAAATATTTAACAACAGGATTTTCAGAGGAAAAATGTTCTGATTTATAGTATTTCCCAATTTTCATAAATACTGTCACCAATGCCAAGCTCAGGTTGGTGATGTCAACCAGCATGCAAAATTCCTAAACATTTAATGATTAGTTCTTATAAACACTGGACAGATGAAATCCAGCACACCACTTCCAGAATGTCTTTTTTTTTGCTTCACTCAAATGTGAACTGTCTTGATCTGTACTTGTTTTCAGAATCCTTGATTTATGATGCTATACTATGCTTCTCCATTAGAGGGGTAAGTTCATTGAGGGCAGGAATTCACCGAGGATTCCTCACAGAGAGTACATTTTTCCTCTGACCACTTGCATTCCCGAAGGATATGTTTAAAAATGTAGATGGTTGGGGTGCCTGGGTGGCTCAGTCAGTTGAGCGTCTGACTTCGGCTTAGGTCATGATCTCACGGTTCATGAGTTTGAGCCCCACATCAGGCTCTGTGCTGACAGCTCAGGGCCTGGAACCTGCTTCGGATTCTGTGTCTCCCTCTCTCTCTGCTCCTCCCCTGCTCACTCTGTCTCTCACTCAAAATAAATAAAGATTAAAAAAAATTTTTTTTTTTTTTTAACGTAGATGGTTGATAGAATCATCAAAGCCCTGGTTGAGTTCTCACTGTCAGGGTTTTTGTCCCAGCTCCCAGTAAGATTGGATTCTGAAGTTGGAAGGCTTCTACAAAGAGAGGTCTAAAGACCTTGATACATCTCCAAAAGAAAAAATGAACTTCTTGGCAAGGTCATATAAGGGACTGTGAAGAGTGGCTCTCCACTTTTAGCTAAGTCTTATACTTAGGCTTCCTAGAATCACCTTGTTTGAATAGTTCCAGTTTAAAGTTTGATGACTTACCAGTGAGAGAAATTGGTATGAGATTAAAACGAAGAAGGACAGTGAAAGCCATTATTCTTAGAAGACTATGGTGGTCTCTCATGTTGGCATCAGACATCATCACTGAGTGATGTGGCAGCTTTACAGATCTTCCTGCTACCTACCTAACTCCTACTAAATGGTCCCACTTTGGTGACCAAATACTCATGACTTCTCGGACATTCCCACCTCCTCTAGTACTTCAGGATGCAGTAACTGATGACTTTCTCTCATCCTCTGACTGCCTGTGCCAAATCACCAATTCCACAATCCCACCATATTTGCATAAACCCTACTCTCAATTAAACCCCTCATTCTTGTAATACTTGTATTATTGCTATTAATTACTGCTAGTTTACTGTTTCCTGGCTGAATCTCGACTGACATTGTCTTTAGTACCACTAGCAGTTCTAGGAGAACAAAATCTGAAAGATGGGAATCTAGAATAGTTCTCTGCTATGATCAGATTTAAAGGCATTAGAAACAGAAGAGTGCCTATTCATTCCAGTGGCAAATCCAAACACTTGGGGTTATGTGTGTTGGTGGTATTAGGGTTAAATGACCAAGTTCTTGGTACAGTAGAACATTATAGTCGAAAAAAAGAATATAAGGCTGTGGGGTGTGGTAGCTACTCTTAACTGCGATGCAGAGTTTTGATGGGGGAAAAAAAACTCATGTCTTTCAGGACTTCCACATATGCCCAGAACTATCCCTTACATTTTGCATCTGCAGGATGAGATGGCTGAAAAACAAACCCAAAATCTACTCCTGCAATTGGCTGAATTATAATACAAATTAAATTCAAATTCTTGAAGAGTCTCTTATGTAACATTTTTGGTATTGATTGAGAACGAGTGCAACACTGAAAATTACAACAGAGACATCTGGGTAGATTCCACTTGTACTGAAGATTTTTAACCCCAAATTTTACTGAGCCTCCCTTACTAGCAGAAATTTCTCCTCTTGTTCTAAAGGGTATCCACCTTCCTGCGGCGCCTGGGTGGCTCAGTTGGTTAAGTGTCCGATTTTGGCTCAGGTCGTGATCTCACAGTTCATGAGTTCGAGCCCCACATCAGGCTCTGTGCTGACAGCTCAGAGCCTGGAGTCTGCTTCAGATTCTGTGTCTCCCTCTCTCTCTGCCCCTCCCCTGCTCATGCTCTGTCTCTCTCTGTCTCAAAAATAAATAAGACATTTAAAAAAGTGTTTTTAAAGAAATAAATAAATACAATAAAGAGTATCCATTTTCCTGGAAGAAAAAAAAAAAAAAGCCTATAATGACCTGTCCTGAGAAACAAGCCTTGTTCTCCCAGAGGCAAACATTCTACTTTTAAACTCCAACTTTAAAACTCCAGCTATAAGCCCTGCTGGTCACAACAGCTCATGAAATCCAGCCCCTCTCACTTTCCAAGCCAATGGCTATTGGTATTAATTTTCCCTGTGCACTCCCCTGTGTGCTAGTCTGTATCTTGTCCTTCTCCACAACCACAGCTCCCTCCCCACCACAGTGGCCATGATGTTCCTCTCAAACTGCATCTCCACACTTCCTGCCTTCTTTAATGTGGCCTCTTCTCTGTCTTTAGCTGTAGACTTTGTTCTGCCAGTCTTCAGGCCAATTTCTGGGGTATTTAGGATAATTTGACAGTTATCTAGTTGTATTGGTGGGACAAGGTGAGCCTAGGGTCCTCCTACCCTGCTGCCATCTTCCTTCCTCCTCAAGATCTTTCTTTTTTCTTACTGTAGGCATTTATTGCCATAAACTTCCCTCTTAGAACTGCTTTTGCTGATTCCCATGTTTTGGTATGGTGTGCTTCCATTTTCATTTGTGTCATGATAATTTTTTATTTCTTGATTTCTTCTTTGGCCCATGGGTTCTTCAGAAATGTGTTTAAATTTCCACACATTTGTGAATTTTCCAGTTACTGATTTCTAGTTTCATACCATTGCAGTTGGAGAAAATACTTGATATGATTTCAATATTCTTATATTTATTAAGACTTATTTTGTGACTAAACATATGATCTATCCTACAGAATGTGCTATATGGACTTGAGAAGAATATGTAACCTGTTGTTGTTGGATGGAATGTTCTACATATGTCTGTTAGGTCCATTTGGTCTAAAGTATGGGGCTCAAGTTGGTTTTCTGTTGATTCCTTGTTTATTTTCTGTCTGGATGGCATATCCATTGTTAAAAGTATTGAAGTTCTTTACTGTTACTGTTTCACTGTGTATTTTTGCCTTCAGATCTATGAGTACTTTAAATAAGTACTATAACTCCTAAGGGCTCCAATGTTGGGTAAAATTATTACACCTTCTTGATGAATTGACTCCTTTAACATTATACAACGACTTTGTCTCTTGTTACAATTTTTGTCTGATATAAATGTAGCTACCCATGTTCTCTTTTGGTTTCTACTTGCATGAAGTATCTTTTTCCAGCCCTTCATTTTCAACCTGTGAGTGTCCTTTAAGCTGAAGTGAGTCTCTTATAGGCAATATACAGTTGGGTCTTGTTTTTTAACCCATTCAGCCACTCTATGTCTTTTAATTGGAGAATTTAAGCTATTTACATTTAAAGTTATGTGTAATGATACTGATAAGAACTTATTATTACCATTGTGTTCATTGTTTTCTGACTGTAGTTCCTTTATTGCTTTCTTCCTCTCTTTCCGTTTCTGAGTTGATGATCTTTTTGTAGTGGTGTGTTTTGATTCTTTTCTCTTTTTTATTTACGTATCTTTATAGATTTTTGCTTTGTGGTTACTGTGAGACTTTCATAATACATCTTATACTTATAACTCTCTATTTGAAGCTAACAACTTCACTTCAATGACACAAAAATGTTCTACAGATTTATTTGCCCCCCCATGCACAATTAATGTTGATGCCCCAATTTATATGTTTTAATTATACGCCCATTAACAAAATATAGCTATACTTGCTAACACTTTTATCTTTTAACCTATGTGCTAGATTCAAAGCAATTTACACACTATTGTGGTATTAGAATATTTTGAATTTGACTATATATCTACCTTCATCAGTGAATTTTATACTTTCATAAATGTTGTCTCTCCATTTCTGAAAAACAGCTTTGCTGGGTAAACTATTCTTAGTTGAAGTTTTCTTCTTTGAGTATTTTGAATATACCATCCCACTCTCCCCTGGCCTGCAAGCTTTCCACTGAGAAATCTATTGATTACCTTATTGGGATTCAATAATGCCTTTGAATGCCTTCTCTTGCTGCTTTGAAATTTTTCCTTTTGTTCTTGATTTTTGAGAGCTTGATTTAAAGTGTTTCAATGAAGATTCCTTCAGGTTGTATCTGGAGATCTCCGACCTTTGTATACCCAGATGGCCATCTCTCTCCCAGGATCTAGGAAGTTTTCAGTCATTATTTCTTTAGATAAGTTTTCTGCTTCTCTCTTTTACTTCTGGGAGTCCCATAAAGTAAATATTGTTTCTCCTAAGGTTGTCCTATAATTCTCATAGGCTTTCTTCACTCTTTATCATTCCAACTTCTTTTTTCTCCTCTGCCTGCATAATATGTCTTCAAGTTCACAGATTCTTCTGCCTGATTGAGCCTGCCATTGAAGTTTTTTATCACATTTTTTATTTACTGTATTCTTCAGCTCCAGAATTTTTGTTTCTTTTCTATTATTTCTCTTAGTTGAACTTCACATTTTGTTCATGTGTTGTTTCCTAAGTTCACTGAGTTGTCTACCAGTGTTATCTTGAAACTCATTAAGCTTCCTTAAAGTAATTATTTTGAATTATTTTTTCAAGTAATTAACAGATCTCCATTTCTTTAGGGTCAGTTACTAGGATATTATTTGGTAGTGTTACCTTCCCTTGCTTTTTCATTTTTCTGGTGAATTTGTACTGATGTCTGCATATTGAGGGTGCAGTCACCTCTTCCTGGGAAGGCACAGCAGCACAGTCTCTGTGCAGCTCTCTAAAGTGAGGTCAGTATCAGCACAGGCTAAGGGGTCCTCAGTAGCCAAAAATGTGCTGGTCCTGTGGTGGCAAGTTTCACCACATTGGCAGATTTCACCAGCTCCACAAAGTAGATGCAGTGGGGGGATCCCAAGCAGTTCCATCAGTTGGGATCAGCATTGATGTAGATTCTGGGAAACTTCAGTAGCAAGTCTGCAAATGGCCACCATGGTGAGTCTTGCTGGGGTTCTCCTGCTCTCCTTTTTTCTATGGGGTGAAATCCTCTAAGAGGATCCCTCATGGAGTCAAGCTGCTCTGAACTGTGAGATGGGATAACTCAGATAAAGCGTTTCCTGCACTTTTTACGTGCCCATCTTCAGTTTTTGAGCTCTACAGGATTTTTGCTGTTGTAGTTATAGCCTACGACTGTTGTAGTCTAGGACTTTCGCTGAGCTTTTTTATTGGGTTTTATTGTTTTTGTAATAGAAATCAATGTTAGGATTTTCTAGCCCTCCATCTTGCTGATGCCACTTCTTAATCACATTTTTAGTCTTTTCTGTGACTTGTATGATCATTAATTTTACACATTTTTTGATGATTTGAGTAACTTTTCATTGATTTAGAAGAAATCTAAGTATTGAAGATATTAACAATTATATTTGTTGCAAGTATATTTTTTCTCACCACCCTGAATACTAGCTATTGGTAACATTGCCCCAAACTTACATTTTTTATGTAAATTTCTGCCGGCATAGAATAAATACTTACCTGGGTTAACAACCACTTCTCTAAGTCCTGGCATAGTTTTCACCATTTACTTGCTAAGTATGACATTAAGCAAGTAAATTAACCTCTAATCTCTTTTCTCAATCATAAAATTAAATGTTTAACACATAACCTAAAATACTTTCCAACTCTAAACTCCTAAGGCCTTCTGTGAACATTTACCATGTGTTCAATTTCCGAAGCACCTTGGAACACCCTCCCCATAATGTTCATATAATTAACAAAGCATTTTCTTCTCTCTAAAGATACTCAGATATATTCGTGGTATTCTAATAATCATAATCACATTATATAAGTTTCTACACTTTTCTAAAACACTTTTAACACTCACAGCTTATCAAAGCTGTAAGAATCTTAAAGATCATATCCCCCAACCATCTCATTTGACAAACAAGAGAATGCTGGCTCAGAAAGAGTTAAGTGGATTGCTCCGTGTCACCTAGCATGGATATCAGATTCAAACCTGCATCCTGTAATTCTTATTCTAGTGTTTTCACTATACCGCACATGCCTCTGTTTTGGAGCTTCACCATTCTCTTGATTATTATAGTTGTCTTTAATATTTTAATCTTTATATTATCATATACCAAAAGTTACTATTAACTTTTCATGTTATTTCTATGTCTATTTCTATGTAAGAATTTCCAAATACTGGGCAGTGTCAGTTTTAGAGATCTGACATATCTTTAAGCAGCTTATACTTTGAAATAAACTGGCCCATTCTCTGCTTATTTATTGACCTTTAAGCCTCTTTCATAATTCTAACTTGATTCTGTGAGCAACCCCAAGTCAAACTTGTTCCTTCTGTTTAAACAGACATCTAGACACCTGACCATGTAATAGCTGAATCTAAGAGCTCTAGAACAGTTGTGGCCAGCTACAGATATGGATGTTCCCAGTTAGCCTAAGGGCCCCTATACGGCTATATCTGGTTCTATTTAAATTCTAATCACTAAGCAGCTTGTCAGAGTGAAGTCAGAGTGAAACCAAAGAAAGAAATAATTAGATAGATAGATAGATAGATAGATAGATAGATAGACGACCCAAGGACAAATAGTACAAGGGGGCAATTGTGATAGGACTGTCTACTATCAATAGGACTATTGTGCGTGGAGTTAGGGATACAGAGATGAAGGATACATATCCTGTTCACAAAGAGATCAGTCTGATGGAAAGAACCCCCAAATAAACCTACAATCAAGTAACAATGTGATTACTCTAGGACAGAATAATAATAACACCATGTGCTAATCTGTTTAAATGTTTGGATAAAACATGAAGAAGATGAGTGTTAAATTACAAATATTATTAAAGCATGAGAAAGCAAAAGCATGCTACAGTTAGGTGGAGTTCATCTATTAAGAGCTTCCCAGATGAAGCAAGCCTTTTTGAAGAAGGAAACAGACACGGATTGGTGAAGAAGACTGGATAAGGAAGACAGCATGTTCAAGACAGGATAACTTGACTGATTACAGCCCACTTTGGCAAGGAACCATTAAGAAGGGAAGGATGTGGTGGGGATCTAAAAGTATGGGAAAGGAGGGGCGCCTGGGCAGCTCAGTCGGTTGAGCGTCCGGCTTCAGCTCAGGTCATGATCTCACGGTTTTTGAGTTCGAGCCCCGTGTCGGGCCCTGTGCTGACAGCTCAGAGCCTGGAGCCTGTTTCAGATTCTGTGTCTCCCTCTCTCTTTGTTCCTCCCCAGCTCTGTCTCTCTCTGTCTCTCTCTCTCAAAAATAAATAAACATTAAAAAAAATTTTTTAAATAAATAAAAATAAATAAAAGCATGGGAAAGGAGAGAAAAAACTTCCCTTTTCCCTGTAGTTTTATCTCAGAAAATGAAAGCATCTACCTAGATGAATTTAAATTAATCCAAAATCATTACTAAGATATTCAAATATTACTAAGGAGCATTTACTTAATTGGTGTACAGGTGTTGGAACTGATTCTGTCATCTGTGGCTTTCATTTATTTTGGAAGAAACATTTGCCTTAAGACTTGATTTTTTTTTTTTAACCTGTGTAGTAAAGCCAAGAGGCACTGTTTGGACTTCACTAAATATTTAGACAAGAAAATATTGTTCGTGATGAATTTTCTCTTTAAAAAATTAATTAAGGTCGATGGAAGGCGTTTGTATATTTTTAGCATTCTGACTTATTTAGACCCCAATATGCTTTCTTGAATGGGAAGGAAAAATGTGGTGTTAGCTACTGAGCAGGGATCTACACATAACCCCAGCCCCAGCCTGCTGGCTATGGGTGCCGTGGGAAACCTTTGCGTGAAGGCCTCATCCACCAGGTGCTGGATGTGAGGAGATGCAAAACCTGTTGTGCAAAAATAGAAAGGTGGATATTCAAACAGATCCCACCTGAAAGGGCTAATGTGGAGGCTCTATATACACCCTGGCTCCAAAAGGCTGTCTTTCTCACAAACGTGGACAAGATATAGGACACTGCTGGTAATAAAAATGCTTCTAACCACAAAAAAAAAAAAAAAAATTATTTATTATTTAATATTTAAATATTTAAAATTTATTATTTAAAATAATAAATATTGTAAAAATCAAAATTTTGAAGCCTTACTATCTAATTTGAAACAATTTTTTTCAAATTTGTTAACTTCTGGGGCGCCTGGGTGGCGCAGTCGGTTAAGCGTCCGACTTCAACCAGGTCACGATCTCACCGTCCGTGAGTTCGAGCCCCGCGTCGGGCTCTGGGCTGATGGCTCGGAGCCTGGAGCCTGTTTCCGATTCTGTGTCTCCCTCTCTCTCTGCCCCTCCCCCGTTCATGCTCTGTCTCTCTCTGTCCCAAAAATAAATAAACGTTGAAAAAAAAAATTGTTAACTTCTACCTTCTTCCCAGTACTATGGTGACAACATGGACTTATTTATGACCATAAGGAAACTGCAATGGCTAATAGGGAAGCTAGGAAACCAGAAACACTAAACTTCCAAGAATCATGAGAGAACATGTATTTTGGCATTCTATCACTGATAGAGGGTAGTCTATTTATAAAAATAAAATAATTATCCTCAACACAAATACACAGATCTATGTGTAAATCAACATAAATGAATAGGTGTATAAATTAAGAGGAAAACAGAATATAGTGAAATAATTTCATGTGCATTGTCAATGAAATAGCTTGTTATCCTGAAATCCTAAGAAGCTTTTTCATATATACCCATATGTATCCATGTTTTTCTCATTCTCTATTGCCCTTTTCAGAACATTATTCTTCCATCTGAATGCTTCCTTGAAGTTCATGTCACTTATCTACCTAATCCTCTATCTCTGACTTTTTGTGTTATCTATCAGGTCTTTTTTCTCTACCAAGGCTCCAAGACCTGGATCAATGTTGTCTTCTCCATCCCCAAGTCTGCCTGATTTCTACTTCCTCTTGACTACCCTACACCGTGGCCTCCCAGCCCATTCATGTTCACATTTCCAAGGACCTCCATCTGTTCTCTACTTTAAACACCCACAGAAATCTGCTGGCTGTGCCCTAGACTTGGTCATTAACTGGAATGCTCCACTTCTACAACTGTCATTAGAGATGCCACATTTTCTAGTCACACTTGTGTGTTTCATCCTCTCAGTGACATATTTTTGGCTCTTTGCACAGGGATCTGTAGTGATTTGGCCCCTCTAATTTCTCCTCTTGTCTTCATTTCTACTTAGTTTATACTTATTGGCTCATCATTATACCAGTCTCTCGTTAGTATTTCAAATCTGGATGAAGTATCCTTCTGTAAAGCAAACTCTGGAGTCTAAATGAATCAAATTAACTACCTTTTCACATCTATGTGAAAAGGTGGCTGAAGGCTACTGTTTTTCTTAACAAACATAACTAGAAGACAGACAAACTAGTGTTACCATAGTTAATGACATACAGCCTAAACTGGGCTCTCAAGTGCTCCTGGAAATTCTTTTGTATCTTTTCAGCTCTCAATAATCTCATCCTCCACTATTTTCAATTTTCTCTATATAACTCAAGACTTAGATCCAACAAATTGTCTCCTCATTCATACCCAACTGCTTTACCCACCACCCTTTCCAGAATAATAGAGGCCTACAGATGGGAACTCACCCAACTTCCAGATACCTTCAAACTTACTTCAATCCATGTTCGTTCTGTTACATTAGAAAAACTGTCCATGATCCTATCTAAAGTTTACCTTCCTGTTCTGTGGATCTTAGTCTTACCTATTCAGGCACAAAGAACCATTAGTCATTTCTTTGCATTCCTTGAATTTCCTCATATTTCAACCCCTGGATCTCCCTCTCGATCAAAAAAAGTCTCTCAAATTCACATTCCCCTTTTGATTTCCAGACCATATATTGTCCCTCTAACAATTAAACTTCTGAAAAATGTTTTACACTTCATATCTTCACTTCCTTATTTTCAACTCAGCCATTACAATTCAACTTATCTTTATACCATTCCACAGAAACCGGCCTCAAAAATTCTCTTAGGAAGTCATCCTTATTGCTAAATTCAATGGACACATTTTATTAATTATTTAATATTTCAGCATTTCTTGTTGCTGGTCCCTTCTTTAAAACACTTCCTCCCCCTTCAAGATGTCCTAACTGTAGGATTTTCTTTCTATTTTCTCAAAGCTTCCTATCAGTTCCTTATTTGGATCTCTCCATCTTTGCCTGCCTTTAACGGCTCTTACCTCAATCCATATCTCTTTCATTCTGACTCTTTTTGAGTGGCTCAGCTACTCCCATAATTTCTGATAACTTATATATGATGTTATCCAAAATCTGCAATCTCCCCCTTCAGCTAAAAACCACATATCCAATTTTCCATTGGGTATCTCCACTCAACTCAGCAGTTTCATAGATGCTTCAAATTTCAACATATTACACATGAACACACCATCATTTTACCAAAAACTTCTGTTTCTCTGGTATCTCCTATCCCCATAAATTATTAGTTCTACTAGTTGCCGACACAAGAAGTCTGAACATCTTACTGGATTTTATGCCTCACTGGCTACATCCATCCTATTATCAAATCCAGTTGATTCTACATCCTCAATATTTCTCAAATCTATTCACTGCCTCCATAACCACTGACACTACCCTAACTCAAGTCATATTCTTGTCTCTCCTGTACTACTCCATCAGACGCATATGAGAACTTCTCCTTCTAGTCTTGGATCTCATCCAGCTATTTTCCATATAGCAACAAAAGTGAACTTTCTAAAATTCAAAACTGATCATACCATTTATCTTCTTAGAATTATTCAATGGTCCTGACTACTCTTGAACTAAAATTTCAACTCCTTAATATAGTGTTTAAGATTCTTCATAATGTTTAACTACTGATTATCTTTATATGATCACTGAAGTCTCTGTGCCTTATGATCTATACTCCAGCCAATAATAACCATTTTTATTTCCTCAAATCTGTCAATCTCCCATCTCCAAGTCACTATACATGTTATTTTCTCTACTAGGAAAACTCTCTCTCTTGCCTCTTCATCTAAGTGCAAATCATTCTTTAAGTATAAACTTAATGACACTTTTATAGAAAGCCTTTACTGATCCTACCAAATTTGACTTACATACTACGCCTTTGGGTTTCAGAACCTCGCAAGTACAGTTACCACATTTTTCTCACAAATGCATTTGTCACATTGTAATTGTTTAGCTACATATCTATCTTACACCACTAGTTTCCAAGCTTCTTGAAACCAAGGAGTTTGTGAATCTCATTCACCAATAGCTAGCATTTATGTAATTTTTGTACTTAATGGGTGAGTGAATGCATAAATATATAAATAAAATTTTTTAAAACTCTACTATTCTATTCTAGAATTGCTTGAGGCCCATTACCTATGCCAGCACCATTAGATTTCCTTATAGGTTGTAAATGATACTGTCAAAGAGAAGTTATGAACACAAATGTCAGCAAGAAGCAGGTAGAAAGCATAAACGAATGTAAGCAGATGGGTGGGAATATAGTAGGCAAAACAGTTTTTTTCACAAGAAAAACAACCTAACTATGGGTGGTGATGGATGTCAACTACAACTTATGGTGGTATTCATTTCACAATATGTACCTATATCAAATCATTATGTTATAAACCTAAAACTAATACTAACATGTCAATTATATCTCAGTTATAAAAAAGAAAGAAGGATATTTTGAAAAAAAATTTTTCTAGGTCTCTTTCATATAGAGATGGATTTTGAAGATGGTTAGATAGAAACATAATTTAACATTTTACTCTGTCTCAATTCCCGAACAATGGAATAAGGAATATATTTTCATCCATGTGCATGGGTATACTCATTTTTATGAGTATACATTTAATATGTGATAGGGAAAATAATGATGAAGGTGCTGCTTTTGAATACATAATGCTTTTGAAAACTTTCTCCTACGGTCTTTGCCTAGTCTGTTCCCCTCTTATCTTCTCTCTATTGTAGGCTCTTGTTAATTCCTAACGATTTTACTATTATCCCCCCATTTGAAATCTTTGTGTTTCTTTCTAACCTCCTTGCCAGTTCTTTTTGTATAACGTGATCGCAAGCAATTAAGGATTTTGGTAGAATTGGGGCACCTGGCTGGCTCAGTCAGTGGAGCACACAACTCTTGATCTTGGGATTGTGAGTTCAAGCCCCACATTGGGTGTAGAGATTACTTAAAAAATAAAAATCTTAAAAAAAAAAAGAATTTCAGGGGCGCTGGGTGGCTCAGTCGGTTAAGCGTCTGACTTCGGCTCAGGTCATGATCTCACAGTTCATGAGTTCGAGCCCCACATCAGGCTCTGTGCTGACAACTCAGAGCCCGGAGCCTGCTTTGGATTCTGTGTATCCCTCTCTATCTGCCCTTCCCCACTTGTGCTCTGTCTCTCTGTCTCTCTGTCTCTGTCTCTCAAAAATAAATAAACATCAAAAACATTTTAAAAAATAATAATAAAGAAAGAAAAAATTTCAGGGGCACCTGGGTGGCTCAGTTGGTTAAGCATCCAACTCTTGATTTTGGCTCAGGTCAGGATCTCGTCGTTTGTGAGATGGAGCCCTGCAGCGGGCTCCGTGCTGACAGTATGAAGCCTGGTTGGGACTCTCTCTCCCCCGCTCTCTCTGCCCCTCCCCTGCTTGTGCTTGTGCTCGCTCTCTCTCTCTCCCTCTCTCTCTCTCTCTCAAAATAAATAAGCAATTTTTTTAAAAAAATTGGTAGTATTTATGTGTATGTATGGATGTAGATGTGCATACATGAGCATGTAAACATGAATACACAGAAAAGCCAGAGACCCTGTAACAGCGATCAGAAGGGCTGCTGGGATATTCTAATACTGAGAAATACTCCACTACAGCAGTACTTTTCTTCCACTTAACCACTCAAATCTCATTATGCTAGGATACAATTCTAAATGAAAAACTCATGTTGGATGTCAAACCTGATCTCATTTTCTTTCTCTGACTTCTTTTTAACTGAAGTATAGCAGGGCTTCCAGAGTAACATTTGGGCCAATTATTTCTGATATGTCCAGACTTGCTCTACTATAAGGCATAAAATAACAGGTAATTTAAGCAAGGCATTTTACGTCATTTTTAAAGTATTTTAAAGTATACTCTTGAAAAGTAAAAAGAAAAGTAGTCTCAGATTCATAGAGAATTAACACCAAATAAAGTTTTGGCACACTCAAGCAAAAAATACTCAGTGCTAAATTGTTACATTTCATTAGCATTCATTCCAGAAATCACTGAAATTGGTTACTTGAACAAATCATTATATAGACAATAGACACATAAATCAATGAGTAGATGGATTCATTATTTTATTATTATATCTCTGAACTGACGTTATTTAAGTGGAATTCGTACCATTCACTTAGTATGTAATATTACCCTGATCTTATGCCTTTGGCCTTGTAATTAGCAGAATCTACCATGGGCACATTTTTACATAAAATTTACCTTTAATGTTTTTCTCTGTTCAAGTTAATGTTAGTTAAAACTCATTCAATGCTTACTATTTGCCAGGCATGATGCTAAGTTTTTTATATATGTTATTTGCATTCTTACACTAGCCCTCTTTTTGCTTTTCTTTTTTTATAATTAAGGAAATTTGAAGAAACTAAAATATTTACCCAAGATTACAGAATAGTAAGTGGCAAAGCCCGAGACACAAATTTGTGTAGTTGTATTGATTTCTTATGCCTG
Source organism: Puma concolor (assembly GCF_028749965.1). NCBI lineage: Eukaryota > Metazoa > Chordata > Mammalia > Carnivora > Felidae > Puma > Puma concolor. The sequence continues at coordinate 41,786,602 of NC_141683.1, forward strand.
CCATAACAAAACACCACAAAGTAAGTGGCTTAAAACAAGAAAGATACATTCTCACAGTTCTAGAGGCTAGAAGTCTGAAATCAAGGTGCCAGCAGGACCATGCCCTCTTTGAAGGCTCTGAGGAAGAATCTTCCCTTGCCTGGTCCTGGTTTCTGCTGGTGGATGCAGTCCTTAGTGTCTCTTGGCTGGGAGATTTATCATTCCAACCACTTGGCCATCTTCTGTGTGTGTCTTGTATATTTCTCATAAGGACATCAGTCATATTGGATTAAGGGTCCACCCTACTCCAGTACTGACCTCATCTTAAGTCATTATATCTCCAAATACCCTATTTCTAAATAAGATCATATTTACAGGTACCAGGGGCTAGGATTTCAACAGACCTCTTCAGGGGATATAATTCAACCCAAGACAGCAGTCGTGCTACAGAATCTTCTCTCTGGATCTCCCCTCCGCTATTTCAAAGTCTTTCCCTCTCTGCCATCTGTCCATCCTCCTGCTTCACAACCTCTGTCTGCTATGTTCTATTTGCTGAGAGTAAGATACGGTATGATCAAACTCTTCTGAACAAACTACTTGGGAATTCATGCTACAGAATACTCTACCCCAAACTCCAATTAACATGAAGTTTCAGTACTTTCTTCAGTGCTTTGTTAACTACAAAGGAGTAATAAAAATTTACCAAAGGTAAACTTGCCTGAGCTGCTGTTTTACACTCATGTTCTATAGGGATGTCCTTCACAGGTTACAAATAAATAAATAAAAATAGAAAATAAAGCACTGCCAGACATCAAATGTCTTTCCACACACACAAAAAAAATTTGTTATAATGATGGGAATCCAAAAAGCTACATAGGCTGGCTGGAGGGTCTCATTCCATGCTATGCTAGTTGCCTCTCATTCAGCCAGTGTGAAAAGTGACCCCATAACTTGAGTCTATACCAGGCAACTAGCTCCTCATGATAATGGCGTAAATTTCTAAGAAAGTGGTGACTTCTTTTTCAGGTTTGAGAAACACTCCACACTCCTTGATATTGCAGGTAGAAAAATAATTTCTTTTTTTTTTTTCTTTTTCCTTTTTTAGAGAGAGAGAGCACACATGTGAGTAGGGCAGGGGCAGAAGGAGAGAGAGAATCCCAAGCAGGCTCCGTGCCCAACACAGAGCCTGAGGCAGGGCTCAATCTCACAACTATGAGTTCATGACCTACGCAGAAATCAAGAGTGGGACACTTAACTGACTGAGCACCCAGGTGTCCCAAAACTCCAGTTTCTTAATCATTTTCAAAGTTTTAATCCATTTTCATAGACCAATGAATAGGTCAGTACTTCTAACAACATTGCACTGGTAAGGTCCCATGTCAAACTATAGTATTCTTACCCAAAATGTTAGAAAAATGGCAAATATGCATAAGCACATTAAGTCTCCAAGCTACTGCTATAATTCTACCTTGAAATTGAACCAAACCGACTTCTCCTTTTGGCCATCTGGATTTACCCTCCCTTCATGAACTAGATAACTAAGCAAAATATATAAACAACAATTTCACACATTAGACAACAGGCAGGAGAGGGCATGATCTCTGAGGAAAGTGAAATGGATGAGGCTGGCTTTATGACTGGCCTGACTTACTACCTGGAGGCACTTTTCAGGCAGTAACCCCCCAGGAGAAAGAACCCAAACAGAGCCTGAAGGTACTGTTGAGTTAAAGATACAGAGATTAGAATCCAGGGAGCCTGGACTACCAATCCAGGACGGCAGACTACCAAAGACTATCTGCAGAGAGAGAAGACTATCTCCTTCAGAGATCTGGAGGATTCTTTCAAGTCTTTGCTGAGTACTGATCTGAGCACACATGAGAAGAAATTTCCCAAGGCAAGAGATAGAGCCAATGAAAAAACAACACAAGCTAATAAATTCCTGCAGCTCACAGAGGGCTGAAAATGGTTCATGTTCCCACCAGCCAAAGAGGAAAATCCATTGTTATACATGGGTCCTCAGTACAGTCCTCAGACAGTTATCTCTTTAGGAGTAGAAATTAAATCAACCCTGAATTAAACGAGAATCTGGAACAAACTAACCAAGTTTTTAAGAGTCTCAGCAAACTACAATTACAGATGAATTGTCTCAATCTCATACATGGAATCTACAAAAAACCTAGTTACCATCATTCATCATTGTGAAAGAAAGACTAAATGTTGTCTCATTAAGGTTGGAAACAAATTAAGGATATTCTCTGTCACCACTCCTATTAGAGTTGTACTAGCCAGTGCTATAACACAAGAAAAAAATATGCATAAAGACTGTGAAAGAAAATAAAATTGCTTTTATACACAGATAATATGATAATATACGTAAAAAACAATACGAAATCTATTTAAAAAAGAGGCTAGAATAAATGAAAGTAGAAAATCCAAAGGATGCATGATCAATACCCAAAAATTTATTCTATTCTTATATGTAAACAATGAGCAGGAGGAAATTGTTATAAAAACACCATTTAAAATAGCATCAAAAATAAGAAATAGTGGGGCGCCTGGGTGGCGCAGTCGGTTAAGCGTCCGACTTCAGCCAGGTCACAATCTCCCGGTCCGTGAGTTGGAGCCCTGCGTCAGGCTCTGGGCTGATGGCTCAGAGCCTGGAGCCTGTTTCCAATTCTGTGTCTCCCTCTCTCTCTGCCCCTCCCCCGTTCATGCTCTGTCTCTCTCTGTCCCAAAAATAAATAAACGTTGAAAAAAAAAATTTTTTTTTTAAAAAATAAGAAATAGTTATAAATTTAACAAAATATAAGATCAATGCACTGAATATTTTAAGACCTTACTATAATAAATTAGAATGAACTAAAAGGAGAGATATACTATGTTTATAGATGAGAAGACTCAATATTGTTGGAAGTCAATCTTAAACTGATCTAAAGATTTAGTGCAATCTCAATCAAAATCCAAGCAGGCATTTTTTGTAGAAATTGACAAAGCTGATTGCTTAAAATGTTAAAATATACATACACACAACTGAACCTGTTGACTTTTTTAAATTTTTTTTTTTTTTTAACGTTTATTTATTTTTGGGACAGAGAGAGACAGAGCATGAACGGGGCAGGGGCAGAGAGAGAGGGAGACACAGAATCGGAAACAGGCTCCAGGCTCTGAGCCATCAGCCCAGAGCCTGATGCGGGGCTCGAACTCACGGACCGCGAGATCGTGACCTGGCTGAAGTCGGACGCTTAACCGACTGCGCCACCCAGGCGCCCCTGTTGACTTTTATTTCAAATGAAATTTAAAGACTTTAGACTCTTGGTTTCAGCTCAGGTTGTGATCTCTTATTCATGAGATGGAGCCCTGGGTGGGGCTCCATGCGCAGCATGAAGCCTACTTAGGATTCTCAATCTCCCTCTTTCTCTGCCCCTCCCCCACTTGCACATGTGCTCTCTCTCAAAAAAAAAAAAAAAATGAGCACTTCTTGCACAAAACAAATGATTAGTAACATTTTTGGCTACAGCCTCCTCTTGAAGGAAAAAAAGAAAGAGAGAAAAAGGAAGAGGAAGAGAGGGAGAGAGTCAAGTTTCCTCAGTTTCCAAAAAACGGAAAACAATGTCTGTTTAGTAGAGTTGTATTTTATAGCAAGCAAGGGGAAGATTTGAGATTACAACATAACCTAGCAGACAAATTCAAAATGGAAGCTAAAATCTTTTCAGGTGTTTATTAGACTTACTGCCTCATTGAAATGAAAATTGAATCATTCATTTTTTTTTTTTTTTCCAACGTTTATTTATTTTTGGGACAGAGAGAGACAGAGCATGAACGGGGGAGGGGCAGAGAGAGAGGGAGACACAGCATCGGAAACAGGCTCCAGGCTCCGAGCCATCAGCCCAGAGCCTGACGCGGGGCTCGAACTCACGGACCGCGAGATCGTGACCTGGCTGAAGTCGGACGCCCAACCGACTGCGCCACCCAGGCGCCCCGAAAATTGAATCATTCAAAGAAGATCCTTGCACAACATGGGAAACAGGAGCTTTCTCAGTTCTCCTACCCACTGCAGGGAGGAGCCCTAGATGAAATCCAAATAGCTTCAAGGAATGAATTTCAACTCAAGAGTAGGAAATAATCAGCTAGCTACTGTTTTCTTACAAGAGGAAAACCTGCAAGAGATCCTTTTCACTGTAAAGTACGAAGTGCTAAATCCCACCCATCAAGGAGCATGGTACTGGCACTATTTCCAATCTAGCCCAGGAGACTGGATTGTGAATCCAGAGTAACAAGGAGAGAGATTAGATTACTTGGAATTCCTACACATGGCATTTCCACAAGCTTCCCATTTTGGATAGATACTCAGGAGGCACCCTTCCTCCTTGCTGTGTTCCCTTCTACCCTTTATTTTATGAAGGCCAAACTAGGGAGAATACAAATCAAAGGAACAAAGCAGAAGATGCTAAGAATTTGTGCTATCAAAGTTCAAATGAAAAATCTTCAGGGGCACCTGGGTGGCTCAGTCAGTTAAACATCTGACTTCGGCTCAGGTCATGATCTCACAGTTCATGAGTTCAAGTCCCACATTGGGTGAGCTCATGCCCCGCTGTGGTGAACACGAGCCCCACTTCGGGTGAACATGAGTCCCCACTTCAGATAAAAAAAATAACAAGCCCCACTTCAGGTGAGCCCTGCTTCTCTCTCTTTCTCTCTCTCTGCCCCTCGCTCACTTGCGCCCTCTCTCTTCCTCTCTCAGAAGAAAGAAAGAAAGAAAAAAAGAAAGAAAGAAAGAAAGAAAGAAAGAAAGAAAGAAAGAAGGAAAGGTGGAAAGCAAGAAAGAAAGATCTTCATGTATCAGAAGACTGAAAACTGAGAAGCAAGAGGAAGAGACTGGAAAAAAACAAAACAAAACAGAGAGCCCTCCTCTGGACATTTGATACTAAGTCAATAAAGAGAGAAGATACAGGGGCGCCTGGGTGGCGCAGTCGGTTAAGCGTCCGACTTCAGCCAGGTCACGATCTCGTGGTCCGTGAGTTTGAGCCCCGCGTCAGGCTCTGGGCTGATGGCTCAGAGCCTGGAGCCTGTTTCCGATTCTGTGTCTCCCTCTCTCTCTGCCCCTCCCCCGTTCATGCTCTGTCTCTCTCTGTCCCAAAAATAAATAAACGTTGAAAAAAAAATTTTTTTAAAAAAGAGAGAAGATACATAAAGTCTTTGTTGATTATAGGATCTAATGCCATGGGGAAAGGGTGTTATCTCTCATATCCTTCAAAATATTTATACAACAGTGCAGACACAAGATAAGGAAATGTTGTAGTTGGTCTGGAAATGTTAACCTTTGGGAAGAATCTGAATGATTCTTCAAACTAGCCAACTTATCTAAGCTCTTCATTTTTCAGGTGAGAAAACCGAGACTCCCTGAAGTAAAATAAACTATCCCAGGTAACACAGGTAATTATCAGATGAGCCAGGACTAGAAGCCTCATCTTCTGATGCCTAGGCTTCTACTCTGCTCTAATGCCACCGTAATGGCAATGATTAGTGTGTAGTAGCTGTGAGATGATGATACCAATAAAATTTTCAAATCACGTAAAATAAAAATTAATTTGAAGATGAGAATGATAACAGAGAAATTAAAAATGCACTAATATTTTTGCTTGTTTAAAAATATTGTACTTCAGGGGCGCCTGGGTGGCTCAGTCAGTTAAGTGTCCAACTTCAGCTCGGGTCATGATCTCACAGCCCATGAGTTCGAGCCCCGCGTCAGGCTCTGTACTAACAGCTCAGAGCCTGGAGCCTGCTTCTGATTCTGGGTCTCCCTCTCTCTCTGTGTGTCTCCCTCTCTCTCTGCCCCTCCCCTGCTCATGCTCTGTCTCTCCTGTCCCAAAAATAAACATTAAAAAAATATTTTTTTAATATTACACTTCAAATTCCAATGGAATCATACATTTAGAAAAATGTGGCCACAATTAGAATTAATGATAGGGCTTCCTAACATTATTCTGCTTTCAGAGAAACGCATTTTCCTCTTTGCTTCTCACATTGCAAAAGCTGCCTAGTCATCGTCTATGTTTCTGGAGATAGAAAAGGAATCCAACTGGCTGCAGTTTCATTCTTTGCTCTGCCTCTTTTTTTTTTTTTTAATTAACATTTCCTCACACTGATCAATGACCCTTGAGTAATAAACAATCAAAAGTTTATCTTCTGCAAATGAGTTACTCAGGAAATGAGGGTTTTGATAAAATAATTTTACACACAATACTTTATGAGGACATGGCTCCAACTAGTCTTTATTCAGCACCTAAGAGATGCCAGGGACTGTGTTAGATGCTTTGTCTATTAGCCCATTTTACTTTCTGAGCTTCTGAACACATTCTGCACATTGAACAACAAGGTTATGACTTCTACCTCTTAATATACTTTGTTGGTCTCTTTAGATTCTTTCAATCTCAAGTTCACAAATATAACAAACCTGTAGCTGCCTTAATTCGTCATTTTGTTTGGCAGATAGTCTGTTTGAAAAGGTTTAAAGAGCAAAGAAGCCCAGGTAGGCAAATGGTATAAGCAGAAAACAATGCATGTTTGAGACTCTGCCCTGTCTTACCAGCTATAGGACCTCAGGGAAATCACTTTCAGTCTGTCAGATTTAGTTTTCTCATCTCTAAAACTGACCTAAGAACTTTTCCTCCTGCATTACAGGCAGCACAAATGTGATCATGATAATAACTCACTATTAAATGGCAAGGCATAAAATATTCTCATTAGGAAGAATAAATAAATTTAATTATCATCAAGAGGTTTTATAAATCTGGAAAATTCTTTGTCTATTTATAACAACATTATAATTTGATCAAATTTTGGTCCTTACTGTTGAACTCAGATCTTATCACTAAATTTCATTTCTTTACCATTAATGATCTTTAAAGTTGATTCTATTATGCAAAAGACTTTTCAAATGATTTAATTTTTTTTATTTTAGAGAGAGAGAGAGAAAAAAGAGAGCACAAGCAGGGGAGAGGGACAGAGGCAGGGTGGGGAAGAGGGAAAGAGGGAGAGAGAGGGCAATTGAGAGAGAGACAGAGAGAGAGACAGAGAGAGAGAGAATCTCAAGCAGGCTCCACACTCAGCACAGAGCCTGATTCAGGGCTCAGTCCCATGACCCTGGATCACGATCTGAGCCAAAACCAAGAGTCAGGCACTCAACCAACTGAGCCACCCAGGCATCCCCAAAAGACCTAAATTTTAAAATTAAATACTGTCAAAGTGACCAGGAAAGCATGGCTGCCTAAAAAAATACCTCATGGGTCAAGGAGGCATGCTGAGAGCTGGACTATCTCCACTTTTTTCCATAATTAAAATAATATTCTTAATTAAATAATAAAATAATATTCATAATTAAAATAATACTCTTGAGAATTAATAAACACATTCCTCTTGTTCATAGAACATGTCCAGCTAAATACAAGCTCAGGCATGTTGAATTCTTTGAGAACAATTCTTTGAAAACATGTTATACCATTCTCATACTTAAATGTACATTCTATACTTTATGTATATAGAATATTTAAACATCATTCTATCATTGTTGACCTAAAATGTAACAGAAGCCCCAAAAGAGTCTGATAAAACCTGAGGGAAAACATCAAAATAAGGAATCAGTAAAGATGAATTATTTTTCCGAGTTACAATGATTTTCCTCTCATAGACTTACTCATGGATCTTACCTAGTTTGCTTATCCAGAATATTCATTTTCAGAATGTATTAATTAGGATAGCCTATTTGCTATAATGAGTAGGCCCAAAACACATAATGGCTCAAACACCATGTAAGTTATGTTTTGTTCCGTTCTTCATGTGTGTTCACATAAAAGTACTCTACTGGTAAATACCTTGGTGGGGTTGTCCTTTTTCACACGGCTATTCACTGAACTAGATTGACAAAGTTCTGCTATTATCAAAACATGCCTTTCAAGGCCATGCTGGGATCATTTCCATTTAAATTACCTGGAAAGAGGAAAGATTGTAAGTGAATACATGTGGAAGATTCTTAGGGGCCAGTCCCAGGAGTTGAAGACACCACTTCTATTTGCATTTCATTGACTAGAACTCAGTCATACAGCCACATATCACTGCAAGAGAGGCTAGGAAATACATTCTAGCTGTGTTACCAGAAAAAAAAAAAAAGGAAAACAGATTTATTGAGCAGCCAGCGCACAGTGACATTTCCTGATTATCTACATGCAGGTTTTACAGATTTTTGGCAAACAGGAGAAGCCGCTTTTTTTCCTCCAGTGCTACATATACAATAAATATTTACCAAGAATACACTAAATATGTTTTATGTGCAAGCAATGACTTTGTGTATAGAAGTGTACTCCAGATTGGATGGGAAATCAAGCCCAACAAGTCAAATTCTTACTTATACCTCAAGTGACAAAATTGATGTTTCCACACTGACTTCATGTTTTCTGAGCAAAAGAACTTCTCAAAACGTCAGTCTGTGAAAAATTAAAAAGATCCTTAACAGGATTCTTGTTCTATCAAAAATTGTATGACCTCTTGTAATGATCATATTCTTTGTCACAGGCTCAGCCAGGACATTTTGAAGGAATACAGTGCTTTTGTTTGAGGGAGAGGGGACAGAAGATGGGCCATCCTACATCATGGTTGATGCAGAAATACTTTATTCAGCTTGGAATAAGGCAATATATTTCAAATGCACAAAAGGGCTATATGTGTATCAATGAAGTACAAGTTTCAAGAAATATCATTTGTGAATCACTGAAACTTTCCATTTATTAACTTAAAAAACAGACCTTGAAAGGAAGATGGCAGAGTAGGAGGATCCTAAGCTCATCTCATCTCACAGATACAATCAGATAACATCCATGTCAGTGTAAATAACCCAGAAAATGACCCAAAGCCTGGCAGAACAGACTCTCAACAGCTAAATGTAGAGAAGAGGCCACATTATAGAAGGTAGGAAGGGCAGAGATGCGATTGGGAGTTAAATGGACCTATGAGACTGTCCACAGGAGAAAAAAACACTGGCAGAATAGAGAGGGGGTGAAAAACAGATCCTCACACCATGTACCCCAGATATGGTGAACCCGCACAGGGAAGATGAATCCCCATAACATCTGCCTTTGAAAACCAGAAAGGCCAAATTTCACAAGTTCTTACAATCCATGGGGGTTTAACATCTTTAACTTTAAAAATCTCAGAGGGAACAGTATAGCAATATAAGCCTACCTCAAGAAGCCAGAAAAATCTCAAATAAAACAACCTAACCTTTGACCTAAGAAGCTAGAAAAAAGAACAACAAACAAAACCCAAAATCAGTAGGAGGAAGGAGATAATAAAGATTAGAGCAGAAATAAATGAAATAGAAATTTGAAGAAAAAAAAATAGTACGTATCAATAAAACCAGGAGTTGGTTCTTTGAAAAGATCAACTAAATTGATAAACATTTAGCCAGATGCATAAAAAGGGGAGGGGGTGGCTCAAATAAACAAAATCACAAATAAAAGAGGAGAAATAACAACTGACACCACAAAAATACAAAAGATTATAAAAGTATATTAAGAAAAATTATATGCCGACAAATTGGACAACCTAGAAAAAAAATGGATAAATTCCTAGAAACATATAACCTATCAACACATAAGCAGGAAGAAATACAAAATTTGAATGGACCGATTACAAGCAATGAAATTGAATCAGATATCAAAAAACTTCCAGGGCGCCTGGGTGGCTCAGTTGGTTAAGCATCCAACTCGATTTCAGCTCAGGTCATGATCTCACCATCACGAGATCAAGCTCCACCTTGGGTTCAGCACTGGGCATGAAGCCTGCTAAAATTTCTCTCTCTCTTCCTCTGCCCTTCCCCCCAGGAAAAAACAAAAAACAAAACAATAACAACAACAAAAACCTCCCAAGAAACAAAGTCCAGGACCACATGGCTTCACAAGTGAATTCTACCAAACATTTAAAGAACAATTAATATCTATTCTTCTCAAACTATTCAATAAATAAAAGAGGAAGGAAAACTCCCAAATTCATTCTTTGAGGCCAGCATTTCCCTGATGCCAAAAACAGCTAAAGACACTATAAGAAAAGAGACCTACATGGCAATATCTCTTATAAACACTGATGCAAATATCCTCAACAAAATATTAGAAACTTATTCCAATAATACATTAAAAAAATCATTCACCACAATCAAGTGGGCTTTATACCTGGGATGTAAGACTGGTTCAATATTTGCAAATCAATCAATGTGATATATCACATCAATAATTGAAAGGATAAAAACCATATGATCATCTTAATTATTGCAGGAAAACATTTCACAAAGTACAACATCCATTCATGATAAAAACCCTCAACAAAGTAAGTTTAGAGGAAACATACCTTAACATAATAAAGGCATAGATGACCCACAGCTAACATCATACTCATTGGTGAAAAAGTAAGAGCTTTTCCGCTAAGGTCAGGAACAAGACAAGGATGTCCGTTCTCAGAACTTTCACTCAACATGAACTTTCACTCAACTGAACTCCTGGCCACGGCAATTATACAACATAAAGAAATAAACAACACCCAGATTGGTAAGGAAGAAGTAAAACTTTCACCGTTTGCAGCTCACATGATACCATATATAGAAAACCCTAAAGACTCCACCAAAAAACAACTAGAACTAATAAATGAATTCAGTAAAGTCTTCAGATGCAAAATCAATATACAGAAATCCACTGCATTTCTATACACTGAAAATGAAGTAGCAGAAAGAGAAATTTAAAAAAACAGTCGCATTTACAACTGCATCTAAAATAATAAAATACCTAGGAATAAACATAACCAAGGAGATGAAAGACCTGTGTTCTAAAAACTACAAAATATTGATTTAAAAAACTGAAGAGAACACAAACAAATGGAAAGATATTCCATGCTCATGGATTAGAAAAACAAATATTGTTAAAATGTCCATGCTACCCAAAGCAACCTACAAATTTAATGCAATCCCTATCAAAATACCAACAGTGTTTTTCACAGAACTAGAACAAATAATCCTAAAATTTATATGGAACCACAAAAAACCCTGAGTAGACAAAGCAGTCCTGAAAAAGAAAAATACAACTGGAGGTATCGTAATCCCAGATTCCAAGAAACACTACACAAAACAGCAGTAATCAAAACAATACAGTACTGGCCCAAAAACAGACATAAATCGATGGAACAGGATAGAAAACCCAGAAATAAACCCATGATCATATTATGTGGGAAAACTGCATAGCTCTATGCAAATGAATGAAATTGGACCGCTTTCTTACACAACAATAGACTCAAAATGAATTAAGAACCGAAGTGTGACACCATGACAATCCTAGAAAAGAGCACAAGCAGTAATTTCTCTGACATTGGCTGTAACAATATTTTTCTAGAGATGCCTCCTGAGGCAAGGGAAACAAAAGCAAAAATAAACTATTGGGACTATATCAAAATAAAAAACTTCTGCACAGTGCAGAAGACAATCTTCAAAACTAAAAGGCAGCCTGTGGGATGGGAGAAAATATTTGCAAATGACATATCCAATAAAGGGTTAGCATCCAAAACAGAGAAAGAACTTAGAGAACTCAACACACACACACACACACACACACACACACACACACACACACACACACATAAATCCAATTTAAAAATGGGAGAAGACATGAACAGACATTTCTCCAAAGACATATAGATGGCCAACAAACACATGGAGAGATGTTCAACATCACTCATCATCAGGGAAACATGAATCAAAATCACAATGAGATACTACCTCACACCTCTCAGAACGGCTAAAATCAACAACACATATTAGCAAGGATATGGAGAAAAAAGAACCCTTGTGCACTGTTGATGGGAGTGCAAACTAGTGTAGCCAATGTGGAAAAAACACTACGAAGGCTCCTTCAAAAATTAAAAATAAAATTGCCATATGATCCTATAATTCCGATCCTACTGGGCATTTACCCAAAAAATGCACAAACACTAGTTTGAAAAGATATAGGCACCCCTATGTTTATTGCAGCATTATTTGCAACAGCCAAATTATGGAAGCAGCCCAAATGTCCATGGACAGATGTATGGATAAAGATGTGGTATACATATACAATGGAATATTACTCAGCCATTAAAAAAGAATGAAATCTTTGCAACAACATGAATGGATCTAGAGAGTACAATGCTAAGTAATAGAAATCAGTCAGAGAAAGACAAACAGCATATTATCTCACTCATATGCAGAATTTAAGAAACAAAACATATTTTAAAAAGAGACAAACCAAAAAACACATTCTTAACTATAAAGAATAAGCTGATGATTACCAGAGGGGAGGTGGGGGGGGGGGGCGATGCATGAAGTAGGTGAAGGGGATTAAGAGTACACTTCTCAGGGCATCTGGGTGGCTCAGTCAGTTAAGCATCCAACTCTTGATTTTGGCTCAGGTCATGATCTCACCATTCACGGGATCGAGTGCCGCAGCAAGCTCTGCGTTGACAGCACAGAACCTCCTTGGGACTCTCTCTCAACTCTCTCAATAAATAAATAAACAATAAAAACTTTTTTTAAAAAAAAGAGAGAATACACTTATAATGAGCACGAAGTAATATATAAAATTGTTGAATCACTATATTGTACACCGAAACTAATATAACACTGCGTGTTTACTATACTTGAATTTAAAAAAACAGGGGCCACAATTTTATAACCCACTAATGGGTCACAAATGAAGATTTAAAAACCCTTAGTATATTGGGGCGCCTGGGTGGCTCAGACAGTTAAGCGTCTGACTTCAGCTCAGCTCATGATCTCGCGGTTTGTGGGTTCGAGCCCCGCATCAGGCTCTGTGATGACAGCTCAGAGCCTGGAGCCTGTTTCAGATTCTGTGTCTCCCTCTCTCTCTCTCTGACCCTCCCCTGTTCATGCTCTGCCTCTCTCTGTCTCAAAAATCAATAAACGTTAAAAAAAAAAATTTAAAAACCCATAGTATAAATAACGGAGCAAGGGCTTTGTACTGTATAAAGTTACACTCTCATCCTTGAGGCAAGTTGATATATTTTTAGTTTTTGGATTTTTTATTTTAAAATTATCTTACTATTTGGTGACATTATGAATTAAGAACTAATTTGTAATGCAACTGTTACACGTAAGCTATTCAGTAAGTGCTGGTCTCCCAATAAATATTAGACTTTTCTTATTCTCCCCTATTTTCACCATTTTCCCTTTGTTTTTACACTCTCTCACTGTGCTAGGGATATGATAAACTAGGATTGGAAACAAGGATTATCACTTTGATCTAAAAACTAGATACTATGGTTGGGCTTGTTGTCTGGATAATCATGGCAATTCCTAGCTCAACTGTCCTGGTAGTTTTTCCCATGAACTTGTTCAAGTGTTTTGTTTTTGTTTTCTGTGAAACACAGAATATGTTAAGTATCATAGTCATGATTGGTGTCATTCACTGATATTTCAGGTGGTCTTCCATCCAGGCACACAATAGGGTTTACACTCCCTTCTCACCCTCTTGGAAGTGAATTTGAGTAGAGGTGACATGAGCTACTTCCCAATGGAAGCCTTTAAGACCTACCAACAATTTTCCCTTTCCTTCACATTATCACAATGACCAGTGACATTTCACATATGGAGGCTCCATCAGCTCCCCTCTGAGTGAAAACAGCTAGGACCAGAGCCCCTGAAATGGGCATATAGCAAGTCCTTCAAAATAATTTTTTTCTAAGACACTGAGAGTTGGGCATTATTACCACAGCGTGGCCTAGTGTATTTACTGATGAAAAATCTAATGTTCCCTTACTGATATAAGTAATTGTATTCGTTTACTATGGTTGCTATAACAAAGTACCACAAACTGGGTGACTTTAAACAACAGAAATTTATTTTCTCATAAATCTGGTGGCTAGAAGTCGAAGATCAATGTGTTGCAGGATTGGTTTCTTCTGAGGTCTCTCTCCTTGGCTTACAGAGGGACCAAGTCTTCCCTGTGTCTTCATATGGTCTTCTTTCTGTACCTGTGTCCTAATCTCTTCTTAGAAGGACACCAGTTATGTTGGACTCAGGCTCACTCTAATGACCTCATTTTAATTCAATGACCTATTCGAAGACCCTGTCTGCAAATACAGTCACATAATGAGATACTGGAGATTAGGATCCCACCATGTGAATCTGGGGGGGACACAACTCAGCACATAACAGTAATGGTTCACTTGGCCTAAGGTGAATTATTTTGTATCACTTACCTTAAGGCCAAGCAAAAATGTAAACCTTCAGTGTCACCTCAAGTTTGACCAGGGTCTGATAGTTAATTTGACATGATACCCCATGAGTATCTCAACCAATTTACTTTATCAGTTTGGGTCATAAACACATGGGCATTTGTTACTCTTCTTCATGGACCATCAATAAATATCCAACACTTGCATACATCTAGATACAAAACAACCATAGAAATATGAATAATTGATCAAATAAAGAACTTTTTTCATTTCATTTAAAAGAATGTAACTTCTAGGAAAGCAAGGACCTCATTTTTTTTCTCATTAAACAAAGACTGTCTCATGGCAGGTACTCAAATGAATAAATAGATGAATTTATGAATGAGAATTAAAAACCCAAAAAGCTGCCACTGAATTGCTTTGCAGAGCCTAGTGATATTAAATATAACTTCCCCCAAATGAGACTTTTATCTGAGGATTTGGTATAAACACTAGAGATAGTATGTCTCAGAAGGAAACATCCTTGTAGAATGTTATACAAACACTTTCACAAATTCTTATCTACTCTTCTTTATCACTCCTCTTCTATTGATAATGGATGGGTAGGGGAGCCTGGGTGGCTCAGTCAGTTAAGCATCCAACTCCAGCTCAGGTCATGATCTTGCAGTCTGTGGGTTCAAGCCCTGCATCAGTTTCTATGTTGACAGCCTAGAGCCTGGAGCCTGCTTCTGATTCTGTCTCTCTCTCTCTCTCTCTCTCTCTCTCTCTCTGCCCCTCCCCCGCTCGGCCTCACCCTCTCTCTCT
This sequence comes from Puma concolor, assembly GCF_028749965.1. NCBI lineage: Eukaryota > Metazoa > Chordata > Mammalia > Carnivora > Felidae > Puma > Puma concolor. The sequence continues at coordinate 41,801,647 of NC_141683.1, forward strand.
CTCTCAAAAATAAAATAAACATTAAAAATTGTTTAAAGAAAAGATTGAAAGTAAAAAAAGTTTTCTGGTGTTCTGAAAGGCAGCCAAATTTGAAATATAGAAAGAATGTCAAATAAAACAAAGCAACGGTCACTAGTAGAATGACACTATGTGGTAAGAATAGCAACAATACATGATGCAACATCTTTGGCCGCTCGCACCATCTCTGCAAGAGCAATGAATCATGGGCATTTCTCTGACCTAGTGGGTGGATGGGGGGAGGAAGGGCAGCTCTCTCTCCCGATGCTACCATGAGAATGTGTCTGATTTTTTTTCATTTCAGGTCTTTTTTTTCCTTCATTTTAAAACTCCTGTTGTTTTATAGGTTTTAACTTGTCAATATGACTTGAATATGGAAGAGGCAGTACAGTCCAATTTAAGGAAGAACTGAACTGGAAGTCAGGAGCCTGGTTTTCTGGTTCATCTCTATGATAAATTAGCTAAATGCTCTTGAGTGAGCCACATAACTTCTCCGGGCCCAGTTTCTTCAGTTATAAAACCAGAAGCCCAACACAAGAGCTACCGATGCTCTTCTCTGATTGAAGTAATGGGTGGGGGGAAGGCACAGTCTGGCTCCTTTGGCCCATTTGCCCCCAGATCTTCACTCAGCATCATCAGGTTCCATGGGCCCTTTCTAGGAACCCAGTGCCCCTCACACCACTGAAAACAACTTAACTAGAAGCTCTAAATGGTCTTGGGCACCTGGCTGGCTCAGTAAGCTGAGTGTCCGACTCTTGGTTTCAGCTCAGGCCATGATCTCACAGTTCATGAATTCAAGCCCCACATAAGACTCTGTGCCGCCAGCACAGAGCCTGTTTGGGATTCTCTCTACCCCTCCCCCACTCATGCTGTGTCTTTCTCAAAATAAATAAACTTAAAAAAAAGTTCTATAGGGTCGTCTCACCAACTAAAATGCTGCCACTTATATGAGTTTTTCTCTTGTCATTAAGTTCTTGAGTATAAGCTGAAGTCCCTTTTATAAAGTTTACCTGGAAAATCAAATATGCCTAATTTTGGCACTACTGTATGCTTTTCCAAACATTGGGGCATCTCCTCCTCCCTCTTCCTAAAATGTATTCCGTTCCCTTTTATTCTCCCTTTCTATAACACATTCACTACTGCTGCCAGGAAAACTCCTTTTCAACTTTAAAAACCCTGTTCAGGGTTTCCCACCTCCAGAGTAAGCCTTCCCTGAGGACTATTCAACTCTCTGGTTCTCGAACCAATTCCTCCATTTTACTACCCCTCTTCCATGTTCACCTCTAGTAATACATGGACTTCAGTGCCTTATGATTATTGATGTAACCACTGTCTTCCTCTGGCATGAGGAAGAAACTGTGTCATGTTCATCTTTATACCTCTATTCCCCACACCTAACACTGCCCTTAGTGGTTATCAATACGCACTGGAAAGAGATTTATTGGACTAAAGAGATATACTAGACATGAAGCAACTCTGTAACAGGAATACACTGAAGCTTGTTAAAGGTGACACGGAAGCCCCCATATGGAGTTGAGTTCCCTGATCTAACAACAACCAGATCTGACATTTTTTCCCTAACAGATTGAACATTAGGAGAGTGGGATGGGACTAAAGGTGGGTTAAAGAGAGATTTTTAGCATTGCTACATCACAAGTTAGAAAGAGTATTCTTCCTTGTAAAAGTTTTGCTTTATTTATTCCCCTTTAGTTGTTTTATTTCTGGGAAATTGAGAATTCTTATTTGAAGGTCAATTTTTTCTTTCTGGAGGACCCACCATGGCCTTGAGCATAATGTCCTAGAACAAACTATTCCCTGGAGAGATCTGAATGAGGAGACAGAAACAAGGTCATTTTCAAAACAGCTTCAAAATTTAGCCTGCCTCCAAGTCTCTTCCCAGAAGCAAGACCCAAAGGCTAAAAAGAAGTGCTCTAGGTTAAACCACTAATTCCCTAAATGTAGTTGCACATCCTACCTAATCATTGCTCATTATTAAACTGTGGAATACGTTGACTTTTATCTGGGGGTGAGGTGGAATGGAACCATAAAAGCATGCTATTAGTGCTAATTACACTTTGCCTTTCACCTCGTCAGCAGAGCAAAGCTAAAATTTAAAGTCCTTGACAGAAAGGCAGTTTGACTGTGCACCCTTTATTTTAGTAGCCTATGTTTTTTTCAGTTTTACTAGCAGAGAAAAGACTCAAGTGGTTGAGGATAGAATGTCAAAACGAAAATACTGCCATCGTTATAGTCTGCGGCAGCTGACTTAGCCATCATCTGAGAAGCGGTAACATCCTGGCGGGAGAATTTAGATCACTTAGTGAGAAAGTCCTGACTTGTCCTGGAAATTAGTGGTGATCTAACAACAACCAGATCTGTGATGAATGTGGTGACTTCACTTAAACAGGAAGCTCTGTGAAGAGCGGAGGGTGGAGCCGGCCTGGTGGACACTGTGAATTTTATTATTTTTTTTATTTTTATTTAAATTCCAGTTAGTTAACATACAGTATTATTAGCTTCAGGTGTACAATACAACGATTTAACGCTTCCATATAATACCCGGTGCTCATCACAACAAGTGTACTCCTTAATGCCCATCACCTATTTTACCCATCCCCCATCCACCTCCCCTCTGGTAACCATCAGTTTGTTTCATAGTTAAGAGTCTGTCTCTTGGTTTACCTCTGTCTCTTTTTTTTCCCCCCTTTTTTCATTTGTTTTGTTTCTTAAATTCCACATAGGAGTGAAATCACATGGTATTTGTCTTTCTCTGCTGTATTTCACTTAGTATAATACTCTCTAGCTCCACCTATGTTTTGCTAATGGCAAGATTTCATTCTTTTTGATGGCTCAGTAATTTTCCAGTGTGTGTGTGTGTGTGTGTGTGTGTGTGTGTGTGTGTGTGTGTGTACACACCATATTTTCTTTATTCATCAGTTGATGGACACGTGGGCTCTTTCCATAATTTGGCCATTGTAGACAATACTGCTATACACATCATGGTGCATGTATCACTTTGAAAAAGTATTTTTGTATTTTTTCTGTAAATGCCTAGTAATACAATTGCTGGATCATAGGATAGTTCTATTTTCAACTTTTTGAGGAAACTCCACATTGTTTTCCAGAGTGGCTACACCAGTTCACATTCCCACCAACAGTGTAAGAGGGTTCCCCTTTCTCCACATCCTTGCCAACACCTGTTGTTTCTTGATTTTAGCCATTCTGACACGTGTGAGGTGACATCTCATGGTAGTTTTAATTTGTACTTCCCTGATGATGAATGACCTTGAACACCTTTTCATGTGTCTGTTGGCCATGTGGATGTCTTCTTTGGAAAAATGTCTGTGTCTTCTGCCCATTTTTTATTGGATAATTCATTTTTTGAGTGTTGAGTTTTATAAGCTCTTTATAGATTTTGGATACTAACCCTTTATCTGATATGTCATTTGTAAATATCTTCTCCCATTCCATAGATTAGCTTTTAGTTTTGTTATTTCCTTTGCTGTGCATAAGCTTTTTATTTTGATGAAGTTCCAATCGTTTATTTTTGCTTTTATATCCCCTGCCTCAGGAGACATATCTAGAAAGAAGTTATGGCTAATGTCAAAGAAGTTACTGCCTGTGTTCTCTAGGATTTTGATGGTTTCTTATCCCACATTTAGGTCTTTAATCCATTTTGGATTAATTATTGTGTATGGTATAAGCAAGTGGTCCAGTTTCATTCTTTTCCATGCTGCTGTCCAGTTTTCCCAACACCATTTGTTGAAGAAACTTTTTCCCATTAGATATTCTTTCCTACTTTGTCAACGATTAATTGACCATGGAGTTGCGGGTTTATTTCTGGGTTTTCTATTCTGTTCTATTGATCTATGTGTCTATTTTTGTGCTAGCACCATACTTTTTTTTTTTTTAATTTTTTTTTTAACGTTTATTTATTTTTGAGACAGAGGGAGACAGAGCATGAATGGGGGAGGGTCAGAGAGAGGGAGACACAGAATCTGAAACAGGCTCCAGGCTCTGAGCTGTCAGCACAGAGCCTGACGCGGGGCTCGAACTCACGGACCATGAGATCATGACCTGAGCCGAAGTCGGCTGCCTAACCGACTGAGCCACCCAGGCGCCCCTAGCACCATACTCTTTTGATTACTACCACTTTACAATATGACCTGAAGTCCAAAATTGTGATGTTTCCAGCTTTTCTTTGCGTTTTCAAGGATCCTTTGGCTATTCAGGGACTTTTGTGGTTCCATACAAATATTAGGATTGTTTGTTCTAGTTCTGAAAAAAAAAATGCTGCTGGTATTTTGATAGGAATTGCATTAAATCTGTGGATTTCTTTGGGTGGTATAGACATTTTAACAATATTTGTCCTTCCAATCTATGAGCATGGAATGTCTTTCCTTTTCTTTGTGACACCTTCCATTTCATCAATGTTTTATAGTTTTCAGAGTACAAGTCTTTCACCTCTTTGATGAGGTTTATTCCTAGGTATCTTATTATTTTTTGGCACAATTGTACATGGGATTGATTCCTTGATTTCTCTTTCTGCTGCTTCATTATTGGTGTATAGATATGCAACAGATTTCTGTACATTGATTTTGTAATCCTACAACTTTACTGAATTAGTGTATCAGTTCTAGCAGTTTATTCAGAGTCTTTTGGGTTTTCTACACAGAGTATTATGTCATCTGCAAATAGTGAAAGACTGACTTCTTCCTTGCCTATTTGGATGCCTTTTATTCCTTTTTGTTGTCTGACTGCTGAGGGTAGGACTTCCAATTCTATGTTAAATAACAGTGGTGAGAGTGGACATCTCTGTCTTGTTCCTGATCGTAGGGGAAAAGCTCTGTTTTTCCCCAGTGAGGATATCACCTGTAGGTTTTTCATATATGGACTTTATTGTTTTATGTTTCCTCTAAACCTACCTTCTTCAGGGTTTTATCATGTCAAACGCTTCCTCTGCACCCACTGAAAGGATCAAACGGTTCTTTTTTTTTTTTTTACATTTATTTATTTTTGAGAGATAGAGTGAGAACGAACGCAAGTGGGGGAGGGGCAGAGAGAGAAGGAAAGAATCTGAAGCAGGCTCCAGGTTCCGAGCAAGCATTCGGCATAGAGCCCAATGCGGGGCTCGAACCCACAAACCATGAGATCAGGACCTGAGCCAAAGTCAGTCACCCAACCAACTGAGCCACCCAGGCACCCCAAGGATCAAATGGTTCTTATCCTTTCCGTTATTAAGTAGTATATAACATTGATTTGCAAATATTGAACCACCCTTACAACCCAGGAATAAATCCCACTTCATTATGTAAGTTATTTCTTTTAATGTATTGTTGGATTCAGTTTACGAGTACTTTATTGAGAATTTTTGCATCCATGTTTGTGAGGGATACTGGCCTGTTAAATTGTAGAGTCACAAATAAACTGACAACAATATCTTGACCTCCTTATTCCTTGACCAGTGCAGACAAAGTTGCAGGTAAGAGGTCAAAGCAAGGTGACTTAGGAAAAAATATAGATCTTCCTATTGGAAATTGGAAATCCCCATGGATTGGGTAGGAGGAAAGCAGCTGATTAAGATGAAATGCAATAATACAGCATATCAGGATATCAATTTGTCAATCTGGTTTCACTAAGTCTTATACCGATTTTTTTTAAACTTTCTTACTTAAAAAAAAGAGTATTTTAATCCATGCAAATAGTTTTGATTATGTCCTATATCTGTGTCCTTTATATTAGTGGTAAAGAGTGCCAGGCCCTTACTAAGCTTTGAACATCAATTACCTCATTGAATCATCACAAGATTAGCTCTGCTGTGCCAATAAGGCACAGAACTGTTAAGGAATTAATCCAATTTTCCTTGGATAAGTTGTTTTGGAGTAAATGAGTTTGGTAAATAAAATTTATTTGGAGTAAATAAATTAGACTCCAAACTCAATACTTTGCTGCTTTCATAGGAAAAACGGGAAAGATACAGACTTTGTATGAATCTCTAAGGACCATATGAAATGAACGTTAGGAAAAATACATTTTATTAGCGTGTGCCGAGCATCTTCAAAGAGGAAATAACATAATTGGTCATAACCACCAAAAAAGGGTTTTTTTTGATTAACTCTCCCAGTGTCTTTTAAATATCCTAAGGAGACCCAAACCCTGAAAATGATGGCATTTGTCTCAGAACATCATAAAATAGGAATGTAGACATGGATGCCATTTAAAGTAGAAAAAAACTTTCCTCTCAGAAAATATACTTGCACTCTGTGTGTACATCCAAAGCTTTAGCAGGACAGATAGTAGATACATGTGAGGGGCTGAATGTTTTTGTCCCTTCAAAATTCACATATCGAAGCTCCAATGCCCAGCATGGCTATATTTGCTTTTTTTAATATATATTTTATATTATACGTTGCTACTTTACATACATTAAATATAATACTTATTCTAGGGAATTATCTTACATGATTATGGAATTGGCAGATCCAAAATTTGCAGGGCTGATTTCGAACATGGCTATATTTGGAGCCACTGAGGAAGTAATTAAAGTTAAATGAGTTCATAAGGGTGGAGTCCCGATCCGGTAGAATTAGATTTCTCATAAGAAGAGGCACCTAAGAGGAGCGCCTGAGTGGCTCAGTCAGTGAAGCCTCCAGCTTTGGCTCAGGTCGTGATCTCAAGGTTTGAGAGTTCAAGTCCTGTGTTGGGCTCTGTGCCTGCTTAGGGTTCTGTGTCTCCCACTCTCTCTGCTCCCCCACTCAAAATTAAACATTAAAAGAAATTTCTTTTTTTTTTTTTTTTTAAAGAAGAAGAGGTGCTGGAGAGGTCAAGGAAAGGCCATGTGAGGACACGGCCAGGAAGCCAGCTGCCACCAGAAAACGAACCCCGCTGGGCACTCGATCTTGGATTTTCCAGCTCCCAGAATTGCGAGAAGACAAATTTTTATTGTTTAAGCCACCCAGTTTGTGGCATGTCATTACGATGGCCTGAGCAGACAAACACAATATAATATTTGGAGAAATCACATGTTCAAGTTTTTACTTTAATATTTTTGATTGTTAGTCATTCCTTTTGTTTGTTGCAAACAGAGGGAGACCTTGGTATTAAGTCTCGAAAATCTAAGAAAAACATCAAAGACCAAATAAATAATACTCAGTACTAATTCATTCCTTTCTACAATTTTAGAAAAGTACATCATATTTTATTTCATGTCAATAGCTTTATTCGGTTCCTGGAATACCACGATCTCCTAGGGGATGAGCAGGACCCACTGGACCGATAAGAAAAGTCCTAAGCTTTGTTAGTTTGAGAACAGCTTCTGCTATGAAAGCTTTCATGTTTTTAAGTTGTTGTTCATTTTGAAAATAATTTTATAAATAACCAATATTTACTGGAAACTTCTAGGGAATAAATTTACCCTTGATACCACTACCCACACATGTTGTGAACACTCTGGAAGAATTATAGTCAACAGATATGTATCCTGTTTATATTATCCTTCTTTATAGAGGATATAGACACTTCAGAGCATGGATGTAGAGTCTGAGTCCGTGCTGGACTCTGTCACAAACTCTTTGTCAATTCAAGAAAAGACTGCTCTTCCTGGTGTCAAAAGAGAAATGATACGAATCCATATTGCCTACCAACTCTAGGATTTGTTATATGAAATATATTTTTATATAATATTAGAGCGTGAGCTTTCTCAAAGACAGTAACATGAATGTCAGTACCAAGCAGCCCCTAGTGTAGGTGGAACAGTATGATCTGTGTGGAACTCCATGTATTTGTAGGTCTCAACTAAATTTTTTAAAAAGGGGAGTACCTGGGTGGCTCAGTTCGTTAAGCTCGGACTCTTGATTTCAGCTTAGGTCATAGTCTAACTGTTCATGGGTTCAAGCCCTGCATCGGACTCTGCAATGTCAGTGCAGAGCCTGCTTGGATTCTCTGTCTCCCTCTCTCTCTCCCTTTCACCCCTTCAAAAATAAAATAAACATTTTTTTAAATACATACATACATACATACATACATACGTACATACGTACATACATACATACATAAGCAAGCAAACAAACTCAACAGGAATACTGGAAAATTTTCCAGAGCTGAACTCCTAACCCACAAACCAACAAGTTAGTCAACATGGATCTGGCACCAACCGTGTAATCAGAGCAACCATGATTTTACTTGGTACTATTTCTAGGAATGGAAGAAAAGGAAAAACTAAGAACCAGGTTTACTATGTGACCTACTGTTCTTATATATTTTCTTCTGTTTACTCCCAGATCTTTGGAGTGAAAGATTAGCTTGAATCCTCCCCATTCCTTGGAGTCTTGGAACACACAAACAGAAAGAAAACAAAGTGTGAGATGGAAAACAGCTGCTCTTTACTATAAACCCAAATCTAGGAGTCTAGGGCTAATGCTGTAACACAGAGCAAACTTAAGAGCATAATTCTTCAGGTTTACTCACTGGCATTACAAAATAATAAAACCTGGTTGCTTCTCTGTAAGGTTACTTTTTAAGGTATTTTAAAAAGAGGTGATAACAGGGGTGCCTGGGTGGCTCAGTCGATTAAGTGTCTGACTTTGCCTCAGGTCATGATCTTGTGGTTCTTGGGTTCGAGTCCCACTTTGGGCTCTGTGCTAACAGCTCAGAGCCTGGAGCCTACTTTGGATTCTCTGTCTCCCTCTCTCTCTGTCCCTCCCCTGCTTGTAGTCTGTCTCTCTCTCTCAAAAATAAATAAACATCAGGGGCGCCTGGGTGGCGCAGTCGGTTAAGCGTCCGACTTCAGCCAGGTCACGATCTCGCGGTCCGTGAGTTCGAGCCCCGCATCAGGCTCTGGGCTGATGGCTCAGAGCCTGGAGCCTGTTTCCGATTCTGTGTCTCCCTCTCTCTCTGCTCCTCCCCCGTTCATGCTCTGTCTCTCTCTGTCCCAAAAATAAATAAACGTTGAAAAAAAAAATTAAAAAAAAATAAATAAATAAATAAACATTAAAAAATTGTTAATAAGATAAATTAAATTAAAAGAGGTAGTAACAAATGCTTCTGGAGTACATCGTTTTTAGCTAGGTAACACAGTATGACAGAAAAACGATTGCAACCCCACCAGCAGCTCCTATTCCCCAAGTACTACAGGCCACAAAGAACATGTCACAGTGTGGTTTCAAACTCTATATAAAACTGTAAATGAGGGGCACCTGGGTGGCTCAATCAGTTAAGCATCCGACTTCGACTCAGGTCACGATCTCATGGCTTGTGAGTTCGAGCCCCGCGTCAGGCTCTGGGCTGATAGCTCAAAGCCTGGAGCCTGTTTCACATTCTGTGTCTCCCTCTCTCTGCCCCTTCCCTGTTCACACTCAGTCTCTGTCTCTCTCAAAAATAAATAAGCATTAAAAAAAAATTTTTTTAATAAAAAAAAACGTAAATGAGACAGCTTCATACTAGAGTTTCATCATGGATTCTCTCATTGGGTTCCATACTTTGGGGCAAATTACTTGATATCTGAGAGTGTTTCCTTGTTGTAAAATGGGAATAATAATGTCTTTCTCAGTACTGCTATAAGAATAACAGAAAGAACATTTGTAGGTATATCAAGTCAATGTTCAGGAAACAGAAACTACTGTACAGATTTCAAACAGAGAGGGTATGACTGCAGGGAGTTGGCTACAATGACATAAGTAAGGTTGTAGGGCACAAGAGAGGTGTCGACAGTGCCACCATAAGCAAGCTGCTACCACCACTGCTGTCACCTCCTACTACTACCTCTTTCCCTAGTAGTAGGGAAAGAATCCAGGAGACCGCACCCCCACTGAGGAGTCCACACACACTGTCACAGATGCTGCGAAAGGCACTGCTGCTTCTGCCATTGGAACTGATCTGCCACCACTTAGCGAGAATCCAGGCACTGACATCACCACTGAGGAGCCGGCTCTCCCACCGCAGCTCCTCTCCCAGGTGCTTCCAAAAGCATGGGGGTCAATGGCTTCCTTCTTCCTCCTCCCTACCAATCTCCTACCAAGACGCCATGCAGAACCATCCATAAACCGGGTCTCTATTTTTCTTCTTCTACCAATTGATCAGAGGAAGCAAGTCAGAAGCTATTTCTCAAAGGGACAGTGTTTGCTTGCAGTGAAGGCCATGACTTTGCTCCAAACTACCCATGACACGTTAGGTGTGGATTGAGAGAAGATGATAGCAATAAAGCAGAAGTAGGAGTTCTAGAAGTCTGAGCCACTGGTCATACAACTTACTCTGTATTTTTAGGATCTGATCAAGTCTAATCTCATACACCCTGCTTCCATTTAATAATAGAATACTGCTGCAATGTCTGGGTGGCTCCTTCAGTTAAGCATCCAACTCCTGATTTCGGCTCAGGTCATGATCTCATGGTTCATGAGATGAAGCCTCACATCGGGCTCTGTGCTGACAGTGCAGAACCTGCTTGGGATTCTCTCTCTCCCTCTCCCTCTCTCTCCCTCCCAAAATAAATAAACAAACCTTAAAAAATGATAAGAATTCTGTTGCCATGCCCTTGTTTAATGCTTGGTGGATCAGATAATACCCAGTTTACAATGGGCGTTTGGGATACCCAATGATCTGATCAAGCATTGGCTTTTACCAGGGCCCAAAAAGCATACCAGGACCTCTTTCTAGAGGGACAGTGTAGTCTGTAGGCGAGGGCACAGCTTTTCCCCATGACCCTCAGGATCTGCCATTGAAGTTCATTTTAAAGCATAGAGCATCCTATGAGCTCTTCCTAATCAGTCACAAGCCACTTGGACCCAACCACTGAATCTGCTGGTCATAAAATCCAAACGGCAGAGCCTTGATTTTCAAAAGCAGTAATTCTCAAACTTTAATGTTCATCAGAACTACCCTGAGGGATTGTTAAAACACAGACTAATCCACCCCTAATTTCTGATACAGTAGGCCTCGGATGGGGCTGAGGCTGGAGAACTTTCACACGTTCCCATGTGGCATTGATGCTGCCAGTCCAGGAAAAACGCCTTGTGAATCACGGTCTAGGTCACGGAAAGTAGCTGTTACTTAGCAAACACCAGGATCAGTCAGCATGGTATAATCTATGTAATGGATCATCACGTTATATAGAAAGTTGAGATAATCAAGGTCCTCACAGACTAGATGAGGATCAAGAGAACATGAGAATTAACAAAGCCTTGAGTGAAGGTGTACTTCTGTCCTTACCAGATGGAAGCAAACTATTCCTTGTAAGTTGGTATAGAAAGGGAAAAAAATTTTTTTTCCAGGTCAATAGCTATATAACTTCTTCCAAAGGCTATACTGGTTTCTCTAAATCTTGTATTTATAATTTGTAATCGGCATTTATAATTGGATTTATCACATGATCACATTTATAGAATTCTACATTCTCCAAGATCCATCTGCCTTTTTCTCAAAAGGCAGTATTAATTAGGTTGGTGATAAGAATTAATACTTTTACATTTTTCAAAAATTCGATGGTGAAATTAATTAATCTCTATGACTCCCCGCATGGATGAGATAATGCTTTTAGTTTATATCTTGGTCAGGATGGGAAGTTTCAAGGGCTTCTGCTTGGTCCTTTCTATAATAATAGCCCTCAATCCACAGTTCGCAAATCCATAGTGAGGATTCTACCTATTCTATTACCAAAAATGTCATTTCAACATGCATTTGAGAATTGTGAAAATCACAATAACATGGTTTCATGGACCTTCTGGACCCACTGTGAGATCTAATCAGCTCCAAACTCCATATCCTTTTATCGGACTACAATGGTATCTGACATCACCAGGGATTAGCAATTCGGAGCCACTGATTTATAATGCTCTAAAATCTGGGCATTTCCCTTTGCTCAGTACACAGTCATCCTGGAAGATGGAGTCATAGCCCTTTGAGAAGGATTTGAAGAAGATTTACAGTATTTATTTACTAAAGTGTCCCAGGAAGCATCTTCAAGGATACTCAATTTCCCCTTCATTTAGGTGGGCCTGAGTCTTTGAACTGCCCCCTGTCTGAAAACTGAGTGAGAGAATGTGACTTCCTTTTGTGCAGACTCAAACCAGTATTTTCTCCTCAGTCCTAGAATTTTACCAATTATAAGGTAGGTTGCCAATATATTTTATACTATAAGGACTTTTTTTAAAAATTAGCAATTGCTAAAAATCCCTGCAAGCTAAAATTGATTGTCACTGTAGCCCCGCACACAAATATACCCAGCAATTAGGCACTGCCGTATGGCCTCTGCCTCAGGCATTTGGGGCCATCATCCCCACTGAACAAGAGGGTCCATTAAATTCGGTCTTTTTTGAGCTACCCACTGAAAAGCCATTACCACAATATACTCTAGGTGTTTCCAATATAAACTGGCAAAATGTTGTCATTTTTAATGTTAATCCCTTGGAACGTTTTGAGATCTATTTCTAATTATGGGTAACAGAAACAAAGGTAAGTGTTAAGGACCATGAGGAGAAAAAGCAACTGTGTCCTGTAGGGTAATTGCTGGCTGTTCAAGAAAGGAAAAGGTAGGGGAGGAGGAACTGTTTCTGAAAGTAAAGGATACTCTGGTGGTTTTAGGCATTCCAGTTTCTTAGACTCATCTGAATACTCTCAGATGGCCCATTCCCATTCCAGTTCTCAAGGTCCCTTTCCTTACCAGCCAACACCTCAACTGTAAAACACCTAGTGATGTCGTGAATTTTAATTACATTGCAAATCTGCAGCCCACAGGACAAGTTCTGGGTCTGATTCCCAGATGTATCAGTCCTGAGTTTATAGGCTACAGAAGGGAAGAGATCTTTTCCGAGTTATCACTAACGATCTCTGGTTCTCTAAACATAGAGCTGAGAGTTTTAAATACTGAGCTTTTCATTTTCTTCCTCTAACTCTCCAGCGAAGTCAGAAGCAGCCAACAAACCCTGGAATCCTTGTCATCATCACTTCTAAACTAGTCACAATAGACAGTCATTCTCCTGAAGTCCTGCCTTTAAGAAACAATTTATCCCAGGCCACTACGAACTATAGATTCTGAGTATTTCACTTCCCCTCATGATTTCAGGATATTGCAATGTCTGAGCACACGCCAGTCAATAACAGATCCCGGATTCCATCATTGAGGTTTTGTCTTCTAGGATCACAGTTTTATACCATGTATTATATCCAGACTTGTCAGAAGATAAAACTCACGTTAGATGTACCAAATAGAAAAAAGATTTCGCGAAGGGTGCTGGTTACAAAAGCATTTGAGGGGATGGAAGACCAAAAAGGAGAAAGAGGTAACCTCTCAAAGACCAGGATGCCACCATCACTTGTGGTACGACTTTCAGAGGAACCCACGTACCAGTGTCACAATTGTCAGTGCACGACCACAGCTGAGTAGGAAGCTAGGAGCCTACACTACTGCCCAGAAGCCACACTCTCCAGGCTGCTGCAGCTATTGCCTGAGCACCACCCAAAGCAGGGAATTTACAAAAAAAAAAAAAAAAAAGTGTTTGCCCCCTTCTTCCCATCTTCCAGCTTCTCATTCTACCTCCCATTGCAGGACCCACCTAAAAGCCAGCTTGCAAAGTAGTCTTGGGAGTAGAGGTATGCTGTTTTCAGGCTTCTGCATCATACCCCATGCCCATCGTAGGGAAAAGAGAGTTGGAAATGGAGCAGTTCAACAAGAAAATGACCGACAGCACAGGAATTCTACTCATATATGTTCCTCATTTCCTTCCCCTACCCATGTCCGTGACAGACACGCTCTATCTTCAACTTTCTGACAGTCCTCTTTGCCTGGAACACGGCAGGATGGAAGTTAAGAGAAGAGATGAGCAAGTTGTACGTAAGTATAAGATTCTTTGGTATTTTTCAGGTCATGAAATTTCTATTTAAACGTATGCCTGTAAATAGCCAGGATACACTTTATCAATATCACTACAATGCCTTAAATACGGTGATAACTGAGTATTTCTTGAATATCCACTGAGGTATAGTCTTCTAGTACGTGGTGCTTTGTGACAGAAATAAAGCAAAATGGGTGGGTTACATTAACTTTCATAAAGCATAAGTCTCTGGTTCAAATTCTGGTCATTAAGGATGTCAGTCCTTAAGGATGGATGACATTCCATATCCTGACTGATTTGGCTAAACACAACAGCTGACGAAAATCGTGTCCCTTTTTTTAATGCCCAAAGATGAATAATACCTTAATCAATCACATTATATGAATTCTTCCTTTCTTTATAGACATGAAAATATAATTTCTGTGCTGTGATTCAGTGAGCAAGTAACTTTATAGTTTAACAGGAAATCGTAGGTCTCTGACTCAGAGTTGCCAGAATTTGCAATCAGTTAGACTTTAGAGACATAAAGAGTCTGGTTCACTATATTAAAAGTGTATTCTGTTCACATCAGATGAGATCAAATGGGCACAAAATCTTTATTCAAACATTATATGCAGGTTAATTTGTCAAAAATCCATTTAGAATCTGAAAAGCAAAAAATTTTTTTACTAAAAAATTCCAGCATCCAAAGCTAAAAACCCTGGTTCAAAGGCACTATTTCTTTCCCTCTCCCATTCTATTTGTCAGGTTTTTTATAAAACCCCTCTTACTTCAATCAAAAATATGTATTAAGTGCCTACTGTATATTTGGCTCAGATCTAGATACTTCAACTACATCATTAAATAAAACCAACATGGTGAAAAAAAAATTAAAAAAAAAAAAAAGGAGGGCGCCTGAGTGGCTTAGTCAGTTAAGTGTCTGACTTCCGCTCAAGTCATGATCTCATGGTTCAGTGGTTCAAGCCCCACATCGGGCTCTGTGCTGACAGCTCAGAGCCTGGAGCCTGCTTCAGATTCTGTGTCTCCCCCTCTCTCTGCCCCTCCCTCATTCGTGCTCTGTCTCTCAAAAATTAATAAAACAGTAAAAAAAAAAATTTTTAAAACAACAACAACAACAAAGTTCCCTGAACTCTGCCCTTGTGGAATCTATATTCTAAAAGAAAGAGTAACAACAAAAATGCATAATAAATATATGGTTTATCATAAGAGTATGAGTGGTGGGCCTGTGGCTCAGTCAGCTGACCATCTGATGTTGGTTCAGGTCATGATCTTGCAGTTCTAGAGTTTGAGCCCCACATAGGGGTTTCTGCTGTCAGCTCGGAGCTGGCTTCTGATCCTCTATCCTCCTATCTCTCTGCATCTCCCCCGCTTGTTCTCTCTCTCTCTCTGTCTCAGAAATAAATAAAACCTTTAAAAAAAGAAGAAGAAGGGGCGCCTGGGTGGCGCAGTCGGTTAAGCGTCCGACTTCAGCCAGGTCACGATCTCGCGGTCCGTGAGTTCGAGCCCCGCGTCGGGCTGTGTGCTGATGGCTCAGAGCCTGGAGCCTGTTTCCGATTCTGTGTCTCCCTCTCTCTCTGCCCCTCGCCCGTTCATGCTCTGTCTCTCTCTGTCCCGAAAATAAATAAACGTTGAAAAAAAAAAAAAAAAGAAGAAGAAGATTACAACTAATGGGAGAAAGGAAAGTAAAGCAAGATGAGAGAGATCAGGAATATCAAATTTTAAAGTTTACAATTTTAACTAGAATAGGTCAAAGAGGACTCAAGAAAAAAATTTTTAAATATTTTAACCAGGGGGGCGCCTGGGTGGCGCAGTCGGTTAAGCGTCCGACTTCAGCCAGGTCACGATCTCGCGGTCCGTGAGTTCGAGCCCCGCATCGGGCTCTGGGCTGATGGCTCAGAGCCTGGAGCCTGTTTCTGATTCTGTGTCTCCCTCTCTCTCTGCCCCTCCCCCGTTCATGCTCTGTCTCTCTCTGTCCCCCCAAAATAAATAAACGTTAAAAAAAAAATTAAAAAAAAAAAAAAAATATTTTAACCAGGGGCGCCTGGGTGGCGCAGTCGGTTAAGCGCCTGACTTCAGCCAGGTCATGATCTCGCGGTCCGTGAGTTCGAGCCCCGCGTCAGGCTCCGGGCTGATGGCTCGGAGCCTGGAGCCTGTTTCCGATTCTGTGTCTCCCTCTCTCTCTGCCCCTCCCCCGTTCATGCTCTGTCTCTCTCTGTCCCAAAAATAAATAAAAAATGTTGAAAAATAAATAAATAAATAAATAAATAAATAAATAAATAAATATTTTAACTAAATGAAAATGAAAATACAGCTTCCCCAGATTTGTGGGATGCAGTGAAAACAGTGCTTTCTGCAATTTGTATTTGAATACATATACAGGAAAGAAAGATCTAAAATCAATCATCTAAGTTTCCACCTTAGGAAATTAGATAAAAAGAATACTTTAATCTTAAAGTAGCAGTAGAAAAGAAATAACAAAAATTAGAGCAGAAATCAATTAAATTAAAAACAGGAGAACAACAGAAAAAATCAGCAAAACCAAGAGCTGGTTCTTTAGGAAAAAAATCAATGAAAATAATATGCCTATTGGCAGACTAACCAAGAAAAAAAAAGATGCAAATTGCCAATTTCAGAAATTGAAGAGGGGTCATCACTACTGATTCCAGGACATTGAAAGGATAACATGCACTTTAAATGTATACAATTATGTTTGTCAATTATTCCATAATAAAGCTTTTTAAAAAACAATATATAATTTTATAGAGGAATACTATGAAGAACTCTTATGCCACAAATTTGATAACTTAGATGAAGTGAACCAATTCCTCGAAAGACACAAATTACCGGAACTCAAACAAGGAGAAATGGACTATCTGAAGAGGCCTATATTTGTTAAAGAAATTGAACCAATAATTAATAACCTTCCAAAAAAAGAAAACATCAGGCTCAGATGATTTCAATGATAACTTCTGCCAAACATTTAAGGAGCAAATGATACTAATCCTTCACAGTCTCTTCCAGAAAATGGAAGCAAAGAGAATATTCCTTAATCCATTCTATGAGCCTAGCATTATCCTAACAGCAAACTAAACTATTAGGACTTGGTTTGCTACTCCTCCAAGAAGATTTTTAATTTGTAAATAAAGATTGGATCTCTACAAATGTGACTATCGTTGTCTGTGGTGCCTACCTGGATGCCTTTGGGCATTCTTAAACATGTCACAGAGGAGACCCTGGGCTAAAGGCTGATCTTTGAACTAAGGCTCAGGAAAACATGAAGAATCTTCAGTAACACAGGACAAAGTTGATGAAACTAGTTTCTAGACTCTCCCTTTGTTTAAAAGGTGTGAAAATCCTTTGTGCGTTTTTGATACATTAGAGGTATTGAGCCTGCATTTCGGCAAAGCAGAAACCGAATAGCAGCCTGACTAAACTGGCCTTACTCTGACCTTCAGCCCTACATATGCCCCACCTCTCATCTTTGACCTCCATATCCTGGGAACTTCCTGTGTATAGTCTGGTCTGCTCCCTCTCTCCTATTCCACCTTCTGTGGTTTCTCTTCAGTTCTCTTAGTCCTGGTTCTTCTCTTTCTCCTTACCTCTCCTTACCTCTCCTTACCACCCACGGTCCTGGCACAAAGAGCACTACCCGGATGTGCTGTCTTCCCCATATCAAACATCCAGATATCTGGATATCATACAATGGACTGATTTTTTAATTTTCCTTCCAAGAGTTGGCATATGATTGAGACAAATTCTCTGTATTGTCTGGTTCAGCTCTGGGTATTGTCAAATTATTTATAAAGGCAGACAGAGGGTGAGGGAATCCAGTGGGTTTGAGGAGATCAACCTAAACTTGGCCTTTGAAGTGAGTTTTACTGAGATAAGAAACATGTGCAAAATCTGTATCTCCCTACGTAAATGCTTTTTGTTCAGAAACCCAGCCTTTGAGGGGGTGAGGTCAGGGAACAGTCGGGAAATTGCTTCTTCCTTGTAATATGCTAAGAACTTCATCTCAGAGAGTGGTAGGAGGATAAACTTCCTCTTTAAAAGCCATTAAGCATATCCCTGGAAAAAGTAAAAACTTAGATAAATGAGACTATGCAATAGAATTCCATATTCTTTAATGGCCCAGGAAAACAATGATTCCGAATATAAGTAATGGATCGTGTCATTTCCATTTGACTTTTCTAAAGATGTGGACACCATATTTGAAAATTGGACTTGAGACTTTAGAAAAATCTGATCTGGAAGTTATATATAAGAAGTCAGTCAAAAATTGAAAACAATCTGGGGCGCCTGGGTGGCGCAGTCGGTTAAGCATCCGACTTCAGCCAGGTCACGATCTCGCGGTCCGGGAGTTCGAGCCCCGCGTCGGGCTCTGGGCTGATGGCTCGGAGCCTGGAGCCTGTTTCCGATTCTGTGTCTCCCTCTCTCTCTGCCCCTCCCCCGTTCATGCTGTGTCTCTCTCTGTCCCAAAAATAAATAAAAAAGGTTGAAAAAAAAATTTTTTTTTAAAAAATTGAAAACAATCATAAAATTTATATAAGTTTTGCAAACATCAGATAAATTCAATTCCTTGAGATTTGTTAAAAATGTTTATCCCTATTCTCCCTCCAAAAATAAATTATACCACAAGCCTACAAACAACAACTCCACAAAACACTGAAATGACATGACATGTAAGATATGAATCTTAGGAGCACCTGGGTGGCTCAGTCGGTTAAGTGTCTGTCTTTGGTCATGATCTCACAGATCTGTGCTGCCGGCTCAGAGCCTGGAGCCTGCTTTGGATTCTGTGTCTCCCTCTCTCTCTGCCCCTTCCCTGCTTGCACTGTCTCTCTCAAAAATAAATAAACATTAAAAAAATAAATTTACAAAAAGATATGAATCGTAGAGGGATTTTGGGGTTTACTGGAGCTGGCTACGGATTATAAAAATTACAGCCATTTTGCAATCTCCAGAAACTTTTTAATTTTATGTTTTAGGTACTTGGCAGTTTTATACATAAAATAAGTATATAAATCCAAAAATCAAATACATCTTCTGATACATCTAGCCACTATGTTTTCTAAATCAATGCTATATCCAGTCATTGATTTTTTTAAATCAATGAAACTAAAAATGTAATATGTTTTAAATAGAACCCTAACTTCAGAAGGGAAACAGACATCCAAGTGCAAGAAACACAGAGAGTTCCAAACAAGATGAACCCAAGGAGATCCACACCATAACACATAATAATTAAATGTCAAAAGTTAAAGATAACAAGAGAATCCTAAAAGCAGCAAGAGAGAAACAATAAGATACCTATAAGGGAAAACCTATACAATGATCAACTGATTTTTCAGCAGAAATTCTACAGAAGCGAATGGCATGATATATTTAAAGTACTGAAAGGAAAAAAACCTACAATAAAGACTACCCAGCAAGATTATCATTCAGATTTAAAGGAAGGATAGAGTTTCCCAGACAAACAAAAGATAAAGGAGTTTATCACCATTAAACCAGTGCTACAAGAAATGTTAAAGGGACTTCTTTAAGTGGAAAAGAAATGGCCATAATTAGACATAAGGAAAGTATAAACAAAAAGATGTAAAGTATGACAACATATACATAAAAGGTAGAAAAAGAGTCAAAAGGAGAGGGGGGCAAAGAAAAAAAAGTTATTTCCTTTTTCCGTTTTTTTTTTTCATTTTTTTTAGAATGTGTTTCAACTTAAATGACCATGCAATCAATGCAGACTGCTATTCACTTAGGATGTTATTTACGAACCTCATGGTAACCACAAACCCAAAACCTATGATAGATACACAAAAAATAAAGGGAAAGAAAGCCAAGCAAAACACTATAGATACTCATCAATCACAAAGAGAGCAAGAGAAGAAGAAACAAAGAACTACAAAACAACCAGAAAACAAATTTTTTAAATGGCAATAAGTACGTACCTATTAATAATTACTTTGAATGTAAGTGGCCTAAATGCTCCAATCAAAACACACAGAGTGGCAGAATGAATAACAAAAAAAAAAAAAAAATGCAAGACCCATCTATATGCTGGAGGCAAAAGACTCACGTCAAACCAAAAGAGGCCTACAAACTTCAAGCCTACAAAAAAGTAAAGGGATGGAACACATTTACCATACAAATAGAAGTGAAAAAAATAGCAATACTTAACATCAGATAAAAATAGACTTTAAAACAAGGACTAACAAGAGACAAAGAAGTGCATTATATGATGATGAAGGGATCAATCCAACAAGAGAATGTAACAATCGTAAACATCTATGCACCCATCGTTGCACTTGATCTTAGCCAAAAGGCCAAGAAGAGATTTTGTACCCAACATTGAAGCACCTAAATGCATAAAGCAAGTATTAACGGACAAAAAGAGAGAAACTGATGGTAATACAATAATAGTAGGGGACTTTAACACTCCACTTACATCAATAGATAGATCATCCAGACAGAAAATCAATAAGGAAACAATGTCTGTGAATGAAATATTGGGCCAAATGGATATAACAGACATATACAGAACATTCCATCCAAAAATAAGAGAATACACATTCTTTTCAAGTGCACATGGAAACATTCTCCAGA
This sequence comes from Puma concolor, assembly GCF_028749965.1. NCBI lineage: Eukaryota > Metazoa > Chordata > Mammalia > Carnivora > Felidae > Puma > Puma concolor. Next base: position 41,822,091 of record NC_141683.1, read on the forward strand.
ATAGATCACACACTAAGCCATAACACAAACCTAAATAAATTTAAGAAGATTAAAATCATACCATGCATCTTTCCCAACCACAAGGGTATGAAACTAGAAATCACAAGAAAAAAAATGGAAAAAAACACTAATACATAGAGACTAAACAACATTATTAGAAATTATAAAGATCAGAGCAGAAATAAATGATATAGAGGATAAAAGAATAATATTAAAAAAAATCAATGAAACCAAAAGCTGGTTATTTGAAAAGATAAACAAAATTGACAAGCCCTTAGCCAGACTCATCAGGAAAAAAAGGGAAAGGACCCCAATAAATAAAATAAAAAATGAGAGAGAAATAACAACTAATACCACAGAAATACAAAGGATCATAAGAGAATACTATGAAAAATTATATGCCAACAAACTGGACAACCTAGAAGAAATGTAAAAATTCCTAGAAATACTCAATATTACAAAACTGAACCAGGAAGAATTAGACAATCTGAATAGACCAATTACAAGTAACCAAATCAAATCAGTAATTAAAAAAAAAAAAAAAAAACACTAAAAAATAAAAGTCCAGGACCAGATGAATTCACAAGTGAATGCTACCAGGCATTTAAAGAAGAGTTAAAACCTATTCTCCTCAAACTATTCAAAAATAAATAAATAAATAAATAAAAATAGAAGAGGAAGGAAAGTTTTCAAATACATTCTATGAAGCCAGCATTACTCTGATACCAACACCAGACAAAGATACCGCAAAAAAAGAAAACTACAGGACAATATCTGTGATGCACACAGATACAAAAATCCTCAACAAAATATTAGCAAACCACATATAGTAATACATTAAAAAGATCATTCACCACAATTAGATGGGATTTATTCCTGGGATGTCAGGATGATTCAATATTCACAAATCAATCATGTCATACACCACAGCAACAAAACAAAGGATAAAAATCATACGGTCATCTCAATAGATGCAGAAAAAGCATATGACAAGATTCAACAGCCATTCATGATGAAAACTCAAAACAACAGAATTAGAGAGACCATACCTCAACATAATTAAGGCCATATTATAAAAACCCATAGCTAACATCATCCTCAATGGTGAAAAACAGAGTTTTCCCTCTAAGGTCAGGAACAAAACAAGGATGTCCACTCTTACCATTTTTATTCAACACAGTACTGGAAGTCCTAGCCACAGGTATTGAATAAGAAAAAAAATAAGAGGCATCCATATTGGTAAAGAAGAAGTTAAACTGTCACCATTCACAGATGACATAATCTTATTCATAAAAAATCATAAAGATTCCACCAAAAAACTATTAGAATAAACAAATTCAATAAAGTGACAATATACAAAATTAATATCCAGTAGCATTTTTATACATAAAACAATGAAGAATCAGAAAGAGAAATTTGAAAAACAACGCCATTTACAACTTCACCAAAAAGAATAAAATACCTAGGAATAAACTTAACCGAAGAGGTGAAAGACCTGTACTCTGAAAACTATAAAATGCTGATGAAAAAATTAAGAATGACACAAACAAATGGGAAGATATTCCATGCTCATGAACTGGAAGAATTAATACCAACAAAATGTCCATATTACCTACAGATTCAATGCAATCCCTATCAAGATCCCAATAGCATTTTTCTCAAAACTAGAACAAATAATACTAAAATTTGTATGGAACTACAAAAGACCCTGAATAGCCAAATAAATCCTGAGAAACAACAAAGCCGGAGGTATCACAATTCCGTATTGCAAGATATACCTCAAAGATACAGTAATCAAAACAGTATGAGACTGACATAAAAATAAACATAGAGCAGTGGAACAGAATAGAGACCCCAGAAATAAACTGACATATATACAGTCAATTACCATATGACACAGGAGGCAAGAATATACAGTGAGGAAAAAACAGTCTTTTCAATAACTGGTGCAGAGAAAATCGGACAGTTACATGTAAAAGAATGAAACTGGACCACTTTTTAACACCATACACAAAAATAAACTCAAAATGGATTAAAAACCTAAATGTGAGACCCAAAACCATAAAAATCCTAGAAAAGAACACAGACAGTAATTTTTCTGACATTAGCCATACCAACAATTTTCTAGATACATCTCCCAAGGCAAGGGGAAAAAAAGCAAAAATAAACTAATGGGACTACATCAAAATTAAAAGCTTCTGCACAGCAAAGGAAACAATCAAAAAAACTAAAAGGCAACCTACTGAAGATATTTGCAAATGATATATGTATATGATAGGGGTTAATATCCAAAATATATTTCAAAAGTTCATACAACGCAACACCAAAAGTCAAACAATCCAATTTAAAAATGAGCAGACAAGGGACACCTGGGTGGCTCATTCAGTTGAGCATCCAACTTCGGCTCAGATCATGATTTCATGATGAGTTCTCTCGTGAGTTTGAGCCCCAAATCCGGCTCTCTGCTTTTAGTACAGACCCCCTTTGGATCTTCTGTCCCCCTCTCTCTCTGCCCCTCCCCCAATCTCTCTCTCTCTCTCTCTCTCTCTCAAAAATAACATATATTTTTAAAAATGGGCAGAGGACCTGAACAGGCATTTTTCCAAAAAAGACATACAGATGGCCAACAAACACATGAAAAGATGTTCAACATCACTCAGCATCAGAGAAATGCAAATCAAAACCACAGTGAGGTATCACCTCACACTGTCACAATAGCTAAAATCAAAAACACAAGCAACAAGTGTTGACGTGGATATGGAGAAAAAGGAACGCTTGTGTACTGTTGGTGGGCATGCAAACTGGTGCAGCCAGTATGGAGGACAGTATGGAGTTTCCTCAAAAAATTCAAAATAGAAATACCATATGACCCAATAATTCCACTATTGGGTATTTACCAAAGGAAAATGCAAACACCAATTTGAAAAGATACATGCAGCCCTGTATTTATCTCAGCATTATTTACAATAGCCAAGACATGGAAACAACCTAAGTGTCCACAACAGACAAATGAATAAGGAAATATATGTGTATGTATATATGTGGACTATTACACAGCCATAAAAAAGGGTGAGATCATGCCATATGAGACAACATGAATGGACCTAGAGGGCATTATGTTCATTGAAGAAAACCAGACTGAGAAAGACAGATACCATATGATTCTACTCATGTAGAAACTAAAAACAAAAAACGAAACAAACAAACAAAAAAACGGAGGGGAGGGAGGAGGGGGAGGGGAAGGAGGACAGGCAACAAAGAGCAGAATCAGAACTATAAATACAGAGAACAAACTGATAGTTGCCAAAGGGGAAAGAGGTGGGAGACTGGGGAAAATGGGTGAAGGGAAGAGGAAGATACAGGATTTCAGTTATGAAATGAGTAAATCAACAGGAATAAAAAGCAAAGGTAAGCAACATAGTCAATGGTATTATAATAGTGATATAATGGGACAAGTGGTAGCTATACTTGTGGTGAACGTAGCGTAAGGTATAAACTTGTTAAGTCACCTAAGTTGTACACCTCAAACTAACGTAACACTGTACATCAACCATACTCAAATAAAAAGGGAAAAAAATCCAGTGATAACTTAAAACCAAGGAAATTTTAATTTGAGAAAAAAACCATGCTTTGTCATTGTAAGTATTCCAAGAGATAAAATATCCTCACTAAAGAAAAATAAATCATTTGAAAGTAACAAAAATATAAATGTCTACGTAAATATGAAACACACTCTAATTCTGACGGACCTATTAAATGATTCAACTAATATAAAAAAGGATTATTGAAAAATAGCAAGTAGGGCACCTGGATGGTTCAGTTCAGCTGCCCGACTGCAGCTCAGGTCATGATCTCAGTTTGTGAGTTCACGTCCTCTGTCGGGCTCTGTGCTGACAGCTCAGAGCCTGGAGCCTACTTCAGATTCTGTGTCTCCCTCTCTCTCTGCCCCTCCTCTGTTCACTCTCTGTCTCTCTCTCTCTCTCTCAAAAAAAATAAATAAATAAACATTTTTTTTAAGTAGCAAGCTAAATACTAACATAAGCTAATGTAATAAATACTAAAAATCTTAAAATGAAACATTATTTCAGCTGTTTTTTTAAACAATGCACCCCTTAGGGGCTCCTGGGTGGCTCAGTCAGTTGAGCACCTGACTTCGGCTCAGGTCATGATCTCAAGGTTCATGGGTTCAAGCCCCAAGTCAGGCTTTGTGCTGACAGCTCAGAGCCTGGAGCCTGCTTCAGATTCTGTGTCTCTGTCTCTCTCTGCCCCTCCCCTGCTTGTGCTCTCCCTCTCTCTCTCTCTCTCAAAAATAAACACTAAGAAAATTAATTAATTAATTAAAATTAAATTAAAAACCTAACCTTAAAAGACAAAGTGCAACAAGCATGCAATTTCTGCTATTTTGTGCAAAATATTTTAGCTTCAGTTAAAAATTCTGATTCTTTGCCCTGTAAGTAAAATGCTGGGGAGGCAGAGTTATGTCAATTCAAACATTTACCTCTCTTTCATCTTCAAATAATCCTATATCTTGTCATAGTTTTAAAGAAATCCTTTTGAAGACTTTTACCTGGCGGGGAAGGGAAATAGACTGAAATCTTTATACTGAGAGTCAAATGTTCTTGTTTAAAGAAAGCATTTCTAGGGGCGTCTGGGTGGCTCAGTTGGTTGAGTGTCTGACTCTTGATGTCAGATCAGGTCGTGATCTCATGGTTGGTGAGATCCAGCCCTGCATGGAGCTCTGTGCTGACAGCCAGAGATTGTCTCTTCCTCCCCCCCGCCCCCCCTTCCTTGCATTCTCTCAAAATAAATAAACATTTTTTTAAAAAAAGGATTTCCAGTTGGTCTTCCTCTTCTTTAGCTGCATTACATATAGATGGAGATTCTCAGTTACAATTACCTGTATCAACTTTGATACTATCATATTTGATTTGTTTGAAAGGTTTTCTAAAATAAAACTTATCCTTCCTTTTTCCTTTTTTCTTTTTTTTGGAGAAAGACAGCACAACAGAGGGGCAGAGGAAGAGAGAGAAAATCTCAAACAGACTCCATGCCCAGCAGAGCCCGGCAAGTGGCTCAATCTCACCAACTGTGACATCATGACCTGAGCCAAAATCAAAAGTTGGACACTCAACTAACGGAGCCACCCAGGCGCCCCCACTGCAACCACTTTTGTCTTCACACATGTCTCTTTTCATTCTTCTTTTTTTCCCCCTCTTGTTCCTGGGGGAAAAGCGCTTTTGCTTCTCACCTGCTTCCAACTCCTTTTCTTCTGCCTCCTGGAAGCATCATCCCATTAATGCTCCATCCCCCTTCCCAATTTCCCGTCATCTCTAGTTTGTATTTCCAAATACGTTAGTTCTCATATTTTAAAAATTACCCCTGACTCTGTTGTTTCCTCTCCATCTTCTTTTTCTCTTCCAGAAGCAGTCCTGGTGGTCCTGAGTACATAGCCTGCTGCCCATCTCCCCAGGCTCGCAGCCCAGCTCCACTACCTACTAGCTGTGTGACCTCCGGCAGGTTCCTTAATCTGAGTGTAAAATGCTGTGACCCTGCTGTTTTTATTAGCTGTTTACATTATTCTTATGTTTAGAAAGATTAACCGTATTTCCTTTTCTTCTGTGGTCTCTCTTCCTTACCAAGTATAGAAAGTTTGAAATGTGAAGCCACAACACACGCAAAAATGCGACTTGATTTTCTTGTAAGTGAATGTAACTTGCTCATGAGCCCCATCTTCACGCCACAGTAGATAACACTAAAATTATCCCGGGAGGAAAACCAGGCGCAGCTAATTTTAAAGGTTGTCTGATGCATCAAAGCTCAATTTAAGCCTCCTCCATTTTGTGTCTAATTATAGAACCTTCTTGGTGAAAAAGCGTGAAGCGGGCTTAGCCTTAGAATCAGAGACTGAAATCTTTATCCTACTGCTCAATTTCAATTTCACTGACAAAGGCAATGAGGTATAGGATGTGAGGGGATGGTTTTTTGACCATAGCATTATAACTGAGAAAATAATTTCCCTGTGCAACTACTGTGTCTATCTTCCCGAAGGGTGGAGAACAGGAAGAGTATTGGGAACAGTATTTCATTATTTTAATTTTTTTAGCTGAATGACCATTCTGTAATATTCTCTACTACACGTTACTGTAACATTCATCTAGAAAAAAACACACACACACATATTGACTAAAACAAAAAGCTTAGAATTTTTCAATAAAAATTCTTCAGGGCATTGTGGTATCAAGGAAGCTTTAGTTATAAACGCACTCTACACAGTAGATGCTAACTAAATTGACCCACACCAAAAGAACAGAAAAACAATCTTGGAGAGTTACTTCCCGACTGCCTGGCCTTTTCGAACAACGAGGTGTGAAGGGACCAAAGACTGCATTCCTCCGACCCTGCTTTTTCTGATGCATCAAGTCTTTCTCTTGCAACACTGGCGCAATGCCTATTTGAGCCTGAATTGCAGGAGGAAAAGTCACTTAAATTAGAGAGATCAGTCTGATTAGGTGAGACTTCTCACCAAATCCATCAAGTCTAAATTAGACTGAGGTTCTAGAGTGAACGGGGGAGGTAAGTAAGCAGACTGTGGATGGAAGATTATTTCTACTCCAAGGAAAAATGTACTTCAGAAATTTCTTCCCTCCTAAGGTTAGCCAAAACTCAACTCCCTTCCTCTTCACTTTTTCCTATTACTTTCTACAGAAAACAGTATTCACAAATACCAATTACATAATTATTTAATTATACGGATGGCCAACTTCCCTGAACAGAATAACAGTAGCAGGTGCTGAGTCAGAGTGCAGATTATGCATGATTATCGTGCATATCCAGATTATCCTCTGGGTCGCTGTGACACAGAACTCAGATTCAGGAACTGTGCATACCTCGACACCAAGGCAAACTGATGCGTCAGCCAATAAACCACAACTGAGAAAAGACATCATTTTAGAATTGAGTTGTGATTATTGCATTTTCCTGTGGGCATCTGAAAAGAAACAAATGTGAAGTAACCTATTCCTGACAACAGAATGGAAAATAAATGAACAATACACGTACTAAAAAAAAAATTGCTCCCTTTATTATTGGAAAAAATATGTCCATTGCACTAAATAATTCACTATATTATCTCTCTGGTGAATATTCTAATGAAATAGATTTATTAGTATCTTAAAGTATGACACAAATTCTCAAATGCATTACCAATTCTCAATACATTAACAAAGTCCACTTGTTTATTTATACAAATGCTGAACATTTTCCATTACAAATAGAAATTAATAGGGCGGGGCGCCTAGGTGACTCAGTCCGTTAAGTGTCCGAGTTCAGCTCAGGTCATGATCTCACTGCTTGTGAGTTCGAACCCCATGTCTGGGCTCTGTGCTGAGAGCTCAGAGCCTGAAGCCTGCTTCAGGTCTGTGTCTCCCTCTCCCTCTGCCCCTCCCCCTCTCACACTCAGTCTCTCTCTCTCTCTCGAAAATAAACATTTAAAAAAATTTTTTAATAAAAAGAAAAGAAATTAATAGGCTAAGACTATCCTACGAGTATGGCTAACACGAGATGTTAGAAAGTATACCCTACTTATCTTTTTAAGTTTTTTTTTTTTTAAGTGTAACATACATGCAGGGAAATGCACAAACAGAGTACACAGCTCAAAAAGATTTTGCAGAAGGAAACACACCCAGCCAACTACCACACAGGTTAAGATATGGAATATTAACAGCATCCCAGGACTCTCCTTTGTGCTACATCCCAGTAACTACCACTCCAAAGGGATCTGCTTATCTGATTATAACTGTCATCGACTTGATTTCACTGTTTTAGAACTTGAAATAAGTAGGATCATACAAAGTGCACACACATGTGCTCCTAGGTGTTTTGAGTTCTTTCACTCAATAGTCTGTAAGATTTATCCACGGAATCACAGTTTTCATTGTTGAATAGCTCCCTTGTGGAAATAGATCCAAATTTATTCATCCATCCCATTTTTGGGCATGTGAGTTGCGTGGGGCTATTATGAACAGTGGTGCTCTGAACATTCTAGTACATGTCTTCTGGATCACATATTGGGATAAACACATATTGTGTTTATATTGGGAACAAACATAGGAGTAGAACTGAGTCATTGGTTAGGTGCACTGTCAGTTTTACAAAGTGGATTTGTAAATTTAAATTCCCTCCAACAGTATACAAAAGTTCCAGGTGTTCTAACATCCCCACCAATCTTGGTATTGTCAGATTTTTAATTTTTGCCATTCTGGTAGATGTGTAGTAACATTTCATTATAGTTTCACTTACATTTCCCCGATGACTCTGAGCTGTCTCTCTTTCTTTTATTGTTTTTTTAACTGCTTTGGTCATTTAAATACACTCCTTTCAGAAGTTTTGGTCTAAGACTTTTCCTATCTATTAATTCAATTGTTCTTACTCTTATTGGTGTGTTAGACATGTTAAGTAATTTGTAGAAGCAATTTATTGTGTATACTATATATTGCAAAAATCTCCTATGGTTTTCTTTCATTCTCTTCATGGTAATTTTTATAAGGAGGAGTTCCTAATTTTAATTAAGTTTATTAAACTTATGGTTATTGTTACTTGTTTTCTGCTTATCAAACCTTTAACAAAACTTTGTCGTAAAAATATTCCCCCTCCTATACTACCTTCTAGAAACTTTATTGTTTTTAATTTTCTCAGTTTCACCTGAATTTGATTTTTGTGGCTGGTCTGAGGTAAGGATCAAGTTCTTTTTTTTTTTTTTTTCCACATGGACATCCAGTTGATCAAGCACCATCTGTATGAGACCATCTGCTGCAGTAATATTTTCCAATTATGTGTGGATTTGTTTCTGAATTACTCACTCTGTTTTCTTCATGTAGTTGTCTATCCTTGAGCCAGTATCATACCCTTGATCATTATAACTCTTTTTTTTTTTTATTTTTTTTTTTTTATTTAAAAAATTTTTTTTTCAACGTTTATTTATTTTTGGGACAGAGAGAGACAGAGCATGAACGGGCGAGGGGCAGAGAGAGAGGGAGACACAGAATCGGAAACAGGCTCCAGGCTCTGAGCCATCAGCCCAGAGCCTGACGCGGGCTCGAACTCACGGACCGCGAGATCGTGACCTGGCTGAAGTCGGACGCTTAACCGACTGCGCCACCCAGGCGCCCCGATCATTATAACTCTTAATAAGACTTAATATGTAGTAATCTAAATCTTCCAGCTTTGTTCACATAGATTACCTTATCTATTCTCAATTCCTTGTTCTTTGATATAAATTTTAGGATCAGCTTTATATCTCATTGGGTGGCGCAGTCGGTTAAGCGTCCGACTTCAGCCAGGTCACGATCTCACGGTCCGTGAGTTCGAGCCCCGCGTCAGGCTCTGGGCTGATGGCTCAGAGCCTGGAGCCTGTTTCCGATTCTGTGTCTCCCTCTCTCTCTGCCCCTCCCCCGTTCATGCTTTGTCTCTCTCTGTCCCAAAAATAAATAAACGTTGAAAAAAAAAAATTAAAAAAAAAAAAAAAACTACTACTTTAACTGGAATTTACAGAATACATAGACAATATATTATTATATTTAATAATTTACAATGTTTAATAATTTTATCCATGAAGACAACATATTATTCCATATACTTAGGTCTTTAATTTCTCTAATATTTCAAGTCTTCCGTGTTCTTTTTAATATGAAATTTTTATCAAACTGGTTTCCATACAACACCCAGTGCTCATCCCAACAGGTGCCCTCCTCAATGCCCATCACCCACTTTCCCCTCCCTCCCACCCCCCCATCAACCCTCAGTTTGTTCTCAGTTTTTAAGAGTCTCTTATGGTTTGCCTCCCTCCCTCTCTTTTTTCAAGTCTTCTGAGTTCTTGTTCTTTCATTAAATTTATTCCTCAGTCTTTAGTATTTAAATTTTTAATTTAAAAAATCAAATTTGTAATTAAAAATTTTTTTAACTTCATTACTAATATATAGACATATCACTGATTCTGAATATCAATTTTGTATCACTGACCTTTCTAAGTTCACTTAATAATTCCAATAACTCACTTATAAATTATTTTGAATTGTCTACATATATAATCCTAACAAAAAAATGATAATGTATTTTATTTCTTTTTTTACTTTACCTTTCATTTCCTTTTCTTACTTTATTCAACTATCCAGGACTTCCATTAAAATGTTGAATAGGAGGTATAGTAGCAAATATCCTTGTATTATAGATCTCATAGGAAAATCTTTTAATAAATGAATGTGAAGTTGCTGCATGTATTTGCAGATATCTTTTACCAGGTTGAAGAAGATATTTTCTATTCTTAATTTTCCAAGAATCTTATTTGTAATGAATAACTGTTATGGGTAAATGTTATCAACTGTCTATATATATATGGTTGGATGACCATATGGTGTCCTTCTTTAGTCTCAATATAGCAAATGGCATTGATTGATTTTCATATGTTAAACCAACTTTGCATTCGTGGAATAAACCACCTGGATAATGATGTATTATCTTTATAATATGTCAGCAGATACTACTTGCTAATATTTGATTCAATATATTTTCATCCGTGTTCCTGAGATTGCCTTGTAATTTGATTTTCTTATCATTTTCTTATCAGATACTGGTATCAAGATTATGATAGCCTTATTAAAACAAGCTGGGCATTGTTTCATATTTCTTTATTCTATTGTCTGGAGGAATTCGTACAAGATCAGTGCTATTTCTGTCTTAAGTGTTTGGGGTTATTTACCAGTAAAGCTTTCCGGGTTGAATGGTTTTTTTGTGGGAGGTTCTTACTTATGGGCTCGGATTCATTAATAGATATTAAATTATTCAGGCTTTAAATTTTTTCTTATGTAAACGTTTGTAAATTATGTTTGCAAAGAATTTTGTCTACTTTAAGTAAATTGTCAAGTTTATTGGCAAGGTGTTGTTTAAAATAACTTTTATTTTAAAATTTTCTGTAGAATCCATAGTGATCTCCCCTTCACCACACCTGATATTGGTAATTTATACCTTTTCTCTTTTATTTCTGAACAATTGTCTAGGATTTATGATTTAAATTTTTGAACTTTGTTGAAACTTATTTTGTGGGCACTTGAAAAATGCATATTCTGCAGTGGTTTTGGTTTTGGTTTTTGTTTAACTAGGCTCTAGGCCCAATGTGGGGCTTGAACTCACAACGCTGAGATCGAGAGTCGCATGCTCCACCAACTGAGCCAGCCAGGTGCAGTTTTAGTACAACATTCCATACATGTCACTTACCATTAAGTTTTAACGTTTAGTTGTTTAAATCTTAAATCTCCTATATTCATCTGACACTGTGGTGGGGGGAGGTTTATATATTTGTTACTGAAAGAAGTGTGTTAGCTCTCCAACTCTAATACGTGGATTTGTATATTTCTATTTTTATTCTTACCTCGATGTCATATACATATTCTTAGCTCTATATCTACACAGACAGAGAGAGAGACAGACAGGGAGAGAAGGGAGAGGAAAGCAATAAGCAACATGTTCTGGATACAAAGGTGAAGTTTGTTGTATCTTCTTGATAACTGACACTTGATCACTATCAAATGTTTTCCTTTGTCCTGAGTTAACACTTTCTGTCAATATTTACTTCATCTACATTTAGCATGCCTAAACCAAATTCATTTTTGCTAATGTTTGTATAATATATATTTTCCACCTGCTTTTCTTTCAACATTTCTGTGTCCTTATTTTAAAATGTGTCTCATAAGCAGTAAATACTTAAATTTTGTTCTTTAATCCAATCTGAACAGCTTTGCCGTTTCATTGCATTATTGACTCAATTTACATTTAATGGTGCAAGTGCTCTACTTGAGTTTGTATCTTACATTTTATTATTTGTTTTCTACTTGACCTACATGTTTTATGCTTCCTATTTGAAAAATGTCTTACATCTCTTAATGAAGTATTTCTTTTTTAATTGCTATTAACTTCGTAATGACCTATGTTTATGTTATTCTTTAGTGTTTACCTTAGAGATCATAAGAGGCATCCTCTACTTAATCTTCTTAAATTTTACTTTCACCCATTTTTCCCACTCTCAAACTGATGTTATAGTTTTCATATATTTAAATTTGACATATATTTGAAACCACATGAGACCAAGTTTAATCGTCTTAGAAAGTCAATATTCATATAGATTTACTAACATATTTACATTTCCCAGCGTTCTTCACTCCTTCCTGCACTGCCATGACTCCCTTGGAGGATCACTTTCCTTTAGTATTTCTTTTACTATGTTTCCTTTAGTATTTCTTTTACTATGTTTCTACTATTCCTTCAGGGTTATTTGTTTATTTCACCTTCATTTTTGAAAAATGTGTGTATGGGTCAACACTTTTTAAGGACTTTTAAAAGTTATTTCTGTTGACTTCAAGCTTTGCTATTTTGTGCTGAGAAGACTTCTCTCAGTCTTATTATGTTCCTGTGACAATGTATCTTTGTTTTCTTTGGAATGGATGCTTTTAAATTTTTCTTTTCTTTTTTAGTGATGTGCTTTGGTGTGCTTCTCTTTGATTTCGTTCCCTGTGGAATCTGTAGAGTTTTTTCAGTCTGTCTTGACATTTATATCAGGTTTAGAATCCTTAACCATTACCTATTCAAATTTGGGTATGTCTCATTTTTCTTTTGTGGGACTCTTGATATGTTAGATCTTTTCACCATATCCCATTTGTCCTTCATTTTTCCTGATGCTTCAATATGGATATTTTCTATAAACCTATTCTCCAATTCACGAATCATTTCTTTTGCTATGTCTACTAAATCCATCTACTAAATTTTTAATTTCAGTTATTATAAGTTCTAAAATTTTTATTTGATTCTTTTTTTATAGTTTCCAGCTTTCTGGCTATAGTTTCAATATTTCCCCTATCTCTATGAACATACTGATTACCATTATTTAAAGACCATCAGGTAATTCCAATATCTGGATCACTTATGAGTCTATTTCTACTATATTTTTTCACTTGGCTTTCATTCATTTTGTCCTGTTTTCTGATGCACCTATCAATTTTGGATTGGGGACACTTTATGTAAAACCTTCAGGCATTACTACCCCCAGCGAGGGTTTAATTTTCTTCTGGAAATCAAACAGATCATGGGTAGGTTACTCTGATCCAATCAGGAGTGAGATGATTCAAAGTGGTAGTTCAGATTTTGTGAGGGCTCTTCTATTTACTGTTTTCCCTTACATTCCAGGGTCCAGCGCTTCAGACATCTCAACTGAATACCTGGGGTGCTTGTCAGGCTCTTCCTTCTCCAGCAGCCCTGAGGTCAGATGTCTCCTCAGCAACATGAGACTTCAACAATAACAACAAAACTCTGCTTAGAGGTTTTAGCCCCTTAGCAGTAACTGTGTTTGTATCTTGACCTCTCACCTCACACGCACAACCTAAGAATTGGTACATTCCTTGAAGGGAGACTTTATGTAGAATATTGAGCTTACTGATGATCTACAGGTCCCTTACTTCAAGGCTTAGTTGCCTTGATAGCCTTAAACTCCAGTGATTGTCTTCCCAGACCAACCAGTTCATCACAAGCTCTAGGCCACCATTTCTTACTCTGCTTCTATATTCCTCAATATCAACTGGCAAATAATTTGATGACAGAAGCCCCTAGGGCTTAAAGGCTTATTTCAGTATCTTTTCCTTCTCTCCAAAATCTTCACTGCACAAGTTCTCTCTGTTCACTTGTTCTATAAGACATTTAAAGAGCTGGGATGTTGTTTATGATTTTGTATTCCTTTTATGAATTTTATCTATCTGTTGTAGTTATTCTAGGTGGGAGGCTTGGTCTTATCCAACCTATTCTCCATAGTCAAAATCTATAATTAACTCAATATGCCCTCTTTCCCACAATATCTTTAATAGTAATAGATACTTACTGAGAAATAAATTCCATATTTATTTTTAGAGAATATTTTAGTACTGCACATGAAAACCCCTATGTTGTTCAAATCAAATAATCAAATATTTGGTTTTTCTATTGGATCACATAGCAGAGATAGAATATCAGTGGATCTGGAATGAGAGTCTATCTAATTTTGATATCAATGCAAGTAATAATTTTCTATTCATTTATAATATCAACTGTTAAACAGAAATATTCTTAGGATAAAACTACAGTTAGGTTGAATATCTGCTGATGTGGAAATCATAAAAGGAAACCAATTAAATGATCACAAAAATCTCTGCCTTAAATTTTCTGTAACTTTCTTGGGGTGACAGGCACTAAAGAAAAACAAATGAATGAAATCTTCTATTGCTTATCATTTTCGTGGAGAAGAAGAAAAGTTGCACATGAAAAAAATCTCAAGCAAGTCTTAAAAGCAACATAAAATGTAGTAGAAATTAACATATTGCAAAAGGAATCTGAACACCATTAAGAAGAGTGAGTAATATGTAACATCTTTATGAAATGCAAACAATTTCACCTATACTATCTTCTCAGATTCTGGCAACAACCCTCAGAGCAAGGTATCCTCAACACTATAATAGATGAGGAAACTATCATTGACACAGTCAATGAGTAGAGAGACCTGGGCTCAAATACAGGTCGTTTTCTACATTCACTCAATCTCCCAATATTTAATGACTATTTACCAATGGTAGGTATTAGCTGTGACAGGAGGCATAATGAAGAAAATAAAACTGACGTAGGTGCTGCTTTCATGGAGCTTATGAATCATGACGGAGGCAGAAAACAAATCAAACAGTCACAATACACAGTGATAAAGTCTATAATGGGGGCAGCATGGGGCCAGATGAAAAATTAGGGAAACAAAAATCAGATCTGAAACACAGAGGGAAGGTCAGGGAAGTCTTTTCAGAGAAAGAAATCTCTAAGATGAATGAAATAAAAGTTACAGATGAGAAAGGATAGCCTGTCTGAGCAGCTGAAAGGAGATCACCGTGGCTGAAATATAGAATGTAAGGGCCTGGTGGCCATGGATAAAGTCAGACATTTCCAAGTCTGTATTGTTCCTCTATACTACAGAGTTAGTAAAAATAAAAAAAATAAAAAAATAAAAAAAAAAACTACCAATCATTACAAGTGTTTAAAAGATCTGTAAGAATGCTAGTAAGTATATTAGATTGTATTAATCAGTTGTAGTTCTAAAGGAAGATCTACTTAATTTCTAAATACAAGCTTGTTGATAAAAATTCTAAAAAGGCTGCTTAACTCAGATGTGTTGCATGTCCTGCAGAGATTAACAGAGATGTGGTGCGTTCTTGATACATATTTGTGATGTTGAATTATCAGAGGTTTCAAATGAGCACAAGAAGTAGGAGATGGAACATATGACACACCCTTGGAGGATCGGGTGAGGCTCAGAATCGGCACAGTTGGAGCATGTAGCAAGCACATTTCTAGAACACTATCTCAATCCGTCAATGGGAAGCTAACCATGCAAGCATCAAAACTCAAATTCCAGGAAGCAAGACTGAAGTTGAAAAAATTAAGATTCGGACAACAAAGAGAGGCAGATGTTGAAACAAGGACAGCTCTCTGCCTCTTTATAACAAAGCTGCACAATGCCCAAAATACCTGCAACCCCTTTAAGAGATTGCTTCGGATTCAAAGACAGTTTGCCCTTGGTATGTAGACCCTGTTTCTAGGCACAAAATATCCAAAGCTTTTTTGCCCATTTTCAGTCATGTTGCCAGCCCAGAGAACTCTTCCGGTCAAAGCGTGCTCCTGGGAGCAGAAATGATTCCTTTAAGTGGGCAGCTGTGGAAGTGCATAATGCTGGCCTACCTGGGCCACTTTAAACTGAATTTCATTAATAACCCCGAGTGAGCAAGCAGGGCCTTGTGGGAGGAAGACAGACTGTTCCCAAGGCAGAGAAAGAAAACCATCAGCCAAGCCCGTGTTTTAAATCCTGCTCACTTACTTTAAATTCATAATCTATTATCAGTTTCCATTGCTGAATAGAGCTCATTGTGATTTTTCAATTATCTTCCAGGAAATCTATACTGAACTTCTTCCATCATCATCCTTCCAGCTTCCCAGAATGGGTGCAAACGTCACTGGCAATATTCATTTTATTCCATTCCAAAGTCTTACTTTAAATGTTACTTCTGAAATTTACTATGAAATAATGCATGGCTTGGGTTTAGAAAATATAACCTATTAGAACAAATATAACTTTGGATCTACAATTTCAGACCCTGAAGGTGATCTTAATAAATCAAGATAATAAATGTTTTCCAAAACTTTAATTCAGCCTCAAATCCATGACTTGGTAAATCTCTCACTGTCATGCAATATATGCTTACATCCTCAAAGGAATCAGGACAGTTCCAAAAATGATAATTTAAGCAATGCAACTGCTCACACAGTGAAAGTTTCATATCACTTAATTCCCTCATCACTGGTTTTCACATCAGGGAGGCTGTACCTGAATGATACCTAAACAAACAACCATTCAAATCGCTTAATATCATGAACCCAGATTGTTAAAAACTGGTGAGTTGACTTCTCCATAACAGTTAGTTCACTGGCTCACTTGCTCCATTTTTAAACCTTGTTAAAACTCTTTTGGTGTCTATGTGAAAGTACTGAGTGCACATGCATTGACAGATTGCTATCACTGGACATAGGTAGTGTGACATGAAGGGCACTGACAGGCAAGCTGATTTAAAGTCTCCAAGACAGCTGACGTGATTAAGTGCCTTAGGTCTCTCCCATCACATTACTCTAGTGTAGATCAGCATGGAGTCCAACAGATCAGATCTGAACCTGGTTCTGCCCCTTACTAGCTGTTCAACCTTGATAAATTACTTCACCTCTAGGAGTCTGCTACTTTATCTATGAAATAACAGTGATATCAGTAAGCACTTGATAGAATACTGAGTGGATTAAATGAGACACTTGTGAGTGCTCCAACAAAGTATTTGGTTACAAGACAGACAATATATACTATTTTCTGTCAATGCCTAGACTCTCTATCCTAATCTCTCCTCCTGATGCTTTTTCCAACTCCCTTGCCTTAAATACAACAAGCATTCTCAGTTGAATGCTTATTCCTACTTATTCCCATATAATCAAATAAAGAGAAGAAACTATTTTCCCACCTTTTTTTAAGTTTATTTTGAGAGGGACAGAGAGAGAGCATGCAAGTCAGGGAGGGGCAGAGAGATAGAGGATCCAAAGCAGGCTCTGTGCTGAGAGCACAAGAACTCCAGCACAAAGAGCACAAAGCGGGCTCGAACTCACAAACAGCAAAGCCAGGGAGCCAGCACAGAGAAGAAACCCTATAACATTTAGTTTTGAAAATGAGAGAGGCCTAATTTCATGAGTTCTTACAACCCACAGGTCTTAAAACCTGGAATTTTAAAAATCAGTGGGCTCAGCTCCTAGAGAGTTGGGAAGATAAGAGGAAACAGATTCCTTGCCCTTGAGGGAACAGCACACAGAGATACGACATAGAAGGAGCAGTTTGAAAATTGCCTGGGGCATATGGGAAGGAGTGTTGTGAGAGATCATTGGACAATTCCTCTAGAAACAAAGGATCTGACAGGCACTGTTTCCCTCCCCCCCACCCACAGACCACCTGAGGGAACCAGCACAGCTCTGACACTCCTACATAACTGGTTAACACTGCGTCCTGCCACCCCAACCCCCTACTTGTTGGGAGATGTGCCGTCTCCAGCCAGACCTGCCTCGGTCCTGGCACTGCAGGTCTCCTCCGGCAAAAGACCAGAGCAAACCTTGCTAATACCTGGCCTCCCTCCACCCCACACCTTGTGGATCCACCACCTCCAACCCAACCAGCCTGAGTCATAGCAGCAGCAGGTCCCCTCTACAGGAAACGGATGCACAAAACTTGCTAACATTGCATGTTATGGATCCATCCCATCCAATATGCTCTGAGCCAGAGCCCATCCAAAGCAATGCCATAAGACTAGCAGTGTGCAGGCAGACCTAACAGAAGCCAGGACCATTCCAAAGTGATTCCTGCTCCAGGGAGAGGGAAAGATAACCATAAACCCAGTCAGACTGTGGCCCCAGCAGTGGGCTCAGAGTAGACAGTATGACCAACTGCCGGCCTATAGTTTGGTGCTACTGCATCTCTGGCAAACACCTGGTCTGACTCAACTCAAGCCCAAGTTGGCCCCAGACTGGCCCACAACAACGCAGGGACCAAATACTGCCCACAAGAAGCAAAGAAAGCCACTGCAGATGACTTGAATGAAGGAAAAGTGACGCAGCCACAACAGTAGGACACACACAACCCATACAGGAGAAGCCTCTTAAGTACCAGGTTCCAAAGAACAGTGACATTGCACTACAAGGCACTATAGGACCTCCTCTTCATAAGGCCACTACTTTCAAGAGCAGGATAAGTAGCTGACATTCTTAACACACAGAAACAGACACAGAGTTAGACAAAATGATAAGACAAAGGAATATGTCTCAAAGGAAGTAACAGGACAAAATCACAGAAAGAGACCTAAATGAAATGAAGATAAGTAATATGGCTGATAGAGAATTTAAAGTAATGGTCATAAAAATACTCACTGGACTTGAGAAAAGAGTGGAGGACATCAATGAGACCCTTGGCAAAGAAATAAAAAAGAACAAATCAGAGATGGAGAAAACAAAAAATGAAACTAAAAATACACTAAAAGAATAAACAGCAAACTAGAGGAAGCAGAATAAATCAGTGACCTAGAGGACAGAGTACTGGAAAGTAATCAAGCAGAGCAGGTAAGAGAAAAAAAAAAAAAAGTTACACAAAATGGTAATAGATCTAGGGAACTCAGCAACATTATCAAGCTTAATAACATTCACATTATAGGCATCCCAGAAGAAGAGACAAAAGAGGGCAAAAAAATTATTTGAAGAAATAATAGCTGAAAACTTCCCAAATCTAAGGAAGAAAAAAGATCCAGATCTAGAGGGCACAGAAATCTCCCAACAAAATCAACCCAATAAGGGACACACCAAGACACATACTAATTAAAATGGCAAAAATAGGGATAAAGAGAATTTTAAAAGCAGCAAAAAGGAAAAAAAAAAATTACAACAAGGGAAACCCCATAAGGCTATCATCTGATTTATTAATAGAAACTTTACAGGCCTGAAGGGAATGGTACGATATATTCAAAGCTCTGAAAGGAAAAAAAAAAAAAGATAAGAATACTCTACCCAGCATGGCTATCATTCAGAATAGAAGGAAAGATAGTTCCCCAAACAAAAGTTAAAGGAATTCATGACCACCAACCTAGCCCTCTAAGAAATGTTAAAGGGGAGTATTTGAGTGGAAAGGAAAGACCATAAGTAAGAGTAATAAAAGTAGGAAACAGAAAAGCAGTAAATATATCTGCAAAAAATAGGCAAAGGGCTCACAAAATAAAAGGAAGTAAAGTATGACACCATGTATCTAAAACATAGGAAGGAAAAGGAAAGAAAAAGGAAGGGAAACAATGGGTTCAAACTTAAGTGACCATCAACTTAAGATAGACTGCTATATGCAGATATATAGCAGTGTATATGGTTATATACAAACCCAATGTAGCAACAAATCAAAACCAGTAATAGATATACAAAAAAAGAGAAAGGAATCCAAGTACATAACTAAAGAAAGCCAACTAATCCTAAGAAAAGAGAGCAAGAGAAGAAAGGAACAGAGAAGAACTACAAAACAACTATAAACAAGTAACAAATGGCAATAAATACATAGCTATCAACAATTACTTTGAATGTAAATGGACTAAATGTTCCAAACAAAAGACAAAAGGTGGAAAAAAAAAAGACATAGGGTGACAGAATGGATGAAAAAGCAAGACCTTTTTCTATGCTGCCTACAAGAGATTCATTTCAGACCTAAAGACACACACAGATTGAAACTGAAGGGATGAAGAAGGATTTGTCATGAAAATTGAAGTGAAAAGAAATCCAGGACAGTAATACTTATATAAGACAAAATAGGCTTTTTTAAATTTTTATTTTTAATCAAGTTATCTCTACACCCAACATGGGGCTTGATCTTACAAACCTAAGATCAAGAGTCACATGCTCTACTGACTGAGACAGCCAAGTGTCCCTCAAACAAAATAGACTTTAAAACAAAGACTACAAAAAGAGACAAGGACACTATATGATCATAAACTAAACAATCTAACAAAAAGATATAACAATTCTTTTTTTATGTATTTATTTTGAGATAAAGAGAGAGTGCACATAAGCAGGGGAGGGACAGGGAGAGGGAGAGAGAGGATCCCAAGCAGGCTCCATGCTATCAGCACAGAGCCCAACACGGGGCTTGAAATTCACAATCCATGAGATCATGACCTGAGCCGAAACCAAGAGTCAGACACTTAACCAACTGAGCCCCTCAGGCACCCCAAAAATATATAACAATTTTAAGTATTTACGCATCTAACATGGGAGTACCCAAATACATAAAGCATTTAATAACAAACATAAAGGAAGTAATCAATAGTAATACAATAATCATAGGGGATTTTTTAACAACCCACTTACATCAGTGGGTAGATTATACAGAAAATCAACCAGCCAACAGTGGCTTTGAATGACACACTGGACCAGATGGATCTAACAGATATATTCAGAACATTCCACCCAAAAACAGATTACACATTCTTTCCAAGTGCACATTGAACGTTCTCCAGAACAGATTACATATTAGGCCACAAAACAAGTCTCAACAAATTCAAAAAGATCAAAGTCACACTATGAATTGTTTCTGACCACAACACTAGGAAACTAGAAATAAACGAAAAAATCTGGAAACAGCACAAAAAATATGGAGGTTAAATAACTTGCTACTAAACAATGAATGGGTCAATCAAGAAATGAAAGAGGAAATCAAAAAATACATGGAGACATATGAAAATGAAAACACAACTTTCCCAAACCTTTAGGATGCAGCAAATGCTCTGAGACCAGAGGTTACAGTAATACAGGTTTATCTCAAGAGGTAAGAAAAATCTCGAATAAATGACCTAACCATATACCTACAAGAGCTAGAAAAAGAACAACAAACAAAACCCAAAATCAGTAGAAGGAAAAACATAATAAACATTAGAGCAGAAATAAGCAAAATAGAAACTAAAAATAATTTTATATTTTTAGAGAACAGATCAATGAAACCAGGAGCTTGTTCTTTGAAAACATCAACAAAATTAACAAATATTAAGCCAGATTCATCAAAAAAAAGGGGGAGGGGGCCTCAAATAAAATCAGAAATGAAAGAGGAGAAAAAAAACAACAAACACTACAGAAACGCAAACAATTGCAAGAAAATATTATGAAAAATTAAATGCCAACAAACTGGACAATCACCTATAAGAAATGCATAAATTCCTAGAAACATATAAGTTCCCACAACTGAATCAGAAAGAAATAGGAAAAAAATTTATGTCTTACTTATTTTTTGAGAAACAGAGCATAAGCGGGCAAGGGGCAGAGGGAGGGGGGACAGAGGATCCAAAGCAGGCTCTGCACTGACAGGCTGACAAGCCCCGATGTGGGGCTTGAACTCACAAACTCATGATCTGAGCTAAAGTCGGACGCTCAACCGACTGAGTCACCCAGGTGCCCCAAGAAATAGAAAATCTAAATACACCAGTTACCAGCAACAATATTGAATCCGTAATCAAATCACTCCCAACAACAAAAGTCCAAGAGAAGACAGCTTCACAGGTGAATTCCACCAAACATTAAAGGGGACTTAATACCTATTTCTCTCAAACTATTCTAAATTCTAAACAGAGGAAGGAAAACTGCTAAATTCATTCTATGAGACCAGCATTACCCAGATACCAAAACCAGGTAAGACACTAAAAAATAGGGTACTGGGGCGCCTGGGTGGCGCAGTCGGTTGAGCGTCCGACTTCAGCCAGGTCACGATCTCGCGGTCCGTGAGTTCGAGCCCCGCATCAGGCTCTGGGCTGATGGCTCGGAGCCTGGAGCCTGTTTCCGATTCTGTGTCTCCCTCTCTCTCTGCCCCTCCCCCGTTCATGCTCTGTCTCTCTCTGTCCCAAAAATAAATAAACGTTGAAAAAAAAAAATTTTTTTTAAATAAATAAATAAATAAAAAATAGGGTACTATAAGCCAACATTCTGATGAAAACAGATGCAAAAATCCTCAAAAAAACAATAAGCAAACCAAATCCAACAATACATTAAAAAATCATTCACCACAATCAAGTGGGATTTATTCCAGGGATTCAAGACTGGTTCAATATTTGCAAATCAATTGACGTGATACGTCTCATCAACAAGAGAAAGGATAAAAAAACATACGATCACTTCAATTATTGCAGAAAAGGCATTTCACAAAGTACAACATCCATTCACAATAAAAACCCTCAACAAAGTAGAGATAGAGTGAACATACCTTAACATTATAAAGGTTATATCTGATAAACCCACAGCTAACATCATACTCAATGGTGATAAACTGAGAGCTTTTCCCCTAAGGTCAAGAACAAGACAAGGATGTCCACTCTCGCCACTTTTATTTAACATAGTCCTGTAAGTCCTAGCCACAACAAGGAGACAAGGAAAAGGAATAAAAGGCATCGAAATTGGTAAGGAAGAAGTTAAACTTTCACTATTTGCAGATCACACGGAAAACCCTGAGGACGCCACCAAAAAACTACTAGAAGTAATAAATGGATTCTGTAAGTTAACAGATACAAAATCAATGTACAGAGAAATCCATTGCATGTCTATACATTAATAATGAAGCAGTAGAAAGAGAAATTAAGAAAACAATCCCATTTACAACTGCATCAAAAATAATAAAGTACCTCAGGATAAACTTAACCAAGGAAGTGAAAGATCTGTGCCCTGAAAACTGTAAAATATGGATGAAAAAAGTGAAGATGACATAAACAAATGAGAAGATATTCCATGCTCATGGATTGGAAGGACAAATATTGTTAAAATGTCCATACCACCCAAAGCAATCTACACATCTAATGCAATCTCTATCAAAATGCCAATAGCATTTTTCACAGAATTGAAACAAAAAATCCTAAAACTTGTATAGAATCACAAAAGACCCCACATAGCCAAAGCAATCTTGAAAAAGAAAAACAAAGCTGGAGGTATCACAATTATGATTTCAAGTTATACTACATAGCTGAAGTAATCAAAACAGTATAGTACTGGCACAAAAAGAGACATATAAATCAGTGGGACAGAATAAAAAACCCAGAATTAAACCCATGATTAAAATGAAAACCCACAAGGAGCGCCTGGGTGGTTTAGTAGTTAAGCGTCCAACTTTGGCTCAGGTCATGATATCACAGTTTGTATGTTTGAGCCCCGCACCCAGCTCTGTGCTGACAGCTCAGAGCCTGGAGCCTGCTTTAGATTCTGTGTCTCCCTCGTTCTCTCTGCCCCTCCCCTGCTCACACTCTGTCTGCCTGTCTCTCTCTCAAAAATAAACATTAATAAATTTTCTTAATATATATATGAGAAAACTGGACAGCTCTATGCGAAAGAATTAAACTGGACTTCCTAAATATAAGATCTGAAACCATAAAAATCCTAGGAGAGAGCACAGACAGTAATGGGTCTGACATCAGCTGTAACAACTATCTAGATGTCTTCTGAGGCAAGGGAAACAAAAGCAAAAATGAACTATTGGGACTACATCAAAATAAAAAGCTTATTCACACTTAAGAAAACAATCAACAAAACCATAGGCAACCTACTGCATGGGAGAAGATATTTGCAAATGACATATCTGATAAAGGGTTAGTATCCAAAATAGAGGAAGAATTATACAACTCAACATGCAAAAAAAAAAAAAAATTCCATTTTGAAATGGGCAGAAGACATAAACAGACATTTCTCCAAGGAAGACACAGATGGCCAACAGACACATGAAAAGATGTTCAACATCACTCATCATAAGAGAAATGCAAATCAAAACCACAATGGCTAAAATTTTAAAAAGAAACAAAAAGTGCTGGTGAGGATGTGGATAAAAAGGAAAACTCATGTACTGTTGGTGGCAAGCTGATGCAGCCACTGTGATTAACACTGTGGATGTTCCTCCAAAAATTAAAAATAGAATTACCATATGATCTAGTAATTCCACTATTTGGTATTTACCCAAAGAATATGAAAACGCTATATCAAAAGGATATATATTTACTGCAGCATCATTTACAATCGCCAAATTATGGAAGCAGTCCAGCTGCCTGTCAATAGACAAATAAGCAAAGAAGAACTGGTATAAATATATACGATGGGATATTACTCAGCCATGAAAAAGAATGAAACCTTGCCATTTGCAACAATATGCATAGATCTAGAAGGTATGATGCTAAGCAAAATAAGTCAGTCAGAGAAAGAGAAAAACTATATGATTTCACTCACATGTGGTATTTAAGACACAAGCAAACAAACAAATAACAACAAACCACAGGGAGGAAAAAAAAAAGAGACAAACCAAAAACAGACTCTTAACTATAGAGAACTGATGGTTACCAGAGGGGAGGTGCCTAAGAGTATGGGTGAAATAGTTGAAGGGGATTAAGAGTACATTTATTGTGATGTAAGCACTGGATGTTGAAGAGAATTGTTGAATCACTATATTGTACCTCTGAAACTAATATAATACCTCTTGTTAACTATGCTGGAATTAAAAGTGCTTAAAAGTGATGAGAGTGGGCATCCTTGTCTTGTTTCTGCTCTTAGAAAAAAAGCTTTCACCTTTTCACTGTTAAGTATAATATTGGCTGTGGGTTTGTCATATATCCCCCTTATTATGGAGAGGTACGTTTTCTATATACTCACTTTGTTGAGAGTTTTTACCATAAATGCATGTTGAATTTTGTCAAAAGTTTTTTCTGCAACTATTCTTATCCTTCATTTTGTTTATGTGGTATATCACATTAATTGATTTGTGGATATTGAACCATCCTTGCATCCCTGGAATATATCCCACTTGATATGGTCAGTGATTCATTTAATGTATTGTTCAATTTGGTTTGGTAATATTTTGTTGAGGATTTTTCCATCTATGTTATTGGCTTATAATTTGTGTGCACATGTGTGTGGTGTCCTTGTTTGGGTTTGCTATCAGGGTAAGGATACCCTCATAAAATGAGTCTGGGAGTATTTCCTGGTCTTCAGATTTTTAGAAGAATTTAAGAAGGATAGGTATTAAATCTTCTTTGAATGGTAGAATTCACCAGTGAAGCCATCTGGCCCTAGACTTTTGTTTGTTGGGAAGTTTTTTACTTCAATTTCCTTCTGATTCAATTTCCTTACTAGTAATCTGTTTATTCGGATTTTCTATTTTTTCATGATTCAGTCTTGGAAGATTAAAAGTTTCTAGGACTTGGTCCATTTTCTAGATTGTCCAATTTCGTCATTGTATAATTGTTCATGGTAGTCTCTTACAATCTTTTCTATATCTATGGTATCAGTTGTAACTTCTCTTTCCTATCTGAATTTTTAAATTTGAGCCCTCTTTTTTTCTTGAGTATAGTTGAAGCTTTGTCAATTTTTTTAATCTCTTCAAAAAAATCAGCTCTTGGTTGTATTGATCTTTTCCATTGTTTTTACATCTTTATTTATTCCTTTTCTAAGCTTTATTATTTCCTTTATTCCTCTTTTTCTAGTTCCTTTAGATGTAAAGTTAAATTGAGATTTCTCATTTCTTGTTTCTTGAAGTAGGCCTACATTGCTATGAACCCTCTTAGAACTGCTTTTAATGCATCCTGTAATTTTGGGGATAAAATTTTTTGTTTTCTGTGTATATCTAGTAAATCCATTTGGTCTAGGGGCACCTGGATGGCTCAGTCAGTTAGGCCTCCGAATTTGGCTCAAGTCACGCTCTCGCAGTGCAGGAGATCAAGCCTCACGTTGGGCTCTGTGACAACAGCTTGGAGCCTGGAGCCTGCTTCGGATTCTGTATCACCCTCTCTGCCCCTCCCCCACTCATGCTCTCTCTCTCTCTCTCTCTCTCTCTCTCTCTCTCTCTCTCTCTCTCTCTCAAAAATAAATAAACATTAAAAGAATAAAATTTAAATCCATTTGGTTTAATGTGTCATTTAAGACCTATGTTTCCTTACTGATTTGGATGATCTAGCCTTGATATAAGTAGGGTCTTAAAGTCCCTGTTATTATTTTGCTGTCAATTTTCCCTTTAGGTCTGTTAATATTTGCTTGGTACATGTTGGTGCTCCTATGTTTGGTGCCTATATATTTATAAATATCTTCTTGATTGTCCCCTGTGCCTCTCTTTTATTATAGTCTTTGTTTTAAACTCTTTTGTCTGACATGAGGATAGCTATACCAGCTTTCTTCTCATTTATATTTGCATGAACATCTTTTTCCATCCCTTCATTTTCAGTCTATGTGTATCCTTTTGAAGTGAGTCTCTTATAGGCAGTATATAGATATGTTGTGTGTATTTTTAGCAGTTCAGCCACTCTTTTTTTTTTTTTTACATTTTATTTATTTTTGAGAGACAGAGCACAAGTGGGGGAGGGGCAGAGAGAGACGGAGACACAGAATCCGAAGCAGACTCCAGGCTCCGAGCTGTCAGCACAGAGCCCAACACGGGGCTCAAACTCACAAACCGCAAGATCATGACCTGAGCCCAAGTTGGACGCTTAACAGACTGAGGCACCCACGTGCCCCCAGCCACTCTTTTGATGAGAGAATTTAGTCCATTTATATTTAAAGTAAATATTGATAGGTATATATTGATTCTCATTTTGTTAATTGTTTTCTGGTTGTTTTTATAGTTGCTTTCTGTTCCTTTCTTCTACCCTTTCTCTCTCCCCTTATAGTTTGATGATTTTCTTTAACCTTATGGTTAGATACCTTTCTCACTCTCTTTGTGTATTTACCAGAAGTGTCTGTTTTGTGGTTACTGTGAGGTTCACATATATCATCCTGTGTAAATAACAGTCTTATTTTTAAGTTGGTAGTAACTTCAATTTGAACACATTCCAAAACTCTACATTTTTATTCCCCTCCCCCATATTTTTTGTTTTTGTTTTTACATTTTATATTTTATGTATTCTTTACTAATTATCTTAATTTTAGTTAATTTACTACTATTGCCTTTTAACTTTCATAGTAGCTTTATAGTGATTAATCTACCACTTTTACTTTAAATTTACCTTTTCCAGTGAGATTTTTACTTTTGTATATTTTTGTGCTGTTAATTAGGGATTTATTTTCAGCTTAAAGATGTCCCTTTGGGGTGCCTGGCTGGCTCAGTCAGTTAAGCATCTGACTCTTGATTTCGGCTCAGGTCATGGTTTCATAGTTTGTGAGATTGAGCCCCACATGGGGCTCTGTGCAGACAGCACAGAGCCTGCTTGGGATTCTCTCTCTCTCCCTCTCTCTCTGCCCCTCCTCTGCTCATGCTTGCTCTATGTCTCTCAAAATAAATAAATACTAAAAAAAAGTTTTTAAAGATGTCCCCTTAACACTTCCTTTAAGGCCAGTTTAGTGGTGATTAACTCCTTTAGCTTCTGCTTGTCTGAAACATTCTTTATCTCTCCTTCCATTCTGAATGATAATCTTGCCAGATAGAATATTTTTATTTTTTGTTTTTATTTTTTTATTTGAGTATAGTTGGCACACAATGTTACATTAGTTTCAAGTATACAACATAATGATGCAACTTCTCTACATGTTATGCTATGCTCACAGCAAGTGTAGCTGCATCTGTCCCCATACAATGCTATCGCAATAACACTGTCCATATTCACTATGTTGTACCTTTTATTCCAATGCCTTATTCATTTCATAATTGGAAACTTATATGTCCCACTCCCCTTTACCCATTTTGCCCATCCCCACACCCCACCTTCCCTCTGGCAGCCATCAGTTTTTCCTCTGTATTTATAGGGAAATAAATTTTGTTTATTTATTCATTTGTTTTTTGAACTCCATATATGAGTGAAATCATATGTATTTGTTTTTTCAATCTGACTCATTTCACTTACCACACACACACACACACACACACACACACACACACACACAATATCACATCAGGTAGAGTATTTGGGGTTGGAAGCTTTTTCCTTTACGCACTTTGTATTTATCATGTCATTCTCTTCTGCCATGCAAAGTTTCTGCTGAGAAATCTGCTGGTAGCCTTATGGAGTTTCCCCTGTATGTAACAATTTGTTGCATGTAACAATTTATTTTTCTCTTGCTGCTTTTAAGAATTTTTCTTTAGGGGCACCTGGGTAGTTCAGTTGATTAAGTGACTTCAGCTCAGGTCATGATCTCATGGCTCATGAGTTTAAGCCCCACATGAGGCTCTTTGCTGTCAGCACAAAGCTCACTCAGATCCTCTGTCTCCTCCTCTTCCCTCTCTCCCTCTCTCTCTCTCTCAAAAATAAATATTAAAAAAGGGATCTTTCTTTATATTTAACTTTTGACATCTTATTTATAATGTGTCTTGGTGTGGATTGCTTTGGGCTCATCTTATTTGGAATGCTGTACCCAACTGTCTATCTCCTTCCTAGGTTAGAGAAGTTTTCAGCCATTATTTCTTCAAATACGCTTTCTGCCCTTTTCTCTCTCTTTGCTCCTGGGACCCCCTGTAACACAAATGATATTCCACTTGATGTTGTCCTACAGATCCTTTAAGTTATCTTTATTTTTTTAATTCATTTTTCTTTTTCCTGTTCTGTATAGGTGAGCTCCATTGCTTTGTCTTCCAGCTCACTGATCTATTTTTCTGTTTCATCTAGTGTGCTGTTGAAAACCACCCCCAACCTCAGCATTTTTTTCAGTTCAGTGAATTCATTCTTCAGTTCTGTGACTTCAGTTTGGTACTTTCTTATATTTCCTATTTCTTTGTTGAAGATCTCACAGTGTTTATCCATTCTTCTCCCAAGTTCAGTGAACATCTTTATGACCATTATTTTGAATTCTTTGTAAGATAGATTACTCATCTCCATATCATTAAGGTCTATTTCTGAGGTTTTATCTTTTTGTTTGTTTGGAATGAATTTCTCCGTTTCCTATTTTGCTTTACTCTGTGTTTGCTTCTATGTATTAGGTGAAACAGTTACCTCTCTCAGTCTTGAATGAGTGGTATTGAATAGATGAAGAAACGTCTTTAAACCTCACCCTAGCTCTTGGTTGTCTTTCCAAACTTTGTATCATACAAACAGCCTGATGTATTCTATCAAGGATTCTGGTTTTTTTTTTTCATTTTTTCAATGTTTATTTATTTTTGATAGACAGAACACAAGGAGGGGAGGAGAAGAGTGAGAGGGAGACACAGGATCCAAAGCAGGCTCCAGGCTCGGAGCTGTCAACACAGAGCCTGACGCAGGGCTAAAACCCACAGACCATCAGATCATGACCCTGAGCTAAAGTCAGTTGCCCAACCGACTGAGCCACCCAGGCGCCCCAAGAATTCTATTATCGATAGAATAAATCACTGTTGAGGATGTGCCAGGTTATGTCAGTGTTCCAATGTGAGGAATCTTATTTAGCACCCAGTTTCAGACTAACTGGAAAACTTACCCTCAGGCAGAAGCTTTTAAAATATGCAAATACAGTAAAACCCTGGATTGTGAGTAACATATTCTGCAAGTGTTCCAAAAAGAAGCAAGCATTTCTAAAAATTTTAACTTGATAAACGAGCAATGTCTTACAATACGAGTAGTACATGATGCCAACTGTTATATATTCACAACTGAGCCAATGGTTCCTCTCTCTCTCTCTGTCTCTCTCTCTCTCACTTGCTGTGGTGTTGTGGGTGATCTTCTCTCAAGCCGTGGTGTTTGGCAGAAATCAGTGATTTTTCAGAACGTTGGAAGGTGCCCACAACTGGCGTGAGTGTATTTTTTGTCACTTCAAAGCACCTATAGACAGTCCTCTGCTTTTCCATACAAAGCTTAGGAATGCTTTGCTTCATCCTAGGTCAGGCTGCTTACAGATAGAGACCCTTTTCTCTGCTGCCTTATTGCCCGTTACATTCAATACAGTAAATGACAAGTTTATTAATACCGTACTGTAGTCAACATCTGTGCAAGCATATACAATGGCCCCCAAACAGAAAAAGGTTGAAAAGAAAGGCAGTAAGGAGGAGATGATTACAGAGGAAGTTAAGAAGGAAATCACTGAGAAGTATGAATGAGGTATGTGAGTGGCTGAAATTGCAAGATTTTATAAGAAGTCTATATCTGCATCTCATCTACAAAGGAGGAGGAGAAAAAGGCAGAGGAACCCCTCACTTCAAATGAGATTAGGGAGATGTGTAAGATGCAGGAAACAGTGCAGAATTTTGTAGAAAAACACCACCTAAATAAGGCTGTAGCAGTGTAAGTGATGAATCTGCTTAACGACCATGCAACGTCACATTTCCACAAAATCTTCAAAAGGAGGCAGGAGCAAGTGTCATTGGATTGGTTCCTTGTTAAAGTTGCACAAAAAGAAAAAAATTCCATTGAGTCAATAGGTATCAGTGATTCCATTAGTGATAATGAAAGTTATCCTACCCAATAACTCTTCTTTCTTTTCTCTCCCTCCCACCAGCCACAAAGGTTTTCAAAGGTAAGTGCAAGTTAATTTATTTTTCTTTATATTTTGTATTTTCTTTATTATTTTGTATTGTATTACAGTATTGTAATCATTTTTATATGAATATTTTTGAGTTGTGGAATGAATCATCTGAGTTTCCATTATCTCTTATAGGGAAATTTGCTTTAACATACAAGTGCTTTGGATTACAAGCATGTTTCTGGAACTAATTATGCTTGCAAACCAAGGTTTTAGTGTATATTCAGGCTTGTGAGACCACAATTATGATCCCTACTGGCCTCCAGACCAGGAGATCTGAGAGCATCCCCTTGCGTTGCAGTTTCAAAAATCAGGGCTCCTGACAAGTACATAAGCTCATTTCTGAGAGGTTTTGCTGAGCTGTGGCCAAGAGGGTATCATGAATAGCGTTTTCCTGCTAACATTCCCTGGGGGTGCCTCTGTAGCCTCTAGTTGTGTGGAAAACCTGAAGCCTATCCCTCAAGCCAAAGTGCCAGGCTTAGTAAACAGGCCTTTTTCACAAGAAGACTGGGTTGTGTTTCAGTCCACTTCCGTGCAGGGCCATATCGTGGCCTGTCAAGAACTGTCTTTCCAATTGTTACATTCCCATGGAACTCAGAAAGGCCTGCCCCAGTCTCTCTTGTTCCCATCCCTCTCGATGTGGTCTTTTTATCCTTTGTTTTGCAAAAGCAGTTCACCTAGTTCTCAGATATTTTTCAGAGGGAAAGGACCATATGTAGCTGTAGATCTAGTGTGTCCAGGGACAGAGGTGAGTTCAGGATCTTCCTACACTACCATCTTGCCAAAATCCACCCCACTCCCCATCTTCCACATTTCTATACACCTTACAAGTGACTTGCTGTCTGCCCTTTATTCTAGACTATTATTTCAAGATCTTTGTCTAGCAAACAACCTTGGAAGGTAGAGATAATGTCTTCCTCCAGAGCTAAGCAAAGTTTTGCTCTCAGCCTGATAGAGATAACGCTCTGAAGCAAAGGGCAGGCATGACTAATATTCAGCATTAATAAAGGTAGTATCTGGGGCGCCTGGGTCACTGAGTCCGTTAAGCAACCAACATCGACCCAGGTCATGATCTCACAGTTTGTGGGTTCAAGCCCGGCGTTGGGCTCTGTGCTGACAGCTCAGAACCTGGAACCTGCTTCGAATTCTGTGTGTATGTGTGTGTGTGTGTGTGTGTCTCTCTCTCTGCCCCTTCCCTGCTTGTGCTCTGTCTCTCTCTGTCTCTCAAAAATAAATAAAAGCATTTAAAAAAAATTTTAAAGGTAATATCTAACTTGAGATCAAAAGTGAAGCATCCTTACTGCCTTTTCTAAAAGATTCAAGGGCCTAAAGTTTAGGATTCCTCTCCTATAATGCAACCGACTGGATGTGTACGTGTCATTTGGCTCTCTTCACATTACTCTATGGGAATAGGGCCTCAGGAAATCAGCACAAAAATGCAGATACCTTGGCTACTGCTACTGCTATGAGTAATAAAGGGGATTTCATCTCTGACCCAGGAGTCTCATGTCTTCTGCCAGCATCCATGGAGCTGTACCAGGTCAATTTGTGAGCTTATAAGTCGAGTAAAATCTCAGACCCTTCACAGTTCTTGACAACTCTCTCCAGTAAAAATGTGCATTTTTGTTCTGTGTGCATTTTGCTGTTAGCTTGCTTTGTTTTGCATGACCTTTGTACATAAAGGTAAAAATCCAGCTCCAAAAACAAAATGGTTTGCAAATCTCTGCTGTTCTTCATTCTTGTTTTGCAGATAACTATACAAGCAGTTTCCTGTATTTATTTACCAAAAAATACCCATCTTGTTATTGATATAAAAAAATTGTCATGCTGCTGACAATTATATATTTTTGCGGTCTAGTAAAAGCTGTTGATGTCATTATTACCCTCTTGCTAAAGTTACAAAGGTTCCTGTTCACAAAAGGCATTAGCAGACATTCTGATTAGAATGATCTAACACACAAGAAGGTCTGTTATACATGGCATGGTCCAAGCAGTTTGGAATGTTTCAGAATGTCTTTCCGCCTCCCCTTTGTTCCGGTGAACAAAATCTTTGCTAGAGTGCAGGTGTGTTCCTGAGATGGTCATCCTTGAAGTGAACAAGAACTGTGCCAGAAGCCAGTGGAAGCATTTTTCCAATTTCCCAAAGGAAAAATCAAATGGAATGGTAAATCGTTTCTAAAGCCAGATAAAAGTAATGCATTAATGCATGGACTTGTACCATTCCTTGTTCTCTTAGACGCCCACTAGTTTGTCTTTTACCACAAACTGCCCGCTGGAGCACTAGAGTCAAGACAATAAATACATATTTCTAAAGAATCAAATGAGTTTCCATTGGCTGACAATGATGAATAGTCAGTCTCTAAGGAGTTCTTCAAAACGAATTCTTCCACATTGATTCTCCCAGAACCTTATAGAGTAAAGTCTTTCTCTGCAGTCCTGGTAAAAATGGAAAGTTTCAAGCTGTTACCTGAGAAAGCAGAAGAGGGATGATGTTGTTCCCTCTGAGCCACTAGTGAGGAAGACTAAACAGTGATTTATGTTATAGTTATTTGTGTGTAATAGAAAAACAATTTCCTTCCGCTTAATGGAAGATTTTTAATGGATTCATCTACTTGTTAATTTCCAGCAATAGCAATGTTGTTTTCCTAAAGGAAATTGGATCAAAGTAGCCATAAAACCTAGGATTTGGAGGTTATAAAAAGCTTTTTTTCTATTAATTTAAAATAGGAACATACATCTGTAATGTCCTAAAAGAGTCTCAGAAACAAACAACTAGCTTAATTTTTCACAGGTTAAGTTTCTTAAGATGGTGTAAGAACTCATGTTTTTATCAACTACTTTTGATGGTTCAAGGCACCAAAAAGTTTATAATACACAAATAATACAGACAAGCTATAGTGCTTGATCTCTGAGTTTACTCTTTGAAAACTAATCAAGATTAATCCATATGCGTACGCATAAGCATACTGATCTTTCACAGCAAGAATCTTTTACAAGCTGAATACTATCTCCGTCATGTTCTTGCTCTGTGGTTTGGACCAGGATGCCAGCACGCCTGCCTGGTTCCTCACTTAACTACTGAAAGACAATCACATTGTTATATTACTCAAGGATGCTACTTAGTAAATAATTATAAAATTGTGTTAAGATGTCCAAGCAAAATGCTTGCTGCTTCCTGCATAGCGCTTCTTCTCTTCCAGGATGACCATCTGAGGAATACATGTGCATTCTAGCAAAGATTTTGTTCACTGGAACAAAGGGGAGGCAGAAAGACATTCTCAAACATTCCTTCCCACTCTCCTGTTTGCACAAGTGCACTCTCTGAGACCTGACTGGGAACAGCGTGTTGATATGTGGCCGGGGATGGAGGGCAGGAAATAGGTCTTCACACATATTCTCCTAAGGCCCAGAAGATACAGAAAACCACTCACTGGTTCTTTGTGCTCTCTATAGCTACCACTCAGTACAAATTATTTTGGGGGTCTTCATTTATTTACTTATATAACAAATACATACTTATTATACGACGTAAAAATATATAGAAGTAAAACTATCTGGCACCCTCCTCAGATCATTTGATTATTGTGTTGGCATAATAAGAGTAGTTATGGGGTGACTCAGTCAGTTAAGCGTCCCAATTCAGCCCGGGTCATGAACTCGCGATTCATGAGTTCGAGTCCCACATCAGGCTCTGAGCTGTCAGCCTGCTTCGGATTCTGCGTCTTTTTCTCTCTGCCCCTCTCCCACACATGCTCTGTCTCTCTGTCTCTCAAAAATAAATAAATAATAAAAAAATTACTAAATAAGTAAGAGCTCTGTAGTTAGTTTGGGCTGCCAGAATACCATAGACTGGCTGGCTTATAAACAATAGAAACTGATTTCTCACCATTCTGGAGGCTAAAAGTCTGAGATTGGGATGCCAGCATAGTTGGGTTCTGGTAAGGGTCCTCTACTAAGGTTGCAAAAAGCCATTTCCTCACTGTATCCTCACATGACAGAAGGAGCAAGGGAGCTCTCTGGAATGTGTTTTATAAGGGCACTAATCCCATTCCTGAGGGCTCCACCCTTAACCTAATCACCTCCCAAAGGCCTTGCTTCTTAATACTCGCACACTGCAGAGTAGGCTTCAGTTATGAATTCTGGAGGAACCCATTCGGTCCCTAGCAACGAGTAATCAAATCTTATGTGGTTACAGAGTGGCGACAGCCGCATACTCCAGAAAATTCCAGGCCCCACTGGAAACACACTTCTCTACTTATACATTCTTCCGATTTTCCTTTTTATTTCCACAACCCCTCAGGAACAAAGGGGGAAAATGTCAGGGAAATATCATCCTGCTGACCATGTTTAGGGAGAGCTGCATGGAGCAAAAGTCTGTCCTTTAATACGGATCCCACCTGGAGATGAGAGAACCAGGCTCCTCCTCTGCGGTTAAGTGAATGGACACTCCCCTGCCATTTTTATAAGTTCAAGATTTCCCTCTGTTCAGAGATTTGATAGAACAGAAGCCAGACTTAAATGGGTGACTGAAATTCAAGAATTTGCTTCCTGCCTCAAATTCCCTCCTGTTAGCTATGGACAGGTGAATACCAAATGATATACCAACCACTGTGCCCTACAGCATGTTTGGCTCAGAGCAGATGGTGGTGCCAGACAGGGGAGATGACTAGGTTGAACTAATCCCCTCTGGCTTCTGGGTTAGAGTCCAGTGAAGCTTCTCTTCCCATCATGACTCTCATTCTATGCCAGGTATATGTGCCTGATTCTAAAATACCTCTTTTATGAGCCCCTTCTTGCTACCCTTTCGATACACCCTCATTTCTCACCCCTTACTCCTTCCGGGGACATTGTTTCAGCTCATAGAACTAAACCAGGAGTTTCTCTCCAGCACACAGAGCCATAAAATCAATTTGGTTTAGCACAAGCTGAGCTGGACTCAGCACCACCCTCCGCCACTCTGTAGCTCTGCATTTTCCATCAAAGCATAAATGACGACGGCCTTGCCTGTTTAAACAATGCTTCCTGGCCAGGCTGCCCAGCTTTCAACATCACTGACCTCTGACCAAAGACATGCACCCTCTCCATCTTTGCTTCTGTCTCTTTGGTTCCATCTTCAGGTCCCAGAATATCTTCCCCAGTGATGCCGTATGTTGATTTTTCCTTACAAATTAGCAGCAGCAAAGGTAACACATTGCCCTGCTCCACCTCCATCACAAGCTTTGTTTGGAGCAGCTCCCATTACAGTGGCAAAGGTACTGTGCCAGGAAGGCAGGAGACGATGTCAGGGAGTTGGGGTCCTGGACTGAGCCATCTGCCACTTTGAGGCCAAAGTCACTGCAGGGGCAACATGCTGTTCTCTCCTGCTAGTATTCAACACAAGGTGCTCACACTCTAGGCCCGGCCGGGTATTATTCGAAGAAAAATGCATTCCAACTTAAAAATTCTACCTATGGAACGTGGTCCTGTCTTTAGAAAACGTTACCTGTTTTTGTTGATGTCTCTAACAACGCCTCTAACAATGCATGCATCACCAACACGTCTGTCTACTATAATAATTGGTCTGAATGAGGCATGTTTGTGCAACTCCACCTTAAATACAATCATCAAGACTGGTAGAATGCTCTGGCAGTTTAAACAGACCCCAAAATGTAGCTCTTTCACGTGAATACTAGAACCGATTTCGAAACAGACAAGCCCAGATTTGGATATCAGCTCTGCCACTTCGTTCCTGGACCTTGGGCGAGTTTCAGATTCAATTCAACATCTCTAAAATGGGCATGAGGAAAATAACCACAACTAATAAGCACAAAGTCCTACTGCATCCCAAATACAATGGTAAGTGTCTTAGACCCGTCATGCCATTTAATCCCCCTAGTAAGCCCATTAGTTGGACAGCTATCCCACCCATTTTTTTTTTAATTTTTTTTTTCAACGTTTATTTATTTTTGGGACAGAGAGAGACAGAGCATGAACGGGGGAGGGGCAGAGAGAGAGGGAGGCACAGAATCAGAAACAGGCTCCAGGCTCTGAGCCATCAGACCAGAGTCTAACGCGGGGCTCAAACTCACGGACCGCGAGATCGTGACCTGGCTGAAGTCGGGACGCTTAACCGACTGCGCCACCCAGGCGCCCTTCCCACCCATTTTACAAAGGAGGACACAGAGTCTCAGAAACATTAAGTGTCCTCCCATAGTGGACTCAAGGATTAGATGAAGTGAGCCATGTGACGTGCTTCACACACACTCTTCTCCTTACTCCCTCACAGCCCAGCTCACTGAGTTTTTCATCTCTCTTTCTCTGCGAAACTTCCCTGAGTTGCTTGGGGGCAAGACAATCGATGTCTATGAAACAAAAATATAACATATATTCCTCAGCTTCACATTCTTCAAATAAAAGGCATCTTCTCTCTTAATTGAATATATGGTAGGTATGGAAACACTTAAGCGATTATGGAGACAATCACTGTTAATATAATGTAACATATTATATCCCTTCATCTTTTCTCTCTATATATACTAATCTATTATTGCTATTATTTATTTATACACAAACACACACAAGTGTAAATGTACTTCATTCTTTTTAACAACTGTTTAGTGTTCTACAGTGTGACTACACCTAATAATACATGTAATTATCATGAGTTGCCTCTAAGGAGGCCAAGTATCTCTGGAACTCATGTGTACATGGGCACGCACATGCACACACACACACTCACTCACTCACTCGCTCACTCACTCACAGATGAAACCTGTCACCCCAGAAACCTGTGACTGCTGCTGGAGAACTCTACTGTCATTTCTTTGTTATGAAAATGCCTTATTTCTGGATGTATTCTATTCAAATGCTGGTACCCTACTTAGGTGCTCTGAATCAATAACTCATTAAATGACACCCTTAGAGCTTGATGCCTGGGTAAACTGAGAAAAAAGAAGCAGAAAATGGAAGTGGAATGTGCAAAAGAGAAAGCTTTGCCATTACAGTTTGTTTTCTGAGTGGTTGCCGTCACTGGTGTTATACTATCTCTTTTTTTTTTTTTTTTCAACGTTTATTTATTTTTTTGGGACAGAGAGAGACAGAGCATGAATGGGGGAGGGGCAGAGAGAGAGGGAGACACAGAATCGGAAACAGGCTCCAGGCTCTGAGCCATCAGCCCAGAGCCTGACGCGGGGCTCGAACTCACGGACCGCGAGATCGTGACCTGGCTGAAGTCGGACGCTTAACCGACTGCGCCACCCAGGCGCTCCTTATACTATCTCTTTTGTGTCATCAGCCCTAAAACACATCGCATGGCACCTTCTACAACCATCTTAGTGCGTCACTCAGCAGTTGCTGCCACTCACTTACATGCTGTCTTGAGGAAAGTTTCCTTGGGTGTCACAGGGACCTCGCAATCCTGGTGAATATGTACTGCCTTTGTAAATGAATGGATGCTACTTATATACCTGAAACACAGCCTGAGTATCCATCGTTCAGAAAGAAGCTCTAAAAGGTACTAGGGAATAAAGGCATTGCCTTGATCTCTGGAGCACTACTGTCTATGCAAATGTCTATGCTTGGCCCGAGCTCTTTAAAAGAAGTCCAGAGAACAAACTGAGGGTTGATGGGGGGTGGGTGATGGGTATTGAGGAGGGCACCTTTCGGGATGAGCACTGGGTGTTGTATGGAAACCAATTTGACAATAAACTTCATAAAAAAAATAAAAAATAATAATAATAAAAAAATAAAAGAAGTCCAGGTCTATTATTCTACACCCCTTGTCTCAGTAAGATAGGTTAATAGGAGAAATGTCTCTATTGCAGAAGATAAAAGGACAGATCAAAGCCAGGATGCTCACAATTTTCCAGACCTAAGAACCATGTAGGATGCTTTTAAAATTGGATTTCTAGGGGCACCTGGGTGGCGCAGTCGGTTGGCGTCCGACTTCAGCCAGGTCACAATCTCGCGGTCCGTGAGTTCGAGCCCCGCGTCGGGCTCTGGGCTGATGGCTCGGAGCCTGGAGCCTGTTTCCGATTCTGTGTCTCCCTCTCTCTCTGCCCCTCCCCCATTCATGCTCTGTCTCTCTCTGTCCCAAAAATAAATAAACGTTGAAAAAAAAAAAAATTTTTAAATTGGATTTCTAGATCCAATTTGGGAGTAGACCCCAAAAAGCTGCATTTAATAGGTTATTACTCAAGAGATAAAGATGTAGGTAATTTGTGGACCATACTTGGAGAATCACTCCAGGGTATGTGCTCAAAAAAAAATAATTTTAATACCCTACATTACAAACCTGTGTTGCTCTCTGATTCTGCCAATGTGAAGTGACTATAATTATATTTAATCTTCCCCATGTAAACACTTGAAAAACTAGACAAAATATGTTAAACAACCTTTTTCTTTTTCGTACAATGAACAGTGTAGTACAGACAGCACAAGAACAAAGAAACCAGTGAGGCGAGCCCTATGATCATCCCAGCTTTCTTCCTGGAAGCTATTCCTGGATCACAATACCAGAAGAGGTACCCCATACAAAATTGTCTCGGGGCACCTAGGCGCCTCAGTCGGTTAAGCTTCCAACTTTAGCTCAGGTCATGATCTCGCGGTTTGTGAGTTCAAGCCCTGCATCAGGCTCTGTGCTGACAGCTCAGAGCCTGGAGCCTGCTTCAGATTCTGTGTCTCCCTCCCTCTCTGCCCCTTCTCTGCTCATATGCTGTCTCTCTCTCTCTCTCAAAAAAAATAAACATTAAAACATTTTTAATAATAATAATTGTCTTAATGAGTTGAAAAGAAGAGATTGAAGTGACTGAATTTGCAGGGAGGAAGGCATCCTCAACAAAATGCTCCCTAAATCTGCACAGCATTCCCCTTAGGCCTGCTGCTAGAGCCCAAGTCATGGATGAGTAGAATAAAATTCAAGAAGGATGGGCAAAGCTCATCCCAGCTCAGGGCTGGGAGGAATTTGAGCAGAGGGGTTTTCAGTGAACCCTGAAACATTCGGTACAAACTCCAGAAGAGTTATGTCTTAGTAGGAAGACTAAACTCGCCCTAGAGGAAAAACCTATCCAAACAAAACATGAAAGTATCAAGCTGATCCACAATTAACTAAACTGCCTGAATAGTAAAGTCCAATATACTTTTAAGAAAGACAATATATTATGCGGAGGGAAATAAGCCAGTCAGGGAAAGACAAATACCATATGATTTCACTCCTATGTGGAATTTAAGAAACAAAACAAACAAGCAAAGGGGAAAAAAGAGAGAAAGAGGCAAACCAAGAAACAGACTCTTAATTATAGAGAACTGATGGTTACCAGAGTGTAGGTGGGTGGGGGGCTGGGTGAGTGCACTTGTGATGAGAACCGGTTGTTGTATCAAAGTGTTGAGTCACAGGGGCGCCTGGGTGGCGCAGTCGGTTAAGCGTCCGACTTTAGCCAGGTCACAATCTCGCGGTCCGTGAGTTCGAGCCCCGCGTCAGGCTCTGGGCTGATGGCTCGGAGCCTGGAGCCTGTTTCCGATTCTGTGTCTCCCTCTCTCTCTGCCCCTCCCCCGTTCATGCTCTGTCTCTCTCTGTCCCAAAAATAAATAAAAAACGTTGAAAATAAAAATTTCAAAGTGTTGAGTCACTAAATTGTACACCTAAAACCAATGTTATACTACATGTCAACTGGAATTTAAATAAAAACTTATAAATAAAAAAAGACAACAAATTTCAGCTCTCAATAATGTAACATTTGCAGTATCCAATATGCGATTTGAAAAAATGACTAGATAAGCTAAGAAATAAGAAATAGAAAAATGTATCATCCACACCCAGGAGAAAAATCAATCAAGACAGACAGATCCAGGAATGATGGCAATGATAGAAATCGCAGACAAAAATATTAAATTAGCTATTATAAATATACTTAACTAGTCAAAGAAAACATGAACATAATACAGAGAGGTGTGAAAGATAAAAAAATAAAGCAGATGAAAATTCCAGGGATGAAAAAATACAATAAACAAGTTGGATGGGGAAAACAGATTAGACACTATGAAAAAAAAATTGGAGAACCTGAAGATACAGCAATAGAAAATACCCAAAATAAAGCACAAAGGAAAAATGACTGAATAAAAAGAACAGAGACTCATATGACACACTATCAAGCAGTCACAGATATAGGTATCTGAAGTCCTAGAAAAGGGAGGGGATAAAAATCACTTTCAAAATGGATTCTAAAATTTATATGAATATTCAAAAGACCTAGAATAGACAAAACAACTTTGAAAGAGAGAAAAAAGACTTAACGTACCTTATTCCAACACTTATTATAAAGCTATGTTAATCAGGACAGTATCATAGTAGTATAAGGGGACACATAAAGATCACTGAGTCCAGGAATTGACCGACACTTATATTTTCAATTCATTTTCAACAAAGGTGCCAAAGTAATTCAATGAGGAATGAGGAGTAAAGAGGAGAATGCAAAACTGAACAAAATAGGGGAGGCTATCAAACTGCAACATACACCTGGCAGTCTCTGTCAACCCAGCACAGAAGTCTGAGCAAAGGTTTTCATTGGTGGAGTCTTATGTTGAGTGGAAATACCTACGTCACTTTGGTGAGTCATTGGCTAAGAGATCGTCTTAAGAGCATGGCCCTGACTCTCACTGCCTAACTCAATTATTGGGCAATAAATAGTTGGAGAGTAAGATATTCTTGGAGGAAAAAAAAATGAACTTCAATCCTTACCTCACGCCATACACAAACATTAAAACAAATGACTCACAATTCTTAATATATAAACTGTAACTATAAAGTCTCTAGAAGAAAACATAAAAGAAAATCAAAACCTTGGAGAAAGGTTTCTTAGACCACAGAAACTACAAACCATAAAGGACAAGTAGAACTGACTTCATCAAAGTTAAACCTTTTACTCTCTGAGTGACACTGTTAAGACAATGAAAATATTGCATATGTGGCAAAAGACGTGATGCAGATTACATGAAAAACCACACCACTCAGTAATAAGAAAACAAATCAATTTTAAAATGGGCAAATGATTTGAACACTTCAGTAAAGAGACAAATGGCCAATAAAGCACATAAATAGCTGATTAATACCATCAGCCATTAGAGACATTCACATTAAAACCACAGTAAGATACCACTATACTCCCATTAGAATGGCTAAAAATAGAAAGACTGAAATATGATGTACTGTCAAAGATGTAGAATGTAAACTAGTAGAACCACTTTGAAAACCAGATGGCAGTTTCCTTTAAACTCAAACAAGTACTTACTAAGATCCAAGAATCCTACTCCTATGTATTTAACCAAGAGAAATGAAAGCATATGTCCACCCAAATACTTCTATGCAAATGTTCATAGCAGCCTTTTAAATAATATCCAAAATTTTTTAACAAACTAAATCAACAAGTGGGTGGATATAAATAGTGGCATATTGATATAGAATATTATTCAGCAATAAGTAGGAAAGAACAAATATTGCAAAAAATATGGATAACTCTCAAAATCATTATGCTATGGAAAGACATGAGATAAAAGGAATATATATTTTCATTAATCCATTTACATGAAATTCTGGAAAAGTAAAAACTAGTCTATAATTATAGAAAGCATATCAATGGTTACCTCGGGTCAGGGTGCAAGAGAATGACTTCAAAGGGGCGTGAGGGAACTTTTTGGAGTGAGGAAAGTGCTGTATACCTTGACTGGTGTAGTGGTTATAGGAGCAGTTATACATTTGTCAAAATTTATCTACTAGTATACTTAAAATGGATCTATTTAATTGCATGTAAATAATACTTTGATAAAAAAAAATTTTTTGAGTGATGTGTTCTCTGTAATTTTCTCATCCATCCTGGGCTCATCTTGTCTTTGTTGTCTATAACTATGTAAGTCAGGGGCTGCTTTATAAACCTTTTTAAAAAGATATTTTTATAACTTCAAATGTTTGTCAATAATGACTTTTCTCCTCTGTGGGCCTACTCACCATTTCCATATACTT
The DNA here is from genome assembly GCF_028749965.1 of Puma concolor. Classification (NCBI taxonomy): domain Eukaryota; kingdom Metazoa; phylum Chordata; class Mammalia; order Carnivora; family Felidae; genus Puma; species Puma concolor. The sequence continues at coordinate 41,864,659 of NC_141683.1, forward strand.
CTCTACGAACAAATTCACACACAGCATTTCTCTCTGTAACCAATCACCTAATGACCAGTAGTTCTTTACCTTAGAATGTGGTCTTAGGATTGATCTCTCCCCACATCAGTCATGAGCATTAACATACTTGTCCTTGGCAATTAGGCAACATATCCTGTTTACAAGAAGTGAACATTTCTTTGTTTGACAGAGAAGCTGAATGTGCTTTCCCCTAGGCTTTCTGAATATTTGGAAACTGCTCTTTGTATATTAGTCCCCATGTGACTTTAATTGAGATTGCCTTAAATTTATCATTTTATTCAGGAAGAATTGCCAGCTTTTCAGTTTTAACATATTTAGGCTTCCCATCTGGGAATCTGGTTTGTCTTTCTCCTCAAGCTTTCTTTTATGTGACTTGGAAATTTTTCATTAGCTTTCTTAAGTACTTTCAGAAGTATTTCTAAGTACTGTATATTTCTTACTGCTATTGTACTTGAGGATTTTTTCTATTATACTTTTGAATTGAATGTTGCTAATATGGAAGAAACTATTGTTTTATGACAATATATTTCTTGTAATTATTGATGTTTTTGTTAGGATTAGTTTTCATATTATCTGCAAATAATATAATAATAATAATAAAATAATAAAATTTCCATTTACCCCTCCAGCATTTTTGCCTCTTATTTAATCTGCTTATAACATTAGCTAGAATTTCCATAACAGTATTAAATAAAAGTGGTGATGTCATTGCCTTGCCTCTGACTATAATGGTAATCAATACCTAGAGTGTTTACCATTAAATAAATGTTAGCCATTGATTTGGAGTTATTTTCCTTACCAAAACAACTTAATGCCTTACAAAGCCATTTTATCATAATTGATGTTTTAGAAATACTGTCAGCACTGAAGCAGATAACAGTTTCACCCGCGTGCCGAAACAGCTCTAGTACCTTCCCAGGATACTGAGAAGAAAATCCCAAATTATTTACCATGGTCTATCCAACCTGAAGCATTCTAGTCCCTGATAAGTCCTCCGAACTTACCAATCCCTCTGACTCTGACTCATTACCTCTATCTTATTGACTTATTTCTGTTCATAGAAGATGCCAAATTTGTTCTTACCTCAAGGCCTTTACACCTACTACTCTCTCTGCCTAAAGCAAATTACCTCCAGATTATTTCATCCCTGAATCTCTCTCTTCATTTAGATCTTGCCTCTAACACCCTCTCCTTGGAAACAACCAAATACAGCAACAAACCCTGATCTCTTTAACACATTATCTAGTTTTATTTAAGTCACCTGACACAATCTGATATTATCTTATTTATCCACATTTTTTCTGCCCCAATGACTTCCCAACTCATCCCAACTAAAATATAAGTTCCATGGTCTGGTCCAGGGTTTGGCAAATATTTTTTAGAAAAGGTCAGATAGATTTTGTAGTAGTGTGGGCCATGTGGTCTCTGTTGCAACTAGTTAACCCTGCCCTTGTAGAATGAAAGAAACCAACAAACAATACATAAATGAACAGTCATGGTAGTGTTCCAATAAAACTTTATTCAAAAAAACAGATGGTAGAACAGATATATCCCATGCACCACACACAGTTTGCCAACTCCTGTCCTGTCAGTCTTGTTCTCTGCTTCATTCCCAAAGCCTAGAAAAGTACCTGGCTTACAGCAGGTAATCAATAGCAGGTAACCATGAGAAGCATGAATGCTTCCCATAAATTTCTAATTTTATACGGTTACTTCATCTTGCAAAATCTGGTATGTTTACCATTTTTATTTTTAATTAATTTTTTTTTTATTTTGGAGAGAAAAAGCACGAGTGGGGGAGAGGCAAAGAGGGAGAGACAGAGAGAGAGAGACAGAATCTCAAGCAAGCTCTATACTCAGCACAGAGCCTGACACAAGGCTCAATTCCACAACCCTAAGTCAAAACCAAGAGTCAGAAGCTCAACCGACTGAGCCACCTAGGTTCCCCTAATTAATTTTATTTTTTAAAGTATAATTTTAACATTTTTTTTACTTGAAAATTCTGTTATTGTGAAAAAAATGTATTTTACATTTAATTTCAATAAAAATTTTTATTTATTTATTTAGTTTTTAATTTAAATTCAAGTCAGTTAACATACGGTATAGTCTTGACTTCAGGAGTAGAACCTAGTGACTCATCTCTTACATATGACACCCAGCGCTCATCCCAAAAAGTGCCCTCCTTAATGCCCATTACCCATTTAACCCATCCCTCCACCCATCTCCCTTCCAGCCACCCTCAGTTTGTTCTCTGTATTTAAGAGTATCTTATGGTTTGGGGCTCCTGGGTGACTCAGTCGGTTAAGCGTCCAACTTCATGTCAGGTCATGATCTCGCAGTTAGTGAGTTCGAGCTCCGCGTTGGGCTCTTGCTAACTGCTCAGAGCCTGGAGACTGCTTCAGATTCCGTGTCTCCCTCTCTCTCTGCCCCTCCCCTGCTGGCTCGCTCGCTCTCTCTCTCTCTCTCTCTCTCTCTCAAAAATAAGTAATAAACATTAAAAAAAATTTTAAGAGTCTCTTATGGTTTGCCTCCCTGTTTTAATCTTATTTTTGCTTCTCTTCCCCTATGTTCATCTGCTGAGTTTCTCCAACTCCACACAAGTTAAATCATATGATATGATCTTTCTCTGACTGCCTCACTTCGCTTAGCATAATACCCTCTAGTTCCATCCACATTGTTGCAAAAGGCAAAATTTCATTCTTTTTCATCACTGACCAGTATTCCATTGTATATATATATACCACATCTTCTTTAATAAAAGTTTTTAAAAAACAATGCCACTGTGCTAAGAAAATTTGATAAAAGCAAAAGCATTTAAGCAGTGTTTAGTTGTTTACAGATTTAGCTGCTTAGAGCTTATTTTGTACAGAATTGTGCAAAATCACTAATGGAATATTTTTGAATGAAGACAACAATAACTTATTAATATTAATTATAATAATTACAGCTCAAAATAGTTTATTGTGCTCACTGTGTTACACCCCGTACTAACCAATTACAAGTCTATCATTTTACTATAATTTGTTAAAAGCTCTTAAGAAATAAATCAAATTTGATGACTATATCCCAGTGTGGATTTTATCTGTTAGGCTATCTTCTTTCAAGTATACCTGTTACAAATGTAGTTGAAATTGCCTCTACTCTAATAATTCTTGGAGGATAGAAAAAATAAAATATAAATCAATATAAATTTAGCTATCCTATTGTTACCATTTCATAAAAATTAAATACTAAAATAAGTTAAGTGGCTATTCTACTTAAGACAAACACTGAATGTGCAGTTTGTGGATTATCCAGGTCCATTATCCCCTCCCTCCCTTCCTTTCTTCTTTCTACCTTCCTTCCCTCTTCCTTCTCTCTTTCTTTCTCTCTCTCTCCCCTTGCCCCAACCCTTCCCTTGTATTTCGCTGCTGGAATTGATCAGAAGATGTAAAACATGTGAAGAGAATACGAGATACTTGTCAATATGCAGGTAGTCCTGACAAGACAGTAGATAGGCAGAGGCCTCAATAAGGCCTTAAATGAAATTTTATTTGTATGTATTCCCACTATCTAATGTGCATTTCCATTATCTCATCTGACTCTCCATTATGAGTTGATATGTGAGGCCACAAGGCAAGAAAAGTATGTAATACCATATATATCAAAATAAATTTTTAAAATTAAGCATATTTTTTTTTTTTACATTTTAATCTTGAAATTTATCAAGAGAAAAAAATACTGTTAGAAAGTAAAACTAACCTGAGTAACCTTCATAATGTGACAAAGGAACAACGGGCATGAGTCAGATTAGCTACATTTGTTACTAATAAAAATTTTTTTTAATTTTTTTTTAGCATTTATTCATCTTTGAGAGTGAGAGAGACAGAGCACAAGTGGGGGAGGGGCAGAGAGAGAGGGAGACACAGAATCCAAAGCAGGCTCCAGGCTCTGAGCCACCAGCACAGAGCCCGACACGGGGTTCGAATTCACGGACTGCGAGATCATGACCTGAGCCGAAGTCGGAAGCTTAACCGACTGAGCCACCCAGGCGCCCCACTAATGAAATACTTTTATTTTTTTTTTTTTTTTACTAATGAAATATTTTTTTTTAATTTTTTTTTTCAACGTTTATTTATTTTTGGGACAGAGAGAGACAGAGCATGAACGGGGAGGGGCAGAGAGAGAGGGAGACACAGAATCAGAAACAGGCTCCAGGCTCTGAGCCATCAGCCCAGAGCCCGACGCGGGGCTCGAACTCACGGACCGCGAGATCGTGACCTGGCTGAAGTCGGACGCTTAACCGACTGCGCCACCCAGGCGCCCCACTAATGAAATATTTTTAATTATATATTTAAAGTAACTAACTTAAGAGTATATAATATAGCCTCTTTTATAATGTATGTATATTTTGCAAAATTTTCTCCCTAAAATAATTTTTATATACTTGTATATGAACAGCAATCCTACTCCTAAATATTTACATAGGAAAAATAAAAACTTGCTTCCATTCAAAAACCTGTGTATGAATGTTTATAGTGGCTTTATTCATAATCACCAAAAACTAAAAACAACGAAAATGTCTTTCAATGGGTGAATGAATGGCAAAAAACAACTGAGTTACATGCACATAATATTGCTTAGCAATTAAAATAAACAAATTGCTAATATACTTAACAACATAGATGAATCATTAATGTGTTTTGCTAAGTAAAAAAAAGCCAGATTCAAAAGGCTAAGTATTGCATGGTTCCACTTACATGACAAAAATATTTGGACATAGATTCAATGTCATCCTAACCAAAATCCTAGCATGTTTTTCCATGGATATCAACAAATTGATTCTAAAGTTTCTATGGGGAGGCAAAAGACTCAGAATAGCCAACACAATACTGAAAAAGAAAAACAAAGTTGAAGAACAGACACTATCCAAGTTCGAGATTTATTATAATGCTACAGTAGTCAAGACAATATGGTACTGGTGACAAAGACACAACTAAATCAATGGAACACAATAGACAGCTCAGAAAGAGTCAATTGACCTTTGACAAAGGAGCAAAAGCAATATAATGAAGCAAAGACAGTCTTTTCAACGTATGATTCTGGAACATGTGGACAGCCACAGCACACACACATGCATGCAAAATCGATCAACCAATCTAAGCACAGACCTTACTCAAAGTGAATTACAGACCTAAATGCAAACATAAAACTGTAAAACTCCTACATGATAACATATGAGAAAGCCTAGATGACCTTGGATGGTGATGACTTTTAGATAAGACACCAAAGACTCAAGCTATGAAAGAAATAATTGGTAAACAAGACTTCATTAAAATTCAAAACCTCCGTTCTGCAAAAGACAATGACAAGAGAATGAGAAGACAAGCCACAACCAGGAGAAAATATCTGCAAAAGACACATCTGATAGAAGACTATTACCAAAAATATATGAAGAACTCTTAAAACTCAACAATCAGAAAACAAACAACGAGATTGAAAAATGGGCTACAGATCTTAATGGACACTTCACCAAAGAAGATACACAGATGGCAAATAAGCATATGAAAAGATGCTTCACATCATATGTCACCAATCAAATGCAAATTGAAACAGCAACAAAATACCACTATTAGAATGGCCAAAATCCAAAACACTGACAACACCATATGCTGGCAAAGACGCGGAGCAACAGTTACTCTCATTCACTGCTGGTGGGAATGCAAAATGGAACAGCCACTTTGCAAGACAGTTGGGCAGTTTCTCACAAAACGAAACCATTTGATCCAGCAATCGCACCCTTTGGTATTTACACAAAGGACCTGAAAACTTATGTCTGTGCAAAAACCTGCACATGGATATTTATAGCAGCTTTATTCATACTCACCCCAACTTGGAAGCAGCCAAGATGTCTTTCAGCAGATGAATACATCAATAAATGGCACATTCAGACAACAGAATATTATTCAGCACTAAAGAGAAATGAGCTTTCAAGCCATGAAAAGACGTGGAAGAACCTTAAATGCATAGTACTAAGTTAAAGAAACTAATCTGGAAAGGCTACAAAGTCTCTAATTCCCATTATATGACATTCTAGAAAAGGCCAAACTATGGAGACAGTCAACAGATCAGGTGTTGAGGGGGAAGGGAGAGGGGTGAATAGGCAGAGCATAGAGGGTTATTTAGGGCAGTGAAAATATTCTGTACAATATCATAATGATGGATACAAATCATTATACATTTGTCTAAAACCATAGATACACCACACCAGCAGTGAACCATAATGTAAACTATGGACTTGGGTGGCTATGGCGGGTCACTGTAGGTTTGTCATGTAGTGCTCCGGTGAGGGATGTTGACGATGGAAGGCCATGCCTGTGTAGCAGCAGAAGGTAGATGGTAAATCTGTACCTTCCTTCAATTTTGCTGTGAAGCTAAAACTGCTCTAAGAAATTAATGTCTTAATTTAATACATACATATATACATATGTATACATATACATATACATATACATATACATATACATATACATATACATATACATATACATGGACAGAAAACAAATCAGTGGTTGCCATGGGTTAGGAGTGGGGAGATGATGATTACAAAGAAGCAGAACGGAATTTGGGGGTGTGATGGGATTGTTTGATACCTTGATTATGGTGGTAAATGTCTGTATGCTTTTGTCAGACTCAGAACCATCACTAAAAGAGCAAATTATACTGCATGTAAATTATACATAAAGCTAAGTAAAAAAGTCATCAGAAATTATTAATTAAATAATAGGAAAAAAAGAAATAAAAGTAAGGCTTAGTTTTCCTTCACATATTAGTTGTTTATAACTTTGAGAGTTATGTTTTGATTATAAAACATATTCATTTGCTTAATTTCTGGTTTTCACGAATATATTTCTGTAATTTCTAGACTGTTTAGAAAGCAATATCAAATATCTCTTCTCTACAAATATTAAACAAGCATAAAACCCAGAATAAGTCTATTTATCTGAGTAGTAAGTAGTGAAATGAGAAATTATTTCCACTGTCAATTATAATACACAGGTGTTATTGGTTTGAGTCTTCAACCAAAGATGAATGGCGATTCTTCCCTTTGTGGACTGACATACCCCTACACTCAGCTGTGTATGAGTTCCTCAGTGCTTCTGGACCCACAAACAACTGACAGCAATTCTCCACTATTAAAAATTCCCTGAGGCGCCTGGGTGGCTCAGTCAGTTGAGCATATGACTCTCAATTTCGGCTCAGGTCATGATCCCAGACTTGTGGAACCAAGCCCAGCACTGAGCTCTGCGCCAAGCGTGCAGTCTGCTTAAGATTCTCTTTCTCTCTCTCTCTCTCTGTCTCTCTCTCTCTCCTTCTGCCCCTCTCCCCTGCTCACACTCTCTCTCTGTCTACGATAAAATTAAAAAAAAAAAAATTCCCCAAAGACAGTGTTTAGTGGAAAGGAAAGCAAACTATTTCCAGCAGCACAAGTTACTCGCACTTTTCCAATGCCGTGCGTTTTTTTGCACCAATAATTCTAACTACAACTATATATTTTGGCCAAAAAAAAAAAGTATTATTATTATCACAGCCACTGATATAATCAACTTTTACACTTTCATCATCCAATCTCAGTTGCTAAAAAAGATTGATTTCAATGGTTAAATTTGCCAATATTATAGGATTCATCTTTTAAGTCATAGAGACAACGTAAGACCAATTTAAGACTGACAATTTCACACTATCAAATAACTCTGGTGCCTAAATATTGTGGAGCCGTGGTGCCCCCATGATATTTCTTTCCAGTCTTCTTTTTACTACTACTGTATTAGCCCTGTTCCTGTTTCACTGAGAAAAACTGAAGTGCCCTGACATTCTATTTGGAATGTTTGAATTAAACATATATCAAATGCATTATAAATTTCTTCAAACAGCACTAAAGAATTTCTGAATAATGTGTCCTCACCAAAATACATAAAGCTGTGATTTCGAGATAATGTTCTTAATTCTGTAGATATGTTTGCCTTTATTAGCACATTTAGATTATAATGTATGACAAACCGTCTGTTGTTTGGGGGGGGGGTTGTTTTTAAGGAACACCAAAGCCAACTACGTCTTTAAGTCTTTAACACATGACACCAAAGCCAGCTTCATAAATGAACTGAACTAATTATCACTCGGTTATGGAGCCATGCTTACAGGTTGATGGTGCATGTACAGCAGAAAAATGCCACCTGGCTCAAAGGAAGCACCCAGAGGACAAATGGGTATTATTAATCTACCAGGCAAGAACTAGGGCTCCAGCCAATGATAATTAATAGTAGCACAGGCATGGCTTAGACTAAAAATATGCACAATGCTGTGGCACACCAGTGCCTAAATGGATGTCTAAAAACATAAAACATGGACCCCAAGTCACGTTCAACAAGAGACTTACTTCTAAGTAGTTAACTTGAGATTCTTTTTGCTCTCAGTTTTGTGGCCATATTGTTCATGGCTTTGCAAGGTGATTTGCAGCGGCTCCTAGAAACCCAGAGATTCGCCATCCTAAACTGCTCTCACGAAATGATGAGATGTTGAAACCAACTTGCAAAGAAACTCATATATTTATAAACTTAGCCCTGTTATGCTCCCAGTCTCATACTGTGTGAGATAATAACTGAGGCCAATTTTTGCTCCCTGTTTCTATCTGCTCAATGAGAGTTTCTTTACGATGACAATGAATAAATGAGAACAAATAGGAAACTTTCACATCTTACAGACATTTCACATACCCCAGGTGTTATAGTCAACAAAAAAAATTCTAGATTCAGGATGCATATTATAATGCCAAAATTTTTGTTAAGTTACTTTTGTAACTTTTTTCTAGTTACAAAAATAACTAGAAATAACCATCAGATTGGCTGAAAGGGCAGTCAAGATTTTAAAAAATATGTTAGTAACATATCAGTTTATAACTATCAGTATTTAAGAATATTCTGATGGAGGGGCACCTGCGTGGCTCAGTTGGTTAAGCTTCTGACTTCGGCTCAGGTAATGATCTCATGGCTCATGAGTTTGAGCCCCGTGTCAGGCTCCATGCTGACAGCTCAGAGCCTGGAGCCTACTTCAAATTCTGTCTTCCTCTCTTTCTGCCCCTCCCCATTTGTGCTCTTTCTCTCTCTCTTTTAAAATTAAATAAACATTAAAAAATTTTACAAAGAAGAATATACTGATGGAGACTTATTTTTCCTTCAGCTACTCCATAAACGTAGCTGATGATGTACATCTTCTACTAACAAAAAGAAAGCCAGCAAAGATCATGGTGGGGCTACCTTGGAGGACAATAAAGCATTCACTTGGTGATCTGTTTAAGACCTGGCATAATTTACATTCTGGCAAAGTTAAAATCAAACAGCTTTTCCAAACTCCATCTAAGGTCAGGTTTTCAGAGTTAGAATCCTCTTGTATCCTAGGACTTCCTACTATGTTACTAAAATATATTTTTTTTTAATTTTGGCTGCCTTTTCAGTTAATACAATGGTTATTTCTAGTTATTCTTGCCATTTTTGTTTTTTGACATTATAACATGCATCCTGAATCACCTATAGAATTTTTTTACTGAGTGACTATTTTTAAGAATAGTGTAGTAAAAGGTCTAGCAAGGTCTAGCAGTTTATTCAAAACATAACACAGAAGGCGTGAAGAAGGACTAGAAACCTGTCCACTAGGGAAAGATTGAAATGGAGCCATGCCCACACCATGGTGGGTGAGGCTTATTTCCATATGGTCTTGGCAACCTCCTATCACAATTTGGGCAAAGAGTGACCTCCTAGGAGTCCATCTGGCTTCTGACGGGGGACAGCAATGAAGAACCTAAAATGTAGGCCAACAGAGAAACTTATCCTTGTGAACTTGGTTTAGGACAAGGCTCCAACTTCGGTCTTAGATGTAGGAGCATTGAAAATAAAATAGAAATATTGCATAGGTCTGGGGATTTGGGCAGTTGGAAGGGAGACTGGCAGTTATGTGCAGGGTGGGGAATGACAAAGGATGGCAATGATGAGCTCTGGGTCAGTCTCTCCGTGACAATTACCTCACTGGTAAGATTCAGTAAACAGCATTTATTCTGTATCAAAACTCATTTCTGATTTTTTTGGTAGGTAATAAAGGGCATGATGGTATAATGAAAGGAGCACAGACTTTGTAGGCAGAAAACTTGGGTTCAAATTCTGAGTCTTCTACTTACTCACTATGACAAAAACTGCTGGCAATTCACCAAAATCCTCTTTTACCTGGACACCCAACTAGGCTGCATTTCCCAGCTTCTCTTATAGTCACACTACATACAACTGAGTTCTAGCTAACAGAATGACAACGGAAGCAATGTAAGGGGTACCTGGGTGGCTCATTCGGTTGTGCGTCTGACTCGATTTCAGCTCAGGTCATGATCTCACAGTCATTGGGTCAAGCCCCATATCAGGCTCCAGGCTGGGCATGGAGCCTGCTTGAGATTCTCTCTCTCCCTTTCCCTTTGCCCTTCTCCTACGCATGCACGCTCACTCTCTCTTTTAAAAAAAAAAAAAAAAAAAAAAAAAAGGCAATGCTGATGTGATTTTTGACCAAACAAAGATGCTTAAGAGTTGTCTCAGAGGACAACTAGGCATTTGCCACCCCCATTGTATTATAGGGCATGCGCTGTGCCCCTAGTCAAAAAATAAAAAAGGAGCAACCCTCACAGCTCTCTTGAATTCTAGGTTCTCAGCCGAGAACAAACTGAGCACATGCTGCTAATCTCTCCTCCCACCATTAACTACCAGGAAAGACAGATTTTCTTTTTAATGTACAAATCCATAACAGGAGACAATAGGAGGGGGGTTTGCCCATTTTTAACTCACTGAAGGCACTCCTTGTCTGACGTATGGAACAGAATTAAAGAAAACCAGAATTTCAAGCCCTCATAGAAGATGATGACTACTAAGAAAGAGCCAGGTTCAAGGGCTTTCTGGTGATTAAGGTGGGTACTTCAGTAGAAATAGCCAATCAGTTCAACTTGCCATCATCATGTCTACTCGTGGGCAAAAGAGAGCCGCACAGGTGTCTTCCCCAAGGAGGAACCAAGAATATGCACGGAAGGCTCGGAGAGGCAGGACAGTCTCCTAAGTGTCTGGCGTATCCACCACGTTCAAAAGATCACAGAGCCCAATGCTTAAAGTTTCTCCCTGAGGCCACAGCAATCAAAAGCCAACGATACAGCTATAAAACACCAACCTGGGGGCCCCTGGGTGGCTCAGTCGGTTAAGCCTCCGACTTTACTCAGGTCATGATCTCACGGATCTCCCCAGTTCAAGCTGCTTTGGATTCTGTGTCTGCCTCTCTCTCTGCTCTTCCCCCACTCATGCTCTCTTTCTCTCTCTCCCAAAAACATTAAAAAATGTAAAAAAAAAAATTTTTTTTAAACACCAACCTGAACAGATTATTATGAACCAAGTCAACAACAATTTCCAAGTTTTATTTTAGGAAAAGCTAAACATGAACTTCATTAACTAATTAAAGGTATCCACAAAATGCCAAAAGTAAACAGGACATAATATTTGATAAAAATAAGAAATAAGGCAACAATGGTTTCTTTGCTATCACTTCTTAATTAAAACAGTGCAATGAAGTGTTTTGCCAGAGCAATGAGACAATAAATGAAAAGTAGTTTTAAAACTCTCTAAAATAGAAATGAACTGAAAATATGGAAAACTTTTTTAAGGAAGCCATAAAATTATCCCAAATGACAGAAATAATCATCTGAATAAAGAAATTCATTATAATTCTCTAGAATTCAGTCTTAAATTTAATATAATCCAAATCCAAATTCCAGTAGGATTTTTTTAAGTTTTTTTAAGTTTTTTTATTCATTTCAAGAGAGACAGAGAGACAGCAGGGGAGGGGCAGAGAGCAAGGGAGACAGAGAATCCCAAGCAGGCTCCCCACCATCAGCGCAGAGGCCAATGTGGGGCCCAAACCCACAAAACATGAGATCATGACCTGAGTCAAGATCAAGAATCAGACACTTAACTCACTGAGCTCCTCCAGTAGGATCTTTGAAGGAATTTGACAGGCTGATTCAAAAATTAATCATAAGGATATCAAAAATATTTTTGAAAAAGAAGAACAAAGAGGATTATCAAAACATACTAACAACGTAAGGAAAATTAAACCTGACTATTAAAATAATGGGGCACCCAGGTGGCTCAGTCGGTTAAGTATCCGACTTCAGCTTACGTCATGATCTCACAGTTCATGGGGCTGAGCCCCACATCAGGCTCTGTGCTGACAGCTCAGAGCCTAGAGCCTGCTTTAGATCCTATGTCTCCCTCTCTCTCTGTCCCTTCCCCACTTGCACTCTCTCTCTCTCTCTCTCTCTCAAAAATAAATAAACATAAAAATTTTTTTAAATACTTCTCATGTATCATATTTGTATTCCTGCCGGGGAAATTTGCAGTGATATTATCTTGTTTCTGGTCATATTGTGGAAATTTTTTTTTTTAGTACTGTCTAGAATAAGCTCTCCTCAGTTCCAGCAGACATATATCTTACTTGCCAATTTGTTCATCTCTTTATCAGATATTGGTCTCACTGAGATTTAGAGCAAACATTGTACAACCCCTCCACAGGACAGTATTTCAACCTTCTAGACAGGCTACTGACATACAAGGTTACAGTGCTTCCACACGGCAAGAGGGAAATGGTCCTCAGCAAACCTTCAGCCAACTGAAATCGTTCTCAGTTATTCCATCTTCTTCAATAACAAGAAAAAGAAAAGTATAATTTTTAAAGACTTTTTTAGAGCAATTTTACATTCACAGCAACATAAAGAGGAAGGTACAAAGGGGCGCCTGGGTGGCTCAGTCGGTTAAGCATCCAACTTTTGATTTCAGCTTAGGTCATGATCTCACAGTTCGTGAGTTCGAGCCCCGCATCTGGCTCTGCGCTGTGTGGAGCCTGCTTGGGATTCTCTCTCCCTCTCTCTGAGACCCTCCTTGCTTGTGCTCTCTCTCACTCTCAAACAAATATAAATAAATGTAAAAAAAAGAGGAAGGTACAGAGAGTTCCCATAATATCCCCCCCCCCCCGCACACACACACACACATAGCCTCCCTCGTTATCAGCATCCCCCACCAGTGTATTTGTTATAACCTGTGAACCTACACAGACACATCATTATCCTCCTAAGTCCACTCTTAACGTTATACATTCTGTGGGTTTGGGCCAATGTATAATGACACGTACCCATCATTACAGCATCACACATCCAGTATTCTGCCCTAAAAATCTCTGCTCTGCCCAACGATTCCTCCCTCCCCTCCAGCCCTTGGCAACCACTGCTCTTTCTGCTGCCTTTGCCAAGTATATCAGGAGAAAAAAAACTTAATGAAGAATGCCTTGAAAATCATGATTGATTTTAGCCTCTGTTAAAGTCAGACTGATCAACCAAATTCACCAGTTGTATTTTTTTCCACTGACAGTATTTTTCCATATCGTTGTCTCATTTATTTTCCGTCATCAAAAAGCACTTAAAATACCAATGACCCCCTCCAGAACAAGTTCATGGATGAAAGGCCCTGACTGGCTACTAATGCATCAGGTTTATAACCTTTTTTTTTTTTTTTTTTTAAGCACCATTTTCAAGTCCAAGAATTTCAAAAAGACTACTTTTTACAGAATAGTTTGGGAAGTCTGTAGGTGAGGGAAGTTATTTTTGAGAGAAGACTGAAGATAAGACAGTAGAAGTTTAAGATAAAACTTTTCCATCAAGGGTTTTAGTCTATTATCATGAAATTGAAACAGAAGATGAATCGTCCTCCTTTCCACTTATGCTATGAATGTCATCTTTTCAATTTATAGCGTCTTATGGTTCTTGAGAAAACTGCTCTGCTCATTGTCTCTCAGGCAGAAGTTGCCCCGAGCATGGAGACAGCAGGGAGGTTATGAGGATACTAAAACAGAACAGCGGTCTGGAGAAACCAAGCCTTGAGGAAAGAATATTATTTTTTAAAAAATTTAAACGGTCCATATTATTTTCTATTCTCAAGATAATTAAATTTAATCATTGTGTTGAGCTCCCTAAATAGACAAGGTTTTTATTCACTCAGCCTCAGCATAAGCAGAAACGGAGAGCACACATAAGCCAGGAAGACATAATTTGGAGTCAAGAGCATCAGATTTTGAATTCCATCTCTTCCAGGTCCTAGCTGATAACCTTGAACAGGTTTCATACCATTCTTTGTGACTGCATTTCCACATCTGTTAAATGGGATTGCAAATACGTCCTTCATTGGCTGTCATGAGTCTTATGTGAGATAATGTCTTCTTTGCACTGTCAGGCACATACTAATAAGAACTCAACAGATGACAACTGTTGCTATGCACTTTGTATTTTTTAAATCACAATGAAGATTCAGAAAATGTATCCCTGGGACTAATAAAATCCACTCACTCAGTTTAGGCCAATTTCTTCTTGCTTCAATCTCTGCAGTCCTGGATGGAATACACACCATGACACCTACAAATTACCCCAATTAGGCAAGAAGTAATTTAACCCAGAAGGCCAGGTCAGTCCATTTATTGATAGAATTTACTGAAACAGTTATTTTGGATTAGATGATGAATCTGAAAAAGGTACCCTTTATATATCACATTTCTCCAATAATGAAACACCCAAACTGAATTTCTATCAAGACTATAGACTGAGAAGCTAACATTAAATTCTGTTACTTAAGCTATCCTCTGTTCACTGAGGCACTTATCCTCAAAGGAAGGCATGAATCAAAAGAGACAGTAGAGTAGCACACTCCAGGCTAAAGTATGGGTGTATGAATAATTAGCTCCTTTTATCATTCATTCATTTAATCAGTAAGTATTTTTTGAGCACCTACTACCTGTCAGGCATAGTTTTAGGAGCTAGAAACAGAGCAGAGACTGAAACAAAGCCCCTTCCCTTAAACACACTAGAGATGGGCCATAAACAAATAAGCAAATATATGTATAGGTCATATAGGTCATAGGTCTCTAATATGTACTATTGTCCAAAATAACCCAAGATGGGGTTGATTAGGAATGCCAGCTTCAGAGTGGGGGTGGGAAGCCAGAGGCCTTTCTGAAACGATTACTGAGCAGAGATCTACAGTGGGCCAGGCAGGCACCTAGAGACAGACAGCTCCTGGCTGAAATCTTTGGATGAACCACAACATCACAGCTAGTAGCTCAGTGATAATGACCCAGCTTCAACTAAAAATTTCCAGAGAAAGTAAAACAACATTCCGAATGTATACAATTCACGATTTCAAAAACACACTTCCAACGTCACAATTCAATGAAAAAACCAAATCACCAAGAATGGAATCTCAGAACGTATATAATTCTCAGTACATTGCTGTAAAACCAATCTGCACTGAAGAGGGCAAAAAATCAGCTGCAGAGCAAGGCCCAATGAGCTGTTTTATTGTGGACCGAAGAGAAGTGATTCCAAGCTGGAGAACAGGGAATGCTTTACCATGGCGTGTGAAGAGATGACAAACTACAATGGGGACAGGACACTTGGTGGCAGCCTTGAGGAACCATATTGTCCCACTGGAGAAAATCTTCAGGGCCAACCAAAAGGCAAAAAATCTTTTTTTTTTTTTTTTTTTTTTTTTTAATTTTTTTTTTCAACGTTTATTTATTTTAGGGACAGAGAGAGACAGAGCATGAACGGGGGAGGGGCAGAGAGAGAGGGAGACACAGAATCGGAAACAGGCTCCAGGCTCTGAGCCATCAGCCCAGAGCCTGACGCGGGGCTTGAACTCACGGACCGCGAGATCGTGACCTGGCTGAAGTCGGACGCTTAACCGACTGCGCCACCCAGGCGCCCCATTTTTTTTTTTTAAGTTTATTTATTTCTTTTGAGAGAAAGAGAGAGAGTGCACGTGCACAAGTGGAATAAGGGCAGAGAGAAAGGGAGAAAGAGAATCCCAAGCAGGCTCCACTCTGTCAGCACAGAGCCCGATGCAAGGCTCAAACTCACAAACCATGAGATCATGACCCGAGCTGAAATCAAGAGCTGGATGCTTAACCAACTGAGCCACCCAGGTGCCCCAGGACAAAAATCTTAGTCACAGCAGCTTTAGACAGGAGCCACAACTGGTCATCAGAAATGGACCTAACACGGATTCAATGAGAAAAGCCACAGCTGCACAATAATATACAAATGCCCTGTCAAAATGCCCAAACACACAAATTTATTCCATCACATAGGTCCTGGTCATGCACATGACAGGCATTCAATTCTTGATGACATAAGACGCTGCATAATATGAAACATTATGTTTAAGTTAGAAAAATGTGGTCTTAATCGCCATGCAGTTTTGTGACGGTCAGGCTCATCTTGAATCAGAAACATCCTATCTTAATATTCTCCGCCATCATGTGGCTTGAGAAGACCTCCGTGTCAGGTCCACCTTGGGCTTAGATTTGTATTTTTATGGGCTGTATTTTCAAAGGAATGCACATGGTTGCCAACCTATCAGACACATGCTGATCAGGTAACAACACCTTCAGCAATCTGCCAGTGCAAAATTTAATGATATGACTGTGAAACTCTCACATGTTCATATTACAGAAGTTTTAGTTTTCTGGCTCTGTATTTTCTTTCCAGGACTAATAAAACATGTTGCCTCTTTATCCTGAGTTTCTTCCTATTCGTTTCCACAGAATTGTGGGCTTCCTGGGAAGGTTCTCTGGGCTCATTTTAACCACAGGAGCAATGCCAATTGTGTTGTGTTGGCTGTAGAGTGCCAGTTGTAGAAAGTGGTGCCATATTTCTTAAGGTAGGAGTTACGAGGCAATCTATACAAGACCAGTCATACGTTAACTTGTAAAAGTCGCACCAACAAAGAGTCAGCCCTGGTGCTAGGTAAAGAACAGAGAGGAAAAAAATTCCTAATCTTAGGTTGACTGTGTTGACTTAAACAGTTTAATAGATTCTCGCTTGTCGGTAACATCCTAGATGTAAGTTTAGAAAATCATATTTTAAAAAGCTAGGCCCGGGGCGCCTGGGTGGCGCAGTCGGTTAAGTGTCCGACTTCAGCCAGGTCACGATCTCGCGGTCCGTGAGTTCGAGCCCCGCGTCGGGCTCTGGGCTGATGGCTCAGAGCCTGGAGCCCGTTTCCAATTCTGTGTCTCCCTCTCTTTCTGCCCCTCCCCCGTTCATGCTCTGTCTCTCTCTGTCCCAAAAATAAATAAACGTTGAAAAAAAAAATTTTTTTTTAAATAAATAAATAAAAAGCTAGGCCATATTACAGGTTAGAATCTAATAAGGATACCAAATTGAAGATGAAGGGGAAAATCAACAGAATAAGGATCTTAGCTAACATACTGTGAGAATATAAGACAATCACCAACTTCAGATTATATTCCTCTATCAAGCTTCACAGCCATATTAAACAATGAAGAAAGGTTATCACTGAGGTCATCTTCAATCAAAAGCAATTTACTACAGATCTAAGCATTGTGTTTGAAATGACTGAGTTCGTGGGGCGCCTGGGTGGCGCAGTCGGTTAAGCGTCCAACTTCAGCCAGGTCACGATCTCGCGGTCCGGGAGTTCGAGCCCCGCGTCAGGCTCTGGACTGATGGCTCGGAGCCTGGAGCCTGTTTCCGATTCTGTGTCTCCCTCTCTCTCTGCCCCTCCCCCGTTCATGCTCTGTCTCTCTCTGTCCCAAAAATAAATAAACGTTGAAAAACAAAACAAAACAAAAAAAAATTAAAAAAAAAAAAAAATGAAATGACTGAGTTCCTACAAGTTGTTCTAGCATCGAAGCCCTGAAATGGATGGTGAAATGATAGAAAGATGGGGCATAGGGCATGTCATCAACTTTTAAAAGAGACAAACAAATTAGTGTTCTTAAAATACTAAGATTTCTCTTCAAACTTAAAGAACCTGAACCTGTGGACCAAACAGGATGAGGCATGTCTGAGTGATCAATTATGGAACACCTCAGACTGTCAGAGTCAAGATATCATTGCACCTGAGGAATTAATTGACCATTAAGACATGTCTGGCCAACCAATTTCAAAATGGATTTTTTTTTAATTCACTGAGGATCTTGGTATTGTAAAAGTCTTCAAGCAAAATCCAGTGTCTGTAAGTCCTACAGGATGGGATGATAATTAAATGTGGAACTTGAGAAAACATACTTCCAAACTAGCCTTTTTTCTGTCTGGCAAAAAAAGGAAAGTGAATTTTAAAACTACAAACACATACATACACCAACACCAGTCTTTATTTTTCTTTATTTACTCAACCCATGAGCTTGAATTATATTTTTTAATTTCAAAAATATGCTAGCCCATATTTAAAGAGACTTCACAACCCGGAAAGATTAGGATCATATCAGATTAGTAGTGTTGGGGACTTAATCCAAGGCATCTCATTAATCCTCACAATAAACTGTAAGACATTACCATACCAGTCCTGTCAGATGGGTCATTCAGTGAAAACATGCTTGACTTGAACAGCATGAGTACTAATAAGTGTGGCAACGTGTGTCCAACTAGCAGATGGCCTCTTGTATCTAACAAGGAGCCCCTGCTAGATCGTAACCCAGATCGTATTTTTACAGTTCACAACTGGGTGAGGATGGTGTGTTCCAGCTGTCAATTACTTTCTAGGTTTCCTCTGGACATGTGTAATTTAAGCTCTAATATTCAAAACATTAGATTTAGACCAGGGAAGATCCAGCAATGTGAACAATAGACTGTAAGTCCGATGAAGACAGAGATTCACT
Source organism: Puma concolor (assembly GCF_028749965.1). Classification (NCBI taxonomy): domain Eukaryota; kingdom Metazoa; phylum Chordata; class Mammalia; order Carnivora; family Felidae; genus Puma; species Puma concolor. The sequence goes on from NC_141683.1 coordinate 41,883,451, forward strand.
CCTGTCTCCCAAATATCTAGGACAGTACCTGGTACAATGGAGTACGTACACTACAAATATTTGTCCCATGGATGAATAAATGACAATATACATTTAAAAGTAATGTTTGAATGGAAAGTGTCACAGTGCACATGTTTGGGACAAGAGTTCGTACTTTTCATCGGATTCTTGAAAGGGTCTTTGAGTTATGATCTGCTACTGGAAGAAATGAGGGATTCCCACGTTAAGTGGCAAGTGAAACCTCTTAGGGCTGTCAAACTTTAACATTTGATCTCAGAAAACTTCTACTTTTATAATGCCACTACGTTTACACTTCAAAGCGCATCAGGCCTAAAAGCCCGACCTCTAACCATGAGACTGAAGGTTCTCTTCCTTATAAAGGAATTCTAAATTGTATTGAACCAGAAGGGAGTCAGATGCAATCCCCAAAACCTCTCATAGAGGGTAACTCCAGCTCTGCTAATAGAGGAACCCCACCCCACCCACCACCCCCGTCTGTTTTCTGTCAAGGTCAGGCCACCAAAACAGCCTCAGCAGCAATCCACCTGGTGTGAATTTCCAGGAGGGCAAGCGGATTTAATGTGTGGCAACCACATTTTCTAGACTATTGTTTCCTGAGACCAGTTACATTATTATGTATGCTTTCTAAAAAACTAATTAATGCCTAGAGTCTATACTTTTCTGACTTATATTTATATCAAAAGTCATATATTTAACAAAACCTCCTTATTGTAAAAGGAGGATAGATTTGTGGTGACTGTAAATTCTAAATCCAAAATTTGGGATGCAAAACCTAAAAACAAATTTTGTTTTGTGAATTTACTATACTAGAAGTCATACTAAAGGGGCACATAGATGGCTCAGTCAATTAAGCATCTGGCTCTTGGTTTCAACTCAGGTCATGATCTCACAGTTTGTGAGTTCGAGCCCCACCTCAGGCTCCGTGCTGACAGTGCAAAGCCTGCTTGGGATTCTCTCTCTCCTCTCTCGCACCTCTCCCACTCACGCACTCTCTCTCCCCCACTCTCAAAAATAAATGAATATTTTTTAAAAGTATTTAAAAAAAAAAGAAATTCCTTTCTTAAAAAATGTCATATAAAATTCTAAAAATGAAACCATATTAAATTGTGTGTGCCATGGTTGACACGTAAAAAGGAGAAATTACAGATTTATATATATACATGTATCTGCAAATACACACAAACACACACACCTTCAAATTATCTGCATGTGCCTAACTCTGATTCCAATCTTCTATGAAAGCTAAGGGAAGAGAAAATAGCAGGAAGTCAGGAAATGGATATTACTCTGAAGTCTCATTTGAAAAAAGCCAGAACAATGATCAGGACAGGAGGGAGGTATGGGATGTGGGGGATGGTTCCGCTAGATGAGCAAGAATTTCTCTGAATCCTCCAGGTCCAAGTTCCATCCCTCCCTCGGGACTGGTGGGGTTTCCACTGTCTCCTGGGTGATTCCCTTCCCTCCTACTTCATCCTTCCCCCTTAGTTCTTAAGGAAATTCTCCTAGCCTAGCATAAAGGTCTGTATTCACAGTGCAAGCTCAGTACATGCTGTTCAACTAAACAAAGTGGACACCATTTTAATCCTATTATGCAGTCCTAGGCTCAGGTTGTTACAAAGCATGTATCATTCCCACAGTGTGAGAGGACTGTTATCCTTGAACTTGGAGCTGCATAAAAGAAAATCAGGTGAAACTATTATGTCTCTCTGAGTGCCTCATTATCTCAGCCAAGGAAATGAATGTTTTCTGATTATTCTCTACTGTTCTCCAGCATGAAGTCTGGGTTTCATATTTATTGACACTTTTATAGTTGACCTTCAAGCTGGTTGACAGATTTCAACAGTGATGTTTAACAATGAGAAATAAATCACTCTCCCTACCAACACTGTGCTGTTGATGGTTCCCACTCCTCACTTTCTTAGCTCCATTATTTATTCTCAGTCTCCCAATATAAATAAACTGAAAGTGGATTAATATAATGTTGGCCCACGAACTGTATTAGAAAAAGTGTAACTTACTCAACATGACTGAAAAAAAAAATAGGGCAAAACACTAAAGATAAGAAACTGCTTTTCTAAAAATAATAAAGTTTAAATCAGATGCTTCTGATTCTATATTTTGTGTTTACAGATCCGGGCATATATGGATCAATCTTACCAATAGAGGCTTTTCTAGGGCAATAGATTTTGTCATTTCTTTAAGAAAGCACACATACAGACAACAGGGTAAACTTCACTTTTCTTTTTTTAATATCCAGGTTCTCCCAATCTTATATCTTCTGCATGTATATACTAAATATACATATATGTATATGCATCATTCTTAACTGCATGTGTATATCTAGTGTATATATAAATTTTACACGTGATTTTAGCATATTTGTTGTTAGAACATTTACAGAAATGTGGGTGCTTAAAAAGCTTAAACTATATTGAAAACTACCAGATGTTACTTAAATATTTGAAGGAAGTGGTCTTTGAGAACAGAAAAAAGCTGGGGGTATTTCAACTGCACACAATTTTGTGGAAATACTCATGAATTTGAGTCCTTTCCTATGGTCAGGATATCCTTATTGATAAATGTATTTGTGTGGAAGATAAAATCCACTAACCTGCCTTTATATACCTATTATAATGGGCAATTCTATTAAATTAAAATAATAATTAAAACATTTAATGAAAGCATAGTCTGAGGTTTCTGCGCATTTTGCCAGGAAGAAGCAGAGAGTCAAGGGAAGTATCTGATTTGAAAATTCACCCAAAATAGTCTAAATGTTAAAAAGGAGGAATGTGAGAGACTTGAATGTCATGAAAGAGATTTAAAATTAACTAGAGCTATTATAGGTTTTAACTACACAGTTTCAATTTTAAAAATTCAAACCGTTGTTTGTTTTGTCTACCCAACTCCAGAGATGATATATATGAAAGCATTTTGAAAAACGTATTTGTGTGTCTATACAGAACTTTTCTGATCGTAAAAATTTTTAGACCTTGGGACAGGTTGCCAAGACAAAAACAGTGGAATTTCCTTCCCTGGATACTGTTTAAAGCAGAATAAAGAGCTGTCTGGACCCCTTCCTGAACAGAGGGTACTATTCTGCACAACTTTTGAGGTTCCTTTTCATTTCACCATTGTATAGAATTTTCTAAGGCTACAGGATTAATACTGACATTCTGCAAGCTCTCGTGACTTTGGACATTTATTTCCATTTTCTTTAGCCAGACAGGATTCAATCTAGGTAGTAAGTGATGACTTCAGGGCTTTAGTACTTAAAGATTTTTTCCTATCTCTTTACTGTCTATTGTAAGATGTGTAGCAATGCCTTATAGTAGGAAGCTCTGAGCTTCCCTGGAACAAATGGATCTTGCATGCTGTCTTTAGTATTCCCTTGATTATCGCCCACTTCTCCAATTATGCTTCATTAAAGCACAACATCACAGTGCATGCCCGACCCTTCTAAATTCAGTATGACTGTGATAGACAACCATGTAACCCAAATGTTCATGGGTTCCCTGACCATGATGTAGCAAAGTCTAGCCATTGTGCCCTCCACAGAGACATAATCTGCAGATGTGGTCTCACTAGGTTAATCAACACAAGGCAATTTTCACACATCAACCATCATTTTAATTCGGGTGAGAAATACTTAAATAATGACCTTACGTGGCTGTCTGTTCGGTCAGTTCCCATAGACCACAATGACCATATAATTTACTGTCCAATTTAGGACCCTTTTGAGAGTAAAATGGAGGATGGAAGTGTTGGTAGTACTAACCCTGGGACCACAGATATAGACAAATATAGACAGGGATACAGACAGGGGCTGTCCCAGGAAAATGGGAATGCATGGTTGCCCTACTTTGAACCCAAGCCAAGGTGCAGTAGCAGACAAGAAGGATTGCTGATGGAAGTACAATGCTAGAGATGTTTTATCACTCCTAGTTATTTACTGAAAAGGGAAACTACTAAGTAGGAAGACAAAGTTCAAATACATCCATCGTTTTTCTTATGCTCTGCAACCCCTTCTCTATTTTCATTAGATATAATATATATCATTCTTAAATGTTAATTTCAATAATGCATTCATTTTCTACAATTAAGGCACCTCCATTTATTTTAATGCTTTTGATTTGAGTGGATCCAAGTCTATCACCTTGCACAACAAACTACCCCAAACATAGTAGTATCAAAGAGTAGCCATTACTTCTTATGTCTTCCAGTCCTGGGAGGTGACTGGAAAACTAAGTTGACTAAGCTATCGAAGTCTTGCTCCATGGACTTTCCCTCAAGTTGCGGTCAGACAGTGTCTGGTACCAATGCCATCTCAAAGGAGTCCCACTTCACAAGTGGTAGTCTTTGCCGACTGTCAAGCCAAGACCGCAGCTAAGCGTGTGAGCCAGAACCACCTACGCAAGACTTGTGCGTGTGACCCAGGTGTCCTCATGACATGCAGTCTCATAGCATAGCTCTGGATTCCAAGGGCAAGTGTCCCAAAAGAAGAGCCAGGAGGAAGCTATCTCTCCTTTTATGGCCTAGTCTTGGAAGTCCCACAGCATCACATTGACCCCAGATTATAGGAACAAAGATCCACTCAGTCTCAAGGGGAAGGGACAGTGACACCACCTCCTGATGGGGAGTAACGAGGACATACTGTAGCAATAGCATGTGAACTGGGAGATATTTTCACAGCCACCATAGTGGAAAATACGCTATACCCAGAGGATATCCAAGAGATGCAGGAAGAAAACTTGAAAAGGCAAACATTTCTGAATAGACTAAACAATGAAGTGCATATTTTTCTTGACTCAAATTCATATCTTGTAACTTTCTCATTCTTTCTAAATGAGTTATTTGAGGTGAGACTGTTAATGGATTTTTTTCTGAAAAAGAGAGAGAGAGAGGGAGAGCATGCATAAGTGGGGAAGGGGGAGAGACAGAAAGAGAGACAGAACCTTAAGCAGGCTCCACACCCAGTGCCAAGTTCGATACAGGGCTCAATCTCACGACCATGAGATCATGACATGAGTCAAAGTCAAGAGTCAAACACTTAATTGGCTGAGCCACTCAGGTCTCCCGGATTTTTGTTTGTTTGTTTGTTTGTTTAAGCAATGTAGTTCTCAGAAAAGGTGTACAACATCACACTAGCTCAAACTGCTATCCAAAAACCACAATACTGGCTACTCCACACCCTGTGTCCTTGATCGAATTCCTGCCGTTATCTCTTACAGGTTACCCTCACTTCAGTCTCTCTCTATAACCCATCTTTGACATTGAATGAGTTTTTTTCAAAACACAGAAAATTCAGGTCAGGAAATATAATAAATATTCCACCTAATGAAAGTTACTATTTAGCTTTTTGTATAACCAAAACAATAAATTAGAGAATGTTTCACTTCCCTTTAAGAGACATAAAACCCAAACAGAAGTTAAACTTGATTCCGCAGGCTTTTGCCATAACCTGTAATAACTTTATCTTCACACCTAAGGAGTTACCAACATAAGATCAAGTCTTTTTTTTTTTAATGTTTTATTTATCTTTGAGAAAGAGACACAGTACTAGCAGGGGAAGGGCAGAGAGAGAGAGAGGGAGACACAATCCGAAGCAGGCTCCAGGTTCTGAGCTGTCAGCACAAGAGCCCGATGCAGGGCTGAACCCACAAACTGTGAGGTCATGACCTGAGCCAAAGTCAGATGCTTAACCGACTGAGCCACCCAGGCGCCCTAACAAAGGATCCATTCTTAAGTTTTCTCATGCACCCAACCCATCAGATTTAATGATGCATTTGAAAAGAAGAGCTAAGGAGAATACCTAGAGAGATTATATGAATTGTAACATCACTGTGCTTTGAAGAAGATGCAGTTATAAGAAAGAGATTGCTGCAGGTGGTGTATTTCATCTTGCTCAAGAAAGATCACAGAAACAATACAATAATGTATTGGAGTCAGAATTCATGTTAATTGCTTTAGGGAAAACTTTGATTCTGGCAACTAGTTATAGATCTTGAAAAGCTCTATAATCTACACAAGTTATGTGTGTAACCATTAAGTTAGGAGTGCAAAATAACATCTTTAAATTTCTTAGAATTCATTTTTCAGTAATTGCTGTTAAACTGTACCCGAAATCATCAGAGTTTAATTTTTGAACAATAATTACCCAAAATTGTGGTACTCTAAAAGCATTTGTGCAAGCTTCCCAATACAGATCACACTACAAGTTAGGTTTAAAGCTCAGAGTGACAGGTGGCTGGGAGAAGGGCACAGTTGATGGGGGTGGTGATAATGGGGACCAAACTCTGGGGAAATAGCTTGCGCATTACACTGAAGGAGGTGCCCGAAGTCAGAGAAGGCTCTGGGGCAGCCAGGGTAGACTGGAAATCATGGACGCCTAAGCCCAACAGGCTGAGTGAGAAAACATGCCCCTGGAAAGCCTGGTCTGTAAACCTATGCTAATTCTGTCTAATCCTTGAGGATATATGAAAACAGTTTGAAAAATTTTGTCTTTAAACCAATTGTGCTGCTTCGTAAATTCTAATTTGATTTAAATTGTTCACTGATGTTATGAATTTCCCAATGCATCCTTCTCATTTGATGTCAGCTTGGAAAGAAACTATTTGGAAATTAAGTCATAGTGCACTTTTCCCTAATTATTTCATAATAATGGGAAGATCATCATTTAAATGTAACCAACCACCTTGTCAAAAATCTTTCCAGTCTACCAACATTAATATAGATAAATATCTGTTAAAACTTTAGTTTTTCCACTACTATTTTTAATGTAATATACTATTTGCAATTTTGTTAGAATTCTGAATTGACAACTCACTATATGTGTTACCTTAGATAAGTGACTTAAACCTTCAGAGTTTCAATGTTCTCATCTATAAAATCAGGATAGTGTAGTATGTAATCGTACTCAAAACTGTAACTATTAAAACTAGCTATTAGTGTGGTATCCTACCCTTGATCACGTGAGAATCAAAAGCTTAGAAAATCAAAAAGATTCAAAAGCATAGAACCATTTTCTACCCATAAGCGCTCAAGAGGTTTGTTCTCACAGTGATAAGCAAGAGCCACTTAAAGTCTGTTGTTGTTGTTGTTGTTGTTGTTGTTAGCCTACAAATACATAAACCTAAAGCTCATGTTAACTAGGGCACCTGGTGGCTCAGTAAATTAAGCCAGATTCTTGATTTCAGCTCAGGTCATCATCTCACTGCTCATGAGTTCGAGCCCTGCATCCGGCTCTGCACTGACAGCATGGAGCCTGCTTGGTATTCACTCTCCTCTCTCTACCCCTCCCCCCTTTCCTTTCTGTATCTTTCTCAAAAACAAATAAAAATAAACTTAAAAAACACTATCGTCTAATCAGTGAATATATCCACATTTAGATATTTTTGATACCACATATATAACTTCTGAACTCCAATAACTAAAAGTGGAAAATGATTAGTTCTTCAAGTTGGCAGTTGCCAGAGGAGAAGGGTAAGGGGAGATGGGCAAAATAGGTGAAGGGGATTAAGAGGTACAAACTTTTGGTTATAAAATAAATAAGTCACAGAAAAGTACAGCATAGGGAATATAGTCAATAGCATTGTAATAACGTATGGTGACTATGCTCACCGTGGTGAGCACTGAGTAACGTACAAAACTGTCAATTCACTACGCCTACATCTGAAACCAATGTAACACTGTATGTCAACCACACTTCAATAATAAAAAAATATAAAGAAAATGACTAGTTCTTTGTTCTAAAGATAATCCTCCTTTTGAATGAAAGAGGAAGATCTAAATGTGAGAAGAAAGGCTTTTGTTTGCAGAAGTCTGTTTACTACGTGACAACAATGATTTGTAGGCCTTCCATAAAGGAAAAGAGTAGACGCTTTCAATAATTCTTTGCTAGAATAATATTCAAGACCAGCAGGGGAGGATGAGCAAGTTGCCTGATTCTACTTTCCAGAGTGGCTTTCAGTTTTTCTGAGGCTGTTGAAGCTAACTGATTTCTGCTCTGGTACAATGACTTTTCCTTCAACATAATAGCTGGGAGTCATGAATCAATGCAGAATTACCTGAGGAAATGCTCATCAGGAATTTAGTGGATCAACTTTTCCAAGTTCTTCAGGACTAGATTTCTGAAACATATTTAGCCTGTGGCAAAGAATGATCAGATCAGAATTTGTTGGGACAAGGCAGGCTCAAGGTCTGAGAAAGGATACACAAGATAACAGAACGATTCTCGTTCTTCTTCCAAAAATCCATCTGGAGTAATATAAAGGTAAGGGAGGAGTCAGGATGAGTGAGGAAAAAAGGAAATGGAGACAGAAAATAATCACTAGACAATTATTTTAAAAGGTTGGAAATTATGTACTTGTCATGAAATGTACCTGATTATCACCTCTTTAAAGGACATCCCTCCATTTCCTTTCCTTAACTGAAACTGGATTGAATCCTTTAAGGGTTTTGCTTTTCCCACAACCTTCATGTGAAGTTCTTCAATCTTAGGTCCTAGGAACGGTGTCCGAATGCATGGAAAGCACTCTGCCAGCTGCCCCACAACCTCATTCAACACCCTCCCCCTTCCTTTGATGGTCACAACACCTCACTACACCAGAGACTAGTTGGATTTGTGCTAATTATGCTCTGCCTGACCTTGGGCCGTGAAGAAAGGCCCACATTCTCCTGGCTCCGCACTGTAGTTCCCAGGCCTCTGGCAATTTATCTTCCTTCAACAAGAGCTACTTCTTTTTGTCTCTTATGTTCTCTTATTTTCTTCTTTTTTAAATAATCGTATACACCCAACGTGGGGCTCGAACTCACAACCCCACAATTAAGAGTCACAGGCTCCACTGACTGAGCCAGCCAGACACCCAAGAGCTACTTCTTTGAACCTCATGCCTCCAGCTGATACCAATTTAGCTTCACTGTCCATTATTATTATGGGTTATTCCTCTAATTTTTGGAGGATTTTAGCACCTAGCTTATTGTCTTCCTAGGCCAGCTTCTTCTGTCATCCAGGGCATTCTGACTCGCTCTAGGTCTCTGGTCTCCTAGCTCTTCAATCTGCTCTACCATAATGACAGTAACAATAAGTCAGTTTTTACCTAATTATAGTCCAATACAAATCTTTACAAGAACCTCGTAGGTAGATATTATCCTCCATGTATAGATGAGGAAACTGAGATGAAGAGGAGTTTGTTTTTTTTTTTAATTTTTGAGTTTGCAGAGGTGCTAGGGAGCTGAAATACACACCCAACTCTGGTCTTGAAAACAGAGTTTTTAACAACTAAGCTATGCTGCCTCCTAATTATCTTTGCCTCAGTTGAAATTTGTGTCCCTGTTCCTAGGTCCCTGTAGCATCAGTTTTGTCACTGTTCGATCCAATTCACTGTGGAAATGCTGAACTGTGAAATCTGTAATCTACCAACTTCTTCCCTTCCATCTGTCACTCATCCTGACTAAACCTCGCTTTCAAGCTCACAACTTTTAGTTTCTTGACAACCACCTGTTTTCTCAATTTTCTTTTCATTCCTGTCTTTCTCCTCCTGAACGTCACCAATAAAACAATCCAACTCTATGTTCAGTTGTTCCCCCCCCCTTACCTCGCCACAACCAGTTTGCCAATCTCAACTCGATTGTTCTTTTTCTCCACACCAGGCCCCGGGTGACAAGTATTATTGAAAGGGGTATCTGCTAATTTAGCACATATTTAACAGGCATTTAATTAGTAGCTGCTATATAGCAGTTAATATGTTGGGATGAAGACACACAATCCCAACCTCAAGGGAGAACACGTGGTCTGGCAGAAAAAGGCTCACAGGTAGTTAAGTACAATAAGTGTTACATAAACACTTCACATTCAGTGGAGGCAGATAAAGGTTCTGGACTTAAGTCCAGCAAATAAAAAACCATACTATCAAGTGGTCCTATATATGAAATGTCCTGGGAAGACCGGCAGAAGTTTGCACAGAAGTAATAAAAACAATAAATCCTTTGTCTAAGTCCTACATTGTCATGTTGGTGAAAGAAAATGGGGCAGTTAGGAGGTGCAAGTTTAGGATGAACAAACCTAAGAGTTACACTGGAAATATTGGTGAAAATTATAAAAACCATCATTTTTCTTTTTCTGGCAACAATCTTGATTTTCCTTGGGGAATTCACCCTTCCACCACTCTTCTGTCCAAAGGTGGTCCAAATGCAGTGAATGAAAGAACTTTGACAAGAGCTGCCTTTCTTTTTCTTTTTCTTTTTTTTTTTTTTTTAGGGAAAATGTGTTTTCTTTATTGTTCCAGTATGTCACCCCTGTGTTCAAGCCTCCTCTTTTGATTTTTTTTAATTTACATCCAAATTAGTTAGCACATAGTTCAACGATGATTTCAGGAGTAGATGCCTTAGTGCCCCTTACCCATTTAGCCCATCCCCCCTCCCACAACCCCTCCAGTAACCCTCAGTTTGTTCTCCATATTTATGAGTCTCTTCTGTTTTGTCCCCCTCCCTGTTTTTATATTATTTTTGTTTCCCTTCCCTTATGTTCATCTGTTTTGTCTTTTAAAGTCCTTTCATTCTTTTTGATTTCCAAGTAAAATACTCCATTGTATGTGTGTATATGTATGTGTATATATATATATATATATATATGTATATATGTGTATATATATATATACACACACTTTATTATATATTTATATATATATACTATATACACACACACACACACACATCTTTAATATATATACACACACACCACATCTTCTTTATCCATTCATCCATCGATGGACATTTAGGCTCTTTCCATACTTTGACTATTGTTGACAGTGCTGCTATAAACATAAGAGCTGCCTCGGGGCGCCTGGGTGGCGCAGTCGGTTAAGCGTCCGACTTCAGCCAGGTCACGATCTCCCGGTCCGGGAGTTCGAGCCCCGCGTCAGGCTCTGGGCTGATGGCTCAGAGCCTGGAGCCTGTTTCCGATTCTGTGTCTCCCTCTCTCTCTGCCCCTCCCCTGTTCATGCTCTGTCTCTCTCTGTCCCAAAAATAAATAAACGTTGAAAAAAAAAATTAAAAAAAAAAAAAAAAAAACATAAGAGCTGCCTCTCTTTCAAACTGAATTTGACCCTGAGCTACTGCAGTCGTCTGACCAGCATGTGAAGGCTGAGAATAAAGCCAGCACACCAAAGACAAGCATAAGGTCGCAGAGACAGGGAGTCAGAGCTCTGATGAAACTGAGCCTAGAAATTAAACTGTACCTGAAACCTGGACCACTTTTCAGGTTCACAAGCCATTAAATTTGTCTTCATCTTCATATAGTAGGAGTTATACTTTTCTATTACCTACAACTGAAAGAGAACTAATGTGACCAAGTCTAATAAGATGGGTAGATGAGGGGTGCCTGGGTGGCGCAGTCGGTTAGGCGTCCGACTTCAGCCAGGTCACGATCTCGCGGTCCGGGAGTTCGAGCCCCGCGTCAGGCTCTGGGCTGATGGCTCAGAGCCTGGAGCCTGTTTCCGATTCTGTGTCTCCCTCTCTCTCTGCCCCTCCCCCGTTCATGCTCTGTCTCTCTCTGTCCCAAAAATAAATAAACGTTGAGAAAAAAAAAAAAAGAAGAAGGGTAGATGAAGCCAGATCTAAATGAATGGTGTGATTTTTCTTGCATATACAAAAACTCAGAAAAGAGGTTAATAGCTTATACTCTTACAAGCATACTGCCTGGATTCAAATTCCAGATATTTCACTTGTTACAAGTACAGCTTAGGGCGAGTTACTTCTAACTTTACTGGCAAAACATGAATCATAATCATTTCCACCTCATACATTTGCTATGAGGATTAAGCAAGTTAAGCTCTTACAACAATCTGGGTCTTATTTGCCAGATCAGGATAATCTAAGAAGCATTGAGGGTATAGGGGGCAGGAGAAATGGAGGTAGGGATTTGCACCAGAAAAAGTGAAGACATATTCTTAGAAAAAAGTAGCAGTGGCATATGGAAAGCAAAGCAAGAGAAAAAATAAGATCCCAGGCTGACAGGTGTCAAGGAGGAGGAATGTGGAATGAAGCTTCAAGGTATGAGAGTTGAGTGAGAGGGATGGGGAAAGGCTTGAAGAAGTGTTGTTGTGTTTCACAAATTGGTCAAAGAGTTAAAGCCAAAAAAGTTGGGTCTATTCCTGTGATCCTGCTCTAAACGTGGGCCATGCAAAACTCCTGCTTATAGCTAGGTTATGTGTTCTTGGACACCACTGGTGTGCAGGCAAGGTAACGCAAGGACACAGGGATGAATGCAAAGTCAAGAAAAGAGAAGCAGGTAGCATGTTCAAGGGCTTTCTCATCTCTAGTGTGGGAGCAGGTGACCAATTTTCATGATGAGAGAATTCTATTTCTTTAAAAGGAAGACTGAACTGCTTCCCTTGTTAGCTGCAGTGAAGTCTTCCACTTCACTTAGTTGACAGTGGGGAAGAGGAGATACTTATGCACACGTGTATGTGTGCGTCTGTGCGTGTTTGTGTGTGTGTGTGTATCAGCTGCTGAAACACTCTTCTCTGAATAATATTTGTACCAGCTCATTACTGATTTCAAACCTCATCTCCTTGTCATGACCAGGTACAAAAAAAAGGGAGAAAAAAATATAGTCATTTTACCTGATACCAATGCATTGACAACATCAGGATTTATAATGTGATTAAAACATTTGAGGGAAGGGGCGCCTGGGTGGTTCAGTCAGTTAAGCAGCCGACTTCGGCTCAGGCCATGATTTCGCGGTCCGTGAGTTCGAGCCCCGCGTCGGGCTCTGTGCTGACAGCTCAGAGCCTGGAGCCTGTTTCAGATTCTGTGTCTCCCTCTCTCTGACCCTCCCCCGTTCATGTTCTGTCTCTCTCTGTCTCAAAAATAAATAAACGTTAAAAAAAAATTTTTTTTAATAAAAATAAAAAAATAAAAAAAAAACATTTGAGGGAAGATTATGCATAAGATAGTCAAGGTATGATCTGACTATATTAGAATATTAACATGAATTACTCATGATTTTTAAACTAATGAACTACTTACACAAGTATAACAACGTATATTGACAAAGATGTTCTCCATGGATACATTTTGTGACAGTAAAGACTGGGAGCACCTTAACTGCCCACCAATAGAGGAATGGTTAAATTGATTATGGCATAACAAGTACATTTTTAGTGTTGTTTAAGTGTGTTACAAGTATGAATTAATTTCAGAATTTAAAATTTTTAATGTAAAATTTGTAAACACTATAACGTACTGTGTAGCCACTGGAAAGAGTAAAGTGGATATGTACGCACTTACATGAAAAGACATTTCTGATGTAACATTTTAAAATTGTAAAAAGCTACAGGGGCGCCTGGGTGGCGCAGTCGGTTAAGCGTCCGACTTCAGCCAGGTCACGATCTCGCGGTCCGGGAGTTCGAGCCCCGCGTCAGGCTCTGGGCTGATGGCTCGGAGCCTGGAGCCTGTTTCCGATTCTGTGTCTCCCTCTCTCTCTGCCCCTCCCCCGTTCATGCTCTGTCTCTCTCTGTCCCAAAAATAAATAAACGTTGAAAAAAAAATTTTTTTAATAAAATAAAATTGTAAAAAGCTACAAATCATATAGAATTTAATTTTTTTCTTTATTTTTTTAATGTTTATTTATTTTCAAGAGAGACAGAGCATGAGTGGGGGAGGAGCAGAGAGAGAGGGAGATACAGAGCCCAAAGCAGGCTCCAGGCTCTGAGCCATCAGCACAGAGCCCGACGCGGGGCTCAAACCCACGAACTGTGAGATCATGACCTGAGCCAAAGTCGGACACTCAACCGACTGAGCCACCCAGCTGCCCCAAGAATCTAATTTTTTAGGGGCGCCTGGGTGGCGCAGTCGGTTAAGCGTCCGACTTCAGCCAGGTCACGATCTCGCGGTCCGTGAGTTCGAGCCCCGCGTCAGGCTCTGGGCTGATGGCTCAGAGCCTGGAGCCTGTTTCCGATTCTGTGTCTCCCTCTCTCTCTGCCCCTCCCCCGTTCATGCTCTGTCTCTCTCTGTCCCAAAAATAAATAAACGTTTGAAAAAAAAAATTAAAAAAAATAAATATTGTTTAAAAAAAAAAAAAAAAAAAAGAATCTAATTTTTTAAATAAATGTTTAAAATTCTATTATATGTGTTATTTCTGTATCCTTAAAGAGAATTTTACAAAGTTACATACCAAACTGTTATCAGGAGTTCTCTCTCAGGATTGGTAATGGGTGTCAGCAGAGGACTGTTACTTTTTTAATACACAAGTTTTATATTGTACGGGTTTTATTATGTATTTATTTCATTTAATGTAAAACAAAACAATAAACTGGTAGTAATCAAAAACTTAAAAGGATATTTATATAATTTCTTTTTTAAAATACTGTATTTTAGAGGTACCTGGTTGGTTCAGGTGGTTCAGTGTCTCAACTCTTAACTTCGGCTCAGGTCATGATCTCACAATGGTGGATCAAACCCCGCATCGGGCTCTACACTAGGCATGGGGCCTGCTTGGGATTCTCTCTTTCCTTCTCTCTCTGCTCCTCCCCTGTACACACATGTGCTCTCACTCTTTCTCTCTCTCTCAAAATGAAGAAACATTAAAAAATAATAAAATAAATTAAAATACTGTATTTTAAATCATGTGAAGAGCCAGTTTTCAAGCTAATGTGACTTGAAATGTCATTAGCTTGATGCTTTTTCCATGAATAAAATAAAATGAAATAGTTCATGTGTATGTCATAAGGTTATATGTTAAGATTCAGAGGAATATAATAGTATAAACCATGTAACTAAGAATCAGAATTCATGCATATTTACTGTCAAGAGCATTTTTTGATCTTTGATACAATTTAGAGACCCTTAAGAATGAACTAGGATGACTATATACCACTCTTCTTTTTAGGTGTCCACCACTTTCCTCTTCCCGTGCAACTGCTGTTTACAAAAACTAATCTGTTTTGCTTTGGGAAATCATAAGGCCAAAAATTAAAAATGGTGTCCATAACCAAAAAATCACAATAATAAAGTTTACAGAGACACGAATTCTCTAATAAGTTATTATTTTTAGGTTCACAAAAACAAGTATTTTTTTAAATTTTGTTTTTTTTTTTTTTTGAGAAAGAGAGAGAACACGAGGGGTAGAGGGAAGGATCTCATGCCTCTGAGATCATGACCTGAGCCAAAATCAAGAGTCAGATGCTCAACTGACTAAGCCATCCAGGCACCCCTATTTAAGCTTTTATTTAAATTCCAGTTAACATCAGTGTAATATTAACTTCATATGTACAATACAGTGATTCAACACCGGGGCGCTCATCACAGCAAGTGTACTCCTTAAATCCCATCACCTGTTTAACCCATTTCCCCCTCACGTCCCCCCCAACTCCCCACCCAACCTCCCCCTCCCCGGCCCAGGTAACCTTCAGTTTGTTCTCTATAGTGAGGAGTCTCTTTCTTGGTTTGCCTCTCTCTTTCTTTATACTTCAATAATAAAAATTTAAGTTGACAACGTTACTTTCAAGCATACAACATAGTGATTTGACACTTCTATATATTACACAACACTCACCATAAGTATAGTTACCATCAGTCACCCTAATTCATTACCATATAGTGACTACATTCCCAATGCTGTACTTTTCATCAATAACTTTTAAAAGGCTTTTCTTCTAAATGTACAAATGACTTGCCTTTGTACTATCTATCAAATATGGTAGCAGTGGTAAGTATTCTTCCAGCAATGATTAAGAAATGCATCAGTACCGATAAAATCTCTATCTTCTTATCAAATCAGTATAGAAAGTCTAAATGACTATGATCATATTATAATTAAAAAATAAATTTCTCTTTCTGATTGCAGATTTAGCTGGATATCTGTTTCATTATTAGAATACTGCCTTTTTTCCAACTCTCCTTCTACAGGGCTTAACCCTGAATACATAAGATATATAAATTAAAAATATAAGAATTTTATAAACAAAATAAAATAATTTTGCCAACTACATACTTTATTCTCTTTGACTCTAGTGGGAATTTGTTGGAAACATTTTAAGGAGAAATATAAGGAAACTTATTTTGTTCTAAGCTACTAATAGTTTGCACATCCAAAATTACCTCTTTCTATAGACATATCAGAAGAGCTTCATAAATATTCTTAATCAGAGACACTAAAATACAGAGCAGTGGATGATATATAGTGAACTTTTTTTTTAAGTTTATTTATTAATTTTGAGAGAGACAGAGCATGAGCGGGGAAGGGACAGAGAGAGAGAGAGATAGAATCCCAAGCAGGCTCTGCATTGTCAGTGCAGAGTCCCACGCGGGGCTCAAATTCATGAACCTTGAGATCATGACATGAGCCTAACCCAAGAGTCAGTCACTTAACTGACTGAGACGCCCAGGCGCCCCTATAGTAAACTTTTTATGACACAGATTTCTTGACCTACATCTCAGCTTGCAAAACGTTACATATTTGTATATAGGTGGAGTGGTCTACCACAATGAAATTTCCTCCTCAGAATTGGGAATGAGAGTTCCATTTATTATTGAAAAAGAAGATTTATGTTTAAATAAAAGCTGAATCCAAGGTAGAAAAAAAAGCATGCAATCCAGGGGCACCTGGCTGGCTAAGTCAGTAGAGCATGCAACTCTTTACCTTGGGGTTGCAAGTTCAAGCCCCACATTGGGTGTGGAGATTGCTTAAAAATAAAATATTAAAAAAAGAAAAGAAATAAAAGCATGCTATCCAAAACCTCACTCAAATTAGTAGGAAAATTAAATTAGTTGCTATAAAACACAGGCCAGGGGGACTGGGAAAAAAGAAATCTGGTTATAGCTGGAGTTTTGGTTTAATGCCAAAAAGTACTTTCTCCCCCAATGCAAAATTATTGTGCTGTGACTACATGGAAAAATGTTAGAAGGGACCGTAGTGGATATTATTCCTGTTTCTTCTCAACAGAGAACCTTATCCTATGTTTTGAAAATTGTCCATCATATGAATCTGTTTGCTCCTGAATATAGAAACTAAGAAGGTGATAGGGTTGCCAGCAAATAAAAATACAAAGTACCAGCTAAATTTAAATTTCACATAGAGAATAAAATTTTAGTAGAAGTACATCCCCCAAGTTTTGCGAATGTTGAGACTCTTGTATTCTGTTCAGCAACCCTGGAAGGCAGAACACTTGATACTTGATTTCCCAGCTAGGATGTAACACAGGATACACTTGTGACCTAAGGTTGACCAATTCTTTCTTCTACTGACCCAGACCTTGAATCAGAAAAAGCAGAAACAGGGGCGCCTGGGTGGCTCAGTCGGTTAAGTGGCCGACTTTGGCTCAGGTCATGATCTCACAGTTTGTGAGTTCAAGCCTCGCATGGGGCTCTGTGCTGACAGTTCAGAGCCTGGAGCCTGCTCCAGATTCTGTGTCTCCCTCTCTCTCTGACTCTCCCCCGCTCGCTCTCCCTCTCTCTCTCTCCAAAAAAAGAAAGAAAGAAAGAAAGAAAGAAAGAAAGAAAGAAAGAAAACCATTAAAGAAAAGAAGAAAGAGAAAGCAGGAACAGGAGAGAATCCATTTAGTTAGTGGCAGCCATAGCCGCAGCAACAGCATCGCGTTTCCATGGCAACAGTGATGCTCACGTCTTCGTGGTGCCCAGTGGTGCAGCTTTGGTTTCCTGTATCCAATAGCAGCATCTCCACAGACTGATTCTGGGGTGTGATTCTGCTGCTGTGTCTCTTCTTCCTGCCTCATTTCCAAGTTCAGTTCTTTAGAATTTTTGATGATTATTTGAGCTACCCAACAACCTCTCAGCAATTTCCTTTTTTCTGTTGAAATGGCCCAGAATCACTTTTTATTCTTATTCAAGCATTCCTCAGATATACTGAGGGTTCTGTCCCAGACTACAAGAAGGTGAATATCACAATAAAGTCAAATGCATTAAAAACTTACATTTACACAGTATTGTAGTCTATTCAAGGGCACAAAAACATTATGTCTTTAAAAAAAAAAAAAAGCATATACCTTAATTTAAAAACTTTATTGCCAAAGATGCTATCACCTGAGCTTGAAGAGAGTCATAATCTTTTTGCTGGTGGACGGTCTTGCCTCAATGCTGACAGCTGCTGACCGGTCAGGGTGGTGGTTGCTGAAGGTGGGATGGCTGCAGCCATTTCTTAAAATAAGACAACAGTGAAGTTTGCTGCACCCACTGACTCCTCCTTTCATGAATGATTTCTCTGTAGCATGTGATGCTGTTTGGCAGCATTTTACCCACAGCAGAACTTCTTTCAAAACTGGAGTCAATCCTCTCAAACCCTGCCACTGCTTACTCGGTTACGTTTATGTAGTATTCTAGATCCTTGGTTGTCATGTCAACAATCTTCACAGCATCCTCACCAGGAGGAGATTCCATCTCAAGAAGCCACTCTCTTTGCTCATCCACAAGAAGCAACTCATCACCCATTCAGGTTTTATCAAAAGATTGTAGCAATTCACTCACATCTTCAGGCTCTGCTTCCAATTCTAGTACTCTTGCTGTTTCCACCACATCTGCAGTGACTTCCTCCCCTGGAGTCTTGAACTCTTCAAAGTCATCCATGAGAGTCGAAATCAACTTCTTCCACTCACCCTCAGCACATGAATCACAAATGTTCTCCGTGGCATCTCGAATGTTGAAAACTTTCCAAAAGGTTTTAAATGTACTCTGCCCAGATCCATCAGAGGCAGCACTATCTATGGCAGCGACAGCCTTATGAAACGTTATTTCTTAAATAATAAGACTTGTGAACGCCTGGATGGCTCAGTTGGTTAAGCATCCCACTTCAGCTCAGGTCAAGATCTTGAGGTTCATGAGTTTGAGCCCTGTGTCAGGGCTGTGCTGACAGCTCAGAGCCTGGAGCCTGCTTTGGATTCTGTGTCTCCCTCTCTCTCTATCCCTCCCCCCCCGCCCCTCCCCCTATATCTCTCTCTCCCTCTCTCTCTCAAAAATAAATAAAACATTTAAACATTTAAAAAAATAATAATAAGCCTTGAAAGCTGAAATTACTCCTTAATCCACGGGCTGCAGAATGGATGTTGTGTTAGCAGGCATGAAAACAACATTAATCTCATTGTACATCCCCATCAGAGCTCTGAGTGACCCCGTGCATTGTCAATGAGCAGTAATATTTTGAAAGGAATCTTTTTATCTGAGCAGTAGGTCTCAACATTGGGTTTAAAATATTCAATAAATCATGTTTACTGAAACAGACGTGCTGCCATCCAGGCTTTGTTGTTCCATTTCCAGAGCACAAGCAGAGTACATTTAGCATAATTTTTAAGGCCCTGGAATTTTCACAATAGTAAATGAGCATTGGCTTCAACCTAAAGTCACCAGCTGCATTAGCCCCTAACAAGACAGTCAGCCTGCCCTTTGAAGCTTTGAAGCCAGGCATGGACCTCTCCTCTCTAGCTGTGAAAGTCCTAGATGGCATCTTCTTCCAATAGAAGTCTATTTGGTTGGGATGCCTGGGTGGCACAGTGAGTTAAGCATCCGACTCTTGATTTCAGCTCAGGTCATGATCTGACAGTCATGAGATGGAGCCCCACATGAGGCTCCACACTAGGCATGGAGTCTGCTTAAGATTCTCTCTCCCTCTCCCTCTGTCCCTCCCCCACGTTAAAAAAAAAAAAGGCTATTTGGTCTACATTGAAAATCTACTGTTTAATTTTTTGGATAACTTGCCGTCTCCCTATGTACTTTAAGGTTATGAAAACAGCTTCTTTCCTTCAACCTCATGAGCTAACCTTTGTTAGCATTAAAGGTTTTTTTCTGCAGCTTCTTCACCTGTCTCAGCCTTCACAGAAATGAAGAGGGAGAAAGATGGGAGAATGGCCTCTCAGTGGGACAGTCAGAACACACACATTTATCAATTAAGTTCACAGTCTTACATGGGCACACAGCACGCTGAAACAATTATAATAGTAACCTCAAAGATCACTGATCACAGATCACCATGACAAATGATAGTGACAACGTTTGAAATGTGAGCACTGCCAAAATGTGACACAGAGACACGAACTGAGCAAACGCTGTTGGAAAATGGTGCCCACAGACTTGCTCAATTCAAGGTTGCCACAAACCCTTCAGTTTGTAGAAAATGCGGTATCTGCAAAGAGCAATTAAAGCGAAGTGCAATAAAATGAGGTGTGCCTGTATAATATCAGGAGAGAATGATTTGGAGAGGGAGAAAAAAGAATGGAAGCTTTCAAACAATAAATTTACAGGCCTCCTCTCGAGAACAATAAAATGTTCACTTCCTCTTAAGAGCAGCGGAGACCCATGGACTCTGGAGTCATGACCCCTGGGTCCAGAGCCCAACTCCACCACTCACTACCTAAGTGACCTTGAGCAAGTTATTTAATTTTTCTGCAGACCAGAAAAGTTTCTATTTCCATATCTGTAAAATGAGAATAATAAGGTTTATCTCATAGAAGTATTTTGAATTTCAAATGAGCTAATATTTATAACAGGGACCGGCGCATAGAAAGTACTATATACATGTTTAAAAAACAAAAATCAATCCTCATGCACAATCCCAGGTTGTATTCAGAGGCAAAAACAGTCAGGGTAATTACCATATTGATTCTCTCCTCCAGGGACTGGAAAAGGGCTTCAAAGGAGACTTTTGTGTGTAATAAACCATTCCATGAGTAGGACATGTTAGAACCAGCCAAACATTCTTAATATTAGCACTCAGACCTCCAGCACTACATTATCAAGCTAGTGAACTTGGAGGGTCTTATTTGAAAGTGAAGCAGATGTGGGGCGCCTGGGTGGCGCAGTCGGTTAAGCGTCCGACTTCAGCCAGGTCACGATCTCGCGGTCCGTGAGTTCGAGCCCCGCGTCAGGCTCTGGGCTGATGGCTCGGAGCCTGGAGCCTGTTTCCGATTCTGTGTCTCCCTCTCTCTCTGCCCCTCCCCCATTCATGCTCTGTCTCTGTCTGTCCCATAAATAAATAAAAAAAAAAAAAAACGTCGAAAAAAAAAATTAAAAAAAAAAAAATGAAAGTGAAGCAGATGAGATTTGGGAGCCTATGTACCATAAAGCATCACTCACCAAGCTTGTTATGGTCTTAAAGAGTGATTTCTTAATGGACTAGGTAGCAAAGGTGCCTATGGAGTCATCACCTAGCTAAAACACCATCAGCAGGGGCACCTGGGTGGCTCAGTTGGTTAAGCTGCCAACTTTGGCTCAGGTCATGATCTCACGGTTCATGGGTTCAAGCACCACATGGGGCTCTGTGCTGACAGCTCAGAGCCTGGAGCCTGCTTTGAATTCTGTGTCTGCCTCTCTCTCTGCCCCTCCCCCTGCTCGTGCTCTGTCTCTCTCTGTCTCTCAAATATGAATAAGAACGTTAAAAAAAAAAAAAGTTTAAACACCATTAGCAGAATATAAAGGAGACTTCATTTGATCAATTAATTGGTATTACAGGTCCTATAGCAACACCAAACAGGATTTGGTATTTCTAGTAGACTCCGTGATGGGAAACAAGAGAGAGAATTTCACCATCTCTTGATGAAAAGAGAGGAAAGTATGAAGTTGAGGTCAAGAGCAAGATAGGAGAACAGACCAAATGTCAGGAGCTAGAATGAGAATAAAGAAGGGCATAGGGAGGGGGCGCCTGGGTGGCTCAGTTGGTTAAGCATCCGACTTCAGCTCAGGTCACGATCTCATGGTTTGGGAGTTTGAGCCCCAGGTCAGGCTCTGTGCTGACAGCTCAGAGCCTGGAGCCTGCCTCAGATTCTGTGCCTCCCTCTCTCTCTGCCCCAACCCACTCGCATTCTGTCTCTGTCTCTCTCAAAAATGAATAAACATTGGGGCGCCTGGGTGGCTCAGTCGGTTAAACATCTGACTTCAGCTCAGGTCATGATATCACAGTGCGTGAGTTCAAGCCCCGCGTCGGGCTCTGTGCTGACAGCTCAGAGCCTGGAGCCTGCTTCAGATTCTGTGTCTCCCTCTCTCTGACCCTCCCCCATTCATGCCCTGTATCTCTCTGTCTCAAAAATAAATAATAAAACATTAAGAAAAATTTTTAAAAATAAATAAATAAACATTAAAAATTTTAAAAAAGATTCAATAAATCCTTTTATTCTAATGTGCATTTAGACACCCTTTTTAAAATCCAATGTTAATGAGAAAGTGCTGTGTAAAATACTGTATAAGTCCAGCAGGAAAATGTTACCCATGCCTGTTTACCCCTCCATCTGCCAGCATGATTCATAGTTCACCTCTTCTCTGTTCCTCACTCCGCTAAAATCTATACAAAGACATACTTGTGTGGATTATGTAAACACTTCTACTCAGTCATTACAGAGTTAGAACCACATACACTAGTAAAAGAAATCCTCTATTAGCTTATCCACAAAACTAGTCTGTACTGACTATACCTCTAACCCAAGGGTCCTCAACCAAGTGTGATTCTGACCCCTAATGGGCACTTGGCAATGTCTTGAAACGTTTCAGTTGCCACAACTAGAGGGCGCTTCTGGCATCTACTGGGTAGAGGCCAAGCATGCTCCTAAAGCTCCTGCAAGATACCGAAGAGTCTGAAAAATAAATTAAAAAAAAAAAAAAAAAAAAAGATACCGAAGAGTCCCTCACAGCAAGAATAATTCAACCTGGAAGGTCAGCAGCACCAAAGTTGAGAAAGCCTCCATCTAGTGCCCACACCACTCACAGAAGGTTGCTTCACCCAGGAAAGAATTAACGCAAATCTAGAGACAGAGTAGGAGTCAGGAGCAAAGGTAGTACTCTAGGGGCACCTGGGTGGCTCAGCCAGTTAAGCAACACACTCTTGGTTTCGGCTCACGTCATGATCTCATGGTTGTGAGATCAAACCCTACATCGGGCTCTGTGCTCATGGCACGGAGCCTGCTTGAGATTCCTTCTCGCTCTCTCTCTCTCTGCCCCTCCCCTGCATGCTCTCTCTCTCTCACTTTCTCAAAATAAATAAATAAATATACATTAAAAAAAAAAAAAGCAGCACTCTAAAAACTAGACTTAGAACTGAAAGCCACATCAGATGTTGTGGAATAGTCATATCCTACTTAAAAACAGATTTGTGAATGCTATTGTTTTTGTACTTACAGCACATTTAGACAAGAAAATGCAGACTCAAGAACCAGACTCCCTTGGTTTGAATTCAAATTCTGCCACTTACTAGATTTGTAATACTGAGCAACTTGTTTTCTATTCATCTGTTCCTACACCTGTAAAATAAAAATAATAATAATATATCTACCTCTCCCAGTGGCCATGAGGAGGATATCCGTTCATATTTGCAAAGTACTTAAAAATAGCATCAAGTATATACCAAGTGCTAGGACATGTGAACAGATATCACTTATACAACTCATCTTTCTGGAACCTGGAATATGAAAGTCTACAATGCGGGACACCTTCCTGGTATCAAAGTCCACAAGAAAAAGACTAGATTCTTCGGTAAGCAAAGTAAATTATACACGTGCAAGAAATGCTCAGTCTGCAATAGCCTGATATACTATCTTTTCACTTTCTGCATTTCATCATTGGGAAGGTACGCTTTTTTCAGATGTTACCATCTCTAAAACTGGCTTCTATCATCACTGGGGTCCCACCATCCCTGTCGGCTGTGTTACAATCGTGCTGGAATGATCGCTGATCATGCATCCACACATGTGGTTGTCACTCCTGGCGAGAGGACTGAGGAACTGCTACTCCCTTAATGTTTCAGTCATTAAACCAATTAAGAGCCTTTTGAGGACACTATAAACTCCAACTGGCATCTAAAAACTTTCCTTTGACACCTTCTGGTAAGACCAAAAAGCTTCAGTACCAATATTTGTGGCAGTAGCTTGGAAGAAAATCCTAGTGACAACAGTGAAACACTCTTTTAAGAAGTGTGTGTTCTGGGGTGCTTGGGTGGCTCAGTCGGTTAAGCATCTAACTTTGTCTCAGGTCATAATCTCACAGCTGGGGAGTTTGAGCCCTACATTGGGATCTCTGCTGTCAGCACAGAGCTTGCTTCAGACCCTCTGCCCCCCCCAAAAATAAACAAATATTTTTTTTTTAAAAAGTGTGTGTATCACCAAAGTCTTCATGGAATTATATACTGCATGAGAAATACAGATCTCAGTGACTGAGACCAAAAACATTGGTAAAAATGGACTCCAATGTGAAGATGTTTCAGGAATGCCCTAATTCACATACACCTTTCTCCTTAAACAAGTACAACAATGATACACAATAAAAATCTACATTAATTAAATTAAAAGACTTCTTTCATCAATGTGAAATAATTTTAAGTAGGCTCCACACCCAGTGCAAAGCCCAACTGTGGGGCTCAAACTCACGACCCTCAGATCAAGACCCGAGTCAAGATCGAGAGTCGGAGGCTTACCTGACGGAGCCACTCAGGCACCCCATAAAATTCTGTTTTTTAAAAGCATTTATTTGCACTGCTCTTCCTTTCTAATGCAACAGAAATACTAGCACATCTTACAGATGATGGCATATTAGAGTTGAGTTACTGTAATTAGCGTGACAATCTTTCTCAGCACCTGGAATAATTATGCCTAACAAATCCAACGGCCTTCTCAATGGTCAGTGTCAGATAATCAAAGAGAAAATGTGTTCCTAACACCTATGAAAAGTGAGTTACCAGAAATATCAATTACATATTTAGTAGAATTGACACTATAATTAAGAATATTAATTCTTAAGAATATTATGAGGATCTAATGTGCAGTGCGGTCACTATAGTTAAAAATACTGCATTAAGGTGCACCTGGGTGGCTCAGTCAGTTAAGTATCTGAATCTTGACTTCAACTCCAGTCATGATCTCACAGTTCATGAGATCAAACCCTACGCGGGGCTCTGTGCTGACAGCACAAAGAAAGCCTACTTGGGATTCTTTCTCTCCCCTCTCCCTCTCTTTGCTCCTTCCCCACTCTCTCTCAAAATAAATAATCTTTTTAAAAAAATAAATAATAGGGGTGCCTGGGTGGCTCAGCTGGTTAAGCATCTGACTTCGGCTCACGTCATGATCTTGAGGTTTGTGAGTTTGAGCCCCATGTCAGGCTCTGTGCTGACGGCTCGGAGCCTAGAGCCTGCTTCGGATTCTGTGTCTCCTTCTCTCTCTGCCCCTCACCTGCTCATGCTCTGTCTCTCTCTGTCTCTCAATAATAAATAAACATTAAAAAATTTTTTTAATAAATAATATGAACATAATCTTAACACTAAAAAAATACTGCATTAAGTATTTAAAATTTTCTAAAAGAATAGATCCTGGGGTGCCTGGGTGGCTCAGTCAGTTGAGCACCTGACTTCGGCTCAGGTCATGATCTCACAGTTCGTGAGTTTGAGCCCCGCATCGGGCTCTGTGCTGACAGCTCAGAGTCTGGAGCCTGCTTCGGATTCTACGTCTTCCTCTCTCTCTGCCCCTTCCCCACTCATGCTCTGTCTCTGTCTCTCAAAAATGAATAAACATTAAAAAAAATTTATAAAAGAAATAAAAGAATAGATCCTAAGTACACTCACCAAAAAAAGGGGGAAAAAAGGTAATTGTGAGGTGATAGGTAACATTTCAATGTTTACATTTATTAAATCATAGTATTGCACATTTTAACTATATTTACATTTTATTTGTCAATTACACCTCAATAAATCGGGTGAGGGGGTCCTCATTTAACCTGCATCTGTCTTCATGGTCTGATATCTGATCCTAGAATCTGAGTTGCATCCTGCGTCCATCTGCTCCAGCTAATATACACCTTATATTCTGGGCCTCAAACATGCTGAACTCATGTCAGCTCCAGGCCTTGATAGCAGTTATTCGCCCTGCATAGAATTTTATCCCCCACAAATTCCCACAACTGGCTTCTTTTGTTTTTTAATTTTTTTTTTTTAACGTTTACTTATTTTTGAGAATGAGAAAGAGACAGCATGCAAGCAGGGGAGAGGCAGACAGAGAGGGAGACAAGAAGCAGAAGCAGGCTCCAGGCTCCGAGCAGCACAGACCTGACATGGGGCTCGAACTCACGGACTGCGAGATCATGACCTGAGCTGAAATCAAACCAACTGAGCCACCCAGGCACCCCATAACTGGCTCCTTCTACTCCTCAGGTGCCTGGTTGAAATTCTATTTCCTCTGAGAAAATACACATTATCCAAAATAATCCTCATCCCACTTCTCTATCTCATGCTTGTCTTCATGCTACTGTGTCACTTGCTTTTGTTTGAATTTATTTGTAATATGTCTGCTTCTTCCCCCACCCCACATATGTACTCAAATTGAGTAGAATTCCGAGTGGGCAGGGTTCTTACCCATCTCTGCAGCTGGAACTTAGTTCTAAAATTGTTCCTGGCATCCAATGGGACCTTTAATTTGAATAAATGAATGCTCACAGCCACTTAATGAGGTGGGTGATGGCATACTTGTTTTACAATTGGAAATTCAGACTTCGAACCCTTGGCTCAAACACTCAACTGTTAAGTAAACAGGATTTCAAATCCCCGTCTGTTGTCCGTAAAATTTTACTCTCTTCCTAGGTCAGGAAATGACTCCTTAAGCAATGGAAAATTGAGAAGACATACCACTCAAATACATCAAATGTATCTGTTAAGATATTTTTCAATTCAAGATCCTTGGTTAGTAGTAAAAACAAAAAATAATTTTTAGAAGAATATGATATTTAGAAGAAATGTGATTTCAGTTTGGAATGACTTGCCTTTATACAGGTTTGCAGTATCTTTCCCTCTCCTCTTTGCTTGGCTAACTTCTACTTGTCCT
Organism: Puma concolor; assembly: GCF_028749965.1. Lineage (NCBI taxonomy): Eukaryota > Metazoa > Chordata > Mammalia > Carnivora > Felidae > Puma > Puma concolor. Next base: position 41,910,264 of record NC_141683.1, read on the forward strand.
TCATAGCTCAGCTTTGACGCCATTCTTCTTGGCTACATATTCTGATTTCTTGGACCTGGGCTAGGTGCCCATCTTATGCTCACCTAGAGCACCTTGGAAACAAATCCTCTTATTACTCTGTACTGTGGTACCTGTTTATGTGCCTCAAGTCCTTGAAGGGACATAATCTTGATCACTGCTGTTGTGCCATCACCTACTACTGTGTCTAGTATGTATGAGTATATATATTTGTAATATATAACATATATTATGTATTATGAATAAGATATATATATTAAGTGCTCAAAACTTGCATGTTTAGCCTAATACACCATGGTCCTCTAACGGAAATGTTAAAAAAAAAAAGAAAAGAAAAAAAAAAACCCTGTCCACACTATTAGCAAAATAATCACAGTATCATTCCATCAACAAGTATTTATTATTCTGAGCACTGAAGTTACAAAAGTGAACAAGGCAAGGAAATTCTCTGGCATCTCTGGACATCACAACAATCACACAAATACACAGATATGTAGTGCATTATGTTAGATGGTAAGTTTTCTGGAGAAAAATATAGTAGCCTAAGGGGGCAGGTAGTGTATGGTTGTTACTTTACACAGGGTGGTCACCCTCACTGATGAATGTCACCTGAAGAGAGTGGAGACCCTGGCCAAACAGGTGTCTGAATAAGAAATATACTAGACAGACAGAAAGGCATGACGTGGAGGAGAAAACTTAATAGACTTCCAGATTATGTGGCTGGAGCAGAACATTCAAGGGGCAAAATGCTAGGAAATGAGGTTTAAAAAGTAGCCTGGTCATGTGAAGGCTTTAAGCCATTAAGTGTTATTTAGAATATGACAGAAACTATTGGAGAAGCATCTTTTGGGGTGAGTCATTTCTGTTGACGTTGTCTCACCCGTCATATATTGGCTTCTTGCCTCACTAAAGCTCTACTGGCTTTGTTGTCATGTTGTGTAGACCCCACTGCTCTCACCAAGTACAGAGTCATTAACAACATATTACAACAAATAAAATCCTCAGGGAATGAATGAATTGTTGGGGGTAGCCCAACATAGGAGACCGGGGTCAGTGTTAGTGTTCCTTTAATTAATTAATACTAATGATTAGAGGGGCGCCTGGATGGCTCGGTCGGTTGAGCATCCAACTTGATTTTGGCTCAGGTCATGATCTCAGGGTGGTGGGATCAAGCCCAGCATCGGGCTCCACAATGAGCGTGGAGCCTACTTGGGATTTCTCTCTCTCTCTGCCTCTGCCCTTCTCCCCCACTCACACTATCTCTCTAATATGATAGATAGATAGATAGATAGATAGATAGATAGATAGATAGATAGATGTAATGGTTAGAAGAAAGTCTCACGAACTGTATTGTCCATCGTGCCATTGCCCGGACCACTCCTTTCATCCTAATGTGCCTGCACGAGCTGTGTCCCTTTCTCCTGCCACTGGAAGCAAAGTAATCTATTTTATTCAGTGATCCTTTCGCCCTTTGGGTACTGCAAATATCCCTGAAGTTGGAGTCACAATGCTGGAACTGTAGTTCCAAAGCAGGAATTCTAGAATCAGACCTCTGTTGGTGACAAATCAATCAATCTTACTTTTTAACTTGTAAAATAGGGATAAAAATATCTACGCTTCAGAAGTTCTGTCAGAATTAGGATTATTTGTATAAAGAATTTACCATGCCCCCTAGCATGTAGCAAAGGATAATAATATGATTTTTTAAATTCGTACCATAAGCTAGAACATCTGATAAAATAACTTCACAATCATCAGGTACTTATTACGGTCTATCAAGAAACTTTCCTCAGATGGGTTTACATTCTGTTCATCTGTGCCCATGTCTATTCTTACACTAGTGTGTGTGTTCCTGGAAATTAAACTGCAAGCAAGTGGTTTTGATGCCCCATGCTCGACCGCCTGTGTTTGAAAAGCTAGATGCTCAATAAAAATGTGTGCTGAGAGTGTGAGTCTTCCAGATTTCAGCAGAAAAATGCAGGTGGTCTTCCCCCATCCTTTCCTTACGCACAAAGTGGGACACAGTGAGCTGTTTCACCTCCTCTACCTCCCTCGGGTGTCTCCAGGCCGGACTTCCTAAGAAAGTCAGTCTTCTAGATGCTTCACCCTCTAGCAAGCCCATGTGTCATCCTGTGCAGTGCCTATTCCTCTTTCAAGAAATTCATTCAGAGTCTCTCATGGGAAAAAAAAATTTTGAACTACTTCTAAGCAAGATCTCATTGATGGCAACTTGTGGGTCCCATCCAGATTTCACGGATTCCATTCACTTGACTATAATAAGGCCTTCGGTTAGTATTATTGGTTGCTTGGGTTCATCTCTTCTCAGTGAAGGCTAGCATTTTGTTTCTGTTCCCGGTAAATCATACAGTCAATGGCTCAAGTTATAGCTATGAGGGCAATGCACCTCTGGGAACAAAGGTAGCTGGTTGATGAGCACATGCCTTGTAACAAGTATTATTTAAGTGGTTTGCTGAACTCTGCTATTTTGCACTTTCATCCCTAAGTCGCCTTGTGCACATACCCACGCACGCAAACACACACACACACTATCACACCATCAAAAGCAAGAAGCTACAGTGTTTTCTGAATTTGAGATTCCAATGGTTTTTTTTTTACTTTTAATTATTTGGGATTAGTACATTGCTATTTATGAAACTCTGCAGTAAGTTACTAATATGCTGAAGAACATGTAAGAAAACAATGAATTCCCTACAAATAGTACGGTATTGCATTTCATAAAGCACAATTTGCTGAGAAAATTTGAAATGAAAAGTCTTACATAAGTAAGGAGTGCCACAGTGTGGCTACCGTAGCAAATTTCATACAAACTTTTGTCCAGAGATTTTTTTTTTAAGATAAAATTCAGTTACGGCTCTTAATGTTTCTCCTCTACACTGCAAATTTAAGTAAATTGTTAAAATCTGTTCATTGTCTAAAGATTCCCCTAAAATAGACATATATAATAACTAACGTTATCATTAATATCTGGCCAAATGTCACACTACTGGTAAATGGCTGAGCAGTATTAAAATTTATTTTTATCTGACTTCAGGTCCCATGTTTTAAAAATCTGTAATCTGAGCTGAGCCCTGTATAACCTAAAAGACATCCCCTCTCCCAACAATTAATGATCCTGGCTTCACAGGTCTATAGGATCAATTCTATTACACACATACATTTCCAAGAAATCACAGTAATACCTCACACAAGACTTAACAGCTTTGATGTACTTCACAGTGACCTTCTCACATAGAAGAGACAGATATTAACATTCATGCTCCAAACAAGGAAAATGAAACTCAAAATATTTAGGTGCTAACGTTTATACAGCACTTCAGGGACAGAAACGGGACTAAACCCCTCAGCTTCTGGATGATTATGAAAACATGTGGGGTTAGAGGTCAAGAGGTCAGGAGACCAGGGCTGCAGGCGAAAGGCTGTCACGTTATTAGCTGTATAACATCAATCAAATTACTTAAATCCATGAGTTTCTAGTTCCTTTTTTCTAAATAAATTATATTCACCTTGCCTGTCTTTGCAGACTGTTGTCTCAGTCAAACGAAATACAGTACATAAAAGCGCTTTCTACAGACGGTGAAATACTACAAACGTTAGTTGGTTTGTTTCTGAGTTTTCTTGTTACCGTTGCAACAAAAAGTCTAACTTTATAATTTAACTTAAGCTAAAATGTCTACTTAAATTATTCATTCAAACTTAGGGTTTGGGGGCACTGGCTGGCTCAGTCAGTTAAGCGTCCAACTTCAGCTCAGGTCATGGTCTCATGGTTTGTGGGTTTGAGCCCCGCGTCGGGCTCTGTGCTGACAGCTCAGAACCTGGAGCCTGCTTCAGATTCTGTGTCTCCTTCTCTTTCTGCCCCTCTTCCGCTCGCACTGAGTCTCTCACTCTCAAAAACAAACACTAAAAAAAAAAAATTAGGATTTTTAGGTCTGAAAATACTTAATCATCAAATCCTTACTGATATCCTCTCACTTAGGGCCCTAGGGAAGACTCTTCACTACATTCTCTGTATTATAAACAGTAAAACAGAATCTGTAGTTATAAGAGCTTTAAATATAATTTTATAGTCATTCTGATATTAGATAAACCTCCAAAAAATCCAAGTGCAATACACAAATGTGATCAGGGGCGCCTGGGTGGCTCCGTCGGTTGAGCGTCCGACTTCGGCTCAGGTCATGATCTCACAGTCCGTGAGTTCAAGCCCCGCATCGGGCTCTGTGCTGACAGCTCAGAGCCTGGAGCCTGCTTCCGATTCTGTGTCTCCCTCTCTCTCTGACCCTCCCCCGTTCATCCTCTATCTCTGTCTCAAAAATAAATAAACGTTAAAAAAAATTATAAAAAAAAAAAAAATGCGATCAACATAGCTCTCTTCTCGCAGGACCTAACATAATAGTTTGGATTAGTTTCCTTTTTTGGGTGGCTAAAAGAAGCCTGTATCCTCGAGAAGGGGTAACAACATTAATTTCCTAAAAGGTTCCTAGTAGTATTGCAAGGGGTATATTTTCTATACATTGTACAGACCCCCTTCAAATTCTTTTTTTTTTTTTTTTTTTAATGTTTATTTATTTTTTTGGGACAGAGAGAGACAGAGCATGAACGGGGGAGGGGCAGAGAGAGAGGGAGACACAGAATCGGAAACAGGCTCCAGGCTCTGAGCCATCAGCCCAGAGCCTGATGCGGGGCTCGAACCCACGGACCGTGAGATCGTGACCTGGCTGAAGTCGGACGCTTAGCCGACTGCGCCACCCAGGCGCCCCTCAAATTCTTTAACAACCAGTATTTGGTTTTATTCATAACATTAGTTATTTATTATAAAATAGGTTCAACAAAGTCCACAATAAGATACAAATTTTTGTATTACATCATGGCCATAAAATTAATACAGTGACTTTAAACTAAAGAGGTTTTCCACGTTCACAAAAAAAATGTAAGAAACTCTGGGAGTTTCAAACTCTGTCACTAAATTCTGCTTCAGCTCTCCAATCCGTATGTAGAGGCATGGCTAGTATTGGAAATGTATGGAGGAGAAGGTAAGAAGACCATTTGATTTGCTGGATTTTTGGCCAAATAATGTCTCTTACGATGGATAGCAAAGTTTACACACGGCTAGGTAAGGTCGGCATTCGTTCAGCAAACAATCATTGGATTCCAGCACATAACAAGTACCTCAGCCAGACTCACACCCTAGTTCCAGTGCTCAGAAGTTCACAGTGAGGGGCACATGGGAGGCTCAGTTCATTGAGCAACCAACTCTTGATTTCGACTCAGTTCATGATCTCCCGGTTCTTGAGTTCAAACCCCGCAATGGTCTCCATGCTGACAATAAGGAGTCTGCTTGGGATTCTCTCTCTCCCTCTCTCTCTCTGACCCTCCCCCACTCCCTCTCTCTCTCTCAAAATAATAAACATTAAAAACATTAAAAAAAAAAGTTCACGGTGAAAGGAGAGACAGATAAATAGATGAATAAATAAACCATTGGACAAGGGGAGGGTGTTACACTGGAAATACAGGGAAGTATTTCTGTAGGAAGGAAGTATTCTGTCCTCAGGATGAAGGGAAGAGTGAAGTATGACAGCAGGTAACACCTGAAAAAGTTAGGATTTTGAAGACATTCCAGGCCCAGGACAACATGTATAAAGGCATGGTTGAGAAAATATTAGAAATTAAAAGGTGACTCTAGTGTGGTAGGTAGACCATTCACTTCTAGGTTTTCCTTATATCTTTCTCATGACTCCAGTTTATTCCTGTCTATATTTAAATTGTTTTGTGCCAGAAAACAAAAGAATGCCTAAATCGCTTTTTCAAAAATATGTGTTACATTACTATAATACAATTACATATTACACATGTGTTCCTAAGTGCAAAACATGTCCTGAAGCTATCTCATTAGAAAAACAGAACTATATTTGGGGTGCCTGGGTGGCTCTGTCGGTTAAGCACCGACTTTGGCTCAGGTCATGATCTCGCGGTCCGTGAGTTCAAGCCCCACATCTGGCTCTGTGCTGACATCTCAGAGCCTGGAGCCTGCTTCAGATTCTGTGTCTCCCTCTCTCTCTGCTCCTTCCCCATTTGTGCTCTGTCTCTCAAAAATAAATAAACATTTTAAAAAATTTTTTTGAAGAAAAGTAAAATAGAACTATATTTGCATTAAAAGACCCACTGGGGGGCACCTGGGAGGCCCAGTTAGTTAAGATCCGACTTTGGCTCGGGTCATATCACGGTTCACAAGTTCAAGCCCCGAGTCAGGCTCTGTGCTGACAGCCCGGAGCCTGCTTCAGATTCTGTGTCTCCCTCTCTTTCTACCCTGCCTCACTCACGCTCTGTCTCTCAAAAATAAACATTTAAAAAAAAAATTTGTTTAATTAAATTTTAAAAAACCCACTGAGAAGTGCTGAACAATTTTTGAGAGAATGCTTCCATCTAGTGGTCAAATTGAGAAATTCACTAACATATGAATACATATATTCATCAGTATAGTATATAATATTGGGGAAATTACAGCACCTGCCACTGATACACTTATTGGGTGGGTGAAGGAAACATCATATTATATCAAATTAAATAAAATAATTTGATTCCTCTATAAAAATTTCAGACATGAAGAACAACACCATCAACATGCCTCATCTTTAACCTAGCCTAGCTTGGTGCAGAGCAGTCATGCTTAGGGGAATACTGGCAGTAACGGCCACAGTAACAACAGATTTTCTTGAGTACCAAGAACAACAAGAAAGAAACATTTATAGGACATTGGGGTGCCCGGGTGGCTCAGTCGGTGACACATCTGACTTCAACCTGCAGTTATGATCTCATGGTTCGTGAGTTCGAGCCCCACATCAGCTCTCTGCTGTCAGTGCAGAGACTGCGTTGGATCCTCTGTCTCCCTGCGCTCTCTCTCTCAAAAGTAAATAAACATTTAAATAAAGAATGTAAGCTAAGTAGATAATTATTTTAAAAATCTCAGACAACATTATCTTTATTTTGCAGGCAAAAATCTGCTGTGTATCTTTAACCCCATCGAGACCCACAAAGCGGGTCAGTGCCGTGTACTGCCTGCTGGCCATAGTGCTGCCTACTGCTCACTATTGGTTACCATACTTATCGCTGCTATGGATACTCTTCCGCCAGCAATAGCACTGCACCACTGTTCCAAAGTGCAACGCCACCTTCTGGTCCAGATAATAAGTGCACTGTCTGTGACATCCTCTACTTCCTTCACAGATCACCATCCTGGTCACCTTACCGCAAAACGAGGACTCACCAGCATCACCCACATCCCAGGCATCACCAAGCCCCACCTCTCCATACCACCCTTCATTATCAGCACCATCTACTCACAGGAAACCTTCAGCCAAATACTTTGGGAAGCTGATGAAGCGGTAGAAACCTCCATTTCAATCTCCACAAGAATCAACAAGGATCATGAACAACACTCCCTTCAAGAGACTGACTTGGAGGATGAAGATTGGCATGAACTGCTAACTGGATTTTGGTATTACAACCCAGCACATACACCAAGACTAGGTACTGACTTTTGTACTTTTCCTTTATCTTACTGAATTGAGCACAGCATTGGACACATGGCAGGGTCTCTGTGAAAATAACCTCAGTTTAATTCCTGATTCACTTTGTGTGCTAGCATTTTATGACAAAAGGGCATCTGATGAATATGCAAAATGGGCAATTATTTCTTTAAATAGAAATCAGCAAAAAAAAAAAAAAAAACCTGTTCATTACTATACTCCCAACTTACTGTTTAATCCATATTCACCTATAAGAAAAATAACAACAGATCCACAGACACTATGTCCAGACTTTATTTTTTTTTTTTAATTTTTTTTTCAACGTTTATTTATTTTTGGGACAGAGAGAGACAGAGCATGAACGGGCGAGGGGCAGAGAGAGAGGGAGACACAGAATCGGAAACAGGCTCCAGGCTCTGAGCCATCAGCCCAGAGCCCCACGCGGGGCTCGAACTCACGGACCGTGAGATCGTGACCTGGTTGAAGTCGGACGCTTAACCGACTGCGCCACCCAGGCGCCCCTGTCCAGACTTTAAAAACAGGGACATCTTGTCATGTGTATAGAAGACACACAGGAAACTTAGCATAGTACATATTACCTATCATGGTATAGACATCAGGCTTCTATCTCACACCACAGATTTCTACCCCAAGAATATGGGCAACTATGTTAATAACCTCTCCCAGTCATTGTAACCCACAATAGTAGCCTATGTCTTGAAATTTGACATACAGGACTTTCAAGCCAGATACAGATCCCCAAATTCTGCTCAATTTACAACCTATGCCAAAAACAGATTCACTAAAAGTAAGGAAATCCTTACAGTTCCTTGTTGGACTGGTAAGAGGTTTCCTTGGTAGAACAATGGCAGTCACTTTCTCTCAATTCTAAATCAATCGAATCACATTAAATTTTAGAAGTTTTGAAACAAAACAATCTTAATTTAACACACAAGCAATGGCAGCTCCAGATACATTACTGTATACACAGATGGATAAAATTAGCAATTTATTACTAAACATATTTCACACGGAAGTAAATAGAGCAATGGAAATTTGACAAAAGTAAGTTGGATAAAACACTAAACATAATGACATCTAAAAATGCCATAGGAGACGTTCCTGAAGGCACCTGGGTGGCTCAGGTGGTTAAGCTGCCAACCTCGGCTCAGGTCATGATCTCACGGTTTGTGAGTTCGAGCCCCGCGCCGGGCTCTTTGCTGACAGCTCAGAGCCTGGAACCTGCTTTGGATTCTGTGTCTCCCTCTGCCCCTCCCTCGCTCATACTCTGTCTCCCTCTCTCAAAAATAAAGATTAAAATTTTTTGTAAAAATAGAGATGTTTCTCCAACTGTGCACTGTCAATCGTTGCAGTTAAGACTGGTTGATATATGGAATTATCTCAGAACAGCTACCATCTCAGGGCAATACTGGTCATCTGAGATAACAGACGACCCAAGCAGAACTAAGAGTAGATGCCACATTAGCAGACCCTAATGGCTGTGATTCCTGCAGCAACTGTGAAACTAGAATACTGGCACTTAAAGAAGGAAACAGGACATTAGGTGCCGCACTTTTGCGGTTCCCAATGTCAAAAGAGAGGGTGGAGCCTACAGGCCACAGAAAGCCCCCTTCTGACAGATGGAAAACACGTTCCTAAGGATATGTTGTTGGAATGGAACCAATCTTTATTACCGCTAGACCTCTGGATATACCTATAGTACACATACCTATGATGATAGCCTTGATGCCTCCTCAACCAGTTATGTATAATATGGAAAACTGGACCAGGATAGCATGCTCTAAGGCAAACCTCACCCTAACTTACCGGAGTTGAGAGAAAAATACAGTAAAAATACAATAGGATGGAATGTGTAAAACCACAACAGGGAATTAATCCGACAATACGAGGAAAAAGATGCTATTCAAGGTCAATAGAAAAAAAGATTAAAGTAAACAGAGACATAGTTCACATTGAAAATATTCAAATTAATCTAATAAATGTAAATCGTACATTAGAAAACTTAAAACACATAAAGGCACATTTGGAAGACGAGGCTACTGAAGTGAAAATAACTTTGCAAGAATTGAAAAGAGAACAAAAACTTGCATCCCTAAAATTTTGACAGTCTCGAATTCTGATGTTACAGTACGAGGTTATGCAGGCTCACAGCCCTGGGAGCTTTATAAAACCTATCTTTTTGGAAACCTAATTGTCAAAGAAGTTAAACTAGGTGGTTCAAGAAGCTTAACTTTTGGTCATCTGGCAACTGGCCATGGTACCATATTAAAGAGTTCTTGGTCATCCTCATATTTGGACTATGGTTACTTGAACTGGTCATTAAACTATGGTGTAAAAGAATGGGTGTCCAAGGAAAAATACAAAATATGATTGTGATTAACATTGCAAGTGATATTGGGGCGCCTGGGTGGCTCAGTCAGTTAAGCCTCCAACTTCAGCTCAGGTCATGATCTCATGGCTGACATCACGGTTCGAGCCTGACATTAGGCTCTGTGCTGACAGCTCATTAAACATTTAAACATTCAAACATTAAAAGAAAAACATTTTTAATTTAAAAAAAAAAGATTGCAGGGGCACCTGGGTGGCTCAGTTGGTTGCGCGTCCGACTTCAGCTCAGGTCATGATCTCACAGTTTGTGGGTTCAAGCCCCATGTCGGGCTCTGTGATGACAGCTCGGAGCCTGGAGCCTGCTTCTGATTCTGTGTCTCCCTCTCTCAATCTGCCCCTCCCCTGCTCACGCTGTCTCTCTGTCTCTCAAAAACAAATAAATGTAAAAAAAATTTTTTTTAAATAAAAAAAGATTACAAGTGATACACAATCATGGGTGGATAGATATTTTTGTGAGCTTAAAGAAATTTTTTTAACTTTCTTAATACTCATTTATTTTTAAGAGAGACAGAGACAGCGTGATCAGGGGAGGGGCAGAGAGAGGGGGAGACACAGAAGCTAAAGCAGCCTCCAGGCTCTGAGCTGTCAGCACAGAACAACGCGGGGTATGAACTCACGAACCTTGAATCATGACCTGAACTGAGGTCGGACGCTTAACCGACTGAGCCCCCCAGGCGCCCCATTTTTTGTGAGCTTAGATTTGTGCAGGACATCAGACCCTTAGTATGAACTAGTGTGTGAGTGGCTGGAATCACAGAGTGGATGGATTGTTGTGTACTTGGTATGATTTCAAATCCACTCGTTTATGACAAAGACTTAAAAAAGTTTATTTTAGGAATATAACTGTTTCAATACCAGAATAAAGTAAGTTGTGTCAGGGTGTCACCATCTCCTCAACCAGTCACTCAGCTGCTGAGGGACCTCAGTTAGGGCTTATCAGTAAGAACATACCAAGAAGCAACTACAGGGGCTCCTGACTGGCTCAGTCCAACTAACAGGCCATTCTTGATCTTAGGGCTAGGAGTTTGAGCCCCACCTTGAGTGTAGAAATTATTTACAAATAAAATCCTAAAAAAAAAAAAAAAAAAAAAGCAACTATGGCAAGGGACATTTGGACTATAAACACTGAGCATTTGTAAGGACTGACAGTGTTCCTTCTGGGCAAAGCTACAACTTGCTGATCTGAAAGAGCCCTTGAAGACCATGGGGCTATCCCGTCCTGGGAGTAAAGCCACCTTTTTCACTGGTGACCATGTTTCCCAACAATGTGCTCTAGCAACACAGGACTTTTATTTTTGCACTGGCACCTGGACTTCAGCTCCCGGTCAGCTGGGCCACCTCTCCCAAGTACCAACTCCTATGAAGGTACAACTTCAACTATATTTGGACTTTAGTCCTTTCATCTCTCCTTGCCCAGAACAATACTATGATTAATCTAACACTGGTTTGGAATATGTTACTCCTTTATTGGCTAATTAGAAGACATTATCCTATATGCAACTTGCATGTGAAATTCACAGACTGAACCAGTGTTACAATACGTTGTTGCAAAGCCAAAATCTCTGCCTTTACTTGCCTCCCTAAACAAAATAGCCATCAGAAATGATCAGCACTTTTGTGTAAATTAAGCCTTGGAATTAGGCAGATACTAGGTACGCCCAATAGCAGGCTCCTATGTCCTGACCTTACCCAAACCACCCTGTTCCAGGTCCCTGGCTACCCTGACCTGCGCCACCTGGCATTAACAGTCCACACCCTGTCAGGCACCCTTGGCCAGTACTGACTTTCCAGGCCTGTGGAGCTAAGTAAAGCTCATCCCCAACCACCTGTATTCCCTGGAGGGTTGGAGGAACCCCACCAACCCCATGATGGCTGAGAAGGCCACTGAAATGGGTGACAGTCAGTCCCCATGAGTACTTACCATTTGCTGGTGTCCCGGGCTTCTGCAGTAATCAAGGTTCCCAAGCGTCTCTTCTTGGAAGATGTATCAGCCAGCTCGTGAAATCCAGCCCTAGCGAATAGGGAAAGGGTTAACATTAGAGAGGGAGAGAGATAAGGGACCTTCAGGGAGGCAGACTGCAGCTGCAAGTGGGAGGCTGACCAAGCTACAATGGCATTGGAGTTGGGGGAAAAAAAGAGGATGAGACGAACCTGCTTCCGACCTACCTGAGCTGGGTGCCGTGCATGAAATCTCACAAACCTTCTTCTGATAAGGCCCCAATAAAAAGTCAGGGACAAAAATCCTTGGCAGGAACCCAGTCGGGACCCCCTCTCATTCTTGAGAGCTTTATACTTTCTCTCAAGAAACTCTATCGCTTTCCTCACTCTCTGTGGTCCCCGAGATTTTCGACTCCATGAGACAAGGACCAATGTCTCTCCCACCCTCCCGTAACACGAGCAAGGCACCACAGCCTCCTCCAGCTCTGCCTGCGAGGGGAGACGGTCTACGCGCAGGTTAGGGGTTCGAATTAGGCAGACCCCAGGGACCTCCAACACCCTCACCCTGTGATCTGGCCTCACGGGCATGACCCTGTTCCAGGTCCCCGGCTACGCTGACCCCGGTCTCTCGAGCATGCGCAGTTACACCTCCGCAGCTGGCTTTTGGCTGCGCGGGTCCTGCAGGCCCGTGGAGCTCAGGCTGTTCCCAGCCACCTGCTTAGCCTCCAGGGTGGGGGCAGCCCATCACCTGAAAATCTTTCTGAGGTGGTAATCAGCCCCCACTCACCCAGGCTGCCTGCCTGATAGGGGTCTGGGCTTCTCCGGCCATCAAGGTTCCCACGTGTCCGTCAGCCAAGGCTACCCCAGCCAATCCCCAGCCCTGCCGGGGCATGGTAGTCCAGATTCTTCTAGCATTACTTTCCACAAAAGTATGTGCAGTAATGTAGGTTAGAATTGGAATTAGTTTGATGCCATGGACACCAAGAGTCCACTATCGAGACCTGGATTCTCGCGACTTCGCCCATTTCCAGGTCTCTGGCGTCCCTGAAGTGTGCGGCCTGCGCATGTGCATTAAGCACCCGTCAGCTGCCCTTGAGCTACCTGGATCGTCCATGCCCGTGGAGCTCACACAGGTCCCCTACTGCACAGCCTCCGGGGCGGAGGGAGCCCAACCTCGAAAATCATTCTGAGGCGGCAGCTTTTACCAGAAACACATTCCAAATTTAGACTGGCTGCCTGACGGGGTCTCAGCTTACCAGTTCAAGGCTCCCGGGCGTCTTTAGGGGAAGGGCACTCCAGCCAGTCTGCCTGTCCCAATCCTGGCAAGGCAATCCAGAATCCCCCAGTTTTACCTTCAGGGGGAATATGCATGTCGGAGTAGGTTAGGGCTTGGAATTAGGCACATGCTATGGACCTCCAAGAGCCCACCCCGTGACCCAGGCTTTCCCAACATTTGCCCTGTTTCAGGTCCCTGCCTAGTCGGACCTGTAGGGCACACACATTTGCAGTTTCCCTCATCAGCTAGCCTTGGGCCATAGGGGGCGCTCCAGGCCTACAGAGCTCCAGCTGACTCCAACCAACCTGAGTAACCTCAGGCTGGAGGGAGCCCTCTCCAGGAAACCTTTCTCAGACAGCAGCTTTAAACTGTCAATAGTCAGTCCCCATTTACAGCAGCTGCCTGATGGGGTCCCAGGCTTCTCCAGCAACCGGAGCTGCAAGGTATCTGTTACTGGAGGACTCCCCAGCCAGCTCACCCTGCTCCCTCGGACAAGCCAGTGCAGCGTCCTCCAGCTCTGTTTTCAGGAGGAAGATACACATTTGTGTAGGTTAAGGCTTACAGTTTGGCAGTTGCCATGGAACCCCAATAGGGTGTTTCTGTGGCCTGGCTATCCGACACTTGCCTTTCCAAATCCCTCGCTACCCTGACCTGCACGGCCTACACATGTGCATATACACCCTTAGGCTGACATTTGGTAGACCTGTCCCTCCAAGCTTGTGAAACTCCAAGCAGACCCCAACTACCTGCACAGCCTCCGGCATGGAGGGAGCCCACCTTCCAAAATTTGCTGAGGCAGCAACTGCAAATGTATGACAGCCAGTCCCCATGTGGACTTGCTGTCTGCAGGTGTCCCAAGCGGCTCCCGGAACCAGGACTTCTGGTGTCTTCTAACAGAGGATATCCTGTCCTGCCCACCTGGCCCCTGCCTGTAAAGGCAGTTAAAACACCTACAGCACTTCTGTAGGAAGAATATCCCTAGCAGGTCGGCAGACCTTGGGATTAGGCTGACACTTGGTACCCCCAAGAGCTCCCTCCTGTGACCCAGCCTTTCCTGATACTCAACCTTGTGAAAAAAGATTCCAAAGCTAAGTAAGCATTGCTAAGAGAGTCATTCAAAATAGGATCTGGAGGATACTGAGGAAGAAAGGCTTAGGCACATCTCCTGTTTCAATTCTCAGAACACAGTGCACTTTTGACTTTTGTCAGTTGCCACTCCACTACCTTCTGGATCACATCCTCCTACTTTGGAGGGAAAGAGAGACAATGTAACATCTGTTAGCTAAACAGCCAATTGTGTATTAGATAGTTTAAGTCGGCCCCCACCAATCATTCTTTCAAAACAAGCTATATAACCTTGTGGATTTGTCTTGCTCGCCCTTTTTGTAATTCAGAGCAAGTTTTCCATAAGGGTCAACTCAGTGCCTCCCAGACTGCAATCCATAAAACCACAAATAAACGTTTTGGCTGTTTTACATCCTCTTCCTGAACACCCTGTTCTAGGAACCTGGATACCCATGTCTCTGCTCGTGCACGTGCAGTGAGCATCCCTGCAGCAGCCCTTGGCTGCCGGGGACCTCCAGGCTTTTGAAGCTAAGGCCCACCCCCACGAACCTACATTGCCTTAAGGGTGGAAGGAGCCCAACCTTGAGAATCAAAATTCACTCTGAGGAAGCAGCTGGATGGGCAGCAGTCTGTATCCATATGGAGTTGCTGTCTGGGGATCCCAGGCTTCTGGGGTAACTGGAGGCTCCCAGGTGTCTCTCTTATTGGAGGATAGGCCAGCCAGCCCACCTGGCCCAGTCCTGCAAGGCATTCAGATTACTCTGACTTCGTCTTCAGTAGTAATATGTGCACCGCTAGGGCACAAGCTAGGGCTTGGAATTGGGCAGACGCCAAGTACTTCTATAAAAATGAGTAAAGGAAACCTCATTAAAAACAGTCAGGGGACGCCTGGGTGGCTCAGTCCATTAAGCGTCCAACTTCAGCTCAGGTCATGATCTCACAGTTCAGAATTTGAGCCCTGCACCCAGCTCTCTGCTGTCAGCATGGAACCTGCTTGGGATCCTCTTGTCTCCCTCTCTCTCCCTCTCTCTCTCTGCCCCTCTCCCTGCTCGTGCTCTCTCTCTCTCTCAAAAATAAAATAAACATTAAGAAAAAAAAAAAAAAATCAGGAGCCCTGAAGAGGGAGCTGCCATGTTCTTACAGGCAAAGGGAAGATAATTCACAAATACATGTATCTCCTACTTTGAAGAAAAGATCTCCCCCTGCCCCAGCAACAAGGCACTGCCCACCATTTGCAGTCAATGGGACATCACCGCCTCAAACCCTTCTCCAATGAACTGTTTGTTATTCAAAACAGCTTGCAACAGTTTCCTCCTAAAACCTAACAAAAGCTGACCTTCCAGTCGTCTCTTTGAAAGGGCGGGCCTACGCCAGCTGACTCCATCTTGTTCTGTGTCCTTCACCTTGACCACACCTCCTCCCCTTGAGTAACCCCCCCCCTCACCTGCCTAACAGGACTCGGACCCTTCCCCAGGACCCTTCCCCAGCCAATCGGCTGAGGCCATAGCCATTACCTCACCAACTGCCCCTAGGCCCCAATAAGACCTTTGTCCTTTTGAAACTCGCTCTCTTTCCCTGGTATCTCACCGCTGTGTCGGTGCAGGTAGGGGATTGAGCTCGAGCTAGCTCGAATAAAGGCTCTTTGCTTTTGCATCGGACTCGGCTCCCTAGTGGTCTTTGGGGATCACGAATTCTGGGCATAACATCTTCATACTTGCCTATGGTTTGCCATAGTTTGCTTGTCCCGAATTGCGATCCCTCTGCTATTCCCAAATGAACTCAGCTTGCTAGGAAAATAACTGGCCATTTTATATTTAAGGTTGACATTAAATGGTATCCTAGAAATGAGATCCAGAGAAAACCGCCAACAACTCTGAGGCTGGTGAACAACAGGCACCCACAGAGACAGATACCCACGGAGCCTGTTTGGCTCACTGCTTTCTTGCTGACCCTGGACTTTGAGGGAAAGTCTCTCATGGGCTTCTAACTCAGCTCCTTTTGTTTTTTGGGCTCTCAGGCTTTATTCGAGATCCATTTTTTATGAATTCATCACCCTTCCTGGTGAGGACTCTTTTGTTGCTGTTTGTTGAAGCTTACTAGTATTTACCCATCCTGTTCAAAAAGGGGGCAAATGCATAATTTGCAGTGTTTTAGCACAGCTGTTGGGAAATGGGGCCCCTCATAATTAAAATATTTTGAGGACTCCAAAGGCAAAGTAGGTTCCACCTGTTCCCTGGACCAGGCTCTTGTGCTTTTTTGGAAAAGTGGGTGAACTTTTGGATATTTGGAAATTACAATCACTATTCTGGGGAAGGCTTGTTTTAGGTAAGTCCATTTTAAGGGGCAACCTTAAAAGAGTATTCCCAGCCTCTCAGAGACAAGGGAATGCATTATTTGATTGATATGTAGAATCTTCTAAAAGACAAAATTGATGAGGAAAACAAAGGCAAGAGAAATGTAGCTAAAATCTCCTTACCGCTTGCAGCCCACTGATAAACCATTTCGTCTATAGTGACCTTCTGCCTCTCAGCTATGACCTATGGCATATGTTTCTCATGCCAATTAGACCCTGTGGCATCGAGCATGTCCCCATGCTTATGTGTGGTGACCACAGCTGCTGATGAAGGGTAGAAGGACAAAAGTGTTCACCTTTAGCCCAGAAAGTTGACCTACAGCCTACACAGTTCCAATAAGGATCAAGCAGGCACTGGCTGCTACATTTTTACGGGATCTCCTGACTGCCTGTACATCTCACCCATAGTTAATGTTGAGCTAAATGATAAGCAGCAGAGAAATCTTGTGAAAGTAGTTTTATGAGTAGAAATATGAAGAAGACTTTTATGATCTAAAACCCCCAGCATGTCCCGTCCCCCTTGAACACTAAGCATATAACCACCAGCTTTATACAGGTAAAGTGCAGCTTTCTGCCCACAGGTCCTGACCCTATTCTATAATAAATGCACGTTTATGCACGAAAAACATCTCAAGAATTCTTTCTTGACCGTCAGCTCCTGGCCTCACATCAGCTGCCACCTTGATTAACAAAGCCAGTATTCTTACACTAAGCAACCTCATTCACACGTGAGTTCCCCACGCTGTCTCTGATGGTTTCTAGGTCATAAGACACAGCACCCCTCTGAAAGGAACAATCCAAATGACAGCCCTGCCTTAGTTTAAAGCTAGGTTCTCTTTTCTGCTTATTATGGATCTTTGATAAGAAATACAATTGCTGAGAAGTCTGTTTTGCTTGCTGTTTGCTACGAGCGTTGTGAAGCCCTTCCTGAATGTAACCCGCTGTGTAGTAGAATGGGTTGTAAACCTTCCTAAATGTAGTCTGATAGGTAATGGAATGAGTAATTGTACATAAACTAACCGGCATTCCTCGCTTCTGTAAACCTGCTTGCTTAGCACATTCCCCACCTACCCTACCCTCTACCCCTTCCCCCTTTTTCCTCCCGCCACAAGTAACGGACAAAGCCTTCCCGCCAAAGGACAGACAAAGGACGCCCAATCAGAAAACAACAAATGTCCTTACTTTAAAATCAACTAATCAGGCCCCTCATAATTTGAAACCTCCCCTGTGCTATTTGTCTCTGTCTATAAAAACGCTGTACCAACCCTGATCGGGACCTCTTAGCGTCACCGGCAACGAGTGCGCAGAGGTCCAGGTTCGAACCTACAATAAACGACCCTTGCCGCTTGGCTTTGACTTACTACTCTGGTGGACTTTTGTGGGAGGTTTCGGAACTTCAGGCATTACACCCTCTACACAGTATTAAAAAGGAAAACCACAATCCCAAAATGGCATCTCTTAGGCCAAGTCCCCAAACCAGAGGACTCGCATAATCTAACTGCAGTTTCAATCTCCCCCAGAAATGTAGTCTTAACAGGTCAGGAACTTTTCCATTACCATCCGTGAGTCTGCCACATAAGCCCTCCCTGTCCCCTAGAGGAAGATGAAGTACTCTGCTGGAAACCCCTTGCTCCTCTCCCTAAGGGAAAGCAACCTTGCCTATAACATTTCTTTTCTTTTAATAACTTTCTTGTCCCACCCTTCTTCTATAAAAACCTCCCGTTTTGTACAACTCCTCAGAGCTCCCTTCTGCTTGCTAGATGGGATGCTGATCAATTCATAAATCACATAATAAAGACAATTAGATCTTCAAATTCACTCTGTTGAATTTTGTCCTTTTAACAGGACAATGCTATTTCCAAAGCGAACTTCTGATGGCATGTGGGGGTAACAGGAGACACAGGAGTGGTACCCCAAGAACCCTTGTGAGGTCACTGTCTTTCTCACCATTTCTGAGGGCTGTTGGTAAGCCCCTCTCAATTTCAGCTCTGGTTTTTTGCATTCAAGCTACAAATCTAATTCTAATTGGCTTTCCAGTCCGAAGTTAATGGGTCAGCTGAGATTGACGGGAGGCTGCAACAGAGCATCAGTCCTTAGCCCTTGGTTCAGTCTACCATCTCACCTTTCCCCTGCAATTCTTTCCCATCTAACCTCCCCCTGAAGGGAGTCTGCTGGTTTAATCCACACTGGGGATTGCTGGCGGGGCACATGGCCTCCTTTTGGCCAGTCCATAGTCGATGAGGTTTTTGGGGTGATAGTGGGGTTCATGGGGTCCGGAGCCGACGGCCAAAAAAGAATTCTTGAAGACGTCTTTGGTGCAAAAAGGTGGTTTTATTGGCACATGGGGACAGGACCCATGGGCAGGAAGAGCTGCTCCGGGACCATGAGGAGATACTGGTTTTATACTATGGAGTTGGGGGACAGGGGAAAGTCTAGGGGAAGTTTCCAGTGAGATTTTCATATGCTAAAGACTTACAGGATATTGGAGAACTAGCTATTGTCAAGCTAGGGTTGTTTTTCCCCCTAGCAAAGCATTAGCATTAGACAGTAGGGAGTTCCTGGAGAAATATTTTACTCTGCTGGCCTCAAGTATTCATCAATGGGCTGCAAATTGTAAGGAAATTTAGTTCTAGCTGCCATTTCCTTCTGCCTTTGTTTCCCACATCACTCTCGAGGGGTGATGGAGACTTAGGTCCTTCATGACAGTGATCTCTATCAGTTAACCATTGGTTTAAGTGCCAGAGGAATATCACACATATCCCACCTGGGGGTGGGGTGGGGGATGTTTGCAGCAGCCAGTCAGCTTGCCTTATGCTCCCTCATCAATAGTGACAGATTTTTTTTTTATTTTTTTTTAATGTTTATTTATTTTTGAGAGAGAGAGAGAGAGAGAGAGAGCATTAGTGGGGGAGGAGCAAAGAGAGAGAGGGAGACACAGATTCCAAAGCGGGCTCCAGGCTCCAAGCTGTCAGCACAGAGCCCAACATGGGGCTTGAACCCACAAACTGTGAGATCATGACCTGAGCCAAAGTCAGATGTTTAACCGACTGAGCCATCCAGGTGCCCCAGTAGTGACAGATTTTGATTATTGCTAGTATGTTGAGGTGCACTTGCTTGTGCTGTTTTGTGTAAATAAAACTCAGCTATTGCTAGCTGGGATCTCAGAGGCCAAAAAGTTGCAAGAGTTGGTGGGCACATGTTGGGCATTCAGGACCTGTTACAGAGCTTGCCACCTCAAGTAAACTCCCATGTTAGATTAAGTCTGTCACAGAATGGATTAAACTGACACCAGGTCACTCACCAAACTCAAGAAAATTCCATACAATGAGGCGCACCGTAAGACACGCACAATCACCAGCCCCACAGCAGCTCTCTCGTAGGTATTATTTTGGCTCTGAGAATCCCAAAGACCTAGCTAAAAGAAATGGGATTGTTCAGATCCAGAACTGAGCAAACTACTTTCTGGTGTTATGGAAACCGGTCTGGGTCACCTGGCAGAATAACCAAGCAGCACTCGGAGGTCTTGGAAGGCGGGAGGTTTGTTTTACACCGGTGGGCTCACAGGAGACCATTCTCCAGAGATCTGAGCCCCGAGCATCAGCAGAGGGGCCAATTTATAGTCTCTGTTACTTCCGCATTCCTCATTAGTAGTAATGTGGTGCCAACAAGCAAGGTGGGAAGAAGAACCAGGAAGGGGAGTCTTCAGGCAGGGACTGAAATTCCCCTATCAGTCCTGTCGGCCATCTTGTAACAGATGTTTCCCTATCACTGGCACACCTGCTTATTTTATGTCTAAAAACTACCATCCCAGAAGTTGCAGATAACTAGCAAAATAGAAAAAATTTACTGAAAACAACGTGGAATTACAATGGCCATTATGGGGAATGTTTCCATTAGATGAGATCATCCATTTAAAAAGTGCACTCAAAAGCAAGGATTCCCAAGGTAAGCAGAATGGGATAACTGCTTTAACTGGCAAGCAGAGGCTCCGAAAGGTTTCAAAATTCCAAAATAGCTTCATTAAAAGATTTATTGCAGGGGCACCCGGGTACCTCAGTCGGTTGAGCATCTGATTCTTGATTTCCGCTCAGGTCATGATCCCGGGGTCATGGGATGGAGCCCTGCTTAAGATTTTCTGTCTCCCCCACTCAAGCTCTCTCTCTCTCTCTCTCTCTCTCTCTCTCTCTCTCTCTCAAAATTAAAAAAAAAAAAAAAAAACACGGAAAAAAAAAAGGTTCATTGCAAAAAGCATTTGAAAACGTGTACCTAAACAGGCCACAAGACTGACATAACTCCTACCACTTCCCTCTGTCTTTGGAATACTCCTCCTAGTGATCCTGTCTGAATTGCTTTTCTACTCTGAAAATACTGTTAAAGTTACCTTTTAAAATAAGATCACATGAGGAAAAAAAAAGACAAAAGAGAAAATTAACCAATTAACTAATTAATTAATTAATTAAAATTTAAAAAGACCGCTTAAGCTATAGGTGATTTTCAGGTCTCTGTCACTCCTTGGTCAAGTTAAAGAATTTCTTAAACCTCAGAAGGCTTCTCAAGAGCCTCAAGTAATCTACACACCCAACATGGGGCTCAATTCTACAACCCCAAGATCGGAAGTCAAATGCTCTTACCCACTGAGCCAGCCAGGCACTCCTTAAGAGTGTTTGTGAAAAGATTACTTTCTGAGCCCAGAGGGGAATAAAATTTCATCTTCTCTCTTCCTTTCCAAATCCAGATCCAATGGTTATTGTCTTTTTAATATGGTTTTGGAGTGGTGGTGGGGGTTCAAAGCCAACTGCCAAGAAAGAATTCTTGAGATATCGGGTGCAAAAAGGTGGTTTTATTAAAGCACAGGGACAGGACCCCTGTGCAGCAAGAGCTGCACTGGGGTTGTGAGGATTGACTGATTATATACCTGGGAGTTGGGGGAGGTAAAGGCAAGGGGAAACTTCCAAAAGGACGTTCATATGCTAAAGAGGACTCATAAGATACTGGAGGCCTAGCTATTGCCAACCTAAGGTTGTTTTTCCCCCTAGCAAAGTATTAACATTAAGACAGTAGGGAGTTCCTGGAGAAATGTTATACTCTATCTCAAGTATTTGCCAATGGGCTGCAGGTTATAAAGAGATTTAATTTAATTTACATTTTCTTCTTGCCTTTGTTCCCCACATCACTATGGAGGGGAAGGTGATGTTAGGGCTCCAGGAAACTGAGCCTATACATTTCTGCAGATTGTCTTCTTTCTTGTAAATCATTGAGACAGTTGCAAAATGATAGAGACTCATGTCCTGCATGACTGTGATCTCTATCAGTTAACCATATGTTTTTCTCCTTCCCGTGTTCTTGGGCAGCCAGAAGTTCCTGAGGAATGTCACACATGTCCTTCCCAATGTGGGAGGGGGGTGTGCAGGTTGTCAGCTTGCCTTCTGCTCTCTCCTTACTTTCACTCCTGGGAATAACTATTTCCTTCTTCTGCTTCTGCTTCTTCTTCTTCTTTTTTTTTTTTAAAGTAAACTCTACCTCCAAGGGGCTCGAACTCATGACTCCGAGATCAAGAGTCCCATGCTCTACTGACTGAGCCAGCCAGATGCTGCTAGCTCTTTCCTTCTTGTTTGTCTCATTTTACATCCTTATGACAGTGGCTTGGCTTTCTGCCTGCCTGGGACATGCAGGTTGTGGGCTCCATCTTCAGCTATCTTTGAGAATGAGCCCACTCACCCCATCAAAGGAGGGATGCAGAAACTCGGAGCACAGTGAAGCGAGGCTTTAATGAACATTCTTGCTAGAGTGGGTGTCTGATGAACAGGCACACTCGGGGCAGTTACAGCAGACAACTTATCTCTTAGTATGCATGTCCCTCCCCTGATTCCTCATTGGCTGAGTGCTACAGAGCTTTACAGCCTTACCCAGTGTAGCCTATGCCCACGTAAGGCAAAAACTAGTCAGATTGGAACAAATGTACATTTCCTAAGGTGACAGCAGAGACTTTCAGTCCCTCCTTCGTTCTTTGGCACATGCTCATTGCAAAGCCTGAGAAAATAAGCCTGTGAAATGGAGAGGGGAAGAAGAACCAGGAAGTGAAGTGTCCAAGAGTTTGGGACTCCATTCTGGGAGAGAGGGGTGTCATATATATTTCCAAAAGTTGTAAACCTACTGTTAACTAGACAGCACAGCTTTTATTTGGTATTTCTGAAAATGAATCATCTCCCTTACTTTTCACACTCTAGATCTTTTGAAGATAGTATTTTTTACACTGTCTTTAAGGACACCTCTTTGGTCTATGAGGTTGTTAATACTGCCAGAAATAGTTACTATTTGTTCTGGCTGAAGTCTGATAAGGTATTTTAAAGGATTTAATAATTCTATAATCAGAAATCTGGCCAGACTGGAAGCTGATATTCAGAGACTTATAGGAAATTTTTTTTTTTTAGGTCTTCTTCCCTAAGCTGTATGGTACCCAGACAGAGGGAAGGTATTTTCCTGGGTGGATGAGTATGTCAGTCCTTTGATACCTTTTAGGTGGCAACTCCATTCTTTGAGGAATTAAAAAGTAGCTGTCCTTTGTTTTACAAATCTAGTCTTCCCAGGCTCCAGAAACGATTCAAACACCACAAATATCCTTCTTATCAATTCAAAAACCTCCCCTTTTTTAACCTCAAAAGGTCTGTAAGTATAAAAATTCTGGTCCTAAGGAAACACAAGTCCTTCTGGAAAAACTTGCATTTATTTTTCCTTGTGCCTTTAAAATGTAAATGTTCAACACCATACCTGGTATTCTCCAGGAACTCTATCTAGTCTGTCTCTTTTAAATGCAAATTACAGGGAGGTAATTCTTCTCAAGAAAAAACAAACAAAGGGAAAAAGTCATTTGGAACTTGAATTGCCAAGGACAAATACAAATCTTAAGTATCTTCTCCACAAATGGAAAAAAAAAAAAAGCTTTAGCCACCTAAACAGATAACCTTAACTTATTCCATCTACCAGAAAAAGAAACTCAGATCCAACTTTTATAACTAGTAAATTTTGTATATATTTCCATATGGCAGTAATTTTAAAACAGAAGCTATAACTTCTCTGTATCTGTTCACCTACGTCTATAAACATGCATTGCAGGTATGTGGTATTTTCTACCTTTAGATGGTATTGCTAAAATTAATTTGTAAAAGAGCTCTACTTAGTTGGTTTGGAGGCAAATGCTTGTAAGGATTGGACATTCTAAAAGTCTCAAAAAATAGAAACTAACCCAAACGTTTTTCAAGTTCATGTGATCTGGAAAACTATTTGATATAAAAGCTAGTTTAAGGTTGACAGTTTAATTAAAACAAACATGTCTGTAAAGTCATCAAGATTAAATATAAAACTTTGATCATCAAGATTAAATATAAGACTTTGATTCTACCTGAGTTTACAAGCCAAATAAAATAAATACATGGTATCTCTTACAAGATCTGTCCACAAATAAAAATAATAGCCTGGGATAATGGCCGACTTTGTTTAATAAAGTTTTTTTTTTTTTAATTTTTTAAAGTTTATTTGTTTATTTTGTGAGAGAGAGGGCACAAGCAAGTGCAAGCAGGGGAGGGGCAGAGAGAGGGAGAGAGAGAGAGAGAGAGAGAGAGAGAGAATCCCAAGCAGTCCCTGGACTGTCAGCACAGAGCCTGATGTGGGGCTCAAACTCACAAACCGTGAGACCATAACCTGAGCCAAAACCAAGAGTCAATTGCTTAACTGACTGAGCCACCCACGTGCCCCTGCCGCTCCTTTTGATCAGGAGACCAGGTATACGTCAAGGTCTTTAGAAGAAAATAGATGCTGCAATTCAGTGGAAAGTAACACTCACCACCTACACTGCCATCAAAATGAAAGAAAGATCCTCCTGGATGGGTGCAAGCCACATCAAAATAGATCCAGACCATTGGTGTCAAGACAATTGGGAATTCACCGCTACAGGTGATCTTAAATTAAGGATTTCCAGGGCCATCCAGGCCCTAGAAACACAAGGCATCGTGAAGTAGACAGCTTTCCCCAAGATCACAGATCAAGAAATTTCTCTTTCACCTACCCTCACTTTTTAAAATCCCCTCTATACATATTAAAAAAGCTCCCCCCCAAATAAATAAATGAATAAATAAATAAATAAATAAATAATAAAAAGGCCCAAACCTTTCTTATTAATACTTTTTAATTAGTATTACTTTTTAATGTGTTAATACTAGTATTAATACATTAATAATAAAAACTTTGCATTAAAGAATTTAATGTAAAGTATTTTACATTAAAGCACATTAATACTTTAGTAATAAAGTATTAATTATTAATACTTTTTAATGTATTAATACTTAGTAATACATTTATTAATCATTCATTAAAAAGCTGACTAGAGAGTGCTTGTCCCTATCTGTCCTACTTCCCTTAAGTTTCCTCTGTGGACTCTTTTTTAACCTGTGTCTTACTCTTACTGACCCTCTCTTTTTCAAAAGGTCAGGTACATGGGAATGCAAGGTGGTGTAGCCACTCTGGAAAACAGTATGGAGGTTCCTCAAAAAACTAAAAATAGAACTACCCTACGACCCAGCAATTGCACTACTAGGCATTTATCCATGGGATACAGGTGTGCTGTTTTGAAGGGACACATGTACCCCCATGTTTACAGCAGCACTATCAATAATAGCCAAGTATGGAAAGAGCCCAAATGTCCATCGATGGATGAATGGATAAAGATGTGGTATATATATATATATATACAATGGAGTATTACTCGGCAATCAAAAACAATGAAATCTTGCCGTTTGCAACTACGTGGATGGGACTGGAGGGTATTATGCTAAGTGAAATTTGTCAGAGAAAAACAAAAATCATTTGACTTCACTCATTTGAGGACTTTAAGAGACAAAACAGATGAACATAAGGGAAGGGAAACAAAAATAATATAAAAACAGGGAGGGGGACAAAACAGAAGAGACTCACATTTATGGAGAACAAACAGAGGGTTACTGGAGGGATTGTGGGAGAGGGGATGGGCTAAATGGGTAAGGGGCACTAAGGAATCTACTCCTGAAATCACTGTTGCACTATATGCTAACCAATTTGGATGTAAATTTTTTAAAAAATTAAAAATAAAATTAAAAAAATAAATTAAATAAAATATAGAAATACAGCTAAAATATAAATGTCCTTCAGATAACAGTAACAAAAAAATTAAGGGAAAACAGCCATATTCATTAATTTGGCATGAAATGAATTAAATATTTATATGACCAATGTGTTTATTTAATTGGCTAATTTTTTTCAGATCCCAGGTGCAAATTTGAATAAAGCGTATTGTTAGTTTCTTGAGAATAAAAAAAAAGGTCAGGTACAGGCCAAACACCCTCTTATGCCAGCTTAGCAAATCCTGGCCACAGTAACTGATCCGTCTGACTGTTGGCTCTGTCAACATCTAGATAGTGCAAAAGAACTTGAACTGGTCTTCATTCCTGCAGATGTGAATATCTGGTAGATGCAGTACGGAAGATGGGATAAACAACAAGGTATAGTGTCCATGACCAGAAAATACTCCAGTCAGAAATTAACATCTTAGCCTGAGTGGTACTCCAACATTGTCATGTCCTAGCTACATGGACTGCCCCACAAGGAGTTTGTGCAATCGTCAGTGAAAACTGTTGCTTCTATGTAAACTAAATGGGACAATATCTAACTTAAGTCTGTTAAAGGAAAGAATTCTTATTTTTCATCAGACAAATGAAGCACAGACATTCTGTTGGACTGATCTATTTCCAGCGTTGGGAGGACTGATTTAATGGTGTGTGGGGACATGTGCTTCAATTTGTTCTTTTCTGTTTGTTCATCTTCATTCTAATCTATGATCTTTTCTCTCTTAGCAGATCTCTTACCACTCAATTACTAGCTCAATTTCTTTCTCTACAGTGACTAGCTCTGCTTTCAGTGTGTGAAACTTCCAGGAAAGTTTCAGAGGAGGGAACTGTAAAGTCCCAAGGCAGGCTGCCCCATGATGTGCCACAATGGCATATTGTCTATGTGGAGTTAAAGTTACTTAAGAAATGGCCAGTGCAGGGGCGCCTGGGTGGCTCAGTCGGTTGAGCGGCCGACTTCGGCTCAGGTCATGATCTCGCAGTCCGTGAGTTCGAGCCCCACATCGGGCTCTGTGCTGATGGCTCAGAGCCTGGAGCCTGTTTCGGATTCTGTGTCTCCCTCTCTCTGACCCTCCCCCGTTCATGCTCTGTCTCTCTCTGAATAAATAACGTTAAAAAAAAAAAAAAAAAGAAATGGCCAGTGCAGGAAGAGCACTCTGAACTTCCTTTGTCTACAGGAACCAAGAAATAGATCTTCCATGGGAAAGGTGCCATACCCCTACCAGGAAGTAGAAATAAATAAAGGATTCAGGGCTGAGAAGACTATAAACAAACCTTGTTATTTTACCAATTTACAACCCAGCTCCAAATCTTGTTCAGAAGTCCTTACTGTTTGAAACTCCCAAACCTAAGTTTTCTTTGTCCTGTCAATTCCTCACAAATTTATTGTCTCTTTGTCTACAAAGTATACAAGCTGGATGCTTTGATCATTTCTTGGTTATTCAACTTAATTCTTTTCTTTTTTAATTTATTTATTTTGAGAGAGACAGAGTCAGTGCGAGTGGGGAAGTACAGTGAGAGAGGGAGAGAGAGAGAATCCCAAGCAGGCTCTGTGCTGCCAGTGCAGAGCCTGATGCAGGACTTGAACTCACAAAACTGTGAGATCATGACCTGAGGAAAACAAGAGTCGATGCTTAACCAACTGAGGCACTCAGGCACCCCTGAACTTAATTCTTAAATAAGCTAGAAGAATATTGAAGATAAGAGTAAAAATTTTCCTCCCCAACAGAGATAATATTAAAACACATTTATGAAATAACATGTAAGAGTGGGGAATTTAGACGGATATTCAAAAAGCAGTCTTTGCTTATTTAAAAAAGGCTCTCAGAACTGTTAATACATTGACATCAGCTAATAAGGGCTTTAAATGTAGAGTGCCTGTACTCACAAGGGTTTGCAACATGGTCACTATGGACTAAAACACCTCAGGACCTCAATTTTTACCCAATTGCATTTTGGACTAAGAAGTTCCCCTGGCCCAAGAACAGATATCAACCAATTCAAACACTCACCTAGGCACTCTATGAGGCCCTACAAACTACAGAGCCCCTAACAGAAAATAAACTAATTATACTTAAACTCCAACAGCTTATTCTGGAACGGGTAAAGAAGACCCCTGACAAACAGAGGGGAAGTATTCCTGACCATAAAGTGCTAACAGAAATGGTATTTTCCAAGCAAGGCATATAGATGGAGGGTTGACCCTCTCAGTTAATTAATGCCAGTGGTGGATTTGCTGGAATCTCTGAGGGGTAAGACTATCTAAGCTCAAGCAGTTGCGCAGTATGGAGCACCCTGGTCCATGGCACTCAACAAGGTGTGTTTGTTTGTTTGTTTATTTTTATTTAAAAACTTTTTAAATGTTTATTTATCTTTGAGAGAGAGAGACAGACAGAGTGCGAGCTGGGAAGGGGCAGAGAGAGAGAGGGAGACACAGAATCTGAAGCAGGCTCCAGGCTCCGAGCTGTCAGTACAGAGGCTGATGTGGGGCTGGAACCCACACACTGTGAGATCATGACCTGAGCTGAAGTCAGACACTTAACTGACTGAGCCACCCAGGCACCCCAACAAGGCATGGTTTATCAGTGGGTCAGTCCCCATAACGCCACATGGAGTCCACTGGCAAGCTGTGGCCTTAAGAGCTAATGAGAGTCAGCACAAGATGTTGAAACAAGAGCCATAAAATTGGTACAAATCTGCTAACGAGAACCAGAATGAGGTCTATCTTTTCTCAAACTCATGAGCAATAGCTAATGAAATAACTCTTTGGTCAGGAACATAGTCAGAAAACAGCTGGAAAATAGGAAATAGGAAAATAGGAAATAGGAAAATATGGGGTAAGGACACATGGCAAAAAATATCACTGGCTGACATCTCCATTTTCTTCACACATGTCTCTGGACATCAGAAGAACAAGTTTGAAGTAACCAAATTTGATAACCGGGTAGACAAACTCACTAGGAAAACTATAAAGAGGTGAAGATTCCCAAAGTTTGTGTTTAAAAAACACACTGATGTGTGGCTGAGGAAACCAATTAAAAATACAACCACACATAAGCAGAAAGTGCAATGGAATGCACAACCTGAACAGAGATAGGCCAAATGATAGGGTCATTGCACGGCCACATAACCAAACAGGCCTGCTGGCACACATGTCACTAGAGCATAATTGGAGACAAGGAATATGTATGTACCTACCATAAACCTCCAGATTCAGATTTAAAAATGTGGGAATTGATGACAATTTAAAGCTTGGGGTCGTTAATGAATACTCAGATGACATGACAGCTGACAGACCCTTCAAAATTATACAAATTGAGGGGCGCCTGGGTGGCTCAGTCGGTTAAGCGGCCGACTTCGGCTCAGGTCATGATCTCGCGGTTCGTGAGTTCGAGCCCCGCATCGGGCTCTGTGCTGACGGCTCAGAGCCCGGAGCCTGTTTCAGATTCTGTGTCTCCCTCTCTCTGACCCTCCCCCGTTCATGCTCTGTCTCTCTCTGTCTCAAAAATAAATAACGTTAAAAAAAATTATGCAAATTGATTATATAGGATCCATGCCTACATCAGACAATAAACTGTACATGTGCATCATTGTAGACACATGGTCAGGAATAGGATTACTCTATCCTTACAGGAAAAATCATCAAAAGTGCACCATCAGAGCATTAGAAATAGAGATGCTTGCTATGGTATCCCAGCCTTCATAAAATCAGCAGAGCACCCACTTCACAGAAAGAGGAATATCAGAATGGGTTATGGAACAAGGCACGATGTGGAATTTCCTCTTGTCCTGTAACCCAACTGCCTCTGGGTCAATTGAAAGATATAATGGCTTACTCCAGCAGAAGTTTAGGTTGCTTACTAACGATCCAGATATGAAAGCTGGGACTGAAACAGTCTGGGAGGTGGCAAGATCTCTAAACCATAGATAGAGAAAGGACGGAATAATTGGGGCACCTGGGTGGCTCAGTCAGTGAAGCCTCCGACTTCAGCTCAGGTCATGATCTCATGGTTCGTGAGTTCGAGCCCTGCACAGGGCTCTCTGTTGTCATAGCGGAGCCTGCTTTGGATCCTCTGTCTCCCTTTCTCTCTGCCCCTCCCCTGCTCACACTCTCTCTCACTCGCTCTCAAAAATAAATAACATTTAAAAATACATAAATAAATAGGGGTGCCTGGCTGGCTCATCAATTAAGCGTCCAACTGTGGCTCAGGTCATGATCTTGTGGGTTTGTGAGTTCAAGCTGCACGTTGGGGTCTGTGCTGATAGCTCAGAGCCTGGAGCCTGCTTCGGATTCTGTGTCTCCCTCTATCTCTGCCCCTCCCCTGCTTGCGCTCTGTCTCTCTTGCTCTCAAAAATAAACATAATAAACATTAAAAAAAATTTTTTTAATAAATAAAAATGCAGAAAAACACCCATTTAAAAAATGATGGAAAAATTCCTATTGAATTAGTACTGTAGACACCCACAGAGATAAGAATTAGCACTAATTAATTAATCCAAATCAAAAACCCCAGAATCTAAATTAAAAGGAAAAGTATTGATCATTATTTATTAGTAGACCTACTGCCAATAAAACCTACTGGGGAACCAAAGGAAAAAGCATATTACATCAATTAAAGAAAATAATATGGTGCTTCTATAAAAATTTCAGGCATGAAGAACACCATCTTTTATAGTAGGTGTCTAATATTTAGCCTAGCATGGTGCAGTACAATCATGCTTTGGGCCATGATAACAGGGTTTCTTGAGTGGCAAGAACAACATCAAGAAAGAATTAAAAATGTATAGGACACTACCTTTATTTTGCGGGCATGAATTTGCTATGCATCTTTAACTATTTAAAAAAAAATTTTTCTTAGCGTTTTATTTATTTTTGAGACAGAGAGAGACAGAGCATGAACAGGGGAGGGTCAGCGAGAGGGAGACACAGAATCTGAAACAGGCTCCAGGCTCTGAGCTGTCAACACAGAGCCCAACGCGGGGCTCAAACTCACGGACCGCGAGATCATGACCTGAGCCGAAGTCGGCAGCTTAACCGACTGAGCCACCCAGGCCCCGCATCTTTAACTATTAATAGTCCTAAGTGGGCAATACAACATGCGGCCTATTGCCATTGTCGGATACCATACCCCCTATGGTAGCAACGGATGCTCCTCCCACAGCACCAGCAATTTCCAATTGAAATGCCACCTTCTGGTCCAGATACAAGTCCGCTGTCTGTGACATGCTCCACTCCCTCCACTCACCTTATTGCAACTGAGGACTCACCAGCATCACCAAGCCCCACCTGTCTCTGCCACCCTTCATTATTGGCACCATCTGTTTTCTGGGAAACCCTCAATCCACGAGAAACCAAATACTTAGGGAAGCCGATAACGCAGTCGCAACCTCCACTTTAATTTCTGCAAGAATCAACAAGGATCCTGAATAAGGGAAAATTCCTATTAAATTAGTATTGCAGGCATCCACGGAGATAAGGATTAGCACTAATTAGTTCATCTAAATTAATCCCCCAGTATCTAAATGAAAAGGAAAAGTATTGATTTAAAAACATAATGATATATATAGTACTGGGGAAATTATAGCACCTGCTGCTATAGCACCCCTAAGAGATATTGACGTGGAGAATGAAGATTGGCCTGAACTGCTAACTGGTTTTTGGTATTACAACCCAGAGTATATACCAAGACAACCAGGCGGTGACTTTCATACTTATCTTACCAAATCAAATGCAGCATTGCACACATGGCAAGAGACTCCATAAAAATGAACCCAATTTAATTCCTGATTTACTTTGTGTGCTAGCATTTCTTTGGGAAAAAAAAAAGCAGCTGCTGATTATGCAGAATGGGCAATTAGATCTTTAAATATAAATAGACAAAAAAAAATGGATCATTTACTACACTCCCAATTTATACTCTTTAATCCCTATTCACCTATTACAAAAATAAGGGTAGGGGAGGCTGGGTGGCTCAGTCGGTTAAGTGTCTGACTCTTGGTTTTGGCTTAGGTCATGATCTCAGGGTTCTTGAGTTGGAGCCCCGCATTGGGCTCCTTGCCATCAGCACGGAGCCTGCTTAGGATTCTCTTTCTCTCCCTCTCTCTCTGCTCCTCCCCTGCTCATGTTTGCTCGCTCTCTCTCTCAAAATAAATAAGCTTAAAAAAATAAAATAAAAATAAGACTAGAACCTGGGGTGCGTGGGTGGCTCACTCAGTTAAGCATCTGACTCTTGATCTCAGCTCAGGTTTTGATATCAGGGTCATGAGTTCAAGCCCTGCATTGGGCTTCACACTGGGCATGGGGACTTAAAAAAAAAAAAAAAAAAAAAAGGAATAGGTCCTTAGTCACTATGTCCAGTTAAAAGAACAAGGACACCCTATAAGGTATATGGAGGACACATAGGAACTTTAGCATAGTATACATATCATTATCTGTCATGGTATATACATCAGGCTTCTATCTCACATCACAGATTTCTACCCCAAGAATATGGGAACCTATGTTAATAAAACCTCTCCCAGTTGTATCGGGACCTATAGTAGTAGCCTATACCCTGAAATTTATTTATTTTTTTTAATTTAAAAAAAAAATTTTTTTTCAACGTTTTTAATTTTATTTTTGGGACAGAGAGAGACAGAGCATGAACAGGGGAGGGGCAGAGAGAGAGGGAGACACAGAATCAGAAACAGGCTCCAGGCTCCGAGCCATCAGCCCAGAGCCCGACGCGGGGCTCGAACTCACGGACCGCGAGATCGTGACCTGGCTGAAGTCGGACGCTTAACCGACTGCGCCACCCAGGCGCCCCACCCTGAAATTTAATATAGACAACTTTCAAGCCAGACATCGATCCCCAAATTCTGCTCAGTTTTATCCACCTTCACTTATGCCCAGTTTACAACCTATGCCCAAAACAGATTTGCTAAAAGGGAAGAAACAGTTACAGTTCCTTATGGGACTCATATGAGGTTTAATGGGAAGAACAGTGACAGCCACTTTTTCTCAATTTCAGATCGATCAAATCACATTAGATTTTTAAAATTTTGAAAGCAAACAATCTCAATTGAACACACATGCATGGCAGCTTTGTCAACATTGTGTATGTGGATGGATAAAATTAGCAATATATTACAAAACATAAATGAATTTCATATGGAAGTAAACAGAGCAATGGGAATTTGACATAAAGCAGTTGGAGAAAATGCTAAAAATAATGAAACACTTAAAAAAGTGCCATAACGTATGTTTCTCTAACTGTAGATTGTCAATGTTGAAGTTAAGATTGAAATCTTAGAAAAGCTATAATCTCAGGGCAATATTGGTCACCTGAGATAATAGACAACCCAACCAGAAGTAGAGTAGATACCACACATCCTAAGTGGTTGTGATTCCTTGGATAGCTGTGAAATCATGAAATCAGATATTGACACCTGAAGGGTGAAACATGATATTGGGTACCACACTTTTTCAGTTCCCTGATATCAAAAGGGAGAATGGAGTCTATAGGCCACAGAAAGGTCCCTTATGATGGAAGGAAAACATGTTTGTAAGGATATGTTGTTGGAATGGAACCAAAATACCTTTATAACTGCTGGACCTTTGAATATACCTACCTATGGTTACAAGGACCTTCGACTATGGCCTTGATGCCTTCTTTACCAGTTACATACAACATGGGAAACTGGACCAGGATAGTATGCCCTAAGCCAAATCTCATGTTAGCCTATTGGAGTCAAGGGAAAAATAATGAACATGACAAGATAGGATGTGTAAAAATAGAACAGGTAATAAATATGTCAATGGAAGGTAAAAAGGTATTTAGGTCAATGGAAGATAAAGAAACTATTAAAATAACCAGAGAAATATTAGATGTCCTGAAATTACTCTAATAAATGTAGAGGACGCCTGGCTGGCTCAGTTGGTGGAGCATGTGACTCTAGATATTGGGATCATGAGTTCGAGCCCCACATTGAGTGTGGAGATGAAGGAAGGAAGGGAGGGAGGAAGGAAGGGAGGAAAAGAAAGAAGGGAGGGAGGGAAGGAAGGTACTTAAAAAAAAAAATTTAACAAATGTAAATCACACATTAGAAGTGAAATTGTTTTGGGGCGCCTGGGAGACTCAGTCAGTTAAGCGTCCGACCTCGGCTCAGGTCATGATCTCACGGTTTGTGAGTTTGAGCCCCGCGTCGGGCTCTGTGCTAACAGCTCAGAGCCTGGAGCCTACTTCGAGTTCTGTGTCTTCCTCTTTCTCTGCCCCTTCCCTGCTTGTACTCTGTTTCTCAAAAATAAATAAATACTTTTAAAAAATTTTTTAAAGAAGTAAAATTGTTTTGATACTGATTATGGAAACTTTCAACTTTTAATGTTTGTGGGCCCTGCTCCTGGGCTCCTAGGGAAGCTATACTTCAACAGTTAACAAGGTCAAAATGACTCAGCAAAACCTCAAAGCATGGGCTCTATTTCTGCCCCGAGCACACATTGTACATCTACTTCATTAAAGAAAGTAACCAAAATGGAGCATTCTGAACACAAAAGATATGAAGGAAGAAACTTCCCTGGTTTCCATAAGCTTAAAGTCAGTCAGCCCTGCATATACTAGAAACTTAAGGTCTGCAACTTTATGAAATGTCCTTTGTCTAATAATCTGTAACTTTTTCTGTAAAAAATGTATATAAGCCTACACCAAATGTTCCTTTTCCAGATCTTTGCGAAGATTGTGTATCCTGGGCAGATGTTCTACCTTGGGCTGTAATAAAACTCTTTTCCTTTTTTTTTTTTTTTTTTTTAGGAATTCTGAAAGGTTTGTTCATTTTGCATCAAAACAAAGTGATACAAAACGAAGTAAGTCATCTCATCTGTCCTTGCAGATAAGAGCTCAGTCACTCAGCTGCTGAGGGGCTCCACTAGGGCTTGTCAATAAAAACATATGAAGAAACAACTATGGCAAGCAGACATTTAGAACTGCAAATACAGAGAGGGTTTTTTTTTTTTTAATACTTTGCCAATTTTTTTTAATGTTTACTTCTTTTTTAGAGACAGAGTGAACAGGGGAGGGGCAGAGAAAGAGGGGGACAGAGTATCTGAAGCCGGCTCTGGCTCTGCGCTGACAGCCCGGTGTGGGGCTGGAACTCACAAACCATGAGATCATGACCTGAGCTGAAGTCCGTCACTTAACCGACTGAGCCACCCAGGCGCCCACCCCATGGAGAGTTTGTGAGGACTATTGGACCGTGTTTGGTCTGGGGGAGGCTACAATTGGCTGAAATAGCAACCTGAAAACCATGGGGCAGTTAGTTCCAGCAGCAAAGGAGGCTCTTTTACCAGCAGTGGCAAAAACCATGCAGCGGCTCCTGGAGGATTATCTTGCCCATCAACACCATCACCCTTGTTCCCTAGCAACGTGCTCGGGGCTCCATCAACGCAGGACTTTTACTTTTGCACTGGCAGCTGGAAGTCAGCTCCCAGTTGGCTAAGCTGGCTCTCCCAATACCAGCTCATATAAAGGTGCATTTCCTTTATATAAGGTCCAACTAAATTTGGACTTTTTTTTTTTTTTCATCTCCCCTTTACTGGAATGATAGTGTGATTCTTCTATCGTTGGTTCAGATTATGTCTTTATGGTTTTTTAAAACACATTATCTTGTATGCTATTGGCTTGTGAAATTTGCAAATGCCTTGTGTTAAATATATTGTTGACAAAGACAAACTCAGTCTCTGAGCATTAATTTGCCTCCCCGAAGAAAACAGTCTTCAGGAGGAATACGCACATTTGTTATGAGGGCCTGGAATTCCTCAGATGCCCTGTACCACCAACTCACCTTGGTGGCCTGGTCTAACTCAACACTTTTCCTGTAATAGGTTTCTGGCCACTATGAACAGCGAGGCCCATTCATGTACCATATATGCTCCCTCAGTTGGCCAAGGACAGCCAGATCCTCCAAGCCTATGAAGCTTGGGCCATCCCCAACCATGAGCATAACCTCCAGGGCAGGGAACCCACCTCCCAAAAACATCCTTCTGAGGTCCGCACCTTGAAACCGGTGACAGTCCCCATTTGGGCTGGCTGCCTGATGGAGTCCCAGCCTTACCAGTAATCAAGATTCCCAGGTGTCTTTTAGTGAAGGATACCCAGCCCAGCCCATGAGGTTCCACCTTGACCAGGCAGTCCACATTCTTCCAGCACAGGCTTCAGAAGACAAATATGAACACCTGTGTAGGTTAGCGTTTGGAATTGGGCAGATGTCACGGACAACCAAGAGCCCATTTGTGTTCTAGTCTCTCCTCACACTTCCCCGGCTCCCAAATCCTGCCTTCCCTGCCCTACACATCCTATATGTGCAATACACATCCCATTAACCAGATTTGGGCAGCCAGGGCCTTGCAAGCCCGTGGAACTCAGGCACTCCACAGCCATCCTCATAGCTTCCATTGGCAGAGTAGCTGACCCACTGAAGATCTTTCTAAAGCAGCAGCTTTAAAGCAGTGACAATAAGGCTCCATGTGGCCTGAATGCCTAATGGGGGTCCTGGGATTCTGCTGTGATCAAGGTTTCTAGGTACCTCTTATTAGATACCCAGCCCAGCCTTCAGGAAGCAAGTCCTGGCCAGGCAGGCCAGATTCCCCCAGCTCTGCCTCCAGGGGGAGTATGCACATTTGCGTAGACAAAGATTTGGGACTAAACATATGCCACATACCCCAAAGTTGCGTCCTGTTAATCTGCCTCACCAGACATTGCCCTATTCCAGATCCTTGGCTATCCTGACCTCTGCAAACTGAATACACACTGTCCACCCTATGTCATCCAGCCTTGGGCTGCACCTGGAGCCCAACCACCTGATCAGCCTCACAGCAGAGGGAACCTACCTCCCTAAAATCTTGTTGAGATGACAGCTTGAAACCGGTTAACAGTCCCAATACGAACTGGCGACTTGACGGGTCCCAGGCTTTTCCATCAAGCAAGGCTCCCAGGTGTCTCTTATTGGAGGTACCCCAGCCATCCTGTCTGGTCTCACCCTAGCAAGGCAGTCCACATTCCTCCAGCACTGCCTCAGAGGAATATACACATTTGTGTAGGTTAAGACTTGGAATTAATCAGATGCCATGTATTCCTACCACCGTCTCTTCTCACCCAACACTACCCTGTCCTGGGTCACTGGCTATCCGGACCTGCACTGCCCACTCATGTGCAATCCACACTCGGTCAGCATTTCTTCGGCTGCCAAGGCCCTCCGGCCTCTGGAGCTCAGGCAGGATGTCCACCATCTGAATAGATTCCAGGGTGGAGGAAGCCCACCGTCAGAAAACTGCTCCGAGCCCCCAGCTGTGAAAGGGTGCCAGTGACTCTCCACACGGACTTGCTGCCTGATGGTCCCAGGCTTCACAAGACACCAGGACTCCCAACTGCCTCCCAATCAAGAGATACTCTGTCCCGCCTGCCCAGCCTCTCCCTCACAAAGGAGCTGAAAAACCTCCAGATCGGCCTTTGGAGGAATATCACACAATGGGAGGTAGACCTTGTGATCAGGCCAACGTTCTGGCCTTCTCCTAGACCTCGGCCTCTCCTGATGCTTGCTCTCTTCCAGGTCCCCGGCAAGGCTAACCTGCACGTCCCTTCACCCAACATTGGGCAGCCGAGCCCTCCAGGCCTGTGAGGCTAGGGCCCAGGCCCAACCACCTGCATTGCCTCAAAGGTAGATGTAGATCCCCGGCTGAAAATCAGACTGAGACACTGCTGAAGTGGGCTACTGTCCTGCCCCTGGAGGACTGGCTGCCTGATGTGGACTGGGCTACAGTGGTAATTGGGCTCCCAGGTGTCTCTTATTGGTGGATACCCCAGCCAGCCCCCAGGGTCCAGCCCTGGCAAGGCAGCCCTGAGGACTACAGCTCTGCTTTCAGGGGAATGTACCCATATGTGTATGTTAGGGATTAGAACTAGGCAGATGACAGTTATCCCCCACAGTCCTGCCTGTCCAGGCCTCTCCCAACTTTGCCCTCTTCCAGACACCTGGCTATCCTGATATCTCTCAGCCAGCCTTGGCCTGCAGGGGCACTCCAGGCCTGTGGAGTTCCAGCCTGACCTCAACCGCCTGATTGGTCTCACTCAGGGTGCAGAAAGCCTACCCCCTACACCCTGAAAATCTTTGTGAGGTAGCAGCTTTAAACTGGCCACAGTCGGTACCCATTGAGACCGGCTAGCTGATAGGTGAGGCTCCAACAGCAATTAGGGCTCCCAACTGGCTCTTTTTGGAAAATCCCCTGGCCCGACTTCAAAATCCAGCCTTGACAAGGCAATTTACATTCCTCCAGTTTTGCCTTCAGGGGGAACATTTCCATTTATATAGATTAGTTAGAGGCCATGGATCCCTGCAAGAGCCCTCTTGCGATCTCCTGACATTGCCCAGTTCCAGGTCCTTGGCTCCCCTCATCAGTGCAAACAGTGCACGAGCAGTACGCACCGTAACAGCAGTTCTTCCCGACCAACTGCATAGCCTCCGGGGCAGAGGCAGCGCCCCTCGAAATCTTTCTGAGGTGACGGCTTTAAACTGGCGACAGTCAGTCCCCATTTGGACCGGATGCCTAATGGCATCCTGGGCTTCTCTTGCAGTCAAATCTCCCAGGTGTCTCTTAGTGAAGGATATGCCACCAGTTTGCCCATCCCACCTTGGCAAGGCAGTACAAATTCGCCCAGCTTTTCCTTCAGGGGAAATATAGGTAATTGTGTAGGTTAGGACTTGGAATTAGGCAGATGCCATGGTGCCCCAGGAGCCTGCTTTGAGATCTTGCCTCTCTTGCCACTTGCCAGTTCCACGTTCCATGGCTTCCTTGACCTGCACAGCCCATATGTGCACAGCACACACTGCCAGCCAGACTTGGGCAGCTAGAGCTCACAGGCCTGTGGAGTTCAAGCCCATCCCCGAACACCTGCGTGGCTTCCAGAACAGAGGGAGCCACCCCTCGAAAATCTAATGGGTGGCTTTAAACCGGTACTATTAAGTCCACATTTGGACCGTCTGCTTGTTGGGATCCAGGGCTTATCAGGAATCTAGGCCCAAATGTCCACTGACTGATGAATAGATAAAGATAAAGAAGATGTGTTAGAGGAGCGCCTGGGTGGCTCAGTCAGTTAAGCACTGGACTCTTGATTTCAACTCAGGTCATGATCTGGCGGTTTATGAGTTTGAGCCCCCACTCGGGGGGGGCTCTTTCTCTCGCTTTCTCTCTGCCCCTCCCCCATTCGTGCACTTGCACACACACACTCTCTCTCTCTCAAAATGAATAAACTTAAAAAAAAGATGTGGCATACATATATGTACGTATACACACACTCACACACACACAATGGAATACTACTCAGCAATCAAAAAAGAATGAAATCTTGCCATTTGCATCAATGTGTTTGGAGCTAGAGTGTATTATGCTAAGTGGAACAAGTCAGTTAGAGAAAGACAAATACCACATGATTTCACTCATATGTGGCCTTTAAGATACAAAATAGGTGAACATAGGGGAAGGGAGAAAAGAGGGAAGCAGACCATAAGAGACTCTTCAGTATAGAGAACAAACTGAGGGTTGTGGAGGGAGGGAGACGGGGGTTGGGCTGAATAGGTGATGGGTATTAAAGAGGGCACTTGTGTTGAGTACTGGGTATTATATGTAAGTGATGAATCACTAAGTTCCACTCCTGAAACCAATATTACACTATATGTTAACTAGAATTTAATTTTTAAGTTTATTTTGAGAGAGAGCACACACACAAGCAGAGGATTGCTGAGAGAGAGGGAGAGAATCCCAAGCAGCCTCCACACCATCAGCACAGAGCCCAATGAGGGGCCCAAACCCATGAACCATGGGATCATGACCTGAGCCAAGGTCAAGAGTCAGATGCTTTACCAACTGCGTCATCCAAGCGTCCCCAACTAACTAAATAAAAATTTGAGGAAAAAAAAAAAGTCTAGGCTCTCAGGAGTCTCTTAGTGGAGGATATCCCAGCTAGCCTGCCTGGCCCTGCCCTTATAAGGCAGTCTAGATTCCTCCAGCTTTGCCTTCAGGGGGAATATGCGTATTTGTCAAGGTTAGGGCTTGAAATGCAGTAAATGCCACTGACCCCAATGGCCCATTCATGAGATCTGGCCCCTGCCTACCATGATCGGCATGACCCACATATGGGCCCGGTCACATACTCACCTGGTCAGCTGGCCTTTGGCAGCCGCAGCCGTGGTCTCACAGACCTAGAGCTTAGGCTGGTCCCCAACCACCTGTGTAGCCTTGTGTGGTGGAAGGCCACCCACGGAAATCGTTGAAGCTGCAGCTTGAAACTGGCAACAGTCGGCGCACCTGGGTGGCTCAGTCAGTTAAGCGTCCGACTTCGGCTCAGGTGATGATCTCACAGTTTGAGTTTGAGCCCCACATCCGGCTCTGTACTGACAGCTCAGATCCTGGAGCCTGCTTCAGATTCTGTGTCTCCCCCTCTCTCTGCCCCTTCCCTGCTCATTCTCAGTGTCTGTCTCTCAATAATAAATAAATGTTAAAAAAAAAAAAGTCTAAAAAAAACCTGGCAATAGTCAATCCCTGTTTTGATGTGGCTGATGTGGTCCCAAACTTCTACAGCAATCAAGCCCCTCAGTGTCTGTAACTGGAACATACTCACTCCAGCTTTGCCCTGGCAACAGAGTCCAGATTTATCCAGCTCTGCTGTAAGGGAAAATATGTGTATTTGTGCAGGTTAAGGTCTGAATTAGGCAGATATACCCCTAATAGCCTGCTTCTGTGATGTGGCCTCTGGACCCTTGCCCTGTCCCAGGTCTCTGGCCACCATAAATTGCACAGTCCGTTCATATGCAGTACCACTCAGCACCCTCTCAGGCCTTGGGATATTGTGTCTTCAGAGCCTGTGGTGCAGCCTCCAGGGTGAAGGGAGCCTACCCTCCAAAAATCTTGAGGCAGTAGCTTCAAACTGGGAACAGTTCCTATTTGGACTGGCTTCTTGATGGAACCCCAGGCTTCTCCACCAATGAAGCCTCCTAGGTGTCTCTTACTGTAGGAGATCTGGGCCAGCTAGCCTAGCCCTGCCATGACAAGGCACTTCAGATTCCTCTAGCTCTGTCTTCAGGGCAACATGTGCATTTGTGTAGGTTAAAGTTTGGGACTTGGCAGATGCCCAAGAGCCTGCTCCTCTGACACAGATGCTTCAGACACTTGTTCTGTTCCAGGTCTCTGGCTGCCCTGACTTGTGTGGCCTATGCACGTCATCAAGGGATATGGTGCCAGGGCTCTCAAGGCACGCGGGGCTTGCACCCATCCCAAACAGCTGCACAGCCTCCACTGTGGAAGCCCCACCCCTGGAAATTCTGTGGCGGTGGCTTCTCATGGGTGCCAGTCAGTCCTTATTTGGACTGGCTGCATGATGGGCTAGCAGGCTTTTCTGGCAATCAAGGCCACCAAGTGACTCTTACTGGTAAGTGGTGATATAAAAGAAATGATAGAAGACACTAAAAAATGGTTTCTTCATGTTGCTATTTTTAAATACTTCTCTACAAATAAATTGCATGGATATAAGCTTCATTTCCATTTAAAGATAACCCTAATGGGATATGTTTTCTATTTAACATTAGATTTTGAAATGTTCAACACCTATGTAAGCTACACATAATAATTCTGGTCAGATGCATGCAAAAAACAGTCCCAGTGAAGATCACCTTGATGAATGATCACTTTCACATGTTTGTTTTATTTTAACATCAATGCTCATTATGCTTATTGTTTTAACAGATAAAAGTATAACTCCAACAATTAAAAACTGTGAAAGGCTCCAAAGCACCACAGTAGCTAGCACTGTTCAACTGGGTCACTGGCTGGACGATGATAG
Organism: Puma concolor; assembly: GCF_028749965.1. NCBI lineage: Eukaryota > Metazoa > Chordata > Mammalia > Carnivora > Felidae > Puma > Puma concolor. The sequence goes on from NC_141683.1 coordinate 41,951,879, forward strand.
GTCACAGGCCTGCTGAGCCTTACCACCTGAAGTTTGGAGGGTTTCAAATGAACTACATTGAAACTGTTTTATTAATTTAAAAAATAGAAACAACAGCATTACTACCTTCGGTGATAGGAATTTCCTGGAACTTCTCTGCCAACTTGGAAGCTAGCTGGGAAACTTAAAGTTACCTCACAGGGGGAAAAAACTCCAAAGTCCAGAGACAGTGTCTGATTCTACACCAGTTTCTTCTAGAACTCTGGTACCACTCAAGAAGCAATTTATATTAACATAGAATGTAGTCATTAGAATTGTTCTGTGATAATAATTAAACAATGATGTATGGTATCATAGGTCCACAAGTCACTGTTCTAAGTCAAAACAAACAAACAAACAAATAAACAAACTGTAAAAGTAATGAAAGGTGAACTACTAGATATGCAAAAGAAAATCTGGAAACTTAAAAAAAGAAGAACTGAATAGAAATGAACTTAAGAGTACATTAGATAATCGATTTTATTAAATTTTTTTTTTCAACGTTTATTTATTTTTGGGACAGAGAGAGACAGAGCATGAATGGGGGAGGGGCAGAGAGAGAGGGAGACACAGAATCGGAAACAGGCTCCAGGCTCCGAGCCAGACACGGGGCTGACACGGGGCTCGAACCCACGGACCGCGAGATCGTGACCTGGCTGAAGTCGGACGCTTAACCGACTGCGCCACCCAGGCGCCCCAGATAATCGATTTTAATTGGTACATTAAAAAAATATAAAGTTTTATGCTTTAAAAATAATCATTTTATTCATGAATAGATCCAGAGCTAATATACTGCTTTTTTTAAAAAAAAAATTTTTTTTTTAAACGTTTATTATTTTTGGGACAGAGAGAGACAGAGCATGAACGGGGGAGGGGCAGAGAGAGAGGGAGACACAGAATCGGAAACAGGCTCCAGGCTCCGAGCCATCAGCCCAGAGCCTGACGCGGGGCTCGAACTCACGGAGTGCGAGATCGTGACCTGGCGGAAGTCGGACGCTTAACCGACTGCGCCACCCAGGCGCCCCCATATACTGCTTTTTAAAATAAGTTTTGAAATAGCGAACAGAAAACTGACAATAGCTTCAGATGATTGCACTTACACATGGAAGGAAAAGTGTTTTTTAATACAGGCTAAACATTAAAAAAAAAGTGCCATTTTAAAACCTTTTTCTTAATCGTATGAAAAGGAAATGATGAAAAACCATATTCAACTGAATGAAGAAACTAAAATTTTTGTTTCATCTGTGTTCCGAATCACTGATATATATGCACATTTTATACTGGTTCTTCATAGATCTGAGGTAGCACAGGTCAGCAGACCAACAGAACAATTCTACAAGGCACCATTGGTTTTGTGTGACAGAATGCTAGCTGACACCTGAGATCTAGAAATACAGAAAAAAAAAATTCAAACATTAGTATATAGATTTTTCTTCAATTTCCTCTGATTTTATATTGGATTGATATTGATACTATATTCACTATGGTTTATCTTCTTGTTCAAGCAGGTTTTTCCTCAAATCTATTTGAAAGATTCCTTCACAGAGTCACAAATGAAAATAGTTCCTTTAGGTGTGCCCCTGCACTCAACTGAACACCACTTAAGACCGTGGTTAGAACAGATTTATGTGTTTTTCCTGTGACAGATATTTTCCAATAGATTCTTCCCCTATGTCTTTGTGATCTCTTTTTAGGTATCAGTAAAGATCCCTGTATCTTCCTAGTGTTTCTGAAAATCCTTACATGCTTTAATCATGTGACTTCTTTCATGCTTTAATTGGCAATATGATTAATGTACAAAAGAAATCACATGATTAAAACCTGGAAGGATTTTCGGAAACACTAGGAAGATATACACACACACACACACACACACACATTATATATACATATTCTTCTCTCACAGCAGCAGAGAGGCCGAAACCTAGTTGAAATATTACAGGATCATGGTGATAGTTCCTATAGCCATGCCATGCCATGTCATGGAACAGACAACTTCTCTGGGTCAAGATAATTTTACTAGAGTTCTGCTTTCAGAGCTGCAAGGCAAACCAACAACTATTGTCTCCATAAACACTGTTCTCAATCTTACTTGCAATCACAGAACACGGTCCAACAATTAATACTGGTCATTAAAACCTCTTAGAATCAGGGGCGCCTGGGTGGCTCAGTCGGTTAAGCGGCCGACTTTGGCTCAGGTCACGATCTCTCGCGGTCCGTGGGTTCGAGCCCCGCGTCGGGCTCTGTGCTGACAGTTTGGAGCCTGGAGCCTGTTTTAGATTCTGTGTCTCCCTCTCTCTGACCCTCCCCTGTTCATGCTCTGTCTCTCTCTGTCTCAAAAATAAATAAACGTTAAAAAAAAATAAATAAAAAAATAAAACCTCTTAGAATCTATTTTCCATGTCTGCTTCCTTTTACTAAGTATAGTATCTCTTGCATTTCTAACCATCTAGTTAAGAAATGGGCTGCATTATATAATATGCCATCACTGCACAGCAAGTAAACCAGCATGGTAAAGTTATGCTACCACACCCATATAAAACCTATTCAATTAGTTATTAAACTCTATTCTGCTTAAATTGTACTCAAACTGTCATCCTAGACAATTATAAAACTCCCTTCAGGGGAGACAGAAATGATGATTAAGAGAAATTAACAAAATCATCAGAGAGATGCTTAGCAAATACTGAGGTGCCTGGGTGGCTCAATAGGTTAAGCATCCCACGCTTTTTTTTTTTTTAACGTTTATTTATTTTTGAGAGAGAGAGAACGAGTGGGGGAGGGGCAGAGAGAGAGGGAGACACAGAATCCGAAGCAGGTTTCAGGCTCTGAGCTGTCAGCACAGAGCCCGACGCAGGGCTCAAACCCACGAACGCGAGATCATGACCTGAGCCAAAGTCAGTTGCTTAACCGACTGAGCCATCCAGGCGCCTCAAGCATCCAACTCTTGATTTTGGCTCGGGTCATGATCTCACAGTCACAAGACTGAGCTCTGCGTCAGGCTCTGCTCTGAGTGTGGAGCCTGCCTGAGATTCTCTCCCTGCCTCTTTCTCTATCCTCTCCTGCCCCTTCACTCTGCTGCACACACGCTCCTGTACACACACTCGCTTAAAATATATATATATATGTGTGTGTATATATATATATACATATATATATATGCTTAGTAAATACTAGTTTATACATTCTGCTGTTCATCTATAGGTCTTTATCTTTCATAAACAGCATGTCTATACAATAAACCTATATTTCATCCTCTTCCAACTCATGAGTTCTAATACATTCATCATTTTCCTACCCATTTTCCTATCTTCTAAGATTTTTTTTTCACTTAATCAGCAATTTTCAAATTTCATTATCAGTGGAACTCTTTGTTCCAATTATATCTTATGGAGAATCCCACTACCTGAAGCAATCAAATGCAGAACCTCCCTGATAAAAAGAATAGGGTTGCCAGTAGACATAGCTTGGAAATCATGGTTCTAAAACATTCAAGAAAGCGAAGTAAAGATACAGCCAACTGGAATTTCTTCATTTCCAATGGTTATAGTTAATTCCTTCCCTTGTTTCCAATTTTCAAGAACATTTCTTAAGAACAGTTGCTTTTACCTTAGCCCATTAATGGAATAAAAGCACAGTGCCTTACATACAGTTAAGTACTTGAATTCATATTTCTTTTCAAACTATTCAAAAATGCAAATTAGTAGAAGATGTAATCCCATGACTAGGTTATTAAAATCAGTTTTTAAAATACTTTAATATGTGATAGAAAAAACATTTTTTAAATTATCCTTGCTTCATAACTGTAACTGCTGTAGTTCAGTCCAAACACTACCCAAAAGACTCCTTAGACTCTCAAGAAAACAAAAATCATTTTAGTCATTCTGAGAAGATTATCTTCCCATGCAATCATTCTGTTGCTCTATTTCTGGATTAAAAAAAAAAAAAAAGCCTCAGTTATATATTCTATGCAGATTTCAAACCTGATTTGCTTCAAAGGCCAGGGAAAAAAGTCAAGTTTTGTCAAGCTTAGAAAGATTTTACAAAAGGTAAAAAATGAGATTTTTTTTCTAAAATAAGCTCATTTGTGTTCTCCAGGCTTTTCATAACCTCCTTCCACAGAAACAGAAGGCTCTTCAACTAACTTTTTAATAAATCTAGGCCTCAAAAACCAACTCCGTGCTTAAGTATAAAAGGCACCCCTGTTCTTCGATGTCCCTCACAGGCTGGACGGGCAGCACCAGGTGTGAAATCCGGCTCCAGAGTCCACTCAATTTGTCAGAGTCCATGTGGTTGAAGGAGCTGGGAGTGTCTGAGTTGGTAAACCTGGCCCAGAGGAAATCTCTCACTTTTTCTTCAGTTTCCCTTGGGCCGACACTTGCTTCTAATGTTTCCTCCTCTAGGAGAACAGTCAGGACCAGGGCCACATCTTTAAAGGCAGCATTCTCATGGTCACAATACTTGTAGAAGATTAAGGTAGAGCCTGCAGGAAGGGATTCAAAGTGGTGCACCACAGCAGCCTTCTGGCCATTCTCAAATCCTGAGCTCAGCTCCGTGTCAACCAACTGCTTGACCACATCACTGTCCTGCAAGGTTCTTGCAGCCCCGTCAATCTGAATGGCAGAGACTTTCTGGGAAGAGGTATAGGCATCCGCAACGAGGTGGCTCAGGCACTTCAGGGTCTCTCTTCCCTCCTGAGCTGCTGTAAATATGATGGTGGCTGGCTCAGTGGGGTTTGAAGCATTGAGGTGTTTCTGGAGAAATTTACGTCCTCTCTGCCACAAAAAGGAACTCTGGCCTGGGAATTTATCCTTCAGTTGGCTGAAATGAACCAAAAAGGCCTCCAAAGCTGGATTTTTGGGCACTTGCTGGGCTGAAGAGGAATAGTAGCTATTACCCCAATTTAGCAAAACAAGAGTCGTGACCACAGAGCCAAAAAAGATGGAGCCTGTCAGAGAATGGGAAAATAAAACACAAAATTAGAGAGAAGGTGGATCAGAAATAAAATCTGTGGTAAACTGAAATGAGTTAGAGATACTGCCAGATTTTACTAATTGTGGTGAGTTTCTTTCGCCTGAATCCTTTAAACTTTGAGCTAATTTAGGTCTACCAGAAACACTTCTCTAATTTCTTAGATTTAATTATTTGATGATACAGTATTTTTGTTAAAAGGTAAGTTTATGTATTTGCTGCTATAACTAATGATGCAATTTAGAAATGATCAGGATAGTCCTCCTCCCTCTCAAAGTACCTATTACTTCTAATAGGCCATTTTTTCCTAAAGGGTCAAAATGTAAAAATGCCACATGGAAAGTTAATACTCTGTAAAAAGTATTTTAGTTTCTTATTTACGAAAAGTCCTTCCTCCTATGGGAATTCTCATTTTGTTCAGGATGCCAAAATATTACGGTTACCAGATAACCAGGATGGTAACAACGTGGTTACCAGAGGGGAAGCGGGTGAAATAGGTGATGCGGATTAAAGAATTCACTTGTTGTGATGAGCACCAGGTGTTGTATGGAATTGCGAATCACTATACTGCACACTGGAAACTAACAGAACACTGTATGTTCAGTACACTGGAATTAAAACAAAGTAAAATAAAAACAAAAATACTAAAACAATGAAATTGTTTAAATGCTAGTCTTCTAGGTGTTTTCTCTGAGGATTTCTGAATGTGAATCGACACTGCAGTAGGACCAATTTTGTTCTCACCATAACGCAAATAATCCTTTTTATTCATCTTTCTTCTGGTATCCAGTGCACTCTCTTTCTTTTCTTCCAACCTTTGTGTTTCCTGTTGATGACTTTCAGCCTCTGCTGGGGAAAAGGAACGTTCTCTTTAGACAATATGCTAACGGGGTATCATACACTCTAGGCCTCTTACCAAATCAAAGAATTATTAGGCTGAGAGGATTTCTATACTTTTTTATACAAACCTAACTTTTTTCCTGTCTTTTCCTTAAGGCTATTACTTTTATTCTACGTAGAACAATAAAATGAAGTCCTCACTGGCCCTTACATCAAGGACAAGAAACAAGCACCCTAATATTGCGGCCAAACCTATCTACAATGTATTTCGACAAAATGTTTAAAATTAAAAAGGGATTTTATGGGGCGCCTGGGTGGCTCAGTCAGTTGGGCGTCTGACTTTGGCTCAGGTCATGATCTCGCGGTCCGTGGGTTCGAGCCCCGCATCGGGCTCTGTGCTGACAGCTCAGAGCCTGGAGCCTGTTTCGGATTCTGTGTCTCCCTTTCTCTCTGACCCTCCCCTGTTCATGCTCTGTCTCTCTCTGTCTCAAAAATACATAAACGTTAAAAAAAGAAAAATTAATAATAAAATAAATAAGTAAAAAGGGATTTCAGAAGTGTTAGCTGGGGGCACCTGGCTGGCTCAGTCAGTAGAGCATGAGACTCTTGATCTCAGGGTTGTGTGTTCAAACCCTACACTGGGCGCAGAGTTTACTTTAAATAAATATGTGGCAGCTATTAAAAGATAAAGCATACATAATAAAACATTTTTAAAAAAAAAAAATTTTTTTTTCAACGTTTTTATTTATTTTTGGGACAGAGAGAGACAGAGCATGAACGGGGGAGGGGCAGAAAGAGAGGGAGACACAGAATCGGAAACAGGCTCCAGGCTCTGAGCCATCAGCCCAGAGCCTGACGCGGGGCTCGAACTCACGGACCGCGAGATCATGACCTGGCTGAAGTCAGACGGTTAACCGACTGCGCCACCCAGGCGCCCCTATAAAACATTTTTTTAAGAAAGAAGCATTAGCTGTACGCAAGACTCAACATCACAGGGCAAGGACACTCTAATTCCAGGGTTCAAGTCACATGGCTCAAGACCCCAAGCATACACATAACGAAGGCCCTAAGTTTTGAGACAGGAGAGATTACTGTACAGGTACAAAATAGCTCACAAAAGTAGGTTTGGAACTCTTAATGATGGAATCATGAAAAGTAAGGAATACAAGATTAAGAAAATTTATGAACTACGTAAAAATGTAGGTGTGGGGTGAGACACCAATCTTAAAATGTGTGGCTGAAAAAAAAGGAGGGCACTATTGTGTAGCACTCGAAGGCACTCTACGGTATAGGTGTGTGCTTACAGGAAAAAGAACTCAAACGGTACACTCTATTAACATAAAGAAACAGGTGGCTAGGTGGCTCAGTTGGTTGAGCATCTATGGCTCAAGTCACGGTCTCATGGTTTGTGAGACTGTGGGATCGGGCTTGCTGCTGTCAGCCCAGAGCCTGTTTCAGATCCTATCTCCCTCTCTCTGTCCCTCCCCTGCTCATGGCTCTCTCAAAAATAAACATTAAAAAAAAATAAATGAAACAGTTTAAAAAAAGAAAAGAATCATCTTCACCTATAAAGGATAGTGTATTTATTCACATCACACTAAAATAGGAACTTAAGGTATCATAGCATAGAATATGAAAGGATCTTTAATGATCACCTACTGTAACCCCACCTTACCTATCCTGACAAAAGGCCCAGGGATGGGAAGGGCTTTGCCCAAGGTCACATAAAGAGATGTGGCTAAGTGGGGCACCTGGGTGGCTCAGCCGGTTAAGTGTCTGACTCTTGGTTTCAGCTCAGGTCATGAACTTGGGTTTGTGAGTTCAAGCCCCGCATAGGGCTCTGTGCTGACAGTGTGGAACCTGTTTGGAATTCTTTCTCCCCCACCCCCACCCCAGCCCTTCCTCCCTCCCTCCCTCTCTCTCTCTCAAATAAACCTTAAGAAAAAAAAAAAAAAGAGATGTGGTTGAGTTTAGAACAAGATTTCTCATCTGCTAGATTAGTTCATTCCATTATATTAAGCTGCTCTGCATACACAGAGTGCATTTTTAAAACAATATTTTCTTCCTCCACTCAGTGAACCTGCATATGATGAAATCTGATGGGACATAATAGTTCATACAAGTCACATTCATTCATTCATGTAACAGCTATTCATAAAGTTGCTTCTCTGTGCCAGGTGCCACAGAGACATAATGGATGAGAGAGAGAGAGTTCTTGACTTCCCTGAAGTTACAGACTATACTAATGATTAATGAACAAAACATGTATTTGAGATAGGTCACTGATTTATAGTGAAACATTAATTTCCAGCCCTTAGTCAAGCCCCTGATGAACAGAATGTGTAATATTTTATGTTCGTTTGCATTGGCCAATAGGCATTTTAGACTGAGCTCTTCTAAGTACTTATAAAATACATATCCACACATAGAATTATAGACAGTGAGAGCTGGATACCTCTTGTCCAAATTCTTCATTCTACAAATAGGAAACTGAAGTACCAGGAAGTTAAGAGACTTGCTCAAGGTCACCCAAGCTAGCAAGTGGCAGGGCCACAACTAGAATCTGTGTCTCTTTTGAGTTCCAGCTAAGGACTTAGCCACTAGGAAGACAGTATCTTCGTAAGAGAAGATATGATGGTTATTCTCCTTAATATACAAGAGGAGAAAATCATACAGAGAGAAATTAACGGATGTGCTCGAAGTCTTATAAAACTAAAATATGACTGAGTTAAGGGCACTGTACCACTGATGCTGGTTTTTAAATATATCCATCTCTTGATTTACGTAGTGTTTAGTTCCCCCAAAAGTAAAAGCTTTAAAAAACTGTAAATAAAAAATAGGCTCCTAAGAATTAAAGAAAAAGCTAGTAAAGTTTTAAAAAGTCAGGCCTTCCCCCACCGCCCCCCCCCCTTTTTTTAATCTTACTACATTACTACAAACAGTAAGTAAATAAAAATACTGTTTAAAAATGCAGTTTATGTATTGGAAGCTACGTAAGTAGTGTAGTGAGCTGGTCTAGGAGATGAGAAACCTCATTCTAAGTTCAGTCATATGTCTTTAAGTGACCTTGGGCAAGGCCCAAAGGCCTTGGTCCTATGAAGGAAAGAGAAGCTGACAAAAAGGCCCCTGACCTATGCTGTGTCCTCAGTGACAGAGCAATACGAAACAGAAGTCCAGTGGGCTCCCTTACCTGGTGCCAGCAGTCGCCTCCGCACTGTGCCCTGGTTCTCTGGCCCTGCATGGGAACGATCAGGGCTTGGGGCATCCTGAGGGTCCATGGCAGGTGGCTCCTGTGCAACTCCAGGTCCGCTGCTCACTTCCTCAGGGAGGGCTGCAGAGTCGCTTCGTAAGAGCACATCATCTCTTCCCACCTTGTCACTTGGAGAACAGCTGAGTTCTGGATCCAAGGGTTTTTCACCTGGACTTTCTGAATCAGGGAGTTGATGGCCTTGCTCTTCATCCTGAAAGCTCTGGTTGTTCTCATGTTCTGTTTGATCCTTTGGATAGTTCCCATAATTTGTTTCATCTGAATCTTCTGATTGGTCACCTGCGTCTGCACTTCCTGGACCTATATTTTCTACCTCTTGGTGGACTTTGTTAAGACCACAGACAGGGTCTGGGGTCTGAGCTTCTTCAGTGGTACTTGCTGTGACTATGGTCTCCTGTGCCTGAGAACTTACTGATGGGTCATTTTTCAAATCCTCTTGAGAGGCTATTGAGATAAAAATTTATAATTTTAATTGAAAATAACATCCCTATTTTTTTGTATTTTAACAAGGTCCCTAACTGAATAATAAGTAAAATGTATATAGATTTTTATGGTTAGCAAGGCACTCTTCCTAAACATTATTTCTCTTGATTTCCACTAAAGGTAAGACAAATTTATTATGTGTTAATAAATCTAACAAATAATACTAATGTAAAACTATTTTGAATAACAGAACCAATTTTTGTGTATTAAACACATCCTCTTCCCTGATGAAATAATGTATCTAGGCAATAATCATCAGTAGCAACTAAAACCATTATGCAAAAGGCTTATGAGAAGTTTTATAATGGATGAACCAGACTCACAACTGCTGAACCAGCTGATCAATCTTTAACATCACAAAAACAGGGAAAACCAGACATCATTAACCTCCCAATTCAATGCAGTAGGAAGTACACTATACCATGTATAGTATTCTTTTTTTTTTAAATTTAAAAAAAAAAAATTTTTTTTTCAATGTTTATTTATTTTTGGGACAGAGAGAGACAGAGCACGAATGGGGGAGGGGCAGAGAGAGAGGGAGACACAGAATCGGAAACAGGCTCCAGGCTCTGAGCCATCAGCCCAGAGCCTGACGCGAGGCTCGAACTCACGGACCGCGAGATCGTGACCTGGCTGAAGTCGGACGCTTAACCGACTGCGCCACCCAGGCGCCCCTTAATTTTTTTTTTCATGTTTATTTTTGAGAGAGAGACAGACAGACTGTGAGTGGGGGAGGGGCAGGGAGAGAGGGAGACAGATCGGAAGCAGGCTCCGGGCTCTGAGCCATCAGCACAGAGCCCTACGCGGGGCTCGAACTCACAGTCCGCGAGATCATGACCTGAGCTGAAGTCGGACGCTCCACCGACTGAGCCACCCGGGGCGCCCCTCAGGTATAGTATTCTTGCCAAACAAACGAACTGATATATGATCAAGATTCTAGAGCTACCTACCAGTTTCCATGAAATACAGGGATAGAGGAATATATTAAATCATGCCTCAGGACGTAATTGGTAAAACCCAGGATGGGAAAATTCAAAGGGACAAAAGACTTCTGTTACTTTAATAACAGCAAGAGACAAAAATAAATGGCAAGAAAAGAAAAGGAGGGGTGCCCTACTGATTAAGAGAAATGAAAGAGACCAAATGCACCAATCAAAGGCAATGTGTGACCTGTTTGCATCTAGTGGCAAACAATTATTGAAAAAGTATTTATGAGTTAATCAGGAAAATTTGAATGCCAGATATTCCTTTTACTAAGGAATTACTGGTCATCCTTTAAGTACAATATATTGTGATGATTTTTTAAAGCATCCTTTTGGAGGTAAGTATTCACATATTCATGGCTAAAATTACACGATGTCAACAACTTGCCTCAAGAATATGGGTGATAAAGGAGAGTGAGAAACTACAGATGAAACAATATGTTCGCAGCAGATGGAGCCATTTGATGGGAACATGGGATTCATTTCATCTCTCTCTCTCTACTCTTATGTATGTGTGGTATTTTTTATAGTAAAGCCTAAGAAAAAAAAAAAAAAAGCAACCTAAAAGATAAATCAATCAAATACAGAGAGTGGCCCATTAAAAAGAAAAAAAACAAAACAAAACACCAGCTGTGGAGAAAAAAAAGATTAAGGAGGCAAAAAAAAAAAAAAAAAAAAAGATGTTGAGACAACTGGAGAAGTGTACATACTGATTAAATTTGTGATAATATTAAGGAACAATTATTAATATATTTTCCAGGTATGATGCTATTTTAGTTACTTTAAAAAATCTATCTTTAAGAGATATAAACTAAATGATATAATGCCTTGGATTTGTATTTAAATATTCCATGGCAGGCAACAAGATCAACATTATACAGGTTATAACTGAAATTTAGATGATGAGGGGGCCCTGGGTGGCTCAGTCGGTTGAGTGTCCGACTTCGGCTCAGGTCACGATCTCGAGGTTGATGAGTTCAAGCCCCATCTTGGGCTCTGTGCTGACAGCTCAGAACCTGGAGCCTGCTTGGGATTCTGTGTCTCTCTCTCTCTCTGTCCCTCTCTGGCTTGCACTCTGTCTCTATCTCTCTCACAAAAAATTGAATTAATATAAACGTAAAAAAATATTAAAAAAAATTAGATGTTGAAATAACTATATTATACACCTGAAACTAATTATTACACTGTAAATTATTAACTGGTATAAATGAACTGGAATTTAAATAGACTTAAAAAAAGGAACTAAATGTTGAGTGCATGGGAATTCATTATAGTATTCTACTTTTATATATTTTAAAATATCCTCAATAAAAGGTCTAAGTAAATATGCCCTTCTCTTCTGAAATATCTACTTCATAATTTGCCTGTTTGATAGCTCTTACATATATATACAAGCAGGATGAATAAACAGATGGCACATCTGTTTTCTTGATTTAAAAAAAAGAATACAGCTCTAAAAACTGGTCTGCCATCCCCTTCTAAGATGCATGCATTTTTCTAACACTATGGGTTCCTACTACTGGAGTCTCTAAAACATGAACCTTCCTTATAATTCAGGTCTGATGTTATGGTAGACTTCAGCAAATAAAAAAGAATCATCATCATAACAAATTAATCCACTAAGCTAACTTCTTTACTTCCAAACTTCAGGTTTCAGTCACCTGAGATCTTAGTACAGGTCTAGATTCCTACAGCATGAACCTGCTGTACAGACTAGTCTTACCCTCTGCAGGATCCCTAAGTCCTCTGTCGGCCATGTTTGTGTTCTAGCTCTTCAGACTTTGGGATACTTTTTGTTAATGTCTGTTTTTTCTTGTGAAGATGTCTTGTTTTCTTCTTGTCCCAAGTCCCAACAGACTCATGCTTCCCGTGGACCCAGGAAACAAGGCATATATAGTGACTAAAATAAAATGAAAAGAATTAAATGACTTTTTATTCATACATGGGAGAAATGCCGATTTCAGCTTCATTTATTCAATCTGTTTACTCTGAGTAGTAGCTCCTCTTCGAAACTTTTCTGGTGAAGAAGAAATGTTTTCTGGTTTTAGTGAGGATCACCAAATCCTTAACTACAAGTAGAAAAAAAAGTTTCAGATTATTAACCTTGCATGGATGCCATAATCTCCTACTATGTTCCATTGTGTTGAAAGGATCAGAAAGGCCAAGTGGCCAGAATCTTAAAGAGAAGTTCTTTGAAAATGGAATGAAGAGTAATTCTAAGAGTAGAAATTTAAGTCACTGCTCAGTTAATCACTGCAGGTTTCCTTTACGTCTTCAGTTTCTGCCCCATATCAATCTCTCAGCCTATTAGAAGCTTTCACTTATCATTATTAAGTAACAATGCACAGGGAGTACCTACAAACTAAGGTGGCTGCCTTGGTGTCAGGTGTAGGAAATAAACACGGGAGTTATGTCACTGACTTTTTAGTGGTTTTCTCGCAGTATTCTTTTTAGATCGCTTTATACAATGCCTTTCTGCGCAGTGCTCAAAGACGACTCACGTAGAAGTTACTATGAACTATATACAAAAGGAATCAAAATCAGAGGCAACTCATAATAAAATGTTCTATCATTTTATAGTTGAATCATTTTTTGTCAGGAACAATACTTTCCTTATCTGTAAAAGTGACTAAGGACTGCTATGAGGACTAAATATAAAAATATATGTGAAAAAGAGGTTTAGAAAGTGTTACATTGATAGCCTAGTTGCAAGGCTACCCAACTAACTTTATGTCTTTTTCACAGCACTCTTTTGTAAAATTTAATTTTACAAAATAACATTTTAATTCCACATGTATGGTATTAGCCTAGTGTAGAGTAAGAACTCCCTATTTTAATTAAAAATAATATGAATAAATAAATGGATCCATGAATGTATAGAGTGGTACCAATTATAAACTTGAAGGGAAGGGAGGAGTTAGAGGCAGGCCTCCTTTCTGCTGGTGTGAACATTTAGGAACACGTCTAAGATTTGGAGAGTTCCTTGTCACCCTTTTATCTTCTTCAATCGCCTGAGACTGGGCTTCCAGCTCTCCTTTTCACATTACCATCATATGCTGCAATGAGGGTTTCTCTCCTATCCTAGTTCATGAAAGAAAATAAAAGGTCCTCAGTCTTTTTCAGATTTCTTAAGACAATTTTTTCCTGCCAGCCCAAACCGAGAAAACAACGGGTAAAACTTTCCTATGCACCAGGACAAAAATTTTAGAAAGCAAACAGGCTATCACACAATAACTATAAGGTATCTCAAAATAAAAATTAAAAGGTACCTGGTAAAAAAACCTAACAACATATATGCAAGAACTTTATAGAGTGGGGTGAGTTTTATGCTATGTAAATTATACCTCAATAAAAATGTACTAAAAAAAAAAACTTTAGGAAGAAAAGCATAAAACTTTATTAAAGGACATAAAAAAGACCTAAGTAGAGAAATATATTAAGTGCATAGACAGTAAGACTCTAAATCAATAATGTCAATTCTCTCCAAACTAATCTACGGATTCATTGTAAATTAAAACAAAATCTTAAGACAAGTTTTTGATTGTTGTTTTGTTTCTTACAGAATGGACAAGCTGACCCTAAAATTCACAAAGAGCAGTAAAGGATTAGGAAGAGTTAAGGTAATTCCGAAGGAGGGGGGCTGGCTATCTTTATCAGATATATCAAGACTTCTTATAAACCTATAGGAAATAAGAACAATAAGGGCATTGGTGCAAGAACAGACAAAGAGAATATACAGAATATAGAGCCAGGAAATACATGCATACATACATAAAGGAAATTGGCTAAGTGACAAAAGAGAAAGAACGCATTAACGAGTAGTTTGAGGACAAGTGACAACTCAAATGGGAAAAAAAGTTAAGATTTCTACATACCACCTGACACAAAAGTCAATTTCAGATTAAAGACCTAAGTATAAAGAGCAAAACTTTGAATTTTCAGAAGAAAATACCAAATATCTTTATAACCTCAAGGTTTTCTTAAACAAGATATAAAATACACAAGCCATAAAGGGAAAATCTGACAAATGTGATCACATTTTTAAAATGTTAATTTCTATACAAATCATCAAAATCAAAGTTAAAACATAAATTCACTGACCAGAAAAATACCAGCCAACACATAAAATCAGCAAGGGATTAATATCCAGAATACATAGACTCCCCCAAATCAGTAAGAGACAGATAATGCTATGAAAAAATAAATGGGGAAAAGAGGTGAACAAACTGTTAAATGAAGAGGAAACCTAGCAGTCTAATGAATCAATAAGAGTGGTTAAGGAAATGCAAAATAAATTAACAATGACATACAATACCATTTTACAAGTACCGACTGGCAAACAAGTCGGGCAACACCAGGTGTTGGTGAGGATATGGATACACAGAGACTTTTAAACCCTATTGGCAATGAGGTAAACTGCTATTCAATTCTGGAGAGCAATATGGCAATTATCTGGTAAAGACAAGACACGCAGATTCTACAAACAGGCAATTGCACTTTTAGACACTTGCAGTAGACAAACTCTCCCTCAAGTGCCCACTGATATTTGTGGCAGCATTGTTTAAAATGAGGGAAAAAATGAGACCACCTAAATGTCCATGAATAAGGAAGAGGATTAAAAAAAAAAAAAACTGCGGCATATTCTTACAATGTAACATTATATACGGCAATTAAACCAATGAATTACCTATCTCAAAAATTTGTAAAAGTGCAGTATTGTAACTTTTACATACAAGTTAAGAAACAAACTTATACTATATAGAGTGATTCAAAAGAAGAACAAATGGCATAAATATGAACTGATACAAGCCACGACATGGATATATCTTAAGAAATGTGAATGAAAAAAGACCGACACATAGGAGTATCTGCCAAATGATTCCATTTATATGAAGTCCTAAAATAGGCAAATGGTTATTTACCGTAGTCTAGTGACAGAAAACATAGAAGTGGTTACTGGGGGAAGGAGTACTCACTGGAAAAGGGCATGAGGAAAGCTTCTGGGTTTAGTGAAGTGTTTCGTATCTTTATTAAGGTAGTTAACGTTTGTCATCAAAATTAAAATTTGTACATTTTATTGCATGTAGGATACCCTCAATTAATTTGGTTTCCAACAAACAGAACTGAACGCTTTCAAAAATGTATTACTTGCTAACTAGGATGCAGCCAATAAACACTCTGCAAAAGGAACCATTACAGGGATTTCTCTAATCTTAAAACTGCTCAGTAAATACCTTTCTTGTCACAAGGCACACGTTCCTGTAGCCCATTTCATTTAGGCCCTTTCTAACAAACATATCACACTGTTCATAGCTGAAATGGTATTCCCTCAATGCTATAAGAAGTGGTACAAACACAGGGGTTCTTGACACATCCTCACAAGAAGTCACATGGTGGGAGATCTGGAGACCAATATTCCAGAGCCAGGTCAACTTTTTGAGCATTATCCAATCCATGCCATGAAATGTGTACATTAAGAAACTCTGGGGGCGCCTGGGTGGCGCAGTCGGTTAAGCGTCCGACTTCAGCCAGGTCACGATCTCGTGGTCCGTGAGTTCGAGCCCCGCATCGGGCTCTGGGCTGATGGCTCAGAGCCTGGAGCCTGTTTCCGATTCTGTGTCTCCCTCTCTCTCTGCTCCTCCCCCGTTCATGCTCTGTCTCTCTCTGTCCCAAAAATAAATAAACGTTGAAAAAAAAAAATTAAAAAAAAAAAAAAAAAAGAAACTCTGGACTGCATAATGGAAGTGAGGCAGAGCCTCATCCTGATGGAAAATGGGGATGTTGGAGATTTTGCAGCTGTGGGAAAAACCATTCCATCATTGTGTCCATGATTATACCATCATTTCCATTTGATGGATCTTTGGCAAAAAGGAATTGATGAAGACCTGTGTGCTTCACGTGGCACAAAAGATTTACTTTCAGTGAATCCCTGAAAAGTTCCATTGTAAAATGTTGTTTTTCAATGTCCCACATATGTGGAGGTTATGATCCATTTTTCCACTTTTTGCACTTCCCTGTGACCCTGAAATCTGCAGCAAGACTTGTATCAATTTGCATTAACAGTCTCAATGTGGGCTTGCAACAGGTTAAACAGATTAGTCTCCATTTATGGAAAATGCTCCAGATGGTAGGCTGAGGGATGCCTTCCTTAATTTCCACATCCTGGGACTTTTATAAACAAGGACACGAATTTGCCTCACTGCTTCCTCTGCAGAGGTGGCTGCCTTGTGTTCTTTTAAGATGTATCCTTTCTGTTCCATCTTATTGCACCAATGGTAATGGTGACTGCTGGGTATGTATTCATTGTCTGGTAACGCATGACCTTTGCACTGCAGCAACAACCAACCAACTTCAGCAGACTCCGACATACAAAATTAAGTGTCGAAGAGAAACTCTACAAATTGGTGCACATCACATTTATGTATAAATGTTACTGTTACTGAATAATAAAATTTTGAAAGCAGTCAATTCTTTTATTGTTCTGTACACTGCTTAAACAGATATAAAATAATTAAACACATGAACAGAAAGGATACACATAAACTTCCATTTGGTGCTTGCTTCTGCTGAGGGAAGGGCAGGAATAGGAGGAGGACAAGAATGGGTCTCAACTGTGTCAACTGTATCTTGAAAAAACAAAACAAAACAATGGAGGCAAATGTGGCAAAATGTTAACGTATTTTAGATCTGAGTACCTAGTGAGTGTTATTTTCTGGATTTTTCTATATGTTCGATGTAGTTAATACTTTTGTTAAATGAGTAATAAAATGGATCAGCTCTGTGAGGAAAAAAATCAAAAGGCAGAGCCTGTAATGGTAACTCTTTGAGCTCACAAGCAATGAATTTGTGTTACAGAGGTATACTTCAACGACAGCCTCCCATGCACTTTGTCATAACCAGTTGAAAGGACACAGGACAAGAAAAAGCTGCCGTTGAGAAGAAAATCAGGGCTGGGAGAGCAGCAAGACCTCACCCAACCTCTATTCATCCTGTAACCTCTATGGGAACCAGTGAGGGGAGGGGACGGAGACCTAGAGACCCGGGGAAGAAGGAAGAGGCAAGTACAAGGAAGCACTGGCATCTGCAACACTAAGTGGTAAATTGGGGGGGGGGGGGAGAAGGAGGGAGAGAGAATATGAATTAGAAGTCTAGCAGCCAAGATACAAGAGTATCAGTCAGTCAATCTAGGATGGTAATTTAGACATAAATGCCATCATGACAAATGTATGGTAGTCCGGGCCCAATAAGTATATGTACCTTTTTCTGCCTTTAAACACTTTTATTTTAATGAATCCTGTCATTTTAGGCTCTAGGGATAAAAATCAGGTTCTCTTGGCCCTCAAGTAATATATACTTCTGCCATGGCTACAACATATGAAACATCTACAACAAAAATATATAGCTAACATTTATTGAGCGTCTTCTTTATGCCGAGCAGCATCCAAAGCATTTCATGTA
This sequence comes from Puma concolor, assembly GCF_028749965.1. Classification (NCBI taxonomy): domain Eukaryota; kingdom Metazoa; phylum Chordata; class Mammalia; order Carnivora; family Felidae; genus Puma; species Puma concolor. Next base: position 41,969,900 of record NC_141683.1, read on the forward strand.
TTAATTCATTTAATCTTCACAACAGTCTTATGATGTATGGATTAATAGTCTTATTACTATTTTACAGACAAGGAAATGGACATACAGAGAGGTTAAGAACCTTACCCAAGAACACACAACTAGTAAAGGCAGAGTCAGGATTTGAACTCAATCTGACAATGGGACCCAAGCTTTTAACCGTAACACTAAAAAAAAAAACTTGTAGTGAACATACTGCAAAGTACCCTAAATCTAGGTCTGAATTGTGACTCTAGCACAGATGACCTGGGTGATTCTGCACATATCCTTCAAATTTTCTCAAACTGCTTATTTTAGTGTTGTGGAAAGTCTCAGGTGATAGAACAAATCACACAGCAATTACATCTACCACAATTATGACTGTAAACGGGCCTAAAAAATGTAACAAGGACTTCCTTGAGAGCATCCATCCCCGTAGGCTTCTTAATCTTTATACCTAACACCACTGGACTCAACTACAACGTCAACCTCAGTACCAAGATCAAGGGAGTCCTTCATTGGAAGGGACTTAAGAAGTTTTTGGTAATTCAGGATTGAGCTCTAACAATTGGATTTAATCCCAGTTCTAAAATTTAGACTCTATCCTTATCCCTACACTTCTGAGTTCTACCTGTTCTCCTATACTTTTTCTAGTCCTAAAGACTTACTATGTGCCATATGATTGGCATATATTATCACATTCAACCCCAGAACACTATGAGGTAGGTTATTACTGCACTATTTGACAGATGAAGAAACTGAAGAGAGAGGTTAAAATGCCCAAAGTCATTTAACAGTGCCAGAATTTGAAGATGAACACAGGTCAACTGGCTGCAAAGGCCAGTTTTTCCTCTGTAATAAGCAATTTTAAAGTTGTGTTAAGATTCCATGGAGAATCAAGGGCTGTCAAAGACTGAAGAGACGGAAGGGCATATGGCTCATCTCACTCTTACAGATATATGTAGCATGCTGCATACTCCGGATTGCCACATACTCCGGATTCCACGCAATTCTTTTATGCCTTCCTGCCTGCCTGGGCTTCCTTCTCCTATCACTTAGAGATCTTAACTCAGTCACCCACAACCCAAGATACCCTCCTCTTCAGTAGATATTTCTTTCCCAGGCTACCCCAGCATGTTTCTTTTAACTTTCCACTCCTAAGTCTGCCATCAAATAACAGGAAGTACTCATAAAAGTCATTTTTAAAATGGCCACCATTATATATAAGTAGCAGTATCAACTCTGCCACAGTATGGAAGTAGATTAATTCGGCTCACATAATCTAAAATGTTGGATAACCCTCTAGATCATTTGTCTTGAGAATTAATTTTAGAACATATTTGTACTTCGAGAAAAATGTGACTGACTTATAACCAGAAATATCAACAGCAACCTTTAGTCTGACACGAAACCTCTTTAAATGTCACTAGCAAAATACAATAATTATCACTACTATGCAGTATTGTGAGTACTCAGTTTCCTTCCTTTTAAAGCCAGATAACTAAACACCACAGAGGTGCTGCCACTGTAATTCTCAAAGTATCCATACAGCACCTGCATAAGAATCTCCTGCAGCACTATTTATAAATGCAGATTCCTGGGCCCCAAGAGCAACCTAAGGAATCAAAATTTCTGTGAGATCAAGAAATGTGCGTATCTTCACAAGCTCATCTAGGTATTAGTCTGAAAATCAACAGTACATATCCATTTCATTTTTTTCTACTATTTAAAGGAGACATTAGTTAAAACCATCTTTGGTTAAAACATTTTGCCGATACTTAAAATTGCACATATGTAAAGTGTTTGTCAGTATGTGTTTGAAAACATTTAGGCGACAATAATATTGATCAAAAGCAATACCTCTAAATAAAACTTCACTTTTTAGAAAGAGCTTTAGGATCGTGAAGGGAGTTATTAACCAAGGGTTAATGATAAACTAACTAGTCTTCACTCAATATAGCAGTCCACACACTTTATTCAGCAATGTAACAAGAGAGAAGTTCCATTTTGATAGACATAAGGCAGATACAGGGTAGATCTCCAGGGTACATCCTTTATACAGAATAATAACTTCAGGTTGCACAACATGTGGTAGGCATTTGTCGCATACCAATAGCCATTCCTCGCTTATCCCTTCCTAAAAGAGCCCTGATTTTATTAGGGGACACAATATATCTTACCCAGGCATTGCTCACCCCATTCCCCTTTGCCAGGCCTCTCAGGCTCTCTTGTGAACCAGTACCTTCTAATGAGATTTAAGATGAAAATCTGTAAGATGAAAATCTGCAAGGGACTTTGGAGAAATATTTTTTTCCCCAAATAAAAAAAAACTTGAAAGGAAAAAGCATTCTGTATCCTACTTCCGGCCTTTGGGAATGAAATGTCTGTAACAGCAACAGCCACACTGTACTCGCTGGGGAAACAACTATAAGGACAAAAAGCTTCCATAAGGATCCCAGGGGGGAAGAACAGAAAGAGCCTGGGACCTTACGAACATTGTTGAGCCGCTACACAAGCACTGAATTATCTAGTATCTCAAGAGGGATTTTACAATTGTTCAGTGGCCTCTGAGATGTTTTCAACAGATTTTTCTACGTTTCTCCTATACTGTGGTTCCATGATTCTCATAAACAAGTGAAGACCAGAATGTGGTCAATGTCCAGCAAAACATTCTTAGTTCTGAGAGAGATGCTTCCCCTAGACTGTTCATAGTATCTATGGAGTCAAGCTTGATACCGCCTTTCATCATCTATCTCCTATCATAGTATAAGTACTTTTCCATTTCCAGGGGAAGACATTCTAAGTTCAGTCACCACAAAGACAGGATAGTCTTTGCTTATGCAGAGCCAAGTGAATATAGATAATGGTATTTCTGCACGTTTTTGTATAACCTATGTAAGTGTTACCACGGGTTAATGTATAAGAGATGGAATTTAGAACAATGTAGTTTCTTATTAAAATATCTAGCTGTTTTACTGGAATAATCTACAATCCAGCTATTAGGGATGCTTTCCCACAAAAGTTATCACGAGAAGTATCATTATGGTACATACAGTATAGGGCCTCTCCTCCAGGACTACCCTGTCATATGTCCACAATAAGACTGTGGAGCTTTCTAGGAGGGGTAAGCGAATTCCAAAACATAGGGAACATGGATTAGACTGGTTCTAGATGAACGGTCTGGCTGGAATACTGACTAAATTCATGCTGAACAAAATATGTGTAGACCATGGGAGCAGATCCAACAATTTAATAAGCAGGTCCCCAAGGTAGTGACAGTCTATATCATATTTAGAAAGGAGTCTTTTTTCCATCTTCCTTGGGCTACGAGTACAAAACTCTAGAGTCTCCATGATTTTGAATGTTTAAGAAGTTATTTGTTTTGGCCAAGTTTTTTGTTCAAGGTTTTATCTGTTCTCGTCAAGATTAACTGCAATGCAGGGTTAAAACCAGCTACTCTAGAGTCATGGATCCTTTTTCTAACCAGTGGAGGACCCAGAAGAAATGGGTGGCAAGCTTTTTCAAAGGTCCATCTGGTAAGATTTTGGGGAGCCCACTCAAGTGGGAAAGACCAAGGAAGAACAAGACTTCTATTAGCAGGGTTATCAGGGTAACACTCAGGGCAATAATCAGCTCTGTTAATACGGTCTAAGAATACTTGGTAACATTCATTTTCAACAAGTTCAGTCTGGTACAACCAATGGCCTAGTTCTAAACTAGGGAACCACTGTTGTCCACAGTCAGGGCAATGTGAATTATCTGAGAACATCTGGGCCTAGAAAAACAACACAGAAAGCAACGTAACAGTAAGAGGCAACAATGACACAGATACCCAAATAACCAGTCCTATTACAGGTCTGGTTTAGCAATTTCTCAGTCTGAAAATACTTGGCAACCAGAGTTAAATTTGGCTTGCACCTCCGTGCAATTCTTCAAGATTTCGTTGTCTGTTTTTCACTCAATTGCAACTCAGTCTCTGAACCCAGGGACCGATTTCGTCTATAATGTTGTCAGTCGCTTATTAGCAGCACAGATCTCAGAATAGTTCCTTGAAATCCCAGCTTCTCAAGAAAAGATGGGGCTCTAGTCTAAATTAGTTATTTCTCCTTGTGTGTTATCAGCTGGTGGTATCATGCAGAGGCACTTGGCTTACTCTGCTTTGCTGGTAAATTATTACGTCTGCTTGGTGAAACAGAGGAGCTGACAGGTCCAATGGGTCTTTTGTGGGCGCTGGCACTTGTTGTTGTAACACAGGTACCCAAGTCTTAACGCCTTGGCACTTTACAGTGATGGAGGGGGGTCAGGAAAACCTGGTAGAGTCCTCTTGAGCGTGGATCCAATGAAGTCTTTCTTGGGAGGACCTTAATCAGGACACAGAGAAGTAGCTGATGTTGAGTTGGTTGGAGGGTCTGGAAATGCTTCACATACCTGTAAATGATAAAACTTCAGACGACTCATATGGGCTTTGAGTTGCTCACAATATTATTAGAAACATGCATTTGGAAATCATTTGAGCCAGTCAAGGTGGATGAGAATTGTCTTGTGGGTTTCTCCATGACAATTTTATATGGGTTCAAACCAATGTATCTGTTGGGAGTTATGCTTATTTTGGGCACTAGGAAGGGTTTTGGTTCATTTAAGATTTGTATTAGCTTAGTATTCTTAGGACTAGATTTCTTTTTGCTAACTCCTTTTGCATTTTAGTAATAATAAAGTCTGTATAATCCTGTTTAATCTGGTAAAACTTTGAGATTTCTTGTGTATCTCTTCTGTGAAATGGGTGACATATATGATATTCCTGTAATGTGTGGGATAACATTAACAATGGTGACAGCCTTTCTACAAAAGACTTCAATCCATCCAGCAAAATGCTTACAAAGTCATCAGGAAATATCATTAAAAGCTAACTATAGGAAGTTGGAGGCAATCCTTTTGAAGACTGAAAAAGAAACCACGAGGGACAGGTTTTATTACCCACATCTATCTTTATAGGTTTATGCGCATTATAATGTTTAATAAGGCAAGTCAGGTATAGTCTTGAGCAATAGTCCTGAGCAATTCTTGGAAAATATTTAGAAAATAAGTTGGAATTTATAGATACTATCATCATTTTTATACTCCTTCATGACACTGAATGCAACAAATAAATAAGGTCGGGTACTAGGATGTATGGAACAACTGCATAGCCACCTAGAAAGTACTATGTGCCAGAGTACAACATATACCTTGTTTTTCTGCAGTGTTTTGTGAGTTCTGAGGCTTGATCCTGTGAGAGCAGTAAGAGACACAGGGAAAGGTGTGAGTGCTAAGACTATATAAAGATTTGGCCTGAAAAGCAGAGGAGTGAAAGCCTTAGCTGTGGTTTGGCCGAAGCATCTTCCTTACAGACTATCAACGGTAGCTGTGATACTCAGATTTTAAAATGGCAAGTTTAAAAGGTAACTGAAGAGTTTCTGACAGTGCTGCAATACAGGGCTCCTATTCTGATGGGAGCCCCAGATGAGGTGAGAAAGTCAGTAAATATACTGATGTACTTTTTGAGGTTAGGTAACAATGCATGGGTGCGGGCTACCAATTCAGCTCCTCATTCGAAGTGAACAACAGAAGGGACGCAGGGATCCTGACTTAACAACCTTTATGGTGACAACACTGAAGACCTGAGGGTCCACTGACAAGAGCATCAGAGTAAGTTTCAGTTATTGAATTGGGAAACCTTACAGGTCTAGTACATGCAACAAATGAATAAAGCCACACAATCGTGGGGCTCAACATAAAAGTCACTAGTAGAGTTATATGGCTAAGTCTAACACTGAAAAGATAAGAAATTGTGGATTTTTGGCACGAAACGGGAATATGCAATTGAAAGCACAAGACAGTATTCCACATCCACCAGACTGGCAAAAATCAACAAGTCTGACAATGGGGACTGCACACTCTCGGTAAAACCACCCCTCCCCCAGGACTCCATGTCTCCACTGGCAGTGTCAAGAGCCAGACCTAAAGCTCCAAGTACTCAAAATAAACCCACCCTTCCCCCAACCTTCATTTCTCAACTTCAAGAGTCCACAAAGCACTAGAGACCCAAGTATTCCTGATTTCAAGAACTCTAGTTTTCCTCATGTTTCAGACAAGACAGCCCCTCCTCTGATCCTCTAAACCACCATGGGCCAAGAGTCAAAAAGGGACCCCAAAGCACTAAGTGCTCAGAGTAAGATTACTTATCACCAGCCTCTTCCCTCATTCCTAAGCCTTACCACTGATAGGTGAAGAGGGCCTCCTGAAATGCTCCTGGCAAGATTCTCAAACTCCACTCCCACCCCCCACCCACAGCTTCACTGACATTATCAGCTTGAAAGCATCAGGCCCAACCAAGCTCATCATACCTGTATCTCTGTTTATGCTGACCACTAAATAAAGCCCAGGGCCTCGGAGTGGTACTTCATCCCCTGAGTCTCGAATCCCCATATAGATCCAAGAATCCCCATATAGATCCAAGAGCAGCCGAGATAACGTCCCCTCTCCTTGCTTTGTTGTTTCCATTTTGATATAGTAAACATTTTAGCCATTTGTCTGTACTGAAACATAAAATCCCTGAGAATAGGGCTTTTTGGCTTTTTATTTACCCAAGTAAATAAGGTTGTATGGAACAACTGCACAGCCACCTACAAAGTACTATGTGTCAGAGAAGTACTCATGTTTATGTGCCCAATAAACAAATGGTAAATACAAATAACTTGAATCCTTACACTCTAACAATAGGAGCATAAATTAGTACAACCACTTTTGGAAGTAATTTGGCATTATCTAATAAGGCTGAAGGTGTGCATTTCCTAGAACTCTGTAATTCCACTCTTAGGTATATAACCCAGAAAATTTGCACATCTGCATTTGAAAACATGAACGTAAATATTCACGGTAGTACTGCGTGTAACAGCCAAACAGCCAAAATGACAATGAACGGTAAAATGGATAAACAAATCGAGGTAGGTATATCTTGTTTTATTGCACTTTCCTTTACTGTGCTTCTCACATACTGCATTTCTTAAAAATTGAAGGTTTGCAGCAACCCTGCATCAAGCAAGTCTATCACTATCATTTTTCCAACAGCATTTGCTCACTTCATGTCTCTGTGTCACATTTTGGAAATCCTCACAATATTTCAAACTTTCTCATTATCATATGTGTAACAGTGATCTATGATCAGTGATCTTTTATGTTACTGCTGTAAGTGTTTCGAGGTGCCAGAAACCACACCCATGTAAGACACTGAACTTAATAAATGTTGTGTGTGTTCTGACTGCTTCATTGACTGGCTGTTTCCCCATCTCTCTTCCTCTCCTCAGGCCTCCCTATTCCCTAAGACACAACAATATTGAAATTAGGCCAATTAATAATCATACAATGATCCCTAAATGTTCAAGTGAGAGGAAGAGTTGCACATCTCTCATTTAAATCAAAAGCTAGAAATGAGTAAGCTCACTGAGAAAGGCATGTAGAAAGCTGAGACAGGCTGAAAATCAGGCCTCTTGCACCAAACAGCAGAGTTGTGAAAGTGAAGAAAGTTCTGGAAGAAAATGAAAAATGCTGCTCCAGTGAACACACAAGTGCTATGAAAGTGAAACAGCCTTACTGCTGATAACGGAGACAGTCTGAGTGCTCTGGATAGAAGATCAAACCAGCCACAACATTCCCTCCAGCCAAAGCCCAGTCCAGAGCAAAATCCTCACTGTCTAATTCTATGCAGGCTGAGAGAGGTGAGGAAGCTGCACGAGGAAAGTCTGAAGCTAGCAGAGGTTGGCTCAAGAGGTTTAAGGAAAGAGGCCGTCTCCGCAAGATCAAAGTGCAACGTGAAGCAGCGGGTGCTGGTGTAGGTGCTGCAGTAAGTGAACCCGAAGATCCAGCTAACTTACTTAATGAAGGTGGTCACACTAACAACAGGTTTGCAATGTAGATTAAAACAGCCTTCTATTGGAAGAAGATGCCATCTGTGACTTGCACAGCTAGAGAGGAAATATCAATGCCTGGCTTCAAACCTTCAAAGGACAGGCTGACTCTCTTGTTAGGGACTAATGCAGCTGGTAACTTGAAGTTGAAGCAAAAGGCTTCTTTTTCCCCCATTCCAAAAATCCTAGGGCCCTTAAGAATTATGCTAGCTACTCTGTCTTTCCTATATAAATGGAACAAAGTCTGGATGACAGCACATCTGTTTACAATACGGCTTACTGAATATTTTAAGCCCGCTGTTGAGACCTACTGCTCAAAGAGATTTCTTTCAAAATATTACTGGTCATTAACGATGCACCTGGTCACCCAAGAGCTCTGAGGAATATGTACAATGAGATTAACGTTACTTTCATGCTTGCTAACACAATGTCAATTCTGCAGTCCATGAATCAAGGAGTAACTTAGACTTTCAAGTCTTATTATTATTATTTTTTTTTCAAGTCTTTTTATTTCAAAAGTATGTTTTGTAAGGCCATGGCTGCCACAGAGAATGATTCCTCTGATGGATCTGGGCAAAGTAAAATGAAAACCTTCTGGAAATGATTCACCATTTTAGATGCTATTAACAACATTCCTGATTGATGAGAAGAGGCCAAAATATCAACATTAACAGGATTCTGGAAGTGGGTCCCAATCCTCACAGATGACTGAAAGTTCAAGACTTCAGTGGAGAAGGTAACTGTAGATGTGGTAGAAAACAGCAAAAGAACTAGAATTAGGAGTAAAGCCTGAAGATGTGAGTGAACTGCTGTAATTTCATAATAAAACTTTAATGGATGAAGGAGTTGCTTCTTATGGATGAGCAAAGCAATCCATAGAGATGCTTTCTTGAGATGCAATCTACTCCTGCGAAGATTGTTGAAATGACAACAAAAGATATAGAATATTACATAAACTTTGCTGATAAAGCAGTGGCCCAGTTTAAGAGGATTCACTACAGTGCTGAAAAGAAGTTCTAGTGTGGGTAACATGCTACCAAACAGCATGACACGCTACCAAGAAATCATTCATGAAAGGAAGAATCAATGGATGCATCAAACTTCACTGTTGTTTTTTAAGAAATTGCCATAGCCATCCCAACTTTGAGTAACCACCACCCTGATCAGTCAGCAGCCATCAACATCAAGGTAAGACCCTCCTGGCACTTGTTGGGATGAGCACTAGGTGTTGTATGTAAGCCAATTTGACAATCAATTATATTAAAAAAATAAAGGTAAGACCCTCCACCAGCAAAACGATTATGACTCACTAAAAGCTCAAATAATGGTTAGCATTTTTTAGCAATAAAGGTATGTACACTTAAAGAAAACATAATGCTATTGCATCATTAACGTACTACGGTATAAACATAACTTTTATATGCACTGGAACCAAAAATCTGATTTGACTTACATTATTGAGATATATGCTTTACTGCAGTGGTAGGTAAAAAATCTTCACTAGTCTCCAAAGTATGCCTGTATTACGTACATATACACACAGATGAAACTCAAGAATATTAACCTAAAAAAACTGAAAGTAGTAGAACCCTCCCACACACAAACTTATACATTTTCATTTACATCAAGTTTCAATGTATTATTTAGGAATAAATATTCAATAAAGCTAAAAAGAAAACAACAAGCACAAGGAGAATTGTTACTTTTGATGGGAGAGAAAAGGGGATGGGATTGGGAAGGGTATACAGAACATTTCAAATATTGTCACAAATATTTTTTTAACTCTTTGGAGGCACAAGGTTCACTGTATCGTAAAACCTAATTGCTTACAGAATCTCTATTCAATGTTATAATTTTTAAAGAGATTAGAGTGGAAATACTAATGGGCTAGAAAAAGAGACTAATAGGCAGAACCAAAATTTCACATTGTGGACCAGAAGAGCGCAGCAGTTACTTTGCCCAGAAGGTGGCTAATATACTGAGGACCAAAAAAAGCCTTACAGAAGGCTACAGATCTTAGTTTTTCTTATAAAATTGTAAACAACTCTCTCTTCACAGAAATGAGACCTACCTAATACTGATATGGAAAAGAAAGTTGACCTAGGCATACTCCCATAAAGACATGCATCGTTTTGCAGGGACATTATTTCATATGGTGCTTTTGTACTAAATTAGAAAAAGGAACCCTTCTTCTAAGTAACTTGTAGCCCAGAGAACCTCACTTGGCCAGGTATTCAATAGTAATCCTCTGTAAGATAATAATGCTTACTAACAATAACTAACGCCAAGTGCCATTGTCTCTTCTGAGCATTTTACGTGTATTAACTCATGTAATCCTTAGAATAATCAATTTTATGGTAAGGAAACAGAGAGGTTGAGCAACTTGCAAAGGTCACACAGGTCACTGCAGAAAAATAAGTATTTGAATCCAGGAAGACTGGTTCCACAGCCTGTACTCCTAGCTACTATAAGACACAGCCTTTTTGAAGTAGGAACAGTTAAGCTTTAAGAAGCCTCTTCATACATATGAGCTGTTTGCTGCTCTTCAACAGTGTGTATATACTGAGGTAGGGGTGGAAAAAATCACCTATCGCAATTTTCCACTTTCACACAGTAAGATCTAGGATACGTTTAGGGGGTCCTGCATCCACTGAAATTACATACAAAATGTTTTATGTACACATGTGTTTTTTTCCTAGAAAGAGGTATTTTTAGACTCCCAAAGGAATCTGACGTAGTTCAAAACCATTACGTGTTAATGGTTCCCAATCATTTTACTACCAAATGCAATTTTTATTCCTAGCACACCCTTCCTCAGATCTCATTTTGGAAGGATGTCTAAACAATCAGCATTCCTGTAATAATTTCATTTTCTCATTTTTATTAATTAGACATCTGGGGCTTCTGGGTGGCTCAGTCGGTTAAGTGTCTGATTTCAGCTCAGGTCATGGTCTCACAGTTCCGGAGTTTAAGCCCTACGTTGGGTTATGTGGTGACAGCTCAGCACCTGGAGCCTGCTTCGGATTCTGTCTCCCTCTCTTTTTGCCCGTTGTCTGCTCACACTCTCTCTCTCTCTCAAAAATAAAATAAACATTAAAAAAATTTATTAGACATCTGCCAATGTCAATCTGCCAATCAGAACTTCTAACAAAGAAAGAAGATAGTGTTACTGGCCCTGGTTAAGAAATTTTCAGTATTTTAAATTACAGATAAATAGTCAAAATTCCTCTATCATCAAGTTGGAAAGATTTAGATATTCTGGATTTGTTTCCTTCCTCAATTCCATTATTAGCTTAAGTTAAAAGTAGCTGATTTAAAGTAAATATGATTACTATTAGGCTTGTAGAAATACTGAAAATACCTTGAGAACCACCATTAATTACTCTGATTATTAAACGTAATTTTTTAAGTTCCTGAGGAAAACAACCATGTACTAGGCCCAAAGCCACGAACTATGGATACATAGAGAAAATCTTACAGGACTTCTATGTGTCCAGGGAATCCAGAAAGGAAACCATACTTTGGGTAAAGGCTAAATGCCTTCAGATAGATATAAAAAGATTGCATAGGGGCGCCTGGGTGGCGCAGTCGGTTAAGCGTCCGACTTCAGCCAGGTCACGATCTCGCGCTCCGTGAGTTCGAGCCCCGCGTCGGGCTCTGGGCTGATGGCTCGGAGCCTGGAGCCTGTTTCCGATTCTGTGTCTCCCTCTCTCTCTGCCCCTCCCCCGTTCATGCTCTGTCTCTCTCTGTCCCAAAAATAAATAAACGTTGAAAAAAAAAAAAATTAAAAAAAAAAAAAAAAAAAAAAGATTGCATGTAGAGTTCCTAGGAAATTCTGGAAGGCCCACAGAAAAAGCAAGGTTTTCAAACAAATCTTTTAACCAACAACAGTTTTAAAAGCCAAAGTTTAAAGAGTTTCTCCACTGCATAAATGTCATACAAATGAAAAACACAAATCAGGTTTTTTGGTAAGAACTAAAGTAAATTTATAATTCTTCCTGAAACTTTATTAGAAGAAAATTTAGAAAACAGCACTTTAACTGAAAAATGAAAATGCAACTCTAATCCACTGAAATGTGTATCTACTAATAATGGCAGCTTAATACATACTAATTACCTTCATTAAATATTTTGATTATATTTTATTCTTCACTATTTCCTGAATAGATGTTAGGAAGCAAGCTCAAATCTGCCTTTGACAGATAAGAATTGTCTCATTCTTTTTATCATATGATAATCTAAGTCTCAGACTGAGTCAGGATTGGGGTGACTTCTCCAGGAAAACATATCCCTCAGACTACAGCCTTAGCTAACTCTCCACATGATACATAAAATCAAAAGACAGAAACACAAGGGCACCTGGGTGGCCCAGTCGGTTAAGTGTCCGACTTTGGCTCAGGGCATGATCTCAAGGTTCGTGGGTTTGGGCCCTGTGTCGGGTTCTGTGCTGACAGCTCAGAGTCTAGAGCCTACTTCAGACTGTCTCCCTAGCTCTCTGCCCCTCCCCCACTCATGCTCAGGATGTCTCTCTCTCTCAAAAATAAACATTAAAAAAAACCCAAAAAATGTAAATGCTTTAAACCCTGAATTCCTATTTTGAATATTTTTTCCCATGGAAATTATATTCTAAGGCTAACCAATAATCAAAAATGTCTATTTTTTATAGAAGACAATATCTGATACATTTCACACACAAACTCAAATCTTTTGAGTTTCATATTTTGTAACTAGTTTAGAATTTAGATGACAGGAGATTAAGGAGTATGGGCATAAAAAGGAACTTCTTTTTAAGTTCACATAATCTAAACTAATTCTGTTCAAAATTTATTATGAAAATAAATGCTCCTTAAAGTCTTCAGATTGTTTTGTGAGGAACTAGCTCTAATCTGGCAGTCTTGAGATCAGTAGAGAAGACATATGGATGACAATTTCAGTGCTACCTACCACATACACTGTTTCCTCTTTTGAAGAACACACAGGCGAACAAAAAAAAATTCGATCCTGAGTTAGAAACAGCTGCAGAGTGTTCTCCTCTCACCCCAGGAACTGACAGATAAAACAGGTGTATGTATGGATTGCTAGCATACCTTAAAGGGGAACAACTGCTTTAGGCATTTATTGGTACATTTCAACTGACCTTGCCCTAATGGACCAAAAGCCATCCTTCAAATTGTTACAGTTTCAATTTCAAACACCAGCAGTCAAACCTTTAAGGTTAACATGAGTCATTCAATAGTGAGACTCAGTGCCAAGCTTAGGTATTTCTATACTTATACCAGCTATTTGTCTGTATTTCAAACTAAATTTCTAAGGCTTTCTAAGTCTTGCCCACTCCTCTGTACCCTATTTGTTGTCATAATATGTTAGTATTATTTTCACAACTTCCCAGTATTTCTATTAATTGGTACTTTCACATATTTGAAAGGGAATTTGAAAAAGTACTAAAGAAAGAAAAAAAAAGTACTCCAATTACTTCCTTAGGTAACTGTTTCTTAAATAAGGACTAAATGCCTGGAACAGTTCAAATATCATACATATTTTCTGAGTAAAGAAACTTCCTTTCCTTCTTATCCTTTTTACCCTTCTTAGTCCCTCCCAACTCCCCTGACTTGTAGTTCAGATTTGGGTGGACTAAGTACAGGCAGTAAGCAAAGCACAAAGGATCAAAGAGTTTGCTAATATTTGGGTACACTAATGGATTCCCAGTTTTAGCTCAACTCCGCTAATCACCTTTACTATCTACACTAAGTCAACACATTTGTATTAAACTTTTTATTTTGAATACATTTTATTTTTTTAAAGAGGTGTAAGTAATCTCTACACCCAACATGGAGCCTGAACTCATAACCCCAAGATCAAGAGTCACATGCTCTAATGACTGAGCCAGCCAGGGACCCTAATGATATATATTTTTTAAGATTTTATTTTTAAATAATCTCTATATCCAATGTGGGGCTCAAACTCACAACTCCAAGATCAACAGTTGTACACTCTACCAACTGACAGACAGCTAAGCACCCCCTGAACTAATTTTAAACTTACGGAAAAGTTGCAAAAATATTGCAGAGTTCTCTTACATCCTTTATCTAGTTTCTCCCAAAGTCAACATCTCATAAAATTGAAGTACAATTATAAAAACCAAGAATCATTGGTTTTTATCAGCTAAACTACAGACTGTTCAAATTTCACCAGTTTCTCTATTAATGTTGTTTTTCTGTTTCAGGTACAACCTGGGATCTCATATTGCATTTAATTGTTAGTTCTCCTGCGTCTCCAAACTGAGACAGTTCCTCAATCTGTAATTTATAGTTTCTTGTCTTTTGTGACCTTTTAGTCTTTGTGACCTTGACACTTTTTTGAAAAGTAATGGTCACTTATTCTGTCTGATGATCCTCAATTTGGGTTTATATAATGTTTTTGCATTCATTTTGTTGCTCCAACTTTGGCCATTAGGAGCTCCTTCAAGTTGGCTCCTGTGTGCCTTCAACCAGGACCCTCAACTTTTTCGATCATTTCCTGAATTTCAAGCACTACAAGATGTTCCAGGCTCCCTGTCCCAGCCTTGGAGTCAACTATGTCTCCAAAAACCCTAGTTCTTTTTATCAAAAGATAGTGTTCAAAAACCAGTTTCACTTCAAGCCAACAATTTGGACAGCCACCACTAGTATTTGTTTCCTTACTAAACTTATTAGCTGGAAATCATCAGTGTCATGTTGGAGCATGTTAGAAATGCACATTTTTGGGCCCCACCCCAGACCTACTTAAACCAGAATCTCTGAGAGGCTGGTGCAGGAGTTTGTGTTTTAAGAGGTTCACCAGATCATTCTAATGTTCCACCACAGAGTCTGAGAAACACCGCTTTAAAGAATAGTTTTCCGGCACTATAAACCCTATGTTTATCTCTAATAAAAAAAGTTTACTCTTAATAATTCATCTTGTATATAAATCATACTTTCATTGATACAATTAATAAAACAATAGGTGAATGCCTCTTCTGTTCAGGCACTCAACACTTCCCTATTCTTCATCATTTTCCTATAAAAACTGTTTTTAATGTGGTCACAGTAGTTACAAATACTGTTACTTTTATATACAGAGAAATTGTAGGTCAGCCTCCAGGATCAATTCCTGTCTACATAAAGGACCTAAAATCCACACACTGAAGCTGCAAAAATAAACCCCTTGCAGCACTCTCCTCTGAACTAAGACTGCCTAGGCCTGACCGACTGCTCCGGTACCTGGCTTGAACTCTTCTCTATGCCTTTGTTTTCTTAACCACAAAAAGGAGTAACACTACCTAGAAGAAAGAGGCACTGTAAGAGTTAACGAGCAGCATTTGCCATAATGAGGGCACACAAGAAGCCCTCAAAAACTATTAAATAAAAGTGTCATTAGAGGTTTTTATGCATTATTTTAATATTTATTTTTGAGACACACACACACACACACACACACACACACACACACACACACACACACACACACACACAGCACAAGTGAGCAGGGCAGGGGAAGAGAAGGAGACACAGAATCCAAAGTAGCAGGCTCCAGGCTCTGAGGTATCACCACAGAAGCCGGTGTGGGGTTGGAATTCACGGATCAGGAGATCATGACCTGAGCTGAAGTTGGACACCTAATCAACTGAGCCACCCAGGTGCCTAGAGATTGTATTTTTTGAAATGAGGAGAGCAAATGGAAACCGTGTTAAAAGAAAATTATGCTGTTTCTTCACTAGATCAGAATAAAGGCAGACCCAGACAGCTTTATTTACAGAACTAAAACAAAACTCTCCGAAGTTAACCAATCTTTTAAATTTGACTTTCTGCAAAAAAAGTTATTACATTCACATTACACATGCCCACGATCAAGGGCTAAACGAGAGGGTGTGTGTGTGTGTGTGTGTGTGTGTGATCTTTTGAAAAAATTTTTTAATGTTTATTCATTTTCAAGAGACAGACCGTGAGCAGGGGAGAGGCAGACAAAGAGCGAGACACAGAATATGAAGCAGGCTCCAGGCTCTGAGCTGTCAACAGAGACCCATGAGGGACTTGAACTCATGAACCAGGGATCATGACCTGAGCCGGACAGATGCTTAACCCACTGAACCACCCAGGCGCCCCACAATTTAATCTTTTGAAGTATTACAATTATAGGTGGATTTTCTTCCTATTTTGATTACCAAAATCATGGTGTTAGTAAAGAGGAAAAAGCCCAATTTCCCATCTGCTGGGTCCTTAAACTATCCCATTTAATACTCCAAATAACCCTATGAATCTCTAACTTTGCAGACAAGGAAAGGCGATCAGAGCAATACAGTAACCTGCCCAAGTCACAGAGAGACAGAACAGGAATTCAAACACAGCTCTCATTCCAAATTCTATACTTATAACCAATGTTGGGGACACTGTTCTTTATTCACAAAATGCTTGATTTGCTGTACAAAACTTGTGATAAAGTATAGTCACTCTATGGAATTATCTCTTGTGGGACACAATAGTAGTCATAAGATGTAGAATACTAATTAAATTTTAACACAATTAAAATTCTAAATGCGAAATGAGTAACAGCAGAAGCAGATAGGGAGTCTCTGAGCAAACTTCCCCTTAGGAAATTCAAGAGGCATTTCAGAGAAACGTAGATTTCCATGGTATAGTTTAAAATAACTTCTTAGGCAAAAACAAATTATATACAAGACACAACACCTTATTAAAATACTCAATAATCCTCAAATATTATTAAGTAAGTTCATAAGTTACTCTATTCATGAGTTATAGGAGCTCTCAGGCTTGTATTATCTCTATGCTAGTAAGAAAAACAAATGAAATAGAGCTTAAATGAGTCATTCATGGTTATGTGATAAACCAGCAACAAAACTGGTAATCAAGTTGTGGACTCTGCCTTCAGCATAATAAACATTACTGAGAAGAGGTGCTCACTTAAAAGTTTCCATAGCAAATGTCAGATTTTCAAGCCATTCTAATCCATACAGACTCCTGAGATTTTTAGTTCTTCTATCATGAAATTCCTTTTCTCATTAAATGATTTTCCACTGACCATTTATATGCTAATCATGTGCTTAAAAAATAAAACTGGTAAATATGGATAGATTCCATGGCCCTAATTCTTAAAAAAAAAAAAAAAAAAAAGACAAAGATTTCTCATACAGATCTAAAATAAAATGTTTTAAAGTCTAAAAACTGGTAAAACTAAAAGTGGTATATAGAATCAGATTAAGATAACTCATTCCTGTAACCGTGTACAAAGTCTAACAAGCACTACTGATAAAGTAGAGAATACTACACACTTTCTTCTTTTTCCTCTCACTCTCTGCCCCACTTTTTTAGGGAGTACTATACACTTTCTTGAAGAAAGAAAAGAGTAAACTTTTTAAAGAGGTATGAAATACAACTGAGAATACGTACATAATGCATAAACAAATGAGTAATTGTAGCGTCTAACTAAACTTCAACCTTGGCCCTTTTTAGCACCATTAAGGCTAAAAAAGGTGGGGCGCGGAGGTTGCACTACTTTATAAGCATTGAGATTACGTAGGATGAGATCCTGCTAATAAGCACGCAGGTAAAGGGAGTAATCACCACCCACAGCGGTAGTCAGATATCCCGTTTACATTTTGAGCCTTATAGAAATTCTGCTTCTCGTCTCAAAGTCCAACTCAAACATTTATTCCCACCTTAATCTGTTTAACGTTTACAAGACTCTGCTTCTCTTCTTTTACTACCAAAAAAAAAAAAAAAACAAAAACAAAAAACAAAAAAAAACAACGCCCCCAACCTTCCCCGTTTAAGGTTTTTGCTGTAGGGAGGTGGGGGCGGGGAGGGATCGTTTTGGAAAAATCTTTCTAAAGAAGCTTTCAGATCAAATATTAACACATGTAAAAGTTGTATATACGTTTTACTTACTTACAAATTCTAGCAGGGTCTTAAATCGTCGACTGTCAACGTCTGGAGAGCCCTTCGGTGTTGTTTTTGCCCCACAACGCCGGGCTGCACCCCACCTCGGACGCGGAGGATCAGAACGTCGTCCCGGTCCCAGTCCACGTGACGAAGACCTTCGTGGGGAGGGGAGGGGAGGGACGCACGGAATGCTGGGACTGGTAGTCGGCCCGCCCCTCCTCCTCCCCAGTCTGCACGCCCCTCTCTCCACTCCCCACCCGCTGGCCAATGCCAGGGTGAGAGGCGTGGCGAATGCGCACCACAGAACCGCCTGGGACCATATCCTTGCAATCCTACAGGAAAGCGCGCATCTCTGCAAGACACCGGGGAACAACCCATGAAACCAGTACTGTGAGGGCACTACCCAATAATAATAATGCCCAGTACCAGTTAGACGTGGCTTGGAACTTGGCCTCTACCTTTACAAGGTGAGTGTCCTCAAACGAGTTGCTTAATCTAACCCTCAGTCTGCTCCTGTCAAACGGGGACAAGGCTACTTACAAACCTCATTTGTCCGTAAACATGCTAATGTACCTAACGGTACCTGCTAAGTTATAGTAATAAATGATGAAAAATAGCTATTATTTTGGTCAATCCCATAAATGTGCAGATTGAGAGATGGCAAGGAATTTAGCGAAGAACACACGATTGGTTAGGGGCAAATAAGTCTAAAACTCCTGTACCTGACGTACACTAACTCAAAATAACACAGAAGAAACCTACTCTCCTAAAGCTCAGTTTCCCTTTCCTCTTTTTTTTTCTGTAACACTTCTGACCAAAACACTATTTTACTTTGATTTTTATCTGACCCCCGTGGAATATAAACTCCAAGGCAGGGAGGGTTGTCTTTGGTCTACTCTTTCACTACCATATCCCCAGTACCTAGAAGAGGGATTGTGTAGCACAGTTCAGAAGATAAATATTTATTCGATTAATGATTCTTTATGTGGTGGTGATTTTTGGTGCCTTCATTTCTCAATCATTCTCTTTCAGCAAAAGTCACAGGATTCCTAAATACTGTTTAATAATTGACTGCAATTTCTAAATCAATAAAGAATAAGTGGAACAGTATTTACTATATCCCACTCATTTCATTGAATTTAACTTCACTTAATTTCAGTATAACACTTCCAGCTAGACATTTTCATTTGCAGTAACTGTCTAAAATACTTTCCATTTACTTGTGAGAATGGGAAATAAATGGAGTTGGCTACTATTTCTTGAACTTGCTTTAATATTTTAATTTTTTCCTTATTAGAAAAGAACAGTGTTGGGGCCCCTGGGTGGTTCAGTAGGTTAAGTGTCTGACTTCGGCTCAGGTCATGATCTCACAGTTCATGGGTTCAAGCCCCTCGTCGGGCTCTGTGTTGACAACTCAGAGCCTGGAGCCTGCTTCAGATTCTGTGTCTCCCTCTCTCTCTGCCCCTCCCCTGCTCATACTCGGTCTCTCTTCAAAAATAAATAAAATGTTAAAAAAAAAAAAAAAGGAACAGTGTTGCCTTTCTGCTAAGATAATAGAATTATTTTCCTATCTGACCAGATAGGTGATGATGCACAATGAATTGATAAATGCTTTCTAAGTAACTAGATTTCTGCTTACCCTAAAAACAAAAACAAACTTCATATACAAAAATTACATTATTTTAAAATAAACTGTGTCCTTTAAAATAGCTGCTTTAAGGGTGCTCGGGCAGCTCAGTCACTTAAGCGTCCAATTGGGTTCAGGTCATGATCTCACGGTTCATGGGTTCGAGCCTGCATTGGGCTCCAAGCTGCCAGCGCAGAGCCTGCTTGGAATTATAGCTCTCTTCCTCTCTGCCTCTTCCCAACTCACACTTTCTCTCTCTCAAAATAAATCCATAAACTTAAAAAAATAAAGAAAAGAGCTGTTTTAGAAATCCAGCGTCAACAACACTAGATTTCTAGACTCAGGCATAACAGCTAGGTATACAAATTGATGCCATTTAATCTGAATTATAATTTTTAATAGAGATCTTCCCTCATATATGGCAAATACCCTAAGGCTAAAGAATACACTCATTAATTTTTCATATATTTATCAAACATCTATGTTGGTATAGAATAGATGTTTGATAAATATATGAATTAAATGAGTGTATTCTTTGTTATAATCATTTCTTCTCTAACCTGTCTTCTCTTTTGAGCCACTGAATTCCTCCACATCTCTCACGTTCCCAAAGTAATTGTTTAACAACCAGAGCTCATGCCCCCTCTTGGTAATGGTGACCCAGCAAACCCCTTCCACTACAGGCTATGAATCTACTGCCTCTAACGTCAAGTCTTTTGGGGCCACTCTTACAGTTTGGAAAACACCTACAGCAGAATATCTGGTTTCATAAGAGTTTAGCCTCACTTCACAGTTAGTGATGAAAGTTGGTATTTGTAAGATTGCTAGGAGTGGGAGACAATCCTAGCCTATGCCAGGGCTAGGATTATGGATTATTATCTAGACCAAAGAGGGAAAACCCTAAGCAAATATATGTGTTAATGTTAAAGCTATCATGCCTCTGACTTTACTTAATGTTCTCATTTGTTTCTTTGGAAAGTGAAAGCCATTAGTTTCTTTCCTAAGCTTTTACAAGCAT
The DNA here is from genome assembly GCF_028749965.1 of Puma concolor. Lineage (NCBI taxonomy): Eukaryota > Metazoa > Chordata > Mammalia > Carnivora > Felidae > Puma > Puma concolor. Next base: position 41,990,399 of record NC_141683.1, read on the forward strand.
TTTAAAATTTCAAAACACCACCGTACTGATTATTCAACAGGTAGAACCTCTCATCTTCTCTGATTATTCAGCAACATGTAGAACCTCTTGTCCTTTGTTTTTAAATATGTCCCCAAACCTAAGTTTTAAAGTTTGTATCCAAAGTGTCTATGTAGAGACTATACTGGTAAATGTTTTAAAGATGTACTTAATATGCACTGATGTTCATAATATGAACTTTGTATATTAACACTATTAAAGTTTTATATCCTTTAAAAATTACATGAAAGAATTTTTACAATTATATGTTAATGAGCACTATAATAGGCACCTTATAGAGAAAGGGTTACTTAAATCGTGAATAAAAGCCAGGTATTACCAAGTATCAGTACTTTTCAGCATTTTATCAGAAAAGAATTAAGACTCACAAATTTTCCACATACAATACCACTTATCCCAAGAGGACAAAGGAGAACACTAGAGTTTTAATTTTCCCTTAAAAAGTTAAAAAAAAAAAAAAAAAGCAGCATCTCCTTTGATACTGTTCCTCCAGCTTCTTTGGCTATATTGTATATTGTAAACAGAACTAAACTACTGATCCTAACAGTCTAAAACCTAGATGACTCTCTAAAGCATGTAACTATCTAGCCAAATGTATGGACAATTAGTGAAAATATAATACACCTGAGGCTTTCATTAAATTGAAATCTGTGCCCAGTTTAAGCAAACGAGTCACTGAAAAACGTTCTAAGGTGATTTAAAATACTTGAAATAAACATCTTCCAAAATTTCAGAATGACTCAGTAATTGGTTTCCAAAATTACAATTTCTTAAACCTACTCACTAAAATAAGTTCTAGAAAGTCTTCCAAGACAAGTGTATATGTTTGAGGGAACAATCTTTCTCTCAATTATTGACTTTCTATATGTCTAAATTTGGCTAGTTACTGCAGATTATCCACATCTGTAAACATGAAGAGTTGAAACAAACAGCTTTTATCATGCTTTCTTATTCAATAAACTAAACGCAAGAAACCCTAAATCAAAGTCAGTAGATCAAGTCATGCCCAGAATCAAAATAAGAATGGGCCATAAGTTAAAATTACAGCGCTCTTATTTAATCAAAGTTATTATCAAACATCTACGTCCATAACACACTAATAAGGTTTCCGAACAGTGCTGCTGGAATACAGCTTTAACACGAAAGCCAGGAATAAGACTGCATACATTCTGCAAGGAAATCTACCCGAGCGTATACCTGCAGATACGACTTTGCACTCTCAACAGGTGACTTAAAATTTAAAACTGGCTGCCTTCACAAGGGGCTTAAAAACTAAGAAATTTCCAAGAAAAGATAGCCCTTGCAAAAGGATCTTTATATCATTACTCCAGTAATAAGTTTGGAAAGGCATGGCTAAGGTAGGCGTCGATCAAAAAGGTTCCAGGAAAACTGCGCAACAGCCTGGGGGCGAGGACCGAAACTTCTCCCCCCCCCCCCCCCCCGACTTTCGCTCGGCCTTCCCCCAGAAACTCGGAACAGGGGGCCAGGACCGGCGTCTCCTGCGTGCGGGCAACAGTTGCCACGAGCAGCTGGGCTCAGGAAAGGCAATTTGCCCAGCCAGTTGTCCCTTCTCCGTCGTCCCCTCCCACCTTCCCCCAAGGCCAAGGACAGCGACGTCGTCCTCCCTCTTCTCCTCCTCTTTGGTGCCTTCAGCCAGGAGGCGGGAGTGACCCGCAGCAGCTGACCCAGCATAGGCACTGCCTCTCCCACAGCCCTCAGGACACACCATGGGCCCAGAGGCGGGTTTGCAGCACAGCAGCGACGACGCAGGCGGAGGCCCCGGCGACTCTCAACTGCCTCCCTGACCGCCGCGAGCACCGCCCGACACCCCGAAAAGTCGTCGCCACCCACGGCAGGAGAATCTAGGGACCCCAAATCCACCTTCGCGATCGACTCAAGCTACGTCAACAACTATGGCGGGCGACGGGAGGCGGGCGGAGCCGGGGAGGGAAGGATGGGGGCTATACGTCACACCCCGGCCCCCCTTGCGGGAGGGTAGGCGCCGGCTCGCCCCTCAAAATGGCGGCGGCAGTGACGCGCCTGCGTACGGAATTCCTTCGCCGTCGCGCCCCGGCCGGCGGGAAGTGAGGTTCTCGGAAGAGCCGCCAGAAGTGTACGGCGACTTCGAGCCCCGGGTAGCCAAGGAAAAGTCCCCGGCGAGAAGACGAGTCCCGCTAGAAGAGTTCCGGCCTGATTCTGAGAAAGAGGAAGTGAGAGAAAGCGCCTACTACCTTCGTTCTCGGCAGAGGAGGCAGCCGCGACTCCAGGAAGCCGAGGAGATGAAGACGCGAAGGACTACCCGTCTACAGCAGCAGCACTCACAGCAGCCTCTGCTAGAGCCGTCTCCGGTTACGACCAGGAGAGGGTTACGGGACTCTCATTCCTCTGAAGGTGAGACCGACGGAGGTAACAGTCTCCGCCGCGAGCAGGGGAGCGAGCGCAGGCGCGCGGGCGCGAGCGGTGTGTGCGCGTGTCGGGCGGGCGTAAGCTCCCGCCCAGCTCATCCTCGCCGGGGCTCCAGTGGCTTCGCGGCGCGGATAGACGGGCGCCCCCACGCGGGGTCCGCCCCGACCGCAGGCGGGCGAGAGGTGCAGGCGGCTGAGGGTTGAGTAGGCAGTCGTGCTGAGCGACCTGATCCGGGAGCTCTGCGCATCCCTGTGCGTCGAGCAGGGGCGTCCCGAATTGCCTTTATCTGCAGGCCGTCACGGAGGGTGGACGAGTTAGGTGGCAGGCGCGACATCAAAACACTTGGGACTCCGTTTCACTTCAGTTTCCTCTGTCCTGCGGATGTTGCTACCAAAGCCACTTCCATTTCCTCCTTTAACTCTGAAAAGCCAGAAGTCCCTAGCTGAGAGTTATGGATCTAATGTAACCTTCCAGTCTTTTTCCAACGCTACCCAGGTCAGGGGAGAGGGAAGGGAAATTTGGGGAGTGGGCGTTTCAAGGGATAGAGTGGTTGATGAATTGATTGAGACCCCTCCCAGGTACTTACACCGAGGTGGGCTAAGTCAATTATCCTGAACTTTGAGCTGATCGCTCTGTCTCACGTGTGGTGATCTCTGCAAAAATTCGCCACTTGAGGTTCCTCAGTGTAACCTCATTGGTTAAGTAGCTTGACGAAACAGGATTCTTAGTTTTTATCTAAATGGGCCAAAAGGATGTTGACAAAGTGAGCGTATAGTTTTAGGTAAGTCACAGGTGAATAAACTCCCTTAAGCCATCCTCTCCCACCCACCTCCCTCTTCCCCTTCTAATCCTGAGTCACAGGTGAAGTTTTGTTTTAGCCCCACGTAAGGCACCTATGAGGTAAAAATCCGAGGGTTTGAATCACAATGGGATTACATAATTAGCGGTAAACCATTGATGGCCAGGAAAAGGAGGTGGATTTTCAGCTCAGAGCAGTCAGAGGCAGCACATACCTCTTGACACCTGAAGTGCTGACACGTTTGAAGATGCGTTGATGTGGAAAACTTTATGTTAAAGATGTGTAAGTTACTGCTGGGTGTAGGTACTCAAGACAGTTTAGCTCATATATAGGTTAGTGTGTGTTTCTTTTAAGGTTAGAAACCTGAAGACAAAGATCCCATCATTGAAGTTAGGTTGTACCTCCTTCAGTATCTGAGGAATGCTTTGCACAAGTAGGCAATAAATGTTACATTATATGGACTCTGCCACAGAACCTGGTGCAGTGTTATCAGCTTTTTTAACACATGAAGGATTTACCTCTATTTTAGTAAAAAAAATCTATAAGGGTCTAAACATTTTTCACTCCTCTGCTTTCTCCCACATCATTTCTGAAACTGTAGCCCATCTTTTAAATTTCTAAAGTAGTAGACTTTTATAGTAAAGCATCAAAGGTAAATAATTTGTTTTTATATTGCCTCAAGAGTAGTTAGACCCAAATTCCTAAGTTTTGGTAGGCTTAATTACACATTGCTAAAGAAATGAATTATGTGCATTTTTGCTTTTATATTACTATTAAGGTGCATAATCTGTACCAGATCATATATTCTGAATTTTGACAGTTGTCATTTCTGTTCTTTAGAGGATGAACCATCTTCACAAACTATTTTAAGCCAAACAGTCTCAAAGAAAACTATCCAGAGAACACAAGAAATTCCAGGTAAGAAGAGTGATTTTATTTTTTGCCTTACCTGCCATCTTTTTCATTTCTTTTTTTTTAATGTACACACTATAGCCTGGTTCATCAAGGGTCCCAAATCATAACTTATTCAGAATTACAGTGAATCTTCTCTATAGTTTGTTGAGTTAAACCATATAGGTATATGTCAAGAAAAGATGGAATGGATACTTGAGTATCTACTAATTACGAGCCACTTTGGATATGGTAATTCATTCACATAACTCTGCAGGATAGATGTGCCCATTTTATAGGCGAGAAAACTGAAGCTCAGAGAAGCTAAGACCCTTCTCTATGTTTACATGATAATGTGACAGCCAAAATTGGCTCCAGATTTGTCTTCTTCAAAACCCTTTCATTTTCCCCAAGTACCTCATTGTCACTCTCCTATGTAATAATTAGCCACTCAGTGAAATTCATTAAGTGTGGTGTCAGTGAATATGTCTTGCTACCTTCCATTTAAAATGGATTAAGTGGGGGCACCTGGCTGGCTTAGTCAGTGAATCGTGTGACTCTCGATCTCAGGGTGGTGAGTTCAAGCCCTACATTGGGCATGGGGCCTACTTAAAATAAATAAGAAACTAAAAATAAAATGGATTGAGTGATCTGTATAGTAAAATCATGGCATGATATGGTCAATCTTTCATCAAATCTAAAATGTCATCAGTTGTAAGATCCACCATCGTTTTATGTACCACCTAGAAGGAAGAAATGCTGCCAGTTAAACTTTAACATCCCATAGATTGTATGATGCATCCCAATTTCAGAGATGTTAAAGACTTTTTTTTTTAAAGTTTATTTATTTTGAGAGAGAGTGAGCGCATGTGAGAGGGGCAGAGAGAGAGGGAGTGAGAGAATCCCAAGCAGGCTTCACACTGTCAGCACAGAGGCCGATATGGGGCTCGAACTAATGAATCGTGACATGATGACCTGAGCCAAAACCAAGAGTCGGATGTTTAACGGACTGAGCCACCCAGGCACCCTGCCCCCCTCAGTTTCAGAGATGTTAAAGTGTAAAAACATTTGCATTTTATTATCAATGTAACATAGACTTAGGCTATGTTGACAGTCTACTTAAGTTTTAAAAGCTGTTAAAACTCTTTTGGAAAGCAAGGAAATGGATTTAGTTCAGTTGCTAATGCTTAGTTCCTTTGGTTTTTAGTTCCATTTATTTTCAGTCTGCTGTTTTTGATATTAAGAAAGTCCCACAACAGTAAAACTCCTATCTTGACTTGTTTCCTTAGCCATTGCTTCTAATAAGATTATGCTTTATGATTTGACCTATTCTGTCCTCAATTTAGAATAAGGTACATCTAGTTCAAGTTTAGTTCTAAGTAAACACGCCCTTTATATTTAATTCCTTGAATTGCCTATGTTACTGGGTTAAGATTATAAACTATCTTAGAAAAATGCTTTGAGTAATAAATGCTATAGATTTTCCCAGCCATGTGGAAAAATCATATTCTTGAAATTTTATCATAGTATATTTATTTGCTTATCTCTTACACCTAGAGAAGCAAACTTTTCTAAAATTTAGAGTAAATGTATAAAAATTATGGTGTTAATTTAAGTAAATTGATAGAATGAAGACTGTTGAACACCAGCCTATAGACCATTATAAAACTGTTATATAATAAAATACCTTGAACAGTCTTTTGGAGTTCACATTAGGTCTATGTTTTTTTTATTTTTATTTTTTATTTTATTTTATTTTTTTTAATTTTTTTTTTTCAACGTTTATTTATTTTTGGGACAGAGAGAGACAGAGCATGAACAGGGGAGGGGCAGAGAGAGGGAGACATAGAATCGGAAACAGGCTCCAGGCTCTGAGCCATCAGCCCAGAGCCTGACGTGGGGCTCGAACTCACAGACCGCGAGATCGTGACCTGGCTGAAGTCGGACGCTTAACCGACTGCGCCACCCAGGCGCCCCAACATTAGGTCTATGTTTAAGGACCACTAACGAGGTACACAGCTGCATAATGTTGTGCAAAGCACACTGGATTTTGCTTGTGTTACCCACCCACCTTGAGACACGGGCCTTTATCCTATCATTTCCCCTGCCTAACCTGCAAGGCCACTGAGGAAATGATACAGTGCATGCATATTTTATACACAGTAAAACACAGGTACAAGGAGTCCCTCCCCCTCCCTGCCCCTTATGGCACTTTACAAGAGGTGTGAAGTTCATAAAGTTTTGCTTAAGCATTTCCTTTTCTCAGGAAGCTTATGTTATAATTAGAAATGGAAAAGAAAAAACATTTCTCAGTATAGATGATAAATTGATGGAACCTATGCATAAATTACCTGGAATGTATCAGTAGTGTAGCGTGCATATAAGTAGAAATGAGGATATTTACATCTTTGGGAGATTTGAGATATTAAGAATTCAGTGGTACATTTATTTCTTTATTTATAAAAGAACTTTTTTTAAGTTTGTTTATTTTGAGGGAAAGAGTGAACAGGGGAAGGACAGACAGAGATGGAGGAGAATCCCAAGCAGGCTCCATGCTGATAGCATGGAGCCAGGCGTGGGGCTCGAGCTCACGAACGGTGAGATCATTACCTGAGCTGAAATCAGGAGTCGATGTTCAACCAACTTAGCCACCCAGGCACCCCAAGAATTCAGCGGTACTTTTAAAAATCATCCTGCAAGGGCGCCTGGGTGGCTTGGTCGCTTAAGCGTCCGACTTCGGCTCAGGTCATGATCTCACGGTCCGTGAGTTCGAGCCCCGTGTCGGGCTCTGTGCTGACCGCTCAGAGCCTGGAGCCTGTTTCAGATTCTGTGTCTCCCTCTCTCTCTGCCCCTCCCCTGTTCATACTCTGTCTCTCTCTGTCTCAAAAATAAGTAAACGTTAAAAAAAAAAAAAATTTAAAAAAAAATCATCCTGCATCTAGCACTTGGCATGCTTCAAGGAAAGAGTTTAGGGAATTATTGAACAAATGCTTATAATGTGTGTCTAGCGGAGGAATTATGTAAATAGTAGTCACTCTTTGATGGAGTACTACTTTAAGTAGGCCTTTCCCCTTATAGAATCATAGACTTTCTGTTTAACTTTCATGTTGAAAAATAGTGCTATAATTGTATATAGGACCACTGGTGTGGACTGAGAGAAATCTATCCAAAGATACCCTGGGGCGCCTGGGTGGCGCAGTCGGTTGAGCGTCCGACTTCAGCCAGGTCACGATCTCGCGGTCCGTGAGTTCGAGCCCCGCGTCAGGCTCTGGGCTGATGGCTCAGAGCCTGGAGCCTGTTTCCGATTCTGTGTCTCCCTCTCTCTCTGCCCCTCCCCCGTTCATGCTCTGTCTCTCTCTGTCCCAAAAATAAATAAACGTTGAAAAAAAAAAATTTTTTTTTTCAAAGATACCCTTAAGAATAAAGACCAAAGCCAACGGCCCACCTTCTAAAACAACCTACTAAAGACAACTACATCATCTGCCTTCCTGTTTTTCTAAGCCATGAGAAGTACTGATTAGTTTAGAACAGGGATACAGATTGAACTCTTATTGTTTGAAGTTCCAGAATTGAAATGTTTTCACATTAAAATAGTCATTGAGTTGTTCATTCAGTTCAGTCCATGTATGTATGTATGTATGTATGTATTTATTTATTTTAATGTTTATTCTTGAAAGAGAGGAAATTCTTGAGTGAGGGAGGAGCAGAGACAGAGAGAGGGAGATATAGAATCTGAAACAGGCTCCAGGCTCCAAGCTGTCAGCACAGAGCCTGATGCAGGGTTTGAACTCACAAACTGTGAGATCATGACCTGAGCCAAAGTTGGACACTTTTAACAGACTGAGTCACCCAGGTGCCCCAGTCCATGTATTCTTACATAACTGTTCTGTGGTCAGATTCATTCCTTTCTGGAAATCATGGAACTAATTTTACAATATAAAATTATATTGGGAGAACTTCATTTACTTTTCCTAAAGTTAAATAGGTATTTTTGTTCCAACAGTTGTGGTTTCTAGTTAAATAATCATAGATAATTATTTTTGAATATCTACCATTTTGTCATGAACATTTGATTCTCTGGCTGCTGAACATTTGATTTTTTTGGAGTATTCATTCTCTAGATCTTTACTGAGTACCTACTTTATGCCAGTCCCCATGCTAGATGCTGGGGGTGCAGCGATGAGCAAAAGCAGACAAGGGAAGAAGATTGCTACAAAATAAGGGTACTTGCTCTTTTATTCTTTAATAATATCTCTCTTTGGTACTCTGTCTCCTTGAAGCATCTTCTCTAAGGATATGTACATAATAGAGCGTACAGGAAATACTTCTTTTTTTTTTAATTTTTTTTTTTTTAACGTTTATTTATTTTTGAGATAGAGCATGAACGGGGGAGGGTCAGAGAGAGGGAGACACAGAATCTGAAACAGGCTCCAGGCTCTGAGCTGTCACCACAGAGCCCGATGCGGGGCTCGAACTCACAGACCGCGAGATCATGACCTGAGCCAAAGTCGGCCGCTTAACTGACTGAGCCACCCAGGCGCCCCCAGAAAATACTTCTTAAAAGATAGGGGAAAAAAATAGTAATTGATGTCTATAGATTAAGTTGAGTTTTAGGTTTTAATTAATCCTGATAAAGGTGAGAATGCAGAAGAGAAGAAGAGGAAAGTAGTTGTAATAATGGGATTATGAACATGTACAAAATTTATTTTAAAAGCTATTTTTATAAGTTTTAAATACCTGATGTTTGAAATACTAGCAACTGAGATAGATATTTCATAGAATCTTACAGCTGGAAGATTTAGGGAATTCATCTACCCAAAGTCTCTATCAATGCAAGTATCCCTTTGTTAGCATTCATTCATATACTCCCTGATCATTTTCAGTGAGGTGAAAATCATTCCCTCACTATCTGTTCTGTTTTGGAGACAACATTAATAACTTAAGTAATTAAAAGCTAACTTTTCTCTTTCTGTGTGTTGATCTTAGTTCTGCCTTTTTGAGCTACAGAAGTTTAATTGCTTTTCTACATCTCTGTCTTTAAGATATATAGAAACATGTTCAATAAGTGTTTTTCGAACAAACAAGTGCCTGGCCCATTACAATATCTTTTCTGGATACTCTTAATGGGGAAATTGCGTGAAGTCAGTTTTGTAAAAACAAACATAGGCAGTCAGTGTAATGGCAGGGACCAGTGATAACCAGTTCAGAATGGTTTTCACTGTTCTCCTACAGCGCCAAACAATGTTGTTGTTGTTGTTGTTTTTAAGTTTCATTTATTTTGAGAGAGAGAGCATGTGCACATGTGCAGGGGAGGGACAGAGAAAGGGAGAGAGAGAGAATCCCAAGCAGGCTTCACACTGTCAGTGCAGAGCCTCACGTGGTGCTCAAACTCACAAATCATGAGATCATGACCTGAGCCAAAATCAGGAGTCTGATGCTTAACCAACCGAGCCACTCAGGGGCTCCATGATGTTTTTTATAAAGACAAATGAAACAAACATAATATAATCCAAATTCAGATATATATTGGACTTTAGATAATGTTGTTTGATTTTTTTGAGAACACATCTTGGCTTTCTAGGTTAACATTTTATATGATGGGATTGGCTTCCCCATTAGCCCTATACCATTGAACCATAGACAGTCTGAAACCCTGGCTAATGGTAACACTTTATTTAAGTTAGAGTTTACATTTCCTGAACACACACACAGGGTTAAATAGTTGGAGGTACTATATTAACTCTCAGGAAGTTAACCCCTAAATTAAAGTATGCCATAAATAATCCATAATGAGGATAAGCCTCAAATGGAATAATTGAGTTGGTGCTACAGTACAAATTTGGTTCTCATATGAGAAATTTAGAAGAGTTTTATTTAGTATTCCTTTCTTATATAAATGTGATCTGCTGAGAAAAATTGCATATTTTTTCTATCATGTTCATAAATTTTTTATGGCAGGAAATTGGTAATTCAGTTTTACATTCCCATACTTAAAATAATGAAGGGTTCAGAAAAACCTTTGTTGAATAAATAGATAATTGTATGATAAATGTAGTATGTTTGACATTTTATATATTTTTTAATGTTCTTTCTTCCTATATTAGTGCTGAGTGAAGATCCTGTAATCAGCCTGTGTAGACGCCCCCTAAGAAGCCCAAGACCTGGTAAGAGATTGTTTTGTCTGTTGGTTTAAATGATTTATAAATATAGCTTTATTTTTAAATAGGTTAGTACATGTATTCATATGGTTAGAAATTTAAAAGTTATTATAAATACATGGTGAAAAATCTCCCTGTCCCTCTGTCCTTTACCCACCTAGCCTCCTCATTAGAGGGAACCAGTGTTTTCAGTTTCTTAGGTCTTTTTTTAGGGATATTTAATGGAGCTACAAAGAAATTCATGCATAAATGATATTTTCCTTCCTTTTATCACAAATGTTAGCCCAATAAACACTCTTTTCTGTACCTTCTTATTGTGTTTTTATTTTTACTTAATCTATTGAGACATCTTTCCATACATATGTGTATGTGTGTATATATGTGTATGTATATATATATATATATATATATATATATACACACACATATATATAAAGGCCTTCCTCATTGTTTTTAAGAGGTTTCTATGATTCTTTTTGTTAGTATGATGATTTTAAACTAGGATCAGGGGCTTTTTATTCTTCCCAGCATAATGCTAATAAAAAAATCAAGACCGAGGCTTTATAGCTCAGTGCTATCAAATTTTTCTGCCTCACTTACATTTCTTTTTGATGAAAACCTCTAACAAGTATTGCCCTTAAGTTGATTTCATGACTGTGAGAGATAACCAATAAAGGCATCCAAGCAGTCTACTTCTGCTTCCTTGTCAGAGTTCATTAGCACATAAGAGTGCTTTCTCATGGGAACTAAAGAAGAACCTTATTTATCTTCACATTAGGTTTCTATTTCTTGATCCTTCTCTTTAAGAAAGAATTAGGATGGGTTTTTTTTTTTTTTTGATAACTGTCGTTTTAAGTATTACAATGACAAAGATCTGTTAAGGTTTTGATGATGAACCTGTGGTAAAGGACCACATGATGCATTTCCTCTTAAGCTCTAATCATTTTCTTGCTATCTCTCTTGCAGATTCGGCATACAAAACAAATGGAAATACTAAAATGAGTGAATTAGGTTTGTCTATCTCTAATTCTTACAGGTTTTTTTCAAGGGTTCTGAGAATCAGAACACAGGAGTATACACAGTTGGTCACTGGCTTGAGAATATTTCTTTGTTCGTTTTCTCAGCTTGTGGGACACTGTGCCTATGGCTATGACCTTTCTTATTGCCCTGATTCTTATTCTGTCTGAAATTACGTCTTTTGTTATTTAAGTTCATATAGGAACATGTAATACAAACACATTTTAATTTTTATTAGACTTTGTTAAATTCACATTTCTATGAGAAAAAGGAATATCAGCTTACCAATTCATAGTTTTTCTTGAGTTAGAAAGTGAATTAGAGATTCACTTTCCAGTGTTTGCTTTGCTGTAGGACATGAGATACCCAGATCCACAGCGTTAAGAGAACCTACATTGATTGTGGTTAGACTTAGTTTTAAGTTACAGTATTTTTCTAAATTTAGAGATGAGTCAAAACGAAGGAAACTTCCCCTTTTTTAAAAAAATAGCTGCAACTTTTTTAAAATTCATCTTTCAGTTAAACTCGGGTTGACTTCTTGGAGACTTCAGGATAGTGTCTGAAAGTGATCCTTACAGTATGCAGTTCATCATGTGTACTGGTGCCCAGTAGAGTTTCTCAAGTGCTTTATTTAAAAACTTAAAAAAAAATTTTTAAGTCATAGTTTCTTAATTGGTAAAGAAGTTGAAATAATCCACTTTTACTCTTTATGCTAGAGTTAGAAATGATTTTTATAAGTACTTTATAGTGAGAAGTAACTTTTAAAAGTGCTTTCCAGTTTAAAGAACATTTCTGTGGGATTAACAGAAAATGGCCTCCTCTGATTCTTTTTTATAGTAATGTTAGTACCTCTTAGAATATCAAAAATGACTGTTCATGGAGCTTGAATACTAGTAATATCCCCAGACTGTTCTTTATACTCCTTCCTGCTGCCCCACTCTGCCTCTGTTCTCAAAAGCATATTGGCATTGAATAATCTTAAAGGTACCACACTCTTAAAGGTGTCTATGCTGTGGGTCAGCCTCTAGTTAAAATCTGACCTGCAATCCTGTTTTTGCACAGCCTGTGAGCTAAGAAAAGAGACCTTGTGTGGCTAGCAAAGCCTCAAATATGTTTACTATTTGACCCTTTATGGAAAAAGCTTACCGCTCCCTGGTTTATACCGGTGGCAGGAATAAAGACAGCAAATCACCCAAACAGTCATCTGTTTGTTCTAAGAGTAAATTCAGAGAGTTACATACTTGCCTCAACATAGATTTTTTTTTTATAGCACTCCACCCTAGCCTATACTGACAGCGTAAGAAGACGGGAGACACATGGACTCTTGTGTTCTGTCTAGTCTTCTCTTTGAGAAAGCATCAGAGTCTCATTTGTGAAATCTTCATGTCTTTGTCCCCAGACAAAATACAAAGTATGAGTTCCTTGAGTATCCTTCACTTCACTGCTCACACCAACACATTCAATAAGTCTCTAGGAATAGAAAACCTTATAGTACAGATATACCTGGAACTTTGTGTTTTCCTTTCAAACTGTAGCTGAGGAAAGGAAAGTGGTATAATTAGTGGTTTGTCTCTGCCTGAAGAGATGGTTGTATGTGATCTATTCTTACAACAAACACGTGCCCTAGGTCTTCTGAAAGTCCTTTTATTAGTTGGTTGAGATCATTGGAAAAGTGGTACCTCCTTAACAGCTCCTTTATTTATTGCCATTTGTCTACTAAATGCCACAGCCTTTATAATTTTGTTTTCCTTTTGGGCCCACTTTATTTGGGAGCCGGGTGGCGAGGGCTCTAGGCCTCCTGGGCCCATAGCAGTGCTCACTGGCGTGTGCCGTGCCACCCAGAGCAGCATACCGCTCCATGTTGTGGCCTGAGTACCACAGGCGGCTCACACCGCCAGAGAACAGGGGGCTGACGGTCCGTAGCTCCTTCGGCCACAGCTGGTTGAGGGCGACCCCCTTGGTCTAGGCTGTGAAGACGGCTTTCTCAGAGGTCTTGTGGGCCCGGTGAAATCGCATCCCTTTGTGGACCAGGTGTAGGCGAGGTCAGTGGCCAGTATGTCAGAACTAAGAGCCAGTGCCATGTTCTCACCGTGAATCTGGGGGACACCAGTTGGGGGAGTGGTGGGTCCTGGGGACCCTAGGTGGTGAAGCTGCCACCCCAGGCCCAAGGCTAAACACCCCCGCAACCCCACCAACCTTAGCCAGGATGTCCCCAGCTTTGGGAAGATCTACTGTGACCCAGCCTATTCTCTCTCTGTTTTGCCACAACTTTTATAATATTTTAACTTTTTTTTAATTGAAGGTATTATTACTCCAAATAAGAGTTGAATTTCTCAAAGCTTCTGCATAAGCATAGGGAAGAATAATACCTTTTTTAAAAAAAAAGTATTTTAACCTTCTACACGTAGAAGCCAAGAGGTTTAAAATAAAGGAAGATGAATGCGGGGCGCCTGGGTGGCGCAGTCGGTTAAGCGTCCGACTTCAGCCAGGTCACGATCTCGCGGTCCGTGAGTTCGAGCCCCGCGTCAGGCTCTGGGCTGATGGCTCAGAGCCTGGAGCCTGTTTCCGATTCTGTGTCTCCCTCTCTCTCTGCCCCTCCCCCGTTCATGCTCTTGTCTCTCTCTGTCCCAAAAATAAATAAACATTGAAAAAAAAAATTAAAAAAAAAAATAAATAAAATAAAGGAAGATGAATGCAAAACAGGGAAATAAAATGAAAACTTCTCATGTGGTACTAAATGCTACTGATTCATCATCAGATTGTATTTAAATATTTATGCATTCTTTGTAGCTTGGGTTAAAAAGGTGAAAATGTAGAATGTTTAAAACCTTGCATGAAACCTCATTATTAAGCACTAATTTCACACTATTTTCTTGAGTTGTTAAGTCATGTTTTTTTTTGTCATGGTATGAACAATTTTAGCAAAAGTCTTAAAGGTTTTTATTCTGTGATACAAAAGTCTATTCATTTATTAAACAAACATTTATTTTTAACCACCTTCTGTATGTATCAGTGACTGGCCTAAATGCTGGAACCATAAAAAGCCATGATAATTTTTTCCCCTAGCTCTTAGAGTACATGATAATGGAAAAAAAAAGAAAAAAAAAACAAGTTAGATAAATTAATGTTGTAAGTGTTAAAATGGTGGTATATGTATTTGATAGCCTAGAAGAGAAGTGCCTTATTCTGCAGGAGAGGTTGGGAAGGTTTCATGGAGGAAATGGCATTTAGGAGGACTTGAAATTCCTGACCTTCATGTACCAGAATGAAAACCACAGTTAAAAAGTCTATAGCCAAGACAACGAGTAGACTGATAACAATGATGATTATTGTCAAATGTATAGAACATGTAATTCATAAGATATTATTGGATTATGCATAAGGCACAATATTAGTAATAATATTGAAGACAGCCTTGTTTAACAAGTTATTGTTCACCCTTTGAATACTATTGATATTGTTAGCAACATAAAATTCTTAAAAAAAATTTTTTTTAAGTTTATTTATTTATTTTGAGAGAGAGACAGCATGAGTGGGGAAGGGGAAGAGAGAGAGGGAGAGAGAGAATTCCAAGCAAGCTCCATGCCACCAGTACAGAGCCTGATGTGGGGCTTGAACTCACAAAGCCACGAGATCATGACCGGAGCTGAAACCAAGAGTCAGACGCTTAACCAACTGAACTACTTAGGCGCCCCAGAAACATAAAATTCTAAAGAAAAGACCTTTGGACACTAGATTAAAGTGTTCAGAAATCCACGATATATTAAATACTTGAAATATAATGATATAAAAAATAAATGGGGAGCTCCCTTATATAAGTTGGTTAAAAAAAATTCTTAAATTCTCCCCATGCTAATTGGACAACACATACATAAACAATAAAGGAAATTTAATTTTACTTTTATATGAGTGATTAATTACTAGGTGATTTGGCTCTGAACAAATTGACCTGGAGTTTAAAAAGTACATGGAAATAAATTATATCAGGATCAAAAAGGGAGGGATTACTGCACTATTCATTTTCTTTCTGGTGACTCAGTGAAGAAACACACAGATTCTAAAATCAATTTAGCCTAAAATTTTGCTATACCAAATAATTTTTAAACTATATAAAACATAATGTTCAAATATGGTTGTAACTTTAGCAAAGCTACTGTTACATCTTATTTTTTAAGTTTATTTATTATTTTGAGAAAAAGAACATGTGTATGCTCAAGTGAGGGAGGAGCAGAGGGGAAGAAAGAGGGACCCCCAGATGGGCTAAGACTCACAAACTGCGAGATCATGACCTGAGCCGAAATCAGATGCATAACTGACTGAGCCACCCAGGCTCCCTGCAAAGCTCTATTTTAAACGAGTTACACTTAGAAGTTATTGGAACCTCTTGTATTAGAAGAGTTCAGCCCTCAGCCTTTTCTTTGTCATTAATTCAAAAAATTATTGAGAGAGACTTTTGGTTTTCCTCCTGTTCCACGTGTAAGAAGCTAACCTAGCAACAAATAAACACAGCTAAAAATTCAAAAGCTCTTTTTTGGATCTCTGAGAAAGGAGAGAACACAGGGCAAACCCCTGCCCTCAAAGTTGGAGAGAGATGCAAATACAGGAAATTGTGGCTTATCAAGAGCTCAGGCTCAAAAGTGGAGATGTCTCCAGGAACCAGTTCTGGGGTATCAAAATCTGAACTGTAACTGATGAACTGCAGGAGGCTTGGTGTGCAGAAGTCTGAGTTAAATATTCCAAGGGGACCCAGTCATGGGGAGTACCCCACTAGATTTTGAGGTATACCTCCAGGGGCTCGACCAAATTCCCATAGTAAATATCAGAGAAAAGTCCCCTCATGCTTCAGCGGGGGGGGGGGGGGGGAGGGGTGGAAAGAATCATTTTGAAATATGTCAGAGCACTCTGTTCTTAATAAGGCCTGCCTTCAGGGCAATCTAGTTACCCAGAACCTGACCTACTGGGGTATTATCAGCCCAACTGACCTGGGGAAAGGAAAATCCTCTATTCCAGGCCACCGTAGACAACATGTCCCACCTAAGGAGAAAAGAAAACCATTGAGAGCCATTTGTGGCATAAATTCACTAAGAGACTAAGACCTAATTATAGGACTATGAAGCCCTTTCCCTTTCTCTCTGGACCTCATTATCACATTACTAGAGACCTAGTTACAGAAGTTCCTTTTACCCAGTACATCATGTCCACCATCAAGACAAAATCTTAACATTAAGATACGGTATCAAGACATAATGAAAGGCAAAAAACAATTTGAAGAGACAAAACCAACATCCAAACCAGTATGGCAAGGGTGTTGGAAATATCAGACCAGAAATTTAAAACGACAATGATTAGTATGCTAGGGATTCTAATGGATAGAGTAGACCGCATGCACAAACAGATGGACAATGTAAGCAGAGATGGAAATCCTAGGAAGCAAAAAGAAATGCAAGGGATTCAAAATCACTGTAATAGAAATGAATGCCTTTGATAGACATATTAGACTGGACTTGGCTGAGGAAAAAATTTCTGTGCTAGAGGGCATATTGATAGAATCCTCAAATAAATGATAATGTGATAGAGGTGTTAACCAGTGCTGTGGTGGTAATCAATATATAAATGTATCAAGTTAACATCTACACATACTTACACAGTGTCATATGTCAATTCTCAAAATACAGTTCTCAACCAAAAAGCAGAGGAAACGACTCAACAAAATGGAACATCCAAGGACTATACAACTATGAAATATTGTATATAACATACACATAATGGGAGTGCCAGAAGGAGGAGAAAAAAGGAACAGAAGAAATACTTGAGACAATGATCTAGAATTTCTCCAAATTAATGTCAGACACCAAACCACAGATTCAGGAAGCTCTGAGAACATCAAGCAGAATAAATGCACAAAAAATACACCTGGGTGTTTATCATTTTCAAACTACAGAAAATCAAAGATGAAGAAAACCTGAAAGAAGTTAGAGGAAGAGAAGACACCTGACCCATAAAGGAACAAAGATAAGAATTACATCCAACTTCTCTTCAGAAACCATGCAAGTGAGAAGAGAGTGTGGAATGAATGATTTTAAGTGTGAGAGGAAAAAACCACCAACCTAGAATTCTGTATCTTGCAGAATTATCATTCAAAGGGAAAGCCTTTAACCAGGCTAAGGATAAAAAAAGAAAAGAGATAAACTAAGGTAAAAGGACACAAATTAGTATAGATTTCATGAAAATTAAAAGGATAATATAGAAATACTATGAACATGTTGAAGCCCACAAATTTGATAATCTAGATGAAATGGACCCTTTCCATGAAAGACACAATCAGCTAAAACACACAAGAAGAAATAGATAATCTGTTATCTATTTAAATACATATATATCTATTTAAATACATTGACTCAATATTTAATAAATTTCCAAAACAGAAAGCACCAGGCCTAAATGAGTTCACTGGTGAATACTATCAAGTATTTAAAGAAATGAATTATACCAGTTCTCTAAGGTACCTTTCAGAGGATAAAAGTAGAGGAAATACTTCTTAACTCATTTTGTAAGGCCAGCATTCCCTTAATACTAAAACCAGACAAACATGAGAAAAGAAAACTATAGATCAATATCTCATGAACAGATGCCGTACTTCACAAAACATTAGCAAAATGAATTTTAAAAAACTACAAAAAGAATTAGGGGCACCTGGCTGGCTCACTTGGTAAAGAACATAACTCTTAATCTTGGGGTTGTGGGTTCAAGCTCCACATTGACTATACAGATTACTTTAAAACTGAAAAAAAAAAAAAAAAATACGCTACAACCAAACAGGATTTGTCATAGGTATGAAAGACTGGCTCAACATTTGAGAATCTATCATATTAACAGACTAAAAAAGAAAAAAACACATAGTATTAATAGATGCAGAAAAAGTGTTTGACAGAATCCAATACCCATTCATGATAAAAACTCTCAGTAAACTGGGAATAGAGGGAATCTTTCTCAACTTGATAAACACTATCTACAAAAAAACCTTACAGGTAACATAATGGTGAGACACTGGAAGCTTTTGTACTAATATCAGTGCTAAAAAGGAATAAGCCATCAAGGTATGATATGAAGGAACCTAAATGGATATTTAGGCATAGATGCCCCTGCTCACCACTTCTTTTCAACATTGTGCTGGAGCAATGTAGCTAATGCAGTAAGACAAAGGGAAGCAAAAGGTATACAGGTTGGGAAGGAAGAAGTGTCTTGGTTCACAGGTAACGTGATCATCTGTGTAGGAAATCCAAAAGAATGGACAAAAAATAGGAACTAATAAGCAATTATAGCAAGGTTGCAGAATGTAAAGTTAATATAAAAAAGCCAATCACTGTCCTACATACCAGCAATGAACAAGAAAAATTTGAAATTAAAAACAACACAATTTACATTAGCACCTCTCTCCCCACCGAAATGCTTACAGGTGTATATCTAAGAAGATATGTACAAGATCTATGTGAGAAAAATTATAAAAGTCATAAATGAAATCAAAGAATTTACTTAAAACCAACGGAGAGATATTCCATGTTCATGGATAGGAAGACTCAGTATTGTCAAGAAGTCAGTTCTTTTCAACTTAATCTGTAAATTCAGTGCATTCCCAATCAAAATCCCAACAATTTATTTTGAGAAAATGATTAAGTTCATATAGAGTCAAAAGACCCAGCATAGCCGATACAGTATTGAAGAATAAAGTAGGAGGACTTAACCTCAAGACTGACGGTGAAGCTTCAGTAATCTAGACAGTGTGGTATTGGTAGAAGAATAGATGAATAGAACAGAATAGAGAACCCATAAACAGATCCACGTGTAGTCTACTGATCTTTAACAAAGTCAATACAATGGAGGGCAGAATCTTTTCAACAAATGGCTAGAACAACTGGATATCTACACGCAAAAAAAAAAAAAAAATCTAGACACAGACCTTAAACCCTTTGCAAATATTAACTAAAAATGTATCACAGGCCTAAATGTAAGTTTTTTTAAAAAAATGTACAAAACTCCCAGAAGAAAATCTAAAGGACTTTGGGTATGCTGATGCTTCTTTAGATGCAAACAAAGAGCACAACCCATGAAAGAATTGATAAGCTGAACTTCAGTGAAGTTACAAACTTCTGCTCTGCAAAAGAATGACAAGAGAATAAAAACATAAGACACTGAGAGCAAATACTTGCAAATGACACATCTAATAAAGGACAGTTATCCAAAGTATACAAAGAACTCTTAGAACTCAACAATAAAAAAAAAACAAACCTGACTTAAAAAATGAGCTAGACTTAACAGACACCCCAACAACAGATATACAGATGGCAAATGAGCATATGAAAAGATGTCCTACATTGTATGTCATCATGACATTATGTCATTCTTATCATATGATCCAGCAATTACACTCTGATATTTACCCAAATGAGTTGAAAACTTAATGTTTACACAAAAGCCTGCACACACGTTTATAGCAGAATTATTCATAATTGGAATAATTATTGGAATTATTCTACTTGGAAGCAACCAACGTGTCAGTAGGTGAATGGATAAACTGGCACATCCAGACGGTGGAGTGTTATTCAGTGCTATAAAGCACTGAGCTATCAAGCCATGAAAAGACATGGAGGAACCTATATGACTGTTCTGGAAAAGGCAAAACTATTGAGACAGTAAAAAGATCAGCGGTCATTGGGGCACCTGGGTGGCTCGGTCGGTTAAGCACCCAACTTCGCTCAGGTCATGATCTCACAGTTTGTGGGTTCGAGCCCCGTGTCAGGCTCTGTGCTGACAGCTCAGAACCTGGAGTCTGCTTTGGATTCTGTGTCTCCCTGTCTCTGCCCCTCATCTGCTCACGTTCTGTCTCTCTCTTTCTCAAAAATAAACATTAAAACAGAAACAAAAAGATTAATGGTCATCAAGGGTATGGTGGTGGTGGTAGGGGAAGGATGAATAGGTGGAACACAGAGGGTTTTTAGGGCATGAAAATACTCTGTATGATATCATAATGATGGATACATGTCATTATATGTTTGTCTAAACCCATAGAATGCACAACACCAAGAGTGAACTGTAATGTAAATTAGGGTCTTTGGGTGAACATGATGTGTAAATGTAGATCCATCAATTTTACCACTATTCAACAAATATACCACTCTAGTGGGGGATGTTGATAATGGTGGAAGCTATGCATGTGTGGGGCAGGAAACATAAAGGAAATCTATCTACCTTCCCCTCAGTTTTGCTGTGAATCTTAAGCTGCTCTTTAAAAGAAAATTAATAAAACAAAATAATTATCATTAAGTGCTGAATACATGCCATTATAAATAAGACTGATGCAGTGGTAGATGGGTGGTGGACTAGAAATCAGAAGAGCCTGTATTCAATTCCTTTTTTATCACTTGTTCATCCTGATACCCTTAGACACGTCACTTAATACCATAAACCTTACCTATGAGAGTCCTCTTGTGACATTAGGGAATCAGATAGCAGATATGAAGGGTTTTTTTGAAAACTAACTGGTAGCATGCAAATATCAAGGAAGTAACTATTATTAAGATAATGACTAAGACGTAACTATTGGCTCTTAAGAAAACATCTTTTGTTTGATGCTATGTGAATAGTTATATAAATGAAAATAAACTCTACAAAAGGGATAATATGTGTGTTATGGAATGATATCTTTTTGTATGAGTGGAAATATTAATGAAAAAATTTTAAGAGAATAGCACTAAGGCAAGTTTGATTTTCCATTTTTCTGCTTGAAAAAGAAAATTGAAAAGACAGTTTCCCTTATGACCCTAGATTAAAATGGAATATAATATACCAGGTCCTAGCTTTATAAGAGTGACATAGTATTTGCTGTTTTGGTTAGTTTTTTCCTATACCAAAAATATTGGCAAATGTATTTCACATAGTGATTTACACTTGCCCCTGTCATAGTGGTAGTTTGACCAGTGTTATATTAATATAATTAAACTGATCTGAAGAAAATATTTCCAAGTTCACCGTATAATGTGTTGGCACTTGCCTTCCACGGTATTGTTTTCCCCTTTTGAAAAGCAAAAGGGGTTAAAAAGCAACAGAGGGAAAGCTGAAAAGAAAGATTTCAGCTTTGTGAGCAGTCTGATTCATGCCACTTCTCAAAAGATCACTCAGCAATATTTTAGCCCAGTTGTACAATGCCGCCTTTGGGTTTATCTCCCTTTAAATTTTTTTTTTTTCAGTATAGCCTATATAAAAATACTGTGTTTGATACACGTTGCTCATTTATCTTTGTCCAAATTCTCTGGCTCTGAAAAAAAATAGCGTACGTGGATGTGCTGGAGCTAGGGTTTCTCTCCCTTTCTTCTTTTGGACATACTAGTGCAGTAAAGAACTGATTTGTCTTTTCCACCAGTATGATGGGTTTCTCAAGACAGCATGGGGAGTGTGGCAAATAGGAGAATGAGAATTCAGTAAACCTATAGGGACTGGAATATTTATCAATGGAGAATCTCATGCGTTCTACAAACAGGTTACAGTTTAGAGTACAAACGGACCTGCGGCTGAAAGAAAAATGAACTCTTCCTGATTCTAGGTTGTATCGTACTTATTTCTGAAATAACCTAAAGGGAAATAACATATTTTTTAACATTTAACAGAAGAAAAATTTTAGTTGGTCTGTCTTTATGTTCACTTCCCTAAATTGTATGTTATAGATTACATATTATATATTATATAGTTATATATTGTTTATTCCTAAGCTTTAGCTTTTGATGTCATGTATGATGTGTTTGCTTTTCTTTTCTAGAAGCCACCAGCAGCCAACAGAAGGCCAATTTTTCTGAAGGAGGTATTTTCTTTTAAAATATTCTAAATTTTTTTTCATTAACATGAACAATTTTGATAGTTACTTAAAGAGGAAAATTTTTCTTCAGGAAAAAAGTTCATGCTTATCTAAATTCATAATTGGGTCTTAGATAAAATGGGATAGGGTGAGTGATGATAGCCTTTATATGCATTTTAAACATCTTTTGTCTGAGTTAATAATTTTAAGTAAAGCCAATGAAAACAGACTTTGGCATATGCTGGCCTTTGATTATGGTATTAATATAATCATTTTTTCTAAATTCTCATAATCAGTCTATGAATAGGACAGTAAAACTTAGTCCATTTTAAAACCCACCATAATCTTAATTACCTGCATACTGAAATGCTTGTATGAGTGTGTGTGTACATCCCCCCTTTACAACCACAGATACTCATGTAAACACACATGTACATACACTAATTTTGGCTGAATTTACACACTATATGTAGTCCCCCCCCCCAAAAAGGTAAAATTTCTCCACTATTAATGCTCCTTTGTTTCCTTTTTGACTTTACATTAAAGCCTCAGAATATAATCTTGTAGATATTACTCAGAATATTTGCTTGAGATATAATTATATGCCTCAGATAACATTAATGAGCTCAATTTTAGCTCATATAAAACTTTGTGATCCAGAATAGTAAGTGTAATAAATAGTGATTCTATGTCTGATAATTAAAGAGGCTTCATTTTAATGTTGAATTACTTGTTTTAATCTAGATCTTTAGAACATTAGAAGAAAGACTATACTAGTGTATTATTTCTTTCTTTTTAGAAGAAACTGAACAAGACGATCAAGACAGCTCTGACAGTGATATTACTATTCTTAAGGTCAGATCCGGGGATTCTCTTGATTCTGGAGGTAACATATCTTCATATTCATATGACTTTATCTTAGGAGCTGTGTTTTTAGTAAAAATCTAAAGGTATTTTGTGAATTTACTTTTTTAAAAAATATTTCCATAAGATATTTTATTAAAACTACTTTTTTAGAAAGTATACTTTTTAATATTTATTAAAATTACTGACTCCATGTGTGCATCTGATTAGTAACATGTAATGTCTATATAATATCTAAACAAGTCACTTTAAAAAAAATTTTTTTTTAATCTTTATTTTTGAGAGAGAGAGAGACAGAGCACAAGCAGGGGAGGGGCAGAGAGAGAGACACACACAGATTCCAAAGCAGGCTCCGGGTTCTGAGCTGTCAGCACTGAGCCCGACCCGGGGCTCAAACTCAACAAAAGCAAGTTCATGACCTGATTCGAAGTTGGACGCTTAATTGACTGATCCACCCAGGCACCCCACAAATAAGTCACTTTTTAGCCTGCTTTGATATTTATGGAATATAAGATATTTTTGTGCTCAAAAGAAGTTATTTGTAGTTTGTTTAAAATGTTATAGAGAAGCCGATCTCATTGGTAGTGGTATTCCTTATATTATCAGGGATGTTAGCTCTTAGGAAGTTTTAATATCCCTAGGTAATCACTTTTATTTCTGGATTGTTCAAATTCACACCAAGTTAGTAGCAACAGTTTATGGCTGTTCATGTGAATTTGTGTTTAAGTTTATTCAAGGAAAGAATTGACCGTGGGGGGAAAATACCAATTGAGGCTTAAGAGGGTGCTGAACCAATTTGAAACTCTGTAAATAATGAATAATATTATATTTTAGTCCCATGAAAGAGTAATTCTCTATTTTCCCCTCACCATCTTTTGAGAATTTCCATAATACTGTGTTTTACTTTATCATTCCATTTAAAAAATAGGCTCATAGGCTGGTTTATGGGCATTTGGTATTCTATATATTTCCCACCCTTCCTCATTGTTCCCCATTCTTTCTTGATACAGAAATCCCAAAGGAGATATGCACCATTCTAGCATAGTGGTTAAGAACATGGGCTCTGGAGCCAGAATCCCTGGGTTTCACTCCTCCACTACTAGGTTTGTGCCCTCAGGCAATTGCTTAATGTCTGTGTTCCTCAGTATCCTCATCTGGGTTGGTAAGAGGTTAATTCATATGTGCAAGCACCTAGAAGGTACCTGTCACATATTAAACACTAAACTAAGTGTTCTTATTAGTTTTGGTATATGTATACATGAAGCTCTAAAAATTAAAAACTAATTTAGCCATTCCTATAGCCAATAGTTTGATGCTATTGCTAGCAGCATATAGCTCTTTGAAACTTCATACACTGAAGGGTCTGTGATCCCTTTAAGAATTCTAATAAATTCTTAATGAAGCACATATACCCACGTGCAGAAGAAAACTCTATCTAAAGAAGAAAAAAGGGAGCATATTAAGAATACTGATCTTCTTAGATTATTTTCTGAGCCAGTTATCCCTTGAAGAGGTTCAAGAAGAAACAAGCATAGAGAAAAAAAGAAAGGCGAGCCAAGAAACAGACTCAACTGTAGAGAACGAATTGATGGTGACCAAAGGGGAGGAGGGAATGGGGGGTGAGTGAAATAGGTGATGGGAATTAAGGAGTGCACTTGTGATAAGCACCAGATGTTGTGTAGAAGTGTTGAATCACTAAATTGTACATCTGACACTACTATTGCACTGTATGTTAACTAACTGGAATTTAAATAAAAACTTAAAAAAAAAAAGATCTGTTGGAATGCAAGAAGAGAATATTAGAATTTCATGTATATTTATATTTTATTTCATCCAATTAAAATGTCTTTTTGTTTTATAGTAGATACAACACATTAGTTAATACATTATTTCAATAACACACGTATTTAATGTTAGAAATATGTTTTGGAGGGGCACGTGGATGGCTCAGTCAGTTAAGTGTCAGACTTCGGCTCAGGTCATGATCTCATGGTTCATGAGTTTGAGCCCCACATCGGGCTCTGTGCTGACAGTACAGAGCCCGCTTCGGATCCTCTGTCTCCCTCTCTCTCTGCCCTTCCCCACTCATGCTCACTCGCTCTCTCTCTCTCTCTCTTTCTCTCAAAAATAAATAAGCATTTTTTTAATTAAAAAGAAATATGTTTTAGATCAATGCTCAAATTTTTTTTAATAATAGGAGTACACTAACAAAAATATTTAGCTGCCACACCTGGATGTGTCAAATGCTTTTACTTCGGAGTTAACAATCTGATCACTTTTGAACAGAGTTAGTTATAAATTCCACTTTTATATGAAAATAAGTTTTTAAAGAATAGGCTAAAATATGTAACATATTAACCATTTACAAGAAAAATTTGAGGCAAAATGGGTATTAATGATTTCAAGAAGATCCATTATAAACTTTCAAAGTGTTCCCCAACTCAAAGGTTTCATTATCTTCCTTACCTCACGTCATGCTCTACATCTTCTATTTTTTTTCTTTAGAAAGTCGTCAGGGAAAAGATAATTATTTAGTTAAGTTTTTAGATACAACATGGCTCTTTAGAAACTTAAAAAAAATAAAATGTGTTCCTGGGACACCTCGGTGGTTGGGCTCTGCGTTGCACTCCACACTGAGCATGAAGCCTACTTAAAATAAAAAAATTAAATATTCAACACTGCCCCAAGTGTTGAATTCCCTGGGGTTTTACTGAATATTTTTGTTCTTTTGATTACTTACTGTTCTCTTAGTAAAATATGCGTTTAAAAAGTACAATATGCTTTATAGGGGCGCCTGGGTGGCGCAGTCGGTTAAGCGTCCGACTTCAGCCAGGTCACGATCTCGCGGTCCGTGAGTTTGAGCCCCGTGTCGGGCTCTGTGCTGACCGCTCAGAGCCTGGAGCCTGTTTCCGATTCTGTGTCTCCCTCTCTCTCTGCCCCTCCCCCGTTCATGCTCTGTCTCTCTCTGTCCCAAAAATAAATAAACGTTTGGGAAAAAAAAATTTTAAAAAAAATAAAAAATAAAAAAATAAAAAGTACAATATGCTTTATAGTGCACTTTATTTCTTTTGTTTTTTCAGATCAAACTACGAAATCAAGTCAATATCCAGAATCACTTTGGCGGTCATCACAAAGTAAGTAAAACCATGTTTTAAACTCTTGAAATTCTACCTGTGTGTGTGTGGTCAAATGCTGTTTTTATTTTTGAAGATCGTCTTTTAATGTAAAGTTTTGAAAAAGAGGTATAGTGAATGCTAAAAAACTCATCCTGCATCTTGAATTTGCTTCATCTCTGTACTCAACCTTGAATTCGAATTTAAAAACAAAAATCTGCTTTCTGTGACTTGTTGAATGTCCTTGTTTGCCATATAAATTTGTTGACTATTCTTAGTTTAATTAACTAACGTAGTTTGAGCTACTTACATGGACATATTCTAATAAGGATATAAAATTTTATATGCAGTATGATTTGAGCTCTATTGCAAAAGTTTGGAAGGATGAATAAACAAGTGATAAAGCAAAGTATAATAAGAAGTTAATGGAAAGCTAGGTGGTGTGTATATCAAAATCTTATAGCCTTGCTTACAATTTTGAAAATTTTCACAATATGTTGAAAAAATATAACAAAAGAAAGGATTGGAAAGTAATATACTAAAGTGCTGATAACAATCATTTGTTTAGAATGGTAGAATAATTGGTGATATTTTTCTTTTCCTTTTTTTTCTGTACTTTGCAGATTATCTAAAGTAGATATGTATTTTCTTAGGTTAAGCAGAAATGATGCTGTTTCTTTCCCATGTTTATTTATTTTTTTAATTTTTTTTTAACATTTATTTATTATTGAGAGACAGACACAGAGCATGAGCAGGGGAGGGGCAGAGAGAGGGGGAGACACAGAATCCGAAGCAGGCTCCAGGCTCCAAGCCATCAGCACAGAGCCTGACGCAGGGCTCGAACCCACGAACCGTGAGATCATGACCTGAGCCAAAGACGGTCACCCAACCAACTGAGCCACCCAGGTGCCCCTCTTTCCCATGTTTAGTTAAGTCCCAGAATTTGAGTTAATTATTAATCAGTCTAAAATATCCTTGTATGTAAAATCTTCAAGGACTTTTTTTTTTTCCTTCCACATCACCTTTCTTGAAACATGAAACTGTTTTTAAAGAAAAAGTCTTTGTAAATCTGTTTTATTAATCATTGTATTTATACAATTCCACATATTTCACATTATATATATTTAGTTTTTAGCAGGTTCTGGGATAAAACTGAGATAAAATAAAAGCCACTGAGACACAAAAATAAGTCCTTTGTGGGGTACCTGGGTGGCTCAGTCAATTGAGCATCCCACTTTGTCTCAGGTCATGAGCTCACGTTCATGGGTTCGAGCCCTGCTTTGGGCTCTGTGCTGGCAGCCTGGAGCCTGCTGTTTTGGATTCTCTCTCCCTCTCTCTCTACCCCTCCCCTGCTCACTCTCTGTCTCTCAACAAAGAGAATAAAACATAAAAACAAAAAATTAAAAAAATCATTTGTGGAAAATTACTTGCTGAATCATCTTATATGTTTGCCCTTTGTTATTCTAAATCTTTGATATTTGGAAGCTCTTAAATGTATCTCTCTATATAAATTATGCTACATGCATACAATTATGAAAAGTGAATACTTTGTATACTAATGAATAGGTGATCGAGGTATATATCCTTGAATTTAAGATGCCATTATTTTTTGTATAACTGAAAAAGAAAAATCATCCAGTTAAACTATGATATACCCTTGATTGGTTATAAGATACAGCCCTACATCAGAGGTGTTTTTTTTAAACTACTCCTTGGGGCTCCTGGGTGGCTCAGTCAGTTAAGCGTCTGACTCTTGACTTCAGCTCAGGTCTTTATCTCAGGGTTGTGGGTTCAAGCCCCAGGTTTGCTTCCACACTGGGCATGAAGCCTACTTTTTCAAATCAATGAAAGACATGTTAAAAAACAGGTCTACTGTTTTTCTTTTGTTGGGATAGACTGAAAACAAATCTGGAAGAATATTCATATGTCTTATTCGACATGGTATTCCTGTGTGTAGTAGTCACTTAGTAGATATTTATGAATTTTTAAGTTACACATTTCTAGAATGTTCTATTTCTTGGGGCACCTGGGTGGCTCAGTCGGTTAAGTGTCCAACTTCAGCTCAGGTTATGATCTCGTGGTCTGTGAGTTCGAGCCCACAACAGGCTTTATGCTGAGAGCTCAGAGCCTGGAGCCTTCTTTGGATTTTGTGTCTCCCTCTCTCCCTCTGCCCCTGCCTACTTCATGCTCTGTCTCTCTCTCTCTCAAAAATAAATAAACATTAAAAAAATTCAGAATGTTATATTTCTTTTACAGTTAGCATATATATATTACATTTGTATTTAGAAAAAATAAATTTGAAAAATTTACAATAATACTTGTATCATTGGGTAGAAATAACTCATTTCTTCAGAACAGATTTAGAAATTTCCCTTGTTATAATTGTTTGAAATATCATTTCTAATCATCCCATTTGTCCTTAAATACCATCCCAAAACAAAAAAGTAACTACTTTTTTTACTTCATAACTTTCACTTCATAACTACTTTGCAATGTCCACAAAATTGCTTATATAGTATATGCCATATACACCAGTATATAGCATAACATATATGGACTGCGTGGGTTTGTATCTGAGCTTTACTACTTCCATATTACATATATATACTATTTCTATATATTATGTATATACATATGTATGTATATATATGTATATATATATTCCATATATTTGTAAAATGGGAATAATGGTGCTGACCACATAAAGTGTGAGCATTAAGTAAAATTATGCTTGATACCTGACATTTAGTATGTGCTGCCATTATTTTGATGGTATTGATTTTAAAGTTGACTTATTATCCAATTCCTGAACACTTTGATGCTTAGAAAAGGGAAAACAATGAATATAGTATATATGTTTGGGACTGATGAAAGAAAGGTTTGATTTTTGTGGTGATTTTTTGGTTTATAGTATCCATAGTATACAAGTATAATGTCTATGCAATATTTTCATTGTTCTTATTTTCAAGTATTCCATGACCTTATCTCTGTTTTCTGTTATAGGTCGAGACTTCATAACTCTTGATAAGCAACCTTCAGTGCTAAGTAAGTGGTTGGTCGTCTGTTCTTTTATCAGTCAAGCAATTCTGACCTTGTCTTATTCTGCCAACAAAACGTTTGAATAGGATTTTAAGTCATTTTAGCCTCTTTGCCTTTTAATCCACCACACATTAGTTTCAAATGTGTATAATTACTCTGTGATGTGGAAATGTGTTCAGGATTATTTTACCTAAAGTAACTTATTTGCAAGAGTGAATGGTTAACTTTTTTCTTCTTAAATACATTGAAACCAAGTTCATGTATTATTGAACTCAGTCATTCTCATAGACCAGAACAAAGGATTGGTACCTAGTTTTGTCTGTTAGGTGATTATATATTTATTTGCTGTCTATTTTGCTATAGGAAGTGGTTCATCCTTCACTGGTGTGATCCTTTGACATTACCTTTTACTTCTGAACCTATTGCTTTTATTGTTTTCTTCCCCAACTTTGTTTTACCTTTCTGATAAATTTACCTTGTAACAGGAGTATGGTATACGTTTTCAAAATATTGAAATGATATCTTGGTGTATGCATTTGCTTTAGGCTCGGGATATCAAAAAAAACCTCAGGAATGGTTTGAACAATCCACAAGAATAAGGACTAAGATGCAAAGTAAGTTGTTAAATCTTTACCTGTTACTGAAGTAATTTCACGTATATTTGCTGCTTTTCTTTATTACTCAGTATACAAAAATATTTAGTTCTTCAGATAGGCATTTAGATTGTGATTTCATTACTGAAGCAGAGCTATGACTACAAGATATTTCCATCTGCTTGGAATGTCAGGAGATGGTCTGTTGTTAAGTGTAAGTAGTGGTGGGAGAAAACCAGTGGATGAAGTTTTCACTTCTATCTTGCTGCAGTCCAATCTGTACATGATAATGAAATTCTACTCTTTTGACAATACCTGTTTTTTATTTGTAGCAGACATTATTTACTTTTATGTAAATAATCAGAGAAATTCTGCATACCCATTATATTAAGTAATAAAGGATGAAATCTAGAAATTGTATTTTCTTGTTTAGGTTTAGGATGGATTAAGTGTCACAGAATCTGAAAAATACCATATATAGATGTGATGAAATAATCATGCTTTGAATTCAGTGTCTATCATAATTTCTATAGCAGTTTCCACATTAAACCTTGACCGTGTAAAAAAAAATTAAGTTACCCTTCACCTTTATCCCTTCTTTATACTCTAACCACAATAATCTCAAGGTTATTTGGTATTCCTTTACTTTTATTTAAAAATTTTTTTTAATGTTTTATTTATTTTTGACAGAGAGAGAGAGATAGATCATGAGCGGGGGAGGGGCAGAAAGAGAGGGAGACACGGAATCGGAAGCAGGCTCCAGGCTCTGAGCTGTCAGCACAGAGCCTGACACGGGGCTCGAACTCACAAACCGGGAGATCATGACCCAAGCCAAAGTCGGACGCTCAACCAACTGAGCCAGCCAGGCGCCCCATCCTTTTCTTTTATTTAGATAATATAAGGGGCTCCTGGGTGGCTCAGTCAGTTAAGCATCTGACTTCAGCTTAGGTCATGATCTCACGATCCGTGAGTTCAAGTCCCACATTGGGCTCTGTTCTGACAGCTCGGAGCCTGGAGCCTGCTTTGGATTCTCTGTTTCCCTCTCTCTCTGCCCCTCCCCTGCTCACTCTCAGACTTTCTCTCTCTCAAAAATAAATAAACATTAAAAAAAAAAAAAAGCTCCATCTCTTGCTCAAAAAATGACTAACTATAATTGACAAAGTTAGCTTGTGTAAACAAACCTCTGTGGCTTTGTTTTACCATCAGTAAAGTAGTGGTGGTCATAATTCATTGTTCCCAACAGTTGAAGTTTTACCCCACATGTGAGTTCTTCAGTCTAAAACTGAAAAAACTTTCTGTCCTTGCCTTATTGTTGGCTGTCATTCCTTATTGTTGTATGTACCTGGTGTTAGAAAACTATTTCTTCTTACAATTTGCTCTTCCCGACCTGTTATAGTTAGGAAAGCAAATATTATTTAGCTTACTAGGATTTTGCTTGTAACCAGTATCAAAATTAAAACTTACTTTGAAGATCTAAGAAATAAACTCTTGGAAGTAAAAATGGATGAGTTTAAGTATATTTTCTATGAAAAACTCAGTTCTTATTTTATTTCTTAGTTCTTAACTATACATTCCGGGTAATTGATAATAGATATATTTCTTCCAGGTAACTGTAGTACACTTTGTTACCAAAAATATATAATTTTTATTTCCTCTAATAAGATATTGTGCAAATGCAATGGAGAAGGGAAAATAATTATACTGAAGATCTGATTAGAATGCAGAAATAGATTTTTTTAGTTGCTAAATTAATAGGTAAGGCTTAGTCTGTTTGCGTCCCTGCTTTGTCTTAGTGTATTTATTTATTTATTTATTTATTTTTAAAATTAAAAAAAAAATTTTTTTTTCATCGTTTATTTATTTTTGGGACAGAGAGAGACAGAGCATGAACGGGGGAGGGGCAGAGAGAGAGGGAGACACAGAATGTGAAACAGGCTCCAGGCTCTGAGCCATCAGCCCAGAGCCTGATGCGGGGCTCGAACTCACGGACCACGAGATCGTGACCTGGCTGAAGTCGGACGCTTAACCGACTGCGCCACCCAGGCACCCCATGTCTTAGTGTATTTATTATGGCTTAAATATCTGCATACTGATTGATAGCCATCTACCACATATACAGAGCTTTGAGAATTATATAGAAATTATATGCCAGAAGTTTGCACACTGAGGTGCAGATAACAGAATTTTTTAGACCTTTAGCTACATAAGAACTTTAAGAACAGTGAACATGAAAATATTTTTAGTGAAAGTAGAGGCCTGCAGTGATTTTCATATGGACTGACAGATTCCTCTTTAATCCAAGATCATTTAAAATGGTTTTTGCTTAGCATTCTAATAATTTCATTATTTCATTAAGTTTATATTTCCATCTTCTTTAGTGAGAAAAAAATTAATTTTTAGATTTAGGTGTTCACAAACCTGGGACTTTCACATCCTTATTGTCAACCCATGATAGCACAGTTCCTTAGGTAGACAGGTCCCAGTTTGGGTTTCTGCCTGTTTTCTAGTCTTTTGGAGAAGACAGAATCACTGTCTTTATTTTTCCTATTTCCCAGGTAATAAAACAGTGAGAATAGGGAAGAGTATCTAGGGAGAGGTCAGGCCTCTATGAGTCTGTGCCTCATTGATATACATGTTTTGGAACCTGTCTCTGAAAGTAGCACAGAGGAATGCCTGGGTAGCTCAGTTAGTTAAGCAGCCAACTTCAGCTCAGATCATGATCTCACAGCTTGTGAGTTTGAGCCCCACATTGGGCTCTGTGCTGACAGCTCAGAGCCCGGAGCCTGCTTCAGATTCTGTCTCCCCCTCTCTCTGCCCCTTCCTGCGCATGCTCTGTCTCTCTCTCAAAAATAAATAAACATTAAAAAATAAAAATAAAATAAATAAATAAAATAAAAGTAATTCAGAGATACAAAGGAGAGTTTGGAGTTAGAGCTGCAGTCCCAGCTCTTCTACTTACTAATTGAGTGACCTTGGTAAAGCCACTTAACCTTTGTTAAGGTTTTCTTACCTTTTCTTACCTTTAACGTGGGGACAATAGTGCCTATGACTGGTTATTCTAATTATCTTGTTATATATGTGAACACAACTTTTTACATCTGAATACCAAATGCATAATTACTAATTAGTAAATAATTACTAAATGATTACTTATTTATTGTTAACAATATATTGTGTAATAATCAGTAATAACAACTGTGAAAGATTCATGTCCTCTGCACTTGACTTTTATAGAGTGATTGTTACCATACTCTTCTGACTGGAAAACCTTAAGCTTTATCTTTTGAAAAGGTGTGTGTGTTGGGGCGCCTGGGTGGCGCAGTCGGTTAAGCGTCCGACTTCAGCCAGGTCACGATCTCGAGGTCCGTGAGTTCGAGCCCCGCGTCGGGCTCTGGGCTGATGGCTCAGAGCCTGGAGCCTGTTTCCGATTCTGTGTCTCCCTCTCTCTCTGCCCCTCCCCTGTTCATGCTCTGTCTCTCTCTGTCCCAAAAATAAAATAAACGTTGAAAAAAAAAAAAAAGAAAAGGTGTGTGTGTGTGTGTGTGTGGTGTATGTGTGTGGTGTGTTTTTTGTTTTTTGGTTTTTTTTAGGAATTTCTGTCACTATTTCTGATGATATTTTTAATAAGAAGAGGGATAGAGATTACCTCTTAGAGAATGCTGTCTGCCTGAACAGTATATACCCTGCTTATAAGTTTGTGTTCTATGAATTTTATATATATTACATATGTTAGATAGTAACTGTTATTTAGCTCTTCTTTATCATTAAAATCATCATAGAAGAGCACTTAACAGAATTTTCTTACATTATCTCATTTGATCTTTGCAACCATGGATTAAGATATACAAGATAAACATTTTCTTGATGGATTTTTTTTCTAAGACAATTGTATTATGTTTCACATGCTCTTTCACTATTGGTTCCTCTACTTGGTGTCCTCATATAGTAACTTTTTAAAACATTTTATTGAGGTATAATTGGCATACATTTAATGTATTACAGGCTTGATATGCTTGGGGATGAGTATACATCCGCAAAACTATAACCACAGTCTATACTGTTAGCGTATCTGTCACCTCCAAAAGTTTCCTCTCACCCTCTTTATTTATTACTATGCGTGTGTATGATAAGAGCACTTAACATAAGATCTACCCTCTTAGCAAATTTTTAAACATATGGTACAGTATTGTTAACTATAGGTACTATGCTTTGCAGTAGATTGCTAGCACTTAGGCATCTTGTATACCTGAAACTGTGTACCTTTAACTAAAATCTCCTCATTTTCCCTTTCCCCTCCCTCCTACAACCACCATTCTGCCTCTCTGCTTCTGTGAACTTGACTATTTTAGATTCCTCACAAAATGAATTTTCAGAACTTACAGCTATATTGTCTTATATGATGCAAAACACTGTAGATTTTATACATATTATTAACACTAGGCATTAAAAATGAAAATACAGTGTAAAAAAGCAATTTGTATTTATTTGCAAGTGTAACAAGTCACGAGTTGATAATGAAGAAGCAGCAGTATGATTGTTTTATGGTGGCCTCGTGTAATCGATACGATTGCCTCATAGTAGCCTAATTGATACACTAATAAATGAATCATTATAAAATTTTTATGGCAGACACTATTACAGTCAGATTCATAATACAGTATTTGGAAACATAATGTTACTTTAAAGAACAAAACAAAACATTCACCTGTGATGATAGGCTGACAGGCAGTTTCTCCAATTACTTAGAGAGAGCAGTATATGGTATCATAATTCCTTGAAAGCAAAGTTAATAAACAGTAAGAAAACTAACCTTATTAATTTTGTATTGATTATCACTCCTCTTATGCCTGGGTAAGGATAGGCTATACTCTTCCGTACAAGCCTTGCACACAGTGTTCTACACAGTGAACACTTAGGAGAAGATGATGACCCAAAAACACTTCGTACAATTCTTGCCATACAGTTTATTAGATTTTCACACCAAGACACTTATACACATGCAACAGATCAGTTCATTGTGCTGCGTGATGGTTATTTACTAGTCATTAAGTGGAAGTGCATCATCATAAAGGTCTTCAACCTTGTCATTTTGTGTTGAGTAGGCTGAGGAGGAGGAGGAAGGGTTGGTCTTGCTGTCTTAAGCGTGGCAGAGGCCAAAAAGGTGGAGAACATGGAACAGGAGGCAGGCATGCTCCAAAATACTTAAATTCTGTCTCACTTTTTTTTTTTTTTTGTCTTCTCATTTCTCTAAAAGTGTGTCTATATGGTTCCAGGTTTTCCTTCCACCATTTCCTTTAGTTTCAGTACCTCTATCATAAAAGGGTCCTTGTCGTTAAGTCAAAAGCAGTCTTGAATAACTGGCCACATTATCTAATGTCAGTTTGTTTTCTGCCGCTGCTGCTTCTACATCTTCTTCCTCATCGGCTGGCATCAGATGATGCCACATCTCCGTCAAGGAGAAGCACACCTTCTCCGTCAAGTCGTCTTCTGTTAATTCCTCTGGCGTGTTTGTTAGCTTTTGAACTTCTCCAAGACCCATATCTTTTTTTAAATTCCAGTATAATTAACACGCAGTCTAGTTATGTTAGTTTCAGGTGTACAGTATAGAATGACTCCGCAGTTATTCAGAGCTCATCACAGCAGGTGCACTCCTTAATCCCCTTCACCTATGTCACTCGCCACCCCCCCACCTCCCCTCTGTAACCATGAGTTCTCAACAGTTAAGGGTCTCTTTTGGGGCGGGGGGCACCTGAGTGGCTCAGTTGGTTAAGCTGTGGACTCTTGATTTCAGCTCAGGTCGTGATCTCACAGTTCGTGAGATCGAGCCCCACATAGGGCTCCGTCCTCACTGACCGTGCACTCAGCCTGCTTCTGATTCTCTTTCTCCCTTTCTCACTGCCCCTCCCCTGCTTACACTTACTCTCTCTCAAAATAAACAAACTTAAAAAAATTTTTTTTTAACGTTTATTTATTTTTGAGACAGAGAGAGATAGAGCATGAACGGGGGAGGGTCAGAGAGAGAGGGAGACACAGAATCTGAAACAGGCTCCAGGCTCTGAGCCGTCAGCACAGAGCCCGATGCAGGGCTTGAACTCACATACCGCGAGATCGTGACCTGAGCCGAAGTCAGATGCTTAACCGACTGAGCCACCCAGGCGCCCCAAAAAATTCTTTAAAAAAATTACAGAAAGAACAAAAACAAACAAAAAAAATCTTTTTGTTTGGCTCTTTTTTTCTTTGCTTTCTTTGTTAAATTCCACATATGAGTGAAGTCATGTGGTACTTGTCTTTCTCTGACTTATTTATTTGACTTAGCATTACATTCTCTAGATCCATCCATGTTGTTGAAAATGGCACGATTTTATTCTTTTACACACACACATATATACCACTTTTTTTTTTCTATACCACATCTTCTTTATCCATTCATCTATTGATGTATACTTAAGCTGCTTCCATAATTTGGCTATTGTAAATAATGCTGCAATAAATATAGGGTGCATATATCTTTTCAAATTAGTGTTTTCATATTCTTTGGGTAAATAACCAGTAGCAGAATTACTGGATCATATGGTAGTTCTATTTTTAATTTTTGGAGGAACGTCCCTACTGTTTTCCACAGTGACTGTACCAGTTTGCTTTCCCACCACAGTACAACAAGGGTTCTTTTTTCTTCACGTCCATGCCAACATTTGTTTCTTGTTTTTTTTCTTTAAGTTTATTTATTTTGAGAGAGAAGGTAGTTGCATGTGGGGGAGGGGCACTTAGTGGGGTGGGAGTGGGGGCCGGCGGAGAGAGAATCCCAAGCAGGCTCCCCTCTGGTGGCACAAAGCCTGCACAGGGCTCTGTCCCACGAACCGCAAGATCATGACCTGAGTTGAAGCCAAGAGTTAGACGCTTAACCAACTGAACCACCTGGGCACACCTCTTGTGTTTTTGATTTTAGCCATTCTGACAGTGTAAAGTGATATCTCCTGGTGGTTTTGATTTGCATTTTCCTAATGATGAGTGATGTTGAGCATGTTTTCCTGTGTCTGTTGGGCATCTGTATGTCATCTTTGTAGAAATGTCTTCCTTGTTCATGTCTTCTGCCCATTTTTAATTGAATTATTTTTGTGTGTGTTGAGTTGTATAAGTTCTTTCTATATTTTGGATACTAACTCTTTATGAGATACGTCATTTGCAAATATTTTCTCCTGATCAGTAAGCTGTCCTTTAGTTTTATTGATGGTTTCCATTGCTGTGCAGAAGCTTTTTATTTTGGTGTAGTTCCAACAGTTTATTTTTGCTGTTGTTTCCCTTGCCTCAGGAAATATATCTAGAAACAATGTTGCCTGGACAATGTCAGAGACATGTGCTCTTTTCTAGGATTTTTATGGTGTCAGGTCTCACATTTAGGTCCTTAATTCATTTTGAGTTTATTTTTGTGTATGGTGTAAGAAGGTGATGCGGTTTCAGTCTTTTGCTGTCCAGTTTTCCCAACACTATTTATTGAAGAGATGGTCTTTTTTCCTATTTTATATTCTCACCTCCTTTGTCGAAGATTAATTGGCCATATAACCATGAATTTATTTCTGGGCTCTTTATTCTGTTCCATTGACCTATGTGTCTGCTTTTGTGTGAGTACCATACTATTTTGCTTATTCTAGCTTTTTAGTATATCGTGAAATCTAAAATCCATATCTTGATACCCTTCACCCCCCACCTTTCTGCCATATTCATGATCTCTCTCATGATTTCCTTGATCAGCTGTGTTGTAAATCCTATAAGATAACACACATCTGGACACAGTTTTCTCCAGCAGGAATTTATTGTTCTGGGTTTGATGGTTTCTTCTATAACAATTATGGCATTATTAAAGTATATACATATGTTAATTTTATGCAATTATGATTTAATACTGTATATTTAGGGGCACCTGGGTGGCTCAGTGAGTTAAGTGTCCAACTTTAGCTCAGGTCATGATCATGCAGTCTGTGAGTTCAAACCCCACTTCAGGTTCTATGCTGACAGCTCAGAGCCTTGATCCTGCTTCTGATTCTGTGGCTCCCTCTGTCTCTGACCCTCAGCTGCTCATGTTCTGTCTCCCAAAAATAAACATTAAAAAAATTTTAATACTTCATATTTATGTTTGTTTATATTTCCCTCAGCTTCAAATGTCACCATGTACAGTCTGGGTGCATAAATTTTGATAAATTTTAACTCTACTGTAATTTGTGTGTATTTTATGGTAGTCAATGATAAAGTAGTATCTACATATATTTTATATATTCATGAAATACTTAACTTTTTCTTAATTTTTAAAAATATTTCTAGGCTATGCATTTCGACTGTGAGTTTTTCAAATTGTTATAAATCTTCAAAAAATTGTTCAGTGTGTTAAAAGTCCACATATAAGTGGACCTGCACAGTTTAAACCTATGTTGTTCAAGGGTTAACCGGATATACCACATTTTATTTATTCACTCATCCATCAGTGGACTTTTAGGTTACTTCCATGTCTTGGCTATCATGAATATTACTGCAGTGAACATAGGCGTACAGATATCCCTTCAAGATCCTAATTTCAGTTCCTTTGGGTATATATCCAATAGGGTGATTGCTGGATCGTATTGGTAGTTTCATTCTTCAGTTTCTGAGGAGCCTTCATGCTCTTTTTCCATACTGGCTGCAGCAATTTATATTCCCACCTACAGTGCACAAGGGTTCCCATTTCTCTACATCCTCTGTCCATATACCTCACTCTTGACTTTTGTATAATACTTATCCTAACAGGTGCAAGGTAAAACTTACTGTGATTTTGATCACATAACTCATCACATGTTTCAAGTGTGCTGTAATCACATGGTCTGTTTTTGCTTCTGTTGCCTGTGTTGTTGGTGTCATATACAGGAAATCATTGCCAAAGCCAGTGTCAGGTTGCTTTTTCCCTGCATTTTTTCTGGGAGTTTTATGGTTTGGGTTCTTATGTTTAAGTATTTAATCCATTTTGCATTGATTTTTTTTGTGTGTGTATGGTATAAGAGTCCCAGTTTCATTCTTTTGCTTGTGGATATCCAGTTTTCCCAACATCGTTTACTCAAGAGACTGTCCTTTCCCCATTGTGTATTCTTGGTATCCTTATGAAAGATCCCGTTGACCATATCTGCATGGATTTATTTCTGGATTCTTTATTCTCTTCTGGTGGTCTGTATGTCTGTTTTTATGCCAGTACCATACTGTTTTGATTACTCTAGCTTTGTAATGTACTTTGAAGTCAGGGAGTGTGATGCACCCAGCTTTGTTCTTCTTACTCAGAATTTCTCTATTTAGAGTCTCTTGTGTTTCCTTGTGAATTTTAGGATTGTTTTGTATTTCTGTAAAAAATGCCGTTGGAATTTTGATAAGGATTATACTGAATCTATAGATTGCTTTAATGTTTATTCTTGAGTGGGATAGTGTGTGTGTGGGGGGGGGGGGAGGGCAGAGAGACAGGGAGACACAGAATCCAAAGCAGGCTCCAGGCTCCAAACTATCAGGACAGAGTCGAACGTGGGGCTTGAACTCACGAACTATGAGATCATGACCTGAGCTGAAGTTGGTCGCTTAACCGACTGAGCCACCCAGGCTCCCCTAGACATTATTAGAATATTAATTCTCCAATCCATGAACATGGGGTACCTTTCCATCTATTTATGTCAGCTTTAATTTCTTTTATTAGTATTTCGTAGTTTCCAGTGTACAAATCTTTTACCTTCTTTGCTAATAAGTTAATTCCTTGTATTTAGTTCTTTTTGATATTATTATAAAGGGGATTATTAATTTTAAAAAAATTTTAAGTTTGGGGCACCTGCATGGCTCAGTTGGTTGGGTGGCCGACTTTAGCTCAGGTCTTGATTTCACGGTCCATGAGTCCGTGAGTTGAGCCCCGTGTCAGGCTCTGTACTAACAGCTCAGAGCCTGGAGCCTGCTTTGAGTTCTGTGTCTCCCTCTCTCTCTGCACCTCCCCACTTACACTCTGTCTCCCTCTCTCTCTCTCTCTCTCTCAAAAATAAATAAACTTAAAAAAAATTTTTTTTTAATTTAAGATGTTCTCTGAGTTATGTAAATATTACATGTTATATAATAACTGTATAATGTTATATATTTATAATCAGTATAATATATATTGTAGCTATATGTTATATGTGTTACATAAAATGTCTCATTTGATTCTTGTATATAATAATATGTATTATAATTTAATGATTTCAGGAATAGAATTTAGTGATTCAGTATTATAGTTTTATATTATTATAGTTATGTATTACTATATTATAATATTATATACTATCTCATTTGATCTTTGTAACCATAGAGTAAGGTATTCAAGATAAATATCACTTGATGGAATTTACTTGTTTGTTTTAGTAATTCAGTTGTTAACTTTGGTGACCTAAATTACAAGTTTCTAAATGATGTTATTTCCTAGGCTACACTAGTAATTGTGAAACAATATGCCTTAAGGTTGATGTCATTTTGTTTCATTTGAGATTTTTTGTCATATAAGCAAAAATAAGGCTATTTCTATACCTTAGCAGTGCTAATTTTATACCTCTAGGTTAGTCCTGTGTTTCTCAAATGAAAGTTCTTGGTAAATACCAGGAAGGTCATTTATATATACGTAAGTTATAAAATCCCAGGCAAGTGATAGATGGCAGTGTTAGCAAATGTAGGTCATATGAATTAGTAACTCTCTCCCTTCTGAGAGTTGCCCTTCCATTTCTTCTCTCTCTTATGATAAAATCTGTGGTCATGCCAAGAAGCACTGAGGGAAAAAGGAAAAATTTAGGATAATTTTGTTTGCTAAAATAATGATAGAAGTAGAGATTTGATGGAGTCATGAGAAAATTATTTTTGAAATCTGACCACAAACCTAAATAAAACAGAATTGTCTATTAATAGAAATGGTGAAAAGTTTGTACTATAATTTAAAAAATATTACTGATATTTGAAATGATCAGAAGCACCAGAGTAAATATTTGAATCATTTTGAGTTAGAAAGTAGGATTAAGATTGAGTTTTACCTTAAAACCCCTTATCCAGTAGCTCAATAATCCATAATCCATATTTTGTCCTTTTTTCCCCTTCTTACAGCATCATCACCAGGCAGGAGTTCAATATATGGCAGTTTTTCAGATGGTATAATACGTTTTATTTTCTTTTAGTTGTACTTATTTTCTTTGTTCTATTAACTTTGTGCTATAAGTTTCACCACTTCCATTAAATAATTTGGATCAAATAATTTAAGGCTTTCTCACAAAACAAATATATTATACTAGACCATGGCATGCTGTGAATAATTATGAAAGAAATAACTTTTGAGTCTCAAGGAGCTGTCATTCTAATGGGTGCTTACATCTTCCACTTTTTCTTCTATTTCTGGCTGATTTCTGCCTCATATTCTCATGGTAGAATTTGTATTTTCTTTCTCTGTTGGAAATACTTATATTATGAACCATAAATTGATAAGTCTTTATTACTTCTATCATTAGATGACAGCATTCAGAAATCAGAACTTGGAAACCAGTTTCCATCAACTTCCAGCCAAAGTAAGTTTTTCTGTTCAGTTTTTATAAGCAAGTTTCTGAAATCGGTCATTCATAATTGTTTTAATTTTTTTTTGACAGCAAACAATGCTATTTGAAGAATTGTATTTTAAACACTTAAGAGGAAAAAGTATATATTTTACTAGCAGTGAAATTCTTTAAGGACAAACTATATGAAATAACATCCATAAGACTAAGAATTATCCATAAGACTATCCATAAGACTAAGAGCAAAAGTTAATAAGCAGCACTACTAATAATAACCAAGTGAACCTTGCTGAATCAAAAGAAAGATGGCACATAGCATGACATAATAGGATTACCATGGGTTTTAGAGTCTACAGACTCGACCACTTTAGCCTTCTGTGTAGCCTTGGGG
The DNA here is from genome assembly GCF_028749965.1 of Puma concolor. Classification (NCBI taxonomy): domain Eukaryota; kingdom Metazoa; phylum Chordata; class Mammalia; order Carnivora; family Felidae; genus Puma; species Puma concolor. The sequence goes on from NC_141683.1 coordinate 42,032,110, forward strand.
CAAGTTTCTTTAATTCTCTAAGCCTCCTTATTGTCCTGAATAAGTACTAAGAAAAATCTTCATAGTGACTCTCAGGCTTTGGTCTCATATCGCTTTCTACTAGCAAAATTAATAAATACCTAAAGAATATATATACATATATATACACATATATGTACATATATATGTGTATATATATGTATATGTATACATACATGTGTGTGTATATATATGTATATATGTATATGTGTGTGTGTGTTATACCTGTCCGTATTTACCTAGAAATTAAAATTGAAAAATTTTTAAAGTGCCTATTTATTCTGAAATAATTTAGTAAGAATAGTGACCAGTTGCTTGTATTTTCTAGTCTCTTTAATGCCTGGCTTAATAAAATAGAGCTGGATTCTCATATCTCCTTCTTCATTCAGTATGTTACAACATGTTGTTTTGGTTGCAGTATACGCCACATTCCAGCTTTATACTGATTAGATTTTTAATAGTCTTCAGGTAATTGTGGATATTCTGATAAACTCAACAAGGTACTTGAAATGTGAAACCTGAGACCATATTAATGAACTTTTTATGTTGTTACCTTAAAATCCATTGGTCTTTCTTATACTTTGAATGGAATATCATGTAATGATCATTCGGAAAATACTGGTTCACTAAGTTATGTAGATCTTCCAAATGTTGACACATTTTTAATACACTATAAAAAGATAACATTTGTTGATATCGCCACCAATCTCAAGACAAAAGTTCTTAAGTATTCAGGAGCTGTCAAGCTTAGAGTGGCAGATACAGTATTTCTACAATCCTAATTTTCACTTTAAACCATGAATTCTGTAATTGGCAACAAATATTGTCAGCTGTTTTTCTAGAAACAACAGACTTACTTTGTTCATCTTCAAGAAAATATCTGCCAAATACTCAAGTCTGACTAACCATTCTTTGTCACTTGTTCTTAAAAGTACTAGTTCAGTTCAACTCAGCTGCACAGAGTTCTTTTCCTCGAGACAACTACTGTGCTGTGCTGGGTAGCAGAAGTACTTTAGGTATATTTCCCAGTTCTTCACATAAAATACTAAGATTTGTGCTCAAGAGTTGAGTATTAATTAAATGAAAAATTTTGCTTTATGAAGCAGTTTCACTGATACCCTTAAATGAATGGGTGTCAATACAAAAACTGTATTAGCACTACCCTGATTCATGCTAAGGCATCAGTTGTTTTTCCCACCATTGCTTTCTTTGCACCATCAATGCAAATGTCCACATGGCGGGAAATGTCGGATAACATCTTAATGTTGTGAGAATAGCTTTAACCTCAAAGACCTCCTTGGAATGATCTTAAGGTACCCACCAGTCACACTTTGAGAACTATTTCTCTAAAAACTCTGTAGTATAAATAAATAGAAGGTATAAAAGTATTATTGTTGTTTTCCTGTTAAATGAAGTGGTATATGAGAAAGTCCTTTATTAAACTGGAAAGTGCTAAGTAAATGTAATTGGTATCATTATTGCCAATAATAATTAAGGATGAGTTGCAAACTCAATTTTTTTAATGTTTATTATTTATTTTTGAGAGAGAGAGAGAGAAAGAGACAGCACATGCAGGAACGGAGGAGGGGCAGAAAAAGAGGGAGACACAGAATCCAAAGCAGGCTCCAGGCTCTGAACTGTTAGTACAAAACTCGACTTGGAGCTTGAACTCAAGAACCGTGAGATCATGACCTGAGCCAAAGTGGGACACTTAACCCACTGAGCCACCCAGGCACTCCATGAGTTGCAAACTCAATTTTACTGGTGTTAACTTGCATTCCACAAAAGATAGGTATCTGCAATTAAAGGGACAGCTACCTATTATAATATATGGAAGATATTCACTTACAGTGCATCCTTTTTTAATCCCTTTGTATACTTCAGAAACATTCCACCTTGGATGATCAGCTACATGAATTCTGAGCATCTAAATTTATTTATTTATTTATTTATTTATTTTTTAATTTTTTTTTTCAATGTGTATTTATTTTTGGGACAGAGAGAGACAGAGCATGAACGGGGGAGGGGCAGAGAGAGAGGGAGACACAGAATCGGAAACAGGCTCCAGGCTCTGAGCCATCAGCCCAGAGCCCGACGCGGGGCTCGAACTCACGGACCGCGAGATCGTGACCTGGCTGAAGTCGGACGCTTAACCGACTGCGCCACCCAGGCGCCCCACTGAGCATCTAAATTTAAAAATCTATTTTGTATTTTAGTATTATTAACCTTTTAGTATTGTTTATCTCTCAAATATTAATAGTAGTAATAATAGTTTTGCTTTAGAAATTATCTTATTTCTGACTTATGTCATTTCATACATTTAAATTCTATTTTTTACTCTAAGACTTTTTATCATTTTGACATCGAAGAGACATACGCATATTTACACACATAACTTAAAACCTAGGGGTGTGAGATTTTCTTGAATACACGTGATAAACCTTTCTTTAAGAAAATAAATTAAAAAAAAAAAAAAAAAAAGAAAATAAATTAACCGCTCCGTTCTTTAAATTCCTTCCACTTTTAATGTCTATGGAAATTAATATTGGTCTTACAAGTCGTTTGTCCTTGAATCTAAGAAAATGATCACTGGCATTTCTTTTTCTTTTTTTTTTTTTTCCTGAGCAGAAGCAGCTGGACAACCCAAAAGTGCATCTTTTGTCAAGATGAAGTGGTGGTGCCTGCTCGTTCTGGTAGCTTCTTTCGCCATCGGGAGTTTTCTCTTCGTTCGTACTCCTGAGGTAAAAACCACTCCTGTTCAAGAGTTCCAGAACCAGATGAAACAACTTATGAATAAGTACCAAGGTCAAGATGAGAAGCTGTGGAAAAGGAGCCTTACATTCCTAGAAAGACATCTGAATAGCTCCCAGCCTCGGCCTCAGCCTGCTATCTTGCTGCTCACTGCTGCTCGAGATGCTGAAGAAGCACTGAAGTGTCTGAGTGAACAAATTGCTGATGCCTACTCTTCTTTCCACAGTGTCCGTGCCATCCGGATTGATGGGGCGGACAAAGCTACTCAAGACAGTGATACTGTCAAAGAAGAGGTAGACTGGGAACTGAGCAATGGGTTCACGAATGGCCAGAACGCAGCGGTGGTACATCGCTTTGAGTCACTGCCTGCAGGCTCCACTTTGATCTTCTATAAGTATTGTGACCATGAAAATGCAGCCTTCAAAGATGTAGCCTTAGTCCTGACTGTCTTGTTGGAGGAGGAGACGCTTGGAACCAGTCTAGGCCTAAAGGAGATTGAAGAAAAAGTGAGAGATTTCCTCAAAGTCAAGTTCACCAACGCTGACACACCCAACTCCCACAAACATATGGACCCGGATAAATTAAGTGGGCTCTGGAGCCGTATTTCTCACTTGGTCCTGCCTGTCCAACCTGAAAATGCCCTGAAAAGTGGCATCTGCTTATAAAGGGTGACAGAAGATAAAATCATGTCTCAAATTCGGAGAATTTTTCAGCCTTTGTAACCAGAGACAGAATTCAGAGCTCTTTATGAAAGAACTGGTTTCTTTTTAAAGGGTGTTAAATTCTTAGGTAAACATGGAACATCTAACTCATTTGTTCACCCTAATTATCTGTTATTTGAGAGAATCATTTCCCTGTTTCCATTAAGATCTGCGTTAATGATCCCTGAGGACTACAACTTACACGCAGTCCCCTAGTCTGTTTAGACTCGGGGTTGAATCATTACTGCCGTATTATGACCAGACCAGGTTGGGGGGGATTGGGCTCCTTCCTATGAATCCTCCCAAGTTTATAAGTTAGATTTTTCACAGAGTTTGCTATTAGTAAGGCAGCTCTATAAATGCAACTGTGGGTTTTCCCATTATTCTCTTTTACCATCATTTAGGTGCGAGTTCCTTAGTCAGTTTCCACTTTTAGAAGCAAGAGTAATGAAAGGTCATCTGAGTGTGTTTGGATTGTTTTCTTTGTTTTTGGAGGGCAGGAGAAGGAGGCAAGGAAAAGGAGAAATTGTGGAATGAGGAAGGTAAGGGGGAAAATCTTCAAGATGAAATTTAAAATAAGCCACTGAGACTTAGGTCATTCAGGTATAGCCATATGAACTCTATTCTCAGTGAATTCTGCTGGGGTTTGTTTTTCACGTGTCCTTTTCCTTTAAGAAATGTTTGGTCCTCCCAAGGATTTTAAAGCATGTATATAATAAGATTTAGCATATTTGTTCATTTGACTCTTAAGGGTGTGGTCAGTTCAGAGCAGTTTATTTTGGACATATCCTGAAGCCTTTGTTTTGAATTAAGAAATATAATCGCAGGAATTGGTAAATCACTGGTTAACCGGCTTTCCTGGGCTATCGAAGAAGGATTTGATTTTCTGCGTGCAGTTCTACGAATATAAAGATGTACTATGCACGTGATAAATTTTATTAAGAGTGCCTCGAGCCAAAGAGAAAGCGAACTTTACCATATGTGGAGAATGTTGAGATGTACTACTGTGCATTCCTGTACCGCCGTTGTATTTCAGTTGTAACCTGGCATCTATAACTGACCTTTCTCATCTGTTGTTGACTGCTTTGTTATTCTTAAAATCGTAAGATTCTAGATACACCTTTTTTTTTTTTTAATTTCTACCAACCTTAAATGAAAATACTGTTTTTAGAATACTAGAGGCAGTCATTGGCTTTATCATTCACCTGTTGAGGATCCTCCCATGCCTGGTAGTAGAGTGTGGTCCGGTTCTTTCCAACTAGGACAACCCGTATTCATAAATTTATACCCTTTATTGAAAATTGTTCCTGACTGTCAGAAGTCAGGTCATCTGATTTATAGAGGATTCTAAAAACAAGAGTTTTTGAAAAGGCTTATTTTATACACATATATTATATGGAGAAACAAATGTTTTTATTAAATGTTTCGCTGACCAAAATAATTTTAAAGAAATTAATGTTACTTATGTCTTTCAGGAGAAATAATTGTAGCAGCTGATCTGTAAATGACTTTAGAAGCTATTTTAGTAATTTAAATAAATTTACTTTCTTGGTTTGTACTCTGTGTGTCGTAAACTTAATGATGATTCATGAACCTTTTTTTTTTCTAGTTAATCCTAGAGTTTTCTTTACACTTGAACAATTTTAGTAATTTCTGCTAGGAGAAACAAAGGCCAGAGAATTGTAGCCATTTACAAGTACATTGGTTAAAAATATAATCACCATGCTCTTCTGTTTCATCCAGGGATTTTTGAATTATCACTATATTGGAATTAATTTAGGTTTTCCTGACTTGGCAGAAGAATCTACAGCAGTGTTTCTCAAATTTGTCCTTCTCCCCTCCCTAAAGAGTGTTTTCAGATTTTTTTTTCCCTAACCATCTATCCCCTTGAAATTTTAATACCATGCATATACCGTATATCTATCTATGGGCTATATACATTTTTGTCCCTTATACATATGAAGGGAAAATTTAATAATTCATCACCTTGAACATAGGATTAGGGTTTCTAGAAATTAGGCACAGTGTGACTTTGGGTGGCAAGGTCGGCTCAGGGAAAACCACAGTACAGTACTGGTCTTACAGATTTCTAGAAACTTAATTTGCTTCCCTTCTTTTAATGACCGTCTTGTATTTAAGGAAGTTTTCTAAAGCTCCAGTTCTCAAGACAAAGATTGGAAGTAAACTTGATTTTCATTCTATAAAGAGAACTGTCATTTAGAAATGAGTTTGCATAGTTCATGCCATCAGTTAATGCCTAAAGATATAAAAATCCAGTTTCCCTTTGATCTTGGGTCTTTGGAAAGTGGACTTTATGTTGGCAATGTAAGGAAGCATTTCTCTTGAGTAGATCATGGACTATTCTATATTGTCCTTATCAAAGTCATAGAGTAACATCTTACAGTAGGAGGATTCTACTGGCGTTAGCCACCTGGGATGAAGATGTGGGTTCCGAGTCGGAGAACAAGCTGAGGTTGCTGTTGACTGAAAGGAAACTCCTGCCTTGAGTACCTCTCTCTCTTTGGCACAGATTCAGAGAAGTCCTGGTGTGCTTGCAGCCTCTTCTGGATTGTAGGGAAGATGGAGTCTGTCACCTGAGCATAAATAGGGTGAAACCCCTCACATTTTCATATTGTACCCTTGTCTTTTGCACTTTCTTAGACTTTCAAGGCCCTCTCCCTTCCCCCAATTTCATGCTTTGCTAATTCTTATTTGTTCTTCAGGGCTGAGTTTTTTAGGCAGAACTTCACTGAAATCTTCACTACTTTCCTTCCCCCAATACTATTTAGGTGCTTCTTTTTTATGCTCTCATTCATCATGTATTACCCCTGACACCACAGTTAGCACGCTTGTAGTACCATATGCCTCTTGAGAGCGGGAGAGTATCCTAAATATATGCACAGTGATAACGACAGAGACTGCTCAATCATATTGGTTGAATAAAAACTGCACGCCCTACCTAGTTAGCTAAAAATAGGTAAGTTACATCTTAGTATATTCTTTGCTTTTTCCTGTTATTCTGAGCCTTTTTCTAAAGCGATATGACTACTTCAGCCTCAATTCAATAGTGCTGTGAGTAATTTAAGGAAGGGGACCAATACCCTGGGAAACTAGTTCTTTTCTGGTGGAAGCAAGGATTATTAGGGAGGGGTTTTCAAGGGGAAGGTGAATGTTAAAAGACAAAACTGGGAAGACATGAGGTCTTTATGTTGAGATGTAGAGTCTGAGTTTTCTATAAAAAGCAAGTTTCCTGGGACACTTGGGTGGCTCAGTTGGTTAAGCATCCAACTCTTGATTTCAGATCTCATGGTTCGTGGGGTTGAGCCCTATGTCAGGCTCTGCACTGACAGCACAGAGCCTGCTTGGGATTTTTCTCCCTCTTTCTCTGTCCCTACCCCCACTTTTTCTCTCTCTAAAAAATAAACATGAAAAAAATAAAAAATAATAAAAAAGCAAGTTTCCTTACACCTTTTTTATAATGCCTAAGAAGGTAGTATAATCCAAATAAGTGATGGCTATGAGTGTGGAGAGAAAATGGATAAGGAAAAATATTTAGGTAGAAATGACAAGGTTTGGTTAATTGAATGTCATATTAGGGAAAATACCTCACAGAGGACTCTTCAAAGTGCTGTACTACTAAAAATAACTCTTCATTCAATTTAGCTCATGTATCTTCTCTCCCCAAATACAAAATACACAGTGGTAGACTCAACTCTTATCTCTGTATGTCATTGTTGACTTTTAGCCGTTTGAAGTACAGACACATAATAAGTCAGGGATTATTTGATTGTAAAAAAAAAAACAAAACAAAAACAAAAAAAACAGCGCCGTCTAACAAGCAGAAGAGAAACAGAGGGGTGGGGTGGGTATTGTAAGAATGCATTTCAGACTCTTACAACAGGAGACTGGGAACTAGAGGACTTCCGATGGAGAGCTCAGCCACCATCCCCCCTGCCTCTGCTTCTGGCTTACTTCACCTTAGTAACTTCCCCTTTGTGACTTAAACACACAAAGAGAATGAACTTGCTTGGCTCAACCCAGTGTATGGATGATCCCTGAAAAGAATATATAATGAAGCATGGCTGTCTAGGTCACTCCTTTAACAGGGACCATGGGGTGGGGATGGGGAACGGCATTTTCCTGAGGTCAGGCCAACAAGTGGGCAGATACGGTTAAGGGACAATTGAATACATCTTCCAATTTATAAAGACCTTTATATGACATGATGCTATACTGGTTAATTAATTTCATTTTCACTTTAAAAAATGAAATAAAGGGTGATGGAAACACTATTAAAATTTTAAAATCTGCATCTTTTGTCTAGGCAAACTTGTCCTTTTTGTAGCTCTGCTACAAATGTGTTCTGATTTCTTCCCATTGCGTTGATATTTTTTATGCTGAAGAAATAACAGTTATTAACACTTCAGGTACTATCTTAATATATAATAGCTATTACTAATTTGTTGTAAGTCCCTCAAAAGAACACTGAGAACCTTCTTTAGTTTTCAGACTGTTTCTTGGGCAAGTGTAATGGTAGGAGACTATGTACCTGATTCAAACTTGATTCTTTAAGTCCCTCCCTGCCCCCCAATTGTAGACAGTACCATTCTTAGGCTAAACTTGAGAATCTACTCCATGCTATATACTCCTTTATAGAGAACATTCACTCAGTATTTATTCTGGATGGGCAATTTTCTTTCAATCTCTCCTAGTTTAAGTGGCCTTCTCTCATTGTGTCACAAAATAGATGGAACAGATCTACATAAAGGTCTTTATATTTGAATATGTGTTAAGTTGTCTGTCACTCTTTTTTACTTTTTGTCAGCTATTTGCCTAAGTGTTTATTCATGCTCCAAACACCGTTTCAAGTGCTTCATGTGTATTAACAGATTCAAGTCTCATAATAACACTGTGAGGTAGTACTGTTACTCCCATTTAATAGGAAACGGAAGCACAGAAAGGTACAGTGACACTTAAGAATATCCAAGGAAAAAGTAACAAAGCAGAGATTTGAATTTGGGCAGTCTGGTTTGAAAACATCTATTGTCAACCACTAAGCGCCTAGTCTCTAGAAACGCCATATGCCGTACTTTCCCCCCAATCTATTCAGGCTCTATACAGGTTGGAGTATTTTTCCAATTTGTAGGTTCTTATTCGTGGCTCTCCTTTAAACCCTTTTCTTTCTTTCCTCCTTGCTCAGCTTGTGGAATCCAAGTACTACCCGCACCAAAAGTCTGAAGACCATCATCACACAGTCCTGTTGACTCATACTCGCCTACACGGGCATCGTGCTGTTGTAACTAAAGACCTGCAGTGTGGATTCACAGTTCATCTTTTTTGAAACACCTATATGTAACCCAGGTCTTAGCTGTCCCTGCATACCGCACAGCCTCTGTTTTCGTCCTCTCTCAGCCTAGATGCAAAATGGCACTTCTTTGACTTGCTGAGAAAGAGTCCGTTTGCATCAAAAACATTGGTAATTGCACAGAAACAGAAGGGAACGTATGACTAAGAGCACAAGTCCCACTGTCTGGAGTCTGGAGTCTGACCTCCTGGGTCCAAATCCCAACTCCATACCTTTCTTGCTCAACGACATCGGCAAATCACTTAACTACTCTCTGCCTCAGTTCCCTCATCTCTAAAATGGGGGAAATAATGTAAATAAATCTTACAGTGTTATTGTGAGGATGCAGTCAGTTGCTATATGCGAAGCACTTTGAAAGTGCTGAGGACATCAAAGGGTACAATGTCAATTATTTTTGTTCACTTAAATTCTTATTATCAATTCTTTTCTGTGTGACATCAGCTGGCTGGCTTCTATTTCCACCCTCTTAAGTGACCTTATGATGCAGAGTATTTGGACTTTCTCCTAGCTTACACGTCCGTTACCAACCCCAACCCATCGCAGTTCTAGTCACCAGAAACCCCGTCTGTAAAAATCTGGGGGTTTTATAAAGAACGAGAAAGCTTTTTGTCACATATATAGACTTTTCTCCCATCTTTCCATGGCTTGTTCGACCTCACTCTCCTACTTTTATTTTTAAAGACTTCACTTTTATTCAAACAATTATAACTGGTTGAGATTATTTCCCAAGTGCTGCACAGACTACCCGGTGTTGAACACAAAGATGTGCCACCTAGATCACCTTAAAGGAAGGATGTGTTGCACCAAATACGGGGCATGTGGTCAGTGAAGAGCCTTCACTGTCAGTCACTTCATGGATTACTTCAGCTGCAGAGAGTCATTTTGCCCAAGGTCATGCCAGGTTAGGGGGAGAGTGGTACACATCCAATGACTGATTAAGGGAATATAAGGGCCAGGCCTTCTCAGTCCATCATAGTACAATTTGGACGGACCATTTGCACTCTAGAGCTTTCCCATGGGATTAGATGAGGCTATGGTACCTGTATTATAATGTGACTACCCCCTCAACCCCATCCTTCTTCACCTCCTTTCCATAGGTGTTCACGCCAAGGGCATTCCCTAGTAAACATCTAGCACATTAAATTTTGTCAGAGTCTGCTTCTCAGAGATCCCAAACTGTCACACTTCAAGCTTAGTGTAGTCTATAAATGGAGTGAATGATAGCTAACATTTTTTTTTTTCAACGTTTATTTTATTTTTGAGACAGAGAGAGACAGAGCATGAACGGGGGAGGAGCAGAGAGAGAGGGAGACACAGAATCGGAAACAGCCTCCAGGCTCTGAGCCATCAGCCCAGAGCCCGATGCGGGGCTCGAACTCACGGACCGCAAGATCGTGACCTGGCTGAAGTCGGATGCTTAACCGACTGCGCCACCCAGGCACCCCAATAGCTAACATTTTTTGAGCACTTATCGTGTGCCAAGCACCATGATTTGCACCATACATATAGTATCTCATTTAATTTTCATAATCCTTTGAAGTAAATACTATTACTCTCTCCCTATTATAGTTGAGAAAACAAAGACACAAAGCTATACTTTGAAGATAGAATTTGAACTCAGACCATGTGACTCCAGAACTTACATTGTACTTACATTGTTAACCATCACACTACATTCTATCCCATCATAATATCCATTTCTTTTTTTTTTATGCATATAATAATGGGTACAATTTAGGGAAACATAGTGCCTGACCTATGGGATCACTTCATTACCTGATGAAATTTACACCTCTCTGTAGAGATAAAATCTGGCAAAAATGTTTAGAACTCTGTTTGAAAGAGTACCTTTCCAATAACAAAGGCAGACTATGGTTCTGATTTCCCAACTTGAGCGTACATTGAACTAGATATTTAAAATCTCTGTCAATGCTGATTCTATAAAACTGGCAAAGTTTGTAATATCTGAAAATACTGTAAACCCCAAAGTATTTCACTTGATGTCTCCTCTGAAAGAGTCTTTATCTCTAGGAGGCCATACTCTGTCTATAGTTCAACAGATGACTCCCACTGTGGTTGTATAGTGTAATACTTGCTGTATGAAATATAACATCTTCATGGGTACGTTCCAATGAAGTCTTTCTCTTTGGGAATAGTCTCAGAGAATTAGATTTTCTATCATTAGCTGGTAGGTCCCCCAAACCAAAGGTTTGTTCATCTAAGTGTTAATTGTTATTGAATTAGCAGCTCTGCTTTTTGAGTCACGTGGTTGTTCTTGAAGTAACTATTTGACCCTTACCATTTTCCCCAAGGAGATCAATGTGTATTAGATGATTGGACTATAGGTTATGCTCAGATTTAGTCCTAAGCAACTAATCTTTTGCCTTTTTATCATGTTATCTCATTCCCCTAGGAAAGTGACACAAACGTCAAACTTTACAATAGTCTCAACATCTGCCTTAAATCTTGCACACAGTGTTCAGGGAGGAATATGAATCTAAATGTGCATGCTAAAAATGACCTTTTAATATGAAATGAAATATAAAGAACACAAACAGGGGCACCTGGGTGGCTCAGTCGGTTGAGCGTCCGACTTCGGCTCAGGTCACGATCTCGCGGTCCACGAGTTCGAGCCCCGCGTCGGGCTCTGGGCTGATGGCTCGGAGCCTGGAGCCTGCTTCCGGTTCTGTGTCTCCCTCTCTCTCTGCCTCTCCCCCATTCGTGCTTTGTCTCTCTCTGTCTCAAAAATAAATAAATGTTAAAAAAAAAATTAAAAAAAAAAGAACACAAACAAGAGCAGTGAATGGATAAGGCTAATATGATTTGCATAGCTATAGTTGTCTCCTATGATTAGAAAGTTGTTTAAGTGCTCTGTGTTTGTTTCAAACTTTAAACATAGGCATATGAGTTTAAACAAACAAACAAACAACCCAAACCAAACAAATTGAAGCATGGTCTCATGGTTTCCTCAAAGAACCAAATTTCCTCAAAACAATACACACAGCACAACGAAGTTAAAATATGTAAAGAGTATAAACAGAAATGAGTAAAGCCAGAAAGCAGTTGAACGGGAAAAGTTTGGAATTAAGGCGCTGGGATAATCAACAAGCCTGGTAATGTTCATTCTTCAGACGGTATGAGGTCATGCTTAAGATAGCAAAATACTTGTGGTGCCTTTCTTCTGAGGTCCTCCAAGTGCTTTGTTGACATTATCTAATAGCAAATATTATTACCCCAATTTTATAGGTGGAGAAACTAAGATACCAAGAGATTAAATAACTTCCTTAAGCATGCACAACGAGTCGGTGATGGAACCAGAAATTTATGTCAGGAATCTAATCTTTTCTGTTCATATCACTAGGTCAGCTTTCCAGATTCAAAAGGCATTTATTGGTGTAAATTTGTTTAAATGTATTTTTAAAACTGATACTATCTTCTGTAAACAATTAAATCAAAATGCTTTTGTTGTAAGTCACAGTTGTTTTTCATGGGAGACATTTAACAGGTAATTCAAAAATAAATGATCCCAGATTCCAAAAAGTATCCACATTAGGTTTAGGTCATTTAGTACAACCTATTTTAGGTATCTAATATAGAACCCTATGAAATTATATCAGTTAGTATCCGATGTCCTAATGGTTATTCTGTGCTTGTGTGTCATACATTATTTTTGGTAAGGTGGGCATGAATAGGAAAGGTCTAGGGATTATTCTATACTTTCTACTCCCACTCAACTCAGAATTGTCCCTGAAGGGGTGCCTGGGTGGCTCAGTTGGTTAGGCGTCCAGCTCTTGATCTCAGCTCAGGTCTTGATCGCAGCAGTGTGAGTTCAGGGTCATGGAGCCTACTTAAGAAAAAAAAAGGAAGAATTATCCCTGAAAATTCTGTAATTTTTATGAGAACAAATTATGAGAGGAGGGAGTGGTTCTTGGTTGTTGCCCTTTCAAAAATGTTATTATTTTTTTTTTTTATTTATATATGAAATTTATTGTCAAATTGGTTTCCATACAACACCCAGTGCTCATCCCAAAAGGTGCCCTCCTCAGTACCCATCACCCACCCTCTCCTCCCTCCCACCCCCCATCAACCCTTAGTTTGTTCTCAGTTCTCAACAGTCTCTTATGCTTTGGCTCTCTCCCACTCTAACCTCTTTTTTTTTTTTTTTTTGTTCCCCTCCCCCATGGGTTTCTCTTAAGTTTCTCAGGATCCACATAAGAGTGAAACCATATGGTATCTGTCTTTCTCTGTATGGCTTATTTCACTTAGCATCACACTCTCCAGTTCCATCCACGTTGCTACAAAAGGCCATATTTCATTTTTTCTCATTGCCACGTAGTACTCCATTGTGTATATAAACCACAATTTCTTTATCCATTCATCAGTTGATGGACATTTAGGCTCTTTCCATAATTTGGCTATTGTTGAGAGTGCTGCTATGAACATTGGGGTACAAGTGCCCCTATGCATCAGTACTCCTGTATCCCTTGGATAAATTCCTAGCAGTGCTATTACTGGGTCATAGGGTAGGTCTATTTTTAATTTTCTGAGGAACCTCCACACTGCTTTCCAGAGCGGCTGCACCAATTTGCATTCCCACCAACAGTGCAAGAGGGTTCCCGTTTCTCCACATCCTCGCCAGCATCTATAGTCTCCTGATTTGTTCATTTTGGCCACTCTGACTGGCGTGAGGTGATACCTGAGTGTGGTTTTGATTTGTATTTCCCTGATAAGGAGCGACGCTGAACATCTTTTCATGTGCCTGTTGGCCATCCGGATGTCTTCTTTAGAGAAGTGTCTATTCATGTTTTCTGCCCATTTCTTCACTGGGTTATTTGCTTTTCGGGTGTGGAGTTTGGTGAGCTCTTTATAGATTTTGGAGACTAGCCCTTTGTCCGATATGTCATTTGCAAATATCTTTTCCCATTCCGTTGGTTGCCTTTTAGTTTTGTTGGTTGTTTCCTTTGCTGTGCAGAAGCTTTTTATCTTCATAAGGTCCCAGTAATTCACTTTTGCTTTTAATTCCCTTGCCTTTGGGGATGTGTCGAGTAAGAGATTGCTACGGCTGAGGTCAGAGAGGTCTTTTCCTGCTTTCTCCTCTAAGGTTTTGATGGTTTCCTGTCTCACATTCAGGTCCTTTATCCATTTGGAGTTTATTTTTGTGAATGGTGTGAGAAAGTGGTCTAGTTTCAACCTTCTGCATGTTGCTGTCCAGTTCTCCCAGCACCATTTGTTGAAGAGACTGTCTTTTTTCCATTGGATGTTCTTTCCTGCTTTGTCAAAGATGAGTTGGCCGTACGTTTGTGGGTCTAGTTCCGGGGTTTCTATTCTATTCCATTGGTCTATGTGTCTGTTTTGGTGCCAATACCATGCTGTCTTGATGATGACAGCTTTGTAGTAGAGGCTAAAGTCTGGGATTGTGATGCCTCCTGCTTTGGTCTTCTTCTTCAAAATTACTTTGGCTATTCGGGGCCTTTTGTGGTTCCATATGAATTTTAGGATTGCTTGTTCTAGTTTCGAGAAGAATGCTGGTGCAATTTTGATTGGGATTGCATTGAATGTGTAGATAGCTTTGGGTAGTATTGACATTTTGACAATATTTATTCTTCCAATCCATGAGCAGGGAATGTCTTTCCATTTCTTTAAATCTTCTTCAATTACCTTCATAAGCTTTCTATAGTTTTCAGCATACAGATCCTTTACATCTTTGGTTAGATTGATTCCTAGGTATTTTATGCTTCTTGGTGCAATTGTGAATGGGATCAGTTTCTTTATTTGTCTTTCTGTTGCTTCATTGTTAGTGTATAAGAATGCAACTGATTTCTGTACATTGATTTTGTATCCTGCAACTTTGCTGAATTCATGGATCAGTTCTAGCAGACTTTTGGTGGAGTCTATCGGATTTTCCATGTATAATATCATGTCATCTGCAAAGAGCGAAAGCTTGACTTCATCTTTGCCAATTTTGACGCCTTTGATTTCCTTTTGTTGTCTGATTGCTGATGCTAGAACTTCCAGCACTGTGTTAAACAACAGCGGTGAGAGTGGGCAAAAATGTTATTTTGACTTTAGTCCCCATCTCCAAGCTCCTATAAATCTGTTATAGTCTGCTCCATAAACAGACACTGGCAAAAATCACAAACACAAATATATGTTTATATACTAATAGCAAGTACTTGTGCTAGAAGCAAACTAATCACAGGACAAAAATAAAGTTTGAGAATATTAACTGCATGTAAACTGTATATTTCAAAATGGAGAAATAATACATTTCTCCTTCATTTTGGCCTGAATTTGGGATTAAGGTTACTGATGGGAGATCAGGTTAATTTAGGGCAGAGAGCTGCATATAAACATCCACAGTTATACCCATCCCACCTGTGTGGGCTGGTGACCTGAGAGTTGGGGAAACAGAGAAATCATGAACCCAGCAAACAGAACGATTTGTCACTAGGTAACTCCTATCTTTTTGGTTCAGCCAAAGCACAGAAATCCACATGCCAGTCTTCTCTCTAAAGAGAATCCAACTGCTTTGAGCACCTTTGAACAGGCATGCCTTCTGGATTCAAATGATGGAGGTTCCACGGGTAGCCCTACCACTCTTCAACCTGTGACCAAAAGCAAGCCATGTCATGACGCCATGCTTCAGCTTCCCCTCTCTGAGAGACGGATTATGGTGACACATCACAGGAGTTGGTGAGAATTAAACAAGACAATGTGTGTGAATAACTGAGGTTATTAAAGTTTGTGCAAGAGTTATTTATACATACATGTTATCTAAAATTAGTTACATAAAATACATATGTATTAGTTATAACCACTTATATATGTAAAACAAGTATCAGCATGTATTAGAATAGTATTTATGTTTGGACAAATTTTTATTTTTCTTTCTTCCTTCCTTTCTTCCTCCCTTTCTCTCTCTCTTCTTTCTTTCTTTCTTTCTTTCTTTCTTTCTTTCTTTCTTTCTTTCTTTCTTTCTTTCTTTCTTTCTTTCTCTTTCTTTCGAGACCATGCATATACACACATGCAACATGCAAGCAGGGAAGGGATAGGGCGAGAGGGAGAAAGAATATTAGGCAGGTTCTATGCACAGCCCGCCACCAGGGGGCTCGATCCCATGAACCTGTGAGATCATGACCAGAGCAGAAATCAAAAGCTGGGCGCTTAACCGACTGAGCTATTCAGGTGCCCTCTCCAACCTCCTTTTTTTTGTGTGTGAGAGTGGACAAATTTTTCAGTTCATGCTTAATGTATGCAATCACTTATATTTCCAAAACCAGCTCTCTCTTCGCCATCAATCTTATTCCTGCCTGTCAGTTTTTCTGTAAGGCAGTTCCAGCTGCTCTTGGCCCCTTATAATATTTTGTTAATGCAGTAGGATTTGTAACCAGATGCTCACATGTTCTCATTTCTTGTCCAACAGGTGGGGAGAACCCAATCCTGGGATTCCAGGAGTGGTTTTAGTGGCTGATAAGCCTCATTTAAATCTGTGGGTCTTCTTCCAGGCTGGGCACCCAGCTGCCTTTTTCTATTTTTGGAAGGGCCACAGAAAATCTCCTGTCAAGAGTTTAAAACTTTCCACAGTCTGCAAATAGGTGGTTCACCCCTTTCAAAATATAACCTGGTTTGGTTACATGTAACCTTATTCTGACTTCTATTCTTTAGCGTTTTTTTTTTTTTTTAATTTTTAAAATTTTTTTTAAGTTGCAGCTGTCTTGCTATGAGATGTTCCACTGCATATTTCATTTGTATTATTGGTCCATAAAACAGCATCGAAACAGAGAGATGCCCTAAAAAGAGATACCCTTCTCTTTAGAGTGTTCTGAGAAAAAAGAGGTTGTCTTTGTACAGTAAAGGGATTTCCAGGTCTGTTAGCTAAGCTGTTTAAAAGAAATGCCAATAGGGAAAATACCAAAAAGAAGGTGCTGAACATTAGAAGAGACTACTCTTTGAAGGTTCATGGAGATAAAGATAGGAAAATATAATTTTTTAAAGCTTAAAAACATTTCAAAATCACCCATTCAGAAGTATTCTTCCTCTTAAGTATAAAACTTAATTTGGGGAAAATAGGAAAGACGTGGGGCTGAGATGTAAATATATTGTTTGTCCACTCACAAATCTTGTTGAGGAAACCTGAGAAGATGGAAGCAAATCTCGGAAATAAAATGACCAGCCTCACCTAATCCTGATCCATTCCCCAACACCAGAGTTTATCTTTTTTATATGCTGTGGATATGCACAGAATATGTATAGAATTATTTTGATTTTATTTACATAAAAGTCAGACTACAGATGTTGTTTAAGCAAGTTGCTTTATTACACTCAAGAATTTTTTTTAAGTTTATTTATTTATTTTGAGAGAGAGAGAGAGAGAGCACAGGCAGGGGAGGGGCAGAGAAAGAGGGAGAGAATCTCAAGCAGGCTCTGAGAGCTGTCGGTGTGGAACTCAGTTCAGGGCTCAAACCTATGAACCATGAGACCATGAGCCGAAATCAAGAGTCAGACATTTAACCAACTGAGACACCCAGATGCCCCAACAATGTTTTTATTAAAAAAAAATTTTTTTTTTGGTGCGTGCTCCCTCTCCCTCCCTTTCTCTATCTGAAAATAAACAAATAAAAGTAAAAAGAAATTTTCTTTAGTGTTTTTTAAAAATTTTAAATTAATTAATTAATTTTTAATATGAAATTTATAGGCAAATTGGTTTCCATACAACACCCAATGCTCATCCCAACAGGTGCCCTCCTCAATACCCATCACCCACCCTCCCCTCCCTCCCACCCCCCATCAACCCTCAGTTTGTTCTCAGTTTTTAAGAGTCTCTTTTGGTTTGGCTCCCTCCCTCTCTAACTTTTTTTTCAAGCCCAGCTAGCATCCTTATGAAAAACGAAAAATCAAGGGGCGCATGGGTGGCTCAGTCAGTTAAGGAACTGACTTCAGCTCAGGTCATGATCTCACAGTTCGTGGGTTCAAAGCCCTGTGTCAGGTTCTGTGCTGACAGCTCGGAGCCTGGAGCCTGCTTTGGATTCTGTGTCTACCTCTCTCTCTGCTCCTCCCCCCGCCTCTGCTCACTCTTTCTCTCTCAAAAACAAATTAAAAAAAGAAAAAAACTCAAAAACAAACAAAAGAAACGTTTTTGAGATGTACCCATTGTTTCCAATGTCTCACAATTACTACAATAGATTAGTTTATGATTTTAAGCCTCTATATTAAAAAAAAAAAAGTCAGTGTCAGGTTTGTCCTAAATCCTAGTTTGCTTTTGACCTTATCAGAAATAGAAAGAGGAAGAAATTCACTAACCCCATTGCTGGGCTCTGTTCCAACAGCACTTCATTACTCATTTTAAGGGGGGATTCGCCATCAAAAATGAAATGTGGATTTGAAGCAGTCTTCCAGATAATCCAATTCCAAAAAGCTACTTTGAGCTCAATAGCCACATGTTTAAGGAGTGGACTTTGTTCTTCCTTAAATTTCCACCTAGTTCTCCTGGTCTACTTTATTGATATAATGAATTCATCCATCTATCCATTCAATGAATTTTTCTATTAACTGTTAGAGCTAAATGCATAGCACTAGGTTAAACAGGTTATATTTGTTTATATTATTTTTTATTTTAAAAATTCTAGTGTAAAACATACACTGCTATATTAGTTTCAGGTGTACAATACAGTTATTCAGCAATTCTATACGTGACTCAGTGCTCACATCACAATAAGTGTACTCTTAATCCTCTGCCTATTTTACCTGTACTCCCACCCACCTTTTCTCTGGTAACTACCAGTTTGTTCTCTACATCCAAGAGTCTGTTTGTTTTTTTTTTTAATTAATTTATTTATTTTGAGAGAGAGAGAGAAGGAGAAAGAGAGAGAGAGAAAGTGTGAGAGAGGGACAGAGAGAGAATCCCAAGCAGGCTCCATACTGTCAGTGTGGAGCCCGACAGAGGGCTCAAACCCACGAACAATGAGATCATGACCTCAGCCTAAGTCGGACGCTAAACCGACTGAGTCACCCAGGCGCCCCTGAGTCTGGTTTTTAAAAACAGGTTTGTTTTATTTGTGGTCATGAGGAAGGGCATGCTCTTTGTCAAGGACATGTTTATCCTTTTCATGTTAACTTTACGCAAGATATACTTCCTAAATTCTAGCTACCTTTACCAACCAGTATGAATGAGTAACTCAAAAACAGGGTGGGAGAAAGTGTAGATCCCACCACTGATTTAACTGTTTGCCCTACAGTCCCATTAAATCTTCAAACCATATCCTATACATCAAAAAACAAAAACAAAAAAAACAAAAACAAAAACAAAAAACGTACCATAAAAGCAGAATCTCTGCTAACGTTAAGTCCATCCGGGTTAAATTCCTTGTTCTAGAGTCATAGGGCAAGTCATAGGGCAAGTCAGTGTGAGTAGAGGCTTTGGAATCAGATGTAGGTTGGATCAGTAATGTCCTGCTAACTCAATATGAAAGTTTCAAGCCCTTAAAACCTTGTGGTGCTTTATCGCAAAGTTTTCATTCTCAGCAACTGGTTTGTGCAAAATCAATGTTAACTGCATTTATAGATTATTTGGAGTGGGGTTAAGATCTTTTTTCGTGTTGGAAAATAATTTCACAGACCATCTAAATATAATTCTGTGCTTATTTAGTCTTGTTTGCTGCTAAATTCATTGAAAGTCTCTTTGATTTCTTTCTTACGAGTGATGTCTTGACCTTCCCAGATAAGGATAAACGTTTTACCTAGCAATAAAGCAGAACCAATCTGTTTTAATATTTACTCAAGAGGTTGTAAGTAAAGTAAGTGAAGTAAATGGCTCTGTTTTTTTTTTTTTTTAATTTTTTTTTTCAACGTTTATTTATTTTTGGGACAGAGAGAGACAGAGCATGAACGGGGGAGGGGCAGAGAGAGAGGGAGACACAGAATCGGAAACAGGCTCCAGGCTCTGAGCCATCAGCCCAGAGCCTGACGCGGGGCTTGAACTCACGGACCGCGAGATCATGACCTGGCTGAAGTCGGACGCTTAACCGACTGCGCCACCCAGGCGCCCCTAAATGGCTCTGTTTTAACTTTACTAGAACTTATTTGTTAGAATTTCTTTCCTTTCAAGCTATGGATTTTTGCAATGGTCAGGTAACTTTCTACATTTAAGAAGAATGTGATCCTGAGTCACGAATTAGCTCAAATCCCGAGTTCCTCTTTTTCAAGGAGGTAGACAAATGCTGCTTGCTCCCTTATTTATTTATTTATTTATTTATTTATTTATTTATTTATTTATTTATTTTAAATCTGTGACTATGAATGGCTGAATCCTCAGAGAACTTTCAGGTACATTCCACATTATGTATTTCTGGCAGCAATAGGCTTCCTCATGTGCCCTCTCACAGAATCTCAAAATCTCAGGGCAATTCTGCTGAACTGAGTCATAGTCTCAGGACTGAATGGCATCGAGCATGAGAAACACAGTGTTGTTAACAATACACTTATACTGACAGGTTTGTCCAGTAAAAAAATAGACTCTGCTAGGACGGTCCAGTGTGTTCTTACCAAAGGCAAATTTTTGCCATGGTTTTCTTATAGGGCTGTAATGATGATTAAACTAGTGGGCCAAAGTTCACTGCAAATCCTGCAATAACATCATACCTAATTCTAAACTGACATCTGGTTTGGTTGTTTAAATATTAAAATAGTTCTGCACTAAATGATATATCTGATAAAGGATTAGCATCCAAAATATATATATAAAGAACTAATAAAACTCAACACCCCAGAAAACCCAAATAATCCAATTAAAAAATGGGCAAAAGACATAAATAGACATTTTCCCAAAGAAAACATACAGATGGCCAACAGACATATGAAAAGATGTTCAACATAGCTCATCATCAAAGATATACAAATCAAAAGTACAGTGAGTATCACCTCACACCTGTCAGAATGGCTAAACTCAAAAACATAAGAAACAACAGGTGTTGGCAAGGATGTGGAGAAAGGGGAACCCTCCTGCACCGTTGGTGGGAATGCAAACTGGTACAGCCACTGTGGAAAGCAGTATGAAGTTTCCTCAAAAAGTTAAAAATAGAACTACCCTACAATCCATCAATTGTACTACTAGGTATTTACCCAAAGAATACAAAAATACTAATTCAAAGGGATACATGCACCCTAATGTTTATAGCGGCAGTATCTATAATAGCCTAATTATGGAAAAGCCCAAATGTCCATCAACTGATGAATGGATGAAGAAGATGTGGTATATATGCAGAATGGAATATTATTCAGTCATCAAAGAAAAATGACGTCTTGCCATTTGCAATGATGTGGATGGAAGCTAGAGAGTATTATGCTAAGTGAAATAATCAGTCAGAGAAAGACAAATACCATATGATTTCACTCATATGTGGAATTTAACAAACCAAACAAATGACCATAGGTAAAAAAAAAAAGAGAGAGGCAAACCAAGAAACAGGCTCTTATTATTTATTTTTGAGAGAGAGAGAGAGAACACGCACATGTGAGCTGGGGAGGGGCAGAGGGAGAGGGAGAGAGAGAATCTCAAGCAGGGTCCATGCTCAGCATGGAGCCCAACCAACATCATGACCTGAGCCAAAATCAAGAGTCAGCCACTTAACTGACTGAGCCACCCAGGTGCCCCATCGGATTCTTAACTATAGAGAACAAACTGATGGTGGCCAGAAGAGAGGTGGGTGGGAGGATGGGTAAAATAGGTGATGAGGATTATGGAGTATACTTGTGATGAACACCGGGTGTTGTATGTTAAGTGTTGAGTCACTACATTGTACACCAGAAACTAACATTGCCCTGCATGTTAACTAACTGTAATTTAAATAAAAACTTAAAAAACATAGTTCTGTACTGGTTGCTAAATAGCTGTTGTCCTTCAGCAACCTGATTGGCAAGATCTAACTAAGGTGTTTATACCCACCAAAAAGGGAAGCCTCTAACCCTGCTCCATTCTGTTTGGCTCCCCACCTTACTGGTTGTTGTAAAGTTGTAGTAACACTCCTGCCTGAAACAAATGTGACAATAAAAGTGAATGATGTGTGTGTGTGTGACATAACGTGTGTGTGTGTGTGTGTGTGTGTGTGTGTGTGTGTGTGTATAAAGAGAGAGACACAGAGGGAGAGAAGATGGAGGTTGGATCGACAATGCCCTGCTACTCAAATATGGAAGTTTCTTTTCTGTTTTATCACAAGTTTTCCATTGTCAGCAACTGGTTTATGCAAAATCAATGTTAATTGTATTCGGAATGGGAATTTTAAGATTTAAAAAAAAATTTTTTTTTTCAACGTTTATTTATTTTTTTTGGGACAGAGAGAGACAGAGCATGAACGGGGGAGGGGCAGAGAGAGAGGGAGACACAGAATCGGAAACAGGCTCCAGGCTCTGAGCCATCAGCCCAGAGCCTGACGCGGGGCTACAACTCATGGACCACGAGATCGTGACCTGGCTGAAGTCGGATGCTTAACCAACTGCGCCACCCAGGTGCCCCAAGATTTTTTAAAAGTTAGACTTTTTAATTTTTTTAAAGTATATATGTAAAAACATACTTCTATATGTTACAGTATATATAATATTAACATTAAATTATATATACTATATATTATATTGCACACATATTATAATATTATATTTGTACATATTTTGTTACATATTTTAATGTATATATATACATATTTACACATCCTATTGGTTCTATTAGACCTGACTAATACAGATAGGATCCAGAACCATCTGGAATTATCAATCCCTCATTTGTCTGGTAGTTAATGCTGGAAAGACTTAGACAGTTGGGAGGAGGAATACCTAGGGTTCTTTGTGCATTTCTATCTCTATATGGTCTTCCAGTGTGGAGCTTCAACTGGGCTTTTTTCGTGTCAGACAGGATTCCCAAGGCATGTGTCCCTGGAGACAAAACACTAAGCAGAATTATATTGCTTCTTGTGACCTAACCTCTGAAATCACATTTTATCATTTCAGTTGTATTCCCTTGGTTGCGACAGTTACAAAATTCCATCCAGGCTCAAGAAGAGGGGACACAGGGGTGCCTGGGTGGTTCAGTTCGTTGTGTCCGTGATTCTTGGTTTCAGCTCAGGTCATGATCTCACGGTTTGTGAGTTTGAGCCCAGGATCGGCCTTGGTGCTATCAGTGGAGGCTGCATGGGATTCTCCCTCTCCCTCTCTGCCCTTACCCCACTCACGCTGTCTCAAAATAAACTTAAAAAAAAAAAAAAAGAAAATAATTTGTTTGACTTGAATTAATCAAAAATTGAACGATGTTAGCATTAACTTTGAGTTTCTTTTTACTTAGAACCAGCTGTACTGCGTTTTCACTGACCTATCTTCCTCTCCCAGGAATGTGCATAGTGGAGGGCTGGGCTGAGGAGAGGAGATGACCTCTCTTTGCTGATCTGGAAGAGTAGCTTGGAGGCAGGACACAGGTTGGAGTTGATTCTGCACAAACTTCCCCTTGGTGGTGGTTGCCCTTTATGTGAACTGTGGCTAATTTACCTCCAAGGAAGTTGCTGCAGCTTTTTCTTGGATATACACTCTTGTCTTGGCTTAAACTCTGATAAAAAGAGTGTACTTTTCTGTTCAGTGCTACAAAGTTCAAAAGTTTCTTGAACCCCAAATCAGTAAGATATCATTTCTACTGTTCGAAATTACATTCTTGTGTTCTTTTACTTTTCTCTCTGGGGTGTTCTTCCTCCTATTCCCTACATGTATTTTAAAATTCTCATTTATTTTTATGTTTAAAATATATCATTTAATATTTTGGAAATACAAAAACTATGAAGAATAACAATACAAACACCCACACCTAGCTTGAGAAATAAAACATCACCACCAACACCACTGAAGCTTCTTGAGTTCATCTGGACTACATATAACTTCCCCTTCTGCTCCCTCAGAGGTAATCACATTTCTGAATGTACTCTTTCTTATTCTTTGGCATTTAAAAATATTTTGCTACAGGCTTACCTGGGTGGCTCAGTGGGTTAAGGGTCTGACTTCAGCCCAGGTCATGATCTCATGGTTTGGTATTTCAAACCCCTGGTCGGGCTCTGTGCTAACAGCTCAGAGCCTGGAGCTTGCTTCTGATTCTGTGTCTGCCTCTCTCTCTCTCTGCCCCTCCCCCCATTGAGCCCTCTCTCTCTCTCTCTCTCTCTCTCTCTCTCTCTCTCAAAATAAACATTTAAAAGAAATTGAATCTCCTCCTCTTTTTCCCCATTTTTGACCGTTCTATTCTTACCTGCGGAATGTTATTGATGCCTGTGACTCTCCTTCAGCTGGCCACTCCCAATGTCCCCTCATCTTCTGCCCCCTGCCAAATTCTTGTCTTTCTCTGGGTTCCACTCACCCGGCAGGCCACCATTTCAGGAGGATTCCTTCAATTTTAATTTCTTTTTTTTTTTTTTTAAGGAAAATACCTAATCTCTATTTTAAAATACTTATTTTTTTTAACCTTTATTTATTTTTTGAGAGACAGAGAACGAGTGGGGGAGAGGCAGAGGGAGAGGGAGACACAGAATCTAAGCAGGTTCCAGGCTCCGAGCTGTCAGCAGAGCCCGACGCGGGGCTCGAACTCACAAACTGTGAGATCATGACCTGAGCCAGAGTCGGACGCTCAACCAACTGAGCCACCCAGGCGCCCCTAAAATACTTATTTTTAAATGGTTAGTATAGTGACATGATTCAAAATCGTTAAAGTACAAAAGAGTACAACTGATAAATCTCCCTCTTACTCTTAGTCATCCGTTTCCTTCCACACAGACAGCCAGTGATAGCAGTGTCCTCTGTATCCATGTAGAGATAATTTATACATGTACAAGCAAGTATTATATTTCTCTCCACCTTTCCTTAACTCGAATAGTAGAATACTATTTACGTGGGTTCTGACTTCAGGTTCAGTTATCTCTGACTCCTCTTTTGGAGCAGGAACACTCAACCTGGGCAGGCACCATTCTCTACCTGACTGCTGAGGCTGCTGTACCTTTTCAAGGCTGAATCCAGCCTCAGGCTACTCTGGCTTCCAGATTCTGGTGCACACATCAACATTTCCATGTTGTCTCCTCAAAGCCCTTCTCTCTAGCTTGAGGAAAGGAAGAAGCCATCTCTGCACCTCTCTGCCTATTCTCTCCAAAAATCTTCCTCTCAAATCCTGTGAATCTACAACCCCTTAATCCTTTTTTCTCTTTAAGTTGATTTATTTATTTTGGGAGAGAGAGAGAGTACGAGCTGGGGAGGGGTGGGAGAGGTGGGGGGACAGAGGATCCGAAGCGGGCTCTGTGTCGATAGCAGGGAGCCATATTCGGGGCTTGAACTCATGAGCTGTAAGATCATGACCTGAGCAGAAGTTGGACGCTCAACTTACTGAGCCACCCAGAAGCCTCTCTCAATCCTTTCATATCACTGACCGGGTTGAAGGGTCTTGAGAGAGGGGCCCAAGAATTGCATTACTGGTATCATATTACTCCTTTGAAAATGTGCTTCTTGGACGCCTGTCTCATAATTTACTTGCTGCTATCAGTTTGTCTCAGGACCTCACGCAACAATTGCAATTTCATATTCATTATAGTCAAATATGGTAAAATGCTGCAAGAGCCAATCTGTAGGGTATAAATTAATAAGAGCTATGGCATGTCAAAAAGAAGAGAGGTTGGTGTGTTTGGGGTATTTGGGAGGTGAAGGAGAGGCAGGGGTCAGCGTGCAGTATGAGAGATGGAAACTGTGCATAGGCTGATATGAGGATAACATTGCTCCCCACACAGTGACAGAAACTTTTGGTGTTTTCTCTGTTACCCAGGAGGCAGCATGGGGGTGGAGAAGTATAAACAGGCTTTAGAGTAAAGGAGACCTCAAATCTTACTTTGCCTTTTACTGATGGCATAATATTGGGCAAATTACTTAACTTTTCTCAACGCATTTCCACTTTTAAAGATTTTATTTTTAAGTAATCTCTACATCTAAAGTGAGGTTCCAGCTCACAACCTCGAGATAAAGAGCCCCACGTTCCACCCACTGAGCCAGTCAGGCGCCCCCTTCCCATTTCCTCTTTTTAAAAACGTGAGTATAATATTTAATAAGGTGGTTGTATAAATTCAGGAAAATAACATATGAAAAACATCTATCCCACTGCTTTACACAGAAAGGATGAGGAAAATAACTTTTTCCTTATGTTGTTTTCTCACTACCCCTGGCACCACTAGGATACCCACATTTCCTGTTCTTCCCTCCGGCACAGCCTCCTGGAGACACAGTACAGATTTTACATATGCACAGGACCATTTTTGCACATCCACATACGTCCTATTCAGGCACAGTTAAAAGCCCTACAGAGAAGGAGCGGTTACTGCCTTCTGCTTTTACTGATGAGGTCTACCCAATAAGCAGTTACCCAGCACCTAAAATGTCCTAGTTACACCTAGCAGTTAGCAGTTATCCAGCACCTAAAATGAGCTAGGCCCTACTGGGGTACGGAGAGACAAGCGTCTTCAAGATACTTAAAGATGAGAAATAGTCTCTGGGTAAACAGTTGTGGGAGTTCAGAAGGTGCAGGAAAGTGATGGGCAGAGAGCTTGTGCGAAGTGAGCACCTAGCGGAAGGTGGCATTATTTGCAGAAGACATGTCATTTAAGCTAAGTCCTGACACACATTAGAATTCACCATTCGGAGACTGGGGAAAGAGGATAAAGATATTAGAAGATATGTTGATCACACAAAGTCTCTCAAAGCACAGTTCTACCAATGCCTATACCTAAACGGGAGGAAACTCCGTTTTCCTTGCTCTGGCGTCTCTAGCCATTGGACAGACTGCATGCTGAACACAATCGTTAACCCTCGCGAACAAAACGGCCAGTGACAGCAGTGGGTAACTGCAGCAGCCGCAGCGCTGCAATTGCTCTGAAACTGATTGGGGTAAAGAAGATCTACTTGGACGACAATTGGTGAAACATCGTAAACTCCGAGAAGCTGTAATTTCGACTTCTGAGCGCACCCTGGTCAAACCCCCAGCTTGTTTTTTTGGCCCGGGGTGAAATGCGCAGCCAAAAGGCCCAATTAGCGTCCGAGGAAGGAGGGTGGGGGGTGGGGGTGGAGAGAGGTCTCCGCTGCGGATCTACTTTGGCTCCTCCCGAGTCCTGCAGGGCACAAACTCGCCACACTAAACATGGCGCTCTCGAGTGTCCTTTCTTCCTTCTCTCTCCCGCACCTTTCGGCCACACTCAACATGGCCCTAACCGAAGGTTGTATTCCTGTAGAACCGTGTCGGGACAGTTCTCGCGAGGTTTGCCTGGGCCCCGACTGCTCCCGCCCTGCCTCGCGCGACCGCCACTGCCACTGCCGCCGGCGCCGCTCCTCCTCCGTGTCAGTTGTTGGGCTGTAATGGCGACTGGGCCGCCGCTGCCGAAGTGACTCCCGGGCGGGGGAGCGGGGCCGGACCTGCGCCAGAGGGAACTGCAGAGAGCCGCAGCTCAGGGGGAGGCTTGCTGTGGGGGAGGGGAGGCAGCCTTTCTGCCTCTCCTTCCTTCTCTGCAGCCCGGCGGATCCCGGGAGCCGGTGCGAGGCGGGCACCCGGTGCGTCCCCGGAGCGGGGAGGCCAGGCCCGGCAGCCCTGGGGCCGGTCGGGGAGGCATCACTGCACCCTCCGCCAGGCCCCGCGGGATGCACCGTGGGAGCCGAGGGCGGAGGCGACACTCTCAGGTGAGCCGCGGGAGGACGTGGCTGGGACCGCGGACGCTCGCTTAGCTTCTGCTGCCTCTGTCCGCGGTCCCGGGTCCCCGGTGGCGGCGAGAGAGGCGGGGCGGGGCGCCGGGAGTCCTGGCCCAGCCTGGCGTCCCCCTCGGGGAACCTCCCCGTGTCCTGAGCCTTTGCGGGGAGGGCCATCCTGAGACCTGGATTTCAGGTCCCACCGGTGCCTGCCGAAGACGGATTTCCTTCCTTACCTGCTAGTGCTCTCCCTGCTCCCGCCCCTCCTTTCGTCTGCAAAAGATGTAAGATACCTCTCGCCTTTGGTCTCCGGAGAAGTGCTCCTCCTTCGCTTGCAGATCAGGCATATTTTAGGAAATTCCGGGCAACTGGCTCCAGTGGCAAGGATGACTGGTTTCTGTTCCTTTTTGGTGGGGATAAGCATTCTCAAGTATAGGGGAAACTTTGATCTTCTGCTCCAGTCTAGCAGCTGCTGAATGTAGTCTACCGATTTATTCACAAATGATTTAGTGGGAGATTTAAAAAGCTTTACGCTTTCAAAGTTGTCAGTATTTTTCCCCGCCCTCTTTTTAAATGTAACCCAACATGGTAAACAATACTTAACTGAT
The DNA here is from genome assembly GCF_028749965.1 of Puma concolor. Taxonomy (NCBI): domain Eukaryota; kingdom Metazoa; phylum Chordata; class Mammalia; order Carnivora; family Felidae; genus Puma; species Puma concolor. Next base: position 42,060,276 of record NC_141683.1, read on the forward strand.
GTCCCAAATACGGTTTGGAATTTCGCTGGATTTTTAGTTTTCAGATAGGAAGTTGCCCATAGGTATAAAATTTTAATGTGGTTTTAGTGTAGTAGCAAGTCTTTCATAAAAGAAAAAGATCCTTCATATAGGACAGGTTGTCAGGAGTAGTAATCAGTATCCATGCACTCCGCCTGATTGTTTGATATTTTTGTTTTGATGGCGATCCTTGTTTTGAATTTGGAAAAGTCGTTAATGGTTATGTTGCCATGTTAACGATACCTCCTCCTCTTGCATTTAAAGGTTTTAAAGGAAAGGCTATGTTAGGCGGACCTAGCAACAGCCTGAAACGGTTTGTAGAAGCAGTGATAAAATACTGAGAGCTGCTCTCCACTTTAAAAATTTTTTGGTTTAAAACACAGTTTTTAAACAAGGCCGTGTGCTGCCAGTAACATGAGATTTTGGGGGATTGGTTTTAGACCCATGGTAGAAGTTGCTTCAAACCCATGGGTGTGTAACATGAAATTAGTTTTGGTGTGCTAAATTGACCAACTCCATTCAGTGTAATAAAATAAATCTGAACCATTGGAGCGTCATTGCATTGAAGATGCTTTAATCAGAAAATAAACATCAAGCTAAAATACATTGTATGTGTGGATAAATACATGTATCTCATTTTTTCATAGTAGCAGGACTTGTGTTTGTGATGATGGTGACATCTAGTCAGTAAACAATTTCATACATATGTGAGACAATTTCCCTGATTCTCTGAGATATATTGTTATGTAAGAGTGTTACTACTTAAACAACCAGCCTCCTGTGGGGGTAATCATTTTAGGAATTATGAAGTTTTGAATTTTTTCTTAGTGCTTTTTTTTGATTGCCAGTTTTTTGCCCCTTTTAAAATACTTATGGACAGACGAAAGGAGATGGAGTCCTTATCTAACCAATTTTGTTATTTTTTAAATTGCTGTGTTATAGTGGCAGCAAAAAAGAAGCAACTGTTTAAAATAACTGACATCATTTTTCAGTGTATCACTACATACATTATTTTATTTAATCTTCGTAGCAATGTGAGGTAGGTTTGGCAAATATTTTTGTTTTGCAGTTGTGGAAATTGACACAAGGAAGTGTGATGAATGATGCTCTTATTCCTGAACAAGTGTTTTTTGTTTTTATTGAGGTATAATTGACACAACATTATATTAGTTTCAGGTGTACAACATAATGATTCATATGTTTGTATTGTGAAATGATCACAAGTCTAGTTAACATTGTAGAATTAGTTTTATTTTAAAATTGGATATTAATATAGATACTCTGGAACTTGGTTTTATAAAATCTAAAAAAAAAAATCTATTTTTGTTCCTTTTGACATACCACTAACTCCTTAATGCTTAATGATTGTTCTTTAGAAATAGTATTTTCAATAATTTTGTTAATTATGAACAAGTAATGAATTATTATAATGAATGGCTTTACTGCTGTATGTACTTTTTGCTTGAACAGTACTCCTAAGAAACTGTAGTTGATTTGTCATCTTTCATTTTGTTTGGATACTCATAGTTATGTCGTCTTTGAAATTCAAAGCATTTATAGTCTTGGTTATGATAAACCAATATTTGGGCCACATAGTAGCATAACTGAAAAGTAGTGACATCTTGGTGACTTTATTCTAGTACTGGTGATTTAAAAAGTTAACTTGTCGGGGCGCCTGGGTGGCGCAGTCGGTTAAGCGTCCGACTCCAGCCGGGTCACGATCTCGCGGTCTGTGGGTTTGAGCCCCGCGTCGGGCTCTGGGCTGATGGCTTGGAGCCTGGAGCCTGTTTCCGATTCTGTGTCTCCCTCTCTCTCTGCCCCTCCCCTGTTCATGCTCTGTCTCTCTCTGTACCAAAAATAAATAAACGTTGAAAAAAAAATGTTTAAAAAAAAAAAAAGTTAACTTGTCATCTACACTTGTGATTGCTAGTTTTTGCAGTGCAGGAGAGGTTGTGAAATAATTTCTTTATTGACATTTTCTTCTCATGTCAAACAATTTCTAGTGTTGCAAATAGTCCAAAAAAAACCCCACAAATCAAAAGATTGCATAGTGGGTTTTTTTTTCTTTCTTCTGCACTAATAGCTTTTTGTTTATTGTTATCAGAAGTGTAACTTTACATTTACTAGTGGTTATTTTGGTTTGTTATTTGCCTTTCTTGTCTAGTCTGTAAGTTCCATGATGGCAGAGTTACTCTGTTAACTATTGTGCACCCAGTGCTTAGTACATAGTAAACCAGTCAATAAATATTAGTTGAATAAATTGACTTAAGAGTGGTCTTGGCATAATATTTAAAAAAACACAACACTGGTTCATGTTCCTAGGCACATATCAACTCTTATTAGAAATATACTCTAGAGATATGTTCAAGTTTGCTAGGTTGCAGGGAATTACAGCCTGGGATTAAAAAACCACTGGGAATAAGCCACAGGTGGATCCTGAAAACTTTATTGGCTATTTTAATGATTTGCCTAGGTCTTCTGGCAATAGTTATTATAATTTAAAGAAAATAGAAGGTTTAAGGCCCTGGCCTAATTAGTACTATAATTATAGGCTTTTAATAACTTGAAGTCACTTCTTAATTACAGCATTGAGAGTTTTAAATCTGAAAGGCCAGGTAGTCCAATTCCCACGTTTTATGCATAAGTGAACAGTATCGTATAGGGGAAATATCTCACCCATAGGTGGTTTCATAACTGGATGAAGAATTCACTATACAGTCTACACCTCTTTAAAGTCAGATAATTATCAAATTAGAGGATGATTGTGAACAACCTGGCAGTCTGTTCATTCTGCGTCAGAGTGGAAAAACTCAAAATAGACCTCTCCATGAATCAAAAATATTTGTTGACTTAAAAATGAACCTCAACCCTCCCCTCTGTCATTGGGACTATAAGTTGGTACAAGTAGGACAGTGTTCTGGAAGGAAATTTGGTATTATCTATCAAAATTAAAAGTGCGCATATTTGATAGAGTTACTTCATTTTTAGGGAGTTTATCTTACAGAAATTTTAACACAAAAGCATAAGAGTAAATCTATAGGGAGTTCATTTTAACATTATTACAAGTAAGTGCCAATAGTATTAAAAAATTAAAAAATGTCAGGAATAGTCCTAAATGTAGAGGAATAGTTAAAATTCTAGTGTACTTATGCTGTGAAGTGCTATGCACTTGTTAACAGGTTGAGGGATAGCTAGATTTACTTCATGAGAAGCAGCTGAGTGTATCATTGAGTGCAAGGACCATGCAACTAACTTTCTGGGTTCAAATCCCAAATGCATCATTTATTAGACGCAGCCATTAGCAAATTACTTAAACTCATCTGTAAGCTGGATATAATTATAGTTTCTCACCTGACAGGACTGTTGTGTGAATTAAATGACTTACTATTTAAGCCTCAAGCAAGCACAGTAAGCACCACATAAATGTTTGAGTGTTTGCAATTACTATTATGTCCTGACATGGAAGAATGTTCATGATATAATCCTGAGTGAAAGAAAAAAGTTGCATTACACTGTAGAATATGATCCAGTTTTGAAAAAACAAACACGGACAAAGAAATGTAGTTTGATTTTGTTAGGATTTTGTATGTCCGTAGGAAAGGGTCTGTGAGGATATATGTTAAACTATCAGCTATGTTATCCCTGAGGGAGTGGATGACTTTCCTTTTTTTACTTTAGACACTTTGGTACTGTTTATTATAACTTCCACTTTTATAATTTTTGAAGCTTTTTTTTCTAACAAATATCAAAACAATTTCCTTTTATTATACAATCATATAAATGTATTTTTGAAAAAAAATTTTTTTAATGTTTATTTATTTTTTAAGAGAGACAGAGCACGAGCGGGGGCGGAGCAGAGACAGAGAGGGAGACATAGAATCTGAAAAAGGCTCCAGGCTCTGAGCTGTCAGCACAGAGCCCGAAGTGGGGTTCGAACTCTGGAACAGTGAGATCATGACCTGAGCCGAAGTCAGACACCCCACCGACTGAGCCACCTAGGCGCCCCTAAATGTATTTTTGAATTTAGTTGTTTTTCAGAGATCTGTAGATTTCATCAACATGCTATCACGTGATTAGATTGTTTCAAAACTTTTGTTGATGCAGTTAACCCTTAAGTGTTTTTATTTTCTACTAGCTTTGTGACCTTAAGTGTCATTTCTTAATTTGCAAAGTAAGCGTACAGGCTAGATCAGTTGTTTCTTAAACCCAGGATTCCCAAACTGTGCTGTCAGGTACCTTTGAGCACTATAGTGAGCTCACACAGGCACTGTGGAATATTTAAAAAATTTTGAGGGAAACACGGTAGTATTTCACAGCTGTGGGGTATCTGTGTGATATTTGACATCTGTGGGACACTGCTCAAACTATTAGTTTCAGGTAGTGTCTGTGACATTGTGCTGTATTCCTCTTGATGACAGGAAGTCTTTAAAAAACTAGGTTTGGGGGCTACTGTGATAAAAAAAAGTACTGTGCAAAAATCCATATGAACGGTAAATGAAAGTGGCAGTGTCCAAAGTGTTTTCAAGGTTTGAGAAGTTGTGTGTAGTAGGTGCATTCATTCCATTAATAAGCAACTGTGGTTATTTAGTAATAAAATATTTCTTTCAATTTATATGTATTTTTCAAACTGCTACTAAGTTGTTAGGACATAAATACTTAATAGATTGTATGGATCTAATAAATGGAAATAGAAGGCATTTTTTGGTGCCGAGGGGGAATCTTGAAAAAATTACTGAGACACTGAGAGTTCTGTGAAATGAAAAAGCTTGGGAACCTCTCAAACTCTTTTGACTAGGACACTTACAATAAGAAATTTATTTTTTCTTAGGGATATAATTTACATATATGTATAAATATAAATGAATTGTAAGTTCCACTAAATAATATCCTACTACTTTTAACACACCCTGTTATTTTTAATTCAGTCCCGTTTGATTTTATTAAAAGATGCTAGCTCCAATCTATCAGATTTTTTTTTTTTTTTGACCTACTAATGGGTTGTTAACTACAAATTTGAAGAGCATGAGGCTGGATGACCTCTAATTTCTAGCTTTAATGTGCTTTGTTTTCTGATTGGTTATAAATGAAATCGGACTACACTTATTCAATTGATGCATCTCTGAAAATTTGTATAGATGCTACATTTGTGTATTGTGAATTATTATTTTTTTTAATTTATTTATTTTGAGAGAGAGAGAGAACCCAAGTGGGGGAGGAACAGAGAGAAAGAGAGAGAGAATCCCAAGCAGGCTCCGCACCATCAGTGCAGAGCCCAGTGTGGGGCTCGAACCCACACACTGAGATCATGACCTGAGCTGAAATTAAGAGTTGGATGCTTAACCAACTGAGCCACCCAGGTGCCCCTATAACAGTATTTTATTAAAGAATTTCTCTGTAGTTCCAGGCTTGTTTGGAATTATAAATGCATATATGTATGCATGTAACTATTATTTAGTTAGTTATTTTACATGTTGTCAAAATAAATTACCTGCTTAGGAATGGTTAACCTCTTCATATTGCATGAGGCTCCTGTATTTTTTTTTTGCCTGTTTGCATGTAAGAATTGGATCCTGAGACTTACCAATGGGAGCATCCATCAGTCAGCAAGTAGGTCTGGAGCACCTAGTGTGTACTCTGCATGGACTAGGGATATATAGGGAACTAAAACATCTTCACAGTTCCATGTAAGCGACAGATATGTAAATAATAGCACAAGGTGGTAAGAGGAATGGTAAAGTACTGTGGATCCACAAAGTGGGAGCAACTACACTGCCTTAAGGAGTCAATAAACGCTTCCAATGAAAGAAAAAGTAGTTGTCTTTCTTTCCTTTACAGCCTTAGCTTAAATTACTAAGTTATTGAATATGGAAGGAAACTTTTCAAAATTGTTTGTTTTTTCTTGTTTTTTTTTTCCTTCCTCAAAAAGTGACACGTGCCTCTGCTTTAACAAAATTCAAAAACATATTCATAGAAAAATCTGCTTTTTCTCCTTGATCCTCACTCAGAGTTAACCAGGTTTAGCAATTTCTTAGGTATCAGGGAAGGTTTTGTCATGAAAATTTCATACTTAGGCCAAAAAATAATCCTGACTCGCAAGCTATAAAACACTTTTATAGGGATGTATTCCTTGAAATTAATTTGGAAGAATAAGTATTCAGGATAACTAGATGGTGGGTAAGCAAAGCTTAAGTTCCTATTCCTAGGGCTTTTTTTTTTTTTTCCTCATTATTCCCAGTCTTGTTCGTTGTCTTCAGTTCTCCTTAAGTAAAAGATTAGGACCACCTCTAGTCAAGCTCTAGTTTAGCTCTTCATTTCTTATCAGTGGGAGACATTATGTTCTTTGAGATCCTCACCCTGCCTCATATTCCAGGGGCCAAACTGGTACCAAATGTTACATAGTTCCTTCTGGATTTCATAGATTACAGATCTGCCTTATATTTGTAAAAGTAGTTGTTGGGGTTTTAAAATTTTATTTATTTATATATTTTCTTAATGTTTATTTATTTTTTTTGAGAGAGAGAGAGAGAGAGAGAGAATGAGAATGAGTGGGGAAGGGGCAGAGAGCCAGAGACACAGAATCCACAGCAGGCTCCAGGCTCTGAGCTGTCAGCACAGAGCCCAACATGGGGGTTGAACTCACCAACAGTGAGATCATGACCTGAACTGAAGTTGGCTGCTCAACCGACTGAGCCACCCAGGCACCCCGGGTTTTGTATTTTAAATGTGAAAAGAGTTGAGGCTGAATCCGCAGGTCACTTGTATTTGTGTATTATACTATATTATGGGGGTGTTGGTTATTCTGGAAGTTTACTTGGAACAGTGTAATGGGTCTGACCTAGAGCTGGAAAGTTTTCTCCTTTTTTTTCTAGCCTGGTCCCTACTAAATTTGTCCATTTTATATTTAGACTAGATAGTATGACTATTGCAGGCTTGTTTTTTCTCATTCTTTCAGGCAGCCATGATTGTTACATAGGATCTGATAGAGATGAGAGAACTGAAATGTAGCAAAGGTATGGAAAATATTCTCTGTGAGAGCCAAAACAATATAATTTCATTTTATCCCTAGTGCCAGGCACATAGTGGGAGTCCAGTGAATAATGGAACCAAATCTGTGTGACTGAATGAGAGCCCTGTCATTTGCTTCTAGAGGATACTTGAGAATTGGCCATTTAAAAATATCATCTTGTATCTTATTTGTGTATATACCGTAAGTACAGATTAGCATTTCTCAAACTTTTTGGTGTCAAGAGCACTTCATGAGTTTTTAAAAACTTAAAGACCTCTTGTTTATGTGGGCTACGTCTATTGATATTTACTGTATTAGAAGATTTAAATATATATATTAGTTTAAAACATTTTGTTTAACGTTTATTTATTTTTGAGAGCAAGAGAGAAAGACAGAGCGCAAGCAGGGGAGGGGCGGAGAGAGAGGGAGACACAGAATCCAAAGCAGGCTCCAGGCTCTGAGCTGTCAGCACAGAGCCAGACACGGGGCTTGAACCCACGAAGCGTGAGATCATGACCTGAGCCTAAGTCGGAGGCTTAACCGACTGAGCCACCTAGGCGCCCCTTAAAAAAAAATTAATTCCAGTATAGTTAACATACAGTGTTACATTACTATCAGGTGTACAATATAGTGAGTGATTCAGCAGTTCTGTGCATTACTCAGTGTTCCTCATGGTAAGTGTACTCTTAATCCCCGTCACCTATTTCACCCATCCATCTTTTTGTTCTCTACAGTTAAGGGTCTCTTTTTCTCTGTTTGTTTTGTTTCTTAAATTCCACATGTGAGTGAAATCTAATGGTATTTGTCTTTCTATGATTTATTTCACTTAGCATTCTACTCTGTAGATCCATTCATGTTGTTGCAAATGACAAGATTTCATTCTTTTTTATGGCTGAGTAATATTCTATTATATACACATAAATATATATATGTACATACACACACACACACACACACACACACACACACACACACACATACCGCCTCTTCTTTATCCATTCATCTATCAGTGGACACTTGGGCTGCTTCCATAATTTGGCTATTGTACATAATACTGCAGTAAACATCAGAGTGCCTGTATCTTTTCAGATTAGTGTTTTCGTATTCTTTTGGTAAATAACCAGTAGTAGAATTACTGGATCATATGGTCGTTCTATTTTTAATGTTTGGAAGAACCTCCCTACTGTTTTCCACAGTGGCTGTACCAGTTTGCTTTCCCACCAACAGTACAACAAGGGTTCTTTTTTCTTCATATCCGTGCCAATACTTGTTTCTTATGTTTTTGATTTTAACCATTCTGACGGTGTGAGGTGACATCTCATTGTTTTGTTTTGCATTCTCCTGATGATGAGTCATGTTGAGCATCTTTTCATGTGTCTGTTGGCCATATGTGAGACTTCTTTGGAGAAATGTCTGATTCGTGTCTTCTGCCCATTTTTTAATTGATTATTTGTTTTTGTGTATGTGCTGAGTTGTAGAAGTTCTTTCTATATTTTGGATACTAACCCTTTATTGGATATGTCATTTGCAATATCTTCTCCCATTTAGTAGTTTATCTTTTAGTTTTGATGGTCATTTCCTTAGCTGCACAGACACTTTTTATTTTGGTTTAGTGCCAATAGTTTATTTTTGCTTTTGTTTCTCTTGCCTCAGAAGACGTATCTAGTAAAATGTTGCTTCAGTTGATGTCAGAGACATTACTGCTTGTGCTGTCTTGTATGATTTTATGGTTCAGGTCTCACATTTAAGTCTTTAATCCATTTTGAGTTTTTATTTTTGTGTATGTTGTAAGAGAGGTTCAATTTTATTTTTTTGCATGTAGCTGTCCAATTTTCCCAGTACCAGTTTTTGAAGAGACTGTCTTTTACCATTCTTCTTTGTTGAAGATTAATTGACCATGTAATTGTGGGTTTGGATCTAGGTTTTCTATTTTGTTCTATTGATCTATATGTTGGTTTTTGTGCTATTCCCATGCTGTTTTGATTACTACAGCTCGCTAGTATATCTAGAAATCTGGGATTGTGATACCTCTGTTCTGTTTTGTTCTTTTTTTTCAAGATTGTTTTGGCTATTTGGGTTTTTTGGTTCTGGTTCTGTGAAAAATGTTCTTGGTATTTCGATAGGGATTGCATTAAATCTGTAGATTGCTTTGGGTAGTACGGACATTGTAACAATATTTGTTCTTCCAATCCGTGAGCATGGAATATCTTTCTATTTGTGTCATCTTCAATCTCTTTCATCAGTGTTTTATGGTTTTTAGAAGACAGATCTTTCACCTCCTTGGTTAAGTTTATTCCTAGGTATTTTATTATATTTGGTGCAATTGTAAATGGAATTGTTTTCTGAATGTATCCTTCTGCTGCTTCATTATTAGTGCATAGGTGCAACAGATTTCTGCACATTGATTTTGTGTCTTGTGTCTTTGTGTCTTGTGACACATTACTGAATTCATTTATCAGTTGTAGTCATTTTTTGGTGGTCTTTGGGATTTTTTATATATAATATCATGTGATTTGCAAATAGTGAAAGTTTTACTTTTTCCTCACCAATTTGTGTGCCTTTTATTTCTTTTTCTTTTTTTTTTTTTTTTTAAATTTTTTTTTTCAACGTTTATTTATTTTTGGGACAGAGAGAGACAGAGCATGAACGGGGGAGGGACAGAGAGAGAGGGAGACACAGAATCGGAAACAGGCTCCAGGCTCTGAGCCATCAGCCCAGAGCCCGACGCGGGGCTCGAACTCACGGACCGCGAGATTGTGACCTGGCTGAAGTCGGACGCTTAACCGACTGCGCCACCCAGGCGCCCCTTTTATTTCTTTTTCTTGTATGACTGTTATGGCTTGGACTTCCAGTACTTTGTGGAATAAAAGAGGTGAGAGTGGACCTCCTTGTTTTGTTACTGATCTTAAAGGAAGAGCTTTTGGTTTTTCACCATTGAGTATGATGTTAGCTGTGTTTTTTTTTTTTGTTTTTTTTTATTATATGGCCTTTATTATGTTGAGGTATGTTCTACACTTACTTTGTTGAGGGTTTTTATCATGAATGGATGTTGTACTTTGTCAAATGCTTTCTCTGCATCTCTTGAAATCATATGGTTTTATCTTTTGTTGATGTGATGTATCACGTTGATTAGTTTGTGAATATTAAACCACGCTTGCATCCCAGGAATGCATCCCACTTGATATGGTGAATGATTTTTTTAATGTATTGTTGGATTCAGTTTGCCAATATTTTGTTGAGGCTTTTTGCATCTGTGTTCATCAGAAATATTGACCTGTGTAGTTCTCTTTTTTTTGGTAATGTCTTTATCTGGTTTTGGTATCAGAGTAATGCTAGCTTCATAGAATGTATTTGGAAGCTTTCCTTCCTCTTCTTTTTCTATTAACTCTTCTTTAAATGTCTGGTAGAATTCTCCTGTGAATCCATCTGGTCCTGGACTTTTGTTTGTTGAGAGTGTTTGATTACTGATTCAGTTTCATTGCTAGTAATCAAATTCAAATTTTTTGGTTCTTCCTGATTCAGTTTTGGGAAGTGATACAGTTCTAAGAATTTATTTCTTCTAGGTTGTCCAGTTTGTTGGTGTATAATTGTTCATACCGTTCTCTCATAATCCTTTATAGTTTTGTGGTGTTGGTTGTCATTTCTCCTGTTTCATTTGTGATTTTATTTGCTCGCTCACTCTCTGTCACTCTCTCTCTCTCTCATGAGTCTGGCTAAAGGTTTATCAGTTTTGTTGATCTTTTCAAAGAACTAGCTCCTGGGTTTATTGGTATGTTACATTGTGTTGTTGTTGTTGTTGTTGTTTTAGTTTTAGTTTCTATTTCATTTATTTCTGGTCTGTTCTTTTTTATTTCCTTCTTTCTATTGATTTTGGGTTTTGTTTGTTGTTCTTTTTGTAGCTCATTTACATGTCAGGTTAGTTGTTTATTTGAAATTTTTCTCAACTTCTTGCAGCAGACCTGTATTGCTATAATCTTTCTTCTGAGAACAGCTTTTGCTGCATTCCAAAAATTTTAGACTGTTGTGTTTTCATTTTCATTTGTTTCTGTATTTTTTGATTTCCTCTTTGATTTCTTGGTTCACCCATTTATTTTTTAGTAGCATGTTATTTCACTTCCATGTATTTGTGTTTTTTCCAGATTTTTTCTTGCAGTTGATTTCTAGTTTCATAGCATTCTGGTTGGAAAACATGCATGACATGGAAGTTTTAAACATATTTATTAATTTATTTAAAATAACAATAAACCTGTATTAAAATAAATAACATTTTTAAGTGAAAAGTAACTGTATTTTCCAAAACACAAAACACAAAAGCATTTAGTGAAAAGAATAACATTGTTTGACATTTTCAAATCTTTTTAATATCTAGCTTAGTAGAAGACATCTGGATTCTCCTATCTCCTTCTGCATTCAACCTGTTGTGATACCATATGTCATGTAGCCTTTGGGAGACTGCACTATATATACTCAAAAGAGAATGAAAGTGAAAAAGAGAATTAATATCTTAATATTATTATGGAAATAGTTTTGATTTCAAAGACTCCCCCTGATAGGTAGACCCTCAGAGATCCCTGGACCACATTTGGAACTGGTGGTATAGATTATAAATTTAGAGTAGAATAGGACCTTAGAGGTCATGTAGTTTTAATCACCTCTTGTGGATATTTCTGGCTTATGCATCTGGACTGAGATAGGGAATACCTCAAGCTTGTGTTTTTGGGAATAATCATGAGTTGACTTTTGGAGATGTTGAGTTTGATGTGCCTTTGAGGTTTCTGAATAAGCAGTTGGATATATGGGTTAGCATAGCAGAGATAAGATCGGGACTAGAGTTTTGGCAGTCATTGGCATATACGTACATGGTATTTGAAGCCTTGGACATGGTGACGTTGCCCAGAGTATAATGTTAGAAAAGAGCCAATGTTCAAACCCTCTTGAACCTCTAGATTTAAGAGAAGGGCTAGCTAGCAGAGGATACTAAGAAAGAACTAGAGAGGAAGTGGAAAATCAGAGTGTGGTATATGGAAGCCAAAGGAAATGAGTGTTTCAAGAGAGTAGTCAACTGTGATAAATGCTGCCAAGAGGCCAAGCACGATGAGGACTTTTTATTTGAAAATGCACAGCAGATTGAGAGATCTTTGGTGATTTTAATGAGCGCTGTTGGGGAGAATTGGAGGGTGCGAAGCACCCAGGAATTGCTTGAAGAGTGAGTGTATTCAATTAACTTTTATGAGAAGTTTGTAAAGGAAAAAGAGCAGTAGTAGAGGAGGGTGCTGGGTTGAGAGACTTTTGTGTTTGTTTTAAGTAAGAAGACTTGATTAAGTATAAGTGCTGATAGGAACAATCTTGGAGAGAGGAGGACGCTAGAGATACACATGAGGGAAAATGTAATTGATGGTTGAAGTTTCTTGTAAGAACCTGGAGGTGGGGAGATCTTAAAACAGATGTATCCTTATGGCTCCTTTCCCCTAAAAGTTACTTTTTGTGTTCTTTTCCTATTCCCCCTCTTTATGAATTCTTAGCCTGTACAGTAAGTGGGAAAGTTAAATGGTAAATATAATTCTTTAAAATTTCTTGGCTATTGTTAGTTTTCTTTGAGCCTTGCGCCTCTCTTATGAGATGAGTATTTGGGTGATACTTTGAAGTGTGGATCCCTTGTTTGCTATCAAGTAATTTATTTTAAGTTGCATGCTTACTTGAGATAAGGTGCTTCTGCCTTTTATATATATCGTACTTTTTTTTAAAAAGATGGTTCTCCATAGAGTTCTTTTTAAAGTTTTTATTTATTTATTTTGAGAGAGAGAAAGGGAGAGTACGAGCACGTGCGAGAGAGTGCGCAAGTGGGGGAGGGGCAGAGAGCGCCATGGGGCTCGAACTCACGAACTGGACTGAACTGGAACTGAACCGTGAGATCGTGATCTGAAGTCAAGAGTTGGGGTGCTCAACCCACTGAGACACCCAGGTACCCCTTTATATGTATCATCTTAAGCAGATACTTTTATATTATTTTCATAGCTTTAATGAAGTTTTATTTCTGTTTTCTGTTGGCAAGTTAGAGTCATCCTTAGCTAACTTTTGGAGGCTTTTTATATTTTATGTGATGTAAATAGAACCATGTCAAATATAGTTTCTTTTTTAGTCCTCATGATATTTGACTTTAGTCTGAACAAAGCAGTATTCATTTATGCTTTGACTTTTGCATGAAACAACTTGTTTCTCTAAAAGATGCCAGTTAAACTCACTATAAAATGGACACTAGAATGAAACTCTTGAGTCACTTAAATGAGTAATAAAAGTATTCTTTTTTTTAATTTTATTTTTTATTTTTTAAAAATTTACATCCAAATTAGTTAGCATATAGTACAACAATGATTTCAGGAGTAGATTCCTTTGTGCCCCTTACCCATTTAGCCCATCTCCCCTCCCACAACCCCTCCTGTAACCCTCAGTTTGATCTCCATATTTATGAGTCTCTTCTGTCTTGTCCCCCATGTTCATCTGTTTTATCTCTTAAAGTCCTCAAATGAGTGAAGTCATATGATTTTTGTCTTTCTCTGACTGACTGATTTCACTTAGCATAATACCCTCCAGTTCCTTCCATGTAGTTGCAAATGGCAAGATTTCATTCTTTTTGATTGCCAAGTAATATTCCAGTGTGTGTGTGTGTGTGTGTGTGTGTGTGTGTGTGTGTGTGTGTGTGTGTGTATGTGTGTGTATACATATATATATATACCACATCTTCTTTATCCATTCATCTGTTGATGGACATTTGGGCTCTTTCCATACTTTGGCTATTGTTGATAGTGCTGCTGTAAACATGGGGGTGCATGTGTCCCTTTGAAACAGCACACCTGTATCCCATGGATAAATGCCTAGTAGTGCAATTGCTGGGTTGTAGGGTAGTTCTATTTTTAGTTTTTTGAGGAACCTCCATACTGTTTTCCAGATTGGCTGCACCAGCTTGCATTCCCAGTAATAAAAGTATTCTTAAAGTTTTCTGAAAAGTGCAATAGAGTGGTATAGATTCTATGTTATTGGTTTCTCAAAACTGTGGTCATGGAGAGGAGTGGCCAATAATTGATCCTTTAAAAACAAATCGTGTTGAAGACCTCACATGATCTTGTTCCTTTTCTTCTTCAGATTTATTTCTTGACATTTGTCCTTTTCAACACATGGGGCTCTTTGGTTTCTTAAACTGTGTCATGTCTTTTTTGTCTCGGGGCTGTTCCATGTACTGTTCTTACTGCCTGGAAAGCTCTTCCGTGCTGCCCTATATTCATCCTTTAGGTCTTAGATTTAATGACACTTTCCTCTTCACTTCCCAGATTAGATGAATTTCTTTCTGTTATATGCTTCTGTGGCATTTCTATTTTTCCCCTTAATTATTTTCATCTCATTTGTAATCTTTATGAATATCACCTTTCTGAGTAAATCTTTAGATTTCTTTAATTGGTGAGTATGTTCCTTCTCACTGCTGTCTCCCCACTGCTTAGCACTTTTCATTTCTACTACATACATGGCACTCAGCAAACAATAAATGAGTGGAGGACATGGGTCAATTTGAGGAAAAGGTCTTTCTTCAGTGTGGAAGAGGATGCAACACCAGAAAGTCTGCTGAAACCTCTTCCCTGTGTAGAAGAGAGGGTGGAATAAAACGTTTCATCCATAGACATTTGTGAGCAAGCCCTGTCCTTTGGTGTGAGTTTGGTAAGAGTCAAGACATATTGGTTCAATGAGTATTCTCTAAAGAAGTTACAGTGCATTGAAGTTTATGGAGCAGAGATTCCATTAGAGGTGGGAATTGAGGATAGAATTCAGGTGGGAAAGCCAAGTGCCTTGTGATGAAATTTTGAGAGAGTATAGGGGATTATGTTATGGATGGTAGCTGAGTTTGAATATTATGAGAGGCATTATGTGAATGGCCTGTTAGAGACTTTCAGAGGTTTGAGAGAGAGAGAGAGCTCTAGATTTAATTTTCAGATCTGTCACTGAATGACCTTGGACTATTTCCATAGCCTGTCTGATGCTGTTTCTTCATCAGTGAAATGGATATATGAATAGTTTTTTCCATACTTTAAAAACTTTATTTATATAAAAAAACTCATTCATTTTTAAAAGCATTAACAAGAGAGAAAGAAAAACAGAAAAGGTATGGAGCAGAAGACCTGCCCCTTAGTAGTGTTCAGTGGGGAGGTGGGATTTTTGGTTCTCTGGGATTGAATGCTTAAGTGTTTTTATAAACAAGAGTGAAAAAAAATAAAATAAATGTCCCCCAAAGCCCATGTCTGTTCTATTATGCATACCGTACTGAGAAAAAGAACACCAGGAAGAGAACAGAAGAGGACAAGAGGAACCCGAGTGGAGCCAGGTTCAGATGGGGGCAATTTCCCCTGCGCAGTATGTTCCTAGGGTCACAAAGAAGAAAAGGCTCCTTTTTGCTAGGAGTGGGAAGAAATGGGAGGGGAGAAAAAGGGTAAATAAGGGATCTTAATACATAGGGGAAAGGTAAGGGTGATGCGTTGTGTACTTTTCTCCTCAGTATAGCCTGAGTATATAAGAAGAGAGTATATAAGGGGAGAGAGAAGGATACAGATTTCCAGCTGCATTGAACAGAGATTTTAGATTAAGGGGAGGAGAAAAAGGCAAATAAGGAAAAGGATTGTGGGTTATGATGGAGACTTAGTTCTTGGCCCACATAGAAGGAACACAGAAAATGGTAGCTACGATTATTAACTATTAACTGCCTTCATGGTCACCCCCCATAGAGGTCTGTAATTTTAGCTTCTGGTTTAAAGGTATTTTTTGTTCTTAAGTGTTCTGGATCTTCGCAAGAGAGATGGTCTCAGGTGGTTGGGGAATAGGATTAGTTCTCTCCACTGATGCTCATCTTTATGGAAATCAACAGTGGTTTTGGAGGCTTCGGGCTTCAAAGAGTAGAACTGAAAATAGTCTTCAGAGCTGTAGTTCTCAAAGCTGACATGGTATTGGGATTCCTGTGGACCTTTAAAAATACAGATTTTTGGCCTCTTCACAGACCCACTGATTCAGAAGCTCTTGGGGGTGGAGCCTCAGCATCTCAGTTTCTAATATGTCATCCAGGTGATTCTCCTCCTAGAGCTGCTTGAGAAAGCAGGTTCAGGAGACAGGAACTCTGCAGGTGCTTGGAGGAGGGCGTTATGTGGCTGCTCTGAAACTCTCTTGCAGCAGGAATGATTGGGAATGTATGTATGGATTATTTGGGAGAGAGTTATCTTTAGAAAAAAAATTTTTTTTAATGTTTATTTATTTTTGAGAGAGACAGAGCATGAATAGGGGAGGGGCAGAGAGAGAAGGAGACACAGAATCCGAAGCAGGCTCCAGGCTCCAAGCTGTCAGCCCAGAGCCCGATGCAGGGCTCGAACCTACGAGCCCTGAGATCATAACCTGAGCCGAAGTTGGATGCTTGACTGACTGAGCCACCCAGGTGCTTTTTGGGTTTTGAGAGAAATTTTATTATGTTGTAGGTTTATTCATGGAGGTAATACCTTTTTTAGATATAGAAAATTAGCCATAAACATGTATGATATAAATATGAACAGTAGATATAAAAATAGGGAAACTAAAAATAAGGGAGGAGAGGAAGTCAGATACGTGATTAATACAGAAAACAGAAGAGGGAAAAATATAGAAAATGGGAGGTAAATAGGGAAAAAAAGGAAAATATAATATTTGAAGAGATTATAACAAATTTGTTTTTTAGGGAATGAATATAAATGTTTCTTTAATTTTAAGCGGACTTTCTTAAGTAAGAATGTACTAGTGAATGAGAGAACCAGAGATGGTAACAAAGTATCAGGAAACCCACCTTCGCCTTTCAGCTCACTTTAGCCTGTAGGATTTTAGAAGAAGGAATGGTATGGTATGGGTTTTGGGAGAAAGAATGCATTGTTTACTAATGGACTTAATTGAATAAGATCTAGGATAGTGTGCCTAGATCTAATTCCAGTTATTTCAATTTTTACCTTAGGATGCTGGCTTCTTACTGTCTGTTAGAGACTCTTGGCAGCTTGGAATCTTTGTTACTGGGTTTCACTGGAAGTCAGGTAGAGTTAAGGTCTCTTGAGGATGGCACTCCGCGATATCACCATACTTCCAAAATCAGGGAACTTGATTGCTAACAGTGTAATTCTCAACAAGACAGATTTGTTTGTCAGGTTGTAGCCTGGGAGTTAGTGGTACACCTCCGTTAATTACCACAAATAATCTGTTCAGATGGGGCCACCCCATTCCCCTCTGAGAAACACTCAGACTTTATATGAGGTTGAAGCCATATGTCTAGTAGTTTATCTTTGCTCTGGGTGAGTAGCTGGGAGAAATGTCTTCTCTTTCTGAGTAGTTTCTGCTGTTCACTGACTCTAGATGGTAATGTTTTACTGCTCCACTTTACCTGCTCATTACATTATGTCCAGAGTGAATAAATGAACCTCCAGGGCAGTTTATACATAGTTCTTGAACTGTTTTTTTGAACTATACAAAACTTTCTGAACTTTTTTTTTTTTTTTTTTTTTTGGCCTAATCATAGCAAGGCTTTTACTTGAGCAAGTAAATACAGAGGATAAGCATTATCTTTTGCTCCAGCCATCTGATTCATTGCACATTAATGATGGTATGCTTTTATCAAATGACTCCCATTATTTCCATGGCATCATACATTTAGTTTATTATATGGTCACCTGTAGCCCTCTTCTTTACACTGTTATCAGCAAGGTCAAGTATGCTTTTTGTGTATGTGGTTTGTAGTTTATTTTACCAGTTATTCTTATAGGCTACTTGCAAAATAGTATATGAATTTCACTCCCTTGTTCTCTCTTTTGTTCCCAGCTTACTAGCCTAGTGGTGTATTTTAATTGTGTTCCTCTTTCTTTCTTAAGTGTTTTCCAGCCTGGCTTTTTAAACCATCTCTTCTGCTTCTGTGATCATGTTTATTGTTACTGCTATTGATTTACCCCCCCCCCTTCCCTATTTGTCCTTTCACTGGCAGCCTTGCCTTTGATCCCTCTATTATTTTCTGTTTAAGTTGAGATCATAACAGCTTTCAACATTGCCATTTGCTTTTTTGTTCATGGACGGTCTCTGTTGATAGGAAGGTAAATAAGAAGACGTAGTCCTTAAAATCCATACAACCTGTGGAGAGACTGATACACATGCTATTTGTAACTTTATTATATAATTTAGCACATTGTATACTATTTGTTTATATGTGTGCCTTCACTAGATTGTGAGCATTAAGTGCTTAAGGAATGTTCATTGAATGAATGAATGAATGAAGTGTGTGTGTGTGTGTGTGTGTGTGTGTGTGTGTGTGTGTGTGCGCGTGCAGTGATAAGGGCTCTAAAAAGTTAACAGAGTGCTATTGCAGAAATAGATGAAGTAGTAATAGTTCTGTTAAGGAACAGTTGGGAAAAGATTTGTACTAGATGACATTAACGTTGGACTTGAAGGATATTACTGCCCCCCAAAATTTAGGAAATAAGATGTGGAGGTAAAGAAATTTCTGGATGTTTAGAGAATGCATTCTAGATACGACTTTTTGACAGGAACAGTTGGTATACAGTGAAGATAGCAAAGAGGCTAAGACTATAAATTAAGTTTATCATGCTAAGGAATCTGGAATTTTATCCCATAGGTGATAGTCATTGAAGAGCTTTAGAAGCAGAGTTGCTAGGTTCTTTTTTTAGAAAGATAATTGTGGTTGCAGTATAGAGAATAGGTTAGGAACAGAATAATTTAGGAAGCTTTTACCATAATTTGGGCTAAAGATAATTCTCTGAACAGAGGCAAGGGGAAGAGAGAGAGAGGGAGAGAGAAGTTAGAAATATCTTAAGTTTTTTCAACAGCTTTATGGAGGCATATTTTATATATCATAACAGAAATGTCTTAAAAGATAGTATTGACTTGGTAACTCAGTAAATGATGGTGAAGGAGAGGCAGAAATGTCAAAGATTAACTGGATGCATGACAACCCCATTCGCTATGAGAAAAAGAAGAAACTATTTTGAAGATCAACAATAATGAATTTGGTTCTGAACTTGATAAATTTGAAATTCCAGTGGGATTTGGAGGTGGCCTGTCTAATAGACTGAAAACTTGGGTCTAGAGTTCAGACAAAGACCTAGGACAGAAATATGACATTTAGGAAGTGGTTGAAACCATGAAAATGTGTGAGATTGCCTGGGAAGCAGGAGCTAGGAAAGAAGAGACTTACGAATGGAACCTTTTGAAATGTTACCAATGATGAATTGGGCAAAAGTAGACAAGCCATCAGTTAAGGGGAAAAAAAAATCAAGAAGATAAGGAAAATAGGACAGATGTGTTTTACTGATTCCAAGAGTAGTGAGTATTTCAAGATGAAAGCTTAAAAACCCAATGTGATAGTGTTATAATACCTTACTGGAAAATTGTGTTATACAGATTATATACATACACATATATATGTATATACTTAGTTTTAATTATTTTTCCTGTTTTATCTTCATAAAAACTAACTTGTGGGTCAGGAAAAAATGATTTTTTAGACTTTAGGAAGTATGGACATTTTAGTTGAAGGATTGTTTTATAAGAAAATGAATTTGAAGAACAAAGCCTAAATTTTATCAATGGATTGAAAAAAGTGTTTTCTGGTGACCAGAGATAACTCTCTCTCAAAAGAATTGTCATAGAAATTGTCATTGAAATTTTCTGTATTTTCTCTCTCTCTCTTGAGTGTTTATTTATTTTTGTAAGAGTGACAGAGCACAAGTGGGGGAGGGGCAGAGAGAGAGGGAGACACAGAATCCGAAGCAGGCTCCAGGCTCCAAGCTGTCAGCACAGAACCCGACACGGGGCTCGAACTGACGAACTGTGTGAGATCATGACCTGAGCTGAATTCGGAAGCTTAACCGACTGAGCCACCCAGGCACTCCTCTTTTTTTAAGCAATATATGTAACATATTTTATCTATAATAACTTACTTCTCCTAATAACCTAAGCACTAAATAATCATATCAAGCTATATAAACATTAGTTTATAGAAATATGAAGAGGAAACAAAAAGTTACAGTACATTTTTACTTACCTTAATTCTTAATTCTTGACAGATTAAGTAGGCAAAAGAGAATACACAAGTGTTCAGTAAATAATTCCAAAATTTCCATATGGCTGTAGAATAAAGCCATGTTCATTGAACTGAGAAGGTTAGTTTCATTACTGCCCAATAAATCATCTTGAATAAGTTTGATCTGTTTGACTTGGTAACCTTAAAATAATTGGAAAAGGCATTTTGCGGATTGAGATTTATACTTTAAAGATAGTAAGAGTTTTGATAGATTAGATTCTCTCCTTTCTATGAAGGTTTTTTTCATTGTACTTTTTCCTCATTTTTTTCTATCTTTATAAAAAAATGGTCATATTTTACATATATATTCTTACAGAAAGAACAGACCTACTTAAATAGATTCTATTAATAACATCCACTTACTGGTATGGGATAACCAGGGATTTTGAAGGGTGGATTATTGAAAAACTGGCATTCATGAGACTAGACATGTAGAACTGAATTAAAACTGTAATTATAAACCTCAACTAGGCATGTTATCTGAAAATACTTTTTGATGTGTAATATACATTGAAAAAGAATGTAAGTGCACAGCTTGATGGAAATCCTTTAAACAGAATACGTGCGTGTAATCAGCACCCATATCAATAAACAATATTATCAGTACCTCAAAAGCTGTTCCTTGCTCTAGTTCCCTTCATCACCCCCCTGCCCAAACCTACATAACCACTGTCTTTTTAACACCACAGAAGTTTGATACTTTAAAATTTTTTTTTTTCAGTGTTTATTTATTTTTGGGACAGAGAGAGACAGAGCATGAACGGGGGAGGGGCAGAGAGAGAGGGAGACACAGAATCGGAAACAGGCTCCAGGCTCCGAGCCACCAGCCCAGAGCCCAACGTGGGGCTCGAACTCGCGGACCGCGAGATCGTGACCTGGCTGAAGTCGGATGCTTAACCGACTGCGCCACCCAGGCGCCCCAGAAGTTTGATACTTTAAAAAAAGTTTTTTTATTTTTTATTTATTCTTGAGAGAGAGAGAGAGAGAGAGCATGAGCAGGGAAGGAGCAGAGAGAGAGAGGGACACAAAATCCGAAGCAGACTCCGGGCTCTGAGCTGCCAGCACAGAGCCTGATGCAGGGCTCGAACTCACAAGCTGGGAGATCATGACCTGAGCTGAAGTCAGACGCTCAACCGACTGAGCCACCCAGGCTCTCCCCACCCCTTTAAAAAATTTTTTTTATAAAGTTTGATACTTTATAAAATGGAATTATACAACACGTACTCTTGTTTCTGGCATTCTTCACTTAACATGTTGGTGATGTTCAACTATCTTGTTACATGTTGTTGTAATTAGTTCATTCTCATTGTTAAATGGTGAATATACTAGCATTTCTTTACAAGATGAAATTTTACATAAATGTCACACTCGAAACATTTAGTCCTTTGCATTTGAAGATGAGTAACTCTTATGAAGGTTTTTATTTGGGAGTAGATTTAAATGCTTTTCATTTTATTTATCTACCTTGTCTCAGCCTATCAGCATTAGCCCTTAAACATAGAGATGATGGACATAAATGCAGTTTTGATTATTTAATCTATTCTTCCTTCTCATTGGAAAATGGATGATCACTGTGTATTTAAGCATTTATTTTAGTTTTAAAGAAAAGAGAAGTCTGCCCAAAGAAAACTTTTGTCAAATTGTTGACATATTATTTACTAATATACTACAATAACTCAGGTTTGTTATCATTTTATTTTATTAAAACTTTTTAAAATGTTTTTATTTATTTTTGAGAGACAGAGACAGAGCATGAGTGGGGAGGGGCAGAGAGAGAGGGAGACACAGAATCCGAAGCAGGCTCCAGGCTCTGAGCTGTCAGCACAGAGCCCGACCTGGGGCTAGAACCCAAGAACTATGAGATCATGACCTGAGCCTAAGTCGGACGCTAACCGACTGAGCCATGCAGTTGGTTAAGTATCTTTATGAGAAGGAAAGTATCTTTATGAGAAGGAAAGTAAAGTGAGTTAATGTTTTGAACTACATTGGCATCTCTGATGGGAGTTTTTATGGTTGGAAAAATTTTAAACTACTTGCATATGTGTTAATTTTAGTTTTTCTATCTGTTTTCTATTTTTAGTTTTATTATTTTATTTTATTATTATTTTCTAATGTTTTATTTATTTTTGAGAGAGAGACAGAGCGCAAGCAGAGGATGGGCAGAGAGAAAGGGAAACACAGAATCCAAAGCAGGCTGCTGGCTCTGAGCTGTTAGCACAGAGCCCAATGTAGGGTTTGAACCCAGGAACCATGAGATCATGGCCTGAACCGAGGTCAGATGCGTAACCGGCTGAGCCACCCATTTATTTTTATTTTTATTTATTTTTATTTTTTTAAATATTTTATTTATCTCTTTGGAGAGAGAGTGTGCAAATGGGGAAGGGGCAGAGAGAGAGAGGGGGACAGAGGATGAGAAATGGGCTCCAGGCCCTGAGCTGTCAGTACAGAGCCCGAGGTGGGCTTGAACTCACAAACTGCGAGATCATGACCTGAGCCACCCAGGTGCCCCACAAAATAATTCTACTATATTGATAAGAAAATATGACTATTATCAAGCTGTTTAGTCAGCATAAGCAGATCGTGATCTTTCTCTTTGAGTCATGATATAATTTTTTTCTTTCAGTATTTTTTATTGTGCTAAAATAGATAATATAGGTGTACCTGGGTGGCTCAGTCGGTCTTTGGCTCAGGTTTTGATCTCATGGCTCATGAGTTCGAGCCCTGTGTCGTGCTCTGTGCTGACAGTTCAGAGCTGGGAGCCTGCTTCAGATTCTGTGTCTCTCTCTCCATCTGGTCCTACCTGACTTGAGCCCTGTCTCTCTCTCTCAAAATAAACAAACAAACAAACATTAAAATACATAATATAAAATGTACCATCTTAACCATTTTTAGTGTATAATTTAGTAATATTAAATACATTTATAGCATTGTGCATCATCACCATCCATGTCCAAAACTTTTTCCATCTTGCAAAACTGAAATTCTATACCCATTAAACAATAGCTCCATGTTCCCCCCTTCTCTGGCTTCTGGTAACCACTGTTTTACTTTTTGTCCCTATGATTTTGACTACTATAGGTACCTTATATGAGTGGAATCATACAGTATTCTTCTTTGTAACTGGCCCATTTCACTTAGCTGATGTACTCAAAGTTCATCTCTACTATAGAATATGTCAAAGTTGCCCTCCCTTTTAAAATTTTTTTGTAATGTTTATTCATTTTTGAGAGAGAGAGTGTGAGTGGGCAAGGGGCAGAGAGAGAGGGAGACACAGAATCCTAAGCAGGCTCCACGCTCTGAGCTGTCAGTACAGAGCCCGACGAGGGGCTCAGACTCACAAACCATGAGATGATGACCTGAGCTGAAGTCAGATGCTTAACCGACTAAGCCACCCAGGCTCCGTCCTGCCCTGTTTTTTTTTTTTTTTTTTTTTTTTTAAGTAGGCTTCACACCCAATGTGGAGCCTAACATGGGGTTTGAACACATGACTCTGAGATCAAGAGTCAGATGCTTAACTGGCAGAGCCACTCAGGTATTCCAAAATTGTCCTCTTTCTTTTTTTTTTTTTAAAGTTTATTTAAAAAAAAATTTTTTTTTAACGTTTATTTTTGAGACAGAGAGAGACAGAGCATGAACAGGGGAGGGGCAGAGAGAGAGGGAGACACAGAATCCGAAACAGGCTCCAGGCTCTGAGCTGTCAGCACAGAGCCCGACGCGGGGCTCGAACTCACGGACCGCAAGATCGTGACCTGAGCCGAAGTCGGCCGCTTAACCGACTGAGCCACACAGGCGCCCCTTTTAAAGTTTATTTTAAGAGGGGGAGAGAGAGAGAGAGAGAGCGAGAGAGCGAGCGAGCAAGCACGTGAGCAGGGGAGGGGCAGAGAGAGGAAGAGGGAGAATCCCAAGCAGGCTCTTTGTGGAGCCCAACACCGGGCTTAAACTCAAAAATTGTGAGGTGATGACCTGAGCTGAAATCAAGAGTCAGAAGCTTAACTGACTGAGCCACCCAGGCACCCCTCTATTGTTAATTTTTTGAGGAACTGCCATACTGTTTTCCACAGAGGCTATATTATTTGACATTCCCACAAACAGGCCACAAGAGTTCCAGTTTCTCCGCATCAACACTTAGTATTTGTTTTGTTGGCATTTTGATATTGCCATCCTAGTTGGTGTGAGGTAGTCACGATAGACTTTTTAATGGTTTAGTTTTCCAAAGAAAAATAAGTTATCAGATTATCAGGGACTCTTAACAGGGCACGAAGGTAACTTAGAGTTGACAAAATCCCTTGCTGACTTTCATGAACGTTAAGATAAATGATAGCATTTCCCTTTGCTAATGTGATAGTATTGATGTTCAATGAATGCTGGTGGTATGATTGCAGGTAAATTGGCAGGATGAAGAGCAGCAAATCAAAAGAGGTGCCTTTACCAAATCCAAGGAACTCTCAAAGCAAGGATACTGTCCAAGGTATGATCTGTTTCCTTTAAATTGAACTTAATGCCTTGTTTATGTCGTGTGTATAAAACTCTGGGCTAATCAGTAAATGAAAATTACATGTATCCTTTGGTTTGTAAAAGGTAGATAAATTTTTAAATGAAATTTCTTTTAAACATCCAAGGGATCTCACCTTCAAAGGTGTCCTATGGTAAACTTTTATAAAGGAAAACATTCTTTTTTTTTTAATTTTTTTTTTCAACGTTTTTATTTATTTTTGGGACAGAGAGAGACAGAGCATGAACGGGGGAGGGGCAGAGAGAGAGGGAGACACAGAATCGGAAACAGGCTCCAGGCTCCGAGCCATCAGCCCAGAGCCTGACGCGGGGCTCGAACTCACGGACCGTGAGATCGTGACCTGGCTGAAGTCGGACGCTTAACCGACTGCGCCACCCAGGCGCCCCGAAAACATTCTTTTTAAAAAAGAAGCAGTGCATGCAAAATTAGTTTTACACAGTTTCTTAGAAATTCTGAAAAATTCTGGTAATGTCAATAAGTGGTATAATATAGGTCCTAATATAGTCTTAGGCCTCTGTAGTGCACAGATAAGAAAAGGAAAAGTCTCACTGAACTCTTTTTTTTTTTTTTTAATGATGCATTGGGGGTAACTTTAATTTAGGGCATGATATATTTTGAGGTACATTAATAAGCTAGAGTACATCTGAAGGAAGATTATTGGGTTTGTGAGGGATCTGGAAATCATGTCACATAAGGAACATTTGGCAGAAATGAAATTTCCTAGAGAAGGATGACTCAAGGAACTATGTGGCCTTATGTTGTTTGTAGGGCTATTATCTGAAAGACTAGATTTTGCCTTTGTTTCTGTTGGTAGATTTAAGTCTGGAGTACTTTTCTAATCTTTTCAGCATCATAATGTGAAATATATCACAATATAAAACTTTGTATGTGTGCAGGTCATTGGGGCAAATTGAGGATACTGCTTATTGTTGGGGACGTCTGATGGAGCTGCGGGTGGGGGTGTTGGTCCAGCTGTCCCAAGAACTAATAGGATCAATGTCTAATACAACTGTAAAACATAAACTAGGAAACTTGGCGTTATAGGATGGGAAAAGAACCATGTTTTGGTTCAATATAATAAAGCAGTTGCTGAGGAATAGTTCTGCCTAATAAAATGGTCCTCAAAATCAAGTGCATTTAGAAGCTTATTAAAATGCAGATTTTGAAGACTTTTTCAGAGATTCTGATTCAGTAAATATCACTGTTTTCTAGCAGATATAACCACATCGTGGAATGCACTTTCTCAGACCAAGGCTGCTGTAAGTAATTATAGCTTCCATTTATTTCTTTCTGGTTTAAAATTGATTTCCTGTTATGATTGGATAGATTACATTTTTTTTTTCTATAGTGCTTTTGTGATAGGAAAATAAAGTCAAAGATTTTGGTTGGAAATTAAGTACCATATATTACAAAATGAACATTAATGACAGCTATTAAATAATAAAGGGATAATCAAGACACTATTTTAGTGTCAGGAACATTAACACTATGGCATATAAAATACTAAAATAATTTGTGCTATTTGTTCTCCTTTAATAAATTTGTTCATCTGGTATGTTGAAATGAAGATATAAAACAAAATGAATTTTGAAGTATAGGGCTATGTCTATGTAGAAGGCTCAGAGTCAGAGAGGAAATGAAAGGAACAAATTTTTATTTAAATTCTATTTGGTTAACGTATAGTGTAGTATTGGTTTTAGGAGTAGAATTTGGTGACTCACCATTTACACAGCTTCTTTAATGGACTGTGAGTTGCCTCTTTTGTGGCAATAGCAGGCTGTTTTCTGTCAGTAGTGTTGAAGAATGTCTATAGGCAACCTGTTTTCATTTGTGTTCTGTCCAGTTGTCTGAAGTTTAGGAACCCAAATTTGACAAGTGGTGCATAGTCCCTTCAAAGGGAGCCTTTTTCCTTTTTCTTTTTTCATTTGCTGTCCAGGAAAATTACTCTCCTAATTTGTCCTTTCTTTGTTTTCTTTTGTATCCTACCTGAATTTGAGTCACTTATTTTTTACTGTGTGAATATGGTATTTTCTGTACCCTCATCTTCAGAACTGGTTTGAAAATGCATCGAAAAAGGTACTATAACCTAGATTTGGTCATAATGTAGGGTCACATGCAGCATTATATATATTCTCTCTCTTCCATATGAGCATTATATATCTACAATGTAGGAATAGTTTTTATCCCCAGTTTAACTTAACCTAATTTAGAGCTAAACTGTCAATTGTCGTTTTTCAAAACTATTGTGTTTTTAAAAATAACTTTTTTTTAAGTTTATTTATTTTTGAGAGAGAGAGTGTGAGTGTGTGCAAGCAGAGGAGGGGCAGAGAGAGAATCCCAAGCAGGCTCCGCACTGTCAGCACAGCAGCCGATGTGGGGCTTGAATCCACAAACCATGAGAGCATGACCTGAGCTGAAACCAAGAGTTGGGTGCTTAACCGACTGAGTCCTCCAAGTGCCCCTAAAAATAACTTTCAAGGATGACAGGGGGCTTATAATATAAATGGGAGAAAAAGCCTGATAACAGAATATCAATGATTATTCCAGTTTTGTGAGTACATTGTACCACAAAAATCTGAATGAAGATAAATCAGAATTTTACACAGTGTTTATCTCTGTGTGGTGGAATTTTGATGGTTTTAATTTCATTTTTTTATACCTTTTCTGTGCTTTACAAGCTTTCTCCTGTAAGCATATAATTAGGGGAAAATGGTTTTTAAATCATTGAGAACATTGGTGGTTATACCAGAAGTTGACTTCTGTAAAGTGTATGGAAACCTGAGTTCTATCTCGTGAATTTTGTTTTTATTGTGAAACTTATTTTATAGACAGAAGACTTAAAAAGTTGTAGCTGTTTGAACAATTCTAAAATTTGAGTCCATCTGAGTTGTTCTTTTCTAATTTTTGCCTGTAAATTGCACAGGCTATATAACGATGATGTGCAACATATAATGTTAGAAAATGTACTGTTTCGAAAAATAATAAAAAAAAGATCAACAAAACAAATAGAAACTCTTTGATATTCTTCAGTATCTTTTTTTAAAAATTTTAAAATATGTGTATTTATTTTTGAGAGATAGGGAGAGAGAGAAGGAACTGGGGGAGAGGCAGAAAGAGAGAGGGAGAGAGAGAATCCCAAGCAGGCTCCGTGCTGTCAGCACAAAATCCCCACAAGGGGTTCGATCTCACAAACTGAGATCATGACCTGAGCTGAAACCAAGAGTCGGGTGCTCAACTGACTGAGCCACCCAGGTTCCCCTCTTCAGAATCTTTCTGATTTTCTTGTCCAAATGTGGGCAGCATTGTACTACTTGTTACTATAGCTGAAGTAACAAACAATGAAAAAGCTAATACTACAAAAAGGCAGTCCTGAATTTTTCCTACTTTAGAGAAAGGTGTCGGACAATATAATTTGTGACTGTGTAAATCAGTAGTAGCTGATTTATATACAGAATTAACCTATTTGTTGTGATGGTGTTTGAACTTTAGCTGAGACACATTGAAAACAAATTAGAAGTTGTCCCTACAAGTACAGCTGTGTTTGATTCTGTCATGGATACCAAGAAATCTTCTGCAAGTGCTACCAGAAAAATAAGTAGAAAAGGTATGTGTGTTGTTGCTTCCAGAATTACAGATGTATTACATTTTTGATGTTTTCTTTCAATTTAATTTCCTTCTATAGTCTGGTATATTTGCTTGCTCTTTTGTCCGAGACCATACCTCATCAACATTTAGGTGTTTTGTCTTCGGTGCTGAGTAGTTATGAAGCAGCTTCATATTCAGTGACTACTGTTGGTGCTTTCACTATCTTTTGATGAGGGACTTTAGCATCATTGCATCACCTTTGACAGTGACTTTTCATTTGTTTTTCGTGATAAGAATTTGATTTTAAGTCTTTGGGATTATGTCTGTATTTTAAATTCACAGATATATCACTTTGAGATTTAGTCGATTTAATAAGATTTACGTATTGTTTAGGGGGTTAAATCATAATTGGAATTATGTATCTCATAGGTAAATTGAGACAATGCCATTACTTTCTCTGGTTACCTTTCATATATGTAATTGTGTGGTTTCTTACTTAATTAGTGGACTACAACCTGGAGGTTAGTACTTTCCATTAAAACTGTGATTTTTTTTTTTAAACCTGTGAGTCTGTTGGATTTTATTCGATAATTCCTTGTTTGAGTGAGAGCCTTTGACCAAAAGGAATTTTGTATGTAGAATCTGTTTTGCATTTTTTTTGTTCAGAATGCAGTTTTTTCCTCTATAGATTGAGTGGTTTGTAATAGTTTAATTTGAATGTTTTCTGTACACGTATATGATATCCAACTAGAGATGCCAGAAATAATAGATACTTATTTTCATAAACACTACCCAAATTCAGAGGCAATCGTAGATTATATCATATGTTCTTACAGACTTTCTTTTCCTTCAGATGGTAGATTCCTGGATGACTCTTGGGTTAATGCTCCAACCTCCAAATCTTCAAAATCACGAAAAGAGAAATCTCGCAGCCCTCTCAGAGTTACCACCCTGGAGAGTAACATAAGGAAAAATAACCGCGTGGAGTTTCGTGAACCTTTGGTTTCTTACAGGTTAGTGTTTAACAGTAAATTATCAACTAGGATTAGCTTGTAATATTTACATTAAGATTATGGTTTATTTTCTGAGTTTTTCATAGCACTGTGGCTCTAGTATTATTACCTTTTTCATTTCCCAAAAATGTAGAGCAAAAGTCTTGTATATGATGAAATATTGACTTTCTACTCTTTCACAGATTAAATATTTGGGAGGAAGAAGTAGTGACTCCAGGCTGCCACCATTGTAATATATGTTTCCTACAGACAGATTATTCAGTCTCTGGAAGTGTGGCTTTTTTTTTTTTTCTTCATTAATATCTCAGATTAAGTGTTCTACATAATGAACTTTGTATAGCTTAGTTTTCTCCTTCTTCTTCCCCTCCTCCTCCTTCCTCTTCTTCTTCCTCTTGTTCTTCTTCTTCTTCCTCTTGTTCTTCTTCTTCTTCCTCTTGTTCTTCTTCTCCTTCCCCTTCCCCTTCCCCTTCCCCCTTCCCCCTTCCCCCTTCCCCCTTCCCCCTTCTCCTTCTCCTTCTTCTTCTATCAATTACCTGAAATTTCTTTCCTACTGAGAATGTGAATTGGTTTCTTATTTTAATTTGTTGCCAGTGGCTCCTTTCAGCAACTTATTGTCAGATGTTCAGGATTGATGTATGAATTTTGATAGAATGGATAATATAAAATGTGTATTTTTGTTAGCTGATAATTTAGGATTTCAGTAGATAAAATTAGAGAATTTTATATTTGAGGAATATTTTACTAATGATATAAAAGTATTAATGCTCTTAGTATAAAAAATAGTAATAGGTGATAAACATTGGGCCTTATATTTCTTTGTTTCATTAACATTTTTAGTGTTGTAAAATGTCAACCAGTAAATCAAGGAGTTTCATGATGGTGCTAGATACTACTGGGTATATGTTTGTGCTCTTAAAATTGAGATAAAGAATTTGGGAGATAGAGGTAGATCATGAGTTCATATCAGTCTATAACATCAATATTTGATTTGATGCAGTTTTGAAATATCTAAGTGAAAATATTCAGTAGGCATTTGAAAATTTGGGTAGGAATGTGTGTGGAAAGAGGGCTGGGAATGTAAATTTGTGAGTTGTCACTAGTGTTGAAGCGATAAAAATGGTGAAGAAAATATAGGGGAGAAGGCCAGGGAATTAATCTGTGTAAAAGTTCATAGTTTAGTAAAAGGAGAAAGAAAAATGTGGAAAATAATCGGAGTTCAGAAATCTTTAACCACACAAAAACAACTTGCCTAGAAAAATAATCACTATCGGAATTGAAACTAAATTACTCTTTATTCATATTCTAATATTCTTCCTGCAAAGAATACTACTTGAAAAGAAAAGAATACTACTTGATATTTAAAATTTTATAAATTATGTATCTTTTAAGATAAGAAAAAGTACCTATAGGGAAGCTGTGAATAGAATGTCCTTCACCTGGCTGACTCCATTCATCAGTCAAAACTTCGGTTTTGGCACCTTGTATCTGAAACATTGCCAGATGTGTTTCTATCCTATTCCATTCCCACAGCCTATTTAGCTCTTCCTGTATGCTCTAATAATACAATATAACTTCTTCTGTTATATATATTTTCGTGTTGCTTTATATTTTGATTCCATATCTAACCATTACATTAGTTATGTAAGGCTGTAAATCTGTCTTATTCTCAGAACATCAGCTTAATGCCTATCATTTACTAAGTATTCCATAAATATTTTTCCCTAACATTTATTATGAAAATTTTTATATTTACAGAAAAGTTGAAAGAATTGTACAATAAACACCCTTCTATGTATTCAGTAAATATTTAATGAATGAGTGAATGAAAACTAAAAATACGATTTTCTTTTTCTGGTGGGGAGGGAAGATCAACTGTCCTTCCCTTTTTAAGACTGTGACATGATATGGAAACTACCGTTTTATGCTTTCTTTTATTCTTTACATTTGCTAATTTTATACCTAAATCCTTCTAACTATGAATTGTTCTGGTCTGGTAAAGGTAGTGCAAATAACTGAATTTAGTCTTGATCTCTAGTGGAAGCTACATGAGTCATTTCTCAGTCCCCAGCTTGTTTAATAATCAACCACTCAGAACGGGGTCTGATGTTTTTTGGGTCATGGATTCCAGTGAGAATTTGATGAAAGCTGCAGACTATCTCCTTAGAAAAATGCATATACTCATAGACTGACAATAGATATAATTACCATATTATACTGCAACAGAGTTATGGCTTTAAGAATTTTTGCGATATTTAGAGTTTTGTGCCTTTCCACGAAACATCTAGATCCGTGCTGTATAATAGAACCAGTAATGTGAGCCATACGTACAATTTAAACAGTTTTAGTCACATACACAGACACATGAAGATGTTTTACATTCTTTTTCTGTTGTCATCCTGAGTCTTTAGAACCTGGTATGTAATTTACATTGTAGCACATCTCCCATTGGGGCTAACCATATTTCAAGGGCTCAGTAGCTACATGTGGCTAATGTCTACTCTTTGAGACATTGCAGATCCAAATTTTATCATTTTGTTGGCTATTTTTTCATAAATCATGTGCTGTTGTTACTGCTGAGGCTTGTCTTCATTAACTTCGCTTTTAATAAACTACTTCTGTTCCTAAAATATAACTTATTAGAATGATGTATAAAATAAAAATAATCTCTGGAGGAAGAGTTTTGTTAACGTTTTTATGAATAAAGAATATGGGCTTTGTGATACGTACTTTGGCTATGCCTAGTTGTCTTTGCTTACTCCACAATTTCCAGATGTGCTATACAGAGTTTGAAGCTACCAAAAAAAGTGATCTATGGTTTAGAGAGGTTTAACTTTACTTAACTACATTTATTTGAAGGAAAATATTTATTATACCTCCACTTTATTTGTACTCCCCATCTATTTGTTAATTTGGTACATTATTTAGAAGTTACAAACACAGAATTTGAGAACTTTTTTCCCATACTTAAGATTTCATAGAGGAGTAAAATGCATATTTTGGTAATAGGTATCAAGTGAATTTCTAAAGTCAGATTGTAATCCTATGTTCTGGAGTTCTTAAGGAAATCTCTCCATGTTTTGCATGTTTCTTATTTTACATATGCACATTATGATTTAGATTATTTGCTATCTAACTTGATAGAGGGGGCACTGAGCATTGAATCTTAATGTTAGTGATGAGCATTTTGTTTTTTAACCTACTGGAATTTCTAGATTTAAAAAAAAATCTCTAATAATAGAATTCTTTCAGTTTGGTTTCAGTTTGTTTTTTGTGCTCTTTATTTAAAGCTTATTATTTTTTAATAATAGGGAAATCCATGGCACACCTTCCAATATAAGTCCTAGCCATCTAGAGTCAAAGCATGTATATTGTGTGGATGTTAATGAAGAAAAGCCTGAGAGTGGGAACCGGATGATCTGCAATCGAGAAGAACGGAACATACATTGCTGTGATTTTGAGAGCTCCCAATCATCTGTCATCAATGATACAGTGGTTAGGTTTTTAAATGATCGACCAGCACTTGATGCGTTGCAAAATTCTGAATGTTTGATTAAGATGGCAGGTCCTGTGAGAACTGAGGAAGAAAAGCCTAGTAGAGCAAAAGGAAATGAGAAGGCTTCTGTAAGTAACATGGGCCATGATGTCGATCCAAAAGTGTTACGGATAACGGACTCTTCTCCGTCCTCTACGAGTACTTGTAATTCCCAAAGATTAGATATTTTAAAGCAGCGACAACATGATGTCAAACTGGAAAAACTCAAGGAGCGAATTAGGAAACAGTGGGAACACTCAGAAGAAACAAATGGCCGGGGCCAGAATCTGGGTCATATTGACCATCCAGTAATGGTTGTTAATGTTGATAACTCAGTGACAGCAAAAGTCAGGAAAGTGGCAACAGCACCACCCGCTCCAACATATAAAGGTTTGTAGTCAGTCTTTGTATCTTTCTCTCTTCCTGCCTTCTTGTCCCCCTTTCTCCCTAGGGTGCATTTGAATAGAGAAGGTCATCTTTAGAACAGGGTGTGATTCTCAAATCAAATGCTTAAGAAATTAATTCAAGGTGCAGGTTAAAAATACAGATTCCTGGATGCTATACTGGATCTAAATCAGAATTTCTCGGTATAGAGTCCAGAATTAGATTTTTTAACAAGTCCCTCAGGAGATGAAGAACCCCATCTGAATAGTTAATAAATTGAAAAAAAGAGAAAATACGAATTAGTGTCGTTTTTAGAGAACTGCCAGAATTTTACTCTTATTCCACCATTGTATTTGGATTGTTATTAGGAGTTCTTTCAAAAGTAAATATTTAAAATTATAATTGAGTTAATTCCAGTTACAGTTGGTTACAGAATATTTTGGCACTGATATTTTGATCCTGTTATTTGAAGCTCTTAAGTTTTGACAGTAAGGGATTCCCCCCCCCCGCCCCCATGTTTGAGAAAACAAATATTTAAATCAGATTTATACCAACATAGATAGATTTTCATTGAGAAAATCCTTTTCTAAGAGAATTTCTGCTTTGTAGCCAACTCAAGTTTTTATATATGGTGGTTTTAAGGAGATTGTATTTTTATGTTCCTGAACTTATTTTCACAGAGTTATTCATGTAAAGTTTTTAATTAAAGAGTTGATTCATTGATCAGATCAGTCTGTGTTAGATTTTTGTCATTAAAACTTCTGCTACCATAGCCTTTCTTTTGTCAAAGTTCAGTTTTTCTAGATAAGTGTATGAAGATCAAAAATTGTCAAGATTCATTTTTTCTGTTAATTTTAAGTTATTAACAAACTAGGACAGTTTTTGCTATAGTTAATTTTGTTTTGTATTTGTCTACCAAGTCTAACTTTTCTCTGACCAGCTTTGCAGTTTTTTTGTAGTCCTAAGGTCTTCTTCTCCAGAATGAATTTTATATGTGCGGTTAGAGCAATTATTGGTTTTATTATTTTTTTATTTTTTTAATGTTTATTATTTATTTTTGAGAGAAAGGGAGAATGAGAGACAGAGAGCAGGTGGGGATGGGCAGAGAGAGAGGGAGACACAGAATCCGAAGCAGGCTCTGAGCTGTCAGCACAGAGTCCGTCGCGGGGCTTGAACCCACGAACTGTGAGATCACGACCTGAGCCTCAGTCGGACACTCAACCAACTGAGTCATCTAGGTGCCCCAGAGCAATTATCAGTTTTATTTTGTGTTGCTTATTATATTTTGATAATGATAATTAATTGTGAATTAGATAAAAGGTGGATAATTTGCATTTTATCCTTGTTAATTTGTGATAAACTTGTGAGCAGTTCCCTTTAGAATACTGAAAACTTGTTTTGTTATTCAGGATTCGTCTACTGTATTATTAATTAAATTATTTCATATCCTTCTAGTCATTTGTGTACAATGTAGTAATTGTCCACACCGTTGACAGAGCAAATAGCAAATGTTCTTATTGGTTGTGAGATAGTGATTATCCAAAACTTTTGCTATATTAATGTCAGATCCATTAAATAAAGATTGTACATTTAAGGTGTGTTTATTCTAGAAATCAAAGTTCTGAAATTCCAAAAGTTATTCCAGTAAGGCAAAGCTAAGATGATCAACCTAAATCCATATTTTATTTAATAATTTACAAAAATCTAAAAATTAAAAATAGGACGGAACAAAACAAACGCAACCCGAACGAACCTGAGTGAAAATCTTAAAATCTTAACTTCCTCTGAGTTGGTGATTGGATTTTGCACTTACCTTTTATTTAATAATTTTTTAACCTGTTAGTTTTCATATTAAAATGTTTTATAGGGACACCTGGGTGGCTCAGTCAGTTAAGCATCTGACTCTTGATCTAGGCTTGAATCTTGTCTTGGGGTTGTGGGTTTGAGCCCCACGTTGGGCTCCCTGCTGGGAGTGAAGCCTACTTAAAAAAAATTTATAAATAGAACTTTTGGGGGCTAATTTATGAACTATAGCATACATTTGTGAAATTATAACAATATGGTTTCCAACGTCCTGAGCAATGGATTTATTTTTCCCAACACTGAAAAACTATTCTTGTCAACTTTTTGCCAATGTAAATGAACAGGATCGTAATATACTATATTCTAAAGTGACATTTTACTTTCATTTGTTCAAATACGTAATAAATTCACTTGGTTCACAATTCAAAAGGTGAAAAGGATGTACCAGGAAAATCTCTTGTTCTGCAGCTCCCTGGTCCCCTTTCAAAGGTTATTACTTGTGTTAACAGTTCGTATATTCTTCCAGATAATTTTTGCGTACACAAATAGTATGTGTGTGTTTAATTATTTTCTTTCTCTTTTTATGCAGTTGTTAGTATACTAAACCCATTCTAAACCTTGGTTTTCCATTTATGTTTTTTATGTTATTTATTTATTTATTCATTCATTCATTCATTCATTCATTTATTTAACGTTTATATACTTATTTTGAGAGAGATACACAGAGTGAGTGGAGGAGGGGCAGAGATCTAGAGGAGAGACAGTATCCCAAGCAGGCTCCACACTGTCAGTGCAGAGCCTGATGGCGGGGCTCAAACTCAAAAACTGTGAGGTTATGACCTGAGCTGAAATCAAGAGTCGGACACTTAAATGACTGAGCCACCCAGGTGCCCCTGGTTTGTTTGTTTTTTTTTAATTTAAAGACACGAAAAGTGTTCTATGATTCTGCTTTAAAATTTCAATTTAAAAGTAGTGAACACAAACAGTGTTTATGTGATTTTTGTCTTATACTTAGTTGTTTGCATACATTTTTCTCCCTGGTGTAAATGCCCATGAAGTTTAAGACCTTATATTGATCATCCTTATTTTATTTCAGAGCCTAGTACACTGTCTTGAGCATAAGTGCACAGTAGCTTTTTTATTCTAGTCAATAAATTCAACTAGTAATGAAAAAAGGGAACAAAGAATAGAAATACGGTAGTCCCCCCATCCTCAGGCGATACGTTCCAAGCCTCCCAGTGGATGTCTCAAACTGTATAGTGCCAAACCCTATAAATATTATTTTTTCCCTATACATACATACATACATACCTATGATAAAGTTTAATTTATAAATCAGATACAGTAACATTAACGAAAATAACTAGAACAATTATAACAGTACACTGTAATAAAAGTTAAGCGAATGTGGTCTCTCAAAATCTTTAAATTTTTTTTAAGTTTTCCTTTAAGTTTAAAAAAAAAATTTTTTTTTAAGTTAATTTACTTACTGTAAGCTAGGGAGGGGCAGAGAGAGGGAGAGGGAGAATCCCAAGCAGGCTCCATACTGGCAATGCAGAGCCCGATGCATGGCTCGAACTCACGAACTGTTAGATCATGACCTGAGACAGAATCTAGAGTCGGATGCTTAACTAACTGAGCCACCCAGACACCCCTCTCAAAATCTTATTGTACTGTCCTCACTCACCCTTCTTCTTGTGATGCTGTGAGATGATAAAATCCCTGTGTGATGAGATGAAATGAATGACATAGGCACTGTGACGTAGCATGAGGCTACTATTGGCCTTCTGATCATCTGATCCTGGGCCATGGTTGACAGTGTGTAATGGAAACTGCAGAAGGTTTAACAGCGGATAAGGGGGGACTACTGTAAAATTGGGGGACAGAAAAGGGAACTGGTGTAGATATTCAAAGCTTCTTAAACTTAACTTATAAATAAAAATGCAGATATAATGAAAGGCTCCCATGGAGATAAATGTTTCCTGAAGAGGAGAGGAGAAAAAATGATGGAGTTGAATGCAGAGAGATGGGGTGGGGATGATGGTGGTGAAAAGTTGAGAGAGCGAGAGATTTGCATGGGATTGTCACACTTTCTTATTACAAACTGTAGCTTGCAATAGCCTGGAGACTACGTTTACAAATTTTTTGTTGCATAGGCATAATTGCATGCCCCTTGCCACAAATGTCAGGTGAAATTAAACTTCTGTTCTTGTGCTAAAAGCTGAATAGATTCATTTCTATTAGACATGCAATTAGTTTACCAGTGCATCTTATTTAACACTTCTAGAGTGCTTTTATCAGTTTTTGACTCCAGTCTGTTCTTTATATTGATTTAATTTTACAAACATTTATGGGGTGCCAATTCTTTGATAAGTTGAGACCATCTGAAAATAGAAATCTTTATACTACTCCAGTTATCGTCCATATTCATCATTTTTATGATTTTTTAAAATAGCCTTCCAAGATAAATTCGAAGTAGGAAATCAGACTGTTAATCCCTAGGAAATAGCACATGTGTAATGTTTGCTGCAAGATTGAACAAGTATGTTTTAAAGACCTGTTTTCTACACCTTGGGTGCATTTTGCTTGTGTAGATAGCAGCTTGTCGGTTTGTTCAGCCATAGGCAAAATCAGCCAGATGGTAGCAATTAATGCCTGTCTTCAGAGGAAGAAGTAGTGTTGTCTCTCTCTTACTCCTGAGAAGAGTAGTTCTTTCTCTGAAATCCGTAATTTACAATTGACATTCTTTTATCATTGAATTGAGTGCTTCTCCATTTCTAGTCCTTTTGAAGAAATGGATATTGCTTCATCTCACTGAAGCTTACTTTTTCCCAACAGTATTTGTCAGCACATTATGTGGTAGCTAATTATGCATCCTTCTTTTAAAAGCGTATAAAGCTGCTCACCAGCATTTGTTTTTAGGGAAACACAAATCAAAACCACAGTGAGATACCATTCACAACCACTAGGATGGCTGTAATAAAAAAGACAGAAACAAACAAAACACAGTAACAAGTGCTGGTGAGGCTGTGGAGAAATCGGAACCCTCATGCATTGCTGGTGAGAATGTAAAATGGTAGAGCTCCTTTAGAAAATGGTTTGGCAGTCCTCAGAAGTTAAACATGGAGTTACCATATGACCCAGCAATTCAAACTCCTAGGTATGATACCCAAGGAAACTGAAAACATATGTCCACACAAAAACTTGTCCATGAATGTTCATGGCAACATTGTTAATACTAGCCCCAAAGTAGAAACTGTTCAGGTACCTATCAACTGATAAATATATAAATAAATGTTGATATATTCATGCAATGGAATGTCATTCAACAATAAAAAAGAAGAAAGCTTTGATACATGTTACATGGTGACTGAAAACATTATGTTAATTGAAAGACGCCAAACACAAAAGGTCACACACATATTGTAGGATTCTATTTATATGACACTTCCAGGATGAGCAAATCCATGAAGGTGGAAGGGAGGTTAGTAGTTCCCAGGGAATAGCATGATGGAGGAGTGGCTGCTAATGGGTACAGGAAATTAGTGTTGATAGGTCCATAACTTTGTGAGTATACTGAAAACCATTGAACTGTGTTCTTTAAAACAGTGAATTTTATGGTTATGTTAATTATATCTCAATTTATAAAGCAACTTTGATAAGACTGTTTTGTATTGTTGGTATATATTAGGCTTCAATCCTTCAGAGACCAAGATTCGAACACCTGATGGGAAAGTGTGGCAGGAGGCTGAATTTCAAAACATGAGTCGAGAACTGTATCGAGACTTAGCACTTCACTTTGCAGGTGAGAGTGGAGCGTTCTTAGATTTTGCATGTTTTATCATGTATGCTATCTGACATCATATTTAAACCTAAAATTGTCACCAAAATAAAGGTATTTCCCTTTTTTAACTGCATGGTATACCAAAGTAGTTGTGGTTTCAGTCATAAGGCTCTCTTAGCGTCTAGGCTCTGCTCCAGGATTAAAATTAGCATACATGGCTGATGAGACAGAAACTAGGTTATTTTTAACCTCAGAGACTCTCTGAGTCAGGCCTGTCTGATTTGAAGGAAACATAGCAGAGTCTAGTTGAAGTTTACTTCTACTAGACTGAGATCTTTGAGATGGTCAGTAATTTGGTAGGCAGCAGATAAGATGATACTACCATGAGGGCAAAATGCAGAAAGAAAAAT
Organism: Puma concolor; assembly: GCF_028749965.1. Classification (NCBI taxonomy): domain Eukaryota; kingdom Metazoa; phylum Chordata; class Mammalia; order Carnivora; family Felidae; genus Puma; species Puma concolor. Next base: position 42,099,456 of record NC_141683.1, read on the forward strand.
CAACGTTATAGGAACGGAATACATTTAGAGAATTGGAAATAGGAGGAATTTACGGAAGGTTGAAGAGGGAAATGGGAAGGTGATACTGTAATGTTATGGAATGCTTAGTGCAATTTGGGGTAAGGTGATGCATTCGTAGTCTTCTGTACTTTTGTTTTACAGTTGTGGAAATGGAGGCTTACTGAGTAATTTCCCCCAAGTTTGTATCTATAGATAGAGTAGTTGAGAATGGAAGCCAAAATTCAAAGCCAACTCTGTCTGACTCTACAGCCTGAGATTTTTCTACTAAGCCCCCACAGAGATTTTGCTAATATATTTTGTGGTATTAAGTGTCCAGTCCAGTTTTCCTAGTATTATTATTGGGACAGTGTATTCAGGTTTTTTTTCTTTTTTTCCTGAGATGGAAAAGGAGTATAATGTAATCGTTAAGAGTAAAGATTTTGGAATTAGCTTACAAGGGTTCAAATTCTTGCTCTGCCTCTTATTACTTATGTATATACTACCTGTGTTTTTCTCATCTGTAAAAGAGGGATAATAATAATATACCTCTATAGGTCAGTATCTTTACAGACCAGTAGAATGATGTATGTCAATGAATTCTTTAAGAAGTCTGCCTGGGGGGTGCCTGGGTAGCTCAGTTGGTTGTTATCCAACTCTTGATTTCAGCTCAAGTCATGATCTTGTGGTTTTATGACTTTGAGCCCCATGTCAGGCTCTGTGCTGACCACACGGAGCCTGCTTAGAATTCTCCCTCTCTTTCTGCCCCTACCCTGCTCGTGCTTTCTCTGTCCCTCTCAAAATAAATAAATAAACTTAAAAAAAAAAAAGGGTCTGTCTGTTGGGGTACCTGGGTGGATCAGTTGTTTGAGCGTCCAGCTTTGGCTCAGGTCGTGATCTCAGCGTTTGTAAGTTCAAGCCCCATGTGGGGCTTGCTGCTGTGAGCACAGAGCCCACTTTGGATCCTCTGTCCTCCTCTCTTTCTGCCTCTCCCTCTGCTCATGCTATCTCTCTTAAAACTAAACATTAAAAAAAAAAGTCTGTCTAGTAAGACTGCCTTCTCTTTCATGGTGGTTGAACTCTGTCCATTAGCTTCTAGCTAGGACTGACCCATCTACTTGTGTTTTAGGTTCCATTTACTCTTGTAAAAGTTTAAAGACCTCACTTTGTCCTTATTTCCTTTCTTTGGCATCATCAAATTTTCCCTCTCCTCAAGGTCATGCCCATCAACAGACTGTCTGCTAACGTGCTGTTATCTCAGCCGTCATGAAAGAATTGCTGCTTTTGGCCCTGCTCTCTTCGGTTATTGCCTTGTTTCTCTCCTATTTGTGGCACAACTTCAGAAAGTTGCCTTATACTCATTGTCTCCGGTTTTTCTCCTCCCTTTCACTCTTGAACCCTTTTCTATTTGGGTTTTGCTCCGCCTTCTCTGTGGACTGCTGATGTCAAGGTCATCAGTGACTCCCACATTGCTAAATCCAGTGTTTGATTCTCAGTTGTCATCTTGATCTCCCTGCGACATTAGACATGATAGATTACTTCTTTCTTGAAACGCTTCACTTGACATCTAGGGTTCCTTAAGTGTTTGGTTTTCCTCCTGAGTCTAGCTACTCTTTTTCAGATTTTTTTTTTTTTACCTAATTAACTCCCTGATATCTGAACATAGTCATGCCCAGGGCTCAGTACTTGGGTCTGTCTATCCTTTTTTTTCCCTTTCTTTTCTCTTCTCTTCCTCTCTCTCTCTTTTTTCTTTTTCTTCCCTTACTACTACTGCTACTACTACTGTTTATTTATGTACACTCTAGGCAGGCTCGTCTAGTCTCAGGACTTCAAATATTTTCTGTTGCCGTTGATTCCCAAATTTATGTCTCTGGCCCAGACTTTTCCTCTGCACTCAGACTTGTATCCAACTGCTAACTCTACCTCTCCCTTTGGATATATAATGGATTTCTCAAACTTAATAAATCCAAAATGGAGCTAACTAAATGGGGTCATGATACCCCCTTAAACCTACTCCTTTGGTAGTCCCTCTATTTCTGTTAATTCTATCTTTCTACTTCAGGCCCCAGATCTTGAGTCATCCTTGACTCCTCTATTTCTCTCAGACCTTATGTTTCATGTTGTTCAAAATATATCTAAAATATAACCACTTTCTCCACCTCACCACCTTTCTCCAGAGAAAGAGCAGAGCTCTATATGTATTTTAAAGTTTACATTTCACTACTACCTAGGTCCAAGCCACCATCAGTCTCTTGTGTGGATTATTGCAATAGCCCTCTCATTGGTCTTCCTGCTTCTGCCCTTCTAGTAAGCCTGTTATCATCACAACTGCTAGAGTAAGCTTGTTAAGATTTAGTTTAGATCATATCACTCCTTTGCCCTAAAACTTCCAAAAACCTCTCGATCTCATTCTTAAGTAAAACCTGAAGCTCTTTCAGTGACTCGTAAAGCCCCACACAATCTGGCCCTCAGTTATGTCTCTGACCGTGGTTCTCTCTACTCTGTGTTCATTTCACGGACACTGGCCTGCTTGCTGTTTCTCAGGTATGTTCCTACTTTAGGACCTTTGACTCACACTTCCACTCTGTTCAGAGTGCAGAGCTCTATATGTGTTTTAAAGTTTACATTTCTTCAGATCTGTAATTGAGGTTGATTTTCAAGTTTATATGTGTAGCTAGTCTATTTCCCCAGATTGGAATTTAAAAAAATTAGTGAGTAGTAATTTATATGTGAAATGGCTTGACATATTTCACGAGCATAACCATAAAAGGGTTAATATTTGGGAATATTATTTTATGAAGTTTTATTCTGGAAGTTCATGAATATCTCAGATATGTAGGAATTTTTAAATGAAATAAGAATCTGTGAAAGTACTCACCTGTGAGATTCTATAAATGATCCAACCCTGGCTTGGAAAGCATTACTTTTGTAACTTCTTCCAGTTTGTGAAATTGTGAAAATGAGGAAAATTTTTCGAGGGTTTTCTGGAAAACAACAACAGCAAAACAACACAACAACAAAACAAAGCAAAAATGAAAAACAAAAAATGAAAACTTAGAACTCAAACTGTAGGGGTAGTTAGTGGTAATCTTTAGACCTTTCCATAAGAGGAGTTGGCATTGGTAGCTTATGGGTCACAGAAGTAGCCTCAGTGAAGATTTTTTCCCCCCTACCTGAATCATGCTTTATGCTGATTTTTCTTACTGGGAAGAGGACGAATGGGTGGGTAGGAATCATTATAATGTTTGCTATAAGTGTTTCTGCTTTTCAGATGATATCTCTATGAAAGAGAAACCTGCTGAAAAAAGTAAAGAGAAAAAAGTGGTCAAGCCAGTGCGAAAAGTCCAAAAGGTAACACAGTTATCAAGTCCAGAAGGCAAAACAGGTTGGTTTTCTCAATATCATGCCCATCCCCATTACATAACACTGAAGTGGCATTCTATATGGAAATAAGTGGTTTTTTTTTTTTTAAGTTTATTTATTTTGAGAAAGAGAGAAAGAGCGCATGCATGGGGGAGGGACAGAAAGAGAGGGAGAGAATCCCAAGCAGGCTCCACTGTCAGCAGGAGCCTGACATGGGGCTCGAACTCACGAACTGTGAGATCATTACCTGAGCCAAAATCAAGAGTTGGATGCCTAACTGACTGAGCCACCCAAGTGTGCTGGAAATAAATACTTGTTAACCAGATGTTTTCATTGTTTGGCACATAGAAAAATTCAGTACATTTTATATATCATTATTTTGTATACATGTTTTATTGAGGTATAGTTGATATAGAATAAGCTGTACATATTTAGAATGTTAGTTTGATGAGTTTTCACATATGTATGTACTCATGAAACCTTATGTTCACCATAATAGTAAACATATCTCCCCAGCCCAATTGTTTAATCATTATTTTTAATAGAAATTAACCAGATTACAGGTAATGATTTTTATGTAGTAAACTTTTATATATAAAGGGATTGCCTATGACTGTCACTACATCCCTTCACTTACTCTCAAAAGAGAATAAATGTTGCATGAGAAAAATATAACAGTCCATGCCAATACTGGTCAGGCCAGACTCTAAATAGATCAGGACTGAGAAAAAGAGAATTCCCTAGTTTTGTAGTTATTAACACTTCAGGCCTAGTCTAGGTTGCCTGCATTTATAACCTGTTCTGTTCTGTTATGTCTAGCTTTGTTCTTTTGGTGAGTAAGTTAATTTTAGTGTCCCTTGGTTTCCCCGTATGTAAAATGGGAAAGCAGTAGTATTTTTCTCACAGGGTTGTTGTGAAAACTAAAATAATTAATACCTAAAAGCATTCAGTATGTAGTATTTGGCACATGGTAAGCACTCAAATGTTAGGTATGATTCCATTAATAATAATTATTATTTCTGGTATATTGAAAATGGTTATTTAGCTGTCATATTTATGTTAGTGAGTAATTTGGCCTGAGAGAGTGGAGGAAGTTGAGAATTTGTCACTTTCAGTTTGGAGACATTCAGAATCAATCATTCATTCATTCATTATGCAGATATTTTTGAGCACTTTATACGTGTGATGCCCTGTGCTATACTAAGCTTAGGCAATACAGTGGTAAGCAGGATACACATGGCCCCTACCCTCTTGGAATTTATAATCTGGTCAGGAAAACAGTAGATAGTAGATACACAGTTATAATAGAATGTGACTAATGTATGATAGGGAATTATAGGAACATGGAGCAGGAGTGATGAGGCACTGGTGTTTTTTTTTTTAATATATGTATTTTAAGTTTATTTATTTTAAGAGAGAGAGAGAGAGAACGAATGGAGGAGGAGCAGAGAGAGAGGGAGATAGAATCCCAAGGGGCTCGATGTCACGAACCATGAGATCATGACTTGAGTTGAAATCAAGAGTTGGACGCTCAACCGACTGAGCCACCCAGGTGCCCCAGAGGCACTGGTTTTTAACCAGACACTTGTTTTTCTGATCATAGACTAATCTATGGAATGTGAAGTAACAGATTTTGTGACACCCATTGTTAACCTCTAGATGTCAGAATGACCCTGACTATATACAAATCAAAATTTTATAAGAACGTGAATTATCTGAACACAAACTAAGCTAATTTTTACATTAAAAAATATGTCAAAGTGTTATTTTTATGTGGTATTATGTAATACTCTTGCCAGGGGCATAGTTTGAAATGAAGCACTGGGACCATTGTAACTTGTAAACACTGATCTTGGATTGTGTTTTTCCAGTTTTGTGGTAGACTAATTCCCATGTATGCACTGTGCAGTGACTGACAGAGAATCATTAAATGTGCTAAAGCTGTGTTAATAGTTCATCAATAACTGAAAGTCCCCTTTTACCACCAGCGACTGCAGTGAGACTATTCTAGAAAGCCAGAATTTAGAAATAACCACACAGCATATTCAGAAGCCAACATTTATAAATAACTACCCAGTATATTCATGGTTGCTTGCTTTTGATTCAGAAATCAAGAGAAGCTGAACTCCAAGAGAAGCCTGTTCTTTCATTTTGCCTAAGAACATAGTTTCTTATAAATAGATTGAACAGTAGACTTAAAGCCTTTTAAATATTTTAGATCGCTTAAGGTTAATAACAAGGTGCAAAAGCACTTAAAAAGTAAACACGGATTCATAATTCATGTTTCTTAATACTAGATGTTTTATTAAAACTGCGGTTTAATTGAAACTTTTAAATTGAAGCCTTTTTAAAAGAACTCTAAATTGGATGTCCTTTATTACAAATGCAATAAAATAGCATTACAGAAAGCTTGAAAAATGAAGAAAACAGAAAACCACTACCCTCACTTAAAGTACTAGTGTTTTGTTTATTTCCTTCCAGTAGTTTAAAAATCATAATAGTAGGTGATGTAATCATTGCATACATAACATTTTGTCTTTTTCTCTTAGCATTGTACCACCAGAACTTTTTTCTTATTTCTTATGGAAATTATAATTTGCAATAGCCACACAGTACTCCACCTGTGTTGGTGTATGATGATCTAATTTTAATTTTTTTACAGTCTGAAAGTAGTAAATGAAGAGTTTTTCTCTTAATCAACAGCTGTGTTTATTGGACCATACTTTCACAAACTTTTATAATGAGGGCAGTTTATACTGTTGGCGATGTTTGCTTTTTGAGTGTCATTGTTTTATGCATAGAAAAGTAATGTACAGTTCTGCTATGTATCTATAAAATATAATGTGAAATTCCTTATAATACCATTCCCTTAACAGTAATCACTGGTAACTGTGACATGTTTCTTGGGATTTTTTTCCTACGCTTAGCTGAAATCATTTGTTTATTCAGCAGACATACACTTTACTATGTGCCAGGTACCGTTGGTAAACCAAACACTTACTATACTTAAGATATGTTTTTTGTTGTGTGCCCAAACTGTTGAATTCAGTGCTCTGCTTCTTGAGGATTCAAGAATCATTAATGTTTGGTACTTAACGTCCAAAGCATTTTTTTTTCAATTTTTTTTTAATCTTTATTTATTTTTGAGAGAGAGACAGCGTGTGAGCAGGGGAGTTGCAGAGAGAGAGGGAGACACAGAATCTGAAGCAGGCTCCAGGCTCTGAGCTGTCAGCACAGAGCCTGACGTGGGGCTCGAACTCACAAACTATGAGCTCATGACCTGAGCCGAAGTCGGATACTCAACTGATGGAGAGCCACCCAGGTGCCCCATGTCCATAGCATTTTATACTTATTTGAGATGTGTGAATAAATCAAGATTTAAACAAACTGCTAATTAATTTTGGGGACATTGGGTTAAAAATTAGGTTGTAAACCCTCTGACTTTGGCATAAGATCAGCATAAGATTAATTACAAAACCTGTATGGTTGAGTAGATATACTTGAAGTTTTAAATTCAACCTGGTATGTGTATGTATATATTTTTTTAGGTAGCAGTCGTCTGATAAGTACATCTTCTTGGCGAGATGGACAAAAATTAGTAAAGAAGATTCTGGGGCCTGCACCCAGATTGGAGCAAAAAGAGCGAAGAACAGCATCAAGTGACAGAAGTGGAAGAGAAAGAACTACTAAATCTGGTGAGTAATTAAATTATTAAATTAAATTGTTTCAGTAATTAAAATTGTTGAGAAAAGCAATTAAAGATTGCTTGTATAAGTACGTAGAGAAGGTGAAAGTACTCTTGAGAATGCTTTCGGAATTTGGTTTATAATTGTGAATGTAGCTCAAAAAAGAAGAACTGTTCTATTGGGCTTGTCTGTGGATAATTCCATATATAGATGTTATGATGACTTTTATTAAGGATTCTATTTGTTATGTTAATTACATTTAGCTGCCAGCTGCATAGAAAAGCATCATTTAATTAGGTTTTATTAGACTTTTAGGGACCTTAAGAGACTAAGTCCGATTTGTCTTTCTCTACACAAACGTAGGCAGACATTCATAATATTGGCTTTTTTTATTTGACAGATTAGGAAACAGGCCCTGAGAGAGAAGTGATTTTTTTTCTCAGGGTATATATTCAGTGGGTGGCAAAATTTGATCTAGAATCTAAAACTCTTTGGTTTGACCCTCAAGGCCATTACTTTTCTCTTTGTGAAGTATCTTAAATGCTCTTTGAGATAACTAGTTACTTGTTTCATGAACACTAATTTTGGGAAATGAAATATAAGTTAACTACAGGCCAGCTTTCCTTTTCAGGAACAAAATTTGCTTTAATTAATTTGAGCTTCTGGAATGGATTCAGTAAGAAATGCAATCACAACTATAATTTGGGATATAGAAATCAATATATACTTTGTATTTACTCCTCTTTACTTTCACTAGCTTATAAATAAACTCATATGCATTCTTGGTTTAAAATCAAGCCATGTCAATAAGCATTTAGATTTTAAAATGATTGTTTTTCTATCTATTTAATTTTTTTTCTGTTATTCATTGGAGAGTTGTGGCAGCTAAACATTGTTGGGTTTTGAACTCCTGATTTGATGGTTTGGGGATGGAGAGAGATAGTAATATTAAATATGTACATGGGAGAGAAATAATAATTCTCTATTAATACTTAAATATTCACATCAACAATAGATTTGTCTTTATTTTAGAAATATTAAAAATGCGTTGCTTAAATGCCAAGGAAGTATAGTTGTTGTCTTTTTTTTTTAAGTTTATTTATTTATTTTTGAGAGAGAGAGAGTAAGCAGGGGAGAGGCGGAGAGAGGGAGAGAGAGAGAATCTCAAGCAGGCTCCACACTGTCAGTGCAAAGCCCGACTTGGGGCTTGAATTCACGAACCATGAGGTCATGACCTGAGCTGAAATCACAAGTTGGACACTTAACTGACTGTGCCACCCAGGCACACTGGAAGTCTAGTTTTTTAAAAGATTGAAATTATTCTCCTCTAAAAAAGGTGTTTTTCTTTCCTTCTATTATAGTCTTTAAACAACTTTATCGGATACTTGAATTTGAGTTTAGAATAAAGGAACATTCCCTAATTTTGTCCTTACTGCAATAAATCTTAGGAATGAATTTAGGATTTTCATACATTGCTAACAGTTCATATTTTGCAGGGGGTCATATTGGAAGAGCAGAATCTGATCCTAGATTGGATGTTTCGCATAGACATCTTCCACGAAACTCAGAACGTTCGAGAAGTAGAGCTCGGTCTGAGACTAATACAAAGAAATTAGCTCCATCTCTTCCAGATAATAAACAGGAGGACAATACTGCCTTAAATAAGGACTTTTTACCTCTTGAAATTCGTGGAATTCTTGATGACCTACAGCTGGATTCTACAGTTCAGGCTGCCAGGCAAGAAATAGGAGAGTTACAGAATCCGAAGTCATCAGCACCAGTACAAGCTCCTAGGAGTCACAGCCCAGTAAAAAGAAAACCTGACAAAATAACAGCTAATGAAGATCCCCCTGTTATTTCCAAAAAGCGCCACTATGACACAGATGAGGTACGGCAGTACATTGTTAGACAGCAGGAGGAAAGGAAGAGGAAGCAAAATGAAGAGAAGAAGGCTCAAAAGGAGGCCACCGAGCAAAAGAACAAACGATTACAGGAGCTCTATCGGAAACAGAAAGAAGCCTTTACTAAAGTCAAAAATGTGCCTCCTTCTGAGCCATCAGTAACCAGGCGACTGCAGGAAACTTACTCCAAATTGCTACTAGAAAAGACCTTGCTTGAAGAGCCGCCTCACCAACATGTCACACAGGAAACGCAGGTAATAGTAGTGTCAGAAATACAAAGGGAAGTAAGTCATGATTGGAAAAACCTTATTCACCACTTTGTTGCCATCATTTCGAATATTCAGACAGACGCCCAGACGGTATTTAATAATGATGATCTTTTCATGAAACTTATTGTGTGTGAAGAGTGATTTGATAAATATGATTAGAAAGAAGTGCTCAGTTTAGCATTTCCTAGAGTGAGTGTTCCTGATCTCTGTTCAGCTCGTCATTGTTGTTAGTTCCATCCTTGCCTAGTTTTCACTGTGTTACTGAGCATAAAGTTAGATGATGTTCATAAAAGCCTAGTTTTGTGATCTGTGCGGAACCTAGAGAATATCCTATTGTATGTGATGATTTTACGAGTATTGCTCTTGTTTTAAGAATAACATTCAGTACGTGCCATGTACCTACCACAGACTGTGTTAAAGGCTTTATAGGGTAAAGCTTCACTAAATCCTCACAACTCTGAGAAGGTAAGTACTATTACTATTTCTAGACAAAAAAACTGAGGTTTAGGAAGGGTATTATTTCCTTCAAATTACACAGTTAATATTAGGTGCCCTTCTTGGATTTCAGATGCAATTTTGCTGTTAATTGTAATGGCTGCTTTTTAAGACAAACTGAATTTGGATTGGTTTTATTTTAGGAGAAAAAAGCCCTCACATTTCATGAATCTTTGTAAATTGAAGTGAATTAATATTAGTCTTATGTATTCCCTGAATATATCTTTGGGATGGGGGTCAGATGAATTTGCTGTCCTTTTCTCCTAGACCAGACCAGGGTATCAACCTTCTGGAGAATCTGACAAAGAAAACAAAGTCCAGGAACGTCCCCTAAGTGCATCTTCCAGTAGTGACATGTCTCTGTCAGAACCTCCACAGCCTCTTGCAAGGTAAAAAGGGGAGAATGAAGTACGATTAAGATTCTTTCCATGAAATTTAGTATAGTGGCCTAAGCTCAGTGAATTCTGTTGACTGACCTTCCTGTGTGAGCAAGAAGTTTATTTAGAAATTGGTTAGTATCTTCTGGTGGATACTTCAGCATGGTGTACATCTGTACTTGCTGCATACCCGATTCTGTTGTTCACTTTTACCTGTCCTTTAATATCCAACCGAAATGTCAGTTTCTCCCAGGGATCCTGCGATTGGAAGCACTCTTGCTTTCTCTGAACTAAACACGCAATAAACGTTTGCTGGATGAATGAATCACAGTGAAGTTAATATTTTAAAGGATTTGTGGTGAATAATTTTCAAAAGGCACATCTGTGTCCATTACTATTCAGAATTTCTTTAGATGACTCATTCCATTTTATCCATCATCCCTTTCAAAAGTTGTATTTAGGTATGCATATGAACACGTGAACAAGGGCTGGATTGCTGATCAAGGGCTATTTTACTTGTTTACTTAAAATTTTTTTTGTTGCTGTAATACATTGTTTGCAATGAAGTAAAAAAAAAAGTATGCATGGAATTTGAGGGGATTTTGAGTTCATATGGTTTTAAACAATTTAAAGTAACCATTTTGAGAAGAGAAGCGTTTGGAACTCTTCTGTGAGAATGCACAAATAAAGATCAAATCACATCCCAATTTGGGTCAGTATACATGTTTCACCCCATTGCCCCCCCAAAGAATAAAAATGCTGATAAGAATAGCTAACATTTATTGAGTACTTGTTAGTTTCCAGGCACTGATCTACATACTTTGCATATATTAGCTTATTTCTTCTTGTAATTCCTTGAGTTGGGCATTATTGTTATTCCCATTTTACGGAAGAGCTAATTGAGGCCTAGAATTTAATTAATTTTCTCCAAGATCAAAACATAGTGGTGGAGAGGGATTTGAACTTCAGTCTGATTCCAGAAACTCTGTGCTTTTAGCCACTCTACACACTGCCTCCCAATAAGTTTCATATGATTTATTTAAAGTTGTAAATAACCTTTCAAATTTCAAGCATAAATAAACTTTAAAGTTTTTTTTTTTTTTTGAATTTGAATACCTTCAGTAGGTGTACTCTTCAGTTCATCTCAGCCCCATTATTATTGTCAGACATAGTCTTCTGGCTTCATGTCTCCTGTTTTACCTTTCCTGAGTTTCCTTCTAACTCTAAACAAGTTAGCCAGTATTAAAAACAAATCAAACGTAAACAGATCGATTATTGTTAGCTTGCACATGTTCCTTTCCTTTTTTTTTTTTTTTTAAGGTTTATTTATTTTGAGAGAGAGCTAGTGTGCACGAGCAGGGGAGGGGCAGAGAGAGAAGAGAGGCTGTACTGTCAGTGCAGAGCCTGACGTGGGGCTCGATCCCACGAACTGTGAGATTGTGACCTGAGTTGAAGTCAAGAGTTGGATGCCTAACCAGCTGAGCCACCCAGGCACCCCTTTCCTTTTTTTTAATATCAAATTTCTTCACCTTGAGATATGTAATCTTTTGCCTCCACCATCCCTCTACCCATTTCTTAGGTTCACTATTTCTGTTAGTAGTCTCACCATATCTCAGTTACTTTATGCTTGGAAGCATGGCATTACTTTTCCATGCCCTTTTTGCCCCATGTTCTTCATTAGCTACGTGGAAAACTCCAAATTACGTACCTGACCCTGAAGACCTTGAAGATCTAGCTCAAAAGTCACTTCCCTTGGCTAGCAGAGTTTATTGTTTTCTCTCCACACTCTATTGAACTTTTTATGTCTTTATATTAGTACTTATGACATTGTAGTTTAGCCATTTATTAGTGTCTCATCCCTGCTAGATCTTAGAAACTAAAGAGTAAGGATTTAGTCTTAACTGGATTAAGTCTTTCCATTTTTGTCTCCCCTGTGCCTCTATCATCAACATAGTGCCTGGCACATAATTGGCATTGAAATACTTGAATTTAAAGATCTTGGATTTTTACTTAGCAATATCTTTTATGTTTATAACTTCATTTTTTTGGTTGTTCATTTGTTTTTAAAGTTTATTCATTTTTTTTTTTTCAAAGTTTATTTATTTTTGGGACAGAGAGAGACAGAGCATGAACGGGGGAGGGGCAGAGAGAGAGGGAGACACAGAATCGGAAACAGGCTCCAGGCTCTGAGCCATCAGCCCAGAGCCTGACGCGGGGCTCGAACTCACGGACCGCGAGATCGTGACCTGGTTGAAGTCGGACGCTTAACCGACTGCGCCACCCAGGCGCCCCTAAAGTTTATTCATTTATATTGAGAGAGAGACTGACAGAGAGAGGGAGGGAGGGAATCCCAAGCAGGCTCCTCCCTATCAGTACAGATCCCAATGTGGGGCTCAAACTCATGAACTGTGAGATCATAACCTGAGCTGAAATCAAGAGTCAGATGCTTAACTGACTGAGCCACCCAGGTGCCCCTATAACCTCCTTTGTATTCACATTACTGCCAGCTTAGTTTGAGGCCTAATAACCAACCGCACACTTCATATTTTGTGGCATAGAATCTATGCATGAGTCTTCCTTCATTCCCTTTTTATAGCAGCCCTTTAACACCAAAGATTGCTATTATACAACCTCTAACTAAACCTTGCGTGACATGCTTTCCATGCTTTTCAGTTCTCTTTTCACTCTGCTTCCCCTCCTCCAGGTAATTCTTTTGTATTTATTTTGTAAGGCTTCCCATTTCTCCATACTAGTTTGGTTGCAGCCTGTCCAGATAACTTTGAATCATAATTTGATTTGTTGGGTTAGCCATGCATCCTAGCTTTCTGTCACCTGTGAATTTTATAAGAATATCTTTATGTCATCATCTAAAAATAATGGACAAGACCAAGGACAAAACTTCAAGTTATTTTTTTATAAGCATCTTCTTAATAGTTCACATTGAGCTTTAATTGTTTTTTATAATATCTCTAAATATACAGAATGTCCATGGTCTGGAAATGTAGGTGAATTATATAATGTCATCTAGGACATCTTTGTTTGGTTTCTCTATTTTATGGACAACCTTCTCTGTATTGTATATTCATAATGGGTATTCATAGTTTTGCATTGGTATTCATGGTTTGATGTTCATTAATTTTTTTTTTTTTTTAGAATGAAATTATAAGGGTGCCTGGCTGGCTCAGTTGGTGGAGAGTGTGACTCTTGATCTTGGGGTCATGAGTTCTAGCCCTATGATGTAGAGATTGCTTAAAAATAAAATCTTGAAAAAAAAAGACATCGTAATAATCTCCTTATTTCTTCAGTATGTACAATGTTAAACGTAAACATTTATTAAATATTTGTTGATTAGAATAATGACTCATGCCTATGTTAGTAGTTAGCAACCTTAAGCATTTCTCTTTTATATAACATTATTTTTACATTTTTTTTTTTTTTAATGTTTATTTATTTTTGAGAGAGACAAAGACAGAATGTGAGTGGGTTAGGGGCAGAGAGAGACACACACACACAGAGTCCCAAGCAGGCTCCAGGCTCTGAGCTGTCAGAACAGAGCCCGACGCGGGGCTCGAACTCACGAGCCGTGAGATCATGACCTGAGCCGGGACGCTCAACTGACTGAGCCACCCAGGCGCCCCATATATAACATTATTTTTAAAGGAAGGGGTAGAGCCAATGTTGTAAAGAATTTTGTTCACAGAGTTTTAAAGGTTATAAAGCCTTCTCTTTAATTAATAGTTTAAGAAATATGTCTTAGTTGAAGAAAGCAGTTTGCATGATGACATTCCATTTTTATGAAAATAACAATGCCAGAACACAACACACACATAGAAAAATGTTTGGAAAAGATATAATTCTAAATGAAATATTAATAGTGCCTATTTCTCATTGTTTAGCTATGAGAGATCGCTGTCTTTTTTATCCTCTTTGCCTGTCCTTTTTTTTTTGGTGGTGAGTATGTGTTACTCTTACGAGAAAAAAAAAAGAAGTTAAAAAAACTGGTGGCTTAGTCATGAGTTACTGTCTTAACTAACATACTGTGACTTTCATTTCTAGAAAGGACCTGATGGAACCTACTTGGATGCAGCCTGACAGATTGAGCCCACGAGTCCACAATTCTCAACCACAGCCTCTTGCTGGAACAGCTGGAAATTTACTCTCCCATCTCTTGAGTCTAGAGCATGTAGGAATTTTGAATAAGGATTTTGAATCTATTTTACCACCCAGGAAGAATCATAATATGGCCTCAGGGCCATTAACTTTTACACCTCAACCATATCTGACCTCACCAGCTGCTCATCCAGATGCCTTGTTAAAACCTAGTGCCAGCCAGTATAAAAGTAAACTGGATCGTATTGAAGCCTTGAAAGCAACAGCTGCTTCTCTGTCCAGCAGGATTGAAAGTGAAGCCAAGAAATTAGCTGGGGCTAACATTAACTATGGGTCAGTATGGAGCACTGAGTATGATGTACAGCGAACACCCCAAGAGGATGGATCTTGGACGAAGGCTCCAAGTCCACCTATGAAAGAGGATACTGAAGATGTTTTCTCTGCCCGAATTCAAAAGATGATGGGAACCTGTGTATCTCATGCAACTTTTGATGACGATCTTCCTGGTGTAGGCAACCTTAGTGAATTTAAAAAGCTTCCTGAGATGATAAGACCTCACAGCGCCATATCAAGGTTTAGAATGCGATCCCCCGGTCCCAAACCAGAAGGGCTGCTGGCACAATTGTGTAAGAGGCAGACTGACTCTTCTAGCTCTGATATGCAAGCTTGTTCTCAAGATAAAGCCAAATTGTCTCTTGGCTCCAGCACAGATTCAGTCAGTGAAGGGCCTCTTCTTAGTGAAGGGAGTCTCTCTGAAGAAGAGGGAGGCCATGATGGACAGCCCCCATTGAAGGTAGCAGAAATCTTAAAGGAAAAGGAATTTTGTGCTGGTGAAAGAAATGGTTATGAACCCATCAAAGAATTTCAGAAGGAAGCTGAAAAATTCTTGCCACTTTTTGGGCACATAGGTGGTACACAAAGCAAAGGACCATGGGAAGAATTGGCAAAGGGAAGTCCACATAGTGTCATTAATATTTTTACAAAATCCTATCAGTTGTATGGAAAAGGTGAGAAAAATAACTAAGCCTTGTGCTATTTGTATGTTAAGATAAATCATTTAATAATTCTGTACAAGATAATACTTAAGTACAAATTTTCATTATTCATTATGAGGATAGTGGGGACTTATTGTCTAAATTAGTCTAAGTTAATCTAAATTATCTGCAAGCTTCCACTAGAGTATTACAATTTAATCTTTAAAATTTCATTTTTTAGTTGTTACTGTCATGAACCATAGTTGATAGGTAGTTGTAGAAATTTTGGTCTACTTCATAGGTGGTGTTTAGGATAGGTATGTATATATAATATACACTAGGTTTTCTGTGACCATGGGTATGTATTTAGATAGAAAATAACTGTATTTCCTAATATAGTGATTGGTGAGTCATTGGGAATATAGTGGTCAAGAACTGACGGGCAACTGTAGTAACATTTCTAATATGGAAACTACTACTGCTTGTTAAACCTAATTTTAAAAATATTCAGACTTGGAACAGTAATGTAGCTATATATTGGGGTTGTGAAACAATTAACTTCTAAAGTTTCTTTCTTCTCCCTGATAGACTCAATCCTTCAAATCCCTTTCTCTGTTCTTCTACTGTAGGTGGATGCTACTCATTTTATGCTAACATAACCTTAGAGTTTCCAGTTCAGAGAATGAGGCTGAGCCTTAAGTCAGCTATTGATATCTGTGGGTTTTTTATTTCTATTCTACACAGTGAGCAACTTATTTGATAAGTGAATTGATTTCATGTGTTCATTTAGGTTTAACTGGGTATTGCAGTGCATTTTTCTAGAATTCGTATTTAGCTACTTTGTT
This sequence comes from Puma concolor, assembly GCF_028749965.1. Classification (NCBI taxonomy): domain Eukaryota; kingdom Metazoa; phylum Chordata; class Mammalia; order Carnivora; family Felidae; genus Puma; species Puma concolor. The sequence goes on from NC_141683.1 coordinate 42,115,473, forward strand.
TTGATCTTGTGCAGACCTATTACATGCTGTTGGTCTCTTTTGTTTAACACTTATTTCTGTATTAACACTATTTCTATATGGGGTATTTTTAAAGTATTTTTGATGAAAGCAAAATGCTTTTTATTTTTTAATTTTTAAAAAATTTATTTATGTATTTATTGGGGGGGGTGGGGCAGAGTGTGAGTTGGGGAGGGACAGAGAGAGAGGGAGACACAGAATCTGAAGCAGGCTCTAGGCTCTGAGTTATCAGCACAGAGCCCGACACGGGGCTCGAACCCACGAACTGTGAGATCATGACCTGAGTTGAAGTCAGATGCTCAAGCGACTGAGCCCCCCACGTACCCCTCAAAATGCTTTTTAAACAATACCCGCATTTTTTTGTAAGAAAATTGTGTTTTTTCTTAAATCCTTTTAGATTTTCATTAAGATTTTATAGTTAAACTGAAATACTTAGAGTTGAAATGATATCTTACTTAGGATTTGCTTCCAAATAGTCTGGGGAAGGGAGTGAGAAATGAAGGGAATAGGAAGTAATTCTTGAAGCTGCGTGATGGATTCCTTGGTTTCATTATGCTATTTTCTCTACTCGTATGTTGGCAAATTTCATTAATAAAATGTTTAAAATGTATTGTTAGATATAAAGATAAATTGAAAAGAAGCACTAATAAAAGCAAACTAAAACGTTCCCTAAATCCATATTGTTAATCCCCATCTTGTGGAATGCTTTGCTCGTAGTTGTTTTGTTTTTGTTTTAAAGCATATTTCAACTACTACTTTTGGCAGGGTTTGAAGACAGGTTGGAAAGAGGAACCTCAGCCTCGCGGCCTTTAAATGCCGTCACGACCCCTGTGAGCAGTGTTTCATATGAAGATGACTTTGTCTCCTCTCCAGGGAGTGGGACTTTGACAGAAAGAAAATCAGCTCTTGAACCTAAGTAAGAAAATGTTGACATATGGACTAAAATCCAAAGAGTGAGAAAACTTTACAAATGAGAACTGTGGTGTGACTCTTACTTTCCTTTGTTTGAAGACACAGTGTAGAGGCTGCATAGCATAGTACTTATTAAGAGCATGGGCTCTGGATCCAGACTGTCTGGGTTGAAATCCTGGCTCTCCTGATATTAGTTGTTTGTCTTCAGGCATACTGTTTAACCCTCTCTGCTTCGGTTTCCTTCTCTGTAAAATAGGGAAAATAAATCGTTCCTTCCTCATAGCATGTTATGAATATTCAGTGAAATAAAAAGTACTTAGAACACAGCCTGGCACATAGTAAGCAGAATGTAAGTTGTTAAATCAATCTGCGAACCCCTGGTAGAGGAGGATGTTGGGAAACTGTCCCATGGTGTACTAATGTAAGGGGATTAAGAAATGGTTTTCTGTGATAGAATTGAGGATGACCCGTTAGATCCTTGACTCCATGATCCCAAGTAAATCAGTATTTATTTTTTCCTAATTGGGAGAACGTCTAAACTCTTGCAAGCCTTTGAAAAATTATATTAATCATATTAATATAGTATTAATTATTAACCAATTAATTAAATCAATTCTTAATTGATACAATAGATACTACAGTATATACTATATTATAATATAGTATAAAACTATACTATAAAGTTATAATGTTAATATTTATTAGACACAATGTACAAGGCACTGAGAGGACTGAGGGGACTTTGCTTGTATTAACTCATTCTTACAATAGCCTGATGTCGTAAGTATTATTGCTACTATTCCTGCTATAGAGAGAAAACTGAAGCATCCAGGTTATGTTACTTGTACACAGTCCTATAGTGAGTGAATCAGACTTTGCCAGGGAGAATTTCCTTCCTAAATCTTGCTACCATGTAAAGTAGTCTGTAATTACTCACATTCAATACCATTTTCTTCACAAATTACATATTGTAATCCACATAAAATTATTGGATGATGTTTTGAAAATTAGTTCTATCTGGTTAGACTAATGAAAATAAGTATTATTAAAATTTTTTTTTTTTTTTAATTTTTTTTTTTCAACGTTTATTTATTTTTGGGACAGAGAGAGACAGAGCATGAATGGGGGAGGGGCAGAGAGAGAGGGAGACACAGAATCGGAAACAGGCTCCAGGCTCTGAGCCATCAGCCCAGAGCCTGACGCGGGGCTCGAACTCACGGACCGCGAGATCGTGACCTGGCTGAAGTCGGACGCTTAACCGACTGCGCCACCCAGGCGCCCCAGTATTATTAAAATTAAAGTGGGCAAAGTCTAGTTTTAAATTTTGAACTCTAAAGAAAAGATTAAATTACTTTTAAAGTTTATTTACTTAGAGAAAGAGAGCACATGCGAGTGGGGGAAGGACAAAGAGAGGGAGAGAGAATCCCACGCAGGCTCCATGCTGTCAGTGGGGAACCCAGTGCGAGACTCGATCCCACAAACCATGAGATCATGACCTAAGCCAAAACGAAGAGTTGGACGCTCAACTGACTGAGCCAGCTAGGCACCCCTGTATTTTTACTTTTAAGTGTCTGAATTATCCATTTTTATTGGTTTCACTTCAGTAGATAACTCCCTTAGATTTTTTTCAGTAATAAGTTAAGCCACAGGGAACAATCTAAACTTATGGTAGTAAGAAGCCAAAACAGGAAAGTGGAAGGTTATCTTTGATTATGGTTATATTCTCCTTGTGATTAATAGATTTTAAAATATCTACAGTTTTAGTGGTTTTAGGGTTTTTTAGTCATTCTTTAACCACTATCGCTTGTTCTTTGGCAGTATCGCAGCTGGCAGTGTGGGCCTTCAAGAGGACCATTGTAGCAGAAAATCTGCCTATGACCTGTCCTCTGTGGACATTACCTCCCAGCGCTCGTCAGGGGCCCAGTCTGCTGCATCATCTCGCTCATCTGCGTCTTCTAAAGGGAAGAAAGGAAAAAAAGAATGTAAGTGGAATTCTACATGGTAATGTTTTCTCTTACCAGTCATTTTGTGGTAGCGATCTAAAGGTATAATTTAATTCCATAAGAAGTTAGATGCATTTCTTTGTGATAAAACATAATTAGTTTTCATATTTTTTTGTCATTACAACAATGCCTTTTGATATATAACATTATAAATCCTTTGTTTAATACAAAAGGAATACATTTGCAATGATAAAAAATCAAGGATTATAGATGGATGAATAGTTGTAAAAGAAGTTAAGATTTTTAGTAAGATTCCTTCCAGACAATTTGTAGGCATATGTAAATAGGAGATGTTACATATATGGGATCACATTTTTTTTACATGCTGTTTTGTTCTGTCAGTGGGTTACAGATACCTTTCTCTGTCAGTTAATATGGATCACCCTTTGTAATGATTATCTAATGTTTTATTGTTTTAATATGTTGTAATTTATTTAGCAGATTCCCTGTTCCTGGACATTTAGGTTATTCTCTATTTCTTTTTTCCATTATGAACACTGCTGCATTGAATATCCTTATAAATGTATTTTTATGCATTAATCTGGTTCTTTCCCGTAAGGTAAAATCCTAGAAGTGAGGTAATGGGGCAAGAAGTATGTCATGTTTAGAACTTGGATATATTTTGTGGCGCCTGGGTGGCTCAGTTGGTTTAGTGTCCAACTCTTGGTCTCTGTTCAGGTCATGATCTCAGAGTTTCTGAGTTTGAGCCCTGCATCAGGCTTTTGCACTGACATTGCAGAGCCTGCTTGAGATTCTGTCTCTCCCTCTCTCTGCCCTTCGCTTGCTTTTGCACTCTCTCTCTCTCTTTCTCTCTCTCTCTGTCTCTCCAAAAATAAATAAACTTAAAAAAAAAAAGGAATTTGGATACATTTTGCCAAATAGCCCTTCAGAAAGTTAATGCCACTTTATACCCCTAATGTGAGAGCGCTAGGAGAAATTATTTCTTAATCATTAACCTAGCATAACTCTCTTATAGATTGTTCTGAAAGTTTTTGGTGGGAACATTAGACATCATTTTACCAACACTTGCCAGTGTCTGTCTTTTCTTATGAAATACTGATGCAGTCGGATAGGCTGCTTCAGAAGTGTTCTGATATAAAAGAGCTCCATGGTTCCATAAATTTGGGAATGCTTTTAGAGTGAAGTAAGCTTCTTTCCTACAGGATTTATCAACACATTTAATGTGCTAACATGCGCTATTTATTTTAGGATGAGGCTTGAGGCAGCAGTATGAAGTATTTTCCAAATTTATTTGTTCACAGAATCGTTTCTTCCGTCAACATGTTAGGTCATTTGGATTCAGCTGGACACATTTTGGGATGTGCTGAACTTGCTCAGTTCTTTTATTTTGCAATTGTTTTGTTTTGTTTTTGTTTTTATTTGAGAGAGAACATGCATGTGCATGCTTGTGCGGGAGAGGGGCGGAAGGAGACGGAGAGAGAAAGTATCTTGAGTAGGCTCTATGCCCAGCACAGAGCCTGACACCACAGAGCCCGATGTGGGGCTTGATTTCATGACCATGAGATCAAGACCTGAGCCAAAATTAAGAGTTGGACAAATAACTGACTGAGCCACACAGGCGCTCCTGCTTTCTTAGTGTCTCACCTAAGGTTACTAGCTAGTTGTTGGTAAAGCCTGGATAATGACTTCTCACTCCCAAATCCACCTTACCTTCTACTATAATGTACTATACAACTTAAAATGATCTAAAATATAATTAGATGAAATATAGGTAGTGTTTTGTGGAATTCATTTACCCCGATCCCCTTACAATGCCTTTAAAAAAAAGCAAACCCTATATAATGTACTTTATACTGCATCATGTAAAACTTAGTTTCTCCTGAATACCCAAGTTCTAAAATCAGTGTAATTTTTGTTGTATATGCTCCATCTAGTGGTGAAAAAGAGTGTCTGCCTGCTCATACAAAAATAATCTCAATAATGGTTGAAAGTCCTCGGTAGATTAAAGTGATAATCATAAGAAAATATTTTTATCTTAATTTAACTTTAAAATATATAAATATACTCTCATTTGGCAATCTTTTAAAGTAGGGACAAATATTTTCTGTGTATATGGGCTGGAGTTTAGATCTTTCTTGCAAAGACTGTTGTATACAGTTTCTAGTTGGTTGAAATCAAGAGCAATTTTTAAATCGTGTGGTTTTTTCAAAGAATAAAGAATTAAATTAATGAATAAAGATTAATGAATGAATTAAATTATAATTAAATTTATAAATTTAAATGAAAAGAGAAATTCATTTTTATTATGGAAAAATTAGAGATACCCAGTATAGCAGCTTGCTTTTAGCCTAGGGATCATAAATAGGTTTTAGATTATAGAGTCCATTCTGATTGATAATTCCTTAGATCATTTGTGTGTTTTTAGCCCCCCCCTTGTGATAATGTGATCAGCATATCTAATTCATGGTACACATCTTTACATAGCATCCTAGAATGAATTACCACAAATGAGGTGAAATTTTGGAGTCAAATGGGAACAAAAATTATTTTTATGCATTTTTAAGTTGTCCTCCAGAAAGGATGTATCAGTTTGCACTCCCATGAAAACAATGAGTATCTTTTTCTGTATGTACTGAATAATACTTGGGGCTTATAAATATTTGCTAATCTAATAATGAAGAAATGGCATCTTATTTGAGGTGGTTTGCATTTCTTTGATTGCTTGTTGGGCTTAATGCTTTTCATATGCTATGGTTGTTTTCACTTTTTATTTGTTTATTTATGTATTTATGTAATTAATTAATTAATTAATTAATGTTTATTTTTGAGAGAGAGAGAGAGAGAGACAGAGCACAAGCAGGGTAGGGGCAGAGAGAGAGGGAGACCCAGAATCTGAAGAAAGCTCCAGGCTCTGAGCTGTCAACACAGGGCCTGATGTGGGGCTCAAACTCATGAAGCTTGAGATCATGACCAGAGCCGAAGTCAAGACACTTAACCAGCTGAACCACCCGGGTGCCCCTCATTTTTCCCCTTATTCCCCCCCACCCTTTCTTTAATGTTTATTTATTTTTCAGAGAAAGAGAGTGCAGCAGGGGAAGGGGGAGAGAGAGAGAGAGACAGAATCCGAAGAAGCAGGCTCTAGGCTCTGAGCTGTCAGCACAGGGCCTGATGCAGGGCTCAAACTCATGAACTGTGAGATCATGACCGGAGCCAAAGTCAGATGGTTAACCGACTGAGCCACCCAGGCGCCCCATTTCCCTGCTTTTTTAAATGTAACAAATACTTCTCCATGTTGCTGTTGATACACACATCACATGCACTGGACTTAAAGTCATGAGGCCTGTGTTTATGTCCTATTTCTGGTCTTTGATCATGTATCCTCCGGCAAGTTATTTAGCTTCACAGATTTCTAGTTACCTCGTTAGTAAGTTGAGCAGATGGTATTCAGTTCATAACATGTTTACAAGAGCGATAAAGTAACATATGGGGAATGCATTTTAAATTACAAAGTGTTATTTAAATGTTCAAGTTACTATTATCTATGTAATTTAGACAACTCTGCAGTTGTTGGAGGTTTAGGTTGAAATTTAAAAAATTTTAAAGTTGTACATTGAATATCATGCATAATTTGTGTTTATTTCAATAATCTATTTAAGATACTCCTAGAAGTAAGATTATTCTGAGTTAGAAAATAAGACCGGTTTTATGAATCTGGTCTGTGGTTCTTGTCGTAAATTCTTCAAAATGGTTGTGTAGTTCAGTGGCATTTGATACCATTTTTCTCCCACTCCTGGGTTTTATCCTTGAAAAACTTCTTCTTGGTTACTTTTTCATAGAGATAGGGTAGTACTTCATTCTTGCTTAATACGCTTGTCTTTTTTTGCCATTTGGTTTAAGAACAATTTATTTTTTAACAGCAAGTGGAGGATATTAATGGAAGAAACTTCAGTCTCCTTAAATGGAAGCAGAAGGATGGACTACTTTATTTTATATGTGAAAAATAACTTTTATTTTTTTATTTTTATTATTTTTTTATTTTTTTAACGTTTTTTATTTATTTTTGAGACAGAGAGAGACAGAACATGAACGGGGGAGGGGCAGAGAGAGAGGGAGACACAGAATTGGAAGCAGGCTCCGGAAGCAGGCTCCGGGCTCTGAGCCATCAGCCCAGAGCCCGACGCGGGGCTCGAACTCACGGACCGCGAGATCGTGACCTGAGCCGAAGTCGGCCGCCCAACCGACTGAGCCACCCAGGCGCCCCGAGAAATAACTTTTAAAAATAAGCCACTTTTTAAATACTCTGACCTGTACATTTTATTACTTTGTTGAAATCGAGGTATCAGTTACTTCTCAGGAGCTTCTAACATTGGGAATCAGCTTTATAAGAAATTTGCTTTACAGGGCTGGATTCACTCACTGGAAATGTTCAGAACTCACTTCTTGATGAGGAGAAAGTACACTCCGGCTCAGAACGTGGCTCTCATCAAGGAAAGAAATCTGGGACCAGTAGCAAAGTTTCTGTTAAAGACTTTGAGCAGACTCTTGACACTGATAGCGTTTTAGAGGATCTTTCTGGGCATTCTGTGAGGTAAAGTAATATGTATTTTATCCTGTAATTCATATTTAATTAAAGTTACAATATCTTTGATGTTCAGAGAATCCATTCAATAAATTGCTGTATTTTCTGAATAGCCTTTGTGGTTTGGTTCATAGTTTGAGTCTTTATATTTTAATATATGGTCATCTCTCACCTAAACTATTATAGCCTCTCTTGGGAGTATTCTTCCTGTAGCACAATCCACCTTTCTATTCTAAATGCCATTGCCACAGTTGTTATGTTGACTCATCCTTTGACCAAGCAATTGCCCTCCTTAGGGTACTCTGCGAGCTCACAGCTACTCTGCAGATGAACTCCCAAGAACTTAACTTTACTTGAAGTGTTTCACTAGGCTGTCACAAACTATCTCATTCCCTTGGTCCATACAATTTTCTCATCTGTGTTCTTCCACTCTTTTAACACAACTACTTAGCATCCTTTTGTCTCATTGTTTATTTCTTCCTCAAACTTTTCTCTCCTGTTCAACTTACTTGATAACTCAAGCAGATTTTGACATCTCACTCTTCTATTGATTACAGGGCTTACATACTCTTTTTTTCTTCTTTTTAATATTCTATAGTATACATTTAACCTGTTGCTTACAAATGACCTTCAGTTATTTCTTCATGTACAGTTTCTATTCCTTTGCCCACATGGCTTTTCTTTTCTTTTTTTAATTTTTTTTCGAGAGAAAGAGTGGAAACGTGGACATGTGTGAGCAGGGGAAGGGCAGAGGGAGAGGGAATCTTTTTTTTTTTTTTTTTTTTACTCTTAAAAAAAATTTTTTTTTTAACGTTTCTTAAGAGACAGAACAGAGTATGGGCAGGGGAGGAGCAGAGAGAGGGGGGGGACACAGAATCCGAAGCAGGCTCCAGGCTCTGAGCTATCAGCACAGAACCCAATGTGGGGCTCGAACCCACAAACCGTGAGATCATGACCTGAGCCGAAGTCAGATGCTTAACTGACTGAGCCACCCAGGCGCCCCAAGAATGTGGAATCTGAAACAGACTCCACACTCAGCGTGGAGCCTGGCACTGGGCTCAATCTCACAACTCTGAGATCATGACCTGAGCTGAAATCAAGAATCCACACTCAACCAACTGAGCCACCCAGGTGCCCCTGTTCACATGGCTTTCTTATCTATTGCACTGATTTTGTCCTTCTGGAAATTTAAACTAACTGTATGCTTTTTCTAGTACAGTAGTGCAGTGTCACATACAGATAATCATTTTTAATGCTTTCGTGCTGCATATCTTATATTGTTAATACCATCATTGCTGTATTTAAAATAGAATTTTAATTTCTTTTTCATTGATTTTGGAATTCAGAAAACTACCTTTCTTTAGAGATATTCTGATGATTTATTTACCAAAATCTGTAAAGTTAAACATTTCTGAAACAGAATCCATAGCCAAATAAGTTTGATAAATGGTCCATACCATAGACTAGAACTCTTCTCCCCATGGAGATTCACAGTGGATAAAATGATTTGAAGCTTTGATGAAGAGTCCAGATTTTTAAAAAATGTTTATTTATTTTTGAGAGAGATAATGGGAGCAGGAGAGGTGCAGAGAGAGAGGGGGACAGAGGATCTGAAGTGGGCTCTGTGCTGACAGCAGAGAGCCTTATGCGGGGCTCTAACTCAGGAACCGTGAGATTACGACCTGAGCCAAAGTCAGACGCTCAACCAACTGAGTCACCCAGGCACCCCAGAAGTGTCAGATTTTTAAAAAATTATTTCACCCATTTTTTTCTTAGCTCATTTGGCTTAGTCACTCTCTGTCCCCAGCTCTTTAGCTTTCTGTTCTTTTTATTTGGGGAAACTTGTTAGTATCGCTGGAACCATAGTTTTGGAAATACTAGTCTAGGTAAATCTTCTGGGCAGAGCAATAAAAATTCAGCTTATAAAACTGTAAGGTGAGGTTCAGGCAGAGTACTTGGTTTTGATATTGTGTTGTAATTCGTTCTTGGAAATCTATTAGACAGAAGTAATAAAATTCTTTTTATGTTCCATAAATGAAGTTGTCAGACTATTAGAAATAGTATTTCTATAAACCATGAATAGTAAATTAAAGGTCACGGTAAACAAGCGAGTGCCTCTTAAGACTACTTTAATTCAAATATTTATATGCTGGGTGTAGGAGAAATGTCTACCTTTGAAAACTATCTCCTGGTTTTATTAAAGCTAAAAGTAAACTTGTTTTACTGTGTTAGAAATATGTTAACTGGGCTAACATGCTTTATGGAGTACCTTAAGTAATTTATTCAATAAATAAATGTTTAGTGCTTGACAACATCTTCTTGTTATGAGAAATAGTAACTTTAATATGAGCCAGATTTCTCAGAGAGGGACTAGACCTGTGCCTTCTGTTGAAATAAATACCTTAAGAGTTATTCCAGTCAGACTGCTTCTGAGGGATTACTTCATATTAGAAAGTTCAGGAAAGAACCGTAGCATTAAAAGGCGGATGGAAACAAATGAATGTATATAAAGTACTTAAATATGGTTAATATGAAAGTAACTTTTTGCTGTGGCTCTGGGTTAAGACAGATAACAAAAGAGAAGTTTTGTCATTTGATTTTTAATACAAAATTATACTTTATTCTCTTTCAGAGATATTTTAAGACATTTTTTATAAGATAGGCTTGACTGACTTTACCTTTTATAAATAGCTATAATTTTATTGCTGTACAAGGTCTAAGTATATTAGAAGGTTTTGCCTCCACTATAATAAGTGATTTATTATATATGTACATTGTAGAAGAAAGAGTTTAGTGCCAATTTAATTGAGACTCCTTTTCTATTTTATTATTTTGGGCAGGGTTTGTGCCTTGCTCATTCACCACTGCAGATCTGGCAGTTAGAGACCTACTCCTAGTCATTCACTCAACATGGCGACTGTGTTCAATGATTGAAAGCCTGAATCACAGCCTTTAAAAGCTAGCGTTTAAATACAGAATGTAATGCGTGCTGTTCTTATGAAATGTTTAGCTGGTTCTTGAAGTAGTTTTCCTTTCTCTAACATCTCTATAAAACAAAACTTCTAGTGTCTCGTCAGACAAGGGAAGATCTCAGAAAACTCCAACTTCTCCCCTATCTCCAAGTTCCCAGAAATTGTTGCAGTTTGACCTTCCAGGAACTTCACTGGAAAGATCTAAATCCTCGGTAATAATGCCTCCATCTGTGACAGGATTTAAGCCTAATGCACCTTTTACTGACATGAACCCTCCTGCCAGCAGAACGCCCTCAGAGATGGCCTCGGCACCAGGCAAGTAGATCCATGTAGTTGTAATTTCAAGTACTATTTTTTCCCCTTAAAATCCTTTTTCTTTCAGTCGAGCTGTAGGGAAATGTTATCTCAAGTGAATGTGATTACTTTTTGAAGTATTAAAAACTATGCAGGAAAAGAAGTGCAGATTCAGCAGTGGTGATTTTCCCCGTTTTGTCAGCATTAGTCAAACACACCTGAAAAATGTACATTGTACTATTAATTAAGTCACTGACTTTTCCCACAATGGAAAACAGACTCTTTTGGCTCTTAATTAATTAATTAATTAATTAATTTAATTTTAGAGTGAGAAAGAGAGAGCGTGAGGCAGGAAGAGGCGCAGAGAGTGAGAGAGAGAATCCTAAGTAGCCTCCATGCTCAGTGTGGAGCCCCACCTGGGACTCGATCCCACGACTCTGAGATCACAACCCGAGCTGAAATCAAGAGTCTGCAGCTCAACTGACCCAGCCACCCAGGTGCCCGCGTTTTGGGTCTTAAGACAAGAAATGAATATCAGAAATCTGAGATGTTGCTTCACGTGAGCTTTTTTACATTTGACAGTTATTATGCCTTCCAGGTTCTAAGCGCTTTTCTCCTGCTGGCCTCCAGCATCGAATGGCGGCAGAACTCAGTTACTTGAGTGCCATTGAGGAGTCCGTGCGCCAGCTCTCAGATGTGGAGAGAGTTAGGGGCATATCGCTGGCTCAGCAGGAGAGCGTGTCTCTGGCTCAGATCATAAAGGTATTTGTGGAGTTTTCTTCTTTAGCTTTCTGGGTTTTTTCTCTTTTCTATTTAAAATCGTTTCAATGATGAGGTAGACAACAAAAACAGTAACAACAGCAACACACAAAACTTTATCCTGCCAAGTAGAAAAAAATAGCGTGACATACAGCACCTATAAATAACTGTGGGAAAACTATCACACAGAGTACTAAAAAGAAAATGAAACATCTGACATTTGGCAGCAAAACAGTAATTCAGTCATTCTCTCTCAAACCCTTTATTTTCCTTGTTCTCTGCTTTTTAAAATGACTGTGAACATCAGCTAATCGGACAGCTCTCAGTTATTGTCTTTTTCACTGACAAGTCAGAGATGACCTTTTATTTCTGTTTTTGCTTTTAATGTTTTATTTGTACCAGAAAGAAAAGTCTCTGAGATCCAGGTATTTGGTAAAGCCAGGATAATGTGCACTTTTCCTTAGCGAATAAACATCTAATAAAGGTCTACGTAGTGTTCCTACATAAAAGTTCCGTTGGTTATCTTTAAAAAAAAAAACAAAAACAATAAAAGTTAGTATTTACAATATACTGAAATATACAGATTTTAAGTGTTCCATAGTTTGATTGGTTTCGATCAGTACAACCACCACCCTAATCAAAATATAGAATACTTCTGTCACTTCAGAAAGTTCACCCATGGTCCTTTTTAGTTAATCCTCTCTCCTGGAGAGTTACTGTTCTGATTCCTAATCACTGTGGTTTTATTTTTGCCTGGTCTAAAACTTCATATAAATGGTTATATACTTTGTACTCTGTTGTGTTTCGCTTATTTCATGTGGCATAATGTTTTTAAGATTCATCCTTGCAGTATCCATTGTTTTGTTTGTGTTGATTTTTGTCTGAGTAATGTTCCATCGATCAGTGTAATGTAGTTTGTTTATCCCTCCTCCTGTTGATGTACATTTGTATTATTTCCAGTTTGGGGCTATTATAAATACTCCTGTTATGAATATTTTTTACAACTCTGTATTCAACATATGCTTTCATTTTTCTTGCTTTAATACCCAGGAGCGTAATTGCTTGGGTCAAGTAAAAGTGTATGTTTAACTTCGTATGAAACTGTTATACTGTTTTCCAAAGTAGTTGTAACATCTGACTCTCATGTGAGAGTCCCAGTTGCTCCCTGTCCTTGCTGTCATTTGCTATTCTAGGCATCCTAGTGAGAGTGAAGTAGTGGCCCATTGTGGTTTTAATTTGTGTTTCTTTGATGACTGATAGGTTGATAATCTTTTTGTGTATTTATTGACCATTCCCACATTGTCTTTTGTGAATATTCAGATTTTTTGCCTATTTCATAATAACGTTGTTGTTGAGTTGTAGGAGTTCTTTATATATTCTAGACACAGGTCCTTTTCAGATATATTTCAAGTATTGTTTCCCTGTCCTTGGCTTGCCTTTTAATTAAAAAAAAATTTTCTTTTTTGCCCTTTTATTTTTAAACTGTATCTTTTGAAGTGCAGAATATTTTAATTTTAATGAAATCTAGTTTTTAATTTTTTTCTTTTATGGTAGTCCCTTTTGATTTCTAAGAAATCTTTGCCTATCCTAAGATATTAAGGTACTGTAACAAAAATATTCTTTTATGTTTTTCCAAAAAGTGTTATAGTCTTGGCTTTTATATTTAAGTGTGTGAACCCTCTCAAGTTAATTATGGGGTGTGAAGAAGGGACCAAAGTTTATCTTTTCCTCCATCTAGATTTTCAGTTGTTTCATCACTATTTTCTTAAGAAGACTTAAATTACCTAGGCACCTTTATCAACAATTAAGTAGTCACTTATGTGTCAATCTGTTTCTGGACTCTGTCCTTTTCCATTGATCTGTTTGTCTATCCTTAACTCCAGCACCATGCTGTTTTAACATGTCTTTAGAGTGAGTCATGAAATCAGAGTGTAATTACTTCAACTCTGTTCTTTCTCAAGGTGGTTTTGGCCATTTTATTTTATTTTTTTTTTACATTTCTACATAACTTTTAGAATCAGTTTATCAGTTTATACAAAAAAAAAGAAAAAAAATGCCTGGTATAATTTTGATTTGAATGGTATTGAATCTATAGATGATTTCCAAGAAAATCTAGAAATCTCAATTAAGTGTAATGCCCAAGTTATGAAATCTTATTTTAAAAAATAATTAAAAAAAAAGAATCAGATCAATTTGGGGGTAGACTTTATAGTTGTTTTTTTTTTTTCTGTGCTATATAACATTAAAAATTTTTTTTAATTTAATTTTTTTTTTAATTTACATCCAAATTAGTTAGCATATAGTGCAACGATGATTTCAGGAGTAGATGCCTTAGTGCCCTTTACCCATTTAGCCTGTCCCCCCTCCCACACCTCCTCCAGTAACCCTCTGTTTGTTCTCCATATTTAAGAGCCTCTTATGTTTTGTCCCCCTCCCTGTTTTTATATGATTTTTGCTTCCCTTCCTTTATGTTCATCTGTTTTGTCTCTTAAAGTCCTCATATGAGTGAAGTCATATGATACTTGTCTTGCCCTAATTTCACTTAGCATAATACCCTCCAGTTCCATCCACGTAGTTGCAAATGGCGAGATTCCATTCTTTTTGATTGCCGAGTAATACTCCTTTGTGTGTGTGTGTGTGTGTGTGTGTGTGTGTATACACACATATATATACCAATACCACATCTTCTTTATCCATTCATCTGTTGATGGACATTTGGGCTCTTTCCATACTTGGGCTATTGTTGATAGTGCTGCTATAAACATGGGGGTGCACGTGTCCTTTCGAAACAGCACACCTGTATCCCTTGGATAAATACCTAGTAGTGCAATTGCTGGGCTGTAGGGTAGTTCTATTTTTAGTTTTCTGAGGAACCTCTATACTGTTTTCCAGAGTGGCTGCACCAGCTTACATTCTCAAAACTTTATATCTTAACAGTGGCATTTTCTAATTCATGAATGTGATATCTGTGTCTACTTAGGTTTTAAAAATATTTCAGCAATGTAATTTTCAGTGTAAAGATCTTACACATTTAAAAAATGTTTTTAAAAGTTTATTTTACTTATTTTGAGAGAGAGAGAGAGAGAGAACATAGGAGGGGCAGAGAGAGGAGAGAGGGAGAATCCCAAGCAGGCTCTGTACCATCAGCACAGAGCCTGATGTGGGGCTCAAACTCACGAACTGCGAAATCATGACTTGAGCCAAAATCAAGAGTTGGTCACTTATCCTACTGCGCCACCCAGGTGCCCCAAGATCTTACACATTTTTAAATTTCTTCCCAAATATTTTATGTCTTTTGGTGCTGTTGTAAATAGTTTTTTTTTCCGATTTTATTTTGTAGTTGTTCCTTCCCAAATATCTAAAGAGTGTTCTTTGTGTGGAATTGTCCCATACTTTGCAAGAAGTTCAGCATTCCTGCACCTCTCCCAACAAATGACAGTAGTACTGTCCAGTCATGACAGCAAAAATTTCCCAGACATTTCCAAGTGTTCCCTTCAGGAGAAGGGGGAGGGACTTATAACAACTATGGTGGTTATGTCACTGGAATGGAGAAATGACCCCAGAGCCATGCTTACCTAGGAATCCAAAAAAGCACTGAGTTTTTCTACCATTTTATGAATATAATTATAATTCTGGGCTTTCGTATTTGTGCAGGGCATTGTATAACTTTATATACAACCTTACCACCTTTAGAAAACCTACATTTAGCACTATTCCAGAACCAATGAAAAAAATATAAATTTATAGGTAGCATTGTATGGAATAATGGAAACAAAGGGTCCTCGTGAGAGGAGACCTTCTTTGGGGCAACATTTTTATGAAACTGCTCCTTCACAGCCAAAACAAAGGAATCATAAAATTCTGAGATGTGAGGTGTTATCTTTATGTTTACAAATAGGACATTTTAATCTCTTCTAAAGAGTTAGGTACTATCGATTTTGCTTTGAATCCAGCTTTTTAGTATGAGTTCTTAGTCCTGTGTGCCTTGGAAATTTTTTATATTACTACATTATTTGACACATAGTAGGTGGTCATTAAGTCTTTGATAAATGATTTATGTCCATCCTATTTGCTGTCTTTCCTTTAAGCTCTCATTGGTTGCTTCAAAAAATTTGTGTTAGGAAAATAGCATTACATGTAATATAGTCATTGTGTTAAAATAGTTTAGCGTCTTAGAATTAATAGTTGATCATTTTTTTATTTTGAAGGCACAGCAGCAACGCCATGAAAGAGACTTGGCCCTTTTGAAATTGAAGGCTGAGCAAGAGGCTCTGGAGTGTCAGAGACAATTAGAAGAAACCCGAAACAAAGCAGCTCAGGTACTTATTTTTGCAACGGGTACTGGTTATTTGTACCTAAATTTGTATCTTTGAAATGGTGTTAGTATTCTTTTAATTATATAGGAGTGTAAAAGAAAAGATGTAAATAATAGTGCTTTCATATGTTATGCCATATGGGGTAATTTCCTGTCATTTTATTCCTGTGAAATAAATTAGTCAGGATTTATCCCCAATTTAGAGAAGCGGCAACTGAGGTGTTAAAAAAATTTTTTTTAACATTTATTTATTTTTGAGACAGAGAGAGACAGAGCATGAACGGGGGAGGGTCAGAGAGAGGGAGACACAGAATCTGAAACAGGCTCCAGGCTCTGAGCTGTTAGCACAGAGCCCGATGCGGGGCTCGTACTCACGGACCGTGAGATCATGACCTGAGCCGACATCGGCCGCTTAACCGACTGAGCCACCCAGGTGCCCTGCAGTTACTTGTTTAAAGAAACCTCAACTCATGAACACTGGGGTTAAAAATTAAACTCCAGCAGTGATTTTAAGACTCTAGATTTTAAGACAAGAAACCCAGATAATAGTCTAATGTTTTATTTTACAAGGCATTTGATCCGTGAAACAATTTTACAAATTAAAGCTAATTTGGGGTAGGGAGAGACTGTGACATAACATAACATAAGCTCTCTTTTTACTCCTTTTTATTTTCAGGTCCATGCAGAATCATTACAGCAGGTGGTCAAATCACAGCGGGAAGTCACCGAAGTCCTGCAGGAAGCAACTTGTAAAATAGCTGCTCAGCAAACAGAGACTGCTCGCCTCACCACAGATGCAGCTCGCCAAATTTGTGAAGTAAGAGCCATTGAGAGCCCTTTTCTTTTTAGTCATGCTGAGTAACTTTGGTCTTCACCATAATGGGTTTCTAACATTTAGCAAATACATACTTTCTTTTTTTCAAAGATTTATTTTATTTATTTATTTAAATTATTTTTTTTAATGTTTACTTTTGAGAGAGAGAGAGAGACAGAGTGCAAGCAGGGGAGGGGCAGAGAGAGAGAGGGAGACACAGAATCTGAAAGCTTCAGGCTCCAGGCTCCGAGCTGTCAGCACAAAGCCCGACGTGGGGCTCGAACTCATGAACCACGAGATCATGACCTGAGCCAAAGTCAGATGCTCAACCGACTGAGCCACCAAGGTGCCCCGCAAATACATACTTTTAATCAGTGACTTTCAGTGGGAGCCATACACTATTGAATTAAGAGGCACCATTTATTGTAGTATATTATACATGTGAGTGATACAGACGCTGGAAAAAAAGATGGAGAAACTCTAAATGTCTGTCCTAGAGTAAGCTTTTAAAAAATATATTGACTTTATGAGGCATGGGTGGCTCATTTGGTTAAGTGTCTGACTCTTGATTTCAGCTCAGGTCACAATCTCATGGGGGTGAGATGGAGCCCTGCGTCAGGCTCCGTGCTGGACGTGGGGCTGCTTAAGATCCTCTCTCTCCCTCTTCCTTTGCCTGTCCCCTGCTCTCTCTTTCTCTCTCAAATACATACATACATACAAAAATAAAATCTTTCAAATATATATACTGATTTTATGATGTATAATTTACTAATAATAAAATATATCCATTATAAGTATACTGTTTGATGAGTTTTGATACATACGTAAGATACATTTGTCAAATAGATGTAGCTACCATATCTATATATATATGTGTCTTTTTTATCTATCTATCTATCTATCCCTATAAACACCACCGTAATCAAGAAAAAGATTACAGCTGACTCTTAGGGCGCCGGGTTGACCCAGTGGGTTAGGCGTCTGACTCTCAATTTTGGCTCAGGTCATGATCTTATGGGTGGGATGAAGTCCTGTGTCAGGCTCTGCACTGTTGCGGAGCCTGCTTGGGATGCTCTCTCTCTCTCTCTCTCTCTCTTTCTCCTCCTCCTCCTCTCTCTCTCTCTCTCAATAAATAGATAAACTTTAAAAAAGAAAGAATACAGCTGACTCTTGAAAAACATGCATTTGAACTGTAAAGGTCAACTGCAAATTTTTTTGACAAATACCTTACGGTACTATGAATGTAATTTTTCTTCCTTAGGATTTTCTTCATAACATTTTCTTTCCTCTAGCTTACTGTAAGAATTATATATATATACCCAATTATACATATATACAATGTAGTGTATGATATATATAACGTCCCAAATATGTGTGAATCAACTTTATGTTAGTGGTAAGGCTTCTAGTCAACAGTAGACTATTAGTAGTTCAATTCTGGGGAAGTCAAAAGTTATGCATGGATTTTTGGCTGCATGTGGATGTTACTAAAAAGCCACAAACCTGTGTTGGGTACAGTGGGATTGTGCAAATAAGTTTGAATTATTTTAAGAAAATTTTAGACAACACTAAGAAAGATTTCAAAAACGCTTCAAGTTGTCAAGGCAGTGACTGAATAAATACCAGATGAGTAATACATGGAGCCTTCGCAGAATTGCCTAATAATAGGGAAAACACTTGACATTGTAGGTCAGAAAACAGATAGGAAGTAGTAATTGAATTGATTCTTGAAGGAAGATTTAATTTTTGGTTTACTATGGCCTATTATATGACTTGAAGATTTTGTCTTAATTCATAGTGCTGTAACTGGATGAACCCTTAGAAATCATGTGCTCCATCCAACTCTTTGTTTTTATAAGGAAGCTATTGAGACTAAAAGAGTCTAAATGACTTGCCCACGGCACTTTACCTATTATGGCAGAATTAACTTGCTCTCAATCCAGTGACCTTTTTTTTTTTTTAAATTTTTTTTTTAATGTTTATTTGTTTTTGAAGGAGAGAGAGAGACAGAGTGTGAGTGGCGGAGGGGCAGAGAGAGAGGGAGACACAGAATCCAAAGCAGGCTCCAGGCTCTGAGCTGTCAGCACAGAGTCTGACGCGGGGCTCAAACTCACAAACTGTGAGATCATGACCTGAGCCGAAGTCGGACGCTCAACCGACTGAGCCACCTAGGCGCCCCTCAATCCAGTGACCTTTCAAAGACACTATGCTCCTTCTCAGTTTCTGTGATGTTACCATTTTTTAATGTCTGCTTTTGCCTTGTGTGTGTTCTTATTTAGATGGCAGAGTTGACTCGGACTCATATCTCAGATGCCATTACTGCTTCAGGAGCTCCCCTAGCAACGCTGTATGACCACCAGCGGCAGCATGCTCCCGACTTCGTGAAACAGCTGAGGACCAGAGCTGAAGCAGATAGGTTAATATTCAGTCATTCGGCAAATGTGCAATGAGTGTCTACTATGTCCCAGGCACTGTTGTGCATACAGGGAATATAGTTACAGACATACAGTTTGGGGGGGGGGGGGGGATAGATATTGTAATCAAATATTCACTTAGGTGAAGTTACACTTACAAACAGGTTAAGTGTTACAAGAGAAAAGAACATATGTCCCTGAGATATGTGACAAAGGAATTTGAATAGCTTGGGGATGCAGGGACATCAGAGAAGATTTTCCTGAGGAAGTAAAGTTATGGGGAGCTCTAGTGGGTGAAAAGGAGTGAGTGATGTAAAGGAGAAAGAATAGGCAGGTCAGTACAGGCAAAGGTAGGAAGAGAAAATGAGGGAAGACTAATGTGACTGGAGGCAGAGAGCAAAGGGGAGAATGGTGGGAGATAGTGCAGGGACCGGAGTATGGTAGGGCATTGCAGACCCAGAGGATTTTGGAGTTTATTCTACGAACAATGAAAAGTCATTTGAGAATTTTTAGGCAGCCTGGGTGATGTGATCATGCTTGTGTGTTTTTTTTTTTTTCACATCACATTTTGACCGTCTCTGATTCATCAATTTTAAGGCTATTTATATTTATTGATACCTGGGGTGATTTGTGTTTATTTGTCATAAAGCAGAAGATACTATTTTCTATGCATGAATGCCTTTCTCAGATACTTTGTAATAGCTGTTTCAGAATTTCTGTTTATTCAAGATTTTATCTCGTATTGATGTTAAATGGTTTTTAAAGCCCTTCTCTTATTAGAGGCTTTAAATATTTAATCAGGTTTTTTTGTCTTTGTAGGAAAAGTCCATCTGTTTCACTCTCCCAGAGTAAAGAAGGGACCCTTGACTCAAAGCATCAGAAGTATTCCCCTTCATATGATAGTTATTCTGAGTCATCAAGATATAAGAATCATGATCGAAGGTAAAAACAGTATGATTTAGTAAAATCTGATAAATGGCTTAGACATTGCTTTTTCTTTTTTACTTTTAATCTCACTTCTTTATATGAAATAGTTTTTTCCCCTTCAAAGTTCGGACTTCCCCATTTGATTAGCTGATTTATAAAATAGTTGCTCCTTGTAGTAATGTAACTACCATTCCTTGGAGCCTGCATTGTACAAGCACTATGTAAGTTTGTTTTTCCTACGTTTAATTTTAACCACCTTCCAAAACAGATACTGCCCTCATTTTATAGTAGGGAACAGAGGCTCATGGAGCTGTTAGAAACTCACCCAAGGTCACATAGATAGTGGCACACCAAGGAATTGAACCTTGGTTTATCTGACTCCAAGGTCTATATTTATTGTCCATTGCTTTGCTAACATCCATATTTCTTGACATTACTGCATCTACTAATTTTTATCATCATAAAAGAAGATCAAATACTTAGTCGTTGGTTCTTACGTGGTATTAATATCTGTAGTTTTCAATTCTGTCCTTGGGTTAGAAGATTTTCAAAGCCACTTTTCTAGCATTCCTCCAGGTAGGATACCCACATTGTCAAAGTAAAACCTCAATTAAAAAAATTAAGTCATGAGGGGTGCGTGGGTAGCTCAGTTGGTTAAGCGTCCTACTTCGGCTCAGGTCATGTTCTCACAGTTTGTGGGTTCTAGCCCCGCGTTGGGCTCTGTGCTGACAGCTCAGAGCCTGGAGCCTGCTTCAGATTCTGTGTATCCCTCTCTCTCTGACCCTCCCCTGCTTGTGCTCTCTGTCTCTCAAAAATAAATAATACCAAAAAATAAAGTCATGAGACTAAAAAGCATTATTGTTGGGTATTAAGTATCTGCTATATCTCTGGAGCTGTATGATTTTCATTTAAGCTTCACTGATACTTTGTTCATTTAGGCTGTCCACTGTCCACTGGGTTACTACAGTGGATTCCTAATAGGTTTCCCTGTTCTCTTACCTTTCCCCAGTCTCTGTACAACCACATGGTAACTAGGTGATTTTTCTAAAATTTTCAGTCAATTTGCTTTTTTTCAAGTTTATTCATTTTTGAGAGAGAGAGACAGAGACAGAGCGTGAGCAGGAGAGGAGCAGAGAGAGAGGGAGACACAGAATCTGAAGCAGGCTCCAGGCTCTGTGCTGTCAGCATAGTGCCTGATGCGGGGGTCAAACTCATGAACTGAAAGATTATGACCTGAGCTGAAGTCTGAGGCTTAACCAGCTGAGCCATTCAGGTGCCCCTGCAGTCAATTTGCTATTCACCTGTTTGAAACCTTCTGTATTTCTTTAGAGCCACTTAGTAGAGCATGAAAGTTCCTTTATTATTGCGGCTTTGGTCCATGCCCCCTGTCTCTTGGCATTTTCCCCTTTTTCATATTCCACTAATTGTAACTACTCTATTCTAATTCTCTACAAGAACCATGCTCTCTTTGTCTTTTGTACCATTACATATGATGTACCTGTTTTCTAGACCTTCTCTCCTCTATTTCATTCAGTTTACTTTTACTGCCCCTCCAAGAATCAGTCTGCTCTAGATAATGCCTTCTATGTGTTCTCCCATAGCACTCCAAATGTAACTGTTACAGCCTCTACTGCCTTCTATATCCCATTCCTTTATTTGTCAGTTACGGACTAGACTAGAAGTTCTTTGAGGCCTTCATTTTCTTCACCCCCGGAAGAAGCCCTGTATCCATTAGCAATCACTTCCCCTCCTCCTCCTCCTCCTCCTCTTCCTGCTTCTTTTTTTTAAAATAAAGTTTATTGTCAAGTTGGCTAACATACAGTATGCTCTTGGTTTTGGGGGTAGATTCCTGTGATTCATTACTTAAATACAACACCCGGTGCTCATCCCAACAAGTGCCCTCCTCAATGCCCATGACTCATTTTCCCCTCTCCCCCCATCTCCCCTCCCCATTAACCCTCTGTTTGTTCTCTGTATTTAAGGGTCTCTTATGGTTTGCCTCCCTCCCTCTCTGTTTGTAACTAATTTTTTCCCCTTCCTTTCCCTCATGGTCTTCTGTTAAGTTTCTCAAGTTCCACATAGAGTGAAAACATATGATATCTGTTTTTCTCTGACTGACTTATTTCATTTAGCATAATACCCTCCAATTCCATCCACGTTGCTGCAAATGGCAGGATTTCATTCTTTCTCATTGCCAAGTAGTATTCCATTGTATATATAAACACATATTTTTAAAAAAATTTTTAATGTTTATTCATTTTTGAGAGACAGAGAGAGATAGAGCGTGAGTGGGGGAGGGGCAGAGAGATGGAGACACAGAATCCAAAGCAGGCTTTGAGCTCTGAGCTCTGAGCTCCGAGCTGTCCGCACAGAGCCTGACTTGGGGCTCGAACCCACTAACCATGAGATCATGACCTGAGCCAAAATCAGACACTTCACCAACTGAGCCACCCACGCGCCTGTCTTTTTTATTATAGCCATCCGAATGAGGACTGCTATCCCTAGAACTTAGCAAAATGCCTAGCACACAGAAGGCAGGCAATCTACTGCATGTTTATTCAGTGAGTGATTACTGGTACATACTGCTGAATGGAATAACTGAGGTTAATCCCATATCCTTCTGACTTTAAAGCACTTGCTGGCTCCTGCATTGTATCTTTTACCTTATAGCTATATTATAGGGTTTATACTTTCAAAAACATTATTAAACTGGACATATAATTGCACAATATTCTGATAAATACTATTTTAGAAACCTACACAAAAAAACTCAGTACAAATACAGATACAGAGGTGACCAAATCTTCCTTGGGAGTGGGAGAAGGTATCCACAAGCACTTTGCAGAAATGATACTTGAACTGAGTCTTAAATTAGCAGTTTATTAGGCAGACAGGGAAGGAAGGGCATTTCAGAAGAGGAGAGAACTCATGCAGAGGCTCTCAAAACACGGCTTGTGATTGGCTATGTCTCTCCATGTATATTTAAATTAATGAATAAACTTAGGAAAGCAAAGGGGGAGAAAGGAAAACACTGACTTCGAAAACAAGTTTGCTGAGCATTTGGAAATTTAAGGCTTAAAGTCAGGGGAAGGACAAAGCTAGCTGATACAGATTTGAGGCTCAATCTAAATGACCATAGTTAAAATTATAGAGATGCATAATCCCTATCAAAATAACACCAGCATTCTTCACAGAGCTAGAACAAATAATCCTAAAATTTGTATGGAACCAGAAAAGTTCCCTAATAGCCAAAGCAATCTTGAAAAAGAAAACCAAAGCAGGAGGCATCACAATCCCAGACTTCAAGCTGTATTACAAAGCTGTAATCATCAAGACAGTATGGTACTGGCACAAGAACAGACACTTAGATCAATGGAACAGATTAGAGCACCCAGAAATGGACCCACAAACGTATGGCCAACTAATCTTTGACAAAGCAAGAAAGAATATCCAATGGAATCAAGACAGTCTCTTCAGCAAGTGGTGCTGGGAAATCTGGACAGTGACATGCAGAAGAATGCACCTGGACCACTTTCTTACACCATACACAAAAATAAACTCAAAATGGATGAAAAACCTAAATGTAAGACAGGAAGCCATCAAAATCCTCGAGGAGAAAGCAGGTAAAAACCTTTTTGATCTTGGTCACAGCAGCTTCTTACTCATCATGTCTCTGGAGGCAAGGGAAACAAAAGCAAAATTGAACTATTGGGACCTCATCAAAATAAAAAGCTTCTGCATAGTGAAGGAAACAATCAGCAAAACTAAAAGGCAACTGACAGAATGGGAGAAGATATTTGCAAGTGACATATCAGATAAAGGCTTAGTATCCAAAATCTATAAAGAACTTCTCAAACTCAACACCGAAAAAAAAATAATCCAGTGAAGAAATGGGCAAAAGACATGAATAGACACTTCTCCAAAGAAGACATCCAGATGGCCAACTGACACATGAAAAAATGCTCCACATCGCTCATCATCAGGGAAATACAAATCAAAACCACAATGAGATACCACCCTGCACCTGTCAGAATGGCTAACATTAACAACTCAGGCAACAACAGATGTTGGTGAGGATGCGGGGAAAGAGGATCTCTTTTGCATTGTTGGTGGCAATGCAAGCTGGTGCAGCCACTCTGGAAAACAGTATGGAGGTTCCTCAAAAAATTAAAAATAGAACTACCCTACAACCGAGCAATTGCACTACTAGGCATTTATCCAAGGGATACAGGTGTGCTGTTTTGAAGGAACACATGCACCCAATGTTTATAGCAGCACTATCAACAATAGCCAAAGTATGGAAAGAGCCCAAATGTCCACTGATGGATGAACGGATAAAGAAGATGTGGTATATGTATACAATGGAGTATTACTCAGCAATCCAAACGAATGAAATCTGGCCATTTGCAACTACGTGGATGGAACTGGAGGGTATTATGCTAAGTGAAATTAGAGAAAAACAAAAATCATATGACTTCACTGATTTGAGGACTTTAAGAGACAAAACAGATGAACATAAGGGAAGGGAAACAAAAATAATATAAAAACAGGGAGGGGGACAAAACAGAAGAGACTCATAAATATGGAGAACAAACAGAGGGTTACTGGAGGGGGTGTGGGAGGGGGGATGGGCTAAATGGGTAAGGAGCGCTAAGGCATCTACTCCTGAAATCATTGTTGCACTATATGCTTACTAATTTGGATGTAATTAAATAAAAAATAAAACAAGTTAAAAGAAGATTATAGAGATACATAAGATTGCCAAAGAGAGTATGTAGCATAAAACAGAAAGGGACCAAAAACAAAACACTGGGAGTCACCATCATTTTAAGGAAAGCCAAGAAAATTTAAAAGGAAGTGAAAGAAGCAGAAAAACTTATTCGGAAGAAAGGAAGAAAAGCTGGTGAGAGTAGAATCAGAGAGTGTAACAAAGGAGAGTCTTTTATTTGACATTTAGTTTTGATATAATTTTGAGCTTACAGAAATGTTGCAAGAATAATACAGAGTTAATATCTTTTATCCACATTGCACCGATGTTAACATTTTACTACATTTGCTTTTGCAAGTGGAGGTTATAAAGAAGGAGGTAGAGATCAACACCATATACTGTTGCAGAAGAATTATCTATTAGATTTGGCAATTGAAGTTTAGGTACAGGTTACAAGAACAGTTCTAGTAGAGTAGTTGGGATTGAAGCAGATTGTGATTAATTGTGATGTTGTGGAAAAGTTGAAATAGCCAAGCAGAAGCCCCTTTTCCCAGTAGCTTGATTTTAAAATGAAGGGGGAAGAAAAGTGATAGCTTGAGAATTGTGGTTGCCTCCCATGACTATTTAACAGTCAAACCTTCCTCTCCCCTACTCATCTTTCCTAAAACAGTTTCTTCTCAGATTTTTCTCTATTTAGCATTTTATGTTTTGTGTTACATCTTTCATCATTTCATATCTTGATCATAAGACACACTCCCTTAGTCAAATAAGTTTACTTTGAAGTAATTAACCTTACTTTCTCACCCCCTCCCCTTTTTTTTTGGCTTGTTTCCATAATATCTATAAACAGAAGTAGCAGTGGTAGCAGCCGTCAAGAAAGTCCCTCAGTTCTATCTTCTAAGGAAAATGAGAGGAAGCTTCATGGTGAAAAGATGGAGAGTTCCATTGATGAACAGGTTCAGACCGCTGCAGATGATTCTCTACGAAGTGACAGCGCACCCTCTCTTCCTGATGAGAAAGGTAACATTCCTTGCACGTGTGTGTGTAGTTATTTGTTTGGGGAAGCTTCCAGAGCCCTTGGAGATGTTTGTGGCTGAGCTAGTTGATATGCTTAGAACATGATAGTGTGTGTGTGTGTGTGTGTGTGTGTGTGTGTGTGTGTGTGTGTGAATCTGATATTAAATGTATCCAGGTGAAACGATTTCAAGGTTACATGTTATGTCAGTTACCCTTGCCAGTTTATTTTATTTTATTTTATTTTATTTTATTTTATTTTATTTTATATATTTTATTTTATTTATTTTATTTATTTTATTTTATTTTATTTCATTTCATTTTTTTATTTTATTTTATTTTATTTTATTTTATTTTATTTTATTTTATTTTATTTTAATGTTTATTTATTTTTGAAAGAGAGAGAGAGTGAGCAGGGGAGGGGCAGAGAGAGAGGGAAACACAGAATCCAAAGCAGGCTCCAGGCTCTGAGCTGTCAGCACAGAGCCTGACACAGGCCTCAAACTCATGAACTGTGAGGTTATGACCTGAGCCGAAGTAGGATGCTTAACCGACTGAGCCACCCAGGCGCCCCCCCGCTTGCCAGTATTTTAAACACGATTGTGTGTGCCAATACCATGCTGTCTTGATGATTACAGCTTTGTAGTAGAGAATAAGTCTGCGATTGTGATGCCTCCTGCTTTGGTCTTCTTCAATATTACTTTGGCTGTTTGGGGTCTTTTGTGGTTCCATACAAATTTTAGGATTGCTTGCTCTAGCTTTGAGAAGAATGCTGGTGCCATTTTTGTTGGGATTGCATTGAATGTGTAGATAGCTTTGGGTAGTATTGACATTTTAACAATATTTATTCTACCAATCCATGAGTATGGAATATTTTTCCATTTCTTTATATCTTCTTCAAGTTCCTTCATAAGCTTTCTATAGTTTTCAGCATACAGATCTTTTATATCTTTGGTTAGGTTTATTCGTAGGTATTTTATGATTCTTGGTGCAATTGTGAATGGGATCAGTTTCTTTATTTGTCTTTCTGTTGCTTCATTATTAGTGTATAAGAATGCAACTGATTTCTGTACATTGATTTTGTATCCTGTGACTTTGCTGAGTTCATGGATCAGTTCTAGTAGACTTTTGGTTAGTCTATCAGGTTTTCCATGTATAATATCATGTCATCTGCAAAAAGTGAAAGTTTGATTTCATCTTTGCCAATTTTGATGCCTTTGATTTCCTTATGTTGTCTGATTGCTGATGCTAGAACTTCCAACACTATGTTAAACAACAGCAGTGGAATTTACCCAAGGGATACAGGAGTGCTGATGCCTAGGGGTACTTGTACCCCAATGTTTATAGCAGTACTCTCAACAATAGCCAAATTATGGAAAGAGCCTAAATGTCCATCAACTGATGAATGGATAAAGAAATTTTGGTTTATATACACAATGGAATACTTCATGGCAATGAGAAAGAATGAAATCTGGCCTTTTGTAGCAATGTGGATGGAATTGGAGAGTGTTACGCTAAGTGAATAAGTCATACAGAGAAAGACAGATACCATATGTTTTCACTATGTGGAACCTGAGAAATTTAACAGAAGACCGTGGGGGTGGGGAAGGAAAAAAAAAGTTAGGGAGGGAGCCAAACCATAAGAGACTCTTACAAACTGAGAACAAACTGAGGGTTGATGGGGGGTGGGAGGGAGGAGAGGGTGGGTGAGGGGTATTGAGGAGGGCACCTGTTGAGATGAGCACTGGGTGTTGTATGGAAACCAATTTGACAATAAATTTCATATAAAAAAAGAAAACAAACACGAATGTGTGTCATAATCCTAAGGGGAGGCAAAGTAAATCTAGGACAGCATGCATGTGAATGGAAAATAGATATTAAAAAAAATTTCTTATATTCTATTATCGATATATAATATAATCATAAAAACAGAATACATTATTAGAACTTTACATTTTAGATAATATAATAAGGATACAATTTCTTACAGATAATGATAATGCCAGATATAGTAACTAAATTAAAACTCATTAGTTACGTCTTCCTGGATCATAAACAAGAGGTGTATCCCTATCAAATCATGGGTAGTAAACAACATAATGAAGAAAACAGAATTTGGCAACAGATGACACCTTTAAGGATCTTTTTTTTTAATGACTGCCTCTCAAGCTGTGTATTTGATTAATGGTCTAGAACTGTCGTCTTCAGAGCAGGATGGGCAAGGCAGTCTTGAGAGTACAAGAAGATTTTTCAATTTTGATTTTTCTCATCCCTTAAATTTTTTTTGGTAATTTTATAATGAATATAATTTATGCATAAGCAGTCTATAATTAATGGTTAACAATTAATGCAGATCTTGTTACCCAGAACTACAAATACAATCTAGCTAATGAATATAGCTCTTGTTACCCAGAAATGGGGTGCTGCTGTAACAAGTATCAAAAATGTGGAAGTGGCTTTATTTATTTATTTTTTTTCAATGTTTTTTTAATTTATTTTTGGGACAGAGAGAGACAGAGCATGAACGGGGGAGGGGCAGAGAGAGAGGGAGACACAGAATCGGAAACAGGCTCCAGGCTCCGAGCCATCAGCCCAGAGCCTGACGCGGGGCTCGAACTCACGGACTGCGTGATCGTGACCTGGCTGAAGTCGGACGCTTAACTGACTGCACCACCCAGGCGCCCCTGGAAGTGGCTTTAGAACTGGGTAATGATTAGAGGCAAGAAGAGTGTTGAGGTGCATGTGAGAAAAAGCCCACGTTGCCTTGCAGAGACTATTGGCAGGAATATGGATGTTAAAAATGATTCTGATGAAGTCTGATGAAGATGGAAATTAGGAATTTGGTATTGGAAACTGGCAGAAAAGCAGTCCTTGTTATAAACTGGCAAAGAACTTGGCTGAACCGTGTTCTAGCTTTTTGTGGAAAGCAAAAGTTAGAAGAGATGAACGTGGATAGTTAGCGGAGGGAATTTCTGAGTAAGGTGTTGAAGGCATGGCCTGGTTTCTCCTTACTGCTTATAGTAAAATGTGAGAGGAGAGATAAATTGAAGGAATTGTTAAAAAAGGAACCAGAACTTGAAGATTTGGAAAATTCTCAGACTATCCCTATTGTGAAAAATGAGAAAGCATGTTCTGGAGAGAACACCAAGGATGTGACTGGATAATCACTCCATAAAGAGATTACCCCTGGATTTAAGCAGCCATCTCAGCAGAAGCCAGGAATAGAGATGGGATTATACGAGTAGAGAGACTGCCAGTTAGGACTAAAGAGCACAGAGATGGGATGAAATTATACGAAGGCTTTCAGAGTTCTGGGATTCTACCAGATGAGACGGTAGAGCTAGGTTGTAACCATGCCTTATCCTTTAAAACAAGGAAAGAATGACCCTGAGGGTGATTCAGAGATCAGCAGGGCAGCCATTGCCACCACAGGCCCAGGCCATACAACCCACATGGCAAGGCTGTCTCCTCATTGGTTTGAGTATGGAGCCACCTCCTTGGTTTCAGTTGTCCAGGCTGCCCTTGCTCTCAGCCTCAGGAGCAAACTATTTCCAGTGGCCGAGGAGATGCTTCTGCCCACAGAGGTAAGAAGGCAAGGCCACCCCAGTGGGCTTGAGGGCAGAGCATCTGGCCAAAGAGGGTCATTCTTGAGCCTTAAGATCTAATGGAATTTGCTCCACTGGAGTCTTGGACTAGCCTGAGACCCATCACCCTTCTTTCTCATTTATCCCTTTTGGAATGGGATTGTCTATTTTATGCCTTTCCCACCATTGTATTTTGGAAGCACATAACTGGGTCTTGTATCAAAGGTCCGCAACTAAAAAGGAATTTTACCTCAGGATGAATCATGCCTTGAGTCTCATGGATGCCTGATTTAGATGATATTTAGATGAGACTTTAGACTTGTAGTTGGTGTTGGAATGGGTTAAGACTCTGAGGGCTCTTAGGATGGGTGAGTGTATTTTGAGTGCAAGAAGGAATTAATTTGGGGGAACCAGAGGATGGGATGTTATGGACTGAACTGTATCCTCTCAAAATTCATATGTTGAAGTTCTGACTTCCAATGTGACTTTATTTGAAGATAGGGCCTTTCAGGAAGTAATTAAAGTTAAGTGAGGTCAGAAGAGTGGGCACTTAGGTTCTGGTAAGAAGAAGACCCCAGGCATGCACATGCACAGAGAAAAGGCCTTGTGAGGACACAGAAGGCATCAACCTGCAAGTTAATAAGAACGGTTTTATCAGAAACCAAGCCAGTTGGCACCTTGATCTTGGATTCCACCCTCCAGAACTGTGAGGAAATAAATTTCTGTTGTTTGTTTAAGCCAGCGGTCTGTGGTGTTCTATTATAGTAATCCAAGCAGACTAATATAATAGTATTAAATATCAAGAGGCATGCTCATATCTTTATACTGATCGATGAATGTTTTTCAGAATGTTTTCGAAAATGTTTTATGGATTACTGAATTAAAGAGTAACGAAATTCATTTTAGGATCAGACTTCATAATGACACCTTCCACATAAAGAGAGAAATAAAGGATAGAGGAAAACAATAAAGAAATTATTTGTTAAGTTCCTCCTATAGGATGAATTTAACCCCTGCAAAATTTTATCTTAATAACAGTTGTTTGTGATTATAGTGGCGAAGACCGATTTATTTATTGAAAGTGTCCATGAGCCTCAGAAGGAGTAGATGTAACCATCTGTGACTTGTTTAATGTTGTTCTCAAGTGTTTGCCATGGTGCCAGTACCTGCAAATGTAGAATTGTCAAGTGACTAATTTGAAACGTCTTGAACCATGACTTCTTGATAGATTTAACTTGTTTAAACATTATGAAATTAAATTACTTGGACTTCTACTTCTGGCCACAATGGAGGAATAGGACCAGGTTTACCCTCCCTCCTAAAACAAGTATCAGACAAAACATGTGAAGTAAGTATTTTTAAGACATTGAATATCAGGCAGTGAATGCTGTCAATTCATGAGAGATGGAAAGCAGGTGAGAGGAGCACTGAGATTGTCTGGGCTTACTGCCTGCGGGGAGTCTCCCGGCTGCACAGCAGGAAGCCCAGCAGCCTTTCTGAATTGAAGAAGTAGAGTTAGGAGTGTGGAGAGACTAAGGCAACTAGAATTCACAGGACAACCAAGATCCAAAGAAACTAAACCCTATTGAAGACCAGTATGTAGAAGAAAACAGGAGAAAATACAGGTCACCTTTTATTTGGCAGTGATTTCTTAGATACGACACCATAAGTACAATCCATGAGAGAAAAAATTGATATACTTTATCAAAATTAAAAAACTGCTCTGTGAAAGACACTGTTAAGAGAATTAAAAAGATAAGCCACAGACTGTTAGAAATATTTGTAAATCACATATTGGATAAAGGACTTAACATCCAGACTTATATAAAGGACTCTTAACAACAAGAAAATCAACAACCCTATTAAGCAATGCGCATAAGATCTGAACAGACACTTCATTGGAAGAAACTCTACAAATGGCAAATAGACTTAGGAAAGGTATTCAATATCATGTGTCATCAGGGAGTGGAAAATTAAAATCACAACAAGAATGTACACATGCCTTTTAGAATGGTTAAAATCCAAAAACCTGACAACAAAATATGCAAGGATGCAGAGCAACAGGAACTTGAATTCATTGCTGGTGAGAATGCCAAATGGTATGGCTATTTTGTAAGACATTTTCACAGTATCTTATAGTGACCCAGCAATCAATATGCCTAGGCAAGCATATTGAAAACTTAGGTCCTCACAAGAGCCTATACACTAATGTTCATAGCACCATTTTTCATAATTGCTAACAATTGGAAGATGTCTTATGAGGAGAATAAGCAAACCGGTGTAACACTATTTAGCAATTGAAAGGAACAGGCAACATCATGAATGAATTTTAAGTGAAGCGAAAGAGGCAAGCCCCAAAAGGCTACATATCATATGATTCCATTTATATGACATTCTGGAATAGGCAAAACTTTAGGGATGCAAAACAGATTAATGGTTCCCAGGTGTTAGATAGAAGAGGAAGTGGTTAACTACAAAGAGGTTGCATGGGAGAACTTTTAGTGTGAAGCAGATGTCATATAAGGGATGTCCTGTATGGTTCTTTTATTTATTGACTGATACCGTGCATTTGTCAAAACCCTAGAGCTGTATGTACATCACAAAGAGCAAACTTTAGTGTGTGCATACTAAATACACACACATCACCCAGGATGTTGGGGGATCTAAGATGGAATGCAGTCTGTGACTAATGAATCTTAACTTTATTAGAAATGTATAGCATGACCACATTGAAGAGAGTGGAAGGAAGAGGAGCTGACCTAAGTAAATTTGGAAAACGGAATTTTTGAGTAGAAATTGTAAGCCTATTAAAAGAAAAGGAACAGTATATAAAGTATATTCTGATTGGTAAATGAGCTTTTCATAGGGGTACAAGTTCACAGTTCTTTACATATGTATTAGGATTGAACGAATAAGTAAACGGACGTTGGATGATGGTAGGGGTCAAGTTTCTTCATGTTGGAAAAGGATGTTAGATACACAAGAAAAGAAGACTAGAATGAATCCTGTGGTGCTGGACTCAGTAACATCAGTGTGAATCCGTCTTTAGATGGGTGGATAGATACAAGAACAATTTGTGTGTGTGTGTGTGTGTGTGTGTGTGTGAGAGAGAGAGAGAGAGAGAGAGAGAGAGAGAGAGAGAGATTATGTGTGTACACGGGCTAGTATACATGCATATATTACCTAGCTCTGTTCATTGACAGGGTGAAGAAACTGTGACACTCTAGCAGTAACAAGAGTAACCAGTGCCCATAATTATGGTTTCTAGATATTGTCCAATAAAAGAAAGTAGAGCTCTTTGGAGAAATGAGACTGGTTCTAGGACTGGGCAGGGAAAATGCAAAATGAACCTGGAGCATCTTGTAGTACCAATAAGTAATGGTGCCCAAAAACAAAAAGGAAGGGGAGTGCATGTCAGAGGCAAACAAGAACCAACCTAAGAAGAGCTGTTGTGTTTTAGGTTAAGCATGGAATTGATGAGTTCTAAAAAACTTCTAATTTGCATTTCTTTGCTAGCAATATTAAATGTTGTTTTTTTGGTTTTTTGTTTCTTTACTTAGTTTGGTCATTTGTATTTTTGAAGGATCTGATCGTGACCATTTCTCATTTTTCTGTAGGAATCTTAGTAGTTTCCTAACTGGTTTGTAAGAGCTCTTTATATATAAAGTATATTACACCTTTGCCATATTTCTTGTACTAGTGTTTTTAGATACTTTAGAGACTTTTTTCCTTGTTTGTAAGGTAAGTGAACTATTCCAGGCCTACAATTATTAGTGATCAGCTCTATGAATTTATGTTAGATCGTCCCATAAAGAGGCAGCAAGGGCTACTAAATTGAATACTTACTGAAAACTCTTACAATGATAAAATCCACTTGTTCTAAATTCTTTTAGATTCAACTTCTATTGCAACAGAATATTCACTGAAATTTGATGAATCTATGACAGAAGATGAAATAGAAGAAAAATCATTTCGATCTTTACTACCTTCTGAGAGCCATCGCAGATTTAACATGGAAAAGAAAAGAGGCCATCATGATGACTCTGATGATGAAACTTCTCCGGAAAAGACAACACTGTCTTCTGCTAAGGTATGCTTCAGTTTACCTGTGGAGATTACTTCATAAACAGTTGTGGATGTGTTCTCTCGTAGATATGAGGGTACATTTTGTACTTGAATTCAGTTGTCATCTCCAGGAATGATTTTCCTAAGATAGCAATTTTATATTATACTTTTGCTATAGAATCTGGCTTTGCTTTCCTTACGAAGTACAACACAGGACTTCTTATTCCTTGGAATGATATAGAAAGGCCTTCGAGGATCTGAGCCAGTGTTATGTCTCTAGCATTTCACTTGCTTTACTCTTACTTCATTCCATTTAAAAATTTATGTTTCTATCATTCTTCTTACTAAATCGTTAGCCTTGTGGGTAACAGGGACAATTCTTACCCTGCTTTATATCCCTGGGACAGTGTCTGACTTACAGTAGTTGTTTGTTAAAATTTTATTGGTTGAATAAATTAGCAGATGAATGTTCTTCCCTCTTATGTGCCTTTTTTGAAGAATGTTCTCTGACATGGTCGGCAGCCTTTCTGTGTACATAGTTTATAAGTGCATGCCTCTTTTAACAGTGTTAATTAAGTTCCAGAGGCTTAGATGATGATAAACTTGAAATAAAATCTTCACTTTAGGAGCTGAGCATGCCATTCTCAGGAGGACAAGATAGTTTTTCTAAGTTTACGATGGAGATGGTTCGACAGTATATGAAAGAAGAGGAAATGAGGGCAGCTCACCAGTCTTCACTCCTGCGTCTCCGTGAGAAGGCCTTGAAGGAGAAAACTAAGGCTGAATTAGCCTGGTTAGAGCATCAGAAAAAGTAAGTTGTTTCAGTGAATGTAGTTTTCACTTTCTAATTTCTTCTTTCATTAAAAGAAAGCGCTTTGTTTTTAAAGATGTTTTCGTTTCTTCATTTAATTTGATCAACCCAGTTTCTCAACCTAGAAATAGGGCAGTCGTCCCTAAATCCTGTTGCTTTCGAGACCTCCTACTCATAACATTTTCTTTGCATTTCTCTTTTATCACTTGACTGATTGTTATTTTATACTGAATTCTTTTCTGTGTTGTAAACTCCTTAAAGCAATTTTATCTTTAAAGGACCCAGTCTAGTGTTTGTATATTTATATGTGCAGTAAAATATTTACTTGGTGGGATGGCCATTGCTGCGTACAGCAGTTGTTTTCCACATTTGAAGATGTTAAATTAGTTTAGAGACTTTGCAGTGGTCAAGAATTCTTGACATTAGATTAGAAGTTTAATCTACTCTTTGTCTCAATGTGAAATATTTGCAGACATCTACGAGACAAAGGAGAAGATGATAAAATGCCCCCACTTCGGAAGAAACAGCGTGGTTTGCTTTTAAGGTTGCAGCAAGAGAAGGTATGTCAGGAAAAACACTGTTTAAGAGAATTTACAGCAAGTTATGTTGTGGGATCTATTATTTTGCCTAATCTCTTTTTCTTATTATTACTTTAATAAAGTGAGATTTAGTTGATACGTACCACCGTTTTGCCTATGCTACTATAATTACAGAAATTGCTTGGTAGTCTGCTGTGTTTCTCTTAAATTAGGATTGTGTGTCACTGCTAACTTAATACAATGTAGAGTCAAACCTACCTTCATCTGTTAAATAGTCTTCTGAAATGCATATTTTAAAAATTAAGATATTTGTTGAGTCTATTTGGATTAATTTTTTGGTCTGTATTTTCCCAAATAGACTTTTAAGACATACTCATTACAAATTGACTAATATTTTGGCCCAGTGAATTCAGAAACACCTAGGATTTGAATCCTGGAGAGGTAGCATGGTATAGTGGTTAAAAATTCAAGCTCCAGAGTCTGATTGCCTGGGTTAAAATTCCAAATCTACCAATTATTAGTTTCATAACCTTGGACAAGTTACCTAACTTTCTCTGTGCCTCAGTTTCCTTATTTATAAACTGAGGATAATAATGGTAACATACTTTGTAGGGTTGTTGGGAGGAATAAATTAATACAAATAAAAAAACTTACAACAACAGACCATGGCGGAGTGGTAAGTGCGAATAAATGTTAACTGTTATTATCTGTGAAAAATGTGTTTCAGAGTGTCTGGTAAATATTCAGTGGATTCTAGTTCTTTTCCCTTATTGACCTGTTACAAGGTACTAGCCACCATATTGGATCATCTGTGAAATTAATCATTTAAGTTATATATTGGATTATTACTCAACTAGTTGTTTTTTTTTTTAAAGTTCACCCAGGAAACATCATTGATCATATGAACTTCAAAAATTTGGTATTTTTTTAAAAAAAGAAGTTATGTCTTTTTAATACAGAAAAATTGGTGTCAGAATAACTTAAAATGCTTAGTTAAAATAAGGAAATAACTATTTACAAGGTTACAGTAGCTTTCTGTTTATAAAGTAGAATAAAAGCTAGATTTACAAATATTTTCTCTCATTCTGTGGGGTTGTTTTCCCTTTTTAAATGTTTGTTTATTTTTGAGACAGAGTGCACAAGCAGGGGAGGGGCAGAGAGGGGATGACAGGATCCAAAGCGGGCTCTATGCTGATAGCAGCCAGCCTGATGTGGGGCTTGGACTCACAAACTGCAAGATCATGACCTCGGCTGAAGTCGGACGCTCAGCCGACTAAACCACCCAGGCGCTCCTTCACTTACTTAATAGTGTGCTTTGGAGCCCACGTCTTTGGATTTTGATGAATCTAATGTTTTACTGCATGCCTGCTGATAGCACATTCAGTTTTTGTTAGTTTAAAAATGTACTTGTTTCACCTTCGTTTTTGAAAGATATTTTTACTAGGCATGCAATTATTTTCTGTCAGCACTTTAAAAGATATTGTCCATTGTCTACTAGTTTCTATTGTTTTTATGAAGAGGTCAGTTGTCTTAATGGTTTTTTTTTTAATTACTTTTTTGAGTTTAATTACTTTTTTGAGAAAATTTATTTATTTTGAAAGAGAGAGAGAAAAGAGGGAAGGGGCAGGGAGAGAGAGAGAGAAAGAGAGAATCCCAAGCAGGCTCCTCGTTGTCAGCACAGAGCCCAACACAGGGCTTGATCCCCTGAACTGTGAAATCATGACCTGAGCTGAGATCAAGAGTCAGACACTTAGCCAAATGAGCCACCCAGGCGCCTTGTCTTAATGTTTTTTTAAAGACTGCTTTAAACATTTTTAAAAATTTGTCTTAGATTTTTTCATTAGTTTTACTAAGATGTGCTTAGGTGTGGTTTCTTTTCTCTTTATACTGTTTATGATTTGCTGAGCTTCTTGAATTTGTTGTTTGTTGTATTTCAGTTTTTGAAAATTACCTCTTCACGTGTTGCTTCTGCTCCCCCTCTCTCCCTCATTCTCTTCAGAGGCTCCAAGTAGAAATATGTTAGACCTTTTGACCATTTACCACATCTCTCTTCTACTCTGTTTTTTTATATCACCCTCTTTAGAAACAATAAAATAAAAAAACACTATGCTTCAATTTGGAAAGTTTCTATTGATCTGTCTTTGAATTCATTAGTTATATCTTCTCTCCTGTCATGTGTTCTGTTAAATCAGCTGATGAGTTCTTCATGTGATTTTTCTTAGTTCTGTAACATCTATTTTCTTCTTTTTTTTTAAATAGATTTTACCTTTTCATCAGTTTCTCTATGTTTTCCCACATTTTTTTGAACACGTTGTTCATAGTCATTTTAACTTTCTTGTCTGCTAACTAGATTTTGGACATATGTGTGTGTGTGTGCTACTGTTTGCTCTTTGTATTTTCTATTATCATATGATTATTTTTCTTTGCATGTCTAGTAAATTTTTATTCAATGCCGGACAATGTGTAAGTAACTGCAAAGGCTCCAAATGATGCTATCTTCTCACAGAGAGGGCTTATTTTTCCCTCTGCCCTGCAGTTAGAGTGCTCAGCTATTCACTTTAATCCGTTCAGGGACTGAGCTGGGCTAGTGTTGGGTTGCAGAGTTAGTAGGCCTCAGTCTACTAGGCCTCTGCTTTTTCATTCACCCTAGGTTGTAACCCCTAGGCATTTCAGTGGAAAGTTAGGTAAACTTATTTTACCAGTATAAGAGACTGCTATTGAGAGGTTTCTGGCTCCTTAGTCTTCTGTCTATACTGCTTAAGAAAGGCAAATGCTTTGAAGGAGATACTGCATTGGAAGCCTCTTGAGTCTCCAGTTCTGTCACATCAGGTCTGTGTACCTGTGAGAGTGGTGACTGGTGTAACCGTTTTGAGAGTGGTTTCATTATATCTAGTTATATTGATAGCACATATAATCTAGGACTCAGCAGTTCTGTGTCTTGGTATAAATCCTAGAAATGCTTTCACATGCGTACAGAGGAAAATGGAAGCAGCTTAATTTTTTCATGAAGAGAATGGATAAAATGAAGCATGTTCCTGCCAGAAAGTACAATACTGCAGGAAAACGAATGCATTACATTTCAGTAATGTTCAATAGAGATTTCTGAAATGACATTGATGTTCTATATCTGTGCTGTCTGATACAGTAGCTACTAACCACGTGTAATTTTTAAGTATTTAAAACATGGCTAGTGCAACTGAGAAACTGAAATTTTAATATTATTTAATTTTAATTTAAATAGCTACATGTAACTGTGGCTACCATGTTGAATAGTGATAGCAGTAGATCTTTATCAAAAATCGTAATATTGGCTTTTATACAAAAGCAGGATGCAAAAGAATACATACAGTATGATACCATTCTTATAAATTTTTTTTTTTTTTTAAATTTTTTTTTTTCAACGTTTATTTATTTTTGGGACAGAGAGAGACAGAGCATGAACGGGGGAGGAGCAGAGAGAGAGGGAGACACAGAATCGGAAACAGGCTCCAGGCTCTGAGCCATCAGCCCAGAGCCCGATGCGGGGCCCGAACTCACGGACCGCGAGATGGTGACCTGGCTGAAGTCGGACGCTTAACCGACTGCGCCACCCAGGCGCCCCGAAATGTTAAATTTTTTAAGTCACGAATCAGAAATGTATGTTTTATGGACTCACTCCTGTACGTATGGACTCTTACATGTACAAAAGTACATATAAAAATGATAAATTCCTGGGGAGGGAATGGGAGAAGGGATTGGGGTGTTCAGTTTTATCTATAATGATATATTTTTGAAACAGAAAGATTTGAAACATATATGGGCAAACTTTTCAATCCCAGTGGTTGGTGTTTGAGTGACAAATTTTTCTACATATCATGTTTATAGTACTTCATAATGTTTTTTAAGTAAATGTGCAAAAAATACTCTGAACCAACTGTCTACTCCTGGAAAGTTGCCCTACAGAAATAAAAATACCAGCTTGGAAAGACGTATGTACTAAGTTATTTATTACAGTTGTATCAATTTTAGTATATGTGCTGCTGAAGTAAGCATATTAGGGTTGTATCAGTAAGAATTATTTTGACTGGTAGTGAGATGGCTATGACCAATTTGGCCACATATCTTTGTACAACTGTATCCAAAAAAGAGAGAACATATTTTCCTATGTTATGTTCTTTTTTTTTTTTTTTTGAGATAAAATTTACATAGCTTAGAATAACCATTTTAAAGAGTATTTCACTTATACCATTAACCATTTTAAAGTGAGCAGTTTGCTTGTACAACCTTATGGCTTATTCTGAAAAGAAGAGCAAACCTTTTCCTCCAAGAACCGCCTTCAGACAGTTTCTTCACTCTTCTAGATTTGGATTGGGTGAATTTATATATTAATTGGTTCAGAAACCCAGGCCTAACCTATAATAGCAGTTTTTCAAAAGGTACTCTATGGAACTCTCAGGTCCCTGATACCCTTTCATGGATTAAGGAGGTCAAAACTATTTTCCCAAAAGTGGGATATGAATTCACCCTTTCCATGTGTCGACATTTGTGCTAAGTGGTACAAAAACAATGGTGTAAATCTGCTAGTGCCTTAGCACAAATCAGGTCAGTGGCACCAAACTGTCTAGTAATCGTCATAGTTTTCACCACCTCACGCTTGAAGCTAAAAAAAAAAAAAAAAAAAAAAAAGCTAGTTTCACTGGAGTATGTCTTCAGTAGTAAAAATTGCTAATTTTACTCAGTGTTGACATTTGAGTACTTGTCATTTTCCATACTCTGTGTGACAAAAATAGGAAGCCCAAAAGTAAGCACTTTTGTTAGATACCAAAAGACAGTGATTAACTCAAGGAAAGGTGTTTGTGTAGTGTTTGAATTGCAAGCTAAACTAGCTACTTTTTTTTTTTTTTTATGGAATATCATTTTTCCTTGAAAGAATTATTCAGAGGCAATCTGTTTATTCAGATTTGGGTATTTGACAGTCATTTTCTCAAAAATGAACAAAGTGTGCCTGTCACTTTAGAGAAAGCAGCAGTGACAGTATTTGTTGGCGATGACAAAATTCAGACTTTCAAGTAGAAGTCATTATTTTGGGGGCAACTGGGTGGCTCAGTCAGTGAAGTGTCCCACTTTGGCTCAGGTCATGATCTTGTAGTTTGTGAGTTCGAGCCCCACGTCGGGCTTTGGGCTGATAGCTCAGAGCCTAGAGTCTGCTTCAGATTCTGTGTCTCCCTGTCTCTCTGCCCTTCCCTGTACTCACTCTGCCTCTCTCTCAAAAATAAACAAACATTAAAAAAAATTTAAGAAAAAAAAGAAGTCATTATCTTGGACAATTTCTATCCACCACCTAATACTAAAGAACTTTTGAGATCTGTGGTGATAAGAAAGAATGTGATTTTTTGATACCGTATAATGAAATGCGTCAACATTAGGAAGATCTGCATAACTGATTGAACTGACATTTTCCAAATGACCAATGCATGATGTTAAAAAAAAAAAAATCAAGCCAGACAATTAAAGAGATTTGGAAAAAATCTAAATACTACTCTTCTCACAATTTTTTTTTTTTTGGAAAATATAGTTATTTTCTTTAAAATGCATAGTGTTATCGTATGTTCACGAGAGAGCAAGAGTAAACAAGGGCAAGTAATGTCTTAGTATTATGAACAGAGTTTGACCCTGAGAGTCCCCTGAAAGGACCTTGGGAACCCTCTAGAGTCCATGGACCTTAGTTCAAGAACTTCAGCTCCAGAGAAATCTGTACATGTGCCCAAGGAGACAGACAATGTAAGCCTCTTCATTGTAGCATTGTTGTAATAGTAAACAACAACTTTATCCAAACATAGAGGTAATGGACACATGAAATATTACATGCCTCCAATGTTATGCAGCATTTAGGTATAAGTCAACACAGAGAGCTATCAAAAGTAATGACTAGCAAATAAAGCAAGATTGAAAATATGAATATGTGATATTATTTCTAAAATATTAAAAAACATAAACCAAACAATGTAATGTTTTTTGCAGGTAAGTGTAAATATTTGTGGAAGAATTTTAAAAGAATGTGTTGGAAGGATATATACCATGGTAGTGATTACCTGTAAGGACTTAGGGCAGAGGACATACACTGATTTTATCTGTAATGTTTTATTGCTTCACAAAATAAAGACTATGATAAAATATGATAGAATATTAACAGTTATTAATATGAGATTTTAGAAATTAGATATTTTTATGCACTTTTCTACATGTTCAGTGTTTCCAAAAATCAAATATGATTAAAAGAAATTATAAGTTGCAAATTATTCCTGTCTTTATTATGCGACAGGAACACAGATTAAAACACATTTATGATAAAACCATGACAATCTCTTAAATTTTAACTATTATTAACAGTGAAGTGAATCACCTTTTGCCCACTTTTTAAATGGCCAACAGAAAACTTAATACCCTGGTTGGAGAGTTTGGTGCAATGAAGTCTTAAATGTTTCTGGTGGCAATTTAAGTAGAGACAGTTCTTTTTTGAAAGCAATCTTTAGGGGCGCCTGGGTGGCGCAGTCGGTTAAGCGTCCGACTTCAGCCAGGTCACGATCTCGCGGTCCGTGAGTTCGAGCCCCGCATCAGGCTCTGTCTGGGCTGATGGCTCAGAGCCTGGAGCCTGTTTCCGATTCTGTGTCTCCCTCTCTCTCTGCTCCTCCCCCGTTCATGCTCTGTCTCTCTCTGTCCCAAAAATAAAATAAACGTTGAAAAAAAAAATTAAAAAAAAAAAAAAAAAAAAGAAAGCAATCTTTAAATGATTTTGAGGGCCGTAATATGATTCATCCTCTCTGACTTGTTTCTCCTACCTTTTGGAATCTCTCCTTAAATCCATAGTATGAAACGGTTATGGCATGAAAGCATTCTTTGGGATGATAAAAAAATTACAAGTGGCCCGAGTTTAGCAGTAGAATAATGGTTCCATTAACTACTTTATCTGTTATGCAACTATTAAACAAGTGTAAAGACCGTATGGAAAAATGTGGAGGGTATCTTACGTTTAAAAGGGGGACAGGAGGGTGCCTGGGTGGCTCAGTCGGTTAAGCATCTGACTTTGGCTCAGGTCATGATCTCACAGTTCGTGAGTTTGAGCCCTGCGTTGGGCTGTGTGCTGACAGCTGAGAGCCTGGAGCTTGCTTTGGATTCTAGATCTCCCTCTTTCTCTGCCCCTCCTTTGCTCATGCTCCATCTCTCTCTTTCTCTCTCTCTCTCTCTCCTCTCTTTCTCTTTCTCTCTCTCTCCCACAAATAAATATTTAAAAAAAATTAAAAGGAGGACAGGTGGGGCGCCTGGGTGGCTCAGTCGGTTGAGCGTCCGACTTCACCTCAGGTCACGATCTCGCGGTCTGTGAGTTCGAGCCCCGCGTTGGGCTCTGGGCTGATGGCTTAGAGCCTGGAGCCTGCTTCTGATTCTGTGTCTCCCTCTCTCTCTGCCCCTCCCCTGTTCATGCTCTGTCTCTCCCTGTCTCAAAAATAAATAAACATTAAAAAAAAAAAAAAAAAGGAGGACAGGAAATTATTAGTCTGTTATAGTAATAGTTATTTAAAATTAAGGGATAATGTTAAGTTATTTTAGCATGTTACGGGGTTATCTGACTCTTTTTTTTCCTCCACGATTTAAAATTTTTTCAATATTATTACTTTTATCTTGAAATACTATATGTTTTTATTTTTGATATGATATGATATGATATGATATATATTTTGATATATTCTTAAAATATTACTGTGGACTTGTGTCCTCCAAATCTCAATCCCTCTCCTAACTCTTTAAACCTTAGGCGGAAATTAAACGTCTTCAAGAAGCCAATAAGGCAGCTCGAAAGGAAAGACAACTAATTCTTAAACAGCAGGAGGAGATAGAGAGGATCCGACAGACCACCATGAAATTACAGGAAAAGCTGAAGTCAGCAGGGGAGAATAAATTGGTAAATTACATAAAATTACTATTTGTTTTCTGTCTCATGTTGCTTGCTAATAATCCCTAACCCTGCCTCAGTTTCTCATATGATGGACATGTTCCTTCTAGCACTGTGATACCATAAGGTACTGGAATAAAGTTCTATGTCTGCACCCTTATATATAATGACAGTTTTAATTTTTTTCCCATGGAGTATTCAAGTTTTGAAAGGGACACATGGTTCATATAATAGTTGAAAAATGTTTTCCATTCATAAACTCAGTTTGAACAGAGTACCTTGCTTTTGCTTATCAATCCAAATATATTCCTCAGAATTAATGAGAGAGATTATTTTTGCTCATTTTACTTATGTTAGCTATCCTATGTTAATACAATGATACAGGAGTGAAAGGAGGTATTCAGACAAAAGCAAAATGTGGATCTATTCTGAGATACTGTGAGATGTCAATATAGTGTCGGAGAACCCAGACTTATAGCTGTATAAATAGTTATATATTTTATACATTTATATATATTTATATTTATATATATGTTTTATGTATATATAAACAGTTATATAGTTTATAAATAGTTAAAGTCTCTCATATTTTCTGCTTTGATTTTTAAAATACACCTTAAATTTTGAAACAACCCCAAATTTATAGAAAATTTCAAACACAGTACAAAGAACTCTGTCTTCCTGAGTTGAAAGTGACAGTTCTCCAACTGTCACAATAATGTGCTTTATATCAAAAGGTAAGTTCAGTTAGAGTGGGAGAGAGCCAAAGCATAAGAGACTGTTAAAAACTGAGAACAAACTGAGGGTTGATGGGGGGTGGGAGGGAGGGGAGGGTGGGTGATGGGTATTGAGGAGGGCACCTTTTGGGATGAGCACTGGGTGTTGTATGGAAACCAATTTGACGATAAATTTCATATATTAAAAAAAAAAAAAAAAAAGGTAAGT
The DNA here is from genome assembly GCF_028749965.1 of Puma concolor. NCBI lineage: Eukaryota > Metazoa > Chordata > Mammalia > Carnivora > Felidae > Puma > Puma concolor. The sequence goes on from NC_141683.1 coordinate 42,159,034, forward strand.
TCAGGGGCGCCTGGGTGGCTCAGTCAGTTAAGCGTCCGACTTCAGCTCAGGTCACGATCTCGCGGTCCGTGGGTTCGAGCCCCGCGTCGGGCTCTGGGCTGATGACTCGGAGCCTGGAGCCTGCTTCCGATTCTGTGTCTCCCTCTCTCTTTGCCCCTCCCCCATTCATGCTCTGTCTCTCTCTGTCTCAAAAATAAATAAAGGTTAAAAAAAAAAAAATTAAAAAAAAAAGAAAGGTAAGTTCAGAATCACATACTGCATTAAGTTCTCATGTCTATGTTGTCTCCTTAGTCTGGAAAAGTTACTTGACTCTTATAACCTTCACACTTTGGAAGATCACATGCCAGTTATTTTGTAGCATGTTTCTCAACTTGGATTTGTCTGATACTTCCTCATAATTAGGTTCAGGTTGTGCATCTTTGGCTGGAATATCACAGACATGATGCTGTGTTCTCCTTGCATTCAGTCAGTTGGTATCTGATTTTGATTTATCCCATTACTGATGATGTTGACTTGACTTGATCGCTTGATTAAGGTGGTGGCTATCAGACTCTACTATAAAGTTACTTTCTTTCTCTTTATAGTTAATAAATACTTTGCATGAGTTATTTTTTAATTTTTATTAAATATATTAAAAAAAATTTTTATGTTTATTTTTGAGAGAGAGAGACAGAGTGTGAGTGGGGGAAGGGCAGAGAGAGAGAGACTCACACACACAGAGTCTGAAGCAGGCTCCAGGCTCTGAGCTGTCAGCCCAGAGCCCGATGTGGGGCCTGAACTCAAAAACTGTGAGATCATTACCTGAGCCGAGGTTGGCACTCAACCAACTGAGCCACCCAGTCTCCCCTGCATGAGTTACTTTGAGACTACATAAATTCTTGTTTTTCATTAAACTTATTATTTTATTTGTATCAGTATGGACTGACAGATTCCTACTTTACTCAAAGGTGAATCTGTTACTGTCATTTGTTTTGATGCTCACTTTGCCCCAAATCAGACTATTTCAAGTTTCTTTTCCAGTTTCTGTGTCCTTGTGACATGTCCCAGTCAGTCTTTGAGCACTTCCATGTTTCCTGCAACAAGATGTCTCCAGGTCGTTTTGTACCTTCCGTGCCCCAGACTTGGAATCAGCTGTTTGTCCAAGGAGGAAAGTTCTTTAAAAACCAGTAGGCATGCTCATTGCTATTCAGGTTTTGGCCTCCTAAAAGCAAGAAATCTAGAGAATATATAGTTTTATGTAGATATAATAAAAATATACATTTTACATGTATATTTCTGTATGTACATATACATGTTATATATATATATGTATATATATATACATATGTATACATATATATATACACACACACACACACACACACACACACACACACACACACACATATACATAATGAGTTCATGCTGATTCTTCGATTTCTAATCCAGCGCCATAAGGTTCCATTCTAGTTTTCTCTCTTCTGAAACTTCCTTCTCTGACAGACAGCTGGTTAACATTTTCCTTAATATAGATAATTATTTGATCATTCTTCTGTGTAACCCGTCTCCATAACCTCCACCCCTTTCCTCATGTCGATAGCCTTCTCGCCGCCCCTGGAACCTGACTCCCAAGTCAAGCTGTCCGTGCCCCCCCCCCCCCCCCCGCCCCAATCTCCTTGCCCTTTCTCTGTTCTCTTCTTACCCTCTTTGCACTCTGTTCTCTGTGGGAATGCCACCTCACTCTGTTTGGGCTTGTGACATGCCATGTAGGACTGCTTCCATGTGGACATCCGCATTGTTCCACTTGGGCTCGGACTTGGCACACAGGCCACCCTCCTGTGTTAGAGGCCCTCTTCATCTCGCTCCATTCAGCACACCTTATTCTGCTGTGTGTATTGTTCACAGAATAAAAACAGCCATGATTGTCCCTACTCATCTTCCTGAAAAGTTATGAACATAAATGAGTATTTGTGGGAAAGACTTACTTAAGCATAGCTCTAGGGACGCCTGGATGGCTCAATCCATTGAGCATCCGACTCTTGATTTTGGTTCAGGTCATGATCTCAGGGTTTGTGGGATCAAGTTCCTCGTTGAAATCTGCACTCACAGCACAGCGGCTGCTTGGGATTCTCTCTCTTTCCCTCTCTCTCTGGCCCTCCCCCACTTGCTCATGCACTCTCTCTCTCTCTCTCTGCCTCTCAGAATAAATACACTTTTTTTAAAAAGCCCAATTGTTCTAAATCCTTTCACTGTAATTTTTTTTTAAATTTTTTTTCAATTCACTGTAATTTTTAAGTTGAGAAAATACTTTTTTCGTTATAAATGAAAAAAGATCCATCCCTCAGTATTATTAAAATTAATTATGTGTTCCCTTCATTCTTTTTTAAAAAAGTTTTTTAGTGTTTGTTTATTTTTGAGAGAGAGACAGAGTGCAAGTGGGGGAGAGGCAGAGAGAGAGGGAGGCACACAATCTGAAGCTCACACAATCTGAGCTGTCAGCACAGAGCCTGATGCGGGGCTTGAACTCACAAACTGCAAGATCATGACCTGAGCTGAAGTCGGACGCTCAACCGACTGAGCCACCCAGGCGCCCTGCTCTTCATTCTTTTGTCTGTATGTATAAACGTTACAGTGTCTGTAGTTTTGTATTTCTTTTGAGTGGTTCAATTTAAAAGAAATTAGGACAGGGGCGCCTAGGTGGCTCAGTTGGTTAAATGTCTGACTTTGGCTCAGGTCATGATCTCGCGGTTCATGGGTTTGAGCCCTGGGTCAGGCTCTGTGCTGACAGCTCAGAGCTTGGAGCCTGCTTCTGATTCTGTGTGTGTGTCTCTCTCTCAGCATTACCCCCCCGCCCTCCCCTCCCTCCACCGCCCCACCCCACTCATGCTCTGTCTCTGTCTCCGTCAAAAATAAACATTAAAAAATTAAAAAATAAATAAAAGAAATTAGGACAGGTACTAGTTTGCTAGCAACAGAAGATTTTGGATTTTTTTCACATCTTATAAGAAATTATTACACTTTGTGATTATATATAAATATATGTAAGATATACATAACAAAATCTATATTTTAGCCATTTTCAAATATGTGATATAATCTTGTCTTTTAAGTAATGCTTTTATTTCTACTTTCTTATAAATATGATTTTGATAAACATAATTTTGAAATAACAGTGTTTAAGATCACTTTGAGATCTTAAATTCCAGTAAAATTGTAAAACTTTACCCTCCTTTGTTTACAGGACTCTCATAGTGACGATGATACAAAGGATAATAAGGCAACCAGTCCTGGTCCAACTGACTTGGAGACCCGCAGTCCTTCCCCCATTTCAATCTCCAGCAGTGAAACTAGCAGCATTATGCAGAAACTGAAAAAAATGAGAAGCCGCATGGATGAAAAGTAATTCATTTTTATAAATATCTCCTGTTCACATTGAAAATGATAGCAACAAATGTCTTTAATGTACCTCATTAGATTAGGTTGATAAAACATAATATTTTATGAATTCAGTAGCATTTTAGCAGAATTATTAAATCAACCTAGAAGTCAGTTGACTATAGATCTTGTTATAAAACAAATTTTCTTGTTTTTAATACAGTCAGATTTCTTATTTTAAAAACCAGCATAGTGGGGCGCCTGGGTGGCTCAGTCGGTTGAGCGTCCGACTTCGGCTCAGGTCATGATCTTGCAGTCTGAGTGTGAGCCCCGCGTCGGGCTCTGGGCTGACAGCTCAGAGCCTGGAGCCTGTTTCAGGTTCTGTGTCTCCCTCTCTCTCTGCCCCTCCCCTGCTCATGCTCCGTCTCTCTCTCTCTCTCTGTCAAAAATAAATAAACATTAAAAAAGAATTAAAAAAAATAATAAAAACCAGCATAGTGATTGCACATATACCCATGACAATGTTTCCATCTTTCTTTCATTGAAAGCTAAAAATAAGTGGGAAATTTATACTTCTCTGAAATCGGTGGATGTGTCTACTGACTTAGGGAAGCAGTTAATGGTGTATCCTGAGATCTCATGCTGTGGCTCACTGACCACTCCGGGCTTAGGTCAGATAGAAATTTTAACCCGTGAGTAGGTGTGGATTGTTCAGTTGAAACTAGAAAAACTGAAATTCTCCTGGGATGTTGAATGCTTTGGCAGTCTACCATTCTTCTAAAACATTACTAAGTATTATTTTTTTAGAAGCTCTTTTAAAGAACGCTACTTCTACTTAAATGTAGCTCAGTTGTGTGTTGACATTGACCATATGAAGTTACATGTACGTGAGAGTCTACTCTTCTGGGTGTAATTAAATATGCTTGTCAAGTTGCTGTTTGTGGACTCTATCCTTGACTTTATAACAATTTCTACCTTCTTTAAATACGAAAGACAGACCCATTAAAACGTTTGACCTTTATTTTATTTTGTTAACAGTTTGAACCACAGATTGAACTTCAGTTGTACTGATATCTTTTGTCAGTGTACCACACATCACCAAATTTAATAATGCTCTGTATTTATATGTGACATCAACCTATGAGTTAATTAGCTTTTGAATAGTCAGACAGTTGTAAATCAAACCTGATTACCATAGGTGTAGTGTTATATGTTGGCACCTATTGCTTAGTTAAATTGTATTTCATAACTTTAAAATACCTAAGTTGGTTATGAAGATAAGTTTAAAAAATAAATACACATTTTTAAAATAAATAAAAAGAGGTGAAACCAAATATTTACAAATGTGTAAGTATTCCTTTTGGATAATTCCATGGGATAGTTTAAATAAGGCTTTTTAAAAAATATAGGAATTTATTGAAATGTAGACTAAAGATGCTTTCTTTCTTTCCTAATAAAATTTCCCAAAGCCTGTATAGGCATACTGTTTTACTTCAGAGATTTTTGAATTCAGAATTATCAGTCTCGTGAATTTTTATATTATAGCTGACCTGACATTTTATATATACCTCCAAATGTCTTTGGTAAATGTTGGAGGAAAGACAGCTTCAGGAATAATTTCTTCATTGATCCCTTGCTCATCTATATTAGTAAGATACTCATTGCTGGTCTTTATGAATAATATTCTGATAATTTTGATCACATAGAAGAAGAAACTGCTAATCCTAGTCTGTTTATGAGATGAGTTAGTTCATGTAGCTGCTTATTTCAGATTTGGTTAAAGCTTTAAAAATTCTAAATAACAAATTCAAGGTTGAACTTACTGATTTTGTTCCAAGTTTTATTAATTATTTTCTCAGAATCCAAAATATTAAACACATAGAAGTTTTGTGTTATTGTTCTACCTTTGTCAACTGCTGCAGGAACCATTTGAGAAATTCAAAGAAATAGGCCTCGAAAGATTCAGTGACTTGATGTGTGTTTGAAGCAGTGCGGTTGTGTTTGTGGGTAGGATGAGGTAAGGACAGCGGTGGCAAAGGAATTAGTTTTAATGTTTAATGATGGTGCCGAAATTTGAGGATGAACTGGAGTATTTTTCAAAAATAGCGATGCCCTATAAAAGAAGATTATTGTTATGCAATGCTTTTTGATCTCTAGAACAAAATAATGTGAAAACTGGTTTTTATATACCATCCAGATCACCAGAACTTTATCATGAGATCTCTTTTAACAATATTGAGCCACCCAGGCACCCCAACAATATTGGAATGTCGGTAGAAATGCCATTAAATAGAATGAGTTCATTTTATAGTCAACAAAATCATTTGAGCCTTTGCTGCTAGGCACTATTAATTTGTTCTGTAGATTTGCAAAGGCAGTCTCCCAAGAGATTACTATTTTATTGATATAAAACACCTGTCAAAAAGTATTCCTCCCTCAGTAAGTTTAGCTAACTATTGAGAAGAACTTTTTCACTATATACTATTGCTTATTGTTAACCCTCTGATTCTATGACAGATATTTCTCTAAAGCAATCAAACTGTTCTCGGCTATCGTGAAAGATTTCCTTCTTTAATGTGTCATTGAGACAGCAATGCCTTTGTTAAAACTTGTATGTCTAATTTATGGCTTTTCCCGACCTTTTTATTGATCTGACATTATATAAATAATTTCCATTTCTCAGTGTAGTGAAAAGCAAAAGAAATTTAAGTTGTGAAAAAGATTTGTAATAATATATGTTTCAGGAGCCACAGAGTGAATAGCCCTCAGTCTTTTTGGTACTGTTGCAAGTGAAATCTGAGTTTTGGTTATCATTGTGAGGGGCATTGTTTACAATATAAGTGCATTGCCTGTAATCCTGAAACATATATTCATGAAGAAAACACAATGCAGTTGACTTCTTCTGTTAATTTGCCAATTCCATTTCAGGGAAATTTTTTACTGAGCAAATAAAACAGAAAGAATGGGTTTATCTTCAAGTGTTAAAATAGGATACAGTACATTTTCTCTTTCATTTAATAGCAACTATTCTTTTATATTATTTACTAAATATATACTTATTTTTAGCAATTATTTATTGGGGAATGTATGAGTGTGCTAGGTCTGAGAGATACGAAGGTGAATCAAACAGAAACCTTGACCTTAAAGAGTATATGGTCTAGGTGGAAAAAACAAATGTTGGTTCCTTTAGAGAAGTGTATATAGATTAATTGCTCAGAAATTCAGAGGAAGAAATTTCTACTGAAAAAATATATCAAAGCAATTTTCATGGGTGAGTGTTCTGAGTTAAATATACTTTTGAATAAGTAAGTACTTTAATAGCATAAGAAGAAGTGAAAAAAATCCCACAAACATATAGTTATATTTTGGTTTGATCATTGCAGACCAAGTTAGCAAAAAATGAAGTCAGAACTTCGGAAACATTCATTTTAAATATTTTAAAATATTCCCAGTTAGCTTAGAAACCATTAAAGGAGCAAATTAACTTACTTGGTTTTAAATAATCATAAAGTTAAACAGATAAATATTGTATGACATAGATGTGTCTAAAAATATTTGTGGTAGTGTCCGATAAATATTAAAATCTTCACCATTAATCTGCTGAGTTAAAAAGTTAAGGATTTGTGGGGCGCCTGGGTGGCTCAGTGGGTTAAGTGTCTGACTTCGGCTCAGGTCATGATCTCATGGTTTGTGAGTTTGAGCCCCATGTCGGGCTCTGTGCTGACAGCTCAGGGCCTGGAGCCTGCTTCAGATTGTGTGTCTCCCTCTCTCTCTGCCCCTCCCCTGTTCGCACTTTGTCTCTCTCTCTCTCTCTCTCTCTCAAAAATAAATAAACATTAAATTTTTTTTTAATTAAAAAAAATTAAAAAAATTAAGGATTTGCAAGGGAAGACTTTTGATATTCCATTAAAGAAGACATTTTCATTAGAATTTTAAAAAGTGTGTTGTGGCGCCTGGGTGGCTTGGTCGGTTAAGCGTCCGACTTCAGCTCAGGTCATGATCTCACAGTCTGTGAGTTCGAGCCCCGCGTCGGGCTCTGTGCTAACAGCTCAGAGCCTGGAGCCTGTTTCAGATTCTGTGTCTCCCTCTCTCTCTGCCCCTCCCCTGTTCATGCTCTGTCTCTCTCTGTCTCAAAAATAAATAAACGTTAAAAAAGAAAAAATAAAAAATAAAGTGTGTTAAATATCATTGCCTTAAATTAGGAATAGAATTTTCTTTGAGAAGGTTCTAGAATGAATGAATCCTGATAGTCTGATAATTTTCTTTACTTTCTAGGTTAGGAATAATATACCTGCATTTTGTTTATTTAAGTATATGCAAATTATTAGACACTTTTAAGTAATAGAATAAATTTTGCTTGAGAAAAAATACAAGAATTCATTTTCTTTTGTCAGTACTATCCATATCCTCATATTCCTCATATCATTAAAAATGCTTAAAGACTAGAAGAATTAATTCATTTTAAAATTTAAAACACTGTGTTTCATTTTTACGTATTTACAATATAGAATTAATTTTTGGTCCAGAAACAATTTTAAAATGATTTAAAGTATTAGATTTTTGTTTGTTTTATTTAATATTTTTCAGAGTCAAATGATTTTACAACTCACAATTTCATTTAAAATTTACATTGTAATTTTACTCTTTCAAATTATAGCATGGTTTTATAATATGTTGGAACATAATCTACAATTATATTAGCTCAGTGGGAAAAAAGCTTCTCATTTATGTCACATGATCTAGCAGTATGTTGAGGTAGCAGTATGTTGAGGTATTTAAAAAAATGTGAGGAGGTACTTGGAGAAAGAGTTGGAAACTGCTGGAACTAAAAGGTCTCTTAGGGACGTCATCTAGTTTAGTCCTTTGGTTTCACAGGAAGAAATTGAGGCCATGGACATAAGTGATTCATCCCACATCTCACACGTTGCATAGTGGCAGGGCTAGAACTCAGACCCTGCTTTCTGGATGCCAGCCAGCCAGAGTTAACGTTGAGTTAAGTTAGCATATCTGCTTTCAACCTCCTAGCTTAAAAAAAAAGAAAAACTACAGTGATGACTTAGAGTTATCTCTGTAGAAATTGACCCTTCTAAATAAATAGGATTTGTTTAAATTGGAAGAGTGCTCAGTGGCTGTTTATCTGTATATGTGTAGAGTTTAGAGTGTGAAAGTATGACTTTAAAAGAGAACTAATTACTCATGAATTTCTTAAGATTAAATAAGAACATGATGATTTACATACTAGATTAAATCTATTTTGTATCTAATTGTCCCCAGTCCAGTGTTCTGTTAAGCATCCTTGCTGCGGGATGCCTTGACACCAACCATAACGCATATTAGCAGCATTTTCTATTAGTAGGCATTTATGTCTCCATCATTTACAAATTTCTTTCTTATTTGTGCAGCATCTTGGAGGATTGTTAACTGTAGTGTGAAGTACTGCCTTTTTTTATTTCAACTTTATTTTATTTAACTTGTAAAGGACACTACTTCTAGAATACACATATATTAAATCAAGAACATGTGTTTCTGGGAAGAAGTTTTAACTTTAAGTTAAACTTTTCTCATACTGCATCTTAAACTATTTTCATCTCTTTTTCTATTAGCTATTTTTTTGTTGTTGTTCATTCCCAACCTAGAGCTTTTGAATATGCTTAATCCTTATAAATGAAAAATAAATGGTCAGTACTTGTTCTAATAGAGAAAATTGTTATTCTCTATATTGGGTTAGACAAATTTAAATTGTATCTTTTTTACAGTTTATTTTTCATGTTTCAATATCATTCTACTTTTTATACTAGGTCATGCATGCATTTAGCAGTTATGTACTTAAGAGGGTGGGTGATATTTGAATATTATGAATAGATTTTTTGGACCATTTGCTGAGTAATTTGTTTTTCCATATTTTGATAATTAGCATCAAAATAAGTTTATTATACATTCATAAAGAATGGCAAGGAAGATTGCAGTGTCTTACTAAAATTTGACAAAATTGTTTTTCCTTGAACTTCAGTGCAGAAAATCCAGGCAATCCAGATACGAATGTGTATGTATGTGTGTGTGTATATATATATATAAGTATATGAAGGGGAGGAGAAATATTAAGTTGTATGTGGGGAAACAGACATTGAAATAGTCTGTTATCTAAAGATACATGTGTAAGCAAGATTCTACATACTTTTAAAATCCAAATGAGCGGCTGGATTTATACCTAGATTTTCTCACTTCTGTGACATACTGATATTATTCCTTGCCCTTCCAAGGCAAAAAGCGTTGCCTTGATCTATAGGTTATTGTTGTGTGCATGTGAACAGGAGCATGCTCTGTCAAAGAGAATTAACCTTTCAAACTATTACTAGATTTAGTTATCCTTTCGAATATATATATATGATTTATTTACTATTTAAATAGTAAAGAAGAGAAACTAGTGGGTTTTTTCTACTTTTATAACTCTAACACATGAAATTTTCTTCTTACCTTTAACTTTATGATTGAGCTGTCCACAGCATGATTTATTTTTTATTTATTTTTTGCTGCTGGGAGTATTTATTGCAACAAGCTTACGTTATTCTTAATTATGCATCCTCATATTTTATAGAATGGATATGGTATTTCAATCTTACTGAAGTGGGCCTTTGTTAAATATAAAGCACGATACCTCCAGTAGGTCCTGTGAGCAGTAAGTTTTATGTGGGAGAGGTGAATAAGACATTTTTACTATAAATTTAATTTCCAAATTCTTTTCAAGCTAGATCATGATGGTAAGGTCAAATAAGGCAAATGCAGTGGTTTTTATTTATTTAATTTTAATCTTAAAATAGATGACAAGGTACAGATACAAAAATCATTTGCTCAGGGTTACATATGTTTGTATAATTGCTGATGTACTAGGTTCACAGCCATAGTTGTTGTACTCTGTGTTAAAGCTTATGGGAAAACTTACTTAGCTCCACACTGTACTTTACTCACAAACAAGTAAATTTACCTGAAACTATAAGTAATGGTTAAGCAACATCTGAGGAGAAAGGCATGTTTATTCAGAAATCACTGGTAAGATCTATAATAGCACATGTTTTATATGTCACACAGAGTATAACACTTGCTTTGACGGAGTAGCTTGTAATGTTATTCAGGAAGCATATTAAAAGTTCTCCGCTCAGCTCTTATGCTTTCCCTTTCTCACTCTTCTGCCTCTTGGTCCCTTGGTTTTAAAATCTGCCTCCTTATTTTGTAGACACTGCTCTCCTGTTCACTACTTCTTCTCTGTCTTTACGTCTCACCACTGGGCCTCTCTCAGTGTCTGTTTTCCCAACCTTCATCCCAAATTCCAGCTGTATATCTACAACCAGTTGGTCAGGTAACTTTGCACCTTTTTCAGTGCACTCTTTGATAGAGCATGCTCTGTTCTTTTTGTTTGTTTTGTTTGCTTTTTTTTCTTTTTCTTTTTTTTCATAACAGCCTGGAGCCTTCTTGTCAAATGTCCCATAGATGGTACCTTTTTGTTTCCACATTAATTTGACATGCTGATTGTTCAAGAAGCGGAATGACAGTTTTTGTGATTTTTATTAAGTGTTCGTTGGATGTGTGAACGCATTTTTGTTGATTAGCTACCAATACAGATCTAACACCAATAACATGAGCAGCCCACCTTTTATTTGGCTGTGGCATCTACGTTTGAGGAGAGTTTAATAGTAGCTTTTTAAACTACTCAGATAACTTTTCCTAAATCAGAAATTTCTCTAAATCCTTTGGAGCTAAGATATATCGAGCTATTGAATTTCAGAGATCAGGTTAAATTGAGAAATTTGAGGCATTTGGTGCATCCTTTTACTCAAGTAAATAAAGTTATGTTTATATGCATAAGGCATCTGACTGTGGTGCTGTGTTCTCTCCATAATTATCACCCGACTTTGCATCTCTGAGGCAATAGGAACCAAAGAGGGGTATAGTGAGTGATACCTGAAATAAAACCAGACTGAATTTGAAAATAAAAGTCAAAAAGGGACATGGACACGTTTTTTTTGTTTGCTTGCTTGTTTGGGGGCTTTGAGATTTGTTTTTTGTTGTTGTTTTGGTCTTTGTTGTTTTGGTTTTGTGTGTTTTCTGGTCTGAGCCTTCAGAATAGGTTCTTCATCTGTTATGAAAAAGAATCACCTATGAGAAGTGAATATGTAATTTCAGGACTATCAGTCCCGGTTGTCCAGAAATTCTGAAGATTTTCTTTTCTGAATTTGCCACCATTTTTCCTTTGCTAATCTTTCCAAACAATTAGAAGTAAAACATAAATTCTCTCCTTTTCTGAATGAGTCACCAAAGCTTCTGTTACTTCAAGGCTTTTTCAAAGGAGTAGTATGAGTGTGTTGTTTTTACGCAGCTTGTTGCGAAGGCAGTGAGTGGTATAGAGCTCTAAGTGCTTTCTGCCTGTAGATTTGTTCTCTGACCGTCCCTCATGGTGTGACCGTAGGTTTCTGACAAAGCGAGAGCAGAAACTAATGCAACGGCGACAACACGCAGAGGAGCTGCTGGAGTGGAAGCGACGTTTGGATGCAGAGGAAGCAGAAATTCGTCAAATGGAGAAACAAGCTTTGGCTGCCTGGGACAAAGAATTAATAAAACCTAAAACTCCGAAGAAAGAAATTGAGGACCAGAGAACAGAACAGAAAGGTAATAAATGTTAACTCCATTCACTCTGCAAACCCAAGCCTAATGTAACCAAAAGATTGACTTCATTATTTTTAAAAAAGGTGAATGATTAAATGTGAAGAATGCGATATAACTGCAAATGCCACAGACCTTGGAATTATGAGACTGTTGTGAATGACTTTATGCTAACATATCTGAGAACTGAGAAGAAATGGGTGAATTCTGTGAAATGGAAGTGGGCTATTCCACGACCAAGTGGGGTTTAACACATCCTAAAAAATCAACAGGGCAGATTACTTAAACGGATCAAAGGAGAAAAATTACATGACATCTGAATGGATTTGGAAAAGGTACTTGATAAAATCCAAAAAGCATTTCTAATAAAACAAATTTCAGGTCAAAGTATCAATAGAAGGGAGCTTTCCTTATGTGATCTAGGATATCTATGAGCAAAAATGAAAAACCAAACCTACTACAAGATACTGCTGTTAGTGATAAAACATAGAAAACTTTCCCTTTAAATTTGGAAAGAAGATAAAGATGCTTTTATTTCACCTAAGCAGTGAAAGGAAGAAGCAAAACTTATTCTTATAGAAAATCCAGCATTTAACAAGTGAATCTAGCATGGTTGCTAAGTTCATAAACAAAATTCAGTTACACGTCTATAGACCAGCAGAAATTGGTTAGAAAAATCTAATTAAAAAAATGTTTATTTATTTTGAGAGAGACAGAGTGCAAGTGAGGGAGGGGCAGAGAGAAAGGGAGAGAAAGAATCCCAAGGAAGCTCCACGCTCAGCGCAGAGCCTGATGCAGGGCTCAATCCAACGACTGTGAGATCATGACCTGAGCTGAAATCAAGAGTCAGATGCTTCACTGACTGAGCCACTCAGGAGCCCCCAGAAAAATTAATTTTTAAAAGAGATGCCATTTATCATAGAAATAAAAAAACATGAAGTACTAGGAATAAATTTAACAAAAAATATGTAAGATCTTTATGGAGAAAACTTTAGAATGTTATTAGGAGACATTACAGAAGACCAAAATAAATAGAAAGCTTTTCCATTCTCACAGATTCAGTGTCATTAAAGATGTTAATTCTGCCTGAACTTATTTGTAGATTCAAGGCAATTTAAATCAGAAACTCAGCAAGATTTCTTCATAGGGTTTGATAAGCTCGTTTTACAATGTGTATGAAAGAACAAAGGACCAAAAAGCAAAGACACTGCTAAAGACGAACCACAAAATGGAGAACTTACATTACCAGATACCAAAACTTGTAAAAGTATAATGATTAAAACGGGATTATTTGTACAGAGATACACAAATAGACCATGAAACAGCCCAGAAAAAGACCCATGCATATGTGGAAAGTTGACTTCTGACACAGGTAACTTTGCAGAGCAGTGAAGGAAGGAGGGACTCTCCACTAAATTTGGAGGGCAGGAAAAAATGAAATTGGATCCCTACATTGACAATATAGAAAGATCCAGCTGAAGGGTTTAAAAAAAAAAAAAAAGGCTTAAATGTGAAAATTAGAATTATGACACTTTTAGACCATAGAAGAAAATATCTATATGACATCAAGGGGAGGGAGAGATTTCTTTAATAGGTTATACAAAGCAAAACCACAAAGGGAAATACCAATACCTTTGATTTCAATAAATTAAGAATTTGTATTCATTAATACACCATAGAGAAAGTAAAACAACAAAATAAAAAAAAGATATTTGCCACACATATGACTGACAAAGGAATAGTAGAAAAACATGCAAGCAGCTCCTGTGAATCAAAAATAAAACAACCACATTTTAAAAATAAGGGAAAGAGCAGATAATTCACAATGAAGAACTCCAAATCATCAATAAACATCTGAAAAGATGTCACATGTATTGGTAATCAGGGCATAAAAATCATAAAGAAATACTGCTTCCCTTCCTAGGGCTGCTGGAACAAATTATCACAAATTTAGTAGCTTAAAAAAAAGTTTTATTCTCTCACTTCTGGGGGCCAGAAGTATAGGAGCAAGGTGTTGGCAGTGCTGTGCTCCCTCTGAAGGATCCAGGGAACAGCTCTTCCCTTCCTTCTTCCGGCTTGTGGCTATGCTGTCGGCATCTCTTGTGTCTGCCTAACTCCAGTCTCCCACTCTTCTCCATGCCTGTCTGCTCCTCTTTTGTCTCATAAGGAAACTTTCAGTGGATTTAGGGCCTACCCAGATAATTCAGGGTGATCCCATCATGAGATCCTTAATTACATCTGCAAGGACCCTTTTTTCCAAAAAGAATTGCATTCACAGGTCCGGGGGGTTAAGACATGGACATATCTTTTCCAGGACCATCATTCAGCCCATTCACAATACCCATCAAGCCCGTGGGTATGTAGGTGGAACACGGAACTGCTGTTGTATTAATTGTTAAACCTAGTTTGGAAAACAGGTTGAAAAAAAGAGGCATTAAAAATAATCAATAAAATCATAAAAGTGAGGTACACGTATTTTACGATTCAGCGGTTCCATTCCCAGGTATGAATCCTAGAGCAGTGGTTCTTAAAATATGGCCCAGGAAACTCTGGGAGAGTCTCTAAGATCCTTTCAGAGGACGTGGGGGTCAAAATTATTTTTATAATGATACTATCATGTTGTTTGCCTTTTTCACTGTGTTGACATTACGCTGATGTAGCAAAAATAAGGGTGAGTAAAATTGCTGACGTCTTAGCATGAATCAAGGCAGGGCACCAAACTGTGTTTTTAGTAGCCTTGTATTCTTCACCACTTTGTACTAACGATAACATGCCAGTTTTATGTAAGAATGCCCTGAAATAAGCACTTACGAATACTAATTTTGTTGAATCTCAACCTTTGGGTACATATCTTTTTAATACTTTGTGTGACAAAATAGGAAATATGCACGAAGCACTTGCATGTGCTGAAGGTTGGTGGTGGCTTTGAAGAAAAGCACATAATGCAGTGGTTTGAATTGCAAGCTGAACCAGCCATTTTTTTTTTCATGGAGTACCATTTTTACTTAAGTGTCTAAAAAACTGGTTATTCATACTTGTGTATTTGGCAGTTTCTCAGAAATAAATGAAGCAACTTTGTTCAGAGAAAACAGGGGCTACATTTATTGCCAGTGATAAAATTTAAGCTTTCAAGCAAAAATTTAGGATTTTAGAAATGCTGTTTTCCCCATCTTGAGCTGGACAGCTTTCCAATACTTAAAAGACTTTCCTGATATGATGGGTGATGATACTAATCAGGGTCATTTTTTCATATTGCGCAATAAAATGTGTCAACATTGGGAAGATCTTCAGAACTCAGTGAAGCAGTGTTTTCCAAATGACCAGTGATGATTTAGAGAATCATGCATGGGTAGAAAACCCATTTAAAGTACAGAGTTGACCAAAGGATTTTAATGTAACATCACAAAAAGTTTATTGATATGGTTTTAGATTCTACATTCCAGCTAAAATACAAGGAACTACCAATGGTCAAATTTCAGTGTAGCATCAAAAAAGAATATCCACAATTATCTGTACAGACTGTTACAATACTCTTCCCTTTTCTAATTACATATATTCTTTGAGAGGCCAGATTTTCTGCATATGCTTCAGCCAAAACAACAGATAGTCACAGATTGCAGACAGAAGCAGATAGGAGATTCCAACTGCCTTCTGTTAAGCCAGACATTACAGATATTTTAAAAAATGTAAAACAATCCCTCTCCTTTCAACTGAGCCCTTTTTTGGAAAAATGTAGTTATTTTAAAATTTAGTAAATGTCATTTATGTTAACATGTAGATTTATTACTGTTTTTAAATATTTTAATTTTTTTTCCATTTTAACTTCTAGTATGATTAATATTGATAGATATAACCATATCTGTAACCACAGAAAAAGCTTTTTGTGGTCTTCAATGATTTTTTCAGAGTATGAAGATGTCCTGAGACCAAAATGTTTAACTGCTGTCTTAGAGCAATGTTTTTTTCCTGTTCAACTCTCTAATTTATTAGAACTGTTGGCCTCCTTAATCATGGAAAAAGTGTTATTGGGTAAATGTGATAAGCCAAAGGCAATTTTAATGCAATTTTAATCTCATCAAATATAGCCTATGAATAGTTTAACTGTTTAATAAAGTAAAGTAACCTAAAAGAAAAAATTGAGTTGACCCTTAAACAACACAGGGATTAGGGATGCCAACCCACACACAGTCAAAAATTCATGTATAACTTTTGACTCCCCCAAAACTTTAGCAATACCTTACTGCTAACCAGAAGGCTTACTGATAACATAAATAGCTGATTAGCCCGTATTATGTATATGTATTATATAGTACATAATATATTACAGTATCGTATTATTCTTACAATAAAATAGGATAAAGAATGTTTTAAAAAATCATAAGGAAGAGAAAATACATTTATAGTATTGAGTTGAATTGTATTTATTTTTAAAAATGCACATATAAATGGACTTTAGTTCAAACCCATGTTATTCAAGGTATTGCTTATGTTAAATAAGCTTATTTTGCAGATTTCAGACCCAGAATCTTAAATGAGACTTTTAGAATTGAGTATATCAAATGTTAGCAGTACTGATGCAAAATATGATATCATCTAATTCTTGTGGGGCATTATACCTACAAAGACAAAGAAGGAAAACAATGTAAATTCTTAACATTATACAAGTATAATGTCAAGGTTTTTCTGTTTAGTGTCAAACATATTTGTTTTCTTGGAAAGAGCAAGGGTTATAACGGACAGGAAATTCCAGAGACAGGATAGTGCTAAAAATTCTGGAAGCACTAAATGAAATTCACTGTATATCTCCATCGATCATGCAGCTCTAGTTCATTCATTATTGTTGCTATGTTACATGTTATTGGCTAAATATACCACAATTTATTCATTTTACTATCCGCAGATATTTGTGTTTTTTAAACCGTGTAAATGTCTCCTACTGTATATATGCAAGATTTCTCTAGGGTGTATACCTAGGAGTGGAATTGATAGATAATGGAGTATTGTCATCTTTTCCAAGTATTGCCAGCCACATTGTTTTTCAAAGTGGTTGGACCAACTTACACTCATATATGAGAATATGAGTTGTTATTGCTCTGTAGCTTCCCAATCAGTTAGGTTGTCAGTCACTGTCATTGCTGATTATATGTTTACAGATCTCTTCTTCAGTTTGCTGTCAGCCAAAATTCTTACTTAGACTAACAGACTTTACAGTAATGTGATTCCTTAAGTGGTGGGATTAAAATTGTATCTAAATGCAATTGGTGAAATTATGCAAAAGCAAATGCAAAGTGTAGCTGTGGAAAATTTCTTTTGACCAAGACTGTGGTCTTTTTCTTGTTTTTACTCTCTCTTTGTAGAAATAGCAAGTGAAGCAGAATCTCCAGTACCTTCTTACTCTCACCTCCACAGTGAAAGCTCTATTCCAGAAGAATTGGGCAGTCCTGCTGTTGGATATATACCCTCCGAGTCTATAGTTCAGGAGCAGTCAGGGAGTCCAGATCATAGTGTACTTACTGAAGAAATGGTTTTTTCACAAGAACTGGAATCTTCTACCTCTCCTAGTAAACATGTAAGTTAATGTATATTTATTCCTTAAAGCTTCTTTAGACCAAAGTCTTCTGAAAGTTATATTATTAACAGTTAACATTCTTGCAATTAATGACAGTGTTGACTATTGCCCATACCTGTAACATACAGCATATGACATTTGAGCAGGAATAAAGCTTTTCATAGATTCCTAAAGATTAATAAATATATAAATTTTAGTTTTAGTGGCAGTCGTAAAATTATATATTATTAAGTCTATTAATATTGAGGGGATAGGAAGTTCTAAAATCTTTAAAAGATAATTTAAGTTTAATTTAAATTAAACTTAAAGATAATTATAGAGGGACAATACAAGTGCTTATTAAAATCTGTATTCTGACCTATAATAGAAACAGTAAGATCTTAAACCATGTCATTGTGCCTTTTCTATAATTTAGTTAATAGTTGCCCTTATAACTCATAAATCAGAATAAAAGTAATGGTTGCATTTCTTTAAGGCAGATCTGAAATGGTTATTGACTCTGAATTAGAATAATGGTCACTTCTAGAATAAGATTTTCCACACTGTCCTTAATTCTGTATTTCATTAA
Organism: Puma concolor; assembly: GCF_028749965.1. Taxonomy (NCBI): domain Eukaryota; kingdom Metazoa; phylum Chordata; class Mammalia; order Carnivora; family Felidae; genus Puma; species Puma concolor. Next base: position 42,177,180 of record NC_141683.1, read on the forward strand.
AAAAAAAAAAAAACGTATCTGATGAGGGGGCCTGAGTGACTCAGCCTATTAAGTGTCCAGCTCTTGATTTTGGCTCAGGTCATGATCTCACAGTTTGTGGGATCAAGCCCTGCGTTGAGCTCTGTCCTGACAGCTCAGAGCCTGCTTGGGATTCTCTCTCTCCCTGTCTCCAGCCCCTCCTCCCCCACCCCTCTCAAACTAAATAAATAAAACTAAAAACAAAAACAAAACCTATCTGATAAAAACTTAAGCTTAGAAACTTAACTGTTTCTTTTTAAATTTGATTTTATAAAGCCTACAAAGGAATTAGCATAATATTATTAAATATTAAGTGAACATAAACTTTGTTAAAGTCTCTGTCTAAAAAAAGGAACCCATTTAATTTCAAAATGGAGTATCTTTTGATAGAGTCTTCATTTCACTGTGGATGTGAAGAATGAATTGCATTTCCTCTATTGAAAAATCAGATTTATGTGTGTTATAGCACCTGAAAGATTTGGGGGAAAACATTTTTTATCCAGTGATCCAATGAAGAACCTATTCTGTGCTGTGTAGCAAAATATTCCAATGCCTTGGGCACATACTTGAAAGCAGAGTTTTTAGATTATAAAAGGCTTCTAATTAAATTATATTAGCAAATTCTTAGTTATTATGTGAAGATAGGCTTGTATACATAAACGTAGCATGGAATTTACAACCAAACTATGCTTTTTGACACAGTGTTAATATTACTTCCTGTGAATTGGTTAAATCCCACCTAGCATTGTTATTGACATTCAAAATAGGTTGATCAAACACTAAAAATTAGTTTTTTTCCTGACAAGCAAATATGGCAAAGAAATAAAACTAGTGTGTCTTAAAGTGATTTTTTATAACTGGGGCACCCGGGTGGCTCAGTTGGTTGAGTGTCCGACTTCAGCTCAGGTCATGATTTTGCAGTTCGTGGGTTTGGACCCTGGGTCAGGCTCTGTGCTGACAGCTCGGAGCCTGGAGCCTGCTTCAGATTCTTTGTTTCCCTCTTTCTCTGCCCCTCCCCCGGTCGGCCTCTCTCTTTCTCTCTCAAAAATAAACATTAAAAAATGTTTAAGTTATTTTTATTTTTATTAAAAAAAATTTTTTTTAACGTTTATTATTGAGAGACAGAGAGAGACAGAGTGGGAGCAGGGGAGGGACAGAGAGAGGATGAGACACAGACTCTGAGGCAGGGTCCAGGCTCTGAGCTGTCAGCATAGTGCCCAACGCGGCGCTCGAACTCACAAACTGTGAGACCATGACCTGAGCCAAAGTCGGACCCCCAATCGACTGAGCCACCCAGGCGCCCCTGGTGATTTTTATAATAAAAAACTAATACTTATTCGTGCTTACTTACCAAGTGCCAGCTAATATGCCAATGCCTTATGTGGATTATCCTCACAAGAAATCTAGAGGTACTGTTTTAAGCCCCACTCTGAAGCTCAGTGGGCTAGGAGGAAACCTGCCCAAATTCACAGGTACAGGAAGTGATGATAGCCAGGAATCAAATTAGATATTCCCACTTCCTCCTGGTGGCAGGATAGAAATGATGTCCTTTGTAATCTCTTGTAGACAGTTTTCTTACACTTTGTTTTCTTCCCTTCCTCCTTCCCTCCCTTCTTTCCTTCCTTCTTCAAAATAGTACATATTTAGTATTTAAAAAATTTTTTTTAAATTTTATTTTAGAGAAAGAGAGTGTGTGAGCAAGAGAGAAGGGCAGAAGGAAAGAGAGAGAAAATGAGAGAGAGAGAGAGAGAGAGAGAGAGAGAATATCTCAAGCAGGCTCCACTCTCAGCACAGAGCCTGATGTGGGGCTCAATCCCACGATGCTGGATTCATGACCTGAGCTGAAGTCAGGTCATGAGCATTGGGACGCTCAACTGACCGAACCCCCCAGGCACCCCCATATTTAGTATTTTTAAAGTTTTTTTTTTCAGTTTTATTGAGATATAATTGATACACAACACTGTATAAGTTTAAAGTGTACAGCATAATGGCTTGGCATACATACATTGTGAAATGATTGCCACAATAAGTGGGGTTAACATCTCTCACCTCATAAAGTTAAAAAAAATTTTCCCTTGTAACAAGAACTTTTATGCTCCTCCCTTAGCAACTTTCACATATACCACACAGCAATGTTTAACTCTAGTCATCCCATTTTACATTACATCCCTAGGACTTATGAATTTTATTTTTTTTTTCAACGTTTATTTATTTTTGGGACAGAGAGAGACAGAGCATGAACGGGGGAGGGGCAGAGAGAGAGGGAGACACAGAATTGGAAACAGGCTCCAGGCTCTGAGCCATCAGCCCAGAGCCCGACGCGGGGCTCGAACTCCCGGACCGCGAGATCGTGACCTGGCTGAAGTCGGATGCTTAACCGACTGTGCCACCCAGGCGCCCCTGGACTTATGTATTTTATAACTGGAAGTTTGTACCCTTCCTACCTTCACCCAATTTCCCCACAACCCCCACGTCTGGTAACCACAAATCTGATCTCTTTTTCTATGAGTTGAGTTTTTTTTTTTTTTTTTTTTTTTAGATTCTACACATAAGTGAGATCGTACAGTATTTATCTTTCTCTGTCTAACTTATTCCCCTTAGCATAATGCCCTCATGGTTCATCCGTGTTGCAAATGGCAGGATTTCCTTCTTTCTTTACAGCTGAATAGTGTGTTCCTGTGCGTGTGTGTGTGTGTGCGCGTCCATGCGTGCACATGCACGTGCACTTGTGCACACATGCACCACATTTTCTTTATCATTTATCTGTCAATGGAGAATTCCCATATGATCCAGCAACTCCACTTCTGGGTGGAGTCTTCTGAAGGAAATGAAATCACTATGTCGAAAAGATATCTGCACTCCCGTGTTTAGAATTTTTTTAATTAAAAAAAATAAATGAATAAGGGGGTAACTATCACTTATACAATAGCCACTCCTACTTTATTTTTTTCTTAATTTTTTTTTTAACGTTTATTTATTTTTGAGACAGAGAGAGACAGAGCATGAACGGGGGAGGGTCAGAGAGAGGGAGACACAGAACCTGAAACAGGCTCCAGGCTCTGAGCTGTCAGCACAGAGCCCGACGCGGGGCTCGAACTCACGGACCGCGAGATCATGACCTGAGCCGAAGTCGGCTGCTTAACCGACTGAGCCACCCAGGCGCCCCCTCCTCCTACTTTATTTTAAACCTCTCTAAAAAGCATGCTTCTCTGTAACTTTTTTGTATAACTTAAAAAAAAATTGAGGTCGATTTATCCTTTGTATAATTTGTAAACTGTTTTTACTTTTTATGTCATAGAGTTACTTAACACTCTTTGTATATATTATTAACTGCTTGGTATCTCAAATGCTAACTGGATCTTACAACTGTATCACAAAACACTTCCCATTTGGTTTTCCGTTTGAACAGTCACCTCCCAAAAGCTGCACATCAGTGTCAAAGCAGGAGTCTAGCAAAGGAAGTCATAGGACTGGAGGACAGTATCGTCTACCTATCAAGTCCCATCAACACTGTTCTAGTTGGTCAGATGAGTCATTATCTATGACACAGTCAGGTAAGAGTAATAACAAGGAGTTTTCTTTGTATTATATTTGAATACCTCTTTAATAAGCTTTGTCTGTCCATATGTTAGTGTAATGTTATCCTTTCTCTCATTTGTAAAGGCTTTTTTCTTGCCAAGAGTAAATCACATAATTCAGTGCTTTTCATTGATAATTAATTATTTCCCTAATTACACAAAATGTGACAAACTGTTACATTCTTGGGTTGTTAATGGGCAAGTCATTTATTCATCAGACATTTGTTGAATATTTTTTTCTATGTGCCAGATACTGCTTATGTGTTCCCATAGTGCTCTGTGCATCAGCTTATACCAGACAGCATATAAATTGTAACCAGACTTTACCCAGCAGGTCTCCCCTACTAGCATATAGACTTCTGGAAAGGAGAGTCTAATTTATTAATAATTGGTGGCACCAGGACCTACCAGGTACTTTGCATTGCACATGGCAGGTATTTATTAAATGTTCCTTTCTTTTTTTTTTTTTTTTTTTTTAATGTTTATTCATTTTTGAGAGAGACAGAGACAGAATGTGAGTGGGTTAGGGGTAGAGAGAGAGGGAGACACAGAAGCCAAAGCGGGCTCCAGGCTCTGAGCCGTCAGCACAGAGCCCGACGCGGGGCTCGAACTCACAAGCTGTGAGATCATGACCTGAGCCAAAGTCGGATGCTCAACTGACTGAGCCACCCAGGAGCCCCTTAAGTGTTTCTTGAATGAATTAATGATGACCATGGAGAGAGAGAGGAGGAGGTAGGGCAGGATAGCCTAAGTTTCAAAGGAGGAAAGGTAGAGAATCAACTGCACATGGCAGTGGGGAACATTGTCTATTCTCCTATAGTCTCTATTCTGCTATAAAACTCTGTGCTATTAGATTATGAAGCCATGAACAGCCTCTATTCTGTAAGACTTCAATGTACACAAGATCTGATCTTGGGAAGCATATCTATACAGGCAACGCTCAGTTTATGAGAATTCCAAGGAAGGTTGACACTATATTGAGTGTATGCCTTTTGAGCTCATTTTTAGTTTTCATTTGAGAGTAGACATTTAATAAAGAAAAAGTGAAAAATATTATTCTGTTTTTGGTCTTTGATCCTATTCTGTACCCCCTGTTTTCAGTGTTTCAAATGATAATAAATCATTGGACGTTCCCACACCCATATTTTTATTTTTTTATTTTTTTTAAATTTTTTTTTCAACGTTTATTTATTTTTGGGACAGAGAGAGACAAAGCATGAACGGGCGAGGGGCAGAGAGAGAGGGAGACACAGAATCGGAAACAGGCTCCAGGCTCTGAGCCATCAGCCCAGAGCCCGACGCGGGGCTCGAACTCACGGACCGTGAGATCGTGACCTGGTTAAAGTCGGACGCTTAACCGACTGCGCCACCCAGGCGCCCCCCCACACCCATATTTTTAAATCACCCTTGTTTTTGAATAACTGCATAATATTTCAAAGAGTAGATATACCATAACTTATTTAAATATTTCTCTAGTGATGATCATTTAGATTTTGTCAAAATTGCCAATAATGTTTTTTTTTTTAATTTTATTTTTTATTTTTTTAAATTTACATCCAAATTAGTTAGCATATAGTGCAACAATGATTTCAGGAGTAGATGCCTTAGTGCCCCTTACCCATTTAGCCCATCCCCCCTCCCACAACCCCTCCAGCAACCCTCAATTTGTTCTCCCTATTTATGAGTCTCTTCTATTTTGTCCCCCTCCCTGTTTTTATATTATTTTTGTTTCCGTTCTCTTATGTTCATCTGTTTTGTCCCTTAAAGTCCTCATATGAGTGAAGTCATATGATATTTGTCTTTCTCTGACTGACTAATTTCACTTAGTATAATACCCTCTGGTTCCATACACATAGTTGCAAATGGCAAGGTTTCATTCTTTTTGATTGCTGAGTAATACTCCATTGTGTATATATACCACACCTTCTTTATCCATTCATCCATCGATGGACATTTGGGCTCTTTCCATACTTTGGCTATTGTTGATAGGGCTGCTCTAAACATGGGGGTGCATGTGTCCCTTCGAAATAGCACACCTGTATCCCGTGGATAAATGCCTAGTAGTGCAGTTGCTGGGTTGTAGGGTAGTTCTATTTTCAGTTTTTTGAGGAAGTGTTTTCCAGAGTGTCTGCACCAGCTTGCATTCCCAGCCAGTAAAGTTGTAATGAACATCTTCTTGTGGAATATTTCAGTAAGAATAAATTCTTAGAAATGAGATTACTAGCTCAAGCCAGTTGAAGAATGTTGTATATCATATTTATCTGTTGAATATTATTATTTTTATGTATTTGCTTTGAGGTACTCTGGCAAAAAGTTACTACCAGTGTAGTAACATGTCAGTAGACATAAACTTGATACTTGAAAACATGGATTTAGGGGTGCCTGGGTGGCTCAGTCGGTTAAGTGTCTGACTTTGGCTCAGGGCATGATCTCATGGCTTGTGAGTTCGAGCCCTGCGTTGGGCTCTATGCTGACAGCTCAGAGCCTGGAGCCTGCTTTCTGATTCTGTGTTTCCCTCTCTCTCTGCCCCTCCCCGACTCATTCTCTGTCTCTCTCTCTCAGAAATATTTTTTTTTTCAACGTTTATTTATTTTTGGGACAGAGAGAGACAGAGCATGAACGGGCGACAGGCAGAGAGAGAGGGAGACACAGAATCGGAAACAGGCTCCAGGCTCTGAGCCATCAGCCCAGAGCCCGACGCGGGGCTCGAACTCACAGACTGCGAGATCGTGACCTGGCTGAAGTCGGACGCTTAACCGACTGCGCCACCCAGGCGCCCCTCTCTCTCAGAAATAAATAAACATTAAAAAATTAAAAAAAAAAAAAACTCTGAATTCATATCTTAGCTCTACTACTTACTGGTGACTTTCTTCAGCTTTCTTTCCCATATTGGATAGTCTTTTCCATCTGTTCAGTGGAATAATATTGTAACCAGCCTTGCATGAGTTACAGACTAAGGATTAATAATGTTAATAAGATACTGTTTTATTGGTAAAACATACTCAAGTGAGAATAGTTTTAGAAAAATAGCTCTGAGATTTCTAAACTCCAGATGCCATCTGCCTGTTGATGATGACATCATTAAATGCAATGTTTATGGAAGTGGTCAGTTTTAATGTAGTGGAGTTATATAAGCCTTTCTCAAGTGATAAAGAATTTATCAGCCAAATTATTAGAGGCTGCCTGTGTGAAATAATCAGAAACTTAATTTTTTCTATTAGATCATTCTGTCCATCAGGTTATTCTGTCTTGACGTTAGTTTAAACAAACTGAAATATCATTTACCGGTCCCCTCCTCTCCGTCACCACCCAAAAAAACCTTGTAGGAGATAATTCCATAAAGGCAATAAATTCATTCAGTGAGTTGTTTGGGTTAAAAAAAAAAATTCTAGAGATTTTTAGATGCTACTAATGATGAATTTTTTAAAATGTTTATTTTAGAGAGAGAGAGAGAGCGAGCATGAGCACATGCAAGTGGGGGAGGCGCAGAGAGATAGGGAGACGTAGAATCCAAAGCAGGCTCCAGGCTCCAAGCTGTTAGCACAGAGCCCCACGCGAGGCTCTAACTCACAAACCACGAGATCATGACTTGAGCCAAAGTCAGATGCTTAACCGACTGAGCCACACAGGCACCCCGTTACTAATGATGAATATTATGCAGTAATACTATATTTGGGCAGGTATATAATGTATTCCCACTCATTCTCATAGACTTTTATTTATTTAATTTCTACCTTTCATTTGTACACTTTTGGCTTCTTTAGTACTTAAAAATAGAAACATTTCCCAAGGTCTTTCATCTAAAAACTCCCAAGTTTCTCATCAACTACTTTTAAATCTTCACAAGCATAGATGATACATATTTTTATTAGAAAAGTCACTGCTGGCAGGGCACCTGGGTGGCTGAGTCAGTTAAGCGTCTGACTTCGGCTCAGGTTATGATCTCACAGTTTGTGGGTTTGAGTCCCGCATCGGGCTCTGTGCTGACAGCTCAGAGCCTAGAGCCTGCTTCAGATTCTGTCTCCCTCCCCCTGCTCATGCTCTTTTTCTCAAAAATAAATAAACATTAAAAAAATTACAAAAAGAAAAAGAAAAATCACTGCTGGCATGTGCAATTTTTATAATATATTAATTTGAAGGCAAGACTACACTGTGTGTTAGCTAACTTGACAATAAATTATTAAATATGTATATGCTAATTTAAAATAATCATTTTGGGAGGGGGGGCAAGGTTGAAACTAAGTGTGTGGGAGTATAGTGATTCCCCCACACAATTTTATCAAAGTCTTCAAATTTTATCCATGTCTTGAGGTTTGGAAGCACATAAAAGCTTATCCAGCTAAAAGAAGCTCAGTTTTTAGAAGATGCAAAGATATGGGTTTATACTTCATTTTAGAAACATTTTAACTTTTAGATCAACCTGCAGTCCTACCCCAAATTATTACACTAGAATCATCAATTGAATCTCTGCAAAGGGCTCAGAACCTTTTAACCCTGAAAGCAATTGATTCTTTTCTTCAGCAATTAGAAGAAAACATAAGGGAGATACTCAGTGGCTCTCTTCTCACCACCAGCATTTTTAGTTTTAGATTGGAAAATCTGTTACCGAAAATATAGCTGCATAAAATGTTTGTTTTATATGAGTATTACTCTTACCACCATTTTTTGAGCTTTTATAGTTCAGTTGCTGTGCTGTGTGCTTTGTACACCTTATTTAATCTACACATCAATTCTAGAAATCAGCAGGGGGTCAAACTTACCTTACCAATTACCAGTAACAGATCCAGAGTTGAAAATGGCCTTTATTATTATGCTATTTTATGAGTGTTGATCGATAAATAGTGAGCTTTGCCCATGCTAAGGACTCACGATGATGCCACCAGTGGTATAAGATGGGGGTATTACTTTCCTGAGGTACCTAAAGTTAGCAACATAGAAGTGACAGGAACTTAGATTTCATTATTTCTAATCCAGATATTGGGATCATTCTATTAAAAAAAGACTATAATCCTTTTGCATTTAAATAAGTTCCATAACTAGTTCTTACGCAATTTAATCTGAAGTACCTGAAAAAAAACCTGGTTATTTATGGTTTAATGTTGTAGCATACATTTGAGTCTTCAGATTTTATACAATAGTATTTCTATTGTAATAGTATTTCTATGGCTATTAAATGTCTCACTCGACATTAGTGTGTGGAAATGATATTATTACTTGATTTGGGGAGGAGGTGTGAGGAATAATCATTTTTATTCTGCGTAATTTCCATGTGTAGTGAAATAAGCAGCATCTTTAAATGACAGTATTTTCATAGCATGTATGTGACACTTATTATAATGAAATGTCTTTTTCATGATTTTGCTGTGACTGGACATCTACTTTGTACGTGTGTGTATATGTGTAGGGAACTGTTGGGAAGAAAATAAGATTTAACTAGCTTCATTTTAGCTATTTTAAATATTTTAAGAGCTTCTAAAGAAAGGTTATAGCAGAGTATATTTCTTTATAATTTCTTTCTTTCCTTTTTTTTTTTTTTTCTTTTTTTTTTTTTTTAAAATGATGCTCGGTGCCCAACCCCAAGGATTCTGATATAATTCCTCTGGGATGGGGCCCAGGCACCAGTGTTTTTTTTTTTTTTTTTTTTTTTTTTTAATTTTTTTTTTCCAACGTTTATTTATTTTTGGGACAGAGAGAGACAGAGCATGAACGGGGGAGGGGCAGAGAGAGAGGGAGACACAGAATCGGAAACAGGCTCCAGGCTCCGAGCCATCAGCCCAGAGCCTGACGCGGGGCTCGAACTCACGGACCGCGAGATCGTGACCTGGCTGAAGTCGGACGCTTAACCGACTGCGCCACCCAGGCGCCCCTCTTTCTTTCCTTTTATATGGTATTAAGACATCAACTGATGATTCACAGTCAGTGTAAAATGGCAAAGTTTCATTTTTATTTTAATAGGACTTAAAAACTATTAATAGCTAAGGGGAAGGAAAGATAAATATGTTTCTCTTGTCACCAGGAAATAATTCCTCACGATGCCCAAATTTCACTAGCTTAAAAGTTCTCAATTTCCGGTTGTTTATCTCATCAAGATAGGGTATCTTAAGATTTATTTGAGGTTTCAAATAGTACAATTAGAAAGTGAAAATAAGTAGGAAGGACCAACCGCCCACTATATTTCAGGGAAAAGAGAGATGCAAATCACTAATAAATTTTTTTTTCAAAAGCTCCAATTCCTTAATTTTAAATGTTAGATTGACTGTAAGTGTAGTATCACCTTGCTGCTTTCATTAGTAGTTATTAAATTAACTTCATTCTCAAGTTAAAATGAAAGATTTTATTTCCCTTTCAGAAACAACATCTGACCAAAGTGACATTGAAGGTAGGATCAGAGCCCTAAAGGATGAGCTGCGGAAAAGAAAATCAGTTGTGGACCAGCTGAAGAAGGAACAGAGAAAACGGCAGAAGGAAAGACTGAAAGCCCAAGAAGCCAGTCTGATCAAACAGTTAGAGGTTAGACATAGGAAGGGGGTTCAGTATCAAGGCTAATGTATATTGAAGCCTAAAATGTTTTTTAAATGTTGTTAATAAAGTAATGGCGTAGAATTTTTCATTATTAGTTTGGTGCCACATTTTAACTTCTTTTTAAAAGAAATCCAAGGTTATCTAAACAAACTCTTGCTTAAAGCATTAAATATTAAAATAATAAATCTTGGGGTGCCTGGGTGGCTCAGTCGGTTGGGCGTCCGACTTTGGCTCAGGTCATGATCTCGTGGTTCATGAGTTCGATCCCCACATCAGGCTCTGTGCTGACAGCTCGGAGCCTGGAGCCTGCTTTGGATTCTGTGTCCTTCTCTCTCTCTCCCCCTCCCCTGCTCATGCTCTGTCTCTCTCTGTCTCAAAAATAAATAAAACATTAAATAAAAAAATAAATCTTATAGCATCAAGTATTAAGTAAATATTCTTAAAATCAAATTAAAATAAGAGGTTTTTTTCTTAAATAAGAAAGATTAGGCCTGTGAAAGATTGAAATTCACGCCCTCTTAAGCAAAGAATCATTAGATGAATAATTCTGTAAAAAAAGATAAATAATTCTAGCTATTGAAACTGTTACTGCCTTTTTAAAAACAATTTGTTTTTTTTTAAGCAGAATGATGTTTCATGCCACATTGTCCTATTTGAATGGCTCAGAAGTGATAATTCTAAACTAGACTTCTCCCATGCTCTAGCAGCCTTCCCTGATTCTGCCCCAGCTGGAAACCTGGTTTTGATATTTCCTCATTCTGTTTTCTCTTATCCTTTTGGTTATCAGATCTCACTGGTACTTTTTTTTTTTTCTTTATGAGCCTGCTTGCTTTTTCCATTCCAGCTGCCATCGAGCCGACTGGGGCCTCATGACCCCTTATCTCTGCTCTCTGCATGGCCTCTTAAATGCCCCTGTCTCTGTTGCTTCCCTAATACTTGCATACCTTCTGCCAGCCTAGTATTCCTAAAATGCCACATTCATCATAGAATCAATCTGAACGTCCTGCTCCTCGCAAGAATCCCTTCTCACGGCATCACCAGAGAAGACCATTCAGCTTCTACCTGAACACTTCCAATAATAGGAAGTCTCAAAATTTCAAGGCAGTTGATTTCATTGTAGGATTCTAGGTTCTGTAAATGTTAAAAATCTTTTGGTTCTGTTAGTCAATATTTCTGTCCTTTCAATGGTCCTTGTTGTGGTAACACCAAATATGTATTCCTCCTACATCTATTAACTTAGTCATCAAATATTTAAGTGCCTATTTGTATGCCAGAATTCAGCTAATGACTTTACATGTATTCATTTTATCCTCAAGCAACAGTGGCTTTACTGTCTACAGTTTTACGGATGAGGAAATTGAGTTGCAGGGAGAGTAATGCTATTCAGGGACACACCACTCAGAAGTGGTAAAGCTAGATTTTAATAGATCTCTAATTCTAAATTTTGTGTCCTATCTTCCACATAGAAAACAGGGCTGCTGACAGATGTGGAGAAAATAGACATTCACACAGGTACACAATACAGAGATGGGAACAGGGACTGTAACTTGCACAGATGTTTAGAAGTAAGGGAAGTGCTTAAGGTAGAATAGCCATACTGGCAAGTTCATGGTGGAAAATAGTGGGAAACAAAATTCAACAATAAAGATCATGTTCAGGGTCTTAGAATCAGACGGATGAGTTTGGACTTCAAGTCAGTAGTCTTCAACGTGACCACACGTTAGAATTAACTGGGGAGCTCTCTGAAAAATACAAATATCCAGTCTCCCTCCCAGAGGGATTAATAATCTAGGGTGGGACCCAGAATTTAAAAGCACTAGTGTAAGGTAATGGAGAGCCATTGAAAATTAAATGAAATACTATTAGATTGAATAGCACTGCTCAAAATTCTTCATTACTGGAGATGCCAGCCAGAAGGGTCTAAAAGAAAGTTGTGTATTTAGGTTTTAGAATTATAGTATGTGGTGGAGAAAAACATAATATATATAGCATTTCATATAAAAAATCTTTGGGAGTTTATTTAATCACAGATGTGATAAGTCAACTACATCCTTGTAAGTATAGCTTTCAGATCTGAGAAGTTATAGTCCTCATATAGCTAGCTAGACCATCTAGCTTTGGTATGTGTTTAATACCAGAAGTTACTTTACCAAAACATTTGAAAATTTAGAGGATATGGATAGTGAAAGTTGTAAAAGTAGGGATTTCAGCCCAAGTTTTAGGGATCTGTAGCAACTGAGTAGCATCCATATGGTCATTCATTCATTCTATGATGTTGACTGACAGCCTGTTTGGGGCCAAACACTGAGTAGGTACTGGATATACAGTGTTGAACAAAACAGCTATAGTCTCAAATAGAGATATAAAAGTAGGGATTTTAGCCCAGAAAACTAAGAAATATAATAAAGGACTTCCCTTAGATTTCATCCAAATCAGAATTACACATTAGTGTTTATAGAATGGCTGATAACATTTTTTGTAATTCTGAACTATCATGTTCTCTAATCACAGCCTTCCTTCTTCAGGCTTTGTATTCCCAAGGATTTGTATTCCCAAGAAGCTGCCATTGAACTCTGTGTAATGCCTAAACTTCTTAAAAATAACATGGAAGTATTAGGACACCCTTAAAAGAATAATTACATAGTCAGCTAAAGAAGTTTTTTAATGGGGCAGAACCCAAATGATTGCTTCATAGGTATTAAATTTTTGTAAAATGAGACTTTGTCATTTTCTAACTCATATTAGGATTATGGTTCCACATGTATGCTTATACATAGTCTGTTTCAAGAAGGATCTACAAGTAAATGTTGATGGCACTCTGGGGAATGACATGGATACTGGGAGAAAGATTTTTACATTACATCTTCTTTCCTGTTTGAATATTTTACCATAAAATATACTATTTTCTAATTTAAAATAGTTTTTTTAAAAAATTCTGTATAGTGACTCCTCTGATTTTTCTAAACTAGTCATATGATGAATTCATTAAGAAAACTGAAGCAGAGCTTAGCCGAGATTTGGAAACATCACCAACAGCCAAGCCTCAAATTAAAACGCTCTCCTCAGCTTCTGAAAAACCCAAGATCAAGCCCCTTCCACTACACAGGTAGAAATTTTTGATAACTTCTCTATGTTCTGCCTTGTTTGAGAAAAGAATTAAGGGAAGACTTTTAGTAGAAGCTATCTCTTAAGTAACTGTGAAGTTAATTTTAACCAATATTTTTACTTTCACTAGAGTTGTTATGTATGATGTAATCACAAATTGAATTTATCATAAGGTACAGGTTTAAAAATATATTCTGAATCCTGAAATCTGGTGGGCACAATGAAAATAGTATCCTCTAGTATTGCTAGTAGCAATAGACTTTTGCAAAGCAGTTTGCCAGTGTTTCAGAAGTAAAAAACAACCTGTAACTTATGATTCCATAATTTCACTCCTGGAAACCTAGTTTGAGAAAATATGCAATATCTTTATGTCCAGAAATAGGTGAATAGCCCAGTAACTTAAGGGTCTTCCCAGGGATGGAATATTATGCAGCCAGTCAGTGCAAATACAGAATACTGAGAGGCAGCATTGGAGATTGTATATAAAAAAGTGAGGTTGCAATACTTAAACTGAATTTTGAGCAATGAGTAGGGGGTAAGCAGTCAGTGGGACTGAGAAATAGGGGTCATTTCAGAGAAGGACATTGATGAATGACCAAAAGCAGCAGGGAGCTTGGCATGTTACAGAAACTGAACATTATAGAATGTTGCTAATGTTAGAAGAGACTGGAAAAATAAAAACTGAATTGTGAAAACCTTGTACTCACTCATTCATAATATAATTTCTACTTTACTTTTCAGAAGATGGGAAGCCTTTGAAGGCTTTCCCAAAAAATACTTAGGGATTTTTAAGTCTGTTACAAAAATAATAGAGACTCATGATAATTAATTTCTCATTACCTCAGTTTGAATCATGGCTTCAGTACCAGCTAGCTATTTAACTTTGTTGGGCAAGTTATTTAATCTCTCTGTGCTTATTTTTTTTAATAGGGATTTATATCCCTATAATAACACCTAAGTAATTAACTTGTTATGAGAATTAAAAGACTTAACTTAGATCAGAGCTTAGCATACAATTAGCACTGCGTATTAGTAGTTACTGTTATTATTTTAATTAGAATATTGAGGGAAGCAGTAAAAAGAAGAAAAGTTTAAATCATATACTGAACTATCCCAGAATTGCAAATGTCAACAATTAGATGTATTTCCTTTTAGGATTTCTTATGCTTAGATTTTATATATATATTTTTGTAATATATACATTTTTCCATTATATTACAAAACTGTAAATTTTATTTTTAGATTTCTGCATAATACACTAATGAATTGCTTTACGGTTTTATTAACCAGACTCTTGGAGGATTTTAACTAGAGAATGATGTAATCACATTTGTGTTCAGAGAGCTCTTTCTGACTAGTATATGAAGGAGAAATAGAAAAGAGCAAACTTGGAAGCAGGGAGAACAGGAGTCTAGACCAGGCTTCAAATAATCAGTGTAAATAAGAACAGAGATAGGAAATAAACTTAGAAATATTTAAGAAGCAGGGGTGCCTGGCTGGCTCAGTTGGTAGAACATGTGACTCTTGATCTTGGGATTGTGAGTTCAGGCCCCACATTGGGGATAGAGTTTAGTTTAAAAAAAAAAAAAAAAAGAATTTATTCTTAAAAACACTTAAAAGAAAATATTTGAGAAGTAGACTTCACTGAAGTGCTAGATAGGGGAACAAGAGAAATCTAGAATGACTCCCAGGTTTCTCTTAAATGGTTGGGTCAACATTCCATTAACCTGAATGGAAAGTCAGATGTTCTTTTGTGGGTAGCTTATGACTTTGGTTTTAGAATACAAATTTTGAGGTGTACATGGTTCACCTAAGGAGAATTATCCAGGAAAGATGTCAGTGTAAGATATATATGGGATGAGGAGCATATAGATGGTGGTTGAAAACGTATATATAGCAACATCACCCAAGGAAGATACGCATTCAGAGAGAATAAAAGGGAGCCAAGTACTAATTATGATAAAATAGCATTTAAAGGCATTATAAAGAGAAGCGGAAGCCAAATACTATGACTTAGCAAATAAAGAGAAGGCAAGAAAATGAAGAATGTAGCTCTTTCTGTTAACTTAAAGAATAAGAGAGGACAGCAGCCAGGAGGTGGAAGAATGAAGAATTGAGAGGTAAAATTTTGAGGCTCATGGCGTACTTACAAGCGAAGGGGAAAAATCTCCAGGGTGAAGGACTGAAGGTTCTAGGAAAGTGAACGTGTGACTGAAGAGTACCATTAATGAGGCTGAGGCAATGTGTGAGATTTTCGGCAGGAGGTTCAAACAATCAGCTTTGAATACGTGTGAAAGACACACCTCTTTCTGTCCTGCAGACAGAAGGAAAGGCAGTTGGGATGGCTATGAATATAGATACATTTGTAGGTAGAAAGGCTCAGGGTAAGAAAGGTCATGCTGATGGCCTCTGTTTTTCTCATTAAAAGAGGCAAGATTGTCTACTGAGAGTGATGAAGGCCAGAAACAGGCTTGGTGAAAGTGACAGGTTGGAATACCTCCTGTGAAGAAGTAGTTTTCTGAGAGTTGACTGCTTGTTGTTACCAGTTATTACAATATCAGCAGTACATTTATTTCTACTCTTTATTTTTTTGTTTCAGATCTGAAACAGCAAAGAACTGGAAATCACTAACAGAATCAGAGCGTGCCAGAGGGTCATTGGAGTCCATTGCTGAAC
This sequence comes from Puma concolor, assembly GCF_028749965.1. Taxonomy (NCBI): domain Eukaryota; kingdom Metazoa; phylum Chordata; class Mammalia; order Carnivora; family Felidae; genus Puma; species Puma concolor. The sequence goes on from NC_141683.1 coordinate 42,193,079, forward strand.
ATGTTGGTATGTAACTAGGAAAAATAATGACGCTGTATCCACTAGACTTAAGAATTTATGCAAGGGCGTATATAATTCTGCCTCTACAGCGTTTCGATTAAAAAATGAATTTTTAGGGGCGCCTGGGTGGCGCAGTCGGTTAAGCGTCCAACTTCAGCCAGGTCACGATCTCGCGGTCCGTGAGTTCGAGCCCCGCGTCGGGCTCTGGGCTGATGGCTCAGAGCCTGGAGCCTGTTTCCGATTCTGTGTCTCCCTCTCTCTCTGCCCCTCCCTCGTTCATGCTCTGTCTCTCTCTGTCCCAAAAATAAAAAAAAAAAATAAAAAAAACGTTAAAAAAAAAAAAAATGAATTTCTTAAAGATAATAATTATTGAAATTTTAAGTTACTTTTATATAAAAGTGATTTATTGGTTATATATAAATTTAAAAACTGAAGCATAAAGACATTAATCTAAAATGGTTGAGTGTATCATCGGCATCCCTAAATTCTCCCTTAATCAAATTTTATAACTGATTATATATTTTTTTCAGTCTATACTATTTCTCAGGGTTAAGTGGTTATATACATGTATATTTTTCAACTTAATCCAAAGAAAGATAAGAATTATTGAAAATAAACTGTAATTCAATGAGGAAATAAAACTGAGGCATAAAAAAGCCTATGTAGAAACAATGACAAAATAGAGATTTGAATTCAGAACTTTTACCTCTTGGTTTGTTAGCTCATCCAGTATTTTTTTTTTCTTATTCTGCAGTTTTAGCTCTTAAAATACTGTATTTGCAGAAATTGTTATTTTTTCTCTTGCATTTGCATTTGAGAGCTTAGTTGAAGTCCCCAGGAAAATTCATTCTTTTCAAAGTATCTTTGTCCCTCCTTCATTGTTTTCCTATCTGAAATAATGTGTATGTAATATCTATCTGGTTTCACATGATTTGAAGAATTGATCACACAAATCAGTGTCTCCATAAACTTAGAGCCATTTTTCTTCACTTTATAAGTTAAGACAGCCCTTAAGAAATATTTCAAACTTTAAATTTCCAGTCATTCTAAATGTTCTGGTTATTGCTGGGGCAATATACTCTCTTAAAGGAAAAACTTAACTTCTATGGTAACCAAAACAGGTTATATTTATTGACCAGAGTTTTTCCTCATGAAGATTTGGCTTTTATTTAACCTTTGGTTCCAGCAGTTAAAAGGTTGTGATTAAATAATTTTGATAAGATTTTTTTTCTTTTCCTGAAAGATGCTGCATTGGCAGGTTCTGAGAGATCAGTATCGGAAAGGTCTTTATCTGCATATGCGAAGAGAGTCATTGAATTGGATAGACAAACAGAAGAGCATTTTCAGACTTCATCCCCAATTCTTAGATCATCAAGGAAAGCCAGAGCAGAATCTGGCGATTCTTTAGAAAATGTACCATCATTATCTCTTCTCAAAGAATTGAATGCCCCTAATAGAATTCTGGATGTGTTAGATGCCAAGGTTGAAGAAGCTAGTCAAAAATCAGAAATACAAGAAGTGGACTATGCAAAATTGGAAGAGAGTGTGATTGAAGAGGCCTATTCAAAACAATGTAGGAAGTCTGATGTCTTACTGAAACTAGACCTGGAACAGGGAGATTCATCTGAAATTCTTTCAAGGAAGGATCTTCCTTTAGATTCTGTAAATGTTCAGAAAGACTTAGTTAGATTAGCCATTGAAAATCTTCATAAAAAACAGTTGAAAGAGAGAGAGTCAGATCAAGGTACTGATCACAGTACAAGCACCCAATCAGAAAAAGAAGTTCATGAACAAAGGAACATAAAGGAAAGGGACTCATCTTTGTCAGAGCATCTTTTTGCTCCTAAGGAGACATCATACTCTGAAGATTTTGAAGTGTCTTCTCTCAAGAAAGACATTTCAGCTGACCTGTACAAAGATGACTTTGAGGTGTCATCTTTGTTGTCACTCAGGAAAGACTCTCAATCTTGCAGAGATGAGTCACGGCCAACAAAGAACTCTACAAGTAGAGCCACTAGCTTGGGCAGTGATGATGAAATCAGTGAGTGCCTCAGTGAGAAAAGCCTTTCTGTTCATAGCAGTGTCCACTCTGAGAGGCTATTAGAACTCAAGTCCCCCACTGAGCTTATGAAAAGTAAGGAGCGCAGTGATGTAGAACATGAACAGGGAGTTACGGAACCCCCTTCCTTGGTTTCAGTTTCTGTTGCAGATGAGTTACATGATTTCCACATTGGCGATAGGGTGTTGATTGGCAATGTTCAGCCAGGAACTCTTCGATTCAAAGGCGTGACCAGTTTTGCCAAAGGATTTTGGGCTGGAGTGGAGTTGGATAAAGCTGAAGGAAATAACAATGGGACATATGATGGCATTGTATACTTTGTGTGCAGAGAGAAGCATGGTATTTTTGCTCCCCCTCAAAAAATATCTCACATTCCAGAAAACTTTGATGACTATGTAGACATAAATGAAGATGAAGAGTCTTACTCAGATGGACGATATCAATACTATAATCAAGAACAAAAAGATACAGCAGATTCCAAATTTGATAGAGAAAAGGATGCAGTTGAATATTTTTATGAGAACTCTCTACCTAGTATGCATGATATAGAAGCCTCACTTGATAGAAGCCTTAAAATAGAAACAGACAAGGTACAGGACGTTTCTGGGGTACTTGAAGCCCATGTTCACCAGCAATCTTCAGTGGATTCACTGATCTCTTCAAAGGAAAACAAAGACGTTCCTGGTGCCATAGAAAAGGTTTCCATTGCTGTAGAAGGCGATACTTTAGACAATGCCTTTTCTGAAGAATTAAAGCAGCAGCAGCAGTTGACAGAAAAGGAAGAGGACCTATGTCCTGAGGTGTCAGAAAAGCTCTCTACTCCACTTCTAGATCTTTTAACAAGAGAAAAGAACCAACTGGAAGCCCAGCTGAGGTCCTCACTAAATGAGGAAAAGTCAAAGCAGCAGCTAGAAAAAGTCAGCTTACTGACAGACAGTTTACTAACAGTCTTTGTGAAGGACACAGTCAATCAACTACAAGAAATCAAAAAAGCTAGGAATGAGAAAATCCAGCTTAGCAATCAAGGGCTTCTTGATGATGATCGACAGAGTATGCCACCCCAATGCCTATCCCAAAATCTTGAGGAACAGTCAGCAAGCGTTCCAGATTGCTTCTTAAGGCCTGACTTAGAAGATGAAAAAGAAGAGATTTCTTCACCAGATATATGCCCCAGGCCTGTAAGTATTTTGTCTAGAAAGAATGTCAATTTACCTTCTGTAGTGCGTTTTAATTCTGTAGTTCCTCATAGATTTTTTGTGACATGTTATTTATTAGATAAAGATCACTGTACTAGTTTTTAAAGACCCTGTGGCTGTTTTTCTGTCTGAAGTATGATTGTCCTCTATTATGTCATGAGTGGTCACTGTAGGATTGTCACAAACACTGGCAGTTTTGTGCTGGATTGATGACCCTTGTGTGCTGTCTGGAGGTTAGATTCCCTTCCAGATCCACTGAACAGATTTACTCCATGGAGCTTTCCAGTGGTTCTCAATCCAGTTCTTTTTTGCCTATGAAATTATGTGTCTACCTATCTACTCAGTCATAATTGCTCTGCAGATATTGCCAGTTGTGATGTTGATTCTGGGAAAACTGAAATACATCCACTATGACATATACTCAGACAGACCATCAACTTAACTCGGGTTGCCCGTAGACAGTTGAACAAAAGTAATGATTTTGAGTAATTTGAGCCAGATAATCACCAGAGGTGAGAAATTTCATATATTGTTTCCATATCCCAGAGACAAGAGAGTCCTTCAGGAACAAAATAATGATGATTCAAAAAGAAAAAAACAACTAATCAATAAACAGTTTATAAAAATTCAGTTATAAGGCTTATGTAAGCAGAATTATGGGAAGCAGGATACTTTCTTCTTAAATTATTAATTAGTAGCCACCATGTTGTTTTTGTTTTGCTTATAGAGAAAGAGTAAACATACAAATAATATATTTGCTTTGTCTTTAAAAACAAAAAGCCCAAATGAATGATCTGAGGTTACTAAACGGTGCTCTGTTTGATTGGTTCCATTTCCATAGGAGAGTCCAGTATTTGGTGCCAGTGGACAGGAGGAGCTCGCTAAAAGACTTGCTGAACTTGAGATCAGCCGGGAGTTCCTGAGTGTGTTAGGAGATGATCAAGACTGGTTTGATGAAGACTTTGGTTTGAGCTCTTCTCACAAGATCCCCAAAAACAAGGCAGAAGAAACAATTGTACCTCTAATGGCAGAACCTAAAAGAGCTCCCCAAAAGCCATGTGAGACACTGTTGGCAGTCCCCCATACCACAGAGGAAGTAGAAACTCTTGTACATAATGCAGTGGAAGAACTCTGGAAATGGAAAGAATTAGGTCACGATCTCCACAGCATCAGTGTTCCTGCAAAACTGCTTGGCTGTGCCAGTAAGGGTCTAGATATAGAAAGCACTAGTAAAAGAGTCTACAAACAGGTATGTAACCTGGAAGGATAATTTTAATTTTTAAACTAATCTCTGTTGTTTGAAATTTGGATTTGTAGCCATTTTATTTTTGTTTCATTTTTCTCTGTCAAGGCGGTTTTTGATTTAACAAAAGAGATTTTTGAGGAAATATTCGCAGAGGATCCCAACTTGAATCAACCCGTCTGGATGAAGCCATGTAGAATCAACTCCAGTTATTTCCGACGAGTGAAAAACCCAAATAACCTTGATGAAATCAAGGTAAACTGCAAACTAGAGAGTATCTCCTTTTTTGACTTGCTGTTCATTTATGTAGATCTATAAATGCCGTAGAAGCAGGTACTCTTCTGTATGATTCTCCTTCTGTCCTCAAGGCCTTTTGCATAGTGGGTTTTCAGTACATGTTTGTTGATTCATGAAGTCCATGAGCAGTGGAGGGATGAGGTGAGAGAGAGTCCTGAATCCTCAAGTTTTTGCAAGTATAACTTTTTAACATTTCCTATGTGTACATAATTTATAATATTTAAAAAAAAATTAGGAAATACTCTGGGATATAAATTATTGGACTTCCAGGTAAATTTTTGGCAATTTAGAGATCATGGTACAGTATTCTAGAAGTATACCGGAAAACATGTCTCCTATCAAATATGCCAGCCCTAGACAGGTGTTACCTTTTCATCTTTGATTTTGGAGGTCTCAAATTAGCTATGTGGTTTTGAAATATGTGGGATAGTAATATGATATATAAAAAATATTGTTTGTTATCTAAGAAGCCCCTGAAAAGATTAAGTGCCTTGAAGCTACAGTGACTCCCAGCAAAACTTCAAAGTCACATTGGTGGAAATTTCTGCCCGTTCACATGTTTCTTTAATATAGCAAAGGTTGTATTCCCAGTGTAGTGCCTCTTGAACTGTAATGTGCATATGAATCACTGGGGATTTGGTTAAAATGGAGATTCTTACTCAGCAGGTCAGGAGTACCATTTCTAACAGACTCCCAAGCGATGTGGACGCTGTTGACCCTAGAACCCACCCTGAGGAACAAGGCTCTGGAATTGTGTTTTCCAGACTTATTTGATCACAGAAAGCCTGCCCCCTGCATCCTGCCCCTATAGCATACCTCCAGCTACAGTTGATCCTTGAACATCTTTGGGGGGTTAGAGCTGCCAAACCCCTACTCAGTTGAAAATCTTTAACTACTAACAGTCTACCGGAAACCTTACTGATAAATAGTCAATTAACACATATTTTGTATGTTACATGTTTTGTATACTGTATTCTTATAATAAAGTAAGCTAGAGAAAAGAAATGTCACTAAGAAAATCTTAAGGAAAAGAAAATACGTTTATGGTACTGTTATGTATTTCTTGAAAAAACTCTGTGTATAAGTGGGTCAACACAGTTCAAACCCATGTTGTTCAAGGGTCACCTGTGCTCATCTTACTGGTGTATTTTCCTACATCATCCAGGAGTGTATGTGGACTATTAAAATGTGGTAAAGAACATATACATTATTCTGGTATGTCATGTGGAGGCATTGCCTAAACAATTTAGTCTGTTTTTTTAATTGAGATATAATTAACATAATTATATTTGTTTTAGGTATACAACATAATGATTCTGTATTTGTCTATATTATTTTTAAAAAAGGTCACCACAAGTCTAGTTAGCATCCATCATTACACATGGTTACAAATTGTTTTGTGTGATGAAAAAATTTTAAGATCTCTCTTAGTGACTTTCAAATGTACAATACAGTATTATTTAACTACAGAAAGCTTTTGAAAATATTTTGTACTCACAGAACACCAACAGATATTTATGGGATGTCATGTATGCCTACACTGAAGTTAGGCAAACTGTGGCTCACAGTCCAAATCCAGCCTACCACCTGTTTTTATAAATGAAGGTGTATTGGACCACAGCCACACCCATTTGTTTAAATATTGTGTATGACTGCCATTCTGCTACAACAGCAGACTTCAGTAGTTGCGACAGAGACCAAATGGCCCACAAAGCCTTAAATATTTACAGGCTGATCCCCGCTTAAATTAAAGTAAGGAAGAAATAAAAAGCTTCCAAAGATTACTTTTGATTCATTAAAAAAAGAAAACTTCTAAAATGATTTTCAGCTTCGAAGAATAAAGTATCGGAACTGCCGGGGGAGCTTTTTCAAAACACAGGTGTACTCCATTGCTTTCAGCCCTCCAGTGTTGATACATCCTTGAAAGAGAGAGACCTAGAAAATGTGTGTGGATTGGTGGAGTTTGGGGGCACATTGGTAGTTTGAGAATCTTTTCAAATGATTCTGATTCATAAATGTGTCTTTTCCCCCCATTGACATTTTTTTAATGGAACCATAAAAAGTTGTAAACGCCAATTGTTTTATTAATAACAAAGGACAAATAAATTGAAATAAGAGAAGATACATAATGGGACGCCTGGGTGGCTCAGTTGGTTGAATGTCCAACTCTTGATTTCCACTCAGGTCATGATCCCAGGGTCGTGGGATCGAGCTCTACGTGGAGCCTGCTTAAGATTCTCTCTTTCCCTCTGCCCCTCTTCCCCACTCGTGCTCTCTCTCTCTCTTTCTCTCTCTCTCTCTCTCTCTCTCAAATAAAAAATTTTTTAAAAAGACAAGATGCATAATATATATCAACAATCAAAATACATATATCAGTATAACACACAGTTATGCTGCCCAGCGATTTTAATATTGAAATAACATTTTGTAAGGTATTTTTAAGGATGATAGTTTAAATACTGTTAGTAACATTACCATGCTTCTTATATTGAAGCACTGATTAATATTTTTACAATTCAATGTATTCAGTCATGGTGCTTCAAAATAAACTATCCCAGCCAAAGCCTGTACTTTGCTCCCACGGCACTGCTTCGAACCTTTATGTGGGATTAAGTGCAGAGATTTATTTAATGCTTTCTCTAATAGTTTTGCCCGCTTGAAGTTAGCTAATGGCAGTTCTTAGATAGAGGGGACTCTAAAGTGATTTTTCTTTGCAGATTCATCAGTGGGTTTTACTTTTGTATGTTGTGTAAAAAGAAAAATTCTTTAAGTAAAGTCAGAGCATTTGGAATGCTTTTGTCTTCAAATTGCTAAGTGGAACTGTTGAGTGGAAGAAATTTGTATGATCTTTTATTATAAATGCTATGTTCTTAGCATGCACCTGCATTATAAGCACTGACTCTCAGAAACTTGGCTGTTTGGTTCATTACTTCCTCTTATTTTCACAGAACTTCATAGCCACCGAAGTGCTCAAGTTGTTTAGTCTTAAAAAGGAGCCAAACCACAAAACAGATTGGCAGAAAATGATGAAATTTGGAAGAAAGAAAAGAGACCGAGTGGATCATATCCTGGTCAGTGTATATAACTGCAATATGTTTATTTTGACTGTCTCTTCTAAAATCAGAATGTAGTTACATTCTAAAAAGAAAAGGAATGTAACTGACCCTAAGTCTATGATAGTGAAGCCGTGAAGCCTTCATTTGCTGCATTTCTGCCCCTCAGTTTTGGAACTTGCTTTCTTTTGAACTTGACAGAAGAATATTTAACTGAACAGTATTTTGTGGGTGTGGAAAACTTGAGAAATAAAAAGCTGAGTGGATGAGGTACGGCATTAAGAAGAGATCAGTGTAGACTCTGGGGCCAGACTGCCTGCCTTTAAATCCCTTTTCTGCCACATACCTGGTGTGTAATCTTGGACAAATTGTCTAATCCCCTTGTGTCTCGTCTCCCTATCTGTAATCTACCAAGACAGTTATTAAGAGAATTAAAAGTATGTTTACATATGTATGTATGCAAGAGTTCCCTGGCTACATATAACTCAGTAAATACTAGCTGTTATGCTTTCCTCCTCGTTATTATTATCCAGAGCTTTTAGCTGGGTAGGATTTATTCCATTTGGCAATAGATTTCCCTAGCACTAGAAAAACATTTCTCAAACAAAAAAAAAAGAAAGAAAAAGGAAAGAAAAAAAAAGTCATTCTTTTCTTTGTTCCCTAAAAGAATGTTAAGCAGTAGCAAATTTCGGGAAACTCATTACTTGATTCACGTTTATCTCTAAACATTTTGATTCTGAACTATTTTATCTTGTCTGTATTTATATTCATATAACGAAAAACAAATGTAAGGCTTAAATTAATGAGTTTTCCCCAAGTGTGCGCCTTTCCATTGCTTCATTTACTCAGTAATGACTACACTAGATAAACATTTATTTAGAGTTTTATACTTTGCCATTCTTTTTCATGCCTTATTTGATCCTCACAGTAATTATATGAGGCAGGAAGGACTCACGTTATTCTGTGTTACAAATGAGAAAGTTTGGGGGCACCTGGCTGGCTTAGCAGAGTGTGTGACTCTTGATCTCAGAGTTCAAGTTCAAGCCCCACGTTGATTGTACAGATTACTTAAAAATAAAAAATCTTGGGGCACCTGGATGACTCAGTCAGTTGAGCTTCCGACTCCTGATTTCAGCTCCGGCCATGATCCCAGCATCGTGAGATCGAGCCCCACATGAGGCTCTGCCCTGAGGGTGGAGGGTGCTTAAGATTCTCTCTGTCTCCCTCTGCCCCTCTGCCGCGTTCGTGCTCTCTCCCTGTCTCTCTAAAAATGAGTGAAATTTAAAAAAAAAAAAAAATCTTTACAGAAAGTTTAGACTCAGAGATATTAAGTGACTTGCCCAGCAAATAAGAGCCAAGATTTTAAGCAACTTTTTCATAGCTCTTTGCCTCTTAAGAACGTGAACTTGTTCTCATAGTTCTACAGCAGCTTAAAGTTTGAGTTCTTGTTAATTTCTAAGTCCTTACTTCCTCTACTTCTTTAGGAGTTAAAGAAGAGAGCATGTCAAGAAACATTCATGTACCCCTTCTATCAGTTAAATTGATCATATCCTCTATAAATCATCTCAGGGCACACACTGAGTCAAGAATTGTGCTAATTAACGACTAATGTTACAGTGGTAAGCAAGACAGACCTAGCCCCTGCCTTCATGGATTTATCCTTGGCTGGAAAAACTAGCCGTTAATATATAATTTACATAAGTAAATTAGAAATTTTATAAATTATAAATTAAGTGATAAAAATAGAGGAACAGAGAGCTTTATACAAGCATAACTCAGAGGAAACTGATCTGATGAAGATGGTCAGGGAAGACTTCCCTGAGGAAGTGACATCTGAGCTGAGACCTTAAAGACGAGTAAGCATTAACTGGGTTCTAAGATATAAGAACAATTCACGGAAAAGCAAACCACGTTTGCAAAGACCTGAAATGATCATGGGTCTGAGCTGAAATGTTAGCACGGCTGGAGGTGGCATAAACTGGAGAGGTAGAGTCTGTATCCTGCAGTGCCTTGTAAGCCACGTCAGGGATTTTGGATTTTATTGTAAAAGCAAGGAGTTTAAGCAAGAGAGATTACAAGACCAGATCTGCAGTTTTAAAAGTCCTGGAAATGGGACACCTGGGTGGCTCAGTCAGTTAAACATCCGACTCTGATTTCAGCTCAGGTCACTGATGGCGTAGAGCTTGCTTGGGATTCTCTCTCTCCCTGTCTCTCTGCCCCTCCCCTGCTCACACTTTCTCTCGCTCTCAAAAAAAAAAAAAAAAAAAAAGAATTAAAAAAAATTAAATTAAAATGCTGGAAGAATCCTTCAAAAGAAATGTGTGGAGGAAAAAAGACCAGTGAGAAGGATGTAGCCTGTAGGTCAAAGGTGACTGTTTAGGTTTATTGAAGCAAAACTTCTTAGGTAAGTTTATCTTGAGCACATGTCAAGTAAATGAGGAAACCAGCATAGTGTAGCAGTTCAAAATGAACAGAGAGTGAAGGCTTAATGCATGCGGCTTCCAGCTAGTTACAGACAGCTCTCACTTCACATGGTTATAAAAATGTCATCTTCACAGTGAAAGGATTAAATATGTTGGCAGGGGAGCAACAACTTGGAGGCATCTTCAGACTGGAATTGTTAGTCAGAAATGACAAGTAATACATCTCACAAGTGAACAATAAATGAATTGATTTGTAGCTCTTTATTAGACGTACCACAAAACAAGATCTTGTCCTTCGAAGGCATAGGCTTCCAGGTGCCAGATAGGATCACTTACACAGGAAAACATTGGTCTCTCCAGCAGTTTTCAGAAAATTCTTAAATAGCAAACAAAAATTCCTTTTGCTAGTATGAGATTATTATAGCTTGGGTGAGGGTAACGTCAATGTACAACAATTCAGGAGAGTTGGGAGTTGGGAAAATAGTAACAACATATATTTTGTGAATATTCCCTTTGTTGGTCATAAACTTTTTCACCTTCCTACAGAGAGACCTGGGCCTATGTAACTTGTTTCATGAGTTCACTCTTAATGTATAGCAAAATGATACTGTTAGTTCCTTGAGTTAATGATTAAAAATGCTAAATAAACTCCTCTCCCACTGTTAGATTTAGCCAACCTAGCATCTGGAGATTCTAATGCTCTTGCATAGAGAGATTGAGATTCAAAACAACAATTTTTTTATATCACATGAACCAAAATTTTTCCCATAGTACAAAAGAAAAACCATGTTTATTATAAAACAACCATGCTCATTTTAGGAAATTTAGAAAATATTGGTAAATCAAAAGAAAATCATGATAATTTCATCACCTAGATAGCTCTTAATGTTGTGATGTATAGACTTAGAGTCTTTATACAGAGGATTTTTTTTAAACAGTTGAGATCATGGTCTCTTTTTTGTAAACTGATTGTTTTTAGTCAATAAAATGTGAACTTTTTTCTTGTCACTAAATGTTCCTCTATTTTATATCACATTTAATAACTTTATCCCATTTTATTGTTGTGGAAATATAGTAATCTGTTGTACGGATGTACCATCATTTATTTAACCAGTCAGTAATTTTTTTTGCTCTTTTAAACGGCAGTGTTGTAATAAACATCTTGTGATATGGTAGATCTTTGTACTTATTTCCAGTGGTTTCCTTAGGATAAACTCCTAGAAATAGAATCACTGATTAAAAGCATATGCAGAATGTTAAGGCTTACGTATGTGTTGTCAAATTGTTCTCCAAAAAGGTCGTAGCAATTATACATCCTTACCAGCACGGTACAAGAGTGGAGGTTCCCACCTTTGCCAATACTAGCTACTACCGATGTGTAAGTCTTTACCAAAAGAACGAGCTCATTTTGCTCTATTTAATTTTATTATCAATGTGGTTAATATTTTTACCTGTTCATTGGTTATTCTAAATCTTTTGCATATTTAATCCTTACTTATTTCAGAATGACAAAAAAGAATGAAAATAATACAGAAACCATTGTTTCCACTTTTCTAACGTCCATACTTTAGTATTTCGTTAATCCCACAAACATCATGTCAGCTCTCAGCCTTTGTCTGCAGGTCTGTCTGTCTGCTCTGATCTCAGCCCCTGCTCCTGAATTCCGGCTTACTTACATATTGAATTCTAGGACGATCGTTCTTTCACTTCAGCAGCTTGAAGATACTATTTTCCTGTAATCTGACCTCTCTTATTGGTCTTGAGACATCTGCTGATAGTTCTTTTTGGGGAATCTGTCTTATCTTTTTGGTTTCTGTGGAAGACCGTGTGTGTGTTTGTGAATTTGTGTGTTTGTTTCAGTTTCTCTGGATGTGTCTAGATGTGGATTTGGCTTGGTTTTGTTTTTTTTTCGGGCTTTGGACTCACTATGCTTATTAAATCTATGGATTCATATCTTTACTCAATTCTGGAAAATTCTCAGCTATTGTCTCAGAATATTGCCTCTCCCCAAGTCTCCAGTTCCCCGTGGCGCCTCTCTGGACATCCCTTTGGCCCTGTTCTCTCTTCCACGGTGCTTGATTCTTCCCCTAAATAGTTGCAGCTCTTGCCACTCTTTTAAATCCCTATTTGTTCTGGTAGTCAGGATTTTCCTCTTTTCTCAAGATTTCCCTATGCATTACAAATATTTTTTGTTGTATTTTATCCAATATATCTGTCTTTATATGAGAACTTTTTCGCACCACCTTACTCTTATGTTACCATTTTTACTCTGACGGGCTTGCCAGCTAGTTGTGGTGTTGGGGGTGGTGGTGTTTTAACGTACGCCAGGAGTTTTTCAAATTTTATTTCTAAGTCATATTTGGGTATTATCATTTAAAAGAGCAGAAGAAGTCAGTGATTAACATTTTGGTCAGCTCAATACTATAGATAAAATGAAGCCAGCTTTTCTTATAAAATTGATGAGTTTTATTGTTTTTCTAGAGTTTTGACTGTTGGTAATTTTGCTTAGGATCTTTAGATTTTAGAGGTCCTGAAATATCCTGAGCCTCATTTAATATTCTTGGATGTACGATCCCCAGAATGCTCCCACGGATGTTAGTGCCACTAAAATGAGAAAATAGGGCATAGCAGTTAAGAGCCAGATCTGTGGAATCAGACTCCTTGAAGGTTCCAAACTTGTCTCCTACCACTTATTAACAACGTGACTTTGGGCAGGTTACCTCTCTGTCTCTCAGTCTCCCCCTCTGTAGAGTGACAGCCTCATAGAGTTGTAGTGATGACCAAATGAGGTGCTGCATGTCTTAAGTGGCATATAGAAAGCTCTCAAAAGTAGTAGATATTATTAGTGTAAACGTTTTTATTGATTTACAATCATTTTCTTATTTGATCCCTACCCTCCCTGTCTATAAATAGCCAGAGTCTAAATTATGTCACTTAGAACTTGGGTCAGAAATTTGACTTGGTGCTATGAGATACATTATGAAAATTTTTGTTTTCTTGCATTGTGAAAGTAAAAATTTCATCTTTTTATTAAAAATACACATGCTGGGGCACTTGGGTGGCTCAGTCGGTTAAACGTCCGACTTTTGGTTTCAGCTCAGGTCATGATCTCATGGTTCGTGAGTTCGAGCCCCGCGTCAGGACGGTGCAGAGCCTGCTCCGAATTCTCTCTCTCCCCCTCTCTCTGCCCCTCCCATGCACACGCGCTCTGTCTCAAATAAGTAGACTTGAAAAAAAATAAGAATAAAAGCGTACATGCTTCTCAGCTATAGTAGTTTTAATCTGTTACCTATGTCTGATAGATGAAAGCATTGGACTCAGAACAAGCAGATGCTGTCACCTCTGCCTAAAGATCCTAACACTACTAGCTAGATTTAATCCCAGAATGTTGTGACTCCATCTTCCTATAAGATCATATAATATGTCAGCCATATCGCCAAGTTTTTCAATATACTTTTTGACCAGTTCCAGTATTTTCTTTCATCACACTGCTTCATCACCACACAGTCCAGTGTGATGAAAGAAAAGATTAACACAGAATTAAATCATGTGAAAAGTTTAATTGGAGAAGGGACTCTGATGTATGTATACATAAATACCATGCTTTACAACGATAAGGAAGAACTAGAGAAAACTATTCACATATTTCCCTGTTACAGCATTAGATCCACTGAGCTCCCAGGAGCATCTGTGGCCAGTTCAAATTAACCCAATCAGTCAATCAATCAATCAATCAATCAATCATTTCTTATGGACCTGCTATGTGCTAAGTAGTATTCTAGGCCCTGGGAATACATTAGTGAACAAACCAGACAAAATGCAAGGAGCTTTCATTCTAGTAAGGGAGACAGATACATAAGAAAAATAAATCTATGGAGGCAATAAGGGAATATTGGGGGTTGCAGTTCTAGATAGGATGGCTGGAAAGATTTTACTGAGAAGATGATATTTGTTTAAAGGACTGAGGGAAATGAAGTGAGCCAAACATTCATCCAGGGGAAGAAAATTCTGGAAAAGATACATTGGTCCTTGATTATTAGGGAAAAATCACTGGGGAGTCAGAAAAAGTAGTAGGAGATGATGTCCCAGAAGTACCGGTGTGTGTGTGTGTGTGTGTGTGTGTGTGTGTGTGTGTGTGTGTGTGTGTACACGCACAGAGGGCCGTATCATACAGGGTCTAATAGGCCCTTGTAAAAACTAGGTTTTACGCTGAATAAGATCAGCAGACATTTAAGGTTTGAGCAGAAGAGTGATGTGATCTGACTTAATTTATTTAACAGGATCACTGTGACTGCTGTGTTGAGAATAGACTGAGGGAATGGTAGTAAAGGCAGGAGCAAGGAGACCAGCAAGATATTGTCATAATCCAGACAAGCAATAATAGTGGCTAGCACCAGTGTGGTGGTGTTGAGGTGGTAAGAAGTGGTCAGATTCTAGACAGATTTGCAAAGCAGAATGGAATTGCTGATAAATTGTGCCATATGAGAGAGGGAAAAGTATTAAGAATAACTCCATCGGGTTGGCCTGAACAACTCAAAGGATGGAACTTCCCTTTGCCGACTTGAGGGAGACTGAGAGGAGCAGGTTGGGAAGCAATATCAAGAGGTCTGTTCTGAACCTGTTAAATTGGAGGTGTCTGATAAACATCCAAATGGAGATACTGAAGAGGCAAGTGGACATACGAGTCTAGATCTCAGGCACGAGTCCTAGGCTGGAAGTAGGACCTTGGGAGTGGTGGACACATAGATGGCAGTCAGAGCCCTGAGACCAACAGAGTGTAGACGCAAAGGGAGGAGGTCCAAGGACTTAATTCCTGACACACTCTAATGTTTTATGTATTCAGAAGATGAGGAGGAACAAACAAACGAAACTAAAAAGGAGCAGCCAGTGAAGTAGAAGCAAGCCAGGAGAGGGTGGGGTCCTGGAAGCCAGGTAAGAGTGTTTTAAGGAAGAGGCAAGAATCAACTGCATGGGATACAGCTAATTGGTCAAGTAAAATGAGAACTAAGGATTTGCCATGGGATTTAGCAACGTGGCGGTCTTTACTGATCTTAACATTAATACAAAGACTTTGGGTGGCGTGCATGAGGTAAACGTTTGATTTTCAGTAGGTTTCAAGAGAGAACAAGAGATTAGTGAGAGCAAAAATGGACATGTCAAAGGAGTTTTTTTGTGAAGCGAAAGATGGAGGGGGACATGGTGACAAGAGAGCATTCTTGTAGCTTGAAAGAAATATGCTGACAGGAAAAAGGAGAGATTGTGATGGCGCAGAGGAGAGAGCACGGCAGGAACATGTCCCTGAGTCGGCGCGGTGGCATCCACACTGTGGACGGGTGCCCTCCCGCTGAACGTGAGCACTTGTGACAGGATGATCTGTTATAGTAAATATTCCAGAATGAACAGTAGCTTCCTCCAAAAGTTGCTTTCCAAAAGGAAATGTGTAATTTAGCTGTCATCGCTCAGACTAGGAAGGTCCTTAATCAGTCTTAACTCTCCCTATGTTAGTAGGCATTATTTGAGGTGAGTAAAATACAAAGAAAGTTTTTTGTTTTTTTTTTTTTAAACAGAAGGGCCTCCATTAGCCAGAAATAAGAACAGAAATATTTCTTTCAGCTCCAGGTCTCATTCACTCTGTCTCTTTACCACTCCAGAAGGACATTAAGTTTTCTCTTAGGTTAGCTAAGAATATGAAGAGCTATTTTTAGCAATGCATTCTCAAAGGGTATGTGATGTGGGATGAACGACAAGAAATTAGACCAACTCTTGCAATATCCTTTACACATAGTAGCCTTGGAAATTGCCTCTACTGTAGGTACAATTGCACTAAGGACAAATCCTGTAGTGAAACCACCTAGCTTATGATTGAATCTCCTTTACAAGTTAAGGTCTTTGTTAAGGTACGAGATAGCTCCTGAGGGTCTACCTATTGTTGATAAGTTCTTTCTCATAGAAAGCCATAGTAAGGGTTTTCTTTCATATAATTAATTATAATTTACTTCTCCAGCTTTGGGGTTTTATCTAACAATTTGAATTCTTCCTGCATGCCTTTGAGGCAGCTGTCGTGTTGCACCTGAGTCTTTCTCTCCCTTTTAAACGGTATTCTCTCCTTTTGTCTGATAGTGTTTTTAAGTCCCCTCAACATCTTTTCACTTTACCTCTTTTTTCAGTGTCCCTCTTTATTTTTTTTTTTTTAATTTTTTTTTTTCCAACGTTTATTTATTTTTGGGACAGAGAGAGACAGAGCATGAACGGGGGAGGAGCAGAGAGAGAGGGAGACACAGAATCGGAAACAGGCTCCAGGCTCTGAGCCATCAGCCCAGAGCCTGACGCGGGGCTCGAACTCACGGACCGCGAGATCGTGACCTGGCTGAAGTCGGACGCTTAACCAACTGCGCCACCCAGGCGCCCCATCAGTGTCCCTCTTTAAATACTGTGCACAGAACTGACCATATAATACTTCGTGTATTTAATTAGTACAGACATGCAACCCTTCGTTTTTTAGATATTACACTTGGACCAATGCAGTTTATAATTACATTTGTTTTATTTTTAGCTACATCATTCTCACAAGACTCACAAAAACTTAGGAAACCCCCAAGACCAAAGTTTCAACCTGTCCCTCTATAGTTATTTTGGGGACCCAAATATAGGACCTTATTCTTTTATTGAATCATCTTGTTAAATTTGGCTCTTCATTCCAAGCTACCCATACATTTTTGAGTTTGTTTTTCCAACGTAGTTCTGTTCTCAACTTCTTGTTACCTCTAAAATTCATCCGGGTCATTGCTGCAAACGATGAACTGGACAGAGCCAAAGACAGCCTTTTAGCACTCAGTAAAAAATCCATGTGCCAGATGTTTAGCACATTCTATTCGCACCATCCTTGTCACTGAGAAATTAAAATTATTAGACTGACTTTTTAATGTAATTTAATTTTTTTTAAATTTTTTTTAACGTTTATTTATTTTTGAGACAGAGAGAGACAGAGCATGAACGGGGGAGGGGCAGAGAGAGAGGGAGACACAGAATCGGAAGCAGGCTCCAGGCTCTGAGCCATCAGCCCAGAGCCCGACGCGGGGCTCGAACTCACGGACCGCGAGATCGTGACCTGAGCTGAAGTCGGACGTTTAACTGACTGAGCCACCCAGGCGCCCCTAATGTAATTTAATTTATATAATACATATTAATTTACCATACATGCATAACACATCTTCAGGAACAGAGGAAAATGTGTAAGAAAATAGAATAGGCTCCAAAAGCCAGAAGAAAAAAACACGGAGGCAGATCTGCAGGCTACGAGATCCCTCAGTTGCCATAGTTGAAGTTCTGAGTTGGGCTTTGTGCTTTTTGATGGCTAAAGCAAAATGGAAAACATGATATTAGTCCTCACCAGCCAAAAGGGAGATGGTTCCTGCTCTTAAGGAGGAGCAAAGCTTTTGCTAAATCTGATGAGGGCACTGTGGCGGCTCATCGTCTGTGCACTGAGATAACAGATGAAGTCCCAAGCATATATTCTACTCTAAGGCCACAATTGGTTGCATTAGGACAGTGCTTCCTAAATTTTGTTACTGGGGAGGAGAAAAGATTTAACCTTAAAGGTTGAGAAAACTTATAAAAAGGAAAGCTGTGCAACTTTGTTTGGACAAAATTCATGAGCAATATGAAATCTTATGTGGTGACACACCTCTTAGCTTTCCCAGAACATGGTTCTCCCTCAACACCAGTTCGAGAAGTGTCGCATTAGGCTGTTGCATACAGCATCCTTCATGAGAGGAACACCAGTTCCTTGGGAGGTTAATTGTGTTTCTTATGCATCCATACAAAATGATTCTTTGATCAAATAAATATGGGAAACCCTGGATTAAATGTTTCTTGGGGTGCCTGGGTGGCTCAGTCGGTTAAGCGTCCAACTTTGGCTCAGGTCATGATCTCGTGGTTTGTGAGTTCGAGCCCCGCATCGGGCTCTGTGCTGACAGCTCAGAGGCTGGAGCCTGCTTCAAATTCTGTGTCTCCCTCTCTCTCTGCCCTTCCCATGCTCATACTCTGTCTCTCTCTCTCTCAATAATAAATGTTAAAAAAAAATTTTAATAAGTTTCTTTACTGGTGGACTTCTTTTCAATAGGCTAATTTACATTGTGAAACTCCCAGAGGGAGCTTTCTAAAACTTATTTGACCTTGGAGCCCTTTCTGGTGGCATATGTGTTCACGGATCATAAATTAGGGAACAGAGGAAATGGATGTTTTGTAAACCCTTCAAAAACTCTCCTCAAAGAGAAAGAATGTGGCAGCCACCGTGTCATAGATCTGTCAGCCCTGGCCAAGGGCACCTGTCAGGCAAGGCTGTTCTTTCTTCTTGTGCTCTCAAACTCCAGGGCAGTGGAGTGTTCTCATTTCCTCTTAACAGGAACCAGAGTACCAAGTGCCCACCTTCACTTCCTCTGCGTCTTTCGAGATGAAACTCTGATCAGGGCAAGTCAGGTATTTGTGGTTGTATGGCTTTTTCACCAAGTTAGATTTCTGGTTAGACACTCCGGTCACTGAATTTCTCACTAGATTGGGGTTTACAATCCCACTTTCTCCGCCTGACCTCCAACCCACATACAGTATCATTACATACTGTTAAGTCTCATATGTTTGTTTGTTTTTAAGAGTAGTCTTTAAAAATTGTAAACAAGCAAAAAAATCTTGGACAGTTAGTTCTAACTTGATTGGTTTTAGTTTACCTTGGGAATCCCCAAACCTTAAAACACAACTAATACTGTAATAACATTGTATGATGACAGATGGTAAGTACACTTACCATGGTGAGTATGGCATACTGTATGGAATTGTTGAATCACTGTGTCAACTAACATTGGGTGTCAACTATACTTCAGTTAAAAAAAAAAAGAGCAAGTATTACATGACTGATTTTTAAAATAAACTTAAGCAATAATACATTTTAAAAATACTGTAATGAAGGGGCGCCTGGGTGGCTCAGTCGGTTCAGCATCTGACTTTGGCTCAGATCATGATCTCACAGTTTGTGAGTTTGAGCCCCGCATTAGGCTCTGTACTGACAGCTCAAAGCTCTGTCTCTCAAAAAATAAATAAACATAAAAAATAAAATAAAAATACTGCAATGAATATTAAACTTCATTTATTTATAATATTCTAAAATCGCATTCAGTATTTTCTTTGGATATATACATTTTATAATTGTAAATCCATACATCTAAGAGTTTACATTCTTCTCTCCCCCTTAAATCCTTATACACATTTGCTTATGTTGTCATAGACAACACACTTGTAATCCTTAATATCTATAATACCTTAATATCTAATATAAATCCTTAATATCTAAAATATCTTAGTAAAATACTGGAATATCGTCAAATTCTACTCTGACAGTTTTGAAGCCACTTTTATTTGGCAGTTGAGTTTTTTTCAAATCTCTTGCAACTTGAAAAGGGATCTTGATACCATCATATAAACTACCTTTTGTCTGACTTATTTCCTTGGTCTGTGTTCTCATGGACGGGCATGTAATACACAGTGATATATAATAATGCCTACTATCAGGCATTGCATTAATATGATTAGTTTTGTAGCTTTTGTGCGACAGTAATTTTCTCGCCTTGTTGTTCCCTAAATTCCAGGTGCAGGAGCTGCACGAAGAGGAGGCGCAGTGGGTGAACTATGACGAGGATGAGCTGTGTGTGAAGATGCAGCTCGCCGAGGGGATCTTCGAGACCTTGATCAGAGATACTATCGATGTTCTGAATCAGATCAGTGAAAAACAGGGGAGAATGCTACTTGTGTGACATCTTGCAAATAAATCGAACACTGAGTGTAATATGAGTCCTGGGCCTTTCTGCCTCCTGATACACACCCCATCTCCATCATAGCAAGAGTGCTCCTGGACTTGGTACCTTTCCTTAAAGACTACTGGTTTGGAGTTCATGGGACCATGCGGTATATCTGGTGTGACAGCCTTTGCCTTTAGAGACCGTCCACTGGATCCATTGGTTATTTTCGGTGGGCAGGGCCGCACTCCTGATGTTGACACGCGGTATAATCCTACACCTCTTGTTAGCGCCCCTACCAGGTCCCAGATGTGGGCTGAAAACACCAGACTCACCTCTTAGCTTAGACGAGGCTGTCTCTTCGTTGAATCTGAAGTCAGGCGGGGTGAGGTGTATAGCTAACGTGCGTCCTACCATTTTGGAGACGTAATCCTGGTCTATACCATGAAAGTCATAAATGGACACGATAGTCTCTCAACAGTATTAAACCCTTAACCACTTCTAAATAGGCAAGTTTAATCATGTGTGCCTATTTCACACTTTGGAATTCCTTTCGCTTCTTTTTGAAGACCGTTTTCTTCCATTCTTGCAGTTGAGCAGCACCGAGTGGACCTGTCGAGTTAACAAATCAGTGGTAGCCTTGCTTTCTGAGCACCATCTACAGAATTTTAAACCTTTGCATTATTTTTAGTTTTCTCTGTGTGGGCATGAAAACGAGGAATGCCCCCACTGAAGACCGGGCTCGAAGGACGGATGCGGGGCCGGCTCCTCTACCCCTTCTTCTGTCCCTGCACTTTGCTTACTCCTTCTAAACCTCTGCCAGCTGCTCCCAGAATCCCAGATCCTCAGGACCATCTCAGGCATCCAGGCATGGCAAAAGTGGAAATGATTCATTTTGGCCTTCAAACGTTCGACTCCCCCCCCACCCCCCATCTCTCCCCCAAGAAGTCAGAGACGCTATTACTTGAATGATTTAGGAAATGAGTGTGTGCACCAAAGACAAAAAGATATTGTCTGTTGTTCGTGTGCTTGTGTTGCGCTATGGAACGTTTTTTTTTTAATTTATTTTCAGATAAATTATTAAGTTGGAAACGTGTGTCCCTATTCAGAAGTGAAAGATTCTTCTTGTAATAGTTAAGCTTCCGTCTTGAAGCTTCTGTGGTTCATAGTCTTTGCACAGGAAATCTACGGTTTAAACAGACCCGTACACATATCGAAGAAGGCAGTTTGATTCGGTGAAAAGAAGATGAGCTTTTCCGAGATCACCTGCAGTAGCAGGAATGGAATAAGGTGATTTAAAGACACTGCACAATTCAGTTCTGCCTCTCCTGCAGCATTGCTTCTCACAACTCTTACCTGTACCTGAAAAGAAATACATAGACTCCAGCTGCTACGTTAGAGCACACATGATGCTCTCCGGGACCTCAATACACTGCCTTCTCGACTGGTTTCTCTTAATCGGTCCCATCCTTCTTCAAGTAATCTAGAAGAATGTGGATAATCTTAGGCGTGAATGTAAATGCCTTAATATTGGAAGGTCCTGACTAGAAGCATGATATAAGACATCCACTGGATTCCTATTTACAAATATCCTGGAATGTTAGAGCTTCACAATATGTTAGAAAAACCCCAAAGATGGTATAATCTTTAAGTGTGCACGTTCGTTCATTTCTGCATCTTCCCTGTCAACTTGCCTTTGCGTCTCAAGTGTTTCACTATGCACACTTCCATTCCTCCTTGGTTTCATCTTGTCATCATGAGACACTTACTGAAATGATCATTGGAATATTTGCATTTTGCACAATGACTGGTCTGATAGCTCTTGACAAATAAGGAAAGCACTGAAATGTGGTGACTGGGTCTCGGGAAATGCGCAGTTTGATGCATCGCCAGCATTTCTTCTGGGCTTTTGATGTTGAGCTCTAGTCTTGTAGCCATAACGAGCAGATTGACTAAGAGAAGCTAGGGTTTCTTGGGGTTATTAACCAGTAGTGTGGAGATATGTTCTCACGCGGCCAAGGAAAAGCAAAGGCCTTTGTTTTTAGTCTGTGTTACTTGGAAGACAGAAAAACATCTTGTCTACACCCTTTGGCTGTTTGTAGGATTACATTGTCCTTATGATACTGAAACTTTACAGCTGCTATAAATTTTTTATAAGTGAATATAAAAATAATATAATAGGAATATAGGTTGTTTTTCTACATTCTCATTATTTGGATCTAAATCAATTTTTAATAAGAAAGTTAATCTTTACTCTTTATGACATTATGATTCCAGAAAAGGAAAAGAGTAGATCAGAGTGCGGAGCCCGTAGAGTTCCGTGGTGAGGGCGCTGCTGGGGCTGCGCGGTCCTCAGAAATCCGGGCTCCACCGGGGAGGCAGCGGTCGGTCCGTCTTGCCCCTGCTTAGAAATGGTTGTCCATAGTTTGGTAGCAGAAAACAGAGGAATCTATAATTAGCAGATTTCTTATTATTTTAACTATTGGATATAATGGAAAAGGTGTTTCTTGTTAGCATTAGGATTGATGACTGTGGACATGCAGCCACTCGTTCCATATTGGGATCTTTTTAATCAAGCTCTGCCTCTTCAAGAATCTAAATAGTCCCTCTTTCTAATCTTTGTTCCTTCTCCCCACGCTCCCATCCTCTTTCACTCTTTCTTTGTAATTCCTCTAAGAAAAAGATCTTTGCATCAGCAGTAATATCTTTTAGAATAGCACTATCAGAATTTAGTAGTAAACCAACATAGAGGCTTCAGATTTATTTCTGAGTCCAAAATAATTTGTGCTATCCAGGGTACTTGACTCTGGGTTAAATAAGTACAGGGTATAGATTCCCTCTTCAGGTCTAAACAGGAATTTTTATTCTAGGGAAAAGTGGGAAGAGCTCAAAAGTAGTTAATAAGGAAGGCAATTTGTTTTTCTTTTACCCGAAAGAAAAGAAAATTCCTTCTGTGACTACAGGTCTCTGAGAAATTATCTTTCAGAAGAGATTTCATTGCTCATAAGAGTGTTGTGGCCTATTGATAAAAACAATTTTGTTCACTTTCTTGTCTTGAAAAAAAGTGGCCTTAGCTTTTTGCAATACTTGAATAAAGTGTGTACTCGCACAGCGTTAGAGACTCATAACTTTTCTGCAAGAAGTTCAAACTTACATCTTCTTTTACTACCTTAAGAATACTAGTGAATAAAAACATTAATTCAAAGAGCAAATGATAGAAACTACAATGATGTTTAATGCAAATTGTAGGAACTTACATGTTTACAAATCATCTTAAACTGGTTGTGCAGCAATTCAATAAAATATCTTTGTATTATAAAAATGTGAAGAAAACAATGTAAACTGATGTAAAGGAGGTACTGTCATTTTAATTAACCTGTATGTTTAATAGCTTTTCCTTCCGGACTTTGCAAAGCCTTCTCGGGAAACACGTTGCAAAGCGTTCTCTGGGAGGCCTGGCCTCCGTGTGTGTACTGTACTGTGCAGACATGAAAAAACAAACCCGTTTACTGTGTATGTGTAAATAGCCTGGTCACCAGGCCATTTTCAGCCAATAGTCACATCCGGTGCAGCTCGCACACGACACTTGGGGTGTGGTTTGTAAGTATGACCTGTAAAATAACTGGGATGGATTCCCATGTATACCTGTGTAAATAGATTTGTTAACTGAAATGTACTTTAAGAAAAGAGAAAATCTGTAAATAAACTGATTTATAAATTAATACCGTGTCAGGTGTTTGCGTCCTCACCTTTGGAGACAAGTGTAGAAAGCCACAGTCCCCGTGAAGTTCACTGACTTCTGGTTGCCGGCGGGACAGCCGACTAGGCTGAGCTGTGTGGAGGACCTGTTTGCCGTGCTCACAGACGCACACGTCTGAGCAGCCTGGGCTCTGACGTTCGTCACTCGTTTGTCCAGTCGTTGGGCACAGCTTCGTGTCCTGAGCACTGGGCAGAGGGCTGGAGAGGTAGCGGAGGCAATGGACGTGGTCCCTGATCTCATGGAGCTTAAAGTCTACTGAAGGCGTCATCAAAAAAGAACTTCCAAAACAATGTCTAACAGATTGCAGGAGGTGCTGAAATGAAGCACTCACGGGGGTTTGAGAATCTATTGACAAAAGGACCAGCAAGGGTGGGGATGGGCCAGAGAAGAGCTCTCTGACAAATGATAACTTTGAGCTCCATATTGATGGGTTTCTTCCCTGTAATTCATGGGAAAACTCTTCTCTCCCAGGTGACTTGATTTCTGATCATCCTCGCAAAATAACACACAGAAAAGTCACACACAATTAAGTGGGCCATAAAAAAGCAAGCATCCAATGACTAGGTGTGGAGGCTCTAATTTATTTCTAGAAATACAAGCTTGGAGAAGAATGGAGCTAGCGATCTAGAAGAATAAAAGAATTTCAAAGGTTGCAACGTATGGCCCTCAGGATCATGAATCCTCTCTGGTCCAACAGACTGGAAGTAACCACCATCATCACGCCTGAATTCCTCTAGTAGCTTCCTGATGGCCAACCCTGCTATACCTTTAATCCCTACACAACCGTGAACCTTAATGGAATTCTCGGAAGAGGACTAACCCCAAATTGTGGCAGGTTCTAAAATATTTCTTGTGATTCCCAGAACAGACGTGTGAGTGAACGCCCATGATGTGCCAGATACTGTGTTTGGTGCTCAGGGCATGATAGGAATGACAGGTTGAATCTTGGCGGGGGGGGAACCCAAATATCCATATCCTTGAATCAAAATACGTGAAAGTAGTAGGTAGATAGATGGCAGAGCTAAGAAAGGTGACACCCAAAGTGATGTGATCTACAGGGGCGAGTGCTGGAGAACCAGCCAGTGCCCTACGAAAAAGCTCAGGAATGGGAGATAGTGACTGCCACAGGCAAAGGTGGGAAGCAGGGGGATTGTCCCTCCCTTCACTGGGAGGCCAGGCTATGTGGCCAAGGTTAGAAGGCAGGTAAGTGGCACCCAGGGAAGAGACCAATGCTGTGGTACGAGGTTGCTGAGAACAGACAACAGCTCTCAGGCTCACAAAGTACAGCGTTTCCATACGGAGAGGAAAGACTGCACAAGACCCAGCCTCTTGCAGTGCCTGGGTCTCCCGTGGCCAGCAGGTCCACTCGGAAGCCAAAGGGGGAGACGGGACTGCACGCACACCGTGTTGTGATGCCGAGGAAGGACCAGAGCCCTCCCTGTGGGGTCTGAAATACAGAAAGCTGGGGGTGTGCCTGCGGGCCACTGACACACGCCCTTCAGCAGAACAAAGGCGCACGTGTTGAGTCTGAATGAGGGAAGTGCCTTCCCACACAAGGCGATAAGCTCAGCACAGGCTGTGAGGACTCTATCTCTTGGTTAAGGAAGTGTGCCAGGGCCAAGGCCCATTTTTATGAGACTGTGCAGGAGGCGAGAAGCTGTGGATGACTGCCTTTCCCAACAATCCACCCCACCTCCCCTGCTCAGCCACTGAACTAGCAGATAAAGCACACCAGATCCGGTAGGACGACTGTTTGCCACAAATGGGTAGGCGGAGCTGGGTCCAGGAGCCCCTGAACAATGCATATGGCTACAGTTCACAGAGCCTTCCTGTCATTTTGAGACATTTACCAGAGTCACTGGAAGAACCAGACCCAGGACGATGATCAGGCCTCTCTGGAGGATGGTCCTCAGCCAGAAACCTCCAGTGCCTGGCCTAAGCCAACTGAAGAGGTCAAAAGATGAGTCTGCTAACCATCCAACCGGAGCACGGGGCTTCCCCCTCCCCTGCATTGTTGATGTGTCCCAGCAAGAGATGTTGGCAATAACACAACAGCTACCCTATTCTGCCAGCAGATAACTGGAGGCTAGTCAGGTGTCCGTCTCTAGTGATTCTTGTTGGTCTAGAGGAAAGTCCAAGTTGTTGTGTACCAGGCAGGACATTAAAATGGGAATGTGGGACAAAAGGAACTTTATTCTGGGATGACAAATTCAGCACTGTTCGAGTTCGCCTCCTCTCCCCACGGCTGTGCTGTCGTGTGTTGTCGTGCCAGGCACAGCGGAGGCTCCTGTCGGAGTGAAGAGAAGACAGATGAAAGTTCCCACCTCGCTTCCACACCAAAAACCTCCTGGGGCCAGAGGCGCTCTTGTCCCCTATTTCCTCGGGATCCACTGCCCATGGCTTGACCCAAATCTTTTGGCCCAATCATCCAACCTGGAGAGGGAAGTCACAGTCTGAATGAACTTGACGTATCTCATAATAATATCACCCACTTGAGTTGGAGGTCCCAGCACAGCCAGGGGAACCCTACGGCTCCGATGCTCTTTCGCCCCTTCCCCCATCTCCCTGGGGTCCCTCAAGAGTGAGGCACCTGCAGGTAGTGTTGCTTCCACGTTTGGCCTGGGGGGTCCTACTGTGCTGCCGCTGTGATCCCGAGGACAAGTCACACCTAGGAAGTATGTCACAAGGGAGAAAAGAGAATGAATGGTTGGGTACACCGAGGTTGGGATTCTGTTGGTGCAGCCTAATCGGTCTGGCCTTCCACCCACTCCAAGTATGGCCCGCCATGGGTGGAGCCTCCTGTTAAATGTTCAACGACTTTTCTTAAGCGGAGGTACCTCTGGTAAGTTGGCTTTTTCTCTTTTTTAATGGTCTTTGTATAGTTATTGCCTAAGCCACCCACTACAGTGTTTCCTCCCCACCCCCAATCTGTCTGGGGGTGATAGGGAGCATGAAAGCTCCACCTTATGTCACAGGAACATGTCCATCACTTTGTTTTTTGGGCTGTGAATGTGGTGTCTTGATCAGATGGGAATTTTGTTGAATATCTGAACATACGGCAATGGTGTTTTTTTAAGCCACAATAGTGATCTCTGTGTCTCTATGGCCCACTGTGTCGACACGGTGACCACTGCTGGCATCCACATCTGGGGACGAGTGGCCCGAAGTGGTCGATTTGCCACATTTGTGTCGGGCCGAAGGCCACCTGATGTGATGTGTTCATTATATTGCGTGGTCTGCATTAAAAGGCAGGACTCACACAATAGTGACAACTGTGTTACCTTTGGCTTTCGGTTTTGGGGGGTGAGCCATTGAGATTCAGTCCATTTTTGTGTCGAGGTGGACTTTGATGTTCCATTCTGTAGTGGACCCAACAGGGGCCCATGGTGGTTTGCTGAGTGCATGTTAGGTCAGCTTGTGAGTTCCATTTGGGTTTGTTTTTTAATGGTTCTTTGTCATAGACATTAATATGAGTGGTGAATCGACTTTTTTTTTTTTTCCGGTCCACAAGCTGTTGTCACCATCCCTGTCCCTACACCGGGGGAGCTAGACGGTTTGTAATAGCCTGTGGGTCTATAAATAAGTAGCAGAGAGTTGCTCGTGGAAGGGCTTCAGCATCCTTATTGGATACACTTTGGCCCACTGGGCAGAGTATTCTTGTCCAGCCTCAGTTAAAAGGTGGTCATCCTTGGAGAAGATGGCATGGCGACCCAAGTGACTCTGCCGGCTTTGAGCTTGGCAGCTGGACATCTCTGAGCTGTGGCCCCACTTCATAAAGGGAGGGGCAGGAGCAGCCGCTACAGCTGTTTAGCCTCCTATGGCCAAGCAGCTACTGGGGCCTAAGTGAGCTTGACCTTGGCTGTACTATTTTTATTTAAAGATAGAGCTTTGCTGAACCTGTCCTATTTTATTAGTGGCATCAGCGGGTACCCACATGAGGATGGGCAGCTGAGGTCTTATGATCACACAAGCTGTCAGGCTCTAGCAGTCAGGCACTCTCCTTTCAGTAAGGCCCAAAGGCAGAACGGAAGTTGCCATTTGAGTGGAGTATGTCTGGCACCTCCCTCAAGTAATTTATGTGTTCAGAACCCAAGGGACCAATGCACCTTGATAGCGGTCTCTTGTTATCACAGGCCCTAATCCACATGGCTAGGAGTCAATGAAACCTGTAGTTTCATAAGCCTGGTGGGCTCCATTGGCCCAGTGGCAGGGCCTCGCATGTTGCACGGCCTGTGGGACCCGCTGTTGTCAGAGGTCCCATCCAAAGGAGCCGCCACGTGGGTAACCTTGACAAAAAAGGACCAAAACAATACCCAGATGTGACGCCAGATAGTCGCCACGTGGGCCTGCCAGTTGTTGAGTCTCCTTTTTGTTGGTAGGAACTGTCTAGGACAGGAACTTTTGTTTAATCTCGTCCAGAATATTTTGTTGACTCCTGGCCCATGTGGCTCCCCGGAACTGCCGCTGTTGAGCGGGTCCTGGACCTTCCCGGGGTGGACGGCCCAACCTGCATGTGTCGTGGTATCCGTGACCTTAGGCGGGGCCTGGCCAACTTGTTTCCCAGGCCAGCAGTGAGGCTGTCCTCAGTAAATTGGATGCCAAGCCCTCCTGGGAGTCACTGGGCTTGCTACAGACCTAGCCCTACCCACTCTGGCATATGGCGAGGGGGCAAAGTGAAAATACACTATAGGCCGTTGCATGTAATGCAAATCGGTCTTGGCCCTTATCCCACAAGGGACTGAAGAGAAGACACTGGCCAGATCAGTAACTGCACACCGGTCTCCCACGTGCACCGTCACCACCCAGGTGACTCGGTGTCTGGTTCTGAGAACCAAAGGGGGTCCACTGTTGGCCTCCAGACTCCTGAGGCCTTTTTTATGGGCCACACTGAGTTGTTAGGTTGCACCAGAGCGGTGCCGGCACCAAGACTTGAATTAATAATGGTTTCTGGTTTTCACGCGGCATGTGGTACTGTGTTTACTGACTATTCCGCTGGGGTTCGGCTGACTCGGGCGGCGGGAGCGGCTGTCCTGCTGTCATGGCGGGAGCTCTGTGTTGTGAGGGGACATCCACCCTCAGGTGGCGGTGATGTTGTACGTCGAAAGTGGCCCAAACGTCAATGCCTGTCACAGCCAGGACTCGTGGGTTTCAATGCTCCTTTACCAAACAGACGTACTAACCTGGCTGCATGTGACTCCCTGGCTTTTGTCCACACCTGTGCTTCACTTTCTGTATTTTATTTTCAGAGAAGGACCTCACTTGAACAGTTTCGTTTCAGCAACGCCATCAGTTTTTGTGTTGAGAGAAAACAGGTCTTACCTGAGGCCCACAAGTGACCCAGGCCTGGCACAGCTCCCTGAACGGGGGCCCCAGACATCCCGGGGATGTGGTCTGTGTCCCTGAAAGGCTGGGCAGTGGGCAGGTGGCACGGGAGCCAGGAGCCCCGGCATGGTTCTCCTGCCCCTCCTAGGGCTCCTTTCTTTTACTTCTACTCCAATCCATCAACTCGGCCAAGTTCACGGGGAGACTGTTAGACAACGTTTGCCTGCTGGCAGGCCAGCGTGTTCCTCACCCTCCTCGAGAGCTTCAGCATCCCCAGGGGAGCCAGCGTCACTCTGGGATGGGGTCCTGGGGGACACGTTCAGGACGTATCTTCAGCAACCCTGCTCAGGGCACCAAATCTGTCTCACCGTCTGCCCGCTGGCCAGGCTGTGCAGCCAAAGTTAAAAGGCAGATAAGTGGCATCCAGGGAAAAGATCGACACAGGATATGAGGTCACTGAGAACAGGCAACATGCACCCCAGGCTCCAGTGGTGCTTCATTTCCTGGTCCGGAGAGGAAAGAAAGTGCGCAAGATCCAGCCCCTTGCCATGCATGGGTCTCCCGTGGCAAGTCCCCCAAGGCAAGTGCATCCACCCTGCAGAGGAGGGGGAGACGGGACTGCACCCCGTGTTGTGCTGCAGAGGAAGGACCAGGGCCCTCCCCATGGGTCTGAAATACAGAAAGTTGGGGGTGTGCCCAGGAGCCACCGAGGCACGCCCTTCAGGAGAACGAAGGCACACACGCTGAGTCTGAAGTGGGGAAATGCCTTCCCACACAAGGTGACAGGCCCGGCATAGGCCGCGAGGACTCCATCTCCTGGTGAAGGAGGCGTGCCAGGCCAAGGCCCATTCGTATGTGACCGCGCAGGAAGCAAGAAGATGTGCCTGACTGCCTTTCCCGACAGGGATGAAAGAGCGAACTTGATTGAATTCTGAAAGGAACGGCTAGACCCCCTGGGTACCCATGCCTCTCTGGTGGATGTGGGTCACTGCCAGTCCCCTCACTAATGCCCTCAGGAGACCATTTATTCTCTGGAGAAACCCAACCAGAGAATTCCTGAATGTGAGGACTCCCGGCACAACCAAGCACAAAGATGAGGCAACAAACCAAAAACGAAAGTGAAGTTAAAGTCTGTGGATTGAAATGGAAGGATCTAGTCAGGCTTATCCAGGACTCCCTTCTCCAGAAAGAAGACTGGAGGACCCTCCTCTGGAAAAATGGATGGCTTTGGAAGAAAGACCTAGAGGTCCTGACATGTGGGGAGATTGCTCTAGAGGAAAAGTGGGTTTGCTACCTGATCTCTGCCGAGGAAACTGACCAGTCAAAAGTCTCACACATGCCCACTGAGCTATGCATCACATTAAAAAAATTTTTTTAATGTTTTTATTTATTTTTGAGACAGAGAGAGACAGAGCACGAGCAGGGGAGGGGCAGAGAGAAAGGGAGACACAGAATCTGAAGCAGGCTCCAGGCTCTGAGCTGTTAGTACAGAGCCCAATGCGGGGATCCAACTCACAGACTGTGAGATCATGACCTGAGCTGAAGTAGGACGCTCAACTGACTGAGCCACCCAGGCGCCCCTATTCATCACATTTTAGTGCATCACCCAGAGGTGAACAAAGAGCCAGCCACCGCCAGACGCTCGAGGAAAGCCAGCAGTATGAGCTAGATCAACCCAAAAAGAAGAAAACATAGAGGAATCCTGGTGAAACAAGGCACGGCACTGAAGAAAACATCACAAGCCAAAAAACCACAATTAAAATGAAAGCCCTCTCAGACAGCTGCTGTAACACAGCGTCTATGAAATGGGCACAGGACGCTCTGAAAGAGTAATGAACCAGAGAAACAAGATGAAGCTCTTGAAAATTAAATGGATAGCAGCCATCATATAAAACTCAGTAGGAAGTTGGGAGGCCAAGTGGAGGAAATCTCCTAAACAGTAAAACGAAAAGGTAGATAAAAACAGGAAACAGATGAAGTTAGAGAACCAACCCAGGAAATCCAACGTTAATTGGAATCTAACAAAAACAGAGAAAACAGGAGGGAATGGGGACACAAAAAGAATTCAGAACTTACCTCTATGAGTTTCCTGTTGAAACTCTGCTAAGTGCCCCGCGCAAGAAATACGCACCCCCCCCCAACCCGTCACCGCCCCAGCAAGGCGTATCAGGGGGATACATCAGGACACTGCGGGAAGAGGGTGAGGAATAAAAACGTCATCACTCTCCTGAACAGAAACATTGGAGACCATATGAAAATACAACAAAATTTTCAAAAATCACGAGAACCATTTTCATGCAAAAGTCTACACTCAGCCAAATCGTGACTCGAGTGTTAGGGTAGAATGTGGATGTGTTTGGGGAGGCCCTAACTTCTCACGCATTCTTTCACCGGAGGCATAAACCCTGAAGGATGAAACCGTGGGATCCAGAAACAGCGGCTCCACCAGGAAGACTGTGGAGGAAAATCCCCAGGATGACTTGGAAGGGCAGTCCCAGGATGACGGCTGCCTGGTACGCCTTAGGGGCCATCAGTCCAGATCAGGGCAGGGGGACAGACTCCAGAGGGAATGTCCCCAGGTGACAGGGAAGGGAAAGAGAGAGGAATAAATAACGTATGTTTTTAACAACGTGAAATTTTTCATTGAGAAGCTGTTGGAAGGTGAGGAAAGATTGAGTAATAGGTTCAAAGAGTGAGTAATGAAATATGAGGAAAAGCAAAGCATTGTGTGAGTAAGAAACAATCATAATACACTTCTTGGCTCAGCTATGAACAATATTTATAGTTACAATAATGTGAATACTGGGATATCACTAAATTGAAAGAGTGAGGAAAGGGAAGGGAGGTATCAGAGCGCTAAACCGACATCTACCCATATAAGGACGTGGGATGGTTAATTTTATGTGTCAACTTAGCCAGGCCATGGTACCCAGATATTTGATCAAACATTGATCTAGATGTTTCTATGAAGGTATTTTTTGATATGAGATTAACATTTAAACGAGTAGGTTTTGAATAAAGCAGGTTACCTTTCATAGCTTTCATAGTGTGGTGGGCCTCATCCAATCAGGTGAAGGTCTTAAAGACTGAAGTCCCACAGGGAAGGGAATATTCTGCCTCCAGACTGCCTTTGGACTTGAGCTACAACGTGAACTCTTCCCTTGGTCTCCAACCTGCTCCATATATTTTGTGCTTGCCACCTCCTACAGTCACAGGAGCCAATTCCTTCTATGTCTGTCTCTCTGCCCCTGCCCTTTCTCCCTTATTTTCTCTCTCCATACACAACCCATTAGTTCTGTTTCTCCAGAGAGCCTAAGGAATACGGGAAGTCAATAACTAAAGTATAAAACCAGTGATTTAAGATATAGCAGATTCTCTTCGATACAGAGGTAAAGACCAGAACAAAGATGCTGGAATGAAATGACTAACAACAGGTGCCTCTGGATGACGATGAGGAGAAGAATGGGGCTGAAGACTACTCATGTGTTCCACGAGTGTGTGTGTGTTTAATTAATAACCTTTTTTGTTTTTACTACATACAAGTATCGTCTTGATAATAAAAATTAATATTCCCTCCACCAAAAAATAAAGCAGCACCGAAAAAGGACAAATGCAGCTTCTCTTCATTGACTTCTCTGCTAAATGTAAAGAGGGCATATTTAGATGGGATTCTACCCTCCTTCCTCTTATAACTTTAAAACTATTCCAGTACTACTGTCTGTAGAAGCTAAATTTGGGTCACAGCTTTGCAATCTAAATATTTTTCTGTTCCAACTAAGAACTAGATTCAAAGTAATTGAAACGTGTTGCTGTCATGCACAATTTAAGTGATGCATTTAACGTAATAAAAAAATATTTTAGGGGAGCCTGGGTGGCTCAGTCGGTTGAGTGTCTGACTCTTGATTTTGGCTCAGGTCACCATCCCAGGGTGGTGGGATCGAGCCCCGCATCGGGCTCTGTGCTGAGCATGGAGCCTGCTTGGGATTCTCTCTCTCTCTCTCTCTCTCTCTCTCTCTCCTCCCTTCCTTTCCCTCCCTCCTTCTGCCCCCCCGCCCACACTCTCTCTCTAAAATAAAAAACTTCTAATAACATTTTAGT
Organism: Puma concolor; assembly: GCF_028749965.1. NCBI lineage: Eukaryota > Metazoa > Chordata > Mammalia > Carnivora > Felidae > Puma > Puma concolor. The sequence continues at coordinate 42,226,315 of NC_141683.1, forward strand.
ACTGCATACTAAAAAAGGTTAAACACACACATGTGATGGTAGGTAGATGGTGTAGGGAAAGGAATCATCGTGTCTTAGCACTAACTAGTGGCCTCAGCGTGTCAACTTGCATGGAACTGGAGGCCAAGGTTTCTCTTGGGTCTGTAACTCTATTACCTATTCAAATTTATTTTGTTGTCACGATACTGGCACCTTTTACAAGCAGATATCCAACTTTCTTGTGCTTTTGTTTCGAACAAGCACACCATTGAAAAATACATTTTATGTAACTAATCTTCCCACCTGAAGAATGCAGGTCAGGAAACTCAAAACCACTCTTTTAGCTCCAAACACATTCCAGGATTCTGAGTTCCCACAACACAGACAGGCATGCGTGATGACCCATTTTAAGTATGGCCAAAATATTCTTTTAAATAATAATCACCTAAATAACTTCCCTGACTGGTCTGTCAGTATGATTGCTCCTATTTTGAGAAAACTCATTCAAACAATTAGATGAGCAAAATGGAGTTATAACTCCAAATTCCTACCACGAGTCTCAAGGTTGAGTTTCCTTGGAGAAAAGGGGCAGAAAAAGCATTTAGTCAAGAATTCCTTGGGAGCTGCAATATTGATTAATCCCTGCTTCTGGCCTTTGAGATCATTACCTTGTTAATTCTACTTTCTGAAAGTAGCACTGCCCAGAATATACATAACAAGGGAGTTTGTCTTCAGAAGCTTTTGTGTGATTTTTATCACTTTGGAGGCCCGGAATAGAAGAGAGGAGAATCTGCTGGTTTCTGGGGAAGAAGTTGAACCATTTAAGAGTTTTGTTCTTCTGAGAGGAGCCAGTGAATGGAAACAAAATCATTTTGGTTTCTACATCCTTACTTATAAAAAGAGCTAAAAATCTCAATGTGGGAAATAACCAACGTGAAAAGTAAATTTTACTAAAAACTGTAGCAGCCAAGATGCACTTGACTGCAAGGAACAGAACACTTGGCTAAAAGTAGGTCGACAATCGGGGCTTATCTTATACTTGTCACATCACAAGGAATCCAGAAGCAGACCAGGTTAGGGTTGGTCAATGCCTCAGAGCTTTCGGTCAGCTCCCCTTGACCCTCTTGATCAGGATGGCCAAGTGGCTGGGGCAGCTCCAAGTACCCTGTAAATTTTAACTATTTTAAAATTTAACATTTTAATATGTTGATTTTAAAAATACTTGAAAAATTATTTCCATAAGTCTTCAGCGAACTTTCCTTTATGTGTCGTTGGCAAGAATGCCCTCCTCGAGTTGTAAGAGAAACTCAGAAAGCAAGCATCTAGAATTTTCAGCTTCTGAAGGCAGGTCCCACAAATAAAGAAGGAGAGTGAGAATATGGCTGTTTATTTCACAACCAGCAGTGCCTGCGAATGTATTTATCCTGAGCTGCTGACTTCCCTGGAAAAATTCTGAGAACAGGCGGCTGGGCTGTTCCATCATCATGCCAACGCCCTTCCGTGCGCTCTATTATGACCAGCAGTGCGTGAACACTCATCTTCTCCGTCCCTCCACCCTTGGGCACAACCATGTGCCCAGCAGCCTTCAAATGGAACTATGTCTCCAGCTTTCAAAACCCTAGAGGAGCCATCATTCTTGATCCCACCCATTAGCTAGAAGGTCTTCAAATGTCCCTCGCATGAATTAGGATGAGGAGACAAAACACACACGTGTGAATAAGTAAAGGGCACCAGTAGGCGATACCCATGCATTCATTCGTTCATTCACAGATACCTACTTTCAACCACGTGAGCAAATGATCCCTCTTGCCAGTTCCTGGGCCGCCGCAGGGCGCAGGGTGGCAGTTACGGGGCAGGTGTGAGTGGGGAGGACCCAGCCAGAGACCTCGCTGGGAGGCAGTCACACTTGGGGTAAATTACCACAACCAGGGCTCTGTTCCCCAGCCTGAGAGACTGAGCAACGGGGAGGTGTCAGGTCTCCCAGAGGTGTGTGGGCACTCTGGAGGTCAGAGTAAGTCTCATAAATTGGAAGAAAAAACCAGAAAACCTTCTGACTAACTTAGAGTGGAGGCATCATTTTCTCAAGACCCACATGCCCCCGTTTTCTATCTACAGCCACGCCCCCCCTTCCCCTTCCCTTTCCCCAGAGTTTGTTTTGTTAATGGAAAGCAAGTTTGGTGAACATGTTGAGGAGCCTCTTTCTTTTCCCCCAGATGCTTCACATACATTATTGTATTTCACTGTTCTAAAAATCGGTGAAGTAAGCATTTTATTTCGCGATTGAGAAGCAGAGACTCAGACGTGGTATAATTCAGGTGAGTTGCGGACAAAACTCTTGTATCCTATTTCTGACCCAACCCTTCCTCTCTTGTTTCCCTGTTTCTTTTTTACTGAGGTATGATTGAAATACAACGTTCTATTAGTGTCAGGTGTATAACACGACGACTTGACATTTGTATATGTTGGGAAGTGACCACCACAGGAAGTCTTGTCACCACACAAAGTTACAAAAACTGTGGGGTTTTTGTGTGTGTGTGTGTGATGAGAACTTTTAAGCATCTTCTTAGCATCTTTCAAATTTGCAATACAAGATTATCAACTCTAGTCACCATGCTGTCCCTTGCATCCCGTGACTTAACTGGAAGTCTGTGTCTCTTTGCCCCCTTCACTCATGCTGCCCACCCTCCACTCGTCCTCCCCTCTGGCAACCACAAATCTGTTCTTGGTATCTGTGGGTCTTGTTTTGTCCGTTCGTTCGTTTGTTTTTTGAATTCCACATAGAAGTGAAATCAGACAGTATTTTACTTTCTTTATCTGACTTGTTTCCCTTGGCATAATACCTTCAAGGTCCATCCACGTTGCTGCAAATGGTAAGATTTCATTCTTTTTTATGGCTGAGTAGTATTCCATCGTGCATATATACCACGCCTTGCATTCCACCCAAGCATGGTGGGCCCAGAAAATGCTCTCTCTTCTCTCTCATGCCTGCAGTGCTCCTGTCTCCATTCAGAATGCCTCTCTCCTTCCTGGACAATCCTGACCCTCACGACCACCTTTCGCTTCTCAGACTCTCCCACAAAAGCCCTAACAATAAGTGCGACGGCTCACTGAGCACAAACTTACTTACTATGTGCTGAGGACTTGGCTTGCATCATCGGATTTGGTCTTCACAACTACTTTATGAGGCGGGCCCCATTTCACAGGCGAGGAAACTGAGGTTTCGAAGGTTAAGGACCTTGCCTGAAAACACAGAGCTTGTGAGTGACACGAGCTGGACTCACCTGGGTCTGTCTGGTTCCCAAAACCACGCCTTTTATCCTGTGTTTATTTCTGGTCATTGTCGCTTCACCTGGACATTATCCTTCCCTGGGCAGGCAACCTCAGGCCCCCAGGTCACCAAGTTCTAGATGAGACTGTAAGACCTGCCTACAGCAAAATTAAAAATCTTAAATACCTCCCCATTTGTTCAGAATAGAACCAAACCCCTTAGCAAGGCTGCAAAGCCCCTACAGGCTGGGCTCATGTCCTCACCACACACCTACGCTCAGGGCAGCATCACGATCACTGGAGGGGGTGATTAAAAACGTCATGTGGTAGCACCATTTCTCAAGCCTCTGGCCTGCTCCCCTTGGATGAAATAATGGTAAACAACATGACTATTTAGTCTTGTTAGTTGCCATTCTGAATGTTCTGCCTCTAAGTGTTTACATGTATTAATGCACACTAATTCACTTAATCTGAAAATTACCCTATGAAACAGATACTATTAGTAGAGCCATCTAATAGATGAGATGATTGAGGCATAGGTTGGGTAATTAACTTGCCCAATTCCATTCAGCCAGCCAGTGGTGGGGCCGGCCTGGAATCCCAATAATTGAATTAAGAGCTCTATGCCGTCTGTCTGTAGATGCCCACCACCATTAGCTTCAGATCCTGAATGTTGGTGCTTATTTTCTTCTGAAAACAGGCTGCTGCAGCCTGACTTCTGGGTATCGGTGCAGAAAAGAGAGAAAACCACCTGGGTATGCAGCCAGCACTTTGACCAGGCCCTTCCGAGAGTCTGGGTCCCAGTTAGGACCACACAGGTTCAATTTCTATGAATTCGGATGCCACATTTGCCCAAACAGGGCAAAGGAAGGAATGTCAGCTTTAACATCCTATTCTGCAGAAACCCCTCCTGCTTTCCCCCCAACCCCCTTCCCTAGTAACATCTATCTTACTTGCGGAGGGTTTCATAATGAGTTAAAAGGAAACCTTCATTTCTCAATAAGAACATTAAACTCTTGTCAAACGATGATCTATATTTAGCCACTAAGAAGTACTTCGCCTAAACCAATTTGCATGTCTATGGATGTGTGTGTGTGTGTGTGTGTGTGTGTGTGTGTGTGTGCGCATGCGTGAGTGTGTTTGGTTTAATCATTATTAGCAATGGGGAAGGCCATAGGCCTTCACAGCTCACAGGTAAAGAACATTAAAGGAAAAAAGAGAGTTCTGAAGGTGGAGGTAGGCCCACCGTGTTCCAGGACTGCGCTGGCTCCTGAGAGACCCACAGAATCCTGCTTTGGAGCACTGCAGGAGGACCTATCCCACACCCCTTCCAGCTCAGCTATGCCAGGGCCCAGGACTTAACCATCAGGGGTCTCTGTGGCCCGTTACTTTGGCTCCTTGCCACCTCAGTGCTTGGGATCGGTTTGGGGCAGCTTCCCAGGGGGGGCAGCTGAGCCATATCCCTTGGGCCTCAGAGCAAAGGGTAAGAGGGGATGACGATGATGAGAAATGTTACCAAGTGTGTAGACTTTCCCATTGGGTGACATAATTTGCCCAAGGTCACACAGCTTATTAATGGCAGAGCTGGGATTTGAACCCAAGGCATATGTAGCATCAGGACACCAACCAGCACCAGCCTCCCTAAGCCTTCAGCCTCCGGGCATCAGTGAGAGTATTACGAGTTTTGTAGATACAGTAATGGCCGATATTGGAGCCCCCATGGGAGGAGCAGCTGGAGGACAGGACTGGACAGACAGGGCCAAGCCTTTCCGGGAGCTGAGGGTCCAGACCTCTGGAAGGTGAAGGTGCACAGCTCAGAGCACAGAGGCTTCCCAGTTATGGCTTGGGACGTCAGCCCTGAGCCAGGCTGCCTGGGGTCCGCTCCGACCTACCCCCGACGTTTGTGGGGCCAGGGCAGGAGGACACGTGGATGCATGGACCACATGTCTAAATACTTCAGTTATTTTAAAGTTATCCTTCCAGCTAACAAACTGTTAAGTAAAATACGTTCTCTCCTCCCATCTTGACACAGGAACCTTCACGAAGACCTGGGAGGCGGGTTTGGATCTCACACACTTGAAGTCCACAGAGTCCTCTGACTGGGTGAGGAGCTGTGGGGAAAGTGGCCCCTTCTCTTCCAGGCCCTGCTCTGCTGCACCTCCTCAGGGCCCTTCCCCAAAGCGTGTGAACACTGGGCCTGCACGTTTGAGCTCTGCCCGTGCCTTTTGCAACAAGCCACCTCTTGGCCACCGTTTGGGCCTTCTCAGGGGCACCGTCCACCCTCAGGAAGATGAAGCCAGAGAAGAGGCCATTTGGGCCGGGATTCCACAGTCCCAGGTGCCCAAGTGTGGTGTACAAGGTGGGGGGTGGGCTCTCCCCTTGGCCCCCTGGATTCTGTGCTCTGGGGGGCAGGGATGGCTCCAGAGCAGGGCCTTCTAAAGCATGAGGCCCAAGGAAGAGGTCCCTCCAGTCTGGGTCAAAGGGTGTTGTGGCTGCCAGTCCCTTATTGTGAAACTTTGAGCATGTTAATTAATCTCTCTGCACCTTGTTTTCCATGTCTGGAGAATGGAGATAATGTCAGTACGGAGTAACAGGAATAAGTGAGCTTATTCAGGGGTAAAGTGCTTAGAACAGTGCTTGGCAAACAGTAAGTGTTAATTAGGTACTGCCCATTACGTGTAATTATTATTTGGGCTCGGGCATCCTCAAAGTTGTTACCAGATTGAATGCTGCAAAAAAACCTCATTTCCTGACTGGTGATGGGCAAAAGCTATTTCTGGAGACCTGGAGAATTCCAAGAACAGGTACTCTGGCTGCCTGATCTGTCCTCAGGCCAGAGCCTGTGACTGGAACAGAAACTGTGGAAAGAGGGGAACAGAAGAGAATGGGCCAGAAAGAAGGGCAGAGTATTTGCTGGCAGTTCATTCAGAAAGAGTTTCTTGGGCAGATAGTTTTCCAGGCACTAGATAGCAGGAGTGAGCAAGACAGGGTCCCTGCCTCCATTCATCCTACCTTCTTGGGGTAGGGTGGGCAGGGGGGATAGAAGGAAGATGTGTAACAAGAAAACAGAGAAATAAATGTAAGCCTTACAGAGATAAGGGTGTGTGTGTGTGTGTGTGTGTGTGTATGTGTGTGTGTGTGAAAGAAATCAAATAGGATAAATTGAGTGAACGGCCGATGAAGAGAGTTGGGGGAGGGTGAATCAAATGAGGTAGGGTGCTCCCTGATGGCGTCTGAGGAGGTGATGTTAAAACTGAGACCAGTTTTAGGAGGAGGAACCAGCGGTATAAAGAATCAGGAAAAGGATGTGCCAAGAAACAAAATCGGCTAGTGCAAGGGCCCTGAGGTGGTTGTGTGCTTGACATAATATGAGAAACAGAAGATCTATGTCACTTAAAGGTAGTCAGCAAAGGAAGAGTGACAGGAAACAAGTCAGAAAAGTAGAGAGAGACCCAGTCAAGTGCTTCTCAAAGTTTAAGATGCCCACAATCCATCTGGGCATCCTGTCTGTTAAAGTACAGATTTCGGTTCAGAAGGCCCAAGGTGGGGGCCTGAAATTCTGCATTCCTAACATGCTCCTAGGCTGGGCCAGTGCCGCTGGTCTGTGGACCACACTTTGAGTGGCCGGGCTTTAGGCAACAGATAGTAAGCAGAGATGTGACTCAGTCTGGTTATATTTTTAGAGCTTGCTCCCGCTGCAGTGTGGAGAGTGGGTTAGGGGTAAGAGAAAAGGCTGGACACCAGCAGGAGGGCAATTACAGTGGCCCAGGTGAAAAGTAGAAGCAGCCTGCATTGGCTGGGGGTAGTGAGCTGGACAGAAGTAGGTGGAGAGCAAGTCAATAAGCCTGGCTAATTGACTGCATGAAGGGGTAGAGTTAAACACAGAAATCCAGGGTTGCCTGGGTGGCTCAGTGGGTTAAGCTTCCAGCTCCTGATTTCGATTCAGGTCATGATCTCACCGTTGGTGAATTCAAACCCTGAATTAGGCTTTGCACTGACAGTGTGGAGTCTGCTTGGGATTCTCTCTCTCCCTATCCTCTCCCCCTCCCCCCCCATTAATACTCTCTCTCTCTCTCCCTCTTTCTCTCTCTCTCTCAAAAAAAAAAAAAAAAAATCACACACACACAAATCCAGCATGACTCCTAGGTTTGGGGCCTGAGCTAGAGGCTGAATCAATGCCTTCAGTGGTGTAGCCAAGGCTAGGGGGAAACGGGGTTTGTAAAAAAAAAAAAAAAAAAGAAACAAACAAACAAACAAAACAAAACAAACCAGAGTTTCAGTTTGAGATGGTAGTCACATATTCAATGGAAAATGTTGAGTCAGATAGATGAATCTTTATTTTTAATTTCCCTTTTTAATGTTTGTTCAGACTTTAATGTCTGTTCACAGACAGAGACAGAGCATGAGCAGGGCAGGGGCAAAGAGAGAGGGAGACACAGAATCCCAAGCAGGCTCCAGGCTGAACTGTCAGCACAGAGTCCGACGTGGGGCTTGAACCACAAACCACAAGATCATGACCTGAGCCAAAGTCAGATGCTCAACTGAGCCACCCAGGTGCCCCCAGAGAGATGAATCTTGGGCTCAAGAGTGATTCTAGGGTTGAAAATAAGCATTTAGGAGCACTGGTTTTTGGATGGTATTTTAAAGCCACAAGACTGGACGGACTTGCTTATGGAGAACATGTAGCAGATAAGAAGATCTGAGAGCTGAAGCTGCAGGTTTCTAACATTTAGGGGTGACAGGGTGAGGAGGAGCCAGAAAAGGAGAGTGAGAAAGTACTGGTGAAGTAGGAGAACTGGTGAGTGGCCTGGTGGGCTTAACAGCGGACTCCAAAGATATCCCCTCCCTAATCCGCGGAACCTGTGAATATATTATCTTATGTGGCAAAAGGCACTATGCAGAGCAATTAAGGTTAAAGAGTTTGAGGTCAGAGATGATCCTGGATTATCTGGATGGACCCAATCTAACCACCACAGCCTTTAAAAACAAAATGGAAGGTAGGAGAGGGCGTCAGAGATATGTGGCGATGGAAGAAGACGCACAAGAGATTTGAAACACAAGAAAAACTTGACCCACGACTGCAGGCTTTGAAGAGGGAGAAGCCAATTCCAGAACATAGGAATGGCCCTCAGAGGGAGGCTAGCTAAGACCTAGAACCCGAGTCCCACAACAGCAAGGAATGAATTCGCCAATGACCTGAATGAGCAAGGAAAGACTCTCCTCTAGAACCCCCCAGCAGGGAACACAGCACTGCCAACACCTCCATGTCAGCCAGGGAGACCTGTGTTGGGCTTCTGACCTACAGAACGGTGAGATAAATTTACATCGTCTTGAGACACTCAGTTTGTGATCATTTGTTACTGCAGCAATAGAAAATGAACCCATGTGGTTTAGAAGCCTAGGAAGAAATCATTTTGAGGAAGAGGGAGCCATCAGCTGTGTCACAGGCCGTGTGAGGCTGAGTAAGAGGAAGACAGGTGCGAGCTTTGGAGGGGGTGACAGAGCTTGCTCTCAACCTTGACAAGCAGTTTCAGCGGAGTGGCGGGGTCAGAGACCAGGCTGGAGTGGGTTGAGGAATAAAGGGCAGGGTGAGGAAGCGGAGGCAGTGAACACAGACGACTGTGTTGTAAAGTTTGGTTGCAAAGAGAAGGAAGGAAATAGGGCAGTATCTGAAGAAGGGTGTGTTCATCCAGGAGTTTTATTTTCCTGGTCTTAGTGGGAGCCAGAGGACATGTGTGTTTGCTGAAGGAATCGACCGAGCAGAGAGTAGTTAGGTTTGCGGAGGGTGTGGGTGGGAATCAAGAGTGCGCGAGTGAGAAGGGCCTGGCCCCGGGTACGTGTGGCAGGAAGAAACAGCTGGAAGGAAAACAAAGAAGGCGAGCACAGGTGCAAGGCGATTTGTAGTTTGGTGGTGGGGGGAAGGAGTTCCTGTCTGATGGCTTCTACTTTGTCACCAACAGGACTGAAGTGAGGTCTCCTGGGAGGGTGTGTGGAGAGGGAGGCGTGCTGGAGGGTTGAGGAGAGAAAGAAAAGATATGAAATGGTGTCTCTTGAAATGTGGGAAGCCACCTGATGACAAACTGGAGGAGCACGGCCCCAGGAAGGAAGTAGACTTTGTCATCTCTCTTCGGGCCCTGATGCTGGGACTGGAGGGGGCGGGGGTCTGTTGGATCCAGGTTGGGTCCCAGAGGAGGTTACTTACTAGACAAATAACCCTCAGCAACTTTCTTAGCTCTTCAGCTTCATGCTCGCCCCACCTACTTTCATCAAAGGAAACAGCAGGTGCCGAAGTGTTTCATGGCCTGTCAAGCCCTGTCTTTCTTTATGGGTGGGGTCCATCTTATACTCTCCGGCCACTGCAGGTGGAGATGCCCTGAAGGCTGGAGATGAGTGTAGGGGAGGGTGTCTGCCCAGCAGCAGCTCTGATTCTGAGATCATCCTCTTCCAAAGCATGAGCAATTCCTTCCACCTCCACCCAGTCCCAGGAAAAACTCGGGCTTGAGTGTGCTGTCCTGTACCCGGAACAAAGGGAGCACAATAACCTGTGTTGGGGCTTGCTCTCCTTGGGGAGCTCCTCCAGCTATAATGTCTGCAGCTGTCACCTGGCTGGTCCTGCCCTGCCACTGGCTCAATGTCTGCTCCGTGGAATTGCCCCAGAGTGGCAATATGTATTCTAACGAAGGTTCCCTGTGAAAGCTCTCTGGTGGATTAGGACTTGTTGTGTGGGTGGTTTGGAGAAGGGCTACTTTATAAAAGTTAAATAAACCTCACCGATGAAAGAGACAGCAGATTCTCCCAGCGGAAAGCAGGGATCACAGAGCAAGAGGACACCATCCAGGGTCAGACACAGCTCAGGTGAGGACCTGTGAGTCCAGATGAGGTCTATTTGACTCCAAGCTCATGTTTTCTCCCCCACCATATAACACTGCCTTCCTGGGGCCAACAAACCTGCCTGCTTCCAGGGAAGGGAGGTGGAGGGAAAGCACCAGCGTTTACAGAGTGTTTGCCTATCAGGGGTCATGCTTCTGTTCTGGCCCTCTCTGCAGGAGGGGAGGCAGAAGGCACACCTCTGGGTGGCTGAGAGTCTCTCTGTGTAACACAGACAGAGGTTGTTTTGTGACTACCCTGGCAACTGGAGCTCTATGGGTATGCTCTGGCACAGAAGCCATTCTGAGTTCAACATTTGATCCTGGTCACCTAAGACGGGAGAACCAGGAACAACAACAGGGCACCATGTTCTTTTCGGCAACCACCTTCTCTGCTCCTCCTGCCCGTCCTCCTAATGCCATAAAATTCACCCATTTCTTCCCCCTCCAAAGTAGGAGGAAGTAGACAAAAGAAAATTTTTCAGGGGAATGAAGATGGAATGGAATGCCTTCAAAACTCACAGAAACATTCATATGGGAGAGATGAACATAAAACTGGTTTTGAGCTGATTCTGAAGAGAAAGTGTTTACAGTTTGTGTCTGGCCAAATTGATGACTTGCAAAAACCCAAACAAGTCAAATAAAAAAATCAGCTCTTTGGAAAAATACATCAGAATCCAGAGTCTCTAAAGCATGATATTCACAATGTCCAGAAGATAATCCAAAACTTTTGACATATGAAGAGACAGGGAAATGTAGCCTATTCTCAATAGAAAACAACCACAAAGGACTCAGATGCTGGAATCAGGAAACGGGACTTTGAAACAGCTATATGTCTGTATTCAATGATGTAAGGAAAAACATGCTTATAGTGAATAGAAAGGCAGGGAGTCTCAGAAAAAAAAATCATAAAATGTAGTGAAATGGCAATTCTTGAACAAAAAATTGCAATCTATGAAATCAACTAAAATTACAATATCTGAAATAAAAAACAAATTATGGAATGGGCTTAACAGCAGAATGGAGAGGACTAAATTTAGAAAAATTCAGTGAACTCAAAGCTAGATCAACAGAAGTGAATCTAAGAACAGTGAAGAAAAACAAATTTAAAAAGAAAATCAGAAAAGACTTTCAGAGACCTATGGAACTCATGGAACACGTGTCTAACATACTTATAAGTGGAGTCACAGCCAGAGAAGAATGAGAGTGGGGCAGAAAAAGCTATTTGAAGAAATATGACTGAACCTTCCCCAAATATGGTGAAAGACATACATTTAAAGACTCAGGAAGCTCAGCAAATCTGAGGCAAGGTAAACATGAAGACACTATGCCTGGGCACATCAAACTTTGCTTTGTTGAAAAGCAAAGAGAAAGAGAAAGCAGTCTGAGAAAACCGACATGTTACATACAGAGAAACAGTGATATGAATGACTGCTAACTTCTCACCAGAAGCCACGGAAACATCTTTAAGTGCTGAAAAGAAAAACAAAACAAAACAACAACAAAACATGCCAATTCTTTTGGCACGCTAGTGAAAATATCCTACAAGAATGAGGGCAAAGACAATTTCAGATAAAATTAAGAGGGGCACCTGGGTGGCTTGGTCAGTTAAGTGTCCCATTCTTGATCTCAGCTCAGGTCTTGATTTCAAGGTCGTGAGTTCAAGCCCCACATTGGGCTCTGCACTAGATGTGAAGCCTACTTTAAAAAAAATAATAAAATGAAATAAAAAAATAAAAATAAATTAAAAAATAAAATTAAGAAGACTCATTGACAGCAGAGCTCCACTCTAAGAAATTATAAAATTCTTCATGCTAAAGGAAAACAATACCAGATTGACATTCAGATCTTCTAGAAGGAATGAGGTGCTTTGGAAGTGTAACTATCTAGATAAATAGAAAAGTCTATTTTTTCCTCTTAATTTCTTTAACATATGTATGACTATTTGAAGCATAGAAATATTTTCTTGTGGGTTTTATAATATAAGTAGATATAATTAATACCCATGACAATACAACAAGAAGCAGGAGATAGCACACGTTTCCTGTAAAGGGCAAGAGAGTAAATATCATGGATTTGAGGGCCATAGGATCTCTGTCACAAGTACTCAACTCTGCACTGTAGTGTGAAAGCAGCTGCAGATAAACATAAGCGAATGGGTGTGGCTATGTTCCCATAAAACTTTATGTACAAAATAGGCAGCAGGCTGGATCTGGCTCACTAACTACAGGTTTGTCAACTCCTGTAAAGGAAAATGACAGTAGGATGGTAAAAAGACTTATGCAGTGGCAAAGTTTCTGCATTTAAATGAAGTGGTACAATATTAATCCTAAGTGAACAGTGAAAAGTCAAGTGTTTCTCAACAGTGGCAATTCTGACCTTTCTGGACAAGCGCCCAACTCTTGATCTCAGTTTAGGTCTTGATCTCAGGGTCATGAGTTCAAGCCCTACGTTGGCCTCCCTGCTGCGCATGGAGCCTACTTAAAAAAATAAAGACTACAAAAAAATAATAAAAGGAAGATGAAAGACCTGTACCACCAAAACTGTAAAATATTGATGAAAGAAACTGAAGAAGACACAAACAAATGGAAAGATATTCCATGCTCATCACTGAAAGAACCAATATTGTTAAAATGTCCATACAACCCAAAGCAAAATATAGAATTAATGCAATCCCTATCAAAATATCAACATTTTTGGGGTACCTGAGTGGCTCAGTTGGATAAGTGTCTGACTCTTGGTTTTGATTCAGGTCATGATCTTACGGTTTTGAGTTTGAGCTCCTTATCAGGTTCTGTGCTGGCAGCACAGAGCTTGCTGGGGATTCTCTCTCTCCCTTTCTCTTTGCCCCTCCCCCTGTCTCTGTCTCTGTCTCTCTCTCAAAATAAATAAATAAACTTAAAAAAAGAAAAGATATTAAAAATATATCAACATTTCTCACAGAATGAGACCAAATAATACTAAAATTTTTATGTAGCCACAAAAGACCACAAGTAGCAAAAGCAATCTTGAGAAAGAACAAAGCCGGAGGCATCACAATTCCAGATTTCAAGATAACTACAAAAATGTAGTAATCAAAGCAGTATGCTATTGGCACAGAAAATCGACACGTAGGTCAATAGAATAGGATAGAGAGCCCAGAAATAAACCCATGCATGTATGGTCAATTAATCTATGACAAAGGAGGCAAGAATATACAATAAGGAAAACACAGTCTGTTCAACAAACAGTGTTGGGAAAACTGGACAGCTACGTGCAAAAGAATGAAACTTCAGTACTTTCTCGCACCATATACAAAAATAAAACAGAGTAAGGACCTAAATGTGAGACCTGAAACCATAAAACTCCTAAAAGGCATAAATTTCCTTGAGATCAGCCACAGAAACATTGTCCTAGATATGTTTCCTCAGGCAAGGGAAACAAAAACAAAATTAAACTGTTGGGACTACACCAAAATAAAAAGCCTTTGTACAGTGAAGGAAACCATCAACAAACAACAAGGCAACCTACTAAATGGGAGAAGATATTTGCAAATGATATATCCGATAAGGGGTTAATAACCAAAATATATAAAGAACTTCTACAACTCAACACCAAAAACCCAAACAACTCAGTTAGAAAATGGACAGGGGACCCGAATAGACATTTTTTTCCAAAGAAGACATTTAAATGACCGACATACACATGAAAAGATGTTCAATATCACTCATCAGGGAAATGCAAATCAAAATCTCAAGAAGATATTACCTCACACCTGTCAGAATGGCTAAAATAAAAAAGACAAAAAATAACAAATGTTGGTGAGGATGTGGAGAAAAAGGAACCCCGTGCACTGTTGATGGGAATGTAAATTGGGGCCGCTGCTGTGGAAAACAATATGGAGGTTCCTTAAAAAAAATAAAAAATAGAATTACCATATGATCCAGTAATTCTGTTTCTGGGTATTTACCCAAAGAAAACGAAAACACTAACTTGAAAAGGTATGTGCACCCCTATATTTACTGCAGCATTATTTACAGTAGCCAAGAGATGGCAGCAACCCAAGTGTCCACTGACTGATGAATGGATAAAGAAGATATGGTGTGCATACACAATGGAGTATTACTCAGCCCTAAAAAGAATGAGATCTTACTATTTGCAACAGTATGGATGGCCCTACAGGATATAATGCTAAGTGAAGAAACCAGAGAAAGACAAATACCGTATCATTTCACTCATATGTGGAATTTAAGAAATAAAACAAACGAACAAAGGGAAGAAAACCCCGAATCAACCAAAAAGCACTCTTAACTATAGAGAACAAACCGATAGTCACCAGAGGGGAGGTGGGGGGGCGGGGAGGATGGGTGAAATAGGTGAAGGGGATCAAGAGAACACTTATCATGATGAGCTCTGAGTAACTACAGAATTGTTCAATCAAGTATTGTACAATTGAAACGAATAGAACACTGTGTGTTAACTATGCTGTATTTAAAATTAAAAAAGAAAACCGCATCAGTGAGCACAGGCTTGTGGCATGGTCAGTGAGGGGCAGAGCAGCAGGGGTGGGAGATGGGGTCTGAGCCGCAGGTAGCGCCTTTAGGCCGAGGTACAGATGTGGATTTCCTAAGTGGATGGGAAGTCACCGGAAGGTGTCAAGCAGGGAATGAGGCACTGTGGTCCAGAGGACAGTCTGGGAAGAAGTCTAAAACTGCCACTCTGCCTCTGTCCAGGGTGTTTGCGGACAGCAAGGCCATCGTAAAATAAGAATGCATAAAATAACATCCGGATGCTGATATGGTCACCTGAGAACATACGAACACTCCATATTTCATTTGGGCAATTCACACAACACGCTCTGAGAGCTTCCTGTGGGTGAGGCAAATTCTTGCAAGATATTCTTTCTTCTTTACATAAGTTTCTCCCCATTTCTGCACCCAAATGGCTTGAGCCAAGTTTATCTGGACGCCTGAAAATCCCTGGTACATTCATGACACATCTCGACATAGGTATTGTGACTTCCAGGTGTACTCAGACCTCAGCCTTCCCGACTATTTTTAAAAACAACGATTAGTTGAGCCCTACTGTCCCAGGCACTGTGTTAGACCCTCACATTCTCCCAGTGGATCCTTACACTTACACCTCCTCCTTGTGGTGGCCATCTGCACCTTCTGCCTTGGTCCGCACAGCCCCATCTGACCTCTTTCCCAGATGGCAGTAGTCCTTTTTCTCTGGAAAACTCCTTTCTTACTCCAGACATGTAGTTCTGGTTGGGGCTGCCAATACTGTGCTCACCCCACTACCTATAGGATTGGATACGCTGCCTGGGATGAGCCAGTGGTGATACCCCATCTCCCTGATCACAGGGATTGATCAGGGAATGAACACAAAACCCAAGCCTGGCCAGAGTTTTTCTCCAGTATTTCTCAAATTAGGGTCAGGAGAGAAGTTTGGTCTTTTCCTCCTGACCTCAAAGATGAAAGCATATGACTACGGTTCTAGACTTTTGGAAGCAGCCAGGCTTAGAGACTAAAGCCAATGTGGAGACTAGAAGTGCAGAGAGAAAGATGGAACCATGGTTTCTCCAAGGCCAGATAGGCCTTTGCCCTATTCTCGAATTGGTCCCTCCTGGCAATCGATTCCCCTTTCCTGCTTTAGCCAGTTCAGTTAAGGATTTCATCCAGTGTAACCAAGAGTCTTCTGAAGGTGTTCTTTGTTCAGACAAATCCCAGAATCTCAGGCAGCCCCTGCAGCTGACCAAGAGTCTCAGATCTTGTTCCTGTTGAGTTCTGACATGCTTTTGAAATTCTCTTGCTTCCTTTATAGCTATCCCCACCACAATGGCTAGAGCTCACAGCCCTGGCTTCAGCTCATAGCACTGCTAAGATAGGCTGGAATTTTCAAAGACTTGAGTAAAATTCTGAGAGGTCACAGCAAGCAAATGAATAACATGAGGTAATAAATGCACAAAACAGACATGATTACAGAGCAGTTTGCAGCTAGCTTGCTTCAGGGCCTGCAGACCTATTCTATTGCATGAGCTATATCGAGATTGCTTCATTCTAACCCTCATGATGTGGCAAAAGGTTTTAGCAATCTAGCCTGGGATCCCTGCTTCCTGGTCTGATTACACATAGAGCATTGCTTAAAACTTTAGCTAATTTAAAAAATTAAAATGTGGCAAACCAAATTGACTTATAGATGGGATGCAATCCCAATAAAAATCCCAGCAGGTTTTTTAAAATTTTAGAATTGACAAGCTGATCCTAAAATTCCTATAGAAATGTAAAGAACTAGAATACCCAAAATAATTTTGGAAAAAAAAAGAGACACAAAATCAGAGGACTTCTCCCAATTAAAGAATTCCTCAAAAAGTTAAGCATATGTAAACAAATGTAAAAGCTAAAACTATAAAACTTCTAGAAGAAATCCAGAAGAAAACATAAGAAAATCTTTGTGACTCTGAGGTAGGCAAAGACTTCTTAGGACATAAAAAGTACAAGCCTTAAGAGAAAAAAAAAAAAAACGATAAAGTAGACTTCATGAAAATGAAAAACTTCTCAAGAGACACCATCAAGAAAATGAATAGGTGAGCTTTTGGCTGAGAGAAAATGTGTGTAAAACATATATCTGCAAGGATTTGCATCTAGCAAATATATATATATATATATATATATATATATATATATATATATATAGAACACTTACGACTCAGTAATAAGTCAACTCAATCTTTAAAAAGGTCCACAACACTTCAATAGTTCATACACACAAAAAGATTTAAGAAGAACCACGAAAAGAGGTCCAACCATTAGTTACCAGAGAAATGCCAACTAAAACAAAATGGGATGCCACTACCCACCTACCAGAATAGCTACCATCAAAAAAATACGGGTACCACCAAATATTGGCAAGGATGTGGTGCAAGCTGGACTCTCATACGTTGTTGGTGGGAATACAAAATGGCACAAGCACTTTGAGAAAAGGTCCGGAAACTCCTAATACTACATACAGTAATCCGGCCCTCATTTCTGCAGGGGATTTGTTCCAAGATCCTCAGTGGATGCCAAAACCACTGTACTCTGTATATGCTATGTTTTTCCTATGCATACACACCTATGATAAAGTTTAATTTAGAAATCAGGCACAGTAAGAGATGAACAACAATAATATTAAACAGAACAATTATAAGACTATACTATAATAAAAGTCATGTCTCTCTCTCTTCAAATCTCTTACTGCGCTGTACTACTCACCCTTCTTCCTGTGATGATATGAGGTGATAAAACGCCTACGTGATGAGCTGAAGGGAGGGGAATGACCTGGGCCTTGTGATGTAGCGTTAGGCTACCACTGACCTTCTGACCATCAGTCAGAAGGAGGATCGTCTGTTTCTGGTTCCTCTTGATTGCAGGTAACTGAAACCATGGAGAGGAAAACTGCGGATGGGGGCTGGTGGGACTACTGTGTAGACCAATCCGAGGACACAGAAATTCCTCTCCCCGTGAGGAGGTTTCTTGGGCTAAGAGGCTGAGTCTCCTCTGAGATCCGCCAGCCGTGGGAGGGCATCTTCTCATCCATCTGGTCAGCTTACTAGAGAGGGCCTGTAGTTGGGAGACAGTTTTAATTCAAAGGTGAAGTACAAGGAATACTTTGTGGGCGTCTGAGCCACATTCTGCAATCAGCTTTATCCGTAAGAAAGCAGAGAAATTTGAATCTCTGCTTGTTCCTTACTCAAGAGGGGACCCAGCAGCATTACTCACGGACACAGACCCTCAGCCTCCACCCTACACCCCTTTGCTTGGCAGCGTGCTCGGCCCACAGTAAGCTCGCAATGATTGCCAACAGAGACATTATTACTATTAGCTTTCTGCTGAGATCTGTGCATCTTATGCCCTTCTGTGCAGCTCACCAGGGCTGCTTTCTCCAAGCCCCAAATTCCAGATGGGAAAATGTCTTTCTGCAGGGGGGTAATTGGCACCAGAAATGCCCTCACTCTGCTGGCGAGACCAGGCCTCTATGCCCAAGTGTGGCCTTACCTTTACACATTCAACAGCAAGTCGATCACATAAATTCTTTTTGTGGTTTTTTATGGGCCACCAAAATTCCCAAATTATTTTAGGGACCAAAATAGGGTGCCAACGGGGCACCTGGGTGGCTCGGCTGGTTGGGTGTCTGACTTCAGCTCAGGTCATGATCTCCCCATTTCATGGGTTCGAGCCCCACATCAGGGTCTGTGCTGACAACTCGGAGCCTGGAGCCTGCTTCAGATTCTGTGTCTCTCTCTCTCTCTCTCTCTCTCTGCCTCTACCACGCTGGTGCCCTGTCTCTCTCAAAAGTAAAAAAAAAAAAAAAAAAAACAAAAAAAAAAAACCAAAACATTAAAAAAATTAAAAACAACAAAAAAAAAAACAGGGTGCCAACTTTAAATTTTTCCATTAAGGATACATTTTTTTTTTTTTTTTAGTTATCCATCTGCTATCATCATTTCATTTTATTTAAAAAAATTTTTAATGTTTTTATTTATTTTTGAGAGAGACAGAGCACAAGTGGGGGTGGGGGTGGACAGAGAGAGAGCGAGACACAGAATCCCAAGCAGGCTTCAGGTTCTAAGCTGTCAGCACAGAGCCCAATTGGGGCTTGAACTCATGAACCATGAGATCATGACCTGAGCCGAAGTCAGACACTTAATCCACTGAGCCCCCCAGGCACCCTTCATCATTTCATTAAAAAAAAATAAATTGTATCTTTTCGAGCAGTTTTAGGTTCACAGAAGAATTCAGCAGAACTTCCAGCGAGTTCTCACATACCCCCTGTCACCGTGCATACCTCCCCCACCCCCACCAACCTCCTGCTCCCGAGTGACACATGTGTTAAGACCTATGAAACTCCTAGGCACATCATTATCACCCTAAGTCTACGGATTGCTAGGGTTTGCTCTTGGTGTTGGGCATTCTGTGGTTTTTGACAAATGTAAAAGGACATGTATCTACCACTACAATATCTCACAGAATAGTTTTACTGCCCTAACAATACTCTGTGCTTGTCCATTCATCCCTTATTCATTTCATTAAAAAAAAAAAAAAAAGCATTTAGGAAATTGAAAATTGGATAGGTATTTCAAAATAGAAATTTTTACCCCCTTGGACTGGTGAAACTAGTCTGAGGTGCGGTGGAACCACAGCTGAATAAGAAAATCACAACAGTTGGGGGCGCCAGGGGGGCTCAGTCGGTTAAGCGTCTCTCGATTTCAGCTCAGGTCACGGTTTGTGAGATTGAGCCCTGCATCAGGCTCTGTGCTGGGTGTGGAGCCTGCTTGGGATTCTTTCTCCGTCTCTGTCTCTAAAAAAAGAAAAGGAAAGGAAAAGGAAAGAAAAAATACAATCACCACAGCATTCATAGACAAGAACTCCAAAACTCGAGTAGCCTCTGTACCCATTTTACAGATGAGGAAACTGAAGCTCAGAGAGGTGGAGGCAGTTGCCAAGGACTAAAAGCTAAGTATCTTCACTCCAAAGACCAGGTGTTCATCTGCCATACCCAGCGTCTTCTAAAAGAGCTTCCAAACTAGTAGCTTTGAGGTAGAAGGAAGGTGTCCCCACAGCCTCAGGTGACTGCTGTCTTCCAACCTGTGCCTGCTCTTCCCACCCCTCCCTCCATGTGCACATACGTATTTGTCCTCTCTTCGGGCAAATTCTGCGAAGCCTTTTGTTATAAGCAAAGTTTAATTCTGCCCCTTCTCAGGACTAGTGTTATACTTTGTAGTTATTTGTATTTATCTATTATACGAGAACTACAGGACTCACCCTTAAGTCACAGCAGAAGGTATTTTAAATTAGGACACCTACTCCAGAAACCTAAATTTCCCCCCAAATAAATCCCACAGTATCAACAAGTTGGCAAAGTCTCCAGAAGCCTTGGAGGGGGAAGACTGGGCACTCAGGGTGTGGTCTTCTTGCTTTTGACCTCAGGCCTCATTTGACAACTTGCAGGTCCCCAAAATGTTTCATTCCTGACATTAGTCAGAGAGCCCAAACAAGGTCTTGAGTGTATAGACTTTTATCTTCATTCTACTTTAAATAGTTTCCTTCTGGGGGGGGTGGTGGGGGAGGGAAGGGCAGTGTGTGTGGAAAGGGTGGGGGTGCCTGTTCCTTCTGAATTGCCACCAAGTGACCTAGGGACTGGGGAAGCTCTACACGAACACTGGGTTTGGCCCCAGATATCCCATTCATACACGTCCCCGTCTCAATACTCCCAGAGTCATGTTGGACAGCCCAACAAAAATGGAGTCTGCCATTACCAGGCTGTTGAGGAAGGTCATCAAAAAGACATGACTGTCGACCGCCCCATGAGCTGGCCCCCGGGCACTCAGAGGTTCCTCATCCCCTCCCCTGTCCTTGGAATGTGGGCTCTCCTTCCTTTCCCACTCCGAAGGGCTCCTCCAAGGACACAGTCTTGAGATAGCGATGTGGTGTGAAGAACACCAAAATGGTTTATGTGACTGAACCAGTTAGAGGCCTCTTAAGATTTGGCAGGCGAGCGCAGGAATCCATTAGTCGTGCTGCCGCCCAAGACAAGCCTCACATGTAAGTTCCCTTTACTTAATAGAAATGCCAGCTGTCAACCTGGAGTGGCCTGCCTCTTGCTTCGGTCTCTTCCTGCCCTCCAAGTACAGGGTTTCAGATTACTCCAGGGAAACTCCCAGAAGGGTTATGAACCCATACTTGCCGTGTGGTCTCAAGCGAATCCCTTCACTTTTCTGAGCCTCTGTCTTCTCTACAGATGAGAATAAGGCAGCCGGACCAAGTGTGAACAGTGTGAATGAGGAGCCCAGAAGGAACTGCTTAGCAGCCCTCTTCCAATGGCTCTCTCTCTCCAGTGGTCAGGTGGATGTCTGGCCCTCCCCTCCCGCCCAAAAGACTCACAGAAGGATGGTCAGGGATGTTTGTGTTTTCTATTCTCATTTCTAAGGCCTCAAAGACCCGCGTTTAGGGACCCTGTTCTAGGGTATTCTCTACTAGTAGTATTTACTCTCCACCCTCTTCCAACCTGCCTTTTGTCTTGGAAATCAACCTCTACGGATGATAGCCAGGGCCACACCCCCCCCCCCCCCCCCCTTCTAGCTTTGATTGGGTTTGGCCAATGGGAGGCACTGTTAGAGGACTAGAAGAGAAAGAGGTAGTAGAGGTGAGACTCTCCCGGTGCCTCACTGCTCTCCCCCACACTTCCCTGTGTTCCTGGCAGTGGTGGCATTTTGCAATTACAGCTGTGGTTGGGTGGCCCCTCTTCCTTGACCCCAGCTCCCACAGGTTTTCCTCACAAAGTTCCTTCACCTTATCTCCCCCAGTGGAGGGGCACTAAAAAGATTTCTTGCTGTTGTTAGTCACGAAGGACCTCACAGCTCGTCAGTTCCCTTCACCCACCTCTGTAGACAGTCCTTCCATTAATGAACCCTTCGAATGTGCTTTCTCTTTCCTGCCGTACCTACCTGACACAGAATCTTATACCTCTCTCTCCGCTTTCAGAATTGGTATTCTAACCAGCCCTGGCTATTGAAAAGTTCATCTGTAAGACCAAGAGGCGAGTCTTGAAGGGACAAAGCAAAGGTCCCTGCTAGGCAGTTGCCTTCTAGCTAGCTGCACACACCCTTTCTCATGCTCGGTGCAAATGAGTGAGTGGGAAGTCATCTAATGGTCTGCTACCGGGTGACATGTTTTACCAAACACAATCCTGTTGCTCACCATAATTATCTGTATTTGTATGTAAGCTGCATTCCTCTGACCATCTGTCTTATTTTGGTTGACAGACTCCCAAATTCCCTCTCTTTTATTCATGCATAATACATGAATGATTCACAAGTGGGAAAGTCAACAGGGCTCCTTCTACCTCAGTCTCCTCATCTGTATAAATGGGATAATAATACTATCAACCTCATAGAATTGGTGTGAGGATTAAATGAGTAACGTCCTTAAGTGTTTAGAACAGCAGGTACAAAGTATTATCTAATACTATTATTATACTCTCTCATCTGGTTCCTTTGGCTCACTTTCCTACAGCTTGTATGTAGGAAGGGGAGCAGGGGACCTGGGTAGGAATTCCTAAGTCCCCCTACTTTCAGTGTTTTCCTCCTCTTTCCCCTCCCCCCTCCATACCCCACTCCTGAGTAGATCTCCTTCTTTGCCATCTTTTTATCCCAGGAAGCTTCTGGAAGGGCAGCCAGGACAAGTTGATTCTTATGTTTTCTGCTTTCAATTCTAGACCAGTGGTTTTCAGACGGTGGTCCAGAGAGCCCCAGGGCTCCCAAGAAGCCCCACAGACCACAGAAAGTGGTTATCACTCTAGGTCACACCCTTTAGCTTGCTTTTTTGTCTGTTCAAGTTTCCTTTCAAGATTCTGTTTGAACACAGGCTTCCAAGACGTGAAAAAGTTGGAAATCCCTATTCTGAGATATTGAAGCCCTAGATATGACAGCTCTCACTCCTAACTTCTTTGACCCCATTGCCAAGCAACTTTCTCTACTTCATTCAAATAGTTTGGGTTCTTTTCCATTTCTGATGCTCTGAAACGGATACGTGAACAAGCAAATCTTTGTGTATTCATCTGCGGTGTCTCTCACAGGTGCTCGGCATGTTCAGCAGACATTGTCTCCTTAATTCTCAGGCCTCTGGGGGAAGATAACTACAGCACTGTTTAACAATAGACACACTTAAACGCACTTGACTTTTACTGGCACCCAATCCAACCACTGGAATACTTCCAACCCCAGGAATCAAAAGACTATTAGGACTCTATCCTGATGACCCTGGGCCACAACTGGTCCTAATGGCTGCTCGGAGTGAGGGAAGTGGGGTAGCAAAAGCTGTTCAGGGACCGGCAGGCAGGGAGGAGCACTTAGCATCTGGAATTGGCTGTGGGAGTTTGGGGAGGTACTAACACTCCAAGCGGTCAACATATAATTTCTTTATGCAGTTCAAGACTCTGGGCATTGAGACTATGAATACAGGAAAGGAGCAAACACCCTAACATTCAGATCTCTGCCTGGAATGCTCTTATCCCAGATTGCCACAAGGTCCCTCTCATACTTCATTTGGCTCAAATGTTACCTCATTAAGACTGTCTTAAGACTGGGGCAAGGGGCGCCTGGGTGGCGCAGTCGGTTAAGCGTCTGACTTCAGCCAGGTCACGATCTCGCGGTCCGTGAGTTCAAGCCCCACATCAGGCTCTGGGCTGATGGCTCAGAGCCTGGAGCCTGTTTCCGATTCTGTGTCTCCCTCTCTCTCTGCTCCTCCCCCGTTCATGCTCTGTCTCTCTCTGTCCCAAAAATAAATAAACGTTGAAAAAAAAAATTAAAAAAAAAAAAAAAAAAGACTGGGGCAAGCGGTGCCTGGGGGGCTCAGTTAAGCTTCCAACTTCAGCTCAGCTCATGATCTCACAGCTCGTGAGTTCAAGCCCTGCATAGGGCTCTCTACTGTCAGCGTGGAGCTGGCTTTGGATCCTCTGTCTCCCCCTCTCTCTGCCCCACTCTGTCAAAAATAAGTAAACATAAAAAAAAAAAAAAAAAGACTGGGACAAGAAAAGCCCCTACCTAGGTTCTGAGCTCTCTGGCCCACTTCTTTTTCTTTCTTTCTTTTTAAATGTTTATTTATTTTTCAGAGAGAGAGAGACAGAGACAGAGACAGAGCAAAAGCAGGGGAGGGGCAGAGAAAGAGACAGAAACACAGAATCTGAAGCAGGCTCCAGGCTCTGAGCTGTCAGCACAGAGCCTGATGCAGGGCTCAAACCCACAAGCCAGGAGATCATGACATGAGCTGAAGTCTGACACTCAACCAACTGAGCCACCCAGGCACCCCTCCCTGGCCTCTTCTAACCACACGCCTTTCCACAGAGCAAGAAGTCCATGCGCCATGGGGATGTGCCCACCCAAAGCTTCTGCTCGTCACCCCTTCTTAGACAATATTGTGCGTACCTGAGACCCTAGAATTCTCTGTCCCAATAGCACAAGGCCAGCTTCTAGAGACTGTGTTGGCTTTTCCGTCCTTTGGAGGAGCCAAGGAACAGCTATTTGTAGGAGGTGTGGATGTGCAGACCCAGATATGATAGTGTGGGTACATGGCCCCTTGAAGTATGGGACAGAGCTGGAATGCAAAGAGTAGGAGGAGGAAGAGTAGGAGGAAGATTGAGGTCCAGGGACCGGTTACCACCTAAGGCACCCCATTCTAGTGCACATCTTGGAGGAGTCCAAGAATTCTAAACTTAAATTTGGCCTTCCAGATTATGATGAAGGTATACTTGTCACAATGAAAGGATATGAATTTTACATACCAGTTTAACTTGGTTTGTACGTTTTCAGTACATACACATATGGTATGTGGGCCTCCATTTGTGCCGTTGACCATGGCCCTGTAAATATTAGGGGTAGGCCCATCCCCGACCACGCTGTCTAAAATAAAATAGCACTTCCTCTGTCACTCTATTTCTACCCTAGTTCTTCATAGCATTTGTCACCATCACATCTACATTTACTTGTGTATCATCTCTCTATCCCTATCCTCACTAGAATGTAAGCCCATGACTGCAGAATCTCAGTTTTGTTTACTGTCTTATTCTTAGTACCTAGAGCAGTGTCTGGCACAAAGAAACCACTCAATAAATGTTAAATGAATAATGAGTCCAGTCCCAGATGGCTCACAGATGAGTGAGCTAGCCCACAAACACAAAGGAAAAAGATGATGTGTGACAACCCTCCCAGGAGCTCTCTCTCCCTGTAAAATAACTCAGTCTAGGGGCTACAAATGCGACCAGGGAAATAAATTAACCATTAACACCTTAGTACACACAGACACAAGATTAGTTAGAGCGTTACTTTTGAGAGGGACACTTGAGTACAGAGGGCTTCTAGTAGGCTGGGGAATTAGATGTGGGGGTCCAGTGGAGGAATCCCCTCATGACCTTACCAGGGTGGCCAGACCTGTGTGCTGAGGATACACTGATTCCACCGCAATGGCCACGCCAACCCAGCCCAGCTTAGTGTGGAGAGGGGGCTTCTCATCCATGACTAGAAAGCCCTCAAATACGGTTTCCCTTGGATGGTCACAGACCTCAGGGGTGTGGGCACATCTCATCCTTGTGGGGTCATGATGATCACAGACTCAGAGACCTCCCTCTTCTCTCTCACCTGCTTCTAACTCATGTCTTATTGCGTGGAGGGATCCCCAGAACTTTCTTGGTACAGCGTAAATCGATCCAATCCATTCCAATTTACTCCTTTTCCGTTAGATACGAGGCTCGTGAGAAGCCAAATGACCTCCTCGAGTCCCCAAGAGCGACCGGAACACCGGTCGGGGCCTCTGCAGGGCAAACGCCCCTCTCATGGAGGGCTGGAGTCGGGGGCTCCAGGGCCGGGGTTGCGCTCCCCGCCCCCTGCCGCCGAACACTCTAGCGCTGACTCCGAGGCCTCGGCGGACCACGGGGCGGGGAAAGAGGCGGGGCCGGGCCTAGGGGGCGGGGCCCCGTGGCTCCTCCCCCCGACGGACGCCGGAGGAGCGGCGGAGCGGCCGGGCGCCGACTCGTCCGAAACTGGTGCGCAGTGGTGGGCGCCGCCTCGGAGGATGGGCTGGTGCGGCCGCCGCTCAGGGCCGCCGCCGTCGCTGCTACTGCTGCTGCTGCTGGCGGTGGCCGGCGCCGGCGCGGCCCCGCGCTCCGCGCTCTACTCGTCCTCCGACCCGCTGACGCTGCTGCAGGCGGATACGGTACGCGGCGCCGTGCTGGGCTCCCGCAGCGCCTGGGCCGTGGAGTTCTTCGCCTCCTGGTGCGGCCACTGCATCGCCTTCGCCCCGACGTGGAAGGCGCTGGCCAACGACGTCAAAGGTGAGAGGCGGGCCGGAGGGCCTCTCGCGCCATTCCCCACCCCGGCCGACCCCCTCCACCTGTCGGGCCGAGAGCCTCTCCCACCGCCCCATCGCCTCGCCCACCTCTCTCTCTCGGCCGCTTTGCACTTCTCCTCGGTTTCCAGCCCTCGACTCCATTTTTGGCTCCCGCGCCTCCTCTCTCCCCTTGGCAGGTGTGCCGAGCTTCTCTCCCCTCCCGGCGGCCTGGGCCCTCGCACCTGCTCTGCTTTTCTGCCCGTCTTCTACCGGCTTACTGCCCCCATCCCTGCGCCGGGGTCCTTTGTTCCTCCGATTGCTAGGCTGACACCTTACCGCCTCTTCTACAGTCGCCTGTGGCAGTCCCCTTCCTCTCGCCCAGGGACCCGTCTCACCTTCCTACGGAGTTCTTCCGCTGCTGTGGGATCGGTACTAAGGACAAAAGGAACTGACATTCCGTCTGCCGCCCCAACAACCCCTTGGCTAGTTGACCCAGCTGCTACTTAGACTTCTTTTTTTAGCTCTACTTTGGAGACAGCGTTTTCCTGCCTGGGTTCCAGGCCTCTCCTGACCTGCTGCCTCCAGTTAATTAGCTTCTGGGCCACAGCCTTCTCTCTCTTCCCCTTGGCCATGAATCCTTCCACACCCTTTTGCTTTAACCAAAGGAACCCAGAGGCCCCACTGAAGACAGCCTCTCCGTATGTGTTTGGCCCTTGCTCCATGTTCTTGTTCTCTGGCCTGACCATATTTCCTTGATTCTAAGAGTCCCTCAATTGTGATACACACCATTCATTTACTGACAGCCTGAGGGGTAGAGAGATAACAAGACCACTAAATGTATACAGATTTAAGGGCGTGCTCTGTTGCAGAAATGGTAAATTTTTTAAAAACTTAAGACTAGAACTGAAAAAATATGGTCATAATAGTAATTAATATGTACTGAGTGCTTACTGTATGCCTGACACCTCCCTGGGTAAGTACATAACATGCACTATCTCGATTTCCTTTCCACAGTTTAAAGATCTCTGTGGGTTCACACGTCTGCCTCACCCAGGTAGTAGGTGTTTGGTGGGTGGGGTGGTAGTGATTGGCTTCTGATTTGCTGCCTCCGAATGGAGCTACTTCCTGATTGTGGTGCTAGGGCCCTCGCAGGGCCCCGGACTGGAAATGGTCACTGACTGAGGGCATCTTGGGGAATAGGCCTCTTTCTAGAAAGAGAACTGGAACCGTTGTTTCCTCGTTGTGCTGTTGGTATTTCTTGATAAACTCAGCCATTCGTGGCGGAACAGTGCATTTGTAGGTGTTGGTTTTCAAACCGAGGCCACCACTCACCTTGAGCAGCTTGTGTAGTGGCGACTGAAGTGGTGAGCTGGAAAGATGCATACACCTGTTAGCCATATGGTCCCAGAATGTTATTTTTGACAAAACCGATAAACTGTTTTACCTCCAGTGTACATGTGGACGTGTGTCTGCATGCCTCTCTGGTCCCATCACCGGAATGAGCCATTTCTCAGCAGCTCTTCACACCGTTTTGGTGATGTCAACACATCTGGTCAGGGCAGGAGGGAGGAAGAAGAATGTTGAACATGCAGCTGGAACACCTCAGGGGTCATTGAGGGCCTGAAAATCATAAAAATCCCCAGATCAGTTTCCATCTTGAGGCCGTGAGAGGTCTTTAATGGCTGCAGATGAACCCAACCTAGAAGATTCTTCTATCTTAAGAACGTTGGAGGGAAGGGTTAGCTTCCAGCTGACTCATATGTTTGGCCTCTTGTGACCCAGGGTTTTCCAATGAATTGCATAGTCAGACACTGACCCAGCTTACTCCTGGATGAGGGTTGCCACTTCCAAAAGGGGTCTTTCCCTAGTGCACAGAGGGACAGCCTCCCCCTAAAAAACACCAATCATAACTTAATCTGAGGAAGGAAAATGAAAGCCTTGAAGTCTGAGGAGATGAATCAGTCAGTGGGAAGTGGGAAATTGAGGTGGGAACCAGAGGTCTCTCATGAGCCACGGGGATGGGTCAGCCCCCTTAACAAGATCCTGTGGGAGGATAGCAGTGGCCGAATCTGGTGTCAGCCTGCAGTGATAGAGAATGCCCCTACTCCAGTCCAAGGGGGAGGCGCTGCTGGGAAGCCAGGGCTATTCTCACATCACCTCTGTATTCCCGAGGTTCCTTGAGAAAATGGTTGTGGGCCAGCAGAAGGCTCAGACACCATCATGGGCCTGTGGGAGTGTGGCCCCTGCCTTCTGCCAATGGGATGAGTATCTGGGGTAGAAGCAGTGAGAGTGTGGAAGGCCATGGGGGGAGAGAAAAAATTTGCAACCCGGCCCAGCTGGCCTCAGGCATTTCATCTGACTGGCTCGGGCTCATTTGTTCAGTGACTTGTAGGATAGGTTCTCTGGGGCAGTCATTGCCACGGACTAGCACACTGGCTTCGAAAGATCTGGCTCATCCCTTTCTATTCAGGAGCAGCTCTTATTGTGTCACCATATGTTTGGGAAATTGATTGCATTCATTTTAAGTCTTCATTACTCTTCACTGGCTAATCAATGAGTAAATATTTGTTGAGTGACCTCTGTGTGCAAAGCATTGTTTACATTGCAGTTTGGGTTTGGGAAGTGAGCTACACACAGCAGGAGAATTGGCCACAGTAAGAAGCTGTGTTTGAAAAGGGACAAAGGAGTGGCTCAGCCATTTCTTGTAGGAATTGAGGGAAGGGGGAAGTCACAGGAGGCTAATCTGGTCACCAAAGGCCATCGTTTAAGCAGTTTACATACTTGCCTTATGCCAGGCACTTTGCTAAGAGCCACTATTACATATAATCTTTATGAGAAAATATTGGAGCAGTCGATTGTATTTTGTTTTTAACAGACTGAGTAACTTGCCCAAGATAGTACAGATGCTGGAGGAGGTTCATGAGCCCATCTCTCTCTCTCTCTCGAGCCCAGGCAGGTGGAGAAGTGGGTGAAGGAGGGAGGGTACAGGTGGGAAAATGGCCTCTGCAAAGCCATGGAGATGACATTTATAAGGCATGGATGTTTGAGTGATGCTGAACAGCATTGGTTTGCCTCTTTTTTTTTTTCCCCCCATGGTGTAGACCACCTCTCTTACTTGTACCCCTGTGATGCCTTAGGGCAGAGTCTGGCACAGGGTAGGAGCCTGCTGAACACTCATCCAGGCTGATGGCATGAGCCTCATGGGATTCCAAGTGAGAATGTAGTGATTGGGCCTTCTGCTGGTGCTGTGGCTCTTCTGGACTTAGACCTGGAGTGTCAGCCAGGTGTGAGGGCTAGGGAAGGCATTTGGTCTATCCCATGACCTCACTGCCCAGAAGTCTGCAACAAGGAGGCAGGGGTGTGGTGGAGACAGCATGGCACTGGCTAACTCCTTGTCAGGAGGACTCCTGGAGAGTTGGATAGGGGTCCAGTTCTGACCACTTGACTTGACTGGCTCTTGGTGGTTTGGGTGGGTCTGGCCTCTGCCTTAATAGTGGCTTGCTTAACACGCAAAGGACTAACGGCCATTTTTCTTGGCGAGAGTTTGCCATTAAGCGCTTGAACAGCTATTGGAGCTGGAAAGGAGAGGAGAGACCATGCACCCTGGCCCCCATTTGACCCGGGAGGCCCAGAAAGAAAACATGTGCAGCTCTTGGTGCTTTGGCCACTTATAGCCACAATCAAGACATGTGGCTCTGGGTCCATGCCCCTTCCTGGACTGGTGAGTGGGGGTGGGGATACTGCCTAGCACTCCAGAAGGAGCCCATGACCCCCCTTACTATGGGTGTCTCTTCACTCACCACCTCAGAGACCATAGCTGTCCTAGTTATGCTTGTGTCCCCATCCTTCCCTTCTACATTTGCTCATTTACTCTGTTAATAGAGAAATTACTTCGCCAGGGCAGTAATTGCACTAGGAAACTTTTTTCTCCCCAGGAGCGGGGCTGGTCTGATAACTGCTAATGTTAGGTGTTAGGTCTGCAGATTGCAGTGTTTAAGTCACCTGACACTTTAAAAAGCCTCCCTCGCCCAGTTCTCTTCCTCTTTGACAGGAGTGCACTTTACTTAAATGCAGCTTTGCATTACCAGTGGAGCACCCAGATAACAGCACCCTGTTCCTTGGACTGTTACTAGAATGATGAGTGTATCAAACCAGATCTTTATATGTCATTATGGCTCATTAAGGTATTGACATTGATATTCCTGAGAGACCTTCCTTAGCTGACACTCTCGGCACCTGACTGGCCTCAGCCTACCCCTCCACTTCCCCCTGTGGCTGAAGAGGTGCGGGTTCCATTTCATGGGGGAAAGAGAATCAAGGTATAAAGAGAAGGAGTCAAAGGCCTGCTCAGGAGCAAGGGGCTGAGAACTCCCAGGCATCACCTTTCCCCACTGTCTCCACTACTAACACCCCCCTCCACCCCACTCCCTGGGTTTTCTGGTTGCCAAGCCAACAGAGCAGCTCTCTGTTCTGTCTTGGGCCCTCTTGAGACCAGAAGAGAAGCTCAAATCCTGGGTTCAGATCCCAGATCTACCATTGATTCATGTGTGCCTTGGGCACAGTTCTCTGATCTTTGTCTCACAGTGGTAGTTGCACATTAACTAGATAAATTAGGCACACAATGATCTCTTCATAAACTCTGTACATGTGATATCATCATCTAAGAGGAGAGTCTATGAAAGCGACTGAATGTTTGAGTTAAAGAATTTATGCTATTTGAAGACAGCATTGTGTTTACGTTCTCTCAAGGTTGTGATCAGAGCCAAGAGCAAAACCAGAAGGGTGATATCCTCACCCTGGTGAGGTGGAAAGGGAAGGGAAGTGGGTTTGAGTCGGGTAGCCTTTGGACAACTTGGAGGCCTCAGTTGCTTGCCTCATTTGTAAAGTGGGGGGAGTGATGCTCCCCTCCAGTGGCCGTGGTGGAGACAGGGTGTGTCATAGGCGCTCACTGAGCACCAGCTTTCTGTTCTCTCCCCTCCCTGTGCCTTCAGTCTTCGGGTCCCAGGGGCAGTGGACACTGACTCTGGTCCAATGGATGGTGGCCTGTACTTTTGGAGAAGAGGGGAGCTGTTGAGGCCTTCAGTGCTTGGTCACCCTACCGGGTGACTTTGTGAGACCCCCGCCAGGGGCCCTCACCGGTGGAAGGACACGGAAGTGCTTCTCTTTCATGTTCTTGTCTAATTGGCCTACTCCTTTGGGAGTAGCCAAGTCTCCCCACACAAGGTGAGCAGAGCCTGAGATGCAGAACAGAAGGCGCCAAGCCTTGAGTGTGCCAGACGGCCGCAGGAGGCGACCTGTGCTTCCCACTCTCCCTGGGACTCCCTTGGGCAAGGAAGGAGCCATAGGAGGGAGGCCTGAGGTGCTCTCATCTGTGCTCCAGGACAAAACCCTGTACCTGGGCAGCTCTGCTCTCCTTCACAGGTGGCTGGCTTTAAGCTCACCCCCTGCCTGGGCCTGCTAGACTGAGGCAGAGAGCAGAGAGCAGTGGTTCCGGCCCTGGAGCCGCTGAGAGCCAGGGCTGATCCTGCAATGCCGTGTAATGCTGTCAGTGCTCACTGAGGACAGTGGGGAAGCTGGGCAGTGAGGTTGCACACATGAAGAAGCACTTGGGGCGGACTGGCTTGTGACTGTCACAGAGACACGAGCAGGGCCCTGAGTTTATTGCTCACACAGGCCCCTGTCAGCTGACTGATAGGCTTCCACTCAATTTCTGCCCTTCTGGCGAAGCCTGTGCTTGGTCCCCGGGGCTGGTCTCCCGTGTGTCCAAATCCCGTTAGAGCTCTGCGCCATGTGGCAGGCACCAGTCCATCACCACCTCACGGCTGTGTGGCCTCACGTGTGTGTGTATCTTGCCCTCCAGCCGAAGCAGCCTCAGTGTAACGTGGAACCTTAGCAGGGGGACCCGACCTGGAACCAGAGCTCGGGGGGCCTGCCTGGTAGAGGAGTTTGTTTGCTGTTTCACAGATCCTGGGCTATGGCCCAGAATGGGGCCATTATTTTCTCTGCCGGTGAGTTTGAGCGGAGGGGGGACTTGCAGCCTGGGGCCTGTTGAAAGAGCAGGGTGCCCAGGCAGCTTGGGAGCTGTTAACCTTTCCAAACTCTGGCCTCAGGCTTCTTTTCCTGCGGTTCCTGGACTCCAGGTCCCTTTCCCTCCCTCCCCTGGGTTTCCTGCCTCCCTGTCCAGCGGGGGAGCTGGTCCTCACCACCCCATGTGCCGCCCATGCAAGCCAAGCTGGGCCGACAGCCAGGACCTCTGGCCGCAGAAGCCTTCACTCAGCGTCCACTGGGGAATTCTAAAGCTCCTGAGGCATGTTCTTCGCCCTTCTGGAATGGATGCTCTCTAGAGGGCAGCAGGGACAGAGGCAGTGCCAGGGCTTGGTCCCAGGGCGTTCAAGATCATCTCACATTTTTCGTCATCCCCCGCAGCCTCTGTGCCCCTCCCCCACCGCAGAAAACGGAGGAACACAGATACCATTACAGGACAGTGTTGCCTGTGCTGTTTAACCATGTCCTAAGCACGGGCCAAGTGCAGGATAACCAGACTATTTCAGAGACCCCTCCTGGGGAAGGGGTGACCTTTTCTCATGAGAGCCTTAGGGGCAGGTACTCTGGGCGTTGGTGAGGGTGGAATGTTGCACTTTGGGGGTAAGCAGGCGGAGGTCCCGGTCCCTCTTACTTCACCTGATTTCTTTGCTTCCCCTTGCAGACTGGAGGCCAGCACTGAATCTCGCCGCGCTGGACTGTGCTGAGGAGACCAACAGCGAAGTCTGCAGAGACTTCAACATCCCTGGCTTCCCGACCGTGAGGGTGCGTGACAGGGAGGGGAGAGAGGGCATGGCACTGGCAGTGCATGTTGCCCACTGCTGCCCCGTGCTGCCCTGGCATCTGAGCTCCTTGGTGGCCTCTGATGCCTCTGGCCTCGATCCGCTTAAGTCATGGCCTCTGGAGCACTGTTCCTGTGCTTGATGAGACACTTGTCGTAGAGGCGGAAAGGGATGTGAATCGGGAGGTTCGTTTCGTCTGGCCAGTTCTTCCCTTTATAAGGAGGGGAGGGGCCGATTTCAGCTGCTCTGATTTGAGGCTGTGAGGTAGTTATCATCGCCTAGGCTGGTGAGAACCCTCAGCCCCAGGGATCCTCTTTCCAATTCCTCTCCCTCCCGACCTCCCAGTCTTAGAGGTCTGATCCAACACTGTAAAACCCGATTCAGGCTCTGACCCACCCATGGGCAGGATCAGACTCAGGGGGCCTGATGATCCTCTAGAAAATACCAGCAAGCTTCATCCTCATCAGGCAAGTGCCTTGAGACAAGTAGCTCAGAAGTGACCTGCCCGGGTAGCCTCACCCCCTGGTCAAATGCTGATGCCTCAGGCAGCAGGGGTCCCCATCATGGGAGCCATCACACCCAGCACATGAGGGCTCTGTCACCCCAGCTCTGGCTGAAAGTAGTGTGAGCTCTCCAGTGAGGCCTTGCCTGGCAACCTGCCCACTGTGGGGCAGCAGCAGCTTAATTAACATCTGAACAACTTCCAAGGCTCTCAAGTAGGAGGTTCTGGAAAGCCCAGAACAGCAAGGTTGTGCCGTTATACTTAGTGCCCAGGGCTCAGCCCCAGCTGTAATCCAATTAGTTTGCTTCCAATTTAAAGAATCAGAATCTCTCTCCCTACCTCCAGCTATAAATAGTAAGCCTCCTTCTACCAGAATGGCATCTAGAAAAGCATTTCTTCTATAACCACTAAGAATAATCAGGAAAGGCCTCTGAAGGTTAAAATGCTAAGCATTGTCCTTAGAACAAGATATCTGAACACAAGGGCCTCAAGTTGCAGGCCGACCCACCAGCCATATCTCAGCCTAATGATTCCAAGAGAATTTGTCTGGAAAACAAGGCTCCGGACTCCAGCAAGAATGTCCAGCTCGACCTCCATGTGACTTTTCTGTTCCTCACACCCATTGGAATCCTGCTAGGTTCAGGGTTTCCACAGCCCCAGCGAGCTCCCTCCTACACTCTTGTTACCACTTGGGGTCAGGCCTAAACCCCAGGTGTAGCTGAGGCTAGGCCTGTCTGGGGAACAGCGTGGTGAGCCAACACCTCCTGCCATATCATTTAGAGGTGGCAGTAAAGAGATTGCCTATCAGTCATCCCTTTCAAGTTAAAGACCTCCCTGGGAGGGCCACTGCTTTATCCTTGTCCTGAAATATGTAACTGAAAATACTCAGAATTACTGTACAGGGATCTCTGTTCCTTTTGCGGAGCCAGGGTAAGCAGCCCAGTGTGGAAAGCTGTGGGAAGACCACCGTGGCTGGAAGAGTCCTCATTCACAGGCTGACACTTCTGTCAGTGAATACTGGCCACAGGGGTCCAGCCCCTGCTCAGCCCCTGGGAAGAGGATTGGCATCGGTGCCAGGGCCGCGTCAGGACGTCCTGGCAGGGTTCTGTGGGACCTGGCACCTGGGGCTTTGTGTTTCTGCCTGGGAGAGGCTGGGGCTCAGTGGGTGTGAGGGAGGCGGCTCAGGCAGTCGGGAGGTCCCCCATAGCTCCCAGCGCCTGGCCTGCCTGTGTCACGCAGCACACGCAGCCCAAATACCTCAAGAGATTAATCATCTCCTGCACCGCCCAGCTGGCTGTGGGAGGGGAGCTGGGAGAGAAGGCCCCACGCTGGTCATCTTGACCTTTCCCAGCCTTCACACGAGCAGTGCCTGGCTGGGCCTGGCAGTTCAGTTTCAGCAGGGAGAGACACTCAGTGTCCTGTCGTCAGGACTCTGGCCCTGGGGCGGGGGGCAGGTGGTTCTAGCTTCTGATGGGTCTCTGCTCTAAGGCACTGGCTTTCAAACCTTTTTACTGTAACCTACAGTAAGATATATACATTTTCCAGTGACATCCAGAAGTTGATTTGTATGTGATCACTAAACCAAAAGTTTCATAGAACAGTATTTATTCTTCCTAAATGCAGTGCATGCTACTATTTTTGTTCCATTTATTATTTTTTTTAACTCCTAGCTGTGATTTGCTAAACTGATGTTCCATCTTACTACTACGCTGCTTCAAAATTTTGGAAAATTCGAGATCTCCAGAAATTCTAGCCCATTCAGAGCCCACCAGACATCGTGTCTGGACTCCCTAGAGAGCAGAGCAGAGGCTAGAGGTCAGCCTGGCTGCCAGCAGGCCAGAGAGATAGCCCTGATGCCCTGTCTGCTGCCCCCCCTGGGGCTGGACCTGTCCACACTCCTGCCTCTAGAGCCTGTGAGAACTCCTGTCGCACAGGGCAAGGGAGAGTGTTGCTAGTGTGATGGAGGCAGACCCACACAAGAGTCTGGCCACCCCCAGTTACATGTATCATTGTCCCTTTCTTCTGCCTCCTACCCCTTTTGTCACCATTAGCAAACAGCTTCCACTAGCCCAGCCTGTGTAGCAAACATCTGGCCCTGCAGGGCCAGCTGGCTGTGTCAGGTGCCCGTCAGACTGGAGCTGGAGCCCAGCTGGAAGAAAACAAAGGTGTGGGGGAGGGAGGGACTAGTTGGCAACAGGTTCTGGCTGGCACTTGGAGACCTAGAGGCTGGATCTAGTGGGGAGGGGCTCTGCCACGGGCCACGGTAGTGCTGTCAGGGGATATTCCATCAGGACCCCTTGTAGCCAGAGGCCCAGCTGGGGCAAGATCACAGAGAGCATCAGCATTGGGGTGGAAGAGGACGGAAGTCTCCCCTTTGCAAGATTCTGAGGAGATACTTCACGTGGGTTCAGATCCTGGTTCCACTGCTTACTATCTATGACTCAGAAAGTTGTTTAACCGTGCCTCAGCAACAGGCCTCATTTTCCTTGTCTGTAAAAACTGGGATGCTAATATCTCCACCTAATAGGACTGTGGCCGAGTGTGAAGTGAGGTCTTACACGTGAGAGTGCCACAGCATTGTGGAGTATCACGTGGAGTTCAGTAAATGTTACTTGGCTTCCTTCCCATTGTCTGGCCTGCTTCCTAAATCATCCCGTGGAGCTCACGATGGCTCCTCTGTGGGCACTGCATTTAAGGCAGTCCTTCCATCAGCAGCCCTTGAGTGAATGTTTGCCGGGCGCACTGCGCTGTGCTCACCATTGTGGGGGAGACACAGAGAGCTCAGCAGCTAGGTAGTGGGCAGTGAGCGCCAGAGGAATCGCCTGGGCTCCCTGAGCCCTCTCCCTAACACATCAGAGAGGTTTCACGGAAGAAGGGGACTTCCACTTGGTATTGAAGGACGTGTGGGCTTTGGCTGGGAGAAGAGGAATGCGGGCAGAGGAGGAGGTAAGAGCAGAGGCCCTGTGTGGGCAGAACCGTGTGACATGTTGAGAAGACTGGTCTGGCTGGAGCAGAGGCTCCTGGGCAGGGCTGAGGCACGGTGGTGGGGCCCAGGAATGGCAGGTCCCTGAGTTCAAGGCTGGGAGTGTGGACAGCCTGTAGGGGCACAGAGGCTGGGCTGTTACCTTATGTGGCACTTGCAAGAGGGTGGGGTGTCAGGGAGGGGGACTCCTGGCTCTCTCAGGAAGAAGGATATGAGCCCCCAGTCAGCAGTCACCTGCTCTCTTGTGGCCCCCTCCACAGTCAGGCCCCAACATAGCAATGGTTAGGCATATGGATCCTCCTGGGATCACCGTAAGATATTTGGAGACCGGGTCATTTTCCTTGAAACTTGCCTTAAAAGCTTGGATCCAATGTTATCGATGGTCACCACTGGAAAGTGTGCTTTCCATTCGGCCTTATTTGACCCCTAGAAAGGCAGTTACTCTTGATATTGGTGTTGCTTCTTCACAGATTGGTAAAGACCCACCTGCTGCCCCTTGGTCTCCTGCCTTTGGGGAGATGTGGAGGTCTTCCAGGGGCGCAGAGTTGGGGAAGGGTCCTGCGTGAAGTGGCGGGAGGAAAGGGACCGGGTGCCGACTGCTCCTGGAAAAAAGAAAACTCACTGCTGACATCTTAATTACCTGTTTCCAAGAGTTGTGGTGGTTTCCCTTGGGGAGGGCACACGCCTCCTCCAACAGCTGACTTAAGAAGGATGCATTTTAATAGGAGGACAAAAATGTGCCCTGACTAGATTTTAATATGATTTTCACATGAGCATCTAAGATGATCAAAGGGCAGAGGTTCTCTGCTCAGCTGAACAGATGCCTTCTGGGAACTTCCATGTTCTCACCGTGGGGCTTGCAGAGGTGCCAGAGTACAGTCCTCTACAGTCCAGAGAAAGTTCAGTTTCAGGCCTGTCATAGCTGAAGTGTAGGGAAAGGGGACAGCGGGGGTAAGTTGGGGTCAGGTCCTAGAAGGCCTCGGACCCAGTGAGTTTAGCCATTATTCGTTGGTAGTGGGGAGTCAGGGGAGAGATTTGCGGGAGAATGACATGATCAGACTGGAACTGTGCCACTAAGCACAGGGGGGCAACGAGGAACAGAGTTGGAGAATGCAAAAATTGAGTGGATGAAAATGTCTGAGCTCACAGAGGGACAGGTGACAACTGTTGCATCAGGCCAGGAAATAGGTGGTAAGCCCTGGTCTGGACAAGGGCAACTGGCCCAGACGACCGGTGAAGAATCACAAAGGTCACATTCATGGAACTTGTCCACTGACTGGCTGATGGGGTTAGGGGGAGGACGAGGTGCTGGTCTGGATAATGGGGGGAGAAGGATGAGCATGGGGTGAAATAAGCAACATAAATGGAGAAACAAGTTGGGGGAGGGGTGACTTAGAGAGTTGGGGGAGGGGTAGCACCTGGGTGGAGGGCACCAGGAGGAAACGGAAGTCTAGGACAGGTGAGGACCTGGACAGAGGGTTCAGATTGCAAATCATTTAGACCAAGTAGTTGACATTGGCAAGGGAGGCAAACAGTAGGCTTATTCACTCATTCATTTGCTCCTTTGTCCAAAAGCATGGATTAACCTCCTTGTTTTTGACGATGCCTCCCAGGGCTTTTTATAAAAAAAAAAATTTTTTAATGTTTGTTTATTTTTGAGGGACAGGGTGTGAGCAGGCAAGGGGCAGAGAGAGAGGGAGACACAGAATACGAAGCAGGCTCCAGGCTCTGCGCTGTCAGCACAGAGCCCGATGCGGGGCTCGAACTCACAAACCATGAGATCGTGACCTGAGCTGAAGTCGGACGCTTAACAGACTGAGCCACCCAGGTGCCCCTTTCCCAGGGCTTTTTAAACAGAAGAGTGTCAAGAGCTGATGCATGGCTGGAGACTGGGTACAGGAGATGGTGGGGGCAGGGGACACGAGACAGGAGTCCAGGGCGGGGCTAGGACCAGGGTGAAGGGAAGGCTGTGAAAGTGGCGAAGAAGGCCTGGTCGGTGTCAGGCAAACCAAGGGAGATGGCAATGTGAAGGCAACGAGGAGAATGTCAGGAATATATGGTACAAAAAAGTGGCAAAACCTGGCCATGGGGGCAAAGCAGACACTGCAGAGGAAGCAAGGAGGCGCTGGAGAGGTCATTGGATTGGCCAAAGGGGTCAGCTGAGCAGTGGGGGCATAGGCCACAGGCCACAGCATGGGAGTGAAGTGAGGGGGCAGCCGGAGAGGGAGAGCGGACCCTGCTTTGGGAAAGTTGGCAGTGCTAGGAAAACGGGAAATGCAGTAACTGGAGGAGGAAGGAGGGTGTCTCTCTATTCTCATCCCACTTCCCTTCCTGCCCTTTTTTAAAAGAAAAATTAGGAGGATTGGAGTCTATTTGTAGGCTTAGGGAAGTTGCTGGCAGAAAATGGAAAGAGTTGATCGGAAAAAGTTCCTAAGAGCATGAAGTTGGGAGCTGGAGCCCCAGTGGTGACATTGTTCTGGAAGGTAGATGGGAGGCATCTGAGGACAGAAGGGAAGGCTGTGTAGTAGCACAGGGGCACGTGGAGGGACGTGGGAGGTCTTCCTGGGGGTGTGTCTTGGGTCCCTGCATTCCCCTGGGTCAGTCTTGCTGGGGCTCCCGTCTCACTCCCTGCTGCCCATGGCCGGGGCCTTTAGAAGGCTCCGCTGGGGTCCAGGGAGGGTGCCTTTTGATGGAGGTAACATGCCAGCCCCTTTTAATAAAGCACCTGCTCAGACCTGGGTGACCTGGTGGTTGATGAAGACAAGTTGCCACGCTACTTCTCATGACTGAAAATAACACCCGTAGCAGTGACGGTCCATAAATGCCTTAACATGCTTTCTCTACTCGATCCCATCGCAATTCAGGAACTTTGTGATTGTTCTTACAAGTGTTAGGATAACGTATAATTTCACTCAGAATTTGTTCAATAACTGCAAAGAACATTATTATACATATATGTGGCAGGGCGCCTGGGTGGCTCAGTCAGTCAAGTGTCCAACTTTGGCTCAGGTCATGATCTCACATTTCATGAGTTCAAGCCCCGCATCAGGCCCTGTGCTGACAGCTCAGAGCCTGGAGCCTGCTTCGGATTCTCTGTCTCCCTCTCTGTCTTCCTTTTCCCCACTCACAGTCTGTCTGTCTGTCTCTCTCTCTCTCTCAAAAATAAACATTTAAAAATGAAAAATAAAAATACATATATGTGGCGTGTATCTGTGGATGGTTTTCACCTAGAATAAAAGTTCATATTAATGGTCGAGAAAGAAAGAGGATAAAGCAGTTAGCAGGAGTTAGGAGCCAGGTGAGGTCAGAGGGAACAGGAGAAGGTTGTAGATGGGAAGAGGTGGGTGGCTTCTGTGCATCTTTGTTGTTCCTCATGTGGGAGGGTGGGCAGGTGGCCTGTTAGTTTTCCGCCTACAAATGGCTGGAATAAACAGATGCTAGCTGGTCAGTGTTTCCTAGTGTTTAAGAGGTGGAACAAGGGAAGGGGATGGTAATAATCATGCAGTTAACATTTATTTGTTCCTTACTGTATGCATCAGACACAAGCACTTAGATATGTTATCTTTGACTCCTCACAGCAAATCTTCAAGGTGGATGGTGTCATCTCATCTTAAAGATGACAAGGGAGAGGGGGGCTAATGGATTGCCCAAGGTCACACAGCAAGAGTAGTAGAATCGAGGTCTGGTAGACCACGGGGCCCGTACTCAACCACCAGCTTGGAATAAGGCCGGATGGCCGTACTGTTGCAGGCAGAGGCCCAAAGGAAGCTACAGGTGGCCCCGGAGGACCTCAGGAAGAGGCCTCTTCCTGGCCAGCAGACTCTCTCACAGGCCTTTAGGTAGCTGTCTGTCTGTCAAGACAACTGAACTTTGTTCCCTCTTGAGCCTAGGAGAGCACAGGCCAGAGCCCTGCCAGCGGTCTTGCCACTTACACAGAGGCCCACATCCTGAGGAATTGTCCTCTGTTCTCTCTGTCCTCTTGCCCAAGGAGGTCATTCTCGCTCCACACTGAGGCTGGAGTGTCATCCGCGTAAATGGGAAAAGAGGACGAAGTGGTGAATTAAATTGGCCTGTCTGTAACAAGACTTGTTTCTTCAGGGGCTTGGGCCCACCCTTCAACAGGACCTGAACTGGAGACCCCTCCCCTCGTGGAGTGTCTGCTGTGCCAGGCTGGGAGTTCTCAGTGGACAGACAGACACCAGCCTCTAAGGACAGACTGCCTCAGAGGGTCGCTTACATTTTCTGGGGGAAGTATGACGTGACTTTGTTTTCTCGGTTGGGTTTGCCTCATCCTTTCATCCATGCAGCGGATATTTTCCAGTCACGGTGTGCTGGGTGCCGGTGCTTAGGGAGACCGTCTGCCTCTAGTACTGTGCGTCCCTGGGTGCATCAGAGCTGTGGGGGTAGGGATTGGGTACGGAGACGGGGAAGACAGGAATCCGTGTCCAGCCCCAGGGGCAGAAACCGTCCTGTTCTCCTTTACAGATGAGGAAACTGAGGCTCACAGAAGTTAAGTAATTTTCCCAAATTAACCCCCTTGAGTAAGTAGAGGGTCTTAGACACGGATCCATCTGGCACCGCTGTTGTGGTCTTAGCTCCGTGTGTTACTGACTCTCGCCCGTGTGTTTGCTTCCAGTTCTTTAAGGCCTTCACCAAGAACGGCTCAGGAACAGCACTGCCAGGTAGGTGTCCTGGGTCCAGTTGTCCATGGTCTTTCTCTTTTTCTTTCTGCTGGGTTTCTACTGAGGTGAGGAGAGCCCGGCAGGGTCTCCGGGGTGAGGAGTTTCCCAGGTGAAAGTGGAGTTTGTGTTTTCTTGTGTGGCCTTCCCAGCCAGCCTGGAAGATGCCTTCAGGGAAAGGAGGCTGAAGAAACCCTTCTGGTTTGGCTCGTTCAGGGTCCTGGGAAGAGGGGAGGGTCACAGTGTATCCAGGCTAACTCTTCCTGTCAAAATGGGCTTGGCATCCAGAGGGACAGACCAGCTAGCCTCTGGGGAAAACCCTCATGGGTCCTAGGTCTGAAGGACTCTTTCCTGTCCCCTAAGAGATGGGTCTCCTTGCATAACTTAGGGCCACAGAAGAAGACCCCACCCCCACTGCTAAGGACTGAGCCATGCTCTGTTCTCTCGGAACTAGCCTGTGCCCTGGGCCCTTTGTTTCAGTGAAGCCGACAAGGGTGCTGGGATTCATTCTCCTTCCCTCCTCATGCCCCCCCCCCCCCCCAAATGTCCGTCTTCATCCAGTGGCTGGTGCTGATGTGGAGACGCTGCGGAAGAGGCTCATCGACGCCCTCGAGTCCCATAGTGACACGTGGCCCCCTGCCTGCCCCCCACTGGAGCCTGCCAGGTATTCAGGGTGGAGCAGATTTGGTGCAGCGTGGGCCAGGATCACAGGCCTGGGAGCAAGAGGGTAGTGGGGACAGCTGGGCAGGGGAAATGAAGGCCTGTGTCTTTGGGGCAGACACCTCTGTAGGCTAGAGCCACTCTGGAGCAGCTGGTAGAAGGTACCCTGTTGCTGGAGTCCTCCCCGAGCAGCCCTGGCTTCGTGGGGCTGACAGGTGCAAAGGCCTGTCTTGCCGGGCAGAAAGGAAGGCATGGGCAGGGGTTCTCCAGGTCATACCTGCTGCTGCTTTTCATAACCTGTCCTTGTGATCTTTTCACATGATCTAACCCGGAGGGGGCACCGAGAGAGTGGGCGGGGGGAGGAAGAAGATAGGCTCAGAGGAAAAGGGAACCCTTCCTGTACAAGGAAAGTGGTTGTCTTTCTGAGCAGCGGCTGTGACTGGGGGGTGGGGCGTGTGACTGTTGTGCCACAGAGCATCAGGCATGGTGGCTGGTGGCCCTTATCTGCCTGCCAGGCAGGCTTCCAGGATTGTCTGTTCTAGGAGAGGCAGGTACACAGTGTATTGCTTTAGCTCTCCCACAGAGGGTAAATTGAGGACACTGGGTCCCGCCCTCCCAGATAAGCTCTTGAGACCGGACAGTGCCCACCTCAGGGACTCCTGCCAAGAAGGAACAAATCCAAATACCAGCAGGCACTGCTGGAGGGAGCCCAGCCTTAGAGCACAATGAAGGTTCCAGGGGCTGAAAAGGCCTCGTGAGACAGGCGCTGGTGCTCCAGGCCCTCCACGTTGATTTAATGATGTTCTTCAAAGCCATAGCCCTGCCAAGAGATTGTGCTTCTAAGCGTCAGTCAACCCACGGTGACTTTTTATAATCTTCCCCAATTGTCCATCCTCCCGGAGGGCCCCACAGAGATCCTGAACCCAGCATTAGTCAGGTGTGGTTTGGGGCTGCACAGTGTGATTCCATCTCTCCAGGAAACAGCCAGCCAGCCTGTTCCTTACTTACATTTCCCAGTGACCGTGTCTGTCTGTCTTAGGCACACACATCCCTCATGGTGCATTTTCAGTCCCAAGGGATCTCAAAAGCAGCAAATCAGACACACCTGCCAACTCCCTCAAAGTGGCCCTTCTAAAGAGCTTTAGGAAGGAGGCAGAGGTGTGTGATGAAAGGTGAGCTGCCTCTTCCAGAAGTCTGAGTGGGAATGGATGGGCTGGGGGGTGTTGGCCGCCGTGTTACTCTTCTGCCAGCCGAAGGGAGGTCTGGCGAAGGGGTCTGAGAGGCTGTCAGAGTCCACAGCTCCTCTTTTCATTCCCCCGTTGAAGTACACTCTAGCCCCCACCTCTCTAGCACATCCTTTTGTATTGTCGCTGGGCTGGGCTCCAGCGTCGGCCCCATTTTGTGTGTTCCATTTGGATGTGATCATGCCACATGTGTCATTGGATCCAGTAGAGGGAAATAGGTCATCAGGTTAGGGATAAAAAGATGCAGTCTCCCAGTGCCCTCTTACGTGTTGGCCTCTTAAGCATGTGTGACAATGTGCCGTCTTTAATTGGAATGAGGAAACAGATCATTTTTGTGCAGTTATTTTCCGCTGAAACTTTGAGTTTCTAAAACCATTTGGAGCTTAATTCTCTGATTTGAGGTGATCATAACATTTACCTTCTTACTAATTTCTGCCTTTGTTCTGGGTCTCAGTCTCTTCAAATTAAAATAAGGAGGTTGGGTTAGATGGCTTCTAAGGTCTCCTGCACCCAGGACTTTGGTTCTTTAATTCCCTTGTCAGGCCTGCTCCAGGGGAGGGAAAGCGGGTCTCCCAGTTGGTAATGACTTGCCACCACCAAGACTAAGTCTCATATCTGAATGGTTCTAAACACTGGTCCTTAGGGGACAAATAAAAACCATATTCGCTAAGCCTGGGCCTTACCCAGAACATAAAGACGACTAGTGTCAAAGCATCCCTCCCCCACCCACTTCCTGCTCCCTAGACCACCTCATAATCACCCCAGATTTTTAAGAGACAGCATCAAAAAACAAATCAAGGGGCACCTGAGTGGCTCAGTCGGTTCGGCACCCGACTCTTGATTGGAGCTCAGGTCACAATCTCATAGTTTGTGGGATCGAGCCCCACATCAGGCTCTGCACCGACAGTGTGGAGCCTGCTTCTCTCTCTCCCTCTCTCTCTCTGCCCCTCCCCTGCACACTCTCATGCTCGCTCTCTCTCTCTCTCTCTCTCTGTCTCTCAAAAATAAACATTTGAAAAAACAAGTCAATAAGGTGGGCACAATGGAGAGCCAGTGTGAGGTAGCAGAGGCAGCATGCTCTGAGACTGAGGGTTTGGCTTTACTCCCCCAGAGGGGAGGGCTGGCAGGGGGAGACCGCCATGGAGCCCCCTGTGGAAACAGAGGAGGAGTTTGTGTGGCTGTGCCTGCAGTGCTGTGCCTGCCGCGCCCGTGTCCCCAGCAGCTCCGCTTTATTGTCACTGGCTGTGGATGGTCACTGCCAATGTTGTCTCTTGCAGGCTGGAGGAGATTGATGGCTTCTTTGCAAGAAACGACGAAGAATACCTGGCCCTGATCTTTGAAAAGGCAGGCTCCTATCTGGGTAGAGAGGTAAGCTGCCCTCAGGGTCCCTGCAACTCCTGAGGAGCCCAGTGAGTTCAAGGACAGAGCTGTCCCCCGGAATTCTAGGGTGTCGGTCACGTGCACTTCTTAGCTCAGCACTGGCCTGACCCCTGCTGGGGGACATGGGAAGTGTGGGAGCCGGGCCTTTCTATTTGAAAATCTTTATGTCTGTTTTCATGTCCCTCACTGAAACCGCACATATATCACCTGTTGTCCATTGAATGCTGGCACACATAGTCGCTAATCTTCAAAGTTAAGGTAGATAATCAGGTAACACGTTGAAGATCCCCTGGCCAGTGAATTGGTGGAGTACGGCTTTAAGCCAGGTCTGTGAGCCTGCCCGCCTCCAAGAACTGGAGTAGAAAACTTGAGTGGGGGGAGGGGACATCAAAGCTCATGCAGTGCCTCATTAGGAAGTGAGATCCCTTACCAGATGAGGCAGGTTACAGAACAGGCAGGTTTGACTTCCCATTTCGTGATGATCTGTGATCACGTGAGTTAGCTTCCTGGAGCCCCATTTCCACCTATAAAGCAGTGATAATTACCTTTCCTCAGAGTATTGCTGGGACAGTCCAATGAGGCAGTTTGGGTAACGGACCTGGGTGGGTAGCTGGCACAGAATAGTGCCTTTTAAAGATCCATGCCCCTGGCCTGATGCAGAGAGCTCTGCATTCTGCCACTGGCACACAGACTCCTCTAGACCACTGGTGAGCTTTTCCCAGGTGCAGAGGTGGGATGATGGGCCAGGGC
The DNA here is from genome assembly GCF_028749965.1 of Puma concolor. NCBI lineage: Eukaryota > Metazoa > Chordata > Mammalia > Carnivora > Felidae > Puma > Puma concolor. The sequence continues at coordinate 42,271,291 of NC_141683.1, forward strand.
ACGGGTGAAGGTGCAAGGCAGGCCAGGGATGTAGAAGAGGCATGAAAGTGGGAATGAAATTAAACACCACTGTTGACTCTGAATGGCTTTCCTCCCGAAACTCAGCAAGCACAGTCGACAGGGCTCTGGGGTGCCTCTAGGCCTCGGAGCCCCAAGAGGGGAAGCAGAGGGAGGTGGGGAGGGGGCACAGAGTTTTGCTGAAGGACTGCCTGACCCTTCTGGGGTCCCAGTCCAGGCCTGGGGTCATGCCTGTCATGAGGAAGTGACTGATAAGTGTTCATTGGAATCAGCTTTTCTCCCTGCTGCCCACCCCCTAGCCCCCTGGGAAACCAGGGGCAGGGACCCCTGTGGACTGAGTGAGTCTGGGGCCGTGTCCACGCAGAGGTGCTCAGGGATGGTTAGTTTGAAAAGCAGGAAGGCACAGTGACCAAGACCCCAGGCTCCGTAGCCAAACTGAACTGGATTTGTTGCCCAATTCAGGCTCTTGCTAACCGTATGACCTAGACACTCGATTTCACTTCTAAGCCTCAGGTTTTTCATTTGCAATAGGCATTTATTTTTTTAATGAACACTTATGTACCTACTATGCACTAGTTGCTGTTACGATTCCAATTTTGTTAATAATCCAATTGTTACTCCAGTTTTGCAAGTAAGGAAATTGAGTTGGGGGGAGGTTTAGGCCAGTGGGGCCAGGATGCACACCCAGGTAGCCATAGTATACTATGCCTACTGGCTTGGCCTCCTAACAATAGTTCCTGTTTCATAGTATTATTTTGAAGATTAAATGAAGCAATATATATACAGCACATAATACCTACTCTGTAAACATTAGCTAACATTATTTTTCCCTTATTTCTTTCTAAAATTAAAATCCTATCTATGTTTTCTGATTCGAAATATAGATAGAAAGCCTTATAAATGTGAGAATAAAAATGAAACCACATTTTATCATGCCTTCTACAGATTGCTTTCATTGGAAAGAAAATGATATTCAATTGGACTGCTCTAGGAAATTCAAGGTGTGTGGTGTGCACAGTTCCAAGGCCCCTTCTCCTGGGCAGTGCTTGATTCTTGTCCCCTGTGGCATAGATGCGGTTGGTGGCATGAGACTCACTCAGCACCCTGGTCCACTCTCTGAAAGGTTTAGAGTCTGGGTGGAGCGTGGCTGCCACCAGGCACCTGCCCAGGGCTCCTTCTGCCCAGTGACTGGACCCCGCCCCCAACACGTCTATCTGTCTGTCTCTGCAGGTGACTCTGGACCTGTCCCAGCACCATGGCATCGCGGTGCGCAGGGTCCTGAACACGGAGGGTGATGTGGTGAGCAAGTTTGGGGTCACCGACTTCCCATCTTGCTACTTGCTGTTTCGGAATGGCTCTGCCTCCCGGGTCCGCGTGTGAGTGCAGTGCCTCTCTGTCTCCTCCCTCCTCTCTCCCTGTGCTCATTTCTTCCTGCCCGGAGGGGCTGCTGGCCTCTTCCTGGGGCTGACAAGTTCTTTCTCCTGCCCTTCTTCTGAGGAGCTCCCTCCGAGACAGGCAGGGAGCGCCCTGTGCAGGAGAAGCAGCCGTCTGCCTGCGGGGGTGGGCAGTGCCGGGAACATGGCCCCCGGCCCCCAGCTCGGCAGTCCTGCCTCAGGCTCCTGGCGCCCTCGCCCTCCGTGCTTCCGCACCGCCGCCACCGCAGCCCTGGCCCCACTCCTCATTCTCCTCTGTCCACAGACTCGTTGGCAGGCTGCGGGCCTGGCAAGCTCTCAGATATGCCTGACCCTCCCTCCCTTTAGTTTTCTAATTGCAGAAAAGTTCATTAGGAGCTAGACAATAGCCGGTTCCAAAATGCCAAGAGAAAACAATCAGGCCAGCCGTGGCCCTCTGTCAGGCTCCTGCTGCTGAATGGCCCGTTAAATGGCGCCAGATGGTGCCTCGATGCCCTCCCTGGGTAGATGATTGATGTAGCCTGGCTCTGCAGGCAGGAACTCGAGGGCCAGGGAGCTCGAGACTTGCCCGAGGTACCCAGCGAGCTGCTCTGCGGGCCCATTAGTGCCATCCCGCCTGGAGGCTGGGCAGGGCGGCCACGCGCCCTTGCTGGCCCCAGTCGCTAGATAGCACCGGGCCAGGCCTTGTCAGAGAGTTCTCCTGGGGGAGGGAAGCCTGATGTCTGTAGGGGGACAGGAGGGACAGAAAGTGCCAGTCCTGGTGGGGAGAGGAGGCATTGTTTCCCTACTTGGAGCTGGTGGAGGGGAAAATTGTTTGTGACGACGCTGCTCCGGAGCCATCTGTTCATCGATAAACATCGGGCCGGGACGGCAGAGTGGGAAGCAGGGCTTCCTGATGCCAGCTCCCCTGGGGTGTCCCGTCATGCTGTGGCTGGTCTTCACACCCTCCCTCCAGGTGGCCGTGACCGGGAGGTGTCGCCTGCCCTCAAGGACTCTGTCGGAAGAGGGAAAGAAGTCAAAAGGATTGTAGAAGGATTTGAGGATTGTAGCATTTTTGTTGTTGTCGTTACTACCTGTTTTTGAAAAGCCGTGTATCACACTGCGGTGACTTTCTTGGGGACTCATGTCCCCTCTGGTATCTCAGAGCCAGCTTGTGAGCAGGCAGCTTCCTCGGTCTCTGGGGAGGGGAGTCAGACCCAGCCGTCCTGTCCACGGCGGAATTAGCAGCAGCCCCCGCGGACCCCACCTGCTCCTCCGCGCGCTCCATCCCACAGCCTCTCCGGGCCAGGTTGAGACTTTCTCGGGCCCCGCTGCTTTTCCAGATGGGGTTTTGACATCAGACTGGTGTCCACGAAACTTTCCATTGCATGAGCAGTGGATAGAAAGGCCGAAGTGAGGCATGGGTGCCTTGATTTTGAGCTCGCGGAGGGTAAGACCCAACCAGATTCAAATATTTCTTAATAAACATTTCTGTCAAGTGAGCCACCTACCTCCTCTCCAGGCAGGAGTTCGCCCTGGGGTCTGCTTCTCCACACTCACTGCCTCTCCTCTGTGCTTTCTTCCCTCGCAGACTTAAGGAATCCAGGTCCTTCTATACCGCGTACCTACAGAAGTTCTCCAGGACCACCAGGGAGGCTGTCCCGACCACGGTTGCGCCAACCACAGCTCACACAGCAGCTCCCACTGTGTGGAAGGTCGCAGATCGGTAAGGCCACGCCTACTTCCCTGAACCCTTCCCTCACCCCAGCCTTACCTCTGATCACAGACCCCCTGCCTCCTACCACATTCCGTTCCTTGTCTTGAGCTTAGCACGTGCCTTTCCAGTCCCAGACCCCCGAGGGCTGACCTTGGCCTTTGGGCACCGCCCCCCCCTCCGGCCATGCAGGAGAGTCTCCGATGTGTGGGAGCAGCAGCAGTGAACTGGTGACCAGCCCTGCGTCTGCTGACTGTGGCGGCTGCCAAACAGCATTTACTTGTATCCTTCATGATAGAATGAATACTTTTCTATGCCCACATTCCTTGAGCTTAATGCTATTCAAGAACAAGTAGAATCAGTTTAGAAGGATAATCTGTGGCCTTCCAGCCAGCTTCCTACCCAAGCAACTATTTCTTCAGCAGGTACTTTTGAGTACCTGCTACAGGCTAGGCACTGTACCACAGGTATGCCCAGATGTGCAGCTCCTTCCCACAGAGAGTTTACTTTCCATTCTAGGAGGACAGTGACCTCATTTGAATGCCTCTGGTGCTGGGGAGCTCACTACCTTTTGAGGTAGCCTATATCTTTGTGCACAGTTGTAACCATGAGGAAGTTGCTCTTGGAGTAGAATTCCTGCTTGTTGGGCAAATGAGGCTATAAACCTCTTGCACGGGCACCCAGCAGTTTACCAGGTGGAAATGGCTGACCAGGGAGCCCAGAGCTGCATCAGGAAGGTGGTTTGCACCTACAGTACAGGGGACTGTACGAGACAACTGGGGGAAAGGTCATCTGATTTCCAGAGGATTTTGCATCCCAGCATGAGGGACTTTAAGGGTTGAAAGCACTAATGGAGAGATTTTTAGTAAATCAGGTAAGAAGGAAAGAGAGACTGAGAGGTGGGAATGAATGGTCGTTATGGTCATTCAAATTATGGTGATTCAATTCATTCAAATTATAATAGCTGACACGTACTGGCCTGGTGTGCCAAACTGCTGGGCACCTTCCAATACATTATCTCCCTTCAGTCACGGGCCACTTCTTGAGGCAGACCATGGGAATGGTGAGGTACTGAGGCCCAGGAGCACAGAGAGGGACTCTGCCACGAGCGTGAAGCACAGGTGGTCACAGGCTCACCCCAGTTAGCTGACCTTGCTGGTTCCCTGCAACCTGAGGTGGTAGGTGCGGCAGGAGCCATCAGTCCATTTTACAGGTGAGGTCACTGAGGCCCCAGAGAGGTAGATTGTAGTTGCCCCACCTCTCAGAGCTAGCTCACTGTAGATCTGAGGCCAGAACCCAGGCCTCAGGAAGCAGGGGTAGAGAAGCGGCCAACACACAAGGAGCCCTTTGCTTCAGAACCCCAAGCCCAGGCCCCAAGTGAGCGTGATGGGCGCAGGGGGGAATGGTCAGCATGGAGCCTGAAGCCCTTCCGCTGGGGCTGGAGTCAGCCCAAGAGGTGTGAGAGGGAGCCCCACCTGCTACCAAGGTCTGGCAGCTACGAGGATATCAGCCCCAAAATAAAAACACACACCGCTTCTCCTCCTATCCCCTGAGTCCCCGCTGTGCCCTGACTTGGTGGGCAGCCAAACCCTTGGTCTTTCCGAGAGGACCCAGCTTTTTATTGGTCTGTCTGTCCCTTGGGGGTCTTTGTTCAGAACAGAGAATGAAGCTCAGCCTTCCACCAGCAGCCTGACTAAAGCACCTTTAAGGAGTCATGGGTAAGACTGGCTCTGAGCCTGCAGAGGAGGATCCCCTACTCCGTGCCAGGAGTTGCTGAGGGGTTTACCTTTGTGCTTTTGTTTCATCCTCTTAGCAACCTACCCGTGAGCAATTTATTATTCACTTGTGATAATAAATGAGGAATTGAGGCTCAGAGAAGTTAAGTCATATACTCAGGGTCACAGAGCTGGTCAGTGGCAGAGCCTGGTGCTAACTTACAAGACTCTGTGACCATCAGAGATGGCCCTCCCCTTCTCTCTCTTTAGCCCTGGGCACTCGTCCCCAGCCGCTGCCCTATGGCTAACACCTCTCTCTCTCTCTGCCTCCTCCTGGGTCCTTAGCTCCAAGATCTACATGGCTGACCTGGAATCTGCACTGCACTACATCCTGCGGGTAGAAGTGGGCAAGTTCTCTGTTCTGGAAGGGCAGCGCCTGGTGGCCCTGAAAAAGTTCATGGCAGTGCTGGCCCAGGTGAGTAGGGCCCCAGTCTCCCTTGTCTCTCTTCCCTCTGTAGCTGGCTCCCCCTTCCTCCCTGCATCCTTCTGTCTGGTTCCAGATCCACTCCAGTGCTGCCCTACTTAAAATCCGAGGCTCTGGGCTGCTGAGGACTGCTGAGTCAGATGCGGGCTCTGGTCTCCTGCTGAGCCTGACTGCTGACTCAGCTACCCTCAGCTCCTGAGTGCCAGGTCTGCTTCTTCTTGGTGCAGGTCTGTGGGCAGCTGGGGCTGCCGCTGGGGGTGATCTGTGCCTCCCCATCGGGAACTGCTTGCCAGCCCCACCTCCCCAGTCCCCACCTCACCCAGTCCTGGCCTCAGGCCCACCTGGCTCAGTCTTGTGCTTGTGTGGTGCTGTCACAGCCTGAAGCCAGAGCCTTGGGTCCCTCCCCAACGACGTCCCTGCTCCTTCCTGTAAGCAGCTGGTGGGACTGGCCACTGGGTGGCGTGCGGTCACCAGCGTTTCCTGCTCCAGCCAGAGGGTGACTCCCTGAAGTCCAGAGCCTTTAATTCATCCTTCCTCCTGACACCAGGGTCTTAGAAGGAGGAAGGGTCCAAGTCAGGATGAAGGGCAAAGGTCAGGGAAAAACGCTGGCTTAAAGCTGTAAAATCATGTTGGGAGCCCAGAGGCCCGAGTGAGCTGACCAAGAGGGAGTGGGTCAAAGACAAGATTCTTGTGGCCACTTCTCCCTCAGGGGCCGTGTTCAGCCCTGGAGGGTCGATGGGAATATGTAATGGCTTTCTCCCAGGACTGAGTCCTCTGGCGGGTTTTTCTGTGTAGTGAGCCTTCTTTTTTCTTTCTCCTCCGAACTTTCCTCAGTGTCATTGTCCTCTTGACCAGTGTCTCGGTGGTTTTATCTGACCTGCTCTGCTGGCATTCCCCTCTTCTGCCCCCCTCCCCTGGTGTGTGTGTCCACGCGCACATGCACACACACATCTGTCCTCCTCCCTGGAGTCCTGTGGCTTTAAAGTGCTGATACTAATGAGATTTCAGCTGACTTATTGTCAGAGTAGCTTTTCATGCTCCTCAGAGACTCTTGGGAGTTACCATCAAGGTCTGGATCTTGGCTATGCGCCCCAGGGCCGCCTTGTCCCCATGGCATCCTACGGAATACAGATGGAAGGCTGTTCCCCAGCCTCGCCCAGCAGTCAGTAAGTCAGCAAGTCAGCTGGTCTCTCAGAAGATCACCTGCAAAGAGGACTGTGTGGCCCAGGTGCCCAGCAGCCCCGGGAAGCCACGCAGCTGCCCAGCCTTCCTCCCAGGGGCAGTGTGGGGTCAGGGTCCGCCTTGAGAGAGGGAGCCTCAAGGACCCAGCTTGACTTAGAGCCTCTGTTCTCTCCCCAGCCCATCCCTCGCCTTACCAGGTGCCCCAGAGCAGAGGTTGTGAGGAACACACGTTTGCATCTTAGGCAGGATGTTTTCCTGGTGGCTTGGGGACATTTCAAGAAACTGCCTTGGCCCGCTTCTGTTTAGCCCCCTCTCCTCCCTGGGACTGCAGGGCTCTGGGGGAATTGCTGTTCACTCCCCGGCTTCCCCTTGTGCCCCCCACAGCACTTCCCTGGCCAGCCCTTAGTCCAGAACTTCCTGCATTCCATGAATGACTGGCTCAAGAGGCAGCAGAGAAAGAAAATTCCCTACGGTTTCTTTAAAGCTGCCCTGGACAACAGGAAGGAGGTGAGTCTGGGGACAACTGACGTCCTTCTTCGTATCCTCAATAACTGTGGGAGTGGAAGGCTCACCCTGTAGCCTCCGACCTCCTTCACCAACTTGGACTGGGGCAGGAGTCCGGGATCCTGGTTGGATCCATTCGTAATGAATAAACTGCTACTTAGAGCTGTGTGCGTGCACCATAGCTCATCTAATCTTCCCAGCTTTAGTGGAGGGTAGCTATTATCCCTGTTTAGCAGATGAAGAAACTGAGGGTGAGAGAGATTGTGTAACTTGTCTACGATCACATAGCCGGTAGGTGATTGGACTGGGATTCAAGTCCAATTGTGAGATACCAGCCGTGAGCGAGTTTGTAGCCACTGCTCCCTGTGGACCGCAGGCACATTGGGCCCCTCTGGCCCTCTCCAGGGGCACCTTTCTGGGCTCCTGTGCGTTCTGCTCTTTGCAAAGGTGGGCCACAGCAGCCAGCAGAGGCACACAGCCTTACAGATTTGTAGGATGCCAAGGCTCGAAGGGACCTCGGAGGCCAGACCCCTCATTTCTCATTTTACAGATGGGGAAGTTGAGGCTAGAATAAGGATGTAACTCAGTCTGTGTCATAGCTTTTCAGATCTGCTGCTCCTTTGATGGGTGTCGCCAGTGGAAGGGAAAGGCCACCTTTGAGATGAGAGACTAAGAAAGGGACCTCGTTTGTCTTAGGGTTGTGTGCTGACCTTTGAGTCTCCTGGAAGCTTCTTTCCTCACCACCCATCCCATTCCTTTTCTTCTCCATATATGCTCTCATGCACTTATGTGTTCCATAGGGCGCTGTGATTGTCAAGAAGGTGAACTGGGTTGGCTGCCAGGGGAGTGAGCCACATTTCCGGGGCTTTCCGTGTTCCTTGTGGCTCCTCTTTCATTTCCTGACCGTGCAAGCAGCCCGGCACAATTTAGACCACTCGCATGAAGCAGGTGAGTCCGAGGCCTGTGCACCCCCAGTGCCTCAGCCCAACCCTGCCTTGCCCTCCTCACTCAGGCCCAGATGTAGAAGATTCTGCATTTGCAGCTGGCTGCATGCACTCAGCGTAGAACCAGAATGGGGAGGACCTGGAGAAGCCACCTGGTCGTGTCCCCTGCCCCAGGGTGGTGCCCGGCAAACAGCAGCATGAGGTTTCTTCCCGGCTTTCTTGGAACCACGACCTTGCTTTGTTTCCAGCCCTTCGTGAAAAATGTGTGGTTCTGTTTTTTTATACTCCTGTAAAGGAAAGAACTAGGTCTGTTTTGGTCTACGTGGCCGATACTGTGTACTTTGAACAGTTCTAGTGTTTCCCACTGAAAGGTCATTTTCTGAGGGAAGCTGGGGGAACACATTGCTCCTCTTGCCCTGTTCCCTCCCCAAACTGAACAGCTGCCTCCATCACCCACTCTGCCTCGCAGCCACACCTGACAGCCAGGAGGGCAGGTATTCAGTTCAGTCCGTGTTTGCTGAGGGTTATATGGGGCCCTGGCTCAGCCCGGAGGCTGCAAAGGTGGGAAAGAAACAATCCCTGCCCTCCGTGGGGCGCCCTGCAAGGTGCCAAGGCCAAGAGCCAGGGATGAGGGTGCACAGGGAGGGAGAGGAAGTCTCCATGCTGTCAGGAGGGGCAAAAGGAGATAAGCTGAGAATGGATGGGTGAACAGGAGCCGAGCTAGGAAGGAAGAGCACCCCAACGGCTGAGCAGAGGCAGAGGGATTCGAGGAGCGGCCAGGGTGCAGCCAGCCGGCCAGCCAGCCGGTCTCTACAGAGCACCTTCAAAGCGTTGGGCCCTGTGTCGGGAGGGGTACCGTGGTGCATTGGGCAGGAAGTCCCTGCCTCAGAGGGCCGATGTTCCGGGGGAAGGAGATGGACAGGGACCATACAAATAGATCATCTCAGGTGTGATGATGAATGCTCTGAAGAAGACCGAGCTAGGTGGTGTGGAAGAGGGCGAGGGAGGGGTGCCATGTTTACACAGGGTGGCTGGGGACGGCTTCTCCAAGGAGCCGGCCCTGCATGGGCCCTGACTAGTGAGAGGGAGGCAGCTGGGGGAATGTGGGAAGAGAGGTTTCCAGGCTGTGCCCATTTGACTGCCATAACAAAGTGCTACATGTTGAGGGGCTCGCACAACAGAAACTTACTTGCTCACGGTTGTGGAGTCTGGAAGTCCAGGATCAAAGTGTCAGCAGGGTTGGTGTCTGCTGAGGCCTCTCCTTGGCTGGCAGAAGGCCCTCTTCTCGCTGTGTCTTCATGTGGTCTTCACCGTGTGCCACATCCCAGCTTCCTCTTCTTGTAGGGACACCAGTCATAATGGCTGAGGGCCCACCCTCGTGACCTTATTTTACTTTAATTATCTAATTTGAAGTCTGTGTCCAATACAGTCACATTCTGAAATACTGGAGGTTAGGACTTTGACATAAGAATTTGAGTGAACACAATACTGCCGATAACACGGGCCAAGGACTAGCAGGTGCAGAGGACACGTCTGGCATGTTGGCAGCAGCAAAAGAAGGCCAGGGGGAGAGGCTGGGATGGGGGAGGCAGTAGAGGAGGTGCACGTGTGGTGGTCTCGGCAAAGGAGGGGTTGGATTTCTGATTCAGCGTCAGGAGACCCTGCTGGAGAGTTTCATAGGGGAGCGTCCCCAACGACTGATGCTTTAGGGAGACTGCTGGGTGGAGGGTGGTCTGTAGCGGGGCAAGGTGGAGGCAGGGCCACCCCAGGAAGTTGCGAAGCTAGTCCCGAGAGGCGGTGGTGGCCTAGACCAGAGTGGTAGGTAGCATGTGGAAGAAGTGGTCAGATTTAGGAGTATTTTGAAGGTAGTGCTGATGGGAGCCCGGGGCGGACTGGATGGAGAGTATATGCAGGAGCCAGGACCCAGGGTAGACCCCAGAGTTGCTGGGCCTGAACTTCTGGTGGACGGTGGTTCTGTGAGCCGGGAAATGGGAAGGCTCAGTGGTTGGAGTGTGTAGATGGTGGGGGACTCCGTGGTCTGTGCCCGCTGGCTGTCTGAACGGAGATGTAGACAGTTGAGTCCAGGCTTCTGGGGAGAGGTCCATGGCAGAGGTACAGATCTCGTGGGCATGAGCATGGGGGTGATAGGTAAAGCCTCAGGACTGGACAAGCCCATTACGGGGTGGGCAGAGGACAGCACTGAGGCCTGTGCCCTGGGGTGTGTGGCATCTGGGCCTCTGACGAGGAACAGGAGCCAGCAAAGGAGATGGAGAAGGAGCAGCCGCTGTGATTTCAAAATACCGTGTTTGAAGAAGAAGGGTGTACTCAGCCAAGCGGGGGGGGGGGGGGGGGGGGCTCTCTGGCAAGAGCTGTTGCAGTTGTGTCGTGGAGAGAAAGGCCTGGCTGGAATGGGCTGAGGGGAGAACAAGAGGCAAGAAACTGGAGATGATGGGGAAGTAACAGGGGTCAGAGAAGGATGTCTTTATTGCAGTCGTCTTTCCCAGTCAGAATGATCCCGTGTTAAGGGAGAAGTGGGTGCCGCAGTAACAAAGGAATATGTTTACAGGAGTGAGATCCTTGCCGAGGCCAGAAGGGGTAAGGCCCTGAGCACAGGGAGGGAGGAGGTGGTGCGCACAGTTGCGGGGCAGGCAGCAGCCGGGCTGGGGCAGGAGAGGGCAGCACCCAGGGGGCCAAGGACAAAGGCAAGGCGTGGCTTTCAGGGTGCTCAAGTTGCTAGGAATGATGGCTTGGGGGGTGGTCGAGGTGGGGGGGCCATGGGTCCTGTTTTGAGGGGCTGGGAGTTTGCCGCAGGACAGAGTTTGGAAGCAACCAGCAGCAAGGAGGGTCCTTCCGCCACCACCGGCCGGCCCTGACGTATGAGGTGTGGGGAAGACAAAGGGTTTAAGAGGGCGTGTTTCGGGGAGCCCGGCGTCAGCAGGAAGGTGAAGGGAGTTTTCAGAGGTGGGCACTGACGCTAGTCCAGAGGGCCCAGTGGGAGGGAGTAGGGGGTGAGGGGAGATGGAGACAAAGCAGGGGATGTGCAGAGCCAGATCGCAGGGACCCCCGATGCAGTGGCTGAAGGAGCAGGAAGCCCAAAGTGGGTTGGGCACAAGGAGGGGTGCAGGGGATGGGGTGTGGGCAGGCTGGCCCCTGCCTGCTTCTCCAGACACGTCTCAAAGAGCCTAAGTGTTCTGCTGACGAGTTTGGGCTTTATCCCAAGTGTCAGTGACAGGGACCTGGATTATTAGCAGAGAAAGGAAACTGGGATTTAGGAGTTTGGGAGGAGATGGGGTCAACTCTGAAGTGACCTCTGGAAGGTGGACAGGTGTGCAAGGAGACTCGGGGCCCATGGAGGGGACGGTGGTGGGGCTGGCGGGCGTAGGCAGCCAGAAAGGCCCCCCCACCCCCCGCGACCGCAACAGCGTCTCCTCTCCCCGCAGCCAAAGCCCAGGAGGTCCTCCAGGCCATCCGGGGCTACGTGCGCTTCTTCTTCGGCTGCCGAGATTGCGCCAGCCACTTTGAGCAGATGGCGGCGGCCTCCATGCACCGAGTGGAGAGTCTGAACAGCGCCGTGCTCTGGTTCTGGTCTAGCCACAACAAGGTCAACGCCCGCCTCGCCGGTAAGGAAGGGCCCTCTCCAAGCCTGGAGTCACCTACAGAGGGAGGTGGGGGAGTTTTAGGGGACTTGGACCAGAGGTGGGGACAGGACACTCATCCCCAAAGTAACACCCTGTGTTTCACAGTGCTTCACAGGGCACAGAGCCTTTCCACATGCTCCGCCTGCGCTGCTGATGGAGTCAGTGTCTTTAGACCCATTTTCCAGATGAGGAAGCTGAGGCTTTGACGCTCTAGGACTGTGGCCTTCCAGTGCCACTGCTCACTCTTTCTCCTGCACCAGGGCACCTTCCTCAGAACTCTTGGGGTCCCTCTCCTGCTTTCCTTGTTCTGCTGTCTGGCTCTTGGCCCGTTTCTTACTCACACCGACAGGGAGAGGAGAGCTGGGCTTTTCCACCCAAGGGGAGGGGTCTAGCAATGAAATGTGCCTGAAGACAAAGACCAAGTCCTCCCTAGAAAAAAACAGGGACTGATTCCCATAGGGGGAGGCCTTGTCTTCTGAGTTTCCCGATTTACAGTGTTTTCTGTTCCTGGTGCAGAGGAGTCGGATGGGTCCAACAGGCAAAAGCATTAAACTAAGGGGTGACCAGAAACTGTCGCTGTGGGGAGGGGCCATCTGTGGTCGGAGCCTGGGCTTATCTGTGGGGAGAGGGGAGTGGCTGACAGACCTCCTGGGGGTGGGAGGTTTGGGGATGAGGCCTGGGGCTACCGAGGTTAAAGGAAAAGGAAGGGAATGGAGCAGGTGGTGGTGCAGGCTGCTGGTCCCCTGGGGCCTCCTGGCCGACTTTGAAAAGAAGACAGGAGCCCGTCTCTCTTCTCCCTGCTTCCCTCTCTGCTGCCTTCCCGCCCCCACATGCTCCATGTGACCCTCCAGCCCCATGACCTGGGCGGGCTCCCTGCTCCCCTTGGGGCCCAGCTGCCACTGGAGGGTGGATCTGGGGCTTCTCCTGGCGCGGCCCGGCCTCGGAGCGGGGGTGGGGGGGGGGTAGTGGGGTCCTTTTGGATTAAACTAGTATTGGTAACAAGCTGGTACAAATCGAGTGCTCGCTTTACAAGGCTGGTCACCACTACTTCTCACTGGACCTTTGGAATCTGCTCGATGTCCCCTCCCCACAATAACTGTTCCAGCGGTTATATCACTTGCCGCTGCTTCGTTCTGGCCAGCACCTTTCGTTCCCCTATTAACCCCTTTAGGAGAGGTGCCTCCTCCAAGAGATCTGGGCTGGTGGGCACTCCCTGGGCGACCCTGGCCCTGTGGGGCTCAGCCTGGGGCTGTGCCCACCAAGCCAGCCATCAGAGTAACTCCCTGACCCTCCTGAGTGCCCTTTTCCCCATCCAGGCCCCCAGGCGCCCCCATACCCACCCCTTGGAGCCCACCAGAGAAGGAGATTCCACCAACTCCTGCCTACCCTGGAGGGCTGCCATGGCGTGAGGAACACCTGTGCGTTACCACATGCCCGAGCTCTTGTTTTAAAGAAACATTTTCCCTTGAACTACAGAAGTAATGTTTCTTCACTGTATAAAACTTGGGAAATTTCAGAAAAATGCAGAGAAGAAAATTACTAGCAGACCAACCAAAGACTGCAAGACAGATAATATTGAGTCCTCTGACCCTTTTCCATGCCTGGTTGAGGGGTACAACCCAGCAGTGAAGTTGATGAAGGGGCTGCAGGGAGCGGCCGCTAGGAGGCTGTGGTGGCTGAGGAGGGGATTGGAGTCCTCCTCGCCCAGGGCAGCACCGTGCTGGGCTCCATGCCCCCCTACCCCTGCCCCAGCCCCATGCTAGGTTTTTTCACCTGGCTTCTCATACCCATCATTCCCAAGGGCAGATGAGGAAGCTGGCATTCTGAATGAAGAATGAGGTCTGGGCTTCTAGGCAGGCCCAGGGGTCACAGCCAGCCTGTGTGTTTTCTTCGCCAGGTGCCCCCAGCGAGGACCCCCACTTTCCCAAGGTGCAGTGGCCGCCCCGCGAACTCTGTTCTGCCTGCCACAATGAGCTCCGGGGTTCGCCTGTGTGGGACCTGGACAACACCCTCAGATTCCTCAAGACCCACTTCTCGCCGAGCAATGTCGTCCTGGACCTTCCTTCAGCTGGGCCGGGCCCCCGGATGGTTGCCCAGAGGATGGCAGCCAGAAATTTTACTCTGGGCCCTGAGAAGGCTGGGGTCATGGTAGGCCCAGGAACCATGGTTCCCAGAGTTCCGGCAGAGACACTGAGGGTGAGTCACCCCCGGGATGTGCTCATTGGCCTCAGTATGACAGCTGAGCCAGACCAGGGACCTCCTGAGCACATAGCAGAGCTTCACAGGGATGCGTTGGAGCGGCCAAAAGGGCGGGAACACTTGACCAAACGAGACACAGGAACCGTGTTGCTGGCCGAGTTCCTCGCTGAGAAGAACCCCAGAGGCCCTGCAGAGCTGGGGCGAGTGGGTCGCAGCTCAAAGCAGCTGGCCAGCATTTCTGATGGGGAGCTGGAGGCTGGGCCCGTGCGGGGCCGGGACCAGTGGCTACAGGTGCTGGGAGGGGGCTTCTCCCACCTGGACATCAGCCTCTGTGTGGGGCTCTACTCCCTGTCTTTCATGGGCCTCCTGGCCGTGTACACCTACTTCCGGGCCAGGATGAGGGCACTGAAGGGCCACGCTGGCCACCCCACAGCCTGAACCGTTCACCTTGGGAGGGGGTGGGAAGGGGAGCTGCCGTTCATGGTGCTCTTCCAGCCCCCTGCTCCTCTCCCCTTTTCCCTTGCTCCTTGTCCAGAGAAATCCAGGGAAGCCAGTTGCTCCAATGAACCTCCTGGGGCCCTCTGGGAAGGAGAATTCCATAGCCATGAAAGCGCACCTAGGGCTCATGTCCATCTGACAGCACGGGGGAGGACAGCTGTGGGCAGGGGGGATGGGAGGCTCTGTCTCTGGCCTCTCAGGACCCACATTGCTTTTTTTCACCTTGTTTGAAGTCCTGCTCATTCTCACTGAAACTTCCGTGTCTCCCACCTGGCCTTGGGCCTAAACTGGGGCAAGTGAGGCCACAGTTCCCCAGGTCCCCCATCCAGAGGAGCGTTCCCAGGGCTGGCGCACTAGAGCAGAACTCTTCACTGCACCCCAGGCCCCGTCCATCCCGCTCCCTTCTGGATGCAAAGAGGCCTCTGTGCCAGAGAAGGCAGGACTGCCTCTGGCCCTCTGTGGTCTGTCCATCCTCCAGCCCCTCAGTATCTATGGGGTGGGGTTTGCTTTGGGGGGGGGGTGGGTCTGGAAGCTTCTGAATGTCCTGCTGGTCCCCCAGGTGAGGCTTGGGTGCGTGTTGGAGGGAGGAGAGCTTCTGGCTCCTTCCGCCACACCTCTGCTTCAGGAGGGGTGCAGGCCAGAGCTGGTGTGGACTTGGATGGGTGATGGCCATGGGGCTGGGTGGTGAGCAGCTGGCTTGGCGGGACCTGATAAGGGCTGGTGTGGGATTTAAGGAGGGTGCTGGTGTCTTTAGTGCCTTGGCTCTGGGCTTAGCTGGAGGGTAGAGTGAAGCCACAGGGAAAAGATGGTTGCTTCCAATGTGCTTTGTCTCCTCCCCAGTGCACTCTACCCCTCCTAGAGCTGGGTCTTTTGTCTTTTGATTTTGGCCTTCAAAATAGACGCTAATGTTTGAATGTGGAGGGTGTTGCAGTGAGGAAGTGTCCTCTCTCTCAAGGGCCCACCTTCCATCGTGCAGAGGTTAAAAGGGTCAGAGGGGAGGGTGACTCTGTACACATGCTCGATTCCCACTCTACCCCACTGCTTGGGAGGGTTGTGGAATAAATTATTTTTGTTAAGGCAAAGCGTTGGTGTGTTCTTTAACTTGCTGTTTGGAGACCTAGTGTCCAGGTCTGGACAGAATACGCAGAATCCAGCCTCAGTGGGGATCCAGCCAGAAGTGACTGGCCCCTGGCTCACATAGCTACCACCCTGCAGGGGAGGAGGTGCCCCAGCACAGCCCCTGTCTCCGGGATGGACCCTCCTGTACTGCCCACGGAGCTCTCCGTTCCCAAGCCCCTTCTGTCTCCACATGCACTGGAGACAGGCCTTGGTGGAGTTCTAATCCTGCCTCCTGTTCCCCCAGCCTCCCTGGAGCACTGACTCGTGTTCCAGTTTTGCTCCAGGCACCTTCCTCGCACCTGCCTGGCCTGGCCTCCTGCATCCCCGGCTCTCTCCCAAGGAAGGAGAGGGCTTGTTTGTGGGAGCGGCCTGCCTTGGCTGCTCGGCAGGGAGGAGTCAGCCAGATTAGAGAGCCTGTCCCTAATCCGGCCTGCCAGGTTTTACAAGGATCAGAACAGCTGATAATGAACCTCATTAAGGGGGAACAGGAGCCTCAATCCGATTTGGGGTTTTTCTCTGACATCTTCACTCTGCTCAGATGGCCTTGGCACTGGGTGAAGCAGGCGGGGTGCCGAGCGTGCTCCCTCTGCTGGGGCAGCTGGGATGGGGGCACAGGCAGGGGTCGACACCCCCTTCCCTGCACGTGTCAGCCCTGTGTTAGCCGGGTAGCTTCCAGCCTGGAGCCTCCCCGCAGCCTCCCTCTCTGTGTCCTGGCTCTACTCATCCGTCTGCCCCCTCCATTCTCCTAAGCTGGCTCCGGTCCTCTCCCTGAGCCCCACCGGGTCCTGGCTGGGAGGCTGACGGGCCAGCACACCGGGCAGTGTGACCCCGGCCTGCAAGAAGGTGAAAGAGGTCCCAGGGCCAGTGCCCACGGGACCAAGACCACCTGCCTTGCTCCTCTACTGCCTGGTACCTGGCACAGTGTCAAGTGCAGAGGATTTCCCTCAGCAAGCCTGCTTCACAGGACCTTCTTAGGGCCCACCAGGGCCTCTATAGTGGGTGTGGGCCTCCTCCGCACAGCCAACCCTTTCTTGCGCTGTCTCCGTGGCTCTGATTGATAAACAAGGGTGGGCCTCCCCCTTAACAGGGCTGCTGCCTTTCACCCTGATTTCCCCAGGGCGCTTTCAGCTTCATCGATAAACCAGCTTGCCCCCCAGCTCGTCCCCTCCCCCAGCGGGTCTGCCAGGCTGGGAGCCCCTGCTTCTGTGACTTGAACTCTGCTTGCCATTCTGGGTTGTTCTCCACTTCTTGGGAGAGCTCCCATGCAGGAGAGGGTCCTCGGGGGAGCCCTGCCAAAGCAAAGGCTCCTTGTTCTGGAGCCGGACAGAGAAACTCCCCTCTGCCTGGGATGCTACCTACTGAGCATTCAGGAACGATTTCTTAGAGACAGATGCCGCCGAGCTGGCTTTTGAAAACTGAGTGGGTGTAGCAAGGAAAACATGCAGGAAAAGGCATCACAGGCCAAGGGGAAAGCACATGCCAAGTCCAACAAAGAAAAAGAGTGAATACAAGAAATTCTCAGTAAAAAAACGTAGACATTTTTTCTGTTCAAAAAAATTATTTAAGGATTTGTTCAGTGCTGCCCTGGGCTAAAGCTGAGGATACACAAAAGAAAGCCATGGTTCCCGCTACGGTGGAGCTTTCCACTCTAGGGGAAGAGACGGGAGAGGAAAATGTTCTCATGCTCTTAAGGAGGGGCCAGCAGGAGACGTTAGGGGAGGCTTCTCTGAGACCTGAAGGAAGAGAAGACAGGAAGTGGGCAGGGGTAGGGGGACCACAAGCCTGAGGGGCTGCTGCATTCAGAAGCCACCCCCAGGCTGGTGAGGTCCGAAGGGGTGGCCCCACCTCCAGCCTGGCTCCTTCCCCCCACAGCCTTGGCACTGGGTGGATAGGTGGGTGCCCAGGAGCAGCACATCATTCCCTGGATGTGGGGGTGAGGCCTGGGGTCCAGGGTACCCACACAGCCTTGGCCCTGGAGGAAAGTCACCAGCAGTTGGAGGAGGAGGAGGAGGAGATCTGTTTCATTCTCCTGGCTTGGCCGCTAACCAGCTGCATGTGACATTGGATGAGCCATTCACTTCTTGGGTCTCCGCTTCCTCACCTCTAGGATGAAGGCTTCAGACAGAGCCTCATGGTCCCTAAGGTGCCTTTACTTTTCTTGCAGTGATCTCAGCTGTTTTCTTGTCAGCTCAGGGAGGGTTGCTCCTGCAAGGCCACTCAGGAAGGACTTGTTGCAGAAAGAAATAACAGCCTGTATGATTTGTGTCCTCTTGGAAGTCCAGGACAACTATGAGACGGGAAGGCTCACTCATGCTAGCCCTCAGCCTGCACCCCACCGGCGTCCTCTGCCCCAGCACTGCCTGGGTCCCCCCCCCCCCCGCCCAAGAAATTTAGAAATTTAAGAAATACTTAAATACCTTTTTGAATTTTTGCAACCAATGCAGTTCTTTTGAAAAGAAAGAACAACAAGGAAAATAAACAGGATTAAAGGATTTTAAAGTTCTGTTGTAAATAGGAAAAACATTAATGCCCTGTTGAAAATAATGGGCCAAAGTATGAAGACCAAATGAGAGATGTCACTCTTTTTTATCCTATTGGCAAAATGAAAGAAAAAAAGGATAATGCCCAGTGTTAGCTAGAGGGAGGGAAAAGGATGTGTATCAGTTATCTATTGCTGCATAACAAGCCACCCCAAAGCTTAGCGGTTTGAAACAACAACAGTCATTTATTTTGCTCACAAATCTTCAATTTGAGCAGAGTTCAGGGGAAAACGGCTCATCTCTGCTCTGTGCAGTATATCTGGATGCAATTCGTCTGTCAAGCTTGTGCTGTGGGCAGGGAGCTTCAGTTCTCTTCATAGGCCTCTCCACGGGCTGCCTGGACTTCCTCACAGCCTGGTGGCTGTGCTCTGAGAGCAAGTATCCAAAGAGGACAAGGCAGAAGTGCATGGCATTTTCACATAAGAGCCCTCAGAAGTCAGCATTATTTTTGCTATACTTTGTTGGTTGAGACAGATATAAAATCTCATCCGGGTTGCAGATACAAAGTCCTGCCCAGGTTCGAGGGGAGGAGTCCTAGACTCCACCTTCTGATAGGGCAGTGACAAGTTCTGGAAAACTATGTGAGATGGGAGAGGTTGTCAAAGCCAGCTTAAAAAAATACAGTCTGCCACAGAGCACCCTCCTACACGCTTGTGGAGGTAAAAACTGACACCACCTTTGGGAAATGTGCAATTTGTAATACAATGTAACTGGTAATATGTTTTAAGAGCCTTAAGAGAATATGTAACCTTTGATCCAACAATTCTATTCCTGGAATTTGTCCTAAGGAAGTAATTGAAGATATTCACTAAGATTTGCTACATGATGAATATTTATAACATCAAAATAAATTTGATCTAAAGTCCATAATCAGAGGTGCTTAAGTTATGGTACATCATTACAATGGAATACAACATAACCACTAGAAACAATTTGAGTGCGTATTTTTTAAGCTGAAAATGTTTCCACACCATATTGTTAAATGAAAATATGAAGTTACAAAAGCAGTTCTACATAGTATGATCTTATTTTTGAAAAAGAGAATACATATATACATAGGGATACTGAAGGCATGGGTGAAAACCTGGAACATGTACGTGAAATAGGTCAACAGTGGTTTACAGTCAGGCGTAGGATTATGGGTGTTTTTCTTTTTAGGTATCTGTATTTTCTCATTTTTATTAAATATTTACTACTTGTACAATTAAAAACCACTTTTAACGGGCCAAGAATATGAACTGTCGATTCATAAAAGAAGAAATACAAAGATCAATAGATACATGAAACAATATTCTTCAATAGTCAACAGAGTGAAAGAGTAATATTTTTTATACATCAAGTAACAATACAACTTGATGCTGGAAAAGTGATCATATAAGTTGGTATAGTATTTCTGAAAAAGAATATAGCAATATGTACCAACTTTAAAGATGTTAAGAATCAAGGGTGCCTGGTGGCTCGGTCGGTTAAGCATCTGACTTTGACTCAGGTCATGATCGCACGGTTCATGAGTTTGAGCCCCGCGTCAGGCTCTGCACTGACAGTGTGGAGCCTGCTTGGGAGTCTCTCTCTCTCTCTCTCTCTCTCTCTCTCTCTCTCTCTCTTCCCCTCACCCACTCATGCTTTCTTTTTCAAAATAAATAAATAAACTTTAAGGAAACAGATGTTAATAGTCAGAAATACCCAAACTTGGAACAGCCTCCATGTTCACCATCAGAAAACCTTCCCTGGGGCCTGCTTCCCACAGGAAACAGTCCACTGGGCCCTCCTCTCAGACCCACAGTTTTCACCTCCCCCTTTTGCAATCCGAGTGCAGAGGCCAGGGGGCAGTTACGATTTATCATCACACTGGCACTGTTGATTTAGAAGAGGGAAATATTCCCCTGTACTCTGGTTTTTAATTACACAAATCGTGTTTTAGGAAAAAATGAAAGAGAACCATATGGGTGTGAAAGTGAAGCACATGCCTATATTTGGGCTGAGCACATCTGTGTCTGAGAACAGACCTAGCTCACATCCCTCCTTACCTGGCTGCCTGCCATATAGGCGTTTGAGTTTTGACCTGATTTAAAAGTTTTTATTTTTTTCAATGTTTATTTTTTTGAGAAAGAGAGAGAGAGAGAGAGAGAGAGAGAGAGAGAGAGAGAGAGAGCATGAGTGGGGGAGGGGCAGAGAGAGAGGGAGACACAGAATCCAAAGCAGGCTCCAGGCTCTGAGCTGTCAGCACAGAGCCCGACCCGGGGCTTGAACTGACGAACTGTGTGAGATCATGACCTGAGCTGAAGTCAGACACTTAACCAACTGAGCCACCCAGGCGCCCCAGTTTTGACCTGCTTTTAGACTCAGCCAAGAGATCACTCTCTCAAGAAGGTCCTCCAACGCCCTCAGGCCTGAGCTGGGCGTACGCTCCCCTGAGGGCACTTACCACAGGGCAGTGTGGTCACCTGGCTGTGGACGTCTGCTCTGAGAGGACAAAGACAATCTTCCCTTCTCCCTTTGCAGCCCCAGGACTTAGCATGGGGCCTGGCACCTCATAGGTGGTCAATCGATATCTTTTGAATAAACAGGGATATATTCCAGGATCTGCAACTCTCATAGCATGTTATGCCTTTTTATACACCTTCAGTGCTGCGCACAGGGAGTGCTTTGAACACTAAAGAGGCTTAATAATGGTAAAATGAGTGAATAACAAATTAGGGATCAGCTACCATTGTGGAAAAGGATGTTTCAGGGTGAGGGAGACGTGGGCTCAAATCCCGATGCTGCTCCCTCTAGCCACATAACCTCGGGAACATGCTGCTCCGAGCCTGAGTTTCTTCATCCGCGAAGAAGGTCATCAGGGGTAAGGTGTGGCGAACAGTGCCCAGCACACCGTAGGAGTTCATCGCACAAACACCATTTGCCTTCTCTCCTAATTGCGCTGGGCCGGGGATTGGGATTCGGGTGGTTTCGGAGCCTCAGGTAGCCAATACCTCTGGGAGTACTGTGAGCCATGCCCTGGCCCCTTGCCTGGCTGAGGGGACCAGGGCGCTTCTCCACAGAGGCCTGGCCTCATTCCTCAAAGGCAGAATCGCTATGTCTCTCAACTCCTTTACTCATCCTAAAGTTCTTTCACATACTTGGTTCTTTTTAAAAAAAAAAAAAAAGATTTAGTTTTGCTCGATGTTTTCAATAGGTAATACAGGAGTAAGTATTCTAAAAGTTCAGAAGGACACAGAGTGCCTGCCAGGTTCTCAGGCCCCCTCCCCAGAAGCTCGCGGTACTGCTGGTTTCGCGCGTGTCCTTTCAGACCCGTTCTCTGCAAATACGAGACAGGCACACGCTACACGAACCACTCGGCACCCGGTTGTGTCACATTAATACTGCACGTTGAAGACCTTGCCGCATCACATAGACAGACTGCCAACACTCGCAGCGTCCTGTCTCTGGGGTGCACCGATCTCTGGCCCCTTCCCAGTCTCCCTTCCGAGCTCCAGCTACGCCTTCAGGCTCCGCGGACTTGGACTTGTTTCCCCAGGCATCTCTGGCTCCTCCAACTCCCCAAATCCGAAACCGATGCTGACGGAGGCTTCCTCTCCAAGCCTGCTCCCTCTCTTGGCAGCCCGAGGGGTCCCCTTCACTCTCCCAGGCCTGGATGTCTCCTCTTGGCCGTCCTGTGCATGGATTCTCTCCTCTTTCCTGTTGCCCGCCCCCCCCCCCACTCACAGTGTCTCAGAACCCCCCCTCATCTACAAGGATAGAGGCCAAACCCCTTAGTCTAGCAGGCATCCCCTCCCCGTGAGCCCTCCCTCCCCCCACCGAAGGGGCCTCACTTGTCTCCCCTGGAATCACAGCCGGTGGGGGACTACCTGGGCCATAGCAGTTCAACTTTTTCCAAACTCTGTTTTGTTTCAGCAGCAAAATAGGGTCAGGGACATCTAGGCACTTGGGACACAGGGATGAGTAAAAGAAGGGTCTCAGGTTACATCTTGTGGCGAGATGGTAGGAAGAGACAGACTATAATCAGGTAAAGAAATAAATGAATAAGGATCTCACATAGTGATAATGCTATGGAGAAAATAAACAGGACTTCCTTATGAAAGACATCAAGATCTCACTAAACAGAGATTCTGTGCTTATGCACGGGCAGATCAACACTGCAGAGAGAAAAGTTCTTTCCAAATTAACGTACAATTTAGTGTAACACCAATCAAAAGTCCAGGTAGATTTTTTTTGGTAGAACTCAGCAACTTTATTCTAAAACGCATATAGGTGATTAAAGGTCCGTGGATTACTAAATCGTTCTGGGGGGAGGGGAAGAGTAAAGTAGGGGACTTGCTCGTTGTGAGAAATTTTTTAAGAGTGATTTTCACCATAGGAACCAATAGATCCTAATAAAACGTTTAAAGGAAGACCCACGAATATACGGCCATGTGAGATATGACTAAGGTAGCATTATAAACCCATCAGACAGTCAAAGTTGACAGGAAACTGGCTCACTCAGTATGGAGAGAAGGAAAACTGGACCTCTGCCTTGTACCGAAGATGAGCTCTAGACGGATTTATTTTTTATTTAAATCCAAAGTAGTTGCGTATTTTATTTTATGTTTTTAGATGGATTTAAAACCTAAACATGATCGATTAAAAATTATAAAGCCAACAGAAAATAGGGGAGCATATCATTGCAACATAGGGATAGAGAAGCACTTCTTAAGAACCTAAAAAGCACAAACCACGAGGTGACGTGGGGACAGATTTCTTAGGTCACGCTGAAGAGTTTCTGTTTGCCACAGGCAAGTGAACAGACAGCTTACAGGCTGGGAAAAGGTATCTGCGGCGTCTAAAACTGCCCTCGTCACCATCGAGTGTAGACCTGCCCATGACAACCCCGTAGGGGAGGTCTGGCTGTGGCGGGACTGTCTCTGCACTCGGATCAGGGAGGGGGAGGGCGCCGAGGTGGAAAACTCGATGGCATGGCAGGCGAATGACAGGGGTGCTGGCCGGCTGTCCAGGCCCTCTCCCGGCCGAGGATGAGGGGCTCCCTGAGACCAGATTCATTCATGGCCAGCCACAGGCCAGACCATGAGCACTGGCCCTGAAATGTGTGTGGTAAAATGGACAAATTACCCTGACGGGTTCCAATTTTCACTCTGCGGGAGCAATTCCCTGCAGGCCTATTCCAGAGTGGCAAGTGTGAAACGCAGCCTTCATGGTGGATTAGCGGCCTAAAGGAAGCCCGTCACCTCCAGGCCTGGGGGAGAGAGTGGGGCTAATTCTGTTTCTCCACGGCAGAATTCCTTTCTGTGTCCCGAGCAACATTTCCTGTCCTGTTTCTGTGACCGAAAGCCTGAATCAACAGGGTGTGCGTGTGGTTTGGGGGTCGGGGGACTTGCCACCACAGGCCACAGTCACAGACGCTTCAGACTGTGGAGCAGTGTCCCATAAAAGTACTGCTCCTGACACTCTGTCCCCTTTCTGGAAGGAAGCTTTGAGTGGGCTTCTTCTGAAGGACAGTAACTTCATAGCAAATATTGATTAAGGTGCCCTGCCCTTAAGGAGTGTGGAGTCTAGAAGGGGAGACCCACCAGGAAAGGGTTCCATGACGATTCAGCCCGGTAGATGCCCCACAGAAGGACTGGGGTGCTGTGGAGCCCCAGGACTCATCTCCTCTTCAGGAGGGAGGAGTGGGGGTCACTGGAAATTCACACAGGGAAAGGGGGAAGAAGAGAGAGGGAAGCACTAAGGATGAGACGGTGGGATGTGGCCTGAGCAGGGGACTTAAGGAACAGCCTGGAAGTCTGGAATGGACTCTGTAGGCTTTAGGGGCAGGTGGGGTGCTTCAGCAGAGAGGCACAGTCTTGGGTATTTTTTAGCAAGATGTCCCTGGTGTGAGAACCCAAGTCTGAGGTCCAAGTTCTCCCCAGCCAACAACATGTAAGACCTCAGTGCGGTTGCCTCGCTGTGCCTGTCGCCTCGCCAGCTGCCTCTCTGGTCCTCTCCGGGGTGGGCCCACCCCGGCCGGACAGATCTTGTGAGTCCCCAGGACTCAAGCTCTCAATCCACAGGCCTTCTTGTGTGCTCTTTCCCCACCTGAAATCTTTCCCCACCAAATGCCTGCCTGTGTTCAAAGGTCACCTCCTCCAAGAAGCCTTCCCTGACCCTCCTCGGGCCACAACCTGCAGCCAAGCCCTTCCTCCCCTTCGTGGGCCACGGTAAGCACCACCCTTTTCCTCCCATCCCATGGCTGAAGATGTGTGCTGACTGCTTGGCCTCCCCACCCCATCAGACTGGGAACTCTGGGAATGTGGAGTCTGTACTCCCTCCACCCCTGTGTCTCTGCTTGTCACCCTTGCTGTCAGTAAGTGACTGACTGGTGAAATCATGGCCTCCTCTCCCACCGGGGAGTAAAACACTGGCTGACTTTTTGTACCTTTCCTTTCCTCCTCTCTGTCTCAGGATGACTCAGCTCTCTCTGCCCCGGGTGCATTCAGCTACCTGGGGAGAGAAGAGATACTCAAAAGTATTTTATGTTTTTATTTTTTTAATGGTTACTTAATTATTTGAGGAGGGCAGAGAGAGAGAGGAGAGAGAGAGAGAGAGAGAGAGAGAATCCCAAGCAAGCTCCATGCTGTCAGTGCAGAGCCCAACGTGGGGCTCAAACCCACGAACGTGATCATGACCTGAGCTAAGAGTCAGATGCTTAATTGACTGAGGCACCCAGGCGCCCCCGAAAGTATGTGTTTAATTTAGGTTTTCAATAGCACCATAAGATCTGTACATTGGTAGACCCTTTTTGGTGAGCTTTCTGGCATGTAATCTCTCCAGCTCAGTAGTTGAACACCTTACATGGATGGGGGAGCAGCCCCCCCGCCCCCCCAAATGCCACGCCCTCTTAAAGCTCAGTGACAGAACTGGCACAGTGTCACCTCCGCTGTATTCTAGTGCTTGAAGCAAGTCACAGTCACAGCCCAGATTCAAGGGGCGGGGACTCCACAAGGTTACAAATACTAGAGATATGGTTCATTAGGGGTCACCTGTGTGACTAGTGTAAACACCAAAGGTCTACTCCGTGCATGAGAATGTAGCGTGATGTGAATATTCTTCAAAGGTGTGATCACGTGAATTGTAACTAAATCTCTGAGAGCGATTCATTTTTGTTTTCAGGAAAGAGTCAACCATCTAACATTCAGTGAAACGTCAGTGGGCTACTTTGAAAAGGCCAAGATCTGATTGTGGAGGTCACCTCTTACTCTGATCATCGCAGGCTCAAGAAAATGGTGGAAAAGCAAGTAACTCCAGGTGGTAAAGTCATTTTGAAATAAGAGCTAACTATAATGCATGTGTAACACGCACACGCGCACCAGCAAAATCACACTTTCAGCCGAATTTATTCAAAGGCAGAGTTTGTGGGAATCGTAACAGTCCTGTGCAGAACTGCCTGGAAATGGCCTTGACTGCCGCTGAAAGGAGGAGGCCGGTGCCCCTGGCCGTGTTCACACAGAGGCCGAGTGTCTGCCGGGCAGGGGTGCACAGACACGATTCTGCAGGGGCAGGGGCAGGGGCAGGGCAGGGCTAGGGCTAGAAGTCCTCTCAGACATTTCCAGAGGGAGGACCTGATTTGTGATGCCGGAGTTGCATGGGACTCAAGGCTGGAGGTGGGCTTGAGGAGGGGGCCAGCACCTGGAAAGGAGAGGAACAGCTTGCATCCTGGGCCTGGGGACTCCAGCTGAGCGTTCACGGGTGGGAGCCCCCAGCCTCACTCCAGCGACAGCGGCTGAAGCAAGATGCTGGTGTGGCTTTTCCTGTGCTCTGTGTCCAGGTCACCGTCTCAGGCTTTCCTCTTCTTCTTTAGCTCGTCAAAGGGACCCCGGGCCCGTATAATAAAGTCTGCAGGGCACTGAGGGAGAGCGGGAAGTCCATAAAAAGCCAGGGCCCATTAGTGGTGAGAGGTAATCGGGGGCCTGACAGCCGTAACCGTGAGTATCCCGCCAGCGACTGCACCAATAACAGGTCCGACAGCCTAACCAGGCCTGACAGGGCCACCAGCAGCGGTGTGCGAGCAGCTGCTGAGAGCCTCCCCACTGCCCCAGGGAGCATGTGCTCGGGCTTCTCTTGGTCAGTGGGTTCCTTGTACACTGCCCCCCCTCCCGCATCCATTCAGGTAACAGGTATTTACAAAGATGCTGTAATATGCTGGGTCCTGTACTTGGAGCTTGAAACATAATGGTGAGTAAGACACTTTCTTTACTGTCAGCAGAGAGGTGTAAACACAGGGGCGGAGGGCTTTGTAACAACATTTATTACCATCTACGAAGCGCCTCTTAAGAGCCCAGCACTCTGGGCTCTGTTTTCCCGTGGTTAAATAACTTGCCCAAGACCTCCAGTGCTGAGGCCTCTTGTAATAAGATTGCCTTTGGAGAGTGAAGCTAACAAGAATCACTGCCCTTGAGTGCCTTCTCGGAGTCACCCGAGAGGGTCCCTGTAACTGTGTCCCTGGAACAAGGTGGGGGTACCCAAGTCCGGTCAAGGACAGGAATGTGTTATCAGGGATGTTCTTGTCATGAAGACCGCTAGAATCCCAAGGAGGGCCTGCCCCAGGCCCTTGTTAGTAAAGGGGATGAATGGGTAGAGGGTATTCTTAGGGATCAGGGGCCTTGTCAACGCCATTTGGGGTGTCTGAGGCCTGGAAGGCCAGACCCTGGGAGACAAGCAGCCTCCAGGCTGTCTGCAACACCAGCTGGTTCCCAGTACTCACCAAGTGCCCTCAGATACTAAACCCTTGCCCTGACAACTGGGCAGAAGACAGAGTTTGGGGTAGAGGCCCACCGGAGCCCATCACTGAGCAGAAGCAGCCCCACTGACAGGCTGGAGGGTACAGCAGAAGGCGCCCGGGCTTTTCTCTTTAGGCCACAACCAACCATACGATGAACCTGCCCACAGCCTCAAGAGTAGGAACATCCCTCTGCCCCCGCACGCCACATACTTTCTTTCCCTCCCTCAGGGCCTTCCCTTTCTGAACGCCCTCTCTACTGCCCTCCCCCACAGAACACAAATCCCTTGCTATTTGGTCTGGTACAACCACCCCAGCAATATAAATACATGGTTTAATCCTTGGTTTAGAGGTTAAGCTCACTTGGGCTGGAATTCTGTGTCCCAGGACACTTGGGTGGGCCTTAGAAGAGCCCGAAAGAGGAGGCTCACATACATTAGAACGATACATACCACAGGTCAGAGACAATGCTTTATGCACCATTATGTGTTTTCAGAACTCTTTTTAAGTTGGATGTACTTACGTTTCTCCTTGTTCTGGAAGCCGTGCACTACTCTCTTCAGGATACTAGGTGACTCAGTCCGACTTCAGCCCACGTCATGAGCTCGTGGTTCGTGGGTTTGAGCCCCTCGTAGGGCTTTGCACTGACAGCATGGAGCCTGCTTCAGATTCTCTGCTCCCTCTTGCGCTCTCTCTCTCTCAAAAATACATAAACATTAAAAAAATCTTTAAAAAAAGAATACATTTCAGGTGCTTAATAAAGTTTTGTTAAGCAAATGAAATAATTTTATAGCCAGAAACTGAGGGAAGTCCAACAGGCCCTTGTACTGGTCAATATGAAGGAGAGGGAGGGACCATCTTCCTGGGCAGGTGGCCAGCAGGTGGCCAGGCTGGGGGAGTGTCCAGCCTGTTGAGACTGGCCTGTGAATCAGAGATCCAAGTACTGCTGGTGCGAGGAAATAGGGGACTCGTAAGCAGGTCTTCTCAGCGCCTCAGATCTAGTCCCTCCTGCCAAAGCCTAGAGACAGCATAAAGTGTATGGACACAGAACCAATAGCTAATAATAAGCCCCAACATTTGTTGAACTCTTAGGATGTGCAAAACAGCCCCATAAGGTACATGTTATTACTATCATGCCCACTTTACAGATGAATTTATTATACCATTTACCATTCCATTATATTAATTCATTATTACATTTGACGTTCCTCAAATGTCAGCCACTTGTATTTCTCTGTACCTACTTCCAAATTCTGCTGAATTTGGCAACCCTGCCTCTTGCCCAATAAAAGCGAGGGCTTTTACTCTTGCCTGTTCAGTCACCCGGCCACCTTCTCTCTTCTCCCTTCTCCACCTACCCAGATCCTCCCTGCTTTCCAGCCAGCTGACCCTCCCAGTGCCCAGTGGTCTCTCACTCCTCAGGGGAAGAGTTGTCTCTGTTCTCTCTGGTGTTGCCTGTCCTTGCTTCGGTGTATGTTCCAGGATGTTCTAGGAGAACACCGGGGTGCTCATTCCCTCCTGGCCACTTTCAAAGAGCTTGGGGGCTGTCAGTGGTGAGAGAAGGGTCCTCCCACGGTTGGCTGGGGGGCAGGAGAGGGGAGCAGGGGCAGCTGGGTCCCCAGAGGCCACAAGCCTGGCTCCCCCGGCAGAGGGACAGAGCTCACCAGGCTCTGGGGTGGAGGTGCTGGGCTGAGCTAATCACCTAAATGGACGCAGGCTGTTGGGAGACAGGCTCTATTCCCTAATAGAATTTGCCCTCAAGTGCAATTTAATTTTCTCTGAGGCGGTCTCCAGCCCCTCTGCTACCCTCCCCCAGACAGACCCTTATTTCCCCAGCTTCCTGGGGGGAGCAGAGCACGTTCTTGCAGAGAAAAGAGGAGAGGGGCCTCCTCCGGGCTCTGTCCAAATCCATCCACTCGGCCTCCTCCTTGGGAACAGCCCCTGCCCCACCTACCAAGCCCCTTCCCCAGCTCCCGCCCCGGCGGGGCTGCTGCTCCCCTCCCAGACACTCTCTGACTTGCCTCTAGAGCTGCCCACGTTCAGCGACAACAGCTACTCCCAGCCTCCAAGTCCTCACCGTGAAGGCAGATTCTTCCCCTGACCTCTGGTAAGTTCATATGCTTCGAGAATTCTCTTTGTCCTGCGTAGCGTCAGAGGCTTGGAGGGGAAATAGTCTGGACGGGGGTATGGGAGATATTGAAGCAGGGTGGTGTGGGCCACATGTACCCACACTCAGGATCCGGTGGAGGGGGCAGAAATCAGCTCAGCACCCTGCAGTTGGGGCAGAGCCCAGCTCCCGAGCATCCTAAGGTCACTGCTGGCTCACTAGAACCTTTCCTGGGGCTGGTTTTCCCTCCAGACACCCCATACTCCCAGCTCACAGCCTGTAGTGCCCTGAAACCTGACGCTGGTCATTGAGAGCAGGGAAGATGTGGGAATCTGGACTCTGAGTTGTCCTTTTGTCTCCCCTGCCAATGTCAGGCTGGAGGTGGGGGAGCCTCTTCAGAAGCCGTTTTCCATCCCTTTCTCTGAGAGCCCCTCGGGCCGTGACGGGGCTCAGGGAGGTCTGTGCAAGTTCATGCCTGGTCTGTGCCTGTGGTCATGGGCTTTCCCACCCCCACCTCCAAGCAGGGATGGGCAAAGACCACAAAGAGCACCCTGCGGGAGGGGAACAGAAGAAAGGGAAGGGGACCCTCAGGTTAGCTGAGGTGGCTTTCAGGGAAGGCAGGAAGCCTGTGTGGCAGAGTGGTCCTTGGATTCCAAGCAATCCCACGACTATCCTCTTTATCTGGCAAGCTCTGGTGAGGGAGGACCAGAATTCCTTTTTTTTTGTTTGCCATCAGAGCCTTGAAAAGAGCAGAGGGTGGGGCTGAGGATGATGGAGAATGGATGGGTGGCAGGTCAGGGTCAACTGCAAGGGGGAGATGGTCATTCTTCAGGCACAGCCCCCTGCTCAGCCCCTGCCTGCTCTCTCGTGCAGCTGAGGTCCCTTCATCAGTGAGTGGGGCCCAGCTCTCGTGGGGCTACATTTGTGGGCATCCTCCCTGCGTATTCACCCAGCAAATGCTTAGCAGTCCCTTACTCAGTGCCAGAAACCGCGCTAGGGGCTAGGAGGAAGACCAACTGCTGCGCGCGCGCGCACACACACACACGCGTACGTGCATGCGCGTGCGTGCAGCGCACCGAAGCCTAAATACCCTAGACTTCTATTGGCGCTGTCCAACAGAAATATGATGCCAGCCACTTGTGTAAGTTTACATTTTCTGGTCGCCATGCCAATAAAAGAAAGCAGTGAAATTAATAATAGATTTTATGTAACCCCCTGTCTCCAAAATAGTATCATTTCAACATGTAATAAAAATTTAAAAAATATTAATGAGATGTTTTACATTCTTTTCTTTGTATTAAGTCTTCACACTCCAATATGTAATTTACCTTTAAAGCACATCTCATTTCTGGCCAGCCACATTTCGGGGCTCAGCAGCCATATGTGACTAGCCGCCATCGCACTGGAAGGTGGAAACCTAGAGCATTCCCACACAGTGCGGCCCCCAGGGCCAGCAGCATCAGCATCGTCTGGCAACTCGTTAGAAATGCAGAATCTCAGGTCCCAGACCTGCTGAATCAGAATCTGTGTTTCAACAAAACGCCCAGTGATTTATGTGCGTAGTAAATCTGAGGACCGGCGTGTGCAAGAACAGGGAAATAGAATGAGCATTCGTGGAGCATTTTGCCTTAGGAACTTTGTTCATATTGGATCTCATACAATCTCCCAACAACCCCTTCTCAGGAGAGTGATCTGAGTATTATCATCCCCAATTAACACAGGAAAACAGAGGCTCAGAGAATTTTCCTTCTCATAGCCATACAACTCGGATGTCGAGTAGATCCAGGATTTATGTTTTCCACAGAATGCTTCCTCAGGTGAGGTCTTGAAGAAATCCGTTGTCCCCCAAAGCTCTTAGTGCTTCTTCCTTGGCCATCAAAAGTGGCCGTAGTTACAGTGTCCCGGTCCCTTCCCTGCGGGCCTGTGTTTTTAAGCAGATAGGTGACCGAGGGCGAGCCCCTTTCCGGTAAGCCAGGGCTATGAGCAGGGGAGAAGGCCAGGCAGTGAGAGATATTAAAGGTGAAGCTGCACGTCCTTTCAGACTAAAGGCAGCTGTCATCAGTGGGGACCCTCTATATGCCAGGCCCTGTACTAACAGCTACAGCCCTCCTGTGACAATATTATCAGGCAGGTCTTTTACTACTCTTACTCTCCCATTATACAAATCAGTAAACCGAGGCTCAGGGCGAACAGCACTCCAGCAGCCATCGACAATGAAGGCTGCCTAGTTCCAGGGCCAGGAGTCTGGCCTTGCCTCACCATTTCTTCCCACGAACCTCCTGGGTCTGTCTCCTGTCACCTCTGCCCACATCTAACACATCTACATTTTTTGGTTGTAAGTCAGTTCCTGAGAGGAAATCGCTGAGTTAAGCTCGTCCAGTAAAAGTCTTTTGCCAAGATGATGACGGGGTTATTTTATAGATTAGCCTTGACACCTGCAGCTATTTTCAAATGGAACCAGGCTGGACTTCCCCTCCTTCCCCCCCTCCCCATTCACAGCCTCCTCTTTAGAAGCTGAGAAACAGATCCTGGGGGCCTAAAAGCCCTAACACAGTAGTGCAGACCGTTATCCCTTTCTATGCTTCAGTGTCCTCATCTGGAAGGCGGCCCTGATATGATGGGCCCCACCTATCTTATGAGGCTTGGGTGAGAAAGGTATGTGATGGCCCTTAACAATCTGCAAAGCACCATGATAATGTCAGTTGCTAGGATCATTCTTGGGTTCAGGATGCCTCTGAGCCCTGGGGACTGAAGAGAGAGAATAGGGAGAAAGGATGTCACTTGTGCAGCCTCTGGAGTCCAGGTTTTTAAAACAAACCCAGATATTAAGTCAACTTCAAAAGCAAACAAAAAAACAAAGAGCATAATTGCAGGTTGCACAGGCAGACTGGCTTCTGAAAAGATCTCAGTGTGCCGTGTAGAAGCCATCAGAAGGAGCAGAGCCACCTGATTAATACTGGAGGCCACCATTATTAACCATTTCTGTGTGTTGAGCACTGGGCTCTGGGGTTTATATGCATTCTCTCTAATCCAACAAGATCCTACAATGTAGGCAGGTTTTATCCCCATTTTACAAATGAGGAAAATGGCACGTTTAAATAACTCATCTAGGAAATAACTAGACAGGAAGATTTTCATAAGGTAGCTTAAATTTCACCCAAGGGGCAGCTTTGGCACCTGGAACTCAGCTTGTGACCATACTGTGGGTGCAGGTCTCCTCCACTCCCAAAGAGGGGGGCAAAGAATGGCCCCACCGCCACCCACCACGGGTCTCTCTCTTCCCCAGCTAACATTTTTAGGAAGGAAGAGCTCCCAAGTTCTAGTCTTTGCTTGAAAATACTCAAGTAAGTTTCTTGCCCACTGGTTTCTCCCGTAAATATAAAACAAGGGGGAAAAAAAGGAAAACAGGCAAAATATTACAGAAGGGATACAATAATGATGCCAGCCCACCTTTCTAGGGAAACGCTTCAGGTGACCATCTGTAAGGAGAGTACTGTCGTTACCCCACGGAGCCTGTGGGAAGGAACCTGCCAAAAGTTGCCCCACTTAGGCTGTATCCAAGTTGGAATTTCAATGCAGACACTGGGAGCCAGAGCCCAAAGGTTTGCCCACCCATCTCCAACTCCCTTCCAGCATAAGGAAGGCACACGCACCTGGGGAATTTTGCTGACACTGTCTCACAGGAATGCCCGGAATTCTGGAGCAAAGTAAGCTATGGACTGTCTGCATTTGGCACTGCAGATCCTTGTCTTCCAGGGCCAAGCGAGGAGCTGGTATACAGCAGATGCTCAATGAATGCAGGAATTAAGGAACGATCTAAGATACTCTAGGTTTTTGATGGGAAATAAAGAGAATAAACCCTGAAATTAGAACGAGACCAAATTCCCTGATTCATTCCCCAGCTGCTCATGCACACAGGCCATGGGGTATGATGGCTGCACGGATGGATCCCAGACGACTTGGCCTTGCCAGGCTCTGTGTGGATTCACCACTGGCTATGCCCAGGGACTTCCCAACAAGAGTTATATGATGTTGCTGGTGATGCTGGCAAACAGAGCCAGACCACCTGTGACCATATCCTGATTCCACTGCCTACTATCTGTGCCTACTATTGGCTACATCACTTGACCTCTTTATGCCCCAGTTTCCTCATCTATAAAATGGGGATAATAGTAATACCCACCTCAAAGGGTTTGTGAGGATTAAATGAGTTACCACATATAGAGCACTTAGAGCAGTGCTGGTGGTTTAAGTGTCAGCTATTGTCACCTTCCTTCTTCCTCTAAGGATCCCAGTGCTCTTTTTTTACTCTGTTTCCCTGCCACGTACTGCCTCAGAATCTTATCTTGAGAGCTAGATGCCCAAATACAGGACCATCTCTTTTCCATGTCCCTTCAAGGCCTGTGTCAAGGACACAGGGCAGGTTTAAATTGAGGAGCAACTGCCTTTTGATCAGCATCCTGGGGGTGGGGGGAGATCCCTGGAAGGTTCTGGGAAGAGAGGGAGACAAATGATAAAGTGGTGGGCTCACGAAAGGGGCCCTTGACAAATGACTGGAAGGACTGGGTGGACAGATGGGGAAGAGCAAAGGCCCCTGTCCTTTTATTGGAGAACTCCTTGTGGCTCCCTGAACAAGACAGTGGCTCCCCAGGGGCTGGGCTGAGGGTTGGTCTCCCTGGTTCTCTCTGTTGGGATGAGTAATATGGACCAGGGCAGAGGGTCTATATCAATCTAGCCCAGCAGAAAAATGAATGAAAATTGAATTCCCCAAGGAGAATCGGGGAGCTGTTATCCAGACAGAGATAAATCAAAGGATGCCACGGAGAAGGGGGAGAGCAGGTTTCCAATAGCAGGGGAATAATTAAGGAAACAGTTTCAAAATGCAAATGATGAAAGAGGGTTTGAGAGGCTGGAGGACAAGGAGGAGGTGACTGGCGATGGGGTGATGGGGAGCCGGGGTGGTGAGCGGAGAAAGGGGCTGAGGTTCAGAACTCCTGGCCTCAGAGGGTGAAGTCGCCTACTCCGGGAAGCTCCTAAAACGGAAGGGTTAGAAGACACAGGAGTCTGTGTGCAGAGTGGAAAGAGCGCCAGAGCCGGAATCAAAGGCTGGATTTCATCTCCAGTTGGCTCTGCAACTTATTAGCAGTGTGACCTTAGGCAAACCACTTAACCTCTCCGTTTCCTGATAATCATACCCAAACCCAGCATGATTATGAAGATCAAATGAGATAAAATATGTAGAGGAAGTTTGTAAATTGTAAAGTGCTAGACAAATGCAAGCTATAATCATTTTCCTAAATTGGGTTTCTGAAGACCGTTCCCTCAGAACCGGATCCGCTGACGTGTTGGGGTTGGTTCCTGGACACTCTTATTGACTGACTGCCCTGACAGAACTTAGACCTGGGCAAAGCCACGTCACCGATGGCCCATCCTCTGGTGCCCACCCTTCAACTGAGTTGTAGCCTAAAGCCACAATTCTGAGGTCTGCTCTAAGGACTATTGCTCCTGGGGGATCACCAGCTAGCCCTGGGGGGCCTTCACTGAGAACACCCCTGCTGAGTCAGCTCAGAGTTTAGGTCCACACAGATCCTCCAGGAAGTCTTCCTGTGGAATTCAGTGACTCCCTGCATTCTCTGGGGGGGGAGAGATGACCTTAGCCCCTGTTAGCCTCAGCTTTTTCATCCTCCAAATAGGTATAACAATACCATTTATTGAATTGGAATGAGGAATAGATGGAATTATGCAGGTAGAAGCACTTACCTGAGCGCCTGGCACAGTTTCAAACTGTCAATAAATGTTAGTTGTTATTATTACCGCTGTGTGCTGTTATATTGTTGTTATTGCTATCAGCAGCAGTAGGCACTAAAAATTCTATTCAAGGAAAGCTTTTCATTGGGGTTTCATCATTTACAGATGGGAAAGCTGAGGCCCCAGGAAGGAAGTGAAATGCCTTGTCAGATGTATGGTGTTAATGGAAGAAGATGTTGAAAATGGGACCCAGCTCATACTTCTAGAAAAATCTCGAAGGTGGAAAGGGCATATATTGGCTGAGCTGCCTTGTTTGTATGAGCGGGGAGGCTTTGGGGTGCAGGGGAGCGGCTGCCCACAAGTTGAAGAACTGAGAACCAGCTGGACCTCCCAGGGCTCTTCTGCCACCGGATAAAGGTGAGAATGGCATCTGCTGAATCAGCACTGGACCAGGAGAGTCCCCACCACAGCAATGCTGTCCCTCACCCAGTGACAGGCTAGTGACATGCAATGAAAAGAGGGCAGGACTTGGGCAGGCTCATACCAGGGCAGCAGAGCTGCAGAAAGCATTTTATTTCATTTTATTTTATTTTATTTGCATGTTTAAAATATAATTTTTAATTATAAAAGTACCACATATGCTGTCTCTATAAATATAAATTTATATAAATATTTTAAATATAACATAATCAGTATAAATATAATATAAATGTAATTTATTTTATGATAATAATGATAATTATAGATATCATATGTAAAACAAATATATATTTATATGTTATTAAATTATATATAAATATATTATATTAAATATATGATATATTAAATATAATATAAATATTTAACATAAATATAATATAAATATTTTATCTTTTACTAATATTACTGAAAAAATATAAACACTTTACAGAAAATCTGGGAAAGAGAAAAAAGAAAAAAACTTCCATAATACATCTCCCTAACACACTTTTCTCCCACTATATTATTGAACAACATTTTGACATATTTCCTTCCAGTGTTTTCTCAATGCTTTAGAAAATAATTTTCTTAGCTTTTTCTGCTTTATAAAATAATTGAGGAAACTCAGAAAAACTAAAAAAATACAAATATCCACTGTACAGATAAGCACTTTTATATTTTAACATAGACTTTCTATCTATGCTGCTAAAAAAAATCCCCTGAACTTCATATTGCTTCATATTTACTTTTTTTTTCTAATAAATCTCACTTTTCTACATTGTTAAATATTTTCTGTTGTATTTTCCAACAACAGTATAACATTCCATTTTATTTACTCTATTTAATAATCCCCTATTGTTGGATATATAGTTTATTCTCTTTTCAAAATATTATAAACATCCTTGTAATTAACTCTTTACAAACATTCTTGATTACTTTCTGTGGCTAAATTTCTATATGGATTGGGTCAAATCCATCACATTTTTAGGCTATAAAATATATTGCCAAAGTGCCCTCAGAAGACATTGGTGCTCAGTGCGCCCCCACCAGAAAACTGTTTTCTAATTTCCCCACCCTCTAGCCAACGATGTGTATTATCATCACTTTTATCTCTGACTAACATTTTGGAAGACTTCTAATAGTGCATCATTCTTTTTAAACATTTGGTATGTCACAAGCATTCCCATGTTGCTAGATTTCATAATTAGTTTCAATAATTGTATAACATATTACCAAGCAAATTTAATCCACGTCACTAAACCATTTTTTCTTTTGTTGGATAGGAGAGGTGTTTTTTTTTCCTCCAAACCATAATGTTGTAATAAGCATATTCATGTATGAAACCTTCCGCTTCACATTTTAGATTATTTCCATGGAGTAAACACTCACAAGTGGAATTCTATGAGCCACAGCGTGTGAAAAAAACTAGGGGGGTTGATGCTACTGCCGAATTGCTTTCCTAACGGATTTAAGAGTTTATTAGCACCCAGCAGTATTTGTGAGAATACCAGCTTCGAAGCACTTTCACCAGCACCCAAATTCTAGGATTCCTCCCACCCCAGCTGGTCGTTTAACACACAAACCTGAAGAATGTACTATGATATTTTGATTTGCATGTCTTTGATGGCTAACGAGGCTGGCATTTTCTCGTGTTTACTAGTTACATGTTGGTAAAAAAATTTTTTTTCGTAAGCACTTAAAATGTCACCGGTTTTTTGCTTTTTTCTTGCACATTGACTCCAGTGTGCAAGAGGAGTCACCTCGCAGGTCAACAGGGCAAGAGATGATGCCAACCCAGTACCAGGACACATGAAAGTCACTGAGACTTCACTGAAGACAAATTCTAAGCGCAGATGGCCATGCCCTCCTCCCCCACCTTCTCGTTCGTCCCTCACCAACCCTGGGGTCCCTTGTTTAGGGACAACGCCAGGAGAAAAAGCAGGGGACGCTCTGAAGGTTTGGAGAGGGCACCCGGTCCCTTTTCCCACCCTAGCCGGACTTGACTAGGCTGAGAGGGCACATCTGTCTACACCTCTGGAACGAAATTCAGGATGGGGGTGTCGCGAGGGTGGGATCCGTAGGGCCTCGGGGTCCCGTGGCAAGGGAGGTGGGCTTCCCACGCATGCAGCCAAGTGGCGTCGAGCATCTGGTGAAGCACCAGAGAACCTCAGCGGCCACCTGCCCCAGTGGTGGGCCTTCTGTTTTACTTCCACCAGGAACGTGCGTTGAGAATTTTAAGTGTGCATGTGTGCCTTGTAAAAACGACAAGCCACACATGCTCCCTCGCTGGTTAGCCCGGGTGTCCGTGTGCGCGTCGCCGCCCTGCACGCACGAGGTCGAGAATTGTTCAAATCGCCCGCGGTTGCAGCCGGCGAGAGACAGAGCGGTCTCTGGGGACCGAGAACAGGACCCAGCTGAGCCGGCGTGGCCAGAGCGGCGCCCGAAGCCAGGCAACCAGAAAGGTGCGGGGACCCGACGGGGCCGAGA
Organism: Puma concolor; assembly: GCF_028749965.1. NCBI lineage: Eukaryota > Metazoa > Chordata > Mammalia > Carnivora > Felidae > Puma > Puma concolor. The sequence continues at coordinate 42,308,787 of NC_141683.1, forward strand.
AGGAGAGCGGACTCCCCGCGGCAGGCCGCGGTGAGCGGGGGCGCGCATCGGGGGTCCGCGCCCGGCCACCTCCGCGCACAGCCCCCGGCCGCCTTCCCCCGCCCGCCGCTGCCCGCTGCGTGACTCGAGCCTTCCTGGCCAAGTACGGGCTGTCCCTGGCCCAACCTCAGCCAGACGCGGGGGAGAGAGAGCAAGGGCTGGGAAGCGCCGGCGGGAAAGGAATTGGCCAGAGGAGAAGAGGAGGAGGAGGAGGATAGAGTCCCGGGCGGAGAGAAACCCCGGACCGATGGCGCGCGAGCGGAAGACTGCGTGCGGCCCGGGCCTTCGGAGGGTCTGCCCCGCCTTTCCCCATCCTTTAGTCCGAATGGAGGGGCAGTGGGGACACAAGCCTCAGGCCGGGTCCGGTTCCCCGCAAGACCCGCGGAAACCCACAAGCCCTGGGCGCAGCCGTCCAGGACCACCTGCTGCCGCGGCCGAACCCGCCGCAGTATTTATACCCAGGGAGCGAGCCCGCACGGCCAGGCGCGGGCGTGAGGGGGGGGGGGGGGGGAAGGGCCCGCGAGGCCCCGCCCCGTTCTATGCGGCCCCGCCCCCTGCCCTGCCCTCCACACTCGGGGCGCCGGGACCCCCACTCCGGCCCGGGTCCGCGGCCCGCTGCCGGGTGTGGGGATTGGCTGAAGGGCGGGCCTCCCTGCGGAAAGCGACGTCACGGCCGTTCCTGCAGTGTGAATGAATCAAAATGCCTGGGTGACCGCGGCCTCCCGGGCGGCCGGCACGCGAAGGGTGGAGGGGGAGGGGGAGAGCAGCGGGCGGGGGAAGGAGGAGGGGAAAAAAGCCAGAGCTGCAGCAACAGCGTCTCCTCAACCCGGGATGTGCACCTACCCCGGAGAGCGAGATCAAAGGGATTTGAAACAGACTGAGGACTGGCGGGGGGAGGGGGCCAGCCAGCCTGTGGAATCCTCCCGGAGAGGCGGAGGGGTCTGGCTTCCACCGTGACTTCGGCGGCCTGGTTGGGTTTTGTGTTATTATTTTCAAATTTCTGAATCCAGCTTAAGCGAGAGAGATCTCCGTAGACTGCGACTCCCTGGCTCTCGCTCCAAGATGATGCAGAGCGCAGCTGTCCCCGCGGAGGGGGCTGTCAAGGGGCTCCCGGAGATGCTTGGTGTGCCGATGCAACGTAAGACACCCCCCTTTCTCGCGGATTTAATTTGATAACAAGACAGCCAGCAGGCTTGGCCGGTACGGGGCGGGTCGGACGCTGCGTGTAGCCTGGACTGGAGGGGCCGGGCGGGGCGAGGGGCCGCCGGCCCCGGTGCAGAGGCGGTCACAGGGCAGGGGCACTGGCCAGAGTGCGTTTAAAGGGCCTGGCTCTTGGCTTTTGGGGCCGAAAGTGAAAGCCCCCCGATAGTGCTCGAGGTCAGCCGTGGGTACCGAATCTCGCATCTCCAGCCCATTGCTTTTCTAGGAGCGCTGGGAGAGTGCTGTTTGGGGACTCCATGGGAAGGAGCTGAAGGCCAGGCCTGAGGGCTGGGGTGGTCTCTGTAAATCATCCTCCTTCCCGGGGTGACGGTCAAAGCTCGAAGTACCGCCTGTACAACTTCACCCCAGCTGGCGGGAAGTTGGAGAGCGCGTCCCCCGCCCCCGGGGCTGGCGGCGCAGAAGCCCAGGCCACACGCTCTGTCCCCGCGCGCTGGGCGTGCGCGCCTGGTGCGTCCTCAGCCGCTGCTGCCGGCGGCGCCTGCAGCCTGCGCCGCCGGGGATTGCCTGCTCCCAGTGAAGTCGACTCGCCATGTTCCAGCTAGCCGAGGAATGCAGGGGAGGGAGAAGCACCGGGACGAAGTTGTGAACTCGTCTTTGCGCACAGCCTTTGAGCACACGAGGACACAATCTCAGGATGGCTTAGACTCGGAAGGGGAGAGACTAGGTGTTTGGGCGCTTTGCTCGCCCACCCACTTTCTTTCCCGCGCCCGAAACTAGCAAGACCGAGGGAGCTCGAGGCGTGTTTATCCCCAGGTCTCTCTGTGTGTGTTTGGGTTTGCGCGCTCAGGCATTTTCCCGGAGGGAAGCTATCTATGTCCCTCACTCCCAAACGGAGTCTTCGATGGAGAATATATGCAGAGGTCGGAGCAGTTCCCGGGGCATCGCGCGCGCACGGCGGGCTCCTAGCGAGTCCTGCTCTGCAGGCTGGAGGGCTCTGCGTAACACCCCTGGGCACCGTGGAGAGGGAAGGGTTCCTTCACTCCGTTTGCCAAGGGGCTTTGCTTCCGCCCGCGATTTCTTTAGTGGAGCGGTAGCTACGTTCTCGAGGTTTATTTTAAGTAAATAAAATAATGGTGTCTACCTACGAACTAGGGCGCACGGCTGCGCCCTCCTGCGCCCTAGCTCTCCACCGCAGGGATTCTGCTTGGACCATATCTCAAAGGGCAGGGTGGCGAGCGTACGTCCTGGGCTTCCCTGGGAAGTTTTTGAGAAGGAACTAGAAGGGGATAGCTTCGCCCAAACCGATTTAGGTTGTTTTTTGGCTATATCCTGCAGTTATCCATTGTCTTTTCCTGTCAACTGTTGGCAAACAGTTCCACATCGGCACCGCGTCTTGGGAAGTTTACTGCTGACCTAGATGTATCTGTAGAAGGCATTGGGGGTTCGCTGCTGCCCTTGCTGCCCCAACCCCACCACGCGCAAGGAGTGGGTTCTCAGCCCCTGCACAAACAGAACCACAGAAGCTGGCAAAGGAGCTCCAAGTCCTTAAGCCGATTGTAGCTCTGCGTGAGTGAGGGGAGTGTGTGAGTGGGCAGAAGGCGTGTGTGTGACTCATGTCCTTGTTACCTGGTAAGTCTGTGCTTTAATAGTTGTGGTCCTTAGGTGGACTGTCAGGACCGCAAAGAAGGAAGGGTGGGGGAAGACTGCTCTGACAGCCTTTTTCCAGGATGGTCCGCGCACACTCTTAGATTGTCTCACTTTTTGTTTCTCTTACTCAGAGACAACTTTGATTTCCACCTCAAAAACTCAATTTCCTAAAATGCCTAGAGCTTGCTTTCAGAGCTACAGTTCACCAGGGCTCGAGTTGGGGTTCCAACCATAGAAAACTCTGTGAGGCAGAACAGGACTCTGGTCCCCTGCGCCCAGCAGAGGCAATGCCCAACCAGGAGAGGTTGGTCTGCCCTTCCTTTTGTCTTGTCCTGGTTCTGTGGTCTGGGTTGCAGGGGGCAATGGTAAAAAATGAGGGGCCCAATCCAGGAAGATTTAGGAGTCCAGCTTTTTTTTTTTTTTTTTTCCTTTGGGGATGTGCATGGAACATACCCGCTTCCAGCAGATGCGGCTACTGGCCATTAAGCTGTTGGTGCTGGGAACTGGGCATAGGTGGGGCGTGGTCCCCTCACACACATAGACACCGCCATTCTCTTTTATGGGGCAGGAGGCCCACTGGCCTAAGAACTCCGGGTGGGGTGGGGGTTGGGGGCATGCCCTTGGGCCTCAGGGGAGAAGGGTCATCCCAGGTCTGTGAGTGTTTAAACCTTGGGGGAGAGGAGAGAACAGAAAGGCTCTCCCGCAAGGGTTCTTCCAACCCCACAACTGGAAGGTTTGGGTTGTCCCCCCACCCCCAGCCGGACATACACAGACACATATTCATTTCTTCACTCTGAGCCACCACAGATGGAGCACTTCAGAGCACAGATGTGGAGATCCCCCATCCTGGGTCCTTCTGGTGCCCTGGCCTCATAGGGGCGTGTTAGGGATTTGAATCTAGTTTGCTTCACCTGTAGTGGGAATATTCTTTTGGGCTTGGCTGAGTTACACTCCCTTATGGAAAACATTACCAAGTAGTGTAAGAAATTCTCTCTTGGCCTTCTTGCTTGCTCTTTGCCCAACCCGCCCACCCCCCCACCCCCACCCCCCCATCCTGGGCGGACTTGTTAGTGTGGTTGACCCCCTCCTGCTTCCCTGAGGTGGGGTTCCAGGGCTGGTAAGAGCATCGCCAATTCGACAGCGACGGGCAGCCCAATGGGGCCCACACCAGGCTCAGACTTTTCGAGAGGTGCTTGAGGATCTTCATCTGATTGAGGGGCATCAGCGTGGGGCAAGAAAGCTCGGGAAGAATGGAGCGAGAGGAGTCAGGGAATGATCCCGGAGCGACCTGGGGTAGAGAAGTGGAGCCCCACCACCTTAAATCTTCCCCGGTTGCCGTGTATCCAGGCTTCTGCCTCTGGGGTCAGTGTTTTCTAAGGAACTCAACCCCCCCTCTCCTTACTCTGGGTGGCAGCTGGGCTGTTAGTAGGAGGCTGCACCCTCGAGGTCACGTCCAGCACGGCCCAGGTCACATCCAGCATTGTCCGGAGGACCCTTTTGAAAAATTTGGGTGTTCCCCCCCTCCCCCAGCCAGGTGGATAGGTTCAGAAAGGGACCCTGTTCTAAGCTAGTGGATCCCAGCTACTTAGCCCACACTTAGGGTCGCGGGTCTCTCAGGAATTCTGGGCACCAACTGCTAATGCCAAGGTCTTCCCCCTCCCTCCGGGCTGTAGAACGCCAAGGTCTGAATTCTCACAGCTCCCGACCCAGGGCGTGGGGGGGGGGGTGGGGGAGCGTTGGATGCGGTGATCGCCTCCCGATCTTCCTCCGAACCTGTCTGCTCCCTGAAATCATCGGTTTCCACACGCATTCGGGCCCTGCTGGCCCCTCTTGCACGCCAAGACGCCGCGGAACAGTAAGGGACATACAGGGAGGTGGCATTTTATCCACCCCTTGCCTTCGGTTTGGGCCTGTTTCCCACACAGTCTCCCAGGGCACCGAGCGAAAGGACAACGGCCCCCGACGGCCCCCGGATTGCTGACTGGAGAGCTGGCCCACCGGGCGGGAGGAAGGGGAAATCCTCCAGGTCCAGGCGCGGAGTGATAGATGGGTAACATGTCTGGGACATCTCCCGTCCCACCCTTGTCTCCTAAAATATCTACTTCTTGCAGCTCTTGCGAACCCTGAAGCTGTGGGAAAAGGGTATTTGATTTTGTATTTGGTAGGATCTGGGTGAAGAACTTCTCTAGGACGCCCCACCACCCTTTCTTCCCTTCCAGGGCGCGTGAGGGAAATCTCGCAGCACCGATCGAGTCAGAATCCCCGCCCCCGAACCTCTCTTCTTTGCAGTCCATTTCTTAAGGGAAGGAATGGACTCCTTTCCCCGGGGCCAGGAGTTCTTTCAAACTCTGGAGCAGCGATTCGAGCTTCTTTCCAGTCCTGCCTTCCCTGGTGGTGCCGGAAAGAAAAACAAGAAAAAATTTATTATATGATATATATCTCCATGTATTATATATATGGAGAGACAGAGAGAGATATTGATTGATTCAGATTCCGATACAGAAATTCAGACAGCAGCCCCGGGCACCACAAATCTTCCCCACGTCAGAAAAATATTGTCAGGCGTGAGCCAACTTTTAAAGGTCAGACGGGTGGCTGTCCCCGCCGGCAGATTCGGGCCTTTACGGGTTGGGGATTCAGATTCCCTAACCCCGGGGATCCCACCCCAGCCTCGGGCCAGAGCTTCGCACCGCCCAGAAGGGAATTTGGAGAAAGCCGGGTGACCACGGCGGCGCCTCGTTTTCGGAGGCGGGTGGCCGAGGACATCCGAGGGGCGAGCGGGCTCTGGCCTCCCGCGTTCCACCGTCTGGATCAGAGAGGACAGTGAAGGCGGAGGGGAGCCCTCCTTGGCAGCGCGCGACCCCAGTGCGCTCAGGGATCGGAATTAACGATTTCACCCGGACAAGGGGCGGGTGAGGGGCGAAGGTCTGCAATGAGCGGTCCCCAGTGTCCGGGGAAGATGGGAAGTCGGGACTGAGAAGAGGCAGCAGGACCTAACTCGAGTTGTTTCCTCGCTTGGCCGCAGTGCGGGCTCGTGGAAAACCAGCGCCAGGCGGGGCTGGGCGGGAGCGGCGTCCTCGGGTCTGGGAGCGCGACCTGCGTGACCCCGGCGCGACCAGGGCAGAGCTCCTCCGCCCCGCGGGTAGGCGCAAGCCTGGGTGGCCCAGGAAACTGGCGATACATTCCTTCAACAGGCGTTTGCCGCGCACCTGCGGGTGCTGTGCGCTCACCCGACGCTTGCCCTGGATGTTGGAGGGCTTGCTAGTGCAAGCCAGTGCGGACAGGATGGCCTTTCTGGGGGAGCCGGCTTTGCGCGCGCCACGTCCCGCAGCCCGAGACAGAGGCCGTGGCTGAGAAGGGGGCAAAGGGCGGACGACCTCTGTCTCCACTGCGCGCCCCATTCGGCATTCCCGCGCCTTGGCCCTTTCACTATCCAACCTTGCCGGGTCCGTTTCTCGGTTGACTATCCTGAGCGGGCCGGAGCGAGCCGGGACTGGCCAAGCCCGCGACCCGGTTCCCGCTCCCCTTTGGAGCGGTGGCAGGACTGCCCGCGGGGAAAGGCGCGGTAGGCGGGAGCGTCGACTGCGTGCCCAGCCGAGGGACCCCCAAAACCTCTCTTTCTCCCCATACTCATTTCTCAGCAAGCATTTGGGAAGACAAAACTAAACTCCAACTCCAGCGGCTCAAGCCTTTCCAGGACTTTAATCCTTGGAAAGGATTTTTTTTTTTTTTTTTCCTATTTGGGGAGCGGCTCCTCCAGCACGGATCCTGGAGGCAGCCAGCGGGTCCGCGAGGTCCGGGCACCCAGAGCGCCGTGCCCGCCTTCGAGCCTCAGCTCCGGGCCCTGTTCCCAGCACTTAGCGGACCTCGACGAGCCCTCGAAACGTGGCGGGCTCAAGGGAGATGAGGCCTCTACCTGGGCAGCTGATGAAGTAAATTAAATTCGACCTGGAGGTGTAGTTGGTGCCACAGTGTGTCGGGAAAGGCGCAAGGGCGCCGGCCGCAGGCTGCACCTGCCTTTCGGAGGAAGCCGGAGGAAGCCGCGGCGGGCGGGAGCCCAGCGCCGGCTTCAGTCTGGGGCCCTCAGAGGTTGGCTTCATCCAGGACGGGACTTTTTTTTTTTTGTTTTTTTTTAGACGGCAGAGTGAATATCCTTTCAAGGGATCTGAAGGGTGAAACTAATCAGGAAGGAGAGGAATTATTAGCCAAGCCGGGACGGGATAAAACCGGGAACTACAGGAAGTTGAAGGAAGACCAAATGCTAGGTGTACCTTCCTCTAGACACGCCAGAAACAAAGCGGGGGGTTAAGGCAAGAATGTTGTCTGAGTGCTCTGGGGATTAGACCAACGCGAGTCCTCAAGCCGGCTTGGAGACCGCCTACAGCCCTGAAAATACCACGGTCCGTTTTTTAAAAATCGAGTCCTCCTGGAGGTGAGGTGGGGGTCGAGGGAGGCAGGGAGCCGGCAAAACAATTTCTTTCCAGTGAGTAGACAAAACACGGCCCACGGGGGGGCGTCTTCGGTTCTGAACACTGACCTGCTGACCCCCGCTGACCAGGTGTAGACAGCCTCAAGTCCTAATATTCCCATTGTCCTAACTTCCCATTTGCCTCGGATTGCATGCCCGTTCACTGTGTGCTACAGTCAATTAGTGAGTACTTAGCACCGCATTAGCAGGCAGAACCCAGAGGGACACCCTTGCTGAGGAGGCAGCTCTGGAGGAAGGGGAGGAGGGTTGCACCTGCAATTGTCCAGGGATGGAAAATTAGTTAACAGGGACTAACCTTTCCCTCCGGTTGTTAAAAAGACTGCTTTGAGCATCTTGTTTTGGTCAGCAAGGATGGATATTTGGTGGATTTCTCTGGCTGGGAAACTAGTCTCCTCCAAATTGAAGAGTTGTGGTTGGGGAGGGTTGGTGGCCTTCGATGGAGGGTCCTTGTGTCATTGCTTTCATTTAGGGAAATTTATCAGGATTAGAGCCGGGAAGCTTCGGAATGCATAGAAACTCGGAGCCAGTTTAGCTGTTGACAGGGTGAAAGGAATAATACCACCTACTTTGGGAAGCAAGGTTGGAAACGGACTGGACCAGCAGTTTGCGGTGGTAGAACCAGACACTGGGGTTGGAGATGATGGGGGCGGGAGGGGGAAGGGTTCAAGTTTACTTTTGTAATGATTTTCTGCCTTTTTTTCCCTCTTAGAATGAGTGTTAACAAGGCCCACGGCACAGATGTGAGCAAACAAACAGGGTCTACTGCTTTTAGTAAAATCCCATCGTGGTTTACATGTCTGCCTTCATTCTCATTCTCTTTCTCTTCTTCCTTTCTTCCCTTCCCCAGTTCTTTCTTCCTTCTTTTGTGAGGTCTCTGGTACACGCATGAATTCACAGCACAGGGGGTTTATTGGGGGTTGACTCTCTGACCGGCTGCAGGGTGGTGGGATCCCTTACCTTCTTTTTTGTAGTGTTTGGAGGCAGGGTAGTTTCTGGGTCCAGAGCCAAAGCCTCCTTGCAGCTGGGCTATTGTTGTTTGTGGTAGGGAAAAGTCACCTGAAACAGAGGCTGCTGTGAGATGAGATTTTACCTTTTTTCAGGTCCTAAGCTCTATAGGAGCCCTGATCAAAATGGAGCACAAATCAACCATTGTGAGGCACTACTGTTGGAAGTAGGTGGACAGGTTGGGTTTAATTGGCAAAATTAGAATTGATTCTCCCTTGGAAAATGTACTTCGGGTGAACTGTAGGAACGGCGGATTGGAAAATCATCTTGGGAGGCAAATCTAAATCCTGTTGTTATTTTGGTGGATTTCTTTTCTCAGATTTCCTCACCCTCCCCCCTGCCCTCCCTCCGACAGTCTGGGGCTAGCCACAGATGTTTTACTGTGGTATCTCACCCCCAAATGCCTTTAAAGTATAATTTACTTTAATTATAATGTTAGAGGGTTAAGGGATTGGTTCTGGGAATGGCTTAACAGAGACAAAACTTGCAGCCAAATTAATTGAAAGTTTCTTGTTACGAGGGAGAGATTGCCAAACATATGGAATACCGCTCCGGAATGAGACATCAGAAAAATACATTGTGGAGATTTAGCAATGACTAAATGTGAAGATGGAGTGGAAATAGAGATGTGCCTACAGCGTTTCCGTAGACTGCCAGTCATGGTTTAATGGGCTTTTTCTGTTTTATTTGCAATTACTGAGAATATCCAATATCCTACTGAAGAATATTATTTCTGTGTCAATATCTAATTTAGAACATAATCCCACACCTGCAGATACATATCTACATTATGTATTTTATTTACTACAGGACTGTTTCTATTAAAATGTGATCCACATTCAGCCTTAAAATGGTAACATCGAGATTGTCTCCAGGATACTTCTTGAATCTGATGTTTATATATTGAAGAGGTTACTGTTTTCTGAGCTGCCTGAGCAGAAAAAGAACAAAAGAGGTAGTCAAAGGGACCCCAAACCACCAAAGGAAACAAGTAGGATCTGGGTGGGAGAAGGATTTTGAAAGAGGAGTGGAGGCAAAAAACATTAGGTATGATCATTTCTGATATGAGAAGGCTTTTCTGACTTTTTTCTAGTTGTTAGTCATTTGTCCACACACACACACACACACACACACACACACACACACACGGAAAAACTAGAAATGAGATGAACCATTTGAAGGTTGATGTATTTTTTAAGTATATAAGCAAATATAATTCTAATACAGAATATGATTTACCTTAAATGCAATACCAGGTTTTTTTTTTTTATTAAGGTTTTCTCAGGATTGTTGTGGCTCTAAGTTCACTGCCATCACAAAATACTACAATGTCCAATGCACCTTTGCTTCTTAAGTTTTGAAGAATTAATATTGGAATTTTATGCTTCAGTTGTGTTGTTTATGAGATAATTCTTACTAAGTTATGAAGAAATGTATAAAATATTTGGGAAATTTATGTTATGGTCTCTTTAACATGCATGGGTTCAGAATAGGGGAAAATACGAAAAAAAAAAAAGGAAGCTATAAATTGTTCAGTAAAAACAAATTGTCCTTAATAGGAGGATGGGAAATAAAGAGCCAGGACAGCGGGGGGGGGGGGGCGGGGGGGGGGGAAGCCCAGACACACAGAGTCATGATTTGTCATATAAAACTGCATCCTGGACCTCCTGTTCGTGGACTGCATAGATGAATTAATCCTCGGTTCCTTCCACCACAATTGTCAGGTGATTTAAAAGGGGAGTTGGGACCAGAAAACAGGATTCTCCTGTCAGTGGTGGTGGTGGCAACTTTGAATTGAAAAGCTTTATTCTTGAAATGTGTGTCCAGTACTAGAACTTTTAATCAATTTAATTTTAACTCTATCACTGTTAGAATTCTTAGAGTTGGAGATTCCAGAAGCTGGCCTTGAGTTTTGGCAGGCATGGTCCCATGCCTGGTATGTCCTGTGGTCATATGTCGATACACTTTAGAATTAGTCACTCCCAGACTAAATCAATAAGCCCCCACAGAGCGGACTTTCCCTAACCTGCCTTTTTAAAACCATCTTCCTTCTTACTCTGGGAACCTTAGATAATGGGCAGCAATGTTTACCATTCACTGACTGTTGTTTTCTCCCCCTTATATGTGGGGAAGGAATGGAGAATTCTAAGAAAAACAATATTTTTGCACAGTATTTCACTTGTATGTGTGTTTTCTTTAAGTCCCATTTGGCTTCTTTTTTTCAGTTTTAAGTCAGTAAAGAAACTTAACAAATATAAACAAAATCATGTATTTTTGGAAACATATATCGGCCAAATGTTATTTCAGATGAGCTCAAAAACCACTCACTTCTGGAGTTTGGAGCAAAAGGGTTTGGAGCGAAAGCCACTGGCTTTTGTGTTAGAAGCTTTGGTCTTCAGTCAGCTCCAGAACCTGTCCCAGACGAAAAGAAGCCTCTAGCCTCAGTTTGTGTCCCCACAGTTTTTGTCCCCAGCTGTGTCCCTTTAGGGAAGCTCTTTCAAGTGTAGATGCTCACTTTTACTGGGTTTCTGGGAAGAGCAAATGCACAAGCAGATTTGCAAGTACTTGACAAAGTTCAGAGCTGGGCAGTCTTAAAGACCAGGATGTTCCCAACTGGCAGATGGTGCTGCCCTCACTGGCTGGAGTGCTCCTGGGTGTCCCAAGAGGGGCCGAGCCTACTGGGAGTGTCCCGGGATCTGCGGACCGGGAGCCCCAGAAGCGTCTCCCACAGACGCTGGCCCCCTATCCTGAAAGAAGCCGGGGACACCTTGGCATGAGCATGAGGGTGTTAAGTCAGATTGTGAAACAAAAAGAGGGACTCTGTCCAAAGGGCAGTCAAAAAGTCTCGTGGGACTCCAAGGTGGAACATCAAAGTCCAAATTTTAAGAAATATTAATCTGATCTGGGGGCATGGTTAAATGAACAACATTATTCCTAATAGCACACAATAAATTAGTTTTAAAATATTAAGATATTCATCAGCATTATGGTTCCAATAGAACTATCTGAAATTCCAATTCATTTTCCCGGAAAGATGCACTTTCTTCAATACATTTTAGAAGTTATTGTCAAGTGTGGTTTTCTAGCCTTAGTCTCTCTGGTGGAAAAAATGTTTTTCCTCGCCTTGTTGTTCTTTCGTGATGAGAGATAGAAAACACCATTTTTCAAAGAATTAAAATCGATCAAACAAACACACGCAAACCGTCTCCAAAATGTTTCAGGGTGGCCCCTGGTTCCTTGAGAGCAGTTTCTTGGAAATGAAGAAACGTGAGTGGGGAATAAAAATGCACAATACTTTTTATATGTCATGGGGAGGGGGAGTTGTAGGGGGGCAATTTGGTCCACCACAGACCACATCAGACCTTTCGACTGACCTCCCCTACTTCCCAGTTTTCTAAAACTTCACTAATGGAGGAATTTGGGGATTTAAAATGGAACCCATCTTCCGATGGGCCACTCTGAAAAATAAGCCCGTCATGCCCATACCACAGGACTTTAGGTGATTTGAGGGCTGGGCATCATGTTATGGGTTTTATAAGCTCCCTTCATGAAGAAGTAGATTAAGGTTATGGGCAAAGAAAAGGTTTTTAGCCATTTCTTATCAAATAAGAAATAGTCACTTTTCCATTGGGCATTTAGATATCTCCAAGAAAAACACTCGAATCCTCAGTTGTTAATTTGAACTCAATCCACTCTTACCTGCATACATTACGGCAGAAGTGGAGTGAGCTCAGCTGGTTGGGGGTCCTAGCCTCCCTGTTCTCACCATTGACATATGGGGAGGGCACCAAGGTCTGGCAAATTTGCCCTCATTTTATGGAGAAGAGAGTCTGCCAGATTTCTTTATGCCAAATAGACTTAACCTTGTAATGTTGCATTATCTGCTATTTATACTCTGAGATTATGTTGATTAGAAAGGGGTATACATCTTCCAGATGCTTTAGAACTAAGGGGATGGAGGAGAGTTTTGAGTGTTTTGTGTGTGGGGAGGGTATTGATGGAGGGGGAGATTATATTGAGAAATAATGAAACATGAAATAATTTTAATGTACTTTAAGTATATAAATTCATCTTGTTGGCAACTGGCCATGGGAGAATGGAAAAGGGAGCTGCCGTTGAGCTTGGACAATGGTATTATGGGGCCAGGTGTTTTATACTCATTCTCTGAAGTGATCACACAGCAACCCTGAGAGACTGTGTTATCATCTCTGTTTTCCAGGTCAGGAAACTGGGGCTCAAAGACTGTAAACAGTTTGTCAGAGATCATATATATGGTAGACTCCGATCTGAACCCAGGTCTAGCAGACTGTGATCTGGGATTTATTATAAACAGTTTGGCAGACCCAAAGATTTGAAGATCTAAACTCCAAGCAGAACTGAAAACTTTCAAATTCTCCCAAGAGTTTTCTAAAAGAATACTTGAACAAAACGTTTCCACTTCGCCCTAGCTTCCTGTATCACTCAATGCCCGCTTTCCTCGCGGCCTCGAGGTTGGACAGCTCCCTTATTCAGAGATGGCTTCCTTTCCATAGACAGAGCTCGACTTCGGAAGAATTGGCTTTTTTCCAGAACGGCGATGCCTCAGCCTGTGTGTGAGGAAGCGTGTGTGTGCAGGTTTATGTGTATGTGTGACTCTGTGTAAGTACTGTGGTGTATGTGTGCTTGTGCACCCGCGAGTGTGTGTGTTAAAAGTGTGTGTCTAAGTATATGCAATGATGTGTATGTCTGTGCGTCTATGTGAATGTGGTATGTGTGAGTGCCTTTGTGTATGTCTCAGGGTGTATCTTTGTTCATTTTTGGTCGTGTGTGTTTCTCTGTGTGTGTTAGGACGCATATGTGTGTTTGTGTCATGTGTGTCTGTGCGTATACTGTTAAGTAGGTGCGGATATGTGTGTATATCTGACTATGTGCATATGTGTTTATGTGAGTGTGGGTGCAGGTGTCTGCATGGCGAGCAAGTGTGTCAAGGCAAGCCTGCTTGTCTATACAGCTGCTCTGCCTGTGTTTAGGTCTGTGCTTTGAGCCATGTCACTCTGTAGGACTGAGAGAAGATTCTGGGCCTCGCGGATGGGGAGTGTATTGTACTGTGTGATCCAGCATCTCCCCGGATTCCTTGGCTGTTCCACGGGCTTTGCTGTCTTTTCGTGACCAAGCTTCCTCTCCGCAGAGTCCCAGCAGAGAGCATCACCAAAGAACGCTTGTGTGTGGATAACATAAAAATTTTCATTTAAAATGAGATGACTCTTCATAATCAGGAACTGAGTTTATAGATTAAATTTTGTCTTAGTGACTCCAAGGGCCTGCTTAAATACCAGTTTTGAAGGTGGAATTTTGTGATGTCAAACACCGCATAAAAAGTACGTCGAATTTACTGGGGATTTGGAAATCTTCTGGCTCCTTGGAAATTTTGGTTACAACTTAATTTCTGGTACGAGACCTACATAATCTCTGTCCTGTTCAGGCTCTCTGAATTTAAAAATAATAATTTATTGTAGGTTTTAAAAAAGGCTCGTGTTGTTGCTCCTGGAAAGATTTCTAGATAGCTTACATTTCACACTAATCAAAATAATTACATGGAGTGCTGTCACCTGAAGTGTGGGATCTGAGTTCACAAGTCTCCACCCCCTCACAGGCAGGGATGAATCTGAACTTGACAGATGCCATCAACAAGCTGGCACCTTGCAGCTGGGTGGAGGGGATCAGCAGGACAGGGGCTCCTACTTCCCACCCTCGGGGCATTCGGTGTCCGTCCCATACAACACATGCATCCTCTGTCCAAAGGATCTAAATCTATGTCTCAAACATTTCCATCTGCCCAATTGTTAAGAAGCAACAGAGGCCGGCGGCTCATCTACTCCCTTGTCACTGGACACAGAGCAGCTTTGAGACTACCTCTCTGCCTCCATTTCCCCTCCATAAAATGACAGGGTAGAGCCAGCCAGGTGAGGCATGTCCAGATCCCTCCTGCTCTCAGGTTGGGTTTAGCCAACCTTAAGCATAGGCTCCTGGTTCAAATCCCCGTTACCCCATTGTGGGACTTGGGGCACTTTGCTTCACCTCTCCAAGGCTCAGTTTTGTCATCTGTAAAATGGGGATAACAACACCTTCCTCACCAGTTTGTACAGATTATTGACGTAATATACACCCAGGACCTGGCAGAGTTCACGACAGGCTCTTGATGTCTGCTTTTACCATTACTGGTATATTATGGATCTCTTAAATCATTTCTAGGTTACTTTTGTTTTTAAAAATGCCACTCCCCTCTCAAAATCTACATTGGAATACAGCGTGAGACGTTTTTTTTGTTTGTGTGTTTTTGTTTTGTTTTTTAACTTAAAAATCACCTTGGTTTGGCCCTCACATTTTTGCCAAACTCGAGGACCCCAGTTTGGCCCCAAGGCCGCTGAGAACCCCCAGTTTGGGCAGCACAGATGGACTCAGCAGGGAGCATCCCTGCAAGCCGGAGGCTGAGATGGCTTGTCTGTCTGCTTTTAGTGTTGTTCCTAAACGTGATGTTGTCTCCGTTTCCGAGCCTCTAAAACTCCCCTGCCCGCCCTTCCCTGCATACATTAGCCTTAATGTATTCTCTCTTGAATACTCATCATATTAAGGCTCCCGGTAGATACCTAGCTCGAAATAAATTTTATGAGCACACATCCTCGCCCTCATCCCCATGCATTTGCGGCCGGCAGGGCAGGAGAAATACAGCCGTATCTTTCCTGGAGACAAGGCCAGACAACAATTGGGTGGGAATCGACGCCCTCTGGCCGCGGAGCCGGGCGGGGTGCGGGAGGGAGCCGGCGGGCGCACTCCCCGCGCCCAGAGGACGGTTCTCCGTCCGGGTTCTCCTAGGGTTCAATCGCGGGCACCGGCGGGGTACCCGGCCCTCGGACTCAGCCGTTCGCTCACACAAAGATGCCCCTAGCGGGCCGTGTCCCCGCGTCCCCGATGGCCCCGGGCGGCGGTGCTCAGCGGGCAGACGGTTGCACACGGTCTGGGACCTGGGACGGGCTGGTGGGCACGGGTTCCTGCCGATCTTCGAGCCACTTCCGTGCGCGAGGGCCTCGGTCTTCGCTCCCCTCGCGTGCAAAATGGTGCCAGAGCAGTGCTCCTCCACACACAACGCCTTCCTCCAGCCCCCGGCTTGGCGGCCGCAGCGGCTCCGAACGCCAACGCGCGGGCAGGAGAAACCGCGCCCGCGCGCTGCGTGAGCGCCTTTGCACGAGTCGTCCCCCCTCCCCCACCCCTCGCAGGCTGGCCTTGTCACACGGCGGGAGCCCCTGGTCATGCACCCCTCGCTCCTCAGTCTCCTCTCTGCTTATCCAGATGTCTCCACTGCTAAGGCCCCCCCCCCCCCCCCCCCCCCCCCCGCTCCTGGACTTCTTCCTGCTGCTCCAGGGACGCCAGTCCTGATGGTCCCGGAGAGAGGCAGGGGTGTCGTTGTAGTGGGAGGAGCACTCCCTGTCTTGCGGACACAATCTGAGCCTCCACAGGAGCGTGGGGACATCTGTGCAGCGATTCTCGATCAATGAGATCAAGCGCATGAACGTGGGTCCCTAACTCTCCTTCCCCTCAGCCACAGCAGCACCACACACAACACACACTTACTGCAATTATCTCCTAGTAACAGCAAACCTTTATTGAGCACCTACTGGATACTGGCCCTGTCCTACAGTATTGATTCACTTACTCTTCATAACAATCCTCCCAGGGACTTCTGTCATCATCACCCCCACCCCTCTTTGTTACAGATGAGAGAACCGGGCAGAGAGAGGCCAAGTAATTTGTGGAAGGTTAAAAAGCAGAGCCAGGGTTCAAACTCAGGCAGGCTGCTTCCAGAATCCATGGTCCCACCCTGTGTCCTACCCATCCCCCCTTATTTGATGGAGATTCCTGTTGCTGTCCTGTGTGCTTAGTACCTTGCTGGGGACATCAGAACTGTTTGGTAAGTAACTTGGTAGCTGGTTGGTTGAACATTTTCTTTGTCAAAGAGGAAAACTTCAGAGATAGAAAAAAATGCCATATGCCCTGGGACAGGTAGCAAATGTCCAGACCCATGCATCTCTGTCTCATTGTGGTTCCTGTAGTTTCCGTGGGGCATTTTGGTGTGAGAATGGGGTCAAAGGGCAAGGCATCTAGTGGGTCTGACTTTCAGGCAAATGTTGGTAGCTGCTGAGGCCAGAAAGGGGAACAGACTGGGTTTGGGGGTTACTGTGCCCAACACTGACATTTGTGTGTCTGACACGGTGATGTCGTTTAGTGAGTGTCCCCATAGCCTGTCTACAGGTTTGAGACACAAATGATTTAGAACTGGAGAGAGCTTTCTTTCTACATAGATGTGTTCAAACTTTGTCCCCTGTGCTTTGAGGCCAGTTCCCTTACATTAATACTTTTGAATTATATCACACCGACAAAGATGATATGAATCAAGAATGTAGGATTCCGGAGAGATTTGGTTTGTTGATATTTTGGAGTGCACGGGAGAAGCAGGTGAACTGTTTCGAAGTGAGCTTCTTAGAGAGGATTTGATCCAATATTTATGTAGTGATACATATCTGTGGAGCTACTCGTGTGCACCAGGCACTGTGCTAGGCGGCTGGGATACATAGCTGCAAAAGAAACAGTATTCTGGCCCCGGGAGGATCTCCCCTCCTAATAGGAAACACTGGGTGCATTGGATTTCAGTTCCCACGTGCCTCGTTGACCAGTGACCTTTGTGCAGTGCACAGCCTGCACAATTATACGTGGCAGCCCTAAGGGTCTGGGTTCTGTCCTTTCCCTCCAGTGGGACATGAATCGTGAAGAACAGGAAGGCATCCACACAGGGTCTGGTCCGGTCAGCCGTGCTGTGTGGAAGGCTCACTCTGCCTTTCTCTCCTCTCCCCACAGAGATCCCTCAGTGTGCCGGCTGCAACCAGCATATCCTGGACAAGTTCATCCTGAAGGTCCTGGACAGACACTGGCACAGCTCTTGCCTCAAGTGTGCAGACTGCCAGATGCAGCTGGCGGACAGGTGCTTCTCCAGGGCCGGGAGCGTCTACTGCAAGGAAGACTTCTTCAAGTAAGCCAGAACCCAGGGTGCAGCCTCCCTCCCATGCCCTGGTCTGTATCTGCCTCTCCCCGCTGGGGGTGGGGGAGAGAGCTGGCAGAGGGCTGGAGCCAAACTTCCGCAGGGGGGCCGACAAAGGATTCCGGCGAATCCTGAAGGGAATGCTCCTTCTTGGTGTTGGTTTCTTGGGCCACGTGGCTCTATCATTCCTGCCACTTTCAGGGTGGCTGCTTTGAGTTTTGCACCTCGAATCTGGAGGAGTCTTCGTGGCTGCTTCGGGGCCCCAGAGGCTTGGAAGAGTTGCTCCTGGTCGGGGTCAAGCCAGGCTCTGTTAGTGTCATCGCTTTCAATGAAAACATGATGAAGAGGCAGTTTGATGTGACGGTTAAGAGCCCAGACCCTTGACTGGGTTTGAATCCCTTATTAGCTGTGTGCTCTTGGGCAACTTACCTAACTTCTCTCTGACTCTGGTTGCTTATCTATAAAATGCGGCTGCTAATCATAGTTCCTACCTCACTGCATTGTTATTAGCTTTGAATGGATCAATATATGTAAAGTCCGTAGGACAGTACCTGACACCTGAGTGTTAGCTTTTAAGACTGTCCTCAATTCCTTCTGGGGTTGGATCCATCAGAAAAAGTCCTGCTGGTCATGGAGAGGGGACCTTCTAGAATTTATCTTCTGTGGCATTTCGTCTGGGGCTTCTCTCCCGGAACCCGTTGCCCGGGGCACTCAGGCTGGTGCCTCAGCTCACCTGGACCAGCTGGTGACAGCAAGACCAACAACAAGAGAAGGGAGGTGTCCATCGGTGACGCGGAGCCCAGGGTGGGTGGCCCACGGGGGTGCGCTGAGGGGGCGGGACTTCTGGGGAGGCTCGTCAAAGCCTGGAAACGCTTGGCACAAATGAGCAAGCCTCAGAGGGGCGGCATGCCTCCTTCAGAGGTCATGTATTCTGCACAAAGGGAGGGGACATGGGGACAAATGCCAGTCCTGGATCCAGGACATGTTTCTCCCAAATCCTGCCAAGGTTGAACTTCAGAGAACAGGTGATTTGAATTTCTGAGGATTCTCAAATTTCATTAGCCCAATACGAGTTGAAAAGCACATTAAAGGTGATCTTGGTTTCCACTGGGGCTTCCTCCAAGGCTTGTGCTCAGAAGGCAACACTCATTGTCGCCGTCACACTTGGGTCAAAAATGCACTGCTCTCTCCCTTGGTGTGCGTGTGAGCATGCTCACTCACACGTGCCTGTGTGTTCATGCCTGTGCCCGTATGCTGCCTGAGGGCAGGGGCAGTAGGCGCGCAGGCACATCCAACAGATTCCTGATGGCTCCGACTCAGGGCCGGGCCTCTGGCTCTCCCTCTAGGTCTTTTCCGTGCTCTCCGTCCTCCCGGTCTTCCTTTTGCTCTCTCACCTCTGAACCTTGCCTTGCTTCCTTCATTCTGGCGTTTACACAGTTCTGCTCCCTCCTCCTACATCCTTCCCCGTGGGCAACCAGAGTCATTCGTTATTCATTTCTCAGTGACATCCGGGCCAAGCCCCACGGCAGCTCTTGTAGGCCCCGCACGGAGTGACTCTCATCACGTGTGTGTTCGTGTGCGTGAACGTTGTGTGCCTGTGTGCACCTGTGAAGGTGAATGTGTGAGCAAGGAGGGGCAAGAGGACACAGTAGGCGGGGCCTGGCCTTGGGGTCGGGTCAACTGTCCCCGCTTCCAAGTTCTGTGCACCATCTTCCTAATTGTCCATGTACCTTTGGGAAGCCTCAGTGAGCTCCCGGGGCATGGCCTTTTTTTTTTTTTTAATGTTTATTTAACTTTGAGAGAGAATGACAGTGTGAGGGGAGGAGGGGCAGAGAGAGAGGGAGACACAGAATCCGAAGCAGGCTCCAAGCTGTCAGCACAGAGCCTGACGCGGGGCTCGAACTCACAAACTGCGAGTTCATGACCTGAGCGGAAGTCCGACGCTTAACCGACTGAGCCACCCAGGCGCCCCAGGGGCATGGCCTTCTTGCCCAGCTGGGACAGGGTAGGTGCTGAGATGTCCCCGAGTTAGACCACTGGCTGGGGTGCAGGCAAAACCCATTAGGATCACATCACAGGACTCTGTCACCAGAGCAGCTCCTTTGAGCGCCTGCCTGGGGTTTGGAACTTGACCTTGACTGGCTGGCTCTGAGTGTTTGGGAAAGGGAAGTGGTCACAGCTCAGGTGTAGGTTCGGGCTTGGGAGAAGTAGTGATGAGGAAAGATGGTCCCTTCAGAAGGGACCTGGGGTGCAGGCTGGGGGAGGAGTAGCATAGGCCTATGAGTCATAAGCCCAAGACCAGAAATAACAATGACAGTTACTTGCTCAGGCCAGGCCACTGACCTCTTGCCTCTGTGGCTTCCCCATGCCATGACCCTCATTTGGATCCTTCCAGGGCATTATTCATAACTCATAACTCACCTCCCACTTCCTTGAGGCCACATGTCCCCCCACCACACCGGCATCCAACCTCACCACTGACCCCGGCCCCCAGCTCCTTCAGCAAGGCCCCCTCTGCCTACAGAACATTCCAGATGCATTGTGCTATCAGAGCCTTCCACCCTGCCTCTCTTCTAGTCCTACCTCACTGCTTCCTTGGGTTCCCAATGCCCCCCAGCAGGGTGCCCCCTTTCCCAGGCAGGCCTTGACCCTGGCTATTGTATCCTCCAGGGATGATGTCTGTCCTCTGAAGGTCTCCCCCATTCTTCCATGGCCGTGAGTCCAGCTCTTCAGCGGATGGGCACCCTGAGTTGCCTTGTTTTTGCTCACTCCTCCCGCGCCTGTTTGATCTTTCTTGTTGGCATGAGGAAAGACTTATTAGGTATTATTTTTCTGTCCCCGGCATATGCACCTGGCCTTGTCTACAGACCATCACTGGGTTTGATCACATAGTGAATTTACAGCATGCTTGGTGACCAGTTTCTTCTGTCCCTCACATGACGTCCTGTGAATCCTGGAGGCCCAGGCTGCCTGAGAAATGCACAGGCCCATAATTCAGTCGCAGTTACTTTCCTGGTTCCATAGGACTGCCCTGCTTCATAAAATGACCCACCCTCAGGGCTGGATCCTCTTGTGAAGTAGGGGAACAGGCCACAGATTCAGTGCTGAATCCAGGTCATTAATTCTGAGATGAAGTGCTGCGTGGAGAGAAATTTATTTTTGTTTTTAAGTTTTATTTATTTGGGGTGCCTGGGTGGCTCAGTCGGTTAAGCATCCAACTTCGGCTCAGGTCGTGATCTCACAGTTGGTGAGTTCAGGCCCCGCGTCGGGCTCTGTGCTGACAGCTTGGACTCTGGAGCCTGCTTTGGATTCTGTGTCTCCCTCTCGCTCTTCCCCCTCCCCTGCTGACACAATGTCTCTCTCTTTCTCAAAAATACATAAACATTAAAAAAAATTTTTTTTAAGTTTTATTTATTTATTTTGAGAAAGAGAGCACACATGAGTGGGGGGAGGTGTAGAGAGAGAGAGGGAGAGCAAGAGAATCCCAAGCAGGCTCCATGCTGTCAGTGCAGAGCCCCACACAGGGCTCAATCCTACCAACTGTGAGATTATGACCTGGGCTGAAATCAAGAGTCAGATGCTTAACCAACTGAGCCACCCAGGCCCCCTGTGTGGAGAGAAGTTAAAAGCTGAGGTGATTCTCCCCGCTGATAATGGAGATTGAAGATTGGGCCACTCTGAAGCCGCCCAGGGAAGACACTTGGATTCACGGGCAGTCAGGCCCCACACGGCTCTTGGGGACTGTGGCTGTTCGGTGCAGGAAGACACAGCCGCAGGTGCAATTTGGTATAGCAAGTCACAGTGCGAGGCGAGGACACTGAGGGAATCAGTCCTCCAGGGTCAGACTGGCTTCACCCCTCTCCCACCCCCCTGCCGGGGTCTTGGGATCCACTGCCCACTTGGGGCTCAGGCTGTAACCTGGCTGCAGAGCCCATGGTCCCCTCCTCATTATGGTTCATTAAACATCACCAGGCACCTGCTTTCACATGGCGCACAGGATACCTGTGAGCAGAGAGAGAATACGAGGCAGGGCGGGAGGGGCAGAGCAGTTCCCGGAGCCCCAAGCCCCTTCCTGTCCTGCAGGAGGCTGCCAGAGTCACTTCCAGCAGCCTTGTGAGAGGGAAGGTCGGCGCCATGAGCTTGAATTCACCTGTCAGACTTCAGGATGCTCTCAGCTGCGGGATTTGGAAGAGGCCTGGTCAGAGCCAGGGAGACTCTCTGCTCTACGCTCCTTGAAGAAAAAGAAAAAGGAAAGAAAAATCACTGCCCTTTTCAGATACCTGCCCCATAGCCCTGCTCGGAGGGGCACTGACCTCACTGATCAGCATTGTGGTTCTAATTTTCAGGATCAATATTTTAAATCTCTTTGCCCATAACAAGGGGAAGGGCCACTGCTTTGCGTAACTCCAAGGGGTATCCTTTATCCTGCGTGAAGATTTTCGAATCAAGACTGTCATGTGAAGAGTACCCTGCCGCAGGTATGTGATACCTCAGAAGTGGGGTGAGGTCAGCCTTCCATCAGCCTTCAGCCCACGAGATGTGATAATACTGGTGGCTGACAGCAGAGGGCGATGTTGATGTGTGCACAGACCAAGAAAGAAGTATTGTTGGAAGGTTGTACTCTGTGGTTGTTGCATTTTTCTCTTGGAGCTGTTGAATTCTGTCTTGCTCGGTAACATTGGCTGATCTTTACTGTTGTTTGTTGTTTTTGCCTCCTGGGTCCTTGGCTGCCTTTCTCAACAGGAAATAAAAGTCTGAGACCGAGAGGAGAGGCACGGAGTTGACTAAACGCAGTGGTTCCGAGGCTATCGCAAATGAATCACAAGCTGAGGAGCCAACGGCTCTTTCTGTTGTATTTGCTAAGCGAGTCCTTTCTGGGCTGCGTGTCCCGTACGTCCCAGGTCCCCATCTCCTGGCAAAGAGACCAGGGCCTGGTGAGGGCAGGAGTCTGGGAGTAGAGCTTCTGGGTCCCCTCCTCATCACTGACTGGGTCCTGGGAGGGGCTTGGCAGCTCTCTTACTCTGAAGTGCAGTGAATAGCACAGGTTCTCTGCTCCAGGAACTGGGTGCCCTTGGGCAGGTTCCTTAACATCTCTGAACTCCACTGTCCTCTTCAGAAAAAAATGGGAATGTTAATGGTGCATGCTTTAGAAGACCTGGCACACAGGAGCATTTCACAAAAGGGAGTTATTTTATAAACAGAGGGGTTTAGTGAACCCAGACGGTGCTCGGTTGGATTCCTGTCCCGTCTCGTGCTAGCTGTTTGTCAGAAAACAAGTGACCGGGCCTTTCTGAACCTCACTGCCTTACTGTTAGAAGGAGCTCACTGTGGAGCCCAGAGTCGTGAGATGGGAAGGAAATAGCATGGAAACCATGTCTAGCAGGATGCTGGCTGCTTTACCAGTGTCTCTGGATTTCTGGCCCCGACGTGTGGCCACTTGACCTGCAGCCCTGGAGGGCCAGGCTGTCAGAGCCCTCCCTCGGGGCTAGGCCTGGGCTGGCTTCTCCCGGCCTCCCTCCTCCCCGCCCCCAGCCCTCAGCTTTCAGACCTTCCTATTGAGGTGACATTTAACGTCCTGTTGAGATGAGGGTAGCCTGGCAGAGCTCAGAGGGCACTCTGCATTGTGCTGGGAATAAACCACAGGCTGAAGATGCCGTGGGGATTTACATGAAGATTTGGGAAACAAACCAGCAATTACGACAGTGTGAAAACAAACAGGGCTACGGAATCAAAGAGAGAGCAGCACAGCTTTCGAGAACATTCCAGGCTTGTGTCCCTGACCACCAGGGCTTTGTGCTCATACCCGCAGCGGGGAGCCTGGGGGAAGAGTTGGAGGCATTCTGAGAGTGACTGCCACTCCAGGGGGTTCCTGTCTAAACTTCTTGTGTCTCTGGGGGTGTCTGTCTGTCCCCGAGGCCTTCACCTGCCTGGCGGGCAGAGATGGTCACTTGTGGGGACCCAGTGGGATAGAAGGCCGCTTCACGACTTGTCAGTGGGGAGCTGTGTGGGCCGCTGCCCCGCTTGGCCAGGCGCTTCGGTTCCTCACAGTGCCCCCTCCCCCAGCCAGTCAATCTCCAGGCAGGCTGCCGGCCAAGGGCAGGTAAGCAGCGTCCTTGGGAGCCCGGGAGATGCTGATTTATCCCTGCAGTTGAGAACAGCCTGTTTCAGCTCCAGCATGCCCTGCGTTTGGCCGGGACGCAGGGTGGTTTTGCTGGCTCCGGCCTGGTCTTCACTAGTGACCTTGGCCCAATCACTCTGGTGACCAGGGCCCCCGCCCCTAGGCAGGGCAGATACCCGCAGGAAATCAGGTAATACGGGCAAAGTCCTGCTCAGCCTCTCTGCGAGGTGGACTTCGCAGAGTGGCCCGCTTTGGGTTTGAATGCAGATTCTATGTGACCTGGGGGCATTTGATCTCTGAGCCTCACCATCCCGCCTCGAAAGAGGGATGGGAACACACATCTCCACTTTTCTGGATTACCCTGAGGATGAAGTAAGATTTAGGAAGTGCTTTGTAGTCGTCATTAGGGGTTATTCTTGCTGAAGTCATGATGGTGAATGTGTATGGAAGGAGGAGAAAGAAAGAGAGAAGGAGGTTCGTAGGGGCTGAGGCTACAAAAGGCTGCAGACAAGACAGGGGTTCCGGGGTGGGACTTGTGTCCACCTGCCTGTGTCCAGTTGGCAGGTCAGGTGATTGGTACAATGGTCTGCCTGGTGGTGTGGGGGCAGGTGAGAGCTACCACAAGCCCTCCCCAGGGGACGCCATCCTTCCCCGTGTGGTCCAGAGCTTTGTGGGTGTGACTGCAGCCTTCAGCCTTTTCTTCCCAGAGTGGGGTTCCCGGCTCGGGCCGGGGGAGACCAGCCTGTGTGCTTGTGTGGCCATCTCCAGCCAGCTTTTACTTTGTAGCCCCAGGAAGAGGCCACTTCAGTTCTGGGGTTGATTGCTGGTCCAGTCTGGGTCCAGGTCCTTGTGAGCCAGTGTTATTTCTGGTAACTACACACCTGCTAGCCTCCCCCCTCCACGCGCATGGCCATGTGCATGCATTCACACACACACACACACACACACACACACATATTCTAGCAAAATGTGCTTAAGGAACCCACAGGGGGAGGGTCTCTTTGACGTGTGACTTTCCATAATTTCTGAATAGTTTATAGTCTAATTCCCTCGCTAAGCAAATTAAACCTTTTAAGGTAACGATCAGATGGTCCAGATAGTGTCTGTGCATGTGGACATTTGTAAGATTCAAACACACTGGTGGGACCAGGCCCACAGTCATTTGCGAAGGCCTGTAATCAAGGCAGAAGCAATTACTTAGCGGAGCAGCTCCCCCTGGGACCCGAGGCCGTATATCAGGCGGTGATGAGTCCGCGGATTGTCTCCCCGCCCCAGAGGCCCCGGTTCAGCTGCGCCTGCCCAGCCTGGGGCGAAGGCCTCCTGACATCTGTGGGGCCTGCAGCCCAGAGACTTTTCGGCCTTGGGGAATCTGTTTGGAGCCAAGTGGTTGCAAATCAACCTGGGAGTGAGATGGCATCTGAGCTGTGGAAACAGGTCCCCAAGCAGAGAGGGGTCTGGGTTCCTCAGGGGTGGGACGTGTGGAGGCGCCTCTTCATCCCAGGAAAACACACCGGCCAGTGGGGGGGGGTGGCCCCCGTCTCCTCCTCGGTGAAGTTCAACCACCTGCCCTCTCCTTCATCTCCACCCCAGGCATTCGGTCACGGGCTCCCAGCTCTTTCTATTCCCACTGCCTCTGCCCCCTCTCAGCCCCTGTCATCTCCCCTCTGTGCAGCTGGAAGCTTCTTCCTGCCAGGCCTCCCCAAATGCCCTGCCCAGCACTTGGCCGCTGTGATCCGGCTCCGCCTCATTTCCTGCTGGTTCTCTGGCCCAGGTCACACAGGAGGGTCCCACGAGAGCCAGTGTCTGGCTTGTGGCTCTGACTCTGTGGCCCTGGGAGCCCCACTTGAGGAGAAGCCACAGGCGAATGAGAGCTGGGCTCTGTGGCCCGAGCGACGTGTCAGCGCAGCAGGTGTGAGGAGTCAGATGGGACCTCCGTCCCTGAATGTCCCTGCCACACCACCATTGAGAATGGGTCCTTAGGTCTTGGGGGACTCAAGAATCAACAAGCAACCTGCAGATGCCACAGGGGTGCTGAGACATCTGTGACACAGGGCTTCTCTGAGTGGTCTGCATGGGGGCCTTGCTAACTGCGGACACTGGGCCCGGGGTCAGGAGTCGGGGTGGCTCTTCCAGTTGTAAGCAGACATCCCAGGTGGTTCCTCTGCACAGGGCAACTTGGTGACAGCTGAGTGAACAGGCAGAGAGGAATTAGCCTGGAGTGAGCAGAGTAGGTGCCAGGAGGTAGGAATGGGAAGGAGGGGGAGTGTAGTTGAGCCGGAGACAGCTCCCAGCCTGTCCCCATCCGGGAATGGAAATACCTACCTGGGAGGGCCATTGTGCAGTTTAAATGAGGTAGCTCACATGAAATTGCCTGCGTACTATGTGCTCGATGCGTGTTTGCCGAAACTAAGGGAGGTGGGCTGGACTCTTGCAGAAGAGGGTCGGATCCGGGTCCGATGTCCCATTACCTCTTGGGAAACAAATCTATCCCCAGCTGGGAACGGGGGGAGGGTGGAGCATGACTGAGGGAAAGGGGGAGTTGGGCTCCCTAGCCCCTTCTCTGCCACTAACTAAGCTGTGTGATCTTGGACACGTTACTGCCCCTCTCTGGGCCCCAGTTTTGTTCTGTGTTAAATGAGGGGGTTGGACTGGGTAACTGGTTCTAAAGCTTTTCTAGTAGCATCCACCTCAGGATAATATTGAATGTTTATCAAGAAGAAAAGCATTACATTAAAAAAAAAAAACAGCACCTGGGTGGCTCTGTCAGTTAAGTGTCCTGCCTTGGCTCAGGTCATGATCTTGAGGTTTGTGAGTTCAAGCCCCGCATCCGGCTTCACGCTGACAGCATGGGACCTGCTTGGGATTTTTTTCTCTCTCCCTCTCTCTCTGCCCTCCCCCACTGTCTCTCTCAAAATAAATAAACCTAAAAAATAAAGAAAGAACCCTCCCCAGCAAAAAGCAGAGCGCTGTGGGGGCAGTTCCAATGGGTCTGGGAGCGTGTGTTGTGGGGGGCTGTGTTTCTATTCCTGAAGCTTCTGATATTACCTGGTGTCAGGCCTTCTCCAAATATGGCCCCTGTCTATGTCTGGAGAAGGCTGGCCGTTCTGGGGCAGAACTTTATGCGCCCGTGACATGGCTGTGGTGGTGATATATGTTGGAAATATTGGTACATACAGTAACAGTAAATATCAGCAACTTACCTGTCAAGTGTGGTGATAGATAAAAGAAATACATGTAGGGAAGTGTCAGCCGGGAAAAAAATATACAGCCCGCAGTAAATCACCACCAAGCAATTAAAGCATAAAATTAAGTTATGCAGTATTTTGTTTCCTCAGGACAGTGCACTGTGCTGCGTCAGCCCCCACACGCAGTCGTTGGCGTGGGCCTGGGCTCACACCCCCCAGCTGCCTCCTGATGGCCGAGTAACGAAGAACATCGGGTTCAAATCCCAGCTCCACTGTTTCCGGCTGTGTGGTCTCTCACACGTCATCGACCCTCTCTGAACTTATTTCCTCATGCGTAAATGGGGGACGAGTATTGATGCGTACCACAGGCATAAGCATTCCTTGTTTATTCACCAGCTCTTCACAGAACACGTGTCCTGGTCCGGTACTGCTGGAGGTACTGGACTTGGCGGTGAACAAATCAGATACGGTGCCTGCTGGGCATGGAGAGATTGGGTAGACAAACAAGAATGGTGAGGTGCATCCAGGGGAGATGTGGAAGGAAGTGCTGGATGGAGCATGGGGGTGGTCAAGGAATGCCCCTGGAGAAGGTGACGTTTGCGGGGTAACCTGCAGGAAATGCAGACATGAGCCATGTAGGTAACTGGGGAAAGAGCACCCCAAGCTGAGGAAGCCCGAGGAGCCAGTGTGGCCGGGCGAGTGAGCAGGCAGAGTGGTAGGAGAGGAGGCTAGGTAGTCTTGGAAGGTCTTGGAAGCCAGTAAAGGGACTTCAGCTTTTACCCTGAGCCAGGGGGGAGCCACCGGAAGGTGTGGAGCAGGGGAGTGAGATGGGATCACTGTGGCCATTGTGGGGGGAAGGGCTGAAGCCACAAGAGCCCTTAGTGGTGGGCAAGGCGTGATGGGGCCCTGAACTAGGGAGGCAGAGGTACAGATGGTCAGAAGTGGTCCAATTCTTGACCGAATTTTGGGTAGAACCGACAGGGTTTGCTGACATATTGGGTGGACGTGTGCAAGGCTTTCAGCCTTAGTCACTGGAAGAATGAAATCACCATTCTCTGACGCAGGCGGGGCTGGGGCGGTGCAGATTCTGGGGAGGATCAGGAGTTTGGTTTCAGACATCCAAGCAGAGAGGCTGAAGAGACAGTGGGATATACCAGTCTGAGCTAGGCGAGAGGTCTGGGTGAGAGGTGGAAGTGAAGTCCCCAGCGAGTGGGGTAGATGGAGGAGAGGCTGCTGGGGGGGGGGGGGGGTGTGGGGGAGAAGGGACAGAGCCAGGAGAGCTGGTCCTGTAGCCAAGTAAGCACAATGTTCTAAGGAGGAGGGAGAGAGCCAATGCCATCGAAAAGTCAGGGGAGACAAGACCTGATCACTGGGCCAGCAACGCTGGGGTCATGGGTGACCTTGGCAAGTGCAGTTTGGGTTGATTGGTGGGTGACACCTGACTGGAGTGTGTATCAGTAAAGGTTCTCCAGAGAATGGAACCAGCAGGCTGTGTGTGTGTGTGTGTGTGGTGTGTGTGTGTAATATAAAGAGATTTATTATAAGGATTGGCTCATGTGATTTTGGAGTCAGAGAAGCCCTGAGATCTGCAGTCAGCAAGCTGGAGGCCCAGGAGGGCTGATAGTGTGTAAATTCTGGTCCAGAAACCAGCAGCGTTGAGGTCTAAGAAGAGCTGATTTTTTAGTTCAAGTTTAAAGGCAGGAAAAAGCCAATGTGACCTCTCAAGGAAGTCAGGCAGGAGGAATTTCCTCTCTATCTTGGGATAGTCAGCCTTTCTGTTATATTCAAGCCTTCAGCTGATTGGATGAGGCCCAGCCACAATGGGGAGGGCAATCTGCTTTACTCAACCTACTGATTCATATGTTAATCTCATCCCAAAACACCCTCACACACACTCAGAATAATGTTTGACCAAATATCTGGGCACCCCCATGGCCCAGTCAAGTTGACACATAAAATTAACTAACCATCAGAGTGGATTCAAGAAAAGAGTGGTGGGGCAGGGGAGGTGGTGCCTGGGTGGCTTAGTTAAAGCTTCTGGCTCTGGGTTTCAGCTCAGGTCATGGTCTCGCGATTCATGGGTTTGAGCCCCCCGGTGGGTCTCCACCGCTGGAGCCTGTCTGGGATTCTCTCTCCCCGCTCCCCTGCTTACGCTGTCTCTCTCAAGATAGATAAATAAGCTAAAAAAAAAAAAAAAAAAAAAAAGAGGAGTGGGAACAGGGGCATTAGAGACCTTGCATGTAGACCCTTCTTTTGGGGAATTTTGCTCTACAGGGAGTAGAGAAGTTGGGTGGTAGATGGAGGGAGATGCGGGGTCAAAAGAGGGTTTTTGAAGTGGCAGAAATAATAGCCTGCTGGGTAGGATCTAGTTGAGAGGGGAAATTAATCACGTGGGGGCAAAAGGAACAGTTGCTGGAGGAATGATCTTATTAGGCAGGAAGAAAAGGGCTCCGTGCCTAAGTGGGCAGCTGGCCTTGAACAGGGGCACAGGTGGTTCTGGGGTAGGAAGCAGAGGGAAGGCAGGACAAATGGGTGGCCGGACAGGACAGCTGAGTGCCCCTTTTCCCTGGGAAATGGGAAGCCACTGGCTGAGGGGTTGGGGGCGGGGAGCTGGAGAGAGGAGGTGTTTGGGAGCACAGGAGAGTGAATGCACTAGGGAGTACACCTCCCTGTGGCTCCCGGGCCCTGTTGAGACACGGGTCACAGATTTGAACTGAGCCTCGTCGGTGAGGTGCTGTGTCTACTCCCTGTCTGGTGGAGAAAGCAGAGGGTGGCGAGCGGGGTGGTGAGGTGAGGCTGTGTGCAAGGGAGGGGTTAGTAAGCAGAGGCCTTGCTGGGTGAGGAGGAGCGCCGGGCCAGGAGGGGAGCGAGGACCCGTGCACAGCACAGCGGGAGCACTAGCTGGACCCCGCGTCAGCAGAGCTGTGGGGCTTGGTGCCTCGGGGAGGGAACTAGAAGGTCCAGAAGACGGCGTGATGGCTGGAAAGTACCGCTGGAGGCACTGCAGTTCCTGCCAACAGAAGGTCTGAGTGGACTAGGGGATGAGTGGCTGAGGAAGGGTAGTGGCCATGACCTTCAGAGGAAGAGGTCAGAGAATTGAGGGAGCAGGGGCAGGAAGGACTGTTGTGTGGCTATCGAAGTCACCAAGCATTATGGCAGGAAGGACAGGACCAAATTCACGGTGGGGGGGGGGGGGCTGGGGGGGTGGAGGAGGTGAGGGGGAGGTGCTGGGATGACCGCCATGAGGAGGTAGCAGGGAGCGGTCGGTGGATTAAGCACAGGTGTGCACACACAGGGGTGCACGGTAGGGGCTTAGTACTTGGGAACTGCTTTCGTTAGTAGCATTTCAGTGTCCAGCGTAGGGCACCTGGGGATCATAGGACAGAGCTTAAAATCAGAACGTGCCAGAACATTCGTGGTATAGGATTTACATGCACCAGTTTCTAGAAGGTGTGCAGGGCCTGCCTGTTGCCCACTTTCTGCAGGATCCAGACACCCTCAGGTTAGTCCACCCCCCCCCCACCACCAGGCTTGTCGACAGCAGCAGGGGTGGACAAGTAAATGGGCAGATGGGAACTCAGGCTGAGCACTGGACCCAAGGGTGAGACTGAGGACACGGGCCTGGCCCCTGTTGGCTGACATCTGGTGCGTTTCCTTAGCCAGTGGTCTAGGCCCCTGAGGCCCGCCCTCAGTGGGGGGCAGAAGTGTGGAAGGTGCAGGCAGGGTCAGTCGCTGTGTTGGGGGTCACCCCCGGGGTGAAGGGTCCCAGAGCAGCCCCTGCATTGCAGGTCTGGGGGCCGCATACTCTGGGGCTCAGAGCAGCTCAGAGCTCCTCTCCCCAAGTTCCCTTCTGGGGTGGGGACAGCACGGCTGGCTTCCCAGTGGAGGTTTGCTGTGATGCCTGCCATGTGCCAGCAGAGCTCTCAGAAGCCCGAGTTCAAGCCCGATTCTCTCTCTCGTTGCCTTTGTGAGCCGCGGCCGGCACCTCACCATCTGAGCCTCAGTTTCTCATCTGTTAGCAGGTATCGTAATACCTGCCTCTACGTTGGACACGCAGGTGACATCTGTCGAATGTGCATGATGATGGCACAAAGCGGGATGCAAAGTTGTATTTTCGTCCACTGCAGCTTCACTGCAACCCGGGTTTGAGTACTTTCTCGGAAAAGCTTTTGACAGGAGTTCTTGTGTTCTGTGTCCTTCCCCGATGGTTCAGACACACTTTTGTTTTTTTTTGTTGTTGTTGTTTTTGTTGTTTTGTTTTATTTTTTTTGTTGTTGTTTAAGTTAATTTATTTGAGAGAGAGAGAGAATACGAGCAGGGAGGGGCAGAGAGAGAGAGAGAGAGAGAGAGAGAGAATCCCAAGCAGGCTCCACACTGCCAGCATGGAACCTGATGCAGGGCTCAAACTCACGAACCTTGAGATCGTGGCCTGAGGTGAAACCAAGAGTCAGTCGCTTAACCTACTGAGCCACCCAGTTGCCCCCAAACACACTTTTTAAGGAGTTCATGTGTTTATTCCTTTGCTCGTTCAGTGGGTCTTTGTTGCCTGTCTACTACAAGCTGGGCAGGGATAAGAGAATTTCCAGTGACGTTGGTCTGAGTAGGAAAGGAACTTGGGCCATTAGTAAGTCCTTCCTCGCATTTTCTTTGTCATTTGGATCACCTCTAGCTGCTTTCCCTGGGGAGACCGGGTGTCCCTGGAGGCCTGGCCAGAGAGATGGTCCTTCTGGTGAGCAGGGCACGGCAGGTTGCAGCAAGAAGGCAGGGCCCTGCACATAGGAGGTGCCTGGGGACAGGAGGAAGGGGGTACTGCCTGGGAAATCTCTCAGAAGCCTTTTCTTGGGGCACCTGGGTGGCTCAGTCGCTTAAGCGTCTGACTTCAGCTCAGGTCACGATCTCATGGTTCGCGGGTTCGAGCCCCGCATCAGGCTCTGTGCCGACAGCTCAGAGCCTGGAGCCTGCTTTGGATTCTGTGTCTCCCTCTCTCTCTGCCCCTCCCTGGCTCACACTGTGTCTCTCTTTCTCTCAAAAATAAGTAAAACATTAAAAAAAAAAAAAAAAAAAAAGGAAGCCTCTTCCTTGGCTGGCATCCAGCTCCACCCCCACTCCAGTGTCCTTCAAATGTGGTCAGGTTGGTTAGACATTGCCTCTCTCAGCAGCCAAGCTCACAGTTTTACCTTATTTTGGACCAGGGGATTTAAACTATGGCCGTCTTGTTATTGCCTGTCACGGAAGGAGTCATCCAGCTTATCCAGGCACGGCTGTCTCCTCTGTGACCCCGGCTGGTCTAAGCTCTGGGAGCTCGGGGACAGTGTCCTCACTACCCTCCCTCTCCAACAAGGCAGCACCTTTTTCTGGGGCCACGGATTCTGACCAGCAGGTGGCGGGGGTGCCCCTTGGCGCTCTGGGAGCCCTGCAGGTTAAGGGGGTGCCCAGAGTCCCCTCATCGAGGATCCTGCTGGCTGTGCTCCAGGGGAGGAAGGTAGTAGGGAGCAACTTCCACTTACCATCGGTATAAATCCCACAATCAGGAAAATTGCTTCAATTGCTAAAAAACGCTGGTGGGAAAGTCCATTTATTTTTCATTTTTCTTGTGCACTTGCCACCCTTATGCATGAATCACTGTCGGTATGTAGATTAAATTTATACCCCCGTTATCTTTCATGTCTCTGGGGCTCTGGTTACTGAAAGCCACGGTCTGCTTCTTAGTGGTGAGAGAGACGTGGTCCTCTCCCAGGGCACTGCCACTGGGGGTCTTCACTGCATTCTGGAGCCTCCCCTTAGCGCTCCTCACCTCAACAAGATCAGACTTGGTGTCTGGAGAACTCTCTGGAGCTGCTGTGGCTCCAGCATCTGCAGCAAAGGATTTGGACACTGGACTCTTAGTGTTTTATGTGGGAGGGCTTCCAGGGAGTGTGAATTGGTCGGGACAAGATACACAAACTGCAGGCATTTTGAAAACACACTCTAGTAACACATATACACACAGGCTTCCTTTCTCTTTGTCCCTCCAACACACACACGCACACGCACACGCACACAAGCACGTACTCACACAGGATACAACCGGGTGCCTGCCTACCTGCCCCTTTAACACAAATGACCTGGTTAGACAGCAGTTGTTGAAGAAGCCTGGTTTCGCAGGTGTTCTGGGAGATGTAGAACTTTCTAGACGCGACAGCATACTTTGTTCTCCATCCTCAGATTTAGCATCTCCGTGTACATCCTCTAAAAGCATGGGTCTCTATTTGCTGATTTATTCATTCAACAAATGTTAACTCTCCTTTCCTGGATCCTGTGCCCCTTTGAGAATCTGATGAAACCCCTCATGATGCACAAATTTGAATGACTCTGGGGTGGTTTGCAGAGCCCGTCCTGAGCCTCGGGCTAAGAACATCAGCTCTGGAGGTCTGCTCCTGTGCCACCCGCAGTCCCCCCTCCACCTCCTCCTCGCCACACCAAGAGACTTTCCAGCAGTTCAGGGGTCTGGGGTCCTTCCAAGCCAGATGCCCCAGCCCCTCACACCCCAACACCCTTCTCAGACCTCATCTCAGAAAAGCAGTCCCCTGGGCCACACTTCTAGACTTAGAGACCCCCCCCACTTCTCTCTCTGTGACACTGTTCCCGGGAGGGGAGCTTCTGAAGACGCAGCTGGCCACGCCTGCTCCAGGCCCCTGCAGCCCCCCAGCAGGTATCATTACTGCATAAGAGACCCATCATTCTGCATTAATCTGGGATTCATCATGATAGCCATGACCATAATTAATTTATTTGGTATTAATGTGGATGAAATATGTACTGTCCTTTCAGGGGAAATCAGGCTGCCTATAAGCATTAGTTAAAAGGACCATTAAAATCAAACCTTCCCCAGATCCATTAGGCGAAGTCTTTCATCCTGAAGAAGATAAAGTTCTGCTGTGTGAAATGTCATGAATAATTAGGTTGATTGCTGTTTTAAACTCTGCCCCTGCCTCTCCAACCCCTCCCGCCTCCCTCCTGAAGGAGTGAAGACTCACCTGTAGTGGAGCACCCCCTTCATCACCCATGTCTACACTGGCCCCAGATTCCCCTCTGGCCTCCATGATCACCGGCGAGGCTCCATGTCTGTGGGCAGCATGGGAAGGAGGCTTAAATGACCCCACTGGACTATATTTTCAATGTGTCTGCTTCTCCCGCCCTCCCGCCCTTGGCCCAGGGTGGCGGTAGGCGCCTTCCTCTTGCCTCAGTGCTGGTCCAGAAAGGTGTAGACCAGGGAGAGGGCCACAGCAGCACTGTGCAAACAGAGGTCTGTAGACTCCTTGTCCTGAATGGCATAGGGGTGCGAACATGCAGATTCCTGGGACCACCTCAGACCAGTGCATTTCAGGGGCTGTACATGGGTAGGGGGTGGTGGTTGGCATGGAGAGCTTTGGCGTGTGCCAGACAGAGGGGAGAGGCAGGAGAGAGAAGCCTTCGGGAGATCCCTGCTCCTGCTGCCAAAGTCAAGTTTCTCCAGAACTCCAGCACGGACGCTGGCACGTGCTGTCTCCTGGCTCCTCTTGCGGGAGCATAAAGAGGTGCTAGCTGGATGCTTTTTGCACACCAGCCCGTGAACACACACAGTGGCCCCGTGGCGCTGGTCCTCTAGGCCTCACCATACAGTCAAAGACCAGGATGTGGAGGGTGAAACAGCCTGCTCAGAGGGGACCCAGAGGGCTATTAACCGGGCATGCGGGAGCCCCTGGCTTGTCAGCCCGGAAGAGGCACGGGAGACTGGCTCTGATCCGGCCTCTTCATTTTGTGGGGAAAGAGCCCGGGGCACAGAGCCATGAGGCTAGAGACAGAGGGGACCGGATGGTAAGCACCGGGTGGCCCAGGCTTTGACGCCCATGGACACCGCAGAGCGGTGGGCAGGAGAGGGGCTGGTATGATAGGAAGTGGGGGGCAGCCAGACACCCCCCCCCCCACACACACACTGAGCTCCAGTCCCTTCCTGCTGCCTTGACAGGCGCTTCGGCACAAAATGCACGGCCTGCCAGCAGGGCATCCCCCCGACCCAGGTGGTGCGCAAGGCGCAGGACTTCGTCTACCACCTGCACTGCTTCGCCTGCATCATCTGCAACCGGCAGCTGGCCACAGGGGACGAGTTCTACCTCATGGAGGACGGGCGTCTGGTGTGCAAGGAGGACTATGAGACGGCCAAGCAGAACGGTGAGCTTCCCCCCACCCCTGCCCCGCCCCGACCTCTGCCCGGGGCTGCCCGCTGCCCGCTCCTCCCCGGTCCTGGTGGCCAATCCCTTGGAGGAGCCCTGCTCCCTTGGAGCCCTGCTCGCTGGCGCCCTGCCTCCTCGGAGAAGCATCCCCAGATCTCTGCAGGACGGTTCATTCTCCACACCCCCCACCCTTTCGCACCCGCTGGCTTCACCGATCGGGTTCCGGTCAGCAAGAGCGTGCTGTCCCCTCCACTGCTTGGTGGGCTTAAGAACAGCCAGGGGCCTCGTGCTTTTCGTGCCGGTGGCTCCTTGCCTGGGGTGGGCCTGGGAGGGGGCGCTGTCTCCCAGTGGACACTGGGGTTGCTCATCTGCCTTGGGTATTGGGGTTCACGTGTTCCTCCGCACTCCCACGCCTCCAAGGCCTCACTGAGTGAGAGCACTAGTGTTGGCCCAAGTCAGCTTCTATTTCAGTCAACTGTCGTGTTTCCCCTGTCAGACCTCAGGCTTGTCGAGGGCAGGGTCTCCCCCTTCCTTGCATCTCCCGAAGTCCCTGATGCAGGATCAAGAGCTCGGCGAGTCTGCGCCTTGGGAGGCTCCAATCTGCCATATAACTTCCCGTCCACCTCCCCTTCCCCCAGCCCCCTCAGGGCCATCGTCCAGGGTCTTCGGCAGAGACCCCTGCACGGCTGAGGCTGATGTCAGGCCCCACCCAGCACGTGGTCGCCACACCTGGAAAACCTGCCCTCACATGGTCAGCCGAGGCAGCGGCTGCTCTGGGCCTAGACAGCTCTGAACCCTCAGAAAGGCCAAGCCTGACTCCCCGTCTCCTGTAGCCCCACCTCAGGCTCCTCACTCACAGCTGGGCCCCCAGGTGGTGTGCCCTTCGCCCTGGCTCCAGATCTGGCATTTGGCCAAACGCAGCCTGGGGGATCTCAGATGCACAAAATTCACAAAACATCAAGGCCATTTGCCTTTGACTAGAATCTTTATCAACTGAGGGTGTGACTGCAGAAAGCAGCTCTGGACAGCTCTGGGCTTGATGAAAACAAAAACCCAAAAAAACAAAAAGCAAAGCAACAACAAATTTCATGCATCTCCTTCTAGATCTTTCCTGGCACATGTGTGTTATATAGATCTGACCCATACATGGAGAAACTGATTTTTCTGCCCAGTAACCACGGTTTCAAGTGAGGGTTTTGTGGTGGTGAGGAGGCAGAGGTACAGAGGCCCTTTTTGTGAGGCAGCCAGCTTTGGTGGGTGGCGGGCAGGAAGGCACCGCAGGGGTGCCGGAGTCAGGGGCGTCCTCTCTCTTCTCCTAGAGCTTTGGAATCGATTCTGATGTCATAGAAGATTAGGGCATCTTGTCGGGGATAAACCATCAAGGCAGATGGACTCAGAGATCCCAGCTGCCTTTGGACCTCTGATGCCCTTCCCCAGAGATACTAAGAATTGCATGACCTCCCTCCAGGCGGGAGGCTGCTTCTCCTCATCAGAGGCCTTGTTTAGACCCTGAGCATCCACGGCCTGGCATCCACCGCTGCTGGGGATGGTTCCAGAGGAGGGGGAGACTTAGCTGGGGAGGCAAGAATGACAGTCGGGTGCACACTTTTCATCAAGGATCATTTGTGCCATAGCAGACCTCTGTAGGACTCTGGATTTGGCATCAGAGGCTGGTGGGCATTGCTGCTCAGTCACTAACGTGGGGGTCCCCTGGCCAGTCGTGTAACTGGTTGAGTCTTGGCTTCTCAGCTCAGTAGGGTCAGTAGGAGGCGGGGAACAGCACCTGCCACATGGAGCTGTTTCCTGAGGGTTAAATAGGATGAGGCTTGTGGAACGGGATGCTGAAGGAGGGTGAGACCAGTGAGGAAGACGAACAAGCAGGGAGGTGAGATCTGCTGTAGGTTTTCAAGTAGCAGAAGGTTACACAGCATTCCTGACGTGTTCCTCCTGCCTCTGGCTGTTGGTGGGCAGGGCCCAGCCCATCCTGTGAAATCTGAGTGATCCTTAGTGCAGCAGGGGACCTTTATCTGCTTTGGGACATTTGGCTTTTTTTTTTTTTTTTTATGTTTTAATTCTTCCTTGCTAATCTAAACCCTCTTTCAGGCTTATAGTTCCCTTCCTGGTGCTACACAAAGGACCTAATATCAGCTATTTGTACCTTAGTGTGAATGATTTTGTTCATTTGTTACATCTCCCTGGATATTTGCATTTTCAATATAATGAGGTTGCATTTTATGCCGGGGACAAGTGCTAGGAGACCCTGCATAATTCAAAACTAACATATTTTAAGACTAATTTTCCCATAGGAATTAATGTAAAAAGTAGGAGGGGGGGATGTATTCTGGAAGCACATAAATCCATAACCAGTGAAGTGTATCTTTGCCTTAATGCTACTTTTTATTTTCTCAGCACTATCTCTAATACCTTGCAGAATGCTCTCTCCTAAATTAACAGCCTAGGATATCATGGTCTCGCTTGGCCTTCCTCATAGCGTTTTATCACATTTAACTTCCGTACCAAAGTTATTGATTTTTGGGTACATTTTTCAGCATGAGCACTGCCACCACTACTTAATGAATACTTGGATGACATTGTTATAGGATATAAAAAAGATTTTAAATTATAATAACAGTGAATGTTAAAATAACAGCATAATAGTTCCCATAATCGCAAGAAGGAAGTCCTATGGATGTAGACAGCAGTTCTGAACAGAGGGGCCACCGGCCCAGGATGATGGGTATATCCCAGTGCGCCACCAGCCCAGGATGACGGGTATATCCCAGTGGCACTGCCATCTAGCCATGGTGACAGCAATTTCTAAATCACGAGGCCAGCTTATTTAAAAATTAGGCAATTCTTGATCAATTAAAATTTTCTGGTTTTATGATTTCAAATTTTATATCTAAAGCCTATACAGGTATTTTTTAAGTGCACTATTTCATACTGGCATCAAACGCTGGCATGCTGTTATCTCTGTAAATATGGGCAGAAGGGATTGATTCCTTATACAGAGTTTGAAATATAGAGAGTTTTGGAGGCTTTCCTCAGTTTCTCCCACGATGGCTCTAAAAGCCTTTCTCTTTGGATCCAGGGCTCCAAGGGAGGGATGGGGTGGCAGGGGGTTGCGGACGATAATAGCTCTGCTAGAGGAGAAAACAGCCCAAGGAGAAGAGAGGACAAGGGACTTCGTCCTCCCTCTGCTGTGTGCATGACTGCAGTGTGGACTCGGGCTGTATAACACGCTGCCCAACTTAGGGCAGATGGCATTGCCCCAGGCTTCAGAGTGGGGAGGTAACTCGCCCACATCACTCACTCAACTCAACAAGAAGGTTGAGCCCAAGTCTTTGGGCTGCAAGAAAACCTTTTCAGAACCGTCGTGAGCACTGAATGCACACAGAGTTCTCAGATCACACCAGGCACATAGTAAGTGCTTAGCAAACACTGGCTTATTGTTGTTCCTAAGAGAGGGTTTTCTTGAATGGGAAAGAAGGAAGAGAGAAACAGGGTGGGAATGTAGTAGAGACATCTTATAGGACACACAGGGGAGGAAGCACAGAAAACCCAGAGAGCCAGGGACATGGTGGCTGACCTACTCTTTGCTGACTCGGGGATGCCATGCAGAGAGGATGGGTGTAAGTCTAGTGCCGGGAGAGGAGATGAGCCGTCTGCACTTGGCTGTGTGCTGCTGACTGCACCCGGATGCCTCTGTGCCTGACTGAACAAACCAGCCTCTAACAGTATTCTGCTCAGAATCCACTGAAGGCTGATCCGCCAGTATGTTGTCCTGAGCACTCTTTAGACCGGTGGTTTTCTAAAAATTTTGGCTGTGACCCAGAGTCAGGAACTCACTTTACCTTTCAGCTCACCACACCTATTCAAACAGTGAGCACTAAGCAAGTCCCGGAAGCGATGCTTGCCCTCATCTGTCCCGTCTCATCCCATCCGTCCTACTTCCTCGAAAGGTTCTCGGTTGACATTACAACCCGCTAACGCGTTCTGACCCATAATTGATGAACACCGCTTAGGGGTCACCCCCGCTGAGCCCAGGGAGGCCACCGGGAAGGGGCCTGCGGGCAGGAGGGGCAGGGGCGTCTGGGGCGGCCCAGAACGCACTTCACCCACCCTGGCTCATTCGCCTTCACAGCCCAGCTACCGATCCACAGGGACATCCAATCAGAGTGTTTGCCAGGACAGGGAAGTGCATGGAATTGCGCACCTTGGGTCTGGTGGGAGCCCCGGGGGACACGGAGAAGGGTGGGGAGCTGAGGGAGGGACTGTTGTCCTCATGTTCCTGTGAGTCAGGAGGGCCCGCGGTGAGGAGAGGGCTCCGTGGGGGTGGGGACCGTGCCACTCTGTCGTTCACCGTTCCGGCCCGCGGCTCTGCCCATGGCGGGCAGGGCTGCGTGAGGAGAGGAGGAAGGGGGACGAGCCCCAGCCGCTTCGGGCAGGCAGAGCCCTGTAAGGAGTGGTCTTCACCGCAGATGACTCTGAGGCCGGAGCGAAGCGGCCCCGGACCACCATCACAGCCAAGCAGCTGGAGACGTTAAAGAACGCTTACAAGAACTCCCCCAAGCCTGCCCGGCACGTGAGGGAGCAGCTGTCCTCGGAGACCGGCCTGGACATGAGGGTCGTACAGGTGAGACGCCCTGGCCTCCTCTGCTTTCTCGGGGCCCCAGGCCTGCGCCCTCCTGCTGGGCCTGGGACAGGGCCCCGGTGTCCTGTGCCCTCTACACGCTACAAGGGCGAGGCTCAGGGCGCGCCCGGGGAGCTGGGCTTCGGGCCGTGACCCTGGGAAGCTTGTGGAAACAGGGACAGAGTCCTGAGGCCCAGGCAGAGGGAGTCGTGGACACATCACCCTCCTGGCCCTGAACTCCATGGAGGCTTCAGGGCCTGGCTCCAGCTGCCTGTCTTGGGGACCCTGGGGGCTCTGGGTTTGTGGCGGACACCCCCCGAGCGTGTCCCTTCTGCTTGTGCGGCAGGTTTGGTTTCAGAACAGAAGGGCCAAGGAGAAGCGCCTGAAGAAGGACGCGGGGCGGCATCGCTGGGGGCAGTTCTATAAGAGCGTCAAGAGGAGCCGGGGAGGCAGCAAGCAGGAGAAGGAGAGTTCTGCCGAGGACTGTGGGGTTAGTGACAGTGAGCTGAGCTTCCGAGGTGAGCAGGGCTGGAGGGGCGAGGCCGAGGCCTTAGGAAAGGCCCCTGGGAAACAGTAATTCTTGATGCTCAGGAGGGATCTTTCTTGAGGCCTTGACGGCTGCCTCCAGCACATAGGCTCTTCCCTGCGACTTGCAGCAAAGGAGGGGGGCGGTGGTGGGGATGGTGGAGGCCTGTCAGTGGGACAAGGAGTAGGGAACAAGAGAGCTCTGCTGCTGAAATGTGGAAGCCGGGTTCCCTAGGCCCGTGGGCCCCAAGGCCTCCCCTCCTTTCCTGCTGACTGGGGCTCTCTCTCACCAGCCCGGGGGAAGCCGTAAACAGACCGCTGTGTCTCAGCCCTGCATTTCCCTCCTCTGCAGGGGCACGGGCCTCCCTCCCAGGATCCCCTAGAGTGACCCCTCTCTCCTTTCCTGGTGGTGGTTGGGGATGACATGCTCTATAGGCCCCACCCCCTGGGAAGTCAATACTGTGAGTGCCTGTGAGAAGGGGGCAGGCCTCGCTTCTGAAATCCCTTCCCCCACTGCTCACTTCATCCTGTCCCCTGCACATAAGCTTCGCAGCATGCGCTACATTCAGATTTGTGCATCAGCAAAATTGCAAATTCCTGCATGTTTCGGATCCGGAGGTTGTTTGCAAAAAGCCGTAACTGTTCTCATGTACTGAGTCCTCAGCTGTGGAAGGTCTTCTGTCGTGGTGGATAGAAAGAGTAGGGAGCTGGGGGTCGGAAGTCTGGTTGCTGATTGTGGCTCTCTCAAGCCGATTCACTTTTCTTGAGCCTCAGTTTCCCCCTCTGTAAATGGGGATGAACTGCATCCTTGCCCACCTCACAGTGGTGTTGTGGGGTTCAGTGAACACAGCTGACCGTGCATGTGTCTGGGGGAAGCTCAGCACAGTTTTATAGTCGGAGACATGACTGTCCCCACAGCGAGCCTGTGGCCCCCACAGAGGGCCCTGCCGTATCGGATGACAGGTATGGGCAAAAGGCCAAGTAATGGCTGTTTTCCAGTGTAGCTGAGCCTTCGTCTCTCTGCTTCCTTTTAAAGGGCATGAGTTCTCCTCGCCCCTTCGCATTTTCAGGTTGGAGCAGGGGGCAGGCCTAGGGCAGGCCCTCAGAAGGAATGCGTGTTGAAGTCCAGTCTGGGGAGGCTTGATGGGAATTGGTGCACAGGCCCGGGGTGGGAACAGAAGAGGAGGTTGGGGGGCAGAGGACAGAACAAGCTGCCCACCAGGGCGCAATGCCCCAAGAGGACTGTGGCTCACTCTAGAGGCCTGCCCTGCGGGGCCCTGGGAAGGGCTCAAGGGCCTATGCTCACCCTCCAGTCCTGTTGGTGGGGTTAGGAAAGCCATTTAATCTCATCTGAGCTGCAAAATCAACGTGTGGAGCAGGCAGGATTGTTAAGTCTTGCTTTGTAGCTCTTTTCTGTTGGGTGCAGCTGGGTCCCCAGGTTGACATGTCAGGGGTCTCTCTGGGTAATTATAGAACTCTTCATTTCTGAAGACTAAAAGTGCTCGCCTCTGTTGGAGAGGTGAATTCTTCTAGGTGGCACACATTCCATTAGAAACCCTTAATGAAATTCATCAAAAAACAAGAAGGACCATTTGCCTTCCTCACATCAACACTTTGTCCCCAGTGAAGAGCTTATTCGATAGAGAGAGAAACCAAGTCCTTTGCTGTTGAACCTCTTTTCCAGGTGGAACAGAAGGATTTTCGTATACATGCCTAAGAGTGGTCCTCAGCTATCCTTACCACATGGGCCTGCTTCTTTCCCAACCAACCAAACCAAGCCCTTTTCTCAGCTTGAAAGCTTTCATATTAAATCCTGTCAGCATGTAGTTTCCATTGGTAAGGTTGATAACATATGACCCACAAACCTCAGGCATTCCTATTCTTTACTGTAGCCATCTTAGTACATGAGCACCATGGGACCAACAAACACCCCAAACATTTGTCCAGTCTTCTGGGATCTGCATTTAGTCTCTGCAGGTGTTTCTTATTTTCCCCCCTGATGCGGGTCAGTCTGTGGGGGACACGTTGGTGTCTGACTCATGCACGGCAGCGAGGCAGCTGCCGTCCTTGGGCTTCTTTCTTGGTCATGTGTATTCCTAGGTTGTGAAGAACAGGGACCACTGGAGTCCTGGCGGCTGACAATAAATCTCCGTTCTTTTGTCCACAGAGGATCAAATTCTCTCAGAACTTGGCCACACCAATAGGATTTATGGCAACGTGGGGGACGTTACAGGCGGACAGTTAATGAATGGGAGCTTCTCCATGGACGGGACAGGACAATCCTATCAGGACTTGAGGGATGGGAGCCCCTATGGAATCCCCCAGTCTCCATCCTCCATATCGTCCCTGCCATCCCACGCTCCTTTGCTCAATGGGCTGGATTACACGGTGGACAGTAATTTGGGCGTCATTGCGCACGCAGGGCAGGGAGTAAGCCAGACGCTGAGAGCCATGGCTGGGGGACCCACCTCTGACATCTCCACAGGAAGCAGTGTAGGCTACCCCGACTTTCCAACTAGCCCAGCCTCTTGGCTCGATGAAATGGATCATCCTCCTTTTTAAACATCTCTCCTCCCCACCCTACCCGTCCTGGCTTGAGAGAATATCTTCAAGGATCGAAAGAGACTTGCCTTTTAAGGATCAAAAGTGCACCAATGTGAATTTCCATTATTTTCAATGGAAGTCCTCCGCTGATCCCTAGGTGGTCGAGAGACCACACTAGGGCACTGTTATCCTGGGGAAGTGGTGGGAACACTGCCTCCTCTCAGAACACGGCACAGGGGCGCACAGCCTAGAGCGCTAGGGTGCTGCTTGGTGGCTTCCTCCCCTGCCCCCTGCCCTGCTTACAGGCTTTGGCTGCTCAGTGCTTGGGAGCACGCGGTGACCGTCAGGCCACCTTGGCCTTTGGGAACTCTGCTCCGACTGGTGTGTCTCGTGAGATGTTTCCCGAACCACTGCTCTCACCAGAACTGAGATTCCTGAGGCAGAGGCATCACGGCCCTTGAGTATAATAAAAGTGATTTCTGGACCACCCTATTGAACTCTAATTTTGAAAATAAAAAGTCACTTATTAAAGGTCAGTGAAAACTTTGATGGCCACCGTTTGATATTGAATACATGTCCCCTTCTTCTTCTTTTTTTTGCTGTGAGAAATGTGACTTCTTCCCTGCCCAGAAGTCCAAGGCAGACAACACTTCTCAGTTTTGGTTTTAAAGAAACCCCATCCCTGTCACTGAATCCCTGATGGCAAGAAGTGGTTTTCCTTGCAGGTGACTCAGGCCGGAGCTGAGTGGCCCTGGACCATCACAGTGACTGCCCGACGAGTCCCCTCGGTGCACAGTGTGCCTTTTTAATTTGCTCGTTATCATTTATTCCACAAGACAGGCTGAGGGGTACAAAGTGATCAAAGCTAAAATGCAGAGAGAACAGAACGACAATCAGTGAGAGCGTGCGGTCTGCTTAGCCGGGTCAGCAGGCCGCCTCCCAGCGCTCCCCATCCTGTAGGCTGAAATGACACGGAGTCCGTTTGCGGGAGTTGCTGTAGATGAGGTTGCAAGCCCACCCCAGCTGCAGCCAACCCTTCCCAGCCCTTTAAAAAGGAGAGATTTCGCCACCGTGGTAGCCAGCTCGGTTGGATGGTTTTGGTATCTTGCAAGAACTAGTAATGCTTTTCGGCCTCTCTTGGTTGGGAGGGATCACTAGGGAGCAGCCCTAAGATCGTCCAAAGGGTTCCAAGTGGTCCTCGGGCCACCGGTTTCTGGGCTTCTGGTGCTCCAGGCCTGTGCTCAGGCAGAGCTCTCCAGCCGGTGGCTGTGTGGACTCTCAGGCTGCAGGTTTGTTCTAGCCCATCACCCAGAGGGCGAGGCCGACCCCTGCTTCAGCTGCACCCCTGCGGCAGCCCGCACTTCTGTGGGAAGTGCCTGGTGTTACGCACCTCACCTCCACCTCTGTCCATCAGGAAGTTGTCCGTGTGCACGCTGGAATTTAGCTAGGCAGGATTTCTCCCAGTACCCTTGGGAAATGCTGGTTTGCTTCTTCCGGCTTCCGGCCTCCATTTTCTTAATCAAGATCAGAGAGCAGGAGAGGGTGACATGGCATTGCCTTTCTTCCACTAAAGGGATGGGGCCAGAGATCCGAAGGGCCCCTCCTCCTGTGGACGGTTCGTCACCTT
This sequence comes from Puma concolor, assembly GCF_028749965.1. Lineage (NCBI taxonomy): Eukaryota > Metazoa > Chordata > Mammalia > Carnivora > Felidae > Puma > Puma concolor. The sequence goes on from NC_141683.1 coordinate 42,353,022, forward strand.
TTGAGGACCACAGGGTTTAGGCACGTGGTAGGTGGGCTAATGGTAGACAAAAACCACTTCCTCTTTGGCTGCTGCATCTATTGTAAATTCCTTTCCAGGAATGAAACTGAGGTCCGTCCAGCTTCTTTAAAATACAAAGTCAGTAAATTCCTGGGATCAGCCTTCATGCCACGTTTTCTCTGCTCCATTTGGATTTTGTACCCTTATTTTGTGGGGTGCTGCAATTGCTGTGAGTTTTGCTTGGAGAGTCTACAAATGTAGACGTCCGGAGGCTCCAGGTGTAGGGATGCTGGTGTATTACGCCTAGCCAATTCCGCTGCTGGGAATCCCCGAGTAGTGTGAGCCCTGGCAGTGGGGGCAGGGGCACACATGCAAGCTGATAAGCCACGTGAAGGAAAGGAAGACACAACTGTCTCTTTGGAGGACGGCTGCTTAAACACACGATTCTTAGCCGGCTGCTCACCATACAGAGGAGACGGTGCTGGGCGATGAACCAGTGACACACCGTCCCACCCAGACCACTATCTTGGCTGGACTGTTTGGCCTAGTATCTCACACGATCTCAGAGGCACTTCGTATTTTTGGTGAGCACAGTGCAGGGAGGGCGGACTCTCTAGAGACATGCCCCCCTCTGTATGACATTGGGCTTTTAAGATCACCTGAAGTTGACCCGTTTTTGTTTTTGTACGTGAGTTCATCATGCTCACTCCTGATCCGCTGGTGGAAGAATGGACGCTGTCCTCATTCCTACTAATAACAGAAGTGTCCTGCAGCCCTCAGTGAGCAGTGCAGCCGGTGGTAGTAGCCTCCTTGGTTTTGGTGGGTTGGCTGGCTTGAAGAACCCTTGAGGGAGCACTCCCAGAAAGCCAGGAGAGCTTGAACGAAGTGCCCTAGAACCACCTCCCCAGAAAGCAGTGAACATTAGTGCCTCATTTAGAAGTACAGCCACAATAACAGGCCTCGGCTTTTAAGCATATCTCCTTGCAAGTGAGGTTAGCATAGGGATGGGCCGGTGCCATCAGTGAGCCACAGCAGGCGAACACTATTCCTTGGCTCTTCTGTGGCTCAGAGAGGGAGAAGAATAGAACATCACCCTGAGATTCTCTGAAGGGCACTCCTCCATTGCTCCTGAGGGCAATAGTTTAATATTATAGTAATAGTCCATTACTGAGGTATAAGGTGCTACATGGGGGTTGTTTCCTCCTGGCTAAAATGATAGGAATTTTTCAAGTGAAACGAGAACTTCTAATGGCATTTACGATATTCGGATCTGTCTTTGGCTCTAAGAGAGCAACTGACTAGCAACCATTATCTGCGGCGCTTGGCTGATAGACCCCAGGGGTAGGCGGCTTCTGAATCCAGGAGCAAATTAAAGACACGAAGAAAAACAAACCAACAAACCCTCCCCCCCAAGTTTCCAGGGTTAACTGGTATGAGCAAAAATGGGACCTGAGGAGCTATGGAAGAATCTACATTTGCTGAGAAGAGAAGCATAGAGGAAACACCAAATCCAAGGGTGAAGCTGGCCCTCTGGGTAAATCACGTCGCTGGGAAGTCTGGGTCCTTTCAGGGACTTGCTGGGCGACTCAGGCAAACTTGGCTCAGTCTTCGAGTTTTCTCTTTCTTGCCCCGTCTGGTAGTTACAGATATAATGTAAAATGAAAACTACATACTGGTTAACATGATTCCTGCAGCCTAGCGCAGTAAAACATCAGGGGAAGAGAACAACATTAAGACATAAGAAAAGCATTCGAGAGTGTCTCTAAAACTTTGTGTTTTTTGTTTTGTTTTGTTTTGTTTTTGTTTCCTTGCCAGAGTAAAACATGAAACCTAGTAAGATTACTGGGGCCATCAGATCTTCATAGTTAAGTTCCCATTGCAAAAAGTCTAAGAAATCTGTGGAACAAAAGACACTAATGCCTCTGAAGCTCAAGCTGGTTGTTTTGAAACGACTGCCTCCTCGCAGGAGGGGCTTGAAGGCTTCAGCTCCGCGAAAGGGCCCCATGACAGCGTGCTGTCTGGCACCCTCGCTCCCATGTAACCCCTCCCACGCACCACTACTGACAACTCGGTTATAACCACGGAAATAATGACCATACCTCCTTAGCCAGCAGGGTCTGGAAGGACCGAGGTGGCTCATTTTGAAACATTGCACTTTAAAAATTGGAAACCGTGAGATGAAGAAAAATTCAATTAAGCGGAAATGAGTTTTGTTTTATTGCCTGCTGCTGAAGGGCTCTGGGCATGCTGAAGCTGAATAAAAAGCACATCACTGGCTCTCTCTTTCTTGGATTGGTCCATTGGCCCTTTTCGCAGTAGTTGCTCCCACTGCTCTACCATGGTGACTGGAGCCAAAAAGAGAGAGCGCAGCAAAGCCATCCCATTCACACACTGCTTGGTAGGACCACACGGAAAGCACAGTTTCATGCTGCTAGCTCCGGTGAGGGGACAGCTGCAGGTTTGGGAGGTGCGCCAAGCATTCCTTCCCTTAGGGAGGCAGAGCACAGGTGGACAGAGAAGGACACCCCCACTCTCGTCTGCTGCCCACCTAGAGACAAGAATCGTTTGTACTTCCCCGCTTGAGGACTGTGTTCAGCCAAACACGTGGCTTCAGGGCTGCGGGGGCCCAGAAAGTGGCTCTGGACTTGCGTTCAGACCTCCAAGCCCCAGATCCCCTAAGCTCTGGATTGTTGCCCTCACCCTTTGCAGTGTAAATTTTGTACAGTTAAAAAGAAATGAAGCCTCATTTCCTGGAAAAAAAAAGAAAAAGAAAAAGACAAAAAAAAAAAAGGACCCACCCATCCTTATTTATTGCCATGTGACTTTGGAACACAGAAGTTGGTGCGTTTGTCTGTCTATGCCTCCTGTGTGTTGGCATGAGATGTGTATGGTAACACTATGTCCAATAAATATGGAAATTCTTTAGAAGCTGATGTGTCTTGCTTTTCATTTGGTTCTCCGGACGTTTTTTCTCTTGATATAATTAGAACAAAAGGCTGAGCTGATGTGGGACCCTTTCACCGCCAAAACAAAACCCAAAATACAACTCAGAATGAACTACTCACAGCCATGAATACCAGAAGTGCTCGATAAAGGTTTGATGACAGGAAGTGCTCTGGTTTTTCGAATAGCAGTTTTCTGGGGCCCAGTCTTCTGCTCCACGACTTAGGGATGGGCAGGGAAAACCCACTGACCACAGGATCTTAGTTAATGTTTGTCTTGTTGCATTTTATTTTATTTATTTATTTTTTAATGTTTATTTATTTTTGAGAGAGAGAGAGAGAGAGAGAGACAGAGCATGAGCAGGGGAGGGGCAAAGAGAGAGGGAGACACAGAATCCGAAGCAGGCTCCAGGCTCCGAGCTGTCTGCACAGAGCCTGACACGGGGCTTGAACTCACAAACCGTGAGATCATGACCTGAGCCAAAGTCGGACGCTCAGCCAACCGAGCCACCCAGGGGCCCCAGTCCTGTTGTATTTTAGAAGCCCTTCACCCTTACACACTTTGTGCCTAGAGAAAGTATGTGCAAACATTTATAGTTGGGTGAGAGGTGGACACAGGGATAGAAACACCTCATCAGAGTCATCAGGGCTCCTTAACAAGCTTTTCTAGAAAAATCTTCATTCAGATTTCTTCTCTGCAAGAGGCTTTATCAGCATGCAGGGTTATGTTAGCTGGAATGGAAAAAGGAACACAAGCTTCTTTCGTCAAAAAAAAAAAAAAAAAAAAAAATTGAAGTCCTCGCATTTCTTCAGAGCCAGGGCTCCATCTAGGAGAAGCCAGAGTGCTTTTCCATTTGTGATTAGTTTTGTTTGGTGGAAGAGAAGATCCACACAGAGGTGCACTGCCCCATATGGCAGCTACTAGCCACATCTGGCTATTTATTTTAAAAACCTTTTAAAAAATATTTATTTATTTTGGGGAGACAGAGAGACAGAGTGCGAGCAGGGGAAGGGGCAGAGAGAGAGGCAGACGCAGAATCCGAAGCGGGCTCCAGGCTCTGAGCTGTCAGCGCAGAGCCCGACCCGGGGCTCGAACTCACAAACCGTGAGATCGTGATCTGGCTGAAGTCAGATGCTCAACCGACTGAGCCACCCAGGCACCCCTCAGTTTTATTGAATATTAACTTAAATAGCCACATGTGCGCGGACGCCTGGGTGGCTCAGTCGGTTAGGCATCCGACGTCGGCTCAGATCACGATCTCGCAGTTTGTGAGTTCGAGCCCCGGGTTGGGCTCTGCGCTGACAGCTCAGAGCCTGGAGCCTGCTTCGGATTCTGCGTCTGCCTCTCTCTCTGCCCCTCCCCTGCTCGCACTGTGTCTCTCTCAGAAATAGACATTAAAAAACATTCAATAAAACTGAAAGTTTGGTTCCTCACACCAGCCGTATGTCAAGTGCTCGGTAGCTAGCTGAGGCTAGTAGCGACTATTTGGACCCACAGACACAGAACATGGCTCACTGCAGAGCCCTACCGGCCAGTGTTGCTAGAGTCTGCGAAGGGAGAATGGGCAGCGAAGACTCGGTCGTCACATCAGCTCCTTGCTGTCCTGAGGCGCCCGGTGAAACATTTTGAGACGCCTTAGATGGCGGTAAGTGCCGGCTTCTCCGGCAACATATTTTGTGTGTGGCCCTGCCCACAAGAACGACTCGCTTCGGTCCAAGGTAGGGGGCTGGGTTCCGGGCTCCTGAGTTCTCCGTCTAACGCCGACCGACGCCAGGTTGCCGTGACTCTCCTTCAAGTCCTAGACATATGCTGTGCTCTATCGGCTGTCCAGTTACACGGGAAAGACACTACCTTCCGGGCAGACACCCAGCGAGATTCTAGGGGGACTTCAAGGTCTTTGGGGGCGAAACCCAAATCTCTGCTGTCAGGAGAGGGAGTTATGGTCCTTTGCCAAATCATCTCCCGTGGTGAGTACTTTGTCAGGCTGAGAAATGTGCCCGGCCGGGTGGAGACGAGACCATCGCGCGGGAGGGGGGTGTTGGACAAGGAGTGCGGGAGATGCCGTTCCCGGGGGCCCAGCCCCTCGGATGGTGGCGAGGGGAATTCACACATGGCCACGAAGGGCTCTGCTGCTGATTCAGTGACTCCTCTGCGTATTCCTGAGGCACATGGGGCCCGAGAATTCTGCTAGTGTGTGCACTATACACCCTGTCTTTAGTCTTCCATTCTCAGACCCGTCCCCAGCCCGTCCACATTGTCTTTGCTTTCAAGCCTCGATCATTCGTTCTGAGTGCATCAGGCTGACAATCAATGATCTCCACTTTGAACTCTACGCACACAGCTTCCACCACAATGCCAGTCTAGTAACTTTTTGGGATTATAAAATGTGTTCTCAACTCACAAACGAAGAAGGGAATCTGGTGTGGGTTTTTTGGGGTTTTTTTGGTTTAGTCACTAGAAACCAGCTCCTGAGCGATGTGATTTTCTGACAGTGGCCTTTAAAAAAGACGACTGCTTGAAGAATATAGGAAAGAAATCACTGGCCAGAAAGAGTGAAGTAAGACACAAACTCAGAACACATGAAGGCTCAACAGTCTGTGTTTTCACTGCTTTTCTTTCTTTCTCCTCAGGCCCAGGGTTCTACTCAGCTGAAATCAGAAAAGGATAAGAGATCAAAGGCAAATCGGTGTGTTGTAAATTTTAACTGATTGCCAAGCTAGAAGTAAAATCATGAAAGGGGATCCTCGGCATATCTGAATGTGTTTCTTTAGATTTGATATTTGACATCAAATATCAAAGAGTCTATCAGATGGTCTAAAATTGTTGCATCCCTTTGCCACAACTCCTTAGAAGAACGCAATCTCAGTTTTACCATTTGGAATCCCTGGTGCCCTTCTTCACACTGTCCTCTGCCCGCTGTGCAGGGGGTGATGAGCCATGGAGTTTGGACTGGGTGCTTGCTTGGGTGTTCGCTGCCTTGGGGACGTGGGCGGTGGCCACTGCTGCTGGGGAAATACTGTGAGTTAGGAGGCAGCAAAAAGTCCAGTGTTTATAAAGTGGGGCCAAGTTATTAGGAAAAGGAAAAAATTTTTATTATATTAAAGGGAGTAATAAAAATAGAAAAATAACCTATCCAAACTAGTAAACAAAAACTTTAGAGAACAAGGGTGTGGGCTTTTGCAAGTGGCACTCGTCCCTTTAGGACTTTTGTATTCGTTTTCTTCTCTTGTGTTTGTCCGAAGTGATTTTGGGATCTTCTTTTAGGACCCTTTCCTTAGGTGATTTTTCCTTTGTCCATCTCCCCCGTTGAGTACAAACATTAGATTTTGGTGTGCTATTAACTGGTGTGTTATTTTGTAATTGAACGAACAAGTCACAGGACACCCCTGACAGGATCCATGCTTTTCCTTCTGATGAAGGGGGCTCCTAGGAGGAAAACGTTCCCACATGACTTACTTGTACTTCAGGCTGTTCAGCAGACCACTGAACTGGCCAGAATTTTCAAGACTGATGCAGGCTGGGCTGTCTCTAGATCTGGGTAAAGTTTTTTATTTTTATTATTATTTTTTAATGTTTATTTTTGAGAGAGAGAGAGACAGAGACAGAGTGCAAGCAGGGGAAGGGCAAAGAGAGAGGGAGGCACAGAATCTGAAGCAGGCCCTAGGCTCTGAGCTGTTAGCACAGAGCCCAATGTGGGGCTCGAATGCACCAACCGGGAGATCATGACCTGAGCAGAAGTCAGACGCTTAACCGACTGAGCCACCCAGGTGTCCCTCGCTTTTGGTTTTAAAGGTTTGTCTTTCTCCCATTTGCTTGCCAACCCTTGACCAGGATCTCTGGTTGGTTGGGAGGGGTTTAGGGATTTTGGAAAGGTTGGGAATTACTTCCTGAAAGATAAAATACAGGCCCAAAAAAGTGGTCTTGGCACACACTTAGAGCTGGAAATAAGCAGTGTTTTTAAAAGGTCGTTAAAATGGTAAATAGGTTTCAACAGATGGCTTCAGCATAGCAATGGAAAGCCCAGGCAAGGACTTCGGGGTTAAATTTCATATTGTAGTCACCTGGGACTAGCTTATGATTCCAGAAAAACAAACATCTATAAAGTTGACAGCTCCCTTCCCTCCTCTAAAGTGGAGCCCTTGAAGGCTGCCTGCCCGCTAGCCAGCTGATGGGTGGCTGCCTACAGATAGTGACCTAGGGAATTGAAAGTCACTTTTTCAACACCTGTCAATGGCAGGGCTTAAGCTCACCCAGGCTAGAGGGATATGATAACCAAGAACCTATATTACTGATGGGCCAGGACTTTTATACTCAATATGTGTGCTGGCTTTATTATTTTTTTAGAATCATTTTAACATTTAATGCTTCTCAATTAAAGTGATTTCCTGGAGTGGATGCCAAGCTTCGTTTAGAATGCGCATTAACCACTTTCGGTATCGGTAGTTAAAGGCACTGAGGGATTTAAACAGCAATCCACAAGTCTGTTCAGTTAAGGTTTGGCGGAATAAAGCAGATTATAAACAATAATATATGTCTTTCTCTTCTTTTTTTGGAAGGGTTCCAAACTCACAAACGGAGCTAAAGTGCTATAAACATATCCAGGCCTAAGCTTTGGGCTCTCCAAATGTACTCCATGAAAGCCACGGGCACGGGCGGTGCCACTTTTTATCCTGTGTGTGCGTGTGCACGTACTTTAAAAGAGCATTTTATTACACAAAGTGTCCATCAACTGAACTTACCTTCTAAATATTAAAATGGAAACCAGGATTGCTATACAAGTGAGAGGAAAAAATAAATCCTGGCTGCAGTGTGGATGATGAATTTGTTGCTGCTGCCTTGGGTGGCCCACAGACACACACTGCTCTGTCTCTAATGTCCCCCCCCCCCGTCCCTCATGTTCAGCCACTGCTTTCAGTAGTTCCAGGTTCAACAGGGCATTTCCCTCCCTCCCTCCCTACGAGAGACACCTACACTGAGGGCACTGGGTTCCACCATGAGGCAATGAATGTTACAGCGGGGGGGTGGGGGGTGGCAGCTCCTAGGATGTTTCCCATCTGGTTTTTAACCTCGGTGTCCCATTGCAAACTCATGTTCACTCTTTCTAAGGCCATGTATGAAGAATATATCAGCAAGGAAGATTCTGTCTTGAGTATAAACTAGCATGCACCTTATGAATATTCTGATCTAGTTTTTAGGGCCTGGAGGCTTCCTATTGCTGGAGGAAGCGATACGCCCTCAAAAGTGACTTCAGTACATGAATCCCCAAAGAAGACACAGTAAAAAAATGCAAAATAATGACATGTGTAACTGTGCCAAAGGAAGTGATATAACAAAATACAGAAAAGAAAGTTTTAAAGAATGTACATATAAAAGTAAAAATAGTAAATAAAAAACCACGCACTCCTAATAACTCTGGTGAACAAACCATTAAATTTCTGCTTTCCAGGGAGGACCATGACAAGCATATTTCAAGGATAAGTGAGTAAAGATGAGGATACAGAGCTTTCCCTGTTCAATCCTTTAGTGTAATGCCAATTAATGCACATTTGAAAAACTGATCACACTCAGTGCATAATAAACATTAGGTGAGGAAGACAAGGAAGCTTTCTTGTTCGGTCTGATAATCACTGTACTTTCACCCAAAATCTCTCTGATGAAGAAATTGTGAAAGGTTGCTAAAATAATAAAGATGCTTATGGTAAAGCCCCAATGATAATTTTCAAATCACACGAGCACAACAGACTGCACTGAAGGTTTTTTATGTCATAAGGATAAAGTCCAATGTATACAGATAAAATCCACGAAGAGGCTTATTTAAAAAATAAATTTTTTTGAGGTTTATTTTTGAGACACAGAGTGCCAACAGGGGAGGGGCAGAGAGAGCTGGAGAAAGAATCCCAAGCAGGCTCCAGGCCATGAGCTGCCAGCACAGAGCCTGCGGGGCTCAAACTCACGAACTGAGATCATGACCTGAGCTGAAGTGGGACGCTTAACCTACTGAGCCACTCAGGTGCCACCCAGGCGCTCCAAGGCTGGATTATCAATGTACCTTTGAGTATGGTTGCTTTTGTTTCCACTGTGGCTTATCCTGATACGGAGGTGCAGGGAAAACTTTTTGACTTGGTGTCACAAGGCTTAGATAATCACCCTGATTCTGAAAAAAAAAAAAAATAAATAAGATCATGCATACTGAAGTGCTTTAAATATAATAAACCTATAAAAAGATGAGCACGCTTACTGTTTCTACTTATATGACCTTGGACAATTTCCCTAAAAGTTCTGAGTTTCAATTCCCTCGTTTGCCAGAGAAAATACCAAATATTTCTACTATTACAATTATTCTGAGGTTCAATTAAGATGCTTGTGTGCACAGTCTTGTACAAAAGGTGTAACTACTGTTCTGGCATTAAAGCTAAGATGTATTCATTTTAAAACATATTAGTCGGGGTGCCTGGGTGGCTCAGTCAATTAAGGGTCTGACTTCAGCTCAGGTCACGATCTCGCGGTTCGTGGGTTTGAGCCCTGCATCGGGCTCTGTGCTGACAGCTCAGAACCTGGAGCCTGCCCCTCCCCTGCTTGCGCTGTCTCTCTCTCTCTCTCTCTCTCTCAAAAATAAATAAACATTAAGAAAAATTTTTTAAAAAGGACACATTGGTTTATGTATCACTAACCAAAAAAAAAAAGTGTGTCTTAGAATGGATCAAATACAGTATTATAACTACTATTAAAACATTTAACTCCAGGGGCGCCTGGGTGGCGCAGTCGGTTAAGCGTCCGACTTCAGCCAGGTCACGATCTCGCGGTCCGGGAGTTCGAGCCCTGCGTCGGGCTCTGGGCTGATGGCTCAGAGCCTGGAGCCTGTTTCCGATTCTGTGTCTCCCTCTCTCTCTGCCCCTCCCCCGTTCATGCTCTGCCTCTCTCTGTCGCAAAAATAAATAAATGTTGAAAAAAAAAATTTAAAAAAAAAAAAAAACATTTAACTCCAAATACCTTAGGAATTGGGATTTGAAATTCACTCATAAATATTTAAATTTTTAAATGTTTATTTATTTTTGAGAGAGACAGAGCACACGTTGGGGAGGTGCAGAGAGAGAGGGAGACACAGAATCAGAAGCAGACTCCAGGCTCTGAGCTGTCAGCACAGAGCCCGCTGTGGGGCTCAAAACCCACAAACTGTGAGATCATGACCTGAGCTGAAGTCAGTCGCTTAACCGACTGAGCCACCCAGGTGCCCCTCACTCACAAATATTTAAACTCAATGTTACTAAATTGTGGCTCATGGGTTACATACCTATTCTGTGATAAACATTTATTTGTGAGGGGGATTTCTAGGGGACTTGAAATTTGATGAAAGCTTTCATGTTTCAACTGTTAAATATTAAATAAACATTTGAAAGTCTTCATGTTCAAGTGAAGCATTCATTTGCCTAGGCACTAACCCCTTCTGCAACCCAAGCTCAGCTCTGCTATCATCCTGCACCTTGCTCATTAATCCTCAGAGATGCCATACTGTACATGGGATAATAAGCCATAGCCAAGCAGTTAAACCTGGCAGGAAGCTAAGAAATACCTATTTAATAGAAAGGTTCACTTGATTATAGCCACCTTTTAGCTGGAAAATGCTGAAACATTAAAAAAAAAAAGATATAATAGATACAATTCCAGATATTATACTTTGGTTGTTATCCGTCTACCTGACAAGCCTAAGAGAGAACAATGTGTGGCCAGTTGGCTGGATTCTTACATCTTTATTAGAGACACAGTTATAGTAGGTTTAAAATATTTAGTTTTTCATAAGTAATTTATGAATTTCTATCAGACTTTTAAAGTTACCTCACGCAATACCTTGAGATAACATCATGGGAGTAATTCTAAATATCCATGATAAGGGGAAAAGGGAGTGACAGTGGCCTGGAACAGTGTCTGTTATTCAGTGGGCTCTCAAAAAGTATCTGTGGATGGAATGAAGGAAAAGCTTGAACACTTACATGAGTTTTGTGGTCTAATAAAAAGGACTGCGATTTTGTAGACTTGGTCCTAACTGTGGCTCTACTACTCTGTGATCGTGGGCAATTGAAGTAACCTGCTTGTATTTTCAATTCATTCTTGTATAAGTGGACTTAACAGACACTACCCCACTTTAATAGGGTTATAATGGAGGGATGACAGATTAAACAATGCCCATGAAAACACCCTGAAAAGTCAAAAAAACTAAATGCATATGAAAAGATAGCACTAGTCATACAGAATTGAACATGTGGGTTCATTTCTGCCCTGCAGCAGAATCAGAGGCCAAATAGGTCAGAGTCCAACTTTCTGGCCAATGTCTCTTTAAAAAAAGCTTCCCCCCAGTGTGGTGATCAGTGAGAAAACTGCAGTCTATGTATGTTGTTAAAATCTTGGTCAGTGGTTTAAAAAAAAAATGGCACAAGAACAGACACTCAGATCAATGGAACAGAATAGAGAACCCAGAAATGGACCCAGAAATGTATGGCCACCTAATCTTTGACAAAGCAAGAAAGAATATCCAATGGAATAAAGACAGTCTCTTCAGCAAGTGGTGCTGGGAAAACTGGACAGCAACATGCAAAAGAATAAACCTGGACCACTTTCTTACACCATACACAAAATAACCTCAAAATGGATGAAAGACCTCAATGTAAGACAGGAAGCCATCAAAATCCTCGAGGAGAAAGCAGGCAAAAACCTCTTTGATCTTGGCTGCAGCAACTTCTTACTGAACACATCTCTGGAGGCAAGGGAAACAAAAGCAAAAATGAACTATTGGGACCTCATCAAAATAAAAAGCTTCTGCACAGCGAAGGAAACAATCAGCAAAACTAAAAGGCAACCGACAGAATGGGAGAAGATATTTGCAAGTGACATATCAGATAAAGGCTTAGTATCCAAAATCTATAAAGAACTTATCAAACTCAACACCCAAAAACCAAATAACCCAGTGAAGAAATGGGCAAAAGACATGAACACTTCTTCAAAGAAGATGTCCAGATGTCCAACTGACACATGAAAATATGCTCAACATCATTCATCATCAGGGAAATACAAATCAAAACCACAATGAGATACCACCTTACACCTGTCAGAATGGCTAACATTAACAACTCGGGCAACAACAGATGTTGGCGAGGATGCAGAGAAAGAGGATCTCTTTTGCATTGTTGGTGGGAATGCAAGCTGGTGCAGCCACTCTGGAAAACAGTATGGAGGTTCCTCAAAAAACTAAAATAGAACTACCCTACGACCCAGCAATTACACTACTAGGCATTTATCCACGGGATACAGGTGTGCTGTTTCGAAGGGACACATGCACCCCCATGTTTAGAGCAGCACTATCAGCAATAGCCAAAGTATGGAAAAAGCCCAAATGTCCATCGATGGATGAATGGATAAAGAAGATGTGGTATACACACACACACACACACACACACACACACAATGGAGTATTACTCGGCAATCAAAAAGAATGAAATCTTGCCATTTGCAACTATGTGGATGGAACTGGAGGGTATTATGCTAAGTGAAATTAGTCAGAGAAAGACAAAAATCATATGACTTCACTCATATGAGGACTTTAAGAGACAAAACAGATGAACATAAGGGAAGGGAAACAAAAATAATATAAAAACAGGGAGGGGAACAAAAGAGACTCATAAATATGGAGAACAAACTGAGGGTTACTGGAGGGGTTGTGGGAGGGGGGAATGGGCTAAATGGGTAAGGGGCACTAAGGCATCTACTCCTGAAGTCATTGTTGCACTATATGCTAACTAATTTGGATGTAAATTTTAAAAAATAAAAAATAAAATAAAATAAAAAAAGCACTTCTCCCAATATTTCAAATAGGCAGGGTAACACCCCATGTCACCTGGTAGGAGCACTTAAAACTATGAAAAGAGGGTCAGTCAACAAAAGATTTCTCATTCTTGAAACACAAGGGGTCAGAAAAATGGTTCTCAATGGGATCCACAGAGCCCTGGGGAGTCCACGGATGGGCTGCAGGAGATCTGTGAACTCTTCAAAATTCCATGCACAACATTGTATACCTGGGGAAGAAGTTTATAGTTTTTCAAAGTAATCTGGAACTCCTCAAGAGTTAAAAACACTGATTTAGTAGATGCAAGCAAGTGTTCTGAAGATAATAATGATTCAGAGATTTTTCTTTGCCTCCTCTTTAATGATTATTTACATGATCCTCTTTTTAGTCCTCATTTTTCACTAGTCTGTATCAAAACCACCGTGAAGGCAATCAGGGTCTCTTAGATTAGCTGGTGCACAGCAAAGTAAACGACAGTCATGAATATTAAATAAAGAAAAGAGTCACTAGTGTTGTTCTGATCACAGTATCGTCAGGAAAGGAAAGAGAAAAAGCCACCAATTTCCTTTTGCAGTTTTTTAGGGATAGAGAATGGGGCTAGGTATGTTTTTATGTGTAGACAAACATCTACAGAGGTGGCCTGAAGATAAGAAAAATAAATGTGAAACTGAGATGAGGTAAGAGTAGAAAGGCAATCTATAAACAGTCTAGAAAATTCAAGTGGTCAGGTAGCAAAAAGTAACTACTCGTAACTCAGAAAAATGCCTTTAGTTAGCCACCGCTTTATGACTACTCCAACTAAATTCCTTTTTAGGAGAACACAGAAGAGACTCAATTTTTAAAATACCCATGTACACTAAAAATAACAAACCAGAAAGTTTGAACCAAGGATGAAGTAAATGGAATTCCAAACCCAGTAAATGTCTTCCCCCCACTCCACCCCCCAAAAAAGCAACAATTATTTTGAAATACTTCTGTCATGACCAGAAATGAACCCTCAGAAAAAGGTTTTCTATGATCCTTTAAAATACTAATTGGCTTGAACATCACTAATCTGTCCAGGAAGAAAAAATTTCTGCATAGCGGAACCAAAGTTATGCTAAGTTAAATTATATCTTAGTTTTATCCCACTGAACTATACGAAAAGATGGTTCGCCATGTATCTGGGGAAGTTAGCTGGCTCTCTGCTCCAGTAAGTTCGTGTTCTTTGCTTGGTGGGAACTACTGCAGCTCTTGCCAATGGAACGCAGGATCTGGCTGAAGTGTGATGCGCTACCTAATAATCCGATAGTTTAAGGGGAAGGAAAACAAACCAAGATCCAGTTTTCTCTGACACTTCTGGATGTAATCTTCCCCTTAAGGCATAGGGAGAAGATCCACAGATTGTTACGACAGTAAGGTTTTCGAAAATTCAGATACCAGTGATAAAAGAGAGATTTTGGAAATTGACTTTAGAATGCACTTGTGGGGTGCCTGGGAGGCTCAGTCGGTTAAGTGTCTGACTCTTGGTTTTGGCTCAGGTCATGATCTCACTGTTCGTGAGTTCGACCCCCACATCAGGTTCTGCTCTGATAGTGCGGGGCTGGTTGGGTTTCTCTCTCTGCCCCTCCTTTGCTTGCTCTCTCTCAAAATAAACAAATAAACTTAAAAAAAAATTTAGAATGCACTTGCAAATGTAGAGTTGGTGACTGTTTTTAGTGGCAGCTTTGAATATAAATTTGAAATCTTGATTCACTTAGCATAACACTCTCCAGTTCCATCCATGTTGCTACAAAGGGCCAGATTTCATTCTTTCTCATTGCCACGTAGTATTCCATTGTGTATATAAACCCCAATTTCTTTATCCATTCATCAGTTGATGGACATTTAGGGTCTTTCCATAATTTGGCTATTGTTGAGAGTGCTGCTATAAACAGCGGGGTACAATTGCCCCTATGCATCAGTACTCCTATACCCCTTGGGTAAGTTCCTAGCAGTGTTATTGCTGGGTCATAGGTAGATCTATTTTTAATTTTTTGAGGAACCTCCACACTGTTTTCCAGAGCAGCTGCACCAGTTTGCATTCCCACCAACAGAGCAAGAGAGTTCCCGTTTCTCCACATCCTTGCCAGCATCTATACCCTCCTGATTTGTTCATTTTGGCCACTCTGACTGGCGTGAGGTGGTACCTGAGTGTGGTTTTGATTTGTATTTCCCTGATGAGGAGCGATGTTGAGCATCTTTTCATGTGCCTGTTGGCCATCTGATGTCTTCTTTAGAGAAGTGTCTATTTATGTTTTCTGCCCATTGATGGGGGGTGGGAGGGAGGGGAAAGTGGATGATGGGCATTGAGGAGGGCACCTGTTGGGATGAGCACTGGGTGTGGTATGGAAACCAATTTGACAATAAATTTCATATTAAAAAAACAAAGAACATACAACAGCATCAAAAAAAAAAAACCCAAAACAAAACAAAGAAACCTTGAAAAATAAAATCAATAAAAAGTTATATTCTTTGCTTAAAAACAATCTATATAACTTTAGACGTTGCAAAACAGGTTATGAAAAACTTGACTCGGAAATTTTAAGGTCAGATTACAAAAGAGAAATGAAAAAAGGAGATCCTTGACAGCTTTTTGCTTAGATAATGACCCTGTAAATCTGAAATGAATAAATATTTTGATTTGCTAATGTCCTAAAAATGCAAAAGTACTATTAATGAAAGCTGCATGCAACATCTTGGTCACTTTTACTGTAACTAATGAATAATGTTTGTTAAAACACAATTAATGTGGAACATGAGAGAATTTAGCTTATAGCGGGTTGCAAATGTGGTTGGGATTATGGGAAAAGAACAGATAATGAATAGAAAGCTCCACTAGAATTACAGTAATGTTTTCACTGTGTACTAACGTGCATATCACTTCCACAGATAATTAAGAAATCAATTAAAGAATGAACAGTCTTGGTGAATGGTTTTGGTTTACATCTCAGAAAATAAGAAATGAGCTTAGAAAAATCACAAAATAAACAGCATTAATATGCCTCATTTCTGCTCTGAAGGGGCTTGTTCCAGAAGGACAGGTTAGCCTGAGCTAATGAAAATCGTGTCCACTGTTGAGGGCTCTGCTAAGCAAGTTTATTACTTTTTTTAATAGAGACGCGTTGGAAAAATTATCTTTTAAATAGTCATCTCTGCATCTCAAATCATTTCTTACTTCATTTCTCTTCCTAGGACAACTACCTACTTTCTTTATATAACGAGAAATGTCAAGGAATTCCCCAGATGGAGTTCTTGAGGCTTGAAGGGGAAAACATAGGGAGCCAGTTTCAAAAGCGGCATACTTGTCGCTCCCTTAAAGAAAAGCTGTGGTGGATTTGTCTATGTTTTTAATTAGAAAATAAAAGCTCTCTTGGTATCCAGAAGTAACTATACTCACAGCTAAGCATTGGGGCATTAGGGGCTATTTCACATTAGACTCAAACAGCCTCACAGTTCAGGCCTGAGCTCATTTCCAGAGACTACTGCCAGTATGTGACTGGAACATCAGAGCCAATTAAAAGGGCCCTGGGGGAAATCCCGCCCCGTTTTCTGGAGGTGAGTTTAAGGAATCCTGAACTAACCAGTGAATTCTCCCAAATCTGCGCTTCAATCCTGAAGTGAGGTCACTGAATCTTATTCTAAAATGCCCAAGGTTTTGGGGTTTTCAGTAAATCTGGTTGTTTCTCGGACTTCTAGGCCCCTATGTGACAAAATTCGACCTTTTTTTCTCTTTTGCTTGCTTTTTAACACCCCTCTGTCTTTGTCTTCTCAATTCTGTCTGCCAAAAATAGACATTTTAGCTACCGATATTCAGGCCAGCTGTGCAAAATGCCACAAGATCACTTGACCTCTACTGTATTGGGATTTCATGCAACTTTCCCTGTCAGGGTAGCACTGTCGGTCATATTTTGCTTCTGTATGTTTTTTTAAAAGAGCAGCCATGTTTAATACTGTGAAATACGAGGCGTCCCCTCCTTGCCCCACCCTCTAGAACAGTGATAAATTTCAGTGCGCGCTCAGCAGAATTGGATTGTATTATACGCAGGACACATGTTCATCACCACAACTGTACTTGCTGGAACGGATGCAAGGAGAATGAATTGCTGAGACTTCAAAATCCCAGTTCCTCAGAACTGATTTTATTAGCCAATGTATACCAAAGATGGGTGCTAAAAGAAGTATTATTTTTGCAGGTGTCCTTCATCACTGGAGCTCTATGATGTTACGGACTGTGGTCTTCCAGCCTTTTGATTATACCTTGCCGGTCGTGTGCTGCTGCAACACCAAAGAGATAGCCTTGCAACCTGTCACCTCCTCCGGCAGGCAGCCGTCCTGGTCTGGGAGAGCGGGGTCAGCGCCAGACTGCAGCAGCAGCTCCACAATGTCTAAAAACTCGCAGGCAGCAGCTGCCAGGAAAATTGGCAAATATGAAAACAAGGTTACTATGAGACCAAGAGAAACGACTATACTCCAGCAGGAAAGGCAAGTGCCGAGCAACGAGGGATCCCAAACAGCAAGAAACGTCACAGTGTGACGACAACTGTGCCATTAGTGTGGATTTTTCCAGGGTTAGGAAAAGCAAATTCACATTTTTGGTTGCCCAGGAGCAAACAGACACATTTTTAAAACTGTGAGGTTTTCAGACTCTATTCTTAAGGATGGGACGAAGAGAAAGAATAAAAACAGTGTTTGAGTATTTGTTTTACTTTGATCAGAATAATGACAGGTGTGCAGGCTATGTCAAAAGGCTAAAAATATTGTAAAAGAAAATATTTTGTTTTGTCTTTGAAGAGGGGGTTAAATGAGTAACTTTAAAATTTGTAAAACAACAACAACAAAAAAGCTAGCCTATGAATCACACCATCCATCTATAGAACTTTTATTTATTTAGAAAAATAATAAATGTCCCCAATCACACTAGGCATAGAAAGGGGACAAGGACCTCTCGATATGGAGACTTATTATGAAGATGGTACGGTATCGCCCCCAGGAAGGACAAACAGACCAAAGGGCTAGAATGGAGAGC
The DNA here is from genome assembly GCF_028749965.1 of Puma concolor. Lineage (NCBI taxonomy): Eukaryota > Metazoa > Chordata > Mammalia > Carnivora > Felidae > Puma > Puma concolor. The sequence continues at coordinate 42,370,847 of NC_141683.1, forward strand.
CATCTATTTTTCTGCACATATATGGAAACTTGATTTATGATGACGCTGGCATCGCAGATCAGCAAGGAAACAAAGATCCATTAATTCAGAGGCACTGAAACAACTGGGCTAAAGGCAAAACCAGGTATTTCATACAAGATGAAACAGAAATGGCAATAAACATATGAAAAGATGAACAACCACATTAGCCGTCAGGGAAATGAAAATTAAAACCAGAAGATACCAATTCATACCCACTAGATAGGTGAAAATTAAAAACAGACCATACCAAGCACTGAGGAAGCCTGGAACAAGGGCAGCTCCCCTCCGGATGGGCCCTGGTAGGGTCACTTTGGATGACAGTTTGGCATTACGTGTTAAACCTGCACACACACAGGCCCTGCGGCCCAGCAATCCTGCTCTTATTCCCATCCTCCATGGACACTCGTGCATGGGTCTCCAGGAGACGTGCAAGAACGTGTGTAGCAGCACTATTCGTAATAGACCCCAATGTAAGCAACGCAAATGCCCATTAAAAATAACGTGAAAATAGAATACTGTTTACTTCTACAATAAAATCCCACACCGCATTGAAAACTAATGAACTATGGTTTTCCACACGAATTTATCTCCAGGACATAATGTTGAGGGAAAGAAGCAAGTCAGAAGAATATATACAGTATGATTACACTTAAACAAAATTTTAAAAATAGACCAAACTAAACACCATTGTTCAGAGAGACAATTATGTAGTGAAACTATAAGGGAAACTGTTAATATAAAATTTGGGATAGTGTTAATCTTGGGGAAGGACCTGCCCATGGAGGGAAGGTCACATGGTTGGATAGGCACACACAGGAGGTTTTGAAGATACTGGCAATGTTCCATTTCTTAAGCTAGGTGGTGGGTTCATTTTTTTAAAGTTACATTTAAAATTCTTCATATACCTTTTATATACTCTTTCACAGTGTGATGTAACATAATAGCAACAACAAATCAAAAAAGAAAAACAGGGAAAGAAAGAAGGGTAGGAAGCTTGATTCAATGGTCATTTTATTGAGTACATGCTATAACAATCCTATCAGTTAAGATTCTTGCTCTGAAGAATTTGTTTAACACCTGGGAGGCTAATATGTGAACTGGACACTCTTAACACAGAATAACTATTGTGGAGTGTGTGTGCACACACACACAGAAACCTGCAAAAAAGTGGGGGTGCGGGTGGAGAAGTTGAGGGATCAGGGAAAACACGAGTAGTTCATATGTAAACTGAGCTCTGAAGGACAGAGTAAAATTCCAGGTAAGTGGAGACAGAAAGGCATTGCAGGGGGAGAAAACGCCACTAACAGAGGCAGGAGAGCACAGGGAGTGCCCAGAGAACTGTCTGTGGGTGCTGGGACACAATATACAGACAGTCAAAAGCAGAGAGGCTGGACTTGAGTCAAAGTATGCAGGGCCTTGAAAGCTGTACTAAGCCATGCTGACAAAAGTGTGGTTTTGAATGCTATACTAAAGTTTGCATTTATAAAGAAGGGAGTGGCGTAATTTGGCCGCTGTGCTAGCATGATAATTCTACAATGAGTGACTTGGACAGCCTAGAAATTTGTCACAGGTAGACCAATTAGGAAACTATGGTAGTTCTTTCAGGAGGCTTGAAATCAGCCAGTGTCAGCGTGAATATAAAGAAGGGACTGGGCGGGGAGCCTGGGTGGCTCAGTTGGTTAAGCATGATCAGGTCATTACCTTACAGCTCATGAGTTCGAGCCTCACATTGGGCTCTGTGCTGACAGCTCAGAGCCTGGAGCCTGCTTCAGATTCTGTGTCTCCCTCTCTCTCTGCCCCCCCACCCCCCGCTCTCTCTCTCTCTCCTTCAAAAAATAAACATTAAAAAAAAAAATTAAAGAAGGGATTGGGGGCGCCTGGGTGGCTCAGTTGGTTAAGTGGCTGACTTTGGCTCAGGTCATGATCTGACTGTTCCTGAGTTTGAGTTCCGAGTCAGGCTCTGTGCTGACAGCTCAGAGCCTGGATCCTGCTTCGGATTCTGTGTCTCCTTCTGTCTCTGCCCCTTCCCTGCTTGCACTCTCTCTCTCTCTCTCAAAGATAAATAAACATAAAAACATTTTTTTTTTTTAAAGAAGGGATTGAATAAGCCACTGAAATTCATGTGGATAGGACATAGCAAAGTACAGGATGGGCTTTAAGAAAATGTTTATGAACACTAAATTTGATAATTAATAAAGCTGATAAAATGTTATATTTATAGACAAACACGTGTTTATATTTTGTGATTTTCCTGTTGTTTTTTGGAAGAACAGTATTTTATCTTAGGTTTCAAATATTTTTATAGGTTTTTGAAAAGCTTACAGACCCACTGCTTGTGATCATAATGTTGACTATTGAATAAAATGGCCGGAGTATTTCTGCACTTGATATGAAACCCAAGCACATAAAGAAAATTACTGGTAAATCTGAATACATAGAAACCTAAAATTGACAAATTTGAACACATAAAAATTTAAAACAGCTATACCACACACACAAAATATGATATATAAAGGTAAACCATAAATTGGGAAACATATTCACATATATAACACATACAAGAGCTAATATCCTTGATATCTAAAAAGTGTTAACAAATCAATCCAAAAGGATAATGGGCAAAAGAATTGTAAGAACCAAAGATGATAACTTACATTTTCAGTCTGGGAGACCACAGAGATGTTGGTGACATTATCTCTAAAATAAGGAACCATAATAAGGAAGAGCAGGAGTTTTTGGAGGGGAAGAGAAGAAAATGATGGAAGGGGAGAAATAATCTTGGTTTGAGGCATGATAAATATTAGGAATACTGGTATTACTAATACTGGTAGAGGTACTAGAAAATGTCCATAAAACTCATAGAAGATAAGACAGGAGAAAAACCAAGATGACCTTGGGTATGACAATGATTTTTTAGCTATGACACCAAAGGCACAATCCATGAAAGAAAGAATTGATAAGCTGGGACTCATTAAAATAAAAAAAACTTCTGCTCTGCGAAAGACTATGGTAAGGGAATGACAAGGCAAACACAAACTGGGAGAATATATTTGCAAAAGACACATCTGATAAAGGACTACTACCCAAAATATACAAACAACTCTTAAAGCTCAACAACAGGAAAACAAGCATTGGATTAAAAATGGGGTCAAAGACCTTAACGGAGGCCTCATCACAGATCTACAGATGGCAACTACGCTTTTGGAAAGCGTATTCCCACATCATGTCATCAGGGAAATGCAAATTAAAAGAACATACCAGTACACACCTATCAGAATGGCCAAAATGTGGGACACTGGCAACAGCAAGTGCTGGTGAGGATGTGGAGCAACAGGAACTCACTCATTGCTGGTGGGAATGCGAAACGGTACAGCCATTTGGAAGGCAGTGTGGTGGTTTCTTACAAAACGAAACATACCCTTACCATATGACCCAGCAGCCATGCTCCTTGGTATCCACTCAAAAACCTACGTCCACTCAAAAATCTGCACATGAATGTCTGCAGCAGCTTTAATCCTAATTGCCAAAACTTGGAAGCAACCAAGAGGTCCTTCAATAGGTGATGGATAAATAAGCTATGATACATCCAGACAGTGTAATATTACTCAGCACTAAAACGAAATGAGATAACAAGCTATCAAAGGACATAGAGAAACCTTAAATACATATTACTAAGTGAAAGAAGCCAATCTGAAAGGGTTACCTACTGTACGATTTCAACTATATGAACATTCTGGAAAAGGCAAAACTATAGAAATAGTAAAAAGATCAGCGGTTTCCAGAGGCAGGGGTGAGAGAGGGATAAACAGGCAGAGCACAGTGGATTTTTAGGGCAATGAAAATGTATGATATCATAATGATCGATACATGTCATTTTACATTTGTCTATAGAATACACAATGAGAGTGAACCGTAATGTAAACTTTGGACCTTGGGTGATTATGATAATAATTTTAATTATTATGAGAATAATTTTATGTATGTAGGTTCATCAACTATAACAAATGTACCCCTCTGATTGGAGATGTTGATAATGACAGAGTGTGAAATAATAGAAAAGATACATATTGGTCTCTGTCCCCAGTTCCTGACATAGAGCTCCTAAAAACCTCTGGACTTTCCTAAGTGATAAGAGCACTAGAGGCATCTTTTGTTCTAATACTTGGTCTCTGACCCTGGTTCTTGACACAGAGCTCCTAAATCACTTGGAATTTCCTGGATAATAGGAATATCTTTTGTTTTAATGAGGTGACTCTTGGTGAGCTTCTGGATTGCTTCAGAAAGAGAGCTGGTCACCAAAGAGACCAAGCCATAATTAGAAGCTTGTAATTTTCATGGGGCCACTGGGTGGCTCAGTCGGTTAAGTGTCCGACTTCGGCTCAGGTCACGATCTCATGGTTTGTGAGTTTGAGCCCCGTGTTGGGCTCTGTGCTGACAGCTCAGAGCCTGGAGCCTGGAGCCTGCTTGGGATTCTGTGTCTCCCTCTGTCTCTGCCTACCTCCTCCCCTCCCCCTGCCCCCGGGTGGCAAAAATAAATAAACATTTAAAAAGTTATAAAAAAAAAAAAAAGAAGCTTGTAATTTTCAGCCCCAACCTCCATCCTCTGGGAAGGGGAGAGAGGCTGGAGATTGAGTTAATGATCAATCATGCCTATGTAACGAAGCCTCCATAAAAATCCTCCAAGTATGGGGTTCAGAGAACTTCTGGGCTGCTGAACACCTGGAAATATGTAACAGGTGGTACTGGTAAGGGCATGGAAACTCTGTTCCCCTTCCCCCATATCTGGTCCAGTGTATCTTTTCCATCTCCATGTTCATCTGTATCCTTTATCATATCCTTTTATATTAAACCAGTAAACCTAAGTGTTTCCTTGAGTTCTGGGAGCCACTCTAGCAAATTATCAAACCCAAGAAGGGGTCATGAAACCACAATTTATAGATGGTTGGTCAGAAGTGCAGGTGACAACTTGGGACTTGGGACTGGCATCTGAAGGCAGAGGTGTAGTCTTGTGGGACTGAGGGGAAGGTAGATAGTGTCTGAATTGAATTAAGTGGAAGAACATTCCGCTGGTATCACAGAGAATTGCTTGTTGTGAGGAAAAACTCACAACACACAGTGACCAGCAGTGAAGTGTGGTAGTAGTGTGAGAGTAAAGGAGAAACACACAGGGAGCATGTTTGTTCTTCAAAACAAGGTTCTTTAGAGGCAGCCTATACATGGGGTAAGAGGTATATGGAAAATCTCTGTACCTTCCCCTCAATTTTGCTGTGAACCTACAACTGCTCTTTATTGATCACCCAAGCAAGCATTTGTAATTGGGTCTATTTCTGGGTTATCTACCAAGTTTCGCTGATTTATACACCTATCTCTTGACCAATACCACATTGTCTTAATGTCTGTAACTTTATAGTAAGTCCTGAAGTAAGGGTGTGTCCTCCATCCGGGTCCTTTGCTTTTCCATATAACTTTTAGAATCAGCTTGTAAATTTTTTCAGAAAGTCCTGCTGGAATTTTGATTGGGAGTACATATAAATCAATTTGAGGAGAATGGAGAGCTTAACAACATCTTTTGATCAATGAACAACAGTATCTCTGTCCATTTGTTTTGATTTATCCTTAAGAATTTAATTTTGAGGCTACTATAAATAGTATTTTTAAAAATTCTGACTTCCAGTTGGTTCATTGCAAGTATACAGGAAAACAACTGATATCTGTATACTGACCTTGTGTTTTTAACTTTCAGTTTCCACCTGTTCATTACCAGTGTATAGGAATTTTTTTTGGTAAACTGATTTTCTATCCTGCAAACTTGCTGAACTCAATTTATTTTCTTTTATTATTTGTTTGTCTTAGTTAGAAAAATTATTTCTGCTCCTTTCATACACCTTATTGTGCTGGAAATGGTCTTGCAGACACATCTGAAATAACATACTGTCACACACTTTATTTATTTATTTATTTATTTATTTAATATATGAAATTTACTGTCAAATTGGTTTCCATACAACACCCAGTGCTCATCCCAAAAGATGCCCTCTTCAATGCCCATCACCTACCCTCCCCTCCCTCCCACCCCCCATCAACCCTCAGTTTGTTCTCAGTTTTTAACAGTCTCTTATGCTTTGGCTCTCTCCCACTCTAACCTTTTTTTTTTTTCCTTCCCCTCCCCCATGGGTTTCTGTTAAGTTTCTCAGGATCCACATAAGAGTGAAAACATATGGTATCTGTCTTTCTCTGTATGGCTTATTTCACTTAGCATCACACTCTCCAGTTCCATCCACGTTGCTACAAAGGGCCACATTTCATTCTTTCTCATTGCCATGTAGTACTCCATTGTGTATATAAACCACAATTTCTTTATCCGTTCATCAGTTGATGGACATTTAGGCTCTTTCCATAATTTGGCTATTGTTGAGAGTGCTGCTATAAACACTGGGGTACAAGTGCCGCTATGCATCAGTACTCCTGTATCCCTTGGGTAAATTCCTATCAGTGCTACTGCTGGGTCATAGGGTAGGTCTATTTTTAATTTTTTGAGGAACCTCCACACTGTTTTCCAGAGCACACACTCTATTTAAAGGCAAAGCACCACAGGTAAAGCTGATCATCTGTCCAGAGTTCCCAGCTTATGGTATCTCACTTCCTGATTTTACATTAATTTTGAGTCACAAATATCCTCTCCAAAAAATGTTAAGGGAGCTGTAAAAAATTATCACTTTATTCAGTATTAAAGTTGTAGAAATGGAGAATATTTTCCTTAAGAAATGAAAAACTAAGAGGAAAATGCTACTTAACATCATTTGTACGTTGGCATGGGCCAGCAGGGAAAAAATACTGTGATAAGCTTGTCTCTTTGATACCAAGAAGACATTCTAGTTCAAGGTTTAACATGCTTCCTATGTTTTCACTACATGCTTCTTTTCTGCTACTTCATTCTTTTCCGTAGTTCACATCAGAGAATTGGTACAGCCTTTAAAACTTCATTAACAGGAACAAATCCAGTATCTACAGATTTCGTCTCATAAGGCATTTTAACCCATCAGACAGCCTGGCAGTTTCATTCCCACGAATACTCTACCCATGAAAAAACTCAATAGGATACAGACAAATCCAATGAATAGAAGAAGAAATCTACTGAGTTTTGGAATGTTTGGTGCATTCGATTGGTCCGGGATTGTGAAACCTAAACCTCCCATTCACTGTAAACAGGAAGCTGGATGCGAGTCCTTCCATAATATATTGTCCATTTACTGTGTAGGCCAAGAAAGCTACTGGTCTCTGATGTCCATGTTCACTGGTCATAGAACCAACACTTGGAGGTTCAACAATAACATCATAAATTATTCCTCTGGTAATGGGGAAGTAAGACACCACCACCAGAGCATACACCCTCATGGCCGATGGCATATGTACCCAGGGCGGCTTCTTCAGCTTCAGGTTGGGGCATTCGAGCACTAAGAACAGGACCCAGCACAAAGTCTCCATTTTGGTAATGGCAGGGGAGCCTCTCGACCTCCTGAACTCGATTTATTAATTCTATTTTTTTAAAAATAGATTCTTTGGGGTTTTCTACGTAGGTGGTCATGGCATCTGTGAATAAAGGATGTTTTATTTCTTCCTTTCAAACCCATCTACTTTTTACTTCTTTCCTTTGGTTAATGCACTGACTAGAACTTCTAGTATGATGTTGAATCAAAGGGGAGGGTGGACATATTTGCTTGCTCTGGATCAAAAGGAAAGCCTTTTGTCTTTCACCATTAAGAATCATGTTAGCTATCAATTACTTCAGGTTGAGAAAATTCCCTTCTGTTCTTATTTTGCTGCATTTTTTTTTTTAATCATGAAGGGAGGTTGAATTTTGTCAACTGTTTTTTCTTTTTTTTACATATATGGAAACAATCATATGTTTTGCTTTGGTTTTGATCTGTTGATATGGTGAAATACAATGATTTTCCATTGCTGAACCAATCTTGCATTCCTAGGATAAAGGCATTTGAGTATGATTTATTATCCTTTTTGTATATTGTATATACAATATAACATTATATTCATGGGAGATATTGGCCTACAGTTTTCTTTTCCTCTAGAGTCTTTTTCTGGTTTTGGTATTAGGGTGTCAGCCTAATAGAATGAGCTGGACAGTATTCCTTCTCTTACTTTCTGAAAGAGTTGATGTGTAGAATTAGTTTTACTTCTTCCTTAAACATTTAGTATAATTCACCAGTGAAGCAACTGGGGCCTGGAAATTTTGTTGTGGAAAAGTTCTTAGCTACAAATTCAATGTCCTTAATAAATAGATATAGGGCTATCTAGGTTATTAATTTCTTTTTTGACTTTGTGTCTTTTAAGAAATGTGTCCATTTCCTCCAAGTTATCTAATTTATTGCTATAAAGTTGCTCATAATGTCCCCTTATTTGCTTCATAATATCTGCATGGTTTATGATGTCTCCTTTTTGTTCCTGAAAATAGTAATTTATTTATTTTTTATTGCTCTAGCTAGAGGCCAACCAGGTTTATTAACCATCTCAAAGATTTTCAATGATTTCATGGATTTTTGGTTTTCTATTTCCACAATTTCTACTCTGATTTAAAAAAAAAATTTAATGTTTATTTATTTTTGAGAGAGACAGAGGCAGAATGCGAGTGGGTTAGGGGCAGAGAGAGAGGGAGACACAGAATCCAAAGCAGGCTCCAGGCTCTGAGCTGTCAGCACAGAGCCCGACACGGGGCTCAAACTCACGAGCTGTGAAATCACAACCTGAGCTGAAGTTGAACACTCAACTGGCTGAGCCACCCAGGAGCCCCTACTCGGATCTTTATTATTTTATGCCCATGCTTGTCTTGGGCTTAACTTGCTCTTCTTTCTCTAACTTTTGAAAGGTAGAATCTTGGGTCATTGAGAGCTTTCTTCTTTTCTAATAAAAGCACTTAATTCCCCTCTAAGCACTACTGTAGCTGCATCCAAAAATTCTGATAGAGTGTTTTTCTTTTCATTCAGTTCAAAATATTTTGTAATTTCCCTTGGAATTTCTTCTTTGACCTAGGAGTTATTTAGAAGTGTGTTGAAGTTTTGCACAATTGTGTGTGTGGGAGATTTCCAGATTTGTGTTTGTAAATGACTTCTAATTTAATTCTGTGGTGGTCTCAGGGAAGACTTTAAAATATTTGTTGAAGTTTGTTTTATGGCCTAAATATGGTTTATCTTGATAAGTGTTCCAAGTGTACTTGAAATGATGTATTCTGTTTATTAGGTGGAGTGTTCTATAGATGTTCTGGAGAGATCTACAGATGTTAATTAAGTCAAGTTGGTTGTTAGTATTGTTCAATTCTTTCATATGCTTGCTAAATTTTTATCTACTTGCTCTGTCAATTACTAATTTATAGTTTAACAATGAGTTGTTTTTTCCTTGATACTCTATGTCTCAGTTTTGACTGCAGAACGTATGGAGAAGGACACTATTTACATCCAGAAATAGCTATGCCTCTTCTACTGTCATACAGTTAATATGGGTGTTGAGTCAATCTGGCCAGCAGCTGAACTGGGTTTGGGTTTTGTTGCTGCTACAGATAACTTCAATGCATCACACACTTTAAAATTCCTCCACCTGTGGGCTGCAGTTACCTTGTTTCTTGAGTGTCCTCGGGTGCCAGTATTCTTGGCCCCCCCCTCCCCCCCCCCCCCCCCCCCCCCCCCGCAGCCTTCAGCAGTCTCTGCACGTCTACTACAGAGAGGGTTTCTCTCTGCACTCTTGCTCCTTCTCCATCAATAAGAGTGCGATTGCTTATTAGGGCAAGCCTCATGGCCTCTTTGTCCTTTTGGGCTGGTCTCAGTCTTAGGCAGGTCCTCAGAGGTGGCAATTTCTCAGTTTTCCTGCATCCCTGCCCCCCAGATGTCAACCAAACTCTACCTTGTATGAGGGAAAACATATCTGGAGAGGGAGAGAGCTTCATGCCCTGCCCTCAGTGGCAAGAAATGTCTGCTTGGTGTCAGTGTAGGGTTCCCTGTCCTTCCCGAGTGGCAGACAGATTTTGCTTTTATTCCTCCTTCAAAAGCAGTGGAAATCTGCCTGAGCCTGGGGACAAGAGAAGAGGACAGAAAAGTTTTCTGCTCTTCCTGAGGGTCTTAAGCATTTTGCTTTGTATGAAATAAGAATCCAGGGAAATGGCAGGGTTTCATGCCTGTGTGTCACTGGGAAGGGCTCTCTCTGTTCTCAGTTCCTCTTATGGTTCTCCCAGTTTATGGCAAAGAGCAAGTGAATGAGGATTCCTCTTGGGTCTGAGGCTCCCTGTTACTCTAGCATGTCAGACTAACTCACTTTAAGAATCTGTCGATTTTAGTTGTTTTCTTACCAGCGTTTATGGTGGCTGCTTCCTCCTTAGGTGCTCCACTGAAGGCGAAACAGTTTGTGTGTCTTGTGGGGGACTGTCATCCTTTGGAATCCAGTTTACTTTGCTGCCATGCAACCTCTGCTATCTGATGGGCTCAAGAAATTAACAATCTTGTAGATTATCTATCCTTTTCTTCTTGTTAGGATGGGAGCATTGTTCTCTTATAGTTTTCTATATCTTAAGTGGAAGTAGAACTCTATAGGAGTTTAGTTTTAAATGATTTAGTAGTGATATTTCTTCTTTTGCTCTTTATTGTTACTCAGATAGTTTCTCTGGCTCCTTGACTCTTTCCTCTGCTGGTGGGTGTTTCCAGCTCTGGCCCCCCTGCTATGTGCTGTTCAATGGCATAGAGCCAACAGCCAAAACCAGGTTGTGATGAGTTATATCCTTGGGACAGCTTCACTCGGGCACCAATCTCTACATAATAACACAGGCTCAGAGGTGGTGCTAAGTGAATAGAGATGGAGAGGAGAATTTACTCTGAGCTAAAATCAGACCATTTGAGAACCCTATCTCTGTCTTCAGTGGTGTGGGATTTCGTAGAAAGCTACCAGGATTATAAATGTTAAATTAACATTTGATGGATGAATGAATAATACATAGAGAGTAGGAGAAAAGGGAGAAAAAGGCAAGAACTGCCTAGTCCAGTCCTGGGACAGGTATTAATGGGCTGAGATTGTATTTTGTTATGGTATGCCACAGACAGGGAGGAAGGCAGAGACAGAATATCCCACCAAGCCCAGGATTCAACAGAAAGTATGTAGGAATACAATATCCCTTCAAAAATTTAAAGTGATGTCCCTCAATAATATAATGAAGATTTTAGTTTTACATTTCCGAATGGTTTTACCATGAATCACTGTACACCAGATTGGATTCCAATGGAAGGCAGTCTCTTATAACATATAACAAAGTTAAAGACACACTGGCTAGTATCAAGTAGTTGTGAGAAGAGATATTTATCCGGTATAGAACTAGCTACATGACATTTATATTTTGAGAAATAATCATTTAACCTTTTTGCCGCAGCTATCAGTCTCAACTTACTGTAAGAAACAGTTAGGTTTTAAAATTGGAACTTTTAAAGCAGGATCAGAGGAATAAATTTCCTAGTGTATAAATCTGTAATACAGGATAATAACTACCACGATCTGTCAGATTACACTTGGCACAAATCTAACCCAATACTTAAGGCTCCTAAGCATGAAGATCAAGGCTAAGTAGATGTGTACTATGGCTGAAGACACTAAGCTGGCCATCTCAGACAAAGGAGCGTTAATTTCATACATGGCATATAATGAATCGACTTTCCCAACAGTGAGATAGGATATAAGATATGAGTACTAACCCAGGAATAGAGCTTAAATTTTTAAGTTCCACATCTAAAGGACCACAGCCAACCAGCTGAGAAAAGGCTAAGCAGGCTACATAATAATCCCCTAACCTAACAAATGTGAGCGAAATTTTAGCTCAAGTCTAACTGTAAAGTGAGGTTTAAATCAGGAAGTTCAGGAGGAACCTGGCTAGCTCAGTAGGTAGAGCACGCGACTCTTGATCTTGGGGGTCATGAGTTCAAGTTCCACACTGGGTGTAGAGCCTACTTAAAAAAAAAAAGGAAAGAAAAAAGAGTGAATTAGGAATTTCAGGGTTGCAGAATAGTCTTTCAGAGTGAGGGATATGGTGTCCATAAGGAAAATGAGTTAATTATTAACAAATGCCTGGGATTTATGCAAAGACAGACTGATATGAGCACAAGGAATTAAGCAATCAGGAAGTTGTAATAGAAAAAAGGGAAGGGAAGAGGAAGACTGGTTTAAAAGACAAGAGGAAACCATACAGGTGAGCCTTATCCTTGTAGGAGGAAGACACACACTTCTTGGAGATGCACCGTTGATCTGGTAATCATCAATTACCTTTGTTTCACAGAGAGCCAACTGGCAAATATAGGTGCCCAACAATAGTGTAAAAAAATACGGTTTGTACCCCCACTTAGTTGGTGAGCTACTTGATTACGTGCTTTGTTATATTCTCTTCTCCATCTAGCACAGTGCTGGGAACTTGGTATTTGCTCAAAATTCATTAGTTAATTGATTCTCCGCCTTTGGCATCTTCAAGTAAAGAACAATTCACAAAGCAGAGTCATCTTTCAGAAATGTGTGAGCTTCCCATCCCCTCAAAATGGACAAAGGCAAAGAAGATGAGAGAGGGGAAGGGTGCTAACATTTTACCAAATTAATGAGGGGATATATTGGTGCCCACAATGTGCTGGGAAATACAAAAACAGTCATAAGCCTGTCTCGGAAAAGCTTGAGCAAGTCTACAGGGATTAGAACGGTTGCTGAATTTATGGTACCCTGGGAACCTCTATTTGTCAAGTGCCATAGAGGCAGCCCTGACACTGGCACAGGTGAAGATGAATTTTCATTCAGAGCAGTGAGCCTTCTGACTCCATTAATCCTCAGGGTTTTGATGATGAATTTCTTTCCTTTTTTATTTTATTTATTTTCACTCTAATGCCTCCTCCCACTGCCCTGTAACAGTGTGGAAGGAACAGAACAGATGGTGCTTTACGTGGAAGACCGAGGGCTCATGAGGATACAAAGCCTGCCCACTCTGAAATCACATGACTGCACGTGCAAGGAAAACCCTTGATTTCCCCTGGGAGACACAGACGCAATGATGTTAGTATTCCCAGTGGAGGGAGAGGAGGGGAAGGCTAACAGGCCATTTACAAGGAAGACCACACTTACACTAATATACTCTTCAGCAAGAACCATGTTTAATCACAAAACAACAGGAGGACCGGTATGTGAAGATTAAAAAACACCAAAGTTAAACAGAGGCAAATATGGGTTTTAGAACGGTGTTTTGCAAAACCCATTTAAAATGAACTAGTGAGGACATACAGTAGTAGAATACTGGCCTCCAGTTAACCTACCATTGGCTCTGACCCAGTTTTAATCGGAAGAAGCCAGGATTTACAACCTGCTTAAGGATGGAGTTTGACAACTGCTATAATCAGAAGAGCTGTCAACACAAGGACAGCTGTCAAGCCAAACTGTAATTCATAAAAAATAATAGCTAAGCCCCCAAGACATCCCTAACATTGTCTGCACTTACTGATTTAACTGTACTTACAGTTTTATGAAAGTTCCCCAAACAGGTTAAGGATCCTAAAATCAAATCAAATCAAATCAAAAAATAGCTATGGAGTACCTATTAAATAAAAAAGGTTAAATACTACTGACTAAATGGATAAAATATGTCCAGCAGATTCCCTAGCACACAGTGTTTAATAAACAGTAATTATTATTACATGTCCAACTCTGTTTTGATGACCTCAAAAAGTGGCAGAAGTCTAGTGACCTGGTAAAAAATCTTAAAGATGAATCACTCCTATAAGTGATTATTAATTAAACTTAAAATATTAATTTCATGAAATATTCCTGAGTTGTCAGAATATTTTAGTTTTATATATTTGTAACGCCAAAACCTCTTAACTAATGACATTATCTTAGTGCTTAATTATCTTGATTATAATATACATGGTATTTGTTTTGTTTTTTATGCAATGAATAATATAACCTGAGAGAGAGAGAAATGGAGGTTGTTTTACTAGATCTATTTTCGGCAGGATTCCTAAATCAGAGATAATTTTTATTAATGTCTAAACTCTCAGTGAACAGAAAGAAGAATATAAAAGCACATGGATGGACACAGATATTAATAAAGTACAGCTCTGAAAAATAGCCTTGATGCACTGTCTTAGGTGACCAATGATAAAGAATTTTCATTTATTTTATTTCTGTAAAAGACTATCTTTCAGAAAATAATGTTTGCTTTAAAAGGATACCAGGACTGTAATTTTTTATGAAATTATGAAAACATGATTGGAATTGGAGTCAGAAGACCTGGACAAGTGTCTTGGCTCTGCTACTACACTTGAATTACCCTGTCAAGGTCACTTGACCCCTCTAGACTTCAGTTTGTCCATTTGCAAATGTATGAAAACAAGGCTTACCTCCAACATTTGTTGGAAAGGTTAAGAGATTACATATATGAAAACAGTACCACCACCACCTTATGTCTGTTTGGGTTTGGAGGCTTTTTGTGTGTGAATATTTTGTTAGAGTATATATAAGTTAAATAGAGAAGAACACCAAAATCATCTATACAAATTTTCTTAAGATGATATCATCCATGTAACTAGCACATAGATCAAGAATCAGATTATTTGAATCTCAGGAACACTGCTGCCCTGTTAACCCCTTCTAAATACTACCTACCCATTTTTTCAAGGTAACCATTATCCTGTTTACTACTGCTGGAGATGAATTTTTCCTGTTTTTGACCTTTATACAAATGGATGCATACAGTATGTACTCTTTTGTATCTGGCAATTTGAACTTAACAGTATGTTTGTGAGATTCATCCAAGGTGTTGCATGTGGTTATAGTTCTTTTTTATTGCTGTATAGTATTCCATTGGATGACTACCTTACCTGATCAGGTCTCATAATTCCCGAATCTGAAGATTAGAGTGTTTTATCAATTATTGAAATTATCAGTAAATGTATCTTCAAGTATCGATTCTTACCTACTTTCTCCTTCTGGAACTCTTACTTAAAAATGCTAGACTTTATTATTTTACACTCAATGTCTCTTCCACATTTTCATTTATCTTCTGTGTTGCCATTTAGAACTATCTTTCAGTTCAACATTTTCTTTAAACAATTTTTTTTCATGTTTATTTATTTTTGAGAGAGACAGAGACAGAGTGTGAGCAGGGGAGGGGCAGAGGGAGAGGGAGACACAGAATCTGAAGCAGGCTCCAGGCTCTGAGCTGTCAGCACAGAGCCTGATGTGGGGCTCGAACTCATGAGCCATGAGATCATGACCTGAGCCGAAGTCGGATGCTCAACCAACTGAGCCACACAGGCGCCCCTCAGTTCACCATTTTCTAAAAGGTCTATTTATTTTGAGAGAGAGAGAGAGAGTGAGAGTGAGACAGAGCACACAAGCAGGGGAGGGGCGGCGGGTGGCGGCAGGGGGAGAGAATTCCAAAGCAGGCTCTGCACTTATAGTGTGGAGCCAGACGCAGGACTCAAACCGTGAGAGTCAAACACTTAACCAGCTGAGCCACCCAGGCACTTCTCAGTTCACCATTTTTTTAAACCTGTGCCAATTCTGCACTTTATAAACTATCCACTATAAAATTTCTGTATTTTTTTTATTTATTGAAGTTCATTTGGTTCTCTTGTGAATCTCTCTGTTCTTTTTTTGAATGTCTTATTCTTAGGTTTTTCATCCATTGATTTTATATAAACTTATTCTGATAATTTCTATCTAGTAGTTTTATTCAAGTTCTTCAAAGTCTAATCGTGAGGTTTATTATGTCTGCTGACAATCACTTAAGTATATTTTGTAATTTTGGACTGTAAGCTCATTTTCAGCAGGGCTTCTTTGTATAGGAATTTTGTGCCATCCTGGTTGAGGATGTGTCCCTCAAGAGAAGTTTAGCATTTGCTTTTGCCAGATCCCTCATGGGTAACCTGTCTAGACACTTATTATGTTAATTTATTGACTTGAGGATTTCTGAAATAATCAGAGTATAAATTAAACCCAAACTCGCAGGAGATGGGGACTTTTTTTTTCCCCACCCAGATTTTGGTATCTGGCAAATAAGCTGCTTTGTCTTCCTTTCTTACAGGTAGGGCGACTTTTTCTAATGTAATTATTACTATTATTATTTTTTAACTGAGGGTATAGCCCTTTGAATGTCCTGGCTTATGTGCAGGTTTCAGTTCTAACTCTTCATTATTTCTTATTCAAGATGTATCATTTCCAGGGTTTGGTGGCATTGAAACCCAAACCTGCAGTTTTCCCAAATTAGATAGTGTTAGCTCACACACTTACCACTATGGTTACCACATCCTTGTATATTGGGTGAGAGTTGAAGACACCTAAAGTCTGGGGACATCCTTTAACCTCTAAAAGGATGTTTGGTATATTTTATCTAGCAACTAGTAAGTACTCAAAAATATGAACGAATGAAATATAATTAAAAAGGTAAGTCATATTCACAGTACTAATAGAGCCTATGATATTGTGATTTAAAATAATTTAAATTTAGAGGTGTCTGCGTGGCTCAGTTGGTTAAGCATCCAACTCTTTTTTTTTTTGGAATTTTTAAAATGTTTGATTATTTATTTTCAAAATTTTTTGTAATGTTTTTATTTTTATTTTTGAGACAGAGAGAGAGAGAGAGCGAGCATGAGTCGGGGAAGGGCAGAGAGAGAAGGAGACACAGAATCTGAAGCAAGCTCTAGGCTCTGAGCTGTCAGCACAGAGCCCGATATGGGGTTTGAACTCATGAACCATGAGATCATGACCTTAGCCAAAGTCAGACACTAAACCAGGTGCCCCAAATGTTTATATGTTTGTTTATTTTTGTGTGTGTGTGAGAGAGAGAGAGAGAGAGAGAGAGAGAGAGAGAGTGAGCCGGGGAGGGGCAGAGAGATATGGAGACACAGAATCCAAAGCAGGCTCCAGGCTCTGAGCTGTCAGCACAGAGCCTGACATGGGGCTTGAACTCACAAACCATGAGACCATCACTTGAGCTGAAGGCAGACACTTAACCGACTGAGCCACCCAGGCACCCCAAGCAGCCAACTCTTGATTTCGGCTCAGGTCATGGTCTCACCATTCGTGAGTTTGAGCACAGCATCAGACTTCATGCTGTCAGCACCGAGTCTGCTTGAGATTCTCTTTCTCTCTCTCTACCCCTCCCCTGCTCATGCTCTCTCAAATATTTAAAAAATAAATATAAAATACATAAATAAAATAATTTAAATGTAATTTTCAAACAGGTAATATCTATCTATCTATCTCCAAATAGAGAAATTATTAAAGGGTTTATAGGAAGACCTTTTTATCCTATGCTAGTACTCTCGCCTCACAGTTCCTCTTCCCTTAGGCAACCAACACTGACTCTCTGTGTATCCTTCCAGCGATATCTTATGCAGTTATTAGCAAATATGTACAGATATATTCATGGTAGCACACGATATACACTATTCTGCATCTTAATCCTTCCACTTCACAATGTATCTTAGAGATTTTTCCATATTAGTACATAAATAAAATATTGCAAAGGTCCAAAGACCTTTGGAAAATACCAATCCTGTTGCTATGTAGAAATGCATTTTGCATATATCAAACTTAATTGGACACATTCCCACATCCACAGAGGCATTTACCTCTAATGGTTAACTAGGGGTGACAGAGTGACTCATCTACATTCTCAAGGGTACATTCAGCCTGCCTTAACTGTTTCTACAGTTTCTGGATGGAGAAATGAAAGGAAAGCACAACACATGCCATAAAGAAGGCACTAAACATAACCAAATGAGTGGATGAGAGAAGAAACGTGGGAATGAAAGAACCGATTTAGCAGAGCATGTGGATGCCCTGGCAGGGGCTGTCTCTCTAAGCAGAGCAGTGAACTCCGGACCTAATGGCAAATATTCTGGCGTAAAAGAAGTTTGCTGTTTGAAGTGAGGCATCAGGAAAAAGGGGTAGCCTGGATTTTGCCCTGAAAGCCTCACAATCACTGAGAAGTTTTTTCTTTCCCCTTTCTGATGACCTGTGGCTGTCTGACCTATGCCTGGTTGTCCCAGATTGCGATCACAGCTGTGGACGCAGCTAAGAAAAGTTTTCTTCTGGGTGGAAAATTAGGGTTTAGAATAGCCAGCTCTTGGTGATGTTAGAGGATGTAAGCGACAGAATTATCAATGTGTCAGAGGAGTGAGTGAGGAGTGCTGTGGGAAGAGGCACAGGAGGGATTTGTTTTTCTCTCCTCTCCTAGGAAATCTACAGATGTGGGTTTAAATTTCTAGCTCCCTTTGGTAAGTTTATTAACTTCTTGCAGCTTTGGTTTCCTCATTTACAAAATGTGAAAATGTGTAAGTATGTTTTTAATGGTACCTCTTTCAAAGGCATTTGGTAACGTAAAGTATATATGTCTGTATCTAAGTGTATGTGTATGTATGTAATTTCAATTAACACATATTTTAAGTATGGCATACAGAGGAATATAGAGGCTAATAAAACAAATTTTTGGCTATTACAAATAATGCTGCAATAAATGCTCTTAATCATGTCTCACTACAAACACGTTCAGGAGTATTGCTAGGGTATACAAACAGAAGTGGAACTGTTGGGCTGTAGGGGATGCGGACCCTCAGTTTCACTAGATCTCACCAAACTGATCTCCAGTGGTTGTGACAGGTGACACTCAGCAAGTATGCACGTTCTTGTTGTTCCACATCCCACTACTAATACTTGTAGGTGTCTGCCTGGTGCCAATCTCACCAGTGTGAAAACATATCTACATGTTATAATCTGTACTCTCTGATTACAGTTCTTCAAAGGACTCTTCATAGTACGGCACCTCTTGAGAGCAATGGTAATGACAGCTTTTGTTCCAGACTATCTTATCGAGGATGTCTGCAGAGTGAACAGCCTAGGACAACAGAGGTGGTGTTTCCTTCCAGAGTAGAGGGTAGGTTTGCTTACTGTCCAGTGTAATGAAGAGAACTCGTTCTCTGGAGCCACAGCTGGGCAGATTTGCTTGCAGCTCACTTTGACAGACTAGAGTTCCTTAAGGTTAAGATTTAAGAGACGATACACTATGTGTGTAGTATCTGTCTGGGCTTCTCTGCGTTGCTCCTATGGGACTCAAAAGGCAATGACACAAACGTAAAGCTCATGCTGCTGGCTGTGCTGTGAATAACAGTCTGGTGTCTTTTGCCAGAATCCATGAAACTGTCGGGCTAACTTGTTAATTTGCAAGCAGAGTATAATCTCAGATTACTCCTAGTTCTTGACAGTTATGAGGGGGGTTTGAGCATCTTTTGCTGTTTATTTGATATCCGGCTCTTCCTATTTGTGCACTACCCATTTTTCAGGTCCTATTTTTCCATTTGATTGTCCTTCTTATTAGCTGAGTAGATGTTCTTTATATATTCTGAATAATGATCTTATGCAGGTTATTTGCGTCTTAAAGATACTCTCCCAGTCTTTGCCTTGCATTTTTACTTTGCTCATACTATCTTTTGTTTAACAGAAGTTTAAAATTTTAATGTACTATCATAGTTTAAATTATGATTTGTATTTTTGAGTGTTAAGAAACCATTCCTTACTCTATTCATCTAAAAGTTTATAATTTTGCTTTTCTCTATATATGTATTCAATTCACCTAAAATTGATTTATGTGTGTGGGGTGAGTTGTTTGGTTATTTGCTGTTGTATAACAAACCACTCAAAATGTGTGGTGGCTTAAATATGGCAATGCATTATTTTTAATGATTCTGTGGGTTTACCAGCTGGTTCTTTTGCTTCAAAGAACTAATTTTTAGTTTGTTGACTTTCTTTCTTTTCTTTCTTTTCTTTTTCTTTTTATGGGGAAGATAGTTTTTTTTTCTTTTTCTTTTTTTCAAATTTTTATTTGAATACTCGTTAGTTAACATCTGGTATAACATTGCTTTCAGGAGTAGAATTCAGTGATTCATCACTTAACATATAATACCTGTGCTCATCATAACAAGTGCCCTCCTTAATGCCCATCACCCATTTAGCCCACCCCCCACCCACCTCCCCTCCAGTAACCCTCAGTTTGTTCTCTATTGTTAAGAGTCTCTTATGGTTTGCTTCCCTCCCTCTCTTTTTTCTTTTTTTTTTTCTCCCATATGTTCATCTGTTTTGTTTCTTATTCTCTATTTCATTTATTTCTACTTTAATCTCCATTATTCTTTCTGTCTTCTTTAGGCTTTGTTTGCTATTCTTTCTCTAGTATCTTAAGGTGGAAGATCAGGTTACTAATTTGAGCTTTTTCTTCTTTCTTAACATAGGCATTTACAGCTATAAATTTCTCTGTGAGCACTGCGTTAGCTGCACTCCATAAATTTTGGCATGTGCTATCTTTATTTTCATTCATCTCAAAGTATTTTCTGACTTCTCTTTTGACTTCCTCCTCCTTGACCCACTCGTTATTTAAGAATCTGTTGTTTAGTTTCCTTATACTTGTGAGTTTTCAAGTCTTGATATCTAATTTCATTCCATTGTTCCATTAAGAACATACATTCCATTATTTCTATTCCTCTAAATTTACTGAGGTTGTTTCATGGCCTGCATATTGTCTATCCTGAATAACACTCTAGGTGCACTTGACAAGAATATATATTCTGTTGTTGTTGGATGGAGTGTTTCATAGATGTCTTTTGGATCTAGTTGGTTCATAGTGTTGTTCAAGTCTTCCATTTCTTTGTTTTCCTTTTGTCTAGTTGTTCTACCCATTACTGAAAGTAGGGTGCTGGAATCTCCAACTATTATTTTTGAATTGTCTATTTTGAGTTTTTTCTTTAATGGTTGCTCTAGGGTTTACCACATACATTTTAAGTTCAGCTTTGGCTTTATACTTGGCTTAATTCCAGTGATATGTAGAAACATTACTCCCATATACTTCTATTCCATTTTCCCTCTTTTGGTGGTAGTAATGTTTTACCTGTTTTATAAATTAATGTTACAAATCCAACAATACATTATTATAGTTACTTTAACATCTGTAGTCATTTCCTTAGCCCATTATAACTTTGTTCTCATCCATCTCCCTTGTGCTGTTACTGGCAAATATATTATACTTCTATAGGCTGTGGGCTCAATAATACATTATATACATATTATTTAGACATCACTTGTTAAAATCAGTTAAGGAAAGAAAGGAGAAAAAATATGCATTTATATGGTCTTTTACAATTACATATATATTTATGAGTGCTCTCTGTTTTTTTCATGTGGATCTGAATTATCTTTTGGGTCATTTGCTTTCAGTCTGAATATTCTGCTTTAGTATTTCTTGTCAGGTGGGTCTGCTAGCAACAAATTCAGTTTTTGTTTATCTGGGAAAGGTTTTATTCCATCTTAATTTTTGAAAGACAGCTCTGCTAGATATAGATTATAGATACAGATTCCTTCTGTATTATATAGATATTCAAGGTCAGAACACAGTGGGATAACATATTCAGAGTGCTCAAAGAAAAACACTCAACCAGGACAAATTGTCCTACAAACCAGCCCAATCAAATCATGGCTTCTTTAAAGGTCAGTGTTTGATATTTGTTCTGACTCATGAAGGCTCCTCCCAGCTGTAGCATTCTCCCATTCTCTCTACTATTCTTGAGAGGACCCTTAGCCTTGAACTTCTCCAGGCTCTGTTGTAAATGAAGTCAGTTCCTTTGGGAAGAGATTAGGGGCTGTTTTATAGCTTTCTCTACCCCTCCCCCCACCGCGGGCAAAATCTCTGAGCCAGACTCTGGAGCTAGGAGTGTGGATAACAGCAAGCTTCTCTTGAGTGATCCCCTCCCTCCCCGGCTCTAGGAGTTGGTGGCAGTGAGGGGATACATGGCCTTGCTGTCCTGGCATGGAACCACCACCTCTCAAGTCAGGGCAAGGGTGATCAGAGCCTCAATATTCTCAGTGCACCACATCAAAGACCCCATTTCATGATGGGATCCTGGGCAGAATAAGGGAGTCCCTATCTCTTACCTGCGCTTGCCCAGGGCTTAGTTCTTTAAAATTTATTTTCTATCTTAAAAAAATTTTTTTTAAATGTTTATTTATTTTTGAGACTGCGCACGCGCAAGTGGGGAGGGGCAGAGGGAGAGGGAGACACAGAATTCGAAGCAGGCTCCAGGTTCTGAGCTGCCAGCACAGAGGTTGACTCAGGACTCCCAACTCATGAACTGTGAGATTGTGACCTGAAGTCAGACACTTAACCAACTGAGCCACCCAGGTGCCCTTACTTTCTACCTTTTTATGCTAATGTTTAAGAATGCAATTAGGAGCACCTGGGTGGCTCAGTTGGTTAAGCATCTGACTGATTTTGGCTGAGGTCACGATCTCATGGTTTGTGAGATGGAGCCCCACGTTGCGATTTTCTCTCTCTCAAAATAAATAAATAAACTTAAGAAAAAAAAGTCTAGTTCTATATTTAAAACAAAAAGAATGTAATTTAAAAAAATCTTATTTTGTATGCAGCATCTTTGCTAAAATGTACTGGTTTTATTTTTTTAGGTTTATTTTTTATTTTGAAAGAGAGAGTGTGCATGCGAGTTGGGAAGTGTAGAGAGAGAGGGAGAGAGAAAATCCCAAGCAGGCCCTGCACTGCTGGCATGGAGCCCAATGTGGGGCTTGCACCCATGAACTGTGAGATCATGACCTGAGCCGAAATCAAGAGTTGGATGCCTGACTGACGAAGCTACCTAGGCACCCTGAAACTGTATGAGTTTTAATAATTTGACTATAGAGTCTCTTGAATTTCTATGTAACTACTTATATTGTTTGAGATTAATGATGACTTTGTTTCTTTTTATCCATCCCATATACTTTTTATTTCTTTTGCATTTCCTTCTGTGTAATCTAGGGTTCCAATACAATATTAAAGAAAATTAGTTTTTTTGATTAAAAAAAATTTTTTTTGCATTTACTCATTTTTGAGAGACAGAGCACAAGTGGGGGAGGGGCAGAGAGAGAGGGAGACACAGAATCCGAAGCAGGCTCCAGGCTCTGAGCTATCAGCACCCAGCCCGAGGTGGGGCTTGAACTCACAAACCATGAGCCGAAGTTGGACGCTCAACCAACTGTGCCACCCAGGCGCCCCAAGAAAATTAGTTTTGGTAGGCATCTTTTTCTTATTCTGATTTTAAAGGAAATGCTTCAAATATTTCATCTTCAGTAATATTTGCACTAGGTTTATAATGTATAATTTAATCAGGCCATAGAAATTTCCTTGCATTTGTAGTTTATTAGGAATTCATCTCATGAACAATCATATTAGCTAACACTACTGAGTGCCTTCAAGGTGTCCAACATTGTCCTAAGCACTTCACATAGATTAGCCTATTACATGTTCATAATATATCTTTCAGGTTATTATTATTCCTATTTCACCATGAGTAAACAAGTACATTGAAGTTAAATAATCTGTCCAAGTTCAGGAGTAGGACTAGAATTTGAACCCAGAAGTCCGGTTTAAGAGCCTGGGGTCTTAATTACTTTTCTCTATAAGTTTCTTTATATTGCATTCTGAGTACTGAATTTTCTCAATTGCTTTTTCTGCATCTGATTTGACCAAACGGTTTTTCAACTAATTTGTTAACGTGGCAAACTACATTGATAAATGCTTGAACTGTTAAATCTTCTTTGAATTCCTAAGGTAAATTCAACTTTGTCACAGCTTTAAAAAATACACTGATGAATATAATTTGCTAATATTTCATTTAGGATTTTTACATGTATGTTCAAAAGTGAGACTGACTCAAATTTTCCTTTTTTGCACTGGTTTTGGTACCCAAGTTAGGGGCATGCATTTGGTGATATTTCACCCTTCATTATCAGGTTGAAAAATATAGTTAGCATTAACAGCTAGCCCAATAGTTTAGACTCCTAGACTATTCAGTGAGGTTCCTGACATCCAAGCAAATGCTAATAAGCAGTGGACAGAAATGTCCAGGGGCATCTGAGCCATTTATTATTGAATGGTGGTCCAGGATGGCCAAAAGTGGCAAAAGAGCCTAATGTATTCTGTCCCCAAAAGTATGAAGGGGGTTGATCCTTAATCTAGTTTAAATATTGATGGCTGTGTTTTATTCAACCATATACACAGCCAAATAGAAAAAAAGTAGGAATCCTTTTAGTAAGTGCTTTATTTACAAAATATCTTTTATCTCACTGAATTTACCCAGTACTCTTTAAGAGCCATATTATTTGCATCTTACAGATTAACCTCTATTTTATAGATTAGTTAGTTAAGTGAAGATTACTTGACTAAGGTAATCAGCAGGTGAAATTAGTTACAAATTCAAATCTGTTTTTCTTTACTTCAGTTACATCAAGAAAGTATATCTTTTAGGAGAGACTGTAGCTCCTAGAGTGACAATGATTAGTATCTCACTTGTCACTGAGAGTACTGAGAATGAAAGAATGAATTTTCAAAGGTGGACTGGAGAAGGCTCCATTTCTGTTGACGGTATAGAAATGCTCTATTTACTATGAATGTTCCCACAGGATTTTAATATACCTCCAACTGTGGAGGTTATTAATCTGTTTCTAAACAAAAAATTACTGTGTCTCTGCTAGTGCTAGACACTTTCCTTTTAAATTTATTTTTATTTTAAAGTATAATTAACATACAGTGTTATATTAGTTTCAGATATATAATATAATGATTCAACAATACTATATATTTCTCAGTGTTCACCAAGATTAAGTACAGTCTTAATCTTAATCCCCTTCATTCATTTCACCCACCCACCCCCACCCACCTCCCCTCTGGCAACCACCCGTTTGTTCTCTGTATTTAAGAGTCTCTTTTTTCCTTTGTTCATTTGTTTTGTTTCTTAAATTCTTTTTTTTTTTAATTTTTTTTTTAATACTTATTTATTATTGAGACAGAGAGAGACAGAGCATGAACACGGGAGGGGCAGAGAGAGAGGGAGACACAGAATCTGAAACAGAATCCAGGCTCTGAGCTGTCAGCACAGAGCCAAACGCGGGGCTCGAACTCACGGACCATGAGATCACGACCTGAGCCGAAGTCGGCCGCTTAACCGACTGAGCCACCCAGGCGCCCCTGTTTCTTAAATTCTTAAACGAGTGAAATAATCTAGTATTTGTCTTTCTCTGACTGATTTATTTCACTTAGCATAATACCCTCTGGGTTCACCCATGTTGTTGCAAAGGGCAGGATCTCATTCTTTTTTTGTGGCTAATATTTCTGTGTGTGTGTGTGTGTGTGTGTGTGTGTGTGTGTGTGTGTGTGTACACATATATATACACATACACATCACATCTTCTTTATCCATTCATCTATAGTGGACACTTGGGTTGCTTCTGTATCTTGGCTATTGTAAATAATGCTGCAGTCCACATGGGGTGCATATTTTTTAGTTAGTGCTTTTGTTTTCTTTGGGTAAGTATATAGTAGTGGAATTACTGGATCACATGGTAATTCTAGTTTTAATCTTTTGAGGAACCTCCACATTGTTTTCCACACTGGCTGTACCAACTGTCCAGGCCTTTTTCCAAGCACTACACAGGTTTGGACAAAGTTGAAATAAACAAATAAAGAAAACTTCCAAATATGGTTATTAATAAGTTAGAGACATCTTACCATAATGTAGAGCTGTTTGACCTTCATTGTCCTGTAAAAGAAACAAATAACACATTTTAGAAGTCTAAGTTATTGCAGAAGTATGGAAGTACACAAGCTATAGCAAATATATCTGATATACCAAAGTTCTAAAGGTTTATCAAATACAGTTCTTCTTGCCTCACAGTAACTTTTAGCCAAGCTCTACCTGGGAGAATAGGAGAGTGTTGAATGGTAACTTGTGTACTCAAGTAGCTACAGCAGAGTCACAGGATAACCAGATTGCAGATATTAACAAAAAGGGAACCTCTTAGAATGTGGCAGTTTGATTACCCAATTAGTGGCAAAAACCCTCTGATGCTGTGTATCATTGATCTCAGCTAGTATTATAATGTTTTTTTAGTTTATCACCAAATATATCTGAGACATCTGTGATTTCTCAAAAGTTAGTAGCTTTTCAATCCCCTTTCAAATATTCATAAATTCTAGATTCAAATATTAGGTTTCCTAACCAGAGCAAATACCATAAAGAAATGTGATTTCAGGGGTGCCTAGGTGGCTCAGTCACTTAAGCGTCTGACTCTTGATTTCGGCTCAGGTTATGATCTCACAGTTTGTGAGATTGAAACCCATGCTGGGCTCGTGGAGCCTGCTTGGGATTCTCTCTCTCCAAATATATAAACTTGAAAAAATAAATAAATAAAAAGAAATGTGATTTCAAAGCACACAAAGTCCTAGAAGTTATTAAGTTTGGAGTTCCCATAGATAACTCCAATAGTTGATTTAATTTTTTTTATTCTTTTAAAACCAAGATATTCTAACTATATATACTAATTTTAGCACAGGTAAGTGCTTTTTAGCAACACTGCCTTTTTTTTTAACATTTATTTTTGAGAGATAGCGCGTGCGTGCTTATGGGTGGGGAAGAGGCAGAGAGAGAGGGAGACAGAATCCCAAGCAGGCTCCATGCCATCAGTACAGAGCCCAATATGGGACTCGAACCCTGGAACCATGAGAGCATGACTTGAGCCAAAGTCAAGAGCCAGATGCTCAACTGACTGAGCCATCCAGGCACCCCAGCAATACTGCCTCTTATTAAGTTGAGAGTAGGTGATGATATTAATGAACAACAAATAAATCAGGATTAAGTACAAGTGAAAGCAGAATTTAGTAATTAATTTGATATTGACTTAGTAATATGCATGGCCCTATTGTGCCCTGATAATTAAGAATAAATGCTTAGGGGCACCTGGGTGGCTGAGTTGGTTATGTGTCTGCTCAGGTCATGATCTCACGGTTCGCTAGTTCAAGCCCTACATCATGCTGGAGAGGAGCCTGCTTAGGATTCTCTCTCTCCCTCACTCTCTGCCCCTCCCCTGCTTGCTTGCATTCTTTCTCTCTCTCTCAAAAGTGAAAAAGTATAATAAAATTAAAAAAAAGCTTAATTGTTGTGAATAACTAGGAGAGGGTGATATTATGACCTAATCAACTATTCTAGGGTACATCGTATCTACATTTCCCACTTCTTAAAAGTTGAATGTGGGGATTGATTCCCAGAACTTTTTGGCTATGGTTCTACTTAATCCCCTAGGAAGGAAAGCAAAAAGCTGTCACAGGAAAGTTCTTTACTGGTTCAGATAAATAGTGAAAAAGTCACTCCTTAAGGGCTTTTTAACACCTAGAGAAGGTTTACAGGGGTGACTTCTGGTGGGGGTAGGGAGACAACTTTAAGGCAATATAGTTCAAAAACATTTTTTTTCTTAAGTTTATTTTGGAGAGAGATAGAGAGTGCAGGGAAGCGGCAAAGAGAGAGGGAGACAAAGAATCCGAAGCAGGCTCCAGGCTCTGAGCTGTCAGCACGGAGCCTGACGTGGGGCTGAACCCACGAACTGTGAGATCATGACCTGAGCCGAAGTGGGATGCTTAACCAACTAAGCCCCCCAGGTGCCCTGCAATATAGTTTAATTAAACAGTTTTCCTACCAGAGAATGGGAATTCTTGTTGGATTTGGGAGTGAGATGTGAGAAGTGAGTGGAGATATGAAAGAAGTAATTTTGAGGGCCTCTGGGAGTAGGGTAGACTTGGCTGAAGTGTAACAGTGGATGCTCATTGAGCAACATAAGGATAATAAATTCTAAGGGAAGTGAAAGATGGAAAGCAGCACTAAGAAGTCAGGGAGATAACAGAACATTTTTGCCTCCTTAAAAAATTTTTTTAATTGAAGTATAGCTGACACAATTATATTAATCGCATGTATACTACACAGTGATTCAACAATTATATACATTACAAAGTGCCTACTTCTTTCTTGTCTTTTCCAATATAGCCCCTACCTTGCTCCCTGCTCCCCTTCGCCTTGCCCTGCTCTTGAGGTTAAGGACAGGTAAGGGAAGAGAGCGAAGGCAGCTACAGTTAACAGGGTCCAAGTGATGCTGATGGGTGATCAGTATGACAATGGGAAGTTGTGCTCCAGAGTGTTCTGAATTGCCTGGCTACCACCAAAGGCATTTAGAAAGAACTGAACTGCCCATTACAGCTTTAGACTCACATCTACTTTGCCCACTTCCAATGTTAATCAGTAAAAGAGTGTGTGTGTGTGTGTGTTTACGCATTCACACGCATGTATGTGATGAGTTTATACATTCGTTTATTCAATTATGGTTTAAATGTCCAGTAATAGAAAAACAATTTCAGAAAGGGCTTAATCTATTATAATTTTGGACTTATGCATCCATCATGCAAGGTTATTATTTTCCACAATTATCTATCTTTAGAAAGTGTAGTTCTCTTGCTATTTGTGCATAACTTTCTTAATCACCCTATTCATATATACTAAAGGCTAGTTTCTTTTAATTTCTAATTGGTTATCTTCACTAGGGAGGTGGAAACCATTTCTTTCAATCACTTTTACCAATGAATACTAAATGTGTATCTTCAGCCCAATTTCCAGTTAATTAAAAATATTTATCGAGCTCCTATTATGTCCCAGTCACTGTTCTAGGGACTAGAAACACGGAGATGAGCAAGACAGACAAGGTCCTTCATGTTATAAATCTTATATTCTACTGCCAGGAAAAGTAATAAGCAAGTAAGTATATTTAATAACAGGCAGAGATAAGTGCTCTGAAAAGATAAAGCAGAATAAGAATCTAGAGTGATGTGGGGTGCTGTTTTAGATAGAGAGGACAAAAAAAGGCTCTATGAAAAGGTATGTTTACACAAAGAACTGGGGAAGATGCGAGGGTAACCAAAGCTGAACAAACCATAGCACTCATCATCCTCCTGGTCTGAAAAGCTAAGCCAAACCTATCCTATTTTTTCTCTCAGGATTTTAAAATATGGAACTAGGCGATGGAAGTATGTGTATAGAGAAGATCCTTTCCTCTCCAAGCAAAAGAAAATGGTGTAGTGAAATGAGACAGACACAAAAGGACAAATACTGTATTATTTCATTTACACGAAGTACTCAGAGTAGCCAAATTCAATGGGACAGAAAAACAGAATAGTGGACACCAGGGGCTCAGGGAAGGAAGGAATGAGGAGTTATTGTTTAATGGGTACAGAGTTTCAATCTGCGATGGTGAAAAAGTTCTGGAGGTGGATGGTGGTGGTGGCTGCACGACAGTGTGAATGTGCTTAATGCCACTGAACTGTACACTTAAAAATGGTTATAACAGTTAATTTTATGTTGTATTTTACCAAAATATAAATAAAAGAAAGTTTTAAAGAAGCAACAGCAGAAGCTGTGAACCCAAACTGCAAGTGGCGACATTCTTCACTTCTTGGAGAAAACTTCTTCAGTAGGAAAAAAGTGAGTAAGTATTCACAGAGAGAAGTAGTGGTCAGAGATGGAGAGAAAATGAGTCTCTGAAATTCTGTTTCTTAGCTGTGTGTGTTTGGGCCCTTGGAGAATTACCTTGCTTTTTTTTTTTTTTTTTTTTAAAGCTCTGCTCTGCATTCAGAGGGATGCTTATTGTATTTTTTGCTGCACTGCTGGGTGTTTTACAGTGGGAAAATTTTTCAGATTATTTAGTCTGGAATCTGGGGGAAAAGGAAATCCCTTAACCTTTAAGACTCAGTTCACTTTCTTCAGGAAACCTCCCCAACTCCTCTTTTTCTACCACTGGGCAGATCATACACACTTACCTGTCTCTTCCACTAAGACTGTAAACTTCTTGCAGACAAGTGCTATGTCTTTTACCCAGTGCCCATCACAGTATCTTGCATATAGTGTATGCTCAATAAATGTTCTTGAAATGGGGGAATGAATACATTAATCTTTCCTCATTGGTTTATTCTTTAATTTCTTGATGTACCTTTTTTCTTTTACCTGAATTAAAAACAAATGTTCCCACATAATTCCTATAGTATGGAATATAATACCAGATAAAGTAATGTAATGAGGGACTAAACAATGATGAACAGGAGACTGAGTTTATAGTTAACTAAGGGCTAAATGATTACTATATTCAGTTTGACTTCCAGATTCCTTTTCTTCTATAGGGTCACACGACAAACTGGCCCCTCATGAATTTATACAGATTATTTCTCTCCCCACATGTATTCTGCACTTATCCTTTCTTACTTTGTTTTAATCACGTCTCCATTTTATTAGTAATTATTTCTTTAAGAACTTAGTTTTCTTCTATCTCCAGACTGGGCACTCTATCAAATATAAGAAACAGATTTAATTTTACCAAATGAAGTATTGATGAAAATATTAAATATTTTGCTTAGAACTGATATATAGGAAACTTTATTTTATCCCTTTAACATTAAACCACTGATAACATTACTATTTCCTGTGCATAAAACTCTGTGGCCAAGTCCTGAGTTTTTCCCTACTGCTAGAAGCATTTTATCAAACTGAATCAAGAGCCACATTTCTAAGTCAAGATACACATATTTTATAGCTAACATCATATCCAATGGTGAAAAACTGAGAATTTTTCTTCTAAGATCAGGAATAAGACAAGGATGTCCACTCCCACCATGTTATTCAACTTAATACTAGAAGTCCTAGCTGTAGCAATGAGGCAATAAATAAAAAGAAATAAAAGGCATCCAAATTGGTAAGGAAGAAGTGAAGCTGTCACTATTTGCAAATGACATAATACTATATATAGAAAACCCTAAAGACTCCACCAAAAACGATTAGAACTGATAAATGAATTCAGTAAAGTTGCAGGATATAAAATTAATATACACAAACCTGTTACATTTCTATACAATAGTAATGAAGTAACAGAAAGAGAAATTAAGAAAACAATCCCATTTATAATTGTACCAAAAAGAATAAAAATACCTAGTAATAAACTTAACCTTATGAGGTGAAAGACTTATACTGTGAAAACCATAAAACACTGATGCAAGAAATTGAAGACGACACGAACAAACAGAAAGATATTCCATGGTTCGTGGATTAAAAGAACCAATATTGTTAAAATGTCCATCCCTACCCAAAGCAATCTACAGATTCAATGCAATCCTTACCAAAATACCGACAGCATTTTTCACAGAATGAGAACAAATCATCCTAAAATTTGTATGGAACCACAAAAGAGCCTCAAGAGCCAAGGTAATCTTGGGAAAGAAGAACAAAGCTGGAGGTATCACAATCCCAGATTTCAACATATACTGCAAAGCTGTAGGAATCAAAACAGTATGATACTGGCACAAAAACTGACACATAGATCAGCAGAACAGAACACAGAGCCCAGACATAAACCAATGCTTATATGATCAATTAATCTACGACAAAGGAGACAAGAATATTCAATGGGGACAAGACGGTCTTTTTAAAAAAATTTTATTACATTTATTTATTTTTGAGAGACATAGTGAGACAAAGTGAGAGTGGGGGAGGGGAAGAGAGAGGGGGAGACACAGAATCTGAAACAGGCTCTAGGCTCTGAGCTGTCAGCACACAGCCTGACGCGAGGCTTGAACCCACAAACCGTGAGATTGTGACCGGAGCCAAAGTCAGACGCCTAACCGACTGAGCCACCCAGGAGCCCCGGAAAAAGACAGTCTTTAACAAATGGTGCTGGGAAAACTGGACAGCTACATGCAAAAGAATGTAACTGGACCACAGAAAAATAAATTCAAAATGGGTTAAAGACTTAAGTGTGAGACCTGAAACCATAAAACTAGAAGAAAACACAGGCAGTAATTTCTCTGACATCAGCCTTAGTGACATTTTTCTAGATTTGTCTCTTCAAGTAAGGGAAACAAGGGCAAAAATAAACTATTGGGACTACATCAAAATAAAAAGCTTCTGCACAGCAAAGGAAACCATCAACAAAAATCAAGTGGCAACCTACTGAATAGGAGAAAATATTGCAAATGATACATTCAATAAGGGGTTACTATCCAAAATATAAAGTTATGAAATGAGTTAAGACAGAAAGAAAAGGCACAGCATGGGAAATATAGTCAATGACATCGTTGTAGCATTGTAGGTGACTGACAGATGGTAGCTATGCTTGTGGGGAGCACAGCGTAACATACAGAGAAGCTGAATCACTAGGTTGTATACCTGAAACTAATGTAACATTGTGCATCAATTATACTAAAAACAACAACAAAAACAAAGAAAAACAAACCTTTGTTGGAAAATAAGAGTGGTATTTTTTTTAAAAAAAGAACTTCTATAACTCTATCCCCCTCAAATAATCTGATTAAAATGGGTAGAGGACTTGATTAGACATTTTCCCAAAGACATTAAGATAGCCAACAGACACATGAGAAGATGCTCAACATCACTCATCATCAGGAAAATGCAAATCAAAACCATAAGAGATCATCTTACACCTGTCAGAATGGCTAGAATCAAAAAGACAAGAAATAACAAGTGTTGATAAGGATGTGGAGAAAAAGGAACCCTCATGCACTGTTGGTGGGAATGTAAATTGGTGCAGCCACTGTGGAAACCAGTATAGAGCTTCCTCAAAAAATTAAAAATAGAAATACCATATGATCCAGTAATACCACTTTTGGGTATTTAGCCAAAGAAAATGAAAACACTAATTTGAAAAGATATATGCACCTTTATGTTTATTGCAACATTCACAGAAGCCAAGATAGGGAAGCAACTCATGTATCCACTGATAGATAATGAAGATGTGGTATATACATACATACATACATACATACATACATACATACATACCTTTCTCATCGCCACATAGTATTCCATTGTGTATATAAACCACAATTTCTTTATCCATTCATCAGTTGATGGACATTTAGGCTCTTTCCATAATTTGGCTATTGTTGAGAGTGCTGCTATAAACACTGGGGTACAAGTGCCCTGTGCATCAGCACTCCTGTATCCCTTGGGTAAATTCCTACCAGTGCTACTGCTGGGTCATAGGGTAGATCTATTTTTAATTTTTTGAGAAACCTCCAAGCTGTTTTCCAGAGCAGCTGCACCAGTTTGCATTCCCACCAACAGTGCAAGAGGGTTCCCGTTTCTCCACATCCTCTCCAGCATCTATAGTTTCCTGATTTGTTCATTTTGGCCACTCTGACTGGCGTGAGGTGATAGCTGAGTGTGGTTTTGATTTGTATTTCCCTGATGAGGAGCAACGTTGAGCATCTTTTCATGTGCCTGTTGGCCATCCGGATGTCTTCTTTAGAGAAGTGTCTATTCATGTTTTCTGCCCATTTGTTCACTGGATTATTTGTTTTTCGGGTGTGGAGTTTGGTGAGTTCTTTATAGATTTTGGATACTAGCCCTTTGTCTGATATGCCATTTGCAAATATCTTTTCCCATTCCGTTGGCTGTCTTATAATTGACATCTTTAACCTCACCAGGTTACTAGGGAACTTAGACATTTTTACCTAAGGCCAGCTTTTCATACAGCAGGGGAAACTGTAGTAGACATTATCATATGGTATTAAACATATATCCAGAATGCCCATCAAGAAATTTAATTTGAAATACTTTTTGGATCTCAAAGGACTTTGCCAACTCTTAATTATGTCACTTTGATCATTAGAGCTTCTTTCAGGGCATGTGTTTTCTCTTCCTATTTTTATTTTCTTTTTGCCTAAATTCTTCGACTACCTAGGTGAACTGGGCTACAATATTGCATTTTACTATATCTGATTGTTTAAATCAGGACGGCCTGATAGAATAATACTAAATAACGCTAAAACAGTACTAATAACACTAAATAAGGTCTGTATGGAAGAAAAAATGCATGAGCATACTCAAGAAAATGGTGGCCTAGCAATTCCACTTCTGGAAATGTATCCCTTAAGAAACATGGTCCCATCCTCAAGTGTTCATGTTAATAAATGGCGTGTCATTTGGGTGTACTATTCATCTAGCTTCCCAAGCCAGGAATGGGAGTTCCACCCCTGACTTCTCTTTTCCTCATCCTCTAGATCTAATCAACCAGCAGCCCATTCTGGTTCTACTTCCAAAATAGACACCTTCATTTCTCTTCGTCCTCATTGCCTCCCCCTATTACGCACCATAATGTTAAAATCCTAACTCCCATTACCTCAGACTGTGACCTTATTTGGAAAAAGACAGGAGTTATGCATCTATAAAGCAAGGAATCCCAAGGGCTTCCAGCAAACACTAGAAGCTCGGAGAGGCATGGTGAGGTTCTCCCCTACTGGTTTCAGAAGAAAAATGGCCCTACTAACAATAAATACCTTTTTTTTTTAAGCAACCTAGTATGTAGCACTTTGTTATGGCAGTTCTACAAACTAATACTCCACACCTCAGTACAACCCTTCATCACTGCTTACTTGGCCTGATGCAATGCCTTTACATATGTGTCCCCACCCCTCCCACTGCTGGCCCACTCCAGTGTACTCTTTACATAGCAGTGAGTGAACTCTTCAAAAGTTAAATTAGATCACATCACTACCTCGGTTTAATATCCTTCAACGGCTTTCCATCACTCTTAAAATAAAGTACAAAAAGTACTCTTACCATAACTTAGGACAGCAGATCTTAAACTTTTTGGTCTGAAGGCCCTTGTATAGTAAGTCTTCAAAATTACTGAGGGCCTTAAAGAGCTTTTGTTTAGGTGGTTTATAGCTATCAATGTTTACCATATTAGAAACTAACGTTGAGAAATTTAAAAATTACCTGTTATAATAAGTAACTTAATTTTTTAAATGCAAATACATTTTCCAAAAGAAAAGAAAACACTGAGAAGAGTGACATTATTTTACATTTTTGCAAATGTCTTTAATGCCTAAGTAGAAAATAACTGGATATTCATATCCTATTCAGCATTCGGTCTGTTGTGATACCATGTCATGTGGCCTCTGGAAAATGCCACTGCTTGCTCCTGAGTGAACGAGTGCAAAAAAGGGCAAAGAGTGTCTTAATGTTGTTAGGAAAACAGTGCCGACTTTATGGACCCCTTGAAAAGACCAGAAGGACTTCCAGGGGTTCCCATTCCATACTTTGAGAACCACTGGACCTAGGAAACCCTGCCTAACTTTCTAATCTGATCTCCTAAAATGCTGTTCCTTCTGCTCTCCACATAGCTGGATCCTTCCTCATCCTTCAAGTCCCAGCCTCTCTCTCATCCATGTAGAGAAAGTCCTCCCTCACTGCTTGCCTCAGAGAGGTCACCTCCTGTTGCTTTTCTTCAGTTCAATCCCCTGGTTGTTTCTTTCATAACACTTTCTACAATTTATAGTTTAAAAACGTATTTCTCTGTCATCTTCACTTGATTATGAGCTCCATAAGGGTAGGTCCCTTGTCTTTTTTTTTTTTTTAACGTTTATTTATTTTTGAGACAGAGCATGAACGGGGGAGGGCCAGAGAGAGAGGGAGACACAGAATCTGAAACAGAATCCAGATTCTGAGCTGTCAGCACAGAGCCTGATGCGGGGCTCGAACTCACGGACCGTGAGATCATGACCTGAGCCGAAGTCAGACGCTCAACCGACTGAGCCACCCAGGCGCCCCCTTGTCTGACTTTTTGACTGTTACACACCTAGTACCTAGCACAGTATCTGGCACCCAGTAAACACTCAAACATGTCACTGAGTGAAAGAAAAAAATGAATCATGGATTTGTACACGTTTATATGCCAAGGATGCTAATGCTTACATTCATTCATTAACAGATATTTTCTGAACACTTACTATGTGCCAGGCACTGTTCTCAGTGCAGTAAATAAAAACAGACAAAAATCTCCATCCTAGTTTTGGAGGAGAGGAACACAGAAAATAAATGAAGGAAGTAAAATACACAATATGTTAGATGATAATACATGATGTAGAGAAAAATAAAGCAGGAAGGGACAGGGAACACTGGAGGCAGGTACAATGGGTTTCAGCTTAAAATAACGTAGTCAACACATGCCTTACTAAAAAAATTACTGGGGGTGAAAAACTTGAAAATGATGAGGGAACAAGCTCTGTGACTCTCGGCGGTGGGGGGGTGGGGAAGCAATAGAGGGAGTAAGATGAGCAAGGCTCTGAAATGGTCATGTGCTGGCATGTTTCAGGAACTAAAAAGGGGCCAGTGTGTGACAGCAGCAGAGTGAGCAAGACAGAGC
Source organism: Puma concolor (assembly GCF_028749965.1). Classification (NCBI taxonomy): domain Eukaryota; kingdom Metazoa; phylum Chordata; class Mammalia; order Carnivora; family Felidae; genus Puma; species Puma concolor. The sequence continues at coordinate 42,407,006 of NC_141683.1, forward strand.
AGTAATAGGAAATGAGGTGTGAGAGGTAACAGAGGGCCACATGGCACAGGGCCTTGTAGGCTTTTATTCTGAATTTAGTAAAAGATCACTGGAGGGTTTTAAGCAGGAGTAACTTGACTTCATTTATGGGTTAAGAGGATCACCCTGACCACTAGGCTGAGAAGAGACTAAGGGAAAGTGGAAAACCACCCAGGGAGCTTATTTTAACCATCTGTGTAAGAAATGAGAAGACATGGGCCAAAGGGTTAGCAGAAGGCGAGGTGAGAAGTGATCAGATTCTGTTCATATTATGAAGGTAGAAGGGATAGGATTTGCTGATAGATTGGTTATTAGTGTAAGAAAAGAAAGAAGTTAAGGATTCCACCAAGAATTTGGCCTGAGAAGCAAGGATATAATTGCCATTAACTAAGATGAGAAGGACTGGAGCCAAGGAGGTTTTGGGAGTCTGGTTTTGGACAGGTTAAGTATGGGATGTCTATCAGACATCCAAGGAGAAATGTCAAGTTGGCAGTTAGAATATGGGTCTGAAGTTCAGGAGAGAGGTACAGAATAGAAATATAAATTTGAGATTTGTGAGCATATATTTAAAGCTCAGAGAATGGATGAGATCACCAAAGAATTGTGCAAAGAGAAAAGGTTGAGCTCTCAGGCATCCCAAGACAAGAGGATAGCAAAAGAGGCAACCAAAGGAACTGAGAAGGGACTACTGAAGAGGAAAGAACCCACGGAATTGAGAAAGCCAATAAGGTAGTAAGAAAACCAGAGGAGTGTAATGTTCTGAAACAGAAGAGAATAAAGTATTTCGAGAAGGAGTAATTATGCCAAATGCAGCTAAATAGTTCAGGTAAAGTAACAACTGAAAAGTGATCCCTAGAGTTGGCAAAGTGGAAGTTAGTGGTTTTCCTGATAAGAACTGGAAGAATAGTGGAAATGGACACCTCATTCAAGTGGGTCCAAGAACTAATGGGAAAGGAGGGATGAGAACACAAACAACTCTTCCACGGAATTTTGCCATAAAGAGGAGTGAAATGGGACAGTAGTTGGGACAGTTAAATGGGGCAGAGATAGCACCAATTCTTATAAAGAAGAGAAAGAAAACTGACCTTGCATAAAAGGATATGTGGACTAAGATCCCTGAGTAGGATGGGATGATATATAAGCAGAGGGGCTGGCTTTTGGAGCACAGGTAGTTCATACACACTCATAGGAGGGAAGGGGGTCTACAAGCACAGATGCAGGGATGTGGGTAGATGTGATGGTAAGAACTTGCGGCAGTTTTTTAAAAATGACTCTTGCTTCCTCAGTTAAGTGGGAAGAAAAGTCATTAGCAGAGAATGAAGCTGAAGAAGGAGGTGTCTGGATTTTAAGGAGAGAAGAGGAAGTATGAAAGCGTTATCTCACAGGGCAGGAGACTTCATGAAGTAAGGAAAGGTAGTGTAAGTGCTGGGCAGCACTAAGGGCTGGCACTCAAATGGGCGGCACTTGAGATTAATGGTCACAACTCTGAAGTGAGCACAGTTGTGTAAACACGTGGCATGTTTAGCTGCGTAGGTGCAGACAAGGAAGGGTAGAATTAAGCACCGGGGCGCCTGGGTGGCGCAGTCGGTTAAGCGTCCGACTTCAGCCAGGTCATGATCTCGCGGTCCGTGAGTTCAAGCCCCGCGTCAGGCTCTGGGCTGATGGCTCAGAGCCTGGAGCCTGTTTCCGATTCTGTGTCTCCCTCTCTCTCTGCCCCTCGCCCGTTCATGCTCTGTCTCTCTCTGTCCCAAAAATAAATAAACGTTGAAAAAAAAATTAAAAAAAAAAAAAAAAGAAAAAAGAATTAAGCACCTATTTTCTGAAAGCCTATATATGAGGGCCACAATGATAAATAAACCGGCTGTGTCTTTGTGCTCATGGAGCTTATAATCTAGCTAACATACTGCAAAAGAGAACAACACAAGCATCTCACCAGTGGCATGGCTATAGTAGGATACACCTGCGTGACAGAATACCAGGCAGCCATCAGAAATTATGTTAAATTACGTATCTATGGAAAAGAGAAGATATATGTGATAAATACATAAAATAGGTTATAAAACTATGTACACAATGATCCCCCCCCCCTTTTTTTTAAATCTTTTAAATGTTTATTTATATTTGAGAGACAGATTGGGAGCAGGGGAGGGGAAGAGAGACACACACACACAGAATCCAAAGCATGCTCTAGGCTCTCTCTGAGCTGTCAGCACAGAGCCCGATGCGGGGCTTGAACTCATGAGATGTGAGATCATGACTGGAGCCGAAGTCAGGCCCTTAACCGACTAAGCCACCCAGGTACCCCCATTTTTTGTTTTTAAAGTGTGTTACCTACCTACAGAAAAAAGATAAGGAAAACATCAAATGTGATAAGGGGTTACCTCAAGGCTGAGATTAAAGATGACTAAAATCTTTTCCTTTATGTCTATTATTTGTACTTTTACGAAATGTCTTAATATTATTATTAATTTTTTAACAAGAAAAAGTTACTATTCCTTTGTATTTTCTCTGAATCTGAATACTATACATATATTTACATTTATTTTTCAGTGATTCTAATTATTACTTAGGTCTTTCCAATAAAAACTGATCAAACCAATTAGAATCATGACTACTTGTAAATGGCTCTTCACAATTACAAGCATGATAGGGTTACCTCCCACACACTTCTCGTTTGCTATGTTCCTCAGATCACCATGTCTAATTTGGGGCTTTTGAGTTCACATGCTACGGGCTGAAGTGTTCTAGTGTTTAATGTAAAATGTTGAGAGTTTTGATCTTTCGACTTAGAGCATGTCCACCCAGAAATCAATTAGAGCAGGGACATGAACATAAGAACCATGACTCTAATCACAGAACTGACTGGCAAGTTGGGAATAGAAAGATGGGAGGACAATCAGCTTGTCTTCTAATTCTATTACGTTTCCTGTCTTCCAAGAGTACTAGAGAAGGGAATAGGCTTTAAAAAGACATTAAGAATTTTCCTCAATTCTGAGTTGTTTGTATGTCTAAGTGCCTTGATATGTCTAAAGAATAGGTTTCTAGGTGAAACAAAGAAAGACGATTATTTTACATTACTCACTAATCATATTGCAGTCTTTAGGGACTCAAATGCAAATTCTTCTTTTATTCATCTTTTGTATGCCTGGCACATAATAAGCACTTAAGAAATGTTCAATCAATGAACTCAATGGTAATGACTCATTAATATAAAGCTTGTTCAGTTTTTAATCATAGTTAATAATTATTTTAAATCAACTACTATATTACAATACTCTTACTATTATGATTGTTACTTTATATACAACACATTATCTTGTATTTGCAAAATCTTAACCTCTGCTATTCCACTTTGTGTATTAAAGTGGAATTTGTATTAAAACAAGAATATGACTCTAGACATTTTCTCTTGGTAACTTCAAAACAGGATATAGGAAACCAAACCTTAGTCTTTATAAACATTCTGTTTTAAAATATATTACAAAGAATAAATGGAATTGAATGTCAAGAATGAGTAAGTGAAAGCTTTTACTCATCTGGTTTACAACTTATATCAGCTAATTTTTTAAAATTTAAGTTGATTAAATTTTTTAGTTGTTTCATTTCAAATGACCACACCAGAAAAGGGTTGTTTGTCATGATTATTTATGCCTTCCCTTTCTGTTTTAGCTTAAAACAAATGTTCCAGGTTAATAAATACGGAGTTGTTATAAACAGCAGCAAAAACAATTCCAATAAATTAAAATTGGTTATACATTTAAAATCTTTGTAAGAGATTATACATTAGGGTAAAATAAAAATACTCAGTTGAATTAAAATAAACAAAATCACATAATAAAGTTAGAGTGTATAAAAATTCAGCCATGCTTAAAATTCAGACTACAAAAGTATAGAAATGTGCAACCCTCCACTATACCTCCACGTCCTGTTTCCAAATCAATAATAAAAATTCATAAGGAATATAAAGGAATGACAAAATAATACATGAAATTTAAATAAGAAAAAGAAGAAAAGGAAAAATGTGCCCACAATCCCATTAAGTGATTCTCTACCATTACCTTTGAAATGGAAAAGAATCATGAAAGCTTCCCTCCATCTAGCCTGTTTCTCTGTTCTGACTCTTGAAGGGACTCAAAGCTATCACCCACCACTCTGAGACTGGACTCAAAGGCAGCCAGCCACTCTGCTTTAGAACTTCCACTAGAACCTTGAGCCTTCCCAGTTCTTAACTAAAACTTTGTCTCTCTCATCCCCTCTTTAGCTTGTATTATTCGTGAATACGTGTTCTCCTGCTCTTTTGAAAGGACTATGGCATAATTTAACCTATGACACCCCAATTACTGTCATCCCTTGTAACTAGCACAAAGCTCTGCATAAAATTAAAGTTAAATAAGACTAAAGAAAAATAAATGGCTTGTAAGAAAACCAGATCTAGTTACACCTCACTAATCCAAGGACTTGTTTAGTGTTCTCAAGTATCCGGAATAGGGCCCGCAGTATGGAGGAAAAATGCCGATAAGGACCACATTAAACATGCTGTGGCCAGCTGGCTCACTGTATAGAAGGATCCTTCTACCTGGTTTGAGAAAGCAATGAAGGTCCAATTTGCCTATGAACTATGAGATGCAACGGAAGAAACCTGGAGAGAAAGAAGGAGAAGAGAAATGGCAAGAGGACTAGCAGAGACTAACAGTAATGAGGAGGAAGAATGAGGGCAGCAACAGCAGCAGCCGGCAGAAATGAGCAGCTGTGACAGAGGTGGCAAGTTGCAGGCATTGTAGACCACAGAGAATAGCTGGCCATACAGTGGGCTGGGCTGTGCACCAACCAGTCGATTTTAGCAATCGCAAGAGAGAAAGAGAAGCTTTTTGGCCCTATGCTTCACACTCTCTATAAATACCCACGGTATAGTAACAACAATTTAAAAAGGAGGCAGTGAAGTATAGAATAGATGTTAGAAAAAAATGTTTATAGAAGATCAGCTAAAAAATGAAAAGCAGAATTTAACTGTACTTCAGTTATTTGAAACCCCTACTAATCTAAAATGTTTAACTTTCCAACGGGTGCTAGATAGTTACAAGTTTCTTAGACCAAGGGAAGAAAGAGGAACAAACACTGGCTGAAAACCTATCGTATGCTGAAAGTTTTATAAACATTTCTTTTGATTTCTCACAACAACCCTATTACATAAGCATTCTTATTCCCATTTCCAGTAAAATAAGGCTCAGAGAGATTATATATAACTTGCCCAAGGTCTCAGACTCTTCTGACATCAAAATCCATGTTTTTTTCAAATATACCATGCTACTGAAAAGGAGAAAGGGGAAATCAACAAAAATAAATACAAGTAAGGAAAAGAGTGGTTAAATTTTTTTACTTTCGCAAGTTAAAGACAACAGGTAACCGAAGTTATATTCTCACATACAGCACACCTTCGTCACATTCAGTGGTAAATAATCTTACTCCTCAGGATTATACACTCATCTTTACTTCTCCTCAGTTGATTGCTGTACTTTTTTAGATATGCATATTTTGAGAAGCTGTTGGTTTATTTTAAAAGATTAACCTTCTAAGCTAGTCTAGCATACGTAAGGTATGTAAGATATCAGAGCCAAGCTGCTTTCTCTTCTGAAGGGGGTTCTGCTTACAGCATTACTGTTTCTATAATATTGTACAGTTAAAACTCAATATACCTCAACCTGCTCTATTCTAAACCCCCTGTATGGTAAATAATCACACACAGAGCAAAGAAACCCAAGAAATGATTATTTCTGATCATACTTACTCATTCTTTACTTTCACAATGAAAATTTTCAGTCTGCTAGGTAAAAAAAAAAAAAAAAAACAGTTCCCCATCCACAGAGGGTGCTAGGAAATAGGCACTTTCATTTGTTGTTGCAAAGAGCATAAGCATAACACTAGTAAATGTTCACTGCCTCTGGTTTAGCATCTCTAGAATCTATCTTAAAAAAACACTTCAGGGGCGCCTGGGTGGCGCAGTCGGTTGAGCGTCCAACTTCAGCCAGGTCACGATCTCGCAGTCTGTGAGTTCGAGCCCCGCGTCAGGCTCTGGGCTGATGGCTCAGAGCCTGGAGCCTGTTTCCGATTCTGTGTCTCCCTCTCTCTCTGCCCCTCCCCGTTCATGCTCTGTCTGTCTCTGTCCCAAAAATACATAAACGTTGAAAAAAAAAATTAAAAAAAAAAAAAACACTTCAAATATTTTAAAAGCTTTGGGGAAAAAAAGAGCTCATTCTAGTATTATCTAGAATAGCAAGAAACTGGGAACAATTTAATGCCCAACAGTATAGGACAAGTTAATAATACATGTGTTGAATGGATTATTATATAGCAATTTAAAATGATGGCCATAAGGTATTTATAACCTAGAAAATCATCACAATATTATTAAGTGTAAAATGGAAGAATCAAAAGTATTTTTACAGTGGGGCTCCTTGGTGGCTCAGTCGGTTAAGCATCTGACCCTTGATCTGGGCTCAGATCATGATCTCAGGGTTTCTGGGTTCGAGCCCCGCATCAGGTTCTGTGCTGACAGTGCAAAGCCTGCTTGGGATTCTGTCTCTTCCTTTCTCTGCCCCTCACGTGCTCTCTTGTTCTCTCTCTCTCTCTCAAAGTAAATAAATAAAGTTAAAAAAAAAGTTTACAGTAAGACCTCAACTCTGTAAAACAAGCAAAGAAACAAGAAAATATGGCATATTGAAAACTTATTTTTAAAAATCTACATTGTAAATAGATATACAGCTATGCAGTATTTTCCTTGGTTTTATTTTTCTATATATTCTATGAGTGGGTACTACCATTATGATGGAAAATTAAAACACCTTGAATTTTTCATAGTTACGTTATTTTACAATATAGAAAGTCTGGCCTATAGCAGCTCCCTGAAAACTAATAGTATTTGTTGGAAATTTAGAATTCTGATCTGAAGTTTTGGAAATCCATCCAAAGTTAAGATGTGGTAGGTATACTGGGTGAGAGAAACAGGTTTCAAATGTTGACAGGCTGGATCAGTTGAATCTAACAGGATGGAATTTAACAGATAAATGTAAGATTCTGTACAAAGGACCAAATAGTCATGAACTACAGTGTGGAGGAAATATCTTAGAGAAGCATAAATTGAAGACATGGGTCTTTAGCAGGAATAAGTTCACTCAGTTTGATGCAGCTACTCGAAAAACAAATTATACTTTAGGAATGTATTAAGAGTTGGGATAATGTTAACATGAGGATAGTGATAGTCCCTGTGACAGGCAGAATTTTAGGATGATCTCTGATGATCCATGCCCTTGTATGCAAGCCCTTCCCCTTGAGCATCACTAGGACCTGTGAATATAAGGAATACTACTTCCATAATGGAGGGAAGAGATGGCATGGAAAGAGCTGTCCTTTACAGCCATGTTGGCTAGGTTGTAAACTGCCTATGGAGAGGGATGGCCTCCAGCTGAGGGAGGGCCTCAGTCCTACAACCACAAGTAACTAGATTCTGCCAATTATCTGAATTAGTCTGGAAGACAATACCAAGTTCCAGATGAAAACACAGCATGGCTGTTACTCTGAATGCAGCCTTGAGAGACCCTGAGAAGATCCAAATAAGCCATACCCCAACTCCTGAACTATAGAGCCCATGGGATAATAAACATGTATTGATTTAAGCTGCTGAATGTATGGTAATAGGCTATGCAGCAATTAAAAAAAAAACAATACGGTGCTATTCTCTGGGTTAGATGACTCCTACAGTGTTAGTAGTATTGAATCTGGGTGAAAAATGTTGTTAAAGGCATATACAAAGAGCTTGAAAAAGGTTTTAATTGGATGGTACAGTAATTTTGAATTATGTCATGTCAGACATGAAAGAGAAAATATCTGAAAACAGAGGAACTGAGTTTGCTTCTACATGGCTACACATTGTAGAACTTGGAAGAATGTGAGAACATTTCAGGGAGTCAGATACTTAATTTTCTAATAGAAAGATGTTTCCAAACATAAAACAGCTACTTTAATTGTCCTTGAATTCCTTATCCCTAGAAGTCTCAAGCTTAGAAAGATGACTGATTAGCAGGCTTAGTATACAGAGACCCTAAGCATTTCTTGATGGTATGATTAGTAATCTTTAAAGACTCTTTCTTAAACATTTGCATCTTTAAATACTGTGTGTGAATAAAGAAGTGCTTTTATTTTTTTAATTTATTTATTTTGAGAGAGAGAGGGAGAAGGAGAGAGAGGGAGAGGGAGAGGGAGGGAGAGGGAGAGGGAGAGAGAGAGAGAGAGAGAGAGCGAGAGCTGGGGAGAGGCAGAGAGCAGGAGAGAGAGAATCCCAAGCAGGCTCTGACCTGTCAGTACAGAGCCCGACTCAGGGCTCAATTCCATGAACCATGAGATCATGACCTGAGCCAGGATCAAGAGTTGCACACTCAGCTGACTGAGCCACCGAGGTGCCTCAAGAGGTACTTTCTATTAGAGCATGAAAATTTGCTGCCTGGTATACTAGAAGCAGCCAGTACACATTTGTTGAATGAATAAATACACAAAGGAAAAACCAACGAAGGGAAGGGATGGAAATAGTAACATGGTAAGACTCACTTACCTTTCAATTTTGGTGTGGGGCGGGGTGAGATAAATTAAAAATAAAACCTTGATGATAAGGAGCAGCTGTCTCTGGGAGAAAGAATGGTGTCTTTCTCTAGCAAATACAACCACACAGGGAAACTGAAGGAGCTCCAACTGTGGGCTAAAGATCGGGTTTCAGTCTTGGTACCACACTCCCATCCTCTTGGTCCCTAAGATGAACTGAAAAGACTACTGCAGAGCTCCAGGTTGAGTTGGGAGGCATGTTAAGGCACGTAATGAAGGATCAGGATTGGGAAATGGGGGATGTAAGAATGAATAATCTAGAGGGGTGCCTGAGTGCCTCAGTTGGTTAAGTGTCTGACTCTTGATTTCAGCTCAGGTCATGATCCCACAGTTCATGAGATCGAGCCCCACGTCAAGCTCTGCACTGACAGCACAGAGCCTGCTTGTGATTCTCTCTCTCCTTCTCTCTCTGCCCCTATCCCACTCACGCCTGCTCATTCTCTGTAAGTACATAAACTTAAAAAAAAAAAAAAAAGAATTATTTAGAGAAATATCAGAATTTGAAATCTTAAAGGAAGCATGATCCGAGATGTTTGTGTACAAGTAAGTTAACACAGAGCACAAACGATGTGTCTGGGGTTGCGAGGTTTCACGAAGTGAGACCAAGACTGGCAGGTTTCAAAGTGAACACTGAAGTTCCTGAATAAAAACCACATGGGATAGAATCAAGACAGAAATTGTGACATATTTTTACCTCTTCCATTAATTAAAACCTTCAGTCCAAAAGCTATTAATTTCTAAATATATATTTCTGGATATACAAATATTGCTTATTTTTTGTCAGCTGTATATAGTCCATAGCTTTCTAAACATTTACTTTCTACATTTGTTGCACTGCTTTTACTAAATGACAGACTTATTGAACAATGTATCAACAAATAAAATCCAAATAAGCTTTCTTTTTGCTCTTATACTTTTTCTTTTCCCTTTTTTAGTTCTCAAGTTAACAGAACAAAATATATTAGGGATCAAGAATATACTTGAAAATTACCTTTATTCACTAAGAAAGCTGCTTTTTTTTAAAATATCATTTGTAGGTGAAGAGGCAAAATATTTCCAGAGATTTTTATTTGCTTTAGGACATTGCAAGAGCAAAGTCACTTCCACTTAACAAAATATTTTATACTTTTTATCTAACTAGTTAATTCACTTCTTATGTGAATTCAGCTTTTAAAAATGGGTTTCATTCTTTAGTTAATGATGAGGCTTTTTTGGGTTCATACCCTCTCATTTATTAGTGGGCCTCTCTTTCATCTCATTTTCCCCTGAAATAAAACCACTTCCTATTCTTTTTAGCTCCTCTTTTCATCTCTCGCAAAGTTTTATTAATACTTCAGATTCTCTTCAGCTTTTCCTCTGAATGTCACTGTAAAACTGATTTTTTTTTTGAAGTCAAGTCTTTAAGCTATCGTAAAAATCGTATCAAATATTTCTCTACTTGCATTCTCCTCACTCCCCATTCCTCTCCCCAGCAACTGAACAATTTTGGTATGACCCACCAGCCTATATGATAGTAACAGTGCAACTAAAGATGTTTCAACCCTCTCCAGTGGCGCCTCATTTCAATGTTTCCTTCCAGCACTCCTTAACCCAACCTGTTAAGGGACCCTAGTTCAAATTTTCCTTTTGGTATCTGCGAAATTTATTCATATCTTCTGTTGTTACTCAAATACAAATTCTTTATCAATTCATATCTGAATTAACACAATGGCATCTTCATGGTGGTCCTCCTTATTGTCTTTCTCCCTAATAACAGTACACTGTCACTAATCATTCTAAAAAAATCTACTGTGGCTCTTTTTTAAAACACACACACACACACACACACACACACACACACACACACACACACACACTCTCTCTCTCTCTCTCTCTCTCTCCCCACCCCCCAATCTCCCTACTTTATCCAATTATTCTTCATTACAAACACCTACCTAGATTAAGCTGTTTGTGCTATCTATCTCTGTCCATCTCCATGGCCATCAAATATCACCTGGCGTTTACAGTTCTTGACAGACCACAATTCCCTCTTGAAGAAGTCTCTGTCTACTGTGGCTCTTACCAATCTCTCTACTTTCTCCCCCATTACCTCTCTCTAAAGTACTTTCAGAGTATCTCTCATTACTGCACTTGATTTCAATCTGGCTTGTAACTGTTCTTGTTATTTAATGAGTTTTTTACTGTCTTAACAGTAAGCAGCCTGAGGGCTGGGACCATGGTAGATACTTCTTTTGTGTCTTGTAGCATCTAGGCTATGGAGTAAGTATTTAACAAAAATATCTGAGTTAGACTTAATAATCTCAATGAAATGAACCACTACAGAAGAACAAATATGGAAAACAGTTCCATTTACATGAGGTATTTATAGCAGTCAAATTCCTATGAGACAGAGAGTAGAATGGTGGTTTGCTGGGGCTGCGAGGAAGACAGTACGGAGAGTTAATGTCTGATGGGTACAGAATTTCAGCTAGGGAAGACGAAAAAGTTCTGAAGACGGATGGTGGTGACAAAAGCACAACAATGTGAATACAGTTAATGCTACTCAACTGTTTACTTAAACATGGCTTAAAATGGTTATTTTGTGTTATGGGGATTTAAATAAATTTTTTTTTCTGGTAATATTTAACTCACAAAGCCCAAAACATCCGATGATGTGTTTTTATTCCTTCCCCTCTGTTTATTTTTTACTTTTTATTTTGAAGAGCCATTTTTATGAATTTAAACTTTTTCTCAAATTTGACTTAGTTCTGAAATGTCTAGACTAATACAAATGGTATGAAACTCTAGTGGCCTTGTCTTTTGCTACACAGGGAAATACTTCAAGATGCTTGAGAGTAAGCTGTGCTCTTAACTTTTAGTAACTGACTTTAGGTTTGTTTTATTCAACTACAGGCATACCTTGGAGACATGAAGGGTTCAGTTTCAGCCCACCGCAATAAAGCAAATATTGCAATAAGGCGAGTCAAATGAATTTTTAGTTTCCCAGTGCACATAAAAGTTATGTTTATACTGTAGTCTATTAAGTTGTGCAATTGCATGATGTCTACAAAAGAATGTAAATACTTTAAAAACGATTGCTAAAAAATGTTAACCATCAGCTGAGCTTTTAGTGAGCTGTAATCTTTTTGTTGGTGGAGGGTCTTAACTTGATGCTGATGGCTGCTGACTGATCAAGGTGGTGGTTGCTGAAGGCTGGGATGCCTGAGGCAATTTCTTAAAATAAGACAACGGTGAATGAAGTTTGCCACACTGACTGACTCTTCCTTTCATGAATGATTTCTCTGTAGCATGCAATGCTGTTTGATAGCATTTTACCCACAGAATTTCTTCCAAAACTGAAGTCAATCTTCTCTGACCCTGCCATTGCTTTATCAACTAAGTTCATGTAATATTGTAAACATTTTGGTTGTCATTTCAACAGCCTTCACAATATCTGCATCAGAAGTAGATTCCATCTCAAGAAACCATGCTCTTTGCCCATTGATAAGAAGTAGCTTCTCATCCATGTAAGTTTTATCATGAGATTTGCAGCAATTCAGTCCCATCTTCAGGCTCCACTTCTAATTCTAGTTCTCTTCCTGTTTCCACCACATCTACAGTAACTTCCTCCACTGAACTCTTGAATCCCTCAAAGTCACCTATAAGAGTTGGAATCACTTCTTCCAAACTCCAGTTAATATTGATATTTGGACCTCTCCCCATGAATTATGAATTTTCTCAATGGCATCTAGAATGAGGAATCTTTTCCAGAAGGTTTTCAACTTACTCTGTCCAGATCCATCAGAGGAATCACTATCTATGGCAGCTACAGCCTTATGAAACATATTTCTTAAATAACAAGACTTGAAAGTTGAAATTACTCCTTGATTCATGGGCTGCAGAATGGATGTTGTGTTATCAGGCATGACAACAACATTAATCTTGTTTGTCTCCATCAAGAGCTCTTGAGTGACCAGGTGCATTGTCAATGAGCAGTAATATTTTGAAAGGAATCTTTTTCTGAGCAGTAGGTCTCAACAGTGGGCTTAAAATATTCAGTAAACCATGTTGTAAATAGATGTGCTGTCATCCAGGCTTTGTTGTTCCATTTATAGAGCATAGGCATAGATTTAGCATAATTCTTAAGGGCCTTAGGATGTTTGGAATGGTAAATGAGCACTGGCTTCAATATAAAGCCACCAGCTGCATTAGATCCTAACAAGAGAGTCAGCCTACACTTTGAAGCTTTGAAGCCAGGCATTGTCTTCTTGTCTCTAATTCTGAAAGTCCTAGATGGCATCTTCTTCAACTACAAAGCTATTTTGTCTACTCTGAAAATCTGATTAGTGTAGCTACATTCATTCTCTTTGCTGGATCTTTGGGATCACTTGCTGCAGCACCTACACCAGCACCTGCTGCTTCACGTTGCACTTTGATCTTGCGGAGCCGGCCTCTTAAACCTCTTGAGCCAACCTCTGCTAGCTTCAGACTTTCCTTGTGCAGCTTCCTCACCTCTCTCAGCCTGCATAGAATTGAAGAGAGTGAGGGCCTGCTCTAGATTGAGCTTTGGCTTAAGGGAAAGCTGCTCCTGGTCTGATCTCTCCAGACCACTCAAAACTTTCTCTGTATCAGCAGTGGGGCTGTTTTGATTTATCATTTGTGTGTTCAGCAGAGCAACACTTTTAATTTCCTTCAAGAACTTTTCCTTCACATTTACAACCTGGCTAACTGTTTGGCACAAGAGGCCTTACTTTTGGTCTATCTCAGCTTTCACCATGCTTTCCTCACTAAGCTTAACCATTTCTAGCTTTTGATTTAAAGTGTTGTGACTGTTTGAGATGTGGGACTATCGCTTTCATTTGAACATTTAGGGACCATTGTAGGGTTATTAATTAGCTTACTTTCAATATTGTTGGGTCCCAGGAAATAGGGAGGCCCAAAGGGAGGGAGAGAGGGGGGGAACAGCCAGTCAGTGGAGCAGTCAGAACACATGCAACATTTATTAAGTTCGCCGTTGTATATGGGCGTGGTTCATGGAATCCCCAGTTACAAGAGTAACATCAAAGATCATTGATCACAGATCACCATAATGAATATACTAATAATGAAAAGCCAAAATATGACACAGACACACAAAGTGAGCAAATGCTGTTGGGAAAATGGCGCTGACAGACTTGTCTGATGCCACAAATCTTCGATCTGTAAGAAATGCAGTATCTGCAAAGTGTGGTAACGAAGGGCGACAAAACGACGTATGCCTGTACTGTGAAGCTATTCTACAATTCCATTAGATTTACTAGAGGCACTTTTGTGACTTTTTGGCTTTAAAGTGATCTGTGCCACTAGTTAGTGCTAGCAGCAAGGCCTTGGAAAAACGGCTCTAATTTTTAAAAATTCTATTCAATAAGCCATCATATATTTGTATGTGTATTTGTTATTGTTTACTTATATTCGCAATTAACGCAGGGCTTAATAAAAAATTTAGAAAGAAAAACATATTTTCATACCTTTTTTGTGTGGCAGAAACTATGCTAGGCCTTTTCACATATATAATTTAATCTCCACAGAAATCATCTTAAGTAGATTATTATACAAATTTTACAAAAATGGAAATGAGACTCAGAGAGGTTCTGTAATTTGCCTAAGTCACATAATATGTAAGTGGTACAATCCTAATTTGAACCTGCATCTTTCTGACCCCAAAAACCCACATGGGAACGTCCAATAGGCTATTAGAAAATACAGATCCAGAGTTTAGAAGAGAGGTCTGCACTAGAGATAAAGATTTGAAAACATCAGGCCAGAAGGAATACTGAAATCACAGATGTTAATGGGATAATCTAGAATCTAGAGAAAGTATACACTGAGAGGTGGGGTAAGAGTGGAGCCCGTTGTTTAAAAAGAACAGACACAAGAAAATGAGTCTGATAAGGAATGATCCAAAAAAAAGTAGGGGAAGGGGGGTACCTGGGTGGCTCAGTTGGTTGAGCATCCGACTCTTGATTTCGGCTCAGGTCATGATCTCACAGTCTGTGGGTTCGGCCCTGCATTGGGCACCATGCTGGCAGCATGGAGCCTGCTTGGGATTCTCTCTCTCTTCCTTTCTCTCTGCCTCTCCCCTGCAGAGGGAGAGAGCTCCCCTGCTCTCTTCTCTCTCTCTCAAAATAAAATAAACAGTTCAAAAGTAGCCTGAAGCCAAAGGAAGAGAGTATCAAGGAAAGAGTATATATAGTATAGTATAAAAAGGTCTAGTAGGTAAGCCTAAGTATCACTTCCTCTGAGAAGCATGAGGCTGAGACAAATGATTTTCTTTGCTATGACAGCTACATCCCTTCTTGCACATTTCTTTTTCTTTCTTTCTTTCTTTCTTTCTTTCTTTCTTTCTTTCTTTCTTTCTTTCTTTCTTTCTTTTTTTTTTTTTTAAAGTAGGCTTCACAGACAGTGCAGGCCCAATGCGGGGGCTTGAACTCATGACCCTCAGATCAAGACCTGAGCTGAGATCAAGACTCTTAAGATCAAGAGTCAGATACTTAACCAAGACTGAGCCACCCAGGTGCCCCCCTTCACATGCGTTTCTATGACAGCAGTCATCCCATTGTGTCATTATGTGTGTCTGTTATTCCAGGCTGAGGTGCAGTCATACCATGGAAAGGGTTCAGTCATGTAACTACATACTGGGTCTAGATCAGAGCCTACTTACTATAGCAAATGCTTAAAAACTTAGTGAATCAATGAGCCCAAGGTTACTTAAACCTAGGAGGTAGTATTAAACAGGACAGAAAGTGGAGTCCCTGCCTTAGGTTCAGAAGAAAAGACTCTGGCTAACAGTCCAAATTCCTGGATGTGAGGCTCTGCTCTAGCTAACTTCTTAGCCTTCCTGAAAGTCACTTATCTGACAGAACCTTTTCTGCTTAGCTGGATTCCTGGTTCTGATCTTCATGGCCGGGATTGCCCTATTTTACCTGCAGTTTTAAATGCTAGACATTCCAAAGTAATACTTGATGCTGAATGGTTGGGCAAGGGAGAAGATTCTCTAACAGGAAACAAGTCATTATAAAATAATAGTATTAGTGGTAACTGTGACAGTAATTACTTTCATTGGCCTTACTAATTCTACCAGAATGCTACTGTCCTTTTTTCCACATATGCATATACACTTATATGTAATACATATTTCATAATGGAACCCAGATTTATTGAACTCTAATGATTTTTACTATGAATAATACTATGTATAGTTCTATTTTAAATTATTTATATTGAGGCGCCTGGGTGGCTCACTCAGTTAAGTCTCCAACTTTGGCTCAGGTCATGATCTCACAGTTTGTAAGTTCGAGCCCTGCATCGGGCTCTGTGCTGACAGCTCAGAGCCTGGAGGCTGCTTTGGATTCTGTGTCTCCCTCTCTCTCTGCCCTTCCCCCACTACACTCTCTCTCTCTTTCTCTCTCTCACAAATAAACATTAAATTAAAAAAATTATTTATATTTAACTGTACAGTACCTATTGTGTTTTAGAGTTTCTAAGTTTTTTCCTTATAGAAGTTGGATTGATCCTCACCCTCTATACACACACCTTTCTCTGTTTTACTAAACTTTAAAGTCAAAGTTACTTTAAACTTCACTGTATTTGAGGCCAGATAATCAGTATTTTTCTAAAAATGTGAATATTCTATGTGCTAGAAAAATCCTAATGATTAAGCAAAGACTTCTTCAATGGAGCACAGCATTTAAAACTGTGTGAAACAGTGTCCTGGGAATTAGAGGCTTACCTCATTTTACGCAAAAGATTTATTTCTGAAAAGTCAGGAGCACTTCAAAACAGATTTTAAATGCAACAGGGAATTACGGCACTTGTTGATAAATCCCTTTGAGCAGTATCTTTTTACACTTGATCGTAGCCAAAAGGCTGGGAAGTGACAGTAGTATCTTTTTATAGGGTAACTAAGTATCCTTGTCAGTTTGGTAAGGCAAAATGGTGCAGTACTATAATTCTCAACCTTTAAATATTCATATCCCCTTCAGATAAACATAAAGATTGCATGCCCTTTAAACATTTTTATAAAAAGCTTTTCACACATATACACAAATAGAAAAAATGCATTTCCATGTACCCATCGTTCAGGTTCAACAACTACAATGATTCTGCTGTTTGATTCACAAATTTATTCCTTTTTTCTTACTGAAATAATTTAAAGGAATTCCAGATATTATGCCATTACCCCTACATATCTCAATAAGAAACTGTAAAAAACGTGGGAATGTACTTCTATAGTCACCACAGCAAAGTTTCCTCACTGTTTTAAAACTGCATTTTTACAGTCGATCTGTAGGAATGGGATCCAAACAAGATTACGTGTTACATTTGATTGTTAGATCTCTCGAGTAATTTTCCACCTAGAGCCGATCTCATCTTTTTAAGAGACACTGACTTGTAACAGAGTTAGTTGTCCAGCAGAATATCCCACAGTTTAGATTTGCCAATTTCCTTTCTCTTGATGTCATTCACATCATTATCACATGTATTTTTTAATTAGGTTTTATTAGAATTGGGTTCAACATTTTTTGGTAAGAATGCTTCCTAAGTAGCACTCTGTGCTTCCTCCTGAAAAGGCATCTTGAAAAGCAGATGGTCCTCGAGAGGACTGGAATGGATGTGTGACAAGGGAAGGGTGGACATTACAGGCATGAAAACAGGAGCAAAGGCACAGGTGGCAACAGGTAAGTTAAGTGATGTGTTCAAGGGAAGAAACCACACCCGCTAGAGACAGGTTTCAATACTGTCACGGCACTGTGTACACACACCATATACACAGGTCCCGTGGCACTCGGCCCTGCTGAATCAGCATTTTTAAGGATGTAGGCTCAGATATCTTTACTTTCTCAAAGTTCCTCAGGAAATTTGGATGCTTTGCCAGGCCTGAAATCCACTGGCCTGGAGGACAGTGTGCATATAAGGAGCTTGTTCTTAGTATGTCAAGCTTGTTCCTGTTTCAGGGATTTCGGGCATGACTTACAGCCAATTCTTTCCACTGAAGTCTCAGTTTAACTACTCCCTCCTCAGTAAGGTCCTACTTGATTACTCCATTCAAAGTCCCCAACCTGCTTTATTTCTTAGCACCTGTCTGATATTGTTTTACTTATTTCTGGTATGTTTCTCTCACTATAATGTAAGTTCCCAAAGAGTGCGGACCTTGTCTGTCTTGTTTACTGTGGTAATTCCAGTGGTTAGGAGGGGCTTGGGCATATAAAAGATGCACGCTACGGGGCGCCTGGGTGGCTCAGTCGGTTAAGTGTCTGACTTCGGCTCAGGTCATGATCTCACACTCCGTGAGTTCAAGCCCCGCATCAGGCTCTGTGCTGACAGCTCGGAGCCTGGAGCCTGTTTCAGATTCTGTGTCTCCCTCTCTCTCTGACCTTCCCCCATTCATACTCTGTCTCTGTCTCAAAAATGAATAAATGTTAAAAAAAAAAAAAAAGATGCACGCTAAATATTCACAGAATGGATGGATAAATTTGGCAGAACTAGGGATTTTTTTTTTTTTTTTGGAACACTCATGTAATATAGATGGGAAACAATAAAACCATCTTTTAAAGCTTGTCTTCACTGAGATTGGGAGAGTAAATACCTTCTTTGAGAATTTCTCTATGACAGTTCGGATATTTTGCTTTATGATAGGCTCAGTCACCTTGCTGTTTAAATGGAAAAATTTGGGACAGCATTTCATAGAAGATAACTACAACTCTGAACATTTATCTAATCAGTTCAATAATAATTTCCAAATGTACTTAATGGACTATTAAATCAGTAATTAGAAATCAAATTTTGCTACGCTGCAAAAGATGTCAAAATTATGTATGCTCAGACTAAGATATTTTAAAATTAAAATTTTATTTAATTAGCATCCCTCAGAGACATATTTTAAAATTAGAACTTTATTTAATTAGTATTCCCATAATCTATATTAAAATTTATTTGTACCTTGCTGACTTATAAAAACTATAGGCAGGGGAGGGTAAATATACAGAAATAGCTCATGGAGGTTAACAGAATTCAAAGACATAAACCAACCAAAAAAAAAAAAAAAAAAAAACAAACCAAAAACCAACCAAACAAAAACAAACAAAAAAAGGAGGCCCAGCAGAAAAAATGATTTAGGGTTTAAGGAGTAGCAAAAAAAATATGAATAAAGTGAAAAAAACTTTTATGTAAGTTATTTTGTGGGTTGTTTGAAAACATTCCTTCCTTTCACCCACACTTTTGTGAGTTAAAGTTAATGGATTTCTATTGCATTCCTGTTGTCACTATTGCCAAATGCTTTCCTATGGATGAGGCAGATACCTGGTTATTTAAGGAGCAGGATAAATGGGCCAAGACAGCTTTCCCTATCCCCAATTCACCAGGGAACATTTGAGAATTCCACCTGACATGAGGACAGCACTGTGCTCTTAAACAATCTGCAGTTTGATCCGATTGTTCCCCAGTGGGGGAGGTAGGCCACAGCTCACTCAAGAGTCATTGATTGGATTAACAGCCTAATTCCCAACAGATGAATAGAATACTGATGTCTTGTCAGCCCAGATCACAAAAGGAAAACACAATCTGCTTCTACAGCTCAGAGATTTAACCCTCTATTTGCCCAGAAGCTAAAATCTCTGTTTTTAGTATTGTAATTTCTTCAGAACTATTTGCCTATAAACATTATCAAACGGTGGTTTTATCACCAACCACATACTTTCATCCTCTTTTAGGGTAGTTTTAGAAAATATTTAAAAACACGGAAAGATTTTTACCTCCGTTTCACTGCCCACATTAGTACTGCTACCTGAATTCTTTATTGGGTTTCCTAAGGAAATGATAAATAAACTGCTTTCTTTGGGGACTTCATAAAATAGGACACAGCGTATGGGAAAAAAAGTTAACGAAATCCAAACATTCAAAGATAAAACTATTTTGAGCTATTCTCCTGGAACAAGCAACTGATTTTATTTAGGGGAATGAATGATTGCATTAAGAGGAATAGATGTTAGCTTTTTCGTTTATTCTCCTACTCAAACTACCTCCCAGCCCTACTGTAATTTAATAATTTTTGTGTATGGCTCTACAATAAAGAATCAAGTAAAAAATCTTATTTCTGATACAGGTTTATTAAAAATAAGAACAAATGTCTCCACTCAAGTCACCTATTAGAACTGTATAACAGTCAGTTGAGAACAAAAACAATGATGGTAGTGGCTATCTGTTTACTGTACTAAGCAATTTACAGGTGTTCTCTTATTTAATTCACCCAACAACCTTAGGAAGAATCTCATTTCACAACTGAAGAAACTGAAGCTTAGTTAGGTTAAGTAACTTTGAGGTCACATGATTTGTTAGTGGCAGAGCCAGAACTTAAATGAAGTCTCTGGCTCCAAAGCTTATTGCTCTTCAACACTACTGGGACTTTATGGGTTTGTCTGTATTTATACAGAGGCTTTTCAGTATTCTGAGGTGTTATACTTAAGATTCAGCAATCTCTTAGAATATGTTATTATTCTTTTCGTAAAACATCTATATGTGTACAAATGTCCTCTATTGGCTTTTCTTTTTCTTTAGAACATTTTTTTTCAAGGATTTCATGATAGCCACCTAAAATTAGCCACGTCAAAACAGAAATCTTTTTTGCCCGTGACTCTGGAATAATATTCAACTTCTATCCTTTTTATCTTTCATATTGTCTTCATCAAGTAAGGTTGACTGAATTCTCCTCTGCACTGTATCTCTGATTCTTTCTTTTTCCACAGTAATGGATCCTATCCAGGTCCTAACCTCCTAACTCACTAATTCCTACAAGAGTCTCCCTAATAATTTACCTGGTCTCCCAGATAATTTATCCCACTTCCAAGCATTGTCCTAAGCATGCTATTCTTCTATTTAAAACTTTGAAGCATATTCTAATTGTCTTCAAGTCAGATAAGAATTTCTAACTAAGGATTTCTCTAGCTCTGAACAGAATATGGCATGTTGTCGTGGCTTTAAAAATTAACATTGTATATGTAGGAAGTTTAGATCAGTTCAAATATGAGAACATATTATGTAATCAATATAGATTATTTATATTATTAGTACTATAATATTACATTAAATTATAATCTAATTCTTTATGGTAATACATATTTCCATAATAGCCATTATGTTAAAGGCTACTTTTGAAAAATAAAAAGTACAGGGAAGAGAATATATTTTTTGGAAAGAGAGCAGGAAAAAGCTCAATTAATACCAATTAAAAATACAGCCACACAATATGATGGTGTAAAAGATCTTTATACTACCTAACATCTCACAGAGCTTTCTTAATTCAGACAGGTTTTTCTTTCAAGAAAACAAAAATTTACACTTGTATATTATTTACAGAACACTGTCATATAGACCAACTTATTTGAAACTAACATCATGAAGTAAGTAGGACAGACAATACATTTTATAAATAAGGAAGTTAAAGTTCAACAGGGTTAAATGACTTGCCCAAAGTAGTATGGTAAGTCAAACAGCGGAATTAGGAATTAAATTTATGTCCTCTACACAAATGGAATAAATTAAGAAATGGCAAGCTTTGGAATTTTAGTGTTTAATTCCCACTTTTAGATCACAAGTAACAGTTATCACTGAAGGTGAATAATAAAACTTTAGCTACTAATATTTTGGCCAACCAAGATCCCTCCTCCATCTCTAAATACGTTGTCAATGTTCACTCAGTTAATCATGAAGAAATACAACTGAGAAAGGACAGTCTCAATAACTAAAAATAACTTTATACTAAAATAAAACAATCTATCATAAGTGTTAGAAGGTGCAAATAGCATGAACACATTCTGAATCAAGGGAGGTACTATTAGAAGTTTCATAGAAGCTGGGAGACCTTCAGGAGGATGATCCCCAAAGAATTCCTCTCCCCAGTATCTGGAGGAAGGGGCAATAAGAGTGTATGAGGAAGCAGAACTGCTTCTCTGCATGTCAAACACACATGAGCATTTCCATGGTGGCCAGAGACATGATGCTGTACTGCCACGGGGAATAGCTCATAAGCTCCTGTGATTTTTGTTCCTTCACACTGTGTGAATCTTGAGTTCAGAGGAAATTTCTGTAGCCCTCAGTAACAAAAGCTAGGGAGGCAGAAGTTTTTGCTCTGGATGCCCTGGTTAGGTATAATGTTAGCCGACAATGCTGGAAACCATGGCAGGCCCGTCTACTAACCCATCTTTCAAAAATAATATCCTGAAAGGCCTCCTGTTTTTAATAATACACACAGGCTTTCGTATTTTACACATCTACAGCTTTAGTTTCCTATCATGTAATACAAAACATTTTAGTAGATATTCTGAAATAAGCCATAGTTCTTTCAAAAAACAGTCATGTTAATATCAAGCAGAAACCAAAAACCAACTAAAAAAACAAAAACAAAATCCAAACAACTCCCAATTTTGATAACAAGAAAAGTCATATCAATGGTGTATCCTTTGTGGTAACAGAGATAAACTTGTCTGACTGTGGAAACCAGGTTAAAGACAAGGGCTTGGACAGTTGTGCCCTGAAACAAGCAGACTGCAGGTCTTATAAATACATACAGAAATAATTAAAATATAAGGGGTTTAGAGAGATTAATCTCCTTTAAATAATCTCAGCCACAAAGCCTGTAAAGACACTGCTGGCACCGGGCCCACGTGAGACCAGCTGTCGGATATCAGAGCGGCAGAGAGATTAACTGCTACCACTTCTGCACTGACCTCCTCTACGCAGTCTTCTCTGGACTCCATCGTCAAGTACTCCCTCTACCACTGGGAAAGGTTAGCAGAACAGGACCCGCTACAGTGTGGAGCATTATCACTTGACTTGATTACCTACCCTTAGCTGAGGGAAAAAACCAAATCAAAATAAGAAAGTTGGTACTGGAAGGGAATCAAAAAATGTAGGGCTCAGAAGACTCTAGGGAAATGCAGGAGGTCTCTGGAAAAGTGCTGATTACCTGATTCCATTCATTTAACCCGTGGCAATTTCTAAGTCACCTTTAATTATTTTCAAGCTGAGTTTTAAGTAATGCAGATAGCACCCTTACTCCCAAAGGAAGCACAAAGCAACTGATAACTCTTTAAAAACAGTAACATTTATTTTGTGTCAAAGCTAGCCACAAATCCAACAAATATTTTTAAAATGTGATAGAGCCAATGAATAAAACAAGAACATTTATAATAAGCAGCATTATTTCAATCAGATAGATTTTTTTTGCCCCCCCATCTGTATTATATGATATTTCCATGACTTTAAAAGGAAACCATTAAAAACCAAACAACTGCTCTGAAGATGACACGTAATCAATGTACATAGAAGTCCTTTTAAAAATATAAGGTGTTATGCAAATATAAGATATATAAATATATTATTTTATGAAAAGGATTTCAGATGGAATTTACTTGGACTGACGGAAGAAAACAGAATGGTGAAGACTGACTACAACACAGTCAGACATTATATGAACAGATACACATATTACTTTTTATCAGATGTATTCTTCCACTAGAATAAAATGAGACTGGCTGCTGGACCACCTTCTTTAAATAGGGTTTATCTGAGGTTCCTAAGCCTCTTTTATTCTAATTTTGCTTCTCTGATTTTTGGATGTCAACAAATCTCTGCAATAATTTCTTCTTGTCAAAAAGGTGATTTTTTTTTGGTCTCCTAGTTATCTCACAGGTGATCTGAAGGACAAGTGAACTGACCGTATCTAACTCTGATTCTAAAGTACAAGTAGGCTATTGCATCAATTTTAAGTATTTCAAAGAAATGTCTGCTGATATGCTAGAATGAGATGTTCTGGATAACATAATTTATCATATTTATTATAGAAATATTACCAATTTTCAAAGAACCAGAATATCAGATATAATTTACTTTTTTTTTTTTTTAAATGAGTAGGAAGGTGCTTTGGGTTTTTACACGGTTAAAAGGCAGAAGTTTTTTGTTAGAAAGAAATTTTGAAATATCAAGACACAATAAAAGACAGCTTCATTCTACTATTAAAAAACTTACGTTTTTAAATAAATGTCATTAAAAACTTATTTTCAGTTTCTGTTCTTTTACATAACACACAGGCGCCCACAATGTTCTCTTCTGCATGTCTCTAAAATGAAAGCTCTGTCTTTATGTTCCCCCCCGCTAAAGAATGGGTTTTAAAGACTGCAATGAGGAGGCCAAATGTCAAATACGTGCCTGTCCACCCAAGATTATACTGATATCCATCAACACACTTTTCACACATCAGAGTGCTCTCAGATGGTAATGACTTTCAGACCAAATGATTTGATTCAAGTTCTGAACCACTGATCCAGAGGTGTGCATCTCTTGTCACAGGTCTCCTAGGCCAGTGGTTCTCCAAGTATGGGCTCCAGGTCAGTAGTATTAGTTTCATGCAAATTTTAGGCTCCACACCAGACCTACTAAACCAGAAACTCTGTGGAGGGTTAGTGATTAACGATTCTAATGTTAGCCAACATTTGAGGGCCACTGCCCTCAATGTGCTAGTATATATATATATTCTCTGTAAATGAGCACCATCTTTTGGACAAACAGAGGTTAAATATCAACCATAGTGAAATAATTACATGTATTAAAAAGTTTATTAAAATGTTATTTTAAATGATTTATCTTTTCCTTAATTTTTAAATTTAAACATACTTGACAGAATTTCTTTTCATCTACCAGTGAAAGGCTGTCCATCAGAGGTACCATTATAGTCTGGTGCACTGTTTTTATAGTTCTATAACATAAACTGACATTTATTGGAGCTTCACATAAGATTTTTCCATCAACGGATGCGTTGGAAGAGCAATAACCAAGTATATGCTGTGGTGGGCAGATACCCACACATCAGGACACTTTTCAAAGCCATCAGGCAAAGGGGGTCAGTTGAATTTTTTTTTTTTTTTACTGCACAGGCTAATGCTTTAAGAGTGTCTTGATGGAATCAAGGAAATTGGATTGTCCCCCCATTTGCTGGGCTAAAACAAGCCTTTTTTATTTATCCCATTAGAGGAACACAAGAGAAACCTTTTAAATGTCACTAAAAATTTCCCTGCATTGCAAAACCTAGTCAAAAGGGTTTTAATTTTCTCTGAGAACTTTTAAGTAACGCAGTATGTCAAGGTTTAATAAATTGTAGTAGGTGGGCATAGTTTTTGTTACAGGCAACTTTTTTTTTTTTTTTTTTTAAAAGGTGCTTAGACATGCTTAGGCTTCTCTATATAGAGAGGTTGGGGCACCACCTCAAATAGCAGAGAACTCAACTTCAGCCCAAACAGCAAACAAATGAATCGTAATGGAATCTGTAAAATATCTGAAACAAATTAAGGACATTAAAAAAAAAATACTTTGAAATGTATTGGAAATGATGGTAATCTTTTTATAAGTGATATTTTTATGTTGAGCTTCTTGAAAAATTTCTTCAAGAATATGGCCTTGAACAAAGGCAACTCCAAAGGACAGTGCAAAGATCAGGCATTCAACAATCTTCCAGTAGAAAGAGAGACTACACAGCAACGAGAGACACTGTGTATTTGCAACCTGTAATGGGTTAAAAGCCCATCTTTACATCTTTAAAAATACTACAGAAATATCAACTAATTAAAAAAAGTAGATATATATGTTGTGTTGATTGTATATATCTCAAGAAACATAGTAATAAAGTAGTCTATACTTAGCTTCTATGATCACATGTTTTGGTGTATTTTTGAATGGATCTAACCATTAAACACTGTGAGGGGTGTTCTGGTTATGTTCCCCTCTTCAATCAAATATTAAAAGTACTTACAAGCAGAAAACAAAATGTTACAGAGGGAATACCAGAACAGAGGACTTAAAAAAAAAATGACTACCTATAAATGAGTATAGCTCCTTTCCTGAATCATCACCTTAATAGAAATATTTTTAACCACATCTAAATGGTTAAATAGAGGACCTTACTCCAAAGAGAGAGAGGGAGAGAGAAGGTAAGAAACTATGCCAAAGACAAAATGCCTAGTACTTCAAAATGTAATAATTAGTAATTAAATTATGTCAATTACTCCTCTTTTATTACCTGCTTCTAAAAAATACTACCTGCCAGATGATGTGGGGCTCAACAACGCAATAGTTCAGTAAGGGAGTCCTGCAGGATGCTGGTGCCACTTTAACTGCTGCTGTTTTAAGTCTCCCCTGTGACCACAGCTGTTCCAGAAGGAGGCTTAGTGAAGTGCCAGCTGACAAAAGAAGAATGTCAAGCAGGCTGGGAAAAAGACAGGCTATACTCTTGTCATGTACAATCAGTTATCCCTATATGTTCAATTAATACACTTTAATTATTAATGTCTCATTTTATGGAAATTTCAGCTTTATTACTTAAGTTCCTAACAAGTTAATGCATTTCAGTATTAGTCATTCTCTCCTTTACACGTAGAGGAAGGTAGTTTTCCTTTTTTAGCTGTTAGTACTAACAACTCAGGAGCTCTCGATGAAATTGTAAGTTGATAGGCCTGGAAAGTTGAGTTGGTGAAAGTCTTCCAAATCTGTTAACACTGATAAAACACCGATTATAAAAAGACTAATAAGCAACCAAAGGGAAAAGAAACTGACCAGAGGGTAATGAAATATATTCAGAGTCTATACTGAATTTTTCATCAAAAGGCCTTACTATTGGCTTAATTTTACTACTGCTTTCACAGGAGAACCTATGCTAATCCCAAAACCTGACATTCAAGTGAACAGAAATACTGAGAAAACTTAGCGTTCTCTTTGCTGGCATGTAGAGATTCTTATTCTGGATTTTCAGATTCATAGGATATCTGTGAAAGGGCTTCAGCAAGTGTATGAACCTATTAAAATTGTTTGCAAAAACTGTACATGTGTGCCCTTTCTCTCTGGTGTCCACAACTTTCCTAAAACTCTTCCTAGAAGGTTAAAGAGCACTGTTGTGGGGTAGTAGTACAGATTAAACATGAATTGGTAATTGCTGAAACTGGGTGATGAGTACATGGAAATTCGTTATACCAGCTTCTCTAATTTTGCATGTGGTTGAAGTCTTTATAATTAAAAGATTATTTTTTTTAAACCGCCATTTTCAAAATGGAATTTCATCTATCAATCTAAGTGAACTGCTAATGCAAGTGATAATTCTATCTTGAAGGTAAGGGAATCGGACTCATAGAAAACATACATGTAAAAAAACATAAGTATGGAAATCTTTCATGACAAAACTTTCAATGATGCAAGTTACTACTTTTACTATTCCTTATTCTCTTTCTCAAATATACCAAAATTTGATACAAAATCAGGAAAACAGAAGAGAGAAAAGGTAACTGGCAAAGCAAAGACCACAAAGACAAAGAAGGTGGAGGTTTGATGCTTGAAGGGGAGGGGGAAAACTGAAAGGAATAAAGTGGTGGGTCTAATCAAATCACTGTAAAAAGCTGCAGCTCTCAGAGTTAACCTTGCCAATCAGAGTAAGCAGGAGCAGGAGCATGTTTGTGCACATTAAACTTTGCGTGTGTCCTTGAACCTATGGTGCACTTCCTCCTCTCAAGCAGCCTGGGAAGGCTTCATAATGCTTACGAGAGAACCTTGAATTCCATTAGAAAGCTCCACAGGAAGGAGAAACCCTCAAGTGGCAGCTTGAACCACACAGACAGCTCATACCCTTTACCGATATTAGAAGTGAGCTCATGGGATTAAGTCTGCAAGTCCTGGAAAATTAAAAAGTATGAACACACTGATAAATGCCATTACACCAACAAGAATACAAGATACCTTTAAATCTTCTCGCCTTTCCTTTCCTTTTTTTTTTTTTTTTTTTTTTTTTTTTTAAGAAATGGCAAGTACTTAAAGCAATGATACAATAAAGACTGGTTACTAAGTCTACAATTTAACTAAAATCTGGCTAACTGGCTAAAATCTGACTAATAGTTTAATAATATTTACATGTGTATATTGCTTTGCTATAAAATCACTCACTCATTTGAGGGCCTAGCATATTTTACCACAAACTACACTTTTAAATAAAAGGAAGTAGGAAGGTAGGTACCTTCCTTGTCTTTCATGTCATATCTATTAAGTGATTATAGTTCTACTCTGTTCTGTACTAGTAAGAAGATACATTATATCACGTACAGTTTTAGTATTACATGTAGGCAGACTTAGATTCAATATGAATGAGAAATTTCCAATTAGAGCTTTCGAAAATTGAATAGTCTACTATGTGAAATAAACAGAAATGTTCTAACAGAGGCCACCTGGCTTACCCTTTTGGAAATTTAGTAGAGAGAATTCCTGCATTAGGTGAGAAGTTGAACCAGATGCTTTTTTTAAATGTTTATTTATTTAGAGGGAGAGAGTGAGTGTGTGCACACCCCCACAAGTGGGAGGGGCAGAGAGAGGGAGAGTGAGAATCCCAAGCAACTCTGTATTGTCAGCATGAAGCCCAATGTGGGGCTTGAACTCAAGGAACCTGTGAGATCATGACCTGAGCTGAAATCAAGAGTCAGAAGCTTAACTTACTAAGCCACCCACAAGCCCCGAACCAGATGATTTTTAAATTCTCTTTTACCTTTATGATTTCACAATTGGTGAAACTGTGTGCCTGGATGGCTCAGTCGGTTAAGTGTCCGACTTTGGCTCAGGTGATGATCTCACAGTGTCTGAGAACCTGAGCCTGAGCCTGCTTTGAATCCTCTGTACCCCGTCTCTGTCCCTTCCCTACCCTGTGCACAGGTGTCCTCTCCTACTTTAAAAACTAAATAAACATTAAAAAAAAAAAAGATTTCACAATTAGGCTTTGAATTCAGGGTCACACAGTCAATGGCAGAATAGAAACTAGAATGTAGGTAACTTGATTCCAAACTTAAGGTCTTTTCTAAACACAAGGTTATAAACCCCTTAAATGTCTTCAGGCAGTTAATTCAGGACTGAGGTTAACTGGGTCAGGGAAGCAACAGTGGGGGGATGAGGAACTGGAGAGCTCAAGCCTGTCAACAGAGGGCAGTGCTACTCAGCTCTTGCTGATTGCTGCCATATGGGAATGTGCCCAGGACTGTCTTATTTTTAGATTTTCAAGAGAATCCTAAACCCTGTGTTTTACGTACAAACTGTGGGTAAACTATAGGTGCTAAACAAAAACTGATCTTTGGGCTGCGTATGACCCGTGCCAGTGTGTGACCATGAGATTTTCCTCAAAAACCCCACATCCAAATTACTGATTTTTAAAAATCCTTCTCTCGATTCTTCAGATTTGTCAACAGTCTTCGTGAAATACAAAAATCTAAAATTTATGCTTTATATCAATTATACAGTCTGCTACGTATATAATAGTAATTTGCTCTGGCTATCATAGATTATATTCCTGTTACAGCATTAAATTGGTTTTTCCAAGATCAACACTACAGTGCAATCTCAGTGTTCACCTATGGTCCATAATACATGTCAAATTTTCTACAGAGGATATTTGTGTATAACCAATCTTTCTACGTGTATATGTGGATATGGCATAAATATTCTTTTTTTTTAAGTTTCTTTATTTAAGTAATCTCTATGCTCAGGGTGGGGCTTGAACTCACAACTTCAAGATCATGAGTCACATGTTCTTCTGACTGAGCCAGCCAGGCGCCCTGTCCCAAAAATATTCTAAAAACACTTATTTTATAGACAAATCACTTCTTTGAAGAGACATTTTTTTCCTTGAATTATCTTATGCCCATCTTTCAGGCATTATTTAACCAGTCTATGAGAATATCATCAAAAAAAGCAAGCTTGACCATTTCTAGACTTTATTCTGTCAACTCATTTGGGAGTCTTTTGTTACTTTGTGTGAATTCCTTCATATTTAATTTGTCTTCTTAAAAATTTTTTAAATTTTTATTTATTTTTGAGAGAGTGAGAGAGAGACAGAGTGCGATAGTGGGGAGGGGGTCAGGCAGAGAGAGAGGGAGACACAGAATCTGAAGCAGGCTCCAGGCTCTGGGCTGTCAGCACAGAACCCAATGTGGGCTCAAACCCACGAGCCGTGAGATCATGACCTGAGCCGAAGTCGGACACTTAACCGACTGAGCCACTTAGGCGTCCCTAATTTGCCTTCTTAATGTGACATTTAGAAGAACATTTTAGACTCAGCAACACTAAGCACAGCCAAGTAAATTTTGTAACATACACACATTTAAGTAATACATCTCAGAAATCATCAATGAGCCACCATTCAACATTCAAACAAGTTAGTTCTTTAAAGCAGATGACTCATCCATTTCTTGAGTTCAATGAGGAAGAACTGCTTGACTTTTTAAAAAGTTACACAATTACAGAATTAACCCGGTTCTGAGGGCACAATAAACTTTAAAGTGCACAAAATGTTATGATTCAGCTGTAGGTAGCCAAGATGTTCAGAAATCTTTACCGTGAAGAAGGTAGACTGCCTGGGGATAAAGGCCAATTCTTTTGTTTTCAAGTTTAGGATAGTATAAGACGTCAACAATTTGTGGTTCACAACAATAGCAAGAGAGAATGTAGCCAGGGGACCATTAAGAAGGAGCAATTTACTATACCAGGTCATAACACTTTGACAGTGTCCTATAATTCAGTTAGATGTAAAAATAAGATGACACTGGGTGTTCTCTGAACTCAAAGTAATTTGAACTTGATTCACACTGCACTGTGAGTCAGTTGTTCATTCTCAGGTACAAACTTAGCAAAAGAAGTGACTATTCAATATAAAAATGACAGAAAAAAACTTATTAAAGAAAATTGTGAGCTGTGAGAAAAGGAATATAGATTAAAAGTCACACTGAAGGGGCATACCTGGTGAACAAAATAATGTCTACATATAAGAATTTCATTATAAATAAGGAAATAAATACTAAGGACATGAAGAACTTGTTACTGTAATCCTCACAAAATGCATCAGATGGCTGTGGATTCTAAAAGCACAGAATCAGTGTGATAGAGAATGATGACAGCACGATGCAGGAAAATAGCATGGAATCTGCAGTTAAAATACTGAAGTGTGAACTCTGGTTATCTACTTACTAGCCTTGTGTCTTCAAGCAATTCACATAACCTCTTTGAGCTTTAGTTTTCTCTACTATGAAATGAGGATAGTGTAACACAGGACTCCTGTAGGATAAAATGAGCTAATATATATAAATACATTTTGTAGAATAGAAAATATGATAAAATATTTGACCTTTCAATACTGGTTTTATCATTTTTGCTCACCATTTTCAGACTTCTTTTGCAGTGACATCTGTCTTCCTCTGTTGAGCCAGAAAACTCTGCCTACATTTTTTGGAGATGTAGAGTTTCTTTGCACAAGAGGATGAATATATTTGTTTTATTAGTCAACAAATATTTACAAAATACCTCTAAAGCTCCCAAGATTTAAATAATACTAAAGGCTTGGGACACAGTGATGACTAGACTTGATCTCTACCTTCATACTCCATTATAAGGGACCTCTTTTTTATTTATTTTCATTTATTTATTTTGAGAGTGAGTAGGTGTGCATGTGCGCATGCGAGCTGGGGAGGGGCAAAGAGAGGAAGACAGAATCACAAGCAGGTTCTGCACTCTGTGCTGAACCCAACAAAGGGTTCGATCTCACAACTGTGAGATCATGACCTGAGCCGAAATCAAGAGTCTGACACTTAACCAACTGAGCCACCCAGGTGCCCTGGGGACTTCTTTTTTAAAACCAAATCATATTCAGCAGCATAATCTTAAAATAGGTAAAAATTGAGGTAGGGAGGGAAACTTCTAGGTACCTCTGTGGGAATTTACAAAACACTGAAAACCACTAAGCTGGTAGATAAGGCCTCTCCCCAAATTTGTATGCACCCAGGGCAAGAGTAAAAATGGAAATTTCTAGAACTCCTTTCTGTTGAAACTCCAGGCTCCATACGACTTCACAAAGGGCCTCACATACATGAGTAGAGACACCTCAGCTCCCATGTCCAAGCTCAATTCATCCCTCCACCTTCCAATCACTTGCCCCTTTCCCATCCTTCAGGCCTAGGGGCATACCAGCAGCAAGATCTGCCCTTGGGTTGGGTCCTGGGAGTGAACTGGGCCATTTCAATTGGTCTCCATAAAAGCCAACTGCATTTCTGGTAGAAGATGTGATTTAAAAGTACAAAGAGAATGTAAATTTTACATTTTGGGAAGGGATAAATAAGAGACATGATTATTGTACACCTCAGCTGTTTCTTCTTTCTACTCTAGTCATAAACTAATATATTCTACCACAGTTTTAAGAGATACATTTTTCAATCTATTCATATTTTAAAAGGTATGTTAAAATTAAACACTGCAGTTGTAAAAAATAAAGAACTGCTTGAAAAAGAGAAGTAACAGCTACATGAAACACAACCAGTCAATTGCCAAGATATCTGTCAAGAGCATTAAGCCATTTCAACATGGGTACTGTAGTCTCATAATGCATACCCTTCATTTAAGAATACATCTAATTTGTCTTCAGAATGGTCTTTAGCATCTACTGCTCAAGAATGTCTACCTGATATATGTGTTACAGCATATTTGTTTAGGCCTGCCACACTCAGACAATACAGAATATGCATACTGACCAAATGTGTCAAGAAAAGTCATGAAGTATTCCAATAACCTTGTTAAGATCAAGTTTTCCTATTCTAATTTATTTTTTTCTTTCCATAAATTTCTCGAAGACATTGTTTCTTTGGGGCATTATTATTACTATCCTCAATCTTTACTCCATGTTTATTTCAAACACATATTAAGTGATATGTCAAGTAATGTGTTAGGAGCTGGGAGTAGAAAAATATCAAAATTCTTACTCTCAAGGAGGCTAGTCTTATGAATGGAAATGATTATAATAAAGAATGACAAATCCTATCACAGGTGTAAACAAAGTGTATTATAGGAGTGCAAAAGAGGGGGTCTAAAAGGAGGTTGTGGTTGCAGGAAAAGGAGGGGCTAGGTCAGGGTCTTCCCAAAAGAAGTGATGTTTCAATGAAGAAACTATAGGCTTTGTGTACATGTGTGTGCGTACACTCGTGTGTGTGCGTGTTGTGTGTGTGTGTGCGTGCTTCAGACTGGGGGAGTAGTCATCTACAAAGGAACAATATTTTTATAATATTTACTGAATGTGTACTGTATGTCAAACATTAGGCAAGAGATACTTGGAATATTAAAGAAACAGAAAACCTGATTCTTACACTGAAATACCTTACAATCCACTAGTGACACCAAAGCTGAACAATCAAGTAAATACAATTAAGGCAAAAACTCCATTATATATAATGGAGTTTACTTGAGAACTGAGGTTCTTCTTTAATCTTCCTTGGTTAAGGAATTTTTCCACCATGCTGTCTTGAACTTAATCAGGGTAGATAGTCTCTCACTACATTTGCCTTCCAAACGACCTATTAAAAAACTACAACTTTAGGGGCGCCTGGGTGGCTCAGTCGGTTAAGCGTCCGACTTCAGCTCAGGTCATGATCTCACGGTCCGCGAGTTCGAGCCCCGCCTCGGGCTCTGGGCTGATGGCTCGGAGCCTGGAGCGTTTCTGATTCTGTGTCTCCCTCTCTCTCTGCCCCTCCCCCGTTCATGCTCTGTCTCTCTCTGTCTCAAAAATAAATAAAAAACGTTAAAAAAAATTAAAAAAAAAAACTACAACTTTGTTTCCCAAATATGCAATCAGTGAGGAGTTGCTAATGGTTTATTATTCTGGTATGGACATGAACTTACAGAAAAGATGTGAGTTCCAAAATGAATAAAGGGCAGAAACTGTAGAAACACACTGAAAAATGACCTCAGGTTGAACAGCCTTGTTCATTCTATTTAAAAATACATTCTCTGAAAGTCCATGATGTTTTCACTTTCGTCTGATAAACTAACTGAAAATTTACCAATCAGGATCATTTGTTAGTGGAAATCTTGGATTTGACTCTTGACGTTGGAGCTGTCTGACTTTGGATAATTATGTGGAAAAATTTCTTTTAATAAGAAAAAAAATGACCAAATACGTAGACATAGCTTGCACAGTTATTTAAAAAATAGCAAGTGCTCAGTCCATAGGATTATATCTAAATTTGCATCCCTCCTTTAAACTTGGCACCATATCTAGGAAATCTAAACAGTTGTTAGTGATTCATCACAGCAATCCATTAGTTTTATCTGATTATTTTATCCTAACTCCTACTTAAGATACATAGCACCACAGAACTGGCAGGTGAATATAGGGTTTAGAATTACAAATCCAGTACTACATGGAATTACATGCAGACATTTAAAAAATTTGAGATTCTCATCTTCCCAATATCTGCCATCCCCAACTCATTTACTGAGTCATAATTTTTGGAGTTGAGGTTTATTTTTAAAAAGATCTATAGTTGTGGGACGCCTGGATAGCTCAGTCAGTTGAGCATCCAACTCCTGATTTCCACTCAGGTTATGATCTCACGGTTTGTGAGTTCCAGCCCAGTATCGGGTTGTGCGTTGGCACAGAGCCCGCTTGGGATTCTCTCCCCCTCTCTACCCATCCCCTGCTTGTGCTCTCTCTCTCAAAAATAAATGAACATTAAAAAAAAAAAGAAAAAAGAAGATCTATAGTTGATTCTAGTGATCCAGGTTTGGGAACTTCTGGAATATACAAAGTGAGCTCGACTACTTCATAAAGCAAGTAATACTGGATAAAATGGTATGGTCATAGAGGTGAGGCTTTAATAGTCAAGCATAAAAGCTGAGAACCAATTCATAGATAAGACACCACTAGATGTTCTTGGTCATAGAATCCTTTAGATATTGAAGTAGCATTTAGATAATGGTGTTTAAGGAAGACTTAATGTACCAATATTATGGAGGATCAAAAAGTCACTTTAATAAGTTGCCACAATAATATACTGATGAATGAATGATAATTCAGACCAGATGATTGTCAATGGAAATGAAACATATACTATGAAGCTCTCCATACCTTACAAGGCCAACAACTCGAGATCTCAAGATCTCAAGAGTTTACTTTCCCACAGTCAGATGGTAGTTGAGCCTGAGTGGCAATAATGTTATTAAACAATGAGTGGAATGCTGGATGTTTGTACTAATTAAGTAATTATTATTATTATGGATAAACAATAATATAATGAATAAA
This sequence comes from Puma concolor, assembly GCF_028749965.1. Classification (NCBI taxonomy): domain Eukaryota; kingdom Metazoa; phylum Chordata; class Mammalia; order Carnivora; family Felidae; genus Puma; species Puma concolor. The sequence continues at coordinate 42,441,816 of NC_141683.1, forward strand.
AGAACAGCCAAGCTTTTGACAACTGAGTAGAAATTAAAAGTATGAAAAGAATGGGACAGAAAGAAACCTGTCCTAGTAACATGCTAGCTTGATGGTTTTATTACACATGGTTCTTACTATTTTTATTATGAAAATACTATTTTTATTATGAAAATACTTGTAGATAGAGAAAAGCAGAGACCCATTATTCATATTTAATAACTGTGAACATTTTGCCGTACTTTTTCTTTCTTTTCCTTTTTTGTTGAAGTAGGATAAAGAAATTATGGTTGACATGACATCTTGTCCCTAAATATATCAGTGTGCACCTAAAAACAAGGAAAATTCCTACACAACCAAAATACCATTATCACACTTAAAATGGTTAATACTAACTCCTTAGTTTTAATGAACACGGTCCTCTTAACGTTTATAGTTATATGTAAATCAAGACAACATGGGCTTGTTATGTTCCTTCCCCAAAGCAATCTATACATTCTTTTAAATTATTGATGGAAAAGGTAGCAACTTTGCAAATCCTCTGGATCTTACTGGCGATGTGATAGAAACTCCTAATTCAAAAAAATGTACCATTAATGAATGTTAATTTGATAATCACAAAAAGAATTCACTTGGAGTTTCATACACAGTGCTTCAAGAAGACTTTCAAGAGTTCTTGAGAGTATTACTACTTTCCAAGAGTCATGGGTGTAGACTGAACATCAGCAAGAACCATGGCATGATCAAGACTTTGCCCTTAACAGAACTAAGACCTCTGGCCACTGTCAGATAATCTGTCACTATAAGCTACTTGTATCCAAGCCAGATATTTATTGCTATTGATCTGCCTGGTCCTAGCAAAAGACTTTTGTTCTCCCAGACCGGGACTTTGACCTCAATTAAGTTATGAATTTCAATCCGATAGACTGCTCCACTTACCCTACTGCTCTCCTCGACTGGATTAATTAGAATTAGCTAGGCCGAGAGTCACCCCAAGCTCCTCATGGATCATATTATTTTAATAATAAATAAAAGAATAGCAGCAATGTACAAGAAGTATTTTGAAAGATTGCTCATCTAGGAACATCATTCAAAACCTGCCAATATCAATTTCTCTGATTTTGATTACCTCATTTACTTTTTATTTCTTTTCATTCATTGGAGTCTCCCCTTTTATTTCAGCTTTCTAAACATGTTCTTTGCATTCAAACATCAAAGTACTTGCCATTTTAGCACTTTGCTGCTATTTTAGGGTTTCATTAGAAAGTAACTCATCAAAGCAATCATTTGCAAGAATATAACTAAAAAACATTTAATAATCTCAGAGCATCAAGAAAAAAACATTCCATCATCCAAGAAAAATACTAGTCTTTAGCTAAATGCACTTTCTCTACAGCTAGTTAATACATTAAAAGCAGACAAATCAGAATGTCACTGAGAAGGCAATATCCAAAGTTGCAAAGAATAAGAATGTGCAAATACATTTATTTTTAATCCATAACCCACTGGGACAGATTATATAATGGCCAGTGAGAACTTTAAATCATGTTGATAACAATAATCAGTGGGATCAGTATTTGCTAAATATACTGTTCTAACTTTATGATTTACTCCATAAACATAAAAAATTTATTCTAAAATGTAAAGAATATTATACAAGAATGTTTACATTCTGGGCTATAGTATTTGGTATCTGATACTGAAATTGTAAGATTGTTAGAAAGGATTTATAAGGGAATTATAGAATTTAGAAAGGATTTATAATTCCCTTTATAAGGGAATCCTAAAACTCTATATATTTTCAACTGATGTTTCTGACATAACAAAAACCCTTTTACTTCTTTGATTACTAAAATTTTGAGTTTTGATTAGCTTGAGGGAACATAAAGGAAAGATTTCATCAGAATGTCTAAGTCTAGTAGTAATTTCAATATTAAAAGCAATACAAAATTAAAGCACAAACTCTGCCCTTAAAATGCTGAGAATTACATGTATATTTGGAAGGTACAGTCTACAAAAGGATATGTCATAAATTTACAAATCAGCAATTTATCAAGCCTTTAGTAAAGGTAGTGTTATCAAATAGACTCCTTGGAAAGAAATACGCACACATGAAAGTGACTCCTGCAATGAAAAATGAAACAATTATATTTTTTTATAATTACAACTATTGGATTTAATTTCCATTCCTCCTTTTCTCTCTCACTACCACATACACACTCATTTGGGTTCTGTAGATCATGTAAAACGCCATTCATTTTGAAGAAGAGTTTTCTATTTTCCCATGGAAAAATTCTAAGCTCAAGTACCAGTAAACATTTCTTCCTCAGCACCCAAAACATACCAGTAATCTAGTAAGAAAAACAAAACTGGTATGAGGACTGGACTCTTTACAATGTGGGAGAGAATCAAGGATTAAAGAAATAATTTGAAGGCTGAGGCTATTTTCATAATGAGCCACTCAGCAGGAAAAGATCAAATGACAAAATGTATTGTGCTTTGGCAAAGGGCTTCTGTTTTCACACCTGACTTTCATTAAGTTGCATATTCTTAAGTGGAATTAGAGCAATTCTCTAGCAAATCATACAGGTGATTTAACACATTAGCCCAGACTTTTCAAATGACCTCTTAATTAGGGTCACAAGGATAATGTGTGAGAGAAAACAGGAAAAATTAACATATTTACACCTTCCCCTACAGTGGAAATATTTGAAATGTAGACAATGACTTATATTAATACCATGAGAACTATATATTATATATATTTGTATACAAATATATATATATATATTTGTATATAAATATATATATATATTTGTAAGTGAGTTTGTATTTGTATACAAATATATACAGTGTATTTGTATACAAATATATATATATATATATTTGTAAGTGGGTTTATAAATGTATGAAAGAATTTAAGAGTTTGAAAAAGTATTTTTTGATAAATTTACAAAAAATATACACACCTATGTCATTTACTAGTATTCTCTATTTGTGCTTAACCATCTAAACTTTTCAGTCTAATTTAAATATTCTAATACTGAATGTCCAGGAATAGTGTTTACATATAAAATAAAAGTAGTAAAAGGGAGAAGGTAAGCCTTGTCCATTTCCTAGGGAGGACTTTTTAAAGGTAGACAAAAAAAAAAATCAATATATGTCTTCTAAAATTAGCAAATGAGATACTTAATGGTATTTATATATTTGAATATTGAAAGAAAGGAAGGTAAGATAAATCTAAACTATAAACTCCTTCTCTTGGGAGAAAAACTACTGAAACACTGGAAGAATATCTTAAGTGACTATACAGCCTTGTTAAAAACAAGAAATTGCCTTGAAATCTTGTTTTATCCAAGCAGTACGTGTACATTTTATATCCTATTCCACAATTATATATCTATGTTTGTTTACCTAGAAAATGACTTTTAGAGCTACTTCTAAGTTAAATTATTTGTATTCCCCAAATCCTCAAGACAAATGGGTACTCTGGAAAGATGCACCATATTCGTAAGGTTTCTCATATATTCTTACATATACCATGTACTCCACTGTTGCCAGGGACAGAGGCCCTCAGTTTGATAAACCATTTAAAAAAAACAATAAAAAACTTAAAAAAAATTGAATGGCATGGAAAAATGTTCATTTTATAATATTAAATGAAAGAGAAGTACAGAAACCACATACATGGCTGGTTTCTGGTTCCAAGTAGGATGGAAGAAGATATAATAAAGTAACTTTCCTAATGTTAGCAACAATGAAAGAACAGGAAAATTGAAAAATTGTGTTTATGAAAGCAAAAAGGACTGAGTGAACTAAATCAGAGAGCTATTCAGAGAACAAGCTCTCAAAAATGAGAGAGAGAGAGAGAATAGGCTCTTTCCTGCTGCTTTCTTACCTGGGAGTATTTGCTGATTCTGTGTAAAGCCTGAGGAATGAGAGTGGCTCAAATAAAATGATGACACGGGAAAATAACATTTTGGAGGTTGTTAGGGGTTGGGTCAACAACTGAAAAATTTCAGAAGTCCCAAACACAAAGTACTATTTTCCCACTGGTTTAATTTCTGAGTTCAGGGGCTATGTGGGAAGCCAGAGTTTCTAAAAGAGCACATAGGAATCTGTTGTTTTGGCATATTTGAGGGAGACAGTCCCAGTTGAGGAACAGGGCCTGCCTCAAACAACAAATGTCAGCCCAAACACATTTACCAAAATTTGGAAGCAGTGTGGGATAGGAAGCTGGAGAACAAAGCTCAAAGCAGAAAGAATCAGACGGAGTCTTAATCAGTGTTTCAAGAAAGGGAGGCAGAGACCCTTAGGCTCCCAAGCAAAAGCCCTCAAGAGCCTCCCCCCAAGATATGTAAGAAAGCAGAGGTATAACTAGAGTTACAACCTAGCCCCAACATTGCTCAATTCTTCACTGGCCTGAAGTGATTAGCCCCTCAATCAATATATCTGACAGAGGATAAGGGGTGCCCTTTCTTGGGGCAAATAACACTGACTTCAGTCTCTATTCTCCTTTATGCATAATGTGCAACATACCATTTTAAAATTATGGGATATAGCTCTTCCTCTTCCTTTCTTGAACAGTTCAGCTTTAAAACCATAGGTAAGGTTGAATGAAGTAGGTATTCATGTGAGTGGAAGGGTAGAGAAAGGGGAGCTGTCATGGTACAGAGCAAGGTATCAGAGCCTAACTAGGATAACAGGGTGTCCACCTGGAGTGGTAGCAGCCTAATGTGAGGTGTCAGGGCTCACACAGGATGAAGAAGACGTCCAGATAGAAAATGGTCTGGGGCGCCTGGGTGGCTCAGTAGGTTGAGCATCCGACTTCGGCTCAGGTCATGATCTCACAGCTCGTGAGTTTGAGCCCCGCATTGGGCTCTGTGTTGACAGCTCAGAGCCTGGAGCCTGCTTTGGATTCTGTGTCTCCCTCTCTATCTGCCCACTCACATTCTGTCTCTGTTTCTCTCAAAAATAAACATTTCAAAAGAAGAAAGGAAAGGAAAGGAAAGGAAAGGAAAGGAAAGGAAAGGAAAGGAAAGGAAAGGAAAGAAAAGAAAAGAAAAGAAAAGAAAAGAAAAGAAAAGAAAAGAAAAGAAAAGAAAAGAAAAGAAAAGAAAAGAAAAATGGTCTGGTACAAAGTGTCAGAGTCTATGTAGAGTGAAGAAGACAGCCCTACAAAAGGTTGGCAAGGTACTGGATGCTGAAGCCTAAGATGACTGAGGAAGGCACTCCCATGAGACAGCAGTCTGGCTCAGAGTGTCAGAAACCAAGAGGAATGAGGACAACATGCTCCAGGAGAGTGGTCTGAGCAAACTGTCAGAAGTTCAGGATGATGAGGGCATCCCTGCAGGAAGGGGGGTGGCAGCAGCAATGAGAGATTGATCAAATAGTAAATATGATAAGATAATGGAGCCAGATTTCTCACTGTCAGAGAAAGAGAGTTACACGTAGAAAAACTGAATGAATCTTGTTGTTTTGAACTGGAAGTAGAGATACTGGTGTGAACTTACGGTATACACACACAACATACAAAGAAAAATGAACACAGATATTAATGTGTATATGTATATGTGTATACACATATATGTCAGAGGATTTGGGAAGAGTGATAGCCCAACAGCAATGAGCACACCTACTCAGATCCTGGTTTTTAAACACCATTCTCTACTAAATTGAACCACAGCTTTCTGCTGTTCCATGGCTGGGAAAGAGAAGAGTTCAAGATGAACTGGAACTTCTTGCTATGCAAGAAAATATGAAAATTCTCAAAGAATTACGGGAGTATGTCAAAAGGACACAGAAGCCAGACTGAAGTGGCTCCCATTGGCCAAATATGGAATAATTCGAGCATAAATGTAAATAATAATAAACAGTGTATTATAATATAAAATAGGGAACTATGAATCCAAACTGATATAAATAAAAGCATGAATAAATTGAAGTTTTGATGAGGACAAGATATTTATATATCTCCAAGTATCTTTCCCACAAAACAGTAATGAATTACAAAGGGACAAAAGTAATTTCACTTTGAAAATCTTGACAGACATCACTTAACTCCGTGATCAACATAAATATCAGTAATGGGGCAAATTGAAAGTATGAGCTATTAGATAGGTCCCAATAAGAATACAGTATCACTTCTACAACATCACTGCAACAGATGCGTAATGTAAACATAATCAGGAGAAAACATGAGACAAACTCCAATTGAGAAACAGTCTAAAAAATTATTGGTCTGTAATCTTTAAAGATATCAAAGTCATAAAGGTCAAAGAGAAACTGTGTAACTGTTCCAAACTAAAGGAGATCTTTAGTTTCCTCCTTTAGGCCCTTTTAAACATGATAATCAAATGCAATGTGGGATTCTAAACTGAATCCTTTTATTATAAAAGAAACTCTTGGGCCAACTGGCAAAACCTGAGTGATGTATAAAGATTAGATGACAGTAATATATTAGTGATAATATCCTCATTGTGATAGTTTATTTGTGGTTATATAATATCCTCATCTTTATACAGGTGATAGGGCATAATGTTGGCAAAATGTTCTTAAAGTTCAAGGTTTAAGATTCAAACACACTTATTGTTTGTATAAATTTGAGATTGTTTCACAATTAAAAAAAATTTAATTGAGACATGTGGACAAGTGGGAAATTGTGATCTATAAACAAAAGAAGGAGCCAAAAGCAGCTGCCTCAAAGATGTCATTTAAATTAAGAGAAAAAAACTGAAATGATCATTACAAATACATGAAAGAAAATAGAGTAAAAGATGGAAATTTTCAACATAAAAAGGAATTAGGTAAAGTTATTCAAATGATCATTCTAGAACTGAAAAATTGTAACTAAGAACTCAATGCAGTCTTAACAGAAAAGATTACCAAAGACAAAGATGGGTCAACAAAAATTATCCTAACTGAAGCATTCAGAGAACTAAACAGCAACGTAACATAGATGAACAAATAAAAATAAACAAAAACAATAAAAGAGAATATATGACATTTAGAATACATGTCAAGTGGTCTCACATATGAGAAACTATAATTCCACATGAGAGAAGAGAATGGAGAAGCAATATCTGAAGGCATCACCATCACAGCAAAAAAATTTGTGAAATCAAGAGCTATGTCAGAAGGTTCAGTGGACCCCAGAGTTAAACACCACCACCACCACCACCAACTTAGCCACTCTTGGAAAATGATACATACTGTGAAAATCTTAAATGTCTGAGCAAAAAGATATCACCTTCAGAGTAAGAACAATAAGATTTACAGCTAACTTCTACAAAGAAAATATGAGAGCTAGAAGAAAATGGAATGGCAGCTCTACAGAAAGAAATACAGGGGCCAGACCTAAAATTCTCTATGAAGCAAAATTACCTTTTTAAACTATAAATGGAATAGACATACTCAGATAACTAAAGGTGAAATGACTCATAACTAGAAGTCAATATTATAAGAAATATTGAAGTTCTGCAGGCAAAAGGAAAATGATACCACATGAAATCAGGAAAGTACAAGGAATGAAAAAACATCAAAAAGAAGGAATGAAAAAGCATCATTTATGTGAATAGAGATAAAGACTATTGAGTGTTTAATGCCAAAACAGTATCCTGTGAGGTATGTACTTAGAGAGGTAAAAATATATCACAGTTATAGCAACATAAGCAGGGGAAAAAAAATAAACAGAATCATATCATTTTAAGATGTTCACACTATTCAGGTGAAGCAATTTCAGGTGTAATTTCTATCACGACCACTAAAAGAATGATTCTAAAAGGAATGGCAAATACCCATTAAAGAAGGCAAAATGGAATAATAAAAAAAAAATACTTCACACAGAAAAAATTGGGAAAGGAAAAACAGAGAAACAGAAGGTGAAACAGAACAGAAAGATGACAAAATTAAGCAGATTAGCACCACAAATTACATTAAATATAAATTAAACCTCACCATTAAAAGACAAAGATCTGAATAAAAACTAAGACCTACCTACCTACATGCTATTTATGAGAAACACAATTTTAGGTATAAAGACATACTGCTGATTGATTGAACTGTGTTCCCCTCAAATTCTTAAGTTGAAGCCCTAAGCCCTGATGTGACTGTATGTGGAGGCAGGGCCTTTAAGGGGGTAATTAAGGTTAAAGGAGGTCAAATGAGGCCTTGATCCAACATGACTGTTGTCCTGTTAGAAGAGGAGACACCAGAGACTTCTCTGTGAACACACAGAAGAAAGGCTATGTGAAGATACAGTGAGAAGGCAGGGTTTTGCAAGTCACTAAGAGAGATCTCACCAGAAACCAACCTTGCCAGCCCTCTGCTCTTAGACTTGAAGCCCCCAGAACTGTGAGAAAATGCTTGCTGTTTAAGCCACTCAGTCTGTGGTATTTTGTCACGGCAGCCCAAGCAGACTAACACAGAAACGGGTAAAATTTAAAGGATAGAAAAAAATACATAAGGTAAACACTATCCAAAAAAAACTGATGTAACTATAAAAACACTAAACAAAGTGTATATATATATATATATATATATATATATATATATATATATATATTAGCTTTTATATATAGATTTATACACATTAGATTTTATATATAGATTTATATATATATTTTAGATCTGAAAATAGCCATTTCTCAATGATAAAAGGGTCAATTCAACAAGAAGGTAAAACAATTTTAAATTTGCATCTAATAACATAGTTTGAAGGTATATAAAAATGAACACACTTACAAAAATCATAATTGGAGATTTCAACACAATTCTCTTAGTAGCTGATAAACAAGTAGACAAAAAATCAGTAAGAATATACAGCCCTTCACTAACACTATTAACCAACCTCACATAAACGATATTTGTGAAAGACTACACGAAACTGCAAAATACAGTCTTTTCAAGTGAACATGCAACATTCTCCAAAATGTACCATATAAAGAGCCAAAAAGCAAGTGTTAATTTCAAAATACTGAAACACTCCAGAGTATGTTCTCTCATCATACTTGATTCAAAATAGAAATGAATACAGAAAAGGAACTATAAATTCCCCCAATGCTGGGCAACTAAACAACATACATCGGGATAACCCACAATTCAAAGAAAGAAATCACACTGGAAATTAAAAAAATATCTTGACTAGAGGATAATAAAAATATCTCAAAATCTGTAAAATGCATTTAAAGGAGTGCATAACGAGAAATTTCTACCTCTAAGAACACCTACTAGAAAAGAATAGCTGAAAATCAATATCTAAGCTTTTATTTCAAGAGGTTAGAAAAAAACACCACAGCAAATTAAATCCAAAAAAAAAAAGGAGGAGGAAAGAACAAAGAACAAAAATCAATGACACAGACACAAAATGTAGGATTGGGACAATTAACAAAGCTAAAAGCTTATTCTTTGAAAAGATTACTAAAGTTGACAAATGCTTAAAAAAATAATCAGTAAAAAATATATTAGAAATATCAGACAAAAAAATACATCACTACACACACGGGAGACACTAAAGTGCAAAGATGATATTATGAAGAACTTTAGGTCAATTTTTTATAACTTAAGATGAAACGGGCAAATTCTTTGAAAAACCCAACTTATTAAAACTGATCAAAGAAAAAATAGAAAATATGAATAATCTTCTATCATTTAAAGAAACTGAACTTATAATTTAAAGGCTTCTAGGTTCAGATGGCCTCATTGGTGAATTCACCTAAACATTAATTCATCTATAGTGCTTATAATTATATGTGTCTGTACATTTTTTTTAATGGTTGATCTAGGTATCACTCTGTGTGTGTGTGTGTGTGTGTGTGTGTGTTTACTGTTTACTGGTATTGATAATTTACCACTCTGATGAAACTGTAGAACTCTTACCTCCATTTAGCTACCTCTACTTCCTCCCTTTATAAAATGATATTTATCCTGCTTAGTGTTTGCTGAGCTCCTGGATCTGTGACTTGGTGTCTATCATTAATTTTGGAAAACTATCAGCTATTCAAATATTTCTTCTGCTCCATTCTTTCTTCCCCTTCTGATATTTTAATTACATGTATGTTACACTTTTTGAAATTGTCCAAGAGTTCTCAAAATTTCTGTTCTTTTTATCTTTCTGTTTTTTTCTCTTTGCATTTCTGTTTTAGAGTTCATTCTGACATATCTTTCAAGTTCACTGACTCTTCTCTCACTTGTGTACTCTACTGAAGAAACTACCAAATGTATTCTTCATTTCTGTTACAGTGTTTTTGATTTCAAGCATTTCCTTTTCATTCTTTCTTAACGTTTCCGTCTTTCTGCTCACATGATCCATCATTCTTATATATAGTCTACTGTTTCCATTAAATTACTTAACATATTACTTAATCATACAAATTCCCTATCTGATAATCCCAAAATCTGTGTCATGAGTCTGGTTCTGATACTTGCTTTGTCAGACTATGATTTTTCTAACTGTTCACCATACCCTGTAAGTTTTTATTGAGAGCCAGATGTGAGGTATCCAATAACAGAAACTATGGTATACAGAAATTTAGTGTGATGTTTTATATTAATCTGGCTAATAGTTGGGCTGTGTTCAATGTTTACCGTAGCTATAGAAACCTGAGGCTTCAGTTTCCTGTTTTTGTCTCCCCTGTTGTCTTTGGGTTTCCCTAAGAGCTCCTACTTAAAAAGAGTCAATGTCTTGGAGCTCTTTCAGCTACAATCTGCTCTTACTGTAATGAGAGCCACATGGCTGTGGTGGTAAGGTATAGGGAGCAGAGAAGCATTCTGTAACCTTATGATTAAATCTCAGTCTTTTAGTGTGCCTGGATCTTTACAGGTGTTTCTTAGTACCCACCCCCCAACCCCACCTCCTCTTAGGAAAATTAAAGGGGGCTGGAGTAGGATAACTGCTCTGGTAGACTTTTCCCTTGGAAGGTGGGCCTTTGTTATGAAAAATGCTCTTAGTATGTTTCAACATTGTTATTTCCCCTCTGTCCTGACAGAAACAAGAGAGATTTTTCCTCAGATCTTCACTGTGAGAACTTGAGGGTAGAAGTAGGTTCCTATAAGTAAAACTCATGATATAGTGTGGGGCACACCTAAGACTAGGCCCCTGGAGTTACCTCCTCTGAAGCTACTCCACACTGAGCCTCCAGCTATTGATCAATTACCACTTGTGTTCCTACGAGTTTATGGCTCCAGTGGCTTTGGCTCCACTGTGATTATCTGTGTTTGCCAGTTTCTTCAGGTGTCAGGGTGGCAGTTTACTCTGAGAACTTAATTATCTGATAGGCTCAAGAAAAGTCATTTGCTTTTAAGTTTGTTCAACTATTTTCTTCAATTTTTTTTAATGTTTATTTATTTTTGAGAGAGAGAGAGAGAGAGAGAGAGTCGGGGAGGAACAGAGAGAGACACACACACACAGAACCCAAACCAGGCTCTAGGCTCTGAGCTGTCAGTGCAGAGCCCAACGCAGGGCTAGAACTCATGAACAGTGAGATCATGACCTGAGTCTGACGCTTAACTGACTGAGCCACCCAGGTGACCCAGTATATATATGTTTTAAATCACCTTTGTTGATTTCTAATTTAATTGATCCACACTCAGAGAATATGCTGATATAAAATATTTTCGTTGATATCTGCTTTGTGGTACATTATGTCAACAGTTGTTTAAAATACTTCTAAAACATTGCATTCTCAAAAAAATTGAGAAAACAATCCCATTTAAATTGCATCAAAAAGAATAAAATAATTAGGAAGAGATTTAACCAAGAAGATGAAAAAGATCTGTATACTGAAAATTGTAACACTGGTAAAAGAAACTGAAAAAGACACATATAAATGGAAAGATATCCTGTGCTTTCTTATTAAAATGTTCATACTTCCCAAAACAATCAACAGACACAATGCAACTCCTACCAGAATTCTAATAGAATACTTCACAGAAATAGAAGAGCCAACCCTAAAATTTGTATAGATCCATGAAAAATCCCAAATAGCCAAAGCAATCTTAAGAAAGAAGAACAAAGCTGGAGAGGCATCACACACTCTGATTTCAAACTTCATTACAAAACAGAATAGTACTGGCATAAAAACAGACACATACACCAACAGCACAAAACAGAGAAGCCAGAAAAAAGCCACATATATGGTCAATTGATCGGAGGCAAAGGGGGCAAGAATATACAATGGGAAAAGATAGTGTCTTCAATAAGTGGTATTAGGAAAACTAAACAGCCACATGCAAAAGAATAAAACTGGGCCTGTATCTTACACCATACACAAAAATCAACTCAAAATGGATTAATGCCTGAGACCTTTACAAAACTAAAAGAAAACACAGGGAGTAAGCTCCTGTGTTTTCACATGAACTTGTCAATGTGTTCAACTATTTTTTTGTCGTTGTAAGGATCTATGTTCTTTAATTTTGGAGCCCCCACCCCCTTATAATGTATTGTCTTAAATATTTCCTGTGGATCAGTAGAATATTTATATAACATCAGATGATGTTAAAATTTTTGATTCAGTGGTCAAACATAATTTTTAAAAGCCCAGAGTAAAGGACAGTATATTATGTTTATCTCTATTTTCACCCATTCCATTGTTGTTTCTCTTTCTTCTTTATGTTCCAAGTTCCCTTCTATTATAATTTCCTTTCTATTTAAAGAAGTTCCATTTAGGGGAGCCTGGGTGGCTCAGTCAGTTGAGCGGCTGGCTTTGGCTCAGGTCATGATCTCACAGTTTATGAGTTCGAGCCCCACATTGGGCTCTGTGCTGACAGCTCAGAGCCTGGAGCCTGCTTTGGATTCTGTGTCTCCCTTGCTCTTTGCCCCTCCCCTTTCACACTCTGTCTCTCTCTCTAAAGTAAATAAACATTAACAAACTGTTTTAAAAATAAAGAACTTCCATTTAGCCATTCTTTTAGAGTAGATTGGTGGGTGACAAATACTCTGTATTTTTCTTCATTTGAGAATGTCTTTATTTCACCTTATTCTTGAAAGATATTTTCACTGGCTATAGAATTACAAGTTGACAGCTTTTCTTTCAGCACCTGAAAAATGTGGTGCCACTTCCTTCTGACCTCCATGAAAAACCATTTCAATCATTGTTTCCCCATAAACATAATGCATTCTTTCCCACTAGCTGCTTTCAATGTTTTCTTCTCTTTAATTTTTGGAAGTTTGATTTTGATGTATTCTGGCAAAGAATTTTTCAGATTCATCTGTTCTGGGTTTGCTCAGCTTCTTGAATCCACAATGCCATTCATCAAATTGGGAAGTTTTCAGCATGATTTCTTTCAATATTTTTCAGCTTCACACTGTTTTCTTCTCCTTTTGGAATTCAAATGACAAAAAAAGCTAAATCTTCTGTAATTGTCACACAGGTCCTGGAAGCCCTGCTGATGATTTCTTTCCCATCTACCTTCTCTCAGTTTTTCAAATTAGATACTTTCTACCTATCTGACTTCAACTTCACTGATCCTTTTCTTTATCACCTCCATTATGGTGATGAGACCAGTGAATTTTTATTTCAGTTATTATATCTTTGGTTCTATAATTTTTGTTTAGTTCTTTTTTATGTCTTCTATTCCTTTGCTTAGGAATAAATTTAACAAAAGAAATAGAAGATTTGTACACTGAAAACTACAAAATACCACTGAAAGAAATTAAACAAGCCCTAAATAAATGAAAAGACATTTTATGGATAACAAGACTTAATATTTTAAGATGTCACTACTCCCCAAACTGATCTATAGATTTAATGCAATCCCTATAAAAATCTTAGCTGCATTTTGTTTTGCAGAAATTAATAAGCTGATTCTAAAATTTATATGGAAATTCAAGGGACCCAGAATAGCAATAACAATCTTGAAAAAAAGAACAAAGTTGGAGATCTCCCACTTCTGTTTCAAAATATACTACAAAGCCACAGTAAAGAAAACTAAGAAAATCACAATTTGAATACACAAAGGCAATCCACACACACCAAACACCAAGGTGACTCAGATATTAGAATTATCTGACAAAGATTTGAAAATAGTTGTCATAAAATATTTTAATGAGCAGTTATAAGCATTCTTGCAATAAATGACAAAAACAGAAAATCTCAGGAAAGGAATAAATTTAACAAAAGAAGTGAGATAGTGTGGTACTGTCATAAGGGTAGACATATCAATCGATGGAAAAGAAAGAAGAATCTAGAAATCAACCCTCAAATTTATGGTCAATTGATTTTTGATAAGGGTCCTACAACAATTCAATGGGGAGGAGGAATAGTCTTTTCAACGGAGAGACTGAAACAACTAGACATCCACATGTAAAAGAATAAGGTTGGACCTCTACCTCACATCGTACACAATTCAAAATTAATCAAAAACCTAAATGTAAGAGATAACATTATAAAACTCTTAGAAGAAAAAGGCTCAATCACTATGGTCTCTGATTAAACAACAGTTTCTTAGAAATGACATCAAAAACACAAGCAAAATAAAAACTAGATATACTGGGCTTCATTAAAATTAAAACTTTTTGTGCTTCAAAGAATACTACTAGGTCAGTAAAAAGACAGCCCCCTCAATGGAAGAACATATTTGCAAATCATATAAATGATAAGGGCTTATATTCAGAATACATAATAGGTCTCACAACTCAACAGTAAAGAGACAACCAAATTTTTAAAATGGGGAAAGACACTGTTAATATCAATCTGTTCTAGTTGGCTGAGGTATAGAGAGCCCCTACAGAATTAGGTGAATCCACAAAACTACCCTGGTCACTTTTCTTTGGGGGTTCCTCTTAATTAATGATGGCTAGGGAGATTAAAAGAAAACTGCCAAACAAAATAAAAGGTCCGATTCAGGCAGTCACCTCATTTATCCCACTCCTAATATCATCACCTAAGCAAAGTCCCCAACTTCCTCCCTTGCACTCACACCCTTCAGACTCTGTTTTGACATATTTTCCCTTTGAGTCACCACTGTTGGTCCTTTCAAAGCTGCTTTCACCCAGATAAATACCTTGAGAGAGGAGAGGATGGCAACACGAGACACAAATGATGATCCGCCTCAACAGGGCTGGCCTTGAGTCCATTCCCTTAACAGATTTTGCCTATAAAAAAATTACTGAGCTTTCCATGGCTTTTTTCACCCAGTTAAAAAAAAAGTGGGCACAGGATCTGAATAGACATTTCCCCCAAAGAACATACAGAAGTGGTCAATAAGCACAGGAAAAAATCCTCAACATCAGTAACAATCAGGACAATGAAAATCAAACCCACAATGAGATACACTAAAGTGGCTATCAAAATAAAAGACATAATAACAAGTGTTGACAAGGATGTAAAAAAACTGGAACTCTCGTACACTGCTAGTGGGAATGTAAAATGAGCAGTCGCTTTGAAAAACCATAAGCAGTCCTCAAAAGGTTAAACACAGA
The DNA here is from genome assembly GCF_028749965.1 of Puma concolor. Lineage (NCBI taxonomy): Eukaryota > Metazoa > Chordata > Mammalia > Carnivora > Felidae > Puma > Puma concolor. The sequence goes on from NC_141683.1 coordinate 42,457,213, forward strand.
GTTACCATATGCTCCAGCATTTCTTCTCCTAAGTATATATCCAAGAAGTGAAGATATATGTATATGCCCGCGTGAAGTGTTTATAGCTACTTTTTTCATAATAGCCAATATTCATTAAAACTGAAGAAAAAAAACCTAAATGTCCATCAAGAGGAAAACAGATAAATTGTGGTATATGCATGCACACAATAAAGCATTATACAGCTATAAAAATAAAGGAACAAATGATATATGTAACAACATGAATGACTCTTGCAAATGTTATATTGAGTATAATAAAACTGATCCAAAAGAAAATATATGTTGTAAATATTTGAATTTCCAGAAGAAGGAGAACTAATTGATGGCAACTGAAGTCAGAATAATAGTTCCCTCAGAGTGGGGGTGGGACGATTGATACTGATAGAAGTTGCTTAAGGAAACAAACCTACTGGGGTTTTGGCAATGTTCTACTTTGATATAGGTGGTAGTTGCACAGGTGTGTGTGTGTGTGTGTGTGTGAGTGGGTTCAGGTGTGGTATTCAGTTGTGTCCTTAAGATTTTAATACTGTATGTATCTCACTAAATGTATTTAGTATCTCCATTCTCTTAAATACTACAGAAAAACTACTCTATGTACAATATTGTACCAAATACCTTCTTAAAAAACATTTTTTAAAGTACTCTCTACACCTAACATGGGGCTCAAACTCATGACTCTGAAATCAAGAGTCACATGCTCTACCACTGAGCCAGGCAGGCACCCCTGTACTAAATATCTTTAAAATATGTTACATACATGTAAGTAGAGAAAATAAAGATGAGAATAAAAATGTACTCAAATTTTACAGTGGAGAGGTTAAGAGCTTAAGCTCTTTGGAATCAGAATGACATGTTCAATCTAAACTTTGTCACTTATTACTTCTAGGACTTCCCAACCTCCTGTTTCTCCACCAGTAAAATGTAGATAACAATATACCTACATTATAGGACTGATGTGATGACTAAAAGAGATAATACATATAAGATTTTTGATACATAGTATGCACTATAAAACTGTTTTATATCTTATCCCTCCCCCAACACACACATATAATAGGATTATAGTTTTATTTACTGCTTTATAATTTTCTCATGGCTATTTATTTATTTATTTTTGTCTTTTTTCAGATATTGGAGAAACGTGAATTCAACTCCAGAGAGTTTGGAATTTATCCTATGGGTAGTGCAATTATCAGAGTTCTGATCAAGCCAGTGACATAATAAACAACAGTCTGGAGAAGTCTCTGCTGGAAGCAATATGCTTGGTGGACTTGGGGAAGAGGGGTACACTTGCCCAGGTGCCGCAGGACAGCTTGAGGTACAGAGGCCACTGTCACTACTTTAAGCTCCACAACACCCTGGTGAAATCTAGACTTGCAATTATTCCTCTGCTTTTTTAAAAAAAGTGCATTTTCTATTTATTTCATAAAACTATATACGGATATAGAATTCCTTTTTTTCAGATACATTCATTTATTCTTTTCTTCCACAAGTATTCTTTTTTAAAACTGAGGTATAATTGACATGTAACATTATATTAGTCTCAGATATACAACATAATGATTCATTATTTGTATATACTGTGAAATAATCACCACAATAAGTTTATTTAACATCTCATGTTTTTGAAATCTTTTACAACACACAGTCACCAAGGCATTCACAGAGAGGGCATGGTGCTCTATGCCATCATGTAAAGCGTTAAGTTTAGGTCATTTATAAACCGCCAAGTCTTCAACATAGCACTCAAACAAACGCTTTCCTCCTGAACTGCATTAATACCCAGTACACAGTGTAAACACCTAATACCACAGATGCTCCCACTTCTCCCCCAACCTACTGAATTCCTTAATATTACTTTACAATAAATCTGAGAAAACCTGGTAATAAATCTTCAGCATTCAAATACTTCCAGTGTGCTTTGGGAATAGGTTTAATCTTTCTCCAGGGCTTGAAAGATCAAAATTATTCAAGAGGTCTGTAGGGTATATGCGTGTGTGTTTAACCCATATCCTAATCTCAAATGTGGTTAAGAACCTAACTTCCAGAGTTGAACTAAAAAATCAATACCAAGCAGTGGAAGAGACAAAACTGTGTCCATAATACTGCCAGGTAACAAATGAAATCTATAAAGGATCTTTCTTTGAAAATAAAATAAAATTAAAAGTTCCAATTCCATCAGTCACAGAATGTAGAAACTGCAGTGCAATAAAAGTATATATGAGATATACTGACGGGTAAAAATGACAGAAAAACACAGAGTAGACTTTGACATATGTCTAATTACTACTCCGTTTCAGGCTAATGGTAAAAATTAGTCTTCAGATAGTTGATAACATCAGCCTGTCTCTGCTGGGTTAGTACCAAGATCTGTGGCCAAGCAAATACTTCTAACAAAATTGATTTTCCTTTTTGGCAACCAATAGGCCAGTCAATAATAATGTTGTTTAAGAAAGATTGAATCATGAGGGAGATGAACCTTTCCTTCCATTTATTATGTTTGTATTGTCTATATTTGAAAAGAGTTTTCAATAACGAAACCAAAGAAGAAATCACAAAGGGAAAGCTATTCTGAGAGCTAATCTCCAAAAGCCCTGTGACTTGGAAGCATCTAAGTAATCCAAACTAACAAAGCCGAAAGCATTCCCTTAACTGAAGCTAGATTGTGGGAATCAGGATTGTCAATAACAGAGGAAAATCGAGGCTAGGGGCAATATAAAGTAGTCATGTGAATACAAAGATGTCAAGGAAAACACTGGTTGCACATAGTCCTAACTGACTCATCCAAAAAACCTATGTGGACTTTTACTTTGCATTAAAGCTGGTGTTCTGTAAAGAGTATTCCATAAAGCCACATAAAGCAGTTTTTGAATTGTCTTATATTAACCAAACATAATACAAGACAAACAGATGAAAACCTCAGGCTATTCCTAACTTGGGAACATTTCCCTTCCAAACACCCCCTAACAATACAAACCAAGTAAAAGACATGAGCACACCAATACTTTATTGCTTTTGTTTTTTAACTTACTTAACTTAATGGTAGTGGATAAGGGAAACAAAAGATGAAAAGATGATTTATTTATTTATTGAATATAATTTATTATCAAATGAAAAGATTTAAATGTTCATAAAGAAAAATAAGTAAAAATCACGGGAAAAATTCTCAGTAAGTAGTGAAGAAATTTATCCTACCAGATATTAAAACATATTTTGAAGCTATAACCATTAAAACATCATAACACAAGTATGTAAACAAAAAACAGAGCAATGGAATCGGAAACAGCCCAGGAATACACAGAGGAAGTGAGAATATGAAAAAAGAAAAAAGGTACTTCAAATCAGTAGAGGAAAGATTATTCAACAAACATTACTGAACAAGGTTAATCATCTACACAAAAATAAAGTGATACCATCTGGACAAAAATAAAATGTGTATTACATACATGTGACAAATTAATTCTAGATGAATCAAGGAAACCATGAAATGATGAAGGTACGAGAAGGAAACATGGGGATATTTTTAATATTTATATCACAAAGTGCTCATTTTCCTTAACACATAAAAAGTTCCTATAAATTAAGAAGAAAACATCAATCCAGTGGGAAACTGAGCAAAAAATATGAACAGATGTTTCACAGAAAATGAAATACAAGTGGCTCTTGGTTAAAGGATATTAATTCATTAATTCATTAATTAATTCATTGGCCCATTTATATGGTACCAGCTAAATTATGATACATCTCTATAAAGAAATATTATGCACCCATTAAAAGGAATAAGGCATGGGATGCCTGGGTGGCTCAGTCAGTTAAGTGTATGACTCTTGATCTCATGTTTCGTGCATTGGAGCCCTGCGTTGGGCACCATACTGGCAGCGTGGAGCCTGCCTGGGATTCTTTCTCTCCCTCTCCCCCACTCATGCTCTCTCTCAACATAAATAAACTTTTATTTTATTTTATTTTATTTTATTTTATTTTGAGAGAGAGAGGGTGCAAGTGAGCAAGGGGCAGAGATAGGGAGACAGAAGCAGGGCTCATCCAAAGCAGGGCTCACCCAAAGCAGGGCTTAAGCTCACCAGATGGGGGGCTCAAGCTCACCCGATGTGGGGCTTGAACTCATGAACTCTGAGATTGTAACCTGAGCCAAAGCCCAATGCTTATTAACCAACTGAGCCACCCAGGCACCCCAATAAATAAACATTTAAAGAAAAAAAAAAGAATAAGGCAACATTATCTATATACTGATATAGAACAATCTCCAAGATAAAGAAAGCAAGTTATAGAATAGCGTGTGTGGCTTGTATCACATTGCTGCTGTACATGCTTTTATATATATATATAGCTGCTCGTCTGTGTTCTCTCACCTCAAAAATAAATAAAATTTAAAAAAAATTAGTCTTTTGCATTTTTTGACTTTTAAAAAAGTGTATTACTTAAAAATAAAGTTTATTTATTTATTTTGAGAGCGAGAAAGGGGGAGAGAGAGAGAGAGAGAGAGAGAGAGAGAGAAAGAGCATGAGTGAGTGGGGAAGGGCAGAGAGAGAGGGAGAGAGAGAGAATCCCAAGCAGGATATGCACGGAGCCCGACACGGGGCTCAATCCCATGAACCATGAGATCAAGACCTGAGCCCAAATCAAGAGTCAGATGCTCAACCAACAAAGCCACCCAGGTGCCCCAGGTATTTTTTTTTTAATACATACTACCAACTAAAAGAAAAAAAATCAATGAAATATATATATTTCAAGGCAAGATTACGGCATAAGCTATGATCTGACCTATAGCTCAAAGCTAGGGAACTGGTCCACGAACAATATACACATATCTAATGGGGAAAGAGGTATTTCTTCTGCTAAAAAAACAAGGATACCCAAAAAGCTCTGGCAAATGCTCAGGTCCTTCCTGGTACTCATGTTCTATTTTTCCAACATTTTCTTTATAAACCAATATTACTTTATTCAATAATTACTAAGCATCTACTGTATGTCAGATATTATTTGAGGCACTAGTGATACAACCAAATTGTAGTACCTGTATATGATAGTGTTGAGAATACAGACATGTAATCAACCAATTATAATACAAAGTGATTGCACTGTCATAACTTTTTGATGCGCTTCAGATCAGGGAGTTATAAGGGCGCCTGGGTGGCTCAGTCGGTTGAGCATTCGACTTCAGCTCAGGTCATGATCTCACAGTTGTCGAGTTCGAGCCCCGCATCACGCTCTGTGCTGCTGGAGCCTTCTTTGGATTCTGTGTTTCCCTGTCTCTCTGCCCCTCCCCTGCTCGCACACTCTCTCTCCCTCAAAATAAATAAACATTGGGGCGCCTGGGTGGCTCAGTCAGTTGAGCGTCCGACTTCAGCTCAGGTCATGATCTCACGGTCTGTGAGTTCGAGCCCTGTGTCAAGCTCTGTGCTGACAGCTCAGAGTCTGGAGCCTGCTTTGGATTCTGTGTCTCCCTCTCTCTCTCTGCCCCTCCCCTGCTCATGCTCTGTCTCTGTCTCTCAAAAATAAATAAACATTAAAAAAAATTAAAATAAATAAATAAATAAACATTAAAAAATTAAAAAAAAAAAAAAAAGAATCTGACTTTGGCTCAGGTCATGATCTCGCTGTTTCTAAGTTGAAGCCCCCATTGGGCTCTGCACTGACAGCTCAGAGCCTGGAGCCTGCTTCAGATTCTGTGTTTCCCTCTATCTCTCTACCCATCCCCGGCTTGTGCTGTCTCTGTCTCTGTCTCAAAAATAAATAAACATTAAAAAAAAATTTTTTTTTTTTTAAAAAGGAGCTATAAACTATTGGGAATCTCTAACTGGTTAGAGTGAAGGAAGGCTTCCTGGAGAGGTAATGTGTAAGCTGAGGCCTAGGAAGGAGAATGAAGAAGAAAGAAAACAGCATATAAAAAGACCAGGAGATGAGCAGTATATCAGGTTCTTCGAAGAAGTGGAGCTTGGCATACCAGGGAGTGTTATAAGCAAGCAGCATGCTGAGAAACAGTGGAGATGTAAGATCATGAAGGGCTTTACAGAGTATATTAAATTTAGATTTTATCTTAAAAACAAAAGTAAACAGGGGCGCCTGGGTGGCGCAGTTGGTTAAGCGTCCGACTTCAACCAGGTCACGATCTCGCGGTCCGTGAGTTCGAGCCCCGCGTCAGGCTCTGGGCTGATGGCTCAGAGCCTGGAGCCTGTTTCTGATTCTGTGTCTCCCTCTCTCTCTGCCCCTCCCCCGTTCATGCTCTGTCTCTCTCTGTCCCAAAAATAAATAAACGTTGAAAAAAAAAATTAAAAAAAAAAAAACACAAAAGTAAACAAGAAAATATCTGCAAATTAGCATTTTAGAAAGACTATCCAGACGAAAAGCTGAAAATATACTGAAGGATATCAAGATTAGAAGGAGAAATAGAGTTCAGAGCTGCTGAAATAATTTAAGAAGCCTGAACTAGAGTACAGGAAGTGTTGAAATAGAGCAGTGGGTAGTTTGGAGATAGAAGGTAGAACCTAAAGGACTTGAATGGGTGTGAAAATTGAGAGAAGAATCAAGGATGATTCCTAGAAAACTGGTTGGATGATGGTGCCAATTACGGTGAGGGGTAGCGGCAGTTGTTGAGAGACAGTAGGGTTCAGTGTAAGATGATGTGACTTGGAAGTGTCTGAAGGATAGCTAAGAAGAGTTCTATGTTTTTGGATCTACTGACTAAGATCTGAGTTGGTGATAAAGATTTCTTCTATTCTCTATGAAATGAGAGGTAATCTGAGAATGAAAAGGACCATAAGACTTTTCAGGCAAAATTAAAGATGCATACCATGATTTATGATAATATCAGGGTTGTATACTTTTTTTTTTCCTTCCTAGCTTTGCCCAGAGACTAGGTGTATACGTGCAAAAGGCAGGTAACTGGATTAATCAGAATTAGGCTTTTTCCAGGTGGCTGTAACAGTGGAAATAGAGGGAATGGAGATGAGGCTGAGGATAATAGCATGAGAATGGGAGAAGATGAAATGGGAGAAGGTGGATTAGCAGAGAAACTAAAGATATCTTCCAGGTGAAGTAAGAGATTTAGATGAAATGGAGAGTGTGGTCAGAACTAAAAATTTCAGATTTAATTAAAAGAGCCAGGACGGAGTGCATGAGGCCTAGGGAGTTGGACCAAAATGGATATATATGGCAACAAATGTTACATAAAGAAAAGCATTTTATATCTAACACACTAAATTAAAAAGCAAACACCTAGAACAAAACAAGGATACCCACTTCTATCCACACAGTACTAGGACACAGTACTAGAAGGCCTGGTCAGATCAACTAAGCAAGAAAAATAAAGGAATCCTGAGGTGCCTGGCTGACTCAGTCATTAGAGCGCAAGACTCCTGATTTTGGGGTTGTGAGTTTGAGTTCACGTTGGGTGTAGAGATTACTTAAAAAAAAAAAAAAAAGAAAAGGAATGTCAACTGTAAAAGAAGAAGTAAAATGATCTCTATTCATAGACAACATGATCTTATATGTAAAAAACCCTAAAGATCCCACAAAAATCTGTAAGAACTAATAAATGAATTCAGCATTATTATAGGATACAAAACAAACATGCAAAAATCAATTGCGTTTCTGAACACTAACAATGAACAATCCAAAAAGGAAATTTAGAAAACAGTTTCATTTACAATAGCATCAAAAAAGAAAAAGAAATTTAGGAATAAACTTTACCAAGGAGGTGAAAGAGATATACACTGAAAGCCACAAAATGCTGCCTAAAGAAATTCGAGACACCAATAGATGGAAAAACATCTCACAGATTGGTAGACTTAACATCAAAATGTCAATACTCCCCAAAGTGATCTACAGATTCAACGTAATCCTTATGACAATCCCAATGACATTTTCTTGCAGACAAAAAAAAAAAAAAAAATCATCCTATCAAGCAACCCAGAATAGCCAAACAGTCTTGAAAAGGAAAAACAAGGGGTACCTGGGTGGCTCAGTTAAGCATCCAACTCTTGATTTGGGCTCAGGTCACGGTCTCATGGTTCAGTTCATGGTATTAGGCTACGCACTGTTAGCACAGAGCCTGCTTGGGATTCTATCTCTCTTCCCGCCCCTCCCTTGCTCATACATGGGCACGTGTACCCTCTCGCAAAATAAATACACTTAAAAAAAAAAAAGAAAATACACTTAAAAAAAAAGTTGGAGGTCTCATACTTCCTGATTTCAAATTTTACTACAAAGCTACAGTAAATCAAACAAGTGTGGTAATGGCATAAAGACAGAAATATAGACCAACAGAATAGAATAGAAAGCCCAAAACCTTACAGATATGATCAAATTACTTTTGACAAGGGTTCCAAGACTATTCGATGGGGAAAAGACATTTCAACAAATGGTGTTGAGAAAACGGACTTTCCACATGCAAAAAAAAAGAAACTGGACCCCTATTTTATACCACATACAAAAACTAACTCAAAGTGGGTCAAAGACCTAAACATATGGGCTGAAATTACAAAACTCTTAAAGAAAACATAGGCAAAGAGCTTCAAAGCATTGAATTTGGCAATGATTTCTTGGATATGACACCAAAAGCATAGGCAATAAAAGAGAAAGGTGGCCTTCATCAAATTTAAAACTGTTGTCCATCAAAGGACCCTACCAATAGAGTGGAAGACAATTCACAGAATGGGAGAAAGTATTTGCAAATCATTTATCTGACAAGGGACTGACATCCAGAATATATAAAGAATTCTTACAGCTTAACAATAAAAACACAAACAACTCAATTTAAAAATGGGCAAAGGACATAAACAAAGTGATATACGAATGGTCAATAATCACATGAAAAGATGTTCAACATCACCAGTCATTAGGGAAGTGCATATCAAAACCACAATGAGATACCACTTCTCACTCATTACGATGCCTATTATCAAAAATACAAAAAATAACAAGTGTTGGTAAAGATGTGAAGAAATTGGGACACTTATGCATGGCTGATACATAATGGTGCGGCCACTGTGTAAGATGGTATGGTGATTCCTCAAAATATTCAATAAGGAAGTATCTCATGACCCGGCAATTCCAATTCTGGGTATATACTCAAGACACACAAAGGTAAGGACTCAAATTTGCTACCTATGTTCATAGCTTATTAATCACAATAGTCAAAAGAATAAAGAAACTCAATGTTGTAGATGAATATTTGGATAAGCAAAATGTGGTATATATGTATAATGACATAGTATTTAGTTTTAAAAAGAAAGGAAGTTTTGACACATGCTACCAACATGGATGATCCTTGAAAATATTAAGTGAAATAAGTCAGTCACAAAAGGACAAATATTATATAATTCCACTTATATAAGGTACTTAAATAGTCAAATTCATGAAGGTAGAAAGTAGAATGGTAGTTGCTAGGAGCTGGGGGTATGGGGAGTTAGCTATGAATTCAGAGTTTCAGTTGGGGAAGAAGAAAAGTTCTGGAGATGGATGGTAGTGATGGTTGGACAATGTGGATGTACTTAATGCCACAGAACTGCACACTTAAAAATGGTTAAAATGGTAAATTTTATGTTATGCACATTTAAAACAATAAAAACAAATAAGAAAGAAAACAGGAGGACAAATCTTAATGACCTTATACTTGGCAATGGTTTCCTAAGTATGACACCAAAAGCACAACCAACAAAAAGAAAGAATAGAAAAAAAAGAAAAAGAAAAAAAAACTGAAAACAAGATTCAAAACCTGTGCACCAAGTGACACTATCAAAAAGTGAACAGATAACCCACAGAAAGGGAGAAGGTATCTGCAAATCATGTATCTGACAGTGGTCTACTATCCAGAATATATAAAACACTCCTACATCTTAACAAAAAGACAAGCAACTCAATTTTAAAAATGGTGAAAGGTTTGAACAGACATTCCTCCAAAGGAAATACAGAAATTGTTAACAAGTATATGAAAAGATATTAACATCATTAGTTGTTAAGGAAATGCAAATCAAAATCAAGCACAATGAGATATCACTTCACTCCACTAGGATGGCTGTTAAAAAAAGAACATAACAAGTACTGGCAAAGCAGTGGAGAAATTAGAACCCCAATGCATTGCTGGTGGGAATGTAAAATGGTGCAATTTCTGTAGAGAACAGTTTGTAGAGGTTCCTCAAAAACATCAAATTACCATACAACTCTGAAATTCTACTCTTAGGTACAGAATCGAAAGAACTGAAAACAAGCGTTCAAACAAAAACACACGCATTAATTGTTCATATCAATTGTTCATGCCAAAAAAAATGGAAATGATCCAACTTTTCATCAACTGATGATGAGATAAACAAAATGTGGTATTATCCATATGATGGTATAACACTTAGCCATAAAAAATGAAGTACTGTCACATGCTACATGGATAAACCTCGAAAACATTATGCTAAGTGAAAGAAGCCAGACACAAAGGCTACATATTTTATGATTCCATTTACATGAAATATCCAGAATAGGCAAATCCATTGAAACAGAAAGATTAGCTATTGGCAAGATCTGTGAAGAGGGGGAAATAGGGAGTGATTGTTTAATAAGTACAAGGTTTCTTTTTGGGGTGATGAAAATGTGAAACAAGAAAGTAGTGACGGTCACACAACACTGTTAAGTGTATGAATGTTAATAAATTGTACACTTTAAAGTGGTTAATATGGTGAATTTTATGTTGTGCGGGTTTTACCTCAATTTTTTAAAAAACTCCCTCATCATCACTCTTACCTGGCAGTTAATATCAGCTCTATATTGTAGCAAGACTGTGACTAGTTCTTTATGTCCTCGATCACATGCCCAATGGAGTAGAGTTCTGCCCTAAAAACACAAAAATTGAGATAAATGAATTTCTTAATCCAGTTATGAGGCCATGTAAAATACCTTTTTTTTTGGTTGAGAATTGTATTTTTATTTATTTTATCTTACTTGAGTAATGTTACACACAATGTTACATTAGTTTCAGGTGTACACCATAGTGATTCAACTTCTCTATATGTTATGCTATGCTCACCACAAGCATAGCTACCATCTGTCACCATGCAATGTTATTACAAGATCACTGACTATATTCCCTATGCTGTGCCTTTAATTCCTGTGATTTACTGATTCCATAACTAAAAGTCTGTATATCCCACTCCCCTTCACCCATTTTTCCTATAACCCCACCCCCTTCCTTCTGAGAGCCATGAGTTTGTTCTCTATATTTATAGGTCTGAGTCTGCTTTTTGTTTATTCATTTGTTTTTAGATTCCACATGAGTGAAATCGTATGATATTTGTCTTTATTAGTCTGATCTATTTCACTTAGCATAATACCCTCTAGGTCCATCCATATTGTCTTGCCAAATGGCAAGATCTCATCCTTTTTTACAAGAGCTTAATTCCTGTGTGTGTGTGTGTGTACATATAGATATACCACACCTTCTTTATCCATTCATCTATCAATGGACACTTAGGATGCTTCCATATCTTCGCTATTGTACATAATTCTGCAATAAACATAGGGGTGCATATATCTTTTCAAAGTAGTGTTTTCATTTTCTTTGAGTAAATACCTAGTAGAGAAATGACTGGATAATACAGTATTTCTATTTTTAAGTTTCTGAGCCTCCATACTGTTTTTCACAGTAGCTGCATCAATTTATATTCCACCAACAACGCAGGAGGGTTGCTTTTCCTCCACATCCTCAATAGCACTTATTTTTGCTTGTTTTTTATTTTAGCCACTCTGTCAGGTGTAAGGTGATATCTCATTGCAGTTTTAATTTGATTTTCCCTGATGATTACTAATGTTGACCATCTTTTCATGTGTCTATTGGCCATCTATATGTCTTTGGGAAAACGTTTATTCAGGTCCTCTGCTCACTTTTTAATTGGGTTGTTTATTTTTTTTAGTGTTCAGGCATATGAGTTCTTTATATATTTTGGATATTAACCCCTCATTGGATATATCACTTGGAAATATCTTTTCCCATTCAGTAGGTTGCCTTTTTGTTTTGCTTTGCTATGCATAGCTTTTTATTTTGCTATAGTCCCAATAGTTTATCTTTGCTTTTGTTTCCGTTGTCTTAGGAGACTTATCTAGAAAAATGTTGCTATGGTTGATGTCAGTGAAATTACTGCCTGTGTTCTCTTCTAGGATTTTTAAGATTTCAGGTCTTACATTTAGGTCTTTAATCAATTTTGAGCTTAATTTTGTGGATGGTGTAAGAAAATGGTATAGTTTCATTCTTTCATATGTAGCTGTCTACTCTTCTCAGCACCATTTACTGAAGAGACTATCTTTGCCCTATTGTATATTTTTGTCTTTATCATAGATTGACCATAAGAGCATGGGTTTATATTTGAGCTGTTTCATTGATCTATGTGTCTATTTTGTACCAATACCATACTGTTTTGAATACTACAGCTATGTAGTATATCTTGAAATCTAAAATTATGATACCTACAGCTTTTTCTTTCTCACAATTGCTTTGGTTATTTGGGCTCTTGTGTGGTTCCATCCAAATTTTAGGATTATTTGTTCTCATTCTGTGAATAATATTGTTGGTATTTTGATAGGGATTGCACTGAATCTGTAGATTGCTTTGGGTTGTATGAACATTTTAACAATATTGATTCTTCCAATCCATGAGCAGAAGATAGCTTTCCATTTGTTTGTGTTGTCTTCAATTTCTTTCATTAATGTTTTACAGTTTTTAGAGTACAGGTCTTTTTTTTTTTTTTTAATTTTTTTTAACGTTTATTTATTTTTTTGGGACAGAGAGAGACAGAGCATGAACGGGGGAGGGGCAGAGAGAGAGGGAGACACAGAATCGGAAACAGGCTCCAGGCTCTGAGCCATCAGCCCAGAGCCCGACGCGGGGCTCGAACTCACGGACCGCGAGATCGTGACCTGGCTGAAGTCGGGCGCTTAACCGACTGCGCCACCCAGGCGCCCCAGAGTACAGGTCTTTTATCTCCTTAGTTAAGTTTATTCCTAGGTATTTTATTATTTTTGGTGTAATTGTAAATGAAATTATTTCTTAATTTCTCTGTTACTTTGTTATTTATTAGTATACAGAAACGCTATTGATTTCTGGAGATTAATTTTATATCTTGTAACTTCACTGAATTCATTTATCAGTTCTAATGGTTTTTATGGTGGAACCTTTAGGGTTTTCTATGCAGAGTATCATCTCATCTGCAAATAGTGACAGTTTAACTTCTTCCTTACCAATATGGATGCCTTTTATTTCTTTTTCTTGTCTGAAAAGAAATCCTACCATGGCTAGGATTTCTAGTACTATGTTGAATAAAGTGGTGAGAGTGGATATCCTTGTCTTGTTCCTGATCTTAGAGGAAAACTCTGTTTTTCACCACTGAGTATCATGTTAGCTGTCAGTTTTTCATACATGCCTTTTCTTATGTTGAGGTATTTTCTCCCTAAACCCACTTTGCTGAGTTTCTGTCATGAACAGACGTTAAATTTTGTCAAATGCTTTTTCTGCATCTATTAAGATGATATGATTTCATCCTTCATTTTGTTGATGTGGTATCATGTTGATTAATTTATGAATCCTGAACCATCCTTGAATCCCCAAAATAAATCCCACTTGATCGTGGTGAATGATCCTTTTAATGTATTATGAATGTGGTTGCTAATATTTCGCTGAGGATTTTTGCACCTGTGTTCATCATGAAGATTGAACCATAGTTTTCTTTTTTGGTGGCATCTTTGTCTAATTTTGGTGTCAGGATAGCACTGGCCTCGTAGAATATATTAAAGTTTTCTTTCCCCTTTATTTTTTGGAATAGTTTAAGGACAATAAGAATTAACTCTTTAAATGTTTGACAGAATTCGCCTATGGATCTATCTGGTCCTGCACTTTATTTTTTTCATAGTTTTTGATCACCAATTTGCTAGAGTTTCAGATTTTCTATTTCTTCCTGATTTAATTTTGGAAGAGTGTATGTCTATAGGAATTTATCCACTTTCTCTAGGTTGGCCAATTTGTTGGCATATAATTTTTCATAGCAGTCTCTTAAAATCATTTGTATTTTTGTAGTGTCAATTGTCACTTCTCTTTCATTTCTCACTTTATTTATTTGGGTCTTTTTATTTATTAATTTTTCTTAAGGAGTCTGGATAAGTGTTTATCAATTTTACTTATCTTTTCAAAGAACCTCCTCCTGGTTTCATTGTGTTTTTCTTGTTTTCTTTTCTTTTTTTTTAGTCTTTAGGTCATCAGGTCATTTCTTTCTGCTCTGCTCTTTATTATTTCCTTTCTTCTATTCACTTTAGGCTTTGTTCTTCTTTTTCTAGTTCTTTCAGGTGTATGGTTAGATTGTTTATTTGAGCTTTTTCTTGTTTCTTGAGGCAGGCCTTTATTGCTATATATGTCCTTCTCAGAACTGTTTTTGCTGCATCCAAAAGATTTTGGACCTTTGTGTTTTCATTTTCATTTGTCTCCATGTATTTTTTTTTCTTGACTTCGTTGACACTTTGGCTGTTTAGTATTATGTTGTTTAGACTCCACGTGTTTGTGTTTTTTCCAGTTTTTTTCTTGTAACTGATGTCTAGTTTCATACTATTGTTGATGAGAAAAACGCATGGTGTGACTACAATGTTCTTAAGTTAATTGAGACTTGTTTTGTGGCTTGACACAGGATCTGTTCTAGAGAATATCCCATGTGCACTTGAAAAAATGTACATTCTGTTGTTTTTGGATGGAATGTTCTGTATACATCTATTATAGCCATCTGGTATACTGTGTCATTCAAATATACTGCTTCTTTATTGATTTTCTGCCTAAAACTATCCATTGATGTAAAGGGGGTATTAAATTTCCTACTATTACTGTATTACCATCAATTTCTCTCTTCATGTCCATTAGCATTTGCTTTATGTATTTAGGTGCTCCAATGTTAGGTGCATAGATATTTACAATTCTTATATCTTCTTATTGGATTGATCCCTTTATCATTATGTAATGATGCTCTTCTATGTTCCATTAGTCTTTGTTTTAAAATCTATTTTGTCTGATAGAAGTATTGCTATCCCAGCTTGCTTTTTGCTTCCATTTGAATGGTAAATGTTTTCCCATCTTTTCACTTTCAGTCTGTATGTATCTTTAGATCAGAGGTGAGTTTCTTATAGGCAGCATATAGATCGGTCTTTTTTTAATTTCTTTTAATGTTTGTTTATTTTTGAGAAAGAGAGAGACAGAGCACGAGCAGGGGAGGGGCAGAAAGAGAGAGACACACACAGAATCCGAAGCAGGCTCTAGGTTCTGAGCTGTCAGCACAGAGCCTGACATGGGGCTTGAACTCACGAACCGTGAGATTATGACCTGAGCTGAAGTCAGACGCTTCAAGGACTGAGCCACCCAGGCGCACCAGATGGGCCTTGTTTTTTATCCATCTTGTCACCCTGTGTCTTTCAAATGGAGCATTTAGGCCATTAAAGTAATTATTGATAGGTATGTACTAAAAGATACAATGTCTTAAGAAAGACAAAGTAATATGTAAAACTGTAGGTTGATTATCCTAAGCATGCTTGATATAAAATGTTCTATGGAAAGAAGGTAGACTTTTCTAAATTAATTGGAACTCCTGAGTTGTACTCTGGAATCCATTATGCACTAGCCCAATGACTTACTTCAGCCTGATCCATTTCCTCACCTATGAAGTGAAGAAAAGGATACTACTAAAACAGTAACACCAATAGTATTTGTTGAATGAATGAGCTATAAGATAATGCCTTATTAATTTTAAAGTAGTTTACACATGTAAAGAATAGTTTTCTTGAATTATTATGGTTACTTCTTCTGGTGAAAGAAACCTTGTGGATAAAATATGAATACTTAAATGTAGGTAGAAATCATAATCAGTATACCTAAATTTACCCAAATATATTCCTTAAAATGCAAGAAAATTTAATCAGTTTGAAACTAAGCATTGCTCATTAATATCCCAAATTTCGCTCTGAAATATCTAAAAAAACACTAACACAGTCTGCTAGTGCCTATCTTCAAATGTTGCACTTGCAAAACAGAATAGATGATAAACTGTTAGGAGACCAAGTACTAAATATGAAACATTAGTTTTAATCATTGTCTACCTAAGACTCACAGTCACTATCAACAGGTTAATTCTATTCTCCACGGTCAGAAAATCTTGATTTAGTTAATTAAAGAAGCTCACTTGGTCTAAAGAATAAAAAAACTCCTAGAAGCTAAGGGCTTTTCTGAAGAAATGAGTGATGCATAGTTTAACACTATTCTTTGAGGGTGGTAGTGATGTCATTTTTAAAGAATGGAATGTTTTTCTACATTAAGTAGAAATCTCTATGTCATTTTAGAAAAGATTTAAGAAGATGTAAGTTGGGACAAAGATGGTTTTAAAAGTAAAAACCACCTTTCAAGAAAGCTTTTCTAAACCCACTTTTTACTCTTTGTCGTTCAGACTCTGTTCAAGGACCTAGTAGTTCAACTAATTAAACCAGGTCTATTCTTGAAACAAACAAACAAAACAAAGCCAACTTCTTCCCTACAAATTATCCTTCTTTTTTTCTTTCATTTACTCAATTTGTTTATATTTACTTGTGAGTATGTTTTCCTATAGGCTTACACAAAATCCAAAGAGGCAGGAAAGAAGAAAATTTTTAAATGTGGGCAAATTATTCACAATTTGTTATAGTAAGCTATTGTGTTCAGAGCCCAGTAAGAATTTTGTTTAATGAAAACAGTTCTAAAAACTAAGTAAAAAATGTATCGTTGAGTAAAGAGTCTCATATGTTAAAATTTCTGTAGCTCTTAATGTGTAGTGACCTGCTGTTATTAAGGCACGAATTCCAAAACCCTTAATGTGGACAATCAGATATCCTAATAAGACTCGGGAAAAATACCAATGTATAAAGTATTCTATAGTTCTATTTAACTGTTTCATAGCTTTTACATTAAAAGAATCAGATAGAATTTCAAAGTCTCCATCTTCAACCTAATTTTAAGTGTACATTTTACGACTATGAAGTTAAACTATTAATAAGAATTACTGCATAGTCAAAACGATGTGTGATATACTTACACAGAACACCTACCAAAATACCTAACAGTGAAGTAAGAAAACATAGTATTAATAAATCTAGTACTTTTACCTCAAACTGTACAGATAATTTCTACTTCTTAACCAAGTTCCTGATTTCTCCTTAGGTTTAACCCAATAGGGTTATATCGACTAATGCTAAAATATAAATCTTTAGCTGTTGCAATGGGAAAGCAGACAAGCAACACATTTTACTGTTAATGGGAGATATATTTTAAATTTCCCATATGTGGTGCCAAAAATTTACTTTAAGAGAAACACCTATGACTGGACCTCAGTAGTGATTTTCACTTTAGATATATTTTCCAGAACGGTAGCACGAGTATAGCAATGTTTTAAGAGGATGATGTGCTCTCAGACATTTACACTATGCTTTTTAATACGTTTTTTGACCTGTGATGTAATTAATTTTTGTAACACATTATTTTAATGGTACACTAATTAACCTTGAATTAGAATGAATTCCCTGACAATGACTTTCTGTAGAAGTGCTGAAAATATCTTACATTAAGACCACCTAATGATTAATATCTTTATGCAGTATTAAGAAGCTCAAAACAAGAGCAAGATTAAACATACTTGTAAATAAGCAAAGATAAATCAGGCTTTGGAATTTTTGCTTTCAAAATGTTCTATACTTAAAAGAACAAAGACCAGCACAACCAGGTGTCTGAATGCAATAACTCTTTACTTCAAATTATAAAGTTCCCTTAAACACGCTCTAATTTGAGATTATTAATTCAAGTAATAACATAAGCAGTAATTTGCAGAGATGCCAACCTCAAAACCATTCAGGACAAAATCACGAAGTAAACACCTGTGGTTTCTTTTCTTTCTCTTTGTTAACCACAAACACATCTGGACCAACACAATGCAATTATTAAATTATTTTAGATACAGGATTTACATCTCTCCTCCAAAAGAAAAACCATGAATTAGGAGCACATTAAAGCTGTAGTTGCTTACAGACTATCCAAATTCATAAAGTAGTTTATGCATTTTTTATATAATTGCTTTATCTTCTATAAATGATAAAATCTCCTACACATTTTCAAATTAAATATATTTTTACTGCTACCACAAAAGGTGACAATCTTTGTTTCTAGTTTTAACAACTCTCTTAAAAAATATCTTACAAGTATTTAGGAGATTAGAGGGAAAGCCATTATTAAAAGGAATCTGTGGCCATAAGAAGACTTACAAGCACTATTTGGAGAGCTCTGGATAAATTCTGGAATTCAAATACAGTTAACACACAGGGGGTAAAAAAGAAAAGAGTTCTCATCTGTTAACCACGGGTGCAGATACTGTCCTACCTCAGACAGATGAATGACTTAAGTGCTTGGAAAGTGCAGGGTGGCAGCTAACCTATTAAGTGGTATTACTTTCATACCTTCTCGAAAATACAGAGCAGGTCTTAATATTTTAAATGCTTCTTTGATATCCTTAGTTACTTGCCCTTATAAACTGTAGAATTTTTTAAAACTAGATTTTCTCCTGATGTACAAATTAAACAAAAAGAGAATGCATTATAAAATGAGTCTTGATGTTCTTATAGTATTTTGTGAACAGACACAAAACATACACCATACAAAAACAAAAACCTGGCAAAATGGATATGTTTAAATTTCTAAGAGCTGTCACTTGCCATTCTGTGCAAATGAAATATGGTAAACAAATCGACTTGAATTTCTCTCTGCAAAAGAACTGTATTTAAATTGACAATTGTAGTAGAGGCTGACGTCAGCTACCGATAACCTTCCATGTCTCTATCTCCTCTATCCTATCCTTATCTTCCACCTTTTGCTGCTGCTGTAGCAGCTGGCTACAGTGACAATTCCTCACCTGCAAGCACCAGAAACCACACAATGTCACAATCCCTCTCAATAATGAATCGACAATGTTGTTTGAAAAACTTAAATACAGGGGCGCCTGGGCAGCTCAGTTGGTTAAGTGTCCGACTTCAGCTCAGGTCATGATCTCACGGTTTGTGAGTTCGGGCCCGGTGCCGGGCTCTGTGCTGACAGCTTGGAGCCTGTAGCCTGCTTCGAATTCTGTGTCTCCCTCTCTCTCTGCCCCTCCCCTGCTCATACTCTGTCTCTCAAAAATAAATAAATGTTAAAAAAAAAATTAAAAAACAAAAAAACTCAAATACAGGATTAGGACTGGGAGGCAGTTTAAGGTCTCCAAATGTACCTAGCATGGAAGTCAGCGGCTCCCTGTAGGATAATTTATTTACCAGCATTAAGAAGAACACCACACACCAATATGTGTGATACATATTTAAAATGAGCAACTACTTGATCTCTTTCACTGGCTAAGATCTAAGGTAAAGAGAAATGGTGTTGCTGAGTTATCAGGGAATTGAGAAGGATTTAAAAAAAAAAAATCTTTTCACAAGGAGTTACTAAGCCATGCTGGTAGCAACTTAAGAGTGAAGAAATAAGTAAAGGAGATATTACTTTATCCTGTATAAAATAAGTAATAATAGCAATAATAAGTTGCCATGAAAACCGCCCATGTGTCCATCACAAGACAATAGATTAAGTAATAATATATTATTTTGAGGGAATATTATTTGCCAATATAAAAAAAAGAATTGATTTACACAACAAAATGGGTGAATCTCAAAAACATTACACTAAATGGAAGAAAACTTACACAAAAAGTATTATGATTCCATTTATATAAAGTTCTAGAACACATAAAATCAATCTATGGTAGAAAAAGTGTTAGAATAGTGGTTACCTTTCTGGAATTAGAAGAACAAACCAGCTGGGAAGGGGCATGAGGGAAATTTCTGGGGGTGATAGTAATGTTCTATATCTTGACAGGAGCTTCAGTAACATAGGTATATGCATTTATCAAAATTAATCGAATGTGCAGTTAAGACTTGTGCATTTCACTGTTTGTAAATGCGATCTTAAAAATCAAACTAATACTGAATTGTAGTTAATGATGTGATGCTGAAGCATTTAGATGGAAGCAAAATACTCTGAAATGCATCAAATGAGATAGATCGATTGATGGATAGAAAGGTGGATAGATACTTATAAAGCAAGCATAGTAAAATATTAGTGGTAGAATCTAGGTGGTAGGTATATAGATGTTCACTGTAAAACCCTTTCAACTTTGTTGTACATTTAAAACTTTTCATAATAAAGTGCTGGGAAAAAATGAAACAAAAATTTGTTACACCCACATTCACAGCAACATTATTCATAACAGCCAAAATATGAAAGCAACTCAAGTGTCCAAGGACAGATATTTGGATAAACAAAATGTGGTATATACATACAATGCAATACTATATAAATACACATAAAAGGAAGGAAATTCTGACACACGCGAGAACATGGATGAACCTGAAGACGTTATGCTAAGTGAAACGAGCCAGTCATAAAGGACAAATATTTGTGATCCCATTTACATGAGATATCTAAAGTAGTCAAATTCACAGAGATACAAAGTAGAATGGTGGTTGCCAGGGGGTAGAGATCAGGGAGGGATGGGGAGTTAGTGTTTAACCCAGAATTTCAGGTGGAGAAGATGAAAAAGTTCTGGAGGTGGATGGTGGTGGTAGTTGCACAACAATGTGAACGTATTTAGTGCCACAGAACTGCACACTTAAAAATGGTTAAGATGGTAAATTTTATGTTATGTACATGTTACCACAATAAAAATAAATAAAAAGTAAGTTGCCAAAAAGAGCATAAGATTTAAACTACTTTTACTATTTTTCTGATTTTGTATTAATTCTGAGTTTCTGATGTAAAGTTAGGCTACATTTTGAAATGGTGCTGCTGCATTAATGCAAATGAAACTAATATGACAGTTTAGAATGCACTTCTCAATTATTAGTGTGAATGAACAAATTCCTTCAAATTACTATTTAAATAAAATAAATATACAACCGAAATAACATATACGCAAATGTAGAGAGTTATTTAAAAAAATACATTTTGTTCCTTTCTCAAATCCTAAATAAAACCATAAATTTAGCCTCAGTGTATGGACTCTGCTTCTTAAACCTTTTGTTAGGTTTATGTTCTCAATTTTACCAGGTTTTTCAGCAGTTTCTAAGGCAAAAGCATGTAAATTATATTGTGATATGAGCCACAAATTCAAAACAAAGCAAGAAGGGAAAGGAGTGAAGAGAAAGGTAACTTCCTTCAAAGCATTTGAAAGAATCAATAAACATGGAAAATGGTACAGAAAAGTTAACTACAAAACTTTTTTGTTATGGGAAACACAACGTCCTAATTACTGTATCAGCTGGAAACACCACACGATTTTCTCATATTAGAAATACATGTCTTACCAAACCACAAGAGACTCTTAAATACAGAGAACAAACTGAGGGTGGACAGGGGTGTGGGGAGAGGGAAAATGGGTGATGGGCATTGAGGAGAGTACTTGTTGGGATGAGCACTGGGTATTGTATGTAAGCCAATCTGACAATAAATTATATTAAAAACAAAGAAATAGGGGCGCCTGGGTGGCTCAGTCGGTCAAGCGGCCGACTTCGGCTCAGGTCATAATCTCGCGGTCATTGAGTTCAAGCCCCGCGTCGGGCTCTGTGCTGACAGCTCGGAGCCTGGAGCCTGTTTCAGATTCTGTGTCTCCCTCTCTCTGACCCTCCCCCATTCATGCTCTGTCTCTCTCTGTCTCAAAAATAAATAAACGTTAAAAAAAATTAAAAAAAACAAAAAACAAAAAACAAAAAACAAAGAAATACATGCTTTACTATATTAGTAATTACAACTTGAATAAATTACACACACACACACACACACACACACACACACACCAGGAACTATACTTATTCATAATAAATTAACTTCATTATAAAATATGATTATTTTAAATACATTTTATATATAGGTTCATATGCCATGATAGTTATAGATCCAAATATACATACATATATATTTCCAGCAGTATATGACTGTTTATTTCAATATGTGGAAATGCAAGCAAATCATTTATGACTATAAATTAAATTTCTATGACTTTGACTTATCATTTTATGACTATAATTAAATTTCTTTATGAGCTTATAGCAAATTTTAAGTGCAATAAATGTAATTTTTAGTCATCTAAGGGCAAGAATGAAATTGGGCTGAACTTGCTGGATGAACATTTTAAATAAAGTCATATACCACCCCAAAGAATCCTAGGCAATCAGTAATGAAATCTCTCAAGCTCAAATATCAAATAGATAGACACAAAGAACTGGATGTCCTTTCAAAACTGTAATTGTCACCCAACTTATTATAGCAGGGAAATGCCTTTTTTTTTTTTTAATAAAGGGGTTAAAAGTATTTTGTTAGCAATTTAATTCTGACATTGCATACTTTTAGCTCATCATCAAGGCTTAACAAGTTGTTTTATTTGCTAGAGCTTTAAAAGTCATGAAGCAATACCATTTATTTTATTTAGGATTTTAAGTTTGATTCTAATTTTAAGCTCTCATTTCCCTCATGTTCTTAAATTAATTCATACCAATCCCTGATTAATAATAAAAGTCTTGCCATCAGTATTCAAGGCCCAGCCTGAGATGTCATGGCTGAGAGGGCAGAAATCTGCTTGGAGCAATGAGAGAACCCAACTGAATTCTTGGCGTCTCAGTCTATGAATGTGTAAGCACTTCATCTGTTCATGGAAACACAATGTTCTGGCAGGCTGGGGGTGAAGGTAGCTGCATGGGTAACAAAGTGGAAGACCTGGGAAGCCATACTACACCAGAGTAACCGAATGAGAGAAGCAATACATTTTATCAGTTCCTTTTATCTTTAAAAAAAATTGTGTTAGTGGAAGCTATTTGTGTTCTAGACATTTTATTCCTATGACTGCTGTCCAATGATCTTTGCAAAGGTCATGTGTAGATTTGCCTTTTAGGACTATTTGATAAAAGAAATTGTTGCAAATCAGAGCATAACACTAGCAGGGTCAACTGGAAATTGTACGTCCTTCTTAAATCCAGTGGCAAAAAGAACACTCTCTCAGACCCCCATTTCCACTTAGCAATTATATGTAGTTGACAACTCTGATTTAGTTCCTGTCTGTAAAATGAGGATAGCATCTACTTACAGGATTGTTGGGAAGATAAGTGAAAATACTCTGTGAACTAAAAAACACACCATATAAAGTTTATTATTTGAAAGATGGAAAGTTCTCATAGGGAACATCTAGTACATGCACAATACATTCCAGGGAAAAAGTGACCTTGAAAAGTTAAGTGAACTTCGAGTTTCCAGTTCCAAATATAAGGAGGCTGAAAGTTGCCACTCCATCCTAACAACAAGCAAAATGCTGAACAGATTGAAAAATCAACTATTCTTGGATCCATAAGAGAGGGGAGGACACAGGGCAAATCACTGCCCCCAAGACTAAAGAGACAGACAGGTGACTCGACTTTGTAGAGCAGAGCTTCACAAGTGAAAACCACCCAAGGAACCAGTGCCAGGCAGAAAAACCGGACTATAATGACAAATTGCTAAAGGCTCAGTGCAGACAACTCTTGAGAGTTAAAAACTCCAGGGGATCTACTCATGGTGGGGAAGGTAGAAATCTTTGTGAGATTTACCTCCAGGAGCTTGGCCAGGTTCCCAAAGTAACTTTCAAAGAAAACTCCCCTCCCACTTCTGGAGGGGGAAATGAATCCTTCTAAAATATGCCAGAGCACTCTGTTCTTAACAAGGCCTGCTTTCAGGGAAAACTAGTTAACTAGTGTCTAACTTGCTGGGGTATTATCAGAGCCAACTGACCTGGAGTAAGAGAAATACTCAAATCTAGCCCACTCTAGCCATCCTATTCCACCTAAACAGGGAGGAAAAAAAGAAACACTTGTTGGGATTCACAGTCCAGATGCATAGACTCATTAAAGACTGAGACCTAATCATAGGCCAACAGAGCCCTTCCCCTCCCCCACGCCTTGCCACCACATTACTAAAGGACTATTTTAAATGGTTCCCTTTACCTGGTATATGATGTATAGCTATCAGTAAAAATTACAAAGCATACCAAAGGGCAAAAAACACAATTCAAAGACAGCAATTATTGGAACCAAACATGGCAAAGATACTGGAATTATCAGGCTAAGAATTTAAAACTATGATTAATATGCTAAAAACTCTAACATAAAATGGACAGCGTGCAAGAACAGATGGACAATGTAAGCCAGGAGATAGAAATCCTAAAGAAGAACAAAAAGAAATGCTAGAGATTAAAAAAAAAATAGTAACAGAAATAAAGAATGCCTTTGATGGGCTTACTAGTGGCCTGGATACAGCTAAGGAAAGAATCTCTGAGCTAGAAGATATATCCAACAGAATCCTAAAAAACTGAAAAGCAAAGAGAACAAAGACTGAAAAAAAACAGAATAGAATATCCAAGTACTGTGTAAAAACTACAAGAGGTGTGACGTATACATAATGGGGACGCCAGAAGGAGAAGAAACAAAAGGCACAGAAGAAGAATATAAAACAATGACGATTTCCTGCAAATGAATGCTGCACACCAAGCCACAGATCCAGGAAGGTCAGGGGCGCACGGGTGGCTCAGTCAGTTAAGCATCTGACTTCGGCTCAGGTCATGATCTCATGGTTCACAGGTTCAAGCCCTGTGTCAGGTTAGGCAATGATGGTGAGGAGGCTGTTTGGGATTCTCACTCTCTGCCCCTCCCATGCTCTCACTTTCTCTCTCTCATGATAAATAAAAATAAACAAAACAAACAAACAAACAAAAAAATATATATATAACATGTGTATATACATGTATATACACATGTAATATATATATACATGTATATATACATGTAATATATATATATATATGTCAAAAAACCTACACCTAGACACATTATTTTCAAATCATAAAAAGTCAAAGACAAAGAAAAATCCTAAAAGACGTCAGAGGAAAAAAATCCTTACTTATAAATGAACAAAGATAAGAATTACATCTGATTCCTCCTCAGAAACCATGCAGACAATAAGAGAGTGGAGTGAAATATTTTAAGTGTTTTGAAAAAAAAGCTCCACCAACCTAGAATTATGTATCCTGAGAAATTCTCCTTCAAAAATGAAGGCAAACAAAAATTGAGGGAATTTGTTGTCAGCAGACTTTGGAAAAATGTTAAAAGAAGTTCTTTAGAGAGAAGGAAAATAATAACTTGGATCTACATAAAGAAAACGAGAAGAGAGAAGAAGCAATAAGTGAAGGCAAAATAAAAACTTTTGTTTTCTTATTTTTCATTGATCTAACAGATAACAGTTTGTTATGTGTGTCCAGTATTGTTTCAGTACTTTATACACATTAACATAATCCTCAAAACAACGCTAACACAGGTACCATCACAATCCCCATTTACACATTAGGAAACTGAGACACAGAATAAACGTGACAAGTCACATAGCTAGGAAATGATAGTGCCAAGACTTGAACCCATGTAGTCTAGCTCACCACAATTATACTGCTTCTAATTATTCACTGAATCATTCATTAGTTCATCAAATATTTATTGAGCATATTGAGTGGAATATGCCAAAAACTCTGATAAAACATTTTCAACAAGGAAGATGTCAAAATATTTATCTTTCTCAAGAAGCTACTGAAAGAAATGCGCCATCAAAACTGTGAACCAAATAAAAAAGGAAGCTACTGAAGGAGACACTTCATCCAAACAAGGAAGTAAACAATAAAAGATAAAGACCCAGGATTCAGAAAACAGAAGAATCCAGGAGAGAAGGGAAGAGAATTCCCAGGACAGTGGTAAAGCATCATCCCAGGATGACATCTATGCAACAGGCCTAGAGAGCAACCAATGGAGATTAAAGAAAGGAGAGTTCCAGAAGGTCTACCACTAAAACAATATGGGATTGATTACCTGATGTGTTTGCACATCTGCAAAGAAGACCTCTTTTGGGCAATTTGAGGAAAGAATTAATGATAGAAACACAGAAGATATAACACAAAAAAACAAAAAAGAAGCAACTATTAGCCTTAAAAACAGAATGCTGTGCCATGGTATATAGACAGCATTATTCATAATTTATAATTATTCATTTCCTTCCCACCATTGCACCATAATCAGAATAGGCTTTCTACCATACAGACTTGGGAGTTTGGCCTCATGACTTGCTTTGGCTGAAGGAATGTGAGTAGATGTGACACATGCTACTCCCACGCGGAAGTTTTAAATGTATGCGTGGGGTCTGATTCTGTCTGCCTTTAGTTCTGCCCCAGATAGTGTTTATCCACTAAGACTGGATCTCAATATGAGAATGAGAAGACAGCTGAATTAAGATGAACTGAACCCAAATAAGGCCAGCAAACCCAGCTAAGCCTGGACTGATCCCAAACTCTTTTGAAATATGAGCAAGAGGGGCGCCTGGGTGGCGCAGTCGGTTAAGCGTCCGACTTCAACCAGGTCACGATCTCATGGTCCGTGAGTTCGAGCCCCGCGTCGGGCTCTGGGCTGATGGCTCAGAGCCTGGAGCCTGTTTCCGATTCTGTGTCTCCCTCTCTCTCTGCCCCTCGCCCGTTCATGCTCTGTCTCTCTCTGTCCCAAAAATAAATAAACGTTGGAAAAAAAAAATTAAAAAAAAAAAGAAATATGAGCAAGAAATAAATGTCGTTATTAGCCACTGAAATCTGGCTAACAGCAAAAGCTGACTAGTACATACAGTACCACCTATGGCTCAGCAATGAACATAATTTACATAGTAATAACAACATAATTACTTTATAGCTATATTACAATTATAAAATAATATTTTAACATTGATTCTATAGAGATGCAATCAGAAAGCTGAAACTAAAAGTTGTGATATAGTTGTTAGGAGGGTGGGGAGAGAAGGAGTGGGGAATATGAGTAAAACAGCTAAATCCTAATAAAACATAGAGGAAAATCAATAAGAGATATAAGTATATTATTTAGATATAAGTATATTATACTTATATCAAGAGATATAAGTATATTATTTAGAATTCTGCAGGTAAGTTGCAAAAGAAACAACTAAAAGAATTGAGAGTTTTTGCCTCAAGGGAGCTAGAATCAATGTGAGAAGGGCGCAAGCAAAGGAATACGTTTTTTTGTACTATAGTACTTATAGTACTAATTTTCTTTGAACTACCTGCATGTATTAATTTTATAAAAATCTTAACTCACAAGTACAAAAATAAAAAACAATAAAATCAAGGAAAGCAGTCACACCTGATTTAGTGGGACAAAAATGTAGTCTAATCCAGAAAGGCAAAAAAACCCATCCTAGTGGGAATCAAAAGACCTGGTTTTAGGGGCACCTGGGTGGCTCAGTCGGTTAAGTGTCTGACTCCTAATTTCGGCTCAGGTCATGATCTTACAGTTGGTAGGATTGAGCCCCATGTCGGGCTCTGCGCGGACAGTACAGAGCCTGCTTGGGATTCTCTCTCCCCCTCTCTCTCTGCCCCTCCCCTGCTCACACACATGTGGACATGCAGGCCCTCTCTCTCAAAAATAGACATAAAAAAAACAAAGCCTAAAAAAAAACCGACCTGGTTTTATTATTTCACAATCTACTTTTCTCCACCCACATCTCTCTTAGCTGTTTGTTTCATTACTTAGGAGAGAACACAACTGTTACTGGTCCCCCTTTCCTGCAGAATTATAGTCTTATATTTTCAGTTCCAGATGTCATTGACAATATGTATTACAGGAAAGATATCGCCTGAAAATGAGGTAAAAATAAGGCCTAACCTGTATAAAGAGCTCTGAATTAATACATACATTGATTATTTATCTACTCCTCACATTATCTATGATCACTGCAAGAAGCCCCTCCTAACAATCACCACCTTTTGGTCATTTCAATCATTTTACACTGCATTATCAAAGAGTAAGTAAAATGATTAAAACTGAATTAGTAAATTTTATTCCCTATTTTAACAACTGTAACTCAGGGACAGTTTAAGCTCTGTATGTCAACAGTTTTATTCACAAACCAAATAAATTAAAAAGTAATATATTTTACAAAATAATTTAGTACAGACTCCCTTTAAGTAGCGGGGTCACATTTAAATGAATGGATTTACCAAAATTCTGACACACAGTATTCTAGAAATATATTTACTGAGCAAAGGACAATATACTTGGTCAAAATGCAATGACAGTGGGGCGTCTGTGTGGCTCAGTTGGTTAAGCATCTGACTTCAGCTCAGGTCATGATCTCACGGTTTGCGAGTTCGAGCCCCACGCTAGGCTCTGTGCTGACAGCTCAGAGCCTGGAGCTGCTTCAGATTCTGTGTCTCCCTATTTCTCTGCTTCCAAATAAATAAACATTAAAAAAAAATCTTTAGGGGTGCCTGGGTGGCTCCATTGTTTAAGTGTCCGACTTCAGCTCAGGTCATGATCTCACAGTCCGTGAGTTTGAGCCCTGCATCGGGCTCTGTGCGGACAGCTCAGAGCCTGGCGCCTGCTTCAGATTCTATGTCTCCCTCTCTCTCTGACCCTCCCCCATTCATGCTCTGTCTCTCTCTGTCTCAAAAATAAACAAACATTAGTGCTCGCTTCGGCAGCACATATACTAAAAATAAACAAACATTAAATTTAAAAAAATGTCTTTTAAATCTTTAAATAAAAAAAAAGTACAATGATAGAAGTGATGATAGAAGATGTGAAAACTATTTAAAAATATTTTTATATAATCTATAGATTTCACTTATTAAGTTAACAGTCTCTCCCTTTATTGTGAAGAAACAAGTTACTTGACTGCACCAAGCTTCAGCTAGTAACTTACACAACATCAACAGAAAGATGATGGACACATACATAGAAAGCATCTTAACTGAGTGACACTATCTCACATAAACATTCTGATACAATCTTACACTGTATTTTGAGTTGTAGTTCATAAGCCATTTCGAAAAAAAACACTGGGGCAGAACAGCAGGCATAAAAAAAAAAATTAACAAGGCATGTTTTCCATACCTCTTCATCTTTCATATTCACATCCATATTTTTCGATTTGATGACTTTGGTTATATGGTCAATGTTGTTTTCCCTGCAGTAATCAAATATGTTTTTGTCTTCTTCCCTAAGTAGAGTAAAAATAAAAAGTGTTTTACTAGGTAATTCATAAAAGTTACATATTTTTAACATAACTTGTTTACTGCTGACAAACATCAATGGAATTTCTGTTTTCATGAAGAATTTTACATGAACAATAATGGATTTTCCATAAGACATAATATATCCCGTCTCTAAAGTTGTTAGCAACTATAATTACAGGGAAAAGTTTTATCTGCTTTAACAAGTTACACTAATACAATGATATAACACTTTAGTACATTTTTCTCAGCCCTCTTCCTCTCCCCAGTTCCTTTTTACACACTGACAGGCACAAATTTCCTGACTCAGAATTTTCAGTAGTAGCACTGCAGTAACAAGGTTACTTACTATTGTCTATACAGAGGTTTTAAAAAATCAGGACACTGCTTATTACTTTTCTTACAGGATAACAGAATAAGCTGATTGCTGCTACTCAAGTTCATGCAAACACACACACACACTCACACACACAATCACACACACACACACACACACACACTAATGTAATTTTCTTAAAGGAAAGACAAAAAGCAATTTTCCTAAGGAAAAGATAATTAAAACATCACAAAATTCACAATCTTTTATGAGATATTAGAAACAAAGACTAGGAACAAAAACTGAGAAGCATACTATGTACAAGTGCTCTTCTAAGTATACTGATCGACTAAATTCATTCACTCTTATCCAACAACTTCACACAAAAAAGAAACAGGTAAGGAGAAACTATATGACCTGCCAAATGGCATCACATTTATTGAAGGTAGAACAAGAGCTAGAACTCACTCAGATCAGCTGGTTTTGTATATGGTATGTTTTTCTATTGTATTGAGCTACATCTAGACTAGCCAGCTAGTCTATTCTACAACCTAATGTAGAAGTTAACATGAGATCTATGAGTTCTCTGAAACAGTATACAGAATTGTGTAAATGTGTGTGCATTTTTCTGAGCGTGCTGTGTGTATGTGGGGGTAAGGGATAGCATCAATGAGAGTCTCAAAAAATCAGTAATTCTCAAAAGGACGAGTAATTTGGAATATTATCCATGAAACTGTTCTATATGTGGACTACACATTCTGGACAGGCATAAAAGAACGCAAGATGAATTTCAAAAATTATACTAATATGTTTTACAACCTGCAGGGCCATAGCTTCTATTCATCACTAATGCAAGCACTTGGCCATAGGAGTCTTCCTATCTTAAAAGCCAATTTAAATACTTTATACCCTATAAAAAGTTATTTCCACTCAGAGGTAATTAACTTAAAACACACTACTTTAGCATTAACCATCTAAGCTTTCCTTATGCAAGTGATGTTTTTAACTGGGCATCCACTACATGCAAAGGCACTGGGCAAGATTCCGTTTAGTAACAGATGAACAAGAAACTTTACATTCAATACAGTTAGGATGATAAAATCCATATACAATTAACATAAAATAAAAATGGATCTTTAAAAAGGCTTATACGAGTACACAGGGGAAACAGCCTGCTTTAAGCTGGAGAAAAAGAGGTAGATTTCCAGGAAGAAAAAGAACGTATGGTCTCTCGAAAATGTCCATTCTACAGAAGAGAAAACGCTTTTCCAGATCACTTTTTCTGAAAGAAAATAGCTAAGTCTGAGGCCAAAACCCCAGAAAGGAGAAGTATGATTTTTAAAATTAAGGCTGCATATAATACCACTTCAGCTATATTTATCACACACAAAAAAACCACTGTTTCTATGAAAAAGCATATTAAGAATTCTGACTTGGGAATAAGAGGGACCTGTTTTCCTCCAATCCAATAAGACAGAGCACTCTAATTCAAGAGGCAGCAACTTTATGAGAGAAAGGACTGTATCATTTGAAGTCATAACAAAAAATACACCATTCCCTAGTTGTTTTGAACTTGGAAATAATGGAAAGTTAGTGGTGAGGAACAGAAAGGAAAGTAAGGAAGATCCCTGGGATGTAAGTTACCCATACCCAGTAACGCATAAGGGTTATTCACAGATGAGAGGATTTTCTGAATCTATAAGGTCTCTCTTCCTGAATCCCAAATGTGTACGTATACTTAGGCCATAAGCAGTAAGAGTAAATATAGTACAAACTTATTTAAAATTTTATTTTACTCATTTTACATTTTCAATATTTACTATGTGTAGCACTTACATAAATTATTTTGTTTTGATATGTGAATGTTTTGGAGGGCAGGAACATTTGTTTTTTTATCTGAATACCAGTTTATCATCTGTTATCACCACAAAGTATGTCGGGCACATAAAGGACTTAAAAAATACTTATGGGTAGAATACACAATGCAAATTAAATATGAAAAAGAAATTTAGTAAAATCACCACAAATGTATTACAAAGTTAAGTGACTAAGATAAAAAAGAAAATTGACACTCTTGGGCTTAGTTACTAATACAGTTCTCCCTGCTCCAAGTTTTGACTCTTCCATGCCAGCAACCAAGCTGTCTTTATACAATGTCACCACCTAGTGTCCCAAATGAAGAAACATCTGGAGCAACAACTTTCCACATCTCTTTTCTTGTCAGCAAGATTACGTACAGTTTACAAATCAAATTCTCTTTTCCCCTCTACATTTCCCTGTTAATAAAGTATTCCATGGGCAATCTTTTCCTCTATAAACACACTTACTTTAAATAAAACATGCAAATGAACTCAGCCATTACCAAATACAGTAGAGCCTAAATAAATGTTAGTTCTCTTCCACATCTTCTCACTTTATCTTCCTTTCTCTCATAATTCTTGGCCAGCTATCTTCCTCTCTTTGCTGAATATGAGTGATAACATGACCGTATCCATTCTCTATGGATAAGCATGAGTTATGGCCAAGATGCTACCCTCAAGGATATCCCAATATCCCTAGCAAAAGACAGAATGTCTCTCTCTACTCCAAATTTTTGGAAATTGACAGAATACACAATTGTGTATCTGAAGGGAAGAAAAGTCACTGGTTTTCTCTGAAATTCTTTTGAAATATGAGAACACACCCTTATGGAAAGAGGAATGGTGTTTAAGTATGGTTGTCTTTCATCAATTATAGGAAGAACAGATCCTTGCACACTCATAAAAATATTATCTGTACCACTTTCTACAAAGGTTGCATTTTCCTACCAAAAGAATATTTCAGGGGTGCCTGAGTGGCTCAGTCAGTTAAGTGTCCGACTCTTGATTTCGGCTCAGGTCATGATCTCACAGCTTGTGAGATTGAGCCTCCCAATGGGTTCTGCACTGACAGCATGGAGCCTGCTTGGGATTCCCTCCCTCCCTCCATCACTCCCTCCCTTCTTCTCTCTCTCTCTCTCTCTCTCTCTGCCCCTCCTCCACTCTCGCACATGCTCTCTCTCAAAAATAAACAAACAAAGAATACTTCAAACAGGTCTCATAACAAGCCACCTAAAGTCCATTAGCTACTATTTCACCTATTCTATAGAATTAAAAAAACACATTTATGGGACTAGCTCAGGTATCTATTTCCTAGATACATTCAATAAATATTCAATTCAATTTATATATTAAGCAACTCACAATCAGATAAAAAATAGAATGCCAGTAAATAGGCAATGAAAAATTATTTAAAGAAGGAAAACACAGAGTAAGCCAGTACCCACACAAATATAAATAAACAAATGTCACTAATCCTCAAACTAAGGAATGTGGACCTGCATGCTCTGTGGAGGCACACAAAGACCTTTACAGGGATATGCAGGTAATTGGGACGCTGGGGTGGCTCAGCTGGTTGAGTGTCCAACTCTTGATTTTGGCTCAGATCATGATCCCAGGATCATGGGACCAAGCCCTATGTTGGGCTCTGAGCTGAGCATGGAGCCTGCTTGAGATTCTCTCTCTCTCCCCACCCCCCGCCCCCCGCCCCGTCCCTCTCCCCTTCACACTCTCTCACTAAAATAAAATAAAATAAAATAAAATAAAATAAAATAAAATAAAATAAAATAAAATAAAATAATTTAAACAATAAAATAAATAAAGGGATATGCAGGTATGAACATTTTAAGCTAAAAAAGAAAAGAAAAATTTTAAGTGAATCAATTTACAGCTCAAACTTGGAAATAAATGCATTTTTTTTTTTCCTTAACTGATCTACCTGAAGAGACTACTGTGGTAAATATTTTATCACCATTCTCCTTCTCAAAATTCCCTCTGCTCTGATCACACCCCTCCTAGTTTATATAAGAAAGTCATATACCTCTCTCCTTAGTATGGTATACTTGTAAGAAGTATAACCAAAAGACTTTGCTAAGACTTAGCAATGTCTATTAATTAAGCCTGTTACTCTTTTGCTTAGAAATACTCTGTTTAACTAATATACTGGAAAAGGTTTGGGGGAAAAAATCAGACGTAGGTTGTATTAGCCCAAGATAGAAAACCTTCCTTGGTAATAAATATAGGGACAATTCTGGTGAAAAATTGGCGTTGGGAAACATTCTATATCTAAGGTTAGAGAATGGAAGGGCTGAAATAAACAAAGCTAAAAACAGACGATGTTGATCTCTGTCTCATTTTAATAAAAAGTAATATTTTGTGTTAAAACTATTTTTAAAAGCTTCACCCACCTCATTAAGACCTATTTTCGATTAAAGTTTACTTATGTTTAATAATTTTTTAATAATATTTATGATGTATGTTGATCAGCTGTATAGGAATAATTACAGTGATGGGGCACCTGGGTGGCTCAGTCGGTTAAGCATCTGACTTCAGCTCAGGTCATGATCTCACAGTTTGTGAGTTCGAGCCCCATGTTGGGCTCTCTGCTGTCAGCACAGAGCCCCCTTTGAATCCTCTGTCCCCTCTCTCTCTGCCTCTCTCCTGCTCTCATGCACATGCTCTCTCTCTCAAAAATAAAACAAAACATTAAAAACAAAAAAAGGAAGAATTAAAGTGATAACTCAAATGGGAAAAGATTTAATGCATAGTTCTGGGTCAAAGAAAATTACATTTTAAAAAAGTCCAACTTATATACATATTTTTGTTACAGAGAATTATGATAGTGCAATAAGATTACATAAAAATGTATTACTTTAAAATACAATTGTGTGGGAGAAGTAGAATTAAAGGAGAAAAAGGAATGACATAAAATTTCTGTTAAAGACCCTATTCATGTATTTTTAAATCAAGATCAGAATTTTAATTAAACTTTTTATTTTGAGACAATTGAAGATTCACATGCAATATAAGAAATAATACAGAGAGATCTTGCGTACCATTTCCCAGCTCCTCTCAATGGTAGCATGCTCATGTACTTTAAAAAACGGATTATAGGGGCACCTGGGTGGCTCAGTCAGTTGAGTATCAACTCTTCATTTCAGCTTGGGTCATGATCTTGCAGTTGTGAGACACAGTCCTGGGACAGGCTCCACAATGGGCGGTGCAGCCTGCTTAGGATTCTTTCTTTCCCTCTCCCTCTGCCCCTCCACCACTCTTGCTCTCTCTCAAAAAAACAAAGCAAAACTTTTAAAAAATGTATTATCATTATAGTATTTAGATTCACCTAAAAGAGTGATCTATTTACTTTAAAATTTCATTATTTGCACAGGGTGCTTGCATGGTTCAGTTGGTTAAGTGTCTGATTCTTGGTTTCAGCTCAGGTCATGATCTTATGGTTGTGAGATAGAGCTCTGTGTCAGGTTCTGCACTGAGTGTGGAGCCTGCTTAAGATTCTCTCTCTCCCTTCCCCTTGCCCCTCCCCCACTCACAAGCTTGCACTCTTTCAAAATAAAATCTCTTCTTATAAAATCCATTATTTACAAAACACCAGAAATTGTGCCCTTTGTAATACACTTAAACTTTTAAATAAGAATTTTAGATGTTATCATAAAATTCTAAAGGAGAACATAGTCTTCCAAAATTCTCTTAGGGACTACAATAGCAAAAAGTTGTTTTGAGTGTCAAATTAGCCCAATATTCTATAAAGTAGAGGCCTGAAATAAGGAGTGGGCTAATCCACTAAGGATGATCAAATAAAGCACTACAGAAGAGTTGACGTTACAGCCTATCTCTCTGGAAGATGAACTGACCAGCCAGCCAGCTGGGTTACTGAAGAACAGAAAGAATATTCCAAAGAACAGAAAGAAAAGGAAAAGCATCAACAACAAAAAGCGCTCAAGAGTGTTGAGAGATAAATTAGATACCAGATATAGACCCAAAGAGCTACTGGAGTCAGACACTAACCTTAGCATATCTAAAACAAACAAACCAACCTGAAAAGGCAACTATCCTCAGTAGGAGGTATGGTTAGCAATAAACCATAGGAGGGGAAAAGTGAAGCCAATTTTGAACTCGGACCAAAAGAAACAATTAATTTGAGGGGGGGAAAAATCCTGAGTTATTTCTCTGCTGGGAGACAGTTTGTTCAAGAGGCTTCATTAGAACCTTGGTTAAAGCAACTCTTAAAATGGTTCACCTATTTACATATTCACAAATGGTCGCCTATTAATCTGTCTGGGTTCCTGAATACTTAGAGGGTACCCAGGGTACCTAAACACTTGGATCACTACAAAGACACAGCCTTTGGTAAATAAATAAGCCTTTTTTAGTTTACACCTCAGTTTCAGATGAATTTTATTATACTACTCTGTCTCTGAGAGTATGCTCACCTACGCGTCTTTTTTTTAGATCTTTGAGATTGAAGAATGGACATAAATTCACTAAAAACACACTGTGAAGTTCCTTAGGAGCCAGTCTTTCTAGGATGAAAGCCTGCTCCCTGTCTTACAAAATTTAGTAGTGCTGTTGCTGAATACTACCTTCTTTGTAGGAATTTAAGTTCTTAATTCACTTGACAAGTATATGGCCAGAAGTTGTCAATCTGAAAGGTAAAGACTTGCTATTCTGTCCAAATATAACTTTAGGAAATAATTACATCATCTTACTGATCTCACTGACTAAATTATCAACATTCTATTATTGTAGGCTAAATACAAAGCCCAAAGTCTAATGCTAATTCTTTTTTATATAACCTTTGTATTTTATATGTAAATGTACAACCTTTATTTCATATATATCTAAACATAACCTTTGATATGACTAAACTATCAATACTTTAGAAACTGAGATAAAATATCTACATAGAAATTAAGATACTCTGTATTCTTAAAAAAAGAATGTTTTAATTTACAAATATAAAAAAATTAATACAAGCATATCTTAACTTTGTTTATAGTTGCTTCTCTCTTGAAAGAAAAAATCTGTTCTTACTCAAAGGTTTTTAGCAAAGCTGGTGAAAGACTTATCTGGGAGAAGCAAATTGGTAAAGTCAGCTCCTATCTCAAGAATTAAATAGTAGTCGAGCTGTCATATTTAGCACATCAAAAATCCCACTTTTAATTAATATCTAATTAAAATTTTGGATGTTAATTTCATCGTAAAACACTGTTTTCGAGTATCAATCTTACAAAGACCATAAATGAGAGTCTATACTATGGTCCTCCAGATAAAATCTTGTAAATAGTACATCCTCTCTGAAATACCTTGGTCATATGCCCTAGAGGAGGCAAACAATGCTGGAGCAATAACTAAGCTCAAGAAACCTAGCATTCAGATCAAGACACTTACAAAAGTGGGGTTTTTGTTGTTTGCAGTGTTGTTCTTAAAATAATTTCTGAAATCCTAGATGGCAAAAAGACACTGAGAAACTCTTTGTTAAAGCTGCCATATTTCATTGATTCTAAAACACAAATAATGGGGTGCCTGGGTGGCTTGGTCATTTGAGCATCCAACTCTTGATTTTAGCTCAGGTCATGATCTTGGGGTTGTGGGATCAAGCCCCACATTGGGTTCCATGCTGGGCATGGAGCCTGCCTGGGATCTTCTCCCTCCCTCCCTCTGTCCCTCTCCCCTGCTTGCAAGATCTCTCAAAAAAAAAACAAAAACAAAAAACACAAATTTTTTCATATTTTAACATTTCTGATGAATCTTATAATCTGTAGACTCTTACAATTAATTAGTGGCATTTTTTCTTAATGGTATTTAAACCAGTGGTGTTTTAGAGTCAATAAAATAGGTAGGTTCAAAATACACAGTGCCAAAAGGACAGGTGAATGATGAAAGAACTTATAGATACTGAATCACAATCCTCCCACTCAGACTGCTACTATATCTGCAATTACTTTCACACAGTTATAGTACATAACCAGTTAGTTTTCCCCCTTCCTGTTATGTGGTAATGACAATTATCTTCTTCACCAAATAATAAATATTTTCAACAGGGTTATATTATAGCGTACTTATTGGTAGGTCTAGAAAATTCTTAAAAAGCCTTAAATAAAAAGTTCTATCTGTTATCTTATTTAAGTTGTTAATATGCTGTTAATGTATTTTTCTCACATTTTTTCAAGGAAGCAATGACAAAGGAAAGATCAATGTCCCAGGTACTTCTTGAAGATAACCTCTTATTCTGGAAAAGTTATCTAGCCATGATTTATAGACACTAGTTACTAAAAATGCATTTCTACCTCTTAAAAACCTACTTAACTCTAAAATAGTTGATTAAAATTTCTGATACTTCAAATGTCCATATGAAAAAATTTATTTTAATTCTGATCAAATCCTGGAAAACCAGTGGCCACATCAGAAACATCTATAGAATCCTTGGCTAACAGGCTCTATAGAGCTGAGTTACGTTCTCAAACATTACGATAAGTCTAAAATCAATAACATCAATGAATCCAAAAGAAACATCATCAGTATAATGATGATATAATTTTACTGGTAAAGCACATCTTAAAAAACAAACAGAAAAGGGCTTTAAAAGTTTAAATTGAAGATATTCACTCTGTTCGTATAATAACAACTATCAAAATTAATTTCACTAATTGCAGAACACAAGGATTCCTCAACCATCTCAGAGGCAATATACTGTAGCAACAGCAGAGTACAAACCATGTGACCTTGGTCAAGTAACCTAACTTTTCTGAGTCTAAGTTTCTTCATCTGTAAAATAGGGATATCAATACCTACAGCTTAAAGGATCATTCTGAAGATTAACTGAAATAATATATATAACACATGTAGTATAGTAACTAGCACATAATTAGTGGTCCATAAATGTTAGCTGATATTATTACCTTAAGATTTTAACACATGTTGTACACTGGGGTCATTTCTCATATGCCTTTATATAACACTATCAATCAATTCATCTAACAAATGTTAATTAGACCTCCAAGGAAATAAAAATACGCCAATGTAGGTGGAGTAGAGTCAGTATGGGGGTGGGGGGGGGGAGAAACTGGCATCAGATGAGATGATGAAGGGCCCTGTAAGACATGTTAAAGAATATTAGACTTTATCCTAAGCGCTATAAGAAACCATTAAAAGGGCTTCAAGTAGGAGAGTGACACAATGATATGAGTTATAAATCTGGGGAGGAGGCAGGAAAGGAAAAAGGAATCTAGTTCTCAAACCATTCTGCAGTGTCCTGGCCAAGAGACGATGACTGTTTAGTGACAGTATTGCAAAAGGCAGGATGGTGGCAATAATGAAAACTAGGTGGATGTGAATTATTTTGGAACAGGAGGAAACAGAATTTTTTATATAGTAAGGGATAAAGGAGACAGTAGACCAGTGTGACATAAGAGACCTAGAAATGACATATTTTACATAAAATACTGGTAAAATACTTACCTAATACATATATAAAATTTTATATTGGGTAAAATTTATAAATAAAATCATGTAATATAACAATGTCCTTTTCACACAGAATTCCAACTTTAATAAACACCATTTATTACTGTATACAACGCAATCAGCAAAGTTCTTATAAATCAAAAGGCAATGTAATGAACCAAAATTGCTTGCTTTCAGTATTGACAGAATAGGTGACAATAATTAAATGATAATTAAGAAGATGACTATTTCACAACACTAACATCTCTGCTAACATTTTAAAATATCTTTATGTCTCTAAAGCATTTAAATAGCAGAAAACATTTATTTATATTATGTGTAATACATATACCACTTTTTATTATAATGGATAGAATAAACCCGTAACTATACGCATCTTTATAGTGCATACACACACACACTAAACTTTGTAAACAAGTCTAAGTGTCTAGCATTTCACAAGTACTATATAAGGATATGGATAAGATTAGAGGAGCAGAGAGAAAAGAGACAACAAAGTGAGGAAAAGGAAGAGGGGGAAGAATAAAGAAAAAAGAAAGGAGAGAGGAGAAGATGATGGTTTTAGTTGAGGAATGACCTCTTGTTCAGAAAGGGCTGTTGATCTACAAACAGGTGGATCTGCCTAGATGCTTGGTTGGCATCAGGACACTGAGCACACAGGAGCTAAATTAAGCACGTAAGAAAAGGGTGAATATGAGAGCCAGGAGACTCTTACAACAGTTACTGTTTATGGCAAGACCTGCTTGTCTCAAGGGACCCATTTTCACATAATCTATAATTATCTCTTCGCTTTAATCGCCTTGTCATTCCTAAGGCTCTCCTGGGCACTGGAAGAGGAAAAGCTCATTAACTAAACCTTTTCTCCTCTCTCCAGCCACCCATGGCTTTTAATTGCTTGGTGTGTTATTATCTAGGAGTGCAACTGGGATCATTTTCATAAGAAAGGAGGGTAGAGAGGAGGAAGGGAGCCATGAGTCCCTGAGGTATGCACCACAGAAAAACCTTTGCTTTCTCAATTATTTATGCCAGCTGAGGTTTTACAGGCTGAATAAATCCATAACTCAAGTTCATTCCGAGCAGTCAGATTCTCAAGGGGGAGTTGCCCACTTGCCTATACATACTTGTGTAGTCCTCAAAGAATAACCAGAATGTAACAAGACATATGTCATCCAATTTATCACCTATCACCAAAGTGTTAACACAATGTTGATCATGGGCAACACAGTGAAACAGGGAAGGTTTTCACTACTACCAGCCAAACAGATGTAAGGAAGCAGGATAATCTTTTTGGTGCTAAGGACAGTGGTGTCAATGGGACAGTAGTATCCCAGAAAGACTTAGCCAACTGAAAGCAAAAAAATCCAAATATTCAAATTTTAAAGTACAAACATGTATAACACATTCTCTTAAAGCTTTGGAGTCTTACATAGATTTGTTCAAACAGATTGCTATCTAACAATGTGAAGCTGAATACATAACTGAATGGGGTTTTATACCATCTGATTTTATAAATCACTTAAAAATAAAACAATGTATGTTGTAGCTTTTTCTCCAATCACACCTCTTTCAGGAAAATTTTAGAGTACAATTTATGTGTAAGTGATAGGCCTCTATACGACTATCATTCCAGTTCACATTTTTATCACAAATACAAAATTAAAGTATAATCACTTTTATTGTGAATTATTATTTATATTATTCCACTTTATATTCAGAACTAAAGAGCAGCCAATAAAAAGATAATTCTTAAATATTTTCAAAATCCATTACTGTTTAAAATTTTTAACTTTCTAAGTCAATGATGAAAGCATCTCTTTAAAATTCTACAGGCTTTTGTGTCTGACCACAGCAGTGACCTCTGGTATTTTCTGCCAAAACAGTTCATTTGTCTCACAGAACAACTAATCAATTCCAGAGCCCATCAATCATTTTGGTTGTATACTGGTCTGGTCTTGCTTAGAGAAGGTCCAGATGGCTGCCTGTCTAAGTGGGATTAATAAAATTCTGATAGATTACATAGCATCAAAGTACAAAATATAACAAGGAGGACCAAATCTTATTGCAGGGTAGAATGGACACTGTACATGCTTCATTTATTGTATTTTTAATTCTTGCCCTAATTTCTCAGTTTATGTGCCATCTTCTAGATAAAACCTTCTAAGTATACAAGTCACCAAAAGTGATTTCTTATTAAGTGAGTCAGTATATGTAGTGCAGAAGCATTTGACTCTTTGCAAAGCCCTATGCTTATTAATCAGAGCTTTTTATGCCCATCTGCAGTATAAATGAAACACAACTGATCTCAAGTCTAGAGCAACTGTCTTTGAGTTAAAAGATTTGTTACTCTCCTGTTTCTATAGTTCTAATACAGATTCTAATAGCACTGGCTCTTTCTTCCTTGTTTTCCATTTTCTCTTGCAAAAGCAAACAACCTGTACCTAATTCTATAACCAGGCTGACTTGTGATTTTTAGTTCATAACCTGAGCCCTGTGCTGTCGGTTCCTGTTGTGGGGTTGTGCTGAGTATAACAATGTTAATAAAAGTTAAAAGTTACATAGTAACTCATTTTGTGCCAGGTACTATTCTAGGATGCCTGTGTATACATATTCAAATAATTCACATAAGTGTCATATGAGAAAGGTAATACAGTTACCCCTATTTTGTAGATAAAGTAACTTGTCCAAGGTCACAGAACTACTGAGGGAATCAACATTTGAATGCTGGCAGTCTGGCCTCATAATTTTTGGTATTTAATTAGCCTCACACTGTATCTCCTCCATTATACTACAGAACAATTAACCAGCTTCATAATGAAAAATTGGTGTCGGGGCTCTAGAATATTAACACAGAGATCTGTATCTATGACATGATATTGTCACTTTCTGTGACAGAGTGGAAATAAGGGTCAGAACCACAACAGGCAAGGAGCAAGCTCAGAATTGGCCCCAGTGGCCCTTGGCTCAAGAACATTTACAATAAAATGAAAATGGGCCTTTAACTTATCACCTACAATACACATTAGTCAGGAAAACTGCCACAAAAATGGAGCCCAAGCCTTATTACATGAGTTTATTAGATACTGATTTTCCTGATCTTTAAAAATGGGGAAAAAAATTAGAGGTTTATATACTAAAGTATCTAAAACAGACCTTCAAAATACTTTTTTAGTGGCTTTTAAAAAAATGGTTCTACAAAAGAAAACTTTTCCTTTCACCTAAGTTTGCCATTTGACATTTCTAAAACTCTAAAACCTGTCACTTTCACTTCAGTTGAGCGTGATTCTGCCAAGAAACTGCAATTAGCAATTAGTTAAAGCACAACTTCCTCTTGGAAAAATAAAATACCAGATATGTCACCTAAGCACAAGCAAAATTTGATTACACAAACTCCAACAAACAGCCTGTTTTCATTGCTGCAACTGCATTTTTATACTTCAGAAACAACAGGGACCACTTCTACTCCATTACTGAAATAATCGACATTTCAGTCTAGAATGATTTTTATCATGATCTAGTTTGTTATAGTAGAATTCTGTTCAATTGTAAAATGACTTCTTGATTACAAAAAAATGACTAAGTGTTGTGATTCCACTGTTAGTAGTGACAAAATTAACATCTGAAACAATTAAAAGGCTTTCAGTGGTTCACATTCATGTTTCCTACTGTTTCATATCTTAATCATATGTTCCAAAATACACACCAAGAGAATGAAAATTTAGATGACTTAAAAAAATAAGGCCAAGACTAATCAGTTTTGTCCCTAGCAGAGGTTCATATTTCACCGGATTAAGGAGTAATATTTATTAAACATACTATAGATGCCAAAATACTAAGAACATACTATTCAAAAGTGAAGATGGGAAGCACAAATATCCACAATGTTTGTCTGACAGATTCATAATAAGTGTGTGAGGAGATGAATTCAAATCTGTACTTTATGAAAATAAGCTGTGTTATTTTGTTATTGTTTCTCATGGTCAAAATCCTAAATATTTGATTTAAATCTAAGAGTGACTTCTTTAGGAACTGGGTGGAGGATAAGCAGGTAGGTTAACTCTTCCAGGATAGTTTAATTCTGTCTTAGAAATACACCATTTCCAGATATTTACTTTCACTTCCAGTGGAGTAATGTTTAACTGTAATCAGCCATGTCACTGGACATTCCAAAAGAAACTGTACTCAGAATGTTTTTTGGAAAAGTACTAGGCTTTGGGAGCCCTTAAGGAAATTGGCACACAAAATAAAGATCACTATTGTTTATAGACAACTGATATTGTTAGAAAGTTAAGTATAATGATTTTTTTAAAAAAAGTCAAGACATAATCTTAATTTAATCTAACTAGGAAAGGAAATAGCTTACACATTTTTAAAAACTGCCTAGGAAAATAAGTGAGTATG
Organism: Puma concolor; assembly: GCF_028749965.1. Lineage (NCBI taxonomy): Eukaryota > Metazoa > Chordata > Mammalia > Carnivora > Felidae > Puma > Puma concolor. Next base: position 42,500,478 of record NC_141683.1, read on the forward strand.
GGTATTATCACAAGAAAACCAAACCAGCACTCTTTGCTTTATGATATGAACACTAGGTTAACTCTATGTGAGCAACAATCACTGAATTATCAGCTCCCTGAAGGAAGAGCCATGGATACCTCCTGAGTTCTGGGTACTTTTACTAGATAACCTACTAACTTTTGGGAACTTCCTCAGACACTCAAAACACAGAAATGGATAAAATATGATCCTTGGCCTCCAAAAACTAAAAATTCAGCAGAAAGGATACAAGGTTTTATTATTATTATTTTTTTAATGTTTATTTATTGTTGAGAGAGAGATACAGAGCGTGAGCAGGGGAGGGGCAGAGAGAGAGAGAGGGAGACACAGAATCTGAAGCAGGCTCCAGGCTCTGAGCCACCAGCACAGAGCCTGATGCGGGGCCTGAATTCATGAGCCACAAGATCATGACCTGAGCCGACGTCTGACACTTCATCAACTGAGCCATCCAGGCACTCCAGGATATAGGCTTTTTAAAACTTCTATTTAATGTGTTATAACATGATAAATGCTATAACAAGTGTGAATAAAGGACTTACAGGAAAACAGAAGGAATGACTAACCTGTCCTCTTAATATATAGAAAAATGACTCTAAAGGTTTTACTGATTTGATTTAAACACTTAATAAATTTTGATTGGTAGGGTTAAAGTTCTAAGATGCCAATTTTAGAAGACTCTAAAGACAGAATATACAAATTAAGTAAACCACTATATAAGGGCTGAGGGGAAGGGGGGGTTTAACTCTGAAAAAGTTTTTAAACTATGCTTCCTCAAAACTGTATGAGCTCCTCAGAGTTCTCAGGGTCCCAAAAAGGGATCAGAGTGGCAAATGTATTCCAAATCAGCCTTAAAAAGTATCTTTTTCCCCTCCAATTCTCATCAGCCTTCCCCAAATAAACATTTAATCTATAACAATGATATGCTTACTCTGCAAACAGATTCAAGATAGGACCTTTAGTACCAAATGACTGGTCAGGAATGGGAAACTATGAGCTTTTAAAGTTTTTGATTCATAGTGGAAGCAATAACTTTCCTCCTAGAATGCTTCCCCGGAGTCCTATCATTACATCTTCATGTGGGAGATAATGTCAGCAAACTCTTCTGCAAGAGTGCAGCATACATATTTGGTACAATTTACTCTTTATTCAATAAAGATAGGTATTTCCCTTCAATAAATTTAGGTGAACCCAATTTTCCACTTAAAAATTACTGCTCATTCGGGGCACCTGGGTGGCTCAGTCAGTTAAGCGTCCGACTTCGGCTCGGGTCATGATCTCGCGGTTTGTGAGTTTGAGCCCCGCTTCAGGATCTGTGCTGATAGCTCAGATCCTGAGCCTGCTTCGGATTCTGTGTGTGTCTCTCTCTCTGCCCCTCCCCTGCTCACGCTCTGTCTCTCTCTGTCTCAAAAATAAATAAAACATTTTTAAAAAATTAAAAAAAATTACTGCTCATTCATTTCATGTGAATAAGTAAGAAAAATAAAGTTCAGGTAACTCAAAAAGTGTAACAGCATTAGAGATTCTTATTTAAATTTGTAAGGTAAAAATCTTAGTAGAATGTGCCACATGACTTTAAAGCAGGACAAAATCCCTTTCCTGATTTTCACATGGTACTGAAAGAAAAAGATTAATCAAGACATTTTATACATAAAATTTAAGATCCTAGTTAAATAATATGAGATGATCACGAAGAATTTCTTTAACTGTAGTTAAACAACCCTACATAACATAAAATTTACCTTCTTAACCATTTCTAAGTATACAGTTCAGTAGTGTTAAGTATTATTCACACTGTTGTGCAACCGGTCCCCAGAACTTTTTCATCTTGGAAAACTGAAGCTCCTTACCCATTAAATAACAACTCCCCATTTCCTACTGCCTCCAGCTCCTGACAACCACCATTCTACTTTTTGTTTCTACGAATCTGACTACTCTTGATACTTCCATATAGAGGAACCATATTGTATTTACCTTTTTGTGAATGGCTTATTTCACTTAGCATAATGTCCTCAAGCTTCATCCATGTTCTATAGTATGTGTCAGAATTTCCTGCCTTTTTGAGGCTGAATAATATTCTATTATATGTATAGACCACATTTTGTTTATCCATTCAACTGCCCATGGGCATCCGGGTAGCTCCCACCTCTTGGCTGCTATCAATAGTGCTGCTGTCAACATGGGTGTGTAAACATGGGTCTTCTGAGATCCTGTTTTCAATTCTTTTAGATATAAAATCAAAAGTAGAATTGTTGGATCATATAGTAATTCTCTGTTTAACTTTCTGAGGACTCTCCACAATATTCTCCTTGGTGTACCGTTTTATACTCAAGAAGATTTCTAATCTTTAAAAGAAATGGTAATTTAACAATGACAACAAAAAATTAAAAACCTTTGTTTTCTAAAAAAGAACATAAATATTTTTTTAGAAATTGTACAAGCTTTATGAGACTGAATCACTACCTCCCTTTACATACTTGAGTTCAGATTACAGCCAAACTAAGAAAAAAGAAAAGAAAGGATAATGGCATTTTTATCAGTATTGTAAATAAACATGAACACAAATACACACGCACACATACACACACACGAAGAAATGATGATATTTTGAGGAAAACAACATCAACAACAAAAATCCACAGCTTTAGACTGTGTGAGACACAAAACCTTGCCCTACCAACTACTTACATGGTGGAAAAGGTTACTATCTGGCAATGATTCAGACACTTATTGATCTCAAAGATAAAACACCTAAAAAATTCTTTCCTGCTATTTATTATCCTCCTAGAGATACCACCAAAATCAGTTTCATTTCACATTAAGAAAAAGTTCTTCACAAATCGAAGCTTTCAGGATTAAAAAAAATACACACAAACACACATATACATATGCACACACATAAATACACATATATACGTATGTATGTATCCCTATTACCCAATACCAGAAGAAAAATTACCTGATGATTTCTTCATGATACAGAGAACTAACAACGGGGCCACCAAAACCGGTATTTGCTTCTTTTCCTTTCTTCTCAGGTAACTGTATGGGGACAGGGGGTAGGGAGGAAGGAAGGTGGAAAAAGATACATGGATTAAGGCAGTGTGTATTTAAAATAGTTCTAAAATAATACTTTGCTAAGGAATACTAAAGATTTGAGGTCCACAATTTCTCTGAGGCCCCAGTAACAATTTCAAGATGGTATCCAAAAGGCAAAACGATTCTCAAGTCATCAGAGTAATGGAATGAGTACCCACTAGCAAACCAAAGTCATTCCGCTACTGAACTCTGGAGCCACCTGAAGCCCACCATTCCCTTAGCTGATTAGAAGATGCTATGTTCACTGTGGAGAATATTGATGCTCAATGTAGAAAAATGAAAATGAAATATGACCTATAAATACCAGATATGAACGTGATCAGGAACATCATACCGAGATTATTAACAAAATTACAATTTCCAAATAAGAAAAAACTAAACCATACTAAAACTTCAAACTCAAACACAAAGAAAAAATATTTTTTTGGTGGCAAAAAGAAAGGAGAGAAGGTGGAGGAGAAAGGAAAGGAAATTATGACCTAAGATAAATGAAAAAAAGAAGCAAATTGTTATGGAAACACTTTCCAAAATTAAGTATTCAATAGGCCCTGACCCTCAATATTTTCAAAAAGCACAAAATTAAGATTAATTTAGAAATAAGATTCTTCTAAAACATATAATATGGAAGCAGTAAACTCGGATGTTATTGTCTAAAAGGTTCAAATTGCAATCTCTGCAAAAGCCCACATCTCCTGCAATAATGACAGTTTTTAGGCCAGGATACCCTGCCAAAATCAAAATTCTAAACATAAATGTCTTAGAATCAAAACTAATACTTTTAGGGGAGCCAGGGTGGCTCAGTCAGTTGAGCGTCCAACTCTTGATTTTGGCTCAAGTCAGGGTCCCAGGGTCACGGGGTTGAGAACTGCATCAGGCTCTGCACTGAGCGTGGAGCCTGCTTGGGATTCTCTCTCTCTGTGCCCCTCTTCCTGACTCACGCTCTCTCTCTTGCTCTCTAAAATAAAAAAAAAAAAAATAGGGGTGCCTGGGTGGTTCAGTTAGTTAAGCATCCAACAGTGGATTTCAGCTCAGGTCATGATCTCACAGTTTGTGGGTTCAAGCCCGATGTTGGATTCTGCGCTGACAATGCGGAGTCTGCTTGGGATTCTCTCTCTCTCTCTGCTCCTCCCCTGATCATGTGCTCACTCTCTCTCTCTCTCAAGAATAAACTTTAAAATAATAAAAAAAAGAAACTAATACTATTATTGTTTAATTTAATTAACTAGTTTCACTTCAGAAAAATATAGGTAATCCCCATATACTTGGTTCCCCACCCCTCCCCCTGTTCTTTAAAGAAGAGGTTTTGTTTTATTGTTGTCACTTTTTGTTTGTGAACCACTGGGTAAAGGAAAAAGGTCTTGGAGACAGCATATTCTATTAGTTCCTGAGATCACTGGGAAAACCAGTTTTGAGAAAGGGTGGAAATTTTTGAGATCAATTGATGCAGTTACCAATTTATGACAGAAACAAAGCTACAATATCATAAATAATTCCTGTCACAATTTAATGACAAGGTATACTAGTTGATGCTGGCAAGTAAGAAGCACCAAGTAAATGCCAGATCCCTCTCTTCTCTGAAGACCATTCTTAGAGAATAAATGCTGCAAAGAATTTCCAGAATAGAGAATGTTTTCTTTATACTAAAAAAGCACATACCATAGGGAGAACCCATTTTATTCAACGCAATTATGTTCTAAATACATACTCCATTAGTACAATAAATTTGAAACACAGATGGTGTCCAAGAGATGCTTGCTAAATGAGTGACAAGACTGAAAACAAGGAAAGGGTGCGTCACGCAGCTTCCTGACAAAGAACAGACTCCAAGAACATACCAGAGGGGAAAATCTACGTGTACCACATTAACAAAATGAAGGATAAAAATCATATGATCATCTCAATAGATGCAGAAAAAGCATCTGACAAAATTCAACACCCATTCATGAGAAAAACTCCTAACAAGGTGGGTACAGAGGGAACATACCTCAGCATAATAGAGTGCATATATGACAAACCCACAGCTAACATCATACTCAATGGTTAAAAGCTCAAAGCTTTCCCTCTAAGATCAAGAACAAGACAAGGATGACACCCCCTCATCACTTTTATTCAATATAGTATAAGTATTCCAATTTTTAAAACGGGCAAGAGATCTGAACAGACACCTTACCAAAAAAGATACACAGATACACAGATGGCAGGTAAGCAAATGAAAAGATGTCCAACATCATATGTCATTAGGGAAGTGCAAATTAAAATAATAATGAGACATTACTACATACCTCTTAGAACGGCTAAATTCCAAAAGACTGATAACACCAAATGCTGGTAAAAATGTGAAGCCACCAGGAACTCTCATTCATTGCTGGAGGAAATGCAAATGGAACAGCCACTTTGGAAGAGGGTTTTGGCAGTTCTTCTAAAACTGAATATAATCTTACTATATGATCCAGTAATTCTGCTTCTAGGTACTGACCCCCCTTGCCCCTGCAAATTGAAAATTTATATCCACAAAACATCAATGTTTAAAGCAGTTTTTTTAAATAACTGGCAAAACCTAGAAACAACTAAGATGTCCTTCAACAGATGAACAGAGAACCTAACTGTGGTACATCTATACAATACAATATTATTCTGTGATAGAAAGAAATGAGCTGCTCTAGATTAACTAAGAAAAAAGAGTAAACAACTAAAATCAGAAACTAAAAAGGAGACTTTACCACTAATACCACAGAAATGAAAGAGAATTTTAAGAGACTACTATAAACAATGATATGCCAACATGTTGGATAATGTAGAAGAAATACATAAATTCTAGATATATAGAACCTACCATGATAAAATTATGTATAAAAAATCTGAAGAAACCTATAACCATTAAGGAGATTGGTTCAGAAATTTAAAATCTCCCAAAAAAGAAAAGCCCAGGACCAGAACATTTCACTAAAGAATTTTACCAAACATTTAAAGAATTAAAACCTAATCCTTCTCAAACTCTTCCAAAAATCTGAAGAAGAGGCAACATACCTAACCTCATTTTATGAGGCCAGCGTTACCCTAATGCCAAAGCCAGACAAAGAAACTAGAAGAAAACTACAAAACAATATCTGAGGAATACTGATGAAAAAACCCTCAACTAAATACTAGCAAACTGAATACATTAAAAGGATTACATATCATGACCAAGTGGGATTTATTCCTGTGAACGTAAGGACAGTATGGTTCAACACATGAAAAACATCACAAAACAAAATGACGGAAAGCTACATGATCATCTCAATTGGTACAGAAAAAAGTATTTGACGAAATTCAACACCCTTTCATAAAAAAAAAAAAAAAAAAACAACACTCAATAAACCAAAAATAGAAGGAAATTATTTCAACATACTAAAGGCCAAATATGAAAAGCAACAGCTAACTGCACACTCAATAGTGAAAAACTTATAGTTTTTCCTCAAAGATCAGGAACAAAGGAAGGATGCCCACTTTCAACACTTCTTTTCAACACGGTATTGGAAATCCTAGCCAGAGCAATTAGGCAAGGAAAATAAAAGAGGTCATTCAAATTGGAAAGGAAGAAATAAAATTATTTCCATTCACAGATGACATGATCTTATGTGCAGAAAATCCTAAAGATCCCTCCCACATACACACATATAGACCACAAGAAACTGAAAGAACTAATAAACAAATCTAGCGAAATTGCAGGATACAATACTAACACACTGAAATCATGTAATGTCTGAGAGAGAGAGAGAGAAATAAATAAGTTTTCTAATATTAAAAATGATCAGTGCTATGGAAAAAAAAATTAACGTGGGGAAGAGAACTGTAATTTTAAATAAGGTCAGGAGGGCCTCACTGAGAAGGTCATATGAATAAAGACATAAAAGAGGTAGAGAGGTGAGACTTGCAAATATCTAGGGAATATTGTTCCAGGTACAGGAAACAGCCAGTGCACAGGCCTTAGTGTGAGGGTATGCTTAGAATGTTACAGAATTTATGTATTCGTGTTCTTTGCTGAAGGCTGATTAGTATATTTTAGGGGGCAAGACAGAAGCAAGAACACAAGGTTATTCACAAGACAATCATAGTTTCTGTTGGTGTCATTCACTGAACCTCTTAATGTGAATAGGCAATTTAGAAAAACACCTGTGATCTGCTTGGCAATTATTTGCTGTGAAAACACATACTAATAATTAAGAATTATATGGTATTTTGGAAAGGGATGAGCACAGTTTTTTTTTTATTTAATAGCCTTTATTTTTTAGAGTTTCAGGTTTACAGAAAATCGAGTGGAAAGTACAGAAAGTTCCCATATTCTCCCCTCTCCCAAATTTTCCACTGTTATTAACATCTTACATTAATGTAGTACATGTAATTAATTAAAGTCCATAGTTTATGGGGTGCCTGGGTGGCTCAGTCGGATAAGCATCTAGACAGTAGAGTCCAGAGATGTTGCTAGACATCTTACAATGTACAGAGCAGCCCTCTACAACAAAAACTTATTCAGCCCTAAATGTCAATGGTGCAAAGGCTGAAAACTCTGGTTTATAAGTTTTCATCAAATGTTTTAACATTTCAGCTATCATTAATGTTTTGGGGTTTTTTTTTTCTCCTATCTTTTCCTCTCTCTTGCTTTTTCACTTCCTTCTGGGACTATATACATGCTACACTGCTTGATATTTTCCCATAGTTCACTGGGGCTCTGTTCATTTTTTAGTCAGTCTTTCTATGTTGTGTGCTTCATTTTTATTAGGTTCACTTGCTACATCTTCAAGTACTGATCTTTTCTTATGCAATGTCTAATTTGCTGTTAATCTTATGCAGTATATTTTTCATTTTAGAAATTGTCATCTCTAGAAATTCCATTTGGGTCTCTTTGTATCTTCTATTTCTCTTCCCCATTATGTTTGTATGTCTTCCTCAACTTTCTTGAGTTTATAAAATATATTTATAATTTTCTCATCTCTATCTTTTCTGCATCTGCTTTTATTGACAGGTTTTCCTCCAGGTTAGGAGTCATATTTTCCTGCTATCTTTGCATGCCTGAAAGACTTTTACTTTTTTTTGTAAAACATTGTGAATTTTAATCATTTGCTTGATGTTCTTGTGTTCTTTTAATTATGTTAGACTTTGTTTTGGTATGAATTCAGTTATGTGGAATCAATTTGATCCTTTCAAGGCTCACTTTTAAGTTCTGTTAAGGCAGGGGCAGAGCAGCCTTTAATCCAGAGCTTAATTTAGCTTCACTACTAAACAGAAATCCTTCTGAGGCCTCTAAAACATTATGTCCCATATACTAAATTTTCTTTCCACTCTGACTAGTATGAAATGAAATATGTCAGCTCCAGGAATTATTTTGGCTTACTGCTTTCTTGTATTTCTTTCCTCAGCTTGTTAGTTTCCTCTCTCACACACAGATTAGTATTCAGCCAAAGGGACCCCTCTGTACATCTTTAAAACTCTCTTTCTATGCAAGAACATCCTCTCCAGTATTCAGCCCTGCATTTTCCAGCTCAAATTAGTAAGAGAGTCAGATTCTTTTGGGACCCTCCTCCCTGGACTACAGCTTGGAAATTGTTTCCTGGCCATAAGCTGAGGCAACTGTAGGGCTCATTTTGTTTGTTTCTCTTCTTTCCTAGTTTTATACTAGTTTTAGTACAATGTCTGAAAATCACTATTTTTCATCTATTGTGCCTGGTTTTCTTCCAGTTTAAGACAAAAGGGTATATCTTGTCACCATTACTCCACAATGCCCAGAAGTCCCACACACATTAATTTAAAATCTAACATAATATTCCATGCATAATTTACTTAACCATTATCTGACAATTTTTAGGTTATTTTCACTTTTTCACACATAAGCGAAGATATGATAAATGTCTTTGTATATAAAGCATAGTTTAGTTTTAATTAAAATCTTTAGGAAAAAAATGACTCATCTGATTATAGTATATATTTCTTCTTCCTGGGATTAATTTCTCTTTCTGAAGCGTTGTGCATGTTAGAATGCTGTGTCAACTTTTTTGGTGGAGGAGGGAAAAGGCTGTATTTTAAGCAGAAATAATATTTAAAAAAAAGTCTGCCATTATCAGATTGAATTCAGAATAAAGCTGCCAAAGATGCATTAGTTTTGCTCTCCATCTATTTCATCTACAAGAAGGGGTAAACTTTGGCTACCTTATCCTTCTATTTCCACTCCAATGAGATGTTTCTCATAGAGGCTTAAGAAGTTTATTCCATTTCTCTCTACTCAAAATCCATTAAGTTATTTTTATGTTACATCAGCAGTTAAAGAAAGAGACTCCAATTTGGCAGCCAATAGGATAAAATTTGCCAATTCTTATATTGCCTCAGACTATATTATTTGAGACACTGAAATGCTCCTTCACTCAAAGGGGAAAGGATAAGTTGTTGGCTGAATCTTTATCACTTGATTCAGATTCCACCTTAGTTGCAGAGTCCAGATTTAAAACCTTGTGAAGCATTCTTTTCCAACTGAAAAATAACTATTCCAAAGATTATCAGGCTAATATATGCAAGGAGGGGGTTTCTTGCTTCCATGTGCTACCTTGTTTGGCTTTTCTTTTATTGGTTTGTTTGCCTTAAGTAAGACCTAAGTTTGTAGGTCTAGCTGTAGAAATTTGGATAAATTAACCTCTCTGTCCAAGTTTCCTCATTTGCAAAAATAGGAATATTAGTACCCATCTCATATGGGTGTTTTAAGGTATAAAATATGTATGTAAAACAGAACAGTGCCCAGCACAAAGAGGACACTATATAAGTGTTAGCTAATGTAATAATGATCACTAGCCAAAATACAGCCATCTCTTCAAAGCAAAAGTGTCTCAGTAATACAGATAACAAGACGTTCTGATGTGGGGACTTATATTATTGAACCATGAGTTTTCCTCTAATACCCTTAAACTTCTGAATCTCCTGATAAAACCACCAATCCCAAAATCAAATAAACAAATAAAAAACTTAACATAATAACTCTTATCATTAAGAAAAAAGAAATAGAACTTAAGGAGTGTCTTCCATGTGCTTTGCACTTTATATATATTATCCAATTCCAACTTCAAAACAATTCTAGAAAGTTGGCATTTTTATTGTATTCACTTAATCTAAGACATCAATTATAAAGAGTACCATTATTTTCTAGAATGCTAAGAAAAAGAGCCCACAAATACCAATTTTAAGACACAGAATTTTTTAAATGTCAAGAACTTAATAACTGTCTGCTTTATATTTGATGAAATGTACCTCCACTTTACAGATTAGAAAGCTGAAAATAGGAGAAATGAAGTACTACATTTCACATAGTAAGTGCCACATAGTAAGTGGCAAAATCAAGATTCAAACAAGATCTTCTGATATCCAAAGCTTCTGCTCTTTCATTTAACTATGTTACCTCTCCAGGCTACTTTTAGAAGCCATTATTATATACTGATAATATTCTGAATTAAAATTCTGTTCACTTTCTTAACTTTGGTTTTAAAAATTAAACACATAATTTGAAAGGAAACTTTAAAATTAAACATATATCAACTTTTTTGGAGCTGATTTATTATAAATTATGAACTTAATCAATTACATGACCAATACTATAGTTCTAAGTCCTTAAAAAAGAATATTTTTCTAATAATCCCTTACCAATATTCATTGTAGTTTTTTTTCCCCCTGAAACATGAGTATTTATTCATTTCCAAATGTAAAAGTAAGAATAGTGGGGTGGCTGGGTGGCTCAGTCAGTTGAACATCTAACTCTTGGTTTTGCTTCACGTCATGATCGCCCAGTGTCCTCCACACTGGGCCCTGCACTAGCAGCACAGAGCCTGCTTGAGATTCTCTCTCTCAACCTCTCTGCCCCTCCCTGACTCCTGCTGTCTCTCAACGTAAATAAAAACTTTATAAAAAGTTATAATATTAACCTCATCTCAGCTATTGTCTGTCATGAGTGTTAAAAAAAAATTACCATGAGAATATTGTTGGCTGCTATACTTTATAACAGTAATACTTCTAAAATTTCACAAGAAATAAATTGCATATATCTATGTGTGTTTTTAAAAAATTTTTTTAAATGTTTTATTATTTATTTTTGAGAGAGAGAGGCAGAGCATGAACAGGGAGGGGTAGAGAGAGAGACACACACAGAATCTGAAGCAGCTCCAGGCTCTGGGCTGTCAGCACAGAGCCCGACGTGGGGCTTGAACTCATGAACTACAAGATCATGACCTGAGCTGAAGTCAGACGCTTAACCGACTGAGCCACCCAGGTGCCCCAAATCTATGTGTTTTTAACCTTAGTCTCTCTTAAAATTACAAACAGTATATTTTAAAAAATTCAACTCCTAAAACCTTAACGACAATGGATATTTAATATCAATGTTGATTATCTAGAAATGCTTAAATTACAAGTGGAAAATAATTTTTAGATCAAAGAAAAAAAGGAGAAATATGTGCAAGTATTTTATCCAAACCTCCAAATTTCAGCAGTGTCCACTATTTTTTGTGTATATACTATATACACTAGCTCAAAAATGTAGATTTTTAAAATATAAAAAAAACTGATGAGGTGCCTGGATGGCTCAGTCAGTTAAATGTCTGATTTCAGTTCAGGTCATGATCCCACGGTTCATGAGTTTGAGTCCCACCCACATCCAGCTCCACACTGATAATGTGGAGCCTGCCTGGGATGCTTTCCCTCTCTCTCCCTCTCCCTCTCTCGCTGCCCCTCCCCCACTCATATTTTTCTCTTGCTCTCTATCAAAAAATAAACTTTAAAAAATATATTAAAAAACTGAAAAACACACTTTTTTTAACCAAATACTTTAACCTGTATCACCAAAATATATGATAATTCCTCCAGATAATTAATATGGTTAATAGAACTCTTATAGAACCCTTATAATTCACCAAATAAATTTTATCACTGTACAACAAAACGAAAAACAGTAAGTTGCTCTTTTACCACTCTATAATGAAATTTAAGAATAAATACATTAATTTTGTCTTCTAAATTTCCTGGCTATTGTCAACTATCTTGGTTCTAGGCTACTGTAAAACAAAGGTATAAAAATGATCAATTGTACACATGCCCAGCTTCCACTGTATAATATGTAACACACTTATCTTTATGCAGTATTTTTACTTAATGCTAGCTTAAAATGTCTCTCATGCAAAATTAAACTCATTATGAGTTTCTAGAAAAGAAACAATGGTTAATATTTAAATGTTCTTTGGAAAATTATTCTGAATATTTGTATCTATTCATAAAATATAAATCTTCTTAGATTTAAGCACCAAAGAAAATCATAAAAGATCAACATTCAAATACTTAAAACACCATTTCTGTAAGAATATGGTAAAAATAAGCAGAATTATTAAAATAGCTATATTTTAAACAAACAAATGACTTATATCTCTATAATGTTATAAGCAATATAACTGAACAACCTCATATGTGAGAAAAACACTAGGAGCCAATGGATAAGCAGACCATGGTTGTAAGCAGGCAATAATTAAATACCTGAAGTTACACAGAGGTTTAGGGTTTTATTCACATATATACACATAAATATCAATAATGTTACCAATACCTGGGAAAACATTTAACATGTCTCATTATTTTAAAAAGGCAACTTAAAGCCTCTAGATCCATCCATGTTGTTGTAAATGGCAACACTTCATTCTTTTTAATGGCTGAGTAATATTCCGTTGTGTGTGTGTGCACACACACATATGTATACATGCTAGATCTTCTTTATCCATTCACCTATGGATGGACACTAGGGTTGCTTCCATACCTTGGCTATTATAAATAATGCTGCAATAAACGCAGCGGTACATAGATCTTTTTGAATTAGTGTTTTTGCTGAAATAAGTCAGAGAAAGACAAATACCATATAATTTCACTCATATGTGGAATATAAGAAATAAAGAAGAGACAAACAAAAAACCAGACTCTTAAATATAGAGAATGAACTGGTGGTTGCCAGAGGGGAAGTAGGTGGTGGTGAGGAGGGGAGGGGAGGGGATGGGTGAAATAAGTAAAGGGAACTAAGAGTACACTTGTGATGAGCACTGAGTAATGTATAGAATTGCGGACATGGCACCTGGGTGTCTCCTTGGTTAAGAATCCGACTTCAGCTTGGTTTATGATCTCACAGTCTGTGAGTTTGAGCCCTGTGTTGGGCTCTGTGCTGACAGCTCAGAGCCTGGAGCCTGCTTCAGATTCTGTGTCACCCTCTCTCTCTGCCCCTCCCCAGTTCACACTCTGTCTCTGTCTCTCTCAAAAATAAATAAACATTAAAAAAAACTTTTTAAAGAACTGTTGAATCCACATTGTACACCTGAAATGAATGACACTGTATGCTAATTATACTTGAATTTAAATAAAAAAATAAATGTTTAAAATACTTAAAACTGCAAATTAAATCAATGAGCAAGAAACTTTAAACTAATTCCATTAGGATAACAAAATTATCCAATTTGGTAAAACTGTAGTGAAACAGGTACTCACAAATAGTCCTAATGACCTTGTAAGATGGTATTACTCTTTTTTTTTAATATATGAAATTTATTGTCAAATTGGTTTCCATACAACACCCAGTGCTCATCTCAAAAGATGCCCTCTTCAATGCCTATCACCTACCCTCCCCTCCCTCCCACCCCCCATCAACCCTCGGTTTGTTCTCAGTTTTTAAGAGTCTCTTATGCTTTGGCTCTCTCCCACTCTAACCTCTTTTTTTTTTTTTTCCTTCCCCTCCCCCATGGGTTTCTGTTAAGTTTCTCAGGATCCACATAAGAGTGAAAACATATGGTATCTGTCTTTCTCTGTATGACTTATTTCACTTAGCATCACACTCTCCAGTTCCATCCACGTTGCTACAAAGGGCCAGATTTCATTCTTTCTCATTGCCACGTAGTACTCCATTGTGTATATAAACCACAATTTCTTTATCCATTCATAAAGACATGGACATTTAGATTCTTTCCATAATTTGGTTATTGTTGAGAGTGCTGCTATAAACATTGGGGTACAAGTGCCCCTATGCATCAATACTCCTGTATCCCTTGGGTAAATTTCTAGCAGTGCTACTGCTGGGTCATAGGGTAGGTCTATTTTTAATTTTTTGAGGAACCTCCACACTGTTTTCCAGAGTGGCTGTACCAGTTTGCATTCCCAAGAGGGTTCCTGTTTCTCCACATCCTCTCCAGCATCTATAGTCTCCTGATTTGTTCATTTTGGCCACTCTGACTGGCGTGAGGTGATATCTGAGTGTGGTTTTGATTTGCATTTCCCTGATGAGGAGCGATGCTGAGCATCTTTTCATGTGGCTACTGGCCATCTGGATGTCTTCTTTAGAGAAGTGTCTATTCATGTTTTCTGCCCATTTCTTCACTGGATTTTTTTTTTTTTTCAGGTGTGGAGTTTGGTGAGCTCTTTACAGATTTTGGATACTAGCCCTTTGTCCGATATGTCATTTGCAAATATCTTTTCCCATTCCGTTGGTTGCCTTTTAGTTTTGTTGGTTGTTTCCTTTGCTGTGCAGAAGCTTTTTATCTTCATAAGGTCCCAGTAGTTCATTTTTGCTTTTAATTCCCTTGCCTTTGGGGATGTGTCAAGGAAGAAACTGCTGCGGCTGAGGTCAGAGAGGTCTTTTCCTGCTTTCTCCTCTAGGGTTTTGATGGTTTCCTGTCTCACATTCAGGTCCTTTATCCATTTTGAGTTTATTTTTGTGAATGGTGTAAGAAAGTGGTCTAGTTTCATTCTTCTGCATGTTGCTGTCCAGTTCTCCCAGCACCATTTGTTAAAGAGACTGTCTTTTTTTCCATTGGATATTCTTTCCTGCTTTGTCAAAGATTAGTTGGCCATACTTTTGTGGGTCTAGTTCTGGGGTTTCTATTCTATTCCATTGGTCTATGTGTCTGTTTTTGTGCCAATAGCATGCTGTCTTGATGATTACAGCTCTGTAGTAGAGGCTAAAGTCTGGGATTGTGATGCCTCCTGCTTTGGTCTTCTTCAAAATTACTTTGGTTATTCGGGGCCTTTTGTGGTTCCATATGAATTTTAGGATTGCTTGTTCTAGCTTCAAGAAGAATGCTGGTGCCATTTTGATTGGGATTGCATTGAACGTGTAGATAGCTTTGGGAAGTATTGACATTTTAACAATATTTATTCTTCCAACCCATGAGCACGGAATGTTTTTCCATTTCTTTATATCTTCTTCAATTTCCTTCATAAGCTTTCTATAGTTTTCAGCATACAGATCTTGTACATCTTTGGTTAGATTTATTCCTAGGTATTTTATGCTTCTTGGTGCAATTGTGAATGGGATCAGTTTCTTTATTTGTCTTTCTGTTGCTTCATTATTAGAGTAGAAGAATGCAACTGATTTCTGTACATTGATTTTGTATCCTGCAACTATGCTAAATTCATATATCAGTTCGAGCAGACTTTTGGTGGAGTCTATCGGATTTTCCATGTATAGTATCATGTCATCTGCAAAAAGCGAAAGCTTGACTTCATCTTTGCCAATTTTGATGCCTTTGATTTCCTTTTGTTGTCTGATTGCTGATGCTAGAACTTCCAACACTGTTAAACAACAGCAGTGAGAGTGGATATCCCTGTTGTGTTCCTGATCTCAGGGGGAAAGCTCTCAGTTTTTCCCCATTGAGGATAATATTAGCTGTGGGCTTTTCATAAATGGCTTTTATGATGTTTAAGTATGTTCCTTCTACCCCGACTTTCTCAAGGGTTTTTATTAAGAAAGGTTGCTGAATTTTGTCAAATGCTTTTTCTGCATCAATTGACAGGATCATATGGTTATCTTTTATTTTATTAATGTGATGTATCATGTTGATTGATTTGCGAATGTTGAACCAGCCCTGCATTCCAGGAACGAATCCCACTTGATCATGGTGAATAATTCTTTTCATAAGCTGTTGAATTCGATTTGCTAGTATCTTATTGAGAATTTTTGCATCCATATTCATCAGAGATATTGGCCTGTAGTTCTCTTTTTTTACTGGGTCTCTGTCTGGTTTAGGAATCAAAGTAATACTGGCTTCATAGGATGAGTCTGGAAGTTTTCCTTCCCTTTCTATTTTTTGGAATAGCTTGAGAAGGATAGGTATTATCTCTGCTTTAAATGTCTGGTAGAATTCCCCAGGGAAGCCATCTGGTCCTGGACTCTTATTTGTTGGGAGATTTTTGATAACTGATTCAATTTCTTCGCTGGTTATGGGTCTGTTCAAGCTTTCTATTTCCTCCTGTTTGAGTTTTGGAAGTGTGTGGGTGTTTAGAAATTTGTCCATTTCTTCCAGCTTGTCCAGTTTGTTGGCATATAATTTTTCATAGTATTCCCTGATAATTGCTTGTATTTCTTAGGGATTGGTTGTAATAATTCCATTTTCATTCATGATTTTATCTATTTGGGTCATCTCCCTTTTCTTTTTGAGAAGCCTGGCTACAGGTTTGTCAATTTTGTTTATTTTTTCAAAAAACCAACTCTTGGTTTCGTTGATCTACTCTACAGTTTTTTTAGATTCTATATTGTTTATTTCTGCTCTGATCTTTATTATTTCTCTTCTTCTGCTGGGCTTGGGGTGTCTTTGCTACTCTGCTTCTATTTCCTTTAGTTGTGCTGTTAGATTTTGTATTTGGGATTTTTCTTGTTTCTTGAGATAGGTCTGGATTGCAATGTATTTTCTTCTCAGGACTGCCTTCGCTGCATCCCAAAGCATTTGGATTGTTGTATTTTCATTTTCGTTTGTTTCCATATATTTTTTAAATTTCTTCTCTAATTGCCTGGTTGACCCATTCATTCTTTAGTAGGGTGTTCTTTAACCCCCATGTTTTTGGAGGTTTTCCAGACTTTTTCTTGTGGTTGATTTCAAGCTTCATAGCATTGTGGTCCGAAAGTATGCATGGTATGATCTCAATTCTTGTATACTTATGAAGGGCTGTTTTGTGACCCAGTATGTGATCTATCTTGGAGAATGTTCCATGTGCACTTGAAAAGAAAGTATATTCTGTTGCTTTGGGATGCAGAGTTCTAAATATATCTGTCAAGTCCATCTGATCCAATGTATCATTCAGGGCCCTTGTTTCTTTATTGACCATGTGTCTAGATGATCTATCCATGTTGTAAGTGGGATATTAAAGTCCCCTGCAATTACCACATTCTTATCAATAAGGTTGCTTATGTTTGTAATTGTTTTATATATTTGGGGGCTCCTGTATTCAGCACATAGACATTTATAATTGTTAGTTCTTCTTGATGGATAGACCCTGTAATTATTATATAATGCCCTTCTTTATCTCTTGTTACAGCCTTTAATTTAAAGTCTAGTTTGTCTCATGTAAGTATGGCTACTCCAGCTTTCTTTTGACTTCCAGTAGCATGATAAATAGTTCTCCATCCCCTCACTTTCAATCTCTTGTAGACAGCAAATAGATGGGTCTTGTTTTTTTATCCATTTTGATACCCTATGTCTTTTGGTTGGCACATTTAGTCCATTTACATTCAGTGTTGTTATAGAAAGATATGGGTTTAGAGTCATTGGGATGTCTGTAGGTTTCATGCTTGTAGCGATGTCTCTGGTACTTTGTCTCACAGGATCCCCCTTAGGATCTCTTGTAGGGCTGGTTTAGTGGTGACAAATTCCTTCAGTTTTTGTTTGTTTGGGAAGACCTTTATCTCTCCTTCTATTCTAAATGACAGATTTGCTGGATAGAGGATTCTCAGGTGCGTATTTTTTCTGTTCGTCACATTGAAGATTTCCTGCCATTCCTTTCTGGCCTGCCAAGTTTCATTAGAGATCCGTCACTAGTGTTATCGGTCTCCCTTTATATGTTAGAGCACGTTTATCCCTAGCTGCTTTCACAATTTTCTCTTTATCCTTGTATTTTGCTAGTTTCACTATGATACGTCATGCAGAAGATCAATTCAAGTTACGTCTGAAGGGAGTTCTCTGTGCCTCTTGGATTTCAATGCCTTTTTCCTTCCCCAGATCAGGGAAGTTCTCAGCTATGATTTCTTCAAGTACACCTTCAGCACCTTTTCCTCTCTCTTCCTCCTCTGGAATACCAATTATGCGTAGATTATTTCTCTTTAGTGCATCACTTAGTTCTCTAATTTCCCCCTCATACTCCTGGATTTTTAAATCTTTTTCTCAGCTTCTTTTTCCATAATTTTATCTTCTAGTTCACCTATTCTCTCCTCTGCCTCTTCAATCCGAGCCATGGTCGTCTCCATTTTATTTTGCAGTTCATTTATAGCATTTTTTAGGTCCTCCTGGCTGTTCCTTAGTCCCTTGATCTCTAGCAATAGATTCTCTGCTGTCCTTTATACCGTTTTCAAGTCCAGCGATTAATTTTATGACTATTATTCTAAATTCATTTTCTGTTATATTGTTTAAATCGTTTTTGATCAGTTTGTTAGCTGTTGTTATTTCCTGGAGGTTTTTTTTGAGGGGAATTCTTCCGTTTCGTCATTTTGGATAGACCCTGGAGTGGTGCGGAACTGCAGGGCACTTCCCCTGTGCTGTCTTGAATAGCTTGCGCTGGTGGGCAGGGCCGCAGTCACACTGCTGTGTACCTTCTCTTCCCCTCTCTAAAGGGCGGGATTCACTGTGGGGTGGCGTGGCCTGTCTGGGCTACTTGCACACTGCCAGGCTTGTTGTGCTGGGGATCTGGCGTATTAGCTGGGGTGGATCGGCAATGTGCACAGGGGCAGGAGGGGCAGGCTCAGCTCGCTTTTCCTTTGGAGATCTGCTTCAGGAGGGGCCCTGCGGCACCAGGAGGGAGTCAGACCCGCCGAGGGATGGATCCGCAGAAGCACAGCGTCGGGTGTTTGCGCAGTGCAAGCAAGCTCCCTGGCAGGAACTGGTTCCCTTTGAGATTTTGGCTGGGGGATGGGCGAGGGAGATGGCGCTGGCAAGCACCTTTGTTCCCCGCCAAGCTACGCTCTGTTGTCTGGGGCTCAACAACTCTCCCTCCCATTGTCCTCCAGCCCTCCTGTTCTCCAAGCAGATCTGTTAACTTATACCTTCCAGATGTTAAGTCCAGCTGGCTGTCAGAACACACTCCGTCCGGCCCCTCCGTTTTTGCAAGCCAGACTCGGGGGCTCTGCTTTGCCGGCGGGCTGCCCCTCCCGCCAGTCCGTGTAGCGCGCACCGCCTCTCCACCCTTCCTACCCTCTTCCATGGACCTCTTGCCTATGCTTGGCTCCGGAGAATCCGTTCTGCTAGTCTTCTGGCGATTTTCTGGGTTATTTAGGCAGGTGTGGGTGGAATCTAAGTGATCCGCAGGACACGGTGAGCCCAGCATTCTCCTACACTGCCATCTTCCCAGAAGCCTCTAAGATGGTATTACTCTTTGGAAAGCAATACTGCAATCTTACCAAGACCCATAAAAATTTTAGCATACCTTTATTATTTTCACCAATAATACAGCTTGTGGATTACAAGAAAAAAAATACAATTCTGAATTATAATAACTTTTTAGGATTTGTAGGATTCAATCACAATCCTTTCCGTTACTCATCTTTACATGAAATAAGTGTTCTTGAATTTTTAAGACTGAAATGTGGATCAGGATAGATCTTGGGGTTTATACCTCCTTTTTCTGTTGTTTTCATAAAGTACTTAAAAATCTGACTTCGGGGATACTTTCAAGATTGCTTGGCCCTGATCCCCTCTCCCATTTTTATCTGTTTTTTTCCTATTGTCTTTACTGTCAATGTCTTGTTTGGTTGTGATCAAATTTCCAGCAGATTCCTTGTAGTATATACAAGGTTTTGTAATGGAAGAGGAATTTGGTTAATTTTGGAAGCTCCAGAGCCCAGACAGCTCTAAAAAATCCTTTGTACTCAGACATGAAGTGTGCGAAATCCTCTAAACTACCTGTTGGCAATTTTAGGACCATGCCATTCTCAGGTCAGTCAGACTCCCTGCTGCTTCATCCTATGGAGATCCCAATGCTACACCAATCTTGATGGTTTGTCCCAATTTTATCTGACAGATATTGCTTAAGAGTTTCTAGTTAAGTTATCCTGGTTATTCCATTAAGGAAGCATTTAGGAATATTCAAAAATATTTGAACCACAGCTATAGCCATCTTCCTAGAATTCCAATAATCACACATGATTTTTGATGGAATAAGTGAATGGGAATATACAAATAAATAAATTAGTAGTGCTGGACTAGGTGTATTTCTTTCTTTTGAAGTTTAAACTAGGTGTATTTCCATTCCATTCTCTTTGCCATTGCTTTTGCCATTCAACCAACCATCTTAATAGGATGAATGGATGATTTCATGAAAGAGAGGTACAAAGATTGATCAGGCAAGACCAGATTATTTATTTTTTTAAGTAAGACTGGAAGTCACAACCCTGAGATTACTGACTGACCCACCCAGGGCCCCCAAGGCAAGACAAGTTTAGTGAACGTCTGTTATTTGTGGCTTACCAAAGTCTTTAAAATACTATTTCAACATGTTAGTAACTTTCCATATTGTGGATCTCAACTTTCCAAAGCACAATCCTCTTAACCTCATTTCCCAAGACTACCTTGCAGTAACTATAGGCAGGCCTCTGACCTACATTTCATCAGTCACATGCACAAACAAGCCAGATGGATATAAAATGGAGCAACATGTCACTGACCTACAGCATATCACACTTTTTGATTCACAGCTCAAAATCTGGTTGGTATAATCCCATTAACAGAAGTATTATGTTTGATATGAGCAGATTTCAAATAATTAAATCAAACTTATATTAATTCATATTTTAAGTACACAGAATATTAATTAATGTCATCAGGAAATCCACAAGTACAAATCAATGTTACTTACCTTATGGATGGATAGCACTCATGAAGTACAGTATCTATTGTTTTATGATCATTACTTTTAAAATATATATTCATGAACTCATCAGATATGCCAACTTAGGCACTGAAAACATTTAACAAATATGCAAACATTAAAACTATTTGAGTTCAGTGTTTGGTATAGGCTTTTATAAATATCCTTTATCAGATTAAGAAAGTTCCCTTCTATTATTAGCAGCTATTAATTTTTATCATGAATGGGCATTAAATTTTGTTCAATCTTTTTTTCCCTGTCAAAATGATCATTGATTTTTTCTTTTTTTCTCCTAATAGGACAAATTACACTGCTTTTTAAAAGTTAAGCCACTCTTACATTTCTAGAATTAATCTACTTCATTATGATGTGTTATTCTTTTTATTTGTTGCTGGATTTGATTTGTTAATACTGTATATTTAAATTTTTTTTTCACCTATGTTAATGTGAGCAATTGATTTGTATTATCCTTTTTGGTATTGTTCTTGCCAAGCCTAAGTGTCAAGTTTATTCTGGTCTTTAAAAAATGAAATGAGGGGTGCCTGGGTGGTTCAGTCAGTTAAGCACCCCTCTTGACTTCAGCTCAGCTCATGATCTCACTGTTCGTGGCATCAAGCCCTGCATTGGGCTCTGCACTGGCAGCATAGCACAGAGCCTGCTTGGGATTGTCTCTCTCTGCCCCTCCCCTGCTCTCTCTCTCTCTCAAAATAGGTAAACTTTTTTTTTTTAATGAAATGAGAAGTGTTCCGCCTCTTCCTGTTTCCCAAATGAGTTTGTGTAAGATTGGCATTATTTCTTCCTTAAACAATTGAAAGAATCTACCAGTAAAGCTATCTGGGCCAGAGGTTTTTTTTTTTTTTTTTGCAGTAAGGTCTCTAAAGAGTCAACTCCTTTAACAATATTTGTTCTTCCAATCCATGAGCATAGAATGTTTTTCCATTTCTTAATAGATATGGAACTATTCAGTTGTTCCATTTCTTATTCAGTCAGCTTTGCTAAGTTATTGATTTGGGGTTTTTTGAAAATACTGTCAATTTTTTCCAGATAATCAATTTAGTTGTTCATAAGATCTACTTACTAATTTTTTGAGATATTTGGTGGTGTCCCTTCTGCATTCCTGACATTGGCCATTTGTCTTTTTTCTCTTCTTTCTTGATCATTCTTGCTAGGGTTTTATCAATCTCTTCAAAGAACCAACTCTTGGCTTTGCAGAGTTTTCTCCAGTACACATCTGTTTTCTATTTTATTGGCTTTTCCACTTACCTTTCTATTTTTTTTTTAATTCTTTTTTTGTTCTTTTTGTAGCTTCTTGAAATGCAAACTTAAAAACATTATGTCCTCTGGGAATTATAATTCATTCACGAAGAAACCTATTGAGGATAAAGACCCAGAAATATTCTTAACTTTTAGTGGATTCCCTGGCTTCCCACTTGGAAAAAAAAGAGAAATATGTTCTTGTTTTATCAAAGAACAAACTGATGGATGGAAACAAAAGGCTCAAAATAAAAATCTCCTTGGCCAATATAAGGCCCTTCCTCTTATTTAGGTATAAGAGAGGCAAACTGCAATACACGGGGCACAGAAAGATTGATAAAGAAGCAGTTCCCCAGAAAGTATATTTTAGATCCTCTACAGTAATCAAAAAGAATCTTAAGTAACTATCTCTGGTCCTACTATACTGAAGAATAACTTCAAAGAGGAATGAATAGTAATCTTTTCTTCAAGTTATCTGAGTAGTTCGCTTTCTTACCAATTTAAAGTCCTTATTCAAATATTGCCTTTCTCAACACAGCCTACCCTCACCACCCTATTTAGAACTATAATCCAATACCTTCTGTATGTTACACTCCTATCCTTCTTGTCTTCCTGTGGTAGAATTTAAGGTCCACAAGGGCAAGGTTTTTTGTCTATTATTGTTCACTGGTGTACCCTAGTAACTTAGAACAGTGCCTGGTACACAGAAGGCACTTAATAGATATTTTTTGAATATATGAATAAATGGATAAGAAAAATAAGGCACAGCTTCAAATAGGTAGGTTTTTACATGACAGTGAATTTAAGTTATATACTAATTTTAGAATGAAACATATTGTGTTGAAATCCTACTCTATCACTTATTAGCTATGTAACTTTAGGATAAATTATTAACTTCCCTAACTTTGAGGATTTTTCTTCCAGAAAATGCAAATAATAGTGTTTGCTTTGTAGGACTGTGGTGAGAGTGAAATAAAATAATGCATCTAAAGCACTTAGAATAGCACACAGCACATAGTAAGAGCTCAGTAAATACAGCTAATTATTATTTTTATTATTACTGTCTTAACCAAAAGGCATGTATAAATGGATCAATATCAATCTCCAGTTAAATTTCTACTGGAAGTTAAGTCTTTAACCCTATCCCTATATACCATCTTCATCAATAGTTGACTCAAGGTATGAAAAAGCATGCTAATCAAATTTCCTGATGACAGGGTCAATGAAAAAGAGCTCATAAATAGATAAAACACTCATGATCCCAAAAAAATCTTTTTAAATTTTTTTTAATGTTTTATTTTTGAGAGAGGCAGAGCGTGAGCAGGGGAGTAGCAGAGACAGAGGAGACACAGAATCCAAAGTAGGCTCCAGGCTCCAAGCTGTCAGCACAGATCCTATGTGGGACTGGAACTCACACAAACCGCGAGATCATGACCTGAGCGAAAGTCGGACACTTACCCAACTGAGCCACCCAAGCGCCCTCCAAAAAAATCTTAATGTTGGAAAAATATAATGAATCAGATGAATGTAATTTAATATGAGGACACATAAAGTACTAAACATAGTTCATGACAGACATTGCATAACAAGATTTATTAAAAAAAAAAAAAAAGACTTGGGATTTTAGTTCTCTGAAAGTTAAAGAAAAACTAACATTTTAATGTGGCTGCCAAAAATGTGAAAGTAATTTTAAACGACATCACAGAAGTACAGAACTCAAATGAAAGAAAAGTTCTATTCTATAGTGGTCATACTAGGTCTTAAACAGTCTGTTCACAATTCCAAAAGCCATACTGTAAGAGATACTAAGAAACTGAAACTTCTTCACACAAGAATGATTGGGATGGTAAAAGGGCTTGATATAATCAGGAGTGGAGAACAATTTCAGAAATTAGGGATACCTAGCCTGAAGAAGAGGAAACGTCAAAGTTGTCTTAAAACAATGAAGGACTATTCTGTAGATGAAGAACTGGACTTGGGCATGGAAAGCTAAATACGGAATATATGTGAAAAGAACAATAAAAATAAGACTGTAAAGTAGATTTTGGCCTAATATGGAAAGAAGCTTCTAATAACCGGAGTTAAAAAACTGGGGGCGCCTGGGTGGCTACGTCGGTTAAGCGGCCGACTTCGGCTCAGGTCATGATCTCGCGGTTTGTGAGTTCGAGCCCCGCGTCGGGCTCTGTGCTGACAGCTCAGAGCCTGGAGCCTGTTTCAGATTCTGTGTCTCCCTCTCTCTGACCCTCCCCTGTTCATGTTCTGTCTCTCCCTGTCTCAAAAATAAATAAATGTTAAAAAAATTTTTTTAAAAACTGGGTTGACTTATTCACAAATTGTATACTTTCATGAGTCTTCTAACAGAAGCTAAAAGCCATATGTTGGAGTAGCCTCGAGATGTCTAGACAACCACTAAACAGAATTCTAACTACAAGATTACAGTCCTACAAGAAGGGAAATGTGATTTTTTAAAAAAAGACATAAATGGTCAATGATGCCTAACATCATTACACACGAGGGAAATGTAAATCAAAACCATAATAAGATACAATTTCCGACCCACTAGAATGGCTACAATCAAAAAGTGAAAAAATAACAAGTGTTGGCAAGAATGTAGAGAAACCAAACCCTCATACACTGTTGACAGGAATGAAGGATGCTGTAGCCACTTTGAAAAAAGTCTGGCAATTCCTCAAACTGTTAAACATAACAGTTACTATTTGACCCAGCAAATCCACTCCTAGGCATATACCCAGGAGAAATGAAGACATATGTCCCCACAAAACCTTGCACAGCACTTTTTTTTAACAGCATTATTCTTTTTTTTTTTAATTTACATCCAAGTTAGCATATAGTTTAACAGCATTATTCTTAATGGCCAAAAGGTGGAACAACCCAAATGTCCATCAATGGATGAATGGATACAAAAAATTTGGAATCTCCATACAATAGAATATTATTTGAGAATAAGAACGGGGAGACTGAAACTGACAGCTAACGCGGAGTTTTAAAACCTCAAAAAGAAACCCCATACTCTTTAGCTATCAGTCTCCTCATTTCCCCCAGTCCTAAGCAAACACTAATCTGTTTCTCTATAGATTTGCCTATTCTGGACATTTCAAATAGATGGAATCATAATATATGTGGTCTTTTGTGAATGGCTTCTTTCATTTAGGACAGTTTAGCATGGAACAACACGGATTCTTCCAAGTTGTAGCATGTATCAGTACTGCATTCTTTTTTACAGTCAAATAATATTCTGTTGTATGCATGTATCACATTTTGTGCATCCTTTCACCCAATGATGGACATTTGGGTTTTTAGATGTTCATACCTGATTGTGGTAAAAGTTATACAACTTTGTAACCATACTAAAAACCTTCAAATGAGTGAACTGTACAGTGTATGAATTATGGTGTCTCAAAAAAAAAAAAAAAGAGCACCCAAAAGAGCATAAAGTATTGAGATAGTAGGTGAAGGGATAAATAATCTGCATCCTCACTAGCCTATAAGCTCATCACATTAATTATCACAATGATTAGTAAATATAATAACCCTGAAAAGTAAGGAAAATGATAAAATGTGTTCAATAAATGATGTTTAAAGAAGCTAGGAAACTCATAATCACATAGAAAGAATTTTCACCTAAAAATAAAAAAGCCTAGCTATTTAAGAATATATTTGGTTAGCTGAAAAATTCACTCATGTAGAACAGTTCATTCGACAGGTCTGGAATCAAGGAATCAATCTCCAATCATGAACCACTACATTATGATCTTGTCCTATTGCTACAATCACAAAACCGAATTAATTCTAGATTATGTAGGGATTTAGCTAGTATGTATACTGTTAAAAAAAAAATTAACACCAGCTTAGAATTACATTTCCTGAACTGTGGTCAACATGGTACTAATCCATAAAGGAAATGTATTTACAATTAATTCTTCAGAAATACAATTACACCCAATGAAACTTCAAATCTTTTTTTCTTTTTCTCTTATTACTGTCAGACTTCTTCCGGTCAATCTTCTAAAAAATAAAAAAAAAGCAAGGTAATTTATAGTTTTAAAATTTCAAAGTAGATAGGTTTATAAGCAAAACCTTCAAAAAGTTTCGGAAACTCTGTTCTCATTTTCTAACTATGTATCAAGGCATGGCACGACCGCCCCCAGGGGAAGAAACGTGGGCAGACAGTAATTGTATTTGACAGCAGCAATTACATGCAAGGCTGGAGATTAGAAGACCATTAACGTGTGTGCAGCAACTGCTCTGGTATTTTCTGTTACTATTGAGGGTCAGCTCAAAGAAAATTCATGGCAAACTCTCCTTGGATACAGTTGGTTCAGGAATTCCACCCAAAGAAAGCACATGAGGAGTATGAATACACTGGATACAGGCACCGCAGACACGCAGAACATTCCTTTGATAAGAGACTGATAAACCATGAAATAGGAACAACATGCAATTCTAGAAGATATTTCTACCTACACCTTTCAATTAACTATGAAGAATGCCAGAGAAATTCACACAATGAATCTGATTAAATGTTGATCTTTTGCACAGTCCACATAAATTCTTTCATAACATCATACCGTAACAAAAGCTTACTCAGTATTTGGAAATTACATTGAACATACTCAGTATTTGGAAATTACATTGAACAGAGAGCCTAGGAAACCTGGGGACTCTGGAAACACCAGAAAGACAGCAGGGACAGCAAACTTATCTGAAAAACAGGAAGATGGTAGACTAAATACATATCCTTGGCTCCCTTTCCCTCCATATAACATGCTGGAGGGACTCAACAACTAGAAGCCTAGTTGAAACAAGCCTAGAAGAAATTATGGGTATGCCTTAAAGGAAGAGGGTACAGGGGCCAAAGGCTGGGACAAAATTTCCTTGGGAGTAAAACCTGAACTTTCAGGGGCCCAACCATCTGATGAAAATAGATGATCTTAGTAAGCAGAGAGGGGTCACCACATGCTATCTATGGTCCTAAGCATTCTGGTAGGCTGAACTGTCCTCAATCTCTTTGTTCAAGAAGGATCTGCATTCACCTGCAGAGTCCTAATAGAAGCAACGTCTCAATTACTCCATTTCACTTTGTCTCAGTGAGAGATCAGAGGTTGCTAGCTCACTGGCCTACCAGACTTGAAAAAAAATTACATCTCTCTTTGCCTGTCAGTCTGTCATTGCTCCAAAGACCTCAATAATCAGACCAGCATTAAGGAAACTTACAATCAGTAGTCAGAAAAAAAATTACCATCATTTAAGAAGAGAAAGAGGCTAAGATAAATCAGAACAAGTGACTTTTTTTGAGGGAGGCAAAATTAACTGAATAAAGAGAACTTTCATACAATAAAATGTTATACACACACATACATGAACACTAAATGTATTATTCCATAAAAGTCTACTGTAAACATTAACTTTTTATCAATGTTGATAACATACATCCTAGTTTATTTTTTTAAGTTTATTTATTTTGAGAGACAGCGAGAGAGTGCACACACGCACACGTGTGTGGGACAGGCAGAGAGAAGGAGAGAGAGAGAATCCCAAGCAGGCTCCATGCTGTCAGTGCAGAGCACGATGCAGGGCTCGATCCCAAGAACTGTGAGATCATGACCTGAGTCGAAATCAAGAGTCAGACACTCAACCAACTGAGCCACCCGGGGTCCCCCATCCTATTTCAAATATCTCTTCTACAGCATGGCTCAAAATAGCCCTTCAATGAATTAGCATGATTCAGCAACTGGAGATTTTCAAAAAGACAATGAAAACATATATAATTGTTAGAATCACATTCAAAAAGCATATATGCCATCTTATGAGGCATAATTTATGTTAATAAATATCCCTTCTTTCAGTTCAACTCAATTCAACACAGTAAGTACTTTTAAGCACTCACTCTTTTAAAAACAAACCTTATCACTGGAAGGTATGTTAATTGAAGTACCTTCAATCAAGACACTTAGGGTTACCAGGGATTTAGGAAATAAGATCAAATATTAAATTGTACACTATAACAATAAATTTAACCGATTTACAGAAAGGGGAAAATTAATGTGGACTAGAGGTTCACAGAGTAAATAGGAATTAATCAGGGCTACAAACAAACAAACAAAAATACAGGGGCATCTGGGTGGTTCAGTTGGTTAAGGGGCCAACTCTGGATTTCAACTCAGGTTATGATCTCACGGTTCATGAGTCTGAGAACCACATCAGCACGGGTCTCTCCCTCTGCCCCTCCCTCGCTTGTACGCACTCTCTCTCAAAATAAACATTAAAAAAAAAAAGTACAGAAGGCATTTCAGAAAACAGCATGAGTAAAGAAAAGCATACTAGATGAACTGTATTTGAGGGACAATGAGAAAGCATGTAAGATGGGAGTCAAATTTACAGTATGTCAAGTTAGAGGTAAGTCTGGATTCACAATGTTGGGGAAAGAGATACAGGTTACAGAGAACTTGAATGTTAAGAATTAACTTAGATTTGAGTTAATGGTTCCTCAGTACTTTAGCACAAAACAAATTTTTGTCATCTTCCTGTTAACCTTCATTATAAAGAGGAAAATACATTCCAGTATAAAACTGTTCCTCTCCATATGTAATCCAATCACACCTAGAACATATCAAATTTTAAAACATTTAGTTTCAAAAGTTCTAATAGAAGTAATAATTTTTTTAGAATCCCAGTAGTACAGATCACTAAAAGTAACTGATATTACAAACTCTACAATTATTTATGGTATTAATATACAGAAAGTGACAACCTCATCAGATAATTTGGTAGTATAACAAAGAACTTAAAATATTCCACTTATTCAAGAGAAATCTCTAAATATTTCAGTAATTTGGCTCAAGTTCACCTTAAACATTCTAATTTTGAAATCATGGTCAATAATTTAACTTATTTGTACTTTCTCCATTATAACTATAATTTATTCTATTTCCTAACATTTTGTCCTAATTATATCCCTACAGTTTGTTAAGGGTATCCTTGGATGTGAAGAAACAGCAGCTCATAAAGCCAAAGACTAAAACATTCAATCCTAGTTTAGCTAAGGAGACTCAACGCGAACAACTAGGACTCACAGCTGATGAACAGCTTAGCACCAAATATCCTAAAGATGACGGCAAATGAGAAGCTTGGTCTTTCTGACCATTCCATTCCCAATGTAAAGGTCTGTGCAATAGGGACTAGGATCTCACTAATAGCTGTCAGTACATTTAAAAAGGTGTTCTCATTCATTTTAGTTTAACATACACAGTAAGAAGGCTTTGGCACTCCATCTGATAACGTATGTGCAATGCTAAGATCCTCAAGTTCCATGGGGAAAAAGGAAAAATTTAAGTCAATTTGTTATTTAATTCATGAATTGCTCATCTTCAGAATTCTATTAAATGAGGGATGCTTGTACAAGGGAAGTGTTGTTATACATCTAGTTGTATTTATAGAACACTCTTAAATTTTATAAAGGAAAACATCAAACACATTATCGCAAGAAAACATTTATACACAGTAAACTGCATGTGCTTACTCAAGATGCTATTTTGGGGGTAAAGGTTTAATTTAGCAGGCTCTGATTCAAAATGTAAAATGAAGCCATTAGCATGTTATTTATTCTAATTATATTCAATTTTAAAGTAACAAACCAACAACATAAAATTGAAATGTAAATATAGCATATTCAAGAGGGATTTCCTGGAACTATTTATGACCATATTTCTATAAAAATATTTACTACACATGTGATTTGGAAGCAGTTCCTCACAATCGTGCGGTAACCACCACAGCAATTAATAAATTTGGAATCATTTATTTTCAAGATACCCATAATACTTTGTGATTTAAAAGAAACTTTCATAGACAATGTAGTTAAATGTAAATAATAAGCATTATATAGTGCAAGATAGTAATTTTTTTATTTAAAAATTTTTAATAACGTTATTTTTGAGACAGAGACAGAGCATGAATGGGGGAGGGTCAGAGAGAGGGAGACACAGAATCTGAAACAGGCTCCAGGCTCTGAGCTGTCAGCACAGAGCCCGACACAGGGCTCGAACTCATGGACCATGAGATCATGACCTGAGCCGAAGTCGGCCGCTTAACCGACTGAGCCACCCAGGTGCCCCACAAGATAGTAATTTTTAAACTACATTGGCCAAAATATCACAATGCCAGAAGGAAACTCATTAGGTTATTTCTTAAGTTATTATTAAGCCGAAGTCGGCCGCTTAACCGACTGAGCCACCCAGGTGCCCCACAAGATAGTAATTTTTAAACTGCATTGGCCAAAATATCACAATGCCAGAAGGAAACTCATTAGGTTATTTCTTAAGTTATTATTAATGGAAAGCTTAATCTGAGTCTATTTTATCACTTCCAAAACTATCAGAAGGAAAGATACTTCTAGGCTATAGCAAATAATGTCTACAATCCTGAAAAAGGAAAAAAAAAACCAAACCACTAATCTGAAAGAATTGTGTCTAGTATAGTCAACATTCAACACATAAGTTAAAACTGGTAACCAAAATGCCAAGCACTACAGAATATCTTCACCTAAGTGGGCTTTCCTTTTTCCTGAATTTGCCAATGATTATTCCTTCGGACTAGAGAGATACTTGTTCCTTCTAACATTTCATCTGGCTAATAATAGCTCTAGTACAATCTAGTGAATAAAGTTCTATCTCACAAAAGAGCTGAGGCAATAAACTACATTGGATACCAAAGGTTTAGGAAAGAGAATCCTTCAGATGCTGGTAAAACAAACATTACACAGTTGAAATTGCAAGTTTAAAGAATAGAACACCCGTGACAGAATTGTTTCTATTTTTATATCTTGATAAGTAAAGTAAAATCAATGGGATGAAACTAAACATTTTAAGTATCTTATGATTATTTAAGTATCTTAAGATATTATGATTATGATTATTTAAGTATCTTATGATTAAAAAATGCCTTTTTATTTACACTGTTACTATGAGAGTATATATTAGAATGTTATTCACATATCACATTCAGAATTCAAAAAAAATTTTAAGTTTTAAGGATGTTAGACATACATATTGCTCTGTAATTTTTCCTATAGCAATTTAAACCAAATTTAAGTACTGCAGATATATGCACACTATTCTAAACTATCTCCTCATTCTTTCAAATCAAGTCATAGAACCTAGTTCTTCCATGTCTGAATTTTTCTAGATCAATATCTAAACTGTTATCAATTAAAGTAAAATCATTACATTAATAATTTTCAGGTAAGAATACAACGTCTGCCAAGAAGCATCTAAATATTCTTGAATTCATGAATAAATTCTAACATTTTAAAGCAAAATAATATTTTCTTTTAAAGAACAGTCTCTCCTGACTCCAGACAGAACTTTGCGATGATCCTAAAATAACAATCTAGGGGCGCCGAGTGGCTCAGCTAGTTGAGCATCTAACTCTTGATTTCAGCTCAGGTTATGATCCTAAGGTCATGGGATCAAGCCCCACATTGGGCTCTGCACTAAACATGAAGCCTGCTTAAGATTCTCTCTCCCTCTGTCCCTCTCTCCTGCTCACACACACTCTAAAATTAAAATATAATAATAATAATAATAAATTAAGAAGACAATAAACTTCTCTCCCTTTTCTGAATACACCAAACCAACTCTCTTATGCTTCTACTCCTTTGCGCCTTCTGCCTCTACCCAAAATGCAGCTCCATCCTCTTCTTCCTCTAGTAAAACTGCTCACACCATGAGACCCAGGTTATCTCCATGGCTTTCCCATGGTCAACAAGTATATAGTCATTGTTATGATTCTACAGCCCTGTGTTCATAATGCTGTTAGCATTCTTCACACTCCGCCACAATGATCAGTTTAAGTATTTTTTTCTTTTACTAGATTTGAATCTGAAAAAATGGATTATGCCTTATTTATTTTTGTATCCCCAAATCTAGCACTAAGGCTAGGCATATTGACTGAGTAAAAAATAAGTAAACAAGCAAACAAATGATTAGTAAATCTTTGTAATTCAGTAGCTATAGCACAGTACTACAACTTACAGAAATTTAATATTTTGTATGCTACCTCAAAATCCACTGAATTAGATAATTTTGTGATTTAGAAGAATATTTAGAAAAAAATAAACTATTAACATAATGAATAAAAAGTAAATAATAAAAGCAAAACATTGATTAATACACATTTTAAACCATGTCTTCACATTTAACCATTTCAAACATTCCGAAGTTGAGGCATCATTGTATTTCATATAGTAACAAAACCACCAAGCACATCAAACTAATTTTCCTAATATCCTTTTATCTAAGTCTAGTCATAGAGGATAGTTTTACTACCTAATTTGGATTAATATAGACAGTATTTTAAATTTTGTAAATCAAAATTTTTTAAGGTTCATTAGGCTTTTGGCAGTCACTGACAATCTATAAAGTGATCTGGAGGCTGGTGGTTTGACTCTAAGGTTCATTCAACAACAGTCTGAAGCTTCCCCAGCACTTGCTGGTTTTCCCGACTTGTTAAGGAAATTAATAATGTATTATTGGATATATTTAAACTTAAAGTACTTTGTTTTATTATTAAAACAATTATGATAAATCTTTGTTGAAATTTACCTTCAATTAGTAGTTTGCCTATGCACAAAAATAATAGACTATGAATGCCAAAAGCTTAAGAAATACTTTAATTTTTTAAATGTTTATTTACTTTTGAGAGAAAAAGAGAGAGGGAAAGAGCGAGAGAGAGAGAGAGAGAGAGGCGTGGGGGGGGGGGGCAGAGAGAGGGAGACAAAGAATCTGAAGCAGGCTCCAGGCTCTGAGCCGTCAGCATAGAGCCCAACATGGGGCTCGAACTCACAAACAGCAAGATCATGACCTGAGCTGAAGTGGGATGCTTAACTGACTGAGCCACCCAGGTGCCCCAAGAAATACTTTTTAATTGGCCCAGAAAATTTGCTGCTTCTAAAGTGATTTACTTGTATTTTCTTATAGTTACAATAAAGATTATCTAGCTTTAACTACGTACAAGT
Source organism: Puma concolor (assembly GCF_028749965.1). Lineage (NCBI taxonomy): Eukaryota > Metazoa > Chordata > Mammalia > Carnivora > Felidae > Puma > Puma concolor. The sequence goes on from NC_141683.1 coordinate 42,533,764, forward strand.
GAAAGTTGAAAAACCTATACAGAGAACACCAGTGAGAACTTAGAACAAAAATCAGCATAAAGGAGTTAACACTTTCAAATACCAAGAAACTTGCCATGCATTTTATAGGAATTCTTTACTCCAGACCCTATCTAATCATTTGTGGTCTTAAGCTATTCATTTATAAGTTGGTTAAAGTAACCAGTAAACACTCCTTTGGGGCATATCATTTGTAATAGTGATTTGTTAGTCTGCTGCCTCCCAGTATTGGTCTGACCCTGAATTTATAATTAGGCTGCATAATGTGGATACAGAATGGTGGTTCACCATCTCACTTTATGAAATGGTATGGACATATAAAATGAAATAGTTTAATTAAATGAATTGAGAATGCTGGTTTCACATATATAGCTTTAAAACATTATATTTAGCAACATCATATATGTATTCAAAAAGCTTGGTCTCCCATCCAAGTACTAACCAGGCCCGACCCTGCTTAGCTTCCGAGATCAGACAAGATCGGGCGCGTTCAGGGTGGTATGACCGTAGACAAAGCTTGGTAGCTACAATTCTACAAATAACCTAGGAAACAGATATCATACTTCCCTGTATAAACATATTATTTCTCATTTATTCATAATTCAACATACAGTTACTTCTAATTGGGAGTACAAGGGTGACCTAAACAGATAAATGTTTTCTTTACCTCTTGGAGCTTAAAGTTTAGAGAATGGAAGAGACAAGTATTAATAATCAATTATAATGTAAGTAAACGCTATATAAAGGAAAAGTATAATTTATATAGATTTTAAAATAATATTTCATTCTTTTTCCTCCAAATCTTATGGAATAATATTCTTATATATTGCTTTCAGGCTTTACTCTGAAGCAACTCCAGCTTATGGTTTGTAGTCACAGATTTCCCCAGAGGAAAATTCTGAAAATAACACCTAGTAATGTGGTGCAATGTTCACAGTGGTATTCAATATGCACTGTGAGTACTAATTATTAGCCATTAATGAAAATTCACAAGTGACTAAAACATGAGATTGTATTTCTTCCTAGACAAATAATGCATTGCTCAATGAATCTAAGACATTAATCAAGACCTGAAACTATAAAACTTGGCTACTGACTTCTAGGAAATCATTCTAAAGAAATAATTAGGTAATTGTATAAAAATATAAGTAGAAAAACATTTAATGCAGCATTACCTGCAAGAGGAAAGAAGGAAAAGGAAGGAAGGAAGGAAGGAAGGAAGGAAGGAAGGAAGGAAGGAAGGAAGGAAGGAAGAAAAAAAAACAGCTGAACAGCCAAACATAGAATATTGGCTAAATTAATTGGGATTTATCCACACAACAGAATACTAGGCAGTCATTAGAAATTTATACACACATGCACGGATAAGTAAAGATGACTATGATAACTGCAAGTAAAGTAGATTTTTAAAAATCATCTGAGTAGGGGTGCCTGGGTGGCTCAGTTGGTTGGGCGTCAGACTCTTGATTTCCACTAGGTCAGGTCATGATTCATGGTTCCTGAAATCAAGCCCCTAGTCGGGCTCTGAGCTGACAGCATGGAGTCTGCTTGGCATTCTCGCTCTCCCTTGCTTTCTGCCCCTCTGCTGCTTGCACTAGCTCGTGCCTGCACACGCTCTCTCTCAAAAGAAACATTTAAAAAAAATCATCTGAATGGTATGATGCATTTGGGAAAAAATTAAATTTTTTAAAATTCTAACTGTATATGTATACAAATGTTCACATAAAAATTTCAAAAAACAAACACCAAAACATTAACAACAGTTATCTTTAAAACAATTCTTACTTTTATCCAAAAACTTGTGTTGTCTCCAAGTTTCTATAAAATTTTTTACAATCAGAAAAAAAAAACTGATTTCCACTTTGATTAAAAAAAAAAAAAAATCTGAGGGCACCTGGATGGCTCAGTCAGTTAAGTGTCTACTCTTGATTTCAGCTCAGGTCATGATCTCATGGTTTGTGGGATCCAGCCCCACGTCAGGCTCTGAGCTGACAGGGTGGGGCCTGCTTGGGATTCTCTCTCTCCCTCTCCCTCTCTTTCAAAAAATAAACAAACATTAAAAAAATCTGTTCCTACCCACCGAATACCAATAAAACCTGGCTATCTATGTCAAGTAGTTTGTAAGCAACCTTGCAATCAGATCATATTTAGGTTGTGACAACTAGGTGCTATCAGACTGAATTAGATAGAAACAATATAGTTTTTTAAAACGTCAGACGCTGGAGTTAGGCAAAACTGGATTTGCCTAACCATAGTTAAATCTATATAATGTCAAGTAATGTTTTGGTTTTGTGGGGTATTTTTTTTAAGTTTTCTACACCTTGGATTCCTCATCTGTAAAACAGAAGTACTATTAGCACCTACTTCATAAGAGTTGTTGTGACCAGTAAGATAATATCTACAAAGCATTCAGAATAATGCCCCAGTTTATATTAAGCATACACACACACACCCCTACATAATAAAGTTTAAAAGTTAGTTTCTGCATGATCCCCAAACACTAAAATTGGGTGGACTAAGCACTCTGATATATTTTCTATCTCCTAAACATTTTTAATAACTTTCCCAGTTGTCTAAATGATTTAAGTAGCAAATTCTTCTTCCAATGTTTTATTACACGTTCAATGTGTGGGGGGGGGGGGGGATCAGTTTTACATACGTACATAAAGGGAAAAGTAAAAATCCTTCTCCTTACTTTCTTCCCCAGTCTGACATCATTTCTTTCAATGTTACGCCTGTGTCTGATTCATTGGGTGGCTTAATTTTCCCAAATGGGATCAAACTGAACATACTGACCTGCACGTTATCTCATATAATATATCATGGACAACTTTCAATATCATTCTTTTTATTGCTGGATAGTATTCCATTGTATATCATCATTTAAACACTTCCCTGCTAAAGACCATTTATATTGTTTCCAACTTTTCAGTAAGGTAAACAATGCTGCAATGTACATCCACAAACATATATCTTCTAGAAACCGCAAATATTTTTTTAAGTTGATTTACTTATTTTGAGGGAGCAAGAGCAAGGAAGGGGCAGAGAGAGGGGGAAAGAAAGAATCCCCAGCAGGCTCCACACTGTCAGTGTAGAGCCTGATGCAGGGCTTGAACTTACAAACCATAAGATCGTGACTCTAGCTGAGGTCTGATGTTCAACCAACTGAGCCACGCAGGTGCCCCGAAACTGCAAATATTTTTATGAAATTGAGTCTTGGACGTGGATTGTTAGCTTCTTGACCTATTATTCCCTAAAGAACAGAATCTGGGGCAAATCTTCCAAACTAAGGAATTCTTAGGAGGTAAAATCTTAGGATATGAAGAATAAGAAGGAAAAGGAAGTGAGACAGGTAAGGAAGAAAAGCAAATAAAAGATGATATCGTTATTGAGCTGGCTTCACTGACTTAGGTAACAGAGGATGTCTTCTTGTCAGGCTAAATGGACATACTGTCTCAGAACAGGCAAAAAAGAAAGGAAGAAAGGAAAAGCTATGTAACTGTCAGTTCCATCCCATTTCCTGTCTCTACCCGTTCAAACTTTGCCCCCTGAACTTCTTGGCTTCAAATAGCTGCTGGGTAATAGCTTCTACCGCACATACCCTACCTCATCACCTGAACCTGGAAGAAGCAGAAAGAATCAAAGCCTCTTTGAGTCTGGTTGGGTAGGAAATCCTGCTGAAGGTGGTCCTCATACCAAAAGAAGCTAAGTGGGCAGGCAAGTGGTTTTAGGAGGCAAAGAAATCATCTCCTAGAAGACTGCTGCCAATTTACTCTCCACTAAAAGTGCATGCCTGTGCTGACTGCCCCATGCCCTGCCAAAGGGGCTTCTAATTCAATCTATCAGAAGAAAAGTAGCACACAATGTTTTATCTTACATTTCTCGACTATTAGTGAGATCAAGCATCTTTCACTATTTCTTCTGGGAATGGCTTATTCCTTTAAATTCCAGGTGCCATTTCTCACCATTCTATTTCAAGACTATAATTAAACTACAGGATTTTGTCACTCTCAGTGCTACCCTATTCCCTAAAATTACTCTGGGTTACTATAAATCAGATACTTAAGACCAGCAGCTAGCTTGAATATGGTAACATAAAATATCTTCGCTGGTTATTCTGTCCATAGCTGTAACAGAAGAGGACAAGGCAAAAACACAACTTCCTTATCCCCAGTTTCCATAATCACATTTTGTACCATTTAGGGAAACTTGGATATATAAAAAAAAGTTTGCATTTCCATCCAGTTTCCATATGTCCTTGAGCTCTGGCCTGAATGCTTAAGTTATCAGTCAGAACAATGACTCCAGCTTGCCATCATCATTGTTTCTAAACCAATCAAACTTCATTGCCAGTGTCTAGTTCAAATTTCCTTTTATCACTGTAGGGTTTTGATCATAAGATAAGCATCCCCAACATAGAAGTTTTTTTTCCATAGAAACACAGGTACAAAGAAATTCAGACCCCAATTTGTGATAACATCTCTTTTTCCTCTCATCACCATTTTCCCTTTCAAAAATTATCCTGATTGTGTTTTTTTTTTTTTTCTTAATTTCTGCATTGTACCCAAGGGTCAATCCATTACCCCACTCTCTCCCTTTTCATCTCTGCCATACTCTAAAAATTGAAAGACCAACAAACATGGAAGCTTTGACTATAAAGCTGAAAGTTAGTTATATTTTTGCTCTCAAGTTAGGAACTGTGCCTGGAATACCTGGAAGAAGATCTTACTTCTCATGCACTGTGATGTGAATAAACAGCACTGCCTCTAGAAGAGGGGTACTCTATAGTGAGAATGAAAACAATGTTGTTTTCACACGGTGTTTCAAATCCAAGCCTTTTTAAAAAATTATAGTTGACATATAATGTTATATTAGTTTCAGGTGTACAACATAGTGTTTTGATAATCCTATATATTACTCAATGCTCACCATAAGCTCACCAATGCTCACCCCATCGGTCACCATACTTTATTATGATATTACTGACTATATTTCCTATGCTGTATTTTATATTTCTAGGACTTATTTATTATATAACTGCAAATTTATACCTCTTAATCATTACCCCTTCACCTATTTCAGCCATCTCCCACCCTCCCTCTGGCAACCACCAATGTTCTCTGTATGAGTTTGTTTCTGTTTTGTTTGTTCATTTTGTTTTTTAGATTCCACATATAAAATCATATGGTACTTGTCCTTCTTTAATTTATTTCACTTAACACCATACCCTCTAGATCCATCCATGTTGTCACAGATGGGAAGACCTCATTCTTTTTCATGGCTGAGTAGTATTTTATTGTTTATGTATACACATACGCGCGCGCGCACACACACACACACACACACACACACACACACACACACACACACCCCACACCCTCCTTATCGATTAATCTATTGTTTCTCTTCAGATCACAAACATCTTTTGTCTTTTTCTTTAAAATGAAGATATTTATTTTCAACTTGGTTAATAAACTCTAATTCACACAGCTGACAGATTGTATATATACAAAGTAAAACTATATTTTCCAACTCTGCATAAAAAGGACAGGACTTAGACTTAACTAAATCAGTCCTATACTATTCAAGGTTTGCAGTCACAAAAAGGAAAGACATGAATTAACTTTTCCCTCAAATAATTCCTCTGTAATTTCAACTTGGTCATTTATTCAACATAGTCTACCATGTGCTACATTTTCACTCACAAACCTCAGCAACAGTAACACCCATTTTATTTTTAGTACCGTATTAATATAATTCTTGCATCTGTTAAAACTACAGTTGGTATAAAATAATTTATATTTGTATTACATTCTAGAGTTTACAAACATATACATATATAATCTCAATGAATTATAATCTTCATTCACACCTTTAAAATGACAATATACTACAAAGCGGCATAAGTAAATCATATCAAATGTTACGTTATCAAATATCATATTAAAATAAGATTTTAACAATAAAAGACCAATACAAGTATAAAGAAATTAACATGCCATTCCCTTTTTACTTGCTCCAAGACAATTCCATATTAGCACGGTTGGTTCATTTTCCCAATTTAAGCTTTTAAAAAATACACACTAAATTTCCCTATATTGTATTTCAATCAATTGCCTAAGCTGAGACTACAATGTCATAAATAAAGTACCTGATCATAAATTTCTCAAAAGACATAAAATCAAAGACACCCAACACCTACAAATTAAATGCAAACACAAACAATGAAAAAGAGTTATATAATTTTCAAGCTGATCAGTTAGTTAACCAGTCTATTCTGAACCGACTTAGTCTTCGTCTTTTCTGTACTGATATTAAGATTACAACCATGCACCAAAATCATCTTGGTCTAGTCTTTTCATTTTATGTTTTCTTATAAATTATGGAGCTATGGGAAAAAAGTCAATCACCTTTCAGATGTTTGACTGCAAAAGCACTTCTTAGAATAGCAATGATATGAATTATTTAAATACAGGACTCTCCATGAAATGAAGGCTATCTGTAAAACAGCATACACTTAAACTAGGGAATATATTACAATATTTCAAATACCTAGAAGATCTCAAGCCCCCTATGCTTCTATATTTGCACAGCTGATGAAGAACTCCAATATACAGAAATTAAAAAAGCAAAACAAAAAAAGGCCTAAAAAAAGCAGGAACATAGCTTTTACTTTTTCATACAAATACTACATCCATAGCATCTTATCATATCCAGGCATTAAGAGGCCATTTTGTGTTCACTGTAAAATATATTTGTATGAATATATAAAGTTAAGTTGAACTGATTTTTTAAAATGTTATTTTGAGAGAGAGATGTGCATGTGCACATGTGCACAAACGGGGGAGGGGCAGAGAGAAGGAGAGAGAGAATCCCAAGCAGGCTCCAAACCGTCAGTGCAGAACCCAATGGAGGGCTCAATCTCTCAAACCATGAGCTGAAATAGAACTGGATGCTCAACTGACTGAGTCTCTCAGGAGCCCCAAGTTGACATGATTTTTATGTACATGATTGAAGTGACATTTAAAACCAAATGCCATTGCGTGGAGATGGATAAAAATGTTTAATTACTCAATTTTTTATTCAACCCATTTCTTAAAAGTGTTATCTGAATAGAAGTACATTCTAAGTTTTCCCATATTTCAGAGCTTTTTGCATTAACTTATAGAAATAACATAAACAGAAATTTGCAATTTAAGAATTATTGTCCTGTTCATTTTGCAACTGATATTTTCTTATTCCAACATGATACAAGTAATTAAAAGTTAATCTGTCATCTCGTAAGGAAGGAGGTAATTGACACTTCATTCTTCTCCAACAAGCATAAGGTAATAAAAAGGCTACAGATTTTATCTAAGCAGAAGAATGATCAAAGAAAAAATAAGTGTGGTTGGTATAACAAGTTGTTGAATATACATGGTTTTCAGCCTCAGCAGAGGTTTATATCAATGTGTTTCTTCAAAAACCTCTTTCACACATGCATGCATACACATGCACACACATCTGTACATACAGAAAATGTTTACATCTCTAAGTACTCAAGTTGTGCACTTAATTATATCTGATGTGCTGAAATTTTAGCAATTTATATAGAAATAGGACAAGGCCTGATCTGAGGGGTTCCAACTAATGTCAAACTCATCCTTTAAGCTAACATATGCTCTGCTGGGGTTATCTGGGTACAAAATATGTTAACTCTTCCATTACTTCATTACTCAGGGTTGGTTCATCTGGGTAGATGACACCTGGCAAAAAGCCAGAGTAGGAAATGCTCACACCTTACTGATAGACCAAGACTGTCTCAGTATCAGAAGGTGACAGCATCAAGTAGAGACTCAGCTGAAGCACCCCACCAGGCATCCCTGGAAACTCTGGATAAAGCCAAAAGAGGTTACTTGTTGGACTAATGGACTAATGGACTAATGGGAAATATCCCCATTTAAATTTCCCTGGGACATACTACAAAGTGCGTGTGTAGGTGTGTAGGGGTGTGTGTGTGTGTGTGTGTGTGTGTGTGTAAAATCGATAATTGTAAAAATCATAAAATCTTCTATTTTTTAAGTCATACCTATGACACAAGAATTGAATCGGATGACTTCATGATTTTACACTGATCAACAGAAATGCTAGAGGAAGAAGGTAAAAATAAGTAATCTTGAGTTTGCCGAGAAAATCACATTCCAAAGTAGATCATTTCTTTTAAAACTTCAGAAGATGACAAATAATTAATCATTATTATTATAAGATTTCAGCGGGATTACATCATTAGTTTACACTAAGTAATGCAGCCTGAAAAGGCTCAATAAATCACCCCTAGTTTTACAACACAAACAGATCTGAAAACTAAACAAAGACTACAGCGCTTGGAAATACAGAAACCTAGTACAGTACTAGAGTAATTGATCCAGAATAATTCCATAGAATAAAGCATATACAAGAGAAACGCTCTGTGACTAGAAAAATTAATTCATAGAAAGGACACAAAGATTAAAGTAGTGATAAAAAGGATTTAGCCAGCTATTGTACAAATATCAGACTTTTAAACATTCAATCTTTCAACATGTAAAACTTGTGCACATGACCCAAATTTGGGGGGATGGGAAGGGAAATCAACTTTAAAATTTATCCATCTAGGTTACCAGAGGGGATGTGTAAAGTAGGTGAAGGGGATTAAGAGTACACATATCTTGATGAACAAAGAGTAATATATGGAGCTGCTGAATCACTACACTGTACACCTGAAGCTAATAAAACACTGTATGTTAACTGCACTGGAATTAAAATTAAATTGAAAAAAATTATCCATCTAGGTTTATAAAATTTGGATATCCAAAACAATGTTCAGAATTTTAAAAACATTAAATAGGGGACAATTACAAGCATTTTTTTTTTAAGTAAGCAATACCAATAGGATTATTTGGGATGCAATGTTAACACTATATGTAAACACAACTTTGCTATTTTTTAGGTTTTAATACATCTCATTTCTTAATAATACCCTCAAACTGCTCTGCTACAATTACTGACATTGAATGCTAAATGACAGCAAGTAATATGAAGGAAATTTAAAAGACATGTATACATACACACAAGAAACTAACACACCATCACCACCAAAGTAGAAGTTCTAGATTCACTTAATCAAAATATTTCTTATAATCTTATACCTGTTTTAAGAGATTAATACCTACATTGATATCAGTTTATACATACATATACAGTTGTTCTTACTTACAAGGTTAAAACTCTGAAATTATAATATTCAGTCCATATTAAGACTTCTCCTCAGAGGCACCTGGGTGGCTCAGTAGGTTAAGTGTCTGACTTCGGCTCAGGTCATGATCTCATTCATAGCTTGTGAGTTTGAGCTCTGCATCGGGCTCTGTGCTGACAGCTCAAAGCCTGGAGCCTGCTTTGGATTCTGTGTCTCCCTCTCTCTCTGCCCCTATCCCACTTGCACTCTGTCTCTGTCTCAAAAAGAAATAAACATTTAAAAAAAATTAAAAAAAAAAAAAGATTTCTCCTCACTGTAAATCTACATTTTTTTTTAATGTTTATTTCTTTTTCAGAGAGAGACAGACAGAGCATGAATGGGGAGGGTCAGAGAGAGAGGAAGACACAGAATCTGAAACAGGTTCCAGGCTCTGAGCTGTCAGCACAGAGCCCTACGCAAGGCTCAAACTCACAAACCGTGAAATCATGACCTAAGCCAAAGTTGGATGTTTAACCGACTAAGCCACCCAGGAGCCCCTCTCCTCACTGTAAATCTAACATTAAATACTTCTAAATATTTTCAAACACTGTGAATTCTTACCTAAAACATTATAAAGACTTCAATTTCAGAACAAAGAGGACACTTTTCAGTTATTTTACAATTTCCGATTTATTAATGATTCTGTCAATATTCACTTACATCCAGTGTAAATACAAGGAGTAACACTATGTTGTCAAGAAAGAATTAAAGCTATAAAGCCATACTGAAACAAATCTGTTGTATATTTCTCTTTTAAAAGTTATAAAATATGAAGTTATTAGACTGGCTTAAAATACAGGAGAAATCTATAACAATTATACATTAAGTTTGCAATATCCAATTTTGCTGACTTTTGTATCATTATGTTTTTAAAATAAATGGGGAACAAAAATTATCTTCCTTCACTGGGTTTCAAATCCAAATTAACAGATTTTTCAAGCCCTAAATTTAAAAAAGCCCTGTGTCAAAACTACTGTATGATGGGAAAATGCTATGGTAAAACCTAAGTATATGTTAACAAGAGTAGGTGGGACACGTCTCATTAAAAAAACAAAACAAAACAAAAAACACAAAAAAACTTCTCTAAATATATTTTCCTTTTACTTAATTTAAAATTATAGACTAAGAATTCCACTAATTTTTTTCAAGTATATGAAATATTTAACCTAATGAGAAATTGAAAAACTGGAAGATGACAACATTTATTTATTATGTCCACGTACTTCAAGAAGAAATATCAAAGCAAATACACATTATATAGCAGTATCTGGTTCCAGTGCAATCCGTTCCCACCAATATCAATGAAAACATTAGAAGTTTATCCCAAGGTAATTTTGCATGAGATCTATGATGAAAAACTAGTGTTATTTAAAGACAGAATGTTAGTCCTAAAACCATTCATGCATTTTAAGTTATGTCACAATTATTTTTTTAACAAAGAATCAACGTGTCACTCAATTCTGCATACACACACATACAGGCATATGCACACCACTTCTTCCTTTCTTCAATTGGCAAATATAATAGGAGAGGACAAGTAAATGCAAGAAGGAATGTGAAAATACCCAATGAATACATCAGATGATTATCCTGTTTGTCAATTCTCCCCTGAAACTAACCAAAACATTATACATTTTTTAACCACAAATGGGGACCACTAGATTAAAATGGCAAATGCAAACACACACATACACACATGCACACAAGTATTACGAATTCTACAGCTCCATATTGTACCACCCTTTATAAAATCAGTAGTGTAGACCATTTTATGTTTTTACTAATACACCATGCTTCTCTGTATCAGAAATTACCTGTACACAGAAGCTAATCAATTTGACCCTAAGTATATTCAATATTTGTTTCTAATAACAAAACATATTATAATAGAGTTCTACTCTTAGAACAAATGGTTTTCCAGTAGAAAAAATAATCTATAATCTGGAAACTAGATAAAATGCATTTTCAATTACTAATTCCTAACTAATACACTTAAGTTGTTTTTTAATTAAAATAAATCTGAAGGGCACCTGGGTGGCTCAGTCGGTTAGGCATCCAACTCTTCTTGATTTCGGCCCAAGTCGTGATCTCACAAACATGAGACTGAGCCCCGCATTGGGCTCTACACTGCACGTGGAGCCTCCCTGAGATTCTCTCTCTTTCTCTCTCTCCCTCTCCCCTTCTTCTCCCCAGCTTGCACTCTCTCTCTAAAATAAAAAAATAAAATAAATCTGAAATAATAACCCACTCCAAAAAAACTATTTCTAGACTATTTCTTCTGCCTAAGTCTTTAATATCATAATTGAATTATGTCTAGTCAAATGTGTAATTGCTTTACTCACAAATAAATATATCCTATTCTACTGCACAAAGAAAAGTCTTAAGAATTCTTCTGTAAAAGAAAATTTTAATTACACAAGATACTAATTTTCTAATAAATTTAATTACCAAATGAAATTTATATCGCTTATTTTCCTTATATGAATTAAATAGGAAAATAAAATCCTTTCTCATTTTTAGTTCTCATCTACTATTCCAAGGCTACATTTTTGGATGTAAAAATAAAAGATGTTCTTTATTGAAACTATATCCTTATTTTTCATTGAAACATTACATTTTGATATATTAAATAGAGATAAAAAAAATTTTAAATTTCTAACCCTACAGTTACTATAATGTGTGTCTATAAGGGAAACAAAAACACAAAATAAGCACAAAATAAGTCTATTAACATTCACAGGAAATCACAGTAACTTTAAACTGTGAAACACTGCCCTCTACAGTCCACTGAATTAAAAGACAATTCAATTTATCTAAATCACCATTCAATCCAGCCAAGGAATTCTGGACATTCCTGCCTTGTTTTTGTAGCAAGATTCTTCTACACTACATAAAGCTCTTTTTAAAAATAGGTTTATCCTAGGGGAGCCTGGGTGGCTCAGTCGGTTAAGCGTCCCACTTCAGCACAGGTCATGATCTCACAGTTCATGAGTTCGAGCCCTGTGTCGGGCTCTGTGCTGACAGCTCAGAGCCTGGAGCCTGCTTCACATTCTGTGTCTCCCTCTCTCTCTGCCCCTTCCCTGCTCATGCTGTGTCTGTCTCAAAAATAAATAACCATTAAAAAAAATAGGTTTATCCTAGATAAATGCCTATTTCAAATATTCTTCAATTTTAAAGTTTCTCCTCTCTGGCTCACCCAAAACTACATGTGCAGTTAAATAGGCATTAACTTTCATGTTCCTGCATAAGGAATACACTACTTAAGCCAATTAAAATCTAACCCAATTAATCCATATACAACATACCTGAGAAAACATGAACACAAGCCGTATAAAGAGGAATAAAGACACTGCATTCAGAATTCAATGTATACAACGTCTTAACTCAATTTCCTATTACCTTGGCACTATTATAATTGGGAAAGCTATATAAAGCAAAACAACCCTTCCCGCAGCATCACACATGACACAACTGCCAGATCATTTCAATTCAACATTTACTGATCCTCTTCTGTTTCAGATACTGTCCTGCTACAAGGAATATAAATATAATCTTAATTTTGGGTAAATTTGTAATATAATAGAAAAGAAAGAAAAATTAAATTCAAAGTGCTAAGCACAAGGGTGCTTGGGTGGCTCAGTCGGTTAAGCATCTGACTCTTGATTTCAGCTCAGGTCATGATCTCTCGGCTCCTGAGTCTGAGCCCTGCTGTGCTGATGGCGTGGAACCTACTTGGGATTCCTGTGTAAATAGGACCTACACACCTCTGTAAACCATAATCCCCACAACTGTGTATAAATTCCAACCCACTTCATTCTTTTATGTTAATGGCCTTGTCTCTGCAGGCATTTCTCTTTTTTTTTTTCTTTTTTGTAACCTTGGTCTAAAAAGCTGTAATCAGGATCATAGAAAAGGTCAGAGCTAAAAAATACATTTATAATCAACATAGATTATACTTAAAACGGCAAGAATGGTAGGGAGAAACATCAACATAAGCTGAATCCTTGGGCAAAACAGTATTTAATCATGCAGACTTCATGCTTTATGAATATTTCTATCAAGTCAAAAATGGCCTTTACCACATTCACAACTTCATTCAAAATTCACTTTCCCTGGGGGCGCCTGGGTGGCGCAGTCGGTTAAGCGTCCGACTTCAGCCAGGTCACGATCTCACGGTCCGTGAGTTCGAGCCCCGCGTCAGGCTCTGGGCTGATGGCTCGGAGCCTGGAGCCTGTTTCCGATTCTGTGTCTCCCTCTCTCTCTGCCCCTCCCCCGTTCATGCTCTGTCTCTGTCTGTCCCATAAATAAAACAAAAAAAACAAAAAAAAAAAAACGTTGAAAAAAATTCACTTTCCCTGTGTGTTCCCTTCAGCAACACTGTTAGTCCTTAACCATAAATGATGAGTTTTCTATTTATCTCAAGGTAGTTTTTTTCAGGAGTTAAAATAACACCATGCATATCTCATGCTCTATAAATGCTGCTGAATTAAATAAAGCAATCCCCCTAATAATGAGTGTAAGTTATGCCCTGGAACTTGAAGCAACAAGAGAGGAGCCAGAAAAGGGTTAGAAATACCTCCTATGAGACAAATGTAAAAAGATTAGAGTTATTTGAGAAAGAAGAAATAATCTAAAAACTATTTACTAGATTCCTTCTATGGCATTGCCCAGTGGGCAGCATGGCCAGGATACATAGATGAACCCAGCATGGTCCTAGGCTTTCAGGAGCCTGTGGGCTAGACGTATTATCATCAAGAAAGGTTAGATAAGGCTCTTTCTAATGTGAGAGTTTTAACATATGAGAGACTGTAGCCTAAAGAATGATTCTCTAGCATAAGGCAGCCAATGTGCCTTTCATTAAGCACATTAAACTGAATTGGTACCCAATTCAATACCAGTAAGTAACAGTCAAAAAAAGTTAAATCTGAATGATGAGGAAAAAGATCAAAGATAAATTTTTGGCAAAAGTAAACATATCTGCCCAGTACTTTTTAATGTAAATTTTAAAAGTTATGACTACATTTATAGGTAAATATACTTACTTCTTTAGATTTATTTATTTTTGAGAGACAGAGAGAGAGAGAGAGAAAGAGAGAGAGAGTGAGTGCAAGCAGGAAAGGGACTGAGAGAGCGAGAGCGAGAGAATCCCAAGCAGGGTCCACACTGTCAGCGTAGAGCCTGATGCAGGGCTCAAACCCATGAACCGTGAGATCATGGGTAAGTATATTTATACATATGAATTTATGTACTCTATTGTTCAATTGATAGGTAGGACGATGCTATAAAAACCACAGATGAATATAGCAAGTTTTACAAAAGGCTAGATGGCTACTGGACAGCTAGATAACCACTTATTTGGCTATCAGAACAAAAGAGAATGGAGTATCAGTTCTCTCATTTATGCTATTTATCTTCATGTACAATACACGAATATAATACAACAGACACTAGTCTAAAAGTCATCACACTAGTAAGGTAAAGAGAAATAAAGTTATTAACAAGATCCCAAGTAAACATAAAAGTTTTAAAAATCTAAAGAGTCAAAAAAAAATAAATAAAGAGCAAGAGACTAGATGGTGAGAACCAAGGTATTAACGATACCACTGAAACATACTGAAAGCCTTAGAAATTCCTAAGAGCTGGGGCGCCTGAGTGGCTCAGCTGGTTAAGTGTCCAACTTCAGCTCAGGTCATGATCTCACCATTCCCGACTTCAAGCCCCGCTTAGGGCTCTGTGCTGACAGCTCAGAGCCTGGAGCCTGTTTCAGATTCTGTCTCTCTGTCTCTCTCTCTCTCTCTGCTCCTCCCCTGCCTGTGCTCTGTCCTCTCTCTCAAAAATAAATAAACATTTAAAAAATTAAAAAAATAAAATAAAATAAATTCTTAAGAGTAAAATCTCATCTTATTCATAGTGAACTTTGCTCCCTCTGGTGGCCACAAGAGGTTTTACTGGAGTAGGCATGGAGGTAGAGAGCAAATACCACTGCAGGAACTGTCCAGATTAACCTCCAACTATATGTCAAATAAATGTTCAACCTATGAAGACCATTTTTTTAAAAGAACGAATTTATAGTTTAGTCTTATAAAGGTATCCATGCATAATTACACAGTCACAAGTGGATAGATTCTTCTGGAAAATATAACTGAAAGAGTATATGATGTGTGGGGCAATATAAAGTTTCATTTGATAGTCTTCTACACTGTTTGAATTTTTATTTGCATATGCCTCTATTACTTTCAGTAAAACATTACTTTTTGGACAATATAGAAAAACACCCGAACTTTCTCACAAATTTACAATTAATGAGTCTATTCCTCTTATTCAGAGTAAAAGCCATAATCCTTAGGGTAGACTATTCCCTATGCTCCACTCTACCTCTTCCTACTTCTCTGCCCACCTCCCCATTGCCATATATACCATTCAGTCCTTGCAGTTTCAAAAGCACACTAGGCATGATTCTGTCTAAGGTATTTGCACTGGCTGTCCCATCTATACAGAATGCTCTTCCCCAGACAGCTATATGGCTCACTCTTTCACCCCTTCAAATCTATGCTCAATGTCACCTTTTCAGTGAGTCTTCCTTGACCATCATATTTAAAATTGTAATCCCACCTCCTGTACATCCTCTCCCACTTTCTTTTCATAGCATTAATCACCTTCAAATACAGTATAATATTTATTTTATTACTTATACTTTATAAGCTCCTTAAGAGGAGGAGAGGTTCTCCTTTGTTCATTGTTATATGCCCGGCACCTAGAGCCATAATTTGCACACAATATACAATTAATGAGAATTAATGGATAATATCAGTAATACCTTAACAAATATCCAAAATAGGACCAAAGGGCTCATTTTATATTTAGTTCAACATGAAACAATAATTTCTTACAGATTAGGATAAAAATTTAATTATATATGCAAAATGCATGATATTAATCTTTTGATAAATGAGATTTACAGAAAGAGCATTGTGTGTGGGGTGTGTATGTGTTTATTTTTGCCTAATACAGGACAAACAGATAACAAGCTCAAATTAAATCATTTTGCTATAGTGCTCAAAAGCCATCATATGGGACTAAAAAACAAAACAGTATCACACTATACACCTTGGAACAAGAATCTTTTCAAAGGAGCTATAAAAATATCAAATATTAGCTAGAAATTATGGAAAAACATTTAATTCTTTAATTTGGAAAATATACTCTTCTAGAACTATTAATATATTTATCAGGCTATAAAAATATATCTTTTTTATCCAGAGTGAGAAATGTATTAAAATTGTTAGGGGACTTACAATTTGGTGTTCCTACTTTATGTCAATGATACCTGTTGAGAAGCAAGGTGGCCACTTCAGAACAGGATTACTGCATGGTTCAGAGCATTCACGTTAAAAAGAATCCTGATCTCCCAAGTGACTAAAGTCAATTAGGTGGCAGTAAGAAAAAGTGACCAGGATACAATTATTCTCCAAATTCACCAAGGTTTTTACAAAATGGTATTGAATATTTGTTAAAACATCAAATTATACACTTAATATTTACACATTTCACTGTATATAAATTTTACCCTAATAAACAAAAACGCCCTGTTAAAAAATAGTGAACTTCAGTTAATAAGCTTGTTTTTCACAGTACTATAGGTTAACAATTCTGAAACTACTTTCTGTGTAGATGAAGTTTGAACAAATAAGTAAATATATATGAGAATACTGGGAGCTAAGATTGTGTTGGAGAAAGGAGTTACAAGTACGGGAAGAGGGAAGACTAAAATGTACCCAATGTAGTGTTGGGTTGGAATTAGAGGTATGAAAATAAATTTGTGGTTTTTAATATATAAGCACATAAATATATAAGTATAAATATAGGAAATATGAGAGAGGGTTAGGCAGGTGTGTATGCATACATACACACATATGTCTGTATCTATAGTCTGGGTTAGGTACTATACAAATACATACATGAGTATTGTGTATATGTAGAGGTTAAGTATATACGATGTGTATGTGAATACTGTTTTATCTTTTCAAAGAACCAACTCCTGGTTTCATGTATCTGTTTGTTTGGTTTTTTAAGTTCTTACATCATTTACTTCTGCTCTCATCTTTATTATTCCCTTCCTTCTGCTGGTTTGGGGTTTTGTTTGTTGTTCTTTTTCCAGCTCCTTTAGGTGTAAGGTTAGGTTATTTGAGATTCTTCTTGCTTCTTGAGGTAGGCCTGTATTGCTATAAACTTCCCTCTTAGATCTGCTTTGGAGCATCCCACCCAAAGGTTTTGGACTGTTGTGTTTTGATTTTCATTTGTTTCCAAATTTTTTTTTTTATTTCTCCTTTAATTTCTTGGTTGACCTATCCATTGTTCAGTGGCATGTTTTTTAACCTCCATGCATTTGTGGTGTTTCTAGTTTTTTTCTTTTGGTTGATTTCTAATTTCAGCATTGTGGTCAGAAAAGATGCACGGAATGGCCTCAATCTTTCTGCATTTTTTGAGACTTATTAGGTGGCCTAATAGGTGATCTATTCTGGAGAAGGTTGCATATGCACCTGAAAAGAAAGTGTGTTCTGTTTCAAGATGGAATGCTCTGCATATATCTGTTAAATCCATCTGGCCCAGGGTGTCATTCAATGCCACTTTTTCCTTGTTCATTTTCTGTTTGAATAGTCTGTCCATTGATGTAAGTGAGATGTTAAAGTCCCATACGAGTATTATATTACTATTGATTAGTTCCTTTATGTTTGTTATTAACTGTTTTATGTATTAGGGTGCTTCCATGTTGGGTTCATACATATTTATAATTGTTATATCTTCTTGTTAGATTGTCTCCTTTATTATTATATAGAGTTCTTCTTAGTCTTTTTTTTACAGACTTTGTTTTAAAAGTTTATTTTGTGCAATATAAGTATTGCTATTCTGGCTTTCTTTTGATATCCATTTGCATGATAAATGTTTCTCCATTCCCTCACTTTCAATCTGCAGGTATTTGAAATAAGTCTCTTGTAGGCAGCATATAGATGGGTTTTTTTTAAATCCACTCTGTCACCCTGTGTCCTGATTATAGCATTTCATCCTTTTACATTCAAAGTAATTATCAAGATATATGTATTTATTGCCATTTTGTTACTTGTTTTGTGGTCGTTTCTGAAGTTTTTCTCTGATCCTTTCTTCTCTTTCATGGTTTCCTGGTTTTCTTTAGTGATAGATCTTTTGTTTTTATCATTTGCATATATATTAGCAGTTTTTGATTTGCGGTTACCATTAGGTTTGTATATAATATCATCTGCACAGAGCAGTCTATATATTAAGTTGATAGTCATTTAAGTCTGAACCCATTCTTTACTCTTCCTCACATTTTAGGTATATGATGTCATACTTCACACCCTTTTGTTATTTCCTTGACTGCTTTTATACAGAAATATTTATGTTTACTGCTTTTGTGTTTCTTACTTCCATACTGTCACTTTTGGTCTCTCCTTTCCACTCAAAGTCACCTTTAATATTTCTGGTTTAGTGACTAAATAAAAAAAGTTAGACTGTTAGACTAATGTGGTTTCCCTTGTATGTGTCTGTCTTGTCTCATTACTTAAATTTTTTTTTTTTAATCACTACATTTTGCCATTTTAGTTATAATGTGTCTTGGTGTGGATCTGCTTTTGTTGATTTTGTTGGAGTTTCTGTGTGGCTCCTGGATCTGGAGATCTGTTTCTTTCCTCAAATTAGGGAAGTTCTTGGCTATTATTTCTTCAAATAAATTTTCTACCCCCTTTTCTCTCTTCTTCTTCTGGAGTCCCTGTAACATGAATGTTATGTTTGAGGGAGTCACTGAGTTCCCAAAGTCTATTCTCATTCTCCCTAATTTTCTTTTCTCTCTTTTGTTTAGCTTGATTACTTTCCATTACTCTGTCTTTGGGGTCATTAATTCATTCTTCTGCTTCTTCCAGCCTGCTCTTCATTCCATCAAGTGTATTTTTTTATTTCATTTATTCAAAACTTTATCTCTGCTATGTTATTCCTCATCTCTGTTAAGGGTCTCATTCATGTCTTCCACTCTTTTCTCAAGTCCAGTTAGTATCTTTATGATCATTATTTATTTTTTTTAGTAAGAGAGAAAGAGAGTGAATAAGTTGGGGAGGGGAGCAGAGGGCAAGAGAAAGAATCTTCAGCAGGCTCCACACTCAGCACAGAGCCCTATATAGGGCTTGATCCCACAACCATGGGATCATGACTTGAGCCAAAATTAAGAGTCACATTCAGCCAACAGCCACCCTGCCCCCCCGTGATCATTATTTTCAATTGCCTATCAGGCATGTTACTTCTGTTTCACTGAGATCTCCAGCAGTGGCCTTGTCCTGTTCTTTCATCTGGGACAAATTCCTCTGTTGTCTCATTTTGCCAAAGTTTCTGTGCCTCTTTCTCTGTGTTAG
Source organism: Puma concolor (assembly GCF_028749965.1). Classification (NCBI taxonomy): domain Eukaryota; kingdom Metazoa; phylum Chordata; class Mammalia; order Carnivora; family Felidae; genus Puma; species Puma concolor. Next base: position 42,553,453 of record NC_141683.1, read on the forward strand.
AAAAGTCAGCTACTTCTTGTGTTCTTGAGGGTAATGGCCTTATGAAGAAGACGTCCTGTAGTGTCCTGCAGTGTAGTGTCCCCTGTTTCCCAGGACCTGGTGTTTCAGGGAGTGCCTCTAATGTGTGCTGTGTGTGCTCTGTGTGTCCTGGCTGCTTTTTCCTTCAGGACAGTTGTCTGCAGAGACTCTCTTTGCCTGTTGTGGGCAGTGTTTTGTCTCTGGCCTGAATGTGGTTAAGTTTTAAGTAGGTATGCTCTGATCTGCTTGTGAAATGTGACCTGTCACCACTGCCTCCAGAAGTGAGGTCCTGCAAAATTCCCAGAAGGGAGATGTGGTATGGACAACAGTCTGGGCTGGTCTTTTGGGGAGGGGTCCTGCCATCCTGGGACTGAGACAAGCCTGACTGGGAAGGGTGGTTCCAACGAAACATGGGGTGAAGGGCTTAGTGTAAGCAAGTTAAGTAGCAAGTGTTGGTGATGGGCTGGTTCCCACAGGCTCTGTTCTTATGCTGTGGGGCAGGTGAGGGCAATGGCATCTGCCAGTTCCTTTGTTCCTGGAGGGATTTCTCCATGAATTCTGCCTCTCTAGCATACACTCTGAGATGAGCTAATAACTTTCCCACTGTGCCAGAAGCACTCTTCAGATCATTGTTTCCACACTATACATCCACAGCCTGTTTGTCCTGCTTTCTCTCCAAAAGCAGCCCCAATCCCTACAGGCTCTCCCAAACCAAGCCCACCGACATTGAAAAGTCAAGGCTTTAAGCCCTGCTGGTTGCAAGAGTTCATGAAATCCAGCCCTTCTTAAAACCCTTCCAACCCAACTGCTATGGAGATTCGTTTTCCCCATGTGCTCCCCTGTGTGCTAGTCTGTTTCTCACTCTTCTCCACAACCAAGGCTCCCTTCCCACTGCAGTGGCCACAACCCATTTCCCTTCCAAACGACGTCTCTGTACTTCCTACATTCTTGGATATGGCCTCTTTTATGCCTTTAGTTATGAAGTTTGTTCTGCCACTCTTCGGGTCAATTTCTTAGGTATTTAGAATGACTTCCTAGTTATCTAGTTGCATCAGTGGGAGAAGGTGAGCCTAGGGTTCTCCTACTCCCCTGCCATCTTACCAAACTCTGCCAATATGTTTTACATCTTAAATTTACATGATATTCTATGCCAATTATACCTCAAAAATCAGGGTGGGGGGACAATTAAGATGAGGTCTGAGGTGGATCCCAAATTCAATGACTGGTGTCTGTGTGAGAAAAAGGAAAGGGAAATTTAGATACAGACACGCAGGGAAGAAGGCCATGTGAAGACACAAGCAGAAACTGGAGTTATGCTGACACAAGTTAAGGAACACCTATGGCCACTGGAAGCTGGCAGAAGCAAGGAAGAATTCTTCCCTACAGCCTTCAAAGATAGCATGGCTCTGCTAACACTTGATTTTGGACCTCTAGCCTCCAGAACTGTGACAGAATAAATGCCTGTTGTTTTCAACTACAAAGTACCAGTGTTTGGTACTTTGCTATGGCAATTCTAGGAAACTAATATAGCCTATAACATCATGTGCCAAAAAGTAAGAAACTGCTCAAAGAATGATGGACACATATCAAAAGGACACAGGAACCATCTTGAAGGAGCTCCCAGTAGCCAAATAACTAAGGATGAGTAATGGATTATAACTCACTGAATAAAACAGAAATCCCTAAGCATATACAGTACTGATATAAATACATGAAATGCTGGGAGAGGCAATCAGCACATTCTCTGTCAGTAGGCCAGGCTCTGACCACTCTCTACCTAGGCCATTTCTCAGGGTTGTGTGTGCAGCAAGCAACCCTCAAGGATGAGGTAATGTCTTCCCAACTCCTGACAAAGAGCAGGCTTGCTTCCACCTACTATAAAAGTGGTGAATCCCAAAAGTTCAGTGCTCCTTTGCTATAGCACAACCGACTGCATATGTAGGAATCCATCTAGGCCCACCTGCATCATCCCTGTGGGACTTGGGGGATGTGAGAAACCAATGCAAATCAAATGAATCTCATACAGTTTGCCATGCCATGAATAATAAAGTCCTTTGGCTCAGACCCAGGAGTCTTGTACCTCTGCCAGCATCTAAGAAACAGTAACAGACTAACTTATTAGTTTGCAAGTAGGGTACAATCCTAGATCTTTCATAGTTCTTGAAAATGAATAAGTAAATAAATAGAGAAAAAGGGAAAGCCCACTTTTACAGCGGAATGCCAAATAATAAATGTAGAAGAAATGATGGAGTTGAAAAATCATTAATGGATGTTAAAACTAGTGGATGAAATCTGATTAGGAAAAGGACACATAGTCTCAAAGTATCTCCTCACAAATTACTAATTACAAAGAGGAAAATAGGAACATTACAGTGGAGAAATCAGGCAGACACCATGTTAAGCAAGTGATCAAAGTTAACATAACCAATATTGGGACAAATAAACATCAAGTATCTCCTGGTATGATGCATTGAGGACACAATTCTGTGGTATTCCTCCTAAAAATGTATAATCTGAATCTAATTATGAGGAAACAGCAGACAAAGCCAAACTGGGGACATTCTACAAAAGAGCTGGCCTATATTCTTCAAACCTATCACAATGAAGAAAGAAAAAGAAAATCTAAGTAACTGTTGCAGACTAAAAGAGACTAAAGAGACAACTAAATGCAGTGCATGATCCTGGACTGGATGATGGATCAGAATGTTTTAAAATAACTTTGAAGGAGGGACACCTGGGTGGCTCAGTCGGTTGAGCATCCAGCTGTTGATCTGGGCTCAGGTCATGATCCCACAGCCATGGGATCAAGCCCTGCATCAGCCTCTGCACTGAGTGTGGAGCTTGCTTGGGATTCTCTCTTTCCCTCTCCCTGTGCCCTTCTCCCCACTTGCATGCCTGTGCATGTTCCCTCTCTCTCTCTCAAAATAAATAAAAAATAATAAAATAACTATAAAGCAGATTTTTAAAATAAATGATAAATTTGAATATGGACTATGGATTCAACAGTGATATTGAATTTAATGTTAAAATTCTTGATTTTGAGAGAAGAGAACTACTGCATCCTGTTGACCAAAATGAAAATTGGTACAGCCAAGACAGGAAACAGCATTGAGATTTCTCAAAAAATTAGAAATAGAACCCTCATACAATCTAGTAATTCCACTCTACATCTAGAAGAAATGAAATGAGAATCTTGAAGAGATATTGGCACTCCCATGTTTGCTGCAGCATAATTCACAACAGCCAAGATACAGAAACAACCCAAGTGTCTACCTATGGATGAATAGATACAGAAGATGGATAAAGAGCCTGGGTAGTTCAGTTGGTTAAGCACCTGACCCAATTTCAGTTCACGTCATGATCTCACAGTTTATGAGTTCAAGCCCCGCACTTTCCGTGCAGAGCCTGCTTTGGATCCTCTGTCCTTTCTCGTGCACATGCTCGTTCTCTCTTTCTCTCTCTCCCCAAAATAAACAAAAATTTTTAAAAAGGCAAAAAAAAAAAGATGTGTTATATGTAAACAATGGAATATTATTCAGCCATGAGAAAGAAGGAAATACTGCCATTTGTGACAATATAGATGAACCTGGAAGATATTATGCCAAGTGAAATAAATCAAAGACAAATATTGTATGATCTCACTTATATGCAGAATCTGAGGAAATTAAAAAGTCAAACTCAGAGAAGCAGCGAGTAGAGTAGGTGGTTACTAATGGGCTGGTAGGGAATGGGAGATGGGGAGATGTTAGTCAAAGGGTATAAAGTTGCAGCTGTATAGGATGAATACATCTAAAGACCTAATATACAGGCATGATAGGGGTGCCTGACTGGCTCAGCGAGTAGAGCATGCAACTCTTGATCTTGGGGTCATTAGTTCAAGCCCCACATTGGATATGGAGCTTTAAAAAAATAAAATAAATAACATAAAGGCATGATGACTTCAATAAACAATACCATAATGAATACTAGAAATATGCTAAGAGAGTAAATATCAGGTACTCTCATTACAAAAAAAAAAAACTATATGGGAAAGGATATATTGATTAGTTTGGCTGTAGTAACCATTTCACTATATGTATATCAAATCATGGTATGTACCTTAAGTGTATACAGTTAGTGCGTGTGTGGGTGTGTGTGGGTGTGCGTGTGGGTGTGTGTACAATGCCCCACAGGGACTCTGAGCCCAGGGATTTAAAAAAAAGGCAATTTCAAAAGAACTCATAACACCAAAAAAGTCCCAATTTTTATAATTATGGTGTAGTTATAGAAGAGAAAGTCCTTGTTCTAAGAAATAATGAAGTATTTAGTGGTAAAGTCTAAAATGGTTCAGAAAAATTTTGAGTATATGCATGTAAATAGAATGCTAAAGCAAACATAAATAAGTGGTGTATCTAAATAAAGACTGTCCAAAAGTTCTTTGTACTATTGCTGAAACTTTAAAAAAAATTTTATCGGGGCACCTGGGTGGCTCAGTCGGTTGAGCATCCAACTTCAGCTCAGGTCATGAGTTCATAGTTCATGGGTTTGAGCCCTGTATTGGGCTCTGTGCTGACATCTCAGAGCCTGGAGCCTGCTTCGGATTCTGTGTCTCCCTCTCTCTCTCTGCCCCTCCCCTGCTCATACTCTCTCTCTCTCTCACAAAAATAAATACATATTTAAAAAATTGTTTTAATTATATGAAGTACACATTAGTTAATAACATACCATTATTAGTTAATATAGTGTTAATGTATTATATATTTGAAATCTGCTAAAGAGAATAAATACGAAGTGTTCTCAGCACACACACACAAATGGCAACTATGAGAGGTGATGAATACATTAATTAGTTTGTGATAATCATTTCACACTGTATACATATATCAAATACACCTTAAATATATATAATTTTTATTTGTCAAAAAAATAATAATTTATACCAAAATAAAAACTCACCCTTCTTCCCTGGCAAAAAACCAAATAAGGCAAAAGAATTGCCTTGATTAGACCTTCAACAGCACATTCTTGAGATAAGATGAAACATAACAGAAAACATAGTCAAGGGTTTACATTTTTTAATGTTTATTTGTTTTGAGAGCAAGCAGGAGACGGTCAGAGAGAGAGGAGAGAGAATCCCAAGCAGGCTCCACGCCACCAGCAAAGAGCTCAACACAGAGCCTGAACTCATGAACCATGAGATCATGACCTGAGCTGATACCAAGAGTTGGACACTTAACTGACTGAAACACCCAGGCGCCCCTCAAGGGTTTACATTTTAAAGCATTGCTCATTTCATACTTCATTTTATACTTCACTCCATGGAGCTCTGATTAAATCAGTAGCTGCTTTTATTTGAATTTTTCATGCATATACACATCCGTAAGTTTACATGCAATATATACATTTTATATATATACACAAATATATATGTGTGTAAATACATGTAAATATAAAATGTCAGCTACAGAACGGATAGCAGAGTGGTGAAGAGTGGGGGCCCTGGACTCCTATACATAAAAGTGCATATCACAGCACCATCATTTTTTAGCTGGCTAATCTTGGATAAGATACTAAGTCACTGTGCCTGAATTTCCTCATTTTTATTTTATTCTATTTTTTAAAGTTTACTTATTTTGAGAGAGAGAGAAAGAGAGAGAAAGCACGTGTAAAGGGGAAAAAGAGAGGGAAACTGAGAATTCCAAGCAAGCTCAGTGCTGTCAGCACAGAGCCCCACACAGGGCTTGATCGCACCAACTGCAAGATCATGACCTGAGCTGAAATCAATAGTCAGATGCTTAACCAATTGAGCCACCCAGCTGCCCCTTTTTTTTTTTAAGTTTATTTATTTAAGAGAGAGAGAGGGAAAGCGAGAGCAGGAGAAGGGTAGAGAGGGAGAGGGACACTTACACTGAGCCACCCAGACATCCCTAAATTTCCTCATTTTTAAAATGAAGACAATAATAGTTTCTAATCTAATTTTTAAGATTCTCGTGAAGATTTCAAAGGATGATACATATAAAGAGCTTAGCACATTCAGCATTGAGAGGCATTATTATTTGTTTGCAGAAACTAGTATCAAAAGAAAATGATTTCTTTAACCTAAAAGATAATGAATGAATACCAAATGTCTTGAGATTTCAGTTATGATCAACTTCATATCAGTCAAAAAGAAAGGGGAAAACAGCTGTGTCAAAGGGGACCAGCTCAGAGTGCTTAAATTAAAAACAAAAATGTAAACAGGGCACCTGGGTGGCTCAGTCGATTAAGCGTCCAGCTCTTGATTTCGGCTCTAGTCATGATCTCACAGTTCATGAGATCAAGCCCCACATCAGGTTCTGTGATGACAGCATGGCACCTACTTGGGACTCTCTCTCCCTCTCTCTGCCCCTCCCCCACCCATGTGCTCTCTCCTCCTCTCTCAAACATTAAAAAAATGTAAACAAAACATAAAATTCCTCTTTACAACTAGATTATGGATGTCAAAATATTTTTAGAACAATGTATTGAAGAATGATCTTTATTTGAAAGTACCTTTGATTCTGCTTGGTTTATTCAAGTTTATGCTCAATAGGTGAGATTTGGATTTTTTTTCTTAAATGTTTATTTTTGAGAGAGAGAGCAGGAGAGGGGTAGAGAGAGAGGAGGACAGAGGATCTGAAGCGGCTCTGTGCCAACAGCAAAAGAGCCCAATGTGGGGCTCAAACCCCTGAACCATGAGATCATGACCTGAGCCGAAGTCACATGCTCAATTGACTGAGCTACCCAGGTGCCCTGAGATTCAGATATTTTTACTTTTTTATTTTTTTTAATTTTTTTTTTTTAACGTTTATTTATTTTTGAGACAGAGAGAGACAGAGAGAGGGAGACACAGAATCTGAAGCAGGCCCCGGGCTCTGAGCTGTCAGCACAGAGCCCGACATGGGGCTCGAACTCACAGACTGTGAGATCATGACCCGAGCTGAAGTCGGACGCTCAACCGACTGAGCCACCCAGGCGCCCCTCTTTTTTTTTTTTTTTTTAATTTTTGAGATTCAGATATTTTTTTTTAATTTTTTTTTTTTAATGTTTATTTATTTTTGAGACAGAGAGAGACAGAGCATGAACGGGGGAGGGGCAGAGAGAGGGAGACACAGAATCGGAAGCAGGCTCCAGGCTCTGAGCCATCAGCCCAGAGCCTGACGTGGGGCTCGAACTCACGGACAGCAAGATCGTGACCTGAGCTGAAGTTGGACGCCCAACCGACTGAGCCACCCAGGCGCCCCTCAGATATTTTTAAAAAGCATCCTTACTGCCTGTTTAAATTTCCATAAGGAAGAATTATCTAACCACATGGACTCTGTAACCATTTGTAAGAGTGAGAGTTAACACAACTTTATTTAGTAGTAATTAAGGTACTGAAGGTAAGAAATCATAATTTTTGTCATTTACCAGAAGTTGTAAACTCAAGGGCACCTAGGTGGCTGAGTTGGTTAAGCATCTCTCTTTTTTTTTTTTATGAAATTTATTGTCAAATTGGTTTCCATACAACACCCAGTGCTCATCCCACAGGTGCCTCCTCAATGCCCATCAACCACTTTCCCCTCCCCCTACCCCCCCCCCCCATCAACCCTCAGTTTGTTTTCAGTATTTAAGAGTCTCTTTGGGGGGCGCCTGGGTGGCGCAGTCGGTTAAGCGTCCGACTTCAGCCAGGTCACGATCTCGCGGTCCGTGAGTTCGAGCCCCGCGTCAGGCTCTGGGCTGATGGCTCAGAGCCTGGAGCCTGTTTCCGATTCTGTGTCTCCCTCTCTCTCTGCCCCTTCCCCGTTCATGCTCTGTCTCTCTCTGTCCCAAAAATAAAAAAAAAAAAAAAAAAAAAAAGAGTCTCTTTGGTTTCCCTCCTTCCCTCTCTGTAACTTTTTTTCCCCCTTCCCCTCCTCCCTGGTCTTCTGTTGAGTTTCTCAGAATCCATATATGAGTGAAAACATATGGTATCTGTCTTTCTCTGGCTGACTTATTTCACTTAGCATAACACTCTCCAGTTCCATCCACGTTGCTACAAATGGCCAGATTTCATTCTTTCTCATTGCCAAGTAGTATTCCAATGTATATAAGCGTCTGACTCTTGATTTGGGCTCAGGTCATGATCTCATGGTCATGAGATCAAGCCCCACGTCAGGTTCTGCACTGAACATGAAGCCTGCTTGGGATTATTTCTCTCTCTCCCTCTGCCCATCCTCTGCTTGTGCTTTCTCTCTCTCCCACAATAAATAAACATTAAAAAAAAAAAAAAAGTTCTAAACTCAAATGTCTACATGGGCCAGCCATCAGAAACAGTCAAGTAAAATCAATAGGGAAGAACTAAGACCACAGTGACTGACAAGTACTCACCAAAATGCATTCAAACTCAAGGGTTTTTTTGCTTTTTATTTATGTATTTTTAAATGTTTACTTATTGTGAAAGAGAAAGCAAGCACAAGTGGGGGAGGGGCAGAGAAAGAGGGAGAGACAGGATCCCAAGCAAGCTCGGCACTGTTAGAGCAGAGCCCGATGTGGGGTTTAAACCCACGAACTGTGAGATCCTGACCTAAGCTGAAACCAAGAGTCACATGCTTAACCAACTGAGCCACCCAGGCACACCCTCCTTGTTTTGCTTTTTAAACATTGTGCCATGTGTTCAGGCTGAGTTCAGCTCAGAGAGGCACCTATTTTGACCACTGAATTTCAGATATGAAGTTCTTAGGACCTCTATGATATGTATTTGTATGCAAACTTGTTTTATAAAAGATATTAACAAAATGGAATATTTCTGAAAATGAATATTCACACACATCAAAAACATCAGGAAATGTTTCAATGACTTCAAAAAACCAGTCGTATCATTAAAGATACCCTAAGCTGGTTATCTCTCCCTGTCTATAGTCACAATTAAGATAGATTTTTTTATGTCATAAGATATAATCTTTAAGACATTTTAAGATTCCATGACTGGGGCGCCTGGGTGGCTCAGTCGGTTAAGTATCCGACTTCGGCTCAGGTCATGATCTCATGGTTTGTGAGTTCGAGCCCTGCATCAAACTGCATGGACAGCTCAGAGCCTGGAGCCTGCTTCAGATTCTGTGTCTTCCTCTCTCCCTGTCCCTCCCCCACTCACACTCTGTCTCTCAAAAATAAATAAACACTAAAAAAAAAAAAAATTTAAGCAGGATTCCATAATTAATATAACAAACTTCCTTCAAACTGGTAAAACATGTGTACCAATGAAATCAATTATTACCAAAAAAATCTGAAAATCGCTGTATTCATTCATTACTGAAATGTTTTGTCTAAGTATTATTAATAAAAAGTAATAATTTGCATTTTTTTAAGTTTATTTATTTTGGAGAAAGAGTATGAGCAGAGGAAGGGCAGAGAAAAAGAGAGAGACAGAATCCCAAGCAGGCCCCACACTGTCAGTGCAGAGCCTGATGCAGGCTTGAACTCACGAACCATGAGATCATGACCAGAACTGAAATCAAGAGTCAGGCACAACCCACTGAGCCACCCAGGAACCTCTCAATTTGAATTTTTTACATGATACCAAAGTAGTCTTTATTCCACTAAAACACCTGTCAACCATGTTTTTAAATTTTTTTTCAAATAAAATAGCAACCCCACTGTTATTAAGTTCTTTCTAGATGTTCTCCAATAAGTTACCAGGAAAAAAGCGTACACTTAAGTGAACAACATCCAATACCCCCAAGGTCCAAAGTAATCTCTTTCCATGGGATTCCCTAGCACTCATATTACTACTGTTTTATACTATAATCATATTTTGTTATGTTTTATCTTCTATAATATACTTTAAACTATACAATGGTAGAAAGCATGTCTTACATTTTATCCCCATCAAAAAGCATTTTGTACATGTACAGAAGTGTTCATAAAAAAAATCCAAGAGAAACCTACCATTTCTCAAGATAATGATTATCTCATGTTAAACTCTTTCAAATTCTGACATGAACGGAGTTTTTACAAAATTGAAATTATGATTATACTTTTAAAAATTCTCTATAATTCAGAGGAGTTCTCAGAATCAGTAGCTGGTTATGTTAACATTCAAGCAACAGCATTTTGAGACAAGTAAATATTATAATAACTTTACAATCTTTTAAGAAAATAAAACTTTAAAAATGTTACTTAAGCCTACACTTGGTTTTAAACCTTTATTTGAGAGACGAAGATCATGTTTTTGGAAAGCATTATTTACAATCATCAAATCTTACCTGAGGATTCCAACCTGGATCTAATTTCTTAACTACTGCAATGTATTCCTGCATTGCTTGACTGGGGCTTGAATCACCAAGGGCTTTCCATGCTTCCCTACAGTAAAGAATATCCAAAATGACCTATCATTAACTATGGAAATAATGCAAACAGCACATTCCTTTTTAGTATTAAAAAATTGGCATACACATTTTAAGGATGTGGGATATAGATCTAATAAGCCACAGATGAGTAGGTCTCTTTTTGCATTTACCTTGGTCTATACCAATGCACACCTTATATCCCACCACCTAAGGAGCCTTTTTAAACACTTTTTCCTAATCACCCTCCCCCATGAAATTTTAGTAACACAGATACATTGTATAACAATTGAATTTTGGAAGATCACAAACCACTATAATATCGAAGATTTTATAACTCCCCCAAACCCACCTTTCATCCCTATTGAGAATGTATGATCTACAGACCAATAAAAGTAGTTTCCACCTTTTGAATTAACTGTGCTTATAGCATTTCAGTAACATAGGAACCAATCAGCACAAGAAACAATATTTCCTGGGAAAATACTTCAAACTTCTTATTTAAGCTATGAGAAATACACCTTTCCCTTCTGCTGTTATCTCATCTGTAAGCTGCCAGTAGTGGGTCGTGAGACAGGGACTTCAAAAGTGAGGGGTGGTAAGGACAGAGATAAGAATTCTAATGAGTAAGAAGGTAGGGACTACTTGCAATATAAATACCAAGAGTAATATTTTAAATTTTTTTTTTTCAACGTTTATTTTACTTTTTTGGGACAGAGAGAGACAGAGCATGAACGGGGGAGGGGGGGCAGAGAGAGAGGGAGACACAGAATTGGAAACAGGCTCCAGGCTCCGAGCCATCAGCCCAGAGCCCAACGCGGGGCTCGAACTCACGGACCGCGAGATCGTGACCTGGCTGAAGTTGGACGCTTAACCGACTGCGCCACCCAGGCGCCCCCCAAGAGTAATATTTTAATCCTGTGCCCCCTTCTGGGTCATCCTTTTCTTCTTTTTTCTTCAAGCTGCCAAGATAGGCTCTTTCTTGGTTTTGTCCTCCCCGTTCTGCTTCCAACCAGGAAGTAGATCCACTGATCCAGCACAAAACACAATTCAGTGCCACAGGTTTTTACCACCTTCCTGCTCCCATAATGAATGTAACATCTTGCTGAGGTTTTCCAAATTTATTTTTACTGGCTCTCCTGAGTCAATAAATGAATACATCCTAACACTCTATCTCTAAATACATCAGCATATTTCAAAGTGAGGAAATTTAACATCAATACCGTTATGTAAATATATAGACTACCTTCAGATTTCCCTCATTACCCAATAATGTCCTGTATAGATTTCTTCTCCTAGACCAGGAGCCAATCAAGATTCACACATAGCATTGATTTCATGTATCTTTAGCTTTTTCTGTCTTCCATGATATTGACATTTTTTAAGAGTCCAAACCAGTTGTTTTATAAAAGATCTATCAATTTGGATTTCTCTGATTGTTTCCTCACCTACAGTGTTCTTGCCAAAAATGATCAATCATGATTAGAATCAGGTTAAATGCTTTGGCAAGAGCAATATATAGGTGAGTGTCCTTTATCATGCATCACATCAGGGGGCACATAACATCACTTTGTCCCATCATCAATGATAAGATTAAAGACCTAGAAGCAATATTTCCCAGTTGTCTTCCTTGTAATTAAAAAGTAAACGGTGGGTCAGAATTGTGTAAATGCTGCTCCTCAGTAGTTTTTCATCTAACGGTTTCAGCATCCACTGATGATTCTTGCTTGAATTATTATGTGGTTGTAAAATCAAAACTTTTTAAAATTGCTAAAAACAATGAAAAAACAGGCAAGCATATAGGAAAAAATTATGCTGAAGTTATGAAATTTTTTAAGTTAAAACAAAAAAACAATAAAAGTTTCATCAGCTATTCTCTACAACGGTAATAAAGTGTCAGAGAACTAGTTGTCATCATTAGCAAAGAAAGATGCTGCCAGAATGGAGATCAAAGCAATGCTTCCTTTACTGAGAATGTCCTACACCAAAAAAAGCTGAACTAAACAGGGGCTTAATGACATAACTGATTTGCATTAAGTTCAAGCTTTGCATCTCTCTCTTTACAGCTGGGTAACAGCTGTCGCCAGAGAGGCAACTTGTCAGGGACCACATTTTGAGGAGTACTGCTCTAAAATGTAAAGTTAGAATCCTTTTCTAGCACCCTTCTCTCTACAACCATATTTTTTTTTTAAACCCCATCCTTTATACTGTTAATCCCAAGACTGACACTCCAAAGTCCTTCCTTCTGTAACTAAGGGTCCCTGTTGTACACGATTGCTCTTTTTTCACTTAGGTAAGAGTAAATAAGGCCTCATATGATAAGAAGGTACCTCTGAATTATAAGTAAAAAAACTGGGGAGGGTATAATTTTTTCTTACGGATTCAGGAAAGAAATGGACTCAGTATCTTCCCCCCCACTTTCTCCCCAACAGATTATTATAAGCACGTCTTCACTGTGGTGTGGGTAGGGTAAGGAACAGAAGAGCAATAGAAATGAGAAGATAAAATTGGGGCAGGGGTGAGGGGTAAAAATGAGGATTTATCCTGTTCTCTGTTCCCATCCTCCTGTCCTTCTTCCAAAGATTCTTCCAGGGGACAGAAGTGGTGATCCATTAGGGGCTGTATGACAGGATAGGAAAATCTCAAGGAATAGCTCTTATGGTCACTGTCTAAGAAGCTATTCATATGTAAGAAGTGTATGTCTGTTGTGGACTAAGTATATACCAACATCATGGTATGAGAATCCTTTAGGATACTTAGCTAAAAGCGGATTCTTTTAATCTCTCTCCCAATTGCCTGTTGTTAGTACAGTCTATAGCAGAGAGATTAACATAAAAATAATTCTTTAATCCGCTCACTACTTTCTAATTCTTAAACACCCAAACCATTTCCAACAACCTCATTAGATTCCAAGAATTTCTTACCATTTTTGCTTTCCTTCAAAATCAAAGAAGCTTGGTTTAGGAGTATTACAATTTCCAACTTTGACCTAATTGAAGGGAGGGGGAAAAAAATCAAGAACTTATTTTTCAAAGAAATACCAGAGAAACTTTTTATTTTCAAATTTATTATGTATACTTAGTAACTATAGATTAGAAAATATCTATATAAAATAACAAAACTTAACATTCTTCACAAAAGCAAACAAAAAACAAACTTTAAATAAAGGCTGCTTTGGCTTACCACATAAAACAACTGTTGTCTAACACTGTGATACACAAAAAAACATGGGTAACAAACACTGGCATTCCTAAACTAGTAGACAAATTATATATGTAAGGCAAATTATAAATACAGATTATGTAATCCTTATTACCATTTATTCTATTGAAGAATTTTTAAACATGCAAAAAACAAGATTTATAGTACAATTTATCAGAATTCATAACATTGTTTATGCTGATTCTCATTACATTATTAGCATTTTCTCTCTCCCAAATTCCAGGATAAAGCACACTATTTGTAAAGTATCCCATTATGAAACTAATCAGTACAAATATAGATGCTGAAAGCCGTGCAAAAAATTTTCAAGGGTTTTTCAACAACAATATAAATTCTATCTACTCCACAATAATCTTTTCTTGTTTATGGTCAATACTTATTTGTAAAACCTCAAATAACATTTGTAGTAAAACTATACAATAATTATTTTCATTGTGAATAAACAAATGAAATTCACACAAGTGTAGAATTCATTATACAGCCCCTGATTCCCACTGGCAGAAGTAATCTCTCTTTCTGATGAACTCTCACAGCATTTACTCTGTATACCTCTGAAAGCACTTTTCACTTTTACCTGGTATTAGAAAATTTTGTGTAAAGTCTCATCTTTCTGTCAGAACACAGCTGCTAGGAAACCATTCCTAACACATTCATTGCACCTTATATAATGCCTAACCTAAGGTTGTTAAAAATGCTTGATGAATGTGGAATGAATATGTCAGGCACATGTTCAACCAAATATCTATTTTTCCTAATGCTAAATACCACAACCCGACCCCATCTACTTCTCAGAGACCTACTCACTATCTACTATTACTCTTATACACTTGAATTTTGCTAAAATCAAACTGATGGTCTACTCGCTAACCAGGCAGATCTACTCACTGCTTTAGGGATTTTTATTGTTTTGCTCATGTTATTGCCCTCACATGAAATGCCTTCTCTTCCTTCAGCCTTTCAAAATGCTACACCTTTTAGTCCCACTCAAAAGTTCAGATGTAAGAACCCTTTCAGTCTACAATGATTTCATCCATCTCTGAATTCATAATAATCATCTCTATCATTTGTTTAGCAAACAATCACATGGCCCTCAGATGAATATTAAAATGTACCTTTACCCAGGAGTAGATCTATTATAATGGGACCAAAAGGGGAAACAGTGAGAGAACAGGAACTGCATTTCTTGATCACCATAAAACAAAAGTTTCACACGTTACGTCAACTGGGCCATACAACTCATTTGCCTGTTAGGTTTGCCATTACAAACTCATTTTATAAATGAGTACAGAAAAACTGAGGAGGGGTGCTGGAGTTCACACGTTACATTAGCAAATCCTGAATTAGTAGTCAGGATTTGAATTTAGGACTGTTTGACTCCGAAGTCCAATATTCCTTTTCTATACCACTTTGCTTTACATACCACATAGAATCTAGGCTTCAGTTCTGGCATCTCTAAAATCACCCAAGCAGATGGATTATTAGAAGCATAAGAGAAACTATGACACATCATAAAAACAGCTGCAGTTACTACCTTTGGTTTTTATCCAGACACCAGCCAGTGGCAGAAACAAATACAGTATCTATTCTCAATTTCTCCTACACGAAATCTTGGCCAGACACATGGTCATCCAGCTAAACGTTACATGTGGTCACGCAACTTGAGCTAAGGTTCAAGGGACGAGATGTGTGTGAAAGTGATATAAATATCTTCCTTAATGGGGTGGCTGGGTGGCTCAGTTGGCTAAGCGACTGACTTTGGCTCAGGTCATGATCTCATGGTTTGTGAGTTCGAGCCCTACATTGGGCTCTCTGCTGTCAGCGCAGAGCCCACTTGGGATCCTCTTTGCCCTCTCTCTCTCAAAAATAAACAAACATAAAAAAAAAGGAAAGAAAGGGGGGCTTGTCCTTCCCTTTCCCTGAGCCCTCCCTCACTAGAACATGCATGTGGTGATGGTGAGCCATCTCTGGCCAGGAAAAGAGGATCTAAGGGGAACAGTTATAAAACTTTTTGGTCTCATGATGCCTTTATTCTCTTAGAAAATGAGGACCCCAAGAAGCTTTATGTGAGTTGTCTCTATCAATATTTACCATATTAAAAATTAGAAGACTTCTTAAAATATGCATTAACTCATTTAAAAATAAACTCATTAAATTAATAACAAAATTTTATAAAAGTAACTATATGAAGCAAAAAAACTTCATTGAGAAAAGTGACATCATTTTACATTTTGCACCTCTTTAACGTCTGCCTTAATAGAAGGCAGTTGTATTCTCTTATCTATTTCTGTATTCAATCTACTGCAATATGTTGCTTTGTTTGAAGTATATGAAGAAAATGCAGCTTCACACAGATTTGTTGTTAGAAATGAGAGAAGAATTTAGCAGCATTTTCAGATAATTGTGGATATTCTTCTTTGATTCCACACCAAAACTCAACAAGTGGCAGTTTCTTTAAGGTTAGATGCAATGTGGACTCTGAGGTCCTATCAATGAACTTTTCATACTGTTACAATAAAATCCATTGGTCTGACTTGCACTTCGTTTTTTTTTTTTTATTTTTTTTAACGTTTATTTATTTTTGAGAGAGACAGAGCGTGAGCGAGGGAGGGGCAGAGAGAGAGGGAGACACAGAATCTGAAGCAGGCTCCAAGCTCTGAGCTGTCAGCACAGAGCCCGACGTGGGGCTCAAACCCACAAACCACAAGATCATGACCTGAGCCAGAGTCGGAAATCCAACCGAGCCACACATGCACCCTAACTTGCACTTTGAATGGATCTTTTACTCACACACAATTTGTAACATTTCATGCAATATTTGGAAAATATGGTTCACTGAGTTGTGCATTCCTCCCAAATGTTGACACAGTCCATTACACAAAAGCAAAAGTTTACAATCATTAAAATCACCATTAATCTCATCAAAAAGTTTTTAAGTATTAGGAAGCTGTTTGGTTCATACGGCAGATACAGATTTTCCAAACTACTAATTTTCACTTGAAGGTTCAAATGTTACCATTGGCAACAAATACTAACAACTTTTTTCCTTAAAGTGACTGGCTCACTTTATTCACTTTGAAGAAACTATCTCCCAAATACTCAAATTTGAACAAGCATAGTTTATCTGTGACTTGTTCTATTAAGGAAAAATGGTATTTCATGAAAAAACTGGATAGCTCAGCTTGCAACTCAAAAATTACACAAGTGTTTTTCCTCAAAAATAGCCAATATAATTTAGTGTGCAGAAGTGCCTTGGGTGTACCCTGCATTTCATCACACACAATACTAAAGACTCCTACTCAAGAATTAATATTAATAAAAATCAATGATTTTTCCTGCTTTATCAGAGACATTTTTAAGTGAAATTGGATTTTTTTTTTTTACTCTGAGTACATAGTGGTAAAAATACCAGACTACTAGTATAGTTTGCTGCCACTGCCTTGATTCGTACTGATGCATCACCAGTTTCATCACATAGAAAAAAAGCAAACAGTGTATTAGTATTATTACAAAAATAGTTTTGACCTTACAGATCTCCTGAGAAAGTCTCAGGGATTCTCAGGGATCTCTAGACCATAATTTGAGAACTGCTGCCTTGAGGGATGACAGAACTACCGGACAGAAAAAGACCAAGCCCCTGGATGATCTCATGAAGCAGAGCCACCCTACCAGCTCTAGATCACCTACCTCCACACCATTATGTGCAATGAAAATAAAAGTTCAGCAGCTGACCCTGTATTCTGACACAGAAGCTTTTGTATTCCCAAATTCAAAGAACAGTTCTGGATCAGAAAAGACTGAAAAAACAAAACTACAGGATTTTAGGACTTGATGAGCAACAGTTTCCAAATGATTAAATAATGAATCATGAGCTATAAAGCAGAGTTATAAAAGGTACCATTTTAAAAGAACATCTAAACTCTGTTCTCTCTGATATATATAATACATCCAGTGCCTTGAAAGAGAATATTTTAACAAAGGGTGCTAATAGCAAATGCCAGTGAATCATGTGACCAGGTCAAAGTAAGAGAACATGCTGAGTATCCTCACTGTGCTCATGCTGAAGGCTCCTATAAAATAAAGCCAAAAGGAGTTTGAAATTTTCATTGTCCTAGAGTTTTCACAGGTGTCAATTAGTTATCTTTTGCTGCTAATGCAGAGAATCAAAAAACTGTTAATTTGTGTGATCTTTTTGAAACTTCACTAAAAGATAATTTTGGAGCTACAGGCTTCTCTGAAACTAAAAGAGCTACTATGTTAGGTAAGTTTAGGGCTCTGCCCAAGAAAAGAAGATTCACAGCTCAGCTTATTTTTATCATCTTCCTGGGGACAACTTTACCTCATTCAGCCTACAAAATACAGTGCTATTCCAAAACAAAACATAATTGTTTCATGAGAAATTCTGATTCATGATGCAGAAATTATATTGGAATTTCAACTTTATTACTCTATCAAAGATGCTATTTTTAACACTATCTCAGGATTCTGTTAAAAGTAAAATATTTATAAGAGATTGATAAAAATTGTGTCCCAATGTCATATCTAAGTAAACATAACCTTATTCTCTAATAATGAAAAATTTTATTTCCAGATACAAAGTATTTCTAAACACCTTAACATCAAACTCTTATAAGGGTGAGGGGCGCACCTCTTTCAGTATATCTGGATGGAGTATACTTGAGACAGAATCGTTACCAGCTGACAGGTGACTGCAGTTCACTGGTAACTTAGAAATCAGATATTTAATAATTATGACTCTAATATCAGTAGATAAGGTTATGTCCTAGAAAGAAAAAGAATGTTCTCCAGCGAATTTATAGGAAAAGTCTTATACTGCCCAAAGAATTATTATTCAGACATGTTAAAGGTCCTAGGACAACGTTCAATAAACTCTTGTTAAATCATTGCACATCTCATTTTAACGTTATTTGGACAGGGCAAATAACCAAAGAAAAATTAGATATCCACAACTTCTGCAAGAAAGCAAATTCCAAGGCCAATTCAGGGGCAATTTTCATTCAACACTATTATATCATACATATCTACAGCTCTCTCAAACCACTTTAACTGATATTCATAACTGAAATTCATCAATCTTCAAAATTCATCAATGCTCTACTCAGCATATTCCCTTGAAGAATACAGAGGGACCCTCAACTATTTTTTCTAAAAGGAAACAGGAGGAAATAGATACCAAGAAGCAAAAGACAGGGGAAAATTTTTTAGTAAAATAAAATGGACTATTACCCAGAACGTCATTGCTTCCAGTGTTCCAAAGAGATGGAGTCTTCCTAAAATGTTATTTAACTCTTGTTAGCAATTTTTCACATGTTTAAATCTAGATGCCTCATGTAACTTTTTAAGTCTCTTAAAGGCAAATACCATCATGGTTTTCTTCTTTGCACTCCCGGAAGGCATAACACCCAAGTGTTTTGCACATAAAAGATGCTGTGTATTGGTTGATTATGATAAAGCAAGTAATTATTTTTACTTCTGGTACCTTTGATTCTTTGAATGATAAATTAAATATGTCTTACATAACATTATGATTATTATTTCCAGGTAAAGTTCAGAACCTTAGAGAGAGTCCAGGAGCTACAACCTAGTTCTAGTTCTGATTTTCTGTATGACCCTAGGCAAGTTATCTACTCTTTTTGGGCTTCCCTTTCCCGCAAAAGAAGGGGATTATTTCACCTGGTGTTTACTAGCTCTAAAATTTTTATAATTGTATCTAACAGAAGCATATTTAGCCAAAACATAAGTCTAGTATATTTAGGACTTTAAAAATCACAATAATAAAAGTGGTAATACTGTATTTTGTATTGCATCACCCTTTTATGACAATTATATAATTTCCTCGGATCTCACAATTTTTTTAACATCACTTCCATATGACCATATTACTTCCATAACTACCTCCATATGATCCTTAGCAACAGTGAATGATAAATCTTATTTTCTCATCCTCATTTTCTAAAGTTGGTAAAAGCATAAGTACATGGTCACTGTGCAAGTCTGAGAAGTCGTAGAAAACTGACATTCAATGTCCAGTGAACCTTCATCCCTAGGATAGCAGATCGGTCCTTTCCAAATTCAGAATGCTATTCCTTAATAGATGATTACACACACACACACACACACACACACACACACACACACACACACACTTAAACCTAGCCATTACTATTAGTTTTTGGAGGAAAGAGGTCTCCTATGGCTCTCCCGCACCCACCCCTTCCCTGGGACTTTACCTGCTTGTACCTGGCATACAGGTACAAGAGCTGCTCCCTGCTGGCCACTTGAACCAGGCCTTGGAGGTGCGCTGCAGCCTTCTCAAAGAGCTCGGTCAGGCTCCCGGACGCCTCGGTCTCGGGGCTCTGGAGGGATTCTACATCACCGGAGTCGTCCCCCGAGCTCAGCTCGCCGCCGCTGTCGCCCGTGGTGGCCCCCGCGGGCAGGAATGGCGAGGCCATGAGTCCTTGCTCGGTCCGTCCCTCTGTGTCCGCTCGGTGCTCCTCAGACCGGGGGTAACGCCGGCTCGGGGGCCTGGCCCACCAGTCTCGGTCCCGAGCCCGACCTCGAGTCGGACCCGAGCCCACTTACTCTGCGCTGCCTCACGTAACTCTGCCTCGCTCTCACTTCGCTCCCGGGCGTGCGGGGCAGGCTCCGCTATTCTTGACGGCTCTGCCCGGCCCAGCGGGTCTCCCCCGGCTTCCTCAGGCTAACAGCGCGCTCTGGCTCGTCCCGGGTCCCTCCACCGGCGAGCGAGGCTGGAGGCTGCGCAGCTGACGGATCCGGGAGGAAGGGCGGCAGGCGGCGAGGGCCGGGAGGCGTGCGCGCCGGGCGGGGCGGGGCGGCGTGCGCGCGAGGCGGGGCAGGACGGGCGGCGTACGCGCCTGAGCACGCGTCCGAGCACGCGCGCGGGGCTAGGCGCGGAGGCGGTCTCGGCGTTGGACCCGTAAGGGCGGGCGGCCCTGCGTTGGGCGCCCTCCGCTGAGGGGTACTCGCGGGGGCGCGCTAGAGACACGGTGCTCGGAGAAACTGTCCTCGATCATCGGGATGTCTGTTAATCGTTTTGTTGAAATTGCTAGTCACAAAGTCTGGAACCTGTTCTCGGAATAGGCCATCGGGATTGGGGAAGGAGGCAGGCTATTTGGTAGTGTAGCGATGGGAGCGGAGTCGCGGAAACACGGAGCTGAGGACGAAGGTTCCGCTGTACCCGCCTCCAGGGGTGTGTGACCCGGGCGTCCCCAAACTGGCCTCCGATCCCTGCACAAACATCTGTTTCTTGAGAACTTAGCTCTAACTTGAATAATGAGTGAAAATTTGGGAGCTGGGGCCTTCACCGCCTAAATCGCGTGACTAATTGGTCGACCCACTCCTCTCTGTCTCGCTTTGCACGCCCGTGGGACGCCCCACTTCCCTGGGTGGTACTGGGACGCCCCATCTCCCTCCCCGCCATTAGCACTTGTCTTCTCTGACAGCCTTTGCCACTGTGCTTTGAAGACACTAAAGTGAAACCAAAAACTGGGACACAGTTCTGCCCTAAAGGAACTTACACAAAACTACACAAAAACTAACCTGATGATAACAATTAACTTTTACTTAGTAGTTACTATATCCCAAGTGTTGTAAAACAAAAACGAAAACATTGTTCATTTAGTACTCAGAACAATGTAATAAGCACCATCAGATTTGGTACAAAGGAAGTGTTCTAAGGAGCGGTTATTGGGATAGTTGGGTGGCTCAGTCCGTTGAGCATCCCATTCTTGATTCCCACTCAGGTCACGATACAATGGTCGTGGGATCAAGTCCCTCCACCAGCTCCACAAGCTTGGAGCCTGCTTAAGGTCCCATTCTCCCTCTACCCCTCTTCCCCGCTCACATGTGCTCGCGCGCGCTCTCTCTCTCTCTCAAAAAAAAAAAAAAAAGTGGTTATCGACCATTTGGGGTTAGACTTTATGCAGGTGGACATGGGATAAAGACAGGTGAGAGAAGAAAGAAAAGACAGGAAGTTGTGAAGGCTTTGGTCAGGATTCAACAAATATTCTTTGAGTATCTAGAATGTGCCACTGTCAGTCTCTTGCTCTCAAGGCACTCAACCCAAGCAAGGGATGGCTGAGAACAAATTCTTACAATTAAAAAGTGATGATAATAATAATAATAATAATAACTCATTGAATCCCTTTTTGTTTAAGGTACTTAATCCTTACTACTAAAGGTAGGTACAGTTATTTCCACTCTGCACATAGGAAATCAGCAGAGTCATTGAATAACGTGCCTAAGGTGCACAACTAGTAAGTAGAGAATCAAGGAAAAAGTCAAGTTTCATCTTTTTCTGTATTCAACAGCAGTTTAAATAACATGGGACTAAAGCAGGCAAAACTCTTTTATGAATATAAGCATACAGCAATTCTACCTTTACCCGGCAAGAATGCATACATGTGTCCACCAAAATACATGTACCGGAACATTCATGGCACCATTATTTCTATACTGCTCCAAACTGGAGACTCCCAAATGTCCACCAACAGTCGAATAAAACTGTAGTGTGCTTACACAATGGAGTACTACTTAGCAGCAAAAATGAACTAATTACAGTAACATACAACACACGAATAAATCTCATAATGTAGAACCCAAGAAGGCTGACACAAAAGAGCTCATATGCTTCCATTTGTAAAAAGCTCAAAAGCAGGCAAAACTATTCTGTGGTGTTAAAAGTCAAAAGACTTTTAGTCTTGAACTGAACGCTGGTTACACAGGTGTGTTCGCTTTATCAAAGCTCACTTAAAATGTATACTTTTCTGTATGTACACTGTATTTGAATGAAAAGATAAAAAATAACAGGTGAAAGGGGTGCCAGGGTGGCTCAGTCAGTTAAGCATCCGACTCTTAATTTCTGCTCAGGTTATGGTCTCGTGGTTCATGAGTTCAAGCCTTGCATCAGGCTCTGTGCTGTCTACTCAGGATTCTCTCTCTCCCTCTCTCTCTGCTCCTATCTCTCACTCAAAATAAATAAATAAACTTTAAAAAAAAATTTTTAAATAACGTATGAAAAGGAAAAAAACATGAAGAGTCCCTGACATTCAGAAGCTGGCCTGACACAGTTAAGCCGTATTATTCTCCTATAGATATAAATAACCTCATGAAATATCAACCTTGGACAAGGTATCATTGTAAAAGCATGATAAAATAAGACAAAACACTTCATAAACTTGTCAAAATACAGACAAAAACAATATCACTCTGTCCCGCAAAATACCAAACACCCTTTCTATTGGCCAAAATGAATGATTATTACTTCTTTACAAACTATAGCTTTGTTCTCATGTTAGTCTTCTCTCCTTATAGATAAGATTTATTGAGATGCCCAATCATGGAATTGTCCTGGCTTTCTGATAGCATCCAATTGAGGACAAGTCCCTGTTTCTTCAGACTCTACCTCAAGTCACCAACCAAAGCCCGAATTCTGTAATAGGTGTTTTCTGAACATCTTCTTACTGAGACAGACCATGGTTCCCCATGGTGTGTATTCTTCCTTGTTGCAACAAGAAATAAATACAACTGGGTTTACTATAGCTGACTTCCTGATTTCAGCCTCCAGCTGAAAGGCATTGACACTTGACAACATTTGATTTCTTGAGGGTTCTGTTAAAACTCCAGGGGCGCCTGGGTGGCGCAGTCGGTTAAGCGTCCGACTTCAGCCAGGTCACGATCTCGCGGTCCGTGAGTTCGAGCCCCGCGTCGGGCTCTGGGCTGATGGCTCAGAGCCTGGAGCCTGTTTCCGATTCTGTGTCTCCCTCTCTCTCTGCCCCTCCCCCGTTCATGCTCTGTCTCTCTCTGTCCCAAAAAAAATAAATAAACGTTGAAAAAAAAAATTAAAAAAAAAAAACTCCAAAACTATCAGGATCTGGCAACTTTGAGAAAATAAATCTTTTACAGTTGGTGTTTCCCTTCAAGCATTTCTTGGGGACTGTAGGGAAATGAATATGTTTTTCTTTTTTTTTTTAACTTTTTTTTTTAATTTTTTTTTAACGTTTATTTATTTTTGAGACAGAGAGAGACAGAGCATGAACAGGGGAGGAGCAGAGAGAGAGGGAGACACAGAATCTGAAACAGGCTCCAGGCTCTGAGCTGTCAGCACAGAGCCCGACGCGGGACTCGAACTCACAGACCGTGAGATCATGACCTGAGCCGAAGTCAGACACTTAACCGACCAAGCCACCCAGGCGCCCCTGAATATGTTTTTCTGAATCTCAAGAAGAAATCAAATTGGGAAGACAGAAAATATCATAATTAGAATAAAAACTTAATCAGTATTAAAGATTAACAACCAATTTGGAGAGGTCATTGATTCAAAGGGATCCACTGACAAGTTAAAAACAATAGCAGGGGGTTGCCTGGGTGGCTCAGTTGAGTTGGTTAAGCATCCGATTTCAGCTCAGGTCATGATCTCATGGTTTGTGGGTCCAAGCCCCACATCGGGCTCTGTGCTGACAGCTCAAAGACTGGAGCCTGCTTTGGATTCTGTGTCTCCCTCTATCTCTGCCCCTCCCCTACTCGTGCTCTGTCTCTGTCTCTGTCTCTCTCTCAAAAATAAATAAAACATAAAAAAGTTTTTTGTTTTTGCTTTAAAAAAAAAAAAGCCATAGCAGGAAATGCTAACACCTGGGGTCCAAAGTGACCCAGGGAAAGGAACAATCAGGCAAAAAGTGGTCAAGAGCTAATCAGTCTTGCTGGTGGTGGTTGCCTTGGTGTACATGTGTTCATGGCCCCATCTGCTGCTAACAGTGAGTCATTTTGCAAATACAATAAATGTTAATAAGATTATGCACATGGTACACTTTATACACATTTTATGAGTGATGTTCTGAGAAATAAGTTTTGGAAGACAAGTCACTCCATAAACTGGCAAATTCTTTAAGTGATTCTAAGTAGCACTATTAATTTGCTAAGAGATCTGAATGTTATAAGAATGCCATCCAACAATGTTTGCTAGCATTTTCCAGTGTCTGCATTCACTGTAGGTTACAGTTCTTTATAAGTACTTTAATAGGAAGAAGCGCAAAGAGAAGATTATAATATACTGCAGCATGACATCCTGAATGTACCTACAACCTGAATAAAAGTCATACCAATGACAAACTAAAGATAGGACAACCAAAGAAAACATTTTTGTTAAAAAAGTAACTGGATTTAGCACAATTCAGGTTTTGTGAAACGTTGACTTTTTTTTTTACATTATCATTAAAATATTCATTAATTCATCAAAACTGTTCATTCCTAATATGTTTCAGACACAGTATTAAAACCTAGGGATATCAAGATAAACAAGGTTATTATTCACGTTATTCTACTCCAGCCACATAGGCCCCTTTCTGGCTCTTCTTCAAATCTAGAATTATCTAGAATACTCCCATTTTAGTGACTTTATGCTTGCTAGCCCCTCTTTCTGGAACATTCTATCCCCAGATTTCTATGTGGTTTGCCCTCACCTCTTTCAGGTCTTTTTGCTCAGTTGTTGCATTAGCCAAACTTTCCTTGGCTGCCTTATTAAAAATTGCAACTCCATCCTCCCAACACCCTATCCCACTTCTTTAGCACTTACTGCCACCCAGCTAACAATATGTTTTAGTCATTTGTTATATCATGTCTATATAAGTTCCAGGAAGGCAGGGATTTTCTTCTGATTTTATCACTGCTGTATTCCACAGAGCTGGCACATAGCTAAATCTTTATCGAATAGATAAATGAGTGAATTTATAAAAGACCTGGTCATTTTTCTTTAAGGACTTAGGAGAGAAAATGAATAAGGGCAATAGTACATGACAAGTGATGTGGAAAGGGCATGCCAGACAGAAGTAACATGAGCAAATGCACAGGGGTATAAAAATAACAAGCAATATTGCTTGTTTTCACTTAGTAATAAGTAAGATCAATAAGCAAACAGCAGAAGTGTAATTAGCTGATTTTCTCTCACCAACATAAACTAAATATTGGAACATATGTTAACCTACTCCTAAGAAGAAAACTTTGCTTAACAAAGGCTGCATTATCTTTTTTCTAAGCTTATTTATTTATTTTGAGAGAGTGAGAGAGAGAACATGAGCAGAGGAGGGGCAGAGAGAGAGGGAGAGAGAGAATCCCAAGCAGGCTCCACGCTGTCAGCATGGAGCAGGATGCAGGGCTAAAGCTCATGAACTTCAAGGTCATGACCCGAGCTAAAATCAAGAGTCAGGTGCTTAACCAACTGAGCCAGCCACCCAGGTGCCCCAAGGCTGCATTATCTTGCAAATGTTTAAAAGAATAGAGTTCTTACAGGTTAGTGGCTTATTTGTATGTCACTAATCATATTGATGGTACTTAACTAGTAGGATGTAATCTTTTAGGCAATCTATGGCCCTTAATGCAACTCTTTTTAAAAAATGTTTATTTGTTTATTTGAAGAGAGAGCGTACACGAGCATGCAAGCAGGGGAGGGGCAGAGAGAGAGAGGGAGAGAGAGAATCCCAAGCAGACTCAGTACTGTCAGCACAGAGCCCTACTCAGGTCTCTCTCCCCCAAACCACAAGATTCTGACCTGAGCAGAAGTCAAGAGTTGGATGCTTAACCTACTGAGCCACCTATGCACCCCTAATCCAACTCTTAAGCACATTAGTGGGACTCTAGTACATAGGCAGATAAGCAGATAGAGAGAGATATTAGACTATATTATCTGATTTGCATAATTTTGAAGTTCATTTGACCACCTTCAAATACAGGAATCACAACAGGAAAATCACTGCCCCGACCATGGAGTCCTTGTGAATTCTGTATGATGAGTAAAATTTAATGGAAACAAACAAACAAACAAACGAAAACACATCCTCAAGTTCTCAGGAAGTTAGATATTTCCTACTAAAAATTTAAAAAAACTTTGATTAATTTTGAGACTCCTGCCCCCTAGTTTGGCTGTTTGATGGTAATGGATGGGCTTAACTCAGTGTAAGTAACAGAGATTTCTGGGGGATGTGTTTGTGGGTTTAGAAACTGACTTAATGGTAGAACCTTGTGTAATGCTGCTTAGCATTACATGAATTCAAATACAAGGGCAAATCATCTGCCACAAAGCAAAATAGGATTAAATAATAAAAGCCTAGCATACTCTTAGATATCAGTCCTGAAGAGATTCTACTGTGCTTGATAAAATGAACCACAGAGTAATATAGAGAATCAGTGGGCTCAAGTAAGCGGGTAGTGATGGCTCGCTTCTGGCCCACATTTGAAACATTTTGGTTGTTGTTGTTGTTAATATATTAGCTAGTAAATCAATGGTGCTGCATATTATATATTAGTATAATATGAATGTGAAGTAGTGAAATAGTTTAACAATTTCATTGTTATTTTGACTTGCTGAAAATTAATCGACATTGAATTATTAAATGCAGACTATTAACCTTTCAGGTAATGTAATACAGTCCACAGGCCAGAGAGTCTGCTATCATTCTTGCAATCAAATAACTTAAATTTTAGTTGTAGAAACAAGATTAGGACTCATTAGAAAAATTATTAAATTAAATAAGACAGTAAAATTAAGTACTAAATCTCGTGGTGCACACTGAAACAAAATAATGATAGGATTTTTTTGCTGGATATTCTCCCCCATAAAAGTCCTTTGTTGAGCAGAGGAGGAAGGAGCCCTTTAAACATCGAGTGACTTGCATGAGGCCTGATATATTTAGGTGGATGACCAAGTGGATCTAACACACAGATCTCCTAAAATGTATGTATGTATGTATTTTTGCTGAAGTATAGTTGACACACAATGCTATAGTCTGGGCCTTTTATATCTACTAAAACACACGGTGCTCAGTATTCATTAAATTAAAATCAAATTAGTCAATTGGCAGAAATTAATGTGAACTATGTGTAGGTGCATTAAAAGTAAAGATCTTTAAGGAAAGAATCACTGAACTTGGAACTAAGAAACTAAACATTTTTGTATCCATCTCGTTAATGTTATCTTTTTCTGGGTACAGTTACTAGGTTGAAGAATAAAGGGTTAAGAAAACAAAAACATAACTAACACACTGCACCTCCATAAAATGTGGTTTCTTTATGTGAAAAATGAGGCCTGTGGGTTTGACCCACTGACACTACTCTAGGTGGTTTAAGATTCCAGGTGGCTGCCATCTTGCGCGGCACCGGTGGAGTGAAGGTGTAATATAGATATTGACCACATGATGGCAACATAGAGCCAGGTTTGTTTTCTGCCGGCCAGAGGTTTGCTAGAGTATCTTTGTCTTCGTGTTTGGGAAAGACACCCACCTTGCAGAAGGAATGGAGCAATTTTTTATGTAATTATATCTTTATATTGAACAGAAGCCAAATCCTAATGGTGTTTCTTCTTTATACTTAGAACCCAAGAACTGAGATTGAAGAGGAAAACAGACTTTGTTAAGATGTGCTTGGTTAAAAATGTCCTAATGAGTACACTTATTATTCTGAATGTCACAGTAAGAAATAGAGGTTATACAGTGTAGAGTGAGATAAGCTTAGCTCTGAATCTACGTCATTACCCCCTCTTTATTGTTGTTGGTTGTTGTTTTTGTTGCTGGATTTTCTTTTCTTGAAAAAAAAAAAGTTCTTGCACCTCACCCTGTTCTTCCAAATATTTGGGGGCACTTTAAGTTTAAAATTGACATTCTAAAATGCACAATAGAAGATAGAATATTTAGTAGGTATATCTTGACATGTGTTTATTAGAGCTGAAAAGACTTAGCAAATAAAAATATACCAAAATGTGAATTTCATATGCTGGATTTTCTTTCAGTTTGCATTCATCAAAATTGTTCATCCCATTGTTGTTGATATTATCCACAGCTGAGCATCATCCTGGAAGAAATCATGACTTTGATGAATTTTGTGGCATTTAAAAATGCTTGCAAGAGTTCATCAGACATTAGTAATAAAAAACCAGGAATGGTTTTTATCATCAAGAAAATCTGGTCAGGCAGATATAATCACATTAACCAGTTTTGTTTATATTACCTTAAAAAGAGAAAAGAACATTCAAGTAGTTTGCAATGTCTCATTTTTTTCCAAAAACATCTTTATATTAAAAATTAAATTACCCGTTTATTTTTCTGATTGAAGCCTGATTGTAAGTTTTTAACTTCCATCTCTTGAAATGTCAAATGACTGTGTATACCTTTAAGCCATTGTTTTGACTGTAGAATTACACCTCTATTCCTGATTCCCCAAATGGGTCAAGCAAATAGTAACATCTATTTATTAGAATGCATCAAGTATTGCTCAGAAATAACAGCACGATAAACCTTAGTAACAGAGATTCCGTCACACAATTCATGTATGCACATCCACGTCACTGGCTATTATAATTGGTCTGAATATTAATGTTCCTGCTTCTGATTTTTCTCATGATAGCAAGTTTTCTTTAATCAATTGTTTATTATTAACATTTTCAAATATACAGAAAAATTGAAAGAATAATAAAGAATCACCCAACTGTCTATCCCCTGAATTCAACAATTGTTAACATTTTTCCATATTTGCTTTATCTATCTACCTACCTATAATTTTCTGGTGAACCATTTGAAAATCAGTTACAGACATCACGGTACTTCAAAACCTAAGTATTATCGTATGTATCTTCTAAAAATAAGAAAATGCTATTATAAAAGCATAATGCCATTCTCATACTTAAGAAAATTAACAAATGACAACTAACATGTAGTCCTCTGTATTCAATTTTTCCTAGTTTTGCCAAAAAGGCTTTAAGTACACACATACATTCAAATCACTTAAAACTAAAATACATGGATATGTATGTATTATACATATATTAGCATATGAAAGCCAGAGCTCAGGTCCAAAAGGCTTTGTCAAAAAAAATCAAAGCACTTTATAGTAAAGGTGAATAATCAACAAGAATTTATTGACAACTGACCACATGCTAATTACCATTTCTGATTCTATGAGTGTACAGGTATATAGAATCATCAAAGGCATTGAGCCTGGGGCATCTGGGTGGCTCAGTCTGTTAAATATCTGACTCTTGATTCTGACTCGGGTCATGATCTCACAGTTCTCGAATTCGAGAACTGCACTGATAACAGAGCCTGCTTCTGATTCTTTCTCTCCCTCTCTGCGCCCCCCCCCCCAGCTCACACGTGCATTCTCCCTTTCTCTCTAAATAAATAAATACATAAATACATAAATAAATAAAATAAAACTTTTTTTAAAAAAAAGGCATTGAGGGGCGCCTGGGTGGCTCAGTCGGTTGGGCGTCCGGCTTTGGCTCAGGTCATGATCTCGCAGTCTGTGAGTTTGAGCCCTGCGTCGGGCTCTGGGCTGACAACTCAGAGCCTGGAGCCTGTTTCCGATTCTGTGTCTCCCTCTCTCTGACCCTCCCCCGTTCATGATCTCTCTCTGTCTCATAAATAAATAAACATTAAAAAAAAAATTTTTTTTTTAAAAAAAGGCATTGAACCGGGGCATCTGCTTGGCTCAATTGGTTGAGCATCCTACTTGGGCTCAGGTCATGATCTTGTGGTTCATTTTGTGAGTTCAAGTCCCACATCAGGCTTGCTGCTGTCAGCCAGCTTTGGATCCTCTGTCCCCTTCTCTCTCTCTGCCCCTCCCCTGCTTACACTCTATCTCAAAAAGTAAATAAAATATTTGAAAAGAAAAAAAAAAGGCATTGAGCCTACATTTGTGCTTGGTAAAACCAAAAGCCTAACACATTAGCAAAAGTTCCTGAAATCTCTTTTTAATTGACATGTTTTGTAAATGATTCAAAGAATCTCAATTTCATATAAAATATCAAGAAGATGAAAATGAAGTCCACATGTAATATTTTATCTTAAATATGTAATTTGTCCTTTGCTAGCTTCTGCACAGTAAAATAGCTTCCGTGTAATAGTCATCTTACATAGACCTTACTTTTCAGAAGGGCATGTTATCAATCATAAGTGAAGGTACTATTTGAATTATTTTGGTTACATTGAGTTGTCATGCTCTTTTGTTTTTAATAGTAAGGCCTGTTTCATTTTTGTGTTTCTGTGCATGGTGCAGGGTGTTTTTTATGAAAAGACATAAGACAGAGAAAGAAAGGATGAGAGAGAGAAGTCTTGAGTTGCACACAACCCCAAAAAGTGACTGGGGGACAGAACAGGGGCACCCAAAACAGGGGTGAACCATTATATAATTAAGGATGAAATGATGTACTGCAGACTGTTACTGCTACAGGAATTTAGAAAAGAGGAATGCTAATAAAGACATCAGGAAGTTCCAGAACTTCATGGAGATGGCAGCTGAGCCTTGAGGGATGGTCAGATTTGAATAGGAAAAAAAGAGCAAGAAGGGCTTTGCAGATGAGTGAAACCATGTGAGAAAAGCCATCAGAGCACACTTGCAAGAGAGTGGTTTGGGGTAAAGGGAATTGATTAGGAGGCAGGGAGGGAAAAAGGAGTTAGGGGTGAAGTGATAAAGCCATGGTAAAGCAAACCTCACAGTTCCCTAGGATAAAGGAATTGTCTATTCCTCCATTTGTACCCTGCTTTGTCCCAAAAGTAATCTTAGGTAGCTATGATAGTCATTGTAGAAGTGTAAGAGTAGAATTCTGGATTGAAAATGGGTGGTTAGATTGACTTAACTAAGGGAGTTAAGAATAGAAAAGAGAGAGATGGATAAATTTGACATTAAGTCAATGGCTACGTCCATCTATTAACATGATATTCTGTTGACTATGGTTTTCCATCTTTTTCCTTTGTCCCTTTGTTCATCATAATATTCTTGGAACTTCACTGCTGAGTATTGACTAGAATAAAATCACATTGAAATCATATCATATTGAAATATTTCATAGTTATCCAAAGCATTTATTACAATTGAGTAATTAAAATAAACGTATTCTAGTATCTTCCTACTAAAGCCTTACAATCTATCTGGAGCCCAACCTTGGTCTCCCTGACAGATCCACCCTGACAGGTGCACACCCAAAAGAATTCCCTTTGGGGGCACCATCCAACCATCTGAGAACTCTCCTCCATTAACACTAAAGGTGTTGACTAGTTGGTTAGTAGAAATGGACACGAAGAATTTGCTGCTGATTTCAATCAGAACAGGATAGGTTATGTGGCAGTAATAAAAAACCCTAAGCTTCAATGTCTTAATCCTATAAATCTGTGATTTCACCCACACTCTGTTTCTCTGCTCATCAGTGTCATCAAGAGAGCCATCCTGAGAGGACTCACCTTGACACTTACTTCCACAACCTCTAAAGCAGCAAAATAGGAGAATGTAACAAACTGTGCACTGGTTCTGAAAGGTTTCAGTAAGGAATGACGTCACTTCTGTACCCATTTCATCAGCCAAAGTAAGTTACAT
The DNA here is from genome assembly GCF_028749965.1 of Puma concolor. Classification (NCBI taxonomy): domain Eukaryota; kingdom Metazoa; phylum Chordata; class Mammalia; order Carnivora; family Felidae; genus Puma; species Puma concolor. The sequence continues at coordinate 42,585,384 of NC_141683.1, forward strand.
GGTCATACCTAACTTGAAAGGGGGCAGAGAAATACAGTCCTACTATGTTCTTAGAAAGAGATGAATGCCAGACTATTTGTGAATATCTCAAATGACATTCACTATCTTACTGGTTGTTTTTTTTTTCTTTTTTTCTTCCCTACCTTTTGTGAAAACATACTATTAAATGAAAAAATTATTCCTTTGAAAGTTCATTCTATGTAGTATTTGATAGTATTATGATATAATTTCTGCAAATATTGCCCAATCCAGAGACCATCTGTAGTTTATGGAAAATATTAACTATAGTGAATATAATTGCACTGAGTCGCATGTCCACAGTACCTTCCTTTTTTTCCATGGAAACCAGGAGACGTTTTGCAATTTATCAACAAGTGTGCTGCCAGATTAGAATTGAAGGCTTGCGTTCAACTCATTGTGCTTGTCCAGGCATGGTCCAATTATTCCTAATGTATGGAAGAAATAGCTATGTATTTCCCACTGTGCCTTTTAAACTTCAGCAGGTGGCTGAGTATGGGGCAGTGTGTTACATTGTCACCTTCCAGGAGGGGCAGTTGAAGATTTCCAGTTTTCAATATGGGAATGACAAGCATGCCTCAGCAGTTTGGAGGAATTAGTTATCTGATACCTTATAATACGTTAAGGCCATTGGCCTTGACATAGAAAGAGCTTTGCACATGCTTGCCACCTACCTGGGGAGTATTTACTTATTTTCTACTTTTAAAATGATTTCTTGTTTTGTTTTGCATTTTGCCACCTGCCCATTTTTAATTTTTCTACCTTGGAATTCCTTTCAAACATTTTTACATGTTGATGAAAAAGGTCATAGGTGGAGATGAGTAAGATCACACTTTGAGTTGTGTTTCCAGAAAAGCAGAAGTTAGGTTTGTCTTGTTTGCCACCGAACCATCGTCTGGGATGGTTCCTCACACATGGGGCTCAATAAATACTATTGGATTAATAAACAAAGGAACGACAGAGAGATAGAGAAGACATTATTGGCTTACCTGCATGGTAGCTCTCTTTCTTTTGACCAGTTGCAAAAATTGTAAGGTGCTGGACTGGAATGAGAGATGGAGAGAATTTCTCAGTATTAAACTAAGCTAATAAGTCCACAGTTTTACTCTCCAATTATTTTAGTTGCTAGATTGTTTTCATCTCCCATTACTCCCTAATCATAGTCAACTTCTCAGCCAAACTGAACCACTGACTTTTCTCCAAATGGTCATGCTCCTCATTGAATTGTGTCCCTCCCCCGAAAGATACATTGAGATCCGAACCCCCAAAGCCTCAGAATGTGACCTTATTTGAACTTGGGGTGGTGGCAGATATCACTGGTTAAGATGAGTTCATACTGGAGTAGGCCTGGCCCCTACTCCAGTATGACTGGTGTCCTTGAAGGATGGTCATGTAGACACAAAGACACACAAATAGCATATTGTGTGACAAGTTAGGAAGGCAGAAAACTTGAGTGACGGGGCTACAAGCCAAGGAATGCCTGGAAACCAGCAGAAGCCGAAAGAGGTGAGGAAGAATTCCCCTCTGCAGGTTTCAGAGGAAGCATGACCCTACTAACTTGATTTTGGACTTGTATCATCCAGAACTGAGGCAATAACTTTTTATTGTTTTAAGCCACCCAGTTTGTGGTACTTTGCTACAGCAGCCACAAGAAAATGAATATAATCCTCATTCACAGAGGCTTTGTTTCTTCCACCTGCTCTTCACCCACACTGTCCATCTTGAGACCCTCCTTAATATCTCTTCTTGAGTAAAATCCCTAAATCATCTCCGAAATATTAGATGGGCTGGCTCCCCTCACCTCCTGTAGCACCTATGTCTATCATGGAGTAAACAGTGATGAGCAAGGAGAAAAGTCTGGAGACACTGCTCTGAAAGTATCCAGGTTAGAAGACATAAAATGAAGTAAATGAGTAAATTAAGGGGAAAGCAGATCAGTCACTGAGACCTGGAGGGAAAACAAGGGGGTAGGCCAAGAGTACAGAGAGTTTGTACACAAAATATTTTAAAAGGCAAAGTTAAAGTTCCGGAAGGGCTGCATTGCCGAGGCGAGCAGACACCATCCCGGGTTCCCTGGCAGAGAGGGGTCCTCCTCGCTAATGATACTATTCTGAGAAACTGCTTGCAGTTGAAATAAAGGCAGAGCCACATATGGCTCGGTTCAGAGGTCTGAGAAGGAGCTTAGGGAGGGTTGTGCCGAAAAAATGAGGTCATGAGATAAAGATTTTGGGTTACAGATAAAAAGCAAACCCATTTTAAATGCACTTTTGATACAAAAAATAAAAAAGAAATAAGGCAAAAGAACACAGGCAGGACAGGAAGGGGGGGGCCTTCTGGGTATGCTTGTTATTTCTCTCATGGCCTTTTCGGTCAAGTCAATTAGATAATAAATTATGCATAACCATCGCTACTGGCATTAAAAAACACTTGCAGTGAGAAATGATGGATGTTCTGGTGACCCACGTAAATTTGCTCAGGGTCAGAACAATTGTTACAGCCTGTTGCTTAATTTTTTCTCCTGGTCCCTGCGGTCACCTCCTGGACCTGGCTACAGGAGGGAGTGACTGTTGGGTAGAATCAACACATATCTCTAGTGCAGTGCTTATCGCTTGACGTTTTAGTCATCTTTGTTGAAAAAGCAATAAGTAGCAATCAATTCATTGAGAATGCGTTAAAGAGACAAAACAGATACACACACCGGGACGGATGGGGATGGGGAGAAACGAGAAGAGGCCATTTTATGGAGGGAAGGAGCTAGAAGCAAGCTGGGGGGCTAGCCACCAGGTGTGGGGTGGAAGTGGGGGGGAGCTCGTGTGCTTCACCATCAGGCAGACTCTGAGTGCCAGCAAATTGGGCCTTCAGAACATTTGGGCAGGAGAAACATTTGACAGTTCAGAACAATCTTTTTTTTTTTTTGTAATTTTTTTTTTAAACGTTTATTTATTTTTGAGACAGAGAGAGAGACAGAGCATGAACGGGGGAGGGTCAGAGAGAGAGAGGGAGACACAGAATCCAAAACAGGCTCCAGGCTCTGAGCTGTCAGCAGAGCCCAACGTGGGGCTCGAACTCACAGACTGTGAGATCATGACCTGAGCAGAAGTCGGATGCTTAACCGACTGAGCCACCCAGGTGCCCCTCAGAAAAGTCTTTTTAATAGTCGTCATCTAATGTGTTGGCATTTATATTTATTTCTGGTTTATAACTTTAACATTATGGTTTATATTTTTTTTCCCTGCTTGGAGTGTTAAAGGTTTTAGTGAGGCTGTAGGTATCTGAGGCAGATGAAAACCTGGATTCTGTCCAGAGGAGTGAAGGGGTTGGAAGCCAGCACAATTGGTTCCAAAGTGAAGGACAAAAGCTTGGGGACAGAACCAGACTGGGGAGGAGGAAGCTGGTAGGAAGGGTGTGGTCACTGATAGGAAAGCTAGGAATAACGAACGAGTAGCAAAGTGAGCGAGTGAGGGATGGGTGGTCTGGAGAAATTCTGGAAACTTATGGCAGATGCTTGCAAATGGCAGTGAAGCCACTTGCGTGGGTGAACAGGTGTTATTTAAAGAGATAGGAAATGATGAATGGCCGCAGTTCAGCTATTGCCCTTGACAGGGCTGCTTACCGTCAAGAGGACGTCATGGGCAACGTGGGGAGGCTCAACAGTACCGTGGGAAGGAGTTAGAGTTTAAGAATAGCCTGCCCGAGGCAAAGGAAACCTGTGTGTGTAAGGGGACTGCCGTGGAGGCTAGCCAGTGGGTAAGGGCTATGGCCTCTGGTGGCTGGGGCGATTATCTGAGGGGTCCCGAGAATTATGGGAGAGTCACTGCCGTGGTGAGCACAACATGACAGCAGTTGTGAGCCATCCTAGAAGGCCTTCCCCATTTGGAGCCAAACCATTTTTGTGCTATTCCTCATTTGCATCCTGTCTGTCCCTGAGGCTGGCGACCTGGGGAAACCTTCCTGTGGCACAGAGGAGAGGAAGGAGTGCCTGGAGTTACAACCGACACTCAGAGATGCTGGCTGTGCAAATTTAGCGGGTCCAGATTAACTAGAATGTGCTAGAGCCACTCCAGGTGAGTCAGCTTGACCTAACTTAATCAGTAAGTGATAGCAGAGGGCTCAAGAAAGACTTCATTCATATCAGCTCTTGGCTCTGGGTTGGTTAGTCTAATAACTAGAGGTGTTTCCTGATTTCTTCCAGGGACAGTTACGCATGTATTAGTGTAACCTGGACGTTATCAAGCCTGCTTCCCTTGTGAGGCTGCTCTTTCCTTTGATACTCACTGTGGGATTACTACGCTCCTTAATGAATCCACCACCTCTGGCTGTGAACTCCAGCTTCCTGCTCGGTCCTTGCTGCTTGCTTTCTACCTTCCCACTGGAGGTAGCCAAATGACCTGTCTCCTTTCTGTTGCTAAACACCACTAACACAAAGCAGTTGCACATAACAGAGTTTTCTGAAGAGGCTGTGGCGGATGAGGGCAGACAGAGCTATTAGAGCCTGGGGCAGGAAATCATTTCAAATGCAACATTAGCCATCATTATTCCTAGAATTGCATTGGCCATTCCCTCCACAAGGAATTTCTCTCTGGGTCCCTCCTTGGCACTCTCAGGGTGCCCCAAAGCCAGGGTTTACTTAAAAAAGAGATCATGAAATATGCCATCCTTCTGTTCCATCCCATATACAGATGGCACTACCATTTACTAAATGCCAGGGACTTCACCCACCGTTTACATGATCTCATTTAATACTCCCAACAACACTGCAGGAGACACATTTATTTTACAGATGAGGAAACGGAGGCTCAGAAACGGTAACCTGGCCAGGGACACATAGCTGAGATTTGAACACAGTTCCACGTACTCTAAGTCCATGCTCTACACTGAGGCATTTGCTGCCTCCTTGCATAGCTGGCTTGTGCACATAGCCTTAGGTCGTCAGAATTCAAATCTATTACTCGCCTCTTAACTCAGCAAAGCTTTCTGTGGAGTCAGGTAAAAATTTCCCTGACATTTTTGTCCATGCAATTGAATCCTTTCCCCAACAGCTCTCTCCCAACAACAACACTCCTTCTCCTGAGATAATTTCACGTCCACTCTGACCTCCTTTCCACTCCATTGTCCCCCCTCACTGCTCTTCTAGATAACTTTCTGCTGTCTCTGCTCCTCTCCTTCCAATTTCTCTGCTTCATCAGCTCTTCTACAGAAAAGCCTCATTTAATACCAGGAACTTGGGGGCACCTGGGTGGCTCAGTCGGTTGAGCGTCCGACTTCAGCCCAGGTCACGATCTCACGGTTCATAAGTTCGAGCCCCGCGTCGGGCTCTAGGCTGATGGCTCAGAGCCTGGAGCCTGCTTCCGATTCTGTGTCTCCCTCTCTCTCTGCCCCTCCCCCGTTCATGCTCTGTCTCTCTCTGTCCCAAAAATAAATAAACGTTGAAAAAAAAATTTTTAAAAAAATACCAGGAACTTGGATCCATTTTCCCCACTTCCTTCTCGAAGCAGGTGAACCCAGCCCCATAGAAAAGGCAACAACAGGATCTTAACTCTTACACGGAATCTCCCAGGTGTTTTCTTGGTGGCCCTAGGAGAGGACTCTTCCTAACCTGAAACTGTATCTTCTTCCTCTTATTTCCTTAGCCTTCTTGGAGCTGAGCTTGGCCCTCCGTTAAGCCAGGACACTCAGCCTGCCTGAATCTTCGTGACTCTTTAATTACGTCCTTGCCACTGGTTGGGATAACAGCCACAGATAAGGGAGCACACATTCAAATGGAGTTATGATGAAAACACTGAGGTTCCCCTCCCTGACCTTGCTCTGAAACACTGTAACAACACGAATCCACAGTCCAACATAGACCTTAAATCAGGCAATGGTGAAAACCAAGGACTCTGCCACCCAAACTAAATCTATACTCCTCCAAGCACTGAGAGATTTGGATTCGTGAACCAATCGAGATTACTTTGAGTACTTGTTTGGTATGAGGCACACTATCAGGGCAATTTTTCTTAAACAAAAGAAAGGAAAGGAAGAAAGGTACACTTCACTGATGGAATTTACAGCCCATTTCCAGAGGTAGGAAATAAAAAGAGAATTATCCATACCAGAGAGGATATGCTGTATATGTGTCCTGCAAACAGTGAGGACTACAAAAGCTCAGAGGAGGCAGACAGCACTGCTCTACCTGGGAAAGAAAGACAAGTTGAGCCAGAGATGATGCTTGCAGGCACGTAGCCTTCCTCAGCAGGCCAGGAGGGGCAAGGGCATCGTGAGAAACACATGAGCAGAGATGCGGGGGCTGGAATGTGCATGATGTGTTCAAGGGACAATGAGTCATCCCCTTAGCTTTCTTTACAGCTGCTACATAATAGTGGGCACCTAACAGGTTATTATTTCTTTTTCTTTTCTTAAAAACTGCAAAAATAAAGCGAGACCCAAATTCTCAGTATAGAAAATATGCCTGTGATGTCAGTGCCCAGTGACGCTGAGGAGGTGAGAATTCCTGAGCCCGGTATGAACTTGAACCTCGACAAAATTCTCACCCTTGCTTGCTGGAAACTCCATTTATTTAATGCTGTTGTACAGAAGTCTGTTCTTTGGAAATCCTGAAAATAACCTGGTCAAACCTTACCTCAATTACTAAGCACAGTGTCAGCAGACAGTTTGCTTTGTCATAATTGATCACCAACTTTTATGCTGTTTTAAAATCCTTTAAAGCTATTTGGAGCCAGGAAATGTCTCTGAGGAAACTAATCCTGGTAACATTACCTACACAAATGGCTTTGTGACGGCACATCGGCAGTTGCTGTGGGGGTGGGGTGTGTTTTAAGGTGCAGTGCCCTCCTGCATTTGGGATTCTGCATTTGGGATCCTGCATTTGGGATCCTGCATTTGGGATCCTGCATTTGAGATCCTGCATTTGGGATCCTGCATTTGGGATCCTGAATTTGGGAATTTCTGGGTATGTGTGAAAGGTGGCGAGGTAGTTCCACCTCCAAGATGTTCAGTGGGAAGATTTTTTGCTTTTCTGGTATTTTCTACTGAAAATGTTGTTGTTTTTCACAGTGTTTTCTATTGAGGAATATTAGCTGCCTCTAACCCAAAACTTATGGGAAGTTCTTCTTTATGTATCATCTTTTAAAAATAATTTGTGACCCACCCCCCTTTCTGAAATGGTGACTATACATTTCCAGTGTGTTTAGAAAGGAGAGTAATTGTCACTTCATGATTTTAGCAAAACAAATGTTACCAAAGTGCTGAAGGAACAACCACTTGAGACATTGTGTTCTCTTAGTCACAGGCACATACTAGGAAAAATTCAACTAAGCCTCACTCCGGGGGTATTAAAATAGCCCTTTTCGCAGCTCAGAATCACATTTCAAAGGGTGCCTAGGTGCAAAGCTAGGCCAAGTATAACCTAGCCCCAAGATAGTGCCAGGAGTAATACGTTGTTTTCCACTTTGTTTTAAACAACAGAGTGCAGCACGGAGATGGGAGCATGCAGAGAACTAGCAGGGAGCCACTGAGCAGCAGGGAGCTGGGTGACCTTGAGTAGGTCACCTAACCTTGTCTGGGCATCTGCATTTAGAAAATGAGGGGGAATGCCCATTGTGCTTAATGCATAATGGCCAAATAAGAAAATATAAGCAAAAGCATTTTGTAAATGGCAGGTCTTTCCTACAGTACTTGAGGGAATCATTAGAGATGGCTATTTGGGGGAATGAGATAGGTGCAAAGCTTCTTTTCAAAAAAAGTTTCATACCTTCCATCTTATGTGATTTAAGTTTAGCGATTACAGGTTCATTAATTAATACCTTAAGAAAATACTGTTATACTATCACTGTGTCTTCTAAATGAACCATCTCTCTTTTCACTGCCATTTGCAATTTTCTCTATGGAAGAAAGGTGTTTAAAAGACAAATTGCCTGGAAGATAATGGGGTGAGATTTTCTAAGCATCTTCTGTCCAGAGACAAAAGGCTTTTTCAGCTATTCTCAAGTACACCAGTTGAACACTGATTTATTTGACAATGTAATACATTTTTTTTTTCAAGTAAAGTAAGGAAAGGGGGCGTTCCAGCAGATCCGACGGAGGGAGGTGTTGAGGGAAACGTGTAAGAGAAGGAGGAGAAAAGAATATTGAGGGAGCAGACCAGAAGTACCAGGCAACCATACAGGATATCTTCAGAACTGAAATTCAATAAACAAGACTGCTCCCGAGTCAAAGGGAGCAAGTCCCCATCTGCCCGTGAAGGTGTCTGGGCTCCCACTGGCCCCTCCTTTCTTCCCCACTGCTCTGTTCTTTTTTGAAAGCTTATCAATAAGAATGTGGCAGGGGCGCCTGGGTAGCTCAGTTGGTTAAGCGTCTGACTTCTGCTCGGGTGATGATCTCGCGGTCCATGAGTTTGAGCCCCGCGTGGGGCTCTGTGCTGACAGCTCAGAGCCTGGAGGCTGTTTCGGATTCTGTGTCTCCCTCTCTCTGACCCTCCCCCGTTCATGCTCTGTCTCTCTCTGTCTCAAAAATAAATAAACGTTAAAAAAAAAAAAAAAAAAAAAGAATGTGGCAGAGCACTTTTCCAAGAAGGCCATGATCTGTCATTCAAAAAGAGAGAGAGCCCTTCAAGGCAAAGTCATACACTAATCTCCCAATGACCAGCTTTGCTGCCTGAAGCATGATTGCTGTCCCCCACTTAGATCTTATTCTTAGAGACGGACTGTTTTTTTGTTTTGTTTTGTTTTGTTTTGAGAAAGAGAGCGAGCACTTCGGCATACAAACAGGTGAGGCTGAGGGAGGGAGAGAGAAGAGAGAGAATCTTAAGCAGACTCCACACTCAGTACAGAACCCGATGTGGGGCTCAATCCCATAATCAACGAGATCATGACCCGAGCCCAAATGAAGACTCAGCCACCCAGGCGCCCCAAAGGGCTTGACTTCTCTTTTTCATTTGAGGTAAAATTATTAGGGGAGCTGATCCAAATACATTAGCAACGGGGACCCCACCCTTACTAAATGTGTATCATTTCTCAGCCACTTTTCAATACTACTTAATGTGTTGCCTGTCAGATCAGATGGGGGCACCGACTGGGTGGAAGCCGGTGGTGCAGGCAGTGAAAGGACTCACCCAGGGCACAACAAAGGAGATAGATGTTTATTGAATATACCATAAGGGAGCAGCGGGCACAAGAGCAGAGGAGAGGCCATTAGCAACGATGACACAGTTGGTGGGGGCTGTTTTATAGGAGGGAAGATGAGGAGGTATGGTGACTTACAGAATTTTCCCTTTTTCCGTAACTGTGCCTGGTTATAAGTAACCCATTGGTTAGTTAGGGACTGTGGATATTTTGAGGTGGGTCGCCTTCTGCCTTGATCAAGTTTCCATGACACAATCCACATGTGGATTCCTATATTTCATGAGCAAGCTCCAATAAAGCTTGCAGGGGAGGAGGGAGTTAATTGATGATATTTATTGAAAGTTTCAAAGGTTGCTTCCTATAAATACAACCTGAGCACAACTGAGTGTCTCTTCTAAAATTAGTTTCTTTTTTTTAATGTTTTTTTTTGAATTTATTTTTGAGAGAGGGAGAGAGAGAGAGAGACAGACAGACAGACAGACAGACAGAGTGTGAGCAAGGGAGGGGCAGAGAGATATGGAGACACAGAATCCAAAGCAGGCTCCAGGCTCTGAGCTGTCAGCACAGAGCCAGATGCAGGGCTTGAACCCATAAACTGTAAGGTCACGACCTGAGCTGAAGTCGGTTGCTTAACGTACTGAGCCACCCAGGTGCCCTTAAAATTAGTTTCTTTTTTTTTTTTTTTTTAATTTTTTTTTTTTTCAACGTTTATTTATTTTTTGGGACAGAGAGAGACAGAGCATGAACGGGGGAGGGGCAGAGAGAGAGGGAGACACAGAATGGGAAACAGGCTCCAGGCTCTGAGCCATCAGCCCAGAGCCTGACGCGGGGCTCGAACTCACGGACCGCGAGATCGTGACCTGGCTGAAGTCGGACGCTTAACCGACTGCGCCACCCAGGCGCCCCTAAAATTAGTTTCTTAAACAAACAAATTAATTCCTCTGCTTGCCAGGTCAGCTGACCAAAGCCACAATGGAAGTAACATAGGAAAATATCACTGAGGATAAAGCTTTTATGGTCAAATAAAATAAAAATATCAGTTTACTAATGTATTTTTTTAATTAAAAAAAGTTTTAATGTTTATTTATTTTTGAAAGAGAGAGAGAGTGAGAGCAAGGGAGGGGCAGGGAGAGAGGGAGACACAGAATCCGAAGCAGGCTCCAGGCTCTGACCTGTCAGCACAGAGCCCGACGCAGGGCTCAAACCCATGAACTGTGAGATCATGACCTGAGCCAAAGTTGGATGCTCAACCGACTGAGCCACCCAGGTGCCCCAAGGTATATTTTTTTAAGAGAGAGAGATAGAGAAAGAGAGCATGAGCTGGAGAGAGGGGCAGAGAGAAAGAGAATCCCAAGCAGGCCCCATGCAGAAATCAGTAGTCAGATGCTCAACCAACTGAGCCGCCCCCCAGTTCACTGATGTATTTATCTGACAGATACTTGTCAACACTGTGGGGGACAAATGAAGTATAGGTATTTCTGTCCTCTAGGAACTTACAATCCAGTTGGGAGAAAAAGTGTACGATAATTGTACTTTAAATATATTCACTACCAAAAAAAAAATGAAAAAAAGAAAAAGAAAAGGTTTAAGGGGCACCTGGATGGCTCAGTCAGTTAAGCACCCAACTCTTGGTCTCGGCTCAGGTCATGATCTCAAGGTTCTCTGACAGTGCAGAACCTGCTTGGGATTCTCTCTCTTCCCCTCTCTCTGCCCCTCTCCTGCTCACCTGCATTCTCTCTCTCTCTCTCAAAATAAATAAATAAACATTAAAAAAATAACAAAAAATAAAATTTAAAAAGCATCAGATACATGTTCCATTAAGAAATAAGTGGCCATAAACATATTTAAAATATTCAAATTCACTAGAAATCCAAATGCAAAATAACTAATTCTCACCTATCAAATTGGTAAACATTTTTATAATATTCAGAGAAATGAGCATTCTTTTACCCATGAGAGGAATGTAAACTGGTACCACTTCTTTAGTGGAAAATCTGGGAACAAGAATCAAAAGCCTTGAAGTAGTCCCATCTTTCTCTACTAGAGTTTTATCCTTAAGAAATAAGCATTATAATTTTTAATAGGTAAAAACTGGAAACAATCAAAATGTTCAACAATATAACACCGATTAAATTATTGCATATTCAGCAATAAAATGTCTACAGAAGTAAAACATGATTTTTTTTAAAAAGTCATGTCCAGAGGCACCTGGGTGGCTCAGTCAGTTAAGCGTCCAACTTCAGCTCAGGTCATAATCTCGTAGTTCGTGGGGTCAAGCCCCGCGTTAGGCTCTGTACTAATGGCTCAAAGCCTGGAGCCTGCTTCAGATTCTGTGTCCCTTCTCTCTCTCTGCCCCTCCCCTGTTCATGCTCTGTCGCTCTCTTTCAAAAATAAATACACATTAAAAAAAGTGTTTTTAAGTCACGTTCACAACACAGTGCAAAAAACCTGATTAAAAACTGTAGTGTAAATTCAGTTTAGTTTAAAATATACACATATATTTATATATTTATTATTATATATCAAATAATTAACAATGGTTATTTCTATGCCTTTCTAAAATATCCAAATTGTACATTGTGTTCATGTATACTTTTGCAATTAGGAATAAAAGCAACTAATTCCTTTTTTAAAAACAGAAATGTGAAGGTCAAACACTCTGTGAAAGCCCTTTTGATTTAAACATTTACATAGGTGATGTCTTTGACATTCCAGTCTTCCTCAACTTGACCAGGCATCATAACATCATGTCTCAAATATTAAGGATGAAAAATACTACTGTAGTTAACTACTGAGTGCTTACTCTGTGTCAGGCAGTGTATTAAGAAATCTATATGTACCATTGCATTTAATCCTCACAACTACCTTCTGAGATAGAAATTATTTTTATTCCCAGTTTACAGATGAAGAAACTGAGGCTTAATGAGACAATAAGAGGACACCTAGCTAGTAGGTGGAAGGGATGGCATTTGAACCCTGGCAATTTGGCTTTAAAGCCTACATTCTTTATATCTACACATATATTCTTACTTTCTCCTTTGCAAGAACTGGAAAGGCCCATCCAATTTATTATTTGGTATTTGCTGGGTAGAGGGCATATTAGTCTTGTTAAATAGAAGATTGTGGAATTTGATATGAATTACTTGGGATTTTGCCCTCGGGGCTACTGAAGACACCACTCTCTGACTGCCTAAGCTCAGCAGCTAGTGACAGAGCTGGAGGCTAAGCCTAAGAGCTTGCCCTAGAGTTTGCATCCTCTCCCAGCCATGGCAGGATGCCTCTTGGGGGTCTGCCCTAGTCCCCATTTCTTGAGAGTATCAGGAAGAAAGAGGAGATGTTTCCCACTGTGATTCAGTCTGGTCCCCAAGTATCTGCTCCGCCAACTGGCAAGTATCCTTCTCGGGCATGAGGCTTGGCTGGAGCCCCCCGTGACTCCCATGGCATTTCTAAGCGTTCAGGACACTTATGCACCCACTTTCCTACTCCCCCAACTCCTTCTGATTCCAATCTTCCTCCCATCAGATATGTCACTTTATTTCTGTTATAAATCCAGCCCACATCCAGGAACCTCAGAAATTGCACTATTTGGTGAGGCGGGGAAATTTGTTCTTGAGGATAATGGTCATGGTAAGAAAATATTGATGTTTAAAATCAGAAGCTAAAAAATCACACAGATTTCCAAAGGAGGAAGTCCTAATGGTTTTCTGAATGCACAAATAATAGCTTGTGAGAAGCTTTTAAAGAGCTTTCCTCTAAGTCTAAAGGCTCAAGGTTGGTTTTTTTTTTTTTTTTTTGAGGTTTCTTAATGGAATCTAAACACTTCATTGTGTTCACCAGAGCAGCAAATTGAATGTAAAGTGGCAGCAGACCCTAAAAGGGAGGCTGGTGACTTGGAGCACAATTTGCATGAAATACATTTTTTTTTTTTTTTTTTTTTTTATGGTACTTAAATGCTCCTATGAGACATTGAGTTTGACTTCTTGTATGGTTTCCTTTTTCACTACAGGTCACCCTAGCGGGGTCGGTCCATCCTGCCGCCTCCCAAACGTCACACCCAAGTCGCCACTTGGGGGCACTCTAACGCCTCCTTCCCTTCCCATCGCCATTTTCCCTCCTACCTTTACACAGGGTTGACCCTGTTTCTGGGGCCTTTTATAACATAATGGTCATCACTAGCCTCAGCAGTTTCTTAAAAAGAAACAAAGGAACACATCCTTAACATATTGAAAAATAATACATTATATAATTTTTCAAGGAGCATTTAGGAGGACTACCCCTCAAAAGAATCTCCTAAGATAGGTAGGGCGGATACTATGATCACCTTCTTTTAGAACAGACACTTTGGCTTGCGGAGATAGAGGCAATGTTTAAACCTTGAACGTTTCTGAAGCCAGAGTTTCTCTGCTTCTTCGGCCAGGCCTCTTTCCTGCAATCATTCTGACATAAGATCCAGCCTTATTTTGAAGGAAGATCATCTTTTAATGAAGACATCAAAGCAATAATCAGCCATAAGAATAGTACAATAGAAAAAGAAAGTCACATAATCACATTTCTCTTCCAGTATTTACTTGTAAAATGATTTCAATCTCAAAGAAGAAAAAATTGCGATCCCTTTTCAAAGTTGAATATAAATTCACTTAAACATGGAATAGACAGCTTGCCCAGATCTCTTCCCCACCCTTCCATCCACACTAGGCAATTTAATTAATGGGCGAACAGCCTGATGGTGGATTTTTCTGATAGAGTAGCATGAACGACCCACCCTTGCACAGTTCCTTGGCACACCACTCTGGCTGCATTACAGAAACAGAACAGAGTCGTATGGTTCCTGGAAAGTAATTGTTTGGCAGGGCTCTAGCCTCGGGCAAAATCCACATAGAAAAAGTGCTCAGGTGGCCCTCTCTGGTGCCAGGGGCAGGGTGGATGGCAGAGGGTGGGCGTTGACTGTGTGTGATGGTGTGAGGTCCTGAGGGGGGTGGAGGATGGGAGGACACAGCCAGGGAATATAGAGAAACCCGAAAAACAAGGCTCTAAATCATTGTTGCTTCTCTGCTCCTGTAACCCGTTCATTTAGCTATCAAGTGTATACTCAGTATCTGTTGCTTGCTCAGCACTGAACAAAGAGTTTTGCCTAAGTGAACACAAGAGACCAACTTTTAGAGGCACCTGGGTGGCTCAGTCTATTGAGTGTCAGACTTCCGCTCAGGTCATGATCTCAAGGTTCATGAGTTCAAGTCCCACATCGGGCTTGCTGCTATCAGCAAGGAGCCGGCTTCTTCTCTCTCCCTTCCTGGCTTGTGCTCCCTCAAAAATAAATAAATAAACATTTAAAAACAGGGAGAGAGACCAACTTTTAAAGGGTATAAAAAAACAAGTTCATGCCTTTGATCAGCTTTCAGTTCAGATGAGGAAATTGTTTCCCAAGAAGTTATTTAACAAATATTTTGAGCTTCTACTCTGCAGTGGGGGTGTCTGACAGGCCTCAAGGCTCCACTTTGAAATGCTGATACATTCCAGTGTAAAGAACCAGCTTTTAGAGCCCACTAACTGACAAGGTCAATGTTATACAGACATGCAGAAGAAGATTGCTCTTAAAATTACCCCAAGACTGTGGTCATGTTAAAGTGTGAATCAACAAAAAAACATTTCAGAGAACTTGCTGGACATCTTTCCAGGATGTTTTCAAAGGAGTGGGGAGAAGAGCAAACTCCCATCTCAGACTTGAGGCTGATCAGGTCCGGGAGCCCTCCCTCTACCTTCATTTCCATGTCACTACAAAGATGAGCCTCAAACATGGTCAGCATAGTGTGACCTGCTTAACAGAAACGATCTCAGCACTGTGGTTGTGGATTCCAGGCCCCTGTCCACTCTCGGCAAGTGGCAACAGAGACCCTTCTGTGGGTATCCCTTTTATATGAAAATGTCTTTTGGAAACCAGAGGCTGCTGCCTGTGATCTCATACTGCACACACCCATAGTAGAACGTCAGGCTCTTAGTTCAGATAGGAGCCGGTCAGGCACTTGGCCAGTGTTCAGCCTGTTCCCTGCTCCTCCTGGTCCTCTGAGCTGGGACCTTAGGGTGCTACACCAGTGAATGCTTGACTGTTTCTACCTTTCTGCAAATGACTTTTACCATGTGATGCAATGATTACGGCAGGATATTGAAGAAGCAGCTGCCACTAATGGAGGAAAGGTCAAGCCTCTCAAGAGTGCTTCTGTTCCCACAAGGCGACACCAGCATTGCCTACCAGCTTTCCATGCAAACCAGCACCCAGGTGTCCATTCAGCTTGTCCGAAAAGCCTTCAAAAAGGCTCTCTGCAAAAGAAAGTTCTGCACAGAACAAAACATACCCCGGTCTCAGCCTGTCCCTAGCTTTGATTTGGGGCAAGGTTTAGTTTTCATATTCACAAACCCAAAGAGTAAGACCCACGATTTCTAAGGTCCTTTCCAGCTTTAACTTTCTATGTATGTAAAAGCCAAAGGGAAAAAAAAATCAGGCAGTAGTCATTAAGATTCACCGCCCTGCGATCAAAAAGAATGAAATATTGCCATTTGCAACAACGTGGATGGAACCAGAGTGTGTTATGCTAAGTGAAATAAGTCAGTCAGAGAAAGACAAACATCAGATGATTTCACTCATATGTGGAATTTGAGAAACTCAACAGATGAACATAGGGGAAGGGAAGGAAAGATAAGGAAAAAAGAGAGAGAGAGGCAAACCATAAGAGACTTTTAAATCCAGAGAACAAATTGAGGGTGGCTGGAGGGGTACTGGGTGGGGGGATGGGCTAAATGGGTGAGTGGCGTTAAGGAAGGCACTTGCTGTGGGGTGCCTGGGAGTTATGTGTAAGTGACGAATCACTAAATTCTATTCCTGAAATCATTACGCTATATGTTAACTAACTTGGATTTAAATTTTTGAAAAAGGGAAAAAAAGAAAAATAAGCAGATAAATATCACATTAAAAAAAAGAAAAGAAAAAGATTCGCCACCCTGTGGCTGAACCAAATAGTTTTTCTAAAGTTTATTTTAATCTTTATTTAAAATGCTATAAAATTTATTCAAAATTAATCATTTAATTAACAATTAGTACAGAACAGCAAAGTAATTAGTGGTTGGTATACACGCAAGAACCCCGAACTCTGAGTCAAAAGACCTGAGTTTCAAGCCATCAGAGAGGCACCATGCTCTGCCCAAGGGAAAAAAATCATGATTTGGGAGCTGAGCTCAAATTCTAGCTCCATCACTTTCTAGCTGTGAAACTTTGTGCCAGTTACTTAACCTTTCAGGGTCTGTTATTTCATCCGTAAACGGGAATAAGCAATATATCACCAGATTGTAGTTTAATATATAGAAATATAGGGGCACCTGGATGGCTCAGTCTGTTGGGCATCTGACTTCGGCTCAGGTCAAGTTCATGGGTTTGAGCCCCACATCAACCCCTGGGCTAACAGCGTCGATTCTGTCTCCCTCTGCTTCATATTCTGTCTCCCTCTCTCTCTGCCCCTCCCCCACTTGCACTCTCTCTCTCTCTCAAAAAACAAAAACAAAAACAAAAAAAGATTTAGAAATATAAAGCTTAAGATTTATTAAGCTCTTGGCACATGGTAGGAATTCAGTTAATATTGGTTTATGTAAATGGCTTTTCTAAGATCTCTTAGGGAAGAAAACTAACATATTTTGAGTTCTAGCTTTGTGGTAGCAAATTCCATGACTTCAACATGTAGTCCTGATGAAGTGGATACTGTTGTCCGAATTTCAGCCTAAATTCACTTCTCCCGATGTAAAATGGGTGTAATATCTTTCCTACTCAATCCAAAAAAATTCTTACGAAGATTAGACTAATTTAATGTGAGACTTGCAAATTGTTGATATTTATATAAGTGGGAATATCCTAGCTATTGCTTTATTAAACACTCTTTACAGTAATGTTCAATCACCCAACATGCATGTATTCAGATTCTACCATTTGGCCATTGATTC
This sequence comes from Puma concolor, assembly GCF_028749965.1. NCBI lineage: Eukaryota > Metazoa > Chordata > Mammalia > Carnivora > Felidae > Puma > Puma concolor. The sequence goes on from NC_141683.1 coordinate 42,602,504, forward strand.
AGAACATAGTCTCTGTTCTCAGTGCTCTTATAACCAGGGGCACCAAAATAACACCCAGGAAACTAATGAGAATAGTTAGGAACAGCTGAGTTGTCACTGCAGTAGAAAGTAGTTAAAAGAGAATGATATGACTTAAAAGATAAATAAATTTAAGGTGAAGAGATGGAGAAAAGGGAAGACACTTCATATAAAGGAATGAGCATGAAAATAGGAAGCCTTTGAAGAGATTAGGATTCTCATCCTTGTAATTTACAGGAACATTAAGTATTGAATCTTTCATGCAGCAAACATTTATTGAGCATCTATTATGTGCTAGGCACTATTCTAAGTGTTGGATATATGGAGTGAACAAATTAGAAGGTAGTTCCCTTGAGGAGCTTATATTCTAGTAGGTGAGACAGATTAAATAAAATAAATAAATTATACAGAATGTTAAGTGATGAGCACTTCAGAGAAACCAGAGTGGAGCAGGGTGGGGGGATCAAGAGCGACAGGAGTGAGGTCGTAGGTGGCAACAGAAAGTAGAGAGATCAGACTAGGTTTCATTGAGAAGGTAACACTTGAGCACAGGCCTGAAGGAGGAGGAATAAGTCAAGGAGATACACAGGGAAAGAGCTTCAGGCAGAAGGAAGAGTGAACAGTTATAGCAGTGGTTCTCAAACTGTGGTCCCCACCCAGACCAGCAACATTAACATTGTCTGGGCATTTGCTAGAAACACACATTTTCAGTCTCCACCAGAAACTCTGGTTCAGCCCAGCAATCCCCCTTCAGGGGACTCTGATGTTCCCTAAAATTTAAGAGCCACTGAGCTATAAAATAAAGGTCTAGTTGGTGTGTGCCAAGCCTGTGTCAGTCTTGTGCAAGGCCAGCATGGCTAGAGCGAACTAAGTAAGAGGGAGAGAAATAGTAGGTGACATCTAAAGAGAGAATGACACCGAGAGGTGGGGGTGAGAACGGGAGAGATCCTGTAAACTCTTGTTAGCCATTGTAAGGACTTTGGTTTTCACTCTGAGTGAAGTGTGGAGATATTTCAAGATTGTGACTAGCAGTGACACCATGTGTTTTGAAAGCATCCTTCTGGCTGCTGTTAATGATAGATTGTAGGGGTGCCTGGGTGGCTCAGTCGGTTGAATGTCTGACTCTTGATTTCCACTTGGGAATTGGTCGGATCGGCCCTGCATTGGGCTCTGTGCTGGAGCCACAGAGTCTGCTTGGGGTTTTCTCTCTCCCTCTTTCTCTGTCCCTCCTCAGCTTGTGCCCTCTTTCTCCCTCAAAATAAAAAATATATATATAAGCTTTAAAAAAAAGAATAGATTGTAGAGGGGTGCCTGGGTGCCTCAGTCAGTTGAGCATCCAACTCTTGGTTTCCACTCAGGTTGTGGTCACAGGGTCATGGCATCAGGCCATACGTTGGGCTAGGTGTGGAGCCTGTTTGGGATTCTCTCTCTCCCTCTGTCTCTCTCCCTCTGCCCTTTTCCCCAGCTTGTGCTCTCTATCTCTCTAAAAATATAATAATAATAATTTAAAAAAGAATAGATTGTAGAAGGGTGAAAGTGGAAGACTTTTTTTCAGGAATGCAGGCAACAGATAATAAAGAGTGGCTTGGATTAAGATGACAGTGGTAAAGATGGAGACAGGAAGTGGAATCTGAATATATTTTGAAGGTAGAGCCAAGGGATTTCCTGGCAGAGTGGTTGTAGGGAATGAGAGAAAGAAAGATATTGAGGATGTTTCTGGCTTGAGCCACCGGAAAGTTGAGTTGCCATCAACTGAGATGGGAAAGGTGCAGTGGAAGCAGGTTCGTGAGGAGAGGCAGGGAGGCGGGGGTGGCGCCTCAATAGGAAGTTGAGTTTGGGACATGTCTGAGATGTCCATCCAACCTCCAAATGGAGATGTGGAGTGAGCAGTTGGATCTATGAGCCTATATTGAGTTGAATCAACTCGTCATCATTCTGAGTTACACGGGGAACCAATGGCTACCAGCAGCAGTAAGAACTGATTCTGCTCACTTCAAATCAAGAGTGATACCAGAGTTCTTAGTCTTTTCACTACTTGTTTCTTTATAATCCACATATCCAAAAGAGCAGTTTCTTTTCTTGACTAGCTAAAAGCCCTCCAGGCTCAGGTCAAGGGACTTTCACCCCCAGAAAGGTCTTGGCCTTGGAGAAATGGAAGCAGTGGGGATACTTAGCTCTCCAGACTTTTGGTGAAAATCAATTGAATGATCTCATGCTAGATTTTGCCTTTTTATCTGAAGTTCTACCTATGTGGCAATTTAGAGGGGTTCTCCACCCACCCCCAAAGGGAAAAAACATATGGTAGCATTAGCTCAGGGTACATGACAAGAAGCTCCAATCATAGAGTAGGAGAAAGTGTATGTTATAAAGGAGCCAAACACCTCACTATAATTAACTGTTTTATCAGCTGCTTTGAAAACATATCATTGAGAATTTCCAAAAGAAAAAGAGTTGGGTTTCCCAGCTGAGACTGTTTGGAACCTGGTCGCCGGGGTTTCCATAAACTAAACTATCATTAAACATTTTCACCACTGAAGGGGGTCATTAGGTGTGCAAGCCCATTTGATTTAAATTCCTATTTATTTTTGGTTGTGGATCTCTATATAGATTTGTGTCCCTAAGGCAGAAAATAAGATAATGACATTTATGGATCTTAAACATGTATTTTCTCAAAGGTCCACATGGATAGAGAAACTAGGGTTGCAATAAGGGGTAGACATTACATCCAAATATTTTGCCTAAATGGCTCCTTGTTCTATTTCCCAGTTCATGAAAAACGACCTGGACTGCCCCAAAGAAGCAATTCTTCCCTTTTATTTACCCACCTGCCACAAAGCAGCGTTCAGCTCTATGTGGACAGATACAACAAGGGGGAGTGGGCTCGGAAAGGTCCAGGATTGCCTGCCCACAAGGCAGTCCTACAGGGAAAACACTAGGTTCAGAGAGCAGTACCTTCAAGGTGATACAGGCCTGCTGTTGTATCAGGTCCTCTGCTTTTAACTGAGGCCAGATGAAAGAGAAGTACCCTCAGAGGAATTGTCCTATGTTGATTGGTGCCACCCTGGTTTTAGGCATTCACTTAACATCTGCCAGCTTAGTTCTCAGATAGGCCCTGGGATTCTCATTTAAGCAGGGATCTGAACTTGGACTGCCATCTCTACTTTGGCTTCCTGGACTAGATTCTAGTGTCCAGCCACGTCTTTCCCCAGCACCAAATTTGGCCTGTCCTTGACTTCATCTTCACAGTCTCCCAGTGGTCAGGTCTCTTGTGACTCCCTGACCCTGACCCACCTCAAGCCCAGAGTTTTCTCTCTGCTTAGGCCCATCTTTCATGGTGCTCCTACATGTGAGCTGCACTGTATCCTCATTTTTTCAAGGTCAGACTCCGGAGCCCCTTAAGTGTAGAAAGCAGTATTTAATAACGAGGGCCCTCCACGTTTTGCAATACAGCCTATGGTCCCATTTCAGGAATAAGAAACCAAAATTATTATAGTCCCACTTACTCACAGGAGCATTGAGAAAGCCTCCCCAGGCTAAGTCATTCCAGCCAGTCTTCTACCCCCACTACTGGTGATGAGTCACTGAGGCTGCCGCCAGGGATGTGACATTTGGTGACCATGCACTGTGACTTAAGGCACAGGATCGGGATGGGAGAGATAAAGAAATAGACCAGTCCAGGACAAGGGATTAGAGGGTCACCAGTACTCTACTTCCCTCCTGAGACCCTCTAAAATGTTTGTGGTAGCAGAAACATCCCCTTTACGTTATTTTACATTTGGAGGTGGAGAAGAACATTCAGCTAGTCTTCGAAGCGTTTTGCACCCACCTCTGCTCCCTCAGGTGACACCCTCACAAGCTCTGTGAACTCTTTAGATAACCTTCCCCCAACCAAACAAGGTAGTGCTTTCTTCTTATTTCACCAGCACCTAAAACTCTCCTAAGGCAGTCATCTTTTAAAAATGAAATAATTACATTTAAATCACTTAGAACAATGGCTGGCACATAGTAAGCATTGAATGTGTGCTAGCTCTAATTATTATTTTTGTCTCTGGTCTGCAGATGAATCTGGTGCCACTGGCCTCTTCAGATGCCAGTATCTTAATGCCCCCCTTCGGCCCCCACCACACATATGCACAGCCAGATCTCATCTCAGTGAAAACAAAAAACCCAAACAATAGCAACAACAAAAAACAACCCCAAGCGTTATAATTAGATAGGTCAAGGTGTGCTATTTAGGTGGCTTTTTAAAAATAAGCCCCAAACAAAACCACTCAGGGACGTGGAAATTAATTTCAAACGCTTACATGATAAGCAAATGTAATATGGAGACCTTGTTTGGGTCCTGATTCAAATCAACTGACTATAAAAAGACTCTTTAGAGACAATAAGGGAAACTTAATTACAGACTGGGTATGCATGATACCAAAGTAGTGTTGTTAATTTTGGTAGGTGTGATAATAGCATTGTGGTTATGTTTTCTTTTTTTAAGTCAATATTTTGAGAGATTCAGAGGTGAAATAATATGATGTCTGGTATTTGCTTTAAAGTACTTCAACAAATAGGGGCGCCTGGCTGGCTCGGTCAGTGCTACATAAGACTTGTGATCTTAGGGGGCGCCTAGGTGGCTCAGTCGACTGAGTGACCGACTCCGGCTCAGGTCATGATCTCGCGGTCTGTGAGTTCGAGCTGTCTCTCTGCCCCTCCCCCACTCATGCTCTGTCTCTCTCTATCAAAAATAAATAAACATTAAAAAAAAAAAAAGACTTGTGATCTTAAGGTAGTGAGTTTGACCCCCACGTTGGGTGTAGAGATTACTTTTAATTAATTAATCAAGTGCTTCAGCAAATAAAAACAGTAAAGACATCAAAAGGGGGGATAGATCAAGTACATATGGCAAAAACTTGGTAATTATTGAATATAAGTGAAGGAAATATGGTGGCTTATTGAATTTTTTTCTCTACTTGACTGAACTGGCAAAAAGAAAACATTGATGACCACTGGTCTTTAGATCTAAGTTTTCAACAGTACCAGCAAGGTTGTCCGGCCTAGGACCACTGACTGATACTAAGGGATTCAATGAGAGATGGTTGAAACCTGGACCAGAGGGGAAAGTAATAGGGTCAGGGGTGGTCAGAGGTTTGGGAGAACTTGATTCTGGGTCCCTGGAGGTTTGGGAGAGAGAAGCGTAGCAAGGTGAGACCAGTGCCATGCTGAGAACTGAGGAAAAAGGAGAGAGATCCAACAGAGAGAGTGACTGTAGGTAAACACCTCCGCTTGTGTGGTGGCATCCAGGCCATTTTGCCCCCAGCCTCTCCTTGGAATAAGCCAGCCTATTTCCAACAGAGCTGGATTAAAGTAATCCCTAGCCGTTCTCCCGACTAGAAACAGGACACCTGTAGGGAGTGAAAAAATAGAAATGACCTCTTTCCCACCCGCATGCCCCCAAATGTCAAGAATCTCTTAAAAACGCTTGCAGCAACACTCATGGTAAAATTCTGGGAGGCTGTCTCTGTTTCTCTTTTCTTACAATTTTGTTTCAAAGGGGCAAGATCTTTCATGTACTATTTAGAGTTAAGTTTGCAGCGTTAACATTCTTTGGTGATGAGTACAGCTCATTCACCCTGATGTGAAAGGACCAAGATCACATCCTTCTCTCTCTTGCTGGTGAAAACCAGCAGAGCGCAGGGGGCCCTGGGCACTGGGAGAATGAAGACAAACTTCAGTTGCCTGCTTTACAATGTCGCTGAGCACTGTCTACCTAAATCTCCTGGGCGAATGGAAGTAGTTGGAGAGTGTGAGGCCTTGCCTCCTCTCAGAAAACACTCCAACAAAGGCAACAGGAGACTGTGCAAGAGGACCTACATTTCCATTCATGTCTCAGGCATCAACGATGCCCCTTCTCTCTTGGGCTCTGTTCAGAAAAAAATGTCGGATGCTGAACATATCTATAGCCACCAAGGACACTCCCCGTGTGACACCTCAGCCTGATCACTTTTCTTTTCAAGTCTCAGTTCTTGAATTTCTGAAATGAAGAGACAGACAGACAGACGGAGATGGAGAGAGGGAGAGAGGATACCAGATTTCTATATTTGTCTCTTCCCACTCTGAGGTTTGATGAGAACTAATGAAGTAGAGACTGTACCTGGCCCCCTGGGAAAAGATGCCTTTGTGTGTAAGGGAACTATGTCTTTTTCTTTATTTTCTAAAGATGTCTTTCCCATTAATTGCCTGATTTTGTGAAGTATGAAGGAATTTAGTTTCCTTTCTATTTTAGTTCATTATATTTTTTCTGACTCAACAATACTTTTAAAGAAAAGCTGGGTTGTATTCCCACTAACAGTTTAATAGAGTAATGTTTCAAGTGGGTTATAGGAAAATCATGTTAATCTTTTACCTGGAGCAAGGGGAAATAGATCACCTCTTTGTTGATCTTCCACTTCCTGCCAAAGGTATGAATCGTGTAAAAACACTGATCTTGTGTAGGCGGTGAGAGAATATTGAAAAAATAAGACTTCGCCCAGAAATGGAAGTTCCCCTTTTGTCTTGATAACAAACTTCTTCGTTTCTTTGGGGACTTATGCTTCCCTTCCCTGGCAAGTCCTGGTGATGCCGTCAGTCACAGTGCCCCATCCCTCTTCTGGCTTCACTGGGGATATGCCCAAGCAAGTTGACCAATCCAAGTATATCATCATTCTAACCATTGTCATTAATTCAGAGGTTGGCGAATAACCCAAGTGGGCCAAACGGGGCTTTCAAAAGCTGGCATAGCACGATCCAACAGAGCTCATCTACTCTTCATTGATGTCCTTGCTAGTTTGGATCGATGGTACAATGGAGCCCCTGCTCTGAGCTAAGTTCACACTCTTGGTGCCCAGCCAAAGCAGCTACAACCTGGGGGCCTTCCTGCCTGGGCCATAAGCTAACTAAAGCATCATCGAGGTTCCAAGGCAATGGAAGCTCCTATGGTTTGTCAAAGCCAGGCCTCAGACAATACTTTTGGACTTGGTGAAGTGAGGATGAACCATTTCACCTAAAGACACAGTGTTCCCAAAGGGAAACTCACCAAAACAAAAGGAAGATTTGGGCTGATGTTCCAGACTCTGGGAGAAGACCTAAAGATTCTTAAGGTAAGGTAGTATCATGATGGGCTTTCCCTGATCACAAAAAGACCCGTTTTCCCCTTTTCTCCAAGGTAATGGATGCCTGCACACAACTACACCTGGCTAACCAAGCAGGGACCATGCAAGAGAGACAAAAGATGGCTCAAGGTGATCTGAGGGCACCTCTACACAGAGGATAGGCTGTCATAACTTTTAAGTACCCTCCTCAAGGTCCGCAGTGTTAATCCCTACCATTGGCACCTGAATGCTTCAGAGAATGATAGTTTCTCTAGAGACAACCTGGTCCAGAAGTGGTTGGCATGAAAAACACTCTAGGCTTTTCTCTAGGATGGACTGAGAAATAGGAATCCCAGGTGGGTTAAGAAGCGAGTGCCTTTCGGATTAACTGAGTGGTGGTGAGGGAGGGACATGGGGGAAGAGTGCCATTTTATTTTCACTGGAAGGCCTGGTCTACGCGCTGAAGTGAGGCTACTTTGACATTTTCCCAGTTATATGTGGAATCTTGTGTTAAGCTTATTTGGCACCATATTTCTACTTTATTTTTGAGAGTACTCTTTAGAAATTGGCACCTAAGGCAGCTGTCTGTCTGGACTGACCCTCAATCCAGTTCTGAATCTGTGTGATTCCTTCTTTGCACCCTCTGTGCTTCCCCAACCTCCTTTAAATAGGTCATGCTATCTCCCACCAAGGGCCAACGGAATGTATTAGTAACAGAACTCTACAGATAAAGGCTTATCTGCAGTGGTGACTGTTAGTTGCAATTTTTTCGGGGCCTACTTCCCCTCTGACCTGTCTCCTGAGGCCTCACTTCAATAAGCCCTGCCATTGGTTATAATGCCTCACTTAGACCTTTCTAGATCTTTAATCTTGTAATGCTAATGAAAGCTTTATCCAATTTATGACATCCTACTAATAAAAATGTTGGCATGCATGGCCCTTATCCTCTTGGCTGGTGATAAAACAGTCTGTGATTCTAGTTGGGACTGACTTTGACTCAAGTGTTCCTTAGCCAGAGGTGAATTGTTTCTTTTTTATTTATTTCATTTTATTTTTTTCAAGTTTGTTTATTTATTTTGAGAGACAGAAAGAGAGAGAGAGAGAGAGAGCGAGCATGTGCGTGCCTAAGTGAGGGAGGGTCAGAGAGACAAGAGACAGAATCCCTAGCAGGCTCCATGCTATCAGCACAGGGCCTGATGTGCAGAGCCAGGGCTCGAACCCATGAACCATGAGATCATGACCTGAGCCGAGATCAAGAATCAGATGATTAACTGACTGAACTACCCAGGCACCCCATGAATTGTTTCTTTATGTCTATCCGGTGGCTATCTGAATTTTATAAATTTAAATATTCTCCTATCAGAGAAAATACCCCAGGTATAAAGTGTGACCTTTATGTGTAAGGAGACAGAGAATCTGTCCAAGTCAGATTACTTAATTTAAACGTTAAATCAAATTCCCTTGCTTGTGTTTTGCTTTTGGACACACAATACCAAAAACATTTCAGAGGTCAGTGGTGGGCATTTGAATTCCTTAAATGGAACAGCGCAGAGCAATCAGCTAGTTAATACTATTTTACAAGATTCTAATGTGAGAAGGCAGCAAAAACTCTGCTTTCAGGCTGTGCTTTCTGAAACACAGCAAGTAAAACAGATTAGGATTAAAAAGAAATAGAGCCATATTCATTTTAGATGCTCAGAATGAAATGGCCAGGAGTTAGCACCATGCAGTGAGATAGAACATCACTCAGTGAGATAGAGTGACCAACTGTCTGGGTTTGCCTGGGGCTGTTCCGGTTTTAGCACTGAAAGTCCCACATCCCAGGAAACCTCTCGATCCCAGGCAAACTGGAACATTTGGCCGTCCTAAAGTGGGTCAAGTCGCAGACCACAGGTCCTGGCCAAAATAAATAGGACTGTCCAGGTATTTTTGTGGTTGATGCATATTATTTGTCTCAACATCTTTGTGTCTTAGTAAAAGAAGAGTTAAATTCCTCAACCTCCCACTCAGAATTGTTAAAAGAAATTGCCTCAATTCATCACTAGGCAATTTGCAAATGCGAGATGCTATAAAATTATAAATAATAGCTTGGAAGTGATTTTCATGCAGCTAGTAGACCTTACCTGGCTGACGCCAAGGTCTTGCTGTGTAACTATTAGAGCTTTCCCTATGGAGAAAATCTAGCCCACTGTGAGTAACTTTACATTTCTTTCATTCCTGCTAATGTTAAGCCACCTCTAAGGACAATACAGAGCAACCTTGGCTCCGATTTTGTTGAACCCAGCTGGATGCAGCCAAATTATGGGCTTCGTTTTGGGTGGAGCATATTTTTGTGGGCTGTGGGAGACCTGTAATTTTTTTTTTTTTTTAATGCAAAACCATTTATAGCTTTGGGTGATGTAAAATCCTCAGGGTGCCTACAACAGTGTCATGCAACCAAAGGGCTTCCCGCATGATCCAGATGGGACACAGTGGAGCCAGGGCCTCACCCAAGCCTCTGTCCACCCACTCTCCACATCTCCTGCACCGGCCCGCCCTCAGGCAGGGCAGCGGGCTGCAAAGCCTTTTACTTCTTTCTCTGCTTGTGGTTCAGAGGTTTCAATTACCAGCCAGATTTTCTTTTTATCGAGAGAGCTATTGTTTGAGGCTGCGCATTCATCCATCCATAAGTACCTCAAATCGTCTGACTTGCTAGCTTCAGAACCATGGCAACAGCAGAGTTTTGTGCAAGAGTCCTAGGTGAGAAGGCAAACCTCATTTGTAGGTGAAGCCCTACCATAGTCTGGCTGATATATCACAGGCCAATTGTCCAAACTATGGGACTTCTGTTTCCTCATCTGTTAATGAGAGAGTTGGATTACATTAGCTGTAAAGTCCTTCTAGCCTCTGAAGTTGGATGATTCAATGCAAGAGTGCTAAGTGGAGAGGAATAGGGGAAAGAGAGGGAAAAGATTAAGAGATGCAGGGTGAAGTTTAAGCAGTAAGGTGGAAGCCCAAGCCCTGTAGAGAAAAGGTGGCCAGGGCGAGATCCTCATGCAAAGGGCTAGCCAACCACCATTAGGACACAAATAGCTGCCCCTCAGTTCTAAGGAGCTTGCTGGGCTATGGTGGGATCTTATTTCTCCCCCATCGTCACCCTAACTTACAGTACAAGTGCCACTCAACAGCCTTCCACTGGGGGTGATATGGAGGAAAGAGTACCACAAAGTCTAAAAAGGTAACGTTAAAAAAATTGGCTCTAAAAAAATATCTCAGAAATCCATTAAACTGAACTCCACTTACAAATAGCTCATTTTCTCAACAAAACAAAACCGCTGCACTTGTACAGATCTCAGTGGGAAACCCTGAATTAGCAAACAGCCCTACAAATGCAAGTTCATGGAAGTTATTACACACGGCATGGCTACGTGGGGGATGAAACAAGGAAGCAGAAATCATCCAGTTACTTGAACTGGACTTCACTCTGGGCTCTCCAGCCCTGGGTCCAATGTTCTTCATTGTAGGTCTCCAAGAAGTCTGCGTTACTGGGAACTGACAACCTCTGTGATCATAAAGGATCTTAATTGAAGCAGGGTCCAGAGGAGTATCATTTACCAGAACACTTTAGTTCCTGATGGTATAATGGTATTGGTGGTCCTCAATTTTTGCTACTCCCTCTATCCAAATTAACTTATGGGCGTAGCCCACAAAAGAAAATAACAATCCATTATCTATCCTAGATTCCTACATCCTGGGGTCCCAAGAATTCCAAGGGATATGCACAGTAGTAACACAAATCTGACAGCTACTTTTGTCATTTTAAAAGTTGTATTGGTGGTTATCAATTTGCCTGAGTCTGTTCCATTCCTGAAACTTTGTAGCTACCTTCACATTCACTATAGTTAAGCAGGCACATTGAATGATGCCAGGAATTTACTCGGGTCCAATCTCCATTTACCCATTGTGAGTTTCATCTCACAATGGCTACCTTTATAACCTTGACCCTCTAATCCCTCCAGATATGACCCCCGATAGTTTGCATTTGGTCCTTATAATTTTTTAACTTTATTATGGAAAATTTTATATAGATGGGTGAATGGATAGATGATAGATAGATAGACAGATAGATGATAGATACAAAGAAACAGAGACAGACAGAACAAGAGACAGAGAGAGGAAATAGTATATTAACCTCCATGTAGCCATCACTGAGCTTCCATATTATCAACTCATTTGAAGTCCAGAAGAGATCATTTTAAACACTCTGCTCCTTTAAACAATGAAATTATTTTTCATAATATTTATGAAATGAAACAAATAACAATAATGGCCAGAAGAGAACTGCAGGCAGTGAATTTTCTGTTATTGAATTTCCTATATGTAATCACAGCAGTAGAAAGGATAGAATAAAAATAAAATGAATATTACAGTACTAAGAAAGAGAAAGGCATAATATTTATTCAATAGTGTTTATATCTATCTAGCAGTTTGAACTTGATTCTTTGGTTACCATCTGATATAACAATATTTTATATACATAATTGTCCAATAACTAATAGGTGAATATTAAAATGGATATGTTTATAAAAGGTTCAATTTAGGCAACTATTAAATCATAACACAAATGTAATATTTTATTTTCTTGATTCATTCTTCAGTTTTAAAATAATTAACAATCAAGAAAGCAAAATAAATTTCAATTTAAAAACTACTGTTTAAAATCAGTAAAATGTTTCAGGTATGAACTAAAATTTCTACTTACCAACAATAATATTACACATTGTGGTTCAGTCTCTGTTTCCCTATTTTCAATTTTCAGCATAAATAAACACTCCCAAAGGTCACATGGAATAACTGAATTGGAGTAACTGAAGTTTTCTTTGTCTTGTACAATTGCTACACTGTCCTAGTTGATTTCAAATCTACTTTTTTTTTTTTTTTAATTTTTTTTTTTTCAACGTTTATTTATTTTTGGGACAGAGAGACAGAGCATGAACGGGGGAGGGGCAGAGAGAGAGGGAGACACAGAATCGGAAACAGGCTCCAGGCTCTGAGCCATCAGCCCAGAGCCTGACGCGGGGCTCGAACTCACGGAACGCGAGATCGTGACCTGGCTGAAATCGGACGCTTAACCGACTGCGCCACCCAGGCGCCCCTCAAATCTACTTTTTAAAGGCAGGAACATGTTGTTCCACAGGGTTAAAAATATGCACTTCAGCAGAAGTGAGCTCCTGGTTCGAGACCAGTACAGATTGTATTAATGTTTTAAATTCTTTACAAATAATGCACCCCTTTATTGTCTATACCTTGGGTGAGTTGCTTGCACCATATGTTCCTTATGGACACTGTTACATACTTGTTCATGTCTATCTAGTAGCGGCCTGGGGACCATGTTCTTCTCAGTACTCTGGCTCTGTCTATCCAGGTCTTAGTCGTTTGTTTCCTCTGTGTCTAACATCCCTGACTTTGTCCACATTAATATTAGATAATTTTAGACAGATTGCGCTTTGACAATCCTGCAAGGTACATGATTTTTTAGCTTTTCAGAAAGTATCTCTCTTTAATAAAGCTATTTTTTTCCTTCCCTGTTTTTTTCAGATGTGCCAACTAAAACAGAAAAAAATTAGTTTTATTAGGATATAATTGGCACATAGCGCTGTATAAGTTTAAGGTGCACAGCATAAAAAGTTGACACACATATGTTGTGAAATGATCACCACAGTAAGCTTAGATTAACCTCCATTACCTCATATAGTTACAAAAAGAATGTTTTTCCCTTGCGATGAGAACTTTGAGGGTCTATGCTCTCAGGAAGTTTCAAATATACCATGCAGCATGTTAACGATAGTCATCGTGGGAACATGACATCCTTATCTTATAACTGGAAGTTTGTACCTTTTGACCATCTTCATCCAATTTCTTTACCCCCTACCCCTGACCTCTAGTAACCACAAATCAGATCTCTTTTTCTATGAGTTTTGTTTTCATTTTTGTTTTACATTCCACACATTCATGAGATCATACAGTATTTGTCTTTCTCTGACTTATTTCACTTAATGAATGCCTCAAGTTTCATCCATGTTGTTGCAAATAGCAAGATTTCCTTCTTCCCTAGGGCTGGATAGTATTAGTTATTAGTTTTTTATGTCTGAATAGTATTCCATTGTATAAAGAACGTTGTTTCTTTGAAGATATTACTGAAAGCTTCAAGAAGTAGCCACCATATCCACAATCCCACTTGATATCTCTTTACAAAGCACTCTAAACCTCCCATCTTAGTAGGCATACTGTCTGAGTCCCATGAGACAATGGAAATAACTTAACCAAGTGCTTGGCTACCTTCTGAGAAGGCCACCACCTTTCCCCTGGAGAAAGAGGGGAAACTAGCAAACTCAGTTCAGCCATTCCACATTTTAAGAACTACTATTTTTAACATTTATTTATTTATTTTTGAAAGGCGGGGAGGGGCAGAGAGAGAGAGAATCCCAAGCAGGCTCCACACTGTCAGCATGGAGCTCAGTTCAGGGCTCGAACTCACAGACTGTGAGATCGTGATCTGAGCAAGCCAATGCTCTTTAGATATTTGTTCAAAATCTCTTTAGTGGGACAGACATATTTTAAAAATTCCATTTGAGATTACTGTCTAGTCTGGTGGGAGTATGACCAAATTACGTTTTCACCAGTTGTATAAAAATCCTCCTGTGAAGATCTGCATTGACTGACACCATATAGCCAATGTATTCCATTGATTTTTTTTTTTTCACTGTTTACTTATTAATTGGTGCTCTGGGCGCCTACTCAGCTGGCACACTCCTTAATCCAGATTTTGATCAGGATAAAGGAATAAGTAATTAGAAGCTCAGGGTAGGAGAATATGATAAAGCCTGATGGAGTATGGGCAACTGCCTTATTTCTGTTTCTGTTGTTTTTCATTGCTTCTTATTATTGTTTTAACTATTACGTTCTCCTTTTTTTTTTTTTTTTTTTTTTTTTTTTTTTTTTTTTTTGTGGCTATACCCTTTAACTACCAAAGGAGCTAGTTACATGGCCACTGTTAAGTATATTGGAAAACTGCCACCTAATGTTAGTTTTTTAAAAATTTTCTTTGGACCAGAGCGGGGGGTGGTGCTTTAGAAGTATGTAGTAGTAATTTAGTGTTTGGTACCCCCAGAATTAATTTGATATGCTCTGTCAGCTGGTTCCCATATCTAAGCTGATGTATAGACCCGAAGCCCCTTGAATGAAAGGGAGATTGGGTCATTTTGAAGAAGGACACTGCAATACTGCAACAAAAATACACCGCACATCTTTCTACAAGCCTTCTGTATAGGCTCTACATTCATTTGCTATATTGGCTGTACACAGGAACAAATGAAAAACCCATAGTTTTATGGAATTACTAAACACTGGCTCTGTAGTGGGTTGAATAAGATCCCTAAGATTCATGTTCACCTGGAACCTCAGAATATGATCTTATTTGGAAATAGTATCTTTGCAGATGTAATTATAAGGATCATGCTAGAAAAGAATGGGACCTAAATCCAATTAAAATGCCCTTAAAAGAGATAGAGACAAAGGAAAGAAGACCATGCAAAGATGTAGGCAGAGATCGGAATTGTGCAGCCAGAAGTTAAAGAAGCATGGAGCCAACAGGAACCACCAGAACTGGAAAAGGTGAGGAAAGATCCTTCCCTAGAGACTTTGAGGGATAAGAGCCCCGCCAACACTTTAATTTCAAACTTCTGTTCTCCAGAACTATGAGAGAATACATTTCTGTTGTTTAAAGCCACCAACTTTGTGGTAATTCGTTATGGCAACTGTAGGAAACTAACATAGCCTTCTAACTTGATACTAATCCTTGAGGACCCAAAAACTCACTATAGTCTACAGGTCCACCAGGGGCTTATAGAGGACAGGAAATATGATGTTTTGGCCCAAGGCTCACCCAATAGTGAGCTCAAGAGGTCCACAGACCTCATTATATGCTTATTTCCCAAGTTTCTGAATGTATAATTGGAACAGACATCCTAGGCAACTGAGAGAATCACTACACTGCCTTCATGACCCACGGAGTAATGGCTATTGTAGGAACAGCTAAGTAAAGCATCCTGGAGCATCCTCTCCTAATGAGAATAATAAATGAAAACCAATACTGCATCCTCAGGGGAGTTGTCAACTTTAGTGACACTCTCAAAGACTTGAAAAATCCCAAGGCAGCAATTACTTTCACATTGCCATTTAACACGTGGACAGTGGATGAGGAAGGTAGATAAATTTTGGAGAATGATTATAGATTATCATAAATCAATCAGGCATTTTTTTGAAGTTGCTTTTCCAATTTGGTATATATATTGGAGCAAATCATCTCACACTCTGACTCCTAATATAGAGCTATTGATCCAGTGAATGCTTTGTTTCCCCCTCTATTAATTTACAAGACCCACCAGCAGCCATTTGCTTTCAACTGGCAAGGATTTGCCTCAGGGCTACAACAACTTTCGTGCCTTCTGCATAATCTAGGCCAAAGATATCTTGGTGATCTTAACATTCCACATAAATTATGATGCTCCATTAATTGATGGCATGCTAATTGGACCCAAGGCACACAAAGTAGCAAACACCACAGATACCTTACTTGCATGCATGCATGCCATAGAGTAGGAGAGAAACCTCATGAAAAATGCAGGGGCTTTTTTTTCTTGGTTTTAGAAACAATATGCACCAATTTTGATGTGTTACTACAGCCCATTTACTGAATAACCCAAAAGCTGCCAGTTTTGAATAGTGCCCAAAGCAAGAGGTTCTACAGCAATTTTTGGTCATATGACCTAACAGATCCAGCCACATTCCAAGTATTAGTGGCAAAGAGAGATGCTTACTTCTAGCAAGTTCTAATAGAAGAATCACAATGTAGACTCCTGGGGTTTGGGAGCAAAGCTATGCTCTCTCCTCCAGATAACAATTCTTTTTTCTCTAAAGAAACAGAGCTACAGGGCCCTGGTAGGGACATTTAGGACATTAAGTGACAATACAAAGTGAGCTGCTCATCATGAACTGGGTGATATCTGATCCAGCAACTTATAAATTGAGAGTATGCTCAGCAGCAATGACCATCAGTAGAAATAACGACTAAGAAATAGGACTCAAGAAAATTCTGAAGACACAAGTAATTTGTATGAGCTGTGCCTTAGACTCCCACAGCACCTAGTCCTGTGACGTTGCCTCCTTTTCCTCAGTATATACCTATGATGTCAGCAGGAGTTCATTATGATCAGCTGACTGAGGGAGAAAAACTCAGATCAGGTTTATACGTGGTTCCACACAGCATGAACCAGAGGTGAACTGCTACAGCGTAATAGCCCACATCAGATGCAAGTTAAGACAGTAGTGAAGGGAAATCCTTCCAGCGTGCAACATGAAAGAAGTGTATTTGGTTATCGACCCTGTCAGTACTGAAAATAGGCACTGATTCATGGACAGTGGATGGATGATTAGGGAATTGAAGAGGACAGGAAGGGGAGATTGGTGACAGGAGGACTGGAAAAGGTATAGAGATGGATGTCTTGAAGTGGGCACGGAGCAAAGATGTGTGTTTTGCTTGTATATGCTCACTGCATAGAAGGCTGTCAAAAACTCAAGATGGTATGTTGACCTATTCTGTGGATCTCAGCCAGATACTCCAGTGCTTAATGAATTCAAGTCCAAAGTAGTCATGGCAACAGGAATAGAAGCTCCTCATGGGCTCAACAATATAGACATCTTCTCACCGAGGTTGATATGGCTACTGCCACTGTTGACAGCCTAACCTGCCAACAGTGAAAACCTACACAGAATTCCTGGGCAGGGAGAGCCACCAGCCACCTGGACCCACCAGCCACCTAGCCCATCTGGTGGCAGATTCATTACATTGGGTCCTTTCCATTATGGAGGAAGCAGCAAAGAATAGAGAAAGTCAGTGAAATCAAAGGAAAAGCAAACCTGCTGCATCTTGCATCTGCTGCCACAAGGAAGGAAGCACAACTCTTGGTTGTGCCCCTTTGGGTTCTGGAGGCAACACATTACACCCCTAGAAATGCTACTCCAGCTAATATACTAGGTGACACCGAAGGCTTCCAGCTTATTAACATGCAGCAGGAGATACACAGGAAAGAGCTCTGCAGCAAGTCCAGGCCATGCAGCAATCAGCCCTGCCACCTCAGCCACACGATTCACCAGATCTTATGCTACTGGGTTGCACCGGTGGATTTCCCCTAGTGCGGCAAGGAGTCTATGGCAAGCTCTAGAAAAAAAATCACAGTGCAGATTTCTCAGACTCTGGGGTGGATTCATGTTACATCAGAGAAGTATGTGTCCTTTGAGAAAGAACTCTAGGTGTACGACTAGGTCCTAGTAGGAATGGAACACTTGACCTTGAGATATGAAATATCCATGATTCTGAAACTGCTAATGAGCTGTATTCTGTCACATTCACTAAGTCATAAAGTCAGGTTGGTCCAGCAAAATTTATCATAAATTGACCATGGTGCATCCCGGATTAAGCCCAAGCAGGGCTTGAAGGCATAAGACAGCTGCATACCTACATGGCCTAGACTCCATGTCTCCACCCAGATAGTTACACCGGGTTGTACCTCAGACCATATGAGAGATCCCACGAGACCGGCTGAAAGACCTTTCTGAACTTGGTTTATGAATAGGTTAGTTTAGTCTGTGGATATTTCAAGAGGTAGCCTTAAAAGACAGTGGAAAGGGAAAATCTTCCCAATGAGCAGTATACCTGGCCATCCAGCCTTTATGGAAGGAGAAGGGGCCCAGTGTGAAAATATATGTAGATTCCCAGGCAGTGATGTCTGGTCAAAAGCCTAGAAGGAAAAGAACTGAAAGATCAGAGATGAAGAGGTCTGCGGTTGGATGAAGGTGTGGGCACAAAGTGTGAAAATTTTTGAGTCACACATTAATGCCCACACTGAGAGTGAGTGCCTCTTTCAATGTGCACCCATAGACATCTCTCTTGGCTCACTCTAGCCCCCACCCTGCTCAAAAATCACCACACTCTATTGTTGAAGCCTGTACAGACTCAAGCAAAAGGGACAGGTGGAACATAGCAGAATGTACTATGTTTTAAAACTGCCACACAGACTCTGTGCTTAACATAGATGCTTTGATGGTCGATGTCAATGACATATGAAGAGGCTTCCATTCTATCCCACAGTCAACAAATGGGACCTGAGTGAAATGTATGCTGTTTTCCTAAGAGGAAAGTTTGCGATGCTCAGATCTAAGTCATTATAACGTTCCTCCCAACTACCATGAAGTATTATAGAAAGCATACCTCTATCCAGTTCCATGGGTTATTATTCATATTTAAATTTCATAAATGGAATCAATGTAACTGCCTATAAAAGTGTTTCAATGCACCCATTTTGAGAATGTCTTAGATGATATTCTTGGTAAGATTAAGATTAGATCATCTTGAATTGGACACTTATGATAAAAAGTTCTCCAAATGTAAAAACAGAACTACCTTACAACCCAGCAATTGCACTGCTAGGTATTTATCCAATGGACACAGGTATGCTGTTTCGAAGGGGCACATGCACCCCAATGTTTATAGCAGCACTATTAACAATAGCCAAAGTATGGAAAGAGCCCAAGTGTCCATCGATGGATGAATGGATAAAGAAGATATGATATAGGGGTGCCTGGGTGGCTCAGTTGGATAGGCATCTGACTTCAGCTCAGGTCATGATCTCACGGTTTGTGGGTTCAAGCCCCGCGTCAGGCTCTGTGCTGACAGCTCAGAGCCTGGAGCCTGCTTCAGATTCTGTCTCTCTCTCTCTCTCTCTCTCTCTCTGCTCTTCTCTCTCAAAAATAAATAAACATTAAAAATGTTTTAAAAAGAAGGTGTGGGGGGCGCCTGGGTGGCGCAGTCGGTTAGGCGTCCGACTTCAGCCAGGTCACGATCTCGCGGTCCGTGAGTTCGAGCCCCGCGTCGGGCTCTGGGCTGATGGCTCAGAGCCTGGAGCCTGTTTCCGATTCTGTGTCTCCCTCTCTCTCTGCCCCTCCCCCATTCATGCTCTATCTCTTTCTGTCTCAAAAATAAATAAACATTAAAAAAAAAAAACTAAAAAAAAAAAAAAAATTATGGGGCGCCTGGGTGGCGCAGTCGGTTAAGCGTCCGACTTCAGCCAGGTCACGATCTCGCGGTCCGTGAGTTCGAGCCCCGCGTCGGGCTCTGGGCTGATGGCTCAGAGCCTGGAGCCTGTTTCCGATTCTGTGTCTCCCTCTCTCTCTGCCCCTCCCCCGTTCATGCTCTGTCTCTCTCTGTCCCAAAAATAAATAAACGTTGAAAAAAAAAAAATTAAAAAATAAATAAATAAATAAATAAAAAGAAGATGTGGTATATATATACAATGGAGATTCCTCGGCAATCAAAAAGAATGAAATCTTGCCATTTGCAACTACATGGATGGAACTAGAGGGTATTATGCTAAGCGAAATTAGTCAGAGAAAGACAAATATCATATGACTTCACTAATATGAGGACTTAAGACACAGAACAGCTGAACACAAGGGAAGGGAAGCAAAAATAACATAAAAACAGGGAGGGGGACAAAAACATAAAGACTCTTAAATATGGAGAACAAACAGAGGGTTACTGGAGGGGTTGTGGGAGGGGGGATGAGCTAAATGGATAAGGGGCATTAGGGAAACTACTCCTGAAATCATGGTTGCACTATATGCTAACTAACTTGGATGTAAATTTTAAAAAAACAATAAATTAAACAAAATGGTAAAAAAAAAAAAAGAAAAAAGTTCTCCAAATGTGCTTTTTGACTTAATAAAATTTGGCATTTGTGATAATGAGGTGATATTGTTAGACATACCTGTCTGGTTGCTCCTGTTACTATAAGGAACCCTGTGTCTGGCCTCACCTCCAAAGACTGGCTATAAAAGGTGTGGAAGTTGCTAGGTCGTCCTGGAGAGGATTCTATCAAAGCAATCCATGAATGTGTCAAGCCAAACAAAAGAGATGTAAAGAATGGCTCAGACCGTGGCCATCTTGGGAAAGCTAAATGGTAGTAAGAACAGCTAACATCTAGTGAATCCTTACCACGCGCCAGCCATGTTTCTAAGCACTTTCCATGTTTTGTCTCCTTTGAACTTCATAGTAACCATATCGAAGGTTCATTATTATTATTTCACAGATGAGAAGAGTGAGGCTCAGGTTGAGCAAGTTGCCAAGAATTAGTAAGTGGCAGAGTTGGAATCCCAACGCTGTTTTGTCTCGTCAAGAGGTGAGCTGAAGGAGCAAAACACAATAATATAAAGGCAGCCAGGCTAGAAGTAAAAGCTATCAAAAGAATGGGGTGGGGTAGAGGGATGAAGCAGGTGAGATCAGGAGGCTCAGGAAATGAAGTTCACAAGCACTACACCTGTAGGAGCCATGGGTACTTTACCAGGGCAGGAGCAGTTCCGATGAAGCACTGTGCCAGGAAGGAGCTAAGGCAGAATCTAAAGTAATTCAGGGGCGCCTGGGTGGCTCAGTCTGTTAAGCATCTGACTTCCGCTCAGGTCATGACCTCAGGGTTTGTGAGTTCCAGCTCCAAGGTGCTAATGGTGCTAACAGCTCGGAGCCTGGAGCCTGCTTCGGATTCTGTGTTTCCCTCTCTGTCTGTCTCTCCCCCACTCATGTTCTCTTTCTCTCTCAAAAATAAACATAAACAATTTAAAGTAATTCAAAGTCATAGAACCAATATTACACAAGTATAGAGGCACATGCTCCAGTGTGGCATTACCATATTCCTTGCGTGAGAAGATGTTCCTCCTAGGTGTCACAATAACAAAAGACATTCTAGAAATTACATTTAGAGATACTTAGTATCTTGGGCTACATCTGAGAGGCCCTAAAACATAAAGAAATGTTTGAGGTGCCTGGGTGGCTCAGTTGGTTAAGCGTCCAACTCCGGCCCCGGTCATGATCTCACAGTTTGTGGGTTTGAGCCCCGCGTTGGGCCCTGTGCTAACAGCTCAGACAGAATCTGAGCCTGCCTCAGATTCTGTGTCTCCCTCTCTCTCTCTGCCCCTCCCTTGCTGGCACTCTGTCTCTCCCTCTCTCTCAAAAATAAATAAACATGAAAAGAAATTTTTTAAATAAAGAAATGCTTCTTCTCTGGTCCAACAACTACTGAATTGTTTTATTTTATAGTTCTACATGGTTGATACGCACCAGAAATGACTTTGTATAACCTATGCCTTTGCTGGCTAAGTTAACACAGAGAACATTCGTCTTGCTGAGTGTTCAATAGCATTTACTCATTTTATAGGAAGTTGTAAGTTTGCCCTCCAATAAGTTAGTGTCTAGCCTTACACAGTAGTCAAGCTCTTTTTAAAAAGTGTACAAATTAAAGTTTTTGGCAAACTATGTCTTAAATATCTGCTTAATTCAACTGATTGATTCTTTAGGAATATCAAAGAACACACTGCCTCAATTTTTTTTTAACGTTTCATATTCTAAGTCATCTTAGAGTAGGGAAAAATCTGTGTTGGCCTTTCTATTTTCAGCCCCACCATGGGGTTTGAGTCACCATGTTCCAGCCCCATTGAATTAGAGATAAGGGGAGAAAGGCACAAAAAAGGTTATCAGGAAACAGGGTTATCTTGTCTGTTTGCTCTGCTCCCCCCTGGCACCTTTCGGTGGTTGCTCTTGCCTGAGCATTCTCCTAGTTTCCATCTGCCTCCCACCCCCCAACCCACAACATGCTGTTGGAATGGAAACACAGAAGGCATTTGGCTGAGAGTTATTTGGAAAGGCCAAATCCAAACCACACTGGTGACCAGGTGCTTAGTGGCAGTCAAACTACATGTATGGCAAGAAGTGGGGCCGAGCAGGGGAATCTCCAAGACCACAGAGGATGAGGTGGGCACAAGGGACCAGGCATTAACTGTCAGAACAATCCAGCTGGGATAACAGGTGGTGTTGCAGGAGGTGGGGGCAGTACACAGCAGGGATTTGGGGAACAGAAGATCCCTGGAGATCCAGACGTGCAGATCTCAGCAGTGGGTTATCTGGCAGCTCAGAGCAGCCGCTTTGCACCATATGAAACAGTGGTGCATATGAAACTTTGGACCATATGAAACAGTGGGGTACTCAGCTTGGACAGGGACTTGTCTGAGAGGACCGTCCTGCCATCATCCATCCTGATCTGTGAGAAACTGGAGGTGCCCGACAGCTTGGTGGGAGAGTAATACCACATTTAGTCAGTTCAGCAAGTCGAAGATCAGGGGGCGCCTGGATGGCTCAGTCGGTTGAGCTTCTGACTTTGGCTCAGCTTGTGAGTTCGAGCCCCGCATCAGGCTCTGCGCTCACAGCTCAGAGCCTGGAGCCTGCTTCAGATTCTGTGTCTCCCTCTCTCTCTGCCCCTCCCCTGCTTGTGCTCTGTCTCTCTCTCAAAAATAAATACACATTAAAAAAAATATTAAGAGCAAGTCAAAGACCAGCAACTGAGTATGCTTATAATAATTAAAATGATTTTTTAAATACTTATTTTTGGGAGAGTGCAAGCAGGGGAGGAGCAGAGAGAGGGAGACGGAGGACCTGAACTGGGCTCTATGTTGACAGGCTGGAGGCAGTGAGCCCGATGTAGCCAGTGAGGTCTGTGACACTGAGCAGTATGGCTGTGCTGCGAATGGTGTCACCCAGAAAGAATGTTGCTCCCAAGTGGGTGACAGGTACGGAATGGGTTATTGAGGGTCTCAGGTGTAATGAATGTCCTGATGGATCCCATGAGACCAAAGATTAAAGAGGGTGTATCCCTTATGCATCATATAGCTTTAAGAATGCTGTAACTCAGGGATCTATAAAGCCCTAAGTCAAGCAGAAGGACAGGTGGAGGGAGAGGCAAGTGTGATAAATCTGAGAAGAGAGGCTGGTATTCAAAGCCAAGAGGCCAACGTGAGGCTAACAGTGGGCACCGAGCATGAAGCAGAGACGCTCTGGGAGTACATGCTATTCAGGAATGGATAGGGTGTGCATGCACACAGGGAGGCAGGTGGGGTGCACACTCAGGGAGGCAGGCTGACAAATATGTGACTTGGGGCCATGTTCAGGGGCTGGTTTCTTTGGAGCTGCCTAAGGAGGGATGTAAGATCAGGACCCTAAACACTTCCTCTAGACAAGTGGTTTTACAAGGCAGATAAAGACGCCAGTTAAAGGTAAATACAGACGTGGTTTTACTGCCACCTCCCTTAGCCTCCAGATCTGGTGGGCACAGGGGTGAGTACAGTTTACAGCTCTGGCCACTGCTGGCAAGGTGCAGAGCATGCTGGGAGCAGAGGGGTTTGCCATCCTGGCCTCCCTCAGGCCCCCAGGCAGCCTGGGTCCACCTCCCCCAGTCAGAGGAGGGTTACAGTGAGACAGCAAGGTACAGCAAGGTACAGCAACCCAGGTGGAGTTCATGTTCGATTACCCCAGGCCACCAGAAAGAAAACCAGAGATCATCTCCTTTATGGAACTAACCAACTACAATTCTTGTGTTACTGAGCACAGCCAGGCGTCCTCGGCCTGGGTCACCATGAACGGGATGACCACATCTTCATCATTCAAACTAGACACTTTAAGGGAAAGGAGGCCTGTTACTCATGTTGGCGAAGCAGGTGTAAACTTGGACATCTCCAGAAAATTGAGGCCTATACCCACCCAATACATACACACTAAGCCAGTCTTGTCAATTTTATTATAAAAATCTAGTCATGCTCTTGAAGTCAAACACAAGATTGGAGTCTAACACGGGATTCACAGGTAAATTACAAGTTGCCCTGTTAAATTTTAATTTCAGATGAATGAATATATTTTTTGTTATGAATATGCCCCCAAATATTGCATGGTGCATATACTAAAATTATTCATTCTTTATTTGAAGCCAAAATCAAATTGGGTGTTCTGTATTTTTATTTGCTACTGACAACCCTGGTCTAAAGTTAAGCCACTGTATTATATGTTAATTCCACCTTATTGTTTATGTTCAAGGCCATCCTCTGGTTGCCAAAAGGAGAAAGTAGAGGGTACCATCCCAATTAACCCAGTTACCTGAGCTAATGCAATCAGTTTCCTTCAGTTTCTCTGGACTGCGAATAGGCTGCGACAAGGTCGTGGTACCTGGAGTGAGCTGGACGAGCAGGCACTCGGCTGGAAGACGAGAAGCTGAGTGGATAAGCATATTCTCCCTGCTTCCTGTTTGTTTTTGCCTGATCCAGGCTCAAGTACATTAGAATCACCTGGAGAGCTTTAAAAACCCACTGATGCTTGGGCCCCACTTCTGACCAATTAACTAAGAATCTATAGGGGTCAGGTCTGGCTTCCGTGGACTTCAAAAGCTCCCCAGGTGATTTTAATGTTCTAATGAGAACCATCATCCTATGCCCTCACTCTGGACCCCATGGCCTCCAGTTTTGCTTACTCAATTTCCCCCCTTTGAATACTGTCTCGATAGTATTGGCTATATTATAGTCCAGAAAACATGACTAAAACACACATTCCATGTCAGCATGGTGGCGTAGGAGGGCTTGACCAGAAGGGTTTCTTTTTTTTTTTTTTTTTTTTATGCAGATATCAGGACCCTACCCTCTTGAGGGCCTGAGAATTTGCATTTTTATTAAATTTTTTTTTTCAACGTTTATTCATTTTTGGGACAGAGAGAGACAGAGCATGAACGGGCGAGGGGCAGAGAGAGAGGGAGACACAGAATCGGAAACAGGCTCCAGGCTCCGAGCCATCAGCCCAGAGCCCGACGCGGGGCTCGAACTCCCGGACCGCGAGATCGTGACCTGGCTGAAGTCGGACGCTTAACCGACTGCGCCACCCAGGCGCCCCCAGAAGGGTTTCTTGACCATGTGGGACCTTGTCCCATGCTGACTCCTGGCTCCATCCAGGCCTCCCACCTGCTCCTGCCTCTCTTCAGCTTTGACATCCCCTCTCTCATTCTTATCTGCTCACAAACACATCAATTCCCAGTTTGCAGCTGGTCTCCCCTTCCGGCCCATCCAAGGGCTGGCCTCTTTGGCTTGGACCAAGGACCCCCTCTGAAGAACTGTCCCTGCAGGCCATGATGATGGCACTGGCTGCTGTCCAGGGCTCCACCCCTCCCTGGTTTCGCCTCTGGGTCGGGGGAGTTGGGGAGCAACCTTCAGCCTTTAGGCATAGAAAAAATCCAGACTTTGCATTTCCAGAATGGGGATTGGTAGACCCCTTGAGGGTGGTGTGGAGTGAATTTCCTTCTGACAAGCTAGCTGGATAAGCAGTGGTTTGCTTTCCAAATGGGTAGCAGGAAGGGCCTGGCAGTGGCATACTGCCTAGGCATCGTTGAAAATTGACTCTCCTGCTCTCTCTGGAATTTGACCCAGTGAAGTCAAATGAGCTTTGGGCAATGACCAGCTCAGAGTTCTGAGCAAGATAGAGCAGGCAGGATAGAGCTTTGGATTATTTATTCTTTGAGTGCCTGCCATGTGCCAAATACTATGCTACGTGCATAGTGAATGGAATAGACATGGCCCCTGGAGCCCACCACTCTTACCATCTAGTTAGAAATAATTGAAAATACGAAAAACACAGAAGAAAACTGGGACAGAAATAGTGCAGCTGAAGAGGGTGAAATGCACAGTGATTTTCCAATGGAGCATTTCACCCAGGGGACAATCAACCCACCCTCACCATCTCCGAGGTGCAAGGCCACACACACTCACATTGCTTGACCAAACAACAGGCTAGTGCAAATGGAGCTATTTATCAAACCGAAATGTTTACACAGCAACTATAAATTTGTTTAGGAAGAATCCGCCATTCACAACTGTCTACTGAACAGATGCTCGAGAGCATTCGTCTGTCACTGCCAGCATTTCTCAGTCAAGAGGAGGGAGCGGGTTTGAACGTCCACAGCTCCTGGAACTTCAAACGCTCAGGCTCAGTCTTCGTCTGTGCCCAGAGGCTGCAGCTCCTCTCCCCAGCTCCCTTCACGAGGAACAATAATGATTTTAGAGGCATAATAAGGAGGGTTTGCACTGAATTATTAAACAATGGGGATTGAAGATGCGTTTTCTTTGACCTCCTTACCTCAGGCTTTTACCAGCCAGGGTTTTCTGGTACAGAGGCAAAGATATCCACAACACTGATGCAGATTATGTTCTCCTTCTTACAATATTTTCCATATTCATTTAAAACCCTTGCATTTTAAAACCCCTTTTGATAAACTTTAAAACATCACATGCCCTCCTCTCATTTTCTGAAATTCAACGTAAATATCAAGGGGAACAAAGGCACCAGAACAAAGCACTGCTTTGTTTTCAGACCAAGCCCCCTCCAGATTCCGGTGGGCAGCACATGGGAGTCTGAGCTCCCTCCCCCCACCTTCGGTTCCTAAGAATCATTGTTCTAAATGGTAATATTAACACTGTCCGTCTTCATTTGTGGGTAGCATCCCATTAACATGTTCGGTTGTACGTTTTCTCTGTGACATAAAATGATGACGCCGGCTTTAAACAAACAAATGAGAATGTGTACAACCAAATGAGCCTTGTGTTTTTGAAATGGCCGCTGGGGAGGTCAACATAAGTTTCCAGGGCTAATGGCATTGCCCTGAAGTATTTTGGAGGGCTCACTTAAGTGCAGCACAGGGCAAGAAGCAGGAGCTTTGGGGGCAGGTGGCCTGGCAGCAAATCAAGTTCTGCCACTATTGAACCTCGACCTTGATCTAGTGGCTTAACCTCTCTCTGAGCCTCAGTTTTCTCATTGGTAAAATGGGAAAAAAGGAAACAAAAAATGTGTGTAGCCCGGTCAGCAATTATTAATTTCATTTTATCACTAATGACATGTTCTTTGGAATTGCATTAAGAGATATTTGACAAGGATTTTTTTGGAAACTTCCAAGTCTTTAAAGTCCAGTTAGAAGAATAAAAAATAGAGGCGGCTGGGTGACTCCTGATTTTGGCTCAGATCATGATCTCACAGTGGTGAGATGGAGCCCTGCACTGGGTGTGGAGCCTGCTTAAGATTCTCTCTCTCCCTCTTCCTCTGCCCCTCCCCCACTCACATGCATGTTCTCCCCACTCCCCTGCCCCCCCCCCATCGTCCCACTTCTCTTAAAAAAAAAGGAAGAAGAAGAAGAAAAAGGAGTAACAAAGGGCTGGAAATTCTAGTTTGGGTGGGAAAAAAATATTTGCTGTTACAGTCAGGAGACTAAAATCGTATGTGGCTCATTAGGTGGCTCTGAAGTCAACTCCAAAAGATGTTTCCAAAATGTTTGGCAAGATGATATACTCTCCTTAGAATTGTGTACGGGCTCGCTGGGTGGCCGTTTAAAGTGGATACAACTCCTTTGAACGTTTAAGTTGTACTGTGTTAAAGAAATTTCTCTTTGGGGCGCCTGGGTGGCGCAGTCGGTTAAGCTTCCGACTTCAGCCAGGTCACGATCTCGCGGTCCGTGAGTTCGAGCCCCGCGTCGGGCTCTGGGCTGATGGCTCAGAGCCTGGAGCCTGTTTCTGATTCTGTGTCTCCCTCTCTCTCTGCCCCTCCCCCGTTCATGCTCTGTCTCTCTCTGTCCCAAAAAAATAAATAAACGTTAAAAAAAAAAAAGAAAAAAAAAAAAAAGAAATTTCTCTTTGCTTTATTGTCACACCACATATGTGGACCCTGCAACAAAGCCTTGATTACTGCAAATATGCCTTGTCATTTCCTCTGTGTCCTGACATACATCTTCCTTTTTTTTTAACTGTGGTATGAAGCACTTAGAGGGTTTTCCCCCCTTTTAAATGTTCTCCCTTTAATTTCTGAAGCTTTGTAAGTGAAAAGGAAAATTAGACCCAATCCCCAGCCATCAAAAGCTACCGTCTTCATTGCACAGTTTCAGGAGGCTTTCAGGTTTCCATTTTCCTTGTCTCACCCCAGATGCCTGGCATACGAATAGCAGAAAAAACAAAATCTGTTGCATTTTTGGAATGTTATTAATGCGTAAGCAGCCCAGGGATTGCAACAGCTAAGATAGCCACACACACACACACACACACACACACACACACACACACACTTTTTTTTTTTTTTAAATCCCAAGAGCAAAGACCAAAATTGTGCCTGAAGAACTTTGGAAGAATCCCCCAAATGCACTGTAATCCACTAATTTCCCTCTGATTGCCACCGCACCACCACCCAATCTCTATTTCCTGATAGGAAAACCTCTTTAGGATTAGACAATGATATTACACAATAGCACTATAAATCCGATGGTTGTGTAGAATTGAAATGGAACAGCTGAACGCCACCCTTCCTCCCATTAGGAACATCAGAAAGGGAGTTAGTGAGGGGCAAAATCATCTGTTAGTGTCTCTGAGTGGATTTTAAAATTGTTTTCCCCAGGGTCTTCTAGGGTTTTTAAATATGAAGGTGTTCATCCAACTGAAAAAAAAAAATGTCTATAAGCAATTCAACATTCAGCATGTCTGGCAATTCATGTTTTTTTTAAAGGATGAGAAAACGCAGCACCAAATGTGAGTATGTATGCCGTGTAGGGGAACTTCTGAACCCTTCACTGTTGTCTTGAAGCTTTTAGGGTGGAAGCTTTCGAGGATGTCAGATTGTAAAAACCATTCTCCCATTTCTGGAACTTGAGGACATCTCTCTGAGCATAACAAACGTGAGATCACAAATAAAGGTGCTTTGGGGCATCCGGGTGGCTCAGTCAGATAAGCATCTGACTTCGGCTCAGGTCATGATCTCACAGTTCATGAGTTCGAGTCCCACATCGGCCTCACTGCTGTCAGTTCAGAGCCCGCTTTGGATTCTCTGGTTCCCTCCCTCTGCCCTTCCCCTGCTTATGCTCACTCTCTCTCTCTTTCAAATAAATAAACAGCAATAACAACAACAGATACAGAAAGGAAGAAGGCTAGAGTTAGCTCTGTAGTGCTGGAGTGGAATTGAAGGTATCTATGTGAACTCCTTGTTTTTTATGTAAATAGATAAATGAAATTTACATGTATTTATGTGTGTATATGTAGATATATGCTTACATAGGCATACATATATCCAGACATACATCCCCACGTATCTATTCTATTCTATTCTGTTTTTCCATTTATCTGTATAATTTTCTAGCTCTATCTGCACAGTGCCTGGAAGTAAAACATCCAAGGATACCTGGAATCCACATCTTGACTTCTAAATATGTTTAGAAGATACCAGATCTGTTAAAAAGGAACCAGCACTTTTTCAAGAAATGATGGATTCCAGGGCATGGTAGGCTAAAAAATGGCCCACCAAATGATATCTGATCACATCTTAATCCCTGGAACCTATAAATGCTATCTTATTTGGAAAAAGGATGTTTGCAGATATGATTGAGTTTCTCTCCAAAATGAGATTATCCCATATTATCTGGGCAGGAGAGAGGCAGAAAGAGATTACAGGCAGAAGAGGAGGAAAGAATGTCACCAAAGAGGTGGACAGTGGAGTGATGTGACCACAAGTCCAGGTATGCCAGCAGCCACCAGAAGTTAAGGAGAAGGCTAGGGATGAATTCTCTCCTAGAGCCTCTGAAGGATCTTCATCCTGCTGATATCTAGATTTTAGTCCAGTGATACTGATTTCAGACCTCCAGCCTCCAAACTTGTGAGAGAATAAATTTTTGTTGTTTTAAGCCACAATTTGTTGTAGATAATTTGTTACAGCAGCCATAGGAACTCATATGGGGGTGAGGACAGTGAAGGTTTGGGATGAAGCCAGAACATCTTGTTGTGCTGGAAATTGAGGTAATGCTCAGGAATGGGGACGACATAACAGCCAGGACCCAACTTGGAGGGTCTCCCATTGGCCAAATTGAGGACAACTAAGAATCAAAATAAATATCAAGATGGGGATGCCTGGGTGGCTTAGTTGGTTGAATGTGCAACTTTTGTTTCTGGCTCAGGTCATGATTCCAGGGTTGTGGGACTGAGCCCCACACTGGGCTCTGTGCTGAGCGTGGAGCCCTGCTTAAGATTCTCTCTCTCTGCCCCTCCCCCACTTGTGCTCTCTCTCTCTCTCTCTCTCTCTCTAAATAAAAAATTTTTAATGTTAAAAACTAAATGTCAAGATGAGTACATTAATCCATTATAAATAAAATTGGAGTCCATGAGTCTAAAATTATACAAATAAATAAGTGAAAAAGGACTCCACCTCACAGTGCAATGCCAGCTAATAAATACAGAAATAATGATGGAATTAGAAAAGCATCCTTTGGGGACACCTGGGTGGCTCAGTCAGTTAAGCATCCAACTTCGGCTCAGGTCATGATCTCACAGTTCGTGAGTTTGAGCCCCACATCGTGTTCTGTGCTGACAGCTCAGAGCCTGGAGCCTGCTTCGGATTCTGTGTCTCCCTCTCTCTCTGCCCCTCCCCGCCCAAAATAAATAAACATTAAAAAATTTTTAATAAAGAAAGAAAAGCACCTTTTGGAAATCATCATAATAAAAATTGATTTAGGCAAGATGCATCAATGGATACTAGAACTAGTGGATGAAAATTTGATGAGAAAGAGAATATTTACATCTCATAGAAACTACCAATGGAATATTTATTAATTCCTTCCTAATAAGTACAAAATGCTTATTTTTTGAGAAGGCTTTTTTTTAATTGAAGTATAATTAACATATAGTGTTACCTTAGTTTCAGTGTACAATATGATAATTCAATAATTCTAAACGCAGTGCTCATCGTGATAAGTGTTCTTTTAATCCCCTTCACCTATTTCACCCATCCCCCCACGCAGCTCCCCTCCAGTAACCAGGTAACCACCAGTTTGTTCTCTGTATTTGAGAGTGTGTTTTAGTACAAAGTACTTATTAGTTAACTTTACTATAGAGAAATTTGGTAAAAACCAGCTTAACCAGCTTAATAGGGTAAACAGACATCATGTACCCCTAATACGATACACTGAGAAGAACAAAGCATTCCTCTGTGGTGGCCCTGCTAAAAGCGCATGACCTAAAGTTAATTGGGAGAAAGTATCAGACAAAATCACATTGAGGAATATTCCACAAAACAATGGGCTGTTCTCTTTGCAAATGTCAGAGACATGCAGGACAAGGAAAGGCTAAGGAGACCAAAGAGATCTGAAAATTAAATGCAACCCATAATCCTGGATCGGATTCTAGACCCATAAAGGATATCATTGGGACAGATGGTAAAATTCAAATGTTGTTTGTGGATTCGATGGTAACATTGCATCCGTGTTTGCACTGTAGTTACCTGGGAGAATGTTTTTGTTTGAAGGAATTGCATAATAAAGTATTAAGGGATAATAGGACATTATGTTTACAACTTCCTCTCAAATTGTTCAGAAAAAATAAAGTCTATATATATATATATATATATATATATATATATGCAAAAAGAATGAGGGACACGTGGTAAATGTTAACAATGGGGGAATCTGAACAAAGGGCACGTGGGAGTTCTTTGCAGTATTCTTACAACATTGTTGTAAGTCTGAAATTATTTCTAAAGAAAAGAAAGGTCATTATTCTCTCATGGTACCTTATCACTGGATTCAAAGAGTCCTTACGGAATGCTTACAGCATTTTTCAGCAAAGTCAAAGGGCGTTGGGGGGAAGAGCAGATGACCGGGTTCTGCCACCTCTTTGTTGTCACCTTGTGCAGGTAACTGAAACTCTCTGAACCTCAGTGTCCTCGGCGTTATCATTCTCTGCCTTTCTATGCCTAAGGCATTGGTTTCACCACTTGTCTTGCTTCAGATTTAAAAGGGACCACCAATGACCCAGTTAAAAATCATTGCCGCGGTGCCTGGGTGGCTCAGTTTGTTGAGCGTCTGACTTCAGCTCAGGTCATGATCTCGCAGTTTGTGAGTTCGAGCCCTGCGTTGACAGCATAGAGCCTGGAGCCTGCTTTGAATTCTGCGTCTCCTTCTCTCTCTGCTCCTCCCCCACTCATGCTCTGTCTCTCTCTCTCCTTCAAAAATAAATTAAAAAAAAAAACATTAAAAAAAAATTATTGCCACGGCTGGCAAGCAGCTACTAATGGATGCCTCATCCCATTTCTTTCTGTGGCATAAAAACATTCTAAAATTAAGATGGTGGTGATGGCTGACCAACTCTGTGAAAATAGTATAAAAACATTTCATTGGACACCTTATTCTTTTTTTGAGAAACAGAGAGCAGGGGAGGGATGGGGGGCGGGGGGGAGAAAGAGAGAATCTCAAGCAGCTACATGCCCAGCACAAAGCCGGACACGGGGCTCGATCTCACAACCGTGAGATCATGATCTGAGTTGAAATCAAGAGCCCGATGCTCAATGGCCTAAGCCTCCCAGGCGTCCTTCAATTGTACACTTTAAACGACTGCACTGTGTGTTACATAAATTATATCTCAATAAAGCTGTTAAAATCACTGCTCCTGCTTTCCTCGTGCCACACCCACTGCAGGACTTTACGGTTAGAGCATGACATCTGTGACAGAAGGGCACTGGGTGAGTAGAGAAGACAAGTTCTCCTCCCAGAGGTAGGGTGGGAAGGAAAAGAACAAAGAGCGAAGAATGTTCCAGAACCGATGGAAGAAAGAGTCTGAGGGGCCCCTTAAGTTCCTGCCTTCTGGGGCCTATGATTGTCCTCTGCTCCGCTCACACTGCACACAGTCCCTAGGTGGCTGGATCCATCCATGTGGCTTCAACTCTCTCCCATGGGTTGGTGACTCCTTCCTTGTGTGATTTAGGATTAGATATTACTGCAACTGAGAGAAAACTAAAATACTGGTAGTTTAAAAACTTAAACAAATGAGAAGTTTTGGAATAGTTTCTTTCTCACATAAAAGCCTGAGCAAATAATCCGGAGCTCTGTTATGAAACTCTGTGATGTCAGGAACCCAGGCCCTGGGGCTCCATTTACACAGGCTGTGCACTGTGCAACTCCAGGGAGTGTTATCCACACATAGAGCATGAGTGATCCCTTCTAGAGGAGTGCAAAGTGATGGCCTGCCCAGGATCCTTCTCTCTCGTTGTTCTCCTGTGAGTGGTCTCAACCTTACTGTCCAGGGTGGCAATTTATCTTCCAGGCAGGAAAATGGAGGAAGGGACAAGTGCAGAAGGAAGGGCACAGTGTATATGCGGGCCGAATCTAAAGTAAGGTTTTCAGAACTTCTCACATGACACCGCACTTACATTTCATCATCAAGATCTTAGTCATAAGACCACTCCCGGTTGTCAAAGGGGCTGGGAAATGTAGCTTTTATTCTGGGTGTCCATACACTCAGCCAAAAAGAGAAGGGATGGAATTCTAGTACCAAAGAATAAAAGGCAATAGATAACAGAGAACAACTAGCAGTCTTGCTCATTCTTTCCAACTTATATTTATAATCCAGATCCACATAGTCAACGGTCTCTTGGACATCTCTACTGAGACGAATCACAGACAATGAGACTGAATATGTCCTACAGGGAAGGTATCACGTCTACACATTCAACTCCCATCTCAAACCTGCATCTTCTCCTGTGTTCTCCCTCTCAATGAATGGCAATGTCATCTACCTAGTTGGATGGGAATCATCTTGGAGTGTTTCATTTCCTTCACTGCCTACTCTCTACTCCCACCCTGCAAGCTCTACCTCCTAAATGGCTCTTATATCCACCTTTCCCTCCTCATTCCGTTACGCTAGCTCAGACTCTCATTTTTCTCCAGTCTGGATTACTGTAGGGATCTCAAATGGAACCCACTGCCTCCAGGCTGTGCCTTTACAATCCTCTCCTCACATTATGCCCAGTGTACTCTTTCTAAACATAAACCCAGTTTTGATTCACCTCTCCGTGAATTTTTTCAGTGGTTGACCATATTTTTGGTGGTAAAGTTCACTTTCTTTAAGCATGACGCCCACGGCTCATCATGATCTGGCCTCCGCCTGCCTCTCTCACCCCATCTGCTGCCTCCCGCCACCCTACGCCCTTTGCTCCAGTTGTACTGAACTATCTGTTGTTCCCTAAACTTTCAGTCGTTTCATGCCACTCTGCTTTTGCACATGCTACCCACTCTGTGTGGAATGACCTTCTCATTTTTGTCTGTGTAACTCCTACTTCTTCAAAACTCAGCTCAAGCATTGCTTCCCCAGGAAGTGTTCCTACATTCTCCAATCCGATTTAGACATTCTTCTTCTCGCTCACATAGTGCACCATCCACAATGATCTCAATTCATGTTTATTTGTGTATCTTGCCTACAAGACGAAAAGCTCTTCAAGGGATGAGATCTCGTTTTGTTTTGTTTTGTTTTGTTTTGTTTTTAATGTTTATTTAGTTTTGAGAGAGAGAGAGCACTAGTGGGGGAAGGGCAGAGTGAGAGGGGGACAGAGGATCTGAAGTGGGCTCTGTGCTGACAGCAGAGAGCCTGATGAGGGGCTCGAACTCACGAACCATGAGATCATGACCCGAGCTGAAGTTGGACCCTCAATTGACAAGCCACCCAGATGCCCCGAGATCTTGTCTTTTTTGCCTTTACATTTCTAGTGCCTGGCACGTAAGTATTTGTTGAGTGAATAAATATGCCAGGCTCAATCATACACATGTTTATATGTAGTATTTGATTCTCATAAGCCCCCATGAACTATATCCATTTTTTAAATGGGGAAACTGAGGCTCAGGAGAATTGTATGACACATCAAAGGCCACAGTGCTAGTTAGAAGTGCAGAAGGAAATAAAATCTGACATTGTGCCTCCCTGTTTGCTCCTATTTAGACAAATAACATTTGTGGCTGTTATGAATTGAAATATGGAAGGAAGGAACCACTTTGCTGTTGGTTAACCTCTATCCTGAGTCTACCAACAGAAATGTGTATTCCTTTCCTTTCTCCAAATTCCCGAGTCCCTGAACACAATTCCGGGCTATTTACAAAACATAGTCTAGGCATTTTGTTTCTTTTGTCTTCTCCTGGGAAAATGCCTTTTTTAAGCTTTAATCTCTAGCAACGGAGTCTATGTTTTTTCACTCATCCTCTCCTTCAATGAATATTTATTAAACGCCAACTCTGTGTTGATGCTAGCCTCATTCACACACGAATATGCAGAAACAAAAACATTTCAGCTATTATCAGAATCTTTTTATCTCTTTGTTGGCGTCCCTGAGATTCAGCCTTATCGAAGGATACAGTTACAAACGAAGACCAAGCAGCGAAGCGTACTGCAAGTTCAAGGTTACGTGTTATTATTGTTCCTCCTTAAGCAAGGCTTGTACAATCCTTGTACTGGAAACAGGTTTCAGGCACAATAAACAATGTGCTCCCTTATCTCAGATGCAGTAAGGCGGTTCAGGGAGTTGTTTACCACACAGGTATTCCTAAATCAGCAGTTTTCATACAATAATGGTACCTTAAAATTCTCTAATGCTTTACCCTCCCAAAAGGTAATAGGAGATCGAAACTGTGTGCTGCTTAAATGAATTCATTTGTGTGGAGAACAAAGCCGTTTTTACATAGTCCTGCAATGTCCATTTGACTAGAAGCCAGAACATTTCACACAAGCAGCAAAATCCATCTCCTGAAATTGATTCAGGTTTTGTCTGATGGGGGTGGGGAGGGAGGGCGGGAGGGTAAAGTAAAAGACAAGCCCTGCTTTTAATTGCAGTTGGAAGCGGTCCCAATCGCAAGAGCAGTTCTTTAAAGTTGTTCTTTTGGATTCACCTTAAATTATCTTAATGGAGCAGTAAAGTTGAGTAGGAACAAAAAAAAAAAAAGCGAGGATAGGAAAGCTTGGGGTTTTTATTTATTAACTTAGCAAATATTGAGCACCCATCACATTTAAGACCTGCAGAAACATGAAAATTAGTCACACAGGACTTCTGCCCTCAAGAGAATACAATACAGCAGGCACGTTAACAGGCATGAACACACACAGGCACAAACTGTATTATCCTCGCTATTCAAACACTTTATCGGAACTTTCACCTCCCAAATTGAGAAACTGAATAGATTCAGATAGGTTTTTAAATAAATCCATCCCTACCCAAACTTTTACTACTCACTTACCAAAACTCAAGAGCCTCAGGTGATCAGTATCTGAACTCACCATCCAAACTGTCAGTCTCCATTCTCAGAAGCCTGATCGATGCGGCTGGCAGAATACTTAGTACTGTGCGAACATGATAAGGACAATACCAGTGGCCCTGCATGCCCTGAAGCCTGGAAGAGTGTGAGATACTTTCCAAAGGGGGTACAATTTCATGGAGAACGTATTTTAACCAAGCCTTGAGGGATGGGTAGAGCTGCTTCTTTCCAACCTCAGTGCCATGTGGCAATCCTGTGTTTGTCCTTGTATGTCTCCCCATGTCCCTAGAGTTCTTCTAAACCTTTACCACTCTTCCCAAGTCCTCTGCCTCTATTCCTCCACTCATTCACTCTCAGCAAAGGACCTCACTTCTTCCTTCATACAGTAAGAAAGAGAGACAGGAAGAGCAAGCTCCCTGTTCTCTTCTTATATGGTCACTAACACCATCATAAGGACTCTACCCTCATGAGCTCATCTAAACTTAATTACCTCTCCAAGACCTGGCCTGTAAATACAATCACACTGAAGTTTAGAGCTTGTGCAGGAGGCATGCAAACATTCAAGCCATAACAATCGTCTAGCTCTGTATTTCCTGGCATGGTTTGTCTCTGCTTGGCCTTTTTCTCAGGCAGGCTCAAAAGGGGCTGACAGTTATGAATGACTGTATTCTCCTGACCACATTTCCCTCTCCCCAGTAAAAACCACCCACCCTTTCTACATTTCAGCCACCCCTACACCATTCCCTTCTGACTCAAAGGAAGGAGTCCTCTAGCGGAATGACTTCTTCATTTGTCTTTTGAATTCTATCCCCGCCCAAGTATATGGGTCTATGACAGACATCTACCATGGTTTTTTTTTTTTTCGTTTTTTTTGTTTTTTTTCCTCTCTGCCCTGCATTCCTTCCTTCTCTGACTCCCCTTCCCTTTCCATGTGCTTTAGGATGTCAGTAATGGGACTCTGGCTTTCCAAGGTGGGCCCGTGACTCACAGAAGGCTAGTTGGAGTGTGTTTCAGGAATAAACAGGTGCACTGGAGGACAGTTTGTTGCATTCTTTTCCCTGGGACCCCAACTATAAGACCAGTATAAGCCTGGCTATGTTACACAGAGTAAGCCTGCCTTAGAACAAGGCTGAGGAGAGGCAAAAGAGGCCAGGAAACACCGAGCTAGAGCCCTGTTATGGACCAGATGTTTGTGTCCCCCAAATTCCCATGTTAAAGCCCTAGCCCCTACGTGATGGTATCTGGAGGCAGGGCCTCAGGGAGGTGATTAAGTCTAGATGCGCTCATGAAGGTAAGGTCTTCGTGATGGGATTAGTGCCTTATGAAAAGAGACCAGAGCCTGCTTTCTGTCCCTGCATGTGAGGATATACCAAGAAGGAGACTCTGTGCAAGCCAGGAAGAGAGTTCTCACCAGACCCTGACGAGGCTGGAATGCTGATCTCAGACTTCTCAGCCTCCAGAACTGTAAGAAACAAGTGTTTGTTGTTTAAACCACCCAGACTCTGGTATTTTGTTAGAGCAGCCTGGTCTAAGGTAAGTACTGGCAACATTGTTTTTAAATTTGGAGGTTTTTCAATTATGTGAGCCAAAAACTTCTCTTTTTGCTTCAGGGCGTTTGAGTTGGGTTGCTGTTGTTGGCCATCAAGAATTTTGGCCAGTCAAGGGGCACCTGGGTGGCTCAGTCAGTCAAGCGTTTGACTTCAGCTGATCATGGTCTCTTGGTTTGTGAGTTCCAACCCTACATCTGAGCTGCCTGGAGCCTGCTTTGGTTCTGTGTCTGCCTCTCCCCTACTTGTGCTCTGTCTCTTTCTCTCTCTCAAAAATAAATAAATATTGAAATATTAAAAAAAAATTTTTTTTGACTAGTCTTCTTACTTCGTCAATCAGCTCACCTCCCCCTTCCAGTAACTTTGGTCTCT
Organism: Puma concolor; assembly: GCF_028749965.1. Classification (NCBI taxonomy): domain Eukaryota; kingdom Metazoa; phylum Chordata; class Mammalia; order Carnivora; family Felidae; genus Puma; species Puma concolor. The sequence goes on from NC_141683.1 coordinate 42,640,592, forward strand.
CCCCTCAAAACTAACTCCTTCCTCAAACTACACACACGTTCCAGATTCTACCTGTGGAGAAAACCTCTTTTTTGATTCTATAGCCACTGCCTGCTCTCCCTGCTTGCCTTCATATCCTCTTTTCCAGAATGTCATAAATGGAATCATACATAGGTAGCCTTTTGTATGTGGCTTCTTTTACTTAGCATAATTATTTTGAGGTTCATTCATGTTATTGTGTGTTTCATTAGTTCATCCTTCTAATTGCTGAGTAGTATTCCATTGTTTCGTGGTACCATAATTTGTTTCTCCATTTCTCAGTTGATGGACATATAGATTGTTTTCCATTTTTGACAATCATGAATAAACTGCTATAAACATTTGTATACAGGTCTGTGTGTGAACATAGGTTTTCATTTATCCCGGGTAAGTATGTAGGAGTAGGATTGCTGGGTCATATGGTAAATGTATGTTTAACATTATTAAAAAAATGCCACCCTGTTTTCCAAAATGGCTGTACTATTTCGCATTCCTACCAGCAATGTATGAGAGTTCAAGTTACTCGACATTCTTGTTAGTATTTGGTGTTATTAGGATTTGTTTTTTGGTTTGTTTGTTAGCTTTTGCCATTCTAATGGGTGTGCAGTGACATTTCATTGTGGTTTTACTTTGCATTTCCCTAATAATGAGATTGAGCATCTTTTCGTGGGCTTATATGCCATCTCTCACTCTCTCTCTCTCTCTCTTTAAAAAAAAATGTTTATTTATCTTGAGAGAGAGACAGAGAGAAAGAATCCCAAGCAGGCTCTGTGCTGTCAGTGCAAAGCCCAATGTGGGCTCAGTCTCACGAACCGCAAGATTATGACCTGAGCCGAAATCAAGGGTTGGAGGCTTAACCAAACTGAGCCACCCAGGCACCCCCCCCACTTCTTTGTCTTTTTTTTTTTTTTTTTAATCAAGAGAACTTTTGCTCACATAAAAAAGTGAGTTGTTTGTAGTCTTATTGCTTTGGGAGAATTTCTGGAAACAAGTCCTTTACAGATGTATTTTTGGCAAATATTTTGTTCTAATCTGTGCCTTTTAGTGGCATTTAAAGAGCAGAGTTTTAAATTTTGATGAAATCTAATCCACCAATTTCTTCTTTTATGGTTCATGCTTTTTGTGTCCTAAGAAATCTTTGTCTAGCTAGTGGTTTTGTTTCTTAATTAAACTAATTTAATTCAAAACATTTTTAATTCTAAGTCTCTGCTTCTTTCTTTGTTGGAATTAAATTATCTTTTTAAAAAATAATAAAATGATAACAGTAAGAATAGATAGAAGTGTGTGTGTGTCTGTGTGTCTGTGTGTGCATGCGCACACTTGTCTGGAAAAATAGAATTGATGGATGATTCTATGTTGGTGTCATAGGTCAGGTTCCCCAGGAAACAGACAGAAATTTGCATGTGAATACTGTCTCCTTGACCAAACTCTAGTCAGTCTCCTAAGGCTTCTTCTCAACTAGGCTTGACCTTGGACTTCAGTGTCTGTCCTTATCAAAACTTCATCCCCCAGTTTTAGCAAAAATCCTAAATCAGTTTACAGAGAATCCTCCACCCTGGATATCTGATCACCCTCTATATCCAATCAAATTCTTCATCCCCTAGTCTCCCCTAGGAGATACTTCATCACCCTGGGATCACCCTGGGCTGCCACCAGCAAGAATCTGCCCAACTCATTTTCGTCAGAATCCTCCCTCACCCCTGATGTTTCCTCTTCGTAATTTTCCATCCACTGACCCCCAACCCTGCTCCTTGGCTATAAATCCCCACTGCTTGTCCTTGTTGTATTTGGAATTGAGCCCAGTTCTATACCAAGACCTCTTTTCTTCTATTGCAATAGTTCCTGAATAAAATGTTTTTACTGCTTTACCTACTGCCCGGCTCTGGTTTTTCTTTGACAGATGCAAGAATTTTATTGGGGAGTGCTACCAGGAACAATCCCTCTAAGAGATAGCATGAAACAGAACTGGCAGGGAGAGATGTTTAATTATGATGTAGTTGCAACAGAGGTCTCAGCTGATCCCACGGGGAGTTCTGGAGCCGGGATGGCCTTTACAGAATTGCCTGGAATAGAGGGAAGGGTCTGGACCTTGTGTTTCTCAGCCATCCCCCCCTATTCAATGAGATAAAGTGTGAAACTAATATAAAAAATGTGATATAGGAGTGAGAAAGATCAAGTATTTGAACTGTAGTAAGTCTTGGTGAGCCTGAGGCAATCTCTCTACAAGAAGAAATAAAACAAAACTAATTAGTCACTTGTGAAACCCTTTCCTTGGTTCTGTGACCTCTGCAACCCAGCAGTCTTGTATCCTGGCAACAGTTTCTGGGCTTTATCCGTGGTTTGCATCATCTCCCGCCCCCCCCCCCCCCCCCACCCCGGAGGTAAGGACATCCTTTGATACCTGTTCCATTGTTTCTTGCCCTCATTTAAAAAGGAACAACTGTTTTGTCTGAGTGCAAATTGTTGCCCTTTGTGGCTGGCAGATCTGGATGGTAAACAAACTGCAGAGGCAAAAGATCTCCATGCCCAGTAGTGAATCCTAGGGGATGTGAACAAGGCTTCATATGAGAAGTTTAATAAAGGGTAAGTCTTGAGGATATATGGGAAATGATGTTTTGCTGACTTGACTTTACATGCTTGGACATCACCCATGCGTGATGATGCCCTCTGCCCCACTCCTCAAATTGCTGTCAATCTAAGCAGAAAAGGCAGACAAAAGCTCAAAGTCACCACCAGCCAGCTTTGCACACAGATAAACCTAAGGATCCAGTGGAGCGAGAGGGGTTCTTCCTTCCACAGGGTGGTCCTCCTGGTCCCTTTAGTAAAACAATGCTCTTGGGAGTTGGAACCGTCAGGAGAGATGACATCCATCTGCTATCATATTTCTAATCTGACCCTCTCGAAATGAAGAAAATAGCCTAGGAACATTCGACTAGCTTGTGGCAAAGCCAAAATTAGCATCAGATGTCCTGTCTTTCAAGTCAACTGAGCCACAGACCCTTAGCTATCCTTGCTTCTCCGGTCTCCTCCACCTGCCACATGCACTTAGTCGTTAAGTTATTTTGACTTAAAATTAGCTCTCAGCCTGGTCCCCCTCTCCCTAGTCATCGGTATGACTTCTTTTGCTTAGATTCCACCTACTCTCCTGGGCACTTGCAGCAGCTTAATAACTGATCTCTCTGCCTTGCTTTCTTCCATTGCCAGCCCATTCTGCGCACAGCAGCTGGAGTCATGGTGTTTCTTTCTTTCCTTTTCTTTTTTAAGTTTATTTATTTTGAGAGAGGGAGGGAAGGTCAGAGAGAGAGGGAAAGAGAGAGTCCCAAGCAGGTTCTGTGCCATCAGTGCAACGCCCAACGCAGGACTGGATCTCACAAACCATGAGATCATGACCTGAGCCCAAATTAAAAGTTGGACACTTAACCGACTGAGTCACCCAGGTGCTCCTGGAGTCATGGTTTTCAAGCACAAATTTGGCAACTCATTCCCCTACGTAAACTTTTCCACTGCTCCCATCTCTTTTCATGATTAAGGTCCAAACTCCTTAGCCATATATTCAAATGTCATCCTTGGCACTGACAGCTTTGGTACAAATTTGGCTGCAAGCAAAATTCACAGTGGCTTTAACCATAGGATGTTCTTAAAATAGGCAGTCTTACAATTGGTCTGGTGACTCTGTGATGTTGTTGGAGACTCCAACACTTCTGTCCTTTCTCTTCTGTCCTCACTGGGTGGTTGTCATATTCAGGCTTTCATCAGGGTCACAATATGCTTATGTGCACATCCTTGTATGATAACATCCAAATCACAAAGGAAGGGAGGGAGGAAAAAGGGAATTCCTCCTGTTACACAATTTTTTTTTTAAATTTTATTCGAGGAAGACAGTGCGAGTGGGGAGGAACAGACAGAGAGGGAGAGAGAATCCCGTGCAGGCTCCATACTGCTAGCACAGAGCCTGATGCAGAGCTTGAACCCACGGAAACCACAAGATCATGACCTGAGCCGAAACCAAGAGCCAGGAGCTTAACCGACTGAGCCACCCAGGCACCCCTTGTTAAATCGAAGATGAAACTCTTACCTCAGTGCCTTCCACCAGACTTTTTTTTTTTTTTTTTTTTTAGCCAGAACTGAGTGCCATACCTAGCTTTAGACCAAGCATTTTTATCAAAGATAAAAGGGGGTTTCCTAGATTGGCTTAGCCCAGTTGTGATTTATGGCCTGGCCCTGGGCACCTTATCACCTGAACAAAATCAAAGTTCTGTTCTCAAGAAGGAGAAATGGCTCATGGGCTGGCAACCCACAGTGGGTACCCCAACCTACAGGGCCCTCATGAGCTAGCTTCTACTTATCCCTGTACATTTTCTGACCCTCTCCTTCATAGTAGCTTTTTACTCTAGTCTTCTGGAACCACTCACACTTCCCAGAACGGTCCTCCATGACTTCATGGAGCCAGTCATACCTCCTAGAATGGTCCTTTTCCCCCTGCCCAAAATAACCTTTTCCCCTTGATAATCTTATGAATACTCAACCTTCTTATAGAACTCAACTGAAGTGTTACTGGCTCTGTACAATCTTTCCTGACCCTCCAAATCAGGATCAGTCACTCTTGACCTTTCCTGTTTCCCATTTCAGGCGATGCCTGGTACATTGTAGTTGCTCAATAAATATTTGTTGAGAATCTTTGCATCGTTCAAGTGTGCTGCATATTTTGATCTGTCAGGTTATTATCACTGCTTACATTTTAGTTAATATCATTACTTTCATCATAGAGCCATGTGATGGTTAATTTTATGCATCAACTTTATTGGGACACAGGATGCCCAGATATTTGGTTAAACACTATTTGTGGGTGTTTTTGGATGAGACTAGCATTTGCATCAGTCGGTTGAGTAAAATGGATTGCCTTCCCCAATGTAGGTGGGCTTTATCCACTCTTTTGAGCACTTGACTAGCACAAAAATGCTGAAGAAGGAAGAATTCACCCTTAGCCTGACTACTTGAGCTGGGGCATTGGCTTTCTCTTGTACCTGCACCCAGACTTCCACGGTTCTCAGGCCTTCAGGTTTGGATTAGAACTACACACCAGTTTTCCTGTGTCTCCAGTTTGCAGATGGCAATCGGTGGGACTTCTCAGCTCCATAATTATGGGAGCCAATTCCTTGTTTGCTTATCTTTCTATCTATCTATCTATCTATCTATCTTTTCTGTTTCTCTGGAGAACCCTGTCTAATGGAAGACAGTTAATAAATTCTTTACTATAGAAAAATGTTTCTAAATTGTGGGATCAAGTTGCTGATAGGGAATGTGATTTTGAGGGAGCTAAAATATCCCAACTTGATGCTTAGTCTCCTATTATTCATAAGATGAGAACATTATTATTCATAACATTCTATTTAATGGTGTCTATGATAAATAATTCTCTTTCACTCCTGTGTATCTTGCATACTTTTTTTTTCTGTCAGACAGATTATCTTATGCATGTTCTGCAGAGATAGGGACACTTAGAAATGCTCATTTGTATTGGGGCTAATACAAACTGGGGTGTGTGTGCAGAAAAATTATTGAAATGCACCTATGAGATAAAGGGTGACAGGGTGAGTGAAAATGAAAGAGAAAGTGATAAAATGTTAGTGCAACTTATTCTAGAGTGTGGGGAAAAAATTCACAGTAATTTCAGGTGGTACAGGTACTTAGCTTAAATAACATGTACATAGAAAAAGCTTATTGCTTTTTTAATTCTCCTTCCATTCTTGTTAGCAGCCTATTTCCATAAGTCATCAGGCTCAGGAAGTGGTATTCTACCTTCCCTGGAGCTCTGTGCTCTGACCTGTATGACGGTGGCTTAGAGCATTCCAGCAAAGCAGGGGGAGGGGGGCACAAATCTTTGGCATTCTGCTGCTGACAGGTATTGGCTAGCGAATAAAGAGAAGCAGGGAATGTCCATACAGCCACAGAATGAGACTTTGAGGAGGAAACTACTCATATCAAAACAATGAGACTTTTGGGGGTATATATGCTTACAAGGAGGAAGACAAGGGCTCTAAGTTAAGGAAGAGAAGAAAAGAGAAAAGATGGAAAGAAGGACAAAAGGAAGGGAAGGAATGAAGAAAGAAAGGAAAGGGGGAAGGGAGGGAGTTGAAGCCTGGAGGGTTAAGTAGGACATCTGAGGTTGTTTGGACTGTTGCTTCCAGGAATCTCTGCTTAATTTCTTTGAACTATGACTCAGGTCTTTACCCAAGGGCATGTCTGTCCATGTTCTGACAGAACTTGAAATTGTTTACCCCATATTCAGCTCCGGTGGCTTCTCCATTCTCCGTATCTAGTCATCTCCTTTGCAGGCAAGAATCACGGGTGACCAAGGTGCACACCTGACAGGAGCAGAGTTTTGATTCTACTGTCATCTGTAGTCACTCCTCAGCCCCAGCCCCAGCCTTGGGCTGCTCACACTGACTTTTGGCCACCACTGTCCTGTGGTCCTTGGTTCCCTGGGAATATCTGCAGCTGGGGGCTAGCATCTGGGGGCTATGTGTGCAGAAGAGGAGGATGGGGTTACATGCAGTGCTTGCTGTTTAACAGGCATGTGTCTGGCCATTTCTGCCAAATAGCTTTCTTCTAAAACATCAGATTGGACCTTCTTGAGGGTGGCTACCAGGCACAGCCAGAGCACCGACACTGAAGGAAGATGGTTGCATGTTCAGTCCTGCAGTTTCTTTTGGGTGCGGCCATCTTCCTGTTGCTCCCCCCGGCTGCCCAGTGGCCTCCACTATCTTTATGGGCCACTGTCATAAAATCTGCCCTCAGCAGTGGAGCTAATGAACTCAATCACACAGTCACTATGGCTAAGTAAGGAACTTCTCTCTAAAGATCTTAAAACAAAGGGAAGAATGCTATTTTTGACATCTAGAGCTTTCTGTACCAAAGAGTGAGAGGTGTTTTAGAGGATAGGAAAGCCTTCTATGGACCTCTAATCATACCTCATGGGCCTTAGCGTGCCATGAAGACTGGCTCTTTACCATGCCTGACAAAATTTGCTCGATATTCAAAGTAAGTATGAAGCTCCTCTTTTCTGAGCCAAACTTCATATGAAGCACAACCAACCTAACCTTCATTGAGCACCTGCTGTGACCAGGTTATTTTGCTAAGCATTCTACGATACACATTTCCCCTTCTGTCTGAAAGTTCATTTTATGCCACTTCACCTTTACAGAAGACCTACCTTAGTACATCTTTTTAATAACAGGAAGAAATTTAAAGATAATTTTTCCTTTTACAAAATGGTAATTGCTTCTTTGCTTTAGGTCATTTCAGCTACGAAAGTTTTCATAGGAATGCTCTACTTTCACATAGTGGGAGAAACCTGTACATTATTTTCTTCTCAAATTTAGGCAGTTTCATTTAAGATCCTCTTGATTTACCCGAACCAATCAGGTATAAGTGCAAAGGGCATTTACCGGCTCACAAGACAGGTATAGGGCTGACTTCAGACATGACTGGATTCTAACAATGTTATCAGGACCTTGTCTCCCTCCATCTCCTGGATTGGCTCCACCTTCCTTTGCGTGTTGCCTTTGTTCTCAGATTCTATGTTGGGGCAGGTGACTGGGCAGCTCCAGCCAGATGATCTTCCAGTGTCTATTCTCAGTGGGAAACAGAGAGTTTCCTCCTGAGTGCTCAGATGCACTCTAATGAAATGGGGTCACATGCTCATCCCTGAACTGGTCTCCTGGCCAGGGGCCTCATAGAGTCTCTCCTGGGTCATGTTCTGCATTCCTGGAGTGAGGTAATGGAGACCCCAACCAGACCAGAGGGATACAGAGTAGGAGAAGAGGATCCCCAAGTAGGTACTGGGGAAATAGATACTCAGTAGGCCCCAAGACATTTTCTTACTGGGAGTGTCAGTATCCCAGCTTAATAGATGAGGAAACAGCGGCTTGGAGGGTTTAAGTAACTTGCCCAAGGTCACTGCTAAGTAAATGGCAAGCAGAGACTTGAATCCTATCGTTAACAAGCCATATTTGTTGTTCCATTTATTCAGAGGAAATTTTTGCTCTCTAAATAAGTAAAAACAAGACTGTATATCTAGATTAAGAGAATTAATGTCAAATTTTCCATAATGAAAATCATCCCTAACTTGCCCTACAGATTTATCTCAAGGGACAGACTAGAAGCCCTCTAAGGAGGCATAACTCTCTTTCCAATATGCCATTGGCCAAGTTCTGCTACCAAGGGAAAGGAAGCGAGTGTGAGTATTTATTAAAGACACAGCACTTACTTCTGACATCATCATCAGAATGATCTGAACCAAAAACTCTGCTGGCTTTAAGAAAATCAACATGTTAAGTGAATTCTTGATATACTTTTTACTTGCCTAAACACTTCAGATGAACCCAGCTACCTCCTGGAATGATTTTGAAATAGTCATCCAGGAGGTATGGTCATTATTGATTTTGTTCTAAATTCTTAACCACAAGTGGCTATACAGTCAGTTATTAATGGCCTTATCATATTGACACAAGGCCATGAACTAACCGAGATAGAGGAAGCCATGTGTGCACTACAGGACAGAACACTCAATTTACCAACAGCAGAGTCCTGGATCCAGCACTAATTAACTCTATAACCTCAGACAAATCACCTAAACTTGCTGCTACTCACTTTCTTCATCTGTAAAATGATGATTATACTTCCTTTATAGGTTTTTATGAAATTCAGATGACATAGTGTGTTTTAAAATTCCAGAATATCTGCAAACTTTCAGTATCTCATAACTATGAAGTATTGTAATCCTTCCCATCCAAGGAACTGGGAACTCCATGGCTGCCTATTCATATTAATAGCCAAGAGAACCAAGAGGCAGACAAGTCCCAATAAAGTTGGAAATAAAGTCTGCAACTCTAGCGGCTGATTCTGGATTAATAATGGACTATTAATGGACTG